>NC_133246.1:20000-4820000 GCF_048772165.1 Typha angustifolia | reverse complement strand
TCATCGTACACGTAGAGAGTATTATTAAGGCTTCGTGCATCTCAAGCATATTGAGATACATGGCCGGTCATGATTCCTATTTTGAGTCGTGACAATTAGCCTTCATCTAGATTCAATATTCCAATCGAAAGCAAGTATATTTGGAGCGATATTGCTCCATGCCTCCATGGTCCCTTATATAACTTCAATTGGCATACATTAGATCATTTCATGCAGAAATTTAACAGTACCAGTACAAAAGACAGGCATTTAAAAACCGCAACTATCGAGAATTTGAAATTATTACAATTCAGCCAAAAAAAAGGGAAATTTCATCAAAAAAAAGAATGGCAATGAAATTAAGGAAAGAAAGAATAATGAATAAAGATGAATATAATATAAGACCAACCTTAAAGAGTGCAAAGTAAACATCCACCAAACGTTTTGCTATTTTAGGTCCATCCCCTTTTTTACTAAGAAGCATCTGGCTTAAGAAGTTGACCTGCAGGAGAAAAGGTAGTTAACATGCTGAGACTACCAATTTAGAAGAGGTCATGACTCGTAGGTATGTATATACAAAGGAAAATAAAAATATTTCTTTTCATGGTATCTTTTGTCAAAAGATGACAGCAGTGGGGGCCAAAGGACCTGATGTTAGGACAATATATAAATATTATACAATTTCCACAAGGAAATGATTTTAAAACCTAAAGAAAAATGTTTGAACTGTAAACAATAATTAATATCATAAAAACATTAATCCCAGTAAGTAATAACTAACTTCGATATAGATCTCAATTCAAGCAATTCAGAAATCAGAGCCGATCAAAACTTTCAGAAAGCTCAACTTTAACCTGAACAAGATGAAAATATATACGAGTAAATATTAATGCATTCCAACAATTGGAAAAACCAGATGGTTACTCAGCCACAATAAGCTTCTGCTGGCTGACTCGAGTCTAACTATGTTACAGTGCCAAACAAAGGCTCTCTACTTTGACCAAGCTCCAACATTACAATGAAGAAATAGGTGAAAGATTCCACTGAATTGGATGAAATATTGCTATTTCATTTATGAACTTTAACATTAAATATCATCTTCCATACCTCCTCAAAGATTTATCTGCAGCTTCTCTAAATAGCTTTCCTTGTTCTTTGTTACTTTATTAGCTTAATTCAACTTGTAAGAGAAATAATTCCTAAATACTTGTTTACAATTCTTTGGATTAGTAGCAAGAAAGCTATAAGATGCATAAAATTCCTCCCATGCAACCAACATTCTTGAAACTCAAAAATCAATTTAACAAAATAGAAGATTTGAGAATGTGAAGATAAAATAATTTGTAATTAGGATTTAGGAGATGACATAAACAAATAGCAGTGCAAGATTTGAAAGTTGTCAAAATATTATCAGAAGAATAGTATAACTGAGAGACATACAGCTTGGTATTTGGCACGCAATCCAATATGTGGCCTAAATAAAAATGAATCCACTTCATCGATCACCACTGCCTGCATAAATGTGCATATACATGAACATGATATTTAGTCAAGCTCAACAAGGCGACAACACAGGAAGAACCAAATATGTGCAGTGAGTACACCATAACGGAAGCAATGAGACAGAGTCTTGATTTGAGGAAAACCTAGAATGCTAGGAGGTGAATGCTATTATTTTGGACTACTTCTAAAGTCTACTGATTTTTCCACTTTATTTTAGTTAATTGAATAATAGAAAACATAAAGTTTCAAGCTTTCGTCTCTGATGCTGAATTAGAGAACTCCATGCGAAGACTCTGGAGACCATAAATCCTTGAACTAGACAGTCATCTTCATTCTCCCCATAGTTTACATATTTGGATATACAGCCATTTCTACGGAACAAAAGATGAGGGAATGAAGCATCAGAAAACTTATACATCATGATATGGACCTGAGTCACCTGACAAAGCTATAAAGCAAAAAAAGACCTAAGTGAATATATGCCAGACAAGTAAAATAAGTTGATAGGCATTCATCCATGGAACGCTTAAAAGGCATGGGAACTCAACAAACGTGATCTCATTGACAGGAGAAAAGGGGTACAAGTTAGTTGATTTACCTTCATATTAGGATGTGCAGAGAGCAGACAAGATAAGTGATACCCAGCACTAGATGCTGCCTTCCTCTCTGGGTCTCCCAGCTGCATGCAACCAAAACTTTGTCAACTTTTGTATTGTAGTTAGAGTCATTAGCATTTACTGAAGCAACATTAGGTCAAACAAAAAGAAAAATAAAAGATCACAAACAGCATAAGTGAAGCTTGCAGGACTAGAAAATTTACTTACTTTATTAACAAGAGCAGTAAGCAGCCTGCGTTCTTGTTCTGATTTACTTTTTAATAGGATGAAGACTATCTGAAAACACAAACATGCACAATCATTTAGCATCAAAGAATCTTTTATAAAACAATTACAATTAATCTTGCAGCATCCCTAAAGTAGTCAGCAAATGCAAGAATCTGTAATGAAGAATATTCTTAAAAAGTAGCAGCAGCAGAAAGGGAAAGAAAAGAACATTGCTCCCAAAAAATGAACATAAAATGAGAATCTTTTCAGGAAGAAATCAAGAACACATGCAAGATCAAGTAAACTAGCCTATTTATGGGATTCTTCCTAGTCATTAAAAAATGCATGCTCGAAACATTTATACAAGAAGAACTAAGAAAATGAAAGGGCACATCCAATCATTCTCCTTCCTATCTTCTTCCATCACACCCTTTCCCATTACATTTTTCTATGCCTGTTATATCTCTTACATGTTATCTGGCTTCTCCAAGTGTCCCCTTAATACTTATTTTCTGAAAAATACAGTTTTGACAACCAAACATGTCCATTGTTTCCAGCCAACAAACAATTCTTCAAAAACTAAATAGCATACGCTGCACAATATTACAAGAAAGTACCTACGAATTCTTCAGCAGAAGTTATAGAAGAATGTATTAGTCTATTAGACAACTTTGTAGGTCAATAAGGGAAAACAAAGAATATCGCGAATAACCTTCATCGCTTTGTCCTTGAGATTAGGCAGCATATCTTTTAGTGCTTCCTCCAATGCAATTACAAATTTTTCATATCTATAATCAAAAACACAATAAAGGCTTTAGAACTTAATAAGTAATCCATTAATAAATATGCACGACAACTTCAGAATAACACGTCAAAGGAAAATTTATTTTGAATTACATTGATGTCACATAAACAACTCAAATGTTATCTTCATCTAGAAAGTCAAGATTCCAAATTGTTTTAAAACAACAGAAGTTCAGACAATCATTCTCAATAATTGGTTCCTACTCAAAAGTGCGAAAATTCTGTCTGCTGAAGGCTTAACCTTCAAAAGTATCACCCATAACTATCACTCGATCTAATATGAGGTGCATGACTAAATCAAGGGGAAGCTAACCTGATGTATGTGTTTGAAAACTCAGTGAGTAATGAACTAACCCAAACAAAGTGCATGAGGATTTCAAAATCAAGCCAATGAACTTAAACAAATCTCGCAGACACAGTAAGTTCTACCCTCTTAAAAAAAAGGAGAAGCGTGCAATAACAGTCGATGCACACTCTTTTGTCTAGCAAAGGAAGCAGTCAGCCAGATAAATTGTCTCGCTGACTGATAGCCATGTCAAGCTTCCAGTTTTTTAAGATTTAACATAACAATAGATTCGACAACATCAAGAAGAAGATACATTGAAATTAAATGCTCCCCCCCCCCTTTCTTCCCTCTGTAAAACGATCAAACTGACAATGTGAAATCTAGAAAAAGACACAGAAGTCAAATGATGGTCATTAGATGAGGAAAAGAATAAAGATACACAAAGATGCCTCCGTGGATGAAAAAATGACCTAATTGCAAGGAATGACGCAAATTGATAAATATGTTTATATTGCCAGTGATGTGGTACTACTTTCAATCATGTCCAATGGCTAACCAGTAACCAATAAAAAATTAAGCCAGTATTAAAACTCAATAACATGTATGGAACTAGAACCAATCTTTCATTCAAAATTTAGATAAGTATGAAAGCACCTTTGCTTCAGACATTCCTCCCAGTACCAGAAGAGTAACAGAGAGAAACCATCCCTTGTTTCAGGCAGAATATCTAATGGGCGCTGAAAGAGAGATTTCAATTTATGATCTGGTAGTAACCTGGAAAATATAAATGAATCAGGTGGTCACATGTCAGTCCATTATTGTGGTTCCAAAGAGAAAAAATATGAATAAGCAAAAATACATTTACAGCAATTAGATCCAGTTTGTATGACCAAAGAGCATAAGCATAAGACATGAAAAATCATTTCAAGTCACCACAATGGGACACCCTTAGGACAAATAGACCTGTATGAATCAGATGTAACAATAGTGGTCCAGAGAAGGCATGCCAAATAGGAATGGATCAACATAATACCAGTGCTACAAAACAATGGGAAGAATCAAGATAGCTTGTCAATTCCCATTACCGCATTAGCATAGTACTGGTTGCTGGCACAGATCAGAACAATCATTTGTGTACAATAATAAAATAAAAGGGGAAACTAGGGAAGGGTCAGATATAAATAATAAAAGTAATCAATAGATGATAAAATCTAGGAGATGATTTATGATGTTAGCACTGCTAGATACCCACAACCACAGTAAATAAGCTGTTCAAATTTGAAGGCAAGGGGGGAATATCACTCTATATTCTCCAACATTTAAAGACAAAAAAATGTAAATTGTACTTGTCTTAATGGATCTTAATATCTTCCCCCATTTTTCTAACTTTAACGCCATCTAGAATATGCAACAGTGTTCTATTCCAAGTACTTGGCCACTACATAACATATGAAAACTTAATGTGTTTCTGTAAACCAAAAAAGCATTCATGAAATCTTGATAAGTCCACCTATCTCACCTAATAGCCGAAGAACCCCTTGCAGGTCAGACTTTATGGATAAATAACATCAGAACATGCATAATTTAATAGCTGCAAAAGATATCAGCTACACTGCAAAAGGATAAGTCCACATATCTCCTCAGAGTCTAACAACTCAGCAACCTCTTGCAGGTCATAAATGAACAGGACAGTTACGCTGACCACTTCAATTATTGTCCATTTTCACATACACCCTCATGACACAATGAACTCCTAACTATGAAAAAGTTCCCAAATTTCTGTCCATATATTATTATGTGTTGGTCATATGACCAGCTTCCTAAGCTTTTACCCTTATTTTGGAGGGAAGAAAGAAATGGAATTTTACATACAAAATTACACTCAAATCCTTCTTAAATATGCATCTCTCGCCTTCTTTCCTTCTCCATGTCCAAGTTTTCTGTAGTGTTCCAGATGTTACGATTTGACTATATTGGATAAGTTGAGTCGAGTCTATTTATCTTTCAATTAATTCACGCTTATGTAAGTCTTTAAGACAAGTCTTACTTTAGGGCGTATAAGCCTTTAGGATTAGTCTAAGGCAACTTCTAGTTCAAATCATATAAACCTTTAAAGCTAGTCCGAATAAAACTCATTGTGTCCGACCTTTATATAAAGAGGGGTTGGCCTACTTTGTTTAATCATCGAAATATTTACCATTTTTATCATAGCCGTTAGATCGTCTTTATCTTCATAAAAGTATATCGTAACTGTAGAACTCTTCCAAGCACCCAAACCCTAATTACCACCTTCCTCAAGCAACCACCCTACTATAAGGCCGTCTATCACCACCCTTGGTCGTCCGCCACTCTTCGACGACCACCGCAATGTCAGATATTTACCGTTTTATCCTATTTCAACCTTCCTCCGCTATTTTATTTATATATTTTTATCCAGACCTTTCATTTAGGTGAACCCAGAGCTATTAGAACCTTAACTCACAAGGCTACCACCACCTAAATTTTTATAATTTTCTTACGTCCGAATCGGTCAAATCTGGTTCATAACACAAGACCTCCAAAGCTTCTCCTTGCTCTTCCCAACCTCAATCTTTCAGCATGCTCCCTTATACTTTCTCAGACTCCTCTTTCCTAAAGGCAAGAGTAGCAACAACCATCCTATTGATGTTGTTGGTCAATGGGGTCTTATCCACCGGTTAGCTACCTAGCACACAAAAAAATAAGGTGAACTCGGATCTTGGCAAGCATCACAAGCATGGTAATGTTGATCAAGCGGGTAAGAGAAGGGAAAGGCACACCTTTCCTAAAGCAATCTCAGCAATATCGGGTTATGTGATGGTTAAATAGACGTCACTCAAAACTGAGCAATCCCCATCACATTGAAAATGAAAAACCAAGTCATAGGAGATCTCAAAACTTATGGAGTCAAGTTTTGTCGCAAAGTACAAAGGCCCTTAGATCCCAAGGATCTAGAGCTCGTTGAGCCCGACGGCACACGAGGCAATGGTGGCAGTGTTGTAGAGGCCGTTGATGGTGACATACCCAGTTGTGTCAGCATTGCTGTCAAAGGCCTCGCGAGCAACGTTGACGACGATAGGAGTGCCCATGAGTTGGACACAAGCGAGCTAGCCCTTGCTCGTGTTCAGCTCAAAATAATTTTATCAAACTCTAACAAGAGCCAAGCTGGCAAAAAAAGTTGAACTCTTAGCTCGTGTTCAGCTCGAAAAGAATTTGAGGCAACTCATGTTCAGCTTGTTTGGATTAGCAAGCTAAGTCAAGCTCGTCCAAAGCTCGGCATAAACTTATGGAACTAAAAACCTAACCATTAAATCTCAATCTAACAGCTAGAATACCTATTAAAATAATCAATTTACAACTATTACATTTGACTATGACAGTCAAGCTCGTATTTCAAACTCAAATCTTAGCTCATGTTCGACTCATTTATTAAACAAGCAAATCGATCTTGAACAAAATTTTGAGTCAAACACAGGTAATTTGCAAACAACAAGCTAGACTGACAACCCTAGAGGGCAAGAGCAGTGAGGGTGAGTGGAACTAGAGAGGGGAGGTGTGTGGTCTCTGTTAACCAAGGGAATGCAGAAGAGAGGAGGGCAAAAAATGAGAAGAGGAGAACAAAGAAGGAAAAGCGAGTACTTTAGAGATTTAGGGTTGAGTTTGGAAATACGAGGCAAAGATGGAATTTTAAAAAAAAAACATCTCTATTAAGAGAGATCATCTACTACTTCCACTAGTTTTAAGTTGAGGGTAGATTTGTCTTATTGCATTTTCCCTCTACGACATTAGGGAAGTCAGAGATTTTTCATAGCTGAGGGGGTCGATGTGTCCAAAAAGAACAATGAGGAGTTGGACGTGGAAAAATGTAATAGTTCAGAGGGGCCTTAGTTTATTCAATGACACCGCAAAGAGCAGCCATATATATGGTATTCTTACATAGTGAGAAGATGCACCAGGATAGTAGATAGATTAAGAACTTGTATCTTACAGAGATCAAAGTTTCAGAATGCTGAAGAGGGAATAAACCGTATAATAAACAGGAGGCAATTGGCAAATCAAGTAAAACATTATCTTCACAGATCCAAGCGAGTTGCTAACCTTGAAAGGAACAATTCTTTTAGAGCTTCAAAGCCAGTGAAAGCATACCGCTTCCCAACTTTTGATGCCACCATAGCTGCATCAAATAGAAAGGTTTCTTGAAAATTCATGTGAAGATGCAAAAAGATGGAATGGCATTATAAAGAATGCCCAATATTAATTGAGAAAAACAAGACTCTGGTTCAATTTCCTTGAAAATAGTTAGCTTAAGATAAATAACTGTTTAGATCAAAGAGACTCACACAATAACGCATCGAGAGACCTCAAATTTGCAATTGGGTTATCCTCCACCAGGCACGTGAACGCCGACACCTTATCAGCCGACGTCCCCGACCTCGCCGTCATCTCCAAAAGCCTCATATCTCCTTTCTTCCTCCTCGACGCCTCATATTCCAGAGCATACTGCTCCATCAACCTCTCTGCCACCTCCTTCTTCCTCGCAGCCAACCTTTTCAACTCGTCAATGCCCAAAGTTGCCACCTTCTTCCTCCCCTCCGGTCCCAAAATCTTCTCCTCCATCTCCTCCGCATCGACGTACCACTGCCCAGAGAGCGCGGTCGCCTTCATTAAAGAATACTTCTGTGAAGCCTTTTTGTCATCCGACGGCCGCTCGAAAGGGTCGATTTGTAGAGGATGTGGCTTGGGTTTGGGCTTTGAGTCGTGGTCCTCGTCCTTCTTCTTGAAATTCGGGTTTTTATTCTTCTGGGGATTGATGGGGCCGGACTTGCGGAAGTCGGAGTCGTCGAATCCGGCGGCGGAGGATGAGGTGGGCGGGGCAAGGCCAAGGGACGAAGCGAAAGAGGCAACTTCGGATTTGATGGCATCGATGTCTTCAGAGGAGGTTGGGAGGGATTTCTTCTTTGGCTTCGAGATCGCCATTGCCGTTGTATTCTCGTCTTCCTCCCACTCAGTGTGGAGCTTCTAAGAAAGGAAGGAGGGAGACGTTAGGGTTTTAGCTTTTAAAGAGGGGTTTGGGTGCGAGAGGGGTAACCGGCAACCGATTGGACCAAGATCAAACGGGCTGGGTAATATCCGATCCGCTTCAGTCTTTTCATCCTATATCATTCTTCGGTTCCGGACCCGGATCCATTTACACAGTAAGTGACTTTTTTATTTAATATTACTATAATACATAATTATATTTTTAATAGTGGGTTTAAGGTATTTATAAAGTTAGATTTCTATTTTCCTATGTAGGAGAAAGAGCAATAAACATTAGATTTTACACAATATTATCTTGTTTGATAGTCTTACATATAAATATTGAAAGTTCTAGTGTTTTATAAATCAGGCTAGGTAATATAAGTAGTTTTTTTTTATAATCAATGTTATCATAAGAAAGAATTATATTTTTAATAAGGGAGATATGATCGAGTTAACCCATACTAAAGAGAAACTGTATTTTCTATTGTTCGCTAACCAAATCGTCGATTTGATTAGTATCGTTAAAGCAACGGCAGAAAGGTTGAGGATGTTGGAGAGAGTTTCGGAGTCCACTTTAATAATAGCATATTTAAGTTTGATTCTCTTACTTTGATTAAGACAAATTTAAGGGCTTAAAGGGTCGTTAGCAAAGATGTTTATAACTTTTAGGAATAGAAGAATAGTAAGCAGAAGATTGCATTGGATGTGGGACGATAATATTGAAAATAAAAGAAGACTTTTTACGAATCACACTTTATATTTTACATATTTTGTGATTCGCACCTCATCTTTAAAGATTTTATAATCCGGCTTATATTTTTTCTCGATAATTCTTATTTAACATTCTGATGTTATTTTAACTAATTAATGTCAATCAAATTACTAAAATACCTCCACCGTTATTTCATTTTGTATATTTCTCCACCATCTTCTCTATCTACCTTCTCCATTGTCGTTGTTGTCATTATTATTACCGCCGCCAAAAGATGATTCCAATTACAAAATCTTTAAAAACGGAATACGAATCTCAAAATAGATAATATAGCATGTGATCAAAAAAAGACACTGCAGTTTGATTTTTTTTTACCCTCCTTAACCATCTAAGCACTATCAAATTGGCTCCTCCTAGATTCCTCGTTGCAGTATGATATCGTACTTTTATGTTACTATATGCTACAAGGAATTTTATATCATAAGCAATATCCAACAAATATCCAAGGTATTTTACCTTAAGCATTTGCAAGCTTACGTGCTACAAATTCCTCCTAAAAAAATAAATAAATAAAAAGAAGGGGACAAAAATAGCTTATAGTGCTATAAACACTCAGTGGCATGCATCCAGCTATCTTTAAATTTACAAAGAATACATTTAATTCTTTTCTTTCCTTCATGCATCATATATCTTGGAACAAAGAATACATTTAATTTTTCTGTCATCGGCTCCAATATGAGGAAATAAAGAAAACTCCCACGAGCCTTGCAACTACACTATCAATTATCTAACTAGCTGCAGCAAAAGCTTGGGAGCAATGCATCTTTGTGCCTCCTCTTACCTTGGTCCAGTCATTGTTCACCAATTTTGTGATTCATCTAGAACTTATAATATGTACGTGTAGCCCGCCATTTTTCGCCGAACAAACCATAGAGTTGAAAGAAGAAATTATGCTCTATGCGTGATACATATACAAGCTGCCTTTAGCAGCACAGGCAATGAAGTTTGTTGTAGGATGCCATGCCAAATGAATCAGTTTGGAATTTAAGTCGCAAGAGATATCGCCGTTACTGTCAGAGCTTGGATTTTCATGTCCTGCAGTGAGAACAACAGAAAGAGAAACTAAATTTGTAGCTTTGAAAGTGAATGAAGTGAACTCATGAACAAAAGATTAGAGAACCAGTCTTAACCTCTTCGGTTGAGTCGGGCAAAACTGGTGAGCAGTCCTGTAACTTTTGGGTGAAAACTGGGGTGTGATCTCCTGAGCACAAATATGAATGAAGTCATCAAGCAGCTATATTTCTGGAACCTGATCCACAATGGCTCAAACTACAAGAGCTACTGATAGGGATGACCAAACATAGGTTTCAATACAAGTTGTGGATATATTATAATTCTAGATCTGATTGTTCATGACTTACATGTACTGAAAACTCCTAAGACATGTCCAAACTCCACACTTGGATAGATCATAGTAACAACAATATATAACGTGATTGGCGTAGACCTCTCATTGAATTCAGTTTAAGGACAACTAAGCTCCAAATGAATGAATTTAAATTTGCACAGAGGGCAAAAGTAATTACAAACTAATATATATTTGGTTTGCTTCAACTGATAAAATGGATAGCGTCCTACTACATATAGACAGGGTCTAGGAGGGGAAGAAGTATTCCTTCAGTTCAGAATTCAGAAGTTGATTAAATTAGTAACCAGTAATGGAATATCAAGCCCACCTGTTGGAAGTTCTGCTAGCCTCCAATGTAATTGCATCATCATGGCCACCATTATGAGAGAAAACTTTGAGAGTATTGCTAAATTCAGTGTAGAAAAAAAATGTTAAGAACAGCAGAGTGCAATACTAGACAGGATGCATATTCTCGCCGCAGTTAATTATTTAGCACGGACCTGTAAGATCCAGTAGCAAAGTGATGCCCATCGTTGCTGATGCAGCATCCAAATTTGTCGAAGATGGAATCGCTGTTATACAACTCAGATAGCTGCAGGAAATAACATCTCTGTGAGAAGAGCACTTGAATTGCAGATCCTGATCCTTTAGCCAGAAAAATAACATAAAAACAGTAAAAGATTACTAATAACTTACGGGATGTTCAACTATGGAGCGATAAGGAACTCATGAATAGTGATAAAGTGTGAAACAATTTGTATGCAATTGCAATATTATCTCAGTGTATGATAAGCTTTCCAAAATGTGCTTGTTAAAGTGAATGTCAAGAATGTGGGTAATAGAAAAGGTATGTGTTGCTCTTATCATGAGTACTTATCCAAACCCTTTATCCCTTATTCAAACCCAATAAGAAGGTCTTTGATCAGTTTTTGTTCTAAAATTGTGTGTGTGTGTGAGAGAGAGAGAGAGAGAGAGAGCGGAGAAAAAAGAGGATCAAAACAGACACCTTATTCACAGACAGAGGTTTGGGGTGGGGGGTTCTTACTATCTGGCAATCTTGTCAGACTTTTCTGATTCACTTTCAGATTTAGTCACACTGGCTTCATTTGGTTTAAGGAATTCAAAATTAACAACACAGTAGCTATTTCCTGAAAAAAAAAAAAGTAGCTAGGAAATTTCTCTTCAGAATCAAATAAATTTCCTCAGTAGCATATTCTCAGGACAAAGGTGCTCATGTATACCAGATTCAATCATATTTTCTAAGGGGAAAAGAAAGTACCTTAGGACGAAGGTATTCGTGTATCTTGAAAGTTGCAACAGGAGATCTTTCCATGTGCAAGTCCCACAGCTGCAAATGGAGGAAACAACAGCAGAAGTTGAAGGCTGACTGAAGTTATTTCTCGCTAATATAAAATTACTATTTTTCAGAAAGTATAGAACAACAGCCAAATAAAATCAACACCTTCCTACAAATTAAATAATAAAAATATCATTATAAGCATCAATTCTTTCCATTATATTATCATACAACTGCACAACGTACTGATGTACAAAATTGCATCATCATGTTACAAATTTGAGAGGACTTTGTTCATGGGTCATTGAGAACTTAGTATTGCCAAGAACTTTGGGTTATATTGGGAAACAAAAGGTCAATATGTAGAAAAGTGGGACTGTCGATGAAGTGGGGGAAAAGAGAAACTGGGTCAAGTTGAAACAATGAGAGAGGGGCCTCGTCAAGCCAGATATACTCACTGAAATGAGATGAATAAGCCAATGGAGGATCTAAATTATATACAGTAAGCCATAGTTATAGGCTTCTAGCAGTACTTGTTAAGGTGAACTACAGGCTTCCAACATAGCCCTCTAGAAATGAGTCTAACTTTCCAAGCTTGTAAACTAATTAAAGCAACTCAGAACCAATAGAGTTGGTTCTAATATACAGCTATGATACCTTCAGATTCATGTAGTTGCGACTTAGAATATGTCTTCCATCTTTTGCGAACTTTACATCAGAGATACAAGAAACTATCTCAGAGAAGAATGATGATATATGGGTTTCACGATCTTGTAGTCTGTTACAGAAATATGATATTCATATTAGCACCTCACTTTAAAGAAACTCTAAAGAGCAACATGAGTTTGAGTAAAAGGAAGTAGTGAATGTATAAAGGCAGAAGCACCAAAGCAAAAGCTCACATTCTCACATTCTGGTCACACAGTGCTGATTGCCGCAAGTCGACTAGACGGATAAAACCTCTTGAACTGCTAAAGGCTAATAAATTACAGTAAGATGGATGGAATTCGGCTTGAGTTATCACCTCTGACTGAAAATTTTGACATATGAAAGCAATTAGTAAAGCTGGTCAGAAGAAAAAAGTTTTAAAAATGATAAAATGCACTGACATTTTAGTCGAATATCTAAAGATTAACAATATATTATGCCCTTTCTACCTTTCATTTGTTGCCATGGAAATAACTATGACTTTAAAAGGATACATTGCTCAAAGGTCATGATCAATAGATTGTCCAATATTTCAAAAAATTTCTGATCTAAACCTTGTGCAGTCAACGATATCCGACTAAAAATAGATTATATCCAGGTTGAAGGTTCTGAATTAGATGATGAACTCCAAGTAGGTTATAATCTATTTTTAATTGGATCATATTGTTGACTGTGCAAGGTTTGATCAGTATCTTTTCCTTTTAATATTGGACAGTCTATTGATCATGACAGGAGTTATGAATTCATCAAGATAATAAGAAAGTAGGTGAATAAGTTTAATAGAGAAAGTTGAGTCCTGCTTTGAAGTATTGAGTTAAAGACTCTAGCAGATCAGCTGAGGTATGAGAAGTTTTATTGGTTGATAAAGTCAAAGCCTTTAGAGCAAAAACATTGGGAGAACAAAGTCCTCAAAAAGCAGATTTGCCAATAATAATGGATGTATGTCTATTTCCGTAAAACTAGGTCCACAATTTCACCAATGACATTGCAAAGGCAGATATGCTAGGATAGGGAAGGAGTGAGAGATGAGGAATGTCAAGGGTAGACTACAAATAGCTAGAACCAATTCGCATCATATCTCCTGAGTCGCACGGTACCACACAATTCGTGCAAACTGACATATCCTGCTGACACAGAGATTGCCCAAGACACTTTACTTCGCATAGTTTTCTTCATCAAGCACAACTCAAACCTAATCCTAAGCTTCTTCTACAGACCAGCACTCATAATGCATACTTTCATGTTATATCTGTGGTGCACAATGTGACATAAGTATTGACACACCTGGTAATTGGGAGCTTCCAAGATTAAAAATCATGATCCTAATGAAATGGTTAAATTCTTATAGTGTTTAAATTAGTTATGCAGAGATGGTCTAGGTCATTAATACACCAAGTTTCATACTTGAGTAGGCTCAAGATTAAGTCAAGTGTTGCATCTACAGTTGTTTCTATTCTAAAGACAAGAAAAGGAACACTAATTCCAATCCTTCTGCAACAAAAGAGTCTATTAGCATTCCATCAAGGACAAAACAAATGTGCATCAGAAAGAAGATTTAAAACAGAGATAACTTCCTTCCATTAGTGTTATCAGCTTGTCTACTTTTTCTTTAACTAGAACACAGAAAAGAAAAGTTTCACAGAATAGCAAGTAAAGAGTACGCTATGAAATAAACAAACTGCCTTTTAAAGTTTTAAGTTACAAAATAAATCACCTACGAGATCTTCCATGTTTAAAGGCTTCATGTCAACGATATTAAAGCATCGGTTACTAACTTCC
This sequence comes from Typha angustifolia, assembly GCF_048772165.1. Lineage (NCBI taxonomy): Eukaryota > Viridiplantae > Streptophyta > Magnoliopsida > Poales > Typhaceae > Typha > Typha angustifolia. The sequence goes on along the minus strand of NC_133246.1, from coordinate 4,805,660 downwards.
AGGTTCCATAAGTTTATTCTAAGTTCGTCAGAAGATATGAATGTCTCACCGTCACTGCATATGAAAACAAAGATTAGGTACAACAGGGAACTATAAAGTAGGATCCTACAAAGGTTATCCAAGATTCAATAGCTAACTTCACAATATGTCAAAAAGGGGCGCTTACTCCTGAATAATGAGAAGAAATGATCTGGTCATGAAATTCTCATGTAATAAGCCATAGCTTCAATACAGATAGATAGGAGAGCAAGAAAAGAAATATATTACCTGTTATTAGAGATGGAGTTAATGTTGTAATCATGCGCATGAGCATAGATCCTCCGACACTTCGCAAAATTACCCTCTCCTATATTTTGTACCTAATAAGATAAGATACAGATTTAGAATATAGATCATTTACATTTATATTTTATATAAAGATGCAGAACACATGAGATCCCGTACTGTCTCTTTCAGCCAATTGTGAACAGGATGATTAGGAGCAAGAGGCTGCTATGTTAAAGCAGATTATAATTTAAATGTTCACATATACTGGTGGCTACATCTCTACATTACACTTGTATGGTCCAGAAATGGTCAGAACTGTCTGATCAGCCTCTTGATATATCAACTACCATAAACTGTACCTATCATAATAATTTCAATTTTACCATCCTCCAATTGAGGCCATCATGATTAGGCAGATAGAAGTAGGCTCAGAACTATGGGCCATTCAACTGAGCAACCATGAGTTTTAAGCTGGTTGATAAGGGCATAAGGAATTTGAAAAACATACGCAGTAATGATTAGAGAAAAGTATACAAAACTGACCTTGTTAGGACCTTCATTAGATGTTGGAGATGCACTCCTTGGCTTTTTATTCGTCCACTCAAGATAGTAACCATTCCTGGCAGCTTGATTGTTTTTCCCAATCAGAAAACTTTTTTCACCAAGTAATACATTCTCTGAGGGTACATGCAGACTTTCTTCCACTTCTTTAACTTTCTTAGACTTATGTTCTGAAACCTAGATCCAAGCTATAGAAACATTACAGTCTGAAGGAAGCTTCTAAACATGTTTCATGAGATGTCTTTCAAAAATGAGTTGCCTATTAAAAAGCACCTTTACCTTCCATAGTTTAATTGTCCTATTATTTGCAGAAAGAATGAAAAGGGAACTATTGGGCTGTGTACACCATTTCAACTTGTTGATCTTCTCCCCAATTTCTGAATTGTTCAGATAGTCAAACTACAAAAGATAAATGAAATCAGGATTTGTTAGGCACAATTCTGTGCACTATGATTTCGTGGGAAATAGGTCAAGGTGTGAACTAAAAAGTAAAAGAATACCTCTAGCTCATGACTTTGAAACTCTGTCTTGTAAACATATCTAGGAGGCAATGCAGCAGGATAATCCATCTGCTCCAGCTGATTCCGAGATCCCAACTGATACTGTTTATAGATATTTAGCATAATAGAATGACCATATTGTGTTTTAAACTTAAGATGCAAATCAAATTGCATATGTGGAGACTAAAAGAACCAAATTGACAGAATAATTAATGGAGTTCACGATTTACATAATCCCAACTTGATCTTTCAAAAAGGATGATTCGGCCGCCATAATCTCCAGCTGCAAGGTAGTTGCCTCTGCTGTCAAACTCCATTGCAGATATTGTATCAACTGCAGCAGCATAAAACCAATCAGCAACTTATAAGATAGTGACCATGAGTATAAAGTTACAAAATGATGCTAAATAGTCAACAAATGGGAGATGCAACATAAGGATTCTCTTTCAATGCCTGCCATTCTTGGCGCAACTTTGCATAGAAAACAACAACGACAATCAATCTTTTAGCTTAATAAATAAATAACAAAGCTCTCTTTCGTCAAAAGTTCTTCATATATTAATATTTACAAGAGAACTTGTTTCATGACACTCACATCACATTAAAAGTGATGTTCCCTCACCCAACTGCAAAAGGCAGTACATCAAAAACAGTTCCATTTCTGGGAAAAATCGTAGAACAAAACACACACAGCCATCAGAACGACAAGCTCAAGCACAAATTCCTACAAAGTTTTTCACAAAAATTACGCTTTGAAAAGTGAAGCACCCGACTTTAGAATCAGGATAGAAAATTAACAACAACAAAAAAAAAAATGAAGAAGTTTCAACACATATCGGCTAGTAGAATCATCAAATACTCCGCCGAAATGCCGTGAACTGTACTTCGAGATCAAGAATTGCACAATAGAATTCAAATTCCTCAAAGAAGCCAAGCAATTCCACCATTAATGGACCAGTATGGCTAATTCTACTCTATAGAGTGTAAGATGAAGAGATAAGAACCGGTTACCGTCTTCGACCTTCTCCCCTGGGGTCGCTTCCCCGAGGATCTGAGACAACCTCCACTGGAGCGGCGCCGCCGATGAGGAACTCATCGTCCTCCTCTCTCTCTCTCTCTCTCTATCCACTTTTTTCCTTTTCTATGATCTCCATGACGTGGTTATCTCTTCGTTAACGGTTAACCATTTCCATTCCAGGAATCGAGTGGTGGTTACCATGCTACGTTACTACTTCTAGGAAGAGATAATAATTTAGAAAATTCTCAAAATTCCATATGTACAATTTACATGCTCAAATAGGAGTTGGAAATTATAAAATTAATACATAGAGAAAATTATATTTCACGCCCTCTATGTTTGATCTTACACTGTAATTATAATATTTCAAGTTAATAAACTAGGGATTTTTACAAATATCACCTTACATTTTGCCTATTTTGTGATTTGCACCCTATCTTTGGGGATTTTATAACGCGACGCCTCATTTTTTTTTGTTCATAATGTTCAATTGATATTAACCATGTTATATAGTTTATGTGACTCTAGTTCAAAGATGACTAAAATATCTTCAAAAGGTCCTGACTTAATCTAAATCCCCACAAAATCCTTCTTCCCCAAACTAAACCCTAACCCTACAAAATATAAAACCTCTTATCTGTAACTAAATCCTACCTCACAAAATTATAATATCAAAACTTACAACCCACAAGAATCTCTCAAAATATCTACCCCGTACAAGCCTTAGAAGCTTTCCCCAACTTTACCAATTTTTTTTCGTCTCTCTAGCTCAAACCCTTTTTTTTCTCTATCTTTTTCCAAATTTTCTTCATCTCCTCCCCATCTTTGAGGTCACAAATAGCAAAATCGGCTTGGCATTTGGGGAGCTTTAAGATCTCCATGGCTTGGAGTTTGAAAGCTCTAAGATTAGCTTGGCATTTAGGTGATGTTCTCCATAGTTTAAGAAAAAAATAACAAGTATGGATGTTCAAATTATGAATAAAATTAGAGATAAATATAAGGGTAATTTAGGAATGTTATAAATTACATAGTGGATTATAACAGAATATCCTTTTTCTGGTATCATTCAGTTTGATTATGGTTAGATTAAGTTAACTCAAGGTGTTAAATGAACATCATAGAAAAAATGAGGAGTCGCATTATAAAATTCCCAAAGACGGAGTATGAATCATAAAATAGGCAAAATGTAGGGTGGGATTTATAAAAATCCCAATAAACTAACATCTATTATAACACATCTGATTTTTTATTTTTAGAAAAACTAGCTCTAATATTATATTAGATTACGTATCAATAATGTATAGTATGTCGTTAATAAAATAAAAGGTTGGGATCAAATTACACTAAACATTATTGCAAAGATAAGAGAATATTAATTTCAAAGAATTTTGAGATAATTCTTATGAATTATTACAATTTTTTACCTATAATCTCTTTCAATTTTTTTTATTACATATACCCTTAAATCAAAACTTTTTTTTTTTTAAAGTTTAGGAGTCAGTATAATTAATTTTTTTTCTTAATTCAAGATAATATATATAGATATTTTTTTTAGTTTAAGAGATAGTTTAAGGAGTGTATTTAGATAATAAAAAAAGGTTTAAAGAGTCTGTGAATAATAATAGTTCAGAGGGTTTGGGGTGGAATTATTTCTATTATTTCATCAGATAGCGAATATAATAAAAAGAATAATATAATATTTGAGAAGAAGACACTCACAAAACATCTAATAATTGTCTCCATTTTTCCTAGGATTAATTTCTTAATCCTATGAAGCTGCATTGGCCATGTTGGGAAGTTCTTTTTAATCAACCTAAGAATTTTATTTCTTTCTCCTATTTTACTTCCTTTATGTAACATCTAATTTTTCTTTTTATATATATATATAAATAAATAAGTTTGATGGGGTATACCCTATAATCAAGATATATATATATATATATATATATATATTGCCATAGAGATGAAAGAATGTTTTCAGAAAAAAGAATATTTGAATTTTTTTTCCATTTTAAATATAAATACGGAAAGGGGAGGAATTGAAGCATAAATTTATGAAATTCTATAGCATGTGAAATATAATTTTTCAGAGAAAATATTGGATTAAAAATAATTCGCACCCTGTTGACTTGCCTCGTTACGTTAACATCACCTGAGTTGTCTTTAGTCATAGTGGTTATAATAACCAACGATCTTAAGCTAGATTCTCATTATTGGCGTTGCATCATAACGAAAGGATGATGCTCCAATTGTGCAACGCTAATTTTTCCGTTAAATAACAGATAGAAATATATATATATATATATTTTAATTAAATTATTAAATTTTTGGCCATTTTAACTTTTATATTATCTCCTTTTTGTAATATTTGCAATGTTCAAAATATAAAAATGAGAAGATGGAGATTGAAACAAGCATAACACAAAAGGAGTTTAACCCAAAATTGTAATATTAAAAGAGGGCATTTTATTAGTATTTTGTTATATTAAAATTAGCATATGACAGGTAGTTGCATATAAGTTCAACCTATAAGGAGATTATATAACACAAACATCAGGGAGGCATTCGGAATTTTGGCCTAATTGCAGGAGTTTAAATGATATTTTAATCTTCTCCTTTCATCTTCCCCACTTCCCAGTAAAGAGCACCTAGCAGCATTTCTTAATGAAAGGTGGTGGTGTAGAAAGTCACACCAAGATAACCAGCACTGGTTAATTTTTAAATACAAGAGGCACAACACAAATGAAACAAAAACAAGAGAATAGTTTGTTTCACATAGTTTTCATCAATATATATATATATATATATATATATATATACCACAGGAAGCTTAACAAGGACTCTAAGAAGTAAGATATACATACATACATATTTTCCTTTATAAATGACCTCAAAAGAGAATGATCTTACAAAACTCAAACAATAAAAAGCATATTGCAGTCGCTAAAAATTAGTCATCTAGTTGCCACTAGGTTACCCATGAGACCGCCACCGATTTCATAGTGCAAAGAATTGGAAAATCCAACTTCTTTAGCAAGCTTTTCTAACTCTTTCCCTGCGAAAAGAACACCCAAGATTTGACAACAATAAAGGGACGCTGATATTCTGTGAAATAATAAGTCAGCCTGCTGGAGGAAACAACCAATGATTATTCATACTATGAGATGCAAGACATAAAGCCCAAAATCTTAATCGATACAGAGAAGAACCATCTCCTTCCTGAGGGGTTGCTAGAGGAGTGAGATATTTAAGTTCCATTCACTGAAATTGCCATAATAACTTGCAATAGGGTGCATGCAAGTTTAGTAACTTGAGTGACATTAATATGGTATAATTTACTTTTCATTTGACACTGTTATGAAGCTGCAAATGCTAAACCAAAAGGCTTCTTAAGAGGACAGTTTAGATCTTGTACCAACTTGCTGGACAGGCATCATAAAATTTGTTTCACATTCACAATTAGCATATTGAGTCAATCTAAATTTTCATCTGAATAACTCAATTGAAGTCCAATGCAGGATGAATTTCTAAAGGGAAAAAATTTTTAATGAGGGAAAGAGTATAAAATTATATTAAAAAAATATGCATGCATGTTACATGATAAAGATGTACAGATAGAAATCACTTCTTGGAACGCCGACAATGGCTATAGAATTACAAACCTGTTAAAAAATCAGCTATTGAAGCTTTCAGATATTTGTACTCCTTTGAAAGGCCATAACTACTTGCAACGGGAACAACCATATTGTCTATCATCCAATTCTGTACAAGAATATGTAACTTGATCAACTAATCCAAAACAAAAGAAAAATTAGACTCCATGAAATAATGGAATAAGCCCAACTACTGTAATTGTAAGCAGTCTTAGGAAATGCCAAGGAGATTCTTCCTCAAAGAGTTGAAATAGTTGAATGGTACTATATTCAGTAGAAAATAATGGTATAAATTGACAAGTACCTGAAATGAGGATATAAAATGTGATGTGCTCTTGTTAAAATCTAGAATGGACACTCTTGACCCTGAAAAACCCATTAAAATTTAGGCCAATAAGAATCTATGGCTTCCCAGTATGGCTAGTGAAAAAGACAGAAGAACCTAACCTGGCTTTAGAACTCGAAATATCTCTTGCATGGCTTTGGGTTTGTCAACCAGATTACGTAAACCATAACCAACAGTAACAGCATCAAAGTAGCTGTCTTCAAAAGGTAAATCAAGTGCATCACCTTCAATCCATCTAATATATGCATTTATGTCAGCATAAGCCCAAAAGAAGAAGAGACTCTATACAGGATAAGTAAGCTCAAAAGGCATGCATATTTCTGAAGTCTTAATACAGTATTGGCACAGTATGGTATGATGGTATCCAAATTTTGGGGTATAGGAGCATACAAGAGATGAAGATCAGGGAATTCTAATCTCCTTGGATGAGCAAAAGCTCAATATGCCAATGATATACTTTAGACAAATAAAAGTCCACATACTGCAAGAACCCTTTATGTGAACTCTATGTATTATTGTGAGCTTATATTTTTCACATTAAAGATGCTCACTTAATGTTCTTGTAGCAAGCCTTCCAATATAGATCTTGACGAGTAGAAGCAATCTGCAACTGTTTGCTCGAGAAATCAAGGGCTCTCACCTGTGAAGTTGAGAAAAAAAAAATAAGACTATGTTCTCTTCTCTTCAGGGAAAAAGAGAGAGTATGTGTAAAGATGGATAAAAGAAATGCCAGCCACGATCTCCCTTAGTAAGTATGTTCTGCAATATAACATTATGCAATATCCTCATCATGTTGAAAGATATGCTTATAGATGATCCAAATCCACTAATTCCAAAGAGACTAGAAAGAATCACTTCTCTCATGATTATCAACTACAGATTATTAAAATAAAGCATTAACGCTCAAGTTACGGAATTAAGATCTAATACTTAAAAACAAATTTTAGGAACTTTATATCGAATAGTTTGGAGGGCTGCAAGGTTTCATAATTCTAAGCATCTAAATTCCAGCTAAACATGTAAAAATAAAAGAAGTTAACAATGGCAAACCCCACCTCTCCATCTGGCCCAACCTTCTGAGACAGAAGAAACGCCAAATCACCGCTGCCGCAGCACAAATCAAGAACCTTATCCCCTTTCCTCGCTCTACCAATTATCGAAAAAAGAGCCAAAAAAATAGAAAAAAGGGTAACAATTTACATTTTACTTCAAAATCTAAAAATTGCATTTTTACCTGATAATTCATTTTAAAAAATACTAATAACTAGATGCAATACCCACTCCAAGAGACGGACATCCTCTTCCATGTCCGGTGCTGCCCCAAGCTCAGCACATCATTCAGCTGCTCATTTTTAGCTTAAATGTTAATCCCACTGACCTGAGGTCCAAAAAAGCGATGGAGGACGGAGGATGGAGGAAAGAGAGTACATTGTCGTAGACGGGAGAGATGCGGCTAAAGAGAGCCTGGCGGTCGGCGGAGCACCGGACTCGAGCAGCCGGCGACGAGAAGCGAAGGGGGCGAACTCGAAGAGGAGGAGGCGACGAGAGGGAGAGGAGGGGAGGATGAGATGTGATTCGAGCAGTGGAATTAGGCGCTGCAGCGATGGCCATGTGGAGGATTGCATGTAACGTAGTGAAAGGATGATGCGCCGCGCCCTCCCCTTTTCGGCTTTTTGCAAGATTTGTTCTTGGATTTTGGGTTTGGATTGGTGTCTGTCAGAATCCGGCTGAACTTGGGCTCAGTGGACAAAAGGCTCTTCGGCCAAACCCTAGCCCTAGTTTTTGGCAAACTTACCCTCCAATCTAAATACACTTTAAAGCCTAAATACAAAACTAGTATAATTTGCCACATCAGCAGACAGCAAACATCAGCAGACAGCAATTGGCAACTTCTAAAACTAAACTTAATATAATAATTACTAAGAAAATTGCCAAGTATTATAAGAGAAATTTTCATATAAATTGTTTTCTAGTTAACCAGATATAAATCGCTGAATCAAAAAATAACTTATATTATTTTAAAAAGATACCCCCCCCCCCCCAAAAAAAAAACTATTTAGATACCTGGCCTATCCATAAATTGCCAAATTTACCCTTCTTGCGCCCAAGATTCTATAAAGGAAGTTTTCATCCTAGTTACTTAATTGTAAGTAACATACAACAAGGCTTGGAAAGAAGAGAAGAATAACTACAAGTAGAAGATGAGTGAGAAATTCTATAGAATGTTGCACTTTCGAGAACACACCCAACTCTGCACAAACAAACCCACTAGGCATTAGTATATTACATAAAAACCTCAATGTAATTAAACTTGACAAAATAAAATAGTTAAGAAATGCCAATCATCAGATTTAATTTTTCGTTTCATTGACAGTAAATAAACATATAATCATTACTAATAAACAATTTGTACAATTCCCGAAAGTTCACTGAAACAAGAGTGTGTTATTATCTGATGATTATGTTACGAAGTCCCGACAGCAATTTGTTCCAGTATCATCTGAAGGAGATTCTGAAGCCTGAAAACTTTAACTCTTCCTTCCACTTCAATTCAGCATATGGCAATTGTAATCTGCTGAGGGCAGCAGACATCCATGCAGAAAAAATATGCTTTGACATTGTAGTGCTTGCACAAGCAATGCCATCTAAATAGGATCCAAAAATCCATGCTGCTACAAAACTTTGCGATCTTAAGGAGAGTAAATAAAAAATTTCCGACCCGTCAGATCACAGATGTCTTCCTTCAGAGTGATGGACCAATGGCGGTATGTTTTACCAGCATCTCTCCAAGCCTGGTATCCATTTCAAACGACAAACAAAACTTCATATATGATATTACTTCACCAATGAAAAGACTGGAACACCCTTTGTAGAGAAGCTCGAGCATGTCACGCGTAGTTCCTTCCCCACCTCAAAATCCCTTCTGCCATTTATCTGAAAGTTTATTTACTGTAAAATTAGTCTTGTTACTATGCAGGTGAATTGATAAATAACATAGCAAGTCCTCTTTGGAAAATCTACCGCCAATCTGAATTGATGTTCGGAGCTAGAACTAGGTAGAACTAGCTCCCATTTTGTCACATCAAGTTTAAGACATTACAAGCAAATGTCTTATGGTCTTCGAGAATGCAAAATATATAACTATTCCAAATGTCCGCTAAAGAGGATCCTACCAGACAGGAAATTCTGAATACCCTTATAGAAGTCCACCCAAATTTTCGTAAACAGATTGCTGCAAAAATCTATCTCATGGGTTGTCTGAGACTCCTAGTGTGAAAGGTTTGTAAACTTGGTTACTAAGGCTCATCCTCATGCATGATTAAAAGATATATAGAAGGCTTGGAAATAAAAAGGAATATCTACAAATAGGTAGTGGGTAAAGGTTGCCTGGATCAGAAATCCTATGCAAGACTCTACTTCATGAAGTACTACTGGAAATTGTTGGAAACATTACCCAAAGAGGAAACGAATCTCAAACTGTAAAGAAAAACAAGTATTATTAAATATTTAAAATGGTGATACCTCAAATTTGTACATTCCACGGACTCCATCCTCCAATTCAAGCACCAAACCATGGGTGCGTATCTGATATACCTTCACCGTCACACAGTCTCCCAACTTCAACGATCCTGACCGAAAACTGGCAGAGCCAGAAGATTTTGGTCTCTCATCTACAATTTGTTCTGAAACATGTGATATGTTCTTAGCACTGCTGTCAGTTTCTTCCTTGCTTCTTGCATAAGAATCAAGTTCTCTCTCTTTTTCCACTTTCTTGTCAGTTGACATACTTCCAGTTTTTCTGTTAGACATGGTTGATACCCCAATTTCCCGCCGTTTTGTCACAGGTGTATAAGGCCTGGGAGACTTTGTACCCTTTGCAGATTTCTTCATGACAGGTTGACCAGCCACAGTATCTTGAGCATCACATTCAGCAGCACTTCGAATTACTATTGCTGGAGTGGAATACCCAGAAGACTCTTCTCCTTTAACATCATTGTCATCTTCATCATCAGATGGCTCAACATTTTCTGCATTGATGGGCATGTTCTCAACAGAGGCCCAAAAGTTATGTTCTTGTTTTGGGGAAACAATAGAATCTTGATTTTCCGAATTATTCTTCTCAGTTCCACGCTGAGGGAGAGTGGCCTTCAGCGACAGCTTAATGTTCCCCCTGACATCTTGGCCGATGCACATCAGCGATAGCTCTTGGCCAATTGATACAACATCAGAGACTTTTGATACCTGGATGGAGGAAAAGATGATAAATGTCACATATAAGTAGATATAGATAAGATCTCACTTCTTTTGTGATTATTTCAGGTACCGATGGGGAGAATAAAATCTACAAAATGATGCAAAAGTGAAATTAATATGCATTTATCTGCTTTAAAACACAAAATAATGGACGGAACCTGGATTTCAGCTGTACGACTTCTCAACAATGTTAATTAATAAAAAGAAAGCTGATTCTATAACGAAAATAAGATTAAATATTGTGATTGACTGTTAAGAGACCTGAGAGCTCGAGCATTTATTCAGGAAAATAAACTTCAAAAATATACTAAGTTGGTAGGCTGCTGGTGCAATTGAAAAAAGACAGTTTTAAAAATTTTAACCACTTGTCTCAGAGAGCGACTGACATTTTCCACTTTGGTGACATATGACATACTGGCCAAGGTTCAGAACTTCAGATCCGTATTAATTGATACGGATCAAAAGATCCTTAAACATACAGATTCCAATAACTGGCCTCACCATGGGCTTTATCGGTAATGGTAGAAGATTATCAAGAATGCTGCCAGGCCTGTGGAAACTGAAAAGTCCTATCACGGTGAGGTCTCCTCTCTGGTTGGTCCTGAACCAGGATGATATAAAAAGAAGGAATTGGGCCAGGGCTGGCAGATGTGCATTCTGTCATATATAAGTAACAATGGAGCATCTATTCCTGAGAACTGCATACGCTAGGGATATTTTCAATTGAATGAAGACAAAGTCACAAGAAGGAAACATGCTGAGTTACGGGTGGATCGGAGAAAATTAAAGTTACGAAGGAAGATATGCCTAGGTGGAAGACTTGGATGGTTACAGTCAACTCGTCTGTATCGCTTGAAAGTAATGGCATATATGTCAACACACAGATAGAATCTGGGAGGTGCTAATATTCTGCATTAAGACCCTCAGCAGGGGCACGAGCAGAGGAACTTTTGAAGAATATGGAGATATTGCGGCATGGCTCAAGCATGGAGAATCCAGTGTGTTTGGATGTATGAAGCTGGAGTTTACAGTTTTTGAAAGTCTTTTGTATGCAGCAGTTTGTTTTGTTCTGGATAATGATTGTATGATTTTGTGAGCCCTGGTGGGGGTCTACTGTAACAGTGTATGAGTGATTGTTAATCAGTGGTTTTCAGGCTGCTCCTGGATTGAGAAGAGTCCCTAAACATGCAAAAAATTGGTTTAATTCCATGGGGTCCAGAAAAGAAAGAACTTAACAGATGGACTGCCATTTGGGTTGTGGCCTTCATATAGAGTGTTTGGTTAGAGAGAAACAACAGAATTTTAATTAATAAAACTAAAACTTGGAAGGAAATCCAGCATAAAGTAACCTCTTTGTTCCTTTGCTGGGCAGGGATGCAGGGGGGAAGAGGCAGCTAAAGGCAAAAATAATAGCTCAGCAGGTAGATGTGGAGAACCAGGACTAATTGGAGGAATTCTTAGCTCAGGAGTTTCTTTTTCTGTTCCAAACTAATGGTGGCTATGTAGTTTACTATGACCTTGAGGGTCTATAGTATTTTGTTTCATACTGGCTTGGTTTTAAACTCCTGATGTTTGCTTGCTGTTATGTCGTAGTTGTTAGTGATGTTGTAAGGGGGATATGCAGGAAATGTTGGCTATGAACTTGGAAAGTTCATAGTATCTTTGCTTAGGTTATGTAAAACTGTTTTTTACGTTTAGGTGAAATGGGCCTTCTGCCTTTTGTCGAGAAAAAATATTATCAAATGACAGCTTCGACGAGAGAGTATTACCGGTTCATGTGATAACTCAGAAATGTGAAGCAGACCTTGTTGACCACCGTTGAATTCCACAAATGCACCATACTCTTTGATGGATGAAACAACCCCTTTATAGGTCCTGCCAACTTCAATTTCACGTCCTACAAGAAATTCGACCTGCAGTACAGAAAGGCACCCATGATATCTGGTAGAAAGTAGAAACTAGAACACATAAAGATATAATAGTGACAGAAAGAGGCAAACGTGCATATCTATCTATATATATAGCGGTGTAACCACTCTTTCTAAGTTTTCTTTATCGTGTAAATCTTATCTTTAAGATTAGCCCAACATCGAGCACTTAAAAATTATCAAAGAAATAGTAAAGTTTTGAACTTCTTTCTCTGAATGTTGTAAGCTCATAGAAAACAATGCAAATATCTTCATATTAATTTTTGTGCAACATTGTTGTGATTCTATTGTCCTGTTTTACTTACACAAGACATTCTCTATCAAACATGTACATGATAAAAGAGATGAACCTTGCTTTGCCAGAACCCAAAGATTAATTTCCTTCGAATCTTATCACAAGTTCCTTTAAGTCAATTAAAACAATACCTAAATTTCTTCTCTCCTTGTTGAACTTTTCAACCTAGAATAACGTTATCACTAATCTCACGCCATAACATTTTCTTGATCTATTCTTCTAAGTTTTCCTAACATAACACATAAGATAGATGGATGATTTTGTATACAGGTACATAGGCATTGTTAGTCCATCTTCGGTGTCTTTCATGTTCTTGGAAACATAAGCGACTAAACATAATGAAACAACCTTACAGATCTCCGATTTCATATACTTCAAAAGAATATTCAGCATTAAAAATACTAATTAATTTATGCCTAATTGTCCTTGTTCCGCCCTTTCCATAATATTAGCAGGTTGTATAAGTTTTAATCCCACAATTTAATAAATAACTCATTAACTTGCCATGGGTATTATTATTAATATTCATTAACCTCTTCATTTACTTCTTTATCCCCTTTAGCCCTTTCTAAATTTTTCCCCATTGTTATGTCTTTCTTCCTCTATAATAATTTTTACTGCAGCAATCTTTTCGACCTCATCAACTCTTTCCATTAGTCATCACTCCCTTAGATTTCTAAGAATCCCTTATTTGAATATTCTTAGTCATCCAAATTCATATCATATGCGTCTTTTTCCAAAAAGAAATCATCATTGTATTATCCATGATTATCATAACCGAACCGGACTGGTGAACCGGGAACAAGCCACTAAACCAGTTCAATTTTGTTATTGACTCGGTAAAAACCAAGTCGAGCCAATAATCAACAAGCAAAACATGCATCCTAGATGGGTTTCTGCAAACTAAGTTATTCATTTCTTTCAAAATTACCTAGTTGTCCTTAATGTTTAACTACTCTATTATTTAATCCAAGGGTAATTCAGTTCTGAAATTAGAATAATTACAGTTTTTAAAATTAAAAGTGTAATTAAGATATGGTTTCGTACAAGTCATATGATTTGATGTACTTAAATTGCTAAATAATGGAAGAAAAACAATTGTATTGCCTTTCAAAATATCTTTTTAATTTTTAGAATTATTAAGGACTATAAATATATTATCTAGATATTTAAAATAATCTCAACAAATCAGTTGTCCGACAAGGTGACCCACTGGCTTACCCAGTAACCCAGTGACTAGGACCTCTAACAAGGTCAATGTTCGTTTATGCTTTAATGACTATGGTATAATCTTGCTTTAAAGAAATATTACCTTCTTTTAAGTTCTACCTATAAATAATGGGATACTTCATAACTTTGTCTTTTCCCTTTCATCTCTTAGTATTAATATTTAGCAACATCTTCAATTGCACGACCAACTTAGCGTTGCAAATTTTGCACAGTAGAAAATTATCTTCTTATCCACTCTAAAATCTACAAAATGTTACGTCTTTCTTTAATGAAATAGAAAATGTTTGTTGCAATATTGAGAAACAAAGAAACCCTAAAAGACATTTCCTCTATTAATTCTTTTCTCATCTTCAAACCCTCCTATATATCTTTTTTGAGTTACATAATTGTAAATCTTTTCTCCAGATTCTTTCCTGACGAACAAGCTTTTATATCTTTTCTAATATATCCCAATCCTTTCCACTTAGCTTCTTGCAAGCAAATTATGTGTTATTTTCTTAGCACCCTACTTTCGACTCCTTGCTTTGCTTGAAAGTTATGTTCATTTTGAAACGAACCTAGTAGATACTAAAAGTTGTAGAGCACAAAACATTAAAAACTGTATTTCCCACATCCAAGATTGGTGTATCTACCACACTCCAAATGTGACAAAATGATTTATAAACAATATTATGCATGTGCCTTCCGTAGGGACTTTCCTTGCAGATTGTTCATGTGTACTGCTTTACAGATAGCATGTGATATATGCATAGCACACCTATGCTAACAAAAATGTGTTAAATGATAATACCTTTTCCAGCGCTTTTTCCATAGTTGATTGAGTTTTGGCGACTATAGTAACTGTGCCATCACTTACAGACACTCGTGCACCTTAACAAAAAGAAGAAAGAAAAGAAGATAGATTGCATGTACAGAGCAAGAAAATATTGAAAAATTATAATAAATGAACCTAATTCTCCAAGTGCGTGTGTGCGTGTGTGCATGTGTGTATATAAATCTTTAAAGAACTATTCCTGTTACAGGAGTAAATGCATCAACAATGCATATCCAATGACATTAAAAAAAAAGAATATAATGCAGTACTAAGATTATAACATCAAAACATATTTCCACATATGCTCAGTGGTGCAGCTTCTCTTCCCTATTCAGATGTGAGCATAGTTACCATAAAGGCCAACCTCATGTGGGTCGGTTTAGACTACCGTTGGATGAGTGACAATGCAAAAGTCACGTGCATCCAACAATTCTAATCGCGCCTGAATACAGATACATGAGGCCATTGGACAGGCACGATCAAAGCTGTCAAATGTGTGCGACTTACTTGTTGGCACGCATCCGACTGCCGGACTGACCCGCACAAGGTCAGCCTGGGAACAATTCTTCATACTTATTCATTCTCCAGGTTTTCTTCATTAAACATCTGCATTTCCTAAGCTTGTGCGTGCAACTGAAAATTACTTTTGAACAAACACACAGAGAAGATACTATTTAGGGGCTTTATTCCAGGCCATTGTATAACCTACCATACTCTGATATCTGGAATAAATTTCAGCTGAGTTCATCTTCTAATAATTAATTTATCAGTACCCTCAACTACCCTCAAGTCCACATTTGGAGAGACAAAACAGCGCTCTAAGTGGGTAAGACATGTATGGCATCAACCTGCAACAATGGAACCATCCAATGATCCTAATGCATCCAAAAAAGAAAATTTCATCCTCTCAATTTGTAGAACACTTCATTCAAGCTGTTGAGCCTACTCAAAGAACATCTAACATCATCATCACAAACAAGCACAACTCTTGCAGAAATGTCCTGAACGGACTTTACCACAGCTTGTTCATGATTAAACCAATCTCAAGAGAAAGTGGCAGCGAGAAGATGTCATTTCTAGACCTACACTTATGTAAGCACAAAATGCACTGCACTAAAAAGGATGACAAAATTTACTTCTATAGGTAGCAATGCATTTTGGATAAGATTGTGCATTGCCACTCAACACCATCCAGTTTACCAAAGTAAATGTCAAATGAAAACTTTCCTAAACGTCACTAGGTACCTGCTTCTTGTTCAATTCTTTTTCTATGAGCAAGCAACCTTCGAAGAGAATCATTGCTGAATTTCAATGTAGCTGCAAAAGGGTAAAAGAAAACTAGAAATACGTCATACCCACATAAAAGGAAAAAGGTCTAACAAGAGAAAAACTTAGCAAACTACACACCTAATCGAGGAGCACTTCCATCATTTACAGTGCGTGCTGCAATTATTTCCTGTTCCATGCGATCGAGAATATGGTTCCTCCCCTTGCGTGCAGGTTCTAAACTTTCACAGACTATGTCCAATGGTATTCCAGCAGGTTTTATATCTAGCTGGATAGCGGTAACTCCTTTCCTTGTTCCTGCAATTTTGAAATCCATGTCGCCCAGGTGATCTTCAAGACCCTATAAATGTTAGAAATCATCAGGAAACAAGTCAACAACAATAGAGTAGATAAGACAATTCTGTGCCATGAAGTAGTCTCCTTGAAGTTAGAGGCAAGTCTACAATATTGGATCTGAACAAGACAAGAAAGTTAGTGCCCTTCTCTTCATTGAATGTGACTACAGAATCAACAAACCAGATGATGGCTAAGGATAACTTCAGCAAAGCCAGATGGTTTGCTAATTACAACTTCAATGTAAGATCATAGCTTAAAAACGTAAAGAAAAAGTTTTGCAAATCACTACCAGTATATCTGTAAGTATACGATAATTAATAATCTCTCCAGTTGTTGGATCCACATCACTAACAAGACCTACTGAAACACCAGCCACGTGTTCCCTTACAGGTATACCAGCATCCATCAAAGCCATACTACCTACAACAATAATATAGGTCAGCATTTACCAAAACAAAACTGATAAGGAAACTAATAAGGCAAAAAAAAAAATGATTGGAAAGATCAGATGACATCTTTTTGACAGTAAAGAGAAATTTCTACATGCTTACAGTAATGCATATGCATATCAAAATAACAAATTAGAGGGAGAGTATGCATTTATATGCTATGATGAAGCATATGAAGTTACACCATGCTGTTTGCTTAACTTGCTAAAGTACAAAGTTACAAACTCAAAATTAAACATTTGTCTGTGATTCCAAAAGAAGCATGATATTAAGAACGCCTCTCTGCAAACTAAAGTTTTAGCACAACACCACCTATCTAGAATGATGCCTACTTGAAACACCAATAGAAGTATAGAATTATAATACCTCCACACACAGTTGCCATTGATGTTGAACCATCAGATGCCATGACCTCTGAATTTACCCGAACAGTATAGGGGAAGTCATTTTCTGGAGGTAGAACAGCAAGCAAAGCCTTCTCTGCAAGAGTGCCTACATAACAAGACAAGAATATACAGCAGTTCCCAGTAAGTTCTAATTTGAAACTAACATTAGATACAGAGAAGCAGGCTTGCATGGCATATGCACAATCAATCATGAAGTGCTCACTAGTACACTAAAGTAGCAAAATGTCACAACTCACAAGAAAACAAATCAAGATATATAATGTCCCAATTAGTTTTGCTCCTAGTCTCAATAAATGGAAGAACAATTGATAAGATAAACCCCAAATTACATCTAATATCTTCACAAAACTACTACTCTGTGATGTATACAACTGACCATCCGCATCATCACTAAGCCTTCAGGTCTTGCTAGAGCACAACACCAAGTTGTGAAAGCTCCTGAAGAACTGCTAAAATTTTTATGAGAGGCTGTCAGATTTGTGCAACCCTCAAGGAGATGAAGTCAAAAATTCCTGACAACAGGAGAATCAAATAAAAGAAATATACCAATGGGTTCCAATGACCTTGTGAGGTAGCTGATGTTCATAAAGATCAGACTTTCGGAACACATATATTACTATGGTTCACTGAACGAGTGAGTTATCCTAGTAGAAGAGATCTGGCAGTCATCAAAATAGCAGTTACTCTAAGTCTCCACATTTTTGGTGCATCCATATTCATGAGCCTCAGTCTGAAAGGTCCTCCAACCTCTCTAAATGATTCTACTTTCTTTCACATATGGTTCATTAGCATCCTGGCCAGAATGCAATTGTACTGACCAATCTACTTTAAACAAGCAAACCACTCTACAAATGAAAAGTTGAAAACACAACTATAAGAAATGGCATCAAGTATCAATTATTTGTTGACTCCTTGTAGAAATTATAAAAGTACACAAACCCGTCTTACTATATAAAGTAATACCATTGAGGAGTATGTTCTACCCCAAGATAACTTTTGAAGAACAGCATAAAGTTATATAGGAAGTACCATGCCCAACTTCCCGCCTGTTCAAACCACCACGTTTTGCAACCTCATTGATAGAGAATGGTGGAAAGCTATAATGAAGCATGAAGCGCTTTGTTGGTGGACCAACAATTGAGTCCAGTCGTTGAGCATCTCCCGGAGCACCAAGGGTAACTGTGCATAAAACCTACAATTAAGATATTAAAAATTTTCTTCTTCTAGTATCCACAACTGATTCAGCAGAAGAAAAAGATATTTAACAAAGAAAAGTTTTCATATACCTGAGTATCTCCTCGTGAAAATATTGCAGATCCATGCAAAATTGGATAAGTTCCAGATTCACAATACAGTGGCCTAACTTCATCAAGTTGCCTACCATCAACCCTAAGACCTTTCTCAATAACTCTGCGGCGGACAATCTACACATTTAAAATAACTCTCATGAATGGGAATTTCACACTTGGGGTATATCACAACAAACTTAGAATATCAGACCACATAGAACACCAAATTGAGCATACATGCAATTTTAACATAATTCAATTCCAGCAATATAAACATGCATGCCATTTGTCACAGAACAAAAATGCCATTTTAACTTTCTCATGAATGGAAATTTCACACTTGGGGTATATCACAACAAACTTAGAATATCAAACCACATAGAAGTATAGAACACCATCAAATTGAACATACATGCAATTTTAACATAATTCAATTCCAGCAGTATAAACATGCATGCCATTTGTCACAGAACATATGTACCATTTTAACTACGTCATGAATGGAAATTTGACACACTTGGGGTATATCACACCAAACTTAGAATAGTATCAGACCATGAAGAACAACACCAAATTGAACATACGTGCCACTTTTAACATAATTCAATTCCAGCAATATGATATTATCTGTTTCTGCCAAGTTATTAAGTTTTTTTTTCATTCCAAAATCTCACATCAACTAAGGGAAGAGGATTAGTTCTGTGCAGATAAAAAAAAATACAAAGATAGGTCTGCCACAATAAAAACTTCCAATAGAAAATATAAAGCACAATCATTATCACTTTCCAAAGGTCAAAATTTCTATAAAGTTGACAGAGTTAGAAAATTTATGAGCTCAGAGTGCAGCCCAACTGTATTGTCGTCTTGGTTCCATATAGGTAAAGCATAAATGCAATGGTAAAAGAAAAGGCCTCTTAGTATATCAAAAAATAATATTGGCCATAAACAACAACAGTGTCAAGTTAGTATAACTGATGACAAAATTTGAGATCTTGATATATCACATATGCCTTAAGTGAAAGCTAGATTATCACACAAACCGAATCCAAAAGGATATATTTGGCTGTTAGTTGCTTCCAAGAACACTTGAACATCCATCACCAAAATATTTCTGTATCATTATTTCTAAGATAAGTAATTCTCTTTAGTAGTCAAACAATAATTAAAACCCCATAAAAGAAATTGGTCAAATTAAGGAGAAAAACACATGAGAAATTTTAAGGCACTGACAGCAATAGAAGCATATTAAAATAGTTAGTAAGAATTGTAAAGGAGGCCATAGTGTATGCATTATAAAAAGACACAAGGAAGTATCATATGAGGAAACATAACATACCTTTTTCCTTACAGTGTCAACTGCCTTTGAAAGAAACTTCAAGCTTTCCTCATCACACTCTTCCTCAAGTTTCAATTTAACGCTTTGAGTAATTTTATCCAACGCTTCTCCACGCTCAAACTAAGGAAAGAAAATGATAGATTGCGTCAGCTGATAAGTTTGGCATAAGGAATTAATTCACAGAATTATACTTCCATTAAACGAACAAATGATGGGCTATTCCAAAAGAAAAATAGTAATCTTTCTCTTAAGCTTCTACGGATCAAGGGAAGAAAGACAGAATATCATAGGTGTTGATTTCTTCCACACAACAGAAAAATAACAAGAAAGAGGAAGACGCTATACCTTGCCATAAGTTGGATCTGTGAAGACTTCCTCAATAGGTACTTCTGATAAGGTTCTGATCTTCTCAAATGAGCTATCAGAAATCAATGATAGCTTGTATTCTTTCTTTTGTTTCCCAGCTCTTTCAGCCAATCTAATTTGAGGGTCAATGTATTTGACTGCCTGAGTATAAGAGTAATTGTATTACGATCAAGCTTCATGCAAAGTCATAAATAAAAGGAGATAGAAAGACCTCAAGATGTGCAAGCTTTAATCCAGCTTGAAGGTCCCTTTCTGTAATCTCTCGGGCCTGTACATCTATCATTAATGTTTTATCCCGTGTACATGCATAGACCAAGTTGAGATCACTCAAGCTTAGCTGCACAATAAAGCAAAATATAGAAACTTACTAAATCAACTTCATGAATGGAAAAAGAGATACAATATATTAAGGCATTGGTACTTATTAATTGATGTGAGTGATTACTGATTAGGGAGTCAGCCACCATAATAAGAACAGTAATAAGGATAATTGTTTAAGAAAATATACCTATTCACCAACACAATGAATACGTGACAAAAATTAAGGGCATACCTCATCCATTGTAGGGTTGAAAACAAATTTCCCATCAATCCTCCCTACACGTATCACCCCAATTGGACCATTCCAAGGAACATCAGATAACATAAGAGCAGCAGATGTCGCATTTGCTGCCATTACATCTGGATCTTGCTTCCCATCTGAAGAAAGTACATTCACTGTGACCTATAAACACCAGTAGTAATCAAGATCAATATATTTAAAAATAAAAAGAGAAGCCTGAAAATAAAAGAAATATCTGTATAGCAAGCAAACCTGAACTTCATGGTAAAAGCCAGGAGGAAATAGTGGCCTAATAGGCCGATCTATTAGACGACCACATAGAAGTTCTCGTTCTTTAGGGGCACCCTCCCGACGCATAAATGTCGTAGGAATGATGCCTTGAGCATATTGTTTTTCTTGATAATCAACCTTCCAACATAAAACACTTAATAAATTAAAGACAAAAATCATGAAAAACACAGTAATACTGATTTTAGAAAAAAAAAACATTGAAGACTTATGATGAGACATGCAAATCCGTGGAAATGGACAACAACTGTTCCAGTCTTACTTTCTACAACATGATAGGCAACGTCAAGTATGGTATGGTAATGCCTAATTATGATGTAGCTTATGAAATATCAATTTATCTGAACATGAACATGCAAGCATCCTCTAATCAGGAGCATCAAACCTATATGAGTTTACCAAGAAAAATCCTGCATTTCAGAAGAAATTTTGTTATTGGTCCAATCTTACATGTAGCTACCTACCAACTGGCGTTGTAGCTTCTCTGGCAATTACCATTGTTGCTAGTTTTTACTTTTGTCAGGAATTTGGTGTCAAATTTAGAGGGTTGAAGTTGGATTGACAGTCGTTTGTATATATATATACCACTTCAGTTGGAGCCTTTTCATTGGGTTGTGTTATAACCGGCACCATATAGTGGCAAAAGGCTCAGTATGATATGGTTCCAATTTGGATCACATTTGGTGAAATGGCCAAGCAGTAAGGCAGGGGACTGCAAATCCTTTATCCCCAGTTCTAAAAAACACAACTGAGGAATAAAAGTAAAGATTGTCTAAAACTTTAAAAACATCAAATGCATTAATCCATTCATAGGTGTATTCAACAATTAATCAGATGGATGAAAGTCATATAGAACTCACAAACTTCTCAATAAATAATCTCCTTAAACAGCTCCTAAGACTAATAGTGCCAAAGGATAGAAAGATTTACTCAGACAAACTTCACTTCTATATAGCTTCCTCTTAAACTCCATTAAATGGTATCAGAATTAATCGAGCATACCTATTCTAATCTGTAATCCACATCTTCATTTATGAAATATGCGAGACTAAATTTGCTATACCATAAGCACTGTTGAAGCAAACCTATATCTTGTAACTATTGAGGTGTCTTTCTCATCCTTAAGGACAAGGCCTTCAATACATATGTCAATAAACATTTTTTATTCAAATTGCCGCACTCTTTATTTCCGCCTTCATGATGATGGTTCTATCTTTCAAAAATGGTCCCAAAGAGGGATGAAAGAGGAGGTTTCCTTAAATAGGTTGACAACCAGTGCGATACTTTTGCAACGAAATATACACACCAAAAGAAAAAATCCTCACAAAAGTTAGCTAAATGTAAGTCTCTGTCGTGACTTATCAACTATCAACAACAAATAGTCTCATTACAGATAATTATATTGTTGAGACTAAGTCAACCGCATTATCTGTTTCTGAAATATCCAAATAGTATGTTTCCCGAACAATTACTGTATGAAGAGGCTAACGGTAAAAACATAAAAAGGTCATTTATTTAGCTGCATAAGTGATCCAAGTATAGAAACTCCGAAAATTATCCTCAAACAATAGACAGAAAAGAAAGGTAAGCTTGCAACTAACGAAAATCATAAGGAAAGCAAAAGGGAACAAACTTAATTCTTTCATGAAGGAATTTATGAATATTAAACAAGGAAACGAAGAAGGTGAAGTACCGTGAGGGGCAAGAAGTCGCGAGCGGCATCATTCCCCTTGGCGGAGGCGACCGTCGAGAGGACGTTCGTATCTTCCATGGTGAAGACGGCCGATCCGTTGGCGAAGCGGGCGATCTTGCCGGTCTCGATGGAGATGACGCGGGAGCCGATCTCAAACTCCTCTCGAAAGCTCTCCAGAACCTTCCGACCAGGGACGGGGGAGGTGGCGATGGAGGAGGAGGAGGAAGAAGAAGAAGAAGAAGAAGAAGGTTCGGAATCCGGCAGGCTGGAGAGGAACCTGATGCGGCCGCCGGAGAAGGCCCGCAGGCCGAGTAGGCGCTGCCGCCGGAGAGAGAGGAGGGAGGAGCCCGCCGTCATTAGAGGGTACGCTCTCCGCCTCAGAGATGCCGCCATGGCCATGAAACAATCACAGGACAAAGTAAGAGAGAGTGGGTGAGAGCGGAGAAGACGGGGTTTAGGGTTTAAGCGGGAGAGTGGGAGAGGGGGGGAAGAAAGCGGGAGTAAACCATTTGGGCTTAGACTTAGACGGGCTTTAAATGGGTTAAGTTGGCCCAATAGAACTTGGGCATGCTCACAGAGGGGAAAACTTATTATAGTGATAATAATCCACGTAGATCTTCTCACTAAAACTTCCAAAATACCCCTATCTTTTTTTGAGTTTAGAGTGTAAAATATTTATTAATAAGATATACTTGGTTATACTATTATATGATACTGGGTATAATATTAAATAATTTTTAAATAATTATTCATAATTTATGCAAAGTTATATGTTAATTATGATTAGTTAAATAATAATTAATAGAATGACATTTTTGAAATAGCATGATAACTTTGTTGACAATTATAATATTTTAAAGTTTTTTAGTAACAATTATGTGAAAACCCCTAATTTTTTAGTTTAAAAATAATATACATGCATCAATCTTTACCCTTATTCTAAAGAAAAGAAAGAGAAATATTTTATAGTTTTCATAGTTTAGAAAGTAATATGTTAAAAAAAAATGAGGGTTGCATATTGGAATGGACAATAGTTTAGGAGTTTAGTGTAAGTATTCTAATATTGCATTATTATTATTATTATTATTATGGGAAAAAAAGAAGAAAAGGAAGGATAAAAATAAGTGAGAAAGTATATTGTAATTTTTTGGACTAGAATGTCCTTTCTCCTCCTCCTAATATTGAATTGAATCTTGGTAGACTATACTTTATATTAACATTAAACATATAACTATAACTATATATATATATATATATATATATATATATATATATTCACTGCTAATGAAGCTAAGTAGCATTTAGTTATTCTTGGTACACATAAAACATCTTATTTGGCTAAGGGGAACTAAAAACTTAGTTGAAAACATTTGAAACATCTCATTTTTCTAAGGGTACTAAATTTGCCAATCACTGGAAGAAGAGTGAAAGCATATGCATAAATAACCATGCAAATGTAGAGTTTTTGGCCATTCTAAGTCTGCCCATCAAACATTGTGTTCCCAGGTGAATAAATAACAATCTTTTAATGCGTCAACCAGAATCGGTTTTGGCCACAAAAGGTTTTCTTCAATTAAAATCACTAACCCTTTAACCATTTTTTTAATACAAATCTGTCACAATTTTGCTCCTCCTTCATCTCTCTAACTAAAAAAATTAATAACTGCATGGTAATTAAGTAACAAAGTCAAAAGAATCCAAGAGATGTTTATAAAAATGGTGATAATTTAGGAGAGCTCAATATACTTAACCTTAAAGAAAAATTCTATCCGGGTACACTATTTAGTATGCAGACCTAAAATATGAAACAAAAGGCTACAATTACAAGCCTTATAATTAGTTGTCCTAGAATAATATATATATATATATATATATATATGTATTAAAAGATAGTATAGAAAACTTGCCTATGGATCAAATGAACTAACCCAAGTTGCCAAGCAGTCAAAAGTTACAACAAAAAGATCCGATACATAGAAATCTTTTTATCAAGTATTTACAACATACTGTATAATTCCCTACATCATCTGCAATTGGGGAGAATTCCTACTGGGAATTCAGAGAAGAGAATCTAGTCAGTTCGTTCTCACACATTCATTCATTCATTCAACCGAAGATCATCTAAATCAGTCATCCACATAGAAAGGAGTCGAGAGGCTATCCATGACGGCAAATTGCATGTTTTCCGATGGCTTCCAGTGTCGCTTCCGCTGATTTATGAACCAGTTGTTTATCTGCTTCTGATCTAGGCCAGTTGATTCGGCCAATGCGATCTTATCAGCTTCCTACGCCATTGAAGCATAACAAGATAAAAGGTTACAGTTGTTTGTGTTACAATATCAGTTGGAGAAATCATCAGCTACAAACAGCTTAAGGAATTATCTTTTTCCTTATTTTAGATTAAGAAAGAAAGCATCAAATTATTCATATTCTAGATTAAAAACACTATTTAAATTATAATACTCATCAATCAAATTATTTTACAGTCTCACTACACCCACTTATCTTATTCAACAAATTAAAAGTTTTGGCTTGAATTTCCCACCCAAATTTTTAGCTCAATTTTCTCAACTATCTAATTATATAATACAAGTATGCATTTCTGCACTACAAGTATATAACGTATACCTATGATTATGCATTGCATACTTATAATAAATAAGTATACTTTAATTAAATTTATATGTCAAGTTAACTTTTCTTTCTTATTTGTAAGATTTCTTAATTTTATATCACATCAAAAATATATAATTATTCGTTCGGTTTCTCAACTTTCTTATATAGTTAGAAGTATGCATTGCATGCACTAGAAATATATAATGTATGCTTATAATTATCCCGCGCATACTTATAATAAATGAGAATACTTTAATTAAATTTATGTCAAATCAAGAGCTCCAAGTTAATTTTTATTTTTTCATTTGTACAGTTTTTCTATTTTATATCACATAAAAAAAAAAAAACTTTTATACACTATTCTAAATTACATGTTCGCATTAGACATTAGAATATTCTGCTCTAAATTAGAGGTACAATTTTAGGACTAAGAATCTAGAATAGCTATTTGACATATTTGAATATCCTACTCTAAATAAGATGTACAATTGTAGGAGTAAGAATCTAGAGTAACAATTGACATATTACAGTATCCTGTGCTAAATTAGCGGTACAATTTTAGGAGTAAGAATCTGGAATAGCTATTCTAGATTATCTCAAAACAGACGAGGCCAGGGTAATTAGTGAGTTTCCGTAGTATATCTCTCAAAAAGTGAGAGTGCCAAAATATAAAATGGTTGTAATCTAGCAGGTTCAGAAGCCTAAAATGGCAGCAATAACAATTAAATGTTGATGAAATCTAAATGGCTCCATGAACTTTCATTTGCCACTTAACCCCCCCTGTGGTCTTAATCTCTGTGCAACCATTAATTATCTTAAACTAACAGTTTAAGTAATTTTTCATTAAAACAATTAAAATTTGACCGTTCTAACCCTTATTTTATCTTTTTGTAGAAGATGCATTATATCCAATAGAAACATAAGACTAAAGGATTTCGTAAAATAAAAAACAAATCAATATTTAATTAATTGTTGTAAAACAAAAAAAAAGTAATTTAGTCTATCAATAGTAGAATTAATATGGAGGCATGTTTACACCTAAATAATTTCTCATGAAAAACTAAACTGTATATGTATGTGATAGCATCAATGTAATCGATCGCTTACCGTCGGATATGGCCATTTATAATGAGCACTCCACCAGTCAAGTAGTTTCTGCCGTGCTTCTTTTGGTAGCTTCCCTATCTTCTTCTTCTTTGAGAATTCCTGCTTCAAGCTACTTAGGTAGCCACTATACTTGCGCAGAAGCTTGTCTTTCAGATCTCTATCCTCACCTTTCAGATGAGATTCCTGGGCCTCGATTTCACCTCCACTGACTTCCTCTTCCGGCGATCCGGTAGCCTCATCTGGTCCAGAGAATAAGTCGTGCTTTTAAAACCATAGCAATGTGTAAATCACTTCATCTGTAGCTTAAATTGCATCCCTAAAAATAGTTAACTTGCAAGCACTTGACTCCATCTTCCAAAGCACACAAGAGGGAGATTCAGAGCAAGTAAAGCACTAAGTGATCGCTCTAATTCATTTTTACTATTGTCTTTCAGATCCACAACTTTCTAAAATCCAAGAAATAATAGGACTTTGACCATATTTCAGATATGAATATAGCAAGCATAGGAGCTGAACTCCGTATCAACAGCCCTTATATCATCATGATCATCATCATCCAGTTATCTGCTCATCCACTATAGTCTTCTCCAAACCAATCACCATGATATTGTTATGATGCAGGCGTGCAGCATAAACTGTTGCCCTATGCATGCTTCCATTATGATATAGGTAAGCCTGCATGAGTTCTAATAGCAACAACACATGCATGCAATGGTTGCTGATCAAACAAGTACGTGCTATATATATACCACAGGCCCACCACCCCCACGAGTGCATGCATGTGGTCCTAAATGCACACATAAGGAAGGGAGCATATATATATATATATACATACATACCTACATATATGTATATAAATATATATAAAAGCATGAAACAAAGAGAGCATACAACTCCAGTGTAATGTAGCCACGTGTGCTACTTTCCCTCTCCAAAGGTTGAGTAGTCAGAGGTCTACAGTGCCCAGGATTCCATATGACAAGCTCCTTTTCCTCTCCAAAGGTTGGGTGTTCTCTTCTTTGTGTAAGAAAACCTTTTGAAGCGTTCACGAGAGTGTTCCTTTTGGCATCTTTGTGGGGAGGGAGGAGGAAAGAAACAGGCTAACTTTAACCCTTTATATGCTGTCTTGTCGTATGGATTTCCTCATGATGCAAAATATCCACCTCGACCACAGAGCTACAAATTCATCTTGGCATAACCATACCATTTTAATTGCAAAACCCAACTAACATGCAGCCGAAACAGCCAAATCCCAAAACATAATATTCTCACCTCTCAAAAAACCCATAACAACAATAATAACAGTTTTCTTATTTTGCAAAAGAGTATTTCTTTTAGAATATTATAACGTTAACACTACCTATTTTCAGAACATTATTATTAGGGATTAAATTACTGGCTTACTGAGCTCTTTTAACAATGCATATAATTAAACTTACGAGTAAGAAAAATTAATTAAATCTCATGCCCTAAAAAATACTCAATTTTTTCAAATATAAAAATATATGATAAATATTTTTATATTATTCTATAAATATTCCTGGCAATTAAAAGAAAATTCCAAGGATTTTAACAGCAATTATAATATTTTAAAAATATAGCCCGTAAAAGAAAACTTTGCATTGTGTGCACTCAAACATAATCAGATATGCAATTAATATAGAAAATATAAGCACTCAGTAAAGCCCAAATTTACCAATAGAAAAGAAAAGGAGACTAAATTAAATTTCAAAAAGCCCCACGAGACAACTACGCAAGTACGATATACTTTCCGCACGTAAATTTGAAGGGTCTTTTTAGTAATAAGGGAAAAGTGTAGGTGGTGATACGCGAAAGAAGGCTATAATGGCAGAGAGAGTAAATTAAGCGCAGACTACCGGCGCAAATGGTGGGGGGGCGTCCTCGGGCTGGGAGCCATTAATGAACTGCCACTCTCCAGTAACTCATCTCCTAGGGCCAACCCAAAACTTCTTTGCCCACATTACCCTTCACTAAAGTGCAAAAGCCCGCCTACCCAGAAGGGTATAATCGACTTTTGCTACCAAACATTAGTACTTAATAGTACACAAATGGAGTACCTATGTGTGTTAATACCAACAACTCTTTGTAGTTCTATTATTCTATAATCAAAAGGAGAAGGCATTAATGCTGCTGGAATAAAGTATTGCTGGAAAAGAAGCCATGTTATCATACACTAGAGTCCAGTTTTCTTGTGGAACATTGAGAGATCAAACACAAATATAGATTAGTTATCTGGAGATAAGTTGGCCATATTATAGTAACCAGGTAGATTATATTAGAATGACAACAACTTAGAACTTTATCACTAGTTACTGACAAAGGTGGCAGCTTCCCGAAGCCATAGTCAATAAGAATAGATGCATACATATGAACGTCTAAAGAAAAACTTATATTATAGGTCAACCAGGTTTACTCGTAGTATGTGCAGCTATTCTAACATGTATAAGAATTCTTGGCCACTGAAGTTTTAAATGGCCACTTGGAATGTCATGAAGTAAAATTTTAAGGAGGGTTATAGAGCATCCACAAACAACATAAAACTGAAGAAGAAAAATATGGCTAAAGTTGACTATAACGAAAGATGAATCTGCTCAGGGAGTTAATTTTCAACATGTTGGTAATCCCATGCATGTTCGCTGATCACTGTATATATCTGTACTTTCTTTTACATTTCTAATTGATAATGAAGTACTTTGAGCATAACAATTCCCAGCATGAATTCCTATTACAAATTATACCTCTTTTTCTTCAAAATAACATCCTAGTATTGGTGAAGATATAACAACAGCTTACTATAAGATACACAGGTTTTGAAAAATAATGAAGGTCTAGCATGTGAAGTGAGGTCTAAGGAAAAAGGATAGTAATTGATTCCTAGCCACTCAGTATACACCTTGTATAAGTTGCTAGCGTGATCCACAGCAATCAAGTTAGTGATTCCTCAAATACTCTTAAGATGGCGTTCGATGTGATAGAACAACTATGAGATCCTTGACTACAACATACTTAATCGAACTTCTATTATTTTGACAATGCAATATAAGATCCTCACCAACTAATCAGCCTTTTCCTAAAAGAATCTCTAACCATTAAGATGCAGAAGGGTCACATTGCACTTTGATCTCTTACCTTCCATACAATAGCACATTGCAATCCAAGAGATTAAAGCAAAATATTTCAGACTTCTTCTAGATCTTAATATTATCAAACCCTGACACCAAAGGATAATGCCCTCAAATGCCACTTACCGTTCGTGAGATCTCAGGATTACTAAACATGAAGAACAATAAGTCGGAATGAAATGAAGAGATTTCACAAGGAACTAACTGAAAGACTGAAACCATATCACACTCAAATGCACGTAATAAGCAGTATGCTAACTAACGAATTAGCTACATATTAATACTGGTATAGCTCAAAATGCAAGTATCAGTTATATCTGTTGTAATAACGACCAGTGTTGTCAGGTAGTCAGGAATGAAATATGCAATTGATGGGAGCTAGATTGGACACAGTTGAACTATAAATGAATATGAGTATGTCAGTCCAACAATACAGTACAGAAGAAAGAGCAACAGCAGGGCCACAGTTGAAATAATAGACTTAAGAACAGACTGAACAGTGTGAAAGCACAAGCCCACTACCTCCTTGACCATGTTCAATGGTAACTGGGATAAAATTGGGAATAAATAAATAAATAACTTTTACATATATTCTCAATATATTCATAATAGCAAAAAAACAACCAAAAGAAAACATCCTCAAACTACTCATCTAATATGTGCTATTACTAATATATATATATTCCCTTTCATGCTTGACATTGAAGTAAATATTTTCCTACCTTTGAGAAAACAGGATTAAGTAATGCAAAAGAAGCACTATAATTACTGAGAAATTGCTAGATATTACCAGATTAAGTACTTTGCATACCTCTAGTTCATCAACCCAAGCATTTCCGAGGGAAAAATACTAAAATGCACACGTCAATGGTTGGTTATAATAAAACTCAAGGAGCAAAATGGAAAGAATAAGAAGAGACTTTATGGTAAGAGTGAGGAGGTCTGAAGAACATTGCCAGAGAAGTATATGTGGCAAGTCACTAAAAAGTGCATGTTCTACAACATTGCAAGCGTATGCGAATCCAACAAACCATTGTCTTAGGTAATTTTCAAAGATATCCAAACATTATATAATAAGATAGAACAACTCCCTAGGCACGGCACAAAGAAGGTGTGTCTTAAGTTTAATATCGTATTCATAGGCCTTTCCCAAGACGGCCAATTTTTTTTTTCCAAACTCTCACACCCCAAACTACGAGAGAAGCAAAGATCTATGGATATATAAATATAATGCAAGAGAAGCAAGCATCTAAGGAACACAAGTAAGCCATAATGTGAAAAGCCCATATGGGCAAGAGGCCAAAACCAAGTTAATTTTCTTTTCTTTTCTCTCTCTTATTAACTGTGCACTGGAGAAAGGGCAAAAGAGAAGAGCAGAAAGAAGACAAAGGCAGAGAAAGGCACAGAGGGGAACAAGAAGAAAAAAAAAGAAAGAAGCTTATTATTTTCTGGGCGGCCTTGAAGTTAATGTTAATGGCGAATAAATGTGAGTAGCAAACGACAAACCCCAGAAGGGGAAGGAAACAAGAAAAAAAAAACAGCTTCTTTCATATAGAGATTTCATTCAATTAATATGCAGTCGAGATTACTGCAGCAGCAGCAGCAACGAGTCAACTACAGTTGAGCTTGAGTCGCTGCAGAGATCATTCCTCCCTCTCTCCATTACACCATGACGACAAACTCCTTTTTCCAATTGCAATAATCCCAATCATATCCTATGTTGCTTTTCTTTTTTGTATTAACGAAAAAAGAAGAAGAACGAGTAGAGAGAAATGAAGTACCAGGGAAATGGGGTAAGCTAGTGGAAGGAGGAGGCGGCTTGCAGAGATCGGAGAGCTGCGACTCGATGCTATTGAGGAAGTTGGTCGCCTCATCGAACGGCCGGGAGAGGTCGGATCGGTATTTCACCAGCACGTCGCAATAAGTCTCCTGCGTATAATTAATTCTTTGTTCGAGAATACATATATATAGAGGGAGAGATATATATATTTAATAAGGTGCAGAAAAGAAGAAGGAAGTCGAAACCATGAAGTCGTCGAGCTCGGGATCCGCTCCAAGGAATCCAGAGATCGTCCGCCCTCCGTTCTCTCGTCGGATCTCGTCCAAGAGCGACGCGATCTCCGGCGGTGCTCCCACCTATACAGAAACAAAACGATCAAACGTAGTGCAACTAGCGAAAGTGAGAAGAAGAGCTTTGGTACCTTTTGGCAATCGATGTAGGCTTGGAGGAGGTTCGGATAGCGGGGATGGGAGGCGATCCGAGCCTTCATCTCCCTCAACGCGTCGTCGTCGTCTCCGGCCGCGGCCACCACATAGCCCGCAGAGCCCATCCGGTCGTCGAATCCGACGCCGAGCCCTCCTGCGGCGGCGGCGATTAGCCCGTGGAGATCCTCCACCGTCCGATGCGTGTACATCTCCTCCATCGGATCGCGATCGCGATCGAGACGAGATCGTGCGGGGTCGATCGATCTCAATTCTCGTCGTCGTCTACACTAAGAATAAAGAGAAGAGAAGAGGAAGTACTAGTGAGAGCGAGAGCGAGAGAGAGAGAGAGAGAGAGAGAGAGAGAGAGTAAGGAGTGTGGTGTGATTGTTTCCTCCGCGAATGGAGACTGCGGGCTTTCTTCCGCGTTAATAAAAAGGAACTTTCTTAAACGAAGAGAAACCCGGATTAGATTAAACACATCGTTAATTAATTAGGAACTCGTTAATTAGGATACGACCAATAGATTATAGTTAATTAAAGCTCGCTAACGTGGTCGCGACTTCGCGGTTTCCGAACGCTCATCGGAGTCCGCACGTGCGTCTCTAACGCCGTAGTCTAACTAGCGACAAAAAAAGGTTTACCCGATTAGTTATCCTAACGAATGTTGGGCTTCATCACGGAGCTTTTCAGTTAACGGAAATCATTTCGAAAATAATTTTGGCCTTTCTTTTCCCTTTTTCTTTTCTTTATTATAATACCCTTTATAACTCCTTCCGAATGGCAGCCACGTGGGCTAGTAAGTTCCGATCAGATCATGTGAGAACGCGAATCTTAAGGCAAAGCCAGCCACACGCACGTGCCACCTCGAAGGATTGAGAATTTGAGCTCGGTGTTTAACAAATCGTTAGGATGATTTGAAGCCCCATTACTTTTACTTTGACTACAATTAGTGAGATTCTTCGTACCCTCACATTTCCTTTACAACACTGGAGGCATCCATCTTAATCCTAATAAGATACTTACATAAATATTAATATTAAAAAGGGGAGAGGGGGGGGGGTTATTCTTTATGATTTAATTTTGGTTACTCCACTGCCACTCCATTATTTTACAAGTTGGTTTTGATTGATTGGATTGATTGATTGACGTGTAGCAGGAAAAAGAAAACAAAAAAGTATTGAGGGAACCTCACATCCTACATACCATAGGCTCTACATAAAACCCTCCTCTTCCCAAAAACACCCTCACAGCTCTCCAGTTTTGTTCATCCTACATCTGTACATCAAGTATTATGCCAGATAAGTAGTTACTTAACATGTTATCTGTATACTATACTGCTCTTCTGCTAAATTAGATATGTCTATGAACTTACGTTAACTATAACTCACGTAGAATACGTCTATAACTCACTTATCAAAAAAACTCTACAACCAACCATGAGGCAAGTATCCGGGGCAGTTTAGTATTTTGGACTCACCAGGAAACCAGGGGGAATAGGCTCACCCGAGAATCTTGGTACTGGAGGTGAAACTGTGAAAAAGAAGGTAAATATAAAAATAAATATATATATATATATAGATATACATATATATATATATATGTGTGTGTGGGTGTAATTAACAAGATGTGATCAGGACCGTTGAAGTTTGTGGATCGTGGTGCACGAAATCTTGGTGAGGTGGGCACTTGTTGGTCATTGCTATTTTCACGCAAAGATAGACAGGGTTGGTCAGGCACGGAAGTTTGGGTCAGAGTCAGACATGATGTGCAAGTCAATGTCGGACGGACGAAGTAGGATATGACTGCACGTAGTAGGACGGAACCTGACTCTGGCGTAGGTTAGTATACGATTGGATACTTAACTTGGTTTGGATACTGCTGAAACGGGTCGGATAATATCCGATAAGAATCGCAATTCTTTGCCATCCGGCCCGGCCTGATACCATAAGCCCGTGGCCCAGCCCAAATACCGACCCGTTTAGTCGAAAAAGCCCTCAGTTTCTTTTTTGCTTTTTTTTTTCTTTTTGGGAGTTTTGCGGATCACACCCCATCCTTTTATCTATTTTGTGATTTACATTTCATTTTTAATAATTTTGTAATCCTATTTTGACTGACATCAATCAAATTGTTAAAATATCTCCGAATTCAATCTTAACTTTTATATATTTTTACCATTTTTCTCATCTACCTTCTCTACCACCTCGCCTTAGTCGAAGTGGCTGTTTTTCCTTATCTTACCTCCCATTGTCCTCTTTGTTCTCATTTTATTTTTTTTCTTCCTTATGGGAAGAATAAAAAGAAAAAAAAATAAGTAATTTAAGTAATTTATATATTATAACGAGAATAGACAACGAAAAAAAGAAGATTGAATTATAAAATTCTTAAAAATAAGTGTGAAATCGTAAAATAAATAATAGAGGGTGTAATTTATAAATATGTTGGGGCATAGCGCAGCTCATAAAACACGATTTTTTAATGCTCTTTAAATCCTACTTTTTGAATAATATATTAAAATTAAAATAATTTAGACGTAAGAAATAAAAATATTATTATTCTAGTTCTCATTAATTAATCTTAGCTAAGGGTACTTTATTTTATGTATTAAATTAGTAAGACTTAATTTAAGATGTAATCGGTGAGTACTACGCAGATAGCATATATTTTGAGGGCATATATGCAAATATAAATTTAGAGGGGTGTATAAGCAAATTAAAGAGATTTTTTTAACGGTATATATGCACACAAAAAACCCCTCAATTTCTATCTTCTCCACACTTCTCTTCTTCGCCTTCTACCTCCTTGTTCGTCCTCGCCGTCGATCGGCTCTTCCTCCTCCGCCGCGATCGCCTCTGCCTCCTCGCTGTTTGTCACCTCCCACTCAGAGGCTCGGCGCATGGCCACCCGTAAGGGAGGCGGAGGAGGAGGACAATCTCGTCACCGTTGGCTTCAAGAGCTCGACGAACAACTTTCCGTAGATTTCGGGCTTTGAAATAGATCCGGCTGAACCCGTTCGGTCCA
The DNA here is from genome assembly GCF_048772165.1 of Typha angustifolia. NCBI lineage: Eukaryota > Viridiplantae > Streptophyta > Magnoliopsida > Poales > Typhaceae > Typha > Typha angustifolia. The sequence goes on along the minus strand of NC_133246.1, from coordinate 4,770,692 downwards.
TGTTAGCTGGCATCGACATCGACACCTACACGTGGCTTCTTACCTTCATCCTCCTCATCGGCGTCCTCGAACTCAGGTTAATTACAAGACATCCAAATCCTATTAGTTCGATTATTTGAAATATCCAAGGATTTTGTCATGTTAGAAAGGCCGTCTTCATCAATTTTGCGCTCCGGAGGAGATCTCTTATCAGGATCAATCTTTATTGCATTTGGATTTGTTCTGTTCTTGGGCTTTTTCTCCGCGGCCATCTTATCCAAGTTTCTTCCGCCATTTGAGAATCAAGTTTTGTCTGCCATTCAGAATGACAGGTGCGTGATAATTGTAGATATTAGTTATTACTCTTTCTGATTGGTCCCTGGCACCTTACCAGGCACGAACATTTTCCTATGAGGCTAAGTGATTTGTTCTGTGTTAACTCGTCGTTCTTGTTAGTTTTATGCCGTTGTTGTACTTGGTGATGCTCGGAGACTTACTGATCGTGTTCTCACTCTTGCAATAGTCAGACCAATCAATTGGAAAGTATTTAACGAATCACATCATAAGATTGGTTTTGTAACTTGATTTAGCTTCAGTAAAATTAGTAACACGAAAGCAAGTCTTGATATTTGTAGTTAATGCTAAACATTGTTCGGTTAGTGTCATTATTTTAAAATACTTCCGTTTTAATGCTAGTCTCCAGCCTTAGACAGAATATAACTAGGCTCCCCTTAGGTCCCTCTTAACCGGCCTTAATATCTTGAACCATGTTTTGGTATGTATGCTGACTTCGAAATTCAAAATTATTGTAGATCCTGATAAATTAATTGATTTGAATTGCTTAGTGTGGTTCTTAACAAGAATACGATACTATATTTCTAGATTGTATGTATGAATTTAACTTTTTCATTGACTATTCTTTCTTATATTTGTTTATCTTTAAACCGTCTTGAATTTTGGGCGCCTTCCTGGTGCTTAGGCATCATAATCCCTTGTCCGCCTGCAGTCTTGTAAAACCTCGGTTGGTGTATAAGCCTTAAACCCAAGTAACGAGTTTATATGCTCATTTTGATAAGAAATTGGGTGCCTGCCCTCGCCTGATAAAGAAAACTGTGTCGAATTGAAAGTTGTACAATTTGACCACACTTAACCATACTTCTAGAAAGAGATTAGTGTTTGACACTTTATTTACAAATAAAGAGGAGTTAATTTACAAATAAGGGAGGGTTATGCACCAATGAAACACCACCTTAGGTTTTGGTTTGAACAGATGCTGAAAAATTGAGTAGAAGATGTGGACATATATATCTGTGTCAAAGAATATTCACTATATATGGGACAGGTATCTATAAACTCTAAAATTGAATCCTGTCTGAATTTGTCCTTTAGAGTTCATGATATTGTGAGCATATAAATGAAAGTGAAAGTTTTTCTTCTTTGTTTGATGTAAGGGCAAGTTACTAGTTATTTGGTACCATATTGAGATATTGCAATGTATTTATATGAGGTTATTGTCCACAAAATTGTAGCAGATCTTGATCATCCCTTTTCTTCATTAACATCTGGGTTTTTTTGGACCTTTTTTTTTCCCTATAGTCACTATTAGCATTGACTGCTTTTGTTGATTATATATAGTGCCTTTTTTGAAGGTGTATAATACATATGAAGGTATTACCATATGGACAAAGAAAAATAATTAAAATCTTCAACCATATCTCACAGACTTGGAGAGAAGTAGATAAGAGTTTAGCTAACTTTAAAATTTAGAATATAAAGATCCAGCACATCAGAAGATTTTGAAGAACAATTTTTCTTGAGCATTCTTCTGGATCTATGGAATTCTTTTATAAATGAGTTATATATTTATCGTCTGTGATCATGCATAAGTTCACCTAGCAGAAACAGGACTGAAGTAAGGCTTTATCTTTTGTATTTGAATTTCTGCCCTAGTAGGCAAGCTAAAGAAAACTACATGAATTTGGACACTTTACAAAGAGAAATTGAAATTTCATGACTGGAATTTGGCTGCTATTGACATGATTCATACTTTAATTAATTGCTACTAGCTTGAGTCTTGGCCATTTAATTTATTTTCTAATACCTTGACGTGTGAGCTTGCTGCTAAGTTTAGCTTATGGTTTTGAGTCTTGAATTGGATATGTTCCACAGCTGCACAGCGTGACGTCATCACACCTTCCATCTTTCACCTGTATTATTGTCAAATAAAATGGGAGCATATATCCTCATAAGCTTCTGATGCCACATATTGGTAAAATATAAATTATAAATTAGCACTTGTGGCATCAATCTTTGGCATTTGAATGCAATGGAGAAAGTCCTTAAAAACAAAGGCTGGACTTGGAAAGCTAGGTTTTAGTTTTGGTCAGCCGTTTCTAAACGTTAATTGCACTAAATTAGATCAAGTGGAATATTTATCACTGTAAACGCTGGAAAGGCTTACTTCTACATTTCAGCTAGCTGCAATTCTACATTATACAGATGACTTGTGTATCATCTGCTTGTACAACCTACCTCATGAGATTCCAAAACTTGTTCTGCATAAACAACTTGGAATAAAGAGAAGGGAGTGATAATGAAAGAATTTGTTTGTCAGATATGTGCTGACATTTCACATGTAAAATTCTAGAGTTGCTCAATTATTGGCAAAATTGTATGGTCTGATGCACTGGTAGCATGAGCCAAACCATAACATGTCAGCATTTCAGATGCAGTTATTACCATACAGAATATTACAACCATCTACTCTGTTCCAACTTATATTCATTAGCATTCTTTTTTCCATGCAACCAAGCATTGCACTTTCATTGCTGATCTTTCTGTATTTGAATTCCTTCATGACAGATACTACTGCCTGCTTGTGCCATTGACACTACCTGTAATAGTTGTGGCTGTTTACCTGCACTGGCTCAGCATGAAACTCTTCAAACATGCATGAAACACTTCAAACGTTTGAAGTAACCTGGTTGATTTGTAGAGCTGCTGCTTAGGTGATATTTTCAGGTGAAAATTGGTTTGTGAAGCCCTCCCAATGGAAGTGTCAGGTAACTGACCAATTCGTCCAACAAAATGGACCATGTTGTTTTTCATTGTACATTTTTTATGTCTTCTTTATTAAGTAGGCTGAGTTACCTACTGGTGTGTGGAGTCCCATTCAATTTGTCTTTGTTAGACAACAAGCTACCTTCGTCGTTTAGTTCTTAAATTTTATGATGAATAGGTGCGTTCAAAGATTCTTCTACCCGAACACTGATTTTCCATATGAACAGTACAAGTGTATTAAAGTTAATCTGAATATTATGAAATTATCAAGTTTATTGTGTTATTTATTCTTAAAAAGTTTTTGTGTGTTTTTTAGCTAAGTTGCTAAACAATAGTCTTTCTAGATAAGCTACTTATTCTTGTGTAGTAATTAAATAACAACTTATCTTGTTTTAGTATATTAATTCATTATACGTTCTCATCTTATCTCATAAAATTTTTAAAAAATAATTTAATAATAAATCATAATTATTATTTTACTCATAGATTAGATAACATTTAATTATACACCACAATCTTGTGGCTAGCTTTCGCAATACATGACATTTCCACGCACGGGCAGCTCCCGTTTCTGTTGGGAGAGGTCGTCTTCTCTTAAATATTGGTATCTCAAGTTACAGTTGAGATTTTCTCTTCTATTTATTTCATATATTAAATATTGGCCATCTCTCCTACAATTGAAATCACATCTCTTTCTTCTTAGACTAGTACATTTTGCATAGATGAAAAAAAAAATATTAGCCTGCACTCTTTCAAATAACTTTAAAAATATTATTGCAGTACAAGGTTATTTTCTCAAAATGTAGACTTATGACCCTGTATTAGTCTAAAATTACCTTTTAGTACATGGTTATTTTTTTGAAAATATTATCACAATACAAGGTTATTTTTTTCAAGGTGCAAACTTATAATCCTGTATTAGTCTAAAGTTATTTTTTTCATAATGTTTAAAAATATTATTGTAGTGTGGAGTTATTTTTTCGTAGTGCGAGCTTATAACTAATATTACGAGATTATAAGTTATAACCCTGCATTAGTATAAAATTATCTCGCAATGCATGGTTATTTTACATACAGTGTGGGGTTATTTCTCCGCGGTGCAGGTTTGTAACTCCACATTGGTCTAAAATTATCCTATACTGTATAGTTATTTTTCGTAATGTTCAAAACTATTACTGCATTGTGGGGTTATTCTTTCGTAGTGTAGGCTTATAACTAATAATGCAAGATTATAATCCTGTACTAGTAGAGGTGAAAACGGGTCGGATTAACTACGACCCGACTCGGATCGGATTCGGATTCAGATAAAAAATTTCTATCCGATTCGAATACGGATTCGGATACGGATAGAATTTTTGAAAAAAATTCGGATACAGGTCAGATATATTTTTCGGATTCGGATACGGATATCAGATATCTGTTTACCCGCATATTTTTTTAAATGATTTACAATTTTTAGTTTGCTTATTTAAACAGTAAATATTAATATTATTACTAATAATACGTTATATATTATTTATAGAGATTAATTTCTCTAATTTTTATATATTTGACATACAAAAAAATTATTTGTTGTAAAACTCTTAATAATTTTGTGTTAATTATATTTAAATAAAATATTATAATTATTTTAAATTCAATCAATATCCGTTTAAGATCTGATTCTTTATCCGAAAATTATCCGTATCCGTTTAGTTAGGATATGGTTTTAAATTTTGCTATCCGTCCATCCGTATCCGAATCCGTATCCGAACTGAAAATACGGATCCGGATATGCACTAGTCTAAAATTACCTCACAATGCATGACTATTTTACATAGTATAGGGTTATTTTTTAGTAGTGTGGGCTTATAATTTCGCATTAGTCTAAAATTACCCTATAGTGCATGGTTATTTTTCCGTAATGTTCAGTTATATAATCGTAATGCGGGATTATTTTCTCACAGTGCAAGCTTATAACTACGCACTAGTCTAAAATTATCTCACAGGGCATTGTAATTTTACATATGGTGCAAAATTATTTTCTTACATTACGGGCTTATTGCCCCGCATTAACTTACAGTATATATGATCATTTCCTCGTAGCGCAAGTATACGAGGTGTTTTAAGTTCATAGTTGTAATAAAAAATATTATAATTAAATAAATATATATTACTACCGGGTATTACTTTACATCCAATCAAAAGTATTTTATCATTCGGTATAAAATAACTAAAATTTATTTTGCTAAAATAAACAAAACTCGTATAACTAACTAGAATTTATTTCTGTAAAATATTTATCAGCGATTTTCTTTCTGATACTGTATTGAGATGTGTGACATTAGATAGCTCTTCCTCTCTTCGGACTATCTTTAGCAACTTTAATTAAAAAGGAAAATGCTCTTTTCAAACTCTAACTTCATTAATTAGATATAACCGAGGAAGTGAGAATTACAATATTTTGAAAAAGATTTTATAACGATTTAAAAGTCTTTCAATAGAAACTATGTAAACATAAAATATAATGATCAAGTAATAAGTAAATAAACAATAAGATGTTAGGGCTCCAATATATATATATATATATAATAAAAGAAAATAATAAAAAGGGTTTTTTTAATAAATTTTCTAAAATTCTTAAGCTCATGTATTAAATATAGGCAAGACAAATAACTATTTTCTGTTATTGATATAAAGACACTTAAATCTTAAAATATAGTAAATAATAGATTAGATAATTTAAGCAACCATCTTATTATCGTGCAACAAACGATCATTCTATCAAAATTTTAAGCCGCTGCATCCCCAAATCGTTCTTAAAAATAAAACCGAGCCGATTCTCTAAGCCGTCAAGCTGCCAAGCCAAGCCATTTACTGATTTGCACACCTGGGATTTAGTTGGATGGTCCCTTAAAAACTGAAAAAAGGTCCCCCCAAAAAAAAAAAAAGTCAGTAGGCTCCATTCCAATCTTTCTCCTCAGCTGCACCTCAACAACGTTGGAATCATCTCCAGAAATCATGCCCACCATGATGAGAATATATCAAATATAATAATCCAATTGCTGATACAAAAAAGATCCACCAAGAGACAATGAAGTGATGTCTGCTTGTTTCTTTGCATGAGCAAAAATATGGGCAGCCAACATAGAAAGCAGAGAAAGAGTGGATAGTCTAAGTGTCATAATTGGGTGCATTTCTGAAGAGGAGATCACTGCCAAAAGGAAAATGTTATACAACTCCAAAACCCAAAAGAAAACAAAAGGTCCATTTAACACCTTTGGCTAGTTTCAATTCATCTCACATTAATCTTATTATAACACTATACCAAGAATTTCTAGCCTATGAGTTTTTACTCTCAGTCCATTTAATCTTTCTTTTCTTTTTTTTGTTTTAATTTCAAATTATTTTATATGTTCAAATGGGCTATTCAAAATTTATTTCAACCATTGGGAGCCTTCCTCCCTCAACTCCCAGCCACTAATTCCCACTTCAGGCATGTACCCAATTTTTCCTTTTTGGTACCCTTTTCAATTATTGGTGGTGGGAATAGTGATCCACTAAAGATGCCCATGTTGATTTGCTTGGAAAGTTTATCATTGCCAGAGAAGGTTAAAGGATGGGATTTTTATTTGATGACTGGATGATGTAAAAAAGTTTTGTTTTTTGTTTTGGATAAGCATGAGATGAGATAGTGGGTGAACAGGTAGACAAAAGCATTAGCTTCTAAAAAATCCTGTTTCTACTGAAAGAAAGCCCTCACCTTTTTCCACTAAATTCATCATCTGATCCTCTCTTTTCTTTTTTTCAGAAAATATATATATATATATATGACATACATTATTGATCCTTTAAGTTATCGGGTCATTTTGTCCACGTTGCAGTATATATATTATTGATACGTTACTTAATAACTTAAGATCTTAGTTTAACTCAAATAAAGAGTATGGGAAAAGGTTAGGATGCAAATGAAATCATGATGCACAAGAGCTGCATGGATTGATATGTATTAGTGTGTAAAACCACACAGGACTTAGGACAGTAACTCAAATGATATCAAGAGCTAGATACCTAACCTCGTGATGTGAATCCAGGAAAGTGATGTTATTAATAATTCTTAACAGAAGGGTAGTGCAGCAGGACCAATCTCCTTAATTGATGTGAAAGGATTTGAAGAAAAGAAGCAGCAGCTAAGTTAGGATACAGTTCTATCTATGATGATTGCACCAATTTGCTTTAGCAAGATAATTACTTCTTGATATAGATTTAGGAATAAGTGCAATTATTGAATAAATAGAAAAATATATATCATTTGATTTAATATGAAATAGATCGATGAGATGAGAGAGATATTAAAAGTTAATTAATTTTGATGAACGAGACCGTTATGATGTGTACTTGTTATTCTAAAGTAAAAATATATATTATATTATAGAATAAGAAAAAAGTTATTCCTGAAACGAAGGGTGCGGACCAGACTAGGGTGGCCGGGTGGCGTGTTAGGATTTTGAAGATAATATCATATTTCCTTTTAGAGAGAAGACTTTGTACAAATTTGCAGTCTAATCCAAAAGGCAAGGGCCCTTTTATTTCAGTAGGCTTAGGCTTAGTTTATTGAAGGCCTCTTTGTCCACTTCCAACCATACACAGCTATTTAAAGGTAAGACATGCAGATTCATCTAAGAAGTAAGATATATCCCTCCTCTCTTCCCTCTCTCCTCTCTTCTCTCTTCTCCACTCTTCTCTTTTCTCTTGCCTCTTGATAGCATGGAGGATTTCTGGCAGGAGCAACTCTGTGGGTCTTGAGACCACCACGCTTCAAAAGGAGGAGTGAGGCTACTTCCTACTTTCTCTTCCAAGAACTAACCAGTTTGCCCATGTTCCTTCCGGCCACCGGATTCGCCAAATTCCGGTGCAGCCTCGGCGTGAGCAATGGCAAATCGGCAAGTCACAAAACGGCAAGGGTGCACTCTGATTGGAGTCACTTTTTCTTCTTCTTCTTCTTCTTTCTTCTTCTTTTCCAGCTCTTTTATGTGGAAATAATAATCACCTGCTATGCTATGGTAGATCTTCTGTTGTTGTAGATGGTTTTCCAGTTTCAGGATCAGAGGGTCTAAATCTGTTTAGTAGCAGTTATCGCCGACTTGTTTTCATAATTCCAAACCTCTCTTTCACCCATGATGGATTGCATCCAGTCTCTTCAACTGTGTGAAAAAGTATAGATCTCTAATATCCAAAACCTTAAGACGTGGACAGATGAAAGATTAAAGAGTGCGACTCTTTACAGTGCACAAGAATAACTAATAAATAGTAGTAATTAAATTAAATCAAGTTAGATGAGGTTAGTTAACTTAAAACCGGCCGACAATGTATATCATACCTTTAAGATACACTGTAACAAAATATCGTGCTACCACGCGCAATTATGACAAACTTGAATTTATTATGCACCTGCAAATCAATATTCTACAAAGATTATAACAAGTTGGCATAAACTTTCCTAGGGAGAGATGTTTCTCACTTACAAACAAAAATAAATAGAATGATAGAATCTATTGCAATGTTTTGGAATGCCCTTCGTGGTTGCTCCTGTCGTTTCATGTGGTGATAGTTACAGATGGAGATCTTTTTTGAATATGTGTAAACATCTATACTGACATTTCCAAGCTTTGCAACTGGAAATTCTGCAAGAGTATTGGAAGTCATGTCATAGATGACACAGAAGAAACACCTTCTCATCAACTCCAAGATCCTTTGCCAGCCATCAGCAGAGAAGCGTAGAGGAGCTCATTCCACGAATCCGGTATTCCTGGCAAGCACCAGTGGCTGCAGTCTTGAGACCTCTCAGCTGCAATCTGCTCCTCCACCGAGTTATATTTCTTTCGATATATTGAAGGGTGACCATCCTTCCTATAATCTGTGAGCCTACTGATATTGAGGTATAACACTGGGGTTTTCATCTGTCGCAGAATTTGCTCCAGAGCCCTCATCTTTGAAGGGTAATGGTGAAGATAAGATTGATTAAAAATTGGATCCATTTCCTTGTGACATTGTCCTCCAGAGTTCCACTGTCCACCCCTGCAACCAAATCAACAGTGAAATTAGGCATATGTTACCATGTCTCGAAACAAGCTTGGCTCAACTGCACCCTACTTTGAGCAGACACCGTAAATTCATCTTTAAGGACAGAAAATTCCTTTCTCATCATATTTTTTGTCTGCAGAGTATTTTCTACAGCTTTTTGCCATGTTTTCTGGTGTAGAAATTGATGTTAAGTTTTTAAGATCTGCAAAAAGTTTTTTACAATGTGACCTTGTGGGCGTCACACATTGAAACTTCTAAAGATTCAAAAACTTTTTGGTAGAGATGTAAGATATTGAAAGCAGAAAGGTGCCGAATTCACAAAGACTTCAGCGAATGCAAAGAAATTTGAAACCATGGGATTTTGGCATACAGTTATTGATCCCTACTCTCTAACCTAGCATAGAGAGTGCTAATAAGGTAAGTTTCCTTTTCAGTATAACAGAAGTCAACCAGTTGTCGGTAGAGAAGAACTCCTACTAGGGAAATGTCTAACAGAAGATATGACCAGTCTCTGGACATTTTTGTACAGATATGAACTCTTCACATATTGGTGCCAGTTCACAGCCAAGAAAGTTCAGGCAAGGGAGGGTTTACTCAAAGACCTATATGGCCAGTTGGCAGGTAGTACGTTCTGCCTTGTTAGCTGGAATGAAGGCTCACAAAGACAATAAGTAAACCTCCTCAAACTTGTCTCAGCCAACAAACATAAGATCCAAAGAGCCAAAGGCAGCAAGCGTCTTAGAACAACAAAAACTCCATCCATCAAGTTTAAACAATCATGCATTTTACCCTCTTCCACTTATTAGACCATTCAGACCTTTATCCCTTGCCTATAGGATTTGATTGTTCAATCTGAGCTGAAATATCTTGATGTATAAAAGGTGTGCATCCGTCAGAACTCACATAAAGTGAAGCACTCTGGACATAAGATGTCCAAATCATAACACTCCTTTTCCAGTATCATCAGGCCTGTTCCTTGCTTATACATGTCGACAATTTCTGTGTAGCTTATCTTTTACTGTGTAATTCGCAATTCGAATTTGATGAACTAATGCAAAAGTCAAGCTTTTAAAATTGCCTTAACTTCTTTAGCAAAAAGCATAGATCATTTTTTATGTAGAGCCATTGCCCATTAGAACAGCTTGTCAAATACTCAAATTCCAGAATTTCAGGGTTACAAATAGTATAAACTATAATGCTAAGTTGCTAACAAAAATAATGATAGGATTACCTGAAGTGGGTGAGAGAATATCCTCTGAAGACAACTTGAGTTCTTTTGGAGTTGATGTTCTTGTCTACCCATGTAGCCCAGGTTGTAAGAGCCTTCTTATAAGCTTCCATGACCTTGAGAACAGGGTACACATAATTGCCTTCTTGATAGTAGTGTATTCTGCTTCCCATAGTTAAATGAAAAAAAGAATAGAAGGAGAATAGATTAATACTTCTGACGACCAAAAAAAAATCATGCAGGGTATAACGTTTACAAACTGCCAGTTCCTTCCTGTAATTATGAGGACATAACCTAATTTAAAGTGCATAACAAAGCATCAACAGTCCACATGGAAGAAATGTAATCATATGGTAATTAGAAAGAATAGTTATAGTACTATACTCACCCCTTTGATGTTTTCTCATGAGTCCACCAGTGGCCTGTATTGAAAACTATGATATCAGCTTTACGATATGCTGAGGTTGTTTCATCCAATATATCCAACCTCAGTTTCTCATCTAGTGATCCATTCACATTCTTATAGAACTCTTTAACAATAAAAGGTGATCTCACAAAATCTACATAGCACTTATAATCCTGCATTGAGATTTATTGGATAATTAATCAAACCAATATAATTTCCTAAATGAAAGCCTGTATAGTATGCAAAGTAAATCAGTACCTCGAATCTGAATGAGTAGTAGCCTCTTGTTTTAAATTGTTTCTTTCCTGATACCTCATAAACTCTTTTCTTGTTGCCAACAGTATGACGAAGAATACAAACCAAAGATTCCCACATATTACGGTTTAGTGAATCACCAACAAATATAATCCTTTTTCCTCTTAGCCTTTCCAGAAAATCAGTTCCATTTAATCTGTCAGAAGCATAAAAGAAGAAAATTATTATTTGATTAACTAACATTCAGGTGTAGAGAAATATGACATAGTAAAAGATAGCCAATAGAAAAAGAAAAGGATATAAATGATGCCTTCCCTCAATTCCAATTGCTACCAGAATAAAGAAACAACTCCTCTCTATGTTTGTGTGTCACCATTCTGTTGTTCTCATTGCCTAAAAGTTAATTTATTAATAGTCCGGCAGCAATGTCCTTCTTATCAACTTTAAGAAATAATCAAAATGGTTGACGGTTACATTGAGATATTGCTATTAAGCTTCATCGATAGGACAAGATGTCAGCCTTTAGGATGGTAAGGGGCACCACTAACTACAATATCACTTGGTGAAGACTTGACAAACTCATTTCCAACTATTTGAATGAAATATGCATTTAAATGAATATAGACAACAACTCAACAATATATTACACCAATACCAGGACACAAAAGCCAGACTCCTTTGATTGGATAATGTTATTATTCAATAATGTAGTTTAATCTTCATTCCAAACAGAAAAAATCTAATATCTAATTATCGATCTATAAGACCAGCATTTTAGATATTGTACAAGCAAAAATATCAGAGAAGAAATTAGCAGATCTAAAGAAAGAATATTTAGTAAATTAGAAGGGGCATCAAGAAAATAGAGGCAGGGTACACATTGTATTGAAAAGTCAAAACTAAGCTTGCTAGGATTGAGTTCTAGTGTCATGTGCAAGATCTATTTGGAGCTTGCAGCAAAACACATCTCTAAATATTCTAAATGTGATATCAGATACAATAAAATATCATTTGTACTTCTTTATTCCCTTCTCATGCAAAACAAAATTTGAACTGTGAATTCCTAAAAGAAATCCTAATCTATAGATGTTGACAAGGAACTAATTGTGACACAAAAAGAATAGTATTTACTTTAGGAGAGGACAAATTTGCAATAGCAAGGCCGGCTGCTATTGTATATCCCAATGCTGAGGTCTAAAAAGAAAAACACCAACTTTAATTCATAAATCTACTTGGTATTGCCAGAGTGAAACTATCAAAAGAAATTTTTAGTGAAGAGAGAAAAATGATCCTGAAAATGCAATCACCTTGGAATGTTGCAGCCATAAGGTTGCCATCTCCATTTCAAGAAATCGCGGTCAGGCCTCCCATTCTTATGACAGTTGAAATCAACATCTATATATGGGCAAGAACCTGCAGGATAATAACCATAATTTTTATCTTTCACCCATCTTCCATCAAATATATCACATTTCTGGGAGGGCTCTCCCTTTTCATTTGCTCCAGCTTCCGCCATCCTCGCCGTAAGGTTTGCTTCACTGCTGCTATGACTAAAGTTCTTTCTTTGTCCGTATGATTGGTTCCTCTGATGATCTCCATCTCCATCTTTAGTCTCAAAGATAGTTGCTTTAGGTATGCCTCCTCCACGACCGGTAGTCTCATTTGAAGAAGAATTCCTTCCATGAATCTTCTCTGATGGCATTGTTTGTCCTCCGGAACTCCCAACGTCATCCCCTCCGCTGGGTTTGCTATCAAAATCCACTGAACTATTCGAGCCTTTAATCTCCTCAGTCCAATTCTCAGTACTGTTCTTTCCCAAATCTGATACTAATCCAGTAGATGAACCATTTGACGAAAGACTTCCATTTTTATCCCTTAAACCAAGTTCCCCATCTTGGGTTTTCTCCAGAATCCCACCCGCAATCACCGAGTTGCTGGATCCATTCCCCCTACTAGTCAAATTACCCATCTCCCTTCCATCAAAAGGTCCTTTTGACGAATTCCCATCATGGGCCTTCTCGAAATCGACTCCTCCTTCCTTGCTCGACGAAAAAGTTTCAATCTTTGGCGGTTTCAGGAACCAAGAGAAGAGAGCAGAAGAGTAGGCGCTAGCAGGAGCATCAATGGAGGAGAGTAGAAAGACGACGGAGAGAGAAGCTACCAAAAAGACACCGAAGCCAGAGACCACCTTGCGCTTAGAGGAGAGGGAAGAGAATGCGCGCTCGAAGGAGAGAGAAATCTTCCTCCAATCCATGGCAGAGCTCGAAACCGACCATAGAGAGGAGAGGTACTTCGTCGTCTTCTCCTCCTCCTCCTCTGGACTAGTAGCAGTTCTTGCTTTTGTTTTGGTATCCTCGGAGAGCGTGAAAGTTGTTAACAGAGGCAGCGCTGTGTTGTTTGGGTTTGGGTGGGCTCTTTCTATCACGCGATGCCAGTAAGAAGTGGATGAGAGAGAGAGAGAGATAGATAGAGAGAGAGAGAGAGAGAGAGAGATAGATAGATAGATAGATAGAGAGAGAGAGAGAGAGAGAGAGAGAGAGAGAGAGAGAGAGAGAGAGGGAGTTATCTCTATCGATGGTTTGAATAATTGAATGCATTTCTTTTATTAAGGTCTTTTACATGATTGCCACTAAACACTTTTTTTAAATATTATACTTTTAAAATACATATTATAATTAAAGTTAATACATATATGTCAATTACTATAATAATCTTTTCTTAAAATTTTGAGCTTAAAATATTTATTAGTAATTTTTTAATTGCATAAGTTTTTTTATTTCATTATACTCTACTTTTTCTAACTTACATTAGGTAAAGTAAATAAAATTAAATTCTTAGTAGTAAATTATTAAATAATTTATTTTATATTAATTATTTAGGATTAGAATCGATTCTATATCTTTTCGGAAAATGATACCTATTAAATTATCTGTAATTAAATATCTCTAGTATCTTTACTCCTTTTCTATTTCACTCTCAACCAAAAGTAAAGCAATCATCGTGCAATCCACGTGACATTTTTCTTGAGGAAAAATAAATATATTAAATGGATAGAGACATCTATTTTTAAATGAGTAATGTTTTAGAGGGTGTATATATATAATTATTCATTTTTGTGTTAAATTAATTTTTTTTAAAAGGCTTCTCCTCATTAATATCTAAAGTTAAAACCGTAACCAAAACACTTAATTAGTAATTTTTAAAATAAAATATTAATTTTATTAGCGTTAACTTATTAAAACAACTTAGATAGAAAGTCTTATTTAAAAAAACACTTAATTGTTAAGCATTTTACTAATTAAGATTAGAATAAATAGATATTTTTAATAATTAAATTTAGGTGTTGTCTATTTTGATAAATAAGTTATAAATTATAAAATAAAATTAGTTTGGTCAAGAACTTTTATCTAGATTCTTTAGAGGTTTGTAGCGTGTCGGTGGAGTCAATTTTGTAACATATAATATAAATACAATAGAGACGTCTCAATTATTGCAAGCGTACGTGTCTGAGACTATGGCGTTTTATTGTCTCATTAAGCATCTTCTTGATTATTTATTTTAATCATAAAATATATCTTTATAAAAATATATAAAAGTTTTATAAATTAAAATAATATATAGTAATTCCCAGAGCCACATTGAACCGCAAACTTTAGTATTTTTATTTATGAGTAAAATATTAAATTAATCAACTTTTTATATAACCCATTTTTAATATCAACTATTTAAGATGGAATGTCTATTTGTGTAAATAAACTACAAAGGATGGTTTGTTTGGATTCTTTTCGTACGGTAGAGTTAATTATTTATCCGTTTGATAAAAATTTAATGATTGAAGTTCTTAAAAGTATAATAGAAATGCAACAAATTTAAAAGATATTTTTGATTTAATAAGTAATTATTATTTAAAAATATGTCACCTTGCACATTCTATTTTAATAATTTATTAAGTAAAATATATATATCCTTAACTAGGAGTAATGTATATATATATATATATATCATAAAAAGAGTATTAATCTCTTTTTATAATTAACTTGATGAAAGTTTAATAAAAATTATCTATTTATTATTTTTTATTATTTACATATATCTCTTGTTAGTTTAATGTTAATTTAAATTAAATTTAATAACTGATAGAGATAGGGAATCATTTTTAAATTCAAGTCTATCTCCAAATTTAAATAGTTTAATATTAAATAATATATTTTTAATTAAGGTATAATTATACTTATCATAATCAATTTTAATGAAAAAAGAACGTATAATTAAAAAATTAGACACACGTAATTAAATTTTTTTGATTAATATTTTTTTTAATATAATATGGTTTTGAAGAAAATGGTGCCGAATATGAAAACTGACTATAACGACGGTTAGATTAAGAGTATATATATATATATATATAATCTATAAAAGTGCAAACTTTTATTTGCGTTTCAGTCCAGGGCTTATACGCAAAACTACGACAAATTTATAGGGTTTTCGAACTTCGCATCGCAACCGTTCGGCCTGCATATGCTCGTATCTCAACCGTCGACACCTATCGCCCTCCTACTTATATCACGGAAGACCTCGCGTATCTTTCGCCCCCTCTCTAGTGGATTCGAGAAGGGAAGAAAAGAGTAGTTTCTCCTCTCTAGTTTCCTACTTTGTACCCACCCTCTCGCGTAATCTGTTCATTTGATTCGATTCGATTCGAATTCGATTTGATCGAGTGAGGTGAGATAGCTTATACGTCGTCATGGCGGGTGGGAATTTCCTCGGCAGAGTCGTTGGTTACCTTGTCAATGAGATCGTCGTTGAGGGCCTCGCCAACAAGTAAGTTTCCCCAAGTCGTAACTTTTTAACATCTAATTAGATACTTATGAGTTACGTCGATCAGGGGAACTCAATCATTTGGATTAGATATTCCTTCTTTAAGTACTTTTCTTTCGTTTTATGTTATGTTTTTGTTGTTGTTTTCGATGATCTGTTCGAGTAGTGATATGATTTGGTAACTTTTCTTTTTTGGCCTTAAAAAAGGTCAAATTTTGCCTATAACCGTGTATTTTCCTGATTATTTTTGGGTTGGTTGTTTTGATTTCCGCTTCATAATCTGGTCATTGAGGATGATTTCGATTCCCAATGGACTCGTTCCCTTGAAGCCATATTGCTTGTTGTAATTGGTTGCCATGTTTAAGCCAACTTGCGGTGCTTTTGGTCGAAGTTGGTATAGTGCAACTGTTACATACATTTATTAGTCGTATTCTCCTCATTGTTCTCTTTCTTGGCCCCTATTTGGATCCAAAATTTGATAAGTTTGTACTTTGATTACTTGGTCATTGTTAAATCGTGGGATTTAGTAGCCCAATTGTTCGCCTTGATGAGAGAGAAATGCGTCATCACGTTTTAAACAGTGAAGAGAGATCATAGTTTCTATGCTTGCATTGGATAAAGATAGTGACCCTTCACATTGGATGATGGCAAAACCAAAGAACATCTTATTGACTGAGTTGTGCCAGTTTAATTCTTCACTTTATCGTTTTGTTTCCATTGTTTCAGATAGTCAACAATATATTGAAATAGAGATTGAACTTTCAATCTTGTGAATTCGTTCCTATAAAGTTTGACCAGTTACAACATTATGGTGCTTACCTTCCCGAAAATTGTTTAGAATCTTTAGATGGCTATCTCGTGGGCAGACTGTCTGATGATACCTTTTCTCTTAAGCTTGACAGTAATTTTAGTTTGAGGTCACCTTGCACTTCTGTGCTGACTTTCCCATGGAATTTAGTTTTTGCTGGTTAACTATGTTTCTTGTTGGTTCTATATTTCCTCACTAGACTGTTAAGGTAGAAACTCCCGTTTTGCTTTTGCTTATGTTATTTGTTGATGATGATATTATTTTGGTATTTCCAATGCCTGTGAATGCTTTTTCCTTAATTATTCTGTTGTTGACGTAAAATGTATGTGAATTTATCCAGCACATAAGATTATGTATTTATTATATTGTACTCATTGTGGTCTTTTTTTTATAACAGCCCATCATTTCAAAGGTTTGCTGTGAAAACATCAAAGGCTATAGAAGGGATTTCTGCTAAAGGTCACTCCCTTTCCTGTTCTTTTGGTTTTAGAATACAATTTGCCGAAATCTTACTAATTTTTTGCTGAACATGGGAATTCCTAAATTTTAGTGATGTCTCCTCTGCCATCATAAACTTGGCCAGTAATGTATAGATTTTCTACTTTAGACTGCTTTAGATGTTTCTGATATCAACCAAGTTTGTAACAATACTGTATGTGGCCAAACTGGTTTACAGGAGATAAATACATTTTCAAGAGCCCAAACCTCATGAAGAAAAAACATGCTCCATTAATTTAGCAAGTGTACTCAGATAATTCGTGTAATATATGGAATCACAAAATCTTAGCTATTTCTAGGAGCTGTGATGTTGATTGTTTCCTTTGTTCGAGTTAGTGTTCAGTTTGGCATTCTACTGTACGTTAACAATTTAACACACCTAATTTTCTTTCATCTGCGAAAGTAGGATGAGAGTTCTCTGCAGACGATTATATACTCATTATGTATTTTTATGTTTACAGCTGCACGGGCAAAGGAAGAACTAACAGAGCAATTGAAGGATGCTTCCAGAAATGTTGATGTAAGAGGGTTCTTTTCATAGTTTTCCTTGTCTTCTAGTATAATTGATAAGGACGTAAAAGATGTTAATCTCTAACTTCTTTTATTGTGTTGTTGATACAGTCCTTCAAAAGGTAACAATGGCTCTTCTTGGATCTTCTGCTGATTTATAGTTCCATTGTACCATGGATTTTGGAAGCCAGTGAGTCAGACATGAATGTCCTGTTTATATGTGATTTTTCGAAGTTATGTTATCTGAATAATGTGCCAAACTTAGAACTTGAGATTGTAAATACATCTATATAACATGGCAGAGCCACTTGGCTATTCAATTGTGTATGAGATTATGGGTGGCATTTGATTGGTTCTTAAAGAATACTTATGAATTAAGTTTTTCTTAATTGTATTTTATAATTAAATGCTTATTTATATATATTATAGTTAAATCTTGAATAAAGTAAGTTATATGTACGCATAAAATTTTATTACATGTGTTTTTTTAAGCAACTCTTTTACTATAATTAACATACTTATTCACAGTTTAATAATCAAATATAAAATATTATATAAACTTATTTAATATAATAATTATATTTTATAATAAAATATAAGTAAAGTTATAGATATATACTTTTATTTAAGTGATGTTGAAGTTTTTTCTAACCACAAACTAAATTTATATTGGAAAGGTGGTAACAAATTTTCTTTTTCTTGTTTTTCCTTTGTACTTTTGCCATTTAATTCCAGCTTCTGCATCTCAATCCAGTGAAATTTTCTTTCAATTTATTTTGTGGTTTGATATCCTCTTTCTGCTGACCAAAGTTTTTATTACATAATTAATGGTTTGAGCTGAAAGCTTGTACTTCTGAAATCAAGTTAGATTAGAATGCCACCATTGCCAAATTAAATTGAATGCCACCAGATGAATTCTGATGCAGGTAAGCCTTTGCCAGATGGTTTCTCATGTATGAATGACACTGAGATTTTATTATGATATTACTAGATTTGGTATCAACACTGCATTTAAATCATAACTGAATTAAGAAAAAAGAAACTTAAAACACTTTCATTGCAAGTACTTTTTGTGGATCTATTAGTACACTTAAACAATTATTATTTATTTTTATATATTTATTTGTTTATTGTGACACTTTGAATCACCTCTGATGGTGTAAATGGAAAAACTGGTTATGTTAAATTTTAATTTTTTAACTCTTTATTTTCTCTACAAGTAAAATGGCACCTGCATTTGGAGAAATTGTTTACCAAAAAAGTCCAAGAACTAATGAAAATTGCCTTGCTTATATTCCAAAAAATTGAATGTGAATATATGTGACGTAGTTAGGGGTGACAAAAATTTATCCGACCAATAACTCAATATTAAACCCGTCTTGAATAGGTTTTATATTTATCAATTCGTCTAACTCCAGTAGTAGACGATCTGTGTTCGTGTTTATTATTTCAACCTATTTAATTTATTTATGGTTGGCTTACCAATTCATTTTCAACAAAATAATTTATTTATAACTTGACTAATGATTAATCAGTTTATTCTTTGACTAATACATTTATAATTTTAAAAAATTATTTATAACTCAGAAGGTGATTTATAATCTTAAAAGAAATTGTTTATAATTTGGTTAATTTATATAAATTTTAATATCTTAAGTTTATGACCTTTGTTTAATAAATAAATTATATTCGTGTTTAATATTCTAACTCGTTTGATCAGATGCAAGATGATTAATTTTTGGAGAATGTTTGTAATCAATCTATTTGTAAACTTAAATGAAATATACAATAGTTTAGGGGTCTCTGTGTAGTTATACCTTCTAGTTATTCCGTAAATATGAAACGAGAGATTATAGTCGGATCTATTCCCACTATCTAAACGAAACGGGTTTATGAAATTATTTGACCCGTTAACGCGACATGTTCAATTTGGCTAAACTCCGACCCGACGAGGCCGCCTCTTGCGTGAGAGGAAAGGGTTTAAGTCCTTCAAAGATTGTCTAAATGTCTGCTTGCAGGAACTTACTACGTCCGATTACTTGGCATCCTCTGACTTGCTGACAAGTCATGCACCAACGTTTTGTTAAGAAGTTGTTTCTCCTCTTCTCTTCACGCTCCACTGTTCTGCTCTGATGCTGCGCCTCCGTCTCGGAGCCATGGCGATGCCGCTCTCCTCTTCTTCGACAGCGTTCCGGAATCCTAACCCTACTTTCTTCTTCCAAAACCCTAACCCTAGCTCCCATGGGGCCTTCTTCTGCGGCGCCGCGTTCCCCAGCCGCACCTTCGCCTTCAACGGCTCCCTCCGCTGCGTCGCCTCCGTCGCCGCCTCAGATCGCATCAAAGTCCAAAACCCGATCGTTGAGATGGACGGTGATCTCTCAAACCCTATTCTTTCGGCTCTCTCTTTTTCTCAATCAAATGAGACTGTCGTTTCTGCAGGTGATGAGATGACGAGGGTCATTTGGAAGATGATAAAGGATAAGGTGGGATTTTTCTGTTTCTTTTAGTGTCACGAGTATCAATGTTTGATTTTTTTTATTTTTTATTTTTTGTTCTTTCTGATAATTGCAGCTTATATATCCACATTTAGACTTGGATATTAAGTATTTTGATTTGGGGCTGTTGAATCGAGATGCTACTGATGACAGGGTTACTGTTGAGAGTGCGGAGGCTACCCTCAAGTAAGCGTTTTGGCTTCTAATGTTTCGCGTTGTAATTTGGTCAAATAACATTTTGGTTTATTTTCTTACCCAATTTGTTTGAATACTCTTGCATTTGAACTATTTGAACAAGGATGTGTCTTCTTTCAGCCATTTTATTATTACTGCAATTTCATGTCAAAAAGCTTCAAATGAGGCTACTGTTATAGGACTTCTTTTTTTACTATATAATTATTATTTCATATTTCTATGTAAAGTGTCATTGTTGAACTACATAGCCACTTCAATATCTTTTGGAACTTTGTTCTCTAAATTTATACTTCTCATCCCTTCTTTGCACAGGTATAATGTTGCTGTGAAGTGTGCGACTATAACTCCCGGTAGACATAGGCTCTTTCTTTCTTTCTTTCTTTCTTTTTTCCCCATTATTTTCAGTCTCCGAGGCATGTTATGTGATCTATCATTTCTATACTGTGCTGCCTTTATTGTCTTTGTTTGGAGTTTTATTGGAATGCATTTTTATGTTGTGCTATTTGCATTTGATTGTTGCAGCATCAACTTCTACCTGCTTTTGGAAGCATGAAACTATGAGAGAACTGACACTTTACATCTGTAGTACTTGGTAGGAGATTTATTTGGGAAAAAATTAGCTAGAATGTAACTTTTCAATGTTTTTGAAAAAAGATAATCTTAAATGAGTTATGCATTTGTTGACCAAGTGTAAAATAAAAGAGAGAACTAAGACCACATTTGTAGTACTTGGTAGGAGACCTATTTGGGAAAAAAATTAGCTAGGATCTAACTCTTCAATGTTTCTGAAAAAAAAATCTTAAATGAGTTATGCATTTGTTGACCAAATGTAAAATAAAAGAGAGAACTAAGACCGCTTTTGTTGTATTTAGTAGGAGTTTTGTTGGGGAAAAAGTCGGCTAAAATGTCGCTCTCCAATGTTTTAAAAAAAAAAGAATCTTAAATGAGTTATGCATTTACTGACCATATGTAAGATAAAAAAGAACACTAAGGTTACTTTGTAGTACTTGTAGGAGATTTATTAGGAAAATTAAGCTAAAACGCAAATCTTCAATAATTTTTTTTTAAAAAAAAAGAAGAGAATCTTCAATTAGTTATGCATTTGTTGACGAAATGTAAAATAAAATGAGAACTAAGGTCACTTTTGGCTTTGGTAGAATGACTTATTATATTAACTCAGACGAGCCTGCCAAAATTTGAACCCATCACTTTTGGTTCTGATAGCACATTAACTTATCAACTAATCCAAAAGTTTAAACTATTAGAGAATGATGATTTTTGAATTTTATATTCTAACATAACTAGGGAACTACCTTATTTCTTTTGTTTATTATAATCCATTGTTATTTATTAAACTCTTCCAGCTGGCTGCTATTTTGATATGTGATAATCTTAAGGAAATACGCCTAGAATTGTCTTAGATATAACCTAGGTTCAAATGAACATGGAAATCTTGTCAGGCTGAAGACAGAATTATACTTGTCTGGTGAACTATATATCTTTTTCATGACTTAGATGATTCTCTTCTTCCTCAGTCTGTGAAAACAAAGACTTAATTTTATCAGGCTAACATTTATGACAATGCCATTTTTATTTATTTATTTATTACATCTTTCATCCATCAAGGACTTATTGTAGGTAGTGATTATTGATTTTTCTCTCTATTCCTAACGCAGATGAAGCTAGGATGAAAGAGTTCAAGCTCAAGTCCATGTGGAGGAGCCCCAATGGCACCATAAGGAACATCTTAAATGGTTCGTTGTGCACTTGTTTTAGTTCTTTATGCCAGATATTCTTCCATAAGCCAGTAGATGTGTAGCAATGGTGTTCTCTGAAAAGCCTACAAGACTACATTATTTGATCATAAGTGCATGGCCGTTTTAGTTTTAAATCATAATTCAATAATGATTGGCATCTATCTACGGATGGCACTGTATGAATAATCCAGATTATTGTTGAAATTTCCAACAGATCTAAATCATACAACATGAAAAGGGTATATTCATAATTTGAGACCAATTTCTCTGAATTTTAAGAATGACCACTTGTGTACAAAGCATTTCTATTAAGGGCATGATTTTTTAATGTTAAATCTTGTTTACTAAGTCTAAATGTGTTACTAGGTTTGATCTGCTAACAGTTTTGACTATTGATAATAGGAATCAACCAAGTTCGAACTTAAGTAACTTGAAGGTGAATCTTAACTAATTTTTTTGTCCCTCTATGTTGGACTTAATACGCATGTGCCAACTCCTTTTATGGCCTCTGGATAACATTTGTATCCTTGTTAGGCCCTTTAAAGTCAGAAATGATAGGTAGACACCTTTCATGGAAATGCATAGGAATTCCTTAAAATCTTAAATATGTTAGTTGATGGAACAAATTCTGTGAAGTGGAGGATGCTAGAACATTGGATATTGCATGATGGTCATCATGTGGATATCTGTCACCTTATTTTCCTCTTTGCTATTTCAATGTCAATTATATAATATGTAGTTCTTAACAGAGTTCAAGAAGAGAGAAAAGTCTAGACTAACCATAGTTCTCAGTTTTGGCCAATCCCAGCCAGTTGATTGGTTTCGGCCCTATTGCAGGGGGCTGCAACAGCTGCTGCTGACAGCAGCCGAGAGAAAGAGGAAGAGAGAGTCAGGTAGAGAGAGTGTGTGTGTGTGTGAGTGAGGGAAAGAGAGAGGAAAAGATAAAAAGAAAGAGAGAGTGAGGAAGAGAGTGGGATAGCTCAAACTAATAGTTAGAGAGATAGAAAAAAAGAGAGGGAGGAAGAGAGATTTTTACTTTTTAGGCTTTCTATGTGAGTAATTATTATTTCTTATTATTTATATTTTTTTCTAAATTTTTAGAAATTTCTTAACATTTTTAAATAATATTTAAAATTTATTTAATTAAAATAGTCTGATTCGATACAGTCGGCCGATGTGGCCGATACTGCCGATACGTATTATTTTTCCGGACGGCCGATCCCGATATTAATTTTTGGAACCTTAAAATAACTACTAGTACTTTTTTTTAATCAGACTATCTTCTTTGGTAGATTCTAGATCGTCTTTCATTTTGATAGTGAGTAGTTTTCTTAATAATAAGTCAAGTAAAGAATAATAATTGACTTGATTGAGCTTGCCAGGACGGCTTAGTAAGGAAGCAACTTGTTGTGTAGGCGCCAACTCCCAGTTATTTCTCTTCTTTCTTTTCTTTTTTTACTAACAGTTCATAAAAAATTGTCTAAGATTACGTCATCAAGCACGCGCATTTAAAATAGTCCAAGAGTTGGTTGTCTCCTCTTCTTAATCTCTATTACTTCCTTGCATCCCCCTGCATTCTTCATCTCCTTCAACTGGGATCCATAGTGGTACCCCATGTCTATCTGTATCCCTAAGGACCTTCTCATGCACCCCTTGTGTTGTGTTCTACCTTTGGCAGCTAAATCAATTTAATTTGGAGGTGGCAGTCAATTTTAATGCTGTGATTTAAGGAATTTATCATTAAGTTTTATTCTGTTGTCCATTCCATGTGTAACTTTATGTGATAGAAACATTTATCTACAATGGCTAACCGTATGATTGATCTTAATTTTCTCTTCTATGTTTTCTTGATATTTCTGAGCTAACATGCCCCTTTATGTGTGGTTGCCCTTCATCTTGAGGGTGTTTGTTCTCTCCAATATACACATTCAAATGCTTCCTAAATCTCTCCTTCTTAACTTCACCTCAGGAACTGTCTTTCGTGAGCCAATTTTGTGCCGCAATATACCGAGGATTCTTCCAGGTAAGTTGGAATTTGGATTGTTAAACTTGAAAGACCATCCATACTATGAATATTAGACTATAAGCAATTTCTTAAACATGCAGGTTGGAATAAACCTATATGCATCGGGAGGCATGCATTTGGAGATCAATATCGAGCAACCGATATGGTTATTAATGGTCCAGGGAAACTTAAAATGGTTTTTGGTGAGCTCCAATATTTTACCTTTTTTATCTTGTAGCGCATCAGTACTCATGTTGGTTGTATTTTTGACTATTTCTGTATTTTCTCTTGTATTGCTTTGGTAAAACTAGTCCCAGATGGAGATGCACCTGTGGAGCTAAATGTTTATGATTTTAAGGGGCCTGGTATTGCATTGGCAATGTACAATGTAGATGAGGTGCTCACTTCAAAAGTCATAAAATTCATACTTCATAGTTTCATTTACTTTCTTGTAGTCTTTGATGCTAAAACTGGTCTAGCTCTTTTCAGTCTATTCGAGCATTTGCTGAATCATCAATGTCGATGGCACTCGCAAAAAAATGGCCTCTTTACTTGAGCACCAAGAACACAATTCTAAAGAAATATGATGGCAGGTACTGCTGTTTCCCATCACTGTTCTTGTCTATTAAATAGCAAACATAATGGATCTAATTGTCTGATTAGATTTGCTAGTCCTTTGCATATATGTTTCATTAAGCATTTGGATATTAATCTTGTTGTGTCTGCCTTTGGCATGTTAAGGTGGCAAGTATAATTTTTGATTTTTTTGTGCACTTCCAAATGCATCTTAACTTTTTCACTCATTTGTTGATTTGAGTTCAGCAATTCCCTTTCTTGGACTAATGGGTGTTTGTTGTGTTCCTATTATAACAAATAAAAAATATTCTCAAAGGGGGGAAAAAACTCCCAACATTTTAAACCCTACTAATCACTAAATGACTAGGAAAGAACCTTGATTTGAGTGCTCGGCTATGCTGTTTCTTCAGCATCTGGATTAACGAAAGAATGATTTACTGAGAAAGTGGTATTGCACTATTGCTCATCCTATCCCTGTGAAAGCCCTGATAGAGCACATGTGGTCTTAAAGAATGAATTAATTATTTGTTGTTTTCTTAAATCTATTTATTTTCGCAATAATGACTGTCAGAGAGGAAAATAATTTTTTTTATGTTAATGTCAATAACTGTTAAGTTTGCATCTGCTTTGTGATCTTTATAATTTTGCGTCTTTCTGGTAATGTGAAGGGGACTTTCACCTTTTGTGGCTTAACTTCCAAAGGATCCATTTAATGTGAATTGGACAGAATTTGACTCTGGATAAATTTGACTTATCTTAGGTTTAAAGACATATTTCAGGAGGTGTATGAAGAGAAATGGAAGGAAAAGTTTGAAGAGCAGTCAATATGGTGTGTGATTATCTATACGAGAATAAACCATTTGTCTTACTAAACATTTGTTCAACAATATCTCCAACTTTGTTTTCACTCATTTAGGTATGAGCATCGGTTGATTGATGACATGGTGGCGTATGCAGTGAAAAGTGATGGTGGGTATGTGTGGGCCTGCAAAAACTACGATGGAGATGTTCAGAGTGACTTCCTTGCCCAAGGTCTTGAATGTGCTTCCAAAATCTTGTTCGGCCATTTAGTAGATAAAAATATGATATTTTATACCTTGCAACAAAATTATAAAATACAGAAATTCTGCAACAATTCCAAAAATGAAGTATAATTCCCTACTAATGCCTCTCCATTTCTCACCATTGTATTATTTCCCAATACTTGTCCTTATTCATGGTATCTTCATGCTCTTTCTCATGCTATAGTCCAGTCTTTTTTTTTGTTCAACCTCTCTATGTTTTCTCCACAATCTCATTGAGGTGCATAAAGTTCTTCTGTTACTAGGTTTCCACTCTGCAGAATTAAAATGAGTAACTTACACTATGTTTGACTATTGATGCTGCTGTGCAGTTTCTTGTGTCTCCCATCTTTCTTATACTCTCTCGTAATCCTTGTTGATTGGTTCACTTAGTTATCCAGCGTTCAAGTTTCATATAGTTTTTCTCTGATGAATGTTTGTAAACTTGAGATACTTGAGATGCCCTATGAATATAATGCATGTGCTGCTCTTGTCTTGTTAATTTGCATTGAATTCAAGTTTCTGCCAATCCCTATGTAGCTATTCTATGAATATGTCATCATTACAGTCAAATCCTCAAGCACAGAGGCAACAATCTAAAATAAAAGAAAGCTAACTCTTGTTGTACTGTAAGGCCACATTCAACATATTGGATCTAAGAAAGATTGCCAGTTCTAGTTGAAACAATATTGCAGGTTAAGCAATCATGTACCAGCCATGGTATGTCTGGTTGTTTCCATTTAGTACCTTGCCTCTTTTTTTTTCTTCTGTCAAATGGTAAGGAATAAAAGAGGATATGATACTCCAGTGAAGTAATGATGTGGAACAAGTCATATCAGAATAGTACTAGGGGAAGTTTTATGTTACTTTTATGTTTGAGAGATGCATGTCCTTTTGCATAAGGATTATTGGTCCCTTTTTTAGATTTTTGAGACATGCTATTTTTTATGTTAGATTATTTAATGAATGAGTTATATTGTATGTATATATGCCAGAATCTCAAATTTATATGTTTAAGAATCTTCCGATATACACTTTCATTTTATTAATTGTATTTACTATTGTTCCATTATATCTGATTTTATAGTCTGGTGGGTTTCAAGATGGTTTATATGATTTCCTTTCACACTGATGTAGTAACAAATCTATCATCTTTGTGTTGCATGTCATACATTGCATGAGATAGAACTTTTTTTCCCTCATGCTTATATTATATGGATAGAACAAGCTTGCAAAAGAACTGCAAATGTGTAATTTACGTTCGTAGGAATAAGTTATACCCTGAAATCATTCAAATCTGGTACCCTCTGTCTCCCTCTTCTGTAACCTTATATCACATATTTTGCAGCTTTTACTTTTGGTGATTAGATGACTCTGTTATTTATAGGAAAATGTGAGATTATGAGTGACTAAGATGTGACACTAAAATGATGAAAAAGGTTCCTACTCTCGGAGATCTTTTTAGAAATCTGAGGTTGTCATACATGGTTCAGTTTAGGGATGCGATAACAGTAAAGGATGTTTGAAGCAATTCTTAAATGATTGGGGTTACCTTTTCTTAGGAAGACTTTCTTGAGGCAGTATAGAAAACTTATGGGACAGCTGTTCCTTCTTTGACATTAAAGGAAGGGAGTATCATTAAAGGATGTTTGAAGCAATTCTTAAATGATTGGGTTTACCCTTTCTTAGGAGGACTTTCTTGAGGCAGTATAGAAAACTTATGGGACAGCTGTTCCTTCTTTGACATTTCTACGATCAAGTCCATTCGTTTTCTCTATTTTACTTCATTCACTTCCCAGAATGTCTCATGGAATCACGATGCTGATTCCTTAAAATTTATGGGTGCCTGCAGGTTTTGGTTCATTGGGCTTAATGACATCAGTTCTGGTAGCTACCATTTATTCATTGTCTTTTGATCTTGTTGAGTTTACTATATTGTAGTTGGATATCACATGGAAGTTCTCTTCTGTAGTTATCCTCGGATGGTAAAACATTAGAAGCTGAAGCAGCTCATGGGACTGTAACTAGACATTTTAGGCTGCACCAAAAGGGACAAGAGACTAGCACCAATAGTATTGCTTCCATCTTTGCATGGAGCCGTGGACTTGAGCATAGGTACCTGATATTTTTAATTGGAAATATCTTAACTTGTAGATTTTTCAGATGTCATAGTTTTGTAGGTTAGACCAGGTAAAATAATGTCCAAGATGCTTTGTTATAAAATTGTTCATCCTTCCAATTTAACCTCTATGGTCTGTTTTATGCAGAGCAAAGCTTGATAAACATGATTTGCTGCTGGATTTTGTGCTGAAGCTTGAGTCTGCATGTATTGAAACAGTTGAATCTGGTAAAATGACAAAGGATCTTGCACTTCTTATCCATGGTCCCAGGTCAGTATAATTCATCTGATTTTCCTTTTAATCATGTACAAATTTCAGATATTATTTTTGTGAAGTAAGCTTGATGTATCCTAATCAACACACTTCTTATCATTACCAACTCACAAATTGCACAATGAAACTGTTGATTACGAATCACAGGGTGGAAATTTGTTATAATTCATAACTATAAATAAACTTGCTGGAACTTGTGGCATTTGTTAAGATGAAGTTGGAGTATTAAGACACATACATGGAATATCACATTAATGGATTTTCTTTTGGCAAGTGTATCATATATGAAAGGAAAAAGAAAGAAAGAAATGATGAGTGTTCTGCTCGTACTTGATATGACTATGCCTTGTAAACATTCTGCTTGCACTTGATATAACTATGCCTTGTAAACAACTCTCTGTTGTGTAGTATATCACTTCTGTAATGCTCTTGTTGAGTTCTTACCGTGTAGTATATCACTTCTGTAATAGGTGATTTCGTGTGACAATTATCTGTCAAAATATCACATACAGTTCAAGTAACATTAGGTCACTGATTGACATGGGAATTTATGCATTTGTCTTGACTCTTGTATCGGTATCTATGCAACTTGTTCCTCATGTTTTTTCTGCCCACCTTCTATCAGTGGTAACACACATGTCGTAAGTTACATCAGCTCAACTATTGTCCATTTCCACATATTTCGTTAACTCTTTTTTTGGGTACACATAAACCCCTAAATTGGACACCTCTAACCCCTCTGATGCTGTTGACAAAAAATGTGAGAAGACAGAAATACCTCTCTATATTAACATTTTTTTTTCTTTCTATCAAAAAGTAAAGGTACAAAGGCCACAAAATCTATCTATGTGAGTCACATGACAATTTATGAACGAACAATGTAATAGAGAATGGTGAATTAATAGGGTGCAAATTTGAGATGTTTTTAATAATTTAGGGTGACCTATGTGTACCAAAAACAAAATGTTCTGGGTGCGTGCATAGAAATAGACGATAGCTCAGTACATGGTCTCAAAATTTGAATTCAAATGGCATCCGTTTGTAATTCATACTCAATTTATGGGTGTCTAACTAACTATTTAAGTGGTTCACGATGATGGCATACTATGTACATTGTGCTTTTCTGTGTTCGCTTTTATAGTTGCTTCTCTCCTTTTATTTTCCCTTTTCTAGTGTGGTTTGTATGATCAAAATGGTCTCTTTTTTATTTACTTTAGGGTATCAAGGGAATTTTATCTAAACACAGAGGAGTTCATCGACGCCGTTGCGCAGAAACTTAAAGAGAAGATTCTATCCCCAGCAGTTCTGTGAATAGGACTCTAATTTTCGAAGTAGCTCCCTGGTGAGATTAATTGAAGCAGGATGCCATGGAAGACTTCGTCTTAGAGAACTCGGTATACTCTCTTCCCCAAAATAATAGCGAAATCGAATAAAAGAGAACCTAGATTGCATGTTGATCCTTAAAGCAGTCTTCACAGTTGCTATCAGCTTGTTTAAGTTGTCAGTTTTGTGTGTTCGTAATTGTTCTGGAAACAAGACTTTAGTGCTCATATAAAAAATTTTGATCGTTTTAATGAAATAGTTAAATAATGGTCAAATATGAATGTCTTGCTACTTAAGACCTCATTAGCTTGCTAATAGTCTGTGTGCATCATAAGCTTTATTTAATTATTTTTATCAGTCTCCTGGGGTTTGCATTATTTTTTTGGTGGGTCCACCGGCCCCTTTATTTGGGTACGTAAGCTTTTAATTTTTCTTTTTAAATAACAAACAAATAAATAATTATTTTATATTATTTACTGTTATTGGCATCCATTACTTGGTAGTGGTGGCTCTTCGGGATTCGTGTCCACTTTGTGAGCCCCAAATAAATGTGAAAAATCCATCCTGCTATTCGTATACAGAGAATATATACCTATTATATATATATATATATATTGACTGTTAATTTCATAAGTTTTTATAAATTCGAAAACATGTACAGATGTATATAATATTTGATCCATATCTGTACATGATATGGTAATTAAGATTATCATCCATTCACTATCTGTATCAGAATATATATAAAAAAAAACTGAATATAATTATATAGATAATTCTACTTAGATTTTTTTAACTATTTTCTTATTTTCATAAGCACCTTTTATATTGTTTCTAAACTACTCAGATCTGAGAAAAATTTGCCATCTAAATACAGGGTACGAGAATCACAAAGATATTTATATGTGAGTCACGTATCAGTTTATGGATGGAAAACATAACCAGAAACTAATGGAAGAGTAAATTAGGAGGCTTTCAATACTTTAGGATGTATTAAAAAAAGGGGGGGGGGAGGATGTATATAAAAATGACTGATAATTTAGAAGGGTCATAATAGAATTATCCAATAACTTTAGCACGATTATTATTTGGAAAGGAATATTTTATAACTCAGCGCTACTGAGTACATATCACTTCATTAAAAGTTGGAACAAAGGAAACCTCCATCCTAAGTATCATCATATCCTAATGACCTACCGAAATTTGCCTGTCAATCTATAGCTTGATTGGCTTCTCTAAATACATATGCATTTTTATAATTTTAATAATTGTGAGTTAGTAAATGATGTTTTGCGTTAGACTTTCCACCAAAAATATTGACTAAAAGTAAAGAGCCTGATCCAGAGATTTGCATAGCCTTGCATATAAGGCAGAATTGAAATATCTGTTGGCGATAATAATCTGATTTCAAAAATCATAAAAAATTTGATCTAAAATAAATAAATTAATTAAATAAACTTACAGATTACATAATATAAAATCTGTATAGTCGAGTCTGGTGTTGGATATTATCTCCTTAAGACTAATTCGCTCTCCATCGGTTCCTTTTAGAACAGCGGACGTTGGTCTCCTAAGATACAAAGACTACTTTGCACTCAAAAAGAAGCAGTTATTCAAATGTCTTGTTGTACATTAACCTTTACTCACAGAATAGATACCCTTTTGGGTTCAAAGTCTATAAGAAGTTTATCACTTACATACTATATTAATTTCTCTCAAATATCTAATATAATACTCACTTCATAACTAATTTTCATTCACTTCTCTTCGTTAATTTAACTAAAGAATGTATAACAATAAAGTACTATTTATACTAAATTAATTTCATCGTTAAAACTTAACTCAAAAGTTCATAAAAAAATTATGGCAAATATATGGGGCTGCGTGATATCCCAGCAGGACATGGGAATTCAAAGCGGGTGTAAAGTGACGAGATTCGTCGACGTGGCCGTATCGTGGCCGTGCAAACTGATCGCTCAGATGGAAACGACGTGTGTATCCCAGAAGACTTGGAGAGGGGGGCACTTGTCTTCAATAAACCTTCTCGGCTATATTAAAAGACGGGCAATGGGGGGCATCTGGTCTTCTTCATCGTTGTCAGCGGAGGAGAAGAGATCGAGATCGGAGATGGCGCTTGCGAAGGCGAAGGAGATCGTTGCTTCCGCTCCCGTCGTCGTCTTCAGGTCTTCTCCTTGATTCCCCCCTCCTTTCTCTTCGATTCCTTTTTCTTTTTCTTTTTTCCTCTCTAACGTTAGGTTAGGTTTTGTTTTACCATCTCAAAACCCTAAATACGTTTGGAGGATCGCTCGTCGTCACGATTCCATCTTTTTTTCTTCTTTCAATTTTCTTTTTTCTTCAAGTTATACACAACAAATGGGGTGGAGATCGTTGGAAATTCTATTTCTCTATGATGATTATTACCTTTGGATAATTGGAAAGTGCGAGTATTTGGTAGTAAACAACAATTCATTCTCTTCAAAAACTTGTGAAAAATAAAAGAAAAAAAAAACGGGGGAAAGAAGAGGACTGAGAAGACCTGGGGGAAATTGTCTGTTGTAGGAAAGGTAAATTTATACTTATGATTGAGTAGGGCACCATTTTATCCTAATTCTGAATTGACTATAAGGGATAGTTTCACTTAGAATTCTACAAACTATTATTGTTTTTCATGTACACTTTTTGAGCTACCGCTCTACACCCTCGAAATAAGAAAAAATATCCACATATACACCCTTGAATTAATATGGACCCCTACACGAATTTTTATTTATTTTTAATCCTAGGGGCTGTCAAGGTCTTAAAATGGTGATAGGTTATGAGGTATAAGTGAAATTATTCTTAAGAAAAAATAATAGAAGATTAATGAATTTTTTCACGTTATATTTCTTGTAAATATAATGTGAGTTCCTGGTTTTACTCACATTTATGCCCTTAACTGTTCATGGCTTCATGCTAGCTCTTTATGTTACTAAGATAGAATAACCTTCTCTCCTATTGGACTATAACATTGTGTTTTGATGATTGCAGCAAGTCATACTGTCCATTCTGCGTACGGGCTAAACAGTTGCTAACTCAGTTGGGAGCAAAGTATAAGGTGGTTGAGTTGGATCAGGAAAGTGAGTATGCTCTGTTATTTTACCATTCTTATTCTCTAGATTTTGAGATAATAGTATTTAATACTTGTAGAGCAGCAGAAGATAGTAAATGATGTCTTCTGTTTAATTTCATTACTTTTGCTGGACATACATTTTCATATGGTATCTTGGTTAGCATGCTATATTGTTTCTTTTCTAATGGATCCTTCAAGTCAAGTCTTTAACATGGCTGCATGAGGGAATCAGTTTGTTCTAAAGATAAGATACTAGTCTCAACGCTCGTCTCTCGATTGATAATTTATGTCATGACAGTAATCCATTATGTCTGAATTCCTGTTGTTGTTCAGCATGACCCTACATTTAGATGAAGGGAGATATATATTCATTGATACTTGTGTATTGCTGCTTGTTTATCTATAGTAGATTATGTGGGATTGAGAGAATGGTATAAAACAGGAAATGAGGATCGAGAAGATTACAAATTGTTGCAATATACAGCAATCTGGTATTTGTGCTTTAGATGTAGAACCAATAGTGCAAATTTGATCATTATCATCAGGATTTTTAGTAATCTTTTTGTAATGAAAATTACAATCTGAAGGGAAATGTAACCAGCCATTCATTATGGTTGAGTGGTCAAGTAAATTACCTCGTCTTATTTTATGTAAATGATGCTTTCCTCCTTAGAGAACTCACTTCTTTCGTTGATTGATTAATCTAGATTCCAACCTACTGATATATATACTTTTAAAATATTGTTGGGAATTTTCTGAGACATTTTACTTCATTTCATGAAGGTGATGGATCAGAAATTCAGTCAGCACTGGCCCAGTGGACTGGACTGAGAACAGTTCCGAGTATTTTCATTGGTGGAAAGCATATCGGTGGTTGTGACAGTAAGTCCCTTTCTGGCTGGCTGTCTTTTAATCCTTGAGCTTCAATTCGTTGTGGGATAAGATATAGTTGATGTTTTATCTCAGTTTTGCTATTTTACCAAAAGACTTAACAACCTCTGTTTACTCTTTGTATAATGTCATCTCCTATTGTAGTATTTCTTCTCGCGTACTAAAATGGTGCCTCCCTCAGTAACTTGGGGCTCTTGTTCTTCTTTCTCTGAGGAGACTGTTACCTTTCTCTTGCAGATATGGTTGCAAGACACAATGCAGGGACGCTGGTGCCTCTGTTGACCGAATCCGGGGCCCTTGCCAGCCCTGCGGCATAGACATTTTCTATGTATTTGATCGTTTCTTTGGTGTGGTTTGGTGGCAAACACAAGATAATAAGAGGGAACAACTCATGTTACTGTCAAGTGCAATGGGTGTTTAGGTTCATCTCGAGTGTTTGCTATTGTTTCTTGTTGTGCCTGAACATCTATTTAATGATAATGTGAATTAATTTAAAATAAAGGGAAATTGGACTCTTAGATGTGAGTAAGGATTCCCACCTTTTCCTAGCTGTATAGTATGAAGCAAGGTAGGAGCAAAGCCGGTGAAGTGACGAAACCTGGAACTTAGTTTGACCTCTTGACGTTTATCTCATGAAAAAGTTACACAAAGGTGGGTGGACAAGAGAAAGAGACGGTGAAAGATACGTAAAGACGATAAAAGGGCTTGACTCACTTTGCAATCTCCAAATAATATGATCCTTCGAATCTATCTAGTCAGTACTAAGATTTCGAGAGTTCTAAGCTCTCCTTTTATTAAAGACTAACTTACGAAGAAAGATAAGTTTAGAGGCAGATAACTTTGTGCAACAACATCAAGCCTTCAAACTAAAATTGGCCTACATTGAAAACTGCTCGCAATTCACAGCTGCTGACTTTGGAGTTCTTTTGTTTGAATTAAAACTTTCAAGTTAACAAATGGGAACAAGAGGCATGAGGAATTTACAAGAAACAAAAGAAGGATCACCCGACAAGGTTCTTGCTCTGGTTGACGAGAGATCTCTTTGGAAAAACACAAGCAATAAAATAACATAATTTCTGAGGAATGACTAGCACGATTGCCAACATGCAAGGCTACAATAGTAGAAACACAGAAATCTTTCACCCCCTCGTACTTCTTCAGAGGTTCTACATCTCCCAATCTTTTGTAGGATTGTCGTAACACAACCATGGCACTTTCAATCTCAAAATCTCTGCATTCATAACAAGGGGAAAAATGTGAGATACGTGAACCATTAAGTGTGTGCATCAATTCCGCAGAATCAAAGTGAGGAAAATATCAAAATATACACACATTTGAAAGCTCTGCCCATGATTCTAGCGTCCTAATGGCCTTTCCGGATTGATGTGTCTGTTGAGCTACTGCCACACCTTCATGTAAACTGCTCACATGACCACTTACCAGAAGAGCAGCTGCCGCATTTAGGATCTACATATTCAAAATATCTCGAGTCAATCAGCATACGAATTATGACCAAGATAATGTCTCTATTGGACTGAGTTTCAGGTCTGCATCAGCCTTTTTAGTAGTAGCATCAGTTATAAACATACAACACTGAGTAGTAAGTGGGCACGGAAGTTTCTGCTACTGTTGTTCAAATGACCACAAAATATATTATTCGATTTACTACAGAAATATTTCTAATCGAACTATGAGACCAAAAATGCAAAACTAGTATATACAGCTCAAATAACCAATGCTACACAAGACAAAAAGGACAAAATTAGGTAAAGTTGATAGGGACTTAGGAAAAGGACTACTTACAAGGGCATCTGCAATAGGACCTTTCTCACCGGAAAGGACATCCCTCATAATTTTGGCATTAAAATCTGGACCTCCTCCTTTCAGGCTCTTGAGAGTGCAGCGAGGAATTCCAAACTCCACTGAAAGGAAACATTAGCAAACATTAGTCACACCAGTGGTCAGGATAATCATGCCTGAAAAGTTCAGAGCGTATATAACATGCTGAGAAAGGTTAGGTATATACGCGGGTCAAAGTGCAATCTTTCGATCTTCCCAGGAGTAACATCCAAGAAATATCCGGGTCCTGGAGCAATTTCCGCAGTTTGTTAGCAATAATAAGAGTAAACTTTTCGGGAGTAAGAACAACAATCCTAGTACCAATCCTTTAAACTTATGAAGATGTTATCATACCAAGTGGGCTTATTTCATCCAGTCCCTTGGAATGAACTACTAATGCTCTTTTTGTCCCAAATCGTTGCAGTGCTTTAGCCATCTTCATGACCTATCCAAGCATAGTTTCAAGATATGTCACTTCTGATGATCTCATCTATCAGGATAGCAAGTAGCATAAGAGTATAAAGTGAATAAACATACTACCAATTGATAGAAAAGACCATGATGGCATGACATGTAAATCATCATCCATTAACAATTTAAACAGCTCATATTCCATTCAAAGAGAAAGAGCTTTAAAATTGACTTAATACTAATTAGAGTGAGGTCCGCTAGCAAGATCTGTTCTATATGCCCCTACAATCATCCTTGTAAAACATCTGCATATTTTTCTCTTCAACAATAAAAGAAATCACCCCTCAAAAATAATTACGTTAATAAAATGCATAAAATGTGAACAGCTAAATATTGTAAATATGCATAACCACTATAAAAGGAAACTTACTATGTCTTCATTGTAAACACCAACGACAGCAAAAGGTACCCTTGCTGGATTGAGCATAGGACCTAGAATATTAAACACTGTCTTTACTTTAAGCTTTTTCCTCACTGGACGAACAATTTTCATTGCTGGGTGATAATTTGGAGCCATCATGAATCCTATGCGTGCCTCCTCCACACACATTTTCACCTCCTTATGCCATGAAAATAAGATTATAACAAAGTTAATCCATGAAGACAAACCATGAAATTTGTTGAATCTAAGTTACTGATGAGTACAGTTCAACAAAAATAGAAAAATACTTGATTAAACGTGCATTTTCCCAAGAAGCAATACAGTAAGCAGAGAAACTCAAAAAGATAATAACTAATGTAAATTAAAGCTTGTCATGTTCTATGAATCACATCAATTAGAGTAGAAATAGGTTCCATTCCCATATAGTAATAGCTCTACAGATTAACTCAAGAGGAAAAAAAGGAGATAAGAAGAATAAATTATTTTAACCTTTGATAAGCCTAGTTAAGAGTGCATATATCTTTCCACACAATCAGATCCAATAGTTGAGCCATCAAAGTAACGACAAGGGTCAAGGTTTCAGCATCTACAGAATATATACCAGAGAAATCTAAACCTAAACGTTTCAACTGACTCTTTCATTGCTTTACTGTTGTCCCAGCTTTCTAATAACAAAAGTCCTCCTCCTTTAATGAATTTTCAACCTTTCTCATATTTTCAGAGGCTGATCTTACACATTTATAAACAAAACCCTTATTTTAGGATTATTTTTCAAAAACCAGCATGCAAAACTTTACATTTGACTATTGTTATAGTTATTGCCTAATCCCTTTAATCCATGCTTGCTGAACAATTATCTACTTTTCTTTTGGATTTGTGTTTTCAAATGATACCTTGTATTTATTTGCATTAGGCATTCATATTGTGCATGACAAGCATATTGGAAGGTGACTAAATGCAGTCACTAAGGAGTACCTCAAATGTAATCATGTAAAATGTTGATGAAATCATTGAAATAAAAACTGGAGAATCAATGGACAACTACCTTAAGTTGCCAAAGGGTCACCAGTCAAATGGTACATCCAAAATGCAGTTCACTAGAGGTGGATTAATCTATCTTCATGTAAAAGATCTTAGTGGATTAATTGGAAACTTCGGTAAGTACTTCTTTAACAAAATATTTTCCCTCTTCTTCTAATAAATATGTTACTTCCTTGCTGTCATACCTCTCTGTTTGATGCTCCACTCTTCCAAGCTTCATCTTAGTTCTATCTATCAATTTTGTTGTCAAAGTAGGAAATACTTCATTGTTTCCTTCACTTTTACTATATTGATGTCAACTGGAAGAATTTCTACTCATCCATTTCCTACCAAAGCCACAAAAGTTGACTATTCAAAATGAATAAACTTTTGTATAGTGAAGTCCATAGAGACCTAAAAGGGGCGTTTTAATCACGAATACAATTCGATCGACTATCACTCTGTGAAATAAGCAATCATCATTAACAGAAAGAAAAAGGAAAGGGAAAAAACAAAAACTACCTCAGGACCCAAATTGATGTTGACCCCTAATGCTTCCAGCACATCCGCACTTCCGCAGGCAGAGGAACTCGAACGATTCCCTTGCTGCAAACCACCACAAAGCATCACGAGACTCTAATACAATTTCCACCATTCTCCAAACAAGCAAAAGACTTCACCTTTGCAACTCTCGCGCCGGCAGCAGCGGCCAGGACGCAAGCACCGGTGGAGATGTTCACGGTGTCCGCCCCATCGCCGCCGGTTCCCACTATGTCGACCGCGTTCTCCAGGCCGTGCACCTTCGTGCACCGATTGATCATTGCCCGCGCCAATCCAACAATCTACATAAATAGAGTTAAAAAACACACACACACAAAAAAAGTTCTCCCAAACCGCATAAATCACCAAAGAGCACTAATTATTTTACCCACCTCTTCGTAGGTCTCTCCTTTGGCCCTGAGGAGGACGAGGAAGGCGCTGATGAGCGCCTCATTCTCCTCCCGGAGGAGGAGATCCAGCGACGCCTCCGCCTCCTCCTCCGACAGATCCACTCCATCGATCAACCTCTCGATCAGCTATTCTCGGAAGGTAATAAATACTTGAGATCCGAATCGTGAGAAACACACACAATCACCTCCTTTAAGAAAAAGAAAAAGAAAAATCAAGAATCAATCACCTCCTTTAACGATGCGGGCGTCGACGTCTTCACGAGCGGAGTCGCGGTCGACAAAGTGGAGACGACGGAGGGAATCGAGCAAAAGTGGGGGCGTCTTTTAAAGGGGAAAGCCAAGGAGACAATACTTGGAGCTCGAGTAACGGGTTTCGGATTCCACGGGGTCAACGAGAAGATTCGCCGTGCCGCTACCGTCGCCTCCATAGCGTCTTACTTCTTCGTCGATTCTTTCCTCTCCTTTGTATTCTCCCTCCTCAAGGAGATGGAATGGCCGAGGCTACGGAGGAAAGGGGGAGAAGAAGAGGATAGAAATATAGACGGAGGAAATCTTTTGTTTTCGAACCGGAGGAAACGCTTGCTTCCGTTTGGCTCTACGTGCCGGAGAGAGAGAGAGAGAGAGAGAGAGAGAGAGAGAGAGAGAGAGAGAGAGGGGCCCGCCCTGTTAGGGTTGCAAAGTTTGGAAAGGACGTGGACATGAGTGTGTATTTTTGTTTGTAATGTGTGTCAGACTGACAGGTGGCCTCCCGTGGATCCGCTGCATTCGATCTCCCCCGAGATGCGCTGGAAAATCAATTAATAACATTATTGAGGGAAAATTTTAGTTTATTATCGGATTATTTTTATGTATCATAAAAATAATTTAATTTATGTGATTCTCTCCTACTGTCAAAACTACTACCACTGTACTCCGCATACCTCTAATTTGTAACAAGGTTTTGCTTTATTATCGACCAACGTCTAGGAATTATTAGTAGTAATTATTACTAACAATCAAAGTAATTATATTTTTTACCATCTATCGCATGCAGGAACTTCTCAGGCATTGTCCAAAAACCAAACTTAAATATTGTCTAATTAATGCTTACTATTTTCGTGTTAACTCTTTTTTTGGAAATATCTCAAAAACGGTAACACTTCAAACAAATGAAAAAAGAAAAGAAAAACGAGGGTTTTTGAGTGGAGCAGGGAACTCCGGTCGTCCTACTCACACAACCGGACGCATGTGCAGGGTTGTCGTCAATCTACTCATGCATGTTTTACCAACTTAATTATTAAGTCGTAAATGTCTTTTTATAGTTCTTTAACAGGCTTTTCTATTGGAGCTTCGCTCTATAAAATGTTGAATGTATTTATCTATCTTCACTTTTTATTGTAAGAATAAAGTTTAGACAAGTTGTGTCAATCTTTGTTTGTTTGACAGAAATTTTGAAAATCTAAGTTTTCAAAAGATAAATATATTAAAAAAAAATTGATACGTTAAAATCTTACGGCCTACCATGCACCATATCTATATCGTGTGCGCCTAGGAGAGCTCTCCTAAATGCATGATTATATCTTTCTTAGAGCAACTCGATGGAGCTATGACCTAGAGCAGGTTTCGACAACGTTTGGAGTAATTTTTTTTTGTAATATACATGGCTTGAAGCTTAAACTAGGTAACTTATTATATTGGTTAAAATTTGGTAAGACTTAAGTGTCTCTATACACTTTGTCCAACCCATATCTACCTTTGAACTCATAAATGATAAAAGAAAATTGTATTCTTATTATTCAACCATCATTACACTGAATCTGCTTAGGCTTGCGATGGATTTGATGCCGACATGCGCTAGTGTGAAGCTCATATAACGCATTTCTAAACATGAGCATATTTATTTTGTGCATCTAGCCTTACAATAGATCTTATCCAAAGAAAAGTTTTAAAGTCGTTTTAACTCCTAATAAATTGAGAGTGAATTTACCGACCAACTCTTGTAAAGTTAATAGTTATCCTTTCTCTGTGGCTAAGGATACGATCAACTTCAATCCCAAACAATTATTATGAAGAAACTATGTGGTGGTTTGATGGCATGATGGTTTAGTTCAAGGGCTCGGTTCGATTAATGACTCGACTCGTTTATAACCTCCAACTTGTTTGTGATATCATAATCTATTTAAAACTCAAATAACTAATATATCACGCCGATAACTCATTCATAATTCTTTGGTGACACCAACAAATTTATTTACGGTTTATTGTGTTCATATCTAATATTCTAATATGTTCAATAAATAACTCATATTTGTATTAATCTAAACTTAATTCGTTCCTACTCGATTTAACTCCAACCCAATGAGAGCCAATTGCCGACATGCTTTTAAGATATTAAAATGACTTTTGGCAAAGTCATTACCGTGCATAGAAAATATGTGGACTTCTAAGCAGCCAAGTTGAATCCCGGATTTGGCTTCCATAAAGTTGGCTTAGATTTTGACCAAAGTACGCACAGTACAAACACTGTTTAAATTATGTTTTAATCTATTATAATTTTTGCCGATTACGATTCTTAATTAAGAAATCACCGCACCACAATGTTAAATAAAAAACTATTTAAGAAAAGTGATTAGTAAATCACCCTCCTAACAAGCGTATAATTCTTCTAGCAATTCCCTCTAACCACGCGTTGATTTAAGAAGCTTTTATAAATTATATTTAATATTTTATCTATTTTGTTATTCACACTTTGTTTTGATCTCTTATTTTTTTTTTCATAATTCTCATTTAACATCCTGGCTTAATTTAGACGGTACTAAAAAAGAAATATCTCGTTATAATGTATAAAACAACGTATAAATACCTAAATTCTATTGTCTCTTTTATTTTATTTTTCACTTTCCAAAACAGCAGAAGAAGAATAAGAAAATGAGGTCGGTGAGAGGGAGGAAAAAGATGAGGAAAATTGATGGTGGCGGCGACAACGATTGTGGGAGAAGATAGGTGGAGAAGATGGTGGAGGAACTAGAAAATAAGAAAGAACGGTGGAAATATTTTAATAACTTGGTCGACGTTAATTAGTCAAAATAACGTCAGGATGTTAAATTAGAATTATCGAAAAAACTGAAAGATCGGATTATAAAATCTTAAAATAAGAAGTGTAAATCATAAAATAGGTAAAATATAGGATGTGATTTGTAATAAATCTCTTAATTTAATGATTAATTCGCTAAGAATCTCTGTTTAAGATAATTATTTATTAAGCTAATAAAAATTATAGTAATATTAACTCAAACAATACCGTACTACAGAAATTATTATTATTTTTAGCAGTAATTTGACTTTTAAAAAAGAAATTGACTAAGTGTTTGATATGCCAAATAATTCATACCCCGCAGCACCCCCAATAATAGACATACAACTGCTGCGAATGCGATGACATTTAATAAACTAATTAAAAAAATGCCTCAGGGTTATCTTTATTTAGTCATTCATGCGTGTATCATAATTTTATTTATACAACATCAAAGAGAGCTGCAACCAAGGTTTATTTGGTTTAGAATTAGATCAAGATAAGGTATTCCATGTTAAGCATGATTCAATACATTTTAACTCGATTAGTAAATGAGTCGTGTTGGTATTTAATTGAGAGCAGTAGACAAAATTGAAATAATATTAGCATGGTGATGGGAAGATCAAAAACACAGGCTGTAGAGGCTTCACATTAATGGCTAAGTTGACTAAATGTATATATTCTTGAAAAAAAATCTAAGGTTTCTCTTTTAAGAAGTCAAATAGTTGGCCCAATTGACAAGTGGAAGACTTTAAAATTAAAAGCAAAATAATAATAATAATAACAAGTGGGTCTCATGGGAGGCAACCTGGAGATCTTTCAAGTAAATTATCATTTTATTTTGTTTATAATAAATATTTATCAAATATCACGCAGGAACTTTGTAGCTGAGTCCTGCCAATCTATAACAGAGATTATAAATTTATTCTTTATAAATATTAAGATTAATACTTATAATTTTTAAGTGATTTATACTAAAAAAAATTGTGCATTTAGATCCGTTTTACTTTCTTTTGTTCATTGTAAGAGACTTTTTTTTAGTTCATCTTTCAATTTGGTCACCAAGAGATGCAATTAATACCATCGGATTACAGTAAATATAACATTATGAATCAAAAAATATGTTTTCAATGACCGCCAATTATATAAAAAAACTATAATATTTAGAAAAATATAGTTGTTTGTTAACCCTAAATCTCGTAATAAAACGGTGAACCAGAAAATACGAATGTTCAATAAATACTAATTTCATAATAATATTGTAAAACTTATAAAAAATATAAATGTTTAATAACTATGAATTACATATAAAAAAAATACAAAGTGTATTCAATAACTGTGGAATGCATAATAAAACTACGAAACAAAAAAAGAATATAAATATTTAATAACTACTAAACATAATTAATTTTTTATTCAAATTTATTGATTGCAAACATGAGCAAACTTGAAAAGAAAAATTGAAAAAATGTCTCGCTGGATCAAGTGTATTTACGGTGCAAATAATTAGTAAATTATTTATTATAATTTAAATAATATTTAGTTGATATGTTCTCAACGGATAATTATTCGGACACCTACCATTAATCTAATCTTATTTAATTCATGAATAAGTATCTCTTTTACACCTACCTAACTCCACCTAAATATTCATGCTCACTAATTTCATCCCATCAACATCTAATTAAATTAACATGTTTTAAGTCTGGACCAGACAAAGGATCATCATGAATGATCACATTTTCACTGTATGATAGGAGATCTCATCTTCACACTTACAAAAGTAAAATAGTACTAAAGCAGTAAGAACTTATAAAGCTCAGGTTGTATCTGAGAATATTGAGACAGTTCATATTATAATAGAATGAACTATGAGCACTATTGGTAGAGAGGGATGTCATGTATGTTTAAGTGAAAGAGTCTGCCACAAATCTTAGAATATAATCTCCCTAAACCTCACCCTTATTTACATGGGCATTCTAAATTTTATTTTATATATGTATATAATATTTTGAACTAAGAAAAATATTCATAAAAAATTTCTTCGTTCAGGAGATCTACGTGGTAAAAGAAAAATTGAAAATATATGTGAAAAACGGTGGATGTTCGAAAAAAGAGTCAAATGTAATTAATTCAAATATAAACTCTTTTCTAAGCTCTCATATTTGAGGGATTCTCAGATGATAAAAACTAATTATTAAACTTGAAGCTATCCAGCTAGTAAAAAAAAAACTAGTAGTAAGAAGAGGAAACAATAGAAAATCCTTAAAAAGCTTAATTTATTAGAGGATAACAATTTTTGTTGGTGAAT
Source organism: Typha angustifolia (assembly GCF_048772165.1). NCBI lineage: Eukaryota > Viridiplantae > Streptophyta > Magnoliopsida > Poales > Typhaceae > Typha > Typha angustifolia. Next base: position 4,727,237 of record NC_133246.1, on the reverse strand, counting down.
TTAAAAACTACTCCTAAGTGGTTATCCCTAAAATTAAATACTCCATTTAACTTTTATTTATATCACCCTTTTTTTTATGGTTTGAAATAATATAAAATCTTCAACTTTTCAATCCAAACTTATCAAAGGAAATATAAATGATCATAGTACTCATATTATGTTAATAATTCAATTATTTAAGAGTAAAGATAAATCTTCTCTCTATATTTTTAAGATGATTAAAAATTTTCATGATCATATATTTAAAAGGAGGTATATTGTCATAAGTAAATAATAGCTAATATTTAATATTTATAGTCTTAGATAAAAGAAAATAAAAGAAAGTATGTTCTGTTTTAGATTTAAAGAAACCAAATCTTCTTTTGTATTTTTTCTATAGTTTGAATAGATATATAAACAATTTTATATTAATTTAAATTATACGGAGACAAAGTGATACAAATAAATTTTTATATATTCCGCGGCACTTTTTGAGAAGCTAATAAAATAGATTTTATTAATATGTTAGGCAAATATAATTTTGTTTACTGTGGCTGGTAAATTAAAAAGTGTATAAATAATCCAAACTTTCCAATGAATTCAAACCAGCCTTGACTCATCTCATAAAATGTATCTAACCATTCAATTGGTGAATATCATATCACAGGTCACATTCTCCCCAAGAAAATATGGCCAGGTAGCTAGAAAGTAACTAGTCGGCCATCCACACATAGTCCTTCTAGATTCCCATTCTAATGTCAACTAATGAAAGCAGCCACACAGACAATGTTCTTAGTGCTTCGTTTTCTTTCGTAGAAAACGTTGATAGTGCTTTGAAAAGATAGAAGAAGTAGATCTTGTCTCCCAGAAATATTGGAACTATTTTATCTCTCACGCTACGATGGGATGGACTTTCTTCTCTATTCTTGTTTATCTTTTCAAACATTCTATCTAAACGAGAGAAAATATATCTCTATGCTAAATTTCTCTCCTCTTCTCCTCTTGGAATCAATTTATTCTAGATGTTTGACCAGCTAAGCTGGAATCTTTACGGCTTAACTAGTCTTCCTCTAAATTTGGATGTTCATATTAATAGATGAGCAGTACTGTGGGTATATGTATATTACTAGGAAGATAATGAGAAATAGATTATAATTAGGCTAATCCTAACACGTAAAATATAAACGTCCAAAATCATTTTATATCCTAGTGGTTTGAGAAATACGTCTCCATGAGGTGGGAGTTTTGACTTCCCTCAAGGGTTGTTTTGTAGCTTAATTGAGATTTAGAATACCTCAAAAAGACAAGGGATTACTGAAAACTCCACACGACCGCACATAGGATAGAGAAAAAACACCTCTAGGGGAGGAAAAAAAAATGAACACAATCAGCAAGTCAAAGGAGAGAGGGAGAGAGAGAGAGAGAGAGAGAGAGAGAGAGAGAGAGAGAGAGAGAGAGAGAGAGAGAGAGAGAGAGAGAGAGAGAGAGAGAGAGAGAGAGAGAGCAATCATGATCTTCTTGAGAGCTGGTAGTCAAACCACAAAGGAAATAGCAAACCTGCGTTAGGCAAACAAATGCTCTGTTATGATAAAGAACTTGTTTCAGAAAGATGAGCGATATGTTTATCCCACGTAAGATTATTTTCTGGTTGGTATAAATGTACTGTTGAAATATGAAATATACAAATTAATATTTTTGATCATTTAAACCCTTTAGAGTAGTCGGTAGTTATAGTATTAGAAATTTAGAATCAGAGTCATGAGTCTAAATCCTCCCACACTCATAAAAACTACCCATCTATTTAAATTAAGTTCTATTTTTGAGCCCATTAAAATATTTTAACTCTGAAATGAAATATAAAAGCCACTGTTTTTAAAGATTTAAAATTTCCCAGTAGTATGTGAGATAATTCATTCCATTATTTTGGTTATTAGTTTCATAGGAGACAAAAGAGAGAGAGAAAAAAGAAAAGAAAAAGGAGTTGCTTAAAAACTTACCCCATGCTAGCGTTGCCGTGAGTGATCTCGACTTGATCGCCGGAGCAAGCGAGCTAACTGCGCCAAAGCCAAGACGAAAGAAACAGTTAGTCGTAGTTCTAAAATCTTGAATGGCATCGAGAAAAAGAGGATGGAAAGTTGGATCCAGAGGTTCTATTCATTGTGACATGAAAGATTCATCTGGGAATTGGGTTCTTCAAAGCATTGCTAATGCATGCAGAATGAATGCATTGTTGTATCGAAAGGAAGCGTTTACGTACATTTAGAGTCACAGTTGGAAGTGGAGTTCCAGTCCCCACAGAGGCAGAGATCGGCGCCGCTGCTGCTGTCGTGGCCGCACACGCCGCCGGTGGCCTGACACGCCCCGCAGAAGCCCTTGTTATCCATCGGCAACGAGTAGGCGAGGCGAATGCCGTAAGCCCACGCCCCCGGCCCCGGCGGCCGCACCGGAGCGAGGCTGTAGGCACTGCTGTACCCCTCGCATCCTAAGTGGCTCATGTTGATCTCCCGGATCGCCGCGAACTCCACCGCGCAGCATTCTGGCGGGTTTGTCTTCTCGCCGTAGGCCGGGGAGCGGCGGCGGTCCCAGACGGGGCAGCGGTAGTAGTCCTCGCAGCCCATCCCGGAGATGTTGCGACAGGGCAGATGCCTGTCCGGGAATCCCTGGTGTCAGAGTATATATACATTAGTAGAATTATTTTTCTTTGATAACAGCTTTTAGATTTTAGAGAATACAATGAAATTAAACTAACTCGGCATCAGAATAAGAAGTCATGTTTTTGAATCTCGTCTAATCTTATCATTGTGATAATAACTTAAGCTTAAAAAGAAAGAGATTTTCTAATTACTTATGATTAATTTTCGACAGGTAGTTTTTCAAAGTGTATAGATTTAAATTGATAAAATACCCTTATCCTAAAGTTAAAAGTTTAGGGTGTAAAATACCACTCTTTCTTTTCACATTATATTTAACTCTCTTGTAATATGATATCAGATTAACATTAGACAGTTTTTGAACCATTTTAAACAATTCTTAAAATTTAAGTTCTTAATTTTAATTGAAAGAACGGTATTCTTGAAAAAGATAAACATCTGGGTGCCTAATTATGATATTTTAAAAAATATAATAGCAATTACGATACAATTATGGAAAAAAAACTGTAAAAGAAAATAACTAATTAATTAATTAACACGATATTAATTATTAAAGCACGAGCTCCTTTATTTAAATGTAAAACTGTTCCTGATTGACTGAGATAGAGAATTATATACGAATAAAACTACCATCTCTAACTGCATAAGCTTTTATACCTGGAACAGGGGAGAGTCAGCGCTGCATCCAAGCAGCATGAAGACGTTGTCCGGGTCGGGCTGGAGGTAGGGGACGCGCCACCGCTCGACGACGAAGCCATCATTGGCAACGGCATTGTGGGGCCGGCGGCGAAGGGCGTAGCAGTCGGACATGGCGGGGTCGTGGAGAGTAAGGCCGCGGTAGGCGTAGTCGATGTCGAGGACGCGGTAGGAGCCGGAGGGGATGTGGAGCATCAACATACCGTTGATGCAGAAGAGCAGCTCGCGGAAGCCGGCGTGGCCGCAGCCGGCCTGGAGCCCGAAGGGGTAGTCCACCGTGATGTTGCCGCAGTAGGATCGGCACGTCAGGCTCCCGAAGGGCAAGGCCGCGGCCACAGCCGCCATGATCAAGAAGAAGAAGAGATGTAATAGATGCAAACCAGAGGGAAGTTGGAAGAGCATAGCTTCAACTGTAGCTGACTCAGCTGTGTGTAAGAAAGTGGAGAGACAGGAAAAGCATTGGAAAGAATAAAAAACCAATGGAGATATTGGAGAGGAACATATTCTTTGCTTGGTCGATGAGTTAAGTAATTTTTGCTTTCGCTTTTGCCACCACATGCATGCAATAGAATGCGTCTCCTTTTCTTGGTCTTGGTGCATCGACAACAGCTTTGCTTATATAAAAATTGAAGACAGAGATTAAAGTAAAGCACGAAATATCTTGAAACAAATTTACAATAAAGAGAAGAACGTAGGCTGGACTGTTAATAAAAGAATATAGAGTAAAGAGAAACGGTAGGTACTGCACGAGAACTGGAGATTACAGCACTTGAGTCCGACTGCATTCTCGAGACCGCATTCAGCGTTTCCTCTTTGTATCCAGACCCTGCAATTGACTCCCAAGAACGGGGAGAAAATAAATGTTTTTGAGTGATTGTTTGATACCTGTATATTTATACGACGTAAGGAAAAAGTTTCAAACCAGTTGAACTCAAGACGAAAGGGATTGGGATATCAAACTGCAAGGGGTTAGGATCTTAAATTTCAAAACAATAAAGACCCTGAGAGATACATACAGTATTTGATAGTAATAGAACATTCCTATGACAAAATTAAGTATATAAATTTAGACAGGGCATTGATCCAGGCAAATCTTGTGATTTATGCTGCACCGGAAAGAAGTCCTGAAAGATCAAAGGAACTCTGCCTATGCAAGTTCCACTTTGAAAAAACTCCGTATCTTCAAATTTAATTCGAATTTTCCCTTTCTTCCTTCCATGAGCCGACAACAGTTTCTTCCTTCCATCAGCCAACAGATGGTACGAAAATATTGTAATTGGAATTTAAGTATTACTTCTTTAACCTCCCCTCGAGCTTTTCAATTGCAGCACCAACACGACTATGGTTTGCTTCTCCTCTCTCAGTCAAATCAGATGATGGGTTAGAACTTGCAATCTCTTGATTAGCCTTCTCTACCAGCTTCAATTGTAACCAACCTGATCAGATGTATTCAATAAAATAAGCCGGAGACATATTATATAATTGCAATAATTTTATGGACAGATTTAGTTGAGAAACAGAAAAGGAAGTTGAGTCATATCTAGCCTGCATTAACTTCTAAAAGGCAACTTTGTTACTAATAAAAGTGAACTGTTAAGCACATTACAGAGTAGTTATGTTGGTCATGAAGACAAACAAATCGATCAGTTAGACTTACATAGTGATAGTAATCAAAATTTTTATTAATAGATTTATAATTTATTCAGTCGAGAATATGGATTCTGAACTAAGTTGCCTCAAGAGAGTAAATTTAGAAAAATAATGGGTATCAGTTTCCAAAGCTCTTTTTCACAATGACTCATATGATACTAATAATGTGTTGTATTTCTCAGGGTCATTTTGTGCCATACTCTCAATATTTGGTATAACTTCCATATATTTGTCTTGAAGATTAAAATGCGAAGGATACCTTTGTCACTGAGATAAAGTGATTCTTGAAAAAAAAATACAGTGACTGGTAGAGGCAAGCATAGAAGTTATGCGAGATAAACATTACCAAGAGGAAAGCAAATTCCAGCTCCGAGAACTGACCCAAGCAGTACATTCCTAGTGCGCCACATCATCGAACCTGGTACTGAAGGTCAAAATTAACTAGTCAGTTGACAGGAAATTTTCTTGTCATCTATCATAGCAATTATAAATTATAATTTTCCAGGTTGATTTCGAAAAGAAATCTGGACAATCATAAACTTAAGAATACATGGAGAAAAATGGAACTAACAAAAATAAACGAAGACTGTAGATAACCAATTAAATAGACAGAAAAGTATACAATGGAAATACAAGAACCCCTGTGGCTACAGCGTGAACAAACGAATTACAGAAAAAATAACAATAATCAGGAAGGAAGTAGCATAAGACATAGTGAGCCTGGCAGCCTGCCATTAGAATTTCATAGCTAACCATGTGCAAGTTTTCAATATACTGCTTGCTAACCTGTATTCAATGCAAGAAATATCAGCCTTCAAAAATTAGGAGTTTGGCATTGGTGGAAATGTGAACTATTAAATATACATCCAATTCAGACAACAAAGCCTCAATACAATACAATACAATACAATACAGAAAACTGTATCATAATAACCCTTGCCTAAATATGAAATGAAGCATATTATTCACAATTTAGTTATTTACAATATCTTGAGCTCACACACTTTAGTATCATATAGTTAATTCTACTAGAAAACTTTGAGGAACCCAAGTGTTTATCCATAGGCAATTAACTTTAGGTGTCACATTACTGCTTAACCTTGCTTAGTTGAACAGTGTTCATCCCATCCTGAAGAACAGGTGAATCAAGAACTTGAGATGAATATATCAACTAACCAAAAAAAAAAGTGGCAATATTTCATTTCTAAAGAACTTTTTTATGTACACTTAAAATGTTACAAAATACTAACATTCTAGGCAGAATATTTGAGGCTTAGAGCAGACGAAATAAGTCAAGATTCTCACATATAAGACCAAACATGGCAGCAGTAGCGGATCCTGCCCCAGCAATATTCAGTACATCATGCACACCCCGCTTATCAGAAAGAAGATTTTGTATGCCAAAAAATGTTGCAGTGAACATGCCAAGGCGAACACCACCAACTAATGAACCACGGGTTATCCTGTTGAACCTCTTCTCCATGGCATCTCTCATTAATCTGTATTGCTCACGCTTGTCCGGTGTGCTCCCCATCTTCAGCATAACTTCTGCATCCTTGCTCTACAAATAAGATATATTCAACTAATGAAGAGAGAGAGAGAGAGAGAGAGAGAGAGAGAGGGAGAGAGAGAATTGCAGTTATAAACTATAATAGGTGTCACCACAACATGAACTCAAGATTTTGCTTCCACGTTTAGGACCCATTTGATTGTGGAATAAGAAAAAAATTGTAATTAGTATAAACAAGAAATAAAGGAAATTTTCGTTCCAATTCCAATTTAGTGCTTGGTTCCAAAAAGAGGGATAAGTGCTAGAATAAAAAAGAAGTGGTAAAATGTTACAAAATACTAACCAAAAACCATAAAAATGAATTCCTATCTCTTCTGTAGAGGACCGGATTGCAAAGACTGATATCCACGATACAGAAGGAAACATGATTTTATCAAGTAAAATATGATGAAAGACGAAAAGTTAGGTCTTGCATTCCTACTTCAGGAAGTATTGAGAGAATAAGATACATTGATGATCTTTGTCTGACCATTGCAGGTTCTAGAAAAGATCTCGAAGATAAAACCAATATTTGAACACATATATTTCTGATATCGTATTTTATTTATCAGCATATCAGGTGATTTAGAATATATATATATATTGCCTAATGGTGAAGATTGGTGATTCCTGTGACTTTGTAGGACCATTGCAGGTTCTAGAAAAGATCTCAAAGCCAATGCCACACATATATTTTTGATAATGTAGTTTATTTATCAGCATATTAGGTCCTAGGAATGACTTGTTAAGAGAAAAAATTCCTACCATGTCAAGATTACTAAGTCATATATATATATATATATATATATATATATATATATCTCACCTAATGGAAAAGACTGGTGTGACACAAGATCATGGACTCCAACATGTTGAGACTACTGTCTTGGCATTCGAAATGCTTAGAGACATTTTTAGGATGCATCTCAATTTGAAGTGATCAATATGAGTCTACGCTGTAGGAAAATAGGTTGCTGACAACATCTTAATGCTGTCTGAGCACCAACATATCATGGAGATCAACTCTGAATCTCTGATTATCTCCTATTACTTTGGTTCTACTGTACTACAGGAATAAAATATGATAATTAGATTAAACATTCATGCTTATATTTTGGAGATCAAATTTCACCTCGTTCCTACTCAAGCCGTACATCTTACATTTAACTGCCAACATTAACAGGAGAGAGAACGAAAAATCTCTATAATGTACTTTTCTTCTTAAGAAAAATAAATAAACTGATTTCATCTACCTCATATTTATCTTTAAATAAACCCACAGCAACAATACTATGAGCTTTTACATGCTATTTCTAAAACAGAAAAAAAAAAACGAAAAATTCAGAAAAAAAATTATATCTTACCACAGATGCAGCAGCCTCCTTGGTTCCACCATATAACAAACCCGTGAAGACTCCAAAAAGTGTCGCAGTGCCCCAATTAACTGTTCCGACCAATTTCTGCCTTTCCTAAAATTGGAAAATAATGTCAGGAAATCTTTAAAAAGATGACCTAGAGAAGTAATTACTCCTTTTTCTAACCAAAACTAAAAAAAAATAAACAAATAATACCATAATGAATTTAGTTGCCTTCAACCTGATTTAACTAATATTACTTTGAATATATCGACAACAAAGAGTACTTGAACAATGTCACCATTTCTGGGTAATCCAACCATAAAAACCCTCTCTGATCCCCCAAAACATATAGATAACTTCGATTGTTCACCCGGTAGAGGGTGAAATCTGGCTAATTGGGTGCATAGGGAGAGAATTCGACTACTTGGGTCGTTCAGAATTGACTAGAGCCTAAACTCGCTAGTGGAGTCCGTGACCATGATGGAGAATGACAAGGAGTACATGGCCGGGTTAAGTCGCCAAATGACTGGCTCCTTCCTCTTTGACAACAATAAGGATGTGACCACCAACATGAATGATTCTTTTCAAAGAAAGAAAGAAGAGGATTGTGGTTTTTACTGTTTCTTTCAGAAAGAAAAAAAATGAACCTTGAAGAGTTTAGCAATTCCACATAAAACATTGAACACTTCAGTAGTTTCTCTCATACGTAAACCGCTTTGCATTTTCTAATATCCTCATCAAGAATTTACAGAATTTACAGGGTTACAATATCCTCATCAAAAATCCATTCTTTGCATTTTCTAGATGCTATCTGTAAGAACATATTCAACACCTCAACCTTACCGTATGGGCATTTAGCTCTTGAGCAGATGTTATCTTAGAGTAATCTAGGCTTTTGGCTTTATCAATATTTGTACAAAAAGGTCTCAAGCAAAGAGACAACCACTGAAATCACACTTTAAGATCATATTTCTATTTTCATATCTGCCGTATTTTAGGGTCTATATTGTATATGCATGGCATGCAATTATAAATATGGGCTTTTAAGTTCCTTGTAGGAAAATAAATATTATAGCAAGACCAGTCCACTTACTATGACAGTAATCTCATGTTGATGACCGTCGGCTTCGATAGAAGAATCCCTTCCCGTATCCGATGGCTTATCTCCTAGAGTAGTTGCCTTCAGATTTTGCATGCTAACTGCACTAGCAGATGACTCTTGACTAGCATTTGGTGGATAACTATTTGAACCTAAGCTGATGCCTCTGATTTCTGAATGCTGAAAAACAATTTATTCAAATCATTGTCAGCAAGCATAAATATATCTCATCCTCTATAACAGAGGTCCAGAAGATCAATAGTCAAGTTCTCATCATACAGAATAGGATCTCTAGCAGAGGAGTTGCTGCATTAATAGAGAAGGGATAAGTACCAGCAATGGCTCATGCTGTTTCAAGTGCTTCAACAACACTACCACCTTTAAAAGGATCGGATTTGAATTACTTATTTAGATGCAATTTGAATTAAGAATAGGGGAAATTGGCATATAGAAGCCTACATATTAGTGAATTTGTGATTCTACCCATGCCGTCAGGTATTTCAACAGAACTTACCCGCTGTCTGAGATTAAGGCAGCAATTCTACAATCATCATTCTCCTTTCCAACAGCATCTACTCAAAAGGTGTTGATTATATTCAGGGTTTTACATGCAAATTTCAGTGAGAAATATACCTGATTGCTGAATGAGCCTTGTTCAGGCTTTGCTAGAGGCGGGGTTGAGTCGGCGTTGGCAGCGGCGACAACCGGACGCTCGTATTGGGTGACATTCGTGTCCGGGTTCCAGAAGTAGATGTAGCCAGTGCTCCCATCGATCAGAGCCTTCCACGGCGTCGGCAAGGTAGGATCCGGCGGCGCGTACCGCGGCCCCTTGGATGAAGACGACGCCGACTCGGTCATGGTAATCGGGCTGGAATGCCACCTCGCGAACCCTAGAACTAAAAAAGAAAAGAAGCCCCGAACGATCCAAATCCAACTAGATCGAAAGAAAGAATGGAGATGAGAGCAATCTAGACTTTATCCTTTGGGATTGAGAAGGGAAAACACTAGAGAATGGGAGGAGATGATAGGAGAGAAGATAGCTCTCCCGCTTTTCTCACTCTCGAGTGCCTTTGGAGAAGACGGGCGACGGAGCCAGCCGACTAATGGATGGTTGAAGCCTCCAAATCCTTCTCATTTTCCACATTTTTGTTTTACCTTTTTTAATTAAAACTTTCTCGCTTTTAGTTGCTATTTTTTTTAGTAATTAGAATATATTACTGTATTATTAGAACGTATTCCAATATCAAATCTAAATATATATATATATATATATATAATTAAATAGAAAATTTACAATGAAAAATACGTAGAAACAAAACACTGAGGGTGGTTTAGTTTATTGTATTTAAAAATATATTTATATTAAGAGATATATGTTTTTCTAAATGTTGTATCTAAATAAATAAATAATTTTTTGCTTGATTATATTTTATAATATTATATTTGTTAAACACATATTTTGTTAGTTATATTTTATAAGATAACATATTCATTTAATTACGGGAGTAAAAGAAAGGAGAAAAAATGTGTTAAAGAGTTGAGGATGGTCTCGGATTGTAATGAAATAGATACTAAAAGACTACATCTGAGTCTAATTAATTTTTTAAAATATTATTTTTTATATTTTATACACCGACTAAATAATAGTTTTTTATTAGATACTACATCGATGGTTTACCTTTCGTCCAGCCTATGCAACCGCCACCGGCTACCGGATAAGAAAGAGCTGATATCAACAATAATAACAACAACAACAACAACAGGAAAAAGAATATCCTAAATTTTTAGGATTAAGGGGTACATCAAGTGTTGCTGCTCTCCCTTTACATTTACATCAAAGCAGACAGCCACCCCTTGATGTTCTGCAGAATGTCAAGGACTCAGTAACAGCACAGAGCAGAGTGTCTCTATGTTAACTTTCTCTGAACTTATTCCTGAACCCAAGCAGTCTGGGGACTCTACAAAGATGGACCAGGGAATTCCAAAAGAGATGTAACAAGTGGGAGGACTGCAATGGAATAAAACAAAGTGCACACTCTTTGCTTCAGCCTGTAGAATATTTTTCTCAGAAAGGGTCTGCCAGTAGTGGCAGAACAAGCAACCAATCCCAACTCCTCCAAGATAATATCCCACAATAGAAGTGATCAAAAGCATCCAAAGGGGTCCTCCATTATATCCCATAAAGGATTCTTTCACAGAAACAAGCACAAGAGATTCCAAGTAAGCATTTCTAAGGTACAAAGAAATGAATATGGGTTTGATTTATATGTTTGCAATTCACAATTTGTTCAATACAAAACTCACTTATATATGGTATGAATTGGAGAGTATAAAAGAATAGAATTCTTGAACATTTTGACCACCTATATGTGTCAAGTGGCAGTCATTAGCCTAACAATCAAAGAAGGGTTAAAGATGTAGCTTAATATGTACAGTAAAATTGTTTTTGTTTTTCATGTCTGGCATCCCTTCAGATATTAATACGTTCGTCGCTTTCGAGCTTAGCAATCTGTTTTCAGTCATAAATGCTGATCCTGGCTGCTCAATAGGATGCCCCTGTCATTAAACTCTGACTGGCTGCTTTGCTGCTTCTAGGAGTCACCTCGGTCTTTTTTCAGCTAGCTAAACAAAACATAGATATATACAAGATGAATCTGCTTCATCTCGTATCACTTTGGAGACCGGAATGACTGCGGAAACCACCTTGCTAGTAGGAGATATTTCAATCTCAAAAGTAAGGGGAATACAGCATAACAGGGGATATGCATCAATGCCACCACGAGATACCTGAGAAATCATGTGTAGCAAAGGAAAACATGTTAAGATCTATTTGCTAAAATATGTGCAGCATGACAATAAGATAAAAGAAATCCAAGTTTCAAGTGATAAACAGAATACAAGTTTCAAGCAATAGCTAAGATAGAAGATTAGGAAGAGAGGTATCTTCTTGTTCAAGTAAAAGCTATTTCATTCCAGTATCCAGTCTAGTCTGTCTGTTAATTGCTCACATGTTATCAACTAAGATATGGAGTTAGACTAAGATGAGAAGTTGCCTAAAATTAATGAATCAATCAACTAGATGTAACAACATATATTGCAGATTGGAACAAACAAGAGCAATTCTTATTGTTGGAAAAGGGAATTACCATATAGGAGCTTGCGGAGATTTTAAATCAAGAAAAGGATAAGGCCACCTGTTTGAGGGAAAAAGTAGAGAATGAGCACATAAAAAATACAAGTTGTCAAGCAACAAAAGCACATTATCACAAAAGTTACCAAATTGGGATGGTAGCATGGATGACCCATTGAAAAATGACGTAAATAGCTGTCCATAGTAGGAAGTATGAAATGCGGAACCAGGGGAAGCGCTAGCAGAACCATCCAAAGAAAATGTCAATGGATAAACCAAAAGAATCACTTGATTGATTGAGCTACAATATAAGAACTTACTAAGCTATTCAATGCAGTATCACCGAGAAGGAAGACTGCGTTAATTGAATGCATCCAAATAAGCGTCTGCGAAGGCATTTCCACTTGTTTGTCAGTAAGAAGAAGAATTTAATGTAACAAGCTGTACTATCACCAAGTGATGTTTTCTATTTTAGAAGAAGAAAGATATGCTTAAATTTATTTACCTATCAAACTGTTACTCGATGACATCTCATAGTCCAGATGTCTTAGCTACCAGAGAAATAAAAAGAAACATCCTATACTCATAGGTATTTCCCTTTGGTGAATGATACTGAAGTGCAGATTATTTCAGAATTGTAGTTCAATCAACCTTTTATCTGAAGCACATCAGTTGTTTTCTAGGATAAGATTATTAGCCTGTCGGGAACTTTGCAGATATGCACATATATAGCCTAGGGTAAGATGAAAAAAAAGAAATCTAGTACTACTAAAAAAGTAGAATATTTTCTAATAATTCAGTTCCATAGGATGAACAAGCAGTACTACCAGATAGTCTATGGAAAAGTATAAAATAAAAAGTATAAGAGCAGGAAAACATGAATACTCACAAAATTCAGATTATAATCTTTGATGGCAAGAACAGGGAAAATAATGAACCAAAATACGCTATCTGTCAGCATCACTGCACCTGCATTTGTCTGGCAATAAAGTAACAGGTTAAATAATTAAATTGATTGATTAGCAAGTTTGAAGGAAGAAAAGAATTCTTTTTTTCTGAGTATAAATTCTTTGGAAGTTTAAATTTGGCACATCCTCATTCTACTTTTAAGATGAAGCTGCTTTCCCGGTAAGCTCTTTGTACGGGTATATTATTGAACATCAGTATTAGAACCTATCCACAGGATATGCATTGAACCAATCGAAGGTTCAATCTCAAGAAATACAACCCAACATATAAAAAGGTTCTACGGCACCAATTTGATGCTAGAAATTTTCAAAATCAGCTTCTATTACTTATTTGTTCTACAAAACATACAGAATGCTTTATTTTGTGGGATAAGTCAATGCGTTACGATTATTAACTATCAATTATCTTATTCATATTTTGTCACCGCATGGATAGGAGGATAACTGATTAAAACAACATTTCTAGTCAAGGAAGCTACCTGAAAAATAATCTGGAACAGATAACCCCAAAATCCAGCAGTTTCTCGATTGTCATTTTCACAGGAACCAGAGCTTTTCGAAGGATGCACATTTGCATTTGCCTCTGTTGTAGGAGCTAAATATCCTCCATGTTCTGTGTCTGACCTTACAAACTCAACCCTATCCCCGCCAACTTTATTGAGATATTGATGGCACCCGTAAATGGACAACAACGAGCCAAGCTAGACAATCAGTGAAAGAAGAAATCCGATTAAATTATCAGCATACAGCCAATTGCCTACGCCAAGTAAAATTAGCAAAAGATTAACCAGAAATCTTCCAAGTGATAAAAATAACATACCCCAAAATACACGGTCACCAGCAGAAATGTCCACCTGCCCAATCAACAACATCATAGGCACATTCAGAAATCAGCTAAATTTTACTGGTATGAAGAACTCGATAAGGAGCTTCACTACTTTAGTTACTGGAACATGCCAGATATAAGCTGACAGTTAACTAGCATGTAGCATGTAGAGAGAAATAATCATCCGTTAAGAACAAATTGTTGAAAATATAATGCTGATATGAACTAAAATAATTTGAACACATGGCAGAGTTTCTACATCGTAGTAAGTAGCAATCGAGTAGATGAGCTAGCATGTAGCAGAACAAATAGTATACATAAATGCAAACAGATTGGAACACCAATTGTGTCATCTCATCCTCTGTGTAGTCTGAGGAGAAGGCCTGATGCTAAGAAATCATAAAAATGATAACCATAAGAATGATTTGAGTTCACCTCATGACCTTGGTTGATTGCAACCAACATATCCTTTCTCAGAAAGAGGCCTTTACTACATGATATTGTGCAAATTGACATGGCATTTGAACAAGAATTGAGACTTGAATGGCACTCTTATTTAGCACTTATTACATGTTGCAGAAGTTTGAAGAGACACGTACACTCAGCAAAACATTACAGTGGATGCAACATACTTGGATGAGATTAATATAACTTTTAATCACAAGCAAAGTATAATGAGGAAGTAGGCTTACTGAGTATAGTAATAAAAGATGCTCTCTCCATCCACAATGACATTGACTGTGAGCAACACCAAAAGAATGAAGAACGACACAACCCGAAAAGCTAGTAGCCAAGTAGGGTGGATTTCCTTAAGGCATGGCCTCCAAGATTCATCGTCGTATAAATTTCCGACGGTAGCTCGCCGGCCTTCGCCTTCGCCTTCGCCGTCGCCTTCTCCTTCTCTCTCGGAGTCAGGACCCTCATATCTCCATATCAAAATGGATGCTATGATCATGCTAGAGAACACCCAAATCGCGCATAGCAACACTCGCCAATTCAACCAGTAACTCGCGGTGGTGGTATCGGCGGTCGCCAGGGGCTGCCAGGAATGATCTGATGATCCAGTTGAGACATGCATGGTGAATAACTCCTAACAACTTGTTAGCTACTACTACTACTACTACTCAGCTGCTACTGTTTTTATTGATGCAATCTCTTGGCATTCTGAGCTCTTCCAGGATGCAAACAATAACTCAGAATGCCAGGATTATGAGTTGTCTTGGGACGTAGGATGTGCAAAAGACAGCAAGAACAACAGGTGTGGGTCCTTAAACGTTTAACCGACGCGGAAGTCCAAAAGAAGAGGAGATCCACAAACCAACCACAAGACACAAACCAGAGATCCAAACGTAATCTTACTCACAGTACTGTGAAAACAATTGGAAGTAAATGAAGAGACGTAAACAAAAAGAAGCTAATCAAAGGCTAAACATCAGCTGCTGCTAGTTTCATAGATTAGCCTGAGCTTGGAGAAGAATACGAGTAATAAAGCCACTGCTTCCAAACAATTAAACAATACCCACGAAGGAATGCGTGTGAAGGGAAACTTGGGCACCTCCTTAAACGAAATGGGGAGAGGAAAGATGCTAAACTTTGGATGGATTTTTCCATCAGAAGGATTAATTAATTAGTGGGATGGACAAGCAGGAGAGCAAATGGCAGAAGCAAGAAGGTAAAGTTGGATGCTTACACACAATAAAAGCATGGAACTGAATGAGATTCTTTGCTTCCCCACTTAACCACTTTGGTAGGAAATTCCATGGGTGGGGACACTCTTAATTTTTATTGTTCTTTTTTTTACTATTTCATTGCAATCAAATCTCTCACACTTCCTATGTCACATTGATGAAGAAATGAACAGATGGTAGCTTTTCCTTTTTCTCTTTTCCTTTTTCCTGAAATCATTCCTAACTAATAGCAACCAACTACCACCCAAGATAAATATGACGATTTGTTATATCAAAAAGAGAAGGAACATTATGAATCACACTGTTCATGATACTGAAAGGAGAACTGAGTTTGCCTTTTTGACAAGCCATAAAGATTTGTGGGAGTAATTTGTAATGATGTTTAAGTTGAGTAAATGCAAGCTTTATTTATCTTTCCTATGTAGTGATAGTAATATAGTATACAAGTAGACCAGTCGTTTTCCAGTGTCTTTTCTCTGCCCTGCCCTGCCCTGCATCGAAGGGTGAGATTGGAGAATCTATTGGAGAGAGCATAGATTTCTACATATCTGAGTTCCGAAGTAAATGTAAGAGAAATCCAAAGTAAGGGTAGATCTCAGGAAAGGAGTTAAGATCCAACTGCATTGGTCGATTTGGTGTTCGAGAGAGAGGAGTGAGGAATTCGAAATCTAGCCTGAGAAAGAAGGTAGTGCCACGTTGGTTATGTCTTTGTTATGAGATATATATATATATATATATATACCTTGCAGAGGTGGACCACTTCACGTCCAACGAAAAAAGGTGAAGACGAGAAACATATGAGCTGTGAATTACCTGAACTACCCTTGCTTGTTCGATTAGGTTTTCTTTGGCTCCATCCCACTTGGGATCTCTGTCGTACGAGCTGGAACTCTGGGAGGTTATGGAGGTGGAAATTATTTTAAAAAAAAACACTCTTTTTGATGTTATATGAATAAAGGATATAGATGCAAAGAACACTTCTTGGAAGGACCAGGAGTTTTCTTTGACTATTTCTTAGCTGGATGCCACATAAAATGTCTAAATTAACGATTTAATTTGATAAAAAAATGCTTAGGCAAAGGATAAATTTATATAAATATTGTGTATCTATGACACTCTGTGATAGATTTAGAGGTGACAGTGTGATGTAAATAAGCTTAGAACTTACTTAGTTAGCTATAGTATTATGAGTAGATGTAGAAGAACAGGGCAATAAATTTGTTGGGTCACGGAGTGGTTCTGTTTTACGTTAGGAAACGTGAAGGGGCATTCTTTTCGTGTTCCCCAAGTAGATGATTTGCTTGAACTGATTGGGAGAATAAAACAAAATCAAACAATAGATAGCAGAACGACAGGTGAAGTGTGTTGGATTTTCTCGGTTGATTGTTGGGGGACCAAGGAATGCTATAGTTACAAGAAACACTTATCCAGCAATCCATTATCTCTGTACACGTCTCTATTATTATCTATTAAAGCTCCGGACTACAAGCAGATGATGCCTGCTAGTTTAGCAGCTTTCTGGGCTGTAAATCTGGCTAAATTTTGACCAGAATCCGTGGAGAAGATTCGTCTCATTTGTTTAATATAATTATCAATTTACTTGAGTATAATGCAACTATAATATAATAGATTAGAAATATATAACATAAAAGTATTTTGATATAGAACGTCTGTCTATGATAATTTGTTGTGATGGTATCTATATTTTTACAGCGTGAACTTCATTTTGTATCTATATGTCCACCTTTTCACTAACTACTTTCTATAAAAAAAAAAACCTCGTTAACTTTAGAATAAAAAAATCTAATAATTGAAACTTAGTTAAGAGTTTGGTGCACAAAACAAAATTCAGGGGTACAGTAACTTTAAGACTAAACTGTAGTTAATTCAAATATAAAATGTAATTAATCGAGCAAGAAAGTAAGTGACAGACCTCGTCTGCAACAAAAGAAAACTTCTGAAAGAAAGTCTGT
The DNA here is from genome assembly GCF_048772165.1 of Typha angustifolia. Lineage (NCBI taxonomy): Eukaryota > Viridiplantae > Streptophyta > Magnoliopsida > Poales > Typhaceae > Typha > Typha angustifolia. The sequence goes on along the minus strand of NC_133246.1, from coordinate 4,709,670 downwards.
CATACACCATAATTACGACAAGCAACAACCACACCGAAATAACAGTTAAAAGGATCATATGAGGAGAAACTGTAGCAGTACAAACAGAACAAGTTCGGTTCCATATGTACATTAAGTTCTCCATCCGGAAGCAACAAAGTAAGCATTAAGATTCTAGTCACATCCTATTTACTCGAGGATGCAAAACTGACACAGCATACACCCAAAATAGGATAAGAGTAACCATCTTACTATCCTACAAAAAAAATCTGAACCATCCTCCATGAACAGATGTCCTCCGCTTCTTGGAAGCCATCCATGACTTTAGTATTTTACTACTGTAGTGTGAAGAAACTTACTGAGACTGCATACAAACTGCAGGCTCACCGTATCCCTCGCCGCCATGGCTCCTAGTGGGGCTATTATGGACATCACCGTTCGGGCTCCTGCTGCGACTCCTGCGGCGGATATTGTCCCAGTCACCATGCCCCATATCGTTGCTTAAGGTAGAATTAAGGCTCCTACTATGGAATGAGTCTCTCACTGCATGGTCTGTTGTGCTTACGGCGCTCTTTGTATCACGAGAGTTGCGTTGATGGGCACCATAATACCTGCAATATCATCAAAATTCACAAGCTCAAAAAGGATATTCACATCTACATCAATACCAACAAAGCATCACATAGTCCATAAGAAGACAACGTCATGCTTCAGAGTTGCAGTAATCGAGTATTTCAAGTCACTTGATTACATGCTAACAAGCCAGAGATCTATAGGTATGAACTTTTTAATAAAATGTTAAATTCAGTTTGCACACATCTATACATCTATCATATGCATGTACTCTAACGTCCATCATGTGCATGTAACAAATTACATGCAAAGCCCAAAACGAGAAGCCCACAGGGGAACCCTGATTTTAGCCTGGTCCCAGAAATAACTAGTAATAAATATCCTCTTTGCCAGTACAGCCCACTCCAACCTTTATTTCAAACAATGTTCTGAAATACTGTAGGCAGTAAATAGGATACTACATCAAGCGATCAAGATGCCATCATGTTAGTGTGCTCTGTGGTAGTCTAAAAGTTGAAAAAGTTGAAATGATTACTCAAATAAAAATTGTCTGAAGTAGCGATAACAATATGAAACGAATCAAGAACAAAACAACCAACAAGTCTCAAATATGTGGCGTCAGCTCTACCTAATGTAAGGTTTCTTGTTAAATTAATTGCTATCATGTCTTCTCTTACTGTGTCATAAACTGTCCCCTTCCTCTCGTTTGAAAAAAAGATAATTGATTTCAACTGACAAATGAGAGGATCATCAAAATAATAACTAGTAAGGACCCGAACTTCAGTGTCTTTACATGCCAAAACTAAGGTGGCGAGAGCAACCATTTACTATATTATCTTACACATTATTTTTTTCATATATATATATATACACACACACACACATACATAACCATATGAGAGAGAGAGAGAGAGACCTGTCATGAAAGCTTCCGCAATGAGCAGAGCCTTGACCATCAGAACTGTATGATTTATCAATGGTTGGCCCCCAATCACCACTTCGGCCATGGCCAGAATCACGTACACCACCACCAGCATATGAATGATCCTGAGCACGTGCATCATACCTCGAGTAGCGAAACTTACCACCATATCCACCATGAGAGACCATATCCCGTAACTGTGAAGGGACACTCTGGCATGCCCCCTCAAGAACTTTAACAAGATCTGATGCATATTTTGAATCCTGAGCACAGAAAAAAGTATAGGCAACTCCTGTAGCACCTGCCCTACCAGTTCTTCCAATTCTATGAACATAGTCCTCAACACCAGTTGGAAAATCGTAGTTGACCACTACCCTGTAGCACCAAGATTTTACAAAGTGAACTTAAGTAAGAAAGAATCAAGAAAGCAGGAAAAACATATACATTTATTTTTTGCGAGAACCATGTTTCTATTGTTTTCAATTATTCATGTTACTAAAATTGCAATGTAAAAAAGAAGAGAGATGGAGTAACCTGATGTCTTTTACATCCAAACCTCGAGCAGCAACATCAGTAGCAACAAGAATAGGGGATTTTCCACTGCGAAATTGGCTCAGAACTGAATCCCTCTCAACCTGGGATTTGTCACCGTGAATAGCAGCAGCACTGTACTGACGAGTAAGTGTCCTAGCAAGCTGATCACACATTCTCTTGGTAGAGCAAAATATTATGACTCTAGAACCAGGCTGTTGTGACCGAAGGATTTGTTCAAGTCGTCTATGTTTCTCTGTTGGTGTAATTACTTCGACATACTACATTAACAGAAAAAGATAAGCATTAGGTGAAAAAGATGAAACAAATGATATCTAGCAACAATGAAATGGAACCAAAAATTTCCATACAAACCTGAGTTATGGCTTTATTTGCAACAAGCTCATCAACACTGCCGATATTAACCTGAACAGGACTAACCAGTAAATCAGCAGCAATTTTCCTGACCTCCTTTGGCCATGTGGCAGTGAACATAAGAGTCTGGCGACGTGGTGGTATTTCTTTCACAATTTTCCTTATTTGTGGTTCGAATCCCATGTCAAGCATACGGTCAGCTTCATCAAGAACTAGATATGAAATTTGGTGGAGGCTCACTCTTCTCATTTCCAGAATGTCATTCAAACGTCCAGGAGTTGCAACCACAACATCTGCACCACGGTCTAAGTCCCTCAACTGAGGACCTTTTGGAGCACCTCCATATAAGCACTTTATCCAGATTTGTATGAGCAGAATGTTAACAACATCATCAATGAAATGCATAGGTAAAATAGGTATATGACATTATAAAAAGCACTATGATGGAAATAAGAAGACAATATAGTATATGCAAGTATGATGATGATGATGATGATGCATGTCTGGCATCTGGCAGATCCATTTGACTAAACCAGAGACCTCAATAAAACTAATTTATAGAAGAACGTACCACAGAAGAAATTCTTGATGATCTACCAAACTTCACAGCTTCATCTTGTATCTGAGTTGCCAGCTCCCTTGTTGGTGACAGAACCAATATCGTTGGACCCATCTTAGAATTATTCCTGAGTTGCTTGAGATGAATGAACCCTGGAAGGAGATAACCCAAGGTTTTCCCTGATCCAGTCTTTGCAACAGCTACAATATCACGTCCCTGTAAAGTAATTGGCCATGACTGAGCCTGGATTGGAGTGGGAGCAGAGAAGCCTGCTTGGAGAACCTGAAATACCAATAAATTAAATGTGGATACAAGTTATAGCCTTCAAAATGTTCACATGATTATTTTTTCTTTTATATTTGAGTCTCATCATGAAGTAGAATACAAAAAGTTTTCTTTTATGTTTTAGAGTTAAGTTTATGCCAGATGCGTATGCAAGCTGGAGCATGAGAGGGGCCTTCTTATTGTTCAGACCAGGTGCAGGCTGGACCAACCAACACGGGCATCCCTGGTCATGAATAGTTGACTCAGAGAGTCTACTCCAAACAAGGCAGCCCAATGCAGCAGCCCAAACAGCATTAGCCTCTCCTTGGAGCAAATTGGGTCATTGTAAAGGGCACTCCAACTGCATGCAGGCTTCCCAACATAGGGCAGACAACCTTCACAGAGTACGACATTAGCTCCTAGGAGCTAATATCGCACCTGCTGCAAAAACTACAAAAATGGAAATAAAAATTAGATCTTACAAGATACTAATAGGTAAAGCTTGAATTATGCAAAAACATCCGTTTAGTCTTGCAAAACCAATTCAGCAAGACTGGTGCCGATAGTTTAAGAATTTTTTTTTTTTTCCAAAACGCATATAGGATTTTGAAATAATTACCTCTCTGAGAATCTCCGAGGGAAAGCATGTAGACTGAAATGTTCTAAAGGGTTCTGGGACTCCATCTCCCTGAAAGCAAAGTTCAAAGTGAAATAATTTCAAAGAGTCACCAACAAGAAACAGGATAAGAAGTCCTGAGTGAATGGAAGGAAATTAAAATTGTATAAAAAAATTTATAACAAAGAACACATACATGATAATAACATAAAGTAGCTGGAGACACAACATTAATTCCATATAAATCTATTTATATAGTTCTCACGACAAAAGCTTACTGGCTGTCAACTAAAAACATAAAACTAATCACCTAACTATCAATAATAGAAATAATTAAAACGAGAGAATATAAGAAATTGAGAAGCATCAAATTGGTATGAAGGGGGAGGGGAGAACTTGATAAACTTTAGATTATAATCTTTTGTTTTGTATTTTTCTTCAAAATTTGGATATGTTTTTAGTCAAGAAGAGTGTACATGGATCATAGTTTTGATTTTATGACAATTTGTGCAACTTTCTATATGTCCTTAGGATTTATATATTAGTAATATGGTACTATATTGACACTCACATTACTAAACGAATATTGCATCTCCTAATACACCCAAACCAAGATAAGGATACAATAAAACCACACAAACTTTCTAAGTTCCATCTTCAAAGCATCCCTAATGTAAGCACCAGATCCTTAGTCCTTTAACTTTAAATTGATTTATCGGGCTGGCTGACATATGGTTTGAATTAGTCTAGGTGTCAAGACATCAAAAACAATTAGGCACTACCATCATGAATATCATCCTACATCAGCACAAAGAGTAATATGGCCATCTGTATCTTCTTAAATACTTGCACAGAGACCTCCAAGTAGTTGTACTGAGGCAACTTGCAGGGAAGGGAATAGGGGCATATTGCTAGCGCCACAATGGGTGGTTGCAACAAGAGCCAACAAGAGAGAAATATGAGAATCATCTTAACATTCTTGAGGAAAACTACAAGGTAGAGTGAATTAAAAGCTACTTATCCCATTAAAAATGGATGGAGCATGTCATTGTTAATTAGTCACCCTCCAAGGTCAGTCCATCGACCTTCCTAGCAATGTTATCATCATTGCCGAGAGATCAAAACTCCCTACTTACATTTCACTTCTTCTACCATCGTCAGAGGAGGTCTCCTTTTTAGGAAGCAAATATCTATGCAGTGTTCTTTTAGCCTACGATAGGAAAGGAGTATGATAGCTAAGAATAAGCTTGGCTCCTATCCTGGTGGCCTATTTTTCTCTTTGTTTAGTTGTAGTTCTCTTTGTGTCCTTTATTTCTAATTTTCAAACTTATAATTTTAATATAATGTTTAGCGAAGTGTACTGAATCTGAAAATGCCAAAAGATTTGTAATTTTTTGTTGCGAGGGAACAATTGAGATCAAAACAGAATTGGAAATAAAAATTCAGAACCTTGCCTACACCCATAAAGAAATTCTAAAATCCATTACAACTGATTTCATAGGGTTATAATTTTCCTTTCTTCTACAGCCAATCAAAAAGAATTATCTAATATATAGAAACTTTTTCCTTGAGAATTTGTCCCACTCACAGCAACGGTCACGTAGATCCCACATCATCCATTTTACAACATTTCTTCATCAAAAGCATCTATTTGCATTTTCTAGATGCTATCTGTAAGAGAACATATTCAGCACCTCAACCTTACCGTATGGGCATTTAGCTCTTGTGCAAATGCATTAAACTAGGCTTTACATTTATCAATATTTGTAGAAAAAGGTATCTAGCGAAGAGACAACCACTGAAATCACAATTTAAGATCATATTTCTATTTTCATATCTGCTCTATATTAGAGTCTATTATATATGCATGCATGACATGCAATTATAAATATGGGCATTTAAGATCCTTGCAGAATAAGAATAAAGCAGAAATTCTAGCAATACCGGAGCACTTACTATGACAGTAATCTCATGCTGACGACGGTAGGCTTCGATAGAACAATTCCCTCCCGTATCCGATGGTTTATCTCCTCGAGCAGTTGCCTTCAGGTTTTGCATGCTAACTGCACTAGCAGATGACTCATGACTAGCCTTTAGTGGATAACTATTTGAACTCAAGCTGCTACTTCTGACTTCTGAATGCTGAAAAACAATTTGTTCAAAATCATTGTCAGCAAGCATAAATATATCTCATATTCTATAACAATAGCAAATGAGTTCCCAAAGACCAATAGATTAGTGTTCATCATGCAGCATAGGATCTCTAGCAGTGGAATTGCAGCATTAATAGAGAAGGTATAAGTACCAGCAATGTTCATGCTGTTTCAAGTGCTTCAAGAGCACTACCACCTTCAAAAGGATCGGATTGGAATTACTTATTCAGATGCAATTTGAATTAAGAAGAGAGAAAATTGGCATATATCAGCCTACATATTAGTGAATTTGTGATTCAACCCGTGCCGTTAGGTATTTCAACAGAACTTAACCGCTGTTTGAGATTAAGGCAGCGATTCTACAATCATCATTCTCCTTTTCAATAGCATCCACTCAAAAGGTGTTATCTTCAGCCTAACCAAGGGAGCTTTCTGCTCATTTTGCAGATACGGCAAGGGTTTGAAGTGCAAAACTGATTAAATTCAGGATTTTACATGCAAATTTCAGTGAGAAATTACCTGATTACAGAATGAGCCTTGCTCAGGTTTTGCGAGAGGCGGGGTTCGGGCAGCTGGGGCGGCGGCGACAACCGGGCGCTCGTATTGGGTGACATTCGTGTCCGGGTTCCAGAAGTAGATGTAGCCAGTGCTCCCATCGATCAGACCCTTCCACGGCTTCGGCAAGGTCGGATCCGGCGGCGCGTACCGTGGCCCTTTGGATGAAGACGACGCCGTCGCAGTCATGGTGATCGGGCTGGAATGCCACCTCGCGAACCCTAGGATTAAGGAAACAAAAAGGCCCCAAACGATCCAAACCCAACTAGATCGAAAGATAGGATGCAGATGAGCGCAATCTAAGTTTTATCCTTTGGTATTGAGAAGGGAAAAAAACACTAGAGAATTGGAGGAGAAAAGAGGAAGGGAAGAGATACGAGAACGATCCGATTCTCTCTCTCTCTCTCTCTCTCTCTCTCTCTCTCTCCCGCTTTCCTCAATCACAAGAGGTTTTTTTGATGGCTGTTCATTCTTTCTTATATAAGTAGGGTTTGGTTACGACGTACGAAGCCAGCCCCCAAATCTGACTCATTTTCCACATTTAGTTAGTAGTAATATTTTTCTATTCCAAAGTTATTTTACGTATTACGCCTCTCTCTCTCTCTCTCTTTTAGTTTTTGGGGTATATCTTCCTGCTGTATAATTATATCACCTTGCTGTCTTTAAATTCTATAGTTATATCGTAGTATAGAAAATTCATATATTACGCTGATTTGACTAGTATATATCCGATAAATATTATTAAGCTAATACATATAACTAAATGGTCAATATTTAGATTGTTAAATATCATATTTAAGATATGTGATATTTAAAAAGAAGAAGAAGAAAAGTGGTAATTGAGTAAGAAAGATCTTTAACTTAATCTCCGTTTTACTTCTTTACCCTCTTACAGGCTAGGCTTCCTACTTTGTTTTTGATACCAGTAAAGCCAATTCGAGCTCGGTTGAATCCAATGTTGAAGTATAAATTTACTTGAGATCTATTAGATTATCAGCTGAAACAAAGGAATAAAAAGCAATGCCCTTTCTTAAGAAGTAGATTAACTTCATTTCCTACACCAAGATAAGTTTGGGCCTGAAAATAAACCATGATTAAAAGATTATTCAAAGGTTGTTCTTGCGAAAAAGTTGAAGCAGATGAATGACAAGTACTAGTGAATCACAAGGTTCAATTGTTCTTCCTTTTCCTTTTATCAGGAAGAGTGTTATAACAACTATACATTTGATAGATAAGCTTGTTTTTTTTACTTAAACAGAGAAGGAAAGAGACACCCTGAAGAGTTGCAACTTGTAAAAGTGGTTTAATAGCAATAATGAAATGACGTTCATGTAAAGTTTGTACAATAACAATAATTGAAATCACTTGTGCATGTAAAGTTGGGGTTTAGTCAATGATGATCACTTATGCAATAAAATCTCCGTCACAGAGGGAGCTGGGAGATCCAGATAATGCAAAGATGGGCAAAGATCGTAAAGATCTTAGCTGATGAAATGCAGCTTCAGGATGATCTCCATTTATTTTGGAATGGTGAGGAAAGTCATAGTCCATCTCTTCAGCACAGAGACCGGCATCCCTGAATACTTGCACTAGTTCTTCATAGACAACTGCATTTCCTTCTGATGTTAGGTGCAAGCCATCGCTGGAAAATAGAAACACAAAACTGCCCATTAAACTGATATTTGAGACAGCATGATCAGCTCTAGTAAAAAACCATACCAGAGTGGTAAAATGATAGCCATCGTGATTGTCCTCTGGTCACCTAAAACTAGGGAAGGATGCAACATGAAGTACCTTACCCAGATTACAATGACTAGTGGCCTTCTGGATTTATCTAATGCCTATTGAAAGCAATATAGTACAATACAAATGGAGGAAACTGGTAAAGATATTTAAAAAATTTATCTGTGACTTTGTGTAATCATGGCTTGGAAACCAGAATCTGCAAAACAATAGGTATGATGTGAGTGTAAATGCAACATAAATGTTGTAACAGTCGAGACTATTCTCCAGAAAAAGGATGTTGTTATGCTAATACAGGACATATCAATTTACTATGAGACCACAACTTACATTCTCTAACCAGGACGATATAGGAAAACATTTTCTCTTTCAATCTCTAGGCAATCCACATCATTGATTAAATTACCATATCAACCAAATAGGTTGGATATTCGCAAACCACTAAAGAGAATTTGAATTTCTGTTCTAATCAAAATCAACAATTTCTCTTTTTCTAAAAGTTCCGCATATTCTGGTGTTTGATGTCTAGACAAGAAACCTTTTCAAATTAGGCATTCTAGATCTTGATCCTTGATTTTCATTAGCTACACAGTTTAATAAGGATCACTTTTCTGTAAAATCAAGCACCACATGATGTTCTTGTCTTCCTAACAAATATGAAAAGGAAAACATTGGAAACAAGAACAGTCAACTGCTTATGTTGATACTTGATAATATTTGGAAATTAAGTATCAATGCTAATTAATCCATCTGGCTGCTTAATATGAAGATAAACATACAATGGAGCCAAAAATCAAACTTACCTCAAGAACATTTTCTGCCATCCTTTAGTTTCTTGCATTTTTGACCAGATATCAATGCAAGGAAGATGCATTTCTTTGGCTAGCTCAAGACACTTCTTTGCATAAACACCAGTGATCTCATTTGTCCTTTCCGAGAGTTTCCTTGCATTATCTCCATACAAAGATCTTGGACAAACAAATCAAGGCTTGTTTCAGAAACTGAGTAGCCAAAAGTAGCATCTCAAGAGTATGAGGATGTTCAATAGCACTAATAAATTAGAAGCATTACTAGGCGTGCAGCATCAAACAGGTTCTATAAGAAGGAAATCATTTGAGCTTATAGTGCTTGACCCCCTGAAGTAAATTTTGTAGTCAATTACCTAGGTATGTGCATAACCAGGCTGGCTTAATTAAACAGATCTAGAAATCTGGTTCAACTGTTGGCTTGACAGAGGTCAAAACCTAACCCCTCATTTATTACTGCAAGAAATTTGTTGCAGAATGATATAAAGAATGAACTGGGGCTTGATTGGCCCCCCATTAAACTGAATTTGGCAAGACCTAGCTTGGATGCAACAGATATATTTTAGGCCAAGCATGACAGAAGCTAAAAACTAGGACTAGGAATTCATGTAAAAGCAAACCAACTGGTACCTTACAATTAAATGTCAATAATTTCCAACTTTAATATGTTTATAAATCTTTTGAATTATCATTCTAGGCTTTTACTTGTAGTCTTACAATACAATACAATTTTATCGCCAAAATCTCCACCGAAATTACCAGAAGGAAATCAATCTGCAGAGATTTAATATCTCAGATTCCTATAGAAGAAAGAAAGATGCCAGACCGTGCATATTCTTCACGCCCATCTTCATCGACAGGAGGAGGCGTGATCAACACTACCAGCATAGACTGTGACAATTCCTGAATATCATATAATTTACCAAGTTGTAATATAACAGAATTTGTGTATCTATACACAATAATAAGGATATAAAACAATATTTAAAGTGTTGTAACGATATTCATAGCTTGTATGGAAAAAAAGGAATAAAAGTTGCTGATATAACTTGTCATGATCTGTAAAGTTTTAGATTTCTAGGTGTTGATTTTGACAATAGGTAGATGGCTTCGAAGTTTCTGGATAAGAAGCTCAACATGTCTCCAAGATAATTAATTTATTAATAACATAGTGTTATCTGTATGCACACTCAGAAAAAAAAAATGTAATACCTAAGAGATGCACTTCCAAAAAAAAAAAAAAAAAAAAATTGCTACACAGCAAATGTGATGTAAATTAGATTTTCATTTTTTTTATAAAATTTTGGATGTATTTTGACAAATGGACCTCTTTTTCTCTTCAACTGTCAAATAGCTGATTCAGCAACTATGCCAGATCTAGCTGCTATTTGTACCTTCTACCTATCTGATCATTCATAATGGTCTGTCATGACAACTATCAACTACTAAGGCAGGCGAAAGGTATTCAAGAGTGAAATGTACATCTTTAGCTTGAGTAGCATTTGCTCTCAAAATGCGAGTGAATCATGCTGTCCATGCCAAAGAAAGCACAACAACTAACAACATAATAACTATCAGCTTTCCATGTCTGCATCGCTTTAGGAACTTTTGTGGTGATGGTATGTAAGTTGTTGAATAGACTATTAGTAATCTAACATTATAATCACACAATCATGTCAGATCTGATGCAAGCTGTTCTCTAGATAGTAGCACATACTTTCCTTGTTATTTCTACCTCATTGCTTGACATTTTAAACATTTTTGTAAGTCCAATTATCCACTGTTTCCTTTCAAACAAAATCACTTAAAAATTTGTGAGCACCTTCATCACAAATTTACAACCACTTTGCCTTGTATATTCCCAGTTGAAGCTTTAGTGTGTTTCTGCCAAAGTTCCGTTTGGTACTTCAAAAACTAGAAAATACTTCAGATTCTAAAATTATTGATTAAACTGTTTAAAATTAATATTGACATTTCGTAAAGACCCTTACATAAATGACACCAGTAAATCAATATAAAAGTTGCCAGAGGTTTTGAAATTTCTAACTGGCTACTTTACTGCTTAGTGCAGTAATACATCACAAGCTCATGGTATATTCAATGATCAGACCTATGAAAAGCGACAGAACTATTGTGGAAAAAGAAGAGAAACATTAAATTATTGACGTCATTTTTTTTATATTAAAAGTAACACACCGGCTCAATTCAGAACTAAATTGGTTGCGCCAAGTATAACCATGATCATGTGCACCCCAAAAACATATTAGGATAAATAAGCTATGATTGTTACCTTTAAGTGATGAACAATTTTTCTGAGGTTCTCCTTGTACTCTTCAACAGGGACATGTTGTCGCTCACTTGTCCTTCCTAGAAGGGCTGCATCATTAGCACCAAAAAATATGGTTGTAGCAGTAGGTGGTGGTGATGATGAGCATGTCTGCAGTAATGAAGAGAGATTTAAATAATATATAGGTAGTTCTAATTTCTAAATAACTATAAAAACCAAAAAAATATCTATCAAAGCAGTATAATTTTATGTCTTCTATTATTTAGCCATTTTTAACTAATATTTATGTTTAACAACATCAAATTTTAAGAACTTATAATTTTGCATATCACAGCTAACAACATATTGATCAATTCATGAATAGTAACACAATAATGTATTATTAGTTAAACATTTTCAACATATAAATATAATTGATTAGCAAGAAACATGAAATCAAATAGAACTATAGAAATCAATCCATTTGATAAATTAACAATTACAAAATTTTAAAACACAAATATGTTATTAACTAAATATTTTCAAAATTTTAGGACTAAAATACCCTTAGAATAAAGAATATAAAAACTAAATATTAACAATAATTAAGTAACGTTGCAAAAATGTAAGACTTGGCCAGTTCACTAAAAACGGCCAGTTGCACGAATTGCCAGTTCAACTGCCATGTTAGACAGTTTCTAATTGCGTAGGTTATTTTTTTTGGTCTGATAACAAAACCAAACCAGTTTGACAGTTGGTTCATTATTCACCTATCTAAACACCCGGTCCAGTCCCATTCTGAAACTAAGATTAAGATAGATTGTGAAGTCAATTGATAACATAACAATAGTTTTCATGAAATAAGTAGGTTGCAATATCTATTGTGCTTTCACATACCAATCTATACTAGTGCAGCGTTGGTTAAAGATTCTTAAATGACGATCACAAGAACAGAATGTTATCATTATTTTGGGTGACTATTAAGGGTGTAAATGAGCTGAGCTGCTCAAAAAAGGGAAATGTCTAGCTCGGTTCGAGCTAGTTTAATTTTTCAACTTTTTATAATATATACTTCATAACTACAATATTTATGCTTTTAAGAGGTGGATAGATATAAAGATGATTCTTATTTCTTAGCTTTCCGATGTGGGACTAAATGTGATAAAACTAATTCAAAATATTAAATTTTTTTTACATCGTAAAACTTAGGATTCAAACCCAGGTCATTTTATTTGAAGTTGAAGCACATAACCAATTATGCCACAACACATAAATATATATTATAATTTATAAAACATATATACTGAACTAATTCGAGTCAAGCTTGAGCGAGTTAAGTCTTAGCTCGATTATTATTTTGAGCTTGTCTTGGCCTGTTTAGAGATCAAGCCGAGCTCATGAAACTCGCAAGCCCACAAGCTATTTTTACAACCTTAGTGACTATGCATTGTTTTGGGGATGTTTATTAAGCTATTATACAGCCTTGGTTGAGTTATCACATCATTTTCTTCTCAATTTTAGACAATCAAATTACCAAAGCATCAATATGAACAGCCACTTTTGATTGTTTCAAACTTTATCAAGCAAGAGTTGCAATTGATGCAGTAACAACTAAAAAATTGGAAAGAATAATAGGACCGTATCCAGTTGTAACAATCTTGTGGTGGAGACAGGAGATCACAACAAAAAGTGTCAATGGTTGGAGTAGATCAGATCACCAAATAAATAGAACTTTATAAATATATCAATCTTTTCATGGTCTTAGGAATATCAAGAAGCCTTTTCTGCTATTACTGTAGCAACATAATGCAGGTTATAGTAATTCAGTAATTATTCATATGGCTAGTTTAGCAAGCTTGCTCTCTATTCAAGGGGTCATATGATCATCATCTAGAGATCTTCCTTGATTCATTTCTTAGACTAGAGAGCTTTTGCTAGTACAGCATTATTTACGGAGTAGATTTATCTTTCACAAGGGGAAATTAAATAGTACGGTGGTGTGAAAGATAAGTTCGGATTAACTTTGCTTCTCTTCAAGCAAGTTGGCTGATCACAGTTTCTTTCTCCACCAATCGTACCATTGTCTACCCACAGCCTTTGTTTGTAAGATAAAGTGAAAGTACACATAACGATGCTGTAAAACTGTCCAAAACTCCAATCCCTGTATTAAGTGCTTGCAGCCTACTATACATTTAGTAAAATGATTTTCAAGAAAACAGTTGGTCTTAACATCCTCCTTTGTATTTGCCTCCTTTCGTAGTATCCATCAAAAGTATTAGCAGATGGCTAGTACGCAATTCTCATTTTGAGGAACATACGCAGCTAAGCACTTGCTGGTTGAACTGATTGACCCAAAAATGTAAATCATTTGGTAATTGGCCAACATGTATATCATGCCTTAACATCTTTTCATGTGTGGCCCCTATACATTGCACAATACTGATAGATGATAGATAATAGGATATTGGCGTTGCAAACCGCACAAGAACAAATAACAAAAAATTGGGATTCACAAGGGTTTAACGAGATTTAAACTTAAGACCTCCTGACAAAAATTAGCTATATCAATATCTGACATAACCAACCAAAATCTTAAATATATTAAGCTACAAGCTAGATGAAAGAAACTTTCAGCTAGAAATTTGCACAATAAATTTATGTCGATCAGTTCCTACTGAGAGAACTAAAAAGAAAGAATTCAATGACCAAGCATGAGGAAAGTTACTGAATTCCAATGGTTCCCTTACCAGAGGAAAGATGTGATTGAGCAAAAATAGAGCCCACCTTGTGTTGTATCCACCATAGCCTCTAACAACTATATCAGCCTGATATGAAGAAAATAAAGATGAGAGACATATAAGCAATTAGTTGGAAGGAGAAAGGAAAAATAAAAAACTCAATATTTTCTCCTCCACTTTTCTTTTCTTTTTCTTTTTTTGTGGAGAAAAAGGACTAATCTTAGAACTCATAGAATTAAATCAGACCAACTTATACTACCACCAGGCAACAAAAAGAAAAGAAAAACCCAACAGCTTCTGTTGGACAAGAAATGACAATTCCACGCATAATGTTGTCGCAAATAAACAGATGAAAGAAACGCTGTTTATTTGGATTACTCTCGTTCTAATTAACAAAAAACATAGAGCTTGGAAGGGAGATCTGAGGACTCATGGAATAAGAATGAGAGTATAGATCTCCGACCTTGCGAGAATAGGTATCGGCGAGAGCCGCCCCCCAGCCGCCGGGCCTGAAGGATTGCTCAGTGATGGAATCCCCGAAAAGAACGAACTGTGGCCTCACCTGTACCATTCTCTCTCTCCCTCCTCAAAGATGGTGAGAGAAAGAGAGAGAGAATAGTGGGAGGAGTCGGGAGGAAAGAGGAGGAGGACGGAGAAGCCGGGTCCAGTTGGGGGCCCGAAAACTTAAGAATTAATTCTATTTAAATTATTATTAATATAAATTAAAATCAGACAAGAGATTTTTTATTTTTTTTTTGGCTCAATTTCATAATCATCAATTTCGATGTGATCGATCAGTAATAAGTAATTAAACTAGAATTCTAATAATAATAGAAGTAAAAAAAATTTAAATTAATATTTATAAAGTTCGCAGGATTAAAACCGAACTAAATATTAGATTAAATATTTGACTAAAATCATTTACTAAAAAAGTAAAATTAGTGGTAGGTGTAAGAGAAATTTGCTGGAATGGGTAGCAGTTAAAACTTAAATACTACAAGAGGTCTATTTTATTGGAATTCTAACTAAAATATCCGTTAGGTATTTTAGTATAATACTTAACTGTTGAGTATTTTTTTAAGTAAAAATCTTCGTAGACTAAGAGATATGAAATTTTATCTAAAGCGTTTCAATAAAAATGCTGCTAAAATTTATGTTTTGGTTAAAAATTACTAATAAAATTAGGTCGAGCGAGCCATTACTAAACTCCATCTCCTACGCCTTCTTCGTCTTCCTCCTCTCTGATAGCCTAAAAGCCCATCTCAACCCCTCCTCCATCTCGTTATGCAATCTCCACCGGCACTAGAGCAAGGTGGGTAACTCTATAGTTGCATGACACCACCCGATGATGCAGTGCCATCATGGCGTTGAACACATAGCTCGACGGCTGAATGACGACGAGGCTGGAGTTGAAGACGATGGGGTAGTCTTTGATAGCAGAGAGCTAGGGAAGCAAAAGAGGTGGTCATGGTTACGGAGGACGATGATGTAGGCATCGACGAAGATGACCTTGTTGTAGTCGGTGAGCTGCCAAAGACGAGCTTGCTATAGTTGTACTCATTGTTGCGTTCTTCTTGGTGCAGGAATGGTTCGGTTCCTACCTGGGCTTGGTTGGGCTAAATGTTATATCATAGTGCTACATGCTGGGCTTATGGGAGTTCTTGGCCAAGCTTGGGGCTGGGCCAACAGGCCCGACCATTTGGGCATGGGTAGATTGGGCCATATCTTTCACCTTTAGATAGGGGTATTAAGTATATTTTGTCACATAGATGCAAATTGATACGTTTTTGCTCTGCCACTAAGTGGGTCATATTTCAAGAAAATATGAGAGATAATTGATACCCTTATGCCCGAGGTATGTTATACAATATTAGAACATAGTGTAGGAGATGAAAGTAGAGTTATTATTGTAAGATTTTATCTAATTTATCCCATTAACAAATAATGTTTTAAAACATAATTTTATTCATATAACATATCTAGATTTTATGTCTAAGCATATGCACAAGTTTATAAGAAATTATGAAATATTTAATAAAAAATATTAAAGCAGAAGTTAGATTTTGGAGTCAAGGAATTAATATATGTACAAGTGACTTGAATATATAAATTAAAGATTTTCAAGCTTAGGGGAATTTTTAGTTAAGGCCACCCAGTTTGAATTTATAGAGGTACATCACAAGGTGTTCGAACATAGTTCGGTAACTGTTTGAAGTTATAGAGACAAGGTATGCAAACTTAAGTCAGACTATTCTAACATGGTTTTTCTTTTTTGCGTTGGAAGATCTTTTTGTCTTATCTCTAAAAGAATATACGAAGAATCTTTTAAGAGTATTTCCTTATCTCTAAGAGAATTACTAGAGAATAAATATTCTAACTTATCTTTAAGAGATATATGGGGGTTTTAATTTATCATATCTCTTGATATCATTTGTTGGCTATTAGAAATCACTTCGCAACTGTAGATGTCGAATCATCAACGCATATATATTAAGTCTAAAAGAACTATGTCTCAAAGGTCACTGAGACGGAAAAATCAATCTCGAGCATCACTGAAGTTTAGAAGGGAAGCAGTGTAAGCGAGCAAGATTGTTTCAGATTGAGTCGTAGAGATCATTGAATAATATGTAAGATTATTATTATATCTTTTAGTGATTTATTTCAATGATTTTTTTTTATACCTAGTTTAAGATTTCTTCACGTAAAAACTTTGTTTCCATATTATTTTTATATGTTATTATTGATAGTGTGTTATAATCTCATCTCTTATAATGAATATTATAATATTTTTCCATTTGTATTGTGGCATACCTTGGATTCTTGTTTTTTCAACTATTTAGTATGTGATTTGTGTGGTCGCCCTAACGGATCGGATACAGATCGAATAGTGGTCAATTTATATCCGGATCCGTATTTTTAGTTCGGATACGGATATTAGATGGATAGCAAAATTTAAAACCATATCCTAACTAAACGGATACAGATAATTTTCGGATAAAGCATAGGATCTTAAACGGATATTAATTAAATTTAAAATAATTATAATATTTTATTTAGATATAATTAATATAAAATTAAGAGTTTTACAACAAATAACTTTTTTGTATGTTAAATATATAAAATTATAGAAATTAATCTCAATAAATAATTTATAACATATTATTAGTAACAGTATTAATATTTACTATTTAAATAAGCAAAGTAAAAACTGTAAATCATTTGAAAAATATATGCGGGTAAACGGATATCCGATATCCGTATCCGAATCCGAAAAATATATCTGACCCGTACCCGAATCCGTATCCGAATTTTTTTCAAAAATTCTATCCGTATCCGAATTGGATAAAATTTTTTTATCCGAATCCGATCCTAGTCGGGTCGGATAGCGGGTCGGGTCGGAATTAATCCGACCCGTTTTCACCCCTACCTAATATACTAACATATTATTGCAGTATAAGTGTTGTATGTATATTTCGTCACCAGAGATCAAACTTGAAATATTCATATTTCGAGAAAAATATAAAAGATAAATGATACTCTTACTCCTGAGTTACGTTGTATAATATTAAGACATAATGTAGGAAGATAGAAATATAATTACTAATACTTAGTATGTGTTTTAAGTAAGTTTATTTCGTCTTGATACGATTAACTAAAAAAACTTTGTCAAACATTAAATGTACTACAAAACTCTTCATGCAAGTAGGATATTGACTCAGGAATTTTAGCCTCTCATATAAAAGAGACTGAAATCGACGTTGAAAGATAAATAGAATTTTAATGCGAATTGGCCACTAAATTTGGCTGGGAAATCTTAGATTACACCAGTGATTATGCTTAAAATTATACTAATTTGAATTTTCATTTGTATCATGTTGCCGCTCTACTAATGTGAAAGCATTAATTTTCTCTATCAAAATTTAATAATAAATATATAAATTACTATTAATAATCTAAAAAATTATGGGTCGGGAAGTGTCAACTTCTTATTACTCTTTTCGTTTACTTTTTCTAACATTTCTAGTACCAACCAAGTCATTCGGGCGAGACTGAGGGAGATGTCATGATGTGCCCGTTCCTATGGCCATTCCTTCAATACTTTGCTCTATAGGATACTTGGCCAAAGTGTGAACCATTAGCCCATAAGTCAGTACTGTGATGAAACGGCTGTTGCTCACTCGATACAATAGTACGAGGTCACATTTCACCCAACACGATCATCTGGGGTGAACAAGAATTGCGGATCGGATGCGGGCGAAATTCCTGCAAATGGCTGAGATGTTCAGTCGACTCCCTCCCCCATTGTGAGGGTCCAGACCCCTATGAGTGAGTAGAAAAAGGAGGAGGAAAGAGGCCCTGGTGAACCGTGTAAGCTTTGCTGCCCGACAGTATGGAGTACTAACCACACCGAGGGACAAGCCCTGAAGCGAAGGACAGGAACAAGTGGAATCAATGTGTTCCAATTTCTGGCCTTGCATCGACCATCCAACGGACCATGGACTAAACGACCACTGCCTGAAAGGATTGCCGCTCCCCACAAGGTACATCTCGCGCCTATGGGATGCTATAACTATCCAAGAAGACACTCGAAAAAAGAAGGATAAACAAACCTACCCGGTGGACTACCGAGCTACAAGTCCTACGACACCGGAGCGAGATTCTCTAAAAAGCAAAGGTCGTGGGTGGCCAAGAGGGCTCACTTGGAGACTTGGGATCTTAGCAAGAAATGCGAAGGTTGCTTAAAGCCGACCGATAGGCGAAAGAGAATAAAAAAGTGGATTTCTGATCTGAGTAGGCTCAACATAGGGAATACGCTAACCCTGGAAACCGGGGCTTGGCCATCCCATCCCAGTCGATGTTAACGCAAAGTTTGTCCGTCAACAACTTCATCTTTCAACCTAGTTTAACAACGGATACTCAATATTCGGGGGATCCCTTCCCCGAACCCATACGTGTTTCCGTAGGTCTTACTATCTTCTATTTGTCGGGAAATATATTGAAATACCCATATTTTTCCACCATGACGCACATATCATGTCATTGCTCTTCGTCCTGCTTCTCTTTGTCCTCGATAAGATATTCCCTTCATTCTTCCTCTATCTTGTTTATGAAAGAAGGTTCATTTTTACACATCTCGGAGGCTTTTCAGTTCTAGGTTTAGATCCATCCTATAGTCGCAGAACTCATTGAAGATCCAAATCAAGTGAATATACAATCTATAGCCACCACGGGATACACATCTAAGGGCAGGCCGCCCTATCTATATACCAAAAATGATCGAATCTTCGGGTTGTTCTAGTTCCACCAGCAAGGGTTCTATATCCAGTGGTGGTTTGAGCTTGTTGAATAGGCTAGCTCTAGAGCTCGAGAAGGTCCCCCAGTTCCTTGGCTCCACCTCGAGGTGCATTTAGTTGTCACACTTTATACTCGAGATATTCCTTATTCCATGGCACCTTTCGCTTATCCATGAAGCCTGCCCGCCCTTTCGCATTATCATCTACCGCCCTTTCTTTCCTCCGTGAGTAATCAGCTTACGTGGCAGTAATATTTTTCCGAAATGACCTAAAGACCATCGTTATGTATTTCAATTAAATTAATAGAGAATTAAATATAGTTTTGTTTTAATCTTTTAATTAAATTAGGATAATTAAATGAGATTTAATTATGCTCACCAAAGCACCGTCCGCCGGCCTTGAGGAGGAGCTTTCGCCTGCGACGTCTGAGGAGGGCGAGGTCACGGGCAACCATGGGTAGTGAAGGTGAGGGCAGCCAAGGTCGAGGGTGGTGAGGGAGAAGGCAACGCAGCACGGCGTGGGTGAGGGTGGCCGAGGACGGGTGGTGAAGGCGAGGATGGCTGAGGACAGCGACACGGTGTGGGCAAGGTCACACATAGTGGAGGAGTTAGATCGGATAGAAGAGGAGGTGGCCAAGGAGGGTGGCATAGGCAGTGAGGGCGGTGAGGGCAAGCGCAATGGGGGTGAGGGTAATGAGGGCGAGTATCAAGGCGATGAGTTTGCCTTTTGGTGAGCTAGGCTCATTGTCTCGCAGCTTGTGAAGGCCCTTGGTCGTTATGTCGCTAAGAGGCTAGGTGCACCGGCGATGAGGTTGGGTGGTTTGGGGAGGAGGAATGATAGCAGGTTTGGAGAGGAGATGGTGATTTGTAATTTAATTATTTTATTTTATTTTACTGGTTATGGTTAAATTTATGACCTCTTTAACTTGTTAGTGGTATAGTTGGTCATTATGCGTTTTTTGCCGCCACTATTACCTGTTCAGTTTGCCTAAAGTTTAAGGGTAACATTATAACATAAAAAAAATTTAAGAAGTCTCTATAAAAATCGGGTATAGTTCAGGGTGTCAGCATAATTAACCCTAATATTTATTGCAGTAGACAAATTCTCTCTAATAAAATTTTAATTTATTTGATGAAAAAAAAATATTTTCATGTTAATTACTGGGAGCAAGATGAAACAAGTTTAAGTTTAATTTTATGCAGGGGCAATTTGTAATTTATTATATTTGATTATGTTCCTTTCCTAATTCATTCAGGCTTTCCGCCATCTTCCTTTTCTGGCTCTCGCTCGTCTTTATTTGATCTCCTCCTCAGCTCTGATGGGTTTTAACTCCATAAACCCTAGAATTTCTCGTTCTTTCGATTGATCTCTCCGTAATCCGTTAAACTTGTACAAGATTCAATCAAGTTCGAGTCAAAAATCTACTATTTTTCGTTTCTCCGTTGCACGAAACCCGATTTTTGAATTAAAAGGCGTTCTTGGTAGCTATTATTTGATCGACTGGCGCTGGGTTTCTCGGAAAGGTGATTGGTTTTGTGCCTGATTCAATGCATGCTGTCTAAGTTAGAGCTGTTCTTCTTCTCTCGCTAGTTTTCTTTTTCACAAAATTTACATTTTTATTGTTTGTTTGTTTGGATTTTTTGGGTACTTAGATAGGTTAAACATGGGTTCGGTTGCTCCTGGGGATTTTGGCGACGTCGAGAAGGATATCGAGAAGCTGCTTACGGAGCAGAATCATGGCAAAGCCACCGTGGCCTTCGAGCGTAGTGGCAGCGCTCCGCCAACCGTGGAAGGATCAAGAGCAACTAATAGGAGTTTCTTCGACATTGATGGTGGAGAGAGGCCATTGCCGGAGAAGGAGATGCGTTTGCACTCAGGTAATTTATCAAACAACCACTATACCAATGACGATGTGAACTCGAGGTTTTGGCCGACGGTATCGAGCAAGGAGGAGCTGGTGGCTGTGCAGAGGCTTCCCCCTGGTGTGGTCGGAGAGTTGAGGAGGAATGGATTGGGTGACTGTGCGAGCAGCGGAGCACAGAGGATCATGTCTCAGCAAAGTTCTTCTGATTGGCTCCATCAGGGCTCTGATGGTCTAATTGGATCGAAGGCAAGAAGAAAGAGCTACGCAGATTTGTTGAAGGTAAGAGCATTACATTCTTCTTTTAGTACTAGTTGATCAGTTCAGTGAATTTTAGGTGCTTTCTTTTGTCCTGTACTATGATCTCTTGTTAACCATTTAACTGTTTTGCGTTGTTAACCAATGCTAGTAGTTGGTTTTTAAATTATTGAAGATACAATATGTTGAAAGTTTCATGAGATAGAATTAAAGGACATTTTACCTTTGTTTTGGTAGATATTAGATTTGTTCATACAGTAACGGTACATTTGAGCACACAAATACAAGGTCCGTGCAGTCCTGTCACATCACCCTTGGGTCCATAAGGGGATGCAGGGAAAAAATGTCTACGATTGTTGTATGTCTGCATTTAGAATTGGACACTCTGGATCTTAGGATGAGCTATAAATGTGGCCATCCGGTTCTGCAAATGATACTGAAGAGTATTCAGAGAGCATTCATAAAAAGGAATTTTGAGCTTGTATTTCAGAAAACATTGATGAAGAGTTTTGAGTTTGTAAATTCTGAGTATTCCATGCAATTTCTTAGTGGTTTACCTAGAAAATAACTCCCTTAAGTCTTTAAAAGACTGCACACGGCATATAAAGGTCCTACTGAAAGTATGGAATATCCCCCTTATTTTAGTACATAAGATAGGAAAATATAATATTATACTGCTATTGGCTACATGAAAGCGTGGAGGAGGTTTGTCATTAAAATAGTAATAAATACTTTTGAAAGGCTCAGATTGCAAAAGAATATCTAGCTGAAAGCAATATTACATCAAAAACCTCAGTTGGTAGCACTTAACATGGCTATACCACAAATTGCAGATAGAACTTCTATATGACTATACCACAAGTTTTTCTAATCCTAGCTCAATTATTGTTTCCTTCTAAGTTGTAAAAGCAGTCCATTTAATATATGTTACCTATTTCTTGCTTGGTTTGTGGCTTGGCAAATATTATTCTTATCAGTTTGCTGGACAAAACAGAATATATTTGGATGCATTGATTTTTTTTTAATTCATTTCTTTTCTTTCATGATGTCTTACATAATATGCGAAAGTAAACTGTTGAATTGCAGGAGGATTCTGGTAATTCAGCATCCTTTTCTGCATATTATTCATAGTCAAGAAGCTCCAATAAGTTCAATTGTGTTATTGATCCAAATGGAGTGCCTAATAGACTCAATGGACAGGAAGATATTGATCACCAGCAATCTGGAGTGACTTCTCCCAGCCTTCTTAGAACCCAGAGCTTTCATTCAATGTCCAATCCCTTGGCATCTGTTGATGGATCCTCTCTCACAAATAGTAAATTCTCTGATCCCACACAAATGAGGCAATTTCCTAGCCCCTGCATTACACCTTCTTTAGGGAAGGCTGCGAATGTCGACAGGGAAGCACTCGCAAAAGGTTTTCAAGGTACTTCTTTTTATACACCAGATTATACTGATATATCAGCTGTTTTGTCTGGCTTGAACCTGTCTAATGGTATGGTAATGGATGGAAGCATTCCAATGTCAAACAATAAACTTCATTCAGGTATAACAGAAACCTTATTGTTTGGTTATCTAACTGAACCAAAAATCTTACTAGGTACTTTACTTGGCAGGTGCCACATTTTTTGGTAGTACAGTAGGGCAATACTATAATAGAATGGGAAACCAATTGGGATCTGATCTCCAGGCTCCAGTATTGGACACACTGCACCCTCTATCATTCAAAGAGGATTCTGGTGCTCCAGTACGAGCTGTTCCAAGCATGAATAGTTATCCTTTAGTAAATAATTGCATCAATGCTGCATCGGTAGGTCTTCCCACTGTTCCTCGAGGTTGGGAACCATATCTTGAAGCGCTTATTTTACAGCAGAAAGCTCAGCAGAATGAGCTCTTCTCATGCAAATTTGGTCTGGCAAGTCAAAGGTTATATCCTGGTTCCATATCTGGCTTCCCACATCTGGGATTCAAAACAACTGGCTCTGTTTGTTGTTCTTTGGGTCTTGGGAACCCTTTAGGCCAGAGTGATCAACAATCACATTTCCCTTACCTGCGCGGAATTGCAAATAGCAGATCTATGGAATTGTGGAACCATAAAAATAGTCTTCTAAGAGACAGCTTTGAAGTATCTTTGTTGGATGAACTGAAGAACAGCAAAGCTCAATCATTAGAACTTATTGATATAGTGGATCATGTTATTAAATTTAGGTACTTTGGTGATACTATGATCTTGCGCCTTTTCTTCTTTCTAACTTCTTCTATACTTTCCGTGATTGACATTTTTGTTTCAACTTTTCTCAAGCAGTACAGATCAGTATGGAAGTCGATTTATTCAACAAAAACTTGAAACCGCATCAGTTGATGAGAAAGCCAAAATCTTCCCTAAGATAGTAACTTATGCCCTTGCTCTGACAACTGATGTATTTGGGAATTATGTCATTCAGAAAGTATGCTGGTATTTTTTTTTACAAGCTAATGCTATTATTAGTTTTTTATAAATATTTTGAGACTTGAATGAACAATCTTGCAGTTTTTTGAGCTTGGTACAGAAAACCAGAGAAATCAGCTGATCTCTCAACTTCTTGGTCATGTTTTGCATCTAAGTCTTCAAATGTATGGTTGCAGAGTAATCCAGAAGGTTGGTTAGTTAGCCATTTAGTCTACTCATATATCTATTTTGGTAGTTCTGGTGTAGGCTGCAGTTCAAATCCTTAAATTTATCCCAGTTTTTTTATCTCTTCTGATTAATTTTACATTCTGTATCAATTTGTTATTTTCAGGAATGCTGAGAATCTAAGTTTTTATTAAAATGTCATATAAGTTCAATACTGTGATATTCATTTGATTTGTTTATTCTTTTTATTTTTTTCTCTTCTTGTTTTCCTGAGAAGGTCATCTAGTGTGGATGCATAGTACTGGACATGCAACACTCACTAGCTACATCAATCACTACAGGACCCAAGAACCCTAATTATGGACAAGTAGACATTTCCATTCTCTGACTATGCCCCACAATATAAGAAGTTGTAATTTGTATGTATTGTGATTTTGTGCATTGAGACACCCTTTGTGCTATAGATTCTTATTGTGTTGAAGGCATCAATCAACCTAACTTTTTCCGAAATCTTAAGTATCTTAGCATGTTTAATTTGATTCACTCAAGAAAGAAGAAAACAAGAACCTTTCCATACCCAGAATGCAGCTTTAATAGCACCTGCAGTTTAGACAGCATACCTCTTCTTCTATTCTTTCCATTTCATATGTGGGTTGACCAATCCTAGAGACCTCATGCTTGAGATCCTGTTAGAATCGGACTTTATGCCGCTTAAATCTAACTTAATATTGGTAGATTTTGTGTAGTAGTCCAAGAGTAGGTAGATCTGTTATAGGTTGTTCTTTAAACGGAACTAATGCCTAATGCACAACAGATGATATAGATATACAATTTGTTGCTCTTCAACATGCAAGAAAAGGTGAACTACATTAACCCAGTTTCTTTAACAAAAAAGAAACATGTTACCACAGCCCCAAACCTTCTATCTGATTATGTCATATTTGATCTTGTTTGATCACTTCCACCTTTTAAATTGTAGTGAATCTGAACCTCATGCTACACACTCATGCCCCCAAGAGTTTAATAGTGCAGTTTGATAGGTGCCATCCACGATATGACAGAAAACCAAATGGAACAAGGTTTAAACGTTGCTTTGCCATTATAAACTTGAAACTGTTTTGACTAAATATAGACGGATTCGGGGCTATCTATTGTGTTACTAGCTGTTAGTATTTATCATAATTAGATGGCAGGGCCTTTTATTGTTGAAGCAACTGTCAGATATGTCCATTTCTCGAAGGAGATGAAATGACCAAATTAACATCATAACTGTACCATATGGGTTAAAATTTATTTATGTCTTGTATGCAGTTTTAGGTGTAAATAGCAACTAAATGCTAGGTATTTGTTTAAATTTGCAGTTCTGTTTGCCAATAAGCTATCTATTATTGTCATCTCCATTATTTTCCTAGCAGTTAGTCTTTCTATAAATACTGCAGTCATAAACACAAGATTTCTTGATGCCCGTTCATATATGTAGTTATTATCAGTTGTACCTAATTCTAGTGCATATATGCATACACATCACATGAAAATTGATCTTGATCTGTAATGTGCCTGTTCTTGTGATAAATTTTCCTGGATCTACTTCTAACAAAATGTTCTTTTCAGGCTATGGAAGTGGTTGACATGGATCAGCGGATTCAACTTGCATCAGAACTTGATGGTTCTGTCACTAAGTGCATTAGAGATCAGAATGGCAACCATGTAATCCAGAAGTGTATTGAGCTTATCCCAGAAGACAAGATCCAGTTTATCATATCATCTGTCTATGGACAAGTTCTAATGCTTTCTACCCACCCATATGGCTGCAGAGTCATTCAGGTGCAAAAGACACTTACTTTTGATGCCTTAAATAATTAAATAGATTTAATTTTCTTTCATGTGGTATGAATTCTGTCACAGAGGGTTCTGGAGCACTGTAAGAATCCAAAAACTCAAAGCACAGTGATGGATGAGATCATGCAATCTGTGTGCACTTTGACACAGGACCAATATGGGAATTATGTTATTCAGGTACATTTTATGCAAAAACTTAGTTACTGTTCCTTCAGTACCTAACATTGTAATGTAATAATTGAATTTTCTCCTCACTTGAATGTTACCATGCATCTTTCTAGTAGTTTTCTGTATGCTGTAAGGGTTATTACCTTTTTACTTAACTCATTTCATTTATGTATGATATTGTATGCCAATCTTGAAGTGCCATTGTTTCTTTATTGCCTTGTCTTAGTCATTCCTTCTCCAGAAAAGGACTTTAGAACTTAGATAATATGACAGATCTAGTCTTCTGAATACTGATTTGTCGTGTATTTTTGTAACTACGTTCTATGATTGAACTTCTTTTGGCTAATTATTTTGGTGGGTTTGGAGTCTTCTTAGAGTCATATCATCAAGCTTTAAGATAAGTCAGAGGTCTTCTCAAGTAACATCTGGGTAACACTTAAAAATTAAAATGTTGTTTGGTCATCTGCCTTTTCCTCTATTATATTTTGCTTTCGTCTCTTCACTTATGCAATCACTGAAATACAGTTAATGTTAGCCATGCACAATCCACTGATTTTTGTAGTACTGTCTCTTTGTTTAGTATGTCCTGCAACATGGAAAACAAGAAGAGCGATCTGCCATAATTTACAGGCTTGCAGGACAGATAGTCATGATGAGCCAACAAAAATTTGCTTCAAATGTTGTTGAGAAATGCTTGACATATGGAACTCCCGAAGAACGCCAGCTTCTAATAAAGGAAATGATTGATTCTACTGATGGAAATGAACCCTTGCAGGTCTGCCCTACTCTCTGAACTTGTTAAGTATATTGATCTTGATAAATTTTGTGCTTTAGACTAATTAAGTGTCACTGAAATCATTGGACTCTTTTACTCTGTTACTACTGTCATTATGGTTAAAATTTTAAGAAAATATATAAAATATTCCTAACATATGGCTGTTAAAGTTAACAGATGGATCCAACATCAAATGGCCAAAATGCCCTTCTTTCTTGAAGTTTACAGTGTTAAATATGTGACTAATTTTCTTGTATTTAATAAGATCTTCTTATACCATTATATCAAATAACATTAGATAACTTTTGAACTATTTCGGATATGATTTTATGTATTCATTTTAACTTTTCTTTTAAGCTTACATGATTTTAGGTATTTATATTTGAACCAATTTGATGTCTAAGTATCCGCCTAGGCACTTGCCTAGCACCTAGGAACCATGTGGCCCCTTATCCGCTTACCTGGCACTCTACAGTCTTCTAAAATCTTGAGTGGATACATCTTTCTCTAGGACACCAACCAGACCAAGCTGGTCCACAGTGGGTCTGCTGGTCTTTATGATCATCGAAACATCAGCTGTTTCATAATGAACAGCATGAAGCCCTTGCTTTTTCTTTTTTCTAAAAAAAATATTTTTTTTTATAGCTGCCACAACCTATCAAAAATGAACGCTATTCATGTTGAAGATATGTATGGGTTGACTTGAATCATTTCCTTTTCAATTGATGCATTCATGTTCATATCATATGAAATTTGTACTTTGTATTGCTATGTGAATGAGATTTGTCTCTATCTTCATTAACTTTTACAAAACAATATTGTGTTTCTGGAGCAAATCAACAGTACATACTGGTTTTTTTTTGTTTGTTTCCTTTTTGTCCTACAAAATGAACACCATAGGTGTTTAAAGCAGAAAGAAGGCATTTCTAATTGTAGCTAATCTGTGTACAAGCTCAGTGATCAACTGTAACTCTTGCAGATTTTCTGTAACACTGTAGCAGTACTAAACTAAGTAGTATTGTGCCCAGAATTGAGTAAAATAGAGGACTGTTGTGTGGGACTTGCAGAAGGAGGTTGTCGAAGACCTGGCATTGAAACCCAATGTCGGTTGTGGTTGTGTTGGCATAAAATGGTTGTGGTAAAAATTGTAGGATTGTGGAGTGGTTGTTGGGTTGTGATGGCAATAATTGTTTTATTAGTAAAGGCACTACCTTAGTTTGTGGTATATTTGCTGAAGATGATAGAAGAATGAAATTTTGATCAGATTTTCTTGATCTTGAAAATTACTTTTTGCAAGGCAAGAAGAAGTTATTAAATTCTTCCGCGTGATCTCCCTTATCCTTTTGTATTAGAACATAGCTCCCCATTAGGGACCAGTTTTGAGAATCCTTTTTTTTTTTTTTTCCTTTGACATTTCTATGGAATTTGCTAGTCATAATCGGTCAGCTGTCTTTGTCAGCGCCGTCTTTTAGGTTATTCTTTTGCCAATGGAAAATAAGTGTGATTTAAAAGAAATGGTAAAACATTATTATATGACATGCTTTATGTATCTCTTACTGAAGAAAGGTAACAAATGAATCTTTATGTTGACAGAATTGGGTCTATATATGATGAGGTATAATTAGAGCAGCATAAAATCATTATTCTGCTTACATGGTATTGTGCACTAGAGAATGTGTGTATTTACTTAGTAACCAAACTTATTTTTCAATGCCTAGAAAAGCTTCTAAATTTAAGATGCTAACTTAATTTTCAATGGTTGCCAAAGATTTTAACCACAAGATATGCGATTCGCAATTAAGACTGTTCTTACGAACGTCTGAATTAAGGCCATAATATGAGATGAAGGCTATTTCAACTACCATCTCAATTACTTTATGATCATTATCTTTAATGATGGTGATTTGTCAGAGCATACCTAAAATTTGATAAGCACTGATGTTTGGAAATTGGTGCTTGTCAGGAAAGAATGTACAGTAACTAGATGCTGACGTGCATTTTTTCCCATGCTATGAGAAAATTTTTTGTATCTTGGAGAATCTGTGTCATGCTTTCCTGATTAATTGCTAGACTTGTACTAAAATTCAATTATCAGTATCTTATAGTTGGATGCTGAATTAATTGGCAGGCAATGATAAAGGATCGCTTTGCAAATTATGTTGTACAGAAGGCCCTTGAGATTTGTGATGATGAGAATAGAGAAATCATTCTTTCGCGCATCAAAGTTCACATGAAAGAACTGAAGGATTTCACATATGGCAAACACATTGTTACACGCTTTGAGAAGTTATTTGCTGCTGGAGGTAATATGAACTGAACACCCCTGTGTGCTCTAAGGTTTATATAATCTCATCATTAAACCTTCAGAAGGAACTCTTCTGATTGAAGGAATAATCTACAGAAAAGCTAATGACAATTTTGTATACATCTCGAGGTTGTTCTCTTAGATAGGGGCTGAAGTTTCTATATCTCAATGAAATAAGGAAACTTTAAACAGTTTCGTCCTTATAGTGTTTTCCTTTTTATTTATTCCCTATATTAATATGTAGTCCCTTGCTCCTTCTGGTGATGCGTCCTTGTTTACATGTATATTTTGATTCTAGTACAAAGGCAAGAAAACTATCAGGATAATAAGTACCATAGGAGAGTTTGGTCTAAAGCACTGTAAATGGTTTTGGTCTCAGACAAGTTTAGCTCATTTGTAATTTTCGATGGAATAATGGAAAGAGAGCATAGACATTTAAGTTTATTCGCAACTTCATGTGGTCTTTTAACATCTTATCAAATTACATATTTTTTGCTTCATTTTTTAAGTGGACAGAGAGTATGTCTGCTTTTATTTTTGGGTGAAGTATGCTTAGTGTATGTATTGGAGTTGTATGAAAAAGAATAATTGTACCAAATTATGTCCTACAGATGAATGGAGCATCAGAGACCATCATAAACCATGATTTCAGTACAGCAGTAACATAGAACTTGCACAATATAATCGTTTCCTGGTTCCCCAGTTATGCTGAATAATCACATCAATATATCAAATTCATCATGTATTCACATCAAAAATATATTATATGCCTTTCCAAAGTGGATCAATTCATTACTTACTCTCGCATTGTCATCCTTCTAATAATATTTGATATGCTATATGAAAAAAAAAATTAAAAATTAAAAATTAAATAGAGAGAGTAATGATCACCTATTGTAGAAGTTGTTGAAAAGAAATGCTGGAGTGATTAAAAGAAGGGTAGTAAAATACGACAATTTTGTGTCCATACTTCTCCCTTTAGGCTCATCAACTCAAATCATCGAGGTGTTTTCATTAAAATGTTGCTCTCTCTACAAGAAAGATGCAACAGTGCCGAGGAAAGTCTTACTCAAAGCACAATCACAACAGTTTTCTTTTTCTTTGCTTTATCTACCATGGCTTGTTAGAGTTCGTATCAAAAGAGTTGCACAGCCCTTGATCCTCCTGGATCAGGGGCTTTCCTTAATATTCTTGATTATCTGAAACCACGGCTAATTGATGTTTCATGATCCTCCAAGACAAACAAAATTTTAAAAAAAAAAATTCATTAACATAACACACTTTAATTATCCTACATACAAATTAAGTGGGATGGCAAAATAGAAGACTCAGACATGTGAAGAAAGAAAACCTGACATATAACCAGCTTAGTAATTGAAAGGGGAGTGGGTCAAGATCTTGTGAGAGCAGTGCTAAATCTGTGGCTGTTGTGTGTGAAGCCTTAAATCAGCATAATGAGCTTCAAATAAGGTGCTTGATATTAGACTAACAGGGTACCAACCATAATAGTAACAGCTTCTCCTTTAATCCTCACCCTCTGGGTCTCCTCTACCAACTGTAGGTCCAATCTTCCACCCCTAGGAGAAGCCTGAGTCAATAGAGGCAATTGCAGATGATCATCATATTTCTGGATTAGAGCAATTGACTTTAAAATCCACTTGAAGTCAACCAAATAATAGTATAAGAGGAATTACCATGTAAGCGATAAGGCATTGTTTCTCCAGCTTTTTACCCCAATAGGGTGCCAACACACAATGCGCGCTACCACACACAGGATCCTATCAGATGAACTTTAGTAAGGAATATACTCCATTTGGACTATTTAATATGAGAAATATGAACTTTTTTTATCTTCACATCACCTCTGTAAAGCATGAATGTTGACAAACATATGATACAGATTTAATTCTGTAAACATGCAGAACAATAAAGGTGAATTGAAATATAATTTATGGGATTACCTCATTGACTCCTAATTTTGGACAGAAGAAGCGACTAAAGAAATCAAATCCAGATCCAGCAGGAGCTTGCCCTGTTAGAATAACTCCTCTTCCAGGACATTCTTTTAATTCAGTAAAATTTGGATTTATATCAGCAACTTCTTTCCCTGAAGCAAGTTCCACCTACATACATAGAGTTCAGCTTCTTGAGTTTAGTTAAAAATAATCTCTCTAAACTCAAAAGTGCATTATAAGAGGAAGCAACTAAATTGAAGTAGAAAAGGAGAAAGAATATACTTCGATGACATGCTAAATAGTCCCGCTAATGGATCAGACATGATGCATGCCGATGAATGAAATAGTTCAAATTTTGCAAACATGGATTCTTTGAAAACAAAGGCTACCACATGGTTGAATATTTTTTCTGAATGAAACTTTAGTGATCAAGGAAAGATAAAACTACACTATGATTAATCTACCCAGTCATAGATATTGCAAAGGAAGAGTGAGTACAATGAGGTCACCATCAGTGGCTGTTTTACACATATTTACAATCGAAGCATCATTCAGAGTTTCTGGAATTGATGGGGTCTCTAAGGAGTTGCAATCTACCACTGGGATCAGAGGGAAATCCAACTCAATAGAGAACTTCTCTTCCCCTTCACTGAGTGAAAAGTTTGAGGTACCTAGATGCTTTAGTCCAAGGACTTTCTTAGCTGTTAAAACTCCGGATTTTGTAAGAAACTCCATTGTGTCACATTTTACCAGGCCAGATATGAGAAGGAAATGTGCAGCCGCTAGTGTTGCATGTCCACAAAGATTGACCTGAAAAATGGGGGGGAAAAAGATTTTATGCAAATCAAACATTCAAAATGTATAATGGACCAAATTCAAGAGTACCATTGATCACAAACAATGTTTCCTGTGCCTTTGAGATTCTCTTGACAATGGATGAAGAAGAAAAATGAATTATGAAGAAGAAATTCTTCTGATTATTCAGTAGTTCATTAGCTGTATACGTTCTCTGCACATTATTTGTGCTCTGCAGCTTAACAACCTGTTTCGAAACCACAAATTCCTGGAATTCAATTGATTCAGAATATCAATTTTTTTCTGTGGATTTGGATGGATTTCAGTATGATTTCCTGCTTACAAGTTTTTTATTTTAAAAAAATAAATCTCAACCTTCATTTTGTTTCATTCTTATTTGTGAATTGTGATCAAGGTTAACATAGGAAAATGAGAGATAATTGAAATGATTTAAATGCATTTCAATTGCATTATTTTACAAACAGTGGAAATTTAATTTAGAAATGAAATCAACTGAAATTAAATGGGAAATGGGTTGCCTCAACTGACCTCGGAAACCGGGGTGAACCATCGGAGGTGGAACCGGGGAGAGGGAGGATCGCCACCGCCAGCATCGGAATCGACGGCGGAAATGGCGCGCGACAGGAAGGCGGTGTCGGAGATGTTGAACTCCTTGGCCACCGACTGCATCCACTGCTCGTCCACCACCCCGCCCTCCGCCTCCAAGAAACACACGGCCGCAGGGTTCCCCTTGAATGCCGCGTCCGTGAAGGCGTCGATCTGAGCTTTCCACACAAGCCATAGGAGGAACAAAATCAAAATCAAAATCGAAATCGAATCGAATCGAATCAAGTAACCGAAGCTTTTCCAAAGAATCTTAGCTGCAAATTTGATGTCCAAAGGAGAAATTAGATTTGTAATTAAAAAATAAAAAGAGTGAGAGAAGAGAGAGAGAAGGGATTCTGACCACCGCATAGCTCACTGATCTCTTTCCCATTTTTTCTAAATAGAATAAAAGACTTGTTGCAGGGAAAGTGGACTTCGCAGCTATAACAACAACAACAAGAGAAGTACCATCCCAAGTGACAGATTTATTATGAAGAAAATATTTAGTTGTTAATGATTTCGTTTGAATTGTGTCTTTTAACTAAAAAAGAGTTGACTTTTTATCTCCATATCTAAGCCATCGAGCTCTTCAATAATAATAATAATAATAATAATAAATTCGAGAATCTCTGTTCTTATCTACATGTGGGTATAACGTTAGCCCATTAATTAGCAGCTCCACTAGTTCGTGAGCATTCTATCTCCAGCTCCGAATTCTTCGCTCTCAAGATAGATACTGCCCGCAGTCCGCAGTGCCTCTAAAGCTCCTTTTGCCTCTGACCAAAGAGTTCCTAACTCTAAGCTCCCTTCTTTGCTCTTGCACATAATGGCCTACCATTAGAGTCCCTCAGGATTAAATAAACGATCCATTTTGGGTCTGCTTCCGACTAACAAAATGAAAGAGATAAAGAAAGGTTCAGAAAGGGCCCTGTTATACATGATACGCCATTAAACTCTCTGGCCATAGCCAAGGTTCCAAGGATAAGTGACACAGTAAATAATGAAAGATATCCATCCCAAGGATCGCCGTCAACCTCGACCCATACTTGCTGATAACATTAATGGTACTGAGCAAATGATTGAATAAAAATTATTAATTTATCTCTCCTAATAGAAGCCGCGATTATATGGTCAA
The DNA here is from genome assembly GCF_048772165.1 of Typha angustifolia. Lineage (NCBI taxonomy): Eukaryota > Viridiplantae > Streptophyta > Magnoliopsida > Poales > Typhaceae > Typha > Typha angustifolia. The sequence goes on along the minus strand of NC_133246.1, from coordinate 4,675,985 downwards.
TTTTCTAGATTGTAAGAATAAAAAAATTATAATAAATTAGTAACAATTGACACTCCTATTATTATAAAAACGGTTAAGTAATAAAAAAAATACTTAAATTTAATTTTTTATCGATTAATCTAGTCACATATGTAAGATGTTTTATATACTCTTTAATTTATCAGCAGATAAAAATTATTAGTATGGAATCATTGCTCATGGTTCAAATCCTCTTCCTTTAATACCCAAGTGTGATTTGGTAGGTAATCTCAGGACAGCTTTCAGACAAAAAGTCTGGTTTAAATGTACATATTCCTCTCGTTGTTGTCAAAATATAATATCACCTAGACTTCATTGGAAGACACAAGGAGAGGTGGTTTTTGCAAGTATACTTGGAAAAGGTAAATTGCAAAAGGGCCCAAAAATATTTTCATCCACCAGAGTTGAGCCAGTTTCATTTATACTACTTTTTAACCGGGAGTAAATTGCAAGGATAGTTAAGCTATCTGTTTGCCTATTTGCCTCAAATCACCAACTTGCACAAAGAGTGCAATTCATGCATGAAGCATCTTATCCAACCTCTTGAAAGCAGTACGTGAAGGAGAGGATGGGAGAGATGGAGGAGAAGCAGGAAGAGTCTAAACTCTACCATTTGCAAGACAATCTTCTGCAACTTCTTCAGTGAACTTATTCCCAGGTGATGCTTGCTTGTTCCTTGAGGGTGTCGTAAAGCTGATGCGCAACGTTGAGAAGGAAATGATCTGCACCATGCTTTGCTAGGAGAGAAACAGACACTGGAAGGTTATTGTGGATGCCAAGCGGCACATTAATCTGCAAACAAAAAAAGAAGAAGAAGTTTTGATATAGTCTTTCTTCTCTTGTGTTCGCGTTGTGAATACTGAAACTAGCTAATACCTGGCAAAATCCGGACATTCCAGCAATAGATAGCAAGGAGAATGCTTTAGCGCGAAAGTTCTCCAGTGTGATAGCTTCCATGGACAGTTTAGGTGGAGGCCCAGGAACTGTGGGGATTGCAAGGACACCATAATCCTACAGGAGAAAATAAAAACATTGCTAGAGAAACTACTTGAATGCCAAACTGATTTAATTCTCTGTAAAGAGTATATATCACATTAAATACTAAAAGAGGGAGATTTTAGTTCATCTTGCCATTGGTGTTTGTTGTATGTAATCATGGAGTAAGCAAAAGCATCAAGAGAGGGGTTAGCAAGGAGCATAAAAGAGTATTTAAAACAAGTGACTCAAAGAGTTTTGTTATATTGGACGTGAATTTATACATTCAATTTATTTGTGTTTGTCCATATAATTAGCACATATAAAGAAGAAATAAGTTCAAAGGAAAGAAAATAGGAAAAAAAAGATGACAGGCGAAAAATGGGAAGTAGGATTACCCCCAAAAGAGCAGTCAAGGCGGACTGGAGTTCCGTTCTTACTGCATGACAGGACTCTATGTCTTCATATGTTGCTGTAAGGGCTTCCGAAACTCGTTCTAGTATTCCAGGACCTAAATTAGGCTTTGTAGTGCTGACCCATTCTCCATGGTTATTCTTGAATTCAAATCTGCAATTGAGCATTTCTTCATTAAGAAACTCGATAATAGCACTATTAAATATTCAATTCTACGAAAAGAATCTTGGGAGTCATTTACCAAATGTTTCTGCAACTTCTATCATGAGAGGATTGAACAAAAATCAAACATTATTATACTATCAAGTACTTCCGAGATATGAACACTTAATAGTAAGATTTAGATATGAACTCGTGGAGGGATAAACTCCTTTCAAATGGTGAGGACAAATCTCAAGGTAAGTTCAACGTATATACCATGAGGAATATTGGATGTCTCTGAATATAAAGGTTATATCTCCAACGACTTAATTTATTTACCGTAAGGAATATAAGAACACATCTTAACAACTGAGGAAGATATCAATACAAATGTAAGCAAATAGATGGTACAATTACAAACTTATATGCGAGATGAACTATAAAGAACATATTGGTGTTTCTTCTTGAAGGGTGCAGCTGATTAGAATTATTGAGTACATGAGCCAATTCTGAATGAAGCTACAAGATACACCACAGTTGAATTTGGTGATGCAGAATATAAAAACAGTGCAAATTTCAGATTACAATCATTAGTTGGTCTGATGTCATAATGATCAATATATGGTCGAATTTTGTTTAGATTGATCAAGTCTAATTACGAAGACATTCAAGTAATAAGTAATAATCCCCCTAGGTCAACATCTTAGTGCAAGAATTTTATATGGAAAACCATAATTTCCTGATAGTTCATGCATGCACATATATATATGTATGACAAAAGGCAAGCATTGCCCTGTTTCATTTAAATAAAATAAAAAGCAGCATAACATTTGTGCTTACTTGGACTTACCGTCCAAATCAAATCCCAAGCACCAAAACAGAATTAACAAAACTATATCACACCTAACCTGGGGGTAAAACTAGCATCTTAAAATAAGCACCACAACAAAACTCAGTCATACCAAACAAAACAAGTATTATATATGTACTAGACATGGATGAAAAATATGGTTGCAAGATGTGTGTGTGTGTGTGCAACAGAAATCATGTACACATTTAATGAATGAAAAATAACTTTTTGCAAATATGGAACTGTATATAGATAAGCAATTTATAGCATTTCACTATGGGGTTCCATGACAAGAAACCTCTGACTTTTCCATCACTTATTCCACAAGTAGACTTTGAAAGTGAAAGCACAGAAAGATCAAATAAAAACAACTCCAGAAATTTAAATCAGATATGATTGCAAGATTATAACCTTTGAATCAACCGCATGCAATGTGAAAGAACTGCCAATGCTGGTATAGAATATGCTTGATTCTCACAGAATTTACTGATGAAATTTCCTATGCTTGGAACATTGTTGCTAATATAGTCTCCAAGGTCCTTATTGTCTATTGTATTACCTGAAGTGATCAAATTGTACATAAACATACAATGACAAGCTGAAGTATGCCAGGAAATAAGAAGTGAATGCAGAGTCAAGTTTAACAGAAAGAACACGCACTTACCACCAAAGGTCTTCTCAACTGATACATTGAGGATATGATAAGTTTGGTCACTTGGAGAACCTAAATGTTGGAAGCAGTCACTAGGAATTATAACATGAGTAGGTTTCTTGGTAGCATCAATAGGTAACGGTAACGGTAACAATACTCGGCCAACTCGAGTTAAAGTTGTGAGATCTCTAGCAAACCATCCTGGATGAAAAGTTTGTGTCAAACAACTAATACAGATGTCAAAGAACTACTAAGCATAGAGGTCAACAACAGCATGAGCTTAGAGTAATGGATAGGCATTTCGCATAAAATTTTGAAACATGGAAATCTGTTGGTGCTCGTGCTGAAATTATAATTTGAAGTTTCATCTGAAACTAATCAGTTGTCAAAAATAATTAAGTGAATGAAAAATTACAATGCATTATTGTGCATTATCAGCACTTCTGTGGTACACTTGGCTCTATAGTATTTCACTCTCACAAACTTCTTAATCTTTCCATGTCAGTCTGTGTCAAGTGCAGTCATGCTATGAGATAGTACAGATCGTATCAGCCCTTTTGTGGAACTGGCATGTTAGTTGGTAATTTAGTTATAGCACACATGCTCATTAAATTAAATGTACAACAATGTAACAATTATTCACTCAATAGGTTTGTCTTCATAGTTTCTGATGGAAAGGTTTAGCGACATGAGCTGATGACTTAGCATCTTGATGTACAATCTTTACTGACAAATAATTAAAGATGCTAGATAGTTAACCATTTCCTTATCAGGTGGTGAGAAGTGTACCGACAGTATCAAAGCGTTGAGCCATTGGAATGACCCCAGTTTTCAAAACAACGCCATGTGAAGGCCGAAATCCAAAAATGCCACAATAGGCCGCAGGTACCCGAACACTTCCACCAGTGTCAGTACCTATGGAGAGCATCAAGAACCAATTACAATCAGAAAAATAAATTGATTAAAGACAGTGAAGAGAAAACCCAACTCATTGCAGCAAAAAAGCATGTAGATTGCTTAAACTAGTTAGAGAACTAATTGACTCAAAATCTAATGCTGTGAGTTAATGAACCAATAATCTACACCACACTACACACGAACAGATGATCAATAAGGTCATATGGCACTACAAAATGCAACTTCTTGTGAGACACAACCTAGAGAGAAATCAACAAGCTTCGCCGCAACCACTACAGCAGACCCACTGGACGATCCTCCTGGCACTCGATCCGGAGCACATGGATTAACAGGTGTGCCGTAATGCTTATTCTCCCCATTTATGCTGCAACAAACCTTTAACATGAATCATTGAATCATGATATAATAGCTTCAATGAATGGTCTAATAGAAGCGAAACATCTATAATCTCTAACCTATAAGCCATCTCATCCATGATAGTTTTACCAACACATACAGCACCTGCAGCAATAGTTGCCAAGACAACAGGAGAAGTAGATGTAGCTGCTGGGTGCGTCCTTGCCCAGTCTGGATTGCCAAAGCCAGTGACATGGCCACTGATATCAAATCTACAAGTAAATTCACGTTTACCCAAAAGGGCTTATCAAGCATTGAGTGGATAAAAAGCTTTTAGAACTGCAAATTCTGAAGGAATTGAGCAGAAGAAATTAAAACTTACATATCTTTGACAGCAAAAGTGAGACCTTGCAAAGGGAGTGGAGGCTGCTGGGGAGAGGGAGGAGGAGGATGCAGCTCGAATCTCTCGATGAAGGCGCCGAAATCGTCTCCTTTTGATTCCATCTTTTCTGGTGGATCTTGTCCGGGAACAGCTTAGATTTCTTTCCTGTTATCCTTTGCTTATCTCCTGTGGCATAGTGGCCGCCAATATAGCCGCAATTTTGCTTCTTTCTTTTAGAAATTAATAATCCAAATGTAAATTTGGAGATACACTTCTGTTTCAGCACTGTAAATCTAACAATCGAGTTCATGTGCGGTAAATGACGTGTCAAAGATAAACTATTCGAATAAATAAGATTGCGAGTAGGGCCTAGCCAAATACGCTAAAAATATATTTGGAAATTAAGAACACGGTATATACTAAGAAAGATTATTTCAGAAGTAATGATAATAATAATAATATAAGAAAGAAGCGATGATCGATGGTATGATGGGCCTTAGATTGATTCCATAAGTAGCCAAGTAGGCCTACCTAATTATCATCTATCCAAAAGAGCAATGGCATGATGATATCAATTACAACCACCAGCTCTACTAAATTCTTTTGTAGGTATTCAAAGTACGTGGACGGAGGCGAGACTGAGATAGAACTAACCAAGAGTGGGTGAGTTGCACCTAATTCCGTTTTACAAACAGTACATCATAACTAAACCATACCAACTTGTACGGAGCCAATAATTTTTCTGGGATGAGCTGGTTCTTCCATTTATAGTACTTCCCCGGCTGCCCTCCCTCCCGATGTCATATAAATATAGTAATCCATCGTCGCTGTAATATCCCATTTACCCTTTTATTTCTTTTCGAGAAGGAGAAGGAGAAGGAGAAGGAGAAGGATCCTCTTCTCGATTCTAACGTATTGATTTGCTTGCTTGCAGATTTGCAGGTGAGAAAAAGGATAAATTATTATTATTATTATTATTATTTAGTATTTAGTTAGTTTAGGAAAAGAGTTGCAAAACAGAATATGTATAGGGTTGGTTAGATTAGTTTATCTTTACCTTTATCTCGGCAAAATCCTTTTGTTTTTTATTGCGTAAATAATGGGGGCAGAATCGGGTCCCTCGATACTTGACCCGTGTTCTTCGTCTATGGAATTAATTAACCAACCCCAACCCCGAGGTCCCCAGCCTCAAGGTCCCCAACTCCAATCCGTTTCTCCTTTTTCTTTCTCCTCCTCCTCCTTCTTCCCGAGAATGTCGGCACTCGCTCCAATGGAGAAGCAAGCTTCCCATGGAGGCGATAAGGAAGGCACCGCCACCTTCCCCAACCGTTGGTTGCTCTCGAAGCTCCTCTCCGTGGCCCTCTTGGTTTCCCTCTCTCTCTCCCTGTGGACGCTCGACTTCTCTCCTCCTCCTCCTCCTCTCCATCTCAACCTCTACGTCGGCACCTACTCCATTTCTACTTCTCCTCCGCCGCCGCCGAGACCCGCCATTTTTAAGTGGATCTCCGTGCCCATGCCCTCCAACTTCACCTCCACCCTCCTCTCCCGCTGGCTCTCCCCTGGAGGGGAGCCCTGCCGTGACTCCGTCGCCACTAACATCTCCCTCCCCGCCCTCGACGGCGCCCCACGCGTGGAGCTCTCCGCCGCCGAGATCCACCGGTTCACCTTCTCGGCCCTCGACGCCTCCGGCCGGCCGCGCTGCCTCGGAGGCGACTACTTCGAGACCGACCTCTCCGGGGACTCTTGGAAATCGCGCCCGCCCGTCGTCGACCACGGGAACGGCTCCTACTCCTTCGAGCTCCAAGTCCACCCGGACTCCTCCGGCGAGTTCCAGCTCACCATCGTCCTCCTCTTCCGGAGCTTCCAGGGGCTAAAGTTCTCGCCGCAAAGGTTCAACTACCGTAAAGAAGTGCGGAGAATCCCGATTAGCTTCCGCCGGAGCAATGCCGGCACCCTACCGGACTTACACGTCTGCCGCAGGGCCGACTTCGCGAAGGAGATCTGGTCGGGCCGGTGGACTCGCCACGGCGGGGAGGAATCCTGCGAGGTCGACGACCAAGGCCGATACCGATGCCTCGACCCCAACTTCCCCTGCAAGAAGCCATGGTGCGAGGGGCCATTGGGGGCGTTGGAGAGCAACGGCTGGGTCTACTCCGCCCATTGCTCCTTCAAGATCTTCGCTCAGGACTCAGCATGGAGATGCCTCAGGAACAAATGGATCTTCTTCTGGGGCGACTCCAACCACGTCGACACGATCCGGAACATGCTCAATTTTATCCTCGGCCGGCCGGAGATCTCCGCCGTGCCGCGGCGATTCGACCTGCGCTTCACGAACCCGAGGAACGAGTCGGAGTCGGTCAGGATCACCAGCATCTTCAATGGGCATTGGAATGCGACTGAGAATTACTTAGGCTTGCAATCTTTGAGGAACGAGGAGTTCAAGAGGATGCTGTGGAAGTACTTCTCGACGGAGGAGGAGGAGGACCGGGTCCCGGACGCCGTGGTGCTAAACTCCGGCCTGCACGACGGCATCTACTGGAAGAGCATCCGGGCGTTCGCGGAGGGGGCGGAGTACGCTGCGAAGTTCTGGGAGGAGGTGATGAGGCATGTGGTCGAGAAGAGGGGAAAGACGATGCCGAGAATATTCTACCGGTCGACGATCGCCACGGGAGGGTACGCGAGGGACCTCGCCTTCAACCCCAGCAAGATGGAGGCGTTCAATGGCGTTCTGTTGGAGAAGCTGAAGGACAAAGGATTGCTTTCGGGCGGCGGGGTGATCGACGACTTCGACATGACGTTCCCCTGGCACTACGACAACCGGTGCAACGACGGCGTCCACTACGGGCGGTCGCCGGCGAAGGCGAGGTGGAGGGATGGGGTGGTGGGCCACCAGTACTTTGTAGACTTGATGCTAGGCCATGTTCTTCTCAATGCAGTCTGCAATGAGTGAAAAAAAAGTTAACTTCCCTCCCAGTGAGAATGGGGGGAGAGAGAAAGAGAGAAAGAGGAGAAGCTCCATTGGAGCTGAGCATGGACTTCCTCTAATTAATTTCAGGTAGTCAGGAAGAGGAAAACCGGCAATTTTGGCTGCTGATTGTTAATAGAGTTGATTTCTTTACATTGTAAGATATATATATATATACATTTATATATGGGTAATAGTTCTTCTAATTGAAAGGTTTCTGATACTGAAATATATGTCAATATATGGTGATAGATGTAATAAGTTCTTGATTTATATATGCAAGGAAGTCATTGTTTGCTGCAGTTTATTCTTTTATTACAATGAAGTGATGTGAATCATTTTAGGGTCAAGTTAGCATCCTCTCTATTTAAGCAGACGTCCAACTGGAGGTTTGTTTACACATCTATAATGATAAAGATTTGATGTCCCCTAAGTTACGATTCCAGATAAAAAGTTTGTTTCTGGTGCTATCTGGCATGGATGGCTATGGAGAAAAGTTAGGTCCTATAGATTTTCATATCTTCAACAAATATCTTATTACTCTGATGCTTTTCAAGAAATATTCGTGACATCATGATTCTTATTGAAACGAGGCGTTGGAGAGGATAAAGTCTAATATCAAAGGCATTATAATTATGCATGGGCAGGATAAAGTCTGGCATGGGCTTTGGCCCATCTGGATTGAGTTCAAATTCCAGCCTTTAGCCTGCCTGACTAGTATGAGGATCGGACTTAGCCGAGTTGGACACTGTAGCTCGTCGTGTAGATAACTAGTTTAGCCATGATAGAATTTGTTTAGACTAGGTTTGGTGAGAGTATAGCACCAATGTATCAGCTTATTTAAATTCTAAGTTCCTTTTCGGGCATTATTAGGGCCGGCAAATATGCACAATTAATGCGTTTTAACTTACATCTAACGGCATACTTAAAGAATTGAATTCATGCTCTACTTTAAATCCATTTACCTAATAATGTTTTTGATTGAAGTATAGTTTTGCAACACATGATTGACTACCAGTCAAATATAAGTAAACTTTTACTTGGTTGAAAGTTTGGCAACCACTCAGATCAGGCTGCCACTACCCTCCAGCTACGGCTGGAAGTTCCTAACTCACTCAGAGCTAGCTGGATCTTATCACATGATACTGAATATAATATGAGCTCAACACAGATCAAAAGGTGCTAAATTATTTCACCTTCTTTTCCATTAGACCAGCCTGATTAAAAAACATACAATGAGCACCTTGGCCCACCCAAAATAGCAATCAATAATATTCTACAGACTTCAAAAGAAGAGGGTGCTGCAGCTTACTCTGAGCCCTCTTCAGAGATACAATTGGGGCTTATGGCAAAATCTTATTGTTGGCAAGTTTACAAGCAATCACTAATGTGACCTTTAACAATTGTAAAACAAACTTAAAGGGCCAGAATATTAGAGTTAGTAATAGAGCTAATAGAAGAGGCCAGCCTTTGCTGCACCACCTCTTGCCACAGAGGCCTGTTTAGAGTACAATTGACTAGTGTTGTTAGTAACATGGGAGACTGCTGCTACTCCAGATCTCTCATGCTGCAGCCTCTGTGATTTGGAATTGAATGAGTTGGGCCTACTTGATCTGTTCTTCTTCCTTGGGAGTGTGGATCTTGGGATGAACACCCCTGTTCCTTTGCTTTCCCTTCTGTGTGCCACCTCATAGGTATATGACGGTGGGATGATGGCCTGAGGAAAGTAAGGGAATCCCATTCCCTCCTGTTTCCATTCCAATTCCAAACAAACACTAATGAATCTGTGCACTTCTAGCAAACCAAACATCTAAGATATAAATCTCCTATAAGACGTGGGCACTAACCTGGGCTGGAAGCGGCGGGCATTGCACAGGGTATTCCTCCTCCTCATCCATTATTAGCAGCGCAATCTGCTTGCTGAGATCTGCAAAGAAGACATCATCTTCCACCTCCATAGACTACCACCGTCAACAAATCGATCGAGAGATAGGGAGAGAGAATGATAAATATGGATGAAAGTTGGGATCTTTTTCTATCTACTTATCACCATCTACTTCCATAGATCTTCCTTCCTTCCTTTCTCTTGTAGTTTCTGTGGGAGGGGGGGTGGACAATGGGGGTTTAATAGTTGAGCCTGGTGATGGGGGGAAGAGGGCATGTGGATTCGGTGTGGATTTTGGGCCCCACGGCAGTTGGCTAATCCCTCTTTTTTGGCCCCAGGAAATTTAGATGGAATTATTTTGGTGCATAGGATTTATAAACGCGTTCTAATATTTATCCAGTTGGGAGAAAGGGAGAAGGGAGAAGGGGGTGGGGGGGATGAGGGGCATCAGGCAAGCACTTTGCCAACGAAGACATCAATCATCCAACGTACTCTCCACCACATCCTCCTCTGCTCCCATGGCACCACCAACTTGAGGAATGTCTTTCGGCCTCCCTTTTTTATAAGCTAAATTCCACTTTTATGGTTTTAACCCCCTCGAATTAATCATATTAATAGATCGAATTAATTAAAATTGGCTTCTTTCTTGACGAAAATAGAAGTGCCCACTCTTTAATTATAGAGTTGAATTTTAAGTCATAACTAGTAAGGCTCACTTCCCTCCACGTCAACCACTCTACTTAAGCTCCACATCTCACGTCAGCTGATGATGTGGACCGTTGGACCAGTACTTGCTTCACCTTCACTTAGCCAAAATTCTCTATTATTTATCTCTAGTTTTTTTTTCAAACATAATAATCTCTTATTTATTTATTTATTTTTAAATTCTCTCATAGTGGTGGCCAAGGATGATACACTATAGAGTCTAACCCACCAATCAAATCCTATCCAGCTCAGATTTATCGGGTTTGGATCCTCAGAATCCTATCCATTTAGCTAGCAGATAAGATTTCAGCCAGGAACTAGGAAATCCAGTAATGGATAATGTCCATATACAACATTAATGACTACTCCTATCAGAATAGTTTTGACATTTGTTAACTACTTTCCAGTAGTTATTGAGCTTGGTTTCTTGCACAGCTGGATGAAAGCAATATACATTGCAACAGCTCTGGTGAGCAGGTTCAATGCATGTTATAGCCTAGAAATTTTAATCACAATGGTCTGGAGAAGTTATTCAGAGGATATATTAAGAGATATCAATGTAATCAGATGTTAGAATATAAAATATAAAAGTTACTTTGTTCTTTAACAACCTAAACTTTTAGACTAGTTAGTGAGTTAAGTAGAAGCCCTGGGTTCCCAAAACTCATTTATTGTTTAGAAGTATAAAATTTTTACTCTTGTTTTAATTGATTAAAAGAGTCCCAACCAAACATATAACTCTGTATAGTAAAAATTTAATAATGCCCCAATTAAATTAATATTAATGAGATTTAAACTCGAGAAACATTATATATTAATATAATATGAGCCTTTTTTAAAGGAACTTTTTATCTCATGGACCATATTTTTCATTACATTTTTTGATAGAAGTTGTAATTGTAATTAGGTAAAATTGAGGTGATATTTGACTTTCATTAAAATCTGTAACACTAGTAGAAGAAATAATTTTATGGTTAACAGCTTAAGCTAGTTATGCCCTAGTCAACTGTGTTAGTATGGTGTGGCTTGACCCACTATCTAATTTCTACTTTAATCTTGTTTCGATTCAATGAGTAGGTCTCAAAACTATTTTTAGAAAAAAAATTTAGGTGATATTTGAACAATCCAATAGCAATCATAATAAATCTTTTCCCCTCATTTTTACAAACTATTTTGTACCTTTATCATTAAGTAATTGTAGCCTTGTGAGGGTTACTTTGTCTCTTCTCTTCAACCCAACACTAATTGCTAATTTTTAACCAAATTTTATCAGCTAATTTTTATCTAAATCATCTGATTTAGATCCTAACATAGGCTTCTAGTAAAAACTAGACATGAGTTAAGCAAAGAGTCGGTCACATTTTCTTAATATAAAGACACATAAGTTTTACTAAATTTTAACCAACATACTAAGTTATAAAATATTATTCAGCTAAACTACTTCTCTAGTAAACCAGAACGAATTAAATCACTAATAATTAAATAGTTAATTTATAATAAATAGTTTTTAGAATTGGAATCGATTTTATGACCTACTAACTAACGCTAAACTTAGTTATGAATCATAACATCAATGAAAATATCATGAAAAGTAAGACCCACCTTTATCTTGATCATCCTATCATAGGGAGTACAGATCATAGATAGCTGTCTTAATGAGATGGAGCAGTGGAAAACTCTAATAAGTCTTCTTCTTTACAGGGGACTTGTCTCACAGTTCACTACCAGTTGCAGGAATTATTAAAATTGCTCCAGTTTTTATTCTCTCTCTCTCCATCTATATATACATATATGCTTTAGTAGTGCATGTCAGTCACCAAACAGCTGGGGATGCTGCCATCCCTCAGTTGTTATCAGAATACATGTCATCTCAAAGCCCTATTCCCACTGGTATATATTGTCTTCTTCCTAGACTTAGAGGAGGTCAAAGGTTCAAAGTTATTTACTTTATAAACCCTCAGTTGATCTAATGTGAATCTATAATGTCAGACAACAAAAAGTATATAATATATAATATATAAAGGCGAGACATGCGGTCCGAAGATTGGGTCTAATTTGGAAGCCAGATGTTTGTTTGCAGGAGTTGGCATCCAGTGAAGTATTAAGTAATAAATTAATGGAGGAGATTGCAATTAATGTTTGTTTTCTTTCTGGTATCAGATGCACGTCTAAGCCCTTGTATTGAGTTGGGACACGTGACAGCATTGGCGGTGGTCGGTTGGGTGGGGGAAGGTAAGGTGGCAGATGACTGTGGAGCACGTGGCTCCTCCCTCCAGCCTTTCACCCGATCCAGCTCATATTCTCATTTCTGTGGGAGGAGAGATTCCAGAGGTTAATCTAATGGGCCGGGACGGTGGAATTTGGCCCAAGACCAAGCCCAAGATGAAGACTGTGGGCTTTTAAAGCTAATAAAAGATGCCTATTGGAACTTGGGAGAGGGCCCCACGGGGATGGCCTGTAGTAGACATGATCATCGGCTGGGCCAGACTTTTCGGGCCAATCGGGCTTAAATATTTGTTCACGGCCTGACCCACCAATTACTCGATCCGGGCCAGGTTCGTGTCGGGCTAGAATATTCTAGCCTATTACCGCCCACTAGCCCATTACATATTGGGTTTGGGTTGGGTATAATGGCTCTAACATAATGCGTTAAATATAAAATTATTATATTTTATTGGGCCGGGTTTAATGGGTTTATATGAAGAAGTTTTAGTTATCTTTCATGAAAACATACATATATATTAATATATAGTTTACTAAATATCTAATGTATGACTAAAATAATTATATGAATATGTATACATTATGGGTTAGGCTATAGATGAGAGTAGTGGATCGAGCTTTCGGGTCGGGCTGGGTAGGCAAAGGCTTAGCTTATGCCACCCACTACCATATTGGGCTCGAGTCGGGCCAGGCCTAAATCGGGTTCAGGCCGAGCTTAGCTCGACTAAAACCGGATAGGTTCGGGCCGAATTTGGGTGAGTCGAGCCTAATGAGCATAAGCTGAAGCTAGCTCGCTTTGGCTCAGTTGGATAGGCTCGCCTCAAAAAATTATTTATTAATACATATTATATGTAAATGTATCTATTAAATCTTTTGACCAAAGTAGTCATGTATTAAAATTTATTTATTAATATAGATTGCTCCTCAAATTTACTATCAAAATAGGTCTATTGCATTATAGCAATACAAAAAATGTTTAATTCATAAGCTTTTTACCATTAGGGTAGAAATGCTACCAAGATAAAAGTTTTTATATAAAAGTAAAGTTTTAACATAAGCAACTAAAATATTAAATTAAATGAATTCTTACAAATAAAATGCTGAAATGTTCAATATTTTATTGTAAAATAAAAACGTCAAACTCGAGTTAAATAAAAACATAAAATACTTATAAATTCAATGTTTTAGTTATAGCTACAGGTAAAAATTTCTTCGTAATAATAAATATAAAAAACAATCTATTTTGGTATAAAAAAATATTAAAAAGTTTAGAAAATTTGATGTTAAAAAAAAATTACAACATTTCCATAGTTAATTAAGTATTATTTTGAGATTAAAGCAAAAGGTGTACATCCTGAGGTTCATGAAAACTAATTCAAATCAATGACTGGGAAAAGTATTAAATTCTTCCCCGTTTGGTCTCCCGAGTCTCTCTCCCCTCCGTCGCCTTCTACTGGTCGGAGTGATGGTCCCGAACGGGGTTACGACGGCCGTCGACGTCCTGCAAGGGTTAATTTGATGCAAATTTACACTGGCGGAGGGAGTGATTTCCCTGCCTTCTCGGCTATCCTCTTGGAGGACTTTTCCTTAATTATCTCTTTGTAAATTATTCGTAATAAGGATTAAATCATATTAATGTTGCCTTTAATCAAACAATGATGCAAAGCTAACTATGGTTTTCTTTTCTGAAGGAATCGCCGGCAACCGGACCTGGGCATTTTTATTTGTTTTTTTAAGATCCTTTTTTCTTAACATTATAAATGAGACATTACTAGGAAATTAATTAAGTGTATATATAAATGAATCACTCATAGACTCTCCTTATTCTGAGTTATTCTTTTAGTTGAATTCTTAATCACTGAGTGTCTCAACTATTGGAATACTAGACAAAAGAGCTTAATATATTAATTTGTTGGAATATAAAGGATTAAAATTGCTAGTCTCTAAACAGCGTAAGATTGTGAATTATTTATATCACTAAAGAAGCATCTAATGTTGGAAAGATAAGTCAAATACAACACTCCATGAAGATAACTTTCCTATGCCAGAGAAAGCCAAAGAACTCCGGAAACTAGCTAGGAGAGGGCATCTAAATATCATACAAAGCCAAATAAATCCGGACATAGTTCTGTTTTGAAATGTCAAATACCAAGGCAACAAAGGTACAACTTTGAGAAGGATTTAAATTTTAAAGCTCCTGGTTTTTTTATCTGTTCCCTAGGAGAAAGATGAACAGCCTCACAATTGCTATGCTAGTGATGATGTCTGGAGCAATGGTCAGTAGCATTCCCAACACCAACATCACTCAAGTGCTATGCAACTCCAAGACATACACCAGCGGAGATCCTTTTGCTATCAGTCTGGCTTATGTCCTCTCGGATCTGCTAACAGTTACACCAACTTACAAGGATCAAAACTACTACAACATCTCCCCCTACCCTAATGCCTTTGCATATGGGCATGCGATGTGCGTGAATAACCTCACGACCGGAGATTGTTCGCTTTGTCTCCGGTCGGCGGAGCAGAAGATGAATAGCACTTGTGGCATGAGGATCGGAGCGAGATCGGTGCTCGTTGATTGTGCCACCAGGTATGAGCAGTATCCGTTTGTTAATTAACCTTGCCCACCAGATTGTTTAAATGTTCGCATTCTCGGGTTGTTATTGGTGTTCTCAGTGTTGTTTCTATGAATTTCCAAGAGCAGTGCAGACAAGCAATGTATGCCTATTGTGGTCATGACTATTAATTACCGTATGGAGCTGAACTGCTGATCCATGCTGCTGTATGTATACCATAATATTACTTTCAATATTTGGCTCTAGAGTGAACCAAGAATTAATGAGACACGGTATTCTCTGCTTGAATCAGTAGAGATGAAACACGGTATGTTAATCAAAACATATATATATATATAGCACTTGTACGAGAAAGCCAACTGCACAAGCAATAGCACATAAAAGCAACTGAATCTTTCTAAACAGGCCTTCTAGATCCTTTAAATTTACTACCTCTTTAGCAAAATTTAAGCAAGTTTCTACTTAAGCTTTTAAAACTGCAGTAAAGAAGCATGCATGCACTCATTCCAAATAGGTCGGCAAAAAGAAAAAAGGAAAAGATGAACTACTGTCTATGAGAACACATTGTTTCATATATTTTTTATACTCAAAAAGAGAAAAGATAAAAATCATCTAATACAAGACGAATGAGGGCAAAATTATGTCTTTACATAGAATTTCTCAAGTGAACAAAGAAGAATAGTCATTATCAACTCCAATATTCTGTTTCCTCCGGCATCACAACCCATTGTTCTACAATCTATACTTCTCCCTTTTGAATTCTTCGAAAGGTAATAATCTCAGACACTGAGCAGTAGAGTGGACAGATCCAACCTGGCCCCGTTTGGAGGATTGACACACTAAAGTTTTGTATACCATTTCCTACTTCTATTTGGTACTTGTACCAAATAACTAGAACCCACATTGCATCTGATCTCAAATTAGACAAATGATTCCAAGAACATAACTAATCACCAGAATGTCAAAAGAAAAAACTGTACCATTTGAGATCTGAAACTATAAACACCTAATAATCTGTTTTGCATGGAATGTTCGATATGTTGTCTGATGAACAAATTCAAGAGCTACCAGCTGTATCCATGTCCGTCATTCCATCTCCAACTCCTTGAAATACAACTCGTAATTTCCTTAGGCAAGATACTTTCTTGCCATTCTTCTCACAAGCACCACTGACATGAAGAGTGTCCCTCGAGACTTTACCCAAGAGATCAAACATTAGAAGAGTAAGATTTGATCGAGTCATTTCTTCTAGTATCGGAGGCGACTGCATGTACAAATTCTTGCCTTGGTGTGTGACACTAGGTTTTGACAAAAGAATTTCAGGATGTTGCCCGAGCATTTCAATGAACTGTCACAAGGGAAAAAGACGAGCATAATCTGTCAGTAAAATAACGTGGAAATAGCTCCTCCATAAATGGTAATATATTATTGCTAAGGTTTTCCAAAGGCAAAAGGTGCGGTGCACAACTCAATTAGAAATGGATTGCAAATAACAATATAATTTGCACATGTGTAATCAAGGAAAAGGAAACATGATCCAATGACATCTTCCATTCTCTCAGCACTTCTGTTTTCGCTTCTTTTTCAAACAAGAGGTTTCATGATATAATAATAACTCAGCAAATTTCAACATTTTCTTAACTAAGCGTAATTCATTCCCCACATTCCCATCCCCACCCCAGCCTATAAACAAGTTGTGCTTACTTGCAACTATGATATTAATTACTGACAAACCTTGCCCTTTTTATAATCAGATCATTAAGCTCAAATAAGAATTAATAGAGTTTCTCGCTTCTGCAATAATTTTCATGTACACGCATGCTTATTTTCTTGTTACACCAACCATCTTTGAAGAATCCAGAGTTCCAAATGAAGCATATACTTATACAAGGTCCTTAACCATTCTCATAGGGCATACGAACAGTTGGAAGTAGATAGATAAGCAACCCCTCCAATGCCAAACACATTATATATAGATTTACATATAGATGATATACCATAGTTACATCCTTGTAGATTTTATTTTGATAGGGCATCGTCCATACTTGGTATTGTTTATTTCTCTTGTTAGTGAACTTAAAAATTAAAACTAGGACGGAGGAGAAAGAATTTTTAAAATAACTTTCATCAAATCAAAGATAAGATTGTAATTGAATTTATATGTAGTATAAATTTTAATCAATAAAATAATATTCTATTAATAATTAATTTAAAAAGTCTTTAAAAAGTACAAATTTATTTTTTCAAATAAATGTTATATGAGCCATGGAAGGATCTTACAAACCTACAGTTATAGACCAACCCAATAACCAGAAATGGCTGAGATATAGTATCTGGATCTAAATCATTGCCAATTACAGGTAGCAAATGATCAAAAATTTAACCAAAATGATATTTGTCTAGTCTACAATCACATCATATATGTCTATACGTGTATATATGCAAATTGTTAAGCAACCTTCACTAAGAGAATACCTAATATGCAGGGAGATCTAATCGGTTGACAATAAAGGAATTATGCTGGCAAGTGTATCTAGAACACATGATTGAAACAAATGCACACCCACTTATGGCATCAAAACTGGCACTTCTAATTGTTCTTTATGTGTGCTTCATCAGAAGCTAATAAATCCCCTCTCCAATAGACCAATCTCTCTAATGAAACAACTGCACTGTACCAACAGTTCCCAGTTCATGAACAAGAAAAAATCATGGCAAATAACCACATTCCTTATATTAATGTGTTTCTTATTTATTTTTATTTTCTACGTCTTCCACAAATATGGTTCTTGCAAAATACACAATTTGGAGAAGCCTTTACATATGAAAATCAAATGAAGATCACAAAATATAAACTTAGCAAGAAAAAGAAATTAACTTCTGGCGTGAAGACTAGTTTGAATTACCTGGTAAAGAGTAACTGAGGGTTTTATCTCAAGAAGAGTGCCAGGTCCGCATACAAGACAGTCCTTATCTTTGACAAAATCAGTGACTTTGACGTGAGTTCCTACAAGGCCATTATACCTAAAAAACTATCATGATTAGTTGATTACTTTGCAGAACTAACACTCTTAAAAATAGAGAAGATTATGATTAGTTTGCATGCAGTAAGTTGAAAGACAAAATGCTCGTAATGATAATAATGATAACTAGCCAGCAATCTATATATAACCAGAAAGGTCAAAAGATGACAAACTTTATATATAACCATAACTGAATTCTTTATATTACTTAGGCAAATAATTGGTAGTGAAAAAATCATAAAACTCCGCATCATTATACACACTCATTTTCTAGTATCGAATAGCATCATGTAATATAAGGATGATATTATATGAATATTTACATCATAAAAATAGTCTATCCTATAAGAATTTTATTTTATTGGCGATATGTTTCAAAATATTCTAAAGTCTCATAATGATCATAAAGAATTTCAAGTGAAAAGGCATATCTTCTGGAAATTGTTCTAACCATATTAAAAGAGATTCGAACCAAAAAGTCCAAGACCTTTGATGTACAGGTGTTAAAAGATGTGCTCTAATTATATATGAAAGGCAAAAGGCAAAACATGGACTTTTGGTGTCAGACATTTGAATGCATAAATTTTTGTGAATGTGAAGCTTTCATAGAGAATCTTTGAGGGCTTATTATACCTTATTTGAAGAAGGTATATAAGGAGTTTTTAACGCAACCCTATGTAGTCGTTTTTATTTATACTTCAAGAAACTTTTGAAGAACGACCAACGACTTCAGACGAAAGTGCTAAATCAATCTTGTACTCATTATATTTACATCAAATCTAAAAAACTATATCTCGAGAATCAATATCAAGTGTCATTAAGATCACAAAATCAATCACGGAAAACAGTGCATCATGAGTTTGAACGTACAAGACCTTATAAACATAGTCGTGGGGAAATAGTCTGTAAGTCAATCTTGTAGTTGCTATGATTATTAGTGATTAATTTTAATTCAAGTTTGCATCCATAATTTTTTACCCATGTCTACGATTTTACCACGTAAATTTATTTTCACTTTGTGATAGTATTTTCACATCTATTTTTTGTTTTTTTATTATTAATAGCATGTCGTAGATCTAATCCCATATGACACTCTTGATATAATTTTCCATATATAAATTAATAAGATGAAACCTAAAGATCAAAGATAGATGAAGCTTCGCAGAGCTAGTTCTTAAAAACATATTTTGAGACAATATCGCAATTATCACCGCAATATTCGAGTTTCTTGTCAAAGTATTACAACCTATAGATAGTGATAAGTCTGAAATGAGATTTTTTGTATGAGGTTATACACATAGCAAAATAATTGATGGATTATTGGATAATAGAAACAACCCTTAGTCAAATGAGGCATTATAAGAAGGACTGACAGTAATGAGGGTAGAGGCTAATATGAATTGTTCAACAACAATGGATAAAGTAGTATTAACAGCACCAATAATACTTCTGATCTTGATGATACACTTGGTAGTGAGATCATCTCTCCCACATTTGCTGAGAAAAGTCATAGGTTAAAAATAGAGAAACTAAAGATATACATATATATCAGTCGAGCTTGACAATTGCCCTCTCTTGATTGGTAAAAATTTCCTAGGCCCAACTATTTAGTTATTATGATTATTTTTCAATCATAAATTTTGTTAGATGAGAAATGTCACGTCCTTCCCTTCACATTAATTCCCAACCATTCAGTAGGGTCCATTGTCAACATGTTAGGCTAAAAATATGGAAAATCAAACAAATTTTTAATCTTGCAGCCGCACCCTTATATTGTTTTATTCTACGTAATCCCCCCAAAACATTCTTTGTATTTACAGATTTTATATAGAGTAAATATCGAATTTGTGCATATGCTAATAGTAATCCCGTGATTTATGAAGCACAAATACTTCGTTTAATCTCTGTACCGGTATCTGATATGTATCAAACTCCAATATGGCATTATACCTATCTGATACTGCTAGAGAAATATCTGAATTAAAAATAATAGTTCCGATACGGCGAGATATGACTACAATACATTTCTTGATCATCCAATCTTTTTTTTTTTGGGTTGCTAAAAGATGCTATAAAACATATACATTATGTATATAGGATCATTCGATCCTTTATGATATTTTAAGTTTTGTTTATTTGACAGTGAATTAAATATATATTTTGAAAATCATTTAAAGATCCAAAATAGTTGTAAATGTATAGTTGAATTAGATTTCATTGTTTCACTAATATTTTGAGTTTCATATTAATTTTTGTTATAATATTATTCTAAAGTTTTAAATATATGGATATTAAATCTGTAGCTTTTTTTTTCTTTTATCTTATCATTTTTGGGATGTTATCATTTTTTTACCATATGTTATATTGGTTGACAAAAGATTAAAAATACATTATTTATTTCTTTATTGATCAACGTATTCATGCCAATCTATATCCTACTTTTAAAAATTTATCGTATCCCATATTAAAGTATCCACATATCTTGTAACCATATCTCTGCTTTATAGCGGGTGATATATAATATAAATTAGTTGGTTCTATATGGTAAGATAAAAGAAATAGGTAATCAAAATTGAAAACAATATTGTTTTTTATTTTCTTTTGAGAGGTGGGAATTCACGATGTCTTAGTTAAACCTATGTCACTAAAATTTGGACACAGAAACACTCATATAATAGGATCCTTTTAACCATCAAAATACGATTCCCTTTAACCATTTTGATTTTTTTTTTTTATACAGATACCCAAAATTTATAGCAATTCTTTCAACAATGGAATGCTTTTTGAAAATTAGATCTCATTGAGGTCCTAGAAAATAACTATAATCTTTAGCAAGTTCAGATTAATTAACATTAATCTATTATCTCCTGATCACAAGTACAAGTAAAACCTTTTTTTCCTTCGAGAAAAGTGGGATAGTGCCCTATCATATTTGTCCGGTAAAAGTTTGTTGATGTTAACTAACTTATATAATAACTTTTGAATACTGAACTATAATAAATTTTAATAGTTTTGCCTCCCGGCCAACAAAAATTACTAGCTCTGCCATTGCCTATAACTCTGATTCATAGAGTAGTCATTTTTTAAAGTGGTCATATAATTCATATGCTATTTATTATTCTAAATTCCTAATCCTCAGACATAATAAGAAAATTAGTCATTTGATATGACTAGTTTGATGCAATCACTCTTTAAAATACTTAGCGGTCCATTAATATTTTCTCATAGTGATAATGATAATGACCAACACAGAAATTTATAAATCCAACTTTTAATATAACGTGGTTTTGAGTGAGTACTTTTGTTTCTAGACTTCCTATGTAAGTAATTTTGTTTTATTTTAGTATTTTTTTCTAAATTTTTGGAAATTTGTCTGCATTAAATAATTTTTACAATTTCACATAATTACAAATTTGTCGGTATTGATATGGCTGACACGTATCGTTTTCAATCGATCATGATTTCGATACTCAGAACCCTTGGCTTAAGCTATTAAAGAACAATAATTTTTATATTTTATATTCTAATAGACAGAGGTAAGCAAATAAAAATTATAGTTAATTCCGACAATAAGTATCTACTACCAGTAAAGAGAAAAGAATAAGAGATGATATTCTAAAGCTTTGAAATTGTTTTCTAGATCAGAAAATAAGATTGTTAGCCTCATTCACCATATAAATTATGCCTTGACAGTAGAATTGACATCAATAGCATTATCGTTAGACTTGCAAATAGCAAATCTGGTCCCTTATCAGCTTAACACTCCAAGAATGAAATTTCAAATCTTGCTTATCAAAGTTCCTCAAGATAAAATTTTATCAACCGGATATTCCAGTGACCTCAACAGTTCAAACAATGGTTTGAAGTTTCACCCGAGAGAATTGTAGTGGCCGAACTTATTGAAAACTAAGACCAAATTCAATGGTTAAGGCCAAAACTATCAAGGTTGCTAGGTTTGACGTTTGTTTTGGACCACAATCAGCTGAAACCAAGTTGCAGCTGAAACCAAATTATTGTGACCTGAAATTTCCTTTTCTTTTAAGGGGTCAAAATAGAAATAAACTGAAACTTTGAACCATGGTTCAAACTATTTTTGGCACCTAAAACATAGTTTCATTTAGTTAAAGTGTCCTATTATTCAACTGATCAAAAGACCAAAGTTGTGGAAATAACCTCTTCAGTAATTGAGGGTAAGGCTGCCGGCTACATACAATTTCCCTCCCTAGACTTTATATCCCTGGGAGCATTGTACATTGCAATGCCCTTTGAATTGAATTAACCATCTATATCTAAGATTGAGTGGTCGATAAAGTCTTGAAATAATGTCAATACTATTAGAACATATCACATAAAACATGTGAGTCAAAGACTGTCAACATTTCAGTCACAGAAAGCTAAAATAAAGGTTTCCAATTTCTAAATTTAAAAGATTAATTATCAGAAAACAAGACTCACGTAAGATAATTGGATAAAGTCTTGCTGCATCCAGATACAATCTTTAAGGCTTCCAAAGCACAAGCAGCAGATACAATTGCATTTGTAGAAGCAATAGCTGGAATGATATTCTTGACGACGCCCTACACAACATACAGATATAGCTTGCTACTGAATGATTTTTAACTTTGTAAAAAGTACAAAAGGTTCACTAACATCATATTAAAGAAACGAGAGCTTGCTTGCAGGTTCAGAGGGTGAAAAAAGGACAAAGCCCAGAGATAATTTTGGAACTCCACAACGGGGTCATATATGAAAACTAATATGATGTTTACATTTAGATAAATTATATAAGATGGATAATCCTGATGTTTGATGCCCTTATTAACAGCGAATATGTGAATATGTTATGTCTAATTGTCATTCTTAAGAGTGAATATGTTGTTTACTCCTATAATACTCCAAAACAGTCGACGATGTACTTCTGCAGTATCTTAAAGCTTAAAATACAGAACCTTTACATAAAAGGCCTAAGTGACATTCTTGAACAGGTTGCTATAGATAGTCTTAAGTACTTAAGCTTAATAGCAACCAAAAAAAAAGAGATAAGATAAGAGTACCTGAGTCAAGGAATAAGTAACTCCAGTGATGCCAAAAAGCTCTGCTCTCTTTAGAGCCTGTGTAAGTATTACACATGAAAAGTTGGAACTAAAATTTAGATGAAAGAGTGAGGAACCTTATAAGCTAGCAAACCTCTGAGTAAACCCACTGCATGTGCTCAGGATCATCAGCGTCAAAAGGTTTTCCACTGTGTACCTACCAAAATGGATTCAAATGATTAAACTCCCAAAAGCTTTAAAAGTATCAAGAAATGAAGAGATTTTAGTAGTACCTCATCCCACTTGATCAAATGTGCATATTCAATACAATGAGCAGCAGTACGTGGTGTCTCTGCAAGAGTACATAATGGGAACTTCACCTGAGGAGGAAAAAGCCAAATGTTGCACTCAAAGCAAGGTGTTGACCCTGGCAATATCACTCGAGCGTGACCTTTAAAACCCTCAGTTCCACCATCAACCATAGGTTTGACTGTTTCTGCTACTGGGTTGTCATCATGGTCATACTCTACATTTACCATAAAAATGACACATATTAGCTAATATTGGAGGAGTGAAAGTAACTATAAAAGCATGCATATGTATGTCATTAATATAAAATGTGATACCCTTAATAACAAGCAGCTATACTGAACACATTGTCATACTGTTCTAATATAGGAAGGAAAAAAAGCAAAATCAACAAATCTCAAATGCAATTATTACAGGAACCAAATGTGTTATCTGAATATGAGAAACTTACCTAGGAAACTACAAGCTACAGAATTTATATAGCTGCGAGCCTCAATTGAATCGAGACCAAGAACAATAATACTGAAATCGCTGTAAAATTCTATGTCCTTATCCTCAATCCTACAAAAATGAGGTACAATAGTCACCCCACTAACTCTTTCCATAACGCGCTTTGCAGCTACTTCTGCCTTGGACTTTCCAACATCTTGTAGCCTGTAGCACCATTATCAAAGAGAGAGTATATAATTATATATGTATCAGGAACACTTTAGAAAGCAGGATTCTCTTGAAGCTCAGTGAAAGATTATGCTAGAATGCTTATGCAGGTTATAATCATATGTTTGTGGTTGACTAGATCATGCTTGTGGATGAATTAATGCAAACGCTTTCTAACAAGTAAATCACGAGAGGAAATAATTTGAGTGGAACCAAATTTTACAAGTCCTAGTTCAGTCAGTACTTAATAATGCAATAAATGAGTTCAAACATGCATACTGATTAACAAATTAAATAGATTTTCCGACCTAAAGTTAACACCATTCTAAGAAGGAACGAGAAAAGAAGGGCAAATCCAAAAGGATCGTTTTAAACCTGAAGAGGAACTGGCGATTTAGATTGGAGACCTCGATGGTGTCCATATCAATGACATCAATGCTCTTGAAACCACACAGAGCCAAATCCTTGAGCAGCTCGCAGCCCAACCCACCAGCCCCGACCACCAAAACCCTCGCGTACTCCCCGATCTCCTCCCGCAGCTGCATCCAAGAACCGGAATCCCCGGAAATATTTGAGACAAGAGAAAGAGAGCATAGGGGTAGAGAATTGAGAGGATGAGGGACTCACGGTCGGGGAGGGGTCGAAGCCATTGGAGACGATGTTGCCGGGCCTGGCGAGGAGCATGTCGAGATCTCTCCATCTCCCTTGCTGAGATGAGAGGTCGCCCATCTTCTACCCAGAGAAAAAGGGAGTGAGCCTTTGCTGCCTTCGGTTGCTACGAAAAGGGGAATTGCTCCAAATCTTGATGCGGGACTATTTCAATTTTCTTTTTTCAACTAATTACAGGAGCATAGATGAGTTAAATCATTCTAGAAGAATAGCCGAACAACATTGATAAAAAAAAAAAAAAAACCCAGTTGGTCTCAATAATCTTCTTACCTTTTCAAGTCATTATTTCATCGAGTTATTGCTTGTAGCTACCACGCTGCAGAGTTGCTCCTTTAAATTAATACACCGTTGAGCTATTAAACTAAATCGAATCAAATTGCTAAGCTAAATCACTAATATTTAAACAATTTGTCCATAATAAATTTATTTAGACCTTGAGGTACTCTCCCAAACGCAATTTATATAGAAAATATATTTTTCATTATCTTAACAAATTAATGAATCTAATAAGAATCATAATCTTTTATAGTGATTTTTCGTGTGAAGCTCGCAAAAAATATAGTAGTTTAAAAATAAATTTGTATAAGGTAGTAGTTTGACAAATATAACGAAAATATACTATTATTATTATCGAACTCCGCTTATATTTAAAACGAGTCGAGCTTGATTAATTAGATCAAGCTAAAAATTAATTTATATTTAGTAATATATATAAAATAATAAAATTTAATTTAATTTTGTCGCTTATGCCATTCAAAATTCAATTCAAGTTGTATGCCTCGTAAAACTACTCGAAATAGGTTGGGCTTAAAATAGATTAGGGTTGAAACTTATTTCAACCTAAGAACATAACCTGATAGTGAGATTTAGAAATGAGTAATTAAGCTCAGTGTTAAAATAGTAACATATAATATAAGTTATTTTAACCAATTGAGCTCTATCACATTACATTGATATCTCAGTGTAAAGATAGCAATGCTACATCTTACTTTAAAAAATAAAAATAAAAAAAAGATTAACTTTGTATATATGCTATTCCTCTGAAAGAAAAGGTAAGCTCTTCTGATAAAGGAATAAATTGGAATAAAATAGATTTATTCCCTTTAGCTTCTGAGCCCTCTGAACCATCGCATCTTAGCAACCTGTGATGTTGTCGAAGTTCTGGGTACATTTTAGAGCATAGAGGTGTCAAAAGAAGCACATGAGAATCTCGATAAGCACATTCTAAGTATATTTCAAAGCTAAGCTCAATTCCTGTCCAAATTAAGTCTCTAATTAATTTTAAATCCAACTTGAATTCTCTACATTTTATAAAATCAATCAAATATATAATCAATTATATTTTATTCTATATTCCGTTGTGCACTGCATGTTTCTATTTTATAAAATGCAGACTATTTTTTTTATTCTTTTTGATAAAAGTTGATCGATAGATAATTCATTAAGCTTTAAATAACTGTTATATTTTGATACACAAATAAACATACGAGAGATATGATAGTAATCTTAAAACAAGCCCCACACTTGGCTGAGAGTAGACTGACGAATAGTAAAGTGTGAGGTATAAGTATGTAACTATATAAGTGCTTAAACAAATAAAATAATTTGAGGGAATAGAGTATCAACCTTAGAACAAACCTCCCACTTAGTCTCAGCCTAACAAGAAAGCTCAGTTGCAAGAGACTTGAACTCGAAGTATATCTCATAAAAGATAATAGTCTTATGATTTTTCTTGTCCAAACTAGATCCAACATGCACAGAAACCAATCAACCCAACATAATTAACCCAACTAACCACCACAAAGCTAATCAAGATAAATGACCTTAAGAACATATGTTAGCTTCTTAGCAACTATTGTAGACTATTACAATAAATCCACCAACGGTAGGGTAGCTCACTATTGGACACAGAGGCAAATCCATGGCTTGGCCATTGGTCATGGTGCAGGGAAGCCAATGAGGAGGTAATGCAGTGGGCAATAGAGTGGGTGGTCATTTATGGTTGTTGGCTTTAGCTTTGAGCAAACTAAAAGAGTTAATGTCCACCATAGCCAAGGGAAGCGAAAGAAGCATAAGAGAATGGTCGAAGGCGCTAATAAAGAGGGAGGTAGAATCAATTGTGGTGACTGAGGAAGAGATCAACTAGGTAGGTGACAACGCAACTAAGAAGAAAGAGGAGGCAAGATTAGAAGGATAGAAAGGATCGTAGTTGTGGGGAGATAAAGCAGGTTGGATGTGTTAGGTGGAGGGGTGGTTTGGGTTCTAGACGATGCTAGCTTGACCTTGTTGGTTCAATCTCCACCGCCTAAACACCCATTCATGCGAGGGGGCCGACGAGCTTTAGTCGCCAACAAGGGGAAAGAGAAGAGGGGAAAGGAAAACCTCAAAAAGAGAAGAAACTTCTATTTTACCCTAGTGCCTGGCTAGAAAAAGAGAAGGGAGGGAGCACTAGTCGAAAAATTTCTCTAGTGAGAGGAGAAGATGGTGGCCAACCTTAACAGAGCCAACAAGCACCCAAAGCGTCAGTTTGAAAATTGAGGGCTGACGCCAAGAAAGTAAAAATCTACATAAGTGATAAGATAAAAGAAAAGGAAGTAGAAAAGACCAGAGAAAATCATAAATAGAAATCAAACTGCTTTCGATTCTGATACAGATATAGTTGACCCAATAAATCTCACATCGAATTCGGAATTAGATTTTGTATTCGATGAAGTTGACCAAAAACCTGACAACTAGCACATTATACTAATATAGCTGGTTTTCAAAGACATCCATGGGCTCTTCCATCCTTTTTCATTAATAACAAAGACTTAGTAATACATAAATGCAAAAGAACAATTAAATCCACGCTTCTTAATGGCACTACCAGCCTCTTAATATGATATTTAAGATTAAATAACATTAATTTTGGATTAATTGATTCCATGAGTTTAATGTTTGAATGAGATTTTAGTGTTTTAAGGGTTGATTTGGTTATGCTGTTCTATAATTAAGTTAACCTATTATCTGCATTAGATATAATTCTAGAACTAACATAAGACTTAGAAACAGCCTAAAGACAAATCAAAACACTAGATTCCGACAAATAGGATAAAATTAAGCTTCTAAAATATAAAACATTGAAACCCATAAGTTAACGAATTAAAAGTTATTATTGTTTTAATCTCAAAGATTAACAAAATATTATATTTTTTTAATAAAAAAGAAGAAGTTGTCCACAAGTGTAGGGTGTTATTTGTAATGTTCTCTTGTTTTTACTCGGACAGCCAGGGGGTTGAAAGGAGTCAACTGCAAATTTACATTTAAAATCCGTTGTCATTCTACCGCTCCCTCTCATTTCTGGAAGACTTCTTCCGACCCTTCGATGACCCCCCCATCTCTGCCACCCTATTAAAGTCGTCTCCTTGGCTTCCCCGCGCTTACAGATCTCCTCCAGAAATCAATCCTCATGGCTCTGGAGTCGCAATCGGAGGCGATCAAGGTACCCTTCTCATCTCGATGTGTTAAAACTCTCTCAATTCCTACTCTTCTTTTTTGCTCTCTGAGGCATTGAGAGGTGAGAGAACATGGAATCGAGTGGTTGCAGAACGCCAAGGTGCTGATGGTTGGCGTCGGCGGCATTGGGTGCGAGCTTCTCAAGAACCTCGCGCTCGCGGGCTTCCAAGATATCCACATAGTAAGGAAACGCTCACTTTGATTCTTATCATCCTGTTGGTTGATTCTTATCATCCTGTTGGAGTAGGGATTTTGTGAGAATGAATCAAATGAAACATGCGGCAAATTCTTGGTTGAGGCTTAGTCTCAAATCTTTTCTCAAGAAAATTTCATAGGAAGATGGAGGATGATGGAGGAATAATTCTTTATTTTTTATTTTTGCACAAAAACTAGCGCCGGTTGTTGTAGAACAAGGCAACCAAAGAAATTTTGAGATGTGAAGCAATGTATTAGGAAAGAAATGTTAAAGGCTATTCACTTCATTAAGACAGTTTGATCTAGAATATTATTAAGGAGAAAGAGACATGCATTTGATTTTTGTTGTCTTAACAGAAACTGTGATAATTTTGGTATTTACAGGAGATTGAGTTACTCCTATAAGGGGTTGTTGGATGTAACTTTTGGTTTCGTTATTCAAACAGGGTGATATCTCATCTTTTGTGGAACAAAAAGGAAATGCAAATAGTTGAGTTGAAGAAGTAGTTCTAGCAGTAATCTTCTTTTGGTTCCACTAACTGTGTTTCTCTTTATATATGCCATCATATTATTTGATGTTTGTAGTACATCAAATAACTCAACCTGTCATTTTGAAATTCTAAAGTGGTTTTTTTAATTTTCTTTGATTATTAAGCCAAAATGGCAAAATGGAGTCATGAGATGATGATACATAGCAATTAGCAACGATAAGCAACTTTCGGACCAATTTTATATGTTCCCACTTCTTATTTATGAAGTTATGAATTTTTCGAAGTTATTATTCTCACCACTCGATATAACTTCAGGACAATCAAAATTCAATCTTGATAACTTTTGCTCACCAAGCTATTAAAGTTCCTAAATACTGATTAGATAATTTGATGTTATTTGCAGATTGACATGGACACAATTGAAGTTAGTAACCTGAACAGGCAATTTTTATTTCGACAGAGTCATGTTGGCAAATCTAAGGCTAAAGTAGGCAATTTTAATTGTCTAACTTTTCCAGTTAATTTCCAACATTATTTTCTTTATGCCACTGTTCCAAGTGCTCTATGTCCTTCTTATCAGGTCGCTCGAGATGCTATCTTAAAGTTTAGACCCCACATCAATATAACACCATACCATGCAAATATTAAGGACCCTCAATTCAGTACTGATTTTTTTAAGCAATTCAGTGTGGTCCTTAATGCTCTCGATAACTTGAATGCTAGAAGACATGTTAACCGACTTTGCCTAGCTGCTGAAGTCCCTTTGGTTGAAAGTGGAACTACAGGATTCCTGGGGCAGGTAATGTGATTGAATATTAGATATAAAACTTATTTTTTGTTTTGGTTAAACATTATGTTTACAAGCTTTTGAAGTCAGATTTCTTATTACTATATTGCTATCTAACCTTTAGACTGATTTCCCAGTATGGAGCTGATCAAATATTCAATGCAATTATCTGAATCTAGAGATGTTAGATAAGTTTATCTGGATTTCTTGATAAAGCATACAAGTAAATAAGCATTCTTCTTTTCCCATGAGATGCTTTGCAAGTCTTTTTTTTTTTCCTCTCATTCATTTCTAGAGTTTGTTAGTTTTACCTCTTAAAATTTGGTTGCCGCCTATCATTTAACAGCTTAAGTCCTTTTTATCAGCATAGATACTGAATTAACCAACAAATCCTATATGGACAGCATCACATATACTTTTGTTTCTCTGCTCGTTCACAAGAACCTGTTTTCACTTATAATTATTAAAGTTACTAGAGAATAGATGTCTATTTAATCTTTTAGGGGTGAAGGGTACTTTATTTCACTATGTAATTAATGGTGAAGTAAGCAAGTGTTCTGGTATTAATTTTTGTTACTTGTTTTTCATGAAGCATCAAGTGCCCTTTCAAACAGAAATAATAAAAAATAAATCGGTCTGTGTCTTTAAGAGGTGCATAATGGCACATGATGAGATCTGATAAAGATAATTTGATGTACACACAAGGCTTTTTGGTATGGATGCGTAGCTGGATAAGTCTTGCTCAATCAATTAGTTTAGCTTCTCCTGATTCAGGTTTCTCTCAGAATTCTTTCTTTTTAAGTAATAGTTGGAGCAATATGAAATGATATATACATACACACTTGCATATACACACACATATATAAATAGTTTGAAGCTTGCAAATTTGTTAGTTGTTAGTCTGGATAATTTTTAGTGTATCTCTGTTAAGATCAACCTGTACATTATTAGAATATCTTATTAGTTGTTGTTTGCATTGCGTGAAAACCAAATTTATTAGTTGTTTGATATCAAATCTTATTAAACAACTTCAAGTTTATGTACCTACCAAAGAGATTGGTCTCTTATTGTCTATCCTACCCTCTTGTTTATTTATATGAAAACATAGACTGTCTCAATTAGTCATGCCATATATAGGTTATTCTAAATATACAAAGCCTTGCACTTTGCTTGTAACTCTATATTCCAGTGTTCCATTGACACATGTGGCAGTTATTGACTTGATTTTACTTTAATCTTAAGTACTTATTTGGTGTATTATTTCGAAGTTTTCTTAGGCAGTGGATTATATGTTAGCTTTCAGAAATATATCAATTAAGATATGAGCTATATATATATTCCTTGGATGACCAGATGTATTGTTGCTGATTCTGCATTAATTTATAATAATTGCTTTCATCATGGTGCAGGTTACTATCCATGTGAAGGGCAAAACAGAGTGCTACGAATGTCATGGAAAACCTACCCCAAAGACCTATCCTGTGTGCACAATCACCAGCACACCATCAAAGGTCAGTCTTTGCCAATTTTGCTTTTCTTTATGCCTGCTCTGTTTTAGCTGCCTATATATATATATATGCACATTACATACTGTTTATTATGTATAGATACTGTCAGAACATTGTATGGGGGAAAAAAAATACAATTTGATGTTTCCTCAGTGACACAGATACCTTTACTTTTTCTTGTAAAATTTCTTATAATTGACGCAAAGCTTCCACATAATATGCCTACATTATAAAGTGAAAAATTAAGTTTTTTACTATCTAAAATTGTTATTCATTGTATATACTATGTCCTGTTTTTTGCAGTTTGTTCACTGTATTATTTGGGCAAAAGACCTGCTTTTTCCCAAGTTATTTGGCGCTAGAGATATGGCCAATGATCTTGATGTGCATTCTGACGATGGTAGTAGTACTTCAAAACCTAGAGATATTTTTGAGCAAAGCCCAAACGATAATCCTGAGCAGTATGGTCGGAAAATTTATGATCATGTTTTTGGACATAACACTGAAGATGCATTAGCTAATGAGGATACATGGAAGAACAGAAACAGACCTCGCCCTATATATATTACAGATGTGTTGCCAGACAAACTCACTCAGGAAAATGTGTACCTGAAAGACTGCAAAAATCAGGATTCAACACTGTCTGCTATGTTTTCTCTTGGTCTCAGTGATCCACAGGAAGTTTGGTGTCTGGCAGAAAATTCAAGAATCTTTCTGGAGGCTTTGAGATTATTCATTGAGAAGCGAGAGAAGGTCTACTTCCACTTCGTACACTTGACATGTTTATGTGACTTCTCTATATTGTAGAACTTTGCTAAGCGAGTTACTAATTTTGGTTTCAGGATATTGGGAACTTGAACTTTGACAAAGATGACCAGTTAGCTTTAGAGTTTGTGACTGCTGCAGCAAATATCAGGGCATCATCATATGGGATTCCTCTGCATAGCCTTTTTGAAGCCAAAGGTATTGCTGGCAACATTGTGCATGCGGTTGCAACGACAAATGCTATTATTGCTGGTTTGATCACTATTGAGGCAATTAAGTTGATCGAGGGTGATTTGCAGAAGAGTAGGTACGTATATTCTCGAACTTTTCAATGGTGCCTTCTCTTGAACATTGGGTACCAACGTACTAGGTCGTACTTTTGTTAAACAATTCTTACTAATATATATTTGGATTTTAACTCCTCTATTTTACCCCCTTTCCATGACATTCTGTGTGATTGTGCACCCAAATATGCTCACACTTACCTATGTAATTTTTAAATAAGTTTTTTCTATCTCTGATTCTTCTTTTCTGAAATGAATGAGGTTGTCTCGTGGCTAACTTTTTATTTGACAGGATGACTTATTGTCTTGAACATCCATCACGAGAGATGCTTTTAATGCCAGTGAAGCCATTTGAGCCTAATAAATCATGTTATGTCTGTTCCAAGGTACTTTGATAGTTCAATATCTATAATATTTGTGATTTGTAGGTATGATATTTATTTCACTCTAGCATGCAACAGATCTGATGGTAAGTAAATTTAAATGAGACAGACGCCTCTGTTACTGGAGGTTAATACTTATACCACAACGCTACGGGATGTTGTCGAGAAGATAGTAAAAAGTAAACTTGGCATGAACCTACCTTTGGTGATGCAAAGTTCAACACTCATATTTGAAGATGGTGACGATTTGGAGGAAAATGTTGCTGCCATTTATGCTTTGAATCTTGACAAGGTTGTGACTTCTTTATTCTTTTCTGTTTGGAAGGTGGTCTTGTTTCAGTAGTATAATTTTCTTATTTTCATGTAAATTATGATTTTAGGCTATGTATATAATCTTTTTTCTTTGGCTGGTGCTCTTATAGTATCTTTGCATGATTGTGCTAAGTGCTAACTATATTGTCCAGGTCTTGGATGAATTTCTTACTCCAATTACTACTGGGACTCAGCTTACTGTTGAGGATTTTCAACAGGAATTGTCATGCGACATTAACATCAGGCACAGGTATTGGTGATATTTTCCTCCCACTATTCTTGTATGGCATTTGTTTCCCTGTCATTACAGATGATTTTATCAAGCCTGAGATGCTGATTTTTTCAGAGTCCCACATATGATTCTACGATACTTCTGTTTCTTCAGTCTCAGTTTATTAAGTCTCGTGTAGTTTTCCTTTAATTAATATTTGGACCAATATTTCTTTTAAGTAGATTTGACAGTTAATTGCAGCTTTTTGGATGATTAACTGGCAATGACGTTCAACAATTTGTGGATTTCATGATGCTTGGAAAGACAAAATTTAGGGCAAGACGAGAATGGAATTACAAATAGTGTTTTGGAATTTGGAAGAGATATTGTAACTTAGAGTGAAAATTTAAGAAAGAAAGTAAACCTTTTTTGCTATTCTATATACCTGGTTAAAATAAATCAGAGATTATCTATTGGGTTTTATGTCAACTTTGGGAGAAACATAGATGAAGTACCATAGTATGATAATTTAGTGAGTTTTAGAGATAAATTTATGAATAAAATGTTACAACATGAAAGTTTTGGAATTATCATCCATATAGCAAATTCACTACAATATATATATATATATATATATATATATATATATATATATATATATATATATATAGCCTTAGTGCTTGATATTTCACACTATCTGTTATTTATTCATGGTTGGAGGAAAATAAGAGCAGAGTGAAAAAAATATAATGCTCTATGAGATTGGATCTACAACACGCTATTAATATAATAAATATGAAAAATAAAACATGAGAAGATAATCATAGACACATATTTTTATGTGAAAAAATTCCAAACTTGGATAAAACTCACAGATTCAAGCTGGGATTTAGACCAATAACTAATACCTATAATAATTACAAGATTGACTCCAGACTGTCCATCAATCCCCACGATTATATCTGTAAGGTCTTGTTCATTTGAACCTATGATATACTACTTCTCTTAATTGATTCACACTTTTAGTAACTCGAGGTTAGCATTTTGTCTTAGTAACCCTTGAGATGTCTTCCAAATCTAATATAGATATAATGAGTTGAAAATGAATCGACACGTTTCGTCCAAGCTTTGAGATGTTCTTCAAAATCCTCCCCAAAAGATGATAAGACAGATCTAATTACCGAAAAAAGATACCCCTAAGATTAGATCTTAAACCCTTATATACCTCCTCTAAGAATAGCCCAAACTGCTTTTCAAAAATTTGTAAAACGGACTCATTAAATCAAATCTACGTTTATGTGTTCGAACTACTTTTATTAGGTTTGAGCACTCTTCATGAAAACTCATGTCATCTCCAAAGTGGTTAGAACTAAACATCTAAGACATTGCATCAAAATCTTTTACCTTTACTTAGACATCAAGTCACCTCATCTAGTTTGTCACCTTTCTCATTAAACACTTGTTCTGTTTCAGCATCCTTAGTTGTTCTTTCAGTTCACCAGTTGATCTGCCGTCTTGACTAAAAAAATCATGCTATTCTTTGAATTTGTCTGCAAGTTTTCTATTCAGATTCGATGCCTTTCAAGTTAGTCAAGAGTTCATGTTCATCTTTTTCAGCTTGTCAGACTCTTTATATAATTTATTGTATGCTCGTTGAATTTTCGAATCGTCTTTGGAATAGGACATGTCTTTATCTTGTGCACCTACACTCAAAAGATCATAGAAAGTTTAGCAGTAATGAATAAGCAGTAAAAACCACACAATTTTCTTCTTCAGTCTCGAAATCATCATTTTTAAATTCAGCTGAGTCATCTTTAGTAGTCTTTATGACTTTACCCTTCCTCTTAAGGCAATATAGACATTTATATGCAATGTGCCTAAATCTAAGTTCATAACATTCCATTTCATCTTAATGACTCTATTTTTAGTTTTAGAATTTAATGTAGAATTCAAACCATTAAGATTTTTCCTCTTTTCAAAAATTCTTTCTCCTGTCTTGATTTTTAGGCAACTTTCTATGTTTTTTTTAAAAAATTCTTAAATTTCTTGAAGAAGAGAGCTATCATCTTAGATCTAACTCACATTACTCACAAAACTCTTCATTTTCATCTCTAGTAGTGGTGAAGGCAATGCCTTTTGACTTTCAAGGCGAATGAAGAAAGGACTTGAAGGTTTGCAAGTTGACAACAAGTTGTTTGGTTTTTAAGGAATCTATGTCTTTGCTTCATTCAATAACAACGACTTAAGACTGAAAATTTTTAGGTTATGACCTAAATTTCTTTTTAGCAATACTGTTTTCAGGAATTGTCTTTTAAATTAAAACATGAGATTTCGCATAAAACTTGTCAATAGACTCACTCTTTTCCATGCGGAGAGTCTCAAGGCTTTTTATTAGTCTTTGTAGCTAGACAGATTGACAATAGAAGTATCCTCATGACTCATGAGTACTCTCAAGGATATTCAATGCATCCTTGATTACTTCATAAGTACAAATTTGACTGTCAAAATTCATCAGGAATGACACAACTTAAAATAACATTTATTGTCTTGCTATTCAAACCAATTTCTCATAATCGACTTTCTTCTATTCGTCGACAAATTTCTCTATAATTTTATTATCAACTTCATAATTAGGAGGATTTCAATAGTTCCAACAACAACCAAACCATTTCATCTAAATATATCAAATAAACACACATTTTAGCCTTCCAATAACAATAGCTTAATCCATCAGATAAGAAAGGTCTAATGAAAGATGAAAGGATTATCGTTCTCTGAAAAAATTTATCTCCTAGAGAATCTCTCTTTGGAGCAACGATGGACGTGCCACAGGCACGGACCGTGCCGACCACCGGCTTGCACGGCACGTGCCGCGGCACTTGCTGGCCATGCCGTAAGAGGAGTGAAAAAAAGAGATACTTACCTTCACCGTCGCCGCCGCCGCCGCCGATTAGCAACGGCGACGGAGATCGACAATAGATAGCTCGATAACGAGGTCAACGGCGAGCGGTGAAACTATTAGGAGGGGTGTTGTGCGGCACCCCTCGTGCCATGTGCCGGTACGCCACCGGCACGGCCATCCATGCTTTGGAGTAAGAGTCCACTTTGATACTAATTAAAAAAAATAAAATTGTCCTAAGAAATTAGATCTATCACACACTATCAATATAATAAATGCAAAAAATAAAGTGTGAGAAGACAATCACAGACACAAGGATTATTATGTATAAAAAAAACCTTAAACATGGGTAAAATTCTACACATCTAAAGTCGGATCAAAACTAATTACTAATAATCATAGCAGTTGCAAGAATGACTTATTGACTGCTTATTGATTTCACGGCTATATCTGTAAGGTCTTGTTCACTCAAATCCATGATACATTGCTTCTAATAATTGATTTCTAATCTCGGTTGCTTTTAAGTCCTTTTGTCTTAATAACCCTCGAAACATAATTTTTTCAGATCTAATGTAAACACAATGAGTAAAAACTTAATTCAACACGTTTCGTTCAAAGCCGTGAGATGTTCTTCAAAATTCTCTCTGAAAGATAATAGGATGAATCCAATTATCTAAAAAAGATTCTTTAGGGTTAGGTCTTAAACCCTTATACGAATTTTCAAAGAGTAGCCTAAACTGCTCTTCAAAATTTGCAAAACAGGCTCTGAAAACTAGACTTGAACCCATGCGTTCGAACCACTTTTATTGGATTCAAGCACTCTTGACGAAAACTCATGTTGTTCTCAAATTGGTTAGAACCAAACATTAAATGCCTGCACATAAAAAATTTGTCTTTACAAAAGTAAGAAAATGTATACAAACTTACGAACCACTTGTAAGTTCAAACCACTTCTAAAAAACTTGTCTTTCACTTGAAATTTTGCAAAATTCTTCATTCAACTTATGCATATGCTCGTTATAAATAATCTAGACACATGAATATCAAGAAAGTATATTGTATACATTTGCAAATTGCATTAAATTCTTACAAAGAGAAATATAAACATAGCTATCTTATTAAGGAAAAGGATATAATGCCATTTTCAATCCATCACCTTTTTTTTAATAGTTAAAGAATGTTAAAAAAATCGGCGATAGAACTATAGACCTTTTGTGAGTTTGAAAAATAACTTTTCATTTTGATCACTTCCAATACGCGAGTTCTTATTCAATTTTAAATCTTTCTTGAAGGCAAATTGCTTTTGGGGTTGCTTTCTTTTCTGTACTTGACCCCATAACTTATTACAATTTACCAAAATTGTGAAAATTTTAAAAATTGAAAGTGTCAACCTACTTTTAAATCTCTCTTTTTTTCCTTTACTGCCAACATCGTTCCCTCTTATCTGTATTCATTTCCTTCAACAAACTTCAGTCTTACTAGAATGCCAATTAAATGTGTTTCAGAATTTTCATGTTTTTTTTTCTCATAGTCAGAGAAGAAACTGCTTTTACCAAACATGTTGCTACATTTTAAAAAGTTGAAGAAAAAGGCAAGGGCCAAATCTATTCTTGGAATCAAGGAACTCGGATGATGCCCAAAAGGTACTTATAAATTAAAATAACTGGCTAAAAGTTTGCTCTTTGATGGTTTATTGAGGGATTCCCATTTCTTTAAGAAAATTGATCTTACAAAATGGTACAAATTTATCATTACTAAGAATTAGATCTTGTGTCTGGTTTATTTAGTTGATTTTATTTTGCTATGCAGTTCATGTGCTCATTCATACACAAGCAATACTATAGGTACTCATGGTTAGACATCATTCTGCTATGGTGTTATATGCAGGGAGGAGTTTGATGAGGATAAAGAACCAGAAGGGATGGTCTTATCCGGATGGACAAATTCCACAGAGAAAGGCCAGACCACAAGCAATGGGGAGAGCCAACTGACTGACTCCTCAGAGGAATCAGAATTTGATACTGATGACGGATCTGATGTTGAGATTGCTCCACGGGTACCTGGATATGAAGAATAAACAGTCAGAATCAACAGACAACCAAGAATTTTCTCAGAGTTACAAATCTAATTGCCATGGACCAAGAGAGTGCTCAAGAAGTTGGAAGATTGTGGATGATGTTGTTATTGTTTTCGTGTCAATTGCTGATTCCGAAGTGATAAAGAATAAGAGAATCCAGGTCAGCTGCAGCCAGTGTCCTCTACTCAAAAACTACTTCTGACATACAACTAATATTGGTTCTGATACCAACCCTTGGTTATGTCTTGTTGTAGCAATCTCTTGAGGGAATTGACTGCTTCCTGCTACTGTAAATTCCTGACTGCTTAAATTGTGTAGGCTCCTGTTTTTGAGCAAATTGATATAAATGCTTCAACTGTTATATTTGACCATGGCGAATCGTTCAGATGATGATGCTGAAGTTGCTGTTAGTCATATTATTGTATCGAAATGTCGACCATATTATTCAATTGAAGGTCTGAACGCTTACAAATTACTTTGTATACTCTGATGATCTGATCCTACGTTGCTAATACCGGACACATTGATATAGATCTCTAGTTAATTGCAAGTGAGAGCAAAAATTCTGGGTGTTAGAATTTGTTTGCAGGTTGCTATTGTTCAAATAATTAATTATATACTATTGTGTATAAAAATAAAATAGTAGGCTCATTTATTTACTATCTTATATAATTAAGTTAAGGATAAATTATATGTGGTTCCTAATTAATCAAGCAAGAGTAAGAATTACAAAATTAACTACAATTAGATTTTGTTTACACTTATATTTTTATTTATAATTTTTATATAAAAAGAGAACAAATAATTTTATTCTTATTTCTTTACTAGCATTTTATAATAATAGTATATTTATAGTATCATACTTATATCTATATTATAAATCTAATTAGTTAATAAAAATAAAAGTAATAACTCTAAATCTAATAAATCATCATATTTTATATCAATTATTTCTAATCGAATAAACGGCTAACTTAAAACTAATAAATATTTTCAGATTCTAAACTTTTTATTTGATATCCATTGGATTCTGCTAGTGATAAGTTGACGTTTGGTTGGATACGTGTTTTGTATCTTCTAATCAAATAGTAAGTAGTCCTATTTTTCAAAGAGCTTTCTCATATTATGATATATTATATATTATATATACGCATTCAATTTTGGCCTTCGGCATTATTATATAATCTTATATAAAAATAATTATAGTCAAGTATATTTTATCATGCATTTAATTAGATTGGTCTTAAATATGGATATTAGGATATATAAAAGTGATTAGAGGTAACTATATTATATTGAAATGATTTTTAGCATGAGTATGTATGTGATAGATATATGATCAAAGACTATATTACATCATATTCCTTCAAACTTTCTTATAACCTAAATTACTGAGATGCATGGTTTGTTATGATACTTGATGAATGCATATGATTTATTATTTAAAAGAAAAACATAAAATTTGATTTAGATAGTTGGTAGAAAACGTGAGAATATCCAAATAGGCGCCAAGGATAGGAGTGCCTTGGGGTAAATTGATAGTGAGAAATATCATCCTATAGCCTTATGTTCGAGGTCAGTAGTCTATGTACGCAGCAGACATTTGAAAAACACATGTTGTTCGTTAAGGCATATGTGATGAATTATCCATATGTGAGTTTATCAATTAGATGGGATACTCGTTATTGATAGTTATTGATATACCCTTTGCGGATGATATGTTATGATTATGACTAATATATTTTTAACAGATGGCTAGGTATGCTTTTAACATTTGGGTAGGATGATGAAACCGAGTACTGAATGTTGACAATGCACGGTGGTCTAGTATAATGATGTTATTCAATGATGATTTTGATGATTGAAATATCAAAAAATGTATATGATTTTATTATTATCTGATATATATGATTACTGAGTAGTTGTTATGCATCATTGAGGTTGCATTTGATGTTATAGCATGGTCATGATCGGCTTGCATCATATATGTTACATTTGAGAGAGTTATGATGATAGTATAATTGAAGATTTATGTGTACATTGTCAAAAATTATATACTTAAGTCATAACATGATATCTATTATACATTTATATATTATTGAGAATATATTTATATGCTCATTCATGATATGATGCTTAATTTTGATTCATATTATCCAGTACATAATTTACTCTCTATTTAGTATTACTAATTTAGGGTAAGATTTATTCACTAAATTTTTAGCTCATGACTCTTTATTTTTTTTCTAACCCTCTAATGAGGTATGTGATAGTCACTTGAGCTATCGTGAAGTCTCATTTCAAAGCGAATGTGAGTTGAGCTAGACGTGGGATGATATAGAAGATAACTTATATAGAGTTGTATTTATATAGAATATATTTGTACTTTATTATATTAGATAACAATTTGTATAATACATATTGAATAATATTTTACTTGAGTATTAGTTGTATCTTAATGGTTTGTTATGGCAACAGATGATTTGTCATGGTATGATTATTAGAAATTCTAGCATTGATATATTAGCACATTTATTCAAATGATAGTATGATTTATCTTGAGATAAATAATGTGAATATATGTATATCTCTACATAATGGTCCTGCTCATTTTGTCTCATCCACTGCACATGCTATGTGGACACATGGGTGAGCACGTACCTATGCCGGAGGGAGATTTTACATATCAGATTACAAAATCCTTAAAGATGAGACGTGAATAATAAAATAGATAAAATTTAGGATGTGATATATAGAATTATCTTATTTTTAGATTTAACAAAACCTTTTCTTTTTTAAGGAGAAAATATGTAGGGAAAGGAATTCATTCATTTCATAAGACAGATATACATAATACATCCTAATACACACACACAAAAATAAAAAAAATAGAGGGGAAAATAGGCGATGGCCCTAGAATAAGCTCAACATTGGCTCGAGGACCACTAACCTAGATAAGGAGTGACAATAAATCTCGTCAAATGAATTCTAGGTGTATTAAAATCCAAACCATTGATTGTAAAAAGGTGGTGAGCATTAGGATGTAAAAAATAATGGGTAATTAAACTATGTATATCATACGGTCTTGGGACAAACTAATTATACAAAAGAATATATAGAGTATAATAATAACACAATTCAATGGCTCATCTTTCCTGAGCTTGATTTCTTTTTTTTTATTTTGCTAATTAAGAATGTATTTATCAAAGGGCAAGATGCCCCAAAAAGGATTACATATTGGTGCCCCGCCCATGTAAGATGCCAGCAACATTAGAACACAAAATAGAAGTTAACTCAGGCACTCCTGAGCCTTCCCAAATAGAAGCAGAATAGGTTTTCCCAACATGATTTGCCAACCAGTTAGCAGCATC
This sequence comes from Typha angustifolia, assembly GCF_048772165.1. NCBI lineage: Eukaryota > Viridiplantae > Streptophyta > Magnoliopsida > Poales > Typhaceae > Typha > Typha angustifolia. The sequence goes on along the minus strand of NC_133246.1, from coordinate 4,634,476 downwards.
ATTTGCTCCTCTAAGAATATGGATCAATGTTATGCTGTTGAAGGTACCGAGGAGATGACAGATGTCAATGAATACATTCTTTATGTATTTGTCCCTGTTGTTGGTTTTGAGAGCGTTTACAAATTGGAGCTAATAAGACTCCACTGAGAGTCTCTGAATAGCCAAGCTCTTAGCTTGTTCAAGCGCCTTGCGAAGTGCCCATGCTTCAGCAAATAGATCCGTGGTGCATCAAATAGGGGCACCACCTGCCAACAAGATATTCGAGTCAGAGTCCCTAAAAAGCCAACCTCCTTCACCCTAACCAGACGAGTGATAAAAAAACCCATCATAGTTTAGTTTGATCCAGTTGTGTTGGGGAGAGGGGAGAAGATCACCCAATCAAGGATGGAGGAGTGCGTTTTTTGGAGATAGTTGTCATGGAAGGTTTAAGATAATCCATGGTCATAATGACAATGTTACGCCAGCAAACATAAGAGGAGGTATTTGGCAAATTAAAGCGCCCAAGATTGCGGTTTTTCCAAAGTTGCCAAAAGGAGTTGGCAATAATAGATAGCATGAAAAACTTTTGCTTGATTTCTTCATCGAGAGATCTTATCACATCCCATACGTTAACTGCGCGATATTCTTAACAGGGTAAGTGCACAGTTAGTTGTGGAATAAGAAAAAAAATAGAACTAAAAAAAAAACTAAGAACTTGTTTTGAAATAAAAAAAATAATTATTTCTCGTTTTGTGTTTTATTGGAAAAGGAATGATAAATTAGAGGATTAAAATATAGAATAAGATGATGTATAATTGCGATCGTTGGAATAAGAAATAAAAAGATTGAATTCACCACATTTCCCATTTTCTATGTTTACTATATCATAATTATTTTCAGAATTTTTAGCCAAAAATTAATGTAACTTAATTCATCATAACAGTCTTACAAAGGGACTCCCTGTATTACATCAAAGTATTTATATTATAATCACATTACAATTCAGTAATATATTATTAGAGAGGACAAATTAGTAATTTGCATTTTGAAATAAGAAGATGATATATTTTGAAGAATTTATATCAACCAAAATGTAGGATAAATATATATCCAGAATAAAGGAGTTTATTCTATTTTTCTAGCTTAAGATTTTATCCTACATTTAACATAAAATAATTTTTTTAAAATAAATTATTTCAAAATAACCTACTTAATTCCATTTAATCAAAACCAAAACTCAAAGCCACCTATAAGGTGGTGCAAATTTTAGAAGACCTTTGACCAAATTACCCATGTTTCAAAGTTTATTTACAAATATAGATTGCCCCCTCAAGCTTCTTACCAAAAGGATTTATTTTACTGTAGCTCTAAAAAAATGATATAAAAATAAAATTTTAACTTAAACCGCTGAAAAACTAACTTAATCGAAATCATACAAGTGGTTGTTTAAAAATATGAACTTATGTTTCCTTTGAGTTTAGGGTTTCTCTTAAACTGTTTAAAAGACCTCTAAATTGGTTCAGTAGCTAAATAATAAGACTAACTGATTGAGTTCGGGATTTAGTCTCAAACCTAACGAGGGCTAAAATGCTTGTTAATTATGACCTTAGTAAAATAGAACTTTAATTTCATAATGAACTTAAGAAGATGCAATTGGATGGGGATTGGGGACTAGTATGGTCAATCACTAGTTTTAGAAAGGAGTCAAACAACCCAGCACGCTCTCTGTACTGCATCTGTCCATATTTATTACCCTAAACCCGTGATTGCTAAACCCGGGCCCACACCCCCACCCCCCACCACCCCACCCACAATCCAATGCAAGATTAGATGATACACAGCAGTTCAAGAACCAAATTCCAAGTTAATTTCATATTTATTCCCCCTCTAATTCTGCACTACAAAGACCCACTTAAATCCATTTTATTCCCTCACCAAATTTATTTTACCCTCCCCAAGATTTGAATATATAAAGATAGGACCAAAAACTCTATTGTTTTACTGGTCACATATCTCCATGCAGGCATGCATACTAAGAAGAAGAATCCAACAGATGCCATATCGATATTGTTGGTGTGATGGATGGGATGGGATGGGATGGGATGGAATTGGATCTCATCCTCTAAAGACATGCATACAATACCGGTACTAACCCCATCCATGATGATTCCGTTTTATTTCATATATATATATATATATATATAATTTCCCATCTGCCCGTCCGTACGATTGCTCCCCCCCTATATCGTAGTAATCGAGGTCGAGATTAGAATTTCTCATAAAAAAAAAGGAAAATAAAAACAAAAACTTTATAACAATGTGTAATCTGATCACAGTAAGAACAGCCAGTGCGTCCAATAGCCGCGTGACACGTACGAAAGGAACGGATCCAAAGCTTGCTTCTCGGCCGCAGTACATCTTAATCAATTACGGCAGTACAGTTTAGGTCAAAAAGTTCATAGGGAGGAGAGAGAGAGAGAAGAAGCGAGTGAAAAGAAAAGGAGGAGAGAGAGAGAAGTAACCGAAGGGCATCATCATTCTATCCTTCTTGCTCGCCTCCCCATAAAAATTTAAAGCATCTCTTCCTCTCTCTCTCTCTCTCTTTTCTTTCTTTCTTTCTTTCTTTCTTTCTTTCTATACTTAAGATAGGGGGGAGGAAGGTTTTACGTGAGTTTAAACCTTTGATTTGATAACCTGGGAGTGAACTATCTTTAACCCTACTCCCCTCTAAAGAGTAAAAAAGAGAGAGAGGTGACTCCCATCCCAACGCATGAGCCATGTGATTCCTCTCACTGCAGCCTTATGTACCTTTGCCAACTAATCTTTCCTCTTTTTTTTTTGAAATTTCTCCACAGTCCAACCACTAATTTTTAGAGTAGGTTCTTACTGGCTAATGCTTTCAACGTTTAAATTTTCCCTGGTTGTAGGATTTGGCTTGTCAATTTGAGTGTTCCTTAGAAGCATATCTAAAAAGCAAAAGGAAAAGAAATAATAAAATAAAAAAGTAAAAGAAAAGGAGAAGCTTCAATGCCACAAAGTGCCAAGCAAAGCATATACACACTTGAAGCTACTCTAATATAGCGGTGGAAAGCAAGGATGAATATTTTGCAGTCTCTATTATTACCACTATTATTTTGACACAACAATATACGCTATGAAAGCTTGAAAGAGAACTTAAAACAACCTTAAACATATACCTATAGAGAAAGATTCTATTGATATGATTAAGTTACTAGCTACTAGAGCCCCCCAGTTCAAGAAGGAAACTAACAGAAGAACAAACAAAATTACCCATATTTTTTTTTTCATAAATATATGCAGGGGACCGTCGGCATATGCCTATTTCCACTAGAGGAGGAGGAGGAGGAGGAAGAGGAGGAGGAGGATTACTTTCTCCCATGTAATTTGAAAGGAGAAATTTTGAGTCATAGAAAGGAAATTAAGATAAGCATAAACACCACCATCCACCAAATTAAGAGAGCAAAGTCAACTCCCTTTTCACATAATTGAGCAGCTACTGGTGTTCTCATCACTGAAGAAGTGGGTGTATGGCTCACCGGGGGGTGCGGCCATTGGTGGCGGGGCCATGTTATACATTGCCTGAGCCGGCATTGGCATCGGCATCTGCGGCGGCCGCATGTAACCCATCATCGGCGCGAACGCCGGATCTTGGCCGTTCATCATCATTCTCTGTTGTTGTTGCTGCTGCTGCTGTTGCTGCTGCTGCTGTTGCTGATGTATCATGGCAGCCATGTACTGCTGCTGATACGGGTTCGCCGCCGGGGTTATCATCTCCGGCGGCACCGCCATCCCCCCTTGGAAGTACCCGGGAGGCGGTCGGCCGGCAGGGAGGCCCTGGACGGCCGCGGGAATATTTCCCATCTGGCCCATGGGGCCATGCATGTGGGCCATGGGTGCATGCATGGCCCCCCCCATCTGGCCCATGGGGAGTCCATTCATGCTCCCCATCTGGCCCATGCCCCCCATCCCTGCAGGGTAATTAACTTTGCCTCCCATCATCAAATTTTGGTTGATAATTGGATGATGGCTTCCACCTCCACCACCACCACCGCCACCCACATCGTTCTTTCCACCAATTCCACCACCCTTCTTTGGGTGCCCCATCATGTTAGCTCCATTGACTGCATTGCCATTCTTGTTGCCATTATTGGTGTTGGGATTGGGTTTTTGATTGGATCCCCCATTCTTGGCATTACCATTGAGATTGGGATTCTGATTTCCACCTCCACCTTTCTTACCACCACCACTAGCATTGGCATTGTTTTGCACTTGAACATTCCCACCATTACCACCTCCTCCCCCCTTCTTGTCCTTCCCCGCATTCCCATTTGGTGGTGGGTTCATAGGCTTGATCTTGATGCTCTTGAAATCCTCGTCGAAATCGGCGTCGAAGCAGTCGAGATCATCGAAGCCCTCGTCGTCGTCATAGTCGTCGAATTCGTCATCGTAATCGCTGCCGTCGTCGTCGTCCTCATCGCCGCCGACGGCGGGCGGGTGGGCAAATTTCACGGATTTCTGGTCCTTCTGGATGGGGACTTTCAGGTCCTTCATTTGGGGCAGCTTCAGATCTTTGAATCCTTTCATCTGCTGCAGCTGCTGCAATTGCTGCAACTGTTGCTGATGTAGTTGCTGCTGCTGCTGCTGCTGCTGATGTAGTTGCTGCTGCTGCTGCTGATGTAGTTGCTGCTGCTGATGTAGTTGCTGCTGCTGCTGCTGTTGCTGTTGCTGCTGGTGTTGATTCTTTACTTGATGTGGTGGTTGCTGACCCTTCTGGTCACCACCGCCGCCACCACCACCACCACCACTCTTTTGGGGCTTTCCCTTGTCTTGCTGCCCTTTTCCATTCTCAGGCTGAGGCTTCTGGAAATGGTTGTGGTTGTTGTTGCCGATCTTTGGAGCAAGTAGCTCTGCATGTTTGCCAGCCTTGTTGAGCTTCTTAATGAGGGTGGTAGGATCAACATTGCCTGAAACAGTCACCTTCCCCTGCTCTGCATCTATGGCTATTGTGTACACCCCTGAGATGAACAGTAACAAGAAAGTGGAAAAAGAAAAGAGGAGAGGCATCCACAAGCAACAAACAAATCATTAATACATCCACAAACAAGAAGAAGCAGATCAAAACAAAAGATGAAAAATGAAAGGAAAGAAAGGAAAATGGGCATGAGATGAGAGTGGAACTGTGGAAGTACCCTCAACTTTCTGAAGCAGCTTCTTCACCTTCTTCTTACATCCATCACAGTGGATGTTCACCTTCAGGATGCATGTCTGCAAATTGAGCCCAAAAAACCATCAAAACAATGGAGAAGTGCCAAGAATAAACCAAGAAACCGGTAACATAAACACACACACACACACACATCCACCGCTCACCTGTATCTTGAGGATCTTGATATCTTCTTCTTTACTCATCTTCTCCACAAGTAGAAGAGCAGAGGTAGAGAGAGAAACAAGAAAGAGGTGATGAAGGAAAAGAGATCTCAGATCACTTCAGTCATTACAGTGACCATCAAAACCTCCTCTCAAGTCTTTGTGTCGGTCGTATGAAGCCTCTCTTTTCTCTCTCCCTCAACGTCTCTTCCTCTTTATTAAGTCTCTTTTTAGTTCTGTTTGCAGTGTTACTCCTCTTCTTTAAGTTTCTTTTCCTTTTTCTGGAAAACTATATAATATATTTATTCACAAACTAGGCCCTACCAGTAGGAGGCACTGTGTGTACCTCCGCCACGTCGCCAAACAAATTTTTTTTCAAAAAAGGACCTTGTTTTCTTCTTGCATAAATGACTTACTTCTTTTAGCCGTTATTTATGGTTTTTTCCTTCTAATTTTGCGATATAACTTAGCGAATAGGAGGAGGTTTCCTTTTGTGTGCAAAGGGAGAAGTCTCGGTCTCAGGGGGGTGTGGTGGGGGGGGGGGGGGGGGGGGGGGGGGAGGGGAAAGGGGAGAGTGAGAGGAATGAGATGAAGCAGCTCACGTGAGATTATGAGTAAATCGCAGGGGCGTGTAGCTAAGAATGTCAGACAAGCCAAACCAAATTTGGTAACCGGAAATCAATACTCCTCTTCTCTTCTTTGCTCCCATCTCAATTTACCAAAATGTCCTCGTCACCGTGTGGAACTCCCATTGGTGCCTAGTTTATAAATATCTAGCAAAAATGTTTATTCACTCTCTTACAAATGAAATTCGCTCCGTTAATGTCGGAGATCAAAAGCTGCATAAGAGGATTCTTGAGATCAATAGCTTTGTCGGTTTCATGTTTACTTTAGAATCCGAGAACTTGTTATGAAGTAAAAGACAGTTGTCCACAATAGAGTCCATAATTCATAATCGATCGATGAGTTTTGTTTAGAATGTTGCTTGATTTGATCACGATACTCTGCTTTATAAGAAGCAAAGAAGAGCTTCCTCGATCGGTCCATGTAATAACAACAAGTGTATAATCAAATTGAGCACACCTTAAATTTACCGATAATTAGGTAACATTAAAATGCGTTGAGTGGGGTCCATTGTCTATGGATAAGGTGATCTAGTCTAACTTAGATTTAGAGACTTTCTTTTTGAGGAGTAATATTCTACGTATAGTTTTGATGTGTTTGTTGTCTTCTAAACTTCTTATTTCTAGTATGAAAGAAGAAGATTTAAAGATTATATGATTTGTTACCATGACAAAGTGACTTGATTATTATAATAAATTAAAATATGAGACATAGAAATTGCCCACATAAGCAAATCAATCAAAGAATCTTTTAATTACTCAGCTTCTTTGCATACTAATCCAAAAGCAACTTACTCAGACTCCACAATAAAGTGAGTTATACAAGTTTGTTTTTTGATTCCCTAAAAAATAATAATACCACTAATAGAAACCAATATTTTTAACTGAAGATGGTTGTGTAGGATAGACGCAGGCCAGACAAAGAGCTAACCCTCCTTTAATATAAAGGTACTAAAGCCCTATAATATACTAGAAAGTAGGTTGCACAATTAGGTTAGTCCTCCTAATAACTTCGTTATAAATAGACTCATCTAACCAAGCCAAAGTATTAAGCTATCCAATCCAAACTCTAAGCTTATTTGCCACCGAACCATTGCTCTAAATCAAATACTACTGAACAATCCCAAGATAAAATATCATCGGGCCGCTACTCTAAGCCAAACCACCTACAAAGCAATTTTTATCCTTTAGCCACTCTTTCCTCCACAAGGGTATCACCTAGCTACGTTAGGACTAGTTGAATCCACTTGCTAACATTAAATTTCCTCTTAATTTTTCATGATTGGCATCAAAGTGATTATTTTCTGTATACATACACATGAAGGACCATGTTAAGGTATAATAAATATTATCCATTCACTGTTTAACAATCTAACTTTTTAAGTTACCTAGTTATTAATAATAAAGGAAATTAAAATTTATTCCACCTAGGTTTGGCTCAATTTTAACTTCTCTCCCTATACTTTAAATTTAAGTACTTAACCACCTTATGATATATACCAAATTACAATTATTATTTATCATATGAAAAAACTTAATTATCCCATAAAATATTTTCTAATTTGAATATCCTAGGGATATTAGGTACTAGTTATTTTTCTTAAAAAGTATACATTAAATTATTTAAAATTTTTACTCCGTATTATCTTTTTAGGATAACTAATAATCTTACTTCTCTCACACAATTTTAAAGCAAAAATCTTTAAAATATTTTTACAAATTTCAATCAGTTTTATGATTTCTAACAAATTGTCGTGGGATCGATTAACTTATTTGCTCATCTATTTAATAAAATTTGTTCACTTATGAGTATTACTAAATTTATGGTAACAACCACAAAGGAATTAAGTGTTTTAAATTTAAAATATTAGAGTTAATTTAAAATGGAACAATATCACATTGGAGTAAACTTTAATTTTCCCTTAATATACTAACACAAATTACATTCAAATTATGGGTAAGACTAGGAATTAGTGATCAAATTTAACCCTAGGAATTGGGTTGGCAATTTACTGCTCCTGATTCCCTCTCCCTCTTCTCTTTCATCTCTCTCTCTCTCTCAAAGTGACCACAAACTTTTTTCATGTTACTCTCCAAGAACACCATCTGTTTCTTTTATTCCTTTTTATTTTATGGCAATTGATTGAGGCCCAACCAAACAGCCCTGCATGCGTTGCCATTAGTATCTCAGATTAATTTAAGTGCTCGATCCATTGGAGCCTTTTGTGCTTTAAGAACCTTCTTTATTTTGACCCGTTACAGGAAAGATTTATAACATTAATCGCAGAGAAACCATTGCTTGTTCATACAAGAAAGAATATTTAATACCAAGTGGAAAGAAACCATTGCTTGCTCATACAAATCCATCTCCATCTTCTACTTTTGTGTTTGCTTGTTCATATAATCTATCTCCATCTTCTAACTGTCGATGTTGGCCAATAGAGAGGCTTGCCACCATCCAATCTACTCCATTTGATAATTTTTTTAATCGCAGTTCTATTAAAACTAAGTGTGGAGCTTATTCTAGGGTGTTGTCTTATCTCTCTTTTTTATTCTATTTAAACTACGTTTAGAGACTTTTTTTATGAAAAATAATAATAATAATAAAGAGTTACCATTCTTTTTCTCTCTTCTTCTTATCAATCAAATACTAGACTAAGGTATAAATGACACTCAGGATGGGTTTTTATGAACCTCGAGGTCCAAAACCAAGCCCAACCTTTGAGGTAAAATAGCAAGAGATTCACAGAGAGTAAATACCAAGACGAGAAGCACATTAATTTTCAGGTGTAATTCTTCCACGTACAACAGAACTCTAATTACCTTTTCTTTGTCACTTCTTCATTTAAAGCAAAACTCTTCATTTACTTCCAAACGCAGATGCTATCATGAGGATATTGGTTTTACTGGCAATCTTCTATAACGCCGGCAAAAAAGTATTACCATTTTACTATAGTTTTTAATTTATTTATAGTTGTGGAACTGAATGAACTTTTTAGTCCACGAGATCTACTTATCCTCAACAAAGAAAAACAGTAATAAGTTTTTCCGGGTTTGTAGGATTTGAGAATCTAGCGTTTGCCTTCTACCATTAGTAAGAGGTTTTGATGTGATCCTACGATGAATTCGCTAGCAGTCATCATGCTAGGGTTGATTATTAGAGAAGACTCTTTCTCTTCTTCTTCTTTTTTTTTTTTGGTTGAAACTACCTGACAAGAATGACATATTAATGGCACTAAGAGCAAGCTTTAACACCCTTGTGAGAGAATTTTACTATAGTTTTGACTAAGTTTCTCGCTTCTTTATGTTTTTTAAAAGTGTTATAAGTTAGAGGTGAGACTTTATTATATCTTGCATTTATTCCACTAGTTGGATCAAACAGTAAGGAGTAGAAGCATTTTGTCTGGTAGATTTAAGAATGGGTACCATCAGAGAGTCCCTGAAACAGCCTTCTCGGACTGGAAGATATTGACTGTTACCATCATCTTCAACCCATTAAGCTATTGTCCACAGAAACGATGATCATGAGTACTTAAAAAACGCGTAGCAGTACTTCAAAGGTGGCATTAATAATGAGTTGGCTTTTAATGGAAGCATATGCAAGTGGCAACAAACAAAGCCACAGAGAGGCTTCGTTAAAAGTGTAGTAACATACAATCTTCTTCTTCTTCTTCTTCTTCTTCTTCTTCTTCTTCTTCTTGGTGATCTACCGTACCCTAATAAAGACCAGCTGTATCACGTGACACAGCACCTGCTCACAGGTGCAACTAATGGAGATGAATGATGACATTAATAACTCCTTTTTCTTCTTCTTCTTGTCGATGGTGCCCACCTCTCTCATTTATACTATCACGCCGATCAATCTTAGATTCTTTGGAGATCACCCTACCCTATAAACATAAGAGATATTAGATAGTTGTTATTATCATTATTTTTTTATCATTCAAAGAGCTAGATTTAGACCTTAAAGCTCGTGGATCTTTCAGGTGTTATTAGTTTCTTTTCCCCTTGTTTCACTCCTCTTTGTTTCTTAAAAGAAAAGGGGGGGCATTTAACTGTGTCAGATGATCACAGTGCTGGCTACTTTGGTTGCCATGGAAATCGAGAAACAGGTGTAGTTGATGAGGAAATAATAATGAATGGCACACGAGTGACCCACCACACCCACGGATCTAAACAACTGGAGCATGATGAAGATGAACCATCATCCATCATAAGGGGGAGTTCTCTCATGGATCTAAAACTTGTCCCTCTAGGTTCTGTGAATTATTAGAAGAGGGGGGCGGAGGTGCAATTAATACATGCAGAGATGAATGATAGTTATTACTCTGAACTGTATCTTATATACAAATATATTTTGGTAGCATTCAAGATGACAACATAATATATATTATGTTAGTCAAATAATTTGTGTTTTTAAGAAAATTAACTTTCTTTTAGACCCTTATAAGTTTGAAAGAAAGCAAAAGATGAAATGGATTGACATACACTACTAGAATTTTAATCAAGTAACGACTATGAGAGCGAATAATTCGACCCCATAAACTATTAAAAATATTATAAAATCTACTCATATAAAGAGGTGTCCAAATGTTAGAGTTTAAAATTTATAAAGAAACAATTGTACGTTTTTATAGATAAGAGGGGGTTAAAGTGATACTGAAACTAAAATTTAGGAGAAAAAAAGTTTAATTAAGTCCTTAAAAGTTGTTAGGTTGGAAGATGTTTCAAAGTATCTCCAAAGACTTCCTTTTACCTATTTGAACTTTGAACAAGTTCATCCTCATCCAAGTCCTCTATTCCTTTTTTTTCTTCTCCGATCTTGTACCAGCAAACTATTCTATCATTGATTGATTCCTTTGGCAAACTAGTGCCGCAATTCATGGCTTCGGAATAAATACATAAAAGGAGGTCTCTTCTTGAAATGAATCATTAATGAACGAACTCCAATTCTTTGCCACTTTTCTTTCCTGTCTACGTGTATATAAAACTTGCATAATAATAATAAATAAAAAGAGTTTCTAAACTAAAAATTGGACATTGACTTTTAAATATAAGTGGCTAAACTAGAAATTAACTTATATAAAATAAATTTTGAGTTTGTGTCTCGGAAAAATCCTTAAATCGAACAGCTTATTTTACGTATAAATTGCTAAATTGAACCACCAACGGTAACATTTCACTTCTCAAGCTTGGGTAGTTTTCATATGAATTACTAAATCTAAAAGCAAATTGTGTTTGAAAGTGGCGATTTTGCTTAGTCACCGAACTTTATATTTAAATTTCAATTAAAGTAAATTAAACGCACGAAAGAGAAAATTAACAGCAGACTTAAAATAGGCACAGAAATTAAAAAAAAAAAAGAAATCTGAAAGAATTAGCCCATTCAATTTCACTTACTTTTCCTCTTCTCTCTCTCTCTCATCAATCAAACCTAAAACAGGACTTTGTACACAGCGGCACACCTCCCAATATCGGACACATCCTTTTGGTCAAAACATTGGACCAACGCCAGGGCTCCCTGTTCCCCATGTCTGCACCCCGTGGGGCCCAACCTTTTTTTTTTTTTTTTCTCTTTGGGGGTGCATATAATTATGTCCCCAGAGGAGGGGCTTGACTGGTATTTTTCGAAGTCGAGGGGTACATGGAAAAAAAAGTTCTTCTCTTTTCTTTTTTCCCACCCCCCCTTTTTTTTCTGTAGAAATAATAGACCGGGGGGGGGGGGGCATAATTTAGTTAGGTATGTATATATATATATATAGAGAGAGAGAGAGAATAGCAGCAGCAGCAGCATCATTTAAAGCCGCGGCCGCTTTGGGATCCGCTCCACGGCCCCCATCCTCCAGTTGTCTACATCATTTGCTTCTCTCCTTAGCAGCGTTTGTCGGAAACTTTGGGTTTGCAGCTACCATTTGATGGCTCTCTCTGTCTTTCTTTCTTTCTTTCTTTCTTTCTCGGCTCTGGGGAATTGCGTGTTGGAGAAGAAACGAAGACAGAATCTTAAATCAAAAGTTCTGTCTTTTGTTTCCTTTTACCACTCGACAGGGATGTTATTCCGAGGTCCTATCCTATGAATTTTTAAGTTAGTTTTCATGATTTAAATGTATATTTAATTTTTTGGATTTAATAATATTAGACTTAATGTAGCACATCTACGTTCAGTTTTATATATTAAAGTAAACAAAAAAAAAAATTATATATAATTAAATGGTAAAAACTCCGACTAACACAGTCCACTTTGTCACCAAAGTCTTTACTTCTGTCAGCAGCATAAAATATGATGAATAACAAATTTATATATCTACTGGGTTTATGAAAATATACAATTTGCCACCCTTCTATTTTATGCTAAGTGTTCCGTTGGATGAGGGAAGGAAATATAATTGTCTGGCAATTCTAATCAAAGAATGCTTGGAATATAAGAGATGAATAACTTGTTATGGTGATGATGATTGTACTAAAACTAAAACAGCCTTTTAGTTGGCAAAAACCTAGAAAGATGTAAGAAAGTGGAGTTGATCATTGTTGGTCACCTTGGTGGTAACTTACATGCATACGGCATCAAATTAGATGATAAAGGCATTCATATATCTAGTAGCTATAGATATTTTGCTTCCAAAGTATTGAAATAAAAAAAATATCTAGCTAAAGATAGGGATGAAGTCAGTAGGATAGTTAAACTGTGGGACTGCAACAATGTGGGGATATCATTTACACTGACTAAAATATGAGTCACTTGAAGGACCAATGATGCAAGAGTAGGGGCAGTATGGACAGTAAGCTGTCAAACACTTCCAGGTTTGAGGTTTCAACATTCATCAAATTAAGTCAACAAAGGTTGGCTGACACTTAAAAGACTACGAAAACTTTGGTAAGGTTGCAAAAAATCTTACAAAAATAAGAGCTCAATCCCAGTGAAACAAAGACTGCATAAAATCTGGTAGTGAATACCATTTATGAATGTGATTGAATAGCTCAGACTGAACAATCTGAAAGAAATAAAGTTCAGTTGCAGTGATAGACATAAAGTTCAGTTGGCAGTGAAAGGCTAATAAAGGAGCATTACATAAAGTTTTGTATAAACGTTCAAACATGTGTTTGTCTATAGCCTTTTCTGATAACCAGAAATGTAGGATTTGTGTTGCACTCTTTCGTCATACAAGTTTACAAGTATGTATTATTTAAAAGCACTTCCTAATTTTTCAAGTCAAATAATGCAGGTTCCAATTCATTTGTAGGACAAGACTACATACAACTATGACAAAAGAATGGCCATGCAACTATCCAAGTCACGGAAATAACCATCGTTAACATATAAACATATAATTCCACCTCTCTGTCATTGAAGTATCTACATACTATCTGTACATACGCGAGAACAATTCCATTTAAAAAGATAACAAAGAGACGTGAGAAACAACCATACCAAGATACAGCTTTTAATCTTTCAGCTTTCAGCATTGTTAACTTTTATCTCCATTAGTTTCTCAACGGGTTGTCGGCATACTGGACATTTATTTGATTGAAGGGTGAGTGCTTTTGCACATTCACTGCACATACACTGAAAGTGAAAGCAATAATCAGGGAGCTAGTAGAGTTCAAACTTTTATGCAAATTAGTAATAGCACTTCAGTTAGGTCAAAAATATGCTCCAGAAGATGCAAATTACACTGTTAATGAAGATCTCACCATGTGCCTGCAAGGAAGTACGGCGGTGTCTCTTGGTTCGGACAAGCAGATAACACATTCTTTCCCCATGTCATCATCGTCGGCACCAGTAAAATCTGCTTCTGCTGAGTTTACGAGGCCAAATATTTCTTGCAATTCATAACGTTCACCGTTAATCCACAATATCTGCCTTATTACTTTGGCTTGAAATGTCTCACTGTTACTCATTTCTATGACAGCTTGAGTAATCTGTGCACAAGAAGATCTTGTAGGCTGTTCAACCATTGCTTGAGGTGGTGGACATGCTTCCAGATAAACAACCAGTGGGAAGATATCTCCATCTAATGGTTTTGAGAGATCATCCACATCGAAAAATCCTAGATCAAAACCCGTTCCAGAAGGCTGGATAAATTTCTGTGCTAGCCCCTTTTGGAAAGATACACTTGAAGGTTTATGCATATCTTGATAAACTGGAGAGAAATTACAATCCTTTCCTTCCTTGGCGAAGTAATATATAGTTACACTGTAGCCAAAGAAGAAGATAATAATTGGAGCTTATTATAAGTTAGCCTACAAATTTTTATCTGGCAGGACCGAGAAACAAAGTGTGAGTCTAAATCAATATTGAACCATGTCTACACAATGGCTTTGTTGAATCACGACCAGTATGATGGCAATCATACTTTCAAACAAGAATTACCAGCTGCCATGCAGTTTTGTTAAATCACGACCAATATGATGACAATCATACTTTTTAAACGATAATTACCATGCTATGGTGCCGTAACACAAACGGTCAGCATGCCTGGTCCTGCAGGCGGCCCATTTTTTATATAGGATTTTCATTAGTTCCTAGTTTACTAGGTTAACATTACTATGCTAGGACCTATCATTACATGGTATAAGATAACTATGCAACCATATGCTAATAAGGATCAAGAGAAATAAATTGAGATCTTTCAAGACAAACTATGTGTAGAGGGACATTCAAAGAAGGTCTCTAGTCAGGATATAGAAGGAAAGAAAATAAGAAGAACAATGCTTTTTTCTCATATTCCAGGTAGTATGGTTCTCCGTTCTTTTTTCATGCAGTCCCAATCCCAAGCTTCAGAAGACTTGACATATTTAAGGGAAAGAACCTGCAATCTCAATTCTCAAGTTCTATAAATCATCCTAAGCAATTGACTTATTTGCCTACAGCATTTATAAGGATCTCAGGTTTCCTATACATAATAAATAAGATTTAACTTGATTAGATTTTATAACAAAAACAGTGTTTGTCACAAAGCCTGGATAAAACCTCTCATACAAAATATAACAGTTTCTACATATTACAATGAGCTGTAGCATAGATCTTTGTATAGGCCTAGGGGCGTAATCGAGCCAATCTCTGAACAAAGCCACTGAGAGCGCAAAATTAATTTTGAGCCTGAATTCAGAATCAAGCTTGAATTGATTCAAAGCAAACTTCGAGCTCGAGCCTAAATAAGCCAATCAATTATATTGCAGATTCAAACCTAGATCAAGCTTGATTCAGGCTTGAATTAAGCTTGAATTAGGTTTGATTCATGTTGAATGGAACAAGATGTGAATAGAGAATATGGCTATTGTTAATAACATTCCATATGTAAATAATTCAAACTACAAAAACATAGAGGTCATGAAAACCTAAACTATTAAGTAACATAAAAAAGATACAACTGAACCAAAATTTCCTCCTGTTGCAGTCATAACATGACTAAAAAATATAGCCCTAGTATGACTAATATGATGAGCCTTTAGATCTTAATCTAAATGTTCATATTATATTATATATTGCATAATTTTTAGATATTACATTATTATTCTCAAGCCTTATCGAGTCAAGCTTGATTGGGCCACAACAATTGACATGAGTAGGATGGAGCAGCGACCAAGGATAGATCAAGTGGTGGAGCAATATACTGATGGCACTACAGATTCATGCCTGTTGTGGATTTCCAACTGCATAGGTACTAGTTGGAAACCCCGACAAACTGTTGTTGCATAAGTTGATAAAAAAGAGGAAAGGTACATGTATACGATGGACTTTGATAAGATAGAAAAATATATTAAAGTAAAGAATAAGGGAGGACGCAATTTGTCACCAGGCAAATGGCATTAGGAAAACTTATTATTAGAGAAAAGAGGGGGGATAAGCACAAATGCACCAGGCAAGGTTAGAAAAGCTGCAGATACTGCAGATACAATAAAACTATATGCAAAGAGACAAAACAAATTGCCCTAATCAACTTACTACTTTCTAAGTTTGTACTGTTAGACTGTAATTTACTAGACCAAGATCCACATTATAGAACCTAAGTATGTCCGAGATGTTTTATCTCTTTTTTCATGTAATAAGATCACATGAGTTAGGTTGAGATTGATTCAAACTTGACATGCTCATTGCTAAGTAAAGAAATATAAATTCAAACTGTATAGCGGGGATTGGATATCCAAACGGTTGGGTTTCGAATCATGCAATCGAAGGAGAGATGAATTGATATCCCATGACAAGGGGTTGCACAAAAATTCAGTGATAAGCCCTTTGCATTGGTTATAAATTAACTAACAAAAATATTCAAGATGAGATTTGCACGTTGTTTGTGGATTACAATGTTTTAATGATGAATAAGGATCGAGTTTAACCAAAAGCTATTAGCACAAAGGAAAAACAAGATTTTAAATGTTTGGAATCAGTAAGTCTAAAACCAACCATCAAGATTCAATTTTATTAATCGAGCATCAAAAAGGATATGAAGGTGCAGAACTATTCTTGATGGCAAGAAATAAATAAAAGAGATTGCTTTTGTTGCCTTGGGCTATAGTTGATAAGACAAGGAGATTGACGAGAGAATGGCAAAAAGAAACAGTAGAGCAGTTTGGTAAGAAAGGACAAATATCTAATATGTAGTACTTTATCACTACCATTGACTCACTGTATGCCTCTAAGCTAAATTGACAAGTTTATATGAAGGTTAATTGAATAAAATACATTATCAATTGAAATATTGGACAATTAAGAAATCCAAAGTTGAGTAGGATGAGTTGGGTAGGAAAAGAAACTCAAAAAGAGTGAATATGAAATAAATTTATCGGAGTAAGTTAAAAAGCAGCTAGAGATATGTTAGCGTCAACTAGGATAACCTAAGCATGTCTAATGGGGACAATATAGTGTACCATTGGCCTAAGCATGTCTAATGGGGACAAAACAGTGTGCCATTATGAAAAAAAAAAAAAATTTCTTTGAAGAAGAATGATAGTTGAGTGTAGGGCTGTTAAAAAAGCTCACAAGGCTTCATCACTCTCATCATCAAAATCATTCCCACCCATCATTGCCCCCTACAGCTCTCATGCTTCACAAAGACATTATATTCTTTAATGCAACGATATGTGAGTTCTTGCTCAAATTTAAGAGATACCCAGTACAAAATCTTGGATTTTAATGAGGTAATTGGTGTTATTCCTGCAGCTGTAACTGGAAGGCTCCCAAGGCATAACAATATATTACGGAGGGGTAACTCTGGGATGAAAGATGGGTTCTCTGATCCTTCTTATGGGAGGAGCCTTGTTGGGGAATTTTACGATGCCAGCAATGCGATTAAGTTTAGTTTTTCTCAATTGCCATGACCCTTTTGAGCTGGAGTGTGATCGAGTATAGCGCAAAGTATGAGGTTGCAGGATAACTCGGCCATGTCAAAGATATAATCAAATGGGTGCCTTTGCTGTGCTGGTGCCTTCTCTCATTTCTATATGCGTAGCTGTCTTCTTTCATTCATTTTTTTGTAAAAAATAATTTTCTTGTAATCAATCTGGGCTTTGTAAGTTTATGGTTTTCAATTGATTTGTTGCCCTTCTATTATCCCTTCTTCCTAAGCTATCAAGCTGAGTTTAAGCTTTCTCGAGCTTGAGACGAGCTGAGCCAGCCTTATCCAGCTCATCTCAAGCTCAAGTTGAGCCGAGCTACACTCAGCTCGCCAAGCTCGGGTCACTTACACCTCTAATTGAGCTGAAGAGGCAGACAAAACTGATGCTAAAGGGAGGAATAAGAAAAAGACATGATAGTAATTGATTTGGTATAGACTGTAATAGTAATATAGTCAATCTCAAATAGATGGGAATTAAAAGGCTTTCTGTTTTAGTTGCCTTGTACATTAGATCTTAAGCTGTATCAGCTTAGGCTTTTAACAACCTAAGCCCCTGGATACCAAAAAGCTCAAAGAAAATCAGGATGGCCCTGGCTTAGAGTTTTATGAGGTTCTGCTAAGGCTTGAGGCCAATCCAGATCAACCCGGAATATTGACTAGAAAACTATATGAGCAATTCAGAAGAAAAATTAGTATTTCCTCCTTTCGCTGACCTACAACTTCAGCAGCTGTTTGTATAGATACATAAAGAACGTAAGATATGGAACAATGCAGTCAAAAAGTAGTAGCCTAAATCCTAAACTTACAAAACTTGTAGAGCTTAAGAAAATCGAGCTCCGCTGCAGATCAACTAGTTAAATGCCAATGAAGTGTATATTTAGTTTCTTCTCACATAAGTAACAAATATCCCATTATTTATCCTTGGTTCATCCACATAATGCAATTTAAACATATGTAGTTGTCTCCTAAAGTATCATAGCTATCTACGATTTGAGGCAATTCTTCTTTCAAAGTGGGCATATGATCAATACAGTTTAACTGCCCACCTTTTCTAATTCCTTGATGACTCCAAACAATAAAAACCAAATATGGTTACGAGAACACATGAAACTTGATGACTTGAGTTTCACACTTTCAGATTTTACTAAATTATAACATTGAGCTACCAGAATTTTCTAGTGATTAAGTTAGATCATGATCCAAACTACTTGCAAACTAAAAAAAAAGAGTCTAATCAACTCGAATTCGCACATACCTCCCGTCAACCAGAGCATCAAAGGTGAAAGCCACCAGGTGCTGATCCGGGTTCTGCTCGTCAGGCACCAGCCGGATCGTACCCTTGTGCAAATTGACGTCGTTCTTCACCGTCTTCGCCTTCTCGTGCTCGACGTAAGGCAGCGGGGTAGCGGTCGGCGGGGGCGGAGGCGCCACCGCCGCAGAAGACCACGGATAGGAAGACGGCGCCAACCACCCACTTCCCCGATTGGCCCCGTAGTAAGGAGGAGGACAATAAGGAGGGCGGTTCACGGTGCTATACCCAGAACTCGGTTGCTGTTGGTAATAGTTGGGTCGAGATGGATAAGAAGACCCAGATGGGACTGCAGGAGAGGATGAGGAAGAGGGGTGAGACGAGGAGGAGGAGGAGGAGGAAGGAGGTGGAAGAAGAGGAGGAGGAGGAGGAGGGTTTTGGTAGTAGTATTCATCTCGTCTTCTTCCGTTGCTGCTTGGGGATTGACCCATGAGTTCGTCGGTTTCTTGGATTCGTATTCTGGTTAGTAGTCGGTAGGAAAAATAAAAAGGATTTGATGTTTGTTTAGAGTTAATAGGGAGGAGGTGGGAAGACTTCCCTCATTTTATTATTATTATTATTATTATTATTATTATTATTATTATTATTATTATTATTATACTTTTAAGTGAATAATTGTGTTTATCAAAGGAAGGGACATGGTAGGAGAGGGAGGAAGACAGCTGGGTTGGACTAAATTAATTACCCACAGGGAGGAGGGAAAAAGAAAAAGGGGAGACTTGCTTTAAAAATCCAATATATATTTAGGTTATATTTTCTCTGATTTTATCTTTTCATTGCAATTTTAATTTACTATTTTTTAACTGTTCTGTGCTTGCCCTACTTTTCATTTAACATCATATACAGAAATGATAAAGATATGTTCCTCGTCCATACATCAAATATGTATTATTTTAGAGAGAAAAAAAAAAAAAGAATCGTGATGATGATGTTTTTAGCTCCTCCATATTCTCCTCCTTATTATTAAAAACAAAATTTACAGTGTAATTTTTAAAGTCTTCAATTATTTCTCTACTATGATAGCGCTACGATTATTTTAATATGAACTCCAATTAATATTATTTTATATATATTAGAAAATTTATTCAGTCATCTACAACTTTTCTACTATGGCACCTACAAAAGTGAATAAATAATTACGTAGGTGAATAGCCTACGTAAGTAAATAGTGTTATTTACTAGGTTGCTTATATATTTTTATAATTTTATGTGAACATCGATTGATGTTATTTTATATGCGTCGAAAAGTTTATTCAGTCTTCTTCAACTTCATCTCTATTGAATATTTTTAAATTTGACCATTTCGCAGTAAAATGTGGGCACCTACATAAGTCAACACATATTTACATAAGTGAATAGCTTTATTCATTATTTTGCTTATATTTTTTTTTAATTAACTCCAATTGATATTATGCTTTATAAATCTCATTCATTGAGTATTCTACATCTCATCAGTAATTAATATTTTCAAATTCGACCAATCAAAAGCTTAAATTTTAAATTTACTAATTTAAATAATAAATTTGTCTTGTATTTATTCATTTTGTTATATCATTCTCATAGAAACTCCGATCAACATTATTTTATATAGTTGCAAAACTTATTTAGTTTTCTATAACTTCATCTTTGACTAATTTTCAAATTCAACAATTTTGAAGGCTAAAAATTCACTTATGTTGATACTTATGTAAGTCAACACAGAATTACATAGGTTAATAGTATTACCAACGTGAAATTGATATTATTTATTCATTATTTTATGTATATCTTTCTTATATAAACTTCGATTGATATTATTTTATATATATTGAAAAAATTATTCGATCCTCTACAACTTCATATCTAATAAGTATTTTTAACTTCAACTAGTTAGATGTTTAAAATTTAAATTTACCAATTTGAATAATAAAATTATATTTCATTCAATATTTTCTAATCGACGTTATTTTATATATATTTAAAAACTTATTTAATTCTCTACAACTTCAAATTTAATGAGTATATTCAAATTCTACAATTTCTAAGATTTAAAATTTACTTATGTTGGTACCTATGTAAATTAGCACATAATTTCATAGGTGAATAGTATTACCAACATAAGCTAATAGTTTTATTCATATTTTACTTATATATATATATTTTTTCATATAAACTCTGATCTCCGATCGATATTATTTTATATGCATAAAAAGCTTATTCAGTCATCTATAATTTAATATCTAATGAGTGTTTTTAAATTCGACCATTTCAGATATTTAAATTTTAAATTTACTAATTTGAATAATAAAATTATCTTTAATTTTACTCTTTTTCGTATTTTTCTCGTAAAAACTTAACTCACATATATTCGAATTTAAGTTTTGAACTAGATGTGAAAAAGAAAAGCACCAGTTTGTTCAAAACCTCAAATATATTTATACCCCTATAACTTGACCAAATTCACTTTGCCTTTGTCATCTTTATCAACTTTATTTGGTATCACTGTGTTTCCTTGCACTTTTAACTAAATTATAAATTTAAATACAGTTTACAAAGATAATAAAATGACTTTAATGGTCATGCAATTCTTTTAAATAAATATGTATCAAAAGAAAAAGGTTTAAGATGGCTTCATGATACAAAATAAAAGTATAGCAATGGTGAGGTGATTTTGATATATAATATTGAGTGGTATAACATATTTAACCAATATATATATATATATATATATATATATATATAAAATATGCCAAATTATAGTTTCACCCTTATAGGTTTATACTCTGGGTTGGTATCATGTTACAGAATAAAAGTCTTAATTACTATACTATTAAAGATGTAACAACATGCAGCAACTTGCATTTTGTTTTATTATTAAAGAGAAAAGGACCCGAACTGTCCCAGCTTAATTTAACATACCTCCTACCATTGAGTCAGAACTTAAGATTTGAATCTCTGGTGAAGCTTTGGAATTTTATATGAGAGTGCTAAAATATCATTCCAAAGAGTTAAAACCTTTTTCCTACCACAACTTTATGTGGGAGCAATTATATATATATATTTAAAAAATATTTAAAAATTAAACTTAAGATGGACAAATGATCAGTGTTTTTTTAATATAAAAACACTTATGTCTCACTAAATCTTTAGCTAATAAATATGTTATTGTACCGTCGAACTACTCTTTTAAGCCAACACACCTAAGACATTAGACTGAGCCACCAAACTAAGCCACCAACTTAACATACCACAATAAATTATTTGGAGGCTAAAGCTTTCTAATGTTGGGTTGGTGAGCAAGCTCTTTTAGTTGTGGTCAAAGATCTACATGGCATGGACTATCACCACAAAGAGATGTGGCTGTTTAATGATGATCTCAAGGTGGGTAAAATAGTTAACTACTACGATGACCAAGTGGAGCGGAGAATAGTCTCAATTATGCAAGCAATCTTCACTTCTCTTAACTTAGTCAATCTAGCTGTGATCAAGATCATGTTAGCAAAGTATGGACTCATCATTCTAAATGAATAGAAGTCTACTGACTCTCGCTGCCCAGTCGGTAGCTTTGTTCACTTCTCAAAATGTGTGAGAGAAGACTATGTCTCCAAAAAATTGGCTCATCGATCTGCAATCCTCCACTAAGTTTTTAAATTTTCACTGTGGGGTCTTCTGAAGAATTTAAGAGCTGCCTATTTATGCTTTGAGAGGTATACATACAAAAATTAACTTTAGAATTTTTTTTTAAAGGATATACACTTAAAAAAATATATCCTAAGAATAAGCTTGTTCGAGAGTATTTCCTTGACATCTTATCTAAAAGCTCAAGCTGAAAGAGCTCTCTCAAAAAGAAAAGGAAAAGAAATAGAAAAAAGCTCAAGCTGATTAAAGAAAGATAGATAGTATTAATACAAGTTTGTATAGCATGCATGAAATTTTTTTGTTGTTCTTCATACAAATGCAGAGCTTTCATTGTGCAACTTTGAATAAGGAACTCCATAGAGCACTTCCAACCGAAGGATCTAATACGAATTGCTGATTTGAAATGAGACGAAAGAATAAAACTAGTTACAAATTTTGACGAGTTTGGGTTGGCAAAATTGACAAAGAAGCAATATTTGTCTTCATTTGCTATAGACCGGCATAGCAAGGAAACTTCGTTGACAAGTTACACGAGTTCTTGTTATTAGTTACACGAGTTCTTGTTATTACAAACACCTAAGACTTGAACGTAATTATGAAACAGTCATGATTGAGTTATCCAAATTTCATTACATGAGCATGGCGTCAACCAGTAGAACAATATAACAGCTCAACTCAATATATTTGCATAATATGTCAGTAAAAGACCTTGACATGAACAACCTTTCATCTTTTATGTATGTTTATGTACAGCATAAAAAAAGATAAATCTACAAGGGCGATGGAACTAGATTTTACAAACATTTAATGACAAAAACTCTTAAAATATCACAAAAATCAGTCAGGACTTCCGTCTCTTCCGTCTTAGTGAAGGCATAGCACTTAAACCATGTTTAGTAGAACCTTCTTGAGATGCGTAAGTATTTGCAATCGAAGAATTAGGTCGATCAAGAACCTCGGATGTTGTCATAAGATCATCTCCTCCAGGAGATCTCACTGGGTGCAAACTTGCATTGTTGTCTGGTACATTTTGTAATTCTTTCATCAGTTCAACCGAACCTTCAAATGGCCCAGCATGTGGCAGGACAACTGTACCATCTTGCCCCTCTCCATCATCAGTGCAGAATCCACCTCCACTAAAATGGTAGTCTTTTAAAAATTCCATGGGTGGGCTTCCTCTGCCATTATCAAGGCCAGAAGCCTCTCTACAGCCGTCCCCATCAGCTTTGACAGAAAAATCGTTGATTGAGCTTGTCGTTTGCTCAATCTCATGACCTTGCAAATCACTCTCTTTTAGAAAAGATCCATCTCCAATGTGAAAGTAGTTGCTTCCCTCAAGGCATTGACTTCCATCCCTACTGTCTTTCTCAGCCAGCTCCTGCTCCAATGCAGGTTGCTGAAGTTCTTTTTGGGTCTTCTGGTTCAAATTAACATTTGGATAATCTTCTTCCCAATCCACTTCAGCATATTTGACCTGCTTCCGCGGTCTCACCGACTGGAGAATCAGCAAGTACAGAAAGATGATAAGATAATTTTAAAGCATAACAATGTGGTGCAGGCATGAGAGAAATGATTTTATGACATTATTATAATGGGAATGCCAGGCATATATCAAGTACAATGCAACAACCATAACTTCACAACAAGCAGCAAGACACATTCCTACTACATAGTGCATATCATACTTAACATTTAAGTCCACTTCCACATGCAATAATGTCAAGAAGAGCAAGAAAAGGCCTCTTTTTGTTAAACCTAAGTACAAAATTTAGAAGACATTCCTATGAGAATCAGTATAACATGGACCTCATTTATGAGCTAAATGAGTGTCTGAGTTGTCAACTAGGCACACAAGCAAGCAAGAGATTCAGATCTTTTAGCTAACAGACAAAAGCATGCTCTTGTAGAACAAATCCAAGTGTTACATGAAAAAAGTATATTAAGCATAAATAATAATTTTAAGAGTACCTAAATGTCAAACTTACCCTGCGCAATTCTGCCATGGCTTCTGTCACAGTGAAGTCATTTTCCTCTACATCTTTATCTTCAAAGTGATCAGTAGAAGTTGCAGTTTCAAGGTTAGGCTTTCCTTGATCTCTTACTGGCCCCTTGCTTCGTACTCTTCTCCTTCCACTGACTCTTCCTACGGCAGCATTAAATTCAGTTCCGCCATTTCCTCCGAGTGACTCTCCAACTCCATTATCTGACTCAATGTTTTTGCTCTCCCTCTTCCCTCTTCGCACTGTCTTTGTAGCTTTCGTTGTATTTCCAGTTTTTCCATCAGAACATTTCTCCTGTATAGAAGAGCTTAGGCATTTCTTTTTCCTGGATTGAGAACAATCTTGAATAATGTCATCGGCCAAACCAGCAGAAGAATTTCCTATAATTCCTTTCACAGCCTTTTTAATCCTCTGGCTACGGATTTTAGCAAATCTCTCATTGAATGTATAAAATGCCTCCAGCCGCAACTGTGTCTGTATGAGAGAAGAATTGAAGTGGAAGTTTCATAAGAACACTGAAGATTTCTTACTTTCCAGAGCAATTGTATGTAAAACTAAAAAGCAAAAATTAAAGTCAATAAAAACATGAAATAAGAACAAAAAAGTTGCCTGCCCACATGTTGTGGACATCTCAACTGAAGTGTGATAATCAATGGTCCGAGTGCTCAACTTTGACTTTAGAAGTAGTGCCTTTTGAATATGAGTAGGCGACTTGCTTGTGTATGGAGAATCAAACAAAAATCTAGTATGACAGAGAGGAAGTGTAAAGAAAGAGATTTGCAGAAGAGATGACCTCATGCTTGTTATACTCCTTCAAAACTGGAACAAGCAGTTCATCAGCCTTCTGTTTATTCCACCCAAATGTTTCCCAACACAACCTGCAAATATATTAGAAAGTTGTCAAATGCTAGAATATTATAACATAAGACCATAACAATCATGATACCATTCCTTACTAATTTCTTGTAACTTTGTTCTGCAATCACAAATCAACTGGCCCTACATGAAACTACAACTGATCTTCTCACAATGGGAAAGGTGCAATCCAAAACTGGTGTCATCACTTTTCAATCACATGAAGAAAAATATGGATAATTCAAGCACATCTTTCTATGTAAGAACAGAACTAGATGCAAACAGATCTTGCATGGCCATGTACTACCTTTTAAAGAAATAGGAACTATAAAGTAAATGATGTGAACTACATTAAGCTGATGCTCTATGGAAGGGTTCATAAACTATATATAAAAAGCTAGAAATGTTACCCGCCATTAGGAAATGTTTTGAAAGGTGGCCGCTGTATGTGGGCACATATGTGTGAATGCATTCGGTATTTAGTAGTTCTTAAATTGATAATATATGCAGAGCAAGTTGGAAATCAAAATAAATAAAAGATCATGAAGAGAACATGGGAGAAAATAACTCAGAACTAAGAGTAAAACTTCTAGAAGTCAAAATATTACATACTCATGGAAATATATCCTAAACAAAGGTAAATACAAGATGAGCATCTAAGGAAGTTGAAAGAAAAACAGACAATATAAAGCATTTACATTATTACATCAACTCACTTCTGAAGTAAAACCAAATCTGGCTTTCCCCAAGAAAATAGCTCTGTTGACTCGTCAACTTGTGGCAAAATGTATGCACTTATAACTGACTCACTTGGAAATGATGAAGGAATGTGCCAGTTCTTGCTTACATTTCTCTGAGATTCAATCGAAAATATCATTAGATCATTAAAATCAAAATTGTATGACACAAATCCAAAGTAGTTCATACTTCATACTCACATGCTTACTCATGAAGGACTCCTTGATGTCTTGGATGCCACTAACAGATGGTTCATCATCATGGCTTACTTCAGATGCTCCTTCCATATTACTTCGCATTTCATTTGAACTTCTCAACAATCTTTTCTTTGAATTGCTACCAGAATGATGATCAAGTTTTCCTAATATAGTTGGATCTGGAGATTCAACCCATTCTCTGAACTTCTGAAGGCCATCTTCCTCGGGAAAAGCATGTACAACCTCAATGGCATTGACAATTCCAATTCCACTGCAACATGAGGTACTCAAGAGATCAAGAAAAATCATTTAATCGACAAATATAAAGAAATATAAATGGCACAATTTGTGAGTGACAGTGGAAACCAAGAGACCAGGCCAAAATGCAAAATGCATCTACATTGTACCATAGACATAGTTTTTTCAGTACTAAGTACTTAACTACTTATATATAAGGGATGTCCTATTTCTATTTATTAAAAAGAAAAAAAATAAGCAGATAAGCATTTTGTGTTTCACTTGGAAGTATTTCCTTTACTATTAATTGGTTGATTCAATAAACAAGATAAAAAACATCTCACTTAATTATGGGTAGTTGGACATTGCTGAAGTAGGACAATCCATGGATCCAAAAATCGGCCGATGCTGAGCTGGATCGTCCGAATCAGTTGAAACTTGGTCGTATCAACTGAAACTAAATTTTTTAAAGATTTAGGTCGTATCTAAAATATATCTAACCTAGAAGACATTAGTAATTGATGTCCTAAACTGCTTTCTTTTTAAATTTTTAGTTTTTATCCTTTATCTCTCACACATGCTTTCTCTCACCCTCACATTTCACCGAGCTCATTCAGTGGCCGATCTGATGAGCCCCTCTAACTACTCCACACTTTAGTGAACTCGAGTGAATTCTTTTTTCTCATTTCTCATTTCGCTCTTTCCCACCCACTTTTTAAGTGAAAATAGATCTCTCTTTTAACTATTATTCTACGGTAAAAATTTACGAGTATATAAATTTGTCAAATTCAAGTCAAAACTGATTACAATTTTGAGTGAGTTTTCTCTTTAGTTTTTAGACTTCATGTGTGACTAATTTTTATATTCTTATTCTATGTTATTTTTAATGAATTTTTTTTTTAAAAGCTACATGTTAAATAATATTTATAATTTTACATAATTAAAAATAGTCCAATCCGATATAAGCAACTAATACATATCGATTTTTTTTCTAATAGCCAATCTCAATCCTGATACCGAGTTTCGAAACCTTAGGACAATCTATCTTGGAAGGAATAGTGTGCCAGAAACACTAAACACTCATGAGCAAAAAAAAGGGGAAGAAGAAGAAATACACTAAGAAATTGTACATGAATTCAAAATTTTTTTTCTCACTTTTATCTACCCTCTTTTCATCTCTTTCCTAGTATTTGAGTTTTAAGGGTTAATTGTGTAACACTTCCTTTATTAACAATTGAATTGTATACATTAAATCAACGATGGTCGTGCCACAAGCACGGACAGTGTCGACCATCAGCCGTGCCACAAGCACGGACAGTGCCGACCACCGGCCGTGCCATAAGAGAGGAAAAAAAAGATATACTCACCTTCGCCTTCGCCATTGCCATCGCCCGAGCGCGTCGGGTGCCCTAGATTGAGGGAGGAGGAGAGAGAGGAGAGAGAGAGAGATAAATCGATATATATATATATATATATATATATATATATATATATATATTGACGTCGGCAACGACGATTAGTAACGAATAGCTTGACGACGAGGTCGATGACAAGCGGCGGAACTATTAAGAGGGGTGCCGTGCGGCACCCCTCGTGCCATATGCCGGTACGCCACCGGCACCCCTCATGCCAGTCGACATGACCATCCATGCATTGAATCCTATGTATAAGATGCTCAACACATTACATCATAATTACATAATTTGTAATATAGATAGATCCTCTTTACTCCTAAAAGTTTTCTAATTCTTAAAAGTTTTGTTAATATCTCTTTATAAGTTCCTACAATATTCAGAAAGTGCGAACGCTGAAAACTTTCATCATGGACAAATGAGTCCAACTTCATTATTGCAAATAATAAGGTTTAATCACTATTCATGCTAATGTATCTTAAATATCTTAAATTCACTTAGTCAGCGAAATTATCACATCTAACTTTGGAACAAAATTCATCTAGATTTCAAGCATCCATATACAAAGGTATTGAAGATGCTTGAAATCACTTGGAGTTACAAGCAGTCCCTATCATTGTTGCAATTCAAAATAAATTTCTCTATAATACCATTATTATAGAGGAGATAGATATAATTTTTGCATCAATTAACATCTCTGCAGCCTAGATTTTGCATGGACCTGCATTTACCAGGCCAGTTTTACAGTATCACATTATATAATCCACTGAAGTGTAAACAGGATTTACCTGATTCCTTCTGTATAATCGCTCCCCAAAAGCAATGCCATGCGAATTAACTTTTCTCTAGTTAACCCAAGTTCACTCTCAATGTCCTGATACAATGAAAACAAATTCATAGAAAGTCACAATCCACTCTAGGGTGTCAATATTCTGTCTGAGCAATTCAGAAGGAAAATGAATCTAAAATATGGAAGATGTTGCAGGACTTATCCCAATTATAACTATAATTTTGCACAGAGATATTGCTTTTTGGTGTTACTAGATTCAAACTGAAGCAGCTTTTTAAAACTAAACAGTTTAACCCAATACTTATGACTATATGTGCAAACCTTCATGAAGTATGTTTCAACATATTTTCGATCATCAAATATATTCTTGTAAACATTCCGAGCTCCAAATAAGAGGACATCAGAATCATCAGTAACAACACCATCAACAAGGTTTTTCATTTCCATGTATGCACACTGAGCTTCTGCTTCCATAGGTGCAATTATATATGGCAAGCCAAACATTTGAAGCAACTCCTGCAATGTGTCAAAGGCAATGTTGGTCAAGGCTTTATTAAACTTAGCATCCTATGGCAAGCCAGCATCTTATGGATATATTTATGTATGTTATTAAGATGAGCAGAAATTTTTGATCCAGTTAATCAAAATAAATAATGCAGATCAGTTGTCAAACACCCCTTATGATAGTTTTTTATGCTGATTATAGTTAAAACATTAAGAACATATAAGAATATAACCCATCGTTATCATTTTCAATCAAGAATGAAAAAGAAAAACAGAAAAAACATATTTTAAAGAGATTGGAATAAACACAATGTACTGTGCATGGTTTTTTCACATGCTCTAGCCTGTCAACCAGGATTGTTCATGAGCAAACATTTTCCAAAAATATTGATCCTTTGGAAAAGAATTTTTTTTGAACCCTCACCCTGACACTAAACTCCCTGACACTAAATTGGCAAGATCATAAGAAGAACAATTACTGAACTTCCTCAGAACAACAACATATAAAGTATTATGGAATAATCTTCTAGAATGAATTTTCTCTGTATTGCCGTAAAAGGTTGAAATACTAAAGTAGGTTCCAGAAAATTCTTATAAAGTGCTGGGCAGGACCTGACATTCCGCAAACATCTCACTGCTGACAGAATCTGCATTGCGCTCTAGCTTTCTCTGTTCATCTCCAAGATCCAGCTGTTCTTTCCTGAGAAGTGAGATTTCCTTCTCCAATGTATCTTCCAACACTCCATTGTGATCATCTATGTGTTCCGTTGTTTTTCCTATGGTAGGACTAGAAGGACCACTATCATGCTTGATCAACTTTTCTTTCTGCATATCGAGGTTAACCACAAAATTGCCCTTCACAATGTCCTTTTGCTGATAGTTGTCAACATATCTTCTTTGAAAGGGCTCACTTTGTTCAGAAATTTGGTCACTATGGGCATTAACTATAGTATGTTCAGCTGCATTACTTTTAATTTCAGAACTCAACTTAAAATTGGAACAAATATTATTCTCTGTAAGTATTCTCAAACTAGAATTATTTCCAGCATCTCTAGTAGTAACAGATAGTTGCTGTTCCTCACTTAGTTCACCATCAATAGATACTGGAGGTGTCTCTTTATTTGCATCTAATGTCACAATACTCTTGTGAACTCTCCCTTCATTTACAATAGATAGCTCTGCAGTTAAGTCAGCATCAGATATGTTTGATGAGGAAAAACGCTCCCTAGGAGAACCAGCAGCACAAAGAACACCTTGTCTATCAGAACTAGCCAGTTGAGACACCTGCTGATCATTCTGTCCACCAGGAACAGCTAACTCAATGGCATGGAGAAGATCCTGCCTACTGGAATTAGTTTGTTGTACAATACCATCCACTATATTAAATGGCATACTTGTCATAGTATTAGTCTCTGAAGGAATACATGTCTTGCCTCTGCTCTCTGTATGTTTTAAATCACTCGAATCAAACACTAAAGAGCTTTGATCATTGTGACATTTCTCTAAATTTATATATTCTGACCTCATACTTTCAGACATCCTTCCATCAAGATCCTCTAAACTTCTCCTTATCGCTTCCTGTAGAAGAGCTTCTTCCTCCAGCAATCCTTTTGACACTTTTTCAGGTGCACTTTGACAATGAGAACCAACTTCAGTAAAATCGCAAACACCTTCCTCCCAGCCCACTCCATCTTTGTATCTGTTCTTTTCTGCGGAAGATGATTGGGATTCCTTTTGGCAATCCATTGCAGTTCCATTTTCTTCCTCAACCAAACCTTCCTCCCATAAGCATTCAAAATCATCAGACTCCTTACTGCTATCCAAATCCAAATGAACACCCTCAGAAAATAAGTTTGATGTTGGAGTTCCAGAAACTAAATGAAGAAATAGCTGGTCATCTGTATCTTTTACCTCAATTTGATCTTCTAAGAAAGATATTTCTATGGTATCCTTGTTTCCAGAAGAAGAGAACTCATTTAAACTATTTCCATCTTCCAGTACTGAAGCCCGATGGATTTTGCTAATGGTTTCAGTATAATCTTCATTAATTTTAAAAGCACTCGGAGGGTCATTACTTTCAGAAGGACCTTCGGGGAGATCAAGACCTTCTATACTGCTATTAGGTCCTGGAACCATGGAGATATCTCCCTGACTTTCCTGCTGTTCATACTCTTTCATGAAGTCTAAATTTCGTTGTATATCGCGAGTCATACGAATCCCTAAAGCTCTTACTCTGCTTACTCGAACATGTCCGCTCTCATCATGGTATGTCTCAACATCAGATCCAAAATCTCTTATAAGTTCACTAGCAGGACCCTCTTTACCAGATATAAAGTTACTACCTAGATTGTGCTTCAACAAATTTGAAGAGCTTTGCTTCTTAGTTGCATCACAATCTACATCTCCATCATTAGCAACTTGTGTCGTCAGCATCCTGATTTAAAGAAGCAAATAAACTTAATTAAAATTTTCATTTAGATAAAAATGCCAACAAGGATACACAAAATTTAGTCATGGACAAGTAAAAATTCCCAAACCATTTTACAAAGTAATTAAATGAATACCGAAATGACATGCACAAAAGTTCAAGTCATTGCCAAAATAATATTAGAAGGTGATATCATTTCTCAAGCATTTGCAACAAAAAATAATAAACTAGTAATACGTACTGTTTATCGCCAGTAAATGATGATGAATAAATGAACTCTCTATTAGCTTCAGAAGCAATTTTTGAAGTTTGGACACCCCCTAAACCCCTTCCAGCAGCACATCTCTGCACCTCATCTATCTCTCGACGGAAAGCAACAGTTTTAAGATATGACTGTATTTGTAGCTCAGAAAATCTTGCAGGAGCCTGAGAAATGGAGAAATTCACTTAGTACAAAGATTCTAAATGGATATCTCTGCTCCTCAACTATCTCTCATAGTAATCAACATTTCAAAATATCTTGACTTAGTAAAAGTTGTTCTGCAAACTACTTGATGACATCTATAAGGGTGACCAAATAAATTTCTCAGTGATATTTAATAAACAGCAACAAAAAGTTTTGGTACTTTAGTAACTATTAGGAATGACAATGAACTATATTTTCACAAAAAGTTCTGGTAGATTTTTTTAGAAAATGACAATACTCAGATGCAGTACTCTAAGTTTATAACTAGACACCAAAGAGCATCCAATAGATGTATTGGCCTTTTATTTTAAAAAAAATTAATGATTATACAATGTCATCAATTTAGTTTTCAGAGTAGTAATAGACAAACTAGTTTATAAATACAAGTAGAAGGATCTGCACTAGGAGCTTCATCATATTCATCAAAAAAGACATCAGATAATTCTAATTGGATCTGCAATGTTGTAAATAAGTGCCAAAAGTATCACCTAAAATTGTATGCCATTAATGAAGATAAAATAATGCAGTAACTCATACCTTCTTAATTTTCTGATACTTATGCCTGTTTTCAGCCATGACTCTCTCCCTCATCTGAATTGAAAAAGGAAAAAAATTAAGAAATTCCTTAAAAAATATTGAAGTAAAGATAAAGAGCAAATCGAATCAAATAGCAACAGACAATAACTGAAAATTCGGCAAACATTCTCTACCTGAACAAGAAGATCCAATTGCATCGATGGAGGCAGAGAAGCTAACACTGTTGGATCTATATTCTGGGTTGTTACTGGCTGCAGCAAGAAAAGCACCATTGTCTTTAGACATGAAAAGTACATATATATATATATATATATTGGCCAACAAAAATAAGTTGAGATGATGATTACTAATAGTATATCATGTAATTATACCAGTAACCATAAAAATAAAAGCTCTATCAAATGTAGCGGTGCACCATGCCACCATATAGTAAAGAACAAGTCAGGTGATTATGCAAAGAACACTAATCAATTACAAATTCTTAAATACATCATGAACCAACCAACATATCTTACCTCTTGTAATAGCCTGATATCTTGAGTGTAGTTTTTTTATTATTTATTCAAGAGTATAACTATTAATATTCACTCTGTTGTATCACAAATTTGAACTAAGAAGAAAATTTAAATCAATAACAATTGACATCCAAATTCAAATTTGAGCTAGATACATGCATTTGATCATTTCTTCTTACCCTTCTGATAATCTCCCACTGAGAAACTTCTTCCAATGCTTAGTTCGAGTTGAATTAGAAAATGAGAAAAGGTGATAATTGTTGGAAGTTATGAGAATATCCTGAAACTGATTGACAGAAGAAGCATGTGAAAAGCATGGTCTCAGAGCTGGTTAAATTTACTCATTATGACTTTAGACAAGTAAACAACTAATTTGCCATCAAAAATTTGCCATCAAAAGTACATAAAACTCCAACAACTAGATACAATAAGAAGCAGAAAAAATGAGGAATGTTTCTGCGAGATGACACTGCATTCAGAATTTTTTTTACTTTTCAATCAATTGAGCTTCATGTTTTGTGAGGGCAAACTTGCTCAAACAATAAATAAGTAAGAATTAAAATGCAAAACAAACTCACCAAAATCATCTCTTCATTCTCATCATCATCATCCCCTTCTTCCACAAAAGCAGCACCTGCAGAAGAGGCCATTTCTCTGCCAGATAATTCCGTTTCTTCCTCTGCAGCAAGCGACGCAGCTAGGCTAAACACAACTTAACCATATCAAACACTCACGGAAAAAGACTAAGGTCACTAAATAAGAGGATAAGAGGGATTCCGGTCAAGCACTCACAGCTCATCCAGGCTTTCCTGGTTGGCAGCTCCACTACCTTGGCTATCATCACGCCCCTTGCCTTCGACCTCCTTACCTTTTGCATCGTTCTTTATCCTGCTATTCTTAATTTCCTCCGCCAATTCTTCAAGTTTCTTCGCCTTGAGCTGCCACGAAATTTAAAGTCCAAGAAAACATTCAAAAGAGTATCAACGAATAATCCGCAGAAATTTCGAATTTTTGACATGTGATTTTATAGATGGAAGTAGATGGCAGACATGGTTGAGGAGGAGCTTCTCGGCAGTCTTGCGGATCTTGGCGCGGGCGGCGTCGCGGTGGCGGCGGCGGGAGGCGAGGGTTCGGCGCTTGAGGGCAGGGGTGGCGCCGTCGAAGACGAACACGGGTTTGGTGCGTAGGAAGAGGAGCTTGCAGATGCGGCGGAAGAAGCCGAGGAGGTGGGCATTGCGGACCATCTCCCCCTTCTCGTCTCGCATCGCCTTCATGAACTGAACCATCCATATGCTCGCGTCTAACATCCAAGTCAAAGTTTATGAGATATAAAAAATAAAAATAAAAAGGATAGAGAAGAGAGGAAGGAAGAGGAGGAGAAGGAGGATGGCGGTACCGATGGCGAGCTTCTTCCCGGCTAGGGTTTCGACGGAGACGCGACGACCGACGGGGGCGAGGAGTTCCCAGAGACCCTGCACTCCCATGATTCATGAGGTTTTATTCTATAATCTAATTTTAGCTTCTTTTAGATTCGCTCTGTCGAGACAAATCGCCATTGTCATGGATTATGGCCTCTATCCTCTTCCTTCTATTTTAGAGACGCAGACGGCGGACCCCGCGGATAGGCGGTTGGAACTTGGAAGTCACTTTTTGGAGTTGGGACGAATAAAATCAACGGGGAACGGGTTTACACCCGTTAGATTTGTCGGGACCCGTACAGTACAAAGCTTGCAGAGTAGCGAGACTTGTTGACCAAAATAATTTATTATTTTACTAAAATCTATCACTATATACTAGAGTATATTAATTACTGTAGCATTAAGTAAAAACATTTGACTGTTAAGTATTTTACTTAAAAATTATAGATCAATATTTTCTTAAGTAAAATACTAAACTTATTAGCATTTTTATTAAAATATTTTAAACAATGGCTTAAATAAACAGTTTTTGATACTTAAGCTTGGGAGTGATTTATTTTGATAAATCATTTAAAAAATTAATTTATTTTGATTAAGTCCGGAACTTTAGTTTCATTTATTAGTCTTATTTTTTGAAAGTAAATACTATTTGATTATTTAATTCCTGAACCAATTTAAAATGGTTCGTAACCTCAAAGCAAGCGAGACTAACGGTCAGATTTAAACTCCAAGACTTCAAAAAACAGAGATACCAATCTATATGCACAGTACAATGATATGCAAACATAGTATTAAATTATTGGAGTCTTTTCGATACAATTATAAGATCTCTTAGGTCTCATCATCCAGGTAATACTTTACTGATTAATTTAGAAGTCATCAAACAACTAAATGTAATTCTGAAAATTCATAAACTTTGAAATAGAAGCATGAATAATGAATCTTGAATCATTCCCAACCAGACTATGAGGAATGCCAAGCTCATGGCATTTTTTCAACATAAAATACCAGTAACTTGATGAAGTAATTAAATATCATAATCGTTTGCAAAGAAACTCTTTCACCAGAGGCTATAATATATCTACACTGCAAAATCATTCTGTTGCATAAAACTGCTGATGACTTTAAGTAGCATATTCATCTAGCAGACAAACAGATGATTGTCATTCACTTATAGTCGCTGTTTCATCTTTTCATCACACCGTCTTCTCATCAATGTTAGTTGCATCTACCCGTGAATTTCACGCCATTAATGTGCCCGGCGATTGAAATTGCACAGGCCGCTTCATGTCCACAGCAATGTCATGTGAGTCTGACAATTGAAGGCAGCTTTTTGCTGCCATCCTCTGCCGAACAGATATATATATCATCAGCAGTATTTTGAGAAGGATACTGATTCTATCACTGGCTATCTGCAAGTAGTATAAACAAAGAATAGAGGTCACTAACAGCATGCTGACCCAAAGACTAAACAAGCTACTAAATTTATGCTGAATATCAAAATTACCTTGGTGAGAGATGCAATTCATAATGTTAAACACCGTATCTCCTTAAAACCTTGCTTAGGGCTGGCATGACATTATATGCCTGGTAGGATCTTCTCAGTTCTATAATTGAACCCACCTGAAATGGACACAGAAATCCAAAATTGTACATTGTTAGAACTGCTTTTAATGTTATGATCACCTTGCGACAAACTAACCCATATAAATGCCTACAAAATAAACATTAAAAGTGAAAAAGAAACACAGGATTGCAGCATATACTAAAGTTCGAAAGAAAACTAAGAGATGCCATCAGATAATTTGAGCTATATTGGACTTTGATGGCCAACACAAATTGTGCACAATGTTGAAGGACTAAGAACTGCTATAAACCCTTTGATACTATAGGAAGGATTATGTATCGTCCATCTGGAAGTCCATAACCAAACAAGTGAAATGCTGTGGAGACTAGGACAATCAATTTTCTGACATTTTCTTATGCAGCAATCTTCCCATTGTACGCCCACTGTCAAGCAACTTTACTTCAATAAGAAGATATTTGCAAAAATGAAATACCATACATGTCAGTTGGATGTTATCAGACTTCCATATTCATTAAAAAGAAAAAGGAAGGCAAAGATACATCAAGGAAATATAATACATGTCAGTTGGACGTTATCAGACTTACGTCTAATACACACACACACACATACAAAAACAAGAACAAGGTGAAGATACATCAATGAAGCTTCAAAAATACTATGGAGATGGATATCAGGATGTTCACTTGTAATGATGAACTCTAGGAGAGGTGTACTAAAGAGAGCTTGCATTTTTAATTTTGAGGTAAGGTGAGCAGAATCATTTTCATGATATTTTCCATCTTAAGTGTTAATTCATGAACTCTTCTGATGAATAACTACTTGTAAGTAAACAAATTTGAGATCCTGATCGGCCATTAAACCAGGTACAATATGAAATATTAAGAATTGCAAATAGATTTATTTGTACAAGAAAATGAAACCTAGAGCATTTTTTAACAGTGTTTTTCAAAGTTAATTTGCAGAGTAGGTGAAATTTGAAAATACTTTGCAAACTAGTTATTGTCAGATCGGACAGAGTAAGGCATGTAGAAGTCCCTATTGCAGTCAGCATTTCTACAAGTAGTCAATCGCTCCTATCATTGCACTTGGAAGCAAAACTTTTGGCTGCTAAGCAGCAAAACAACTTAACAAGCAAAGAACTGTTGACCTCGTCAAACTATCAATAGATCTTTGCCTTTAAGAAGTAAGACAAATCCAGAGTAGGTGAAAATTGGAAATACTTTGCAAACTAGCTGTTGTCAGATCAGACAGAGTAAGGCATGTAAAAGTCCCTATCGTAGTCAGCATTTCTACAAGCAGTCAATTGCTCCTATCATTGCACTTTGAAGCAAAACTTTTGGCTGCTAAGCAGCAAAACAACTTAACAAGCAAAGAACTGTTGACCTCGTCAAACTATCAATAGTTCTTTGTCTTTAAGAAGTAACACAAATGCATGTTCTCTGAAAGGTACATGCCGGGGCACAATCTGTGCCACCAAGAACACAAATCCATGGTTCGGGACTTGTTCCATCATCTTGACATGTTGATATATGTTTCACAATAAATTGAATTGCTAAAAGGAAATTCCAGAAAGAAATGGTAAATTATTTGATTTTTGTCATAGTACATAATAGATGCACAAAGAGAATCACAAGTGCTTAAAACAGTACTTACAATTATTAATACTGATGTAAACCCTACAGCAAATCCCTCATTAATGCGTCTCAAATAATGATCTAGCAATGTAGAGGAAGTAGCTAATAAACTTAATAACAATCCTCCTGCAATCAATGAAAAGGTTAGTGGATTATAACGGTAAAATTTCATATAAAACAGGAAATAAAGAAATATCCCAATAATAGGTCAATATTCTGAAAGTTAATATACCCCAAAAACGTGTTGATGCTTGAATATTTGTCAAATAATCTATTGTTGCTTTCCCAGGCTTTATCTTTGGTATTCGAGCACCCATTTTCGTCATGTAATCAGATATCTCTTTAGGTAAGTTCGCCTACATCAAAAATTCATTTTACAGCAGAATATAAACAGGACAAAGTTAAGCAGCTCTAAAGAAACAACATTCTGGAAGATTGTCAGAAGCTTTAACACTTTTGTTCCAAAGATGTATAATAAGAACAAATACTACTTTCATTATATCACATGACTAAGCAGTCCTTGATGATAACATTGCACATATAATCTTATGTACTACATTTACACCGTAGGGATATTATATCACATGTATGATGTATATATATTTTCATAAAAGAGAAGACATCTCTCCCCCTTTCGCATCATGGAATCAGAGCCCTGTTTAGGTCTCGTCCTTTCATTCTTTCTTTTCTTTATCTGTTTCGCCTGCCTCTGTTGTGCGCTCTTATCGAACTCCAAACCCAAACAACTTTCTCCTCACACAAGAGTCCAGAGCAACATGAGATCATGCTAATTCTCTCACGCAGCAAATCCTCCTCGTGAGCAATCCTTCTCTAGGGGCACTCCTTTCATGAACATCTAGTTAACTTCTCACAACTCTTTGGATCGAAAAGGTTACTGCTTCCCTATATCATGTTTAACAGATTGAACAAACTCTTGTTCAACAAAGTCAGCTTCTCAGTTGTTTTCTGCAGCAAACGAAGGTCAGCTATGTCTACTTCTTAATTTGACTTTTCAGTCATGTCAACCACCCCTAGTATAACTCTGATACTTAGATTGTGGACTCTGATGCGACCTAGCATATGACAACAGATTTATCTATTTAGTTCTGAACATAAAGAAATCATTACTATGATCCTTTGACGCATTGAATGCACATCACTCGTCATATCACCCTTTTAAAGGATGCTCATTATTTTAGTGAGTTAGACAATCCCACTTCTCTTGAGCCTCCAACTTCCTTTGCCAGCTCTCGATTCCCCTGCTAAGTCCCACTATCAGAGGTCTAGATAATTCTCATTCTTCTCATCCTCCCATTACTCAGGTGTATTCTCGATGGGTCAGTTTTATACCTTCTACGATTGTCTCCTCCAATCCATTCTATTCCATGACCATCTACACCTCCATCACATGCCAGTAGTTATCACCATTCACAATGTGAACCTTCCTCAGAGATATGATTATGTTGATGTTGCATGCTATTCCTCATATAGACCATGAGGCTATCTCTTATCAAGAAGTTGTTATTAATCCTGAGTGGCAATATGTTATAGCTGAGTTTCAAACCTTTGGGCGTATTTAGATGTAGGATGTCATTCCCTTGCCGAGTGATGTTGACCCCATTAACTGCAAAAGGGTTTACAAGATCAAATGATGACCTAATGGCTGTAATGAGAAGTAAAAAATCCGTCTTGTTGCCAGATATTTTAATCAGGAGTATAGCATTGACTATAAGGAAACATTTGCTCACGTTGCTCGTATGACAACCATCATACACTCCTTACAGTTGATGTAGTTCGTCGTTAGCTTTTATTTCAAATGGATGTGAAGAATGTCTTTCTCATGGCAATCTATGTGAAACAGTATATATGCAGTCTCTATCTAGCCCCTTCATTCCTTTATCTCATGTATGTCGCCTCCAGCAAGCTATTTATGGACTCAACAGACATCTCGTGCTTGTTTGAGCGATTTTATCATACAGTTACTAAGGTTGGTTATAATGAGAGTGCTAGTAACTACTTTACATTTATGGGGTCCTTATTGCACGGAATGAAGGATTTGAGATTGCTACATTAATTTCTGGGCCTTGAGATTGCTTAAGGCAAGAGAGGCATATTTGTATCTCAATAAGAGTACATCTTTGATCTATTTAGTCAGGTTGCTATATTCGATGACAAGATAGTTTGATACATCTCAGCTTCATGTGAAGCTTCCTCCTACAAATGGTGTGCCATTAGCAATCACACTAGATATAGATAGCTTGTGAGTCAGCTTGTCTACTTATATATCATTAGAACATATCTCTCATGTTGTGAGCATAGTTAGTTTGTAATGGCCCATTAAACTATTTACTATGCAGGGCACTTCTTCTATTACGAATCAAATCTTGACCGTTCTGAACGTAAAAAAATTATGAGAATTTTTGTATTGGTAGCTTCACGAGTTACATATCTAATGGCTTTAGTTTTACATAAATCGGAGATCTAGATGAAGAGTTAAAAATAAAACAGTGAAGGAAGTTAAAATAAGGTGGTAACAAGAGAAAGATTGTGACTAAGGTTTAGAAACTTAGAAGGGTTCTGAGGTTAAGATATCTACTTCGACTAAGCATATCGAGGTGTTGTGTGTTTGTTTTTAGTTGGCATTATCAGTCTTCCTCACGTATCTTCTACTAAGTAGATAGTCGACTCTTTCACCAAGTCACATCCGGGGGAGGGGTTGTTGTGGGTGTTTGATGTACATATAATCTTATGTTATACCTTAAGATATCATCACATGTATGCTGTATATATATTTTCATAACGAGAAAGAGAACCTCTCTTTTATATCAACCATGAAAAACTATCGTAACTAAGAAATGTAAGAGATCACTTTACTAGACAAAATAGATCAAAACACATGACTAACATCTCAAAGAGAAGAATGATGGTTCGGAGTATTGGCCCAATACTAATACGAATCGGTATTTGGCCTTATCAATTCGAAACTGAGACCAAAACCAATTTTTCCTTAGTTTTAGCCCAATATAGGCCGAATCAATCTAGTATTAGCCGATATGTATCAGGGGTGATATCGGTCATAGACACAAGTTTACTTTTTTTTTCTTTTATACGGACTATAAGTTGAACACATTACAAATTGCATCTAACCTAACTAGAATTTGAGACATTAATTATTGATTTCTCGATATCTTGAGCATCACATTTTATGTTTCCTTCCTATTTTTCTCTCATTTCCTTTCTATTTCACTCCATCTTTTTTTAGATTTTCTTTTAACATCCCTATGCTCACCTATGTTGCAAAGATAGTTGTTAGCCTCATCTACAAGAGGCTTTCTACCATCTCTTTTTGCGGAAGTGATGATAGCAATGAACACAGATACTTCCTAAATGCATCCGAAACGATATTAATTTTAGTACTTTCACAATTTGTATTTTGTTGTTACTATCTAATGTGAGTAAACTAGATTTTCTTATCTTTATTTTCCTTGGCATCTAATATATTTCTATATTATATATCATTTTTTAGAATTTAAGTAGTTAAAAAATAGTCCAAGACTAATTTGGTCGATACGGCTGATGCTGCCGATACATATTATTTTCTTTAATACTTGATACTAATACCGATACTTTAAAACCTTAAGAAAAAATCTGCATATACTACAAACCTTCCCTTTTATTGGATATCACCCTTGGATGTCCCCGTGACAGTCTTAGGCTTTAACAAGTTTATCCATATTGTAGGTTCATCTTTTAAATACACATTCAAGACATTTGGGAAGCCATTTTACTTAAATGGGGATTGAGTCTGCCTACTCACAAAAACATTTATCACTGACAGCACCTGCTAGCCGCCAGGTTGAAAAATGGCAGAAAGACAAATAGAACAATGCCACAGCATGTGCATTTGAAGTAAAATATATCAAGGATTGTTGTGTATGGAATAGTCCTTGCCACATAGTGGCCAGCAAGGAACATGCTGCAGAATGTACAATACTGACTGTGAACATGACAATTTGTGCCAAGTGCCAACAACATATACTGGGCTGTTTGACATAGCTTGGCAAGTCCCCAACACCAGCAAGATGGTTTTACAAAATAGCCTAGGCCTCAGTCAAGGCTTTAAACTTAAAATTCAGTCAATAGTTAATAAATAACAATTAATTTACAACATGGACAAATGCTGATCTTAACCTCCATATTGATGAGTTTATGAATGAAACAGAGTGAAAGCCTAAAAAAAAACCTCTATATTGATGTCAGAAAAGGTTTCCCTGTATGGCAAACACATTAAAATTTTATTTTAGAGGACTAGTAGTTGACAACCTAGTATCCAGACGCTAAGCAGCTGCCCAAGTGGAAGACTAATAGAAGCTAAATGAATCATTAGATTCCATCAATTCGAAAACTGGAACCTTCTCCAACCATTTCAATTTTAATGACATCCTACATAGTATAACATTACGAAATGCTAAGGTGGAAGCTTAGGTGGTCCAAAGTACAGAAAAAGCAAGATCATTCTAAGGTGGGCCTAGGCCCCAAGGTGCCATGGTGGCTGTTTCTTAAAGAAAGAACTAGAAAGAGTGAAAGATGAATAAGGAAAAAAGAAGGAAGATATAATAACATGAATTCAAAGATATCATGAAATTCCCAGGATTAAGACACTTACGATGTCAAATATATTGAATAGAAAGACGAAAAATGCATAAATCACATAATACACCCATGGATCTGCACCAATTGAAGACTTTGGATTCAGTGTCTCCTTTAAGGTTTCCCAAAATGGTGATCCAAAGATACTGCCAATAAAAATACTTGATGAGAATGATAAAAGAGCAAATTAGAACAAGTAATGGCACTGTCCCAAAATATCAAGAGCTTAGATAACCTTGCCATAATGCCTGGAAAAGCCAACAAATAAGTTGTAGTAAGCACAGGCTGCATCCCAGTTGGATTTATGTTAAAGGGGATATAAGGCTCCACCTCTGTAACCGGTGAACCCTCATTCCTATGTGCCAAGACAACAGATGTTTATGAGCAAGAATGGTGAACAAATGGAAAAGGAAATGGCCTACATGGCCTTGGCAGTCCTAAAAGCAATTTCTCACTTAAATTATTGTAGTAGAAGCCAACTTAAAAGCATAATAATGAAGCTTGGCTATCTTCATAAATTCGAAGTACAAAAATAAAAGTGAAGTGTTTAGCATACTTCAAAGTACAGAAAAAGACATACAACCTTGTAGCAGAAGCCAACTTAAAAGCATAATATTGAAGCTTGATCTTCCTACAACCTTCAGTAACAAGCACAGCCCACATAGTGACAATCGTGAAAATTCCAACTACTCCAAAAATGTAGGGCCAGCAACTAACCAGATTTCCTGAAGAAAGAAAATAACACTTAGAGAATTAGACAGATATTACAATGACAATATGAAAACATAAAAGATTTGGATGAACCAAATGGAAAAAGAATGGTAGATGATAAAGCTTCTCTATATTTGTCTACATAACCCCCATTTTAGTAGTATCAAGTACAGAACCTGGTTTGGAGTTTGGACAGAAAATTCGAATGACATGCTTGTTGTATGATATTAACATGCAACAGTTATCATGGTTTATTATGCTGAGAAGCCACAGGAACACATAGTGGGAATGTGGCCCTACATGAGATCAATGGTCTTGTCATGGTTGAAGCTGCAAGGGGCATGTGCATCGTGCACAAACTCAAAGATGACATTAAAGATAGGGATAGAATTATAGAAAGCTGCTTGGGACACATGATCCTGGAAATATAGGAAGTCGAGCAGATACTTAACACCAAGACGGTGCTTGAACTCAAGGAGGAAAATTTTGATAAGGTAAGACACAGCTTGCACTTTCTACTTTTAAAAGGTAAATCCTTTTCCCAACCCCTGACAAAGTACTGTTAAA
This sequence comes from Typha angustifolia, assembly GCF_048772165.1. Classification (NCBI taxonomy): domain Eukaryota; kingdom Viridiplantae; phylum Streptophyta; class Magnoliopsida; order Poales; family Typhaceae; genus Typha; species Typha angustifolia. The sequence goes on along the minus strand of NC_133246.1, from coordinate 4,590,979 downwards.
GAAAATCTTGTGGTAAAAGTGTTGATTAAAAGCAGTAGAATAATGTACCTGAAAACTGAGATAACATCTTGTACAATGTATCTGTATAACCAGTCAATATGCTGGCACAAATTATCAATGATGAACCATGACCTGTGATACAAGAATTGGATATAAACAAAATTATCTTCCACCAAACCAAATACTGATGAAGTCTTTGATGATGGTGATGATGATGATGGAAACAAGAAGCACCAGACATGACAAATAACAAAAACCAAAACATCATAATGCAGAAGTTAGCTATCAACAGATGGCATGTTTCGTGCTGGTCCACTGACTCATATTGCTCTGCGATACTCTAAAAATACCTTACCTGGAAAGTTATGAAACCAGCATGGAGGCCAGTGGACCAGACAAATGATAGAATACACGAAGAAGATATAATAAAAGCATATAAACTTTTTTCCACTATCAGAAGACTTCTACAAAAGACTGGATCGTAACAAAAGTGGGATTCCTTTAATCAAAATTTATCTAGTTATCATTTTCTGCACAGCTGCAGCATATCCAGTTAGCAGCCCATCAGACCTTTTACACTCATAAAGTATTGCATTTGCAAGTGTAACATAGACCTTTCACCATCATACTAGATCTCATGAAATAGAAGGGATGATGCACAATATTTTTTCCATCTTCCTTCCCTTTCCTATTTCTTGAACATGAATGACTGTATTCAACTAAAAAAGTGGCCATACAGCTCAATTGTAGTTAAAGGACAAAAGAGGATGTAGTAAGTTCATATCTGGAGCACAGAAGATGATAATATGATATCAACGTGGTTAATGGATGGGTATGATTTATAAAGAACATTGGAAATTTGTAATACACAAAATAAGTAAATAACATTTAAGCAATTTACACCATCTTTACAACAACAGGAAATGTACACATATCAAGTAGTGATCAATTACAGTGCCCAACTTTGTCTGGATGTCAAGAATGGTGCTTCATTTCTACTCCCAAATATAGTTGATAGTTTTACACCATTTACAAAGAATGTTGATATCAATTAATATACCCGAGCAACTTTGATGGGAAGTGCAAGAGATCTCAAGTTCATCATAGTGTTTCCCTGTCAAATCATATCTGCTCGCATCATCTCATTCATAAAGAATGCTGAGGTGAACATATGCAACTATAAATGTCTATTTCCTGTGACAAAGGAACCATTCTAAAATATCGAACATTGGGTAGAATAGTGTGACACACTACCACTATTACTTGATTTTGCTTTTTTTTTAGTTACCCTAATTGTGAATATAGTGGAATTGTTCATCCTTTCATAAATAATGAACTTGAAAAGAACAACTTAAAAAAGAGACAGCTGAACTGAAAGAGACGTAAGTTGGTTTTAGAAATGCCATAGTAAAATAAGCACAAAGTTTTATCTGGAAAACTCACTGAGCTAGAGATGTAAGTTGGTTTTAGGAAAAGAGGAAGAAATATAATTTTCGATATACTCCACTGATATAGTTCCTCAAAACAACAGACTAGTCAATGAACATAGGATCAATAACAAGTTAAAATTGTACACTGGCACAAAAAAATAAGGCATCATAATGAAATTCTTTAATAGGAAAGTTACCAAATCCTGATTCTGATATTGTGTCACAGATCCATGTTATAGACATCGCACCGAGAACTAATAAGAAGCTTGTCACAATAACATGCTTGATTCTGAAACAAAGAGATCAACAATAAAAAAAATTTGAAGATGCTATTGCTCTCAATAACAATTTCACATCAAACTAAAAGGAAGGTATAATATTTTATTCATAAAATCATGAAAAATAAGCATTTCAGAATAACTTAGTAGATATAGTACATTGTGATGTCCACAAACAAAGAAAAAATATACCAAATTTATTATTAGAAGAAATAAACTTAACTCCACTCATAAGCATGAAAACTTAAAAAAAAAAGGTCAGTCACAGCAAGAGAATTTGCTTATTGTGAGATGGGAAGAATGAATAGCATTAGAAAGTTGTTAACTTTTATACACAATTAGCTCTACAAAGTATCAATCTCCCGACATCCTCGTTTCCTTGAAATGAGCATTCACACAAGTCTATAACCAACAGATGGCACAAATGTAGTCTCAAAATAAAGTTTTCCCTTCCAAATTAAGAAATTTTAACTTTCTCTCCTGCAAATGGTCTGCAGGTTGTCCCTTGAATTCAAGGAGTTATTTTTAAAATGCTCCTCAGTATTACAGTTCATCAATTTCAGTATGGTTAATAATTTTTATTAATGATTATCATTCCTGTGTAACTTATATTTGATGTAGCATTTGTCCTAGTATTCCACTTAATTTTTCTTTATCTTATTTATTCCAACTCCTAATTCTGTACTACTGTTTCAAGGACTAATCTCAAGTTTGTCCATCTTATCAGCTAAATAAAGATTGTTTGGAAATATATATATATATATATATATATATCAATATCTCTGTTCAGTACTTCACCCTAGAAGCATTGTGCTCTGAGAAACAGATAGAGAACATGATCAGAAGCATCAAGCAGTGATTTTATAACCTCATGGTCCTTCCACACAGCTTACGTTTGCTAGTCAGTTCCCAGTCCTACCTAACTATTTTGCATCACACAACCTATAAAAGAAAGCCGTATAACTAGGGAATTTTCGACAGTAAATTCTGAAAGGTTCATTTATCATATATAGAGAATCACATGTTTTACTTCCAATGCACCAGCAGAGGATTTCTTAAGTTTATGAAGCAACAGAATGAAGATTCAACCATCAGTAAAATTCATATCACCTGTAACTGGCAGCATATATTGAATACTGAAGTGAATAACAAGAAACAATGACAGCACCCAGTATTGCAAAACCCAATGAGGTCCACCATCTGACAGTTGGAATAGATTAATTCAATAGATTGTCATGGTGAAAAGAAACAGCATAATTTTCAAATAAGGATCAGTCTCACTGCTCGAGATGGATAATTAGACACACATATAGCCTTTGATCTTCTCATGGCCATCTAAACCTTCTTTTCGTAGCTTTACTAAAGATGGAACAACATGGCAGAGCACCTGTTTATCAGATTCATAAGTTATTGGTAAATTGTAGAGATATATGCTAGATGTAAAGATTTTTTTTTCTCATATCTTTCAGACACCAAAAGTGCTAAGAAAAAAGTTTAGAAGCTATTATTCAGTATGACACATTGAAGAACAGTAAATTAGAACTATAAGTGGAAACATTTATATAAGGAAAAAAAAAAACTAATTCTAACTTTCACTGTAAATACGAGTAAGTGAAGAACCAAATTGGTCACCGCAGAAACCTCAGATTTCAGTTCACTTCCCTTTTCACATTTCTTATAGAAATAAATCAGAAACTTTCAGTTGCGTGCTAAACACCACTAATTGGGTAAAAATCTATTCCTAAAGGTGTCATATAGTGGCCTTAGCTGGGATTGATGGATTAAAATGCAACCAATGTGAAGCCACTTTGAAAAGGAAATAGGGCGGGCAGCAAGTTTTTTGCCAAATTGTCTTCTTTCTCTTATTTTTCCCCTCCCAACTCTCGCTTCCATTTCCTCCAGGCAATATCTCTTTCAGGATGTCCAAACAAAGGAACAAATTAACTCTTCCATCATGAAACAAATTGAATGTCCATTTATCATAATATTTGATCAACTTTTCTTCTGGGATACCCAAACAAATGAATGAACCCTTTCTGCATGGAACCAATTTGGTCCATATTTGTCCTTTTAATAGTAAGCTGGACGAATACCAAATACTCCCCTAATTTATATCTACTCAAGTGGGTTACATGGCATCAAAAAGGTTCCAGTATATGCATTTGCACTATGACATTAACAAGATAAGAGCATGCTAGTGCACAATTTTGTCATAATAGATCCTTTATTTTCATGGAGCTGGAACTACTTTATATACAGTGAGAAATATACAACAGGCATTGCTTAACATTCACATATCAAGTATCCTAAAATGTGGATGTCCTCTATGATTGAATTACCCTGATATCAAACCTTTAGGCACACTCAGCTAGACAATATACAATGTACAAAAGGAATACTGCAAACTGATTGTCAAATGTTTCTAAAACTAATTTAGGTATAAAGTAACTGGAAATGGCATGAGGGTGTAACATTGGCGCTAGAAAATACAACCAGATGGGTCAATAGCACAGCTCAGTATGGACTGTGGAGACCGATTAATGTATGCACATACATTATGGCATGATAAGTATGGCACTATCCCATTCTGCTAAGAAAGGAAGTTTGTAAAAGTTGTTGATGTTCCCTTTTGTCCCAATACCCACAACTAACTGACACAGTAATGTATTTACTGTAATCTACATCAATGCAAGCTAACAGGATTACTTCTTTACAAACCTAATGGCCGTTTTCTATGATATTAACTACAAAATCTCTGAAAGGATGAAGATGTACCTGCATAAGAATGGACGCTGAAATCTGATGACTGATTCCAAGTTGGAAAAAAGATAGTTTCAGTTCAGAGGTAAAGTCACCGAGATCATCTGAATAAAAAGGGGCACAACAACAAAATTCTCTCCAATAAATGCTTGGTAGTTAACTTGTTTGTCATATAACTAAAAAAGGATAAAGAACTGAAAATTCAAAAGAACACTTGGGTTGATATTTTATGCACTTGGAAAGAACTTCCGTAATTTGTATATAAGTAGAACAAAATTATATTTGATATGAGAAGATTCAGATGTATACTTCCTCTATCATTATTTAGCACGAATTACAACTGCAAGAAGATGGATATCATCTTATCCCTAAAGTGCCATGTTATTTACATAATTCCTAGAATCCACAAGAGCTCCATCTGGCAATTTGTTTGCAACTTCACTTTCCATTGGAAGCATGCAATAATACCCTTCACATATACAAAGCATATACGAAAAATTAAATAGTTACTTTTCGAAAATATCTCTCGTGCTTGTCATAAAAAATTTACTATAATTGTCATGGATATCCAACACGCAGAATTATTCAAAATCCAACGGATACTGGTGAGATCGTTGTCTATGCTTCATAGTGAATTAGGTACTTCTGCATTTCCTGCTGCTGCATTTCCTGCTGCTGCATGTCGTTCTAGTGGTCACCATGGTGGCTAATATGGCGATTCAAGGATAAGGATAATCACAGTTTGCACACATCAAGTCCAAGCTATGTTTACGTTATCCGATTACTAACCTGCGGCGCCGGACGCGAAGCTAAGGTAGGTTTCCGGTATCAATCTACGATCAAACCCCGGAAGCGGGACGAAGTACCCGATGCGGCTGATCAAAATCAGCGCGGCGGTCACCGCCAGCCTCCGGCGGATCTCGCTCTTGAAGAAGGACTCCGCCGCGTCGTCGATGACGGAACCCAGCCGGGTGAAGTCCAAGAACCTGTTGTTGAACCTCCTACTCCTCTCCCCAGGTTCTTCTAACGATCGGAAACTAGCGGCGACGCTAGTCCGGGAATGTTGAGAACGGCGAGCGTAGGGTTTGATCGGAGAGTTGCGTGAAGAGACGAATCGAGCTCTCGGGACGGAAATGCGAGGATTCGTGAAGGTGACTGGTGAAGGCGTGCGGTGTTTGGAGTTGAGAAGACGGAGGTGGAGCGAGGAGGATAACGAGAGCGTCGCTTCCATGGCGAGCAGTGAGGGAGCTTCGCTTCCTTTCCACTACTGTGCTAGTGTTATAATAAGTAAATAGAATTAGACCTAGTATCTCAATAACGCCGGCCGAGCCGGAGCGAAAGAACGGCTATTTTGGGGGGTAATAAGTGGGTGGGTAACAGAGTGAGTTTTTGACCAAATTGGGCCTCTTTATATATATTTTTACTGAATTGTCCAACATTTATCTTTATGATAGGGCAGCCTAACTGATCAGCAATTCTTTGATTAGTGAATCGTTCTAGTATATAATCTTTTAAGAAGGCCAATTTTTTTTGTCTATAACATTGAAATGGAGTTAATCTTTGGTGTAGATGGCTAAGACGAGTGGCAATTCGGTATTTCAATGTGGGCTAATAGGTGGTCGGTTTGAGACAACATAAATAAAGTCGGCCAAAGCCGAATCTGAGTCTGATAAAGATATCATAAGTAAGGGTATTTTTGCAGTGCTAAATTTCAATCTTTGTTATATAGATTTTTCTAATCATAGATAGTATTAAAAAAATCACTAGTATTATAATTTTTTAGGATGATATTTCAATTATAAGTAGATTTTATGCATACTTATCTTTTCAATCTCGTAATCTCATCTCTAAACCATTACTCTTGTAAACATTCATTTCTCTATTTTTCTCTTTCATCTAATATATTATATTTAATACTTACTATTTCACTGTTAAAAAGGTATCATTTCAATCAACGATTATTTCAATTACTTTATATTATACTATAATACGGCTAAATGCTAGAATAACTTATATTGGTATAAACTCTTTTATGCTAGTATAAAAAATTTGATAAGCTATAGGAGATCATTGGCGTTTGGTTGGATGAGATAAGAGAGGTTTTTTTCAAGGATAAAACCCTTTTATCCACAAATATGTCGTGCTTAACACAAAATAAGGAGTCAGGATTAATCTTAGTGATTGGATATATTCTAATTTTAGGTGATAAGAGGGATTTTAGGAGATAGATCTCCATTTATCTCCTGACTTTTACTATGCTAAAATTAACTGGAAGCCAATACACAAGTCAACTTTACCTAAAAGTCTGCTTACTGTTCTTTAACCAAAGGTAGTTCGATGAGCTCCTTCTCGTCGGATCAAACAAAAAAAAATTGGAAATTGATCTAGAACAGCAAAGTCACCATGCTGAGAAAAAAAAACTTGTTGGTGGGGGCTCTCCCTGTAGAACAAGGAAATCGAACACACCTGCCCTTTTTGTTCCTACGAGCTTGAAATTATCAAGCATGCTCTTCTTCGTTGTAGCTTTGCAAGGGTAGTTTGGTTCCTAAGCAGACTTAGCCTAAGAATCAAGAATGTGGCCCTCAAGATTGATGAGTGGATCGATCCTCAACATAATTTCAACTCTGAAGGATTGAAAATACAACTGCATACTGTTTCAACATCCTTTGGAGTATATAGAGGTGCAGGAATAAACTAATCTTCAGTGGCAAGAAACTCTGCCCACAATAGGTTCCAGCCTCAGTTGAGACAATTCCTAAAGATCCCGCAATGTCATTGCACACCGAGCTTCCTATTGGACAAACATTGTTGGTTGGTGCGAAAAACATTATTGGTTGATCGGATGCTGCGTGGAGCGGTACTAATAAGAATGATGTTAGACATTATCCTATTAAAGTTCTGAATGCCCTACACTCGGATGCATTGACCCTACACTCGTTGTTAATCAAAGAAGCCTAGTCTATGGCTCTTGGAAAGCCAGCATGACTGTTTAGTAGATCGCCTGGTGTCATATGTCCTATTGTGGACGTCAGCAATCTATTTCAATTCAGAGGCATTGATTTCTGGAGGCCGAGAGGTAGATTAGAGCTTCATATACAGCCCACACTTTAGCTTCAATTTAAAGGAACTTCTTACATTGGTATGTACAAGGATTAGAGAGCCATTAGCAGAGATTCCCATCTAATCAAAACAGTAAGAGGGATTATCTTAGAGTCTTCGGTACACAAATGTTCTAAATATTCTTAAGCCAAATGGCTAATTTTACTCTCCTCGTCCATCTCTTTCAATGATCTTTTTAATTATTATATTTTAACAGATTACTCTTTATATTATGTCGTTTAGAGTTTTTATGCTTGCTTCTCATTCCAATCATCTCCGATGCCGATCTCAATTCGTATCAATGAATAAGGGGCCAAGGGCATTATAGTCCAGAAAGAAAAATTAATCAAAGCCACATATAAATGCTAAAGAAAAAAAAGAAAAATTAAGCATCATCTAAAATGATATTTTTGAACATCACAGACAGGCAGAGCTAAAACAATAGTAGGATCGCGAGAAGAAGTTAACGAGTATATGTAGCATAAGATGAATCCCATGGGGATGGAAGGAAGAACTCTGTTCTCCGGTAGAATCCTTTCTTCTTGCAATGGCGCTCCCTTCCGCACCCGTGGGTTTGGACTATGCAAAGGCAGAGGAGGACTCCTCTTTAGTCGTTCAAGGTTGCTGAAATGCAACTGCAGCAGCTCCGGCGACGGAGGAGAAGACTGGGTCTTGTCGCCGTCGGCTTCCCCCTACCAAATCCTCGGCGTGGACCCCTCCTCCTGCTCCCCCGCGCAGCTCAAAGCCGCCTTCCGAGACAGAGTAGGCAGTAATCTCGTACTGAGGAAGTATGACAAGCCCTACTTCTTATGCTGTTGATTTCTTTTTCTCGTTGTAGGTGAAGGAATTCCATCCGGATGTGTGCAAGGATGCAAAGAATGCGGATTTACTAATGAGACGTGTAATTGAAGCCTACCAGGTACTCCACAATTATGACTATGTCAATATGGGTAATCGATCAGATTTTACTAAAGAGTCCATTTTTAGGATGATTTTAAGTGAATTTGAAGTTGGAACATAAAATTGGATTATATTAAAGGTAGAAAGAAAAATCAACACTGAAATGCTAGAAGTACTTGACTGTTAAGATTCAATATGTTAGGGAGGGTTTATACACATTAGATGTGCACATGTATGCGCGAGAAAATTCCCAGGTCATAATATTTTCATCAAAGAAGAATAAGAAGTTGAAACAATTTATTAGAGTAAGTGGAGGACAAGGTTTTTTGATGATGAGGTAATGTCAATGATGATGAACTTTCTGAATATTAGGTGAACCTAAGATCATTTGGCATCTTTTTGGGATATTGGTAACAGGAAAGGTGTTCTTTCCCCTTTGAGCTGCATGCCTAATATTGATGCCTATATGACGATGTTGAAATTACTAATGTCCATGTTTTGTTCCAGAGAACACCATTAATTGTATTTAGAATATGTAGTACAATATGATTGTTTAGGACTGACTGAATTGGCATTCAGCTTGTACCTTCATAAGCTCGAAATAGACATGGTTATCAGGCAGGAATCACCACGGGGCTGTTATGATTGGAGATAGGTGGGCCAATTTTGATATAGGAGAATATCCACACTCTCCCTCATATCGAGAACCAATAGTGAATCAACATAATAAGTGCCTATCTAGAATGAGTCAGCATAGTCATCTGTGATTCCTATTGCTCTCCCTTTGCTTTTTCTTTTTAATGTAATAAGCAAATAACCTCTTTCTTTTATTGCAAGTTTGATGCTGATTATTGGTTTATCTTTGCATACAGATGTTATCTTCTAAACAACAAGGGATGGAAGCTGAAAGGTAGATTAACTACTACTGTTAAATAGGTATTTTGATGTAATCTTAAGCTATTAAGTGCAATGCAGAATTCATGGAATCACACTTTTCAGCAATATGGTTAAGGCTTCTTAACTGACTAATTGGAGGGTATTTAAGTGTTTTCTAGGCAAAAAGTGCAAAAAAAAATAGGGATAGGGCTTTTGATTTACAAATAGTGATAATATAGGGTGTGAATTATAGTACCATTAAAACCTGGGATGTCAAATAAAAATTGTCCTATAAATTATAGGAAAACAATGATATAGTTATCTATAACTAAACAAATTTAATACATGATGATAGAAAACCAGTGTCGCCCAAAGCTGCTATCTTCATATGTATGTTCAATTTGCTTTATTCTAATCTTGCACAATCTAAGTTGTTAAAAGCAAAATACAGATCAAATCACAATATTAACAATCATGTGATGCTGATTTTTCTTTCACCAAATATTGCCATTAGATGCAAGATATTATATACTAAATGGAGGAATTTGGGGAATATCAAATGATAAAGCACGTCTTATTACTTAGAAGGGAGATTTAATATTTGGAACATGCATTTGGCTTCTACCGAACTAATATGGACTTGTAACTTTGTATGACATCTATGAAGGTGAATGCTTTGATACTAGGACTTCATTCATAGAATTACCTATCTAGTAAAGTGGAGCACTTAGCTTATAGACTAGAGGTCTAGAGCATTATAAGAGGGAGGGAATCTAGTGATGAAATCAAAATTTTATTTTTTTTCACTCTCTCCGCTTGCTGCATGCTAAAGATTCTTTTTTGTTCTTTCTTTTTGGAATGCATATCTACAAATCTATTAAGTTCATTGAAATTGTTATATGGCATCTATTTATCTTTTCATTATATGTGACTGAAATTTTCAATCTTGTAGGCCATGTGAGGACCCTTTTGAGAACCCTGAATGTGAGGCTTATGACATCTTCGTCAATGAAGTTCAATGCGTTGGCAAAGGTACTCATGGCTTTACATTGTTTGGAATTTTGATTTAGAGACTATGACCCACTAATCTCAACTTATTCTCTGCGTGCTTATGAAACTCTTTTCTGAGTTGGCCCACAATACCCAATTATCCAAATGGCTTATGTCGGGAAAGCAGTTGTCAAGAGAAGACATTCCCATCGCGGAAGGGCTTCATTAGTTTATTTCTTGAATGTTATTCTTGAAATCTCTAGAGAGTAGCGAATATGCACAAATATCATGGAGAATTAGATAAGCTTGGCTAATGAAAACAACCATGCTAGGATAACCATATTTGTTGTTTTTAGTATAAGGGAGGGTTATAAACTTATAATGTGTACTGGCAATATACTTTGAGCCAATAAGGCAATAACTACCCCGTTCTTCACAGTTTTACTGATCGAATCGAAAAAAATGACCACACAAGTTCCCAAGTAATCATCAATCAACAGTGTCACAATCAATTAGCAGTGAAGTAGAAATTTCTTGTTCTCAACTATCCTAGGGTAGTATGAAAACAAAACGATAAAGATATTTACTATTTACTTTGTCTACAAACCAAATTGAGCTAAAAACTTCTATATTGTTAAGGACTTCGTAATTAGTTTTGCATTACATAAAGTTCCTTTTCTAATAGTAGGCTTTATTTCTATAATGATCCTGTCAACATAAAAACCCACAAGTTTATTTTCCTCCTTGTATCCTAACAGTCGTTTAACTTTTCTCCCACAGGATGTCCATATTCTTGTGTTAAAAGGGCACCTCATGCCTTTTCATTTACTGAAGATGGAACAGCTCGTACAACATCTCAAGGTTGGGCATCATCTAAATTCATCCCTATTTTTCTTGTATGATCAATGGAGACTATAGTTAGTGTACCGATTATGTTGGGGGGGGGGGGGGGGGGGGGGGGGTTAAATTACATATTATAATAAACGAAAAAAAGAGAATCTCTCTTTGAGTTTCTTTGCCTCTTTTGTTGAGATTTAGAAGCGTCCTTTTTGTGCTTCAATTTATTCATCTGCTCAATTTATTCATCTGCTTCTTTCTTCTCTACTAATAATAACAGCACATAGTATCTTTGATTGATCATCTATTAGCATCTTTTAAATAGTTGGTTATCTGCAATTATACTGTTGGATTTGGGGCTTCAAATATTTTGAATAATATTGTTACTTTGATCATGGCTTGAATTCTCAGTTTCAAGAACATTTTCTTCCTATCATCATGCTCTTGCTAAAATTTGGAAATTCTTTGTCCAGCACATGGTGATGATTATCTTGTCCAGCTTGCTGTCGGACAGTGTCCCAGGAGATGTATATTTTATGTCACACCTTCTCAACGAGCTGTTTTAGAGGATCTTCTGGAGAGGTAATGAAGATTATTCGAGTTTTTTAAAGTTCTCAACTCTAGGAAAGAGGATAATTTTTCCTAGTTTCAGATTCTATTATACTTATTCTATCTTTTTTACTTTTTCTGAAATGCTTGTAGTGTCTTAAGGGCACCATATGACTTAGCAGATGCTGCTTTGCTGGATTCACTTCTATCCAAAGCAAAATTCGAGAACAACAGATACCAAAAACCCAGAAGGCAACCAAAGGCGTCAACCGAATATGTTGATTTGTCATGAAAACTTCTCAACTATATGAGATGCACACTGCAATTACTATGTTGATATATAAGGAGAGAAAGTGATTTATGAATGGCATGTTGGAGTAATGCCAAGTGGTGGGTGGTATAGGAAACTTGACTGGAATAGTAGCTCAAATAAAGTTATCTTCAATGTTCAATAGCTTAAGAGGAGAGTTCTACACTTCTACTTGTGTGTTACACAGCCATTACCTTGTGATTAGCCCAATGGTTTTTCTACATTTCATCATCTATATAGAGGGTTTCTGTTTGACTTGTATTGGATTAACCATTCTCTAGATATTTAACATTTTTATTTTAGATGATTTCGTTGGATTGAGCATATTTGCAGTTAATCTGAGTGCTGGGAAAAGCCTAAGTTTGAGGACATTTTAATAGACTACCTCATAATTCCAACCTTTGTTTTCAAGGATAAATATGACATCTTGAAGAATTAGCATTGATCGTGGTTTTTTTCAAGCTTTTTATTGGAAAACATAGAAACGTTATTTTCTCCCAAAAAAAAAAAAAATCTTTTTTTAATTAATGAATGCAGTGGAAAATATGATGGCTTGAAGAGTACGCTCCACGAATAATGAGAGCCGTCTGATGCAACTTGCTGTTCCCAACGGTCAAATTAACCCAATTCAAAAATCAAATCGGCGTTACTCAAAGAGCAGAACCCCTTAATTCTATTTGACCGTTGGAATTGTCCGTCTCTCTCACTCACTATCTCATCTCCTCTGCGGCCAATTCCTTCTTTGGCAGACCTGTGAATCGCCTCATGGGAGAAGAAGGATTGCTTTCGTCGTCTCCGATGCAAGAAAAAGGCCAAGCACTTCAAGAGTCCAAAGGTTTCAATCTCTCAAATCTCGTTCTTGTTTCCTTTCTTTTCGAGATCTAGGGTACTTAGGATTCATTTTTTTAGGTCGAATAACCGAGAAACCTATCTCCTATTTCGTGGATCTCTTCACCCGATCTCTCTCTTCTCTCTCTTTTTATAGCAAAATGTTTGATCTTGGGATGTTTTTCTTCATCTGTTGTTGGTAATTCTTGTCATCAGAAGATCGAGTGCAAGAAGATGGTTATCCCTCCTCGGAGATGGAAACAATTGAGGACAAAGGTTCGTTCTTGCTGTTGAATCAGCTTTCCTGCTATATGATCGTCATGGTTTAAGCTCAAGTTCTGGACTTGATTTGATTTCTTGCCCTAAATCTCATTCTCAGATGATGAGGCGAAACCCAACGAAGAAGATTCGGACAGGTTTATCCAGGTGATCAATCTCCTCTCCTAAATTGTAGTAATTCCACACTTTTAATCCTTATATATTACATATGCGCTCTCAAATTTTAATCTTTATATATTTTTTTGTCGTCTTCCAGATAATAAATGATGACTGCCTCATCCCATCTCCCATGCTGAAAGGAATTGGAGGCCCAAATCTCTCTTCTTCTCTTCAGCTTCTTGGTAAGTTTGTTTTTGGCTTTTCTTTCTTTGAAGTTTGAATCGTTTCCTAACAATAAACATGTTTTTCCTTGATATGTTTCTTTCATATAGGCACTAAGTACAATGGTCTGATGAAGAGACACGAAGTGCAGACCTCGGAGAACGAAGCACTCAGGGCTTCATGTGAAGCACTAACCAAGAAGTGCTCCGAGGAGTGCGGACCTAGATATGAGACGTTGAAGAAGAAGTACACTGAAGAGTGCTCTGAAAGGAAGCGACTTTACAATGAACTGATCGAGATGAGGGGAAATATAAGGGTGTTTTGTAGATGCAGGCCCCTGAGTTCGAAAGAGGTATCCGGAGGTCATACATCAGTGATAGATTTTGACCCATCTCAAGATACGGAGTTGCAGATAATTTGCTCTGACGCTTCGAAGAAACAATTTAAATTCGATCATATTTTCGGACCTACAGATGATCAAGGTAGTGAACAAGATTGGTACTTTAACTCTCCCCTTTGCAGAATTTATGACAATAATCCTTTTAATCTAGCTTTATGATCATTCATAATTTGGTGCATCCAGAGGCTGTCTTTGCGGAGACACTGCCGGTTGTAAGATCGGTGTTGGATGGATACAATGTGTGCATTTTTGCCTATGGACAGACCGGTACCGGGAAGACATTCACGATGGAGGGGACCCCGGAGAACAGGGGTGTTAACTATCGTGCGCTGGAAGTACTTTTCAGGATTTCACAGGAGAGATGCTCCTCCGTGAGATATGAGTTCTCTGTGAGCATGTTGGAGGTTTATAATGAGAAACTGAGAGATCTTCTTGAAGAGAACTCTGATCAATTAGCAAAGAAGTAAGAAGCAACTTCTCTTGTCCAAAGTAATCATAGAACGTTGAATTGTCATTTGAATTGGTTTTCATCACCTTATTGCGTTGTGCGAAGGTTGGAGATAAAACAAGCAGCAGATGGGGCCCAGGAAGTGCCTGGGCTGGTTGAAGCTCAAGTCTGCAATATAGAAGAAGTTTGGAAGATGCTTAAAACTGGAGCAAGGAACCGATCTGTTGGATCAACCAATGCAAATGAGCTCAGTAGCCGTTCTCACTGGTGAGGTTCTGTTTGATTTCTGCAGGCATATTTCCATCCCTAGTACCCTTAATTTCTTTAAAATATAGAACAAACCTACTTCTTAACCATACATTCTATGTAAGCTAGCTGATTTTAGTCTTATTGCTAATGGATATTAATAGTGGGTAAGGTTGTGTGCTTCCTAGACTCATTTATTGTCTATAATATGAGCAGTTCCCTCACAATAAGATTAACTGTGCTGCAGCTTGGTTCGGGTAACCATCAAGAGCGAGAATTTGGTGAATGGGCAGAGGAACAGGAGTCACATGTGGCTGGTAGATCTTGCTGGAAGCGAGCGTCTTGGAAAGATTGAAGTAGAGGGAGAGAGGCTGAAGGAGTCACAGTTTATCAATAAGTCACTCTCTGCATTGGGAGATGTTATCTCTGCCCTTGCCTCTAAGAATCCCCACATACCATATAGGTCTCTCTCTCTCTCTCTCTCTCTCTCTCGCTCTCTCTCTCTCTCTCTCTCTCTCTCTCTCTCTCGTTTAAACAACATTTATGCAATCTAACTATTCCTTCTGATGCTAAAAAAATTCAGGAATTCAAAGCTTACTCATTTGCTGCAAAGTTCCCTAGGTAAGCAGTCAATCAGTTTTCCAGCTGTTATACCAGATACAACAGTTGTTAAGAGGGCCAATCTCAATGCATGTGATCTATCTTTAACAGGTGGAGATTGCAAGACTCTGATGTTTGCACAAATAAGTCCAAGCTCAGCAGATTTGGGAGAGACTATCTGCACACTGAACTTTGCTTCTCGGGTTCGAGGAATAGAGCATGGCCCTGCCCGTAAACAATCAGATCCAGCTGAAAGTTTCAAACTGAAACAGATGGTAATGTTGTTTCTGTGTATGATATAAGATGCATCCGCTTTAGTTTTAGCTGTCCGAAATGAATTTTTAATTTTCTCAGGTGGACAAACTCCGGCAGGAGGAAAAAGAAACAGCAAGATTGAATGAGAGCTTACAGTTGATGCACCTTAAGTACGCATCACGGGAGAATGTTTTTAAAATACTTCAAGAGAAGGTAATTAATTAGTATCAGTGGTGCACCTATTGTGAACTTTCTTACAGCATTCCTTTGAGGATATTACTCTTAAAATTCTTCTTTTTCTTTTTCTTTTTCAGATAAGAGATGCTGAACAGACTTGCAGAAATTATCAACAGAGGGTATGTATGAAATTTAGTATAAACCACTGGAAATATATGTTATCTATATACACATTTGAGAGTTTCTTGATTAGAATAGTTAGCTTGACATGATATCTGCATGTTTTTCTACATTCTCAATACTACTTACTTTTACTCATTCTTTCATGATTGGTTTACTTTTTTGCAGGTGAGAGATCTTGAGAATCAATTGGCTGACGAGAAAAAAGCTTCCAGAGATGCTGCTAAATTTTCTAAACCACCACTTGCTCCACTAAAGGAAAGGCCTCCTTTGGGCAGAATTACCAACCGCTTGCCAACTTCAGGTCCTCAGAGAAGAAGCAGCATTTCAAAAATAACACCACTACAAAATAAGGAGAATGTTCTTCCAATCATTAAATCCTCTGGTAACGATGTCACTAGATCTGTTGGTAAAGCACGAAGGATATCATTGGCCACTTTTGTACGACCAGGACAGCCTAAGAGGAGGAGAGCTTCGATTGCTATCCTGCCATCTGGAAAAGAAACACAATTAGTCCTTCCTGAACAGCAACTTGTACATCAGCTATCTCATCTTCGTGGGCCAAGGAGGAGATCGGTGGCTGCATTTAATTCAATACCTGGAACACCATTAGCAACAGCAGCTCCAGATGGCAATGCAAAATTTAGAGGCATCGAATCTAGCAGCAGCAAATATGGAAGCCCTCGCAATATGGTGCAACTCTGGAAGTCAAAAATTCCTACAATTTCATCTCCAAGACAAAGGCTTCGACTTATCTCAAGTCCTGCAAATCCGAGCAACTTACGTGATGCACAACAAGCACCCAGCAAATTATGCTTTAGTGTACAAAAAAGAATCACCGTCAGCACACCTGTTCAATCAAACAAAGTTATGTTTTCAGGATCTGGGATTTTCAATCAAGCTCTACGCATGAAGGAAACAGCGGGAAGGAGTAATGTTGATAGAAATTTAGATGCAGCAGCAACTCCAGATGGCAAAGGAAAAATTAGAAGCATGGAATCCAACAGCAATTATTATGCAAGCTCTCCTGCTCATATGTTGCCACTATGGAAATCCAAGATTCCTACAATTTCTTCTCCACGACAAAGGCTTAGACTCATTTCAAGTCCAGCTAATATAAGTAGTTTGAATGATTCTGAACAGGCACCTAGCAAGTTATGCTTTAGTGTGCAGAAGCGAGTCGTAGTTAGTCCCTCAGCTCAACTAAATAATCCTATGCTTTCAGGAGCTGGAATCTTCAGTCATGCTCTACGTGAGAAAGGAGCAATCGGAAGATGGGGCACTGCCCAGCGCGTCATGTGCACAAACAGAAGAAAGTCTGTAATTTAAAAGCAGATTTACATAACGGAGGTTTCTTCTCATTTGCTGCTTGAAATCGATGTATAAAAATGAGAAAAATGGAAATTCAGCATCTTGAGGCATATCAGTTGTTTGTGTAGTTTTGTTAGAAAAGAATACTCCTGTCCCTCAATTCTTTATAATTATCCAAGTATTGCAGCTAGCAAACTTAGTTGAGAGCCTTCCAGATTCAGGTGTCCATTCCGATATTGCTTTCGATACATAGCAAGTGTTTGATTAGTGTTTTCCAGTTGATCGAAGTTTGTACATCTTTGTAGAAGTTTTTATGGGTGGGTTTATTGTAATTTGATAAGATAATTGTGGCTTGAACATCTTATGCTTGAGCTTATCCCCTGATATTTCATTACTTTCCCAGTATGCCGTTTTTTTTTCGTTATCCGACTGTCAATATTCTTCAAGACTTATCGTGTTGTGATGCTATTCTTTTTTATTGATGTTTGGGGTGGTAGATAATAAATTGTACGTGATCCAAGGTAAGTAAATTGGGAGGACTCGCTTCTTTGGGATCCCTGGCAAGTGATAAGAGTTGATGAGGAGTTGAGGAAAAGAAGGGTGGAGGGAAGGATGAGCTAGTTGGATTGGGTGCTTGTGCATTCTTATATGTAGGGGAACTGAAATGGTCTTATCTCGATGGAGTGATGGCCAATCCCTCTTTAGAAGCAGAATTGAAAGCAATGCAAGTGGCGGATCAGTGAGGAGGAGAAGACAGGTATACGTCCTTTTACTATGGAATGAATGCTGTGAATCTTTTGAATGAGAGATTGATATAGCCACAAGAATTGGATTAGTTAGTGAAAGAAATCTGGCGAAATGTCCTCTACGATTGTTTAGCAGGTGAGGAGCAATCCTCATTCCTTAGTTACTATCTTACGGTGGTTAAAATCCTTAGGCTATGGCATTTCTATTCCTTAGACAATCCTTGTGATCATGGTTATCAGAATCGGATCGGACATTGACCCGCTTAGAGGTATTTTTATATAATTCTAAAAATAAAAAAAATCTACAAAAGTATTATAATTATATATATATATATATATATATATATATATATATATATATATATATATATATATATATATATGTTATTTATATAGATAACCTCATTGTTACTTTTCAAATCAAGTCGTTAATAGAAAATGATAAAAGTATCATTAATTAAGAGAAGTACTTAAAAACTAAAATAAAAATATTTTCATTCTTTTTACATTTAAATTGTTCGAATTTTAATGAAAGTTTACTTTAAAAGTATTCATGGAAAAAACAAAAATGCATACATGCAAAATCTGTGCATTTTGAGCAAGATATAAGTAAATAAGTGCTTTTTTAAGGGTATATGTACAACAACAAAAAAACTATTTATAACACAAATATATTATAAACTAAATATTTTTTAAAATTTCAGAACTAAAATATCATTAGATATATGATAGAACTATTAAATATTAAGGATAATTAGATAATTTTGCAAAAATACTTAACTCGAACGGTTCACCAAAATACAGCCGAGTTGCACGAGTCACTTATTCAATTGCTGGGTTTATCGATTTTTAATGGGTCGATTGCCTAAATAATAAAATTGAATCGATTTAGTAGTCAGTTCACTAATTCAACTACTCAGTCCGGTTATGATAACTATGCTCCCGATTATCTGAGAATATACCGGGAGATTGACCCTGCATCTCTCTATTAAGATTTGTTTTACAACTAGGCATAACAATATTGCGGTCGATAATCTTACAGGATAGGCTCTTGTCATCATATTGGTAAAGCTTGCTCTAGTCCACAGCTTATTACATTTATATAACTCTGTTTATGAATGGTATTCCCGTCTACGAACCTTCTTTCAAAAGAAGAAATGTGCTTATAATGGAAATTGCTGTACCCTCATGAACCATTAATTTGATATGCCAGTATTTGCGTATAATATAATATTTTTTTATCCCCTGTATCCTGCAATTATGCGCGTTTCATACGATAAAACTTCCTGTGGTTTAATCCTTGCAGTCATGATTTCATACTGTTTGATAGCTGCTATCTTTTGGCTCTTGAGTACTACAAACTCAGTTGTAGGTTTGAACAAAACATTTGCTCGACATTGCATCAGAAGCCTTTTGGAACATTTACCACATGTAGTCTTGAACGATAACTCATCCAATTACTGAAACAAAGGCAGTCAAATTCGAACTTGTTTAGTTATCACAGATCCTTAGCCAGAAAATAGATGAATATATCAGCAAGGCAAAGAAGATGGAAATTTTTTATTTTTGAACTTCTTCATTGAACTGCATTGCACTGAAAGAATGAAAAATGACGCTGCCAGATTCACCATATGGAACATTTTCAGTGGTAGAGCTGACAACAATTAGGTTGATCGAAAACAACACATCAGAATATGCGCCATACTGAAGAAGCAGCATAGCAAGAATCATGAGAAAAGAAAGAAAGAGTGAAAGAATAAAAAAAATGAGAGATGCCCCATTCCTTCCCTGTTAGTCCACTCTCCACATTCCCTTCCAAGCTCCATAACTTCATGCTATATCAAATAACTGACGTCCCAGTTCCAAATCTATCATTGGGGCATAGATTTGAATTTCAAGAATTGATAAGACTATTAAATTTTGAGAATTCCAAGTTATAAGTAAGCAGGGGAAAAAAGGGTTAGAAATTACCAATAAATTTGGATCAGCAAAGAAAATTACATTCCAAACTTGTTCTCTTCTCTAGCTTAAGAGTGTCCAGCTCATCAATGACAAATTAGAATCAGCTAAATCTTCTATTTTTAAACTTGCCTTCTCTAACTTTCTAAATGCAACTGGAAGTCATGCTCCTTTCATTGCAAAGCTACTGGAAGCAATGGACACCACCGGACAGGTTGGAAAAGAATCTGAGAATGAGGCTAATGATCATGAATGATAATTTATGGCATGGAGGAGGCAATATGTAGGAATTTAATGGGTCTGTATAATGGAGAAATGAAAGTGACTGAAAGAGAAAGTCAACGTTCAGAAAAAGAACAATGAACTCCTCTATCACCTTTTAGCTTTGATCCTTGTTCCTGTGGTGTTCAGCAGAAAAGAATCAGTACTGTGTTGAATGTACAAATAGGTCATAAGATTTACTAAAGTTTATTTGTGGAAATTGTTTCTTCGAAGCATGTGGAACTCCAACGAAAAGGAACCTAATTGTTCATTTGATGTTTCAACTTTCAAAACAATAATGTTATAACCCCTCAACAGCCTCACAACTGTATCTCTGCACTACAGACTGACATTTTGAGTCTTCAGAGCTGCTCCAGTCTGTTATCTTGCAGGCCTGAATTGGCCACTCTACCTGGTAAACAGTCGCTTCATTCTCCAACTGAAGACAGTACTTGCCAAATGTTCCAATATTCACTTGCAGTCTGAAATCTATACAAAATAAGAAATTTAGCTCCAGTCTGTTCATCTCCCCAATGCTGACACCTCCTACCTTGGCATAATATGCATTGTTGAAGAATCTGCAGTTGTGTTGATAATAAATGTGACTCCATGGAATAAATGAATAATTAAAAAGAAACAAATAAGTAAAAGAGAAAATTAAATCACAGTAATGAGTGAGCTAATAAGAGGGATGTCCAGTTGATGCTCTCTCGATGGAAGGAAGAGTTCCTTCCCTAAGAAGAAAGAAGCACTCCTTACGACATTCTATTATTATCTTATAATTTGTTCTGAGATAAAAGGAAGGATTGCATTGATTCTTGCAGTGAATACACATTGTCCTAAATTAGCTTTCACCCATGGTCATATTCTCCACCACTTCTGTAACGGAGAAAAGAAAATCAAATATTCACTCTATGTTAAAAGTCGAGAATCTAGAGTTAGTTACACAAAGAAGATAATCTAGGACTACACTGTGCATATCAGTTTCTTATATGAAATTATGCATCATGATGATGACTTTTTACATGTAGAGAGAAAACAAAAAGGAGAAGAAAACTGATTTCTCATGGAACCAACTAATGTAGTTAAAAATATTTCAGAAGAAGCATATGGTACTTACGCATCATCAATGAATTTTGCAGCTAATACCACGCTTGTAATTAGCAAACGGTGAACATTGAGGGAAGTAATATAAATGTCTGGTTGTTGAACAAATCTGTCCATATATATGAGCGCAAGGACAAAGCAAGACGGACTACACTTTGAATACTTGAAGATGCGCTCAATGTATCTTTGTATGCTAAGATTTGGTGCTCTTAAACCATGGAAAACAGTGATTGATTCTGTTATCTTTCTTGAGTCTAGTAAATTTTCACTCATCTGAACAGCTCTTTCAAGAAATGAAGATAGAAGTAATAGAACTCTTGGAAATTCAGGAATTCCTTTCCCTGATGTCCTCAGACCCAATGACAAGTAGGCCTCTGCATGAATGGCAGCATCAGTAGCAGGTATCAATGAGCCCATTGTAAATCAGCAGCAGCAACCTATGAGTCACAAAATACTTGTTATTTTCACCATATTTTAATAGACACTTTAGTGAGATCATTAAGAGTAACAGCGTGAAATATACTATTAGAAGAGCCCATATAAGAATCAAAATTAACTTGAGGAAAATGTTCAAAGCATCTTCATACATTACCTTAGAGAGTTTCACATTGATACCTACTTAGAAGCCAATAAGGTAAGTAGTGCTGGCATATGACAAATAGTCTACCTTTATTATCTGTTTAACACCACCACCACCACAACCCCCAAGTTCATAGTTCTAGCATGGAGATCAGACATCTTATAACAGGTACTACATGTAGTGCATTACTTGATCCAGGTAAAGTCGCATTTCTCTATGCAATTTACTCATTTAATGTCTTTTGTGCTCTTTGCACCTTATTATGTTTGATTTATTTTAGCAGAATATATGTCTATCGAGAATCAGCATGCCTGAGCATCAGTATTGGAAACTCTCTAGGGGTTAAAAGTAAACTATCATATCTTAGGAAAATATGCATGTGATCCAGATGACAATTTGGCACCTTGGATTTCACATATAAACTTAAATGCTCATTGAATCTAGGTCAAGAAGTCAAACTAAGCACCTGTCTTGAAAGCTTTTAGTAAAATAAGAATGATCATTAGATTCCGCCACTTTTCATGTGTTTGGAATATTTTACACTTCTTCAGATAATGAGATAACCACCCGCTCAGATTCCATCTGTAAAGTTTGTATAGAAAGTCTCTATACTATTTGTTTAGCATGATTACTGATTCTTTCTATTAACTTTATTGACTTGATGTTCTTCTAATACCATGAATCCCAGAGACATAACTATACTGTAAAAAAATTTCCTGCAAAAATTTCTTGTCATAGCATAGAGTATGTCATTGAATTAGTCTTTTCGCCACATTCGGGTACAAAGGGAATTGAATTCAATTCTTCATGTCCCCTCAACATAAATGGTCCTCTTGACAGTCAATTGATGAAGATAATTTTAATAGTTGCCTAGTTATCATCAGTTCTCATAACTCGTAAGGTAATTATATAAGACTTTGGAAATCATCTTATCATAGCTCCATACTTGCCATTGTCCTGTGTTTATCCCATTCCCCTGAACTCAGTACGAAGTTTCTCTAACATGATTCGGTGAATGATACTGCAGATCTGTGATCTGTTACCCTTATCTTTCTCTCTCAAATTGATGCAAAGTCAAGGAAGTTTTCTTCAGTTTTGTGTTATTCATACATGTCATTCTTGCCTTCTTGACTTGTCCACTGGAACTTTCACCTCTTATATATGTCTACCATGATCTTAAACACAATATCCAATCACATATCTCCAGATTTATCCTATTTCCTACACCAGCATATTACGGACTCAAATGCAAAGAAGGCTGAGCAACTAAGCAGTTCAATCCAGGAGAAAATTCAGTTTCACAGAAACTACTAGCTTATTGAATCATTGTGCTTGTATTGGCAAGAGATGACAACAGGAAAGTCAATGGAAACATCAACTTTTGAGACAACTGCAAAAAGATCTGACCGCATTACTCATTTACTGGGAACTCGAACTATGTACCACAAAAATTCAAGGAACTTAAAATTTTCCGAAATTGGCCAAATCTCTACTAAATCATGCTACAGAACTAGGGGAAACTACTAACAAATCAAAGAAAAACCTATAAAAACAAAACCTTCTTTTTTTTTATTCTCTCAAAAGAAAACAGAGGGACGCAAAGGAGATATTTTTTTCTTACAGCTTACATGAAGACGCCCAGAAGCTCTTCTCCCTTCCTCTTATCAGCCACAAATGAGAGGCTCTTGCGAGATTTCTATGAGCAACCTCCTCCCATACCAGCTCTCTCTTGGCCTCCACTAAAATGGCACAGGTCTCAAGAAAGATCTCTCGTCAGCTGCCATTACCCCCCATCTCCTTCCCCTTCCTAGAGGTAGCCAAAAAGGAAAAAAGTAGCAGCAGTGCACCACCACCACCCTCCCTTACGGGGACTTCGGTTGGGTTTGTGTCACGAGAGAATAAGCAAAGAAAGAAAGGGGCTTTCAAAGCAACATCCCCCCACTGTGAACCTGGCCCTTTATTAGAAGATGGATCTAATTGTTTAATACGAATAATTTGTGAAAAAGAAAAGGTGTAATGTGTAAATAGTGGAGATAATAGGGTCCAAATTGTATAACGTCTTTAATACGCGATGCTGTATGAAAATGTCGGCAAAGGTTAGATTAGAAAGGGTGGTGTGGTGGTGACCGGGAGGAGAGAGAGAGAGATGGCTGTCACTTGCCCACGTGGTGGGTCCCACTCCGCACCGAAAGATACACCTGGATGATCTCTTTCATCTGCTGGTTACGATGGGACAAAACTGGTTGCTCCTTGTACACGCGGTCCTCTCTTAGTAGTTCCCCGGATGGGAACCACCGGAGAACGAAGCCACAAGAAGCGCATTTGCTGTTCGAGACTGAGGAGGGAACTATTGAGGTCAAAAGTCTGCGGATCATTGCGATCTATTGGTAGTTTCGATGGACTACCCTTTCGTTATAGTTTGGTACCCTTTCTCGTGACTGAAAATATAGTGTTATCGACTCCAACAAAAAATAATGATTATAGAGGAAAAATATTTTATGATTTAGTATACATACCAAATTTGATTAGATTGATGGATTAACGATGTGATATTTTAGAGCAAGTTTTATCCGCGTTTAGTTTAGAATAATTGTTCAGCGATACATATGACTTAAAGTCTACACTAGATATTTTAGTATATTGGTTAAAATTTGATGGAGCGTAAGTGTCTCTTTATCTATAAACTTATACAGTCTTCGAACTCAAATGATAAAAAAAATTATTATTTTACTTTTTTTAATAAAATATTTAACTATATAAAATTTTATTTATCTAAAACTCAATCTCTCATAAGTATTTCAATAATTTTAAAAACTTAAAACTAATTTAAATATTATAGTTAAAAATAACAATCTCATCCCATAAGGAAAAGTTTTCTAGGAATAAATCCATAAAAATCAGTGAAATATAAGAAATTTAGAATTAAAACATAAAATGGGAAAAAATGTAACCTAAAATATATTATCGAAAATATTCGATTTGGTGTTTGGCTGATGATGTGGCGAAAATAAAAGTATAAAAATTGTATCAATATTGTAGGAAGTTTTTATGTATGTTACCAATTTTATCCTCAGAGTATTTGTAGGCATTAATTATTTGTGAGGAAATATATTTGGTAGGTGGCAGTGCACTGTCACTTTACTACTTAACTACTTTAATGAAGGGACCTTTTTGTAATGTTATATCCAAAAAAATTAATTTAAAAAATTAAAGATTTGACTAACAAACCTCCGGATTCTTTGCCAGCTATGCAGTAGATGGATGTTGCCCAACTCCCGAATGGATCTCATTAATCCCTAGATTAATTTAATATATACATATATTATCATTCATGAGTGGAAGGTTAGAATGTTAAATATTGGCTAAATAAAGGACCAAACTTTCCCAAAGATAAAGACATAATAATTTATTCGAACCAAACGTTGCTGAAACCTGTTCTAAGTCGTCGCGCGCTGCCGAGTTGCTCCTTCAAGCTAATCACACTGCCAAGTCATCAACTAAATCAAACTAAGATACTAAACCATCAAACAATTTCTCTATAATATTATATAAAATTAAAGTCAAACTCATAACCTCCTTGGTCATAAAGAAGGTAAAAGTTGGTTTGGTTACCAAACAATTTGTCCACATTATTATTTAGGGTTAAAGTCGAACCCATAACCTCCTTTTTTTTTTATTAATAAGAGCTGAGGAACATCAGCATCTTGCAACAGTTCTGTAAGCCCCCCCCTTAAGACGCCACAGACAGTTGTCCTCGTCTCTAAACATCCTAATGACTGACAGAGCATCCGTTTCAACAATCACTTGCTCCCATCTCTCATAAGCTTCTCTTAACCCTGCCTGTAGCGCCCATACCTCACTGTAGCTGGCAGAATCTGCAATGGTTGGCTCCATTGCTGCCCGCAATCGGGTACCATTCTCATCCCTAATTATAAAGCCGGCCCCTCCTTGATACTCACCTGCCTTCCAAGAACCATCTACATTAATTTTAATCCACCCCTCCGAAGGACGTTCCCATTGAACTTTAGCAGTGTCCTTAAATCTTGCCAAAATCTCCCTATCCTTCAAATAGTCTTGAGCTAGCATAGCTGCCTTTTTTTGCCACCGGCCTTGCCGTTGCAGTCTTCCCAGTTTGTTGGTTAATTCAATAGTTTTCCGAGCAATGGCGCAAATGCTATCATTTTTGCTATGGGCGTGGATTCTCCGCAGCCCTCGTGTACCAATTTCCTACGGCTGCAACTTGGTTATCCAGTATTGGGTAGTCAAAGTAATGCTTTGAAACTTCAAATAGTTTTAAGTTGAATATAGAAATACTCATATAATATGAAGTCATTTAACTCTGTAAACATAGTTCATGAAGCTATCGATGTGGCAAAATTATTTAGGCTTTATAAGGCTAATACATTGGTTTTACCAGTTTGTTGACTATCTAATACCGGTTTCAATGACACTATCAGAGAAGTTTAATACTTTATTAAAGGGCTAATTAGTCATTAATGATTGTATGTACAGTTACCATTAGTCTCTTCCATTATTCTTCTATGAATGGGGCTAGATTTTCTTCCTGTATGCTAAATACCTGATTGAAATAGAGGATACAGAAGAAGAGCTGCGAGCTCGCCTTATAATTGTGAAGGGTTGTCCACTTGTTTTATATTATCCTAACTCATGTAATGCTTGAATCAATTTAGAGATAAATTAAAATTAAAAAAAAATGAAACATTTTACCTAACTTAGCAGTATGTTGGTAATTTCACTTCACTTTAGGAATATTTTTTTATTTTAAAATATAACTTATTATTTAAAATAACAGCTAAATACTATAATATTTTTACTCTATAAAATATAAGCACTATTTATTAAAATTATATCTTATACTATATACTAATTTAATTAATAATTTATCTTTGATATATATATATCTTATCAACTTAGTTTATATCAAGCAAAGGATATTTATGGTAATTTTATAAAAATGGAACATTTTTTATCGTATCTTCCTTCAATTTATATCATATCAAATTAATAATTATTATACTCTTATTACATAATACAAGTGAACATAAGAATAATTATTATTAAAATAAAAATTTTATTTTGATAATAATCAATCTTATTCATAAAGTAAATGAGGCCTAAAGTTATAAGTTATATTTTATCCGAAAAAGAAAAATAAATTTAAATCTGTATGACCAATTATATACAAATATTATCCCAGATGAAGAGGTGCTATAAAATTATGCATGTTTTCAAAATAAATTTTAATTTGCAAGAATGACTAAAATACTCTTCTCTCAGCCTAACCCCTTTTCACTTTTCCTTCTTGTTTTTTCACCGGTGTGCAAAATTCCTCTTCCAATTTCTGTTAGCAAAAAAATGATCAAAATACCCTCGTATATAAAGCTAAAGTACATATGATTATTAAATATGACTAGAAAAAACAATTATCTTTGCATAACAAATTATAACTATTTATTTTCTCTCATTCAGCTTCACATTATTAAATAAAAATTCTTACATAGACTTATTTAAAGTAATTGTTATAGTTTTATCCATGTTTTACAATCAAATAATAAAATGAGTAAAATAATAGTGGTATCTTAATTGTATTCAAGAGATGTGAATAAAGTTTATCTCATGAGTGCAGAAGAAAATTTTCCTAGAGAAATTATTAGTGGATTGCTGTCATGCGTGCGGAGGTCTTCTGTCTAGCATATGAATCAGCTTACAAACTCATAGTCTACCTAAAAAAAAGAGTACTCCTCAAAACTGGCATTACATGCTTGGTCTTGTAGCACTTCAATCCATCTACATTAATTAAAGGACATGCTTGTAAGAAAAGAGAAATTTGAGTCTAAAATGGGGAGGATAATAGATCATCCACAACTTGCTTAACTAAGCATTCTCGACACACTGTATTATTGCTTAGAAACACTTAATGTAGAACATTAGAAGAATATGTCAGAAAATTCACCAATTAGCGTATGAATTGCACAAGTTTGTTTCACTAATACATTCACGTGTAGTACATTGTCACATAGATTGCAAGTTAGATGCTATACAAACAAATTTCCAATTTGTTGACTCTCTTTAAATGTTTACAAACAGTTCGGAGTGAATTCTAACTCCTATCAACTATAAGTGAAAGGAAAAGAACAAATAACATATGGGCCAAAAGCTTAACTATTTTACATGAACTGAATGGTTCTTGGAATCTTGGTACCTTGGCGAACAACTTGCATTGCAAACTGCTCAGGGATGCATCTGATTATTTGAGACAGAATGAATGAACCTAGAAACTCATCTCAGATTCTCAGATAACCATTTACAATAAGTTGGCCCTTCTGTGGGTATTACAGAGACATGATTCATTCACGAAGCTGGAGGGCTTGAAGAAAAGTTATTCCCAGGTGTAAGCCTGTTGATTTAATTGGTCAGAATCAAGAGAACAGCAAAGTGGAGATATGATCATATGAGGATGTGCTGACACTCACTTGAGGTCCAGTCCAGGTTTGGTAAGCACGTTGGTTGGAACTTGACCACCTAGATCATTGTTCTGTAAGTATCTGAAAATTGAAATTGAATTAGAATAAGATGGCATACAATAGAGAGAAAAAAGAAATAGACCAGTAATTACTATCATTCAATTTATTATTGCTTTGACCCTTTTACAATTCAATTCAAGATATAATTATATAAATATCTAAAAGGACATGAAAAACCAAATTTACAACTTCGAACTATCATTCAATTTGTAAGGTCTTACCAAGGGTTACACATGAAGACAATATGGCTAATAACATTTAGGAGTGGAGCAGGGACTCACAGAGGGCAATTTAAATAATACAAACAAGTTAACGAAGAAAGCATGATATTGCCAACATAAGACAGAAGCCCCCCTAAAAGTAGTTTCTGTCATCATATGATCATGTTAATATGACAAAAGAGCACTAATATATCATCAAGCAAGCCAATAGAGAACAAAAGTAATAGTACTAATATTGGCTTTACTCGATGGTAAGCTTTCTCAAGTTAAGACATACGAGGCAATCCACAGTGTGTGCTGCTCAGTTCTACATTGACATTACCAGCTCGGGCCAAATGCTACTTTGGTGCATACTATATTACAAACATAACTACAATCATGGGAAAGCTATATAAGAGAACAACTTACAGCTCACGCAGCTTCTTAACATTCCCTAATGACTGAGGGATTGTTCCTGTTAAGTGATTGTCCTGCAAATGCCTTCAAAAGTGAAGCCATCTATGAGGAAATGCATATAACACAACAAAAAGAAAGTAAAAGACAAAAAACCTTAGGAAATGACTTACAATCTCTCAAGCCAATTTAGTTTGCTGAGATCTGGAATAGTTCCTGAAATGTTATTATCTGCAAAAGATCTGTGTGTGGGATCCATATTAGATTTAGATATATTTTGAACTGAAATTGCTTAACAATCAGATACCTACATAGCAGTAAGTGCAGTCAGATTTGCAATGTGAGGTGATAAAGATCCGGATACTCCCATACTAGATAGATTCCTGGTCTCAACAGAATGTGACATATTTTCAGTAGAAACTACAGGATCAAAAGATAATTCAGCACTGAAATGAAGTCCACTTACAGAGTGACAACACGTACTCGGGATGCACCTTCAGAGCATGAAATTCCAGTCCAGGAATATCCTTGAGGCATACAGGGATCTCCATACCAATCATCAGGTGGATTATTAATGCTTTCCTTTATTTTCTCTAGTGAAATTACTGAAAATAAATGATGAAAACAAGTGAAAAAGAAAAATTTTCAGAAGAAATGCTTCACTTGAAGGCTTGGTAAGTAGACTAGCTGTCATACCATCTCGTGTGTGGGTAACTCTTCCAAGAGGGAAAAGGCCGAATACCTCTCCAGCATTGATTAGTGGAGGAAGAACAGATTCAGGAGTGAGTGTTATTCTCGTCTCACCAGACAATATCCATGGTGTCGCAAAGACGACAAGGCCAGATGATGTCACCGATAAACGATTATAGAAGATGTAGTCATTTATAAAGACATTGAAAGACCTGAAGCTGTCAGGTAGTGTATCACCAAAATAGAGAGCAATATAATAGCTGGAATTTGGAAGGGACAAAGGAGGCCACTGCAACACTAGGGCTCCATCTTGTGCTGCTACTAGAGCAGTGCTAAACACATCTGCAGGAGGGTGATTCCAGAAATTGGTAACTGTAACGTTGTGAGTACTACTCACTGCATCTGAGTTGTCAATGAATGGCTGCCAGTATCTATCATATCTGTCATCCGGGTACCTATTTTGCACATTACCACTAAAATGGTTTAGAACAGTCATGAAGCTTTCAGAAATCAAGCTACCAACGTAATGTACATAGTGCATCTTGATCATATAGTGACGCTGACTTAAGTTCCATCCCGTAGTTATTAAAAAAATCATTTCTAGCAAGAATATCAGCACTTCTTTTCATTTCTGCCCACAAAGAACAACTTAATGTTATGGAGGTTCTATGGGAAGGTTGGACAACTTTAAGTGAAAGTCATAGATAGGTGTTGTTGGCAAAACCTACTTCCCCAGTTAGGAGCAAGCACAGATTTTAGGCCCCAAATAAGTTGCATGAATGTATAACGACCATAGAACAAGAGGAGGTGCACAATGAATATGGCTAGAAGCCTAAAACAAAAGAAGATTTAACATCTCTGAGATGAATGATGATTATACAGAGCAAGAGACTGCAATATAGAGAAAGAATGAGATTAACGCATTAAGTCTAAATAAGAAAATCTCAAGATTGATGAGAAAATGAATATAATTGAATCCTTCTGTAGGAAAGTTATAGTTTATTGCCTGGAGGAGCAGTTAACAATGAAATATAGCTATCTGCATACATTCCTTTAGCTCAAGTTGATTTTGGAAAAAGAAAATATGAGAAGCATTGTAATTGTGGACCTAGATTTGATCAAATGTGATATTTAAAATTGGGGACTGCCATTAATTTTTGTTCAAAAGATGTATTCATGTGTCTCTATTTAGAATTTGATCACCATTGAGAACCACTATCCCCCTTTGCTTTTCAATGACTTGGACCAATTGGATTTGAATCAATACAAGCTGCTCAAAATTTTTGATTGAGATTAGATGTCAGTAAATCCATTGTCATAAGGATAACTATGAGGTAGCAGACTGCCCGGTTGGTACAACCTGTTGTCATTACTAGTAAGTAGTAACTTAGTTTGAATCTGGTCTTCACTCAATTTTCACCAGTGGTCCTCTTAATCATCGTTCTTAAGAACATATATTAACGATCATACAGACTAATGAAGCTATGAAGCCATTTCAGAACAATATAATACTACAATAAGTATAGATGTTTGTGCAATTTATTCCACATCAAACATCCATTATAGTTCTGCAATTGATAAGGTACTTTAGCAATGCATTTGCACTTTTGCAGCAAATATCTAAAAAACATTAAGTATAGATGAAGTCTTGGAGGCATAGCACAAAGATAATTCAAATTTAGGTCACAAGACAAAAGCAGCCTTTGCTATACTACATCACTGCAGGCGTAGCTAAATCTCTTTCAAGTGAGAAAAACTTAGAAAGTGGTGATCATATCTTCAGGTATATTCTTCAAATGCAGTCATTTGTTTACCAATAAATGAACATATTTTTGTTCAACTTAAGATTACATAATTAAAAGACCACGCTGATACCAAATTGAAAGAACATCTTTACCTCTCAATTGGCCCAGGGGACCCGAATTTGCTCCTCGCGATGAGGCCCATGGCGTTCTCATTGAAATTGGTGGCGTTGTACACCGAGTTATCCAACAGGATCACCTCGAGCGCGGAGATGAACGGATCGGACTCCGTGTACGCCGCGTTGCCCGCGATGCAGACGCTTATAGTCTTCCCCTTGGCCAAGAACACAGCCTCGTAGTACGACGACATGCCGGCGGCGTAGTCGGCAGTGGTGTTGACCTTCGTCCAAAAGGTGCCGTCGACAATCTGGTCGAACACCGGCGGCGCGCCGAGGCCGTTGACGCCGCCATAGAAGTAGGTGGTTCGAACGAGGTAGCGGCCGCCGCGGTATATGGGGATGATGTAGCAGAATTTGCGGTTGCGGGCGGCAGAGGAGGGGCGGTAGGGGAAGGAGCGGAGGGTGGAGAGGGTGGGCTCCAGGCCGGGGATGGAGACGTTGAGGGGGACGCCGGAGGAGATGAAGCGGTCGTCGGAGCTCCATGTAAGGCCGCGAGCGTCTACCAACGACGAAACGGATCCGCAATCGATGAGAAAGCCTGACCAAAGAGGGGGATAAAATAAGAATAAATTTTATCAAATCAGAGAGAAGAGTATTACAGGCTAGCAAATTACCACTGAGCTTTGGAGCTTGGGAGAGAGCGGAGATGTAGAAGAAGGAGGAGAGGAGGGAGAGGAGGAAGAGAAGGGAAAAGGGATCATAGTCCATGGTTGGGTGGATGAATTACTGGAAGGGAGAGGAGAGGAGAGGAGAGAGAGTTCGAAGCTTTTTTTCTGTTTCTTTTTAAGAGCCGTTTTTGTTTGGGAAGGAAAACGAGTGAAAGACTGGTTCAACGAGTCATTCGAGAGGCAGTCAAGACTCAGGAGGAAGGGGGAGCGGGTGGGGTTTAATTGGATTCGAGGGGGTTTCTTTTAAATACGATTTTGGTTTTAAAAATTGAATGGGTGAAAGAGACGGCTCGGAGTCGGGTGAGAGAGAGAGCAACGAGAGAGTATATAAATTCATTTGACCTCAGCATTCTTCGGGTTGGGTCTAGTCGGGTTCCGATTAGGCTTAATTCCCAGTCGGACTAATTTTAGTTGACTTAGCCTAACTTGATCCGGAGTAATTATTTATTTACTAAGCCCAAGACTGTTCTATGTACTTGTAACTCAATGATATCCGGATCAAGTTTAGGCCCGATCCGATCCACCAACAATAAGAAATTATAATCTAATAAACATTAACATGCGCAAATAAAAATAATCAAATTATAATTATAAAAATCAATCGAATTATATATATATATGAACCAAATCTGACCCAATGGAATAAAAATTAGATTGGGCTACCCAATTAAAATTTCATGTTGGGCTTAGATTTGATGACATTTTGATAGGCCCAGTAGGATCCAATTCTTTTAGTTTATATTTATTTTTTAAAAATAGAATTAATATTTTGTTTGGGCCTCGTAGAGTATTTGGTGTTTCCTAATCCTATCTGACCTTCTAATATCCTCTGTTCGATTTCGGATCGACTTCAAATTAAGCCCGATCCGAATCCAGCTGTGGCTCGTGGTTTACATGGATGTACCACCGTCCACCGACCACCTCTGTCAGGAGAGCACACAGGAATCCTTTGTTATGATGTGCACTGTCAGACAACGATGTGCATCTTTTGAATTTAGGGGGTTTTACATAATTGCCACTTCAAAATATCATAATTGATATTATATATATATATAACACAATTGCCACTAAATTTTTTCAATTTTTTTTAATTGTCGTTATAATTAGTTTTTAATAATAAAATATTTCTAAGAGATTGTTATTAACAAACATATGAATAACAAAACATGCTCTTGTTTATTAAAGTTTTGAGTTTAAAATATTTATCAATGATATTTATCTTGCATAAAAAAAGATATTTTTTATACTATGATATTATGATGTATACATAATAGCTTTTGAACTATTTTAAATAATTTATAAAAAGACAATATAGTATTTTTAATCTAAATTTAAGATTAATTATATATAACTAATGGAATACTATATTTGAAATAGCACAGTGACATTTTCAAGAATGTAGAAATATGATGTTTAAAAAAATTAATAGTTAATTATTTTAAAAATTTAATATATAATTTAAGGTTAAGTATATTTATTACTCTTTATATGACATATAAAAAAAATTTAATAATTTTACTTAAGTCATAAGTATTCATGCAAGTCATGCACACATGATAATTGCACATAGTATCATATGATTTAAGCAAGTGTAATCTCAATTGATATATATCTGATGACCAATTTTGACTGACATGTATAAGATCGGCCTATATAAAATTCTACTACCGAGAATGACCAACTCATGCTTTTTCTGTGGAAATTTAATATCAAGCATATGGATACATCTGAACTGCAAGGAAGAAGTGGGTAAATTGCAAAGAATCTCGGCTCGTTCCAAATTGAGGGGCAGGCCGGTCAACAAACGAAATAGTGACCGCGTTCCACGTTAAAACCCAACTCGTCTGTAGAGAGAGTCTAGAGTGTAGATCAAAGAAAGCCGACTGCTCTTCCCACCAAACCCCCACCCCTCTCCCAAATAGACACGGCGCTGGGGATCAACCCGAGTCAAACATTATACGGTATAAAAGGAGTGCTATGCGCATTGCTTTTCCCAAGATCGAATGCGCTCAGAAATCTTCGGTGTGCAGTGACGTGTTCTTCTTGGAGACGAATTTAAGAGAGAGAGAGAGAGAGAGAGAGAGAGAGAGAAGCGCAAGGCGTAACTCCAACAACTACTGCTACTGGCTACTGCTACTGCGACATACACAGGAAGAAAAAGGCGAGCTTTTAGTTTTTTTATCTTTTCCTCGTCCGAGAGAGGAAAGAATAAGAGAGAGAGAGAGATGTCGGGGGTGGATTGGGAGTCACTGACGGAGGCGACGTCGGGGGCGGTGGGGGCGCTGGTGAGCACCACCGTGCTGTATCCGCTCGACACCTGCAAGACCAAGTACCAGGCCGAAGTCAAAACCCACGGCCAGATCAAATACAGGTCTAAATCCCGATCCGTATTCCTCATCTTGTTGCCACGATTTTGTGTTTTTTCCCCTTGTTTTTGATCGCATGCTTGAGATTTTCTTTATCAAGATTGGACCTTGATCCAAATTACCTATTATTTCCGATCATCAACTATGATCAGAAATATGCGTGGGTGTATCGGTGACTTGTTCAAGAGTCAAAAGTTATTGTGTGCGATGATTTATACGATTTTGACTGTTGTCTGATCTATTCAATTGGGATTGCAGAAGGAAAACAAATCTCTTTTGGTCTTTGTAGATTTGGTATGCCATCAGGCCCTGATAACAAGATGTCTGTGTTTCGCTATAGAGATTTATTTGCATGATTATTTATTGTTGGGAAAACATGGTCCCAGTACTATGACAGATAGTGAAAGAAATAGAAAATCAAAGATGCCCCCATTTGGGTTGTGGTGGCAATGAAAATTTTATGAGCTATTTTCCACAGATTTGGCTATTTTCCTATCTTCCCTAGATCAGTAAACATTCATAAGATATTACTTGACATATTGGATCAAGCGATGTCTCTGTTCATACTTCAACAAATTAAGCCATCGGTTTATATTTACGCAGCTTATGGACTTTATGGCATCTCATAGAAATGATAAAGAACATATAAGTTCTATGATTAGCAACTATTATTCATAATTATACTTATTTAAATCTATCTTCATGGCTTTGCAAATGCATGAAAATCTGGACTTCCTGATTAACTTTAAGTTGAACTGTCTGTCGCTTACTTGAGTTTTCAGCATAGTTTGGTTACTTTTCCAGATTTATGGAGTTATTTTATTGTGCCTGATGTAGGTTACATGAGACAAGCATCTATTGAATTTCTTCCTATTTTGCTTCT
This sequence comes from Typha angustifolia, assembly GCF_048772165.1. NCBI lineage: Eukaryota > Viridiplantae > Streptophyta > Magnoliopsida > Poales > Typhaceae > Typha > Typha angustifolia. Next base: position 4,555,565 of record NC_133246.1, on the reverse strand, counting down.
CAGGAATCTTTCAGATGTCTTATGGGAAGCAATCTCAAACAAACAAGTTCTTTCTCTCTACCAAGGGCTTGGGACGAAGAATTTGCAATCTTTCATATCGCAATTTGTTTATTTTTATGGCTATAGCTATTTCAAACGGCTTTATTTAGAAAAGAGTGGAGCTAAATCTGTAGGAACAAAAGCTAACTTGGTAGTTGCGGCTGCTGCTGGTGCTTGCACTGCTATTATCACACAGGTGCGTGACTTAGAACTGGGTTCGAAATCAGACACTGCGAAGTTTATGCACTTCCCTGTGTATATAGTGTAAACTTTTTGTGTAGAACTGTACTTAATATTCCCATATGTTTTATACTTTCTTGTGTTGATTCTTCTTATTATCCAGCCGTTAGATACAGCATCTTCTAGAATGCAAACGAGCGCGTTCGGAAAATCCAAGGGATTGTGGGAAACTCTTACAGAGGGTTCATGGACTCAAGCATTTGATGGCCTAGGAATATCTCTTCTCTTGACCTCAAATCCTGCTATTCAGGTACTATATTTTTATATTGGAATGATGAAGTCTAGGACTACTGCAGAAAGCTTAATATTTTTATTTTGTGGAGTTTTGTAATTTCATGCAGCACTTCCCTTTTATCAGTGCAATTAAGGTAGTATAATTTGACATGGCAAAACAGATTTAGACCATAAGATTTTGAGATATGACAAGTTGACAACAGAATGATATAAAAGCATTATAAAGTCTTAATGTTTTCTTTTATTATCAAGGAACTCTACGTGTGGCAATGAAATGACACGATTCCCTTATATAGCTAACTTTCTATTTCTTGTGGTAACTCACTCATCATACTAATTTCAATTTGGGTACTCCTTTTTCCCCCCAAATTACAATTAAGATTAGTAGCCTGCCGAAATGGTTTGAAATAAAGTTTTGGTGGTTGTCTTTTTGATTGCTCTCCTTGGATCGCTGTTGTTGTGAAATCAAGATTACTACCAATCTGATATCTCTCTAAGCTAGTAAAGACTCGTCATTGAACTTACTTTCTGATTTAGGAAGATGTGGTGTAGTGAATTGATTCAGAAGATGCTAACCAATGCTATCAGACATGGAGATATCAGCATAGCTATAAAGAGCAATTATATTACGTTATTTTTATCTTTATTTTTGTAAAAAAATTTATATGAAAGCTAGATGAATTGAACAGCTTACTTGTCCTTGCTGATATCTCTAATACTTGGTGCATCCGCAACAATTAAGCCATTGGTTTATATTTATATGTATCGAAACTATAATTAATTTCCTTTAGCTTTATAATTATCAAAAGAAATAGCAAAACACTTTTTGCAGCAACAGTTAAAAAGAATGGTCATCCTAACTTTCTTTTTGCCTTTTGACATGTGCAGTATACTGTATTTGATCAGCTGAAACAAAAACTTCTGCTGAGACGGAGCACGAACGATCTGCCATCTACTGGGAATTCATCTCCAGCTGCTCTCTCTGCCTTCTCAGCTTTCATTCTGGGTGCCATATCAAAGAGTGTGGCAACCATACTGACATATCCAGCTATCAGGTATTCAGACTTTTCATATGTTTGCTCAAACATTACTATCCAGATAAAGAAGCACCACTTTCTTAGTAGTCAATATAATTGCTTAAAATTTCTTTGCCCTCTTCCAACTTTTTACTTTTGCTTGTTGCGTTGCTAATAGTTTGCTTGAGTACCCTGGTACTAACTGGTGCGATATGATACACCTATTCTTGTATGCAGGTGTAAGGTCATGATCCAGGCTGCCGATCCGGAAGATGGGGGCAACAAGGCTGGCCAACCTAAATCTCCCAAAACAATGACGGATGCCTTGTTCGCTATATGGAATAAAGAAGGCATTGCAGGTTTCTTCAAAGGGTTAGAGGCTCAGATCTTGAAGACTGTCTTGAGTTCTGCATTGCTGCTGATGATAAAAGAGAAGATATCGAGGTTTACTTGGATCTCAATGCTTGCTCTTCGGCAGCATCTTTTGGTTTCTCAGAAGAGAATTAAGGGCGTATAAGTGTATGCATTGTTGACTTTAAAAATAATCAGACTGCTCCCACTTGTCTCTGGCAAGTAGAGATTTTTGGATCGAAGTAATAATCGTTCAATAATGCAGTAGAATATTCCAAGATTCAGCTTAGTTGCTACTTTGTGAGGAAGTAAAAAGTCTGGATTGCGGCATTTAAGAGAAAACCCTACTTTCTTTTTTATGTTTATCATAGTACATTCAACCGGACGTACGTAGGTCTCGAGATTGGCAACTAAACAAGGACGAATTGGTCATCCTTTCGCTTAGTTGTGCATGAACAAGCTAAAAACTCTGTTAATATGAGTGGCATTTTTTTATTTTGCCATGGTACAAACGATCATGGTCGCCTCCAAGGAGATCTCTGCAAAGAAAGAAAGCATATGTTGATGTAAATTTTGGATTTTGAGGGGGTGGGTTATGCTGTACAACATGTTTGGTCCTCACAAAATCATGTAAAGCCAGGGGCTTATCCAAGTCTTGAAAGATATCATGAACCCTATCGACAAAATGATGAGCATCACAAACATTATTAAGATAAAAAAATAATCATCATAGTCTCAGCTCACTACTTCATCTTTGCTTCCTCTAATGAACAGAAACATATCAAATAAGATTACAAGTTTATCAAAGCCTCAGTATAGAAGTCCTGGCGGACCAGCTCATATTCCTGAATTATGTCTCAGTTTGATGAATCCGGAGCAAATGTGTACATTTTCTTCACATGGTTTGCACCAGTATTGATTGGGATCACGGCGCTGTTCTTGCCGGTTAAGTTTCAGTTTGGCAGTCGTAGAACACAAACTTCTTGAAATTTTGTATCAGCAGCAACATATTTATAGCGTGTAAGCCAAAAGTAGAGACCATAATTAGGCTCTTTCTTTTTTTTTTAATCTCACTGTGGGTATTCAAATTCAGGATCCAAATCAAGTTTCCTCTTCAAATGTGACTTGTCAGCACTGCAAGAAGATCAAATGTTAATTCATCTTCACTGAAATAAACTAGACTTCTGACTAAAACTAAACAGTGAATGCCTGAATGCTGATGCATTACATGACTTCTGTTAGTATATATTATACTTGGTCAACCAAGCTTTACCTGTTCAATTTTGGTCTAGGGAATGGTTGTGAGCCAAATATAGCTCCAACATCAATTGACATTGGCATTTTGCCACTCTGGCTGGAGGCCTCATCTGCTTGCCTTGCCTCCCTGAAATGATCCTCAGGCTTCTCTAGCTGCTGTATATTCCCTTCAAACTCTCCATTTTGGACTGTTACCCTCCTCAACTTTCTCGGTGGAGACAAAACAAGAGGACCATCCTGCAAGTTTAAGTCCAATGGCTTGTTATTCAGTGAGTCTCCCTTGGGAGGTGGTCTCGGAAGCAATGATGGCTTTGTTGGCGCTGGTACAGATGAAAAGTACCTGAAAGAATCACAAAGAAGTTACGTACAAAGTTAACTAGTCAATAGTGTTAAATAGTGTAATTCCAGAGACTATGAGTACCATCACCTGTGTTCTAGTGCCTGCTGTGCAGTTATCCGTGCCTTTGGGTCATATGTGAACATTCTTGATAATAGATCTAAAGCATCATCACTGGCCATAGGAAACAATGAACGCAGCGGAGGTGCAGGAACGTATTGGTATTCAACATAATCTGGAAGGTAAATCATATCAGGCCACTGGGATTGCTTAGGGGTTCCAAAAGCTGCAAATATTTTTCCAAGTTGATCGATGTCACTTGAACCCTGCCATGGAAAGGGAAAAATTGTCCACACCTTAGTAATTGAAAACCTTCTTAGTTGTATGAAAGACAGAAAAGAAAAGAATTTCTTCCTCTGCATGAAAAGAGCATATTCAGCAAAACAATTGAGAGGATAAGCTGATGAAAGCAGAAATTTGGTCCTTTCGACTCCCATAAAAGCACACTGCCTTAAATCTTTTCCCCATAGTATGCATGTATTAAAAAAAAACATTCTCTTTTGTTAAAAGATCCTTAAGGCTCGATTTGGTTTGCGATTGAAGGAAAATCTAGAGTAGATATTCTAACTTCTTACTCTTAAAACTGTACCTTTAAAGTTTAAACTAGAGCGGGATAATTTGATATTTGGTTGTAAAGTATAATAATTACTTTTGATGTTATATAAAGTTGAGATAAAAATATAAATAAGCAGGAAACTTTTGCTTGCCTTTTATGAAATTACAAAAAATCTTTTTGAGGTGACAAAGTGGTTTGATGGGATAGATGAACTAAACCACCCTACAAAATAAGTATATGCCCGATCATTTTCTATCTCAGCAATGCATGCATCAATATATGCATTATCATCTCTATGCATACAATAACTACAAATTAACATCTACACTTACTGTCATACAATAAATCAATCTTTTTTGTACTTATAGCTCATATATCTACAATACATGCATTCATATATGCATTACCAATTTTTATATATGCAATGACTACAATTAACATCTACACGTATTACCATACAATCAATTGACCTTCTTTTGCATTTATAGCTCATATCTGCAATGCATGTATCCATATATACAATACCATTCTCTATGTATGTAATGACTATATATTAACATATACATATACCACCATATGATAAATCGGTCTTCTTTTGCCCTTATAGCTCATATATGCATTATCGTTATCATTTTCTATGTATGCAATGATTACATATTAACAATATCTACTACGATACAATAAATTGACCTTCTTTCACACTTGTAGCTCATATATGCATTATCGTTATCATTTTCTATGTATGCAATGATTACATATTAACAATATGTACTACGATACAATAAATTGACCTTCTTTCACACTTGTAGCTCATGTATGCAATGCATGAATTATATATAAACAGCTTCCTTCTCTATATATGTAATGGCCAAGGATTGCCATGACGAGCAATACAGAGCGTGCTGGTCAGCACTTGCTATGCCAACAACATATAAACATGTGGCATGAGGGACGCCGCATCCTCTCGCCTCCTGGTAGCGATTTGCAAAGCCGTTGTTGTCACTGGCATGCCCTAGCAGTGAGGAAGTAGATGGTGGAAGTAGGTTGGATTAAAAGGATCTATTGTGTGAATCTAACTTAAGTTATGGATCATTCTTCCTCCTCATCACTAGGGCACGCGAGCAAAAGGTGATGATGAGCACGAAGGTATAGGGCATGCGAGCGAAGGGTGATGATGAGCATGAAGATAAAAGCAACTAGTCTCCCTTCCTCCTCATTTTCTTTTCCCTCTCTTGCATAAGGCCAGTGGTAGGTGGAGTCTCTACTCTTGCGGCACATGCCGTGCCGGCCCTCACACGGTTATCCTTGACAATAGCTACATATTAACATCTACTTTTAAGTATGCAAAGCATAATGAGTAAGAAATAAGATAGGTGGGTGGTAGGAGAGAAAAGATAGGTGAAAATTTTGAGAGAAACTTTTGGTTTCTAGAATGAGATAAGTGGGTGGTAGAAGAGAGGAGAGATGACTTCTCATTTTTGAAATAATTTTAGTCATATCAAGCGTGAAATTTTAACTGAGCTTATGTGTAAAATAACTTTATAATATTTTTAATCTAGAGTAGGGATAATATGATGCTTGGTTGCAAATCTAGAGTAATGTTCCTTAATCTAGAATAGGAAAAAAGATAACTTAGAACCAAAAGAGGGCTAAAAGATTATGAGAAATCTTACATAATAACAATCTGTACCTTTTACTAGTCATTAAAAACACTCCCAGATAAAGTGTCTATCATGGAAAACATAAGAATCCTAAAAATCTTACATCTGCAAACTTATACCCAACCTCAACAGTGAAAACAATAAGCACACATTTATGAACAAACTATAGATTCCTAGCCAACAAAATATATTACACAATTCACTTTCAGAAATAAAAAGCCACATGGCCGATGGGATAGTGCTCAAATTGTTAAAGGGGCTCATATTGTATAAGTATCCCAAAATTTGACTCCCAGCAGTAGGGCACCATTAGGTTTGCAATTCTCTCTCACAAATAAGAAAAAGAAAAAGAAAAAGAAATACCCATATACTTCATTTTGCAAAATCAAGAGATGGTGTATTAACACCTCTCAATAGGTACATTTAACTTTTATTTCTAAAATGAATAAGAGGAATAAAAAAGAATGACTAAAGAGACCCTAAGAAAGGTGATTGCCCTTATCTACATTCTACTCCAAGATTAAAATCCAAATTTTATCAAATACTTTTCTAAACAGTTATTACCTGCAGAGGCCTACCCAACACTAATATATAGTTCCTATTTTAGTACTACAGGTGAAAAACCTCACATGAAGCTCCCAGTAGTAAATTCAGCTCCTCATGACAAGATCTTACCTTATTCCTCTATGTACAACAATCAGTTAATCTTAATTGTAGCAATAGTGTGCAATGTACAACATGCCCATGCTGATAAACGAAAAGCCTTATGCAATACAGCTAATCAAATCAGCAAGACTAACCTGCAGAAATGGTCGCCTAAGAAGAAGTTCAGCAAAAATACAACCTGCAGCCCATACATCCACTCCAGCTCCATACTGTTTTGTACCAAACAACAGCTCAGGTGCCCTATACCAACGTGCAAAGACCTAAAGACAAAAAGAATATACCATTTAATCATACTTCTGTTCTTTGCAACCCAAGTATGCACTACTATATTAAAGAGGAATAGGATATTAACAATGATAGGATAGCCAGTACCAACATAATCGAGAAAGATAAACTGCACCAATCAAACCAAGCACTAAGAAAAAATATCAAAAGAGATGGATAAAAATATATATAACTTAGTTCCATAGTCAAATTATAAAATAATCAATCTATTCATAAACTTCATAGAATCATAACACAGGTTAAATGAGCTTCAAAAACAAGGATAGTAATGCATAATGCCTTTGAAGTCCTCTAAAGAAAAAGTGCCGAAGTCAAGCTTGTCCAGTATTAGGTGTTATACTAAATACAACCAAATGCAACACCAGCAGCACAACAACAACTAAGCCTTTGGTCAATATCTGACTTACCTAATTCTGTATGAAAATGGATCCTTGCATAAGTAGCGAGCACAAAATACTCAAAAAAAGAAGCCATTAAAAAGATTCCACCAAGTTGAACCAAGAGAAGATTGAATGTTCATATTAGAGCATAAAGCTTTAATTACCTGAAGTAGGAGCATAAGCATGTGTATATGTGGAGACAGGTGGCAAGAACAAGGTCTAAAGTACCAATTAGGGTTTCAATGATTTCATACACAGCAATATGGGCTGTATATGATCAATGTTAATTGTTTCACCAACCTGTGACATATTTTTCTAAAAAAGTTCTTATCTTTGAGTGCTCAATTAGGTTATCAATAGAGACAATATTATCCCTTCAAAAAATGAATAAGGATGTGTTTGATTGCAGAAGTACATGAAAGATTCTGCTCAATGTAGTCACATCATTTGATTGTCTTGCTCCAAATAAGTTCATAGCTTATTATTGACAACATGATCTGTCAGATGTGCATTTAATTAAAAAGTCAAACTACAACTATACGATGTATGCCTAAAATTATGCAACCTTGCTTTTCTCCTCTATTTTATGTCTTGGTAAAAGGATATGAAAAAACACTGAATGGAAAAAACAAAAACCTGGTGAGTAAACTTGCGGTCAGGGCTTCCAAAAATGCGTGCAAGACCAAAGTCTGCAAGCTTGAGCTGCCCATCAGCAGCAATCAGAAGGTTGTTAGGTTTCATATCCCTGTAATATAGTTAAGAGTCAATATTACTTTTCAGAAGAAAACATTGAAGAAAAATATAGAAACTACCTGTGCAAGACCCATTTTTTATGGCAGAGTGCAAGTCCTTTCAATGTCATTTGAAGATAAGATTTAATATCAGCTGGAGAAAGCACAATATTCCTATCACGAATAACTGCTTCCAGGTCACTCTCCATGAACTCAAAAACCAGATGCAAGTTACCCTTGTAAGGGAAAGCATCAATCAACTCAATAATGTTTGGATCCTTGAGCTCTTTTAGCAGCTTAATTTCCCTTAGAGCAGTGAAATTTACACCTTCCTTGTACTTCCCCAGCCTAATCTTCTTAATAGCAACTGTTTGCCCAGTCTGCAAGCCACCTCACACACATTAGCCATTTAATCTGAATATGGAAGTTACTGTTATTTCATCGACATACAGTAACAATTAGGAGACAAATAACTGAGACCATTTTAGAAGAACATCACTACGGGTTCCTCTGGAGAAATAGAGCAATAACATGGCTAAAAGTGCATGCCCTGTCCAGATCAGAAGAAACCCGAGCCATTATACAAGATCAGAGGAAGAGGAGGAAGAGAGATGAGACGAGAAACTAACACAATTCCCACAAATAATAATTAAATTACATCCATTATACAAAGCATCTCTCATCCAAAAAAGAATAGCATTACTTCAAGAAGATAAGTCAATACTATGTTCCAGAAAGAAGCAAATAGAATAATTTCGTTAACTCATAGTGTTGCCATCAGCACATCACCCCATGATTTCTTTAGTTTGGTGATATTGTCTGTAACTTAATACCTTTATGAAGATAATATAATTGAAGAGTTGTGATATACTAACTGCTTCACAAAAAAAGAAATTTGTAATGCCCACAAGAATCAATTTGCATAATGAATTTGAGCAGGAAACTAATGATCCTATTATCTAGAGAGCAACTTGACTGTGAACATCTAATTAGCACTCCCGATGAATCTGAGAATAGATTTGAACCTGAAAGAAGTAACTTTTATCATTCAAAATGAAAAAGGGTCAAGAAGAAAACAAATATTCTAAATCCAATGCATATCTGAAACCATACAAAAATTTCAGAAAACACTCTACATCCTGTCAAAATTACAATCTATGCACTTCTCTTCTAATATTGAATGGGATACCATGAGAGATCATCCAAAACAATTTACCATGTTTGAAGAATGATGATCTAATTTACCATGTCAACCTCCTGTAATAAAAACTAGAGAGCATCGAAAGAAGGAACCCGTCATGCAACAAGGATACTAAGACAACACAAGGAAACAACATGGAGGGAGTCCACTAGACAAACTATCATCTGATTATTCTTCCTACAGCCATATATTTCAATTATATAGTTTACTTTGTAATTCTTTGAAAATGGCATCTGTTCATCTTGTCCTTAGTTATTCAGAAATCATAATATCTCAATCTGGGTAATCAAATGCCAGCCTCTCCACGAAAAATAGAGAAGGGAAAAAACAATGCAAAACCATTTTTATGTTAAGTGCATAAAAATATAGATCCTATTTGAAACTCAATAGATAAATAGTGCTTTGAGGGAAGATGTTGAATTAAAGATGGATACCACAGAAGCAGTGTTCTAAATGTACAAAAGATAGCTGAATCAAAGAAATATCAATTTAACACCTGCATCTAGTGGAAGTCTAAGTTATCTGCATTTAGCACCAATGTGAAGTACATGTAAAGAACTCAAACAAAGCACAAATTCTAGTACCATAACGTCAAGGATAAATCCATTACAAAGTTAAGCTTCTCTAACGGCACGCTCCCTCTAATACTTCTGTTTGAGAAAATAAAAGAGCCATGCTCATCTAGCTCTTTAGCTTCACACTATCATATGTCCAGTGATGGTCACTTTCACTTCAACGAACAAAACCATGGCAAACAACCTCGAAATAGCAGCACAATTGACACCAAAACCATAAAAGGCATCAATTTAACCAAATCAAGACGAATCGGGGAACTAAATCCACTGCATCTTGACCTTAGAAACAATCCAGCCAAGGAATTCGAGTTAACCAACCTTAGTGTCGATGGCCTTGAAGACGACCCCATAGGTACCCTCCCCGAGGACCTCGCGCTTCAGGTAACGGTCGGCGACTCGCTTCGAGGAAAGCGACGCATCCTCAGAGGCAGCGGCGGGACCCGGCCCCGAAGCTGGCATCAACATCGTCATCAACGTCGTCGTCCGATTCGCGTCTCACCGCAGTAATCGCAGCAGAAGGGCAAGTCGAGATCGAGTAAGGGCGTCCTCCACGGCCGTGTTCATCTCATCTCCTCTCCTCCTCTCCTCAGTAGGGTTTCCGTGTTTGGATTCGGATTTGGACCCACAGAGAAAAGAAGAGAGGGAAAGGGGAAAAGGGAAAGAAAGAGCGAGCAAAGTGCAGCGCCGTGCCGTGGGGACGGCGAAGGCAGCATAAGATATTGGTGTTACTATTCACATCATCTCTCTCTCTCTCTTTCTCTCTCTCTCTCTCTCTCTCTCTCTCTCTCTCTCTCTCTCTCTTTTTATGAATAATAAGCAAAGTTATTATATTAATGTTTCAACTATGACTCATCTCACATTACACCTGAAAAAGAATAAAATTAATACAATTATGTTTATGCGAGCTTTCATCATGATATGTTTAAGTTTTTTGAGCAGCTAATTATTAGCTTAGTATTAGATCTAAAAACCTTTGCCAATTTAGATTAAAACCAGACCCAAAAAAGAGAACATTTTATTTATACTTAATCCTTTTTTCTCGATCAAACTCGTTAGTTCTTGGAGAAAAGTGTGTAAACTTAACGCAGCAGGTGCAGCAAAAGTTCCAGCAGTACTTAAAGATTGCAAAAGTTGGCGAGTAGTAAATTTGGCATGCTCTTTATACGGGATGATGATAAGATTGACACAACCACAGGTGAATTTCCCATCTAATTTTTCTTCAAAGTACCCACCATGTTGTCCTTGAGTTTTCTGATAGTGAATGTTAATAAATAAATAAAAAGAGCCAAATTGTCTTGTATGATCAAACCATTCACATTACAATGCTGACCTGAATGCTTACCAGTCACGAGTTTATAGGAGCTCAATTGCAGTTCAAACATTTCTTCAAGGGTTTCTCAATCTTCTACAGTGCAAACTATTAAGTAAAGGAAAAGAATAACAAAGCAGATAAACTGCAACATCAAAAAGGCAAACACTTAGCTCATTTTCCCTACATCACTGAGATGAAAAATGTACTCTGCAACTAGTGCTGTGAATTTTCAAGTCCTAAAATCCAATGGTTACACCTTGGACAGCCAACTATATCGGCACAATCACCACTCAATGTTTAAATCATTATGATACACAATACGTGACAAGTTTACAGCAAGTCAGCAACTCTCTTTATTGTGCAATCGCTGCTGCTTCCACCTGTCTTGTATTCATGGTATCGATCACTCAGCCTAATGTTTAAATCATACTGATACACAATACGTGACAAGTTATCAGCAAGTTAACGACTCTCGTTATTGTGCAATTGCTGCTTCTACCTGTCCTTTATTCATGGTATCGAGCCCCATCAACCCATCCATCTTTTGACAAATATAAATGTAGTGGGAGTCTGGATCTTCGAGGACAAAATTAGCTGGTAGCAGACCCTTCTCTGTTAGCGGAACAGGTTCCATGATAGATTTCGGAGAACTACAACCTGCACGGCTTTGAAATCCAGGTCTGGCTGAAAATTAGGAAGACATATGTCAGAGAATAAAGAAAAGAAAGGCTGAAAAATAACATCATTGACCTGCAAGATAAGCCGGTCCTGCTAAAGATAGTGCAGAACTATTAATAGCCCAATGCTACCATGTAGCAAGTGAAGGGAAACTCAAGGTGAAGCCCTCATAGCTAGCAGCAGTCATTAACTTTTCTAGTCCAAAGTCTAAGCCAAGCTGGATTCAGGGAAATGATCTATAGAAGCAACCCTCCATCATCACAATGTTGGAAAAGTAAAGAACAAATTTGTTTCAAATTTATATTTGTGGAAGAGACTTATTTAGATTATCATAATGTCTTAAACAAATTGCCATCAATTTTAGTTTGTACAAAACACTCAATCTTCCCAGTTTCAGGAAGCATTTAGGCATCTAACTATCTTTAACCTTGGTAAGCCATACCACATTCAAAGTGAAATTGTGAAAGCCAATTCTCCTATTGGACCTAACAATCCTCAACAATCATTTAGTCAACATTTTGCACATTCATATCTTAGTATCATAATAACGAGATAAAGAGTTTGCTTTGCATTTTACATAGTCCTTTCTATAAAGGCACAAGTACGAGATATAACTGCTTTGTAAAGTTGAGATGATTTTAGATCACATGTGAAGATTAGACAAAGGTCATAAAAGCCACGGGTAGAGGCAAATTCAATTTAGAGCTAAAGTATAGACAAACTAAATTAAAATGTCTCTACATGGCAAAGGCCCCCCAAGTGGAACACTTATCTTTAAAATTTGTAAATTAATTGTTTAAGTTTGTATGATTTCCTAAACTAGGAAAACTTACCCAGTTAAGGGCACAACTTTCCTGAACATAGAGAATTCATATGATGGATGTCCAGAAAAACCAGAAAAGGAAATAAATACTTCTATTTCTGCAAACATTATATTTTTCCTTCTACCGCAGCACGACAAAAGAGAAAACTACAACTATGTTTAATATGAACAGAAAAGCAAGGAATACTTATTCGATTGAAAACATAGTAGAATGAAGGTGCATCGTGTACGCACGTATAATGTACAGCGTAATCTTCCAATTGCATCTTGCTTGATTCAAACGGGGCACACGTACTGATGGATCACCATATGTTATCTGTGAAAAATAACAAATGAATCTCACTAAACTTCTGGAATATTGAGGTAATCAAACAGTATTTGCAAGTAAATCTTTTGCATGTACTCAGAATTTACCAACATATAGATCCCTCCAGGTTTAAGAAGCCTACATTGAAAAATTGTTTAATGTTAAATTGTAAAATATATTAGGTGAACAACTGAACAAAGGAGTGGACCATTTGAGATCCAAAGGGACATTTTTATGAAGTAAAATTCCATAGGTGATATAGCCTAAACCTGCTCACTTCTTCTAGCATTTGGGAGGCACTGAGTGGAGCATCTGTACCACACTAAGATCCAAAATAGAAAGTTAGAAATATTAGTATGTTAAGGTGTAAATAAGGCACTAAGAATACGATGCTTACCATTAAAGAATCCAACGTCCCTAAATAAAAGGTCAATATATGTGAGACCAACATCAACAAATACAATGAATGAATTTATAACTAGTCACAAGGATAGTATATAATGCAAAATTCAAGAGAATCAACACCCAATATTAAAACCTTTATCAATGACACAATCAAAAGACTCATCATCAAAGAAACTCATATCCCGTACATCCATTTGCATATCTAAAAACCATAAGGAAATCAATAGCATATGTGACCTGTCAATCAGTTATATGAAAAAACTGAAATGAATCACTGAAAAGGATACACTTCATCTGTGGAATATGTACATATTTCTCTCTCATGATCTCGATGACAACAGATGAAATATCGATGTTCATTATGTTGATATAACCATCCCTCACCATATCTTCTGACATAACTACAGAGGGAAAAAAGCAATTTCAATTAGCTTTTGAAGAACTACAAAATCTCAGTACAATATTCAAAAGGTTACCACAAAGCTCTAAACAACTGAAATCGTACATGCATCATTTAATGATGATAATGTTGACCAAAATGCAGGAGACATTTTCACTCCAGTACAGAGTCCTGCAAACTCCAGCTCCTAGCTTTTGTGGAAGTAAACTTAGACCAATCAGATATGGTGAAAACTCATCTATTCAATATGACGCATATATGATCTACAACCAATGACACACTAAGAAATTCATGTATGCATATTATGCATATGTGTTAAGCATGCGATCCAAAGCTGTCTTGCATGTAGCTTCAGCTTGTCCATTGCTTAGCACATATTTTCTCCTGACCAGAAAAGTGATCAATTTTAACGAGGTCAGAAAACATGGAAGATGACTTTAAAGTTGGTCATGGATAATTGTATGCCTTGTGAACATTTTAAAAGAAGTGCATAGTAGGTGAGTGTTGGTTGCCGATGGTAGGAAGTACACTGCTATACTCACTTATAAACTGTAAAAGTACTACTTTCAAGTAATTTTACTTATTTATAAATATTGATATTATGGAAAACATGCTAAGTAGAATGTCATGAGTAAATTTGGAACGGTCGAGAAAATTTATTACTTCATAAATCCAGAAGAAGGCTGAAACTAGGCTAGGCACACTAGGAAGAAACTCCTTGAAGGCTCTAATCTTCCAACATAGTGACAAGGAAATATTTGCCCAGTCAAAGAGAAACCTGGAATGTAAAAGCATAAAAGCTACAGCATAACACTCCAGCGGTAGTCTAGTACACAGTTCAGCAAGCATATTATATATAATTATATATCATGTTGAGCTGGCAGAGCATTAAATATCTGACCTCACAAATAACATAAGACTCTCATAAATGAAAGAAAAGGAAGAAAAAGAAGAAAAGAATAGGAGAACAACTACCAATTTCTCAAAGGTTGTGCGTAGAAAACATCGACTGCTCGTATCAAATCAAACTATTTTTTAATTACATAGATTATAAATATTATTTAAAAATACAGAAAATTTTCTAAAAATTTAAAAAACAATTACAATAAAATAAGAAAATAATAATCACTCACATATAAAGCCTAAAAACTAAAAGAAATAAAAAAGTACTCACTTACTCAAAAATAAATAATAATTATATATAATATATAGCATATATAAAAAATTTAATAATAATTTACCTTCATAACAACAAAAAATCACAAATTAACTACATATATATGTATGTATATATAAAGAGAGAAAGATCATGACAGCTAAGTGACACTCAGTAGTAATAGGTTTCCAGTGCAAAGAGAAACATGAGATGAAAAAGAAGGAGAGCACACACTTATTAACTGGGACATCAAAAATTGGCCAATCCCAAGTTGGATTAGCTGATACAACTGATAGCCACCTAATACCAGCCAACTGACTAGTATTGGGCCCAAATCGGGGATTGGCCGATTTTTGGAACCCTGGCCCCTCTCCTCAAAAAGCACTAGAGATTCAAATAAGAGGATAAAAAAGGACATGTCAACGAAACTTCATCATACAGACAACTCCTTACTAGAAATCAGGATAGAAGCTAACCGGTGCTTCAAGACAGAAAATTGAATATTTTAATTTAAGCAGTTTATCAGGTACACTTGCTCACAAGAAAAGGAATCATAGTAATAATTCTGAGAAATGGCGGACTGCAGAATTGGTAAATGGAACAAACTATGTTGCTTCTATGTTTACATAAAGATGATCAATTTATGACTAGTATTATGGTTGATATTTAGCTCTTACAGAATGTAGTTTCCACCAATGACCAAGGTAGTACTAGATAATAGGAAATCCAACACCTCCCTATCAAATTTTGGTATAAACATAATTCAAGCCCAAAAAGCAAAGACAAATGATTAAAGTCATTAAATGGGACATGCAACCAACTGTTGCCAAAACACCTATCCTCTAATGTTAGGTGACATCCCTAATGGTGTCCGACTTTCAGAGTCCTATTCTAGATGAGAAATGAATCAGTAGATACATGCTTTTATCATCCTATGATCTTATAACTCAGAAGCATCAATCTGATTCTCCAACTCACACAAAGAGTTTAGATGAAAGACAAAATTATCACCTTTGTTGATGGAAACGAGCTCTCCTAAAGTCAAATGAAACGTAATCATACCAACTAAAAGTGACGACTAAGAGAGATAAAGAAGCAAAAAGAGGAATAAACAAGAAAAGGTCGATGCAATAATAGAAAGTAAGCAAACAAAACAACAACAACAAAAAAGCAACTGACAGCAGTAAAGAGTAGCCAAATCTTCTCAACCGTTAAGACTCCAAGATTAATAAAAGTGACATTAGCTTCTTTTAATGCATGCTCAGTTTGTGGTGACTCTAACAGACAAAAAATTACCAAAGGCACTCAATCCCTCCGACTGCATCATACACCCCTCCACCTTGAACTACATGGTTAACTTTCAATGAAATTATCTCCTATTCTCAGCTTTACATAAAAAGTGCTTCCTTTAGTTGCAACTCAACATGCAAATGCAACCGTCCGTACGTAAGATGTTCGACCAAATGCTTCAAAGAGAACATCGCGCCTATTATCCAACAAATCATCTCCAATAATTAATCCGTACGCGATCATTCCCAACCAAAAAAAAAAAGTGGCAAAAAATAAATTTCGCAACGAAAGCAAGAGCGAAGTGCGCACATACGGGCATTGCCGCAGCCGACCATGAGGACGCGAGAGGAGGTGGGGACGAACATGCGGACGAAGGGGCGGAGGGCGGAGTAGCGCTGGTACCAGTCGAAGGAGGCGACGCCCTCCTCGATGTAGCGAGCATCCCAGTAGACGGCGTCGCCGTAGTTGTAGGTGTTGCACTGCGACGCGTCCCGCTGCATCCTGAAGCTCCTCCTAAAAGCCCTCTCCTTTCTTACTTGTATTCCTATTCTAATCTCTCTATTCCTCTCGCCGACGACCGTTCCAAATCTCTATTTATCTGAATCCCAATTTGTGCGTGGGCAGTGTCGCACGCCACTAGCCGCCAAAAGCCTCGCAGGTCAATCGTCGCTTTACCTTTCCTAGCTTCGTTTACTTTTAGCCCAATTTTTTTTTTCCTTTATACCATTTAAGAGAAAATTTCTTTTATAGCCTCGTTTATTTATTTACTATTATACTACTTTTCTGATTGAAAAAACCTTATAGTTTTGAATTACACTGTGAGATCTCTTCTACCCATTTAGCATTAACAAAGTAAAAAAGGAGTATATAAAAAGGAGTATAACTATATGTAAAGATTTATCAAGATATATATCTAAATCCAGTAAAAAGATGGTATGCATTACTTATTTAAATTATATGTCAAAAATATACAAAGCATACTTATATTTTGTATTTAAATGTACCTTTTTATTAAAAGCTAGATGAATAAAAGAGTCAAAATTTAACATTTGAAAATTGAGGAACTCAAAACTATCAATATCATAACTAGGGGGTTTTTTCATGCAAATTGCCCTTTTTAGTATAGAACTTTTTAGGCCAAAAAAAGAAAAAAAATTATATTTTGATCCTCACTTTGGTTGAGCCTAATTTCTATCATAGTTTACTAATCTAATAGGTAAAATTTGAGTATACTTATTAGAAACAAAATTATAAATAATTAGATAATCTTTTCAATGTATCTAAAATAATATCAGTTGTATTTTAGGTGACAAAGATATAACAAAAAATAAATTATATATATATATATATATGTAATTTATTGAAAGAAAAAAAGAAAGTTAGTAAGTCTTTTTCTTTCATTTTCTCCTTCGTTATCTCGTAAAAAAGTTTAATCCAAGAGAATATTCTTTTCCACACATTTTAATGAGAATTTCCACCTATGTCGAGTTTGATCTTCTTCAAATTTAATTCTTAAATGTATTTCTTTTTAATCCTTTTTTAAGCGAATTGAAACTTTCATGGTGTCCCAATTGAGACTCGAATATTGAATATATTCAATCCCTTTAACGATCCGAAGACAGACACAGTCTAACAGTCAATTTGTACGATAAAGAGTCAGAGACACTAAAGAAAACAAAAAAGGTTAGGCTGCGTGCTGACCCACCACCAATAATTCAATGCAGTCATACTATTCAACTATATATCCAAGGTCCATAAGAAAACCACAACTGCTTAACTCCGTTTTGGCTGCCTTTATCATCTTATCTGGACTCTCTCATATAGTGTGTCTCACAAGTGTAGTCCCTTCTTTAAATTGAAAAGATATGGCAATAGATGTGGGAAGCTTAACATCTCAGTTGATTACGTTTAATGCTATTTAAGACAAATTTTTGATGCAGCAAAGAGGCAATAAAGAATTTTGAGCCCTTTTAAGAGACCTCTGCTTCACTTTCATGTTATGTTCCACTCTCATCAATGGTAGTAAGAAATAGTCTTTCAATTTTTACAAGTATTACAACTATTCTCGTATAACTGAAAAGATATCTAATGTCACATGCATTTTTTGTTTGTTGAAAATAGTTCATTAACCCATTCATTGATCAAGAAGCAGATTACAATAGAAGTTGGGTGTTGGGTCGAGCCATACTTTACTAACCAGCTTAACTGGGTTGTTTGCCATAACATTGTTATATCTATTGGTGTAACAAACCCGGATTGAAGGGAAATTTCTGATCCTTAGGTAGTAGCTTTGAAGGTTCAGCAGACAACGTCAACTTCTGCACCCATCTTGCTTGTGTAATAATGTTTCTACATGGATTTTCCTGCTGTGGTTGGTAGTTCACATACAATGAATTTAGATTGCGTGTATCAAGAAGCTACAGCAGATAACTTCTTCGATAGATTCATCAGAAAGCAGCTAGCAGAAAGCTTTGGCATCTGAAAGAAATAGAGAGTATAGAAATATATATATTATATTATATTATATATATATATACCACTATGGATTAAGGGGGGAAAAAAGGAGCAGATTTTCAATTCAATGTTCAGGTCTGAACCTGTACATCATTATAATACAGTGAGACATGAAAAGATGATAAAAGGAGCTCATTCACAATTATCTGAATAAATTAGCTGGCAATGATGATCTCCAATTCTTCATTTAAGTATAGCCTTCTACCTTATTGCCATGAATGAAGTCCTTGTAGCCGCGAGCTGATATATGTGAGCATCATGCAAACCAACTCAAGACCAAGATTATGACAGCTGAATAGATACAAAGCAATGTATACCAGGAACCAATAAGTAGAGCGAAAGAATGATATAATTCCTACAAACAGCAACTGTTAGTAGCTTCTGCTGCAGTTGAACTGTCATCGAGAACGATATCAGCAGGATCCCCCATCCAGAACCTTCCATCCCTCCACTTGAACCTGATCCGCAGTTTCGCATTGGCATCCACTCCCCTCACCTCGCCCTTGCTTGCAAATGTCTCCATTCCCCATCCCCACCTTGGAGTTACAAGACCCGGCCTTATTCGTACTTTGTCACCTACTTTGAAGGCTCTAACCTTTTCAACCTCCCACTCTTTGCATAACCAGAGTCTTTCACTAAAACAAAAAGCAACCGAGAGCTCCCCATTTTCTGCTCTATGAACTACCCCTATACTAGCATGGCTTACTTCCCCCCATTGATATGTAGGGGTTGTGATGGTTTCTCTTACCTTCACCCAGTCTCCAACACACACTTCCTCCTCTTCAACCACTCTCTCTACCTCTGCTGGGTCCATCATCCATGCCTTGGATCCAGCCGGCGTATATATCCTTAGCTTTCCATCTGCATCTATAGATGATATGGTTCCGATACTTGAATGGCTATGATTGGACCAACCAAACCTTGGCTGACTTACACCTTTTCTGATCCTCACACGTTGCCCAACACCAAGCCCAGATACTCGTTCCAAATGACTAGCTGGTCCCACCCATCTTTCCTGTTCACCACAAAATGCAACATGTACCATTCCATCTGAGATGTCCCCTTCATATCCTATTCCATGAACTACACCAATGCTGCCATGTTTTAGGGACTTCCAGATAGCAGCACCATCATTGAGCCTTACCCAGTCACCTACCTCAAACATTTCCACCTTCTCAAGGTCTGCAGGATCTCCTCTCCACAGCCCTGCCACATTAAAAAAGGCCACCCTCACTTCTCCATCTGCATGAACACCGGTTATAACACCTCTTGAGTCAGGTCGAGCATCTCTCCACCCCCACCTTGGCTCATTTAAACCTGCACGGAACTGAACATGCTGTCCAATTTTAAAACACATAACTTTCTCAACATCCATGTAATGAGTCATCCACCTTCCTTTTCTAAAACAA
Organism: Typha angustifolia; assembly: GCF_048772165.1. Taxonomy (NCBI): domain Eukaryota; kingdom Viridiplantae; phylum Streptophyta; class Magnoliopsida; order Poales; family Typhaceae; genus Typha; species Typha angustifolia. Next base: position 4,535,682 of record NC_133246.1, on the reverse strand, counting down.
CCAGCCAACTCTAAGTAACCAGATTCCTGTATGCTGTGAACAACAGCTATACTTTCTCTTCCAATGCTGTTCCAGTCATATGTGGGTCTAGTCCCAAGGCTAGGCTTCATGCGTACCCAATCTCCAACCTCAAAGCCTGAAAGTCTCTCAGCGTCACCTGGAGCAACTTTCCACAAGCTACTTCTCCCTGAAACCCTAATCTGCATAAGAGAAACAGTTAAATTTTCAAATTATATGTATTAAGTATTTGCAACAAAGATCTTTTAAACGCACATTCAAAGTTCCATCCATATCGATTCGTTCAATCGCCCCAATAGTAGCCGCAGTTTCACTTGACCATCCAAGTCGTGGCTGAGAAACAGAAGGCATCACATGAACTTTTTGACCTACTTCAAATCGCTGCACCTTCTCCATGTCTGCCACTGAGCAAGGAAAAGGTTTGCTCCTAAAGCAGAAGGCAACACCCATGTCACCATCATCTTCCAGACTGTGGATTATCCCAATACTGTTACGCGTGACATCCTCCCATCCATACTTTGGAGATGGCACTGTAGCTTTGACTCTAACCCAATCACCAACCTATGAGCAAAAATAGAGAGGAAAGGAACTAAAAATGCTGAGTGAGGAACTAACTCATAGCCACATAAATTGGTGTGCACTATACCTTAAAGTTCTCGACCTTCTCCATATCAGAAGGATCAGCTTGCCATGGGGTGGACCGAGTGGAAATTTCGATTATGAGAAGACCATCAGCATCAATCTCAATTATTTTTCCAACACTGTGATGCGTCTCGCCACCCCAAGCATATCTAGGCTCTGCAACAGATCTCTTTACGCATACTTGGTCACCAATCTGAAAAGACCCCATATGAAAATGCGAGGAAGAAAAATCTATAAGAAAAAGGAAAATATACGTAAGAAAAATGTTTACACATTGTACATCTTATTACCCTGAATGGTTCAACAGGTTCAACTTCCTCAGGTTCGCAATGCCATGGCATTGGCAAATAGCAAAGACCCAACAGAAGGCTGCTATCTGGTCTTATGGAATATACAATCCCAACACTTCCTGGAGTTACAGCGTCCATGCCGTGTATAGCAGCTGTTAGAGAAGGACGAACTCGCACCCAATCACCGACCTTAAATTCTTCAACCCTTTCCATTTCAGCAGGATCAGCTCTCCACCCTCTAGAAGCTCCAGGGAAACCAACGCGCAAAATTCCATCATCATCAACACAGAGCACAGTTCCAATGCTATCTCTTGATTGGCCACGCCATCCAAATCTGAGCAAAAGACAATAACATTAATTTGTATTGGCGAGAAACTTGGCCAACAAGTGTTGAAGTCTTGATTATAGTCAGAAATGTGATTTCCATGTTCTAGATAAACATACTAAAGTACTCTTTTGTGATAAATAAGATTTAGTGTATTGAAAGGCGGTCACAAATGGTAGACAGTCACTCCACCATCTAGCGCCTAGGCGGAAGATGAGCGCCAAGACGGCATATGATACATAACATATACTAATATAGCATATATAGATTTCTTTTAATAGTGCAATTTATAAAAAATCACAATTCACAAATATGTGTATATAAATTTCACAAGGAAGAGGTGTTTATGCAACAAGATTAGAACTTAGGTGCTTATATGTTCGAAAAAGAGAGCTACATGGATGGGAGATGGGAGTTAATCTGCATAGCTTATCCTATCGTGTACCAATATACATTTCTCTCATCTCTCCTTTCCTTTCCCTGTAAGCTTGCAAACCTCCATCTCCACCATTATTTTGCACGCATCCAGCACGTTAGATCGTGACATTTAGTGGAAATATTTGACATTTCCCCCAAATCGTCCGCTTGCAAACATAGCTATAGAGGGAGAAGAAAGCGAAGAAGAAAGGGAGGGAAGGTATCTGCCACCAACGATGGCTATGCTAGTGGCACGTGCCGTGCTATGCCACCATCAACACATATTTATAATATTTTTAATAAATATTTTAAGATATTTAGAGATATTTTTGGATTTTCGGCATGTCAATCTTTGAATTTTTGTTTAATTATATATATTGAAACCTACATTATAGTTTATCTTTAGATTATTTTTTTTAAATGACATATTTTGTTAAAAATAAAGCAACAGTTAAATAAAAATATTACTCAACACATAATATGATTGAATAAATTCATTAAAATCAAGGTTTTAAAAATCAAGATCTGCATCGGCCTTTTGAAAAAATGATACGTATCGACTGTATCAATCACCTAGATCGGGTTAGATATTTTTTTAATTAGCAAAAATGCAGGAATTTTTTTTAAAAAGAATTAGAATGCTAAAATATAAAAAAATAAAGAAAGAAAAACTATGGTGCAATGAAAACTGAAAGAAGATATTAGAAAGAGAGTGAGTGGAAGAAAACCAAGCAAAAAAAAAAAGAAACTATGGTGTAGTGAAGAAGAAGAAAAGAAAAGAAAAAGGGAGAATGGAAGAAATAAAAAAAACTGAGAGAGAAATAAAGAAACAAAATTAAAAAATTACATATCAAAATTCGCCGAAGCTTGATTTCTCCGTAAGAGAAACAATGGCTATATAGTAAGGAAAGAAAAAGAGAAAGAAAGAGTGAAAAGAAAAGAGAGATATTGGCTGATCTTGCTAACCAGAATTAAAATTAATATTAATGATTGAACACTCAATAATATGATTGAATATTCCATTATATAATTAAAATATAATATTAATTGATAATAATTCAATAATTAAAACTAATATCTATTGAACATAGAATGATGAGGGGAATCAAAAACTTTATTTGTCGGCATAAGAATAACATGATAATGTTGTATTAGATATTGTCGATAATCTTCAAAACTTATTCATTAATAATATTGCTCATTGAAATGTCTCACAGTCTTTATACAAATAGAAATTTCACAATTCTCCGATAATATAATATGGATAATGCACATGCACGAGAACGACTAGCACCGGCGTCGGCAAGGGCACACCATAAACATATGCAAATTGTGAATATAAACTATAATAAGAGTGTTGTGACTTTATTAGGTATGATTGATATGATGGTAATGATGATGAACATATATTATCCTATGGGCACACCTCTCCTAATATCTTTTTACCTACAGACTCAAATCCTTCATTCATCTAACTATAATCATGTTGAGCTTGAGATGGAATCTTTTCCTTCTTCTGTCTCAAATAAATTCTGTCTCTAATAAGTTCTAGGTCTGGCCGAATAGTCTTGATCTTGGGTGGCAGGTGTGAAGTTTCTCTCCTTTGTAAAAATACCTCTGTGAAGGTTGTATAGCAAAGATGGATGTCTCATCTCTATCATCATCACCACCAAATTGGGTCTCGTCATTATCACCATCCATCACCATCATCATCATCTCTAGTGTCATCATTATCAATTTTATCTAAAGCTTTTAAGGGATCAATTGATCGTGAAAATGATCTAACTCAACTAGTAACCGATCGTGAAGATCCGGCTTAACTAGTAGTTAATTGATAGAGATAAGAAAAAGTTAAAAAAAATGTTCCATGTGTCATATCATATTTATTAAGAAAATAACTAAAATCGATTTGATGATGATTGATAAAAATAAAAATAAAAAAAGGCTTCACATCAGCCCAATAGACGGCACACATGCCAGTTAACATAGTGCAATGTATCATGCCATTACCAGCACGTCCATCATTGCTTGCCACCACTCAATAAAGGAGACATAAGTTTTGAGAGATTAAGGCTAATGATGCATTGAGGAAGGGAGTAAAGAGAGATATTTTTTAACTAGTTAGTTTTTCACCACTTCACCCATTATATCGATCTGCTCCAATGCCAGACCGGCCACCTGGCCTGCCAGGCAACAAGGCGGCTCGCTAAGACGGCCATGACAGGCCACCCACCTTTTGCAGGCTGCATACCTGCTTTAGAAGGCGGTTGGTGCGCCGCCCCACCAAAGCGGCCGCCTAAACAGTTGTTCAAAACATTGATAAGGTTTGATTTATTTCGACGTTTGCATAAACTCTAATATCAAAGAATTGCCTTATGAAATTTATTGTAGTATTAATCCATGTAGAGAACTATATAGATTCGGAGTCGGGAAGTTCGTTTTATAACAATCATCCAAATAAATCTCACTTTGCAATTGCTTAAGAAGAAATGCCATAACTTTAGAAGTATAAAATTGAACTTTACCATAAATTTCTTTTGTATAGCTGGAGCATACTCAACTAGCATATATTTTAAGTCAAACCATTTTGCCATTGGGGCAAGGAAAAAAACTAGATCATCATTTCCTCAATACAAGTAAAACCTCCGAATTCTGCAGCTCATGTTAAGCACTATTTTTTTTTCTTGGCATTGTGTTGATTGGACTTTTGTAGGATTTGCAAAATAAGTAAGGACTCGTCAGCCCTCTCTTCAAGGTCAGTGGCTGAATGCAAGTCTTGATCAACTCTTCTAATAACTAAAAATTCCGAGAGATAGACATAGAAGGACAATATAATGATTCCCTTTTTTCCTCAACCATGGAAAAGTAAATCTTTTGCCACTATAGAAAGGACTGTCACTAGGCAAAGAAACTTATAGGAAATAGCAAAAAATGACCACACGAATGATATGGTTTGCGAATTAGATGAAGAATGCCTTCTGTTCATGGATCAGAGAAATAGAAATAAGAGTTTTTTTTCTATATAACAGATAACTCATGGTTAGATTAGAGTCATTAACCCTATAGGAGGATGAGAGGATGAAGATAAAGTCTGGTAGTAAGAAGGAAGAAAGAGGAAAGAGATGTGGAGGAGGAAGGGGGAGGGAGGAGATGCAGGGTGAGCATTTGTTGTTTCTTGGAGCAGAGGGGGAGAGTAAGAGACATAGTAGGGTTCGAGCATAACACAAACAGAACAAACATGAAAACCAATTAACTTGAGTGAAAATGAGTTCCCCAGCTGGCTTGAATCTGGTTTGGTCCAATGCAAACCTACAATCATTATCATCTTATGCATCCTAGACACAGGCTAGAATTTAGGTTAAAGAAAAAAGGTCAATACATTAACCTGCTACTTTCTACTTTTAAACAAGGATATAACCTATCAAAAACTATAAGTGAAACATGAAGATGTAGAACATGTAGCGCATCACAGAAAGAAGTATATCAAAAATAAAATGCACATCTTAAAGACATACCTCGGTTCTTTAACATCAGGTTTTAACTGCACATGCTGTCCTCTGTTTAAAGGAATAACTTTAATAACTTCATTTGTCAACAAACGAGCCTCCCCAGAGCAGAACGACACAATAAGAATGTCATGATCCTGGACATTCTGTACAAAACCGATACTCTTGTGTGTTGCGCCTTGCCAACCATATGTTGGATTCTCAACAGTTCTTCTAAATTTCACCCAGTCCCCAACTTCATATCTGATTACACAATCTAGTCAGATCTTGCTCAAGAGAAACACTTTAGGTTACAATTTATGGACAATTATCAGTCATAGTAAAGTAAAACTTGCTTAAGGATAGCATCAGGAAAAAAATTACTTACATAGTTGGGGAAAGGGGAAGTCCTTTTTCAGCTAATGCTTCCATCAGTTCTTCTGAAATCCATTCTCGAGGAAGGCCCTCGAGAAAATTACACAATGTCCAGCCCCTGGAAGAATTTAAGATTATGAGAATAGACTATTCTTTTCTCCACTTGCAAGTAATGAGAGACTTCCTAAGACCTACAGAAGACACCAATTTCTACAACATGGTAATTGAATAGTGGATCCAGGTTTTGCTCTAGATTGAGCTTTTCCCCTCTAACCATGTTTAGAGTGCCCTTAGCCATGTTTTGTAATCAAACACCCTTGCTAACCTGGTTTTCTCAAAATAGTGTTAAGCACTATCATGTTAGGTCTGACAGGCCTAACCGTGTTTTAAACCTGCTTGGAATGAGGTTAGCTTGTAATTTAAAATTACAAATTTGCCATTGATAAGACCAAACATATCCTTGGGCAGTGTAACTGTCATTTCGAAGCATGGTAATGCACATTGCATACCTAGAAATAAGCATTGCATATCTAGTAAGCGCACTGTGTACCTATAAGTAGGTATTGTGAGCACCCAAGAATAGTAATCACATTGCTGTTTTACAACCATGCACTGTGGAAAAACTATCACACATTGCTGAAGTAGGCACTGCTTATAGAGTTACCCGCATGGCGTACATGTAAATACGTATTGCATATGTAGAGGCATGCATTGCACATGTAAGATAAAAAATTTGACACATTTTTGGAGAATTTCCGAAAAAGAAGGGTAATTTTTATAATATTATTTGGGTATACTCCATCCGACTACTAAAAAGGGTATTTGTGTCACTTTACATAAGATATCCTCAATTAGTATTTCTTATTCTGGTTTTATGAATCCTTTAATTTGAAATGCAAGTATTATCAAAGGTAATGATGAAACCACTATCCATGGTTTACAACGGAACCCAAGTTGAATATATCCAATTAGGTGTACAGCAATTAAGCATAAAAATCAGAGAAGCTATAACTATGTTTAGCCCTAAACTGCAACCAAACGCCAAATTTTTGCAAGTATCTAACATGTAAACTAAATGAAAGAAGGGATGCTATCAATTTCTTGTAGTTTATATGTGTAATGTAACAGAACAAGAAATATTTGCTGCAATGCAACCATCAATTGAAGATATATATCACATAAATAGCTATTCCCACATATAGAAAAATACTTGCCTGTGGTTTCTCACTTCAACATCCGGAGATGGATGTTTTAGCATCACAACAATCCAATTCAGATTTTCGCGTATCATCCTTGCTGCTCCAGCAGCAATGTGAAATGCATTATCACCTTCATCATCCTGATTGATTTAATCGACACAAAAGTACCATTAGGTTTGGGAATCCCCTGCCAGTGAAATTTTTTAAGACCAATATACAGATCAAATACAACATAAAAAACATAAGGTTGTGTTTCACAGTAAACCTTCCACTGAGCTATTTGGTTTTCTTTTCTTTTTTTTTTTCCTTTTACTTACACTTGTGTATGCTTATTCTCTGATATCTTTAAATGGATAGTCCAAAACTCAGATAAAAAAGGTTGCATAGGTTGCTCGACAGCTAACACAGAACTTCTCTCAAGAAAACTATGCAAATGGGCCCTAAATAGATTAATTTTACTCCTGGGCCATAGCTCGCTTTATTTGACCCACTACATCTCTAGTGTCCAGATGTTGCAATGAGCAAAACAATAGACAGCACACTGCACATTGGCACTCAGGTATGATGCAGTATGATCAAAGATATTCACACTATTTTGGATGCGTCAGCAAAGAAGATAGCCCAAAAGCAAAGCCTGAGTTAGCAACTTGGAATATAGCAATAATTTTGGGACACGTATAAAGTTAGAACATATGATGATTAGAAGAAGGCAAAACATGATTTGTTCAAAACAATATGAATGGGTAGGAGAAAAATTTAGAGAAATAAAAAATATATGAAGTTTGGTAGACCCGAAAACAGAACACAGAAAAGGTGCTGGTATAATTATGCCCAAGAATCTAAAAGACAACATTGTAGAGGTAAATAGAGTGAAACATAGAATAACAGACATAAAACTTGTATTAGAAGAGATTTAATACTATTAGTAGTTACACACTGCAAGTAGGTTTAGTGACATTAGTCAACAATATACAGTGAAATCTTTGGCTTAAAATTACACCAAGTTGCCAGACTGCATTAAAAAATATGTAGAGCTAATTTGACTGGCCAATGAAAGAGTGATTTTTTCTTCATCTTACTATATCTAGTTTACAAATACTTACTTTTAAGAAGATAGATGAAAACTTGATTACTTAGAAGTGGATTAAATGATAATCAAATAGACGTTTTCCTTACTAAAAAAAACTAGACATTTGACATGTAAAGACAAATTAAGAAGAGAGAATGGTTATGCAAGATTATTTATTGAGAAAGAACGATAGAGATATGCTTAAGATGATGGAAAAGATAACTTAAAGTAGAAAGTAGACCTAAGAGGTGGAGAAATTTAAAAGGAGAAAAGGTAAAACAATTCGCACAAAATAATACGGGCAGAAGACTCGGAACTCAGAATAAGATAATTTTAATGAGTAATAGTATTGGCCTTAAGATGGCTAAGTAGCTAACCATATTAAAAGAGTAACAAAAAGATGTTCTTGGTGCATTTATAGGTACATGAAACAGTGAGGTTCAAACCTCAGTTAGTGGTAAAGAAGAATGCTATGAACTTCCTGCTAATTATTCACTGGTACCAACAGGAACAATGAGTATATATAAACTTATTAATGTGCTGACTAAAACAAGTAAGCAAAATTATAATCTTTATATTTGGAACATGTCTGCTAATTATTCAGAGGTGGTAAATCACCTAGCATGAAAATTTATTCTTTTGAGTTATATACATGGTTCCAAAATCAACATCCCATAAGCTTAAGTCAAATGTATAAACAATGTTCAAAAACCATAGGTAGTGTTCATATAATCATATTAGCATCATTCAAAAGGGAGCAGAATAATGGGTCTAATATCACTCAAATGAGAGCAGGATATAAGTAGAATTATCTGATATATGGTTCGATAATCATATTTTACTTAAAGTTTACTACGCACAAACTCCAAAAATAAGGTCACTTACGCTTCAGGATCGATAGAATCATAATAGCATATTTCAAGATCTATATTCTTACAATTCCAGAAAAGCCAAATTGTAGGTAGAAAACTAGAAACTAGAATAAAGAACTGGGAACTAATGGACGAAGAAAGATTGGCTATAATAAAGATTAAGAAAATGAAATGCAAGACAAATCACACGTGATCAAGAACCCTGCCACCAATAGATGCCATTCATATCTTGGCATGGCAAATCATGCCTGCAGACATGCACTGTGGAGAGAAAAAGAGAGGAGAGTTTGCATGGGAAAGAGAGAGGGTACAACAGGCAATAGAAAGAGGGAGGCAGAACAGGAAGGACAAAGCATACCTCGCCAGGTCAATAACTGATACCTAAACATGTAGCTATCAAGACCCAATCTAAATACATCAAGAACAATATAAATAGGAAAATTAGTCACATGCCAAAGGGCATTTTTGTACATAAAGGGTCATAAAACAAGTTGTATGCTTATCATTCGATAAACAATTAAAAAAAAAACTAAAGTAGCCTAAGAAGGGTGCAGTGCGGGTGCATTACTGCACTTTCAGTAGTTAAGGCCTTTAAAAGGGGTCAAGTTTTAACAAAGCATTCTTCAGAATTCAGGGGTGATAAGTGACACTGGAATTAAGTTAAGTGGACAAAATTGTAGCAAAGAGCGAGAGAGAGTATAAAGGAGAGGAAAGCACTATTAATGCCCCCGATTCTGGTCATCCTACATCACTTGTGAGCTAACATCCTAAGGAGACCTGGTTTTAAGGATAAACTGAAGGACTGTGGGTCAGGTCAAGTTTGAAGCCAAGCCAATTATCTATAACTCAAGCCTTCAAGGTAGGTTTCAGGTTTTATCAGTACAGATCCAAACCCAAACCAAAAACTTATTTCACCTTCTCCCTTCTTTTAATTACCCCTTATGGTACCACCTTAACTTCTAGGTAGAAGCCTAATTAAAGACAAAGAGAGCTTCGAGTCAATAAAAAGCAAACAAAAATTTCAATATGTTGCAATCCTCTATAATCTATATTAAACCAACAAACATGAAGCTCTGGTATTTTCATACAACAACAAAAGAACACCATTTTTCGGCTCATACACAAAATTATTATGTAGGAAGATCTGAGTTACAAATTTCATTGGAATATCTAACCAAGAGCACTCATGTTCAGCATGATATCATCGATGAAGATATATCTTATTTAGCATTTCTCATGAAGGTCATTTCTTTCATTTATGTGCATGAAGCAAAAAGAACCACACATATATTCAAATTAGTACCTATATAATGCAATGAGAAGCATGCACATACAGAGAATTGAATATATATATATATATAGTAACTCATTTATTTCAGACAGAAATTAATTATCTATTACCATTTACAAAAGAAAAGGTTGCTTAGCGGCCTTACATCAAGATGAATCAATCACCTATATAACTTTTATTATGATTTACCTCTTTTTCAATAGCCATATACCTCAAAAGTAACTTGTCACTACACTTTTGAAGGAATACTATAATATTACCTGCAAATTACAGTTTGCCCCAGCAGATAAAAGCAAACCAACACATGAGTTCGCACCCCTATTCAATGCAACATGCAGAGGTGTTGTATTTTGCGCATTTCTTATATCAACATCAACTCCAGCTTCTAGAATAATCTGAAAGAAAAGTCAAACAGAAACATGACATACAAATTCAATCCAAAATAAAGTTTGAATAAAGCCACACAAGAGCTGTTTTAATCGTGAAGGATGCGTCACCTTGACCAATTTTGCATCATTGATCATTGCAGCTGTATGCAATGCCGTTCGGCAATGTGGTTCATCTTGAGCTGTTGGATCAGCACCAGCAGCAAGCAATAATCTTACCAATTCTCGACCCTCTGTCATACAAGTCAATCCATGAAATCAATATATCAATTATCAAATGAACATAATCTTTGATTGTCCTAAAGAGAGGAAGTGATCATAAATGGAAAGTTCAAAACTTGTGTGCTCCCTGACATTGCCATCATTTGGGGGGTTAATTAGCAAGTGCTTTTTATTCCACCAAACTAGAGAAAGTAAAAGATGAGGTTCAGGCAATCTGATTCTAGATGGAATCATAGAAGACAACTTGTGCCTAAGACCATTAGGTGTTACTAGGATTACCATGCTATGGCATGGTCACATCAGGCCAAAATTAGTCCACCCCGAGTCATAGCGGAAGTGGAGTTGGAAGAAAATGTATGAGTGCGGTGCGAGGGAAAAAGAAATTCTTTTCATCAATAAAGAGAATAAACATTTACTCCAAAGATTAATAAGACCACTTATATCAGGAGCTGTCATCTTCGCTTGAACTCTTTTTTCATCTTTACAGGAACTCTAGAGATAACCCTCGATAACATCAGCCTAAATTATAATTGCATAATCTAGATACTCGTTTCTCCTATGTAGCCTGCATGTTATGTGACCTTTTCTGTGGCCATGCTCACTGCCCTATTCCCCAAGCATCCTACTTGGGCACATGGAATCCATACTGCTACATAGCATGCAAAGGATTAAGCACAGACTGCGGTTGAGTGGGCAGTATCTATGCCCAATTAAACTACAGGGATGAGCAAAACAGTTGTTCTAGTCATTGACAATTCAACTACAGGGAAAAGTTAGCAGACATGGATGACATGGGAGTGATGATGCAGGTGCAAGGAAAAGAAGTTTGAAAGATGCAAAGAAGCCACTAAGTAGGAATAAAAGTAGGGCAAACACCTTTACATGATGCGGGCCAAATTATAGTGCCAAATCAGCATTCTGAGAGCATTGTGCCAGTACATGTGATATAGGGCATCTTGGATGTTTCTATTTAGGGGATAAGGCTGAGATTGGATTTGCATATTGGGTTTTTTTATTTTAATTAACTAATAATTGTTACATAGCAAAGGTTTAACATTAATTTTTTATTTGTATAATGAAATCTGAAATTATCTACACTAATGATATAATGGTGTTTGAAATAATAATTTGTGTTACTAGATTTTTTTTTTTTAACCAAGGATAGTAATATGAAGTAATATCATTTCATCTAAATAGTTCTCCATTTTAGATAATCCTTGCATAGTCCAATCTACAGCAAAAATAGATTAAAACTAGGAGTATGGGATTAGTAATCTCGTGGGGTATGACATCCCTTAAATAAGGCTAGGGATGACTTACCCCTTTTTATCCTTTATTGCAGTCAAACACACATTGGGAATATCAAAGATACCAACCTCACATTGCAAGCAGCAACTAGCATAGATAAACTCTAGCCAACATGAGGCACCATGGCCAAAACAGGACATTATTACTATATTTACCCAGTGACCCAACAGATTTGATTCTCTCTTGCTTGATTTGGCATAGATTTGATTCTCTCTTGCTTGATTTGGCATTACCTCTTGAATGTTTATATGTCAAAATGGTTTCTGTCAAAGCCAACTTGCAAGCGGCAAGGTTCTGGGAGTTCCAACAAAAGCACATTGGTATCGACAAGAACTAGCCATTTCTTGGCCAGGACTAACTTTTCAAATTATTGTTGGAAGCTCATTGGTATCGACAGGAACTAAACAAGACAAGAACTTGCCATTTCTTGGCCAGGACTAACTTTTCAAATTATTGTTGGAAGCTCATTGGTATCGACAGGAACTAAACAAGACAAGAACTTGCCATTTCTTGGCCAGGACTAACTTTTCAAATTATTTTTGTGATAATCGTTTTTCTCTGCCTTATTGCATTTAGATAGTTTATAAAGATTTTGCGCAAAAGTAAAATGTGAACAGAGTATCCCAGTACCCGAATCTTCTGCCTTACGAAATTTAAATTTTGATAAAAGACATGTTGTCTATATATAATCACATAGGAAAATCCAAATATTTAGCTTGTTTAGAAAAATAAGAGGGTTCTTGATGACTAACTATACTAGAAATAGCGAAAGAATTTTGCAAACTTATCTAAACATTCTTATCCAACTTACCAGTTTCATGATCTTTCTTAAGAGCTGCAGCCATACATAAAGCTGTTCCAATGGGACTAGGTAGGTTGATTGCTTCATGTATCTCTTCCAGTGATGCAATTTCCACCCATCTTTTCACCACAGCCACATTCCATGTTTCAATGCTCAAGTGCAAAGGTCTGTAGACAAGACGACAACTCAAATTCAGCAGATAAAAGTGCCAGTGAGAGAATTCTAAGAAAGTGTATTCAAATTAAATAGCTCATAATTAACAAAATGGAAGCCATCAAAACATTGTTAAACTTTGTAACTTTCTTGGAAAACTTACAAAAACAAAGTAGACCTTACAGAAAGTTTCATAGGAGAATAAGAAAATCTATCTATCTCTATTCATGCTCAAATTATTAGAGTTCTGTCTTAACGGATATATTAATATGCGAATGTCCAGAAGTCCATGAAAGTATGTTGATACACACCCAATTTAAATATTGATGACTTTATAACAGTATTATTAACAGGACGACAACCAGTTAAAAAGCAACCTTTCGTGCACAACTACATAGATCAGTACAATTATGTTTCTCAATTTAAATACTATTAAATTTTGGGAAAGTATGGCAATGTTGCTTCAGATTGGGCAAAGTAGCCTAAATAGAAGAATGATAGTCATTTCCTTGGGAGGAAGTTGTTGCAAGGAAATAACAAGAACAAAGAAGCCAATGAGGATTTAAACAGTGCAGGACATAGCTAAAATTTAATGAATAGAAGAATAGAATGGTAAATAAATGACTTGACTTTTAAGGTCAGATAATTTCTTGAGCAGTAAACATTTAAGCACCAAAGATTCAATTCTTTCCCCATAAGATATAAGCGTGGCTAACCTCCTCCTACCAATCCAACTGTGCAAAAGTCAACCCAAACTGAACCACGCTATGCCAAACACTACCACTCTCTTCTATTCCGTCCCATGGCTGAAGGCTTTGCTGTCGGCACACCAGTGCATCCCTAGTGCCTCCAAGTCTTGTGGCTGGCATTGCAAAATCCATTGTACGATGCTTTAGTTTGCATGAACAACACATTCTTCTAATAGATTATCTATTCTTCCTACACTATCCAAACTCTATCATATCTTGTTTTTTCTTTATCTTTTGACCTAGTCCTTCAGCTAAGTCATGTTTACTTAATCAATTACCTTAGCTATTCTTCCAAGATCCATGAACTTCCCTAATCTTCAGACCACTCATCAAGATTATTAATAAAAAGATATTTGCATCTGCCAATACTAATAAACCATCCCCAGAATTATGACTTCCCTTTAAGGTTCATTTTCCTTCACAATGTCATTTTTCATCCATCAAAGACCCTACTAAGCAATTTGTCAAAAAAAGTGTTCCATAATTAATAGGTATATTTACATGGATACATTAAGAAAGCGTAAATTACTTAGTGAGTTGATCAATAGTGAAAACTTCTCAAGACTTGCTCACACAATACTTCCTAAGCATTTCTTAATCCTGTTTTTTTCTTTTTGCAAACTAAGTTTGTTTTTCAAACTTATAGGAACAACAGGTGAGTTTCCAAACTTTCTATAGTTATAGGTTAAACTGGTTTGGGTGAAAGCTAATCACCTAAAAAGTAAATTAAAGAAGATTAAAAAAATAAAGCGAATCCCCTCGAGGTCAGCATTCAGAAGTATTTTACACATAGTTACAACCAGATAACTATACTGAGAGAATAATCGAGTGAAGAAACACTGACTTTGATAGTAAGTTGCTTTCACCAAAAAAAGTTCAATCTGTTACTCTAAAAATTTGGAAACTCACCTATTCCTCCAATAGGTTTGAACATTTGAACTATTTTGAAGAAAAAATCATTTCTTATCTAGAATTCCACTATGACTGCAGGTTAGCTACACCTACATTACACCAAAGACTCCTCATTATTATTACTAGATCCGCATGTAATTTTTTTGGCACTTGTGGTTAGGACGTGCCAACCCCAAATGGTTGGTACTAACAGCTTTGTTGTTGTTACTTGAGGTACGAAATAGAATACTTTTCTGTTCTGCAATCAGCAACTAGTCCAGAATTAGCAAGGTGCTAGTAAAAGGAAGCCCATGAAATTCTGCACCATCATATATCTCAAAGGACGATCAGACAAAAGAAGTGATCCAGAGCTTATATTTAGAAGCAAAAATGAGATTCTTACGTTTTTCTATGCATATTTAGTAAACCCATTGACCTGCAGCCTCCATTTTCCAAAATGACAATTGCACAATCAGTATATCTCTTGGCAATAGCCCTATGAAGCACAGATTCACCTTCATCATCCACTGCATTAGCGTCAGCCCCAGCCAATAGTAATTCCTGTAACATGACATGGATGAGAAACATCAACGTATTGATGGCTAAGTAAGGAGAACAGAACTGCTTAAAAGGAAGAACCAATATCAATGACCTACTTGCATGCATTCAGGTTGGCCATATAAAGCACAAACATGAGGAAGAGAAGGACCAAAGCCTTCTCTAAGCCTAGGACAAATGTTAGCAGATTTATTGATGAGCAGACGAACACATTCTGGAGAACCAGCAGCCAGAGCAAACACAATTGGAGGATCACCATCTTTGTCTAAAATATCTACATCAGCCTCCTTGTATGCCAAAATAGTTTCCAAAAGCTCTAAAGACCCCCGTTGGCATGCCAGATGTAGGGCAGTATGGCCATCAGCATTTTGAGCTTCCAAAAGAGAACAAACTGAACTGATGTTGCCCTCCGATGCAGCCTTTGCAAGCAGATCTCTGTCATTAGCAATAAGATGGAGGATTATACATAATGAATAACAAGGAGTAAATCTAGCAAGGAAACATAAGAGGAAAGCTTAAATTAGTTTGACTAACCTTACACCAGCAGAATCGCCTTCTGATACAAGTCGATGCAAAACATTTGGACTATCATGAAAAACCTCCAAAACAGATGTTGGAGATGGTTCTATAACATTTGTTGAGGAAACCTTTGTGAAATCACTGTTTAAACAAGTTTGGATGAGAATTTTCAAATTTTTTATTAAAAAAAAACTTCTGATAGAAGGAATTTAACGGAAAAAGAAAACACGTCATGTAATCAATGGGTTTGGTACATAATATAGAAAAGTAATTTCTAAAATGGATATCCATAAAAAGCTACTCAATTTCTTGTTTGAGCAGAATGTCCGATCACTTTAAATGTAATTCTTACAAGTAAATGGTCTACGAAAATTACTTATCGGGACTAGCAGGAGGACTCTGAGGTATTTCTAGCAAATGGCGAAGAAATGTCGCTA
Organism: Typha angustifolia; assembly: GCF_048772165.1. Lineage (NCBI taxonomy): Eukaryota > Viridiplantae > Streptophyta > Magnoliopsida > Poales > Typhaceae > Typha > Typha angustifolia. The sequence goes on along the minus strand of NC_133246.1, from coordinate 4,519,674 downwards.
GCATTGCTTCAAAAGTTGGCCTCTTTGAAGATCTGAACTGTAAACAGTTGCCAATCATCTTCCACAGTTCCCCAGGAATTCCTACTCCTACTACACTTGCATATTGAGGCGGTAATTTCCGAGCATTAACAACTGAGTGATAAATTTCCTCAGGAGTTAATCCAGCCCATCTGCATAAAAGATTGTCATGCCTCACCATTATCATTCGAAGTGAATCAATACCAACACATAAAAAAGGATTAGATCACCTACGGAACAGAACCGGTGCACATTTCTACAAGCGTGCATCCAAAACTCCATGCATCAGACTTCGGTGATATTACATTTGCATCATCCCAGAATAAGTTTAGTGACTTCTTTAGAGGCTCCCATGCCTCTGGAGCTGTGTAGTTGGGGCTTAGCAGAGTACAATCCATGCACGAATGTGTACCAGAAGAAGAGCAATCATCAGGGATTTTACGGCATATAGCTTTCTTAAGAATTGCTGGAAGACCATAATCGGCAACAACTGCATGGCAGTTTGCATCCAATAAAAGATTGGATGGCTTCAGACTCATGCAAACAATGCCTGCTGCATGGAGTTCTGCTACTCCACGAGCTATATCTGCCCCATACCTGCAATTGCAGAATTAGTGCATTACATAACTCAGGGCAAAAACCAACTAACCCAACCAAGATGATCTAAGGTTCTTGAGAGAAGACTCTATACATCATACAAGATTTAAATGAATCTATTTCTTCAGATGTCACAAAGAAGACAGAGTACATGAATTTTTCTCTAAGATGTTTATGACGACTGTATCATGATAGATAGCAATGTACCATAATTTAGCTAGGTTATAAGATAATGTGAATCTTAATAGGAACCTTGAAAGGTGAACATGTTCAGCATGTACAACAATAGCAATAATCAAGCGTTCAGTCCCTACTACTTGGGGCCGAGCTATATGGTTCTTTTTTCTCTACTGGAATCCATTTGCGTAGTTTTTTTTATAAAAGTTTTATGCTGGCTGTCAACAATAAGGCAACCTTCATTCTTTATTTGGGTTTGTGACCGGCTGTCAAATTTTGGCTTTGTCTTCTTTCAAATATGACAAGAAAGGAAGTCTCTGTTACAATATGATGAAGTATGTTATGTGTGTCACAAAGGTCACATGATTAAATCCTTTCTTCAATCAAGAACAAGCAACTATCATATGAACTACCTCTCAACCTACATGTTTCTGTACCTAACTCATTCTACTGTATAAATCTGATGGATATAACACTATACTCGTGTTATGCATGACAAAACTTTGGAAAATAAAACATAGGTCTGATGATTTTAAGTGCTTCAGAATTTTCTAGACTAGTAGATAAAGAAAGACATATATTTCAAGTTAACAATGACAAAAGGTTTAGGCAATCCATGCAACCTATTTACTTGTTGAATAACAATCTTCACAAGTATGACCCAGATAGACCCAATATATGAATTGACTAACTGATCAGGCACATTAAATTATAACTAATCTTCACACGAAATAAAATTAACTTCCATCTAACCTCAGTTTGAATCTCCAATGCAGCATCATGAACCACATGCTTATGTTCTTTTGGTATCAAATATAAGAAATGAAATATCAAAGATCCATCAAGTAGACCATAAGGCCAGCATGATGGGCAGGGATATGATCCGCTCTCTTCAACCACATTGAGAACTCATCAACTCCATCTTAAATTCAGAAAATGGAATGGCAAGAAAATAGATTCTCCTACTTAATAACTGATTCCACATTATGCTAAACTCTTCAACCAACCGACTCTTCTAGCCTATCATCGGATACTCTGAATGACTCACATTCTCACCAAAAATAAAAAATAAAAAATCATAGGTCTCGATACAATTGAAAACCTAATATTTATGTTATGATTCTAAATATATTGGTTTCAGTTAGTTGTTAAAAATGTCTACCATTCTTCAAATTGAGGGTAATTGGAGTGCTAAATGTTAATCAATGCAAGTTAAGTCTAAATCATACACTGAAGAAGTTCAAATATCATTTTAAGAAAGTTCAATCATAATAATTCTTATAATAACTATATAAGAACAAAATGCGGAATTCAATAGTCACTCTTATGCTACTTTTCTTTTCCTTAGGATTAGAGTTACTTTTAGCTGAAAAGTATACAGTTCTAGATAACAAAATTCAGTTCTCAACTGCATAACCAAAACCAGCCATTTGACTACAGACCAAGTGGAAGTACAATCATTGCATAAAACGAGAAAAATGAAGTAAAAAGGAGTAGTTATTGAAACTAGGTAAGATTGAAGAATAAAATAACCTTTTAGCATTTGTACTTCAAAATATGCATTTTCCTTTCATCCTATTCTAATAGCATTCTATAGATAACCAAGTTTTGCATAAATGGTTTTTCTTTTTCAAGAATGTGGATCTCCCACATGAAATGTACATGACCTCACATGGATCTCCCACATGAAATGTACATGACCTCTCACACACCTATTCTAATACTACACTTTGATCAGTCATCACAACAGTGGAAGTTTCATCAAGCATGCACCTCTATGTATAGTAGACTAATATTCAATTGCACACATAAAATGTCTCTAAAACCTAAATACTAAAAGAAAATTAGCCTGAAAAAAATTGCACATGTTTCTTAATCAACATGGAGTGATGAAAACATAAACATGCCAAGGAAGTTCAGGAGAAGCTTTCACTGAGTCACTGCATGTTGAGTCTACATATCAATGATGAACGCTACGAAGGTTTTGCCTTCAAATTCCTATTAGGTGCCATATTTCCAAAGGGAAGAAAAATTAGAGAGAGTGAAATAGAAGAGACAAAGATGAGCATAAAAAACATGACAAAATAGAAATCAAGAAAGATCAGCAGAATGGACAGTGGGCATCCCAAAGTCAGAAAAGGCTGATTATGGAACATATTCACTCATCTCTACACTTTATCCACCTTGATTTTATTCAACAACCTAAGTTTCATTTTAATGCTTAGACAAAATCAATCCAGATCAACAATGAATTGATTTTAGAACGATCTAGTCAATTTGGTGAAGTTTGGAATCATTAGCACTAATCCAGATCAATTTAGCATAAGTTAAACTCAAATGGATAAAATAGCGAGCAAACTACTTGAGTATGGTCACATCCCTTACCTTTTGGTACAACATGGATTTTCATATGCACAATTGCACATTTTTTAAAGGAGTGATTTTGTTCCAGTTTTATAGGCAGGACTTTAGAAAGTGTCAGGTTCCTTTGTTCCTTAAGGTCCCTCTTATTATATGTACATATTTATAAAAGAGAAAAGTTTCATAACGCATTGACATAAAACTAATTGCAGAAGAGACATAAGGTATATCATATTTGACTACCTTGATCTACAACCTTGTCAATAGGTTGTGTGCCACTTTTTGTTCAGCTCATATGGCAGGCTATGCCAATTATGAGGCAGCATGGCACTGTGACACCTCATAATAAAGCATATGAAAAGGGTTCCCCTGGTCTACCTTAATATTATTGACCATACTTAATATGATCAAACCATACTTAATATGATCAAATATGGGTCATCAATGATGCTGCACTAATTATCATCTTCTTTTCCACCATTTTCTTGCTTGTCTAAACAAAGTGTGTAGAAAACTATACACGTTGATTGAACCAACATCCCGTGAGTGTTGCCCCTGAATAACTTATTCCCAATTCAATAATTGCATTAGACAAAGTTCTAGAGAAACGACAATTTGTAGTGTAATGAACAATCCACATCCCCATGTACGAATTATTCAACTTGCATAGTTGCACTGTAAAAGAATATAAACTTGTCGTCATCCAATCTTCAGGACCAACTTTTACTAGCCCTACGAAAGCCTCCTTCCTAGAAAAAAAAAAAAAAACTCCACGTTGAAGCTTCCCATGTATGCATTGCCAAACTATGAAAACAATCCGAAGTTATCCATACATGGAGAAGATAAAGAATACTCCACCAGTGAACTAAGTAAAAGCGATACGTTAAAAGATCTAAGCTGGATTTAGCAAACTAGTCGTGTAGTGCGTCATGCGAATTGTTTTTACTAATCTAATACGACAACATTATACATTACCAAAGTTGTTCCAATATTTTGAAGGATTATAAGCATAACTGCACTCATTAAATGAATCAATTTTACGCAAGAATGTACAATTCTGCAAACTAAAGGAATAGCTCAAAATAGTCAGTCCAGAAGACTAAATTTTAAGAAACTGTTATGTCCGTTCTTCTTATGATTCTTTCCAAGAAAGTAGCAAAACAAACCTGAGGATCTGCTCCAAGGTGAGGCGACCTTTGTTCTGCTGCATCTCAGACTGGATGGAACCTTCATATTTGTCCATCACCAGGCAAAGGTATCCATCCATCCGGATCGCCCCATGGAAGGTGCAAACATTCCTGCACCACATCGAGGCCCGGCGCAGCCGCTCGAGCTGGCTCTGAAGGCTGTCTAACACCATATCCCCCGTGACCGCGATCCTTTTCACCACCACCTGGTGCCGGCACCTCCCGGCCCCCCGCCGTGGCACCACCGAAGAGGACGACGCCGGGCCCCAGGACAGCACCGCGGACCAGGTCTCCTGCCCAGCCCTCCGCGACTCCCCAATCCGCCGCAAAAGCTTGAGGTCCTGGTGCGAGCTGAGATCGATCGGGGAATTGGAACCCGAGCAGCACCCGGAGACGTCCTCCTCCTCCTCCTCCTCGTCGGAGGAGGGGTCGCAGTCGAAGGATGGGGAGGACGGGGAGGAGGTAAGGAGCGAGAGGATGGCGAAGTTCTTGCGGAGGGCGCTGACGCTGTTCCCAACCGCGGTGGGGTGTCGGCATCGGGGGCAGGAGAGGGAGGTGGCGGTGGCGGCCGCGAACATGCGAGAGAGGCACGCGCGGCAGAACCCGTGGCCGCAGTGGAGGAGAAGGGGCGTCCGCTCCTCCTCGTCGTACCGCATGTGGCAAACCGAGCAGCACGGCACCTTCATCCCCAAAACCCCCCTCCTTTTTCTCCTCCTATTCCTTGATCAATCCCAGAAATAAAGGGGAAACAAAAACTGAATCTTGGAGAACACCCCAGATCTGGAATTCGAAAAGAGAGGAGGTGAAGCTCGAAGATGAGTAAAAAGAGAGAAGAGTAGAGATATTGGGGAGTTCGGTTGCGCTGTCTATCTATCTATCTATCTATCTATCTCCCTATTTCTCTCTCTCTCTCTCTCTCTCGTCCGCCCTTTTCCTTTGGGTTCGCTTTGCTTTCTTTGGCCCGTCGTCCTCCGCCCACCTTTTCTTCCGCCTGCCCACTGTGGTAACACTTCGTGTAAATTCTCCTCCTCCTTTTTATTGGTCTTTTTCCGTTTATTTTCTCTCAATTTATCTCGACGGGGGTTAGTTTTGGTTGCCTGTAGAGCTTGCTGTCTGTGTTCTGTGTACTTGGCAGACGGTAGTTCGCTTGGGACTACGCGGCTTGGTTTCCTGCACTGCGCGTGCCCGAGATCTCGTGGAGATTGAGGTGGTCAGGTTAGGTAAGAGATATTTTTCCCCTTACTGAGAGAAAACCTTTAAAAAAAAACACCCCCATCATAATTCATACGCGACGATGTCAACTAGATCGAGGGTTACATGATCATTGCAAATGGTTTAAAGCTTCCATGCTACTTCGCCTTGCTTGCCAAAAGGTGACTAAAGTCGGCAACCATTTTAGATATTATCTCCTTTTCCTATGCGTGTGATTGAATCACCACTTCGGCTGATACTGCATCACAAATTGATTGATCCCAAACCGTCCATGTTTTTTTCCTCTCAACTGCTTATCTATAATAGTAATAAAATGTCATAGATTATGAAGTACAGGATTTCATATATGTCAAGTTTAGTATTACGCTAATTTTGTCAGTTCAACGCGTTGTCTCGGACTGGGATTCTTATGAATTGAAATGATTCTTTATATACATATTTCTAAATCCCTTTCATTATAGATCACTTTCATTATAGATCACTTCAAGTGAAAATGATCTATAAAGGCTTATTCACACAATCTGCTTTCTCCTGATAGCACCATTGGTCATCCCCAACTGACCCAAAAGAACCCAAATGGGAGAAACTAAGAAATCCAACACAAGAACAAGCAACTGCAGCAGAGATCAAACCATAGTCACCAAATAAAAAAACGCCACTGAAACCCAGAAAAGGGACTGCAAGATGGAAATTTTACAAGAATAGAGAGGCCAAACTCCATTAAAGCTCTCACCTTTGCCATTTTCTCGTGTAACAGAGGAGATAAAAAGAGGGAGAGGAGAGAGGTTATGAGTTAAAACGTTGAGGGATTTTTTTTACTCTTTTTCTTTTCAAATATTTCTATTAAGAACTGTTCTATAGACAATAATATTTCAGACAAAATTTGTATTAGTTTTAGAATAAATTTAAAGAGTAGTAGTTTGGTCAAAAAGTCTTACCAATACTATAGACTATATTTTTTTTTTGTAAATTAAGACTAATTCACCATAACAACTCAAAAGACTAAAAAAAATAGTATGTTAATTTTGTCTCGTAATTTAAAAAGGACCACAAGGATTCTATAATAGATGATGCTTCACATGGTGGCTTCCAGGGTTGTCCTAAAAGAAAATTAACACGTAGGCTTGTAGACTAAAACAATTCAGTTCCTTTGTTCTTGTAAACTATTATAGATTGAGTTCCTACTGACTTATTCAACCTATATATTAAATATATAGTACTAACTTTTTTATTTGATTTATAATTAATCTACATGCTCAAATATATCCCTATTAATTTTTAACAAAATATTTATAACTAATTATTATTAAAACATATTTAAATGAATAAAATATTGTTTTTTTTGAAATTTTAGAGCGTCAAATATTTATCAACAACTTTTATCTTGTACAAGAGATTTTCTTCTTATATTATAATATTGTGTAAAATATTAGATATCTTTTAACTATTTAAATAAGATAAATAATTTAATAAAAACTATTAATTTTTCACTCATAATCGAACGATTGAGATTAAATGACACTAAATAAAATTAATAAGAAGTACCATTCACTTTTCTAAATTGTAAAGGTAAATTGGTTATATTTTATTTCTTTCTCTTAGCTATCTATTTCTTATAAAAAATAATAATAATAATAAATTAAGAAAACAGTTATAAGGATAAATAATAAGAAAATGCTTAAATTTAAATTGCTTTACTGATTAATCTAGTCACATATATAAATATCTTATCTACCATTTAATTTATTAACAGATAGAAATTATTATTAATAACCAGTTAGTTAGTATCGAATCATTGCTCAATAAATAATCTCTAAGGACAAAATGGTCTTAACCTAATTATAATATTTCAAAGATATTTAGTGATGAATATGTATAAATCTAAACAATTTATGGAGTCATTAAGCTCAGGCTCATGGTGAGGATTGGTATCTCAAAAGAAAACTTGACATGAGATTTTGAATACTTAATTACCTTTTATTCTGGCGCATTAATTATGCTATCATTAGAACTAATTACATGCTTAAAATATGTCTCTGATGCCATATTAATATAGCCAGTCGTTAGGCGTTTGGGAAGACCTATCATGCTTTAAGAATTTCCTTTCCAACCATAGGGAAAATTACATTCTTTTTGCACTATAGTGTCGGTAAATTATATAATTTAGAACTATTTTAAGTAATTTATACAGACGCAAAATTGTCATTGGTTAATCTAAGTTTATTTTTTAATTAGTTCGGTTTAACTTGAAAGTTGGCAATAATATAAAAATTCTTTTTAAAAATAGAAGTTGATAAAGATACAAGAGCATTTGAGTAATGTAAGTGGTTTTGCACTTTGCAAATTACTCTATTTTTATTTTTCATTTTTTTTAATTGCATAAACATCCAATTTATAATGTTTTCTGCCTAATTTATCTTTGCCCTATTGTTGGGTATAGAAATAGACATTTGCCTTCCATTTATCGCTGAGTTGTTCTTCTTTTTCTTTTTTTTTTCAAAAAAAAATCCGTAGACTGATTCATATTATTAGTTTCAAATCAAACAATTCTCAGTACATGAGAAAGAAAAGGGAGATAGGTTAAAACCTTTAAAATAAGCCCTTCACTTGAATATAGTGCAAACTAAACTACAATAAACGCAAAGTACCAAATATTAAGAACAAGCACTCAAGCATAATAAAAAAAGAGAAGATGAGCAATGCTCCAGAAACAAGCCTCCTGCTTAGTCGACTGCGGCTGTACTACAAGTATAATAGCATGAGTCTTGATAGACTGAGGACTCAACAAAGGAGCAAACACAGATAGGATTCTAGGCTTACTAGTGATGAAATCTAGCGATCGTAACAAAATCACATGATGACTCTATTTTAGCAACCTGTGAAACCAAGAATAACATAGATAACGAAATAGCAAAAAAGACAATAGCGAGAGGATGAGAGTGAAAATCTGCCACATGCATCCACAAAATTGAGAAATTAATTTTCAAAACCACAAGACGACGGTGACAAAGCAAAAAAGAGGAGGTGAAGCGAATGCGGTCAAGCAAGGGCGATTGCGACTTAGAGCCAAAACCATGGGCAAAAACCATGGAAAGCAAAATCCACAACAACTGGCACAGATGACGGTGACATGGAAGTAGGGCACGCAAGGTCCACCACAGCTAGCAATGCCAGCGTCACAGAGGGTCAAGGAGCAAACTGAGTCAAGACCATGGCCCTTGGTGCTCGACGCAGACAACAGAGTTGCCGAAAACTGAGGAGAGGACAGCGATGAGATGGACGGCGGCATCAGCTATGATGGAGTTGCTAGGCAAATGGCAGATGGCGGATGGTGGATGACGTCTTTGAGGGGAAGGGGAGAGGTAGCGACAGTCAGTGCACGACAACGTCAAGAGGAGGAACGTCGGACTATTAGGAGGAGAGAAGAAGAAAGAGGGGAAAGGAGGAAGAAAAGTGCTCTGAGCTAGGGGAGGGAAGAGGAAAGCCTCGCCGGCGGTGGCGAGAGAGAAAACCCTACTAAGAGGGAAGGAAAGAGTCTCCGTGCCAACCCTAGATTAGGGCCGGTGCAACGTCGGTTTATTCTTTTCTAGAAGAAAAAAAGTACATTTCCTCAATTAAGATAATATATTTCGTAAACAATAATATATAAAATGTTACTTTTTTTTTCTTTATCTTTCTAGCATTATATTTAAATAAACCTATTATATCGTTTTCACAAATCACATACAAGCTTGTATGCGTGCTAATCTAGTCTTTTTAATTTGATGTCATACTTAATATTACCTGACTTAAATTTGAACATACTAAATCCATAAATAATGCTCTAAATTCATAGAAAATGTTCTAATTTGTTGAAAATGCTCTAGTTTCATAGAAAATGTACTTAGTTCATGAAACTTGTACGAAGAGTACTTGGTACGAGGTAGAGTACAATTTCTATAATTTTTTTTCTTTTAAATGATGTAATACATTGCTAAAAAGGTGTATATATTCAATGTTAATTTTGGCCATAATTTTATTATTTGAATTTGAATTGATTTTACTTTAAATACATTTAAAAATTTATTCAATCATTTATACAAATATCTCTTATAAAGATATATATATAATTTAAATTTTAATTGATGTAAATGCATTGCCTATTCGATCCTTTATAAGTTCTTCGAATTCGGTCTAACCATTCATTGAAAAATAACACCTAACTTTTTTTTTATATAGATAGATATAGGCAACAGTGCTAGAGGGTAAAAATTAAAATTTTAAAAAGAAGATGTATTAGATTCCTAATATCTTATAAGTTAGATACATTTTAAATTCCATTTAAATCTTTAAAAAATAGTTTTGGCGAATAGGAACGAGTTTAGAGGTTCTGGGGTTGATAAGAATTATATAAACCGACGAAATAAGTATAATATCAGATAATTAAGAGGGTCAAATTATCATAAAAAAATAAAATAAAAGCATCATATAAAAGTGGACAAAAGTTCAGTGATTGACCTTTACTAATTAAAATGAATCGGGTCCGAACTAGATCCAGTATCCTATTCTCCTCAATCCCAAACGTGGGAAATGTGTTAATGGGCTTACAGTCGTCAAGTTATCGGGTTCCACTGCCACTCTGCCGCAGTCCGATAAGAATCTGGCTTCCGGAAGCAATAGAGGCAACTACCCTGACATGATAGTAAAAAAAGAATGCAACAAGTAGTCATCCAGCTTCCAATCTCTACTTCTTCTTCCTTCTCCATTAATACCAACGAGCTGGAGTAGATCACAATACTCAATAGTATTGGGGGGGCGATAAAAAAGAAAGAAAGCGAAACTTGAACTGAAAGCAAGAGAGTGAAAGAGAAATAGAGCTGGTCTCGTGTCGGCACTCACCAACCGCTACCACCCACTCCTTCAAATATAACCCAAAAAGAAAAACTCTCCCAATTCCATTTCACGGTTTCTCCGGCAGTCTAATTCCCCGTCCCCGTCGATTGCATCGCCGCAGAATGCTAGTCCAAGAACGCTCCGGCTCGAAGCCGTTGAGCCGCCTCTCTCCCCCGTCCTCTCCTCGTCCCGCCAATCGCCGCATCGGCAAGAGCCTCGATTTCTCCGCGTGGGCTTCGGAGAACGCGTACAAGATTGTGGCCGTATGTGTCCTCGCAGCCACCGTAGCCGCGCTATTCTTCCTCCGCAACGCGGGGGACACCGCCGCGCTGCTCTGCTTCGAGAAGTCCCAGTCCGCCGCCTCCGCCGCGGGGCGACGCATACCCTATCCCCAGATCTCGTGGTCCTCGGTCCCGCCGATCCGCCCGCTCGGGCCCTCCGCCGCTTCCCCCTACGCGTCGTTCCGCTCCGAGCGGTGGATCGTCGTCTCGGTGTCGTCGCCGCCCACCGACGAGCTCCGCGCCCTCGCGAGGATCAAAGGATGGCAGCTCCTGGCCGTGGGGAACTCACACACGCCGGCGGATTGGGCGCTCAAAGGCGCCGTCTTTCTCTCTCTGGAGCAGCAAGCGCAGCTCGGCTTCCGGTCCGTCGACTTCCTCCCCTACGCCTCCTATGTCCGTAAGACCGTCGGCTACCTCTTCGCCATCCAGCACGGCGCCAAGATCATCTTCGATGCCGACGACCGGGCGGAGGTTATCGCCGCCGATCTAGCTAAGCATTTCGACATAGACCTGGTGGGCGAGGCCACCGCCAAGAAGCACCCCGTCCTCCTCCAGTACAGCCACGCCGACCCCAACCGGACGGTCGTCAACCCTTACATCCATTTCGGTCAGCGGTCTGTGTGGCCGCGGGGTCTCCCGCTTGACCGCGTCGGCGATGTCGCCCACGAGGAGTTTTACACGGAGATCTTCAGCGGGCGGCAGTTCATACAGCAGGGGCTGTCGAATGGCCTGCCCGACGTTGACGCCGTCTTCTATTTCACCCGGAAGTCGTCGGGGATGGAATCGTTCGACATCCGGTTCGATGAGGATGCACCCAAAGTCGCCATGCCGCAAGGCATGATGGTGCCCGTGAATTCCTTTAACACCATCTTCCATTCGCAGGCGTTTTGGGGTCTCATGCTCCCTGTCTCAATCAGCTCGATGGCGTCGGATGTGATCAGAGGATACTGGGCACAGAGGATCCTATGGGAGATTGGCGGCTTTGTTGCTGTATATCCTCCGACCATCTATAGATTGGATAAGGCACAGGCCTCACCTTTCTCAGAAGAAAAAGATCTCCATGTTAACGTCGGGCGATTGATCAATTTCCTCGTTTCATGGAGATCTAACAAGCAGACGCTGTTTGAGCGGATACTGCATCTGAGCTACGCAATGGCGGAGGAAGGATTTTGGACGGAGAAGGATGTGGAGTTCACGGCTGCATGGCTGCAGGACTTGCTCGCTGTCGGGTATCAGCAGCCGAGGCTCATGTCATTGGAGCTTGACCGACCGAGGGCAACAATAGGGCATGGAGATAAGCAAGAGTTTATTCCTAAGAAGTTGCCATCGGTACACCTCGGGGTGGAGGAGACAGGGATGGTGAACTATGAAATAGGAAATCTAATAAGGTGGAGGAAGCACTTTGGGAATGTTGTGCTGATCATGCATTGCAGTGGGCCGGTGGATCGCACGGCATTGGAATGGAGGTTGCTCTATGGTAGGATATTCAAGACAGTGATCATTCTATCAGAACAGAGCAATGCGGAACTTGCTGTGGAGCGTGCCCAGTTGGTGCATGCATACAAGTAAGTGGCTTTTGGATTGATTTCCTTTATTCTCATTATCTTTGCTTTGGATACTGTTATACAATGATAAATTTGCTTGAAAATGCAACTAGAATCCTGCATCTAATTACTGATAACTTGTAATTTTGCATCAGCAAACTCTGCATATTGATGATCTTTTTTCTTTTCTTTGATTTGATTTGGTCAGGGTTCTGTGTCTTTTTTTGTGTGGTTCTGTCAGTTCATTCTTCATGGAGCCAAATGATTGCATATATTTGGCATAGTTTTTTAATCGTTACCAGTTATGCCACTCATTCGAAAGATTTCTATCTACAGAACTGTGTTTGTAGGCCTGTTAGATTTTGAGACTGATTTAAATATTTAATCATGGCATGCTTGTCGAATTTGTTTGTTGTGTGTACACACTGGATGAGAAAAAGTATTAAGGCCCGGTAGTCAGAAAGATGGAACCATATAGTATATGTCCAAGCAGAAGAGTTAATTGGTAGTTGCTAAGCATGACATCAGTAGGTGAATATGTTCATTGATACCAAAAGGTATGTCAACAAACTAGTCTGTCCCATTGTACTAGCATCCTCCGAAATATACTCTTCTCAGCATGATCCACAAAATGCCGCGAATTAAAGGCAAGAAAAGAAGGTACTGTTAGGTTTGTGCGTATGCATGGAATTATAACTACACAAGAGATGGAAGCACAAGAGCATTAATGCTAAATCATAACATATCTTGATGATGGTGAGAATGAAACGTTATCAAGGCTTGAAATGCATGATTTGCTTTATTTTTAAAAATCGAACCTGTGTTGGTTACGGTGAGAAAGGGACACGATGAAGGTTTGGCTAGAACAAACTGCAGAACTGATGGTTCGAAACTAGAAATGACAACAGAAAAGAATTACCTGATGACTACATGTTGCATCTCAAAGGTATCTAGTTCAAACAACTTGTCAACAGAGAAACTAGACTTATAAAGAGCAGTGGTATCTCATTTGCTTGCGTAGTTTTAATTCTTAATATTTGTTTGTGTTGCAAGAATTTACAAATAAGTATATTCTCCTTATTTCCATTTTCTTGTTCTTTTCTATTGTTCATGAATTGTTAAGAGAGGGTTTCTTTGATAATGATGAGATCTTTGATTACTAGTTTAGATATAGATATGAACTAAAATTCCTAGAGCCAATCTAAGGATAGAGTATAATTGGTCTTAGGCATTCACTTAGTCTTGAGGATCTGAATGCGTACTATTTCCTTATGTAATTTCTCTGATAAGTTATGCAAGTTATGATTGGATATGATCCTTTATTGCTTTGTTATTGAGCTCACATCTTAGCATTGATTCTTCCATCCACCTTATCTTCATATCGTGGAGTTCCAGTTATGCTATAGAATATTTCTTTTCTCTGACTTGCTATGATGGCTGTTCAAATTTTCATAATTAATCCTTTTGTTAGTTGGAATCCTTCCATTCTACCATCATGAGTTATACCCTACTACTTAATTAATACCTATGCCATTATAAACACCCCAAGAATATTTACCTGACAATCTTGAATGTGATGGATTCTGCTTAAATGTCCTACTAATCAAAATTCTGTCAAAATTTAAGAACAAATCTAAATGGGAAGTATAAAATTGCACAACAGGACATGTTTTAGCATGAACAAGAGTACATATGTCAATAGCCTAGGAACTTTGTTGCTTTCGAATATTGAACCTACATGTCACTTGAAGAGGTGATTGTTCCAAGTCAAAGAAAAATCTCTTCCATAGTGAAGATAGGCTGCGTAAATCTTTCTCTCAGATTTCTCATCTTGCTTTGTGCACTAAGAAGCCGTTTTTCCTATCTGTGTCACACTACAAATCACAAGATGAAGGTGAAGGAAAGAATTTATCTTTGATTCTGAAGATCATTATTCTGGGGGAAACTTTTATCTTGAGCTTCTTCTATGGAGGTGATTTACTATGAGGATTGCTACACACCTACAAGAGTTACTTGAAATGTTGGTATTTCAGCATACCATCTTTCTATAGCCTTGATAACTTCTTACAAGGATTATAACAAAAGGAACGGTTTATTTTAAGAAATTATTTAGGCCTCGACCATATGGAACCATTTCCTCTTTGGGACCCTGCCACATAAATAGAGTTTCAAAGGTGGAGATTCTACGCCATCTGGGAAATACTTTCCCTTCTACTGATGAAGAGATCTGCCTTCTAGAGGAACAAATGGAATTAACTAATTTGATTGGATACCGCTAGTGGATTGGTTTCCACTGTATTGGCTTGCCTAAATGTGTGTATTTTGAGCCTTGAGGGTGCGGAAAAATCTATTGTTCCTTTCCTTTGAAATTTGAAAAGCATCCCATTATCTCCTAGAGCATGTCACATGTTCCACCTTTTTTGTTGTCATCAAGTATGAATTCTATACTTTAATGTGAGATAAAAACATTATATATCTTAACCAATCTAGAAATTAAACTTTTCTTTTCCTATATTTATTGGCATGTGTCAAGCATGTGCTTATGATTTAATTCAACTCAAGCCAATACAAAGGGAGTGGATTTCAGGGAAGGGGAAGAGAAGAGCTTATGGAAGATATTTGTAAGATTTTTAATATACTGAGTCTTTTTGTGTGATTTCATCTCAATAGCATTTGTTGATCACCGTTGTTCTTGTTATAGGAGAATAAAATCTCTGAGTAAAGTTTGGGTTTCCTCTTTAGATGGGTGAGAAGATTTATTAGGTTACCTATTTGTCTGAGCAAAGCACTTTACCATTTTCTAAGCCTGCGGGTAAACACTAAACATAAGTATCAACTCCTTTTCAAACCATGATGCAGCCCATGTAATAACCTAATTACAGTCATGCAAGAGAATTTTTTATATCTTATTATCTGTTGCTATACCTAGGAGTGGAGTCTAGAGGGCTTCTCTCAGGAAGATGCTAGTTTTGGTTAGAATCTGGTGGAGAAAGAAAGTTCCAGTTCAAGGGTTTTAACACTATATTGATGCTCTGGCATATGAGCGAAGCAGTTGGATAGTCAAGGGAGCATGTCATGCATCATGTACTTATGTATCATTATGTAGAAATTTCAGAATTTTGAAGAATTGCTAAACAATGAAGGACAAAATAGCTAAATCAGGAAAAAGAAACAGAAAACTCTTCTAAGAAGGAAGGTGCAGTCATTTACATGAATAAACTGATCCAACTAGAGTGTGGTAATGTAATGGAAGATGTGATAGTTGATAACTCGATATAATTCAATGTGTGAAAACTTTCCGGGCCTTTGTTGATATTATTCAGTTATTCATGAAAATAACAGTTATCACACTCTAGTTGGATCAGTTATTGCAATCTTTTTAGAGAACAACACATCGATTGTATCACTATGGCAAAATGGGCTATTCTCTAAAATTTGAAGTTTTAAAAGTCCATTACTTTGTTGCTGCAGGTACTTGCCAAAGGTATTTGATCGGTTCACTGGTGCTGAAGGATTTCTATTCCTTCAAGATGATGTGATTCTCAATTATTGGAATCTCTTATCAGCTGACAAGACAAAGCTATGGATAACAAACAAGGTACGACTCCACACACTTGTAGTAACATTATCTTATAATATTTGACAGTTTTATTCCCATATCTATTGAACAAACTTTCACCTTTTTCTTTTCAGGTCACGGATTCCTGGATTACTGTTCCAATAGAAGGCAACAAACAAGAATGGTTTGTGAACCAAGGGAACATGGTTAAGAAGGTGGTCAGCAGTTTCCCCGTTCATTTCCAGGTCAGTTACAAAGAGAGCATCAGCGAAGATAAGATGATATTCTGCAGCAGCGAGTTATTCTATGTACCTGGACGATTTGTTAGCGACTTCAGTGACCTCGTTGGGATTGTTGGGGATCTAGGTATTCACCATAAAATTGCAGTGCCAATGTTTTTCCAGGCAATGGATTCACCACAAAATTTCGACTCGGATGCCCTTGCAAGAACTGTTTATAGGACAAAGCTTTCTGCAAATGATTCTCTCGCAACTATCTATACTGCTCAAGCACCAGCTGTCTTTCCATTGAAGGTGCAAAATGAA
Organism: Typha angustifolia; assembly: GCF_048772165.1. Taxonomy (NCBI): domain Eukaryota; kingdom Viridiplantae; phylum Streptophyta; class Magnoliopsida; order Poales; family Typhaceae; genus Typha; species Typha angustifolia. Next base: position 4,503,321 of record NC_133246.1, on the reverse strand, counting down.
GTAGATTTCATTAAGCTTATCAGAATCATGGCCGTAGGAGACCCTCTTTTGATGGAATTGGTATGATTTATAGGTGAAATTTAATTTGGAACAGAGTCTACTCAACCACGATTTTGTTTGTTCCATCAGATGCCTCCCTTTTCGGGGGTGGCGATATTGCTGTAATTTCACTTCTTTTCTTTTCTTACTTTTTTTTTCCTTTTTCTGTTGTATGTTGTAAAATTCATTCTTAAGTAAGAGGGATTTTCTCATTTGTCTACCCATATTTTTCATTCTTAGAGTCAATGAACAAGTCTAATCTAAGATTATTTTTCAGCATAATTTCTAAACCTATGATGATGGTGAGACTGAGAATATCTTGTTTGTTTTAAGATGGACATGAATGAACTGTACTTTCTCTTGACAGATGCGAAAAATTTTCTTTGAAACAATTGCTGTTGGTCTGATATGGCTAAGTGCATATTTTTTCATTCAAACTTTACGAGATGTTTGGTCATGTTGTAGTCATTACGGTAGAAAATAATAGTCAGCTTAGCTCTTGCAATGTATTCTCGTTGGGAGATTTATGAGTCATGGAAGAAAGCACGACACGGATACAAATAATATCAGACAACAATCACATCTGGGCGAGATTTTGTCTCCATCTTGAGCAGGAGGTGGTTTGTGCCAGGGTGAAAACATATTGGACAACAATTAGATCCATATTTTGGGTTTTGATATGATCAGATATAATTTTTGGATTGAGAATATATCTTAATCGAATGTTAAATCATTTTTAAACTAAATATGATATTTCTTTTTGGAGACATTTAACATAAAGTATTAAGAGTTAAAAAAATAAACTTTTTAAATTCAAATAATATTAGCAAAATCAATGTTAAAAAATAATATAAAACTAAAATCTATAAACTAATAACAATATTAATATTCACCATTTAAATAACAAACTAAAAACTATAAATTAATTTAAAAATATGTCTTCAAGGAATATCTGCCCAGTATCAGTATTCGAGTTTTTTTATTTGTATCCGAGTCCGTATCCCAGTCAGGTAGAAAGATTTATTTGAATTCAATCCGAATCAAGTTGGATACCGAGTCAGCTTGGAGCTAATCTAGCCCATTTTCGCCCTTATATGTATGTTCACCCTTTAGATCTTTCTTTCTATGTTCATGTTTGTTGTATGTTAGCAACATTTTATAATAGTTCAAGAGCTCAAATGTTAGATATAAGCTTGACAAAGAGCTAATCTTTCCTAAATATAGAGACACTTTAGGCTCACTAAGCTTTCAGTTTAGGATTCAAGCCATGCGCGTGGTCGAACTATTACGTAAACCAAGAGCTAACATTCTCTAAATATAAAGACACTTTAGGCTTCGCCAACCTTTTAGTCACCTATGGGCTATTATTCTAAGTCATCGTACTGCTGAACTACTTCTCCAAGCGAATTGCACTATCGAGCCATCAACTGAGCCATAAGTCATCAAAGCACTAGAGCATCAAATAATTTTCTTTATAATAATTGTTTGAGATTGAAGTCAATTCTACAACCTCTTTAGTTGTAGGGAATGATACCTATCTTGTAGAAAGAATTGGTTGGTAGCAGCAAAAAGACTTATATAAAACTTTTGTGCTTGCTAATTCGTTAGAGCTATGTTTCCCTTGCTGTATTTTTGTTTGCCTTGAATTTGATAATTTGCTTTTCTTTGTGGTGCTGCTGTCTACTGTAGTCAACTGTGAGACTTATGTTAAAAGATTGTCACTTTATTCTTTTCTCTATCTATCTATCTATCAGATTGTAATCATTAAATCAATAATTGAATTGATGAAACTATATGCTTGCATGCCTTCTCTCAAAATATAATAATTATAATAATGAGCACAATTTGATTGAGATACGATAATAACTTGGTTGATTCATTTTGTGAGAGTTGGTCTAAACATGTTATCACAAGCATGATAACATATTGATTGCTCACATTTGGTGATTATGATCTCAATTACTTTAATACCATGTTAACTCACCGACTATTAGTAAAACTTAAGCTATTAGTCCACGTTTACTTGTGGAATAAAAATAATGTTTTTTTTTTGTAATAAGCCTCCTAAGTTTGGTACAGTAACTAGATAACAATTTAACTTCTATTACTAATTTATCATTCTTTCTCCTCTTATTTTATAAACCTTTTAAAAATTAATTTAATAATAATTCAAACTTACTATTATGCTCCTAGACTAGACATCACTTAATTATTATTGCTGCTACTGTATCAAAGTTATTTTCATTATTTGGTTTACAAGATTACTAATTTCCAATACAAATTCTCTATTCTTCGTTACTTTAATATTAAATTTATGTCACATCAAATATAATTATTACTCATTATATTAATAATCAACTAAACAATAGAATAATTTATATTAATATTAGCTCTCTTCTCTTCTCTTCTCTTGATATTAAAAATTAGAATACTTTTTTAGAATTGAACTTATTCCACAAGCGAACTATGCCTTAGAAACAGTGATTTTTATTTTTGATATTCTTAATACTTATGACGTGAAATGAGCACCACGAGATACAAGTCTAAGGCCTCGCTCAAATAGCTAGCCAAATTCGACCCAAGCCACTTTAGAAGAAAGAGTTCAAATTTCTCCATGTTGACCTTTTATAGTTGGTGACCAGCGAATAGATCTGAAGGTAGTTCATCCACATTGGTTAGCAAGGGTTGTGTACTTAAAAGCAAGTCATCCATGTAGAAGAAGGGGGGATAGGTGAACATCCCTACTTTATAGTTAGATCATACATGCACTCTATAACTAGACAATAAACCATGATCAACCCCGTCATTAAAAGGACGAGACATAATCAGAGAGATAATGATGAACAAATACGGAGAGAACAAATACCCCCTATTTAACCGTTCCTAAAGTAGTAAACCTAGGCGACATGATGCAAGCTTTGATCCATATGCACCGCATCTCCTCTGAAAAATCCAAGCAAGCCGGCCTCCAAAATAATCTAATCATATGTCTTCTCTATGTCTAGCTTCAACATCATCATCATCATCAACAGAGGTTAGCCATGCTTGTCATTGACCTTAAATGGGCCCACTAAATCAATCAAAATCTAAATAATTATGATTTACCACAAAAGAATTATTAAAGAAGACAGTACTCGATACCACAAATCAAAACATATTAGACATATTAGGACAAGGCTGTGGTCCATTCTACAAATATCCTTCAAAAAATAATTCAAAAATAATAGAGTCCACAGGCGACATGTGGATGCATGTGATTGCTCGCAACCAGTAAATTTTGAATCATTAAAAATAAAAATAAAATAAGAAACCACTGTTGGTAATTATAAGGTTTACTTTGATTTTAATTCAAAACAAATCCAAGTGTAGATTGGATGATCTCAGATTAGAAGCAGAGTCCAATCTAACCTTCTACTGGTCTCTTGCCTTGGTCCCATCTCTCTTATAGAATATTGCATGTGATATGCACATGAAGCTTTGTAGTTTTTAACATAAACTAATCTAAGTTGGTGAGATTAAATTTAATTGGGTCTAATCCCTATTTATTTTATTTTCCCTTGGAAAAAGAAGGGGAGAGTGGGTTAGACTAAACTGGCCAGGTAGGGCACAGATGTCCCAATAAATTACTACACATCCAACTCAGATGGGTTGGTCGGCTCGAGTTAATTACATTTAGCCCCCTCTTAATTATCTTATTTTTCATATACACTCCTGAATTATTTTTTATTTATTTATTTTTATCTCATAGACCTCCTGAGTTAATAAATCCTCACTTCAAGGAGTTTATGTAGTTTATTATTATTTTTTTAATGAAGGAAAAGGTGTATATGAAGGGGTGTTATTTGTAAGTCATTAAACAGGGGAGGTTGGGAGGAGTTAATACTAAGATTGGATTGGCGATTGATCATGAACCCTTCTCTGTTCGTGGTCTAAAATGCTTAAGAAAAGATACTTTAGAAATAGCAGTCTCTGGGATGCACCAGGAAAATCTAAAGGCTCATGGACATGGAATGTGGCACAATAGGTTGAAGAAACTCTTCAAAAGAACAACGATGGATGGTGGGTAACGAAGAGTCTTTCAACATTTTAAAGGATCACTCACGAAGTTTTTGATTAATATAGTAAATTACATAGTCTAAGCTTTAAGTTATGTGTATCACTAAATTATTACTCCGAACTAAACGTCGTCGAGACATGCTCATTGTATTATTGAGCTGCTCCTTTATACCAATAGTACTATCGAGCTATCAATCGAACTGAGCCATTGAGTCAAGCCATTAAACTACTAAAAAAAATTTTCCTTAATAATTATTTAGGATTAGAGCTGATCTTATAACCTTTTTAGTCATAGGAAAAAGTACATAGTAACTTTTACAGCTAGTGTCAAAGGATTTCATAGCGGGCTCGAATTAGAATTGGAATATGACCAACGAACTCCTCCCCCTCCCATGTATAGCTCTCAATTTACCTCGACTAGATAGATTGTTGATCAACCGGACAAACTGATAAGAACCTGTTTAAACTTTGGACAACTATGTTATAAATTTGCCTACAGAGCACATGCCAATGGCTTCCACCTCCTCGAACCAGTTGCAGAATTCCATCTGGAAGAAGAATACCTAAAAGTTAGGAGATTGTTGAACATCTACTTCTATCATGCCCATCTGCGATGGCGGTTTGGCTTTCCAGCAACTTAGCGCTCAAAGTTGTTAACAATCATCTGAGGCTCGACATATGAATCAATCTCACTCTTAGCTCTCACGTATCACTGGAGGACATGGCTTACTGCTTCCAATCGAGTACTATGGAGTCTCTGGAAGCCAATGAACACTACTTCTCAAACTGGTCAAAGAGGCCAACGACACCTCAATTTAAGAATTAGGTAAAGTGGGGGGTGGCGCTGGAATTTTTATCACTAAGGACCTCTCAAAATAGAAGGGGTGATTTGGTCCTTTTAAGCTATTGTGCTAATGCCCCCAAATCATCTAACATCAAGCCCATTGAATTGAATTGAATTGAATTGAATTAGATCCCACAGAAAGAAAAGAAGCATGTTCATGTGTTAGTGGTCCCTCTTGCATACGCCATGCTCCTCGGCGAAGCAAGAAGACAACCGAAACCGAGAAATACGGCTACTCTCACCTCGTTTCCTGTTTCCTTTCTTTGCCTTTCATATATGTCGGTTGCCATGCAGAGGTGGAGGAATCTCTTGTGCTTAGATCCACATATAATGGATTAACTCGATCATCAACAGATATTCATTCAGATTATTCACAAGAATAAATGATCGATAGTTGTTCCTTGGAATTTTTTTGGTGCATAGAATAATGCCACAGGTTTGTCTACAGGACCTCATCAATTGATTTCATTTTCTTTTCCCTCTAAATAGTGAACTTTATTTATTCTGAAATAAAATTTAGAATTAATCTGAACACTCAAAACTCGAACGTCAAATAAATATTACACAATGTCATCGGATTATCCGGTAATTGTTTGGATCACAGGCAACAAGTTGACACATGCATGAAAGCAATACGTTAGATATATTTATCAAACACAATCGTGATTAAGACACATTGAGATCCAACTTTTGCATCTAATCGATCACAGTAGACGATGCCAAAGATTCCTCTCCTTTAAATAATAATCGTCTCGACTCACTACGCAATACGATCCCAATCATCAATAATAACGATATAAAAGCATAGATTAAAGTGATCCTTTCTCTTTTTGATCCGACTGATGCGATGCCTTACTTGTTCGAGAGGGAGTTTAATTTCTCGATATGAAGTTTGACGTTCACTGTTTCATGGTTTATGTGGTATCTAATTATCGTAGCATTTTAAAAAGGAGCTTAATGAAGACAAAAAGTCAACGTTCGTCACCGAGATCTCTCCCTGTCATAAATGATCATGAGCTGGATGTTAAAGAGTACAACCACCAGAGCCGCTTTAACTGCTGTGTAGATATTAAGTGGCCTTCTTTTCCTAAAAGTTAGGTCTTTCTCTTCCTCTGGTGATCACTTTGGGGAATTGGTTGCTAGTTATTTGGTGGATTGGGTGTGGAAGAAGAAAAGATTATGGAGTTTTTTAATCCCTCTCCGAACGTTTATCTATCCACATTTTACCTGGCATACAAAACATCAAACATTAATCTAAAAATGTTGATCTGTTGAGCCGTTTAATTTAGAATAAATTATTGATCTTATCGTCATATTTTAGCTTTAATTATATACATCCGGGTTGAATAACTTGGAGGAATAAGTTTATGAGGAAGTTTAGTTTGGTGAAGTAATCAAAATTATGATGAGGAATTAAACCAAAGAAGAACTGTCCAACCAACCTAAAATTTAGAAAGAAATCAACGGCCAGTGTGGCAGTACATGTAGCAAAGCAGCATTTGATCATTTTCCCACAGCCATGCACTTCCCCAAGCTTTAATTAATTAACACACTAGAAGATAGTAATTTAAGCAAGTCATGATCAAGACGCATGCACCTCCTCGTCGCCGTTGCTCGCCGGCGGCGGTGATTTCTTGTGAGTCCCCTGAATCATTGAGCTCTTGCAGTGTGCGATCGCTCCCTGAATCGCGCTGTGCAGCTCCTCCATCGACGAGGCCGACGGCGGGGAGGAGGCTACCGGCGGTAACAAATCCGGGAAGCCGCCGCTGCCGCCGCCGCCGATGCAGAGCAGGCCCGAGTGGCTCGGCGACGACCGCATCGAGGAGGGGCAGCTGGCGGCGGCCATCTTCTTCCGGGGAAACTTGAGGTTGCCGGAGAAGGAGTTGGAGTGAATGTAGACGCCTCTGCGGTGGCGGAGCACCCCGCCGTCGTCGTCGTCGTGCTTTTTAGTGGTCGTAGCTGAAGTGGGTGTTAGCTTCTCCTTGCGGATGGAGAAGGAGAAGGTCTTCTTGGTGGTGGTGTTGTTATTATGGGGCAGAGGAGGAGGGGAGCTCTGGATGTTGCTCTGCTTCAGCTTGTCGTAGAAAGGCTTCACCTTTTTGACGCACTTCTTGATGACTTCCTTGGCGGAGTTGGGCTTCTTGGCGTCGAGGTCGAGGGGGGCGGAGGAGTCCTTCTTGCTGCCGCCGCGGTGGAGGAAGACGGAGGAGAAGCGGGTGGCGAAGGAGGAGAAGTAGTACTTGGGTCGTTTGGCGGTGGAGGGAAAGGAGGAGAGTTTGGAATATTCTTCCTCGGTGACGGAAGAGGGGCGGGAGGAGTCGGAGTCGGTGGGGAGGAGGAGGAGGTCGGCAGAGAAGGAGGAGGAGGTGCTGCCGTTGGAGTCGCGGGAGGAGGAGGTGCTGCCGTTGGAGTCGCGGGAGGAGGAGGTGGCGGTGTCGGAGGACGAGGAGGTAGAAGAGGAGGAGAGGAGGAGGGTGCGGACCATGGAGATCCTCGGGGAGAGCTGGAGGGGTAGGAGCTGACCCTTGTAGAAGAGCTCGTCGGCCGGGCAGAGCTGGGAGGATAACCTCTTCGATGACGGCGATAGAGACACCGTGAACTCGAAGTCCGAGGACGAGGACGAGGACGAGGCGTCTCTCGGAGAGCCGCCGCCGCCGCCGCCGCCGCCGTGATCTCTTGACCTGCCCATCGTTTGCCTAATTTGCTCGCTCACGTAGTGATCGGAGAGAGTGGTGGAGTTTCCATTTCCATGAGAGAGAAGGAGATGAGAGGAGGAGGGAGGGGGGTTGGACGGAGAGAAATATTTGGGTTGGTGAGACTAAGGTTCATGTACGATTGGCAAGCCGAGGTGTTGGGAATGAGAAATGGTAGATAGAGAGCCAGAGAGGGGATGGTGGACAGAAAGGGGGAGTGTACTTTGATTTCTAATTATTGGGGATCATTAATTACGTTGCTTTCCCGTTCCCTTTTCTTTTTTCTGATTAAAATTTGTATTTAGCACCCTGTATTTAAAAAAAATAAAAAAAAATCCTTGGTTCAACCCCTTTGTTCTACAATTTGCAAATAGAACCCTGCATTTTCTTTTATGATTATAACCGGATGAGGATCTAATCCCACTTTTATTCTGTATTATCAAACAGTTAGCCAACCAATTTAAGATTTCCACATATCAAAGGTGTAGGATTCCAATCGAGAAACGGCTAAAACATAGGGTGCCATATGCAAATATTCTTTAAAAATTAAAAGATAATAATAATAATAATAATAATAATGTGTGCAATGTGTAAGGGCAGGAGCATGTGGAGGGAAGCAGATATCCATGCTGCTGCTGCTGCTGCTGTATGTATCTTTGACGACTCCGCCAGATGGAGGAGTGTGTGGACTGGGAGAGACGTGCTAGTGCTAGTGCTATTGCTATTGCTAGTGCTTGAGATTGATTTGATTTCCTAAACCGTGTTCTCTTCTCCCTTCTCCCTGCAACCTTCAATTATTGCACATGCCATGCTAGGTGACTCCTTCCCCATTAATTTGTGCAAATTATCTATTATTAATCCATTTACACAGTTATTTATTTCATACGAGTTCTAAGATTTTAATCTATTTAACAGCAAAATAACACATAACTTCAAGGCTTTAGAGTTACGTAGAGTTATCAGAAAGTAACTAGAAACGACGCCCATGCAAAAGTAGCAGGTTTTATAAGGTACTCACATAAATACAAAATTCTGAGGGGGGTAAACATGAAAAATAAAAATAAAAAAGAAACCCCAAGTTCATTTCTTGGGATAATTGAGTGCTTAGATTTTTGTCACTTGCTATTGGGAATTTGGTAGAAGTCATGCACTAGCTCATAGAGAGATAAGGACAAGGGTTTTGCTCCCTCTTAAATAACCATTTCTTAACCCTAGTTAGGCCGTCCTTCTTAGTCAGACTTTCAATGGTGCATAAATTGTTGGTAGATCTGATTAGGTTTTTATTAAATATAGATTGAGATTTATGTATATATATATATATATATATATATCAATAATTTAAATTTATGAAAACAATGAAGTAAGAGTAGAGGAAGATAATTTTATATTTTTACTGTGAATACTAAAGATATTCTCATAAATATAAATACACCAATTTATTTTCACTAAAGGAACCAAGAAATATTAATAGCTTTTACCCTTTTATATGACAGCTGTTGGTGACAGTGTTTAGCAGAAAAGTAGGATCAAGTAGAACTTAATAATATCCTTATACTTAATTTTCTAGATCCATGCTTGCTGGCCTTCTGGATCAATAAATAGTTCATTAGTTTGTGTACACCCTTACCCTTGCATGGATCAAGCTAGCCTTGAATGTTTTAAGACTTGTTGCAGTTTTAATGACAGCCATTGATGTCGTGATGACGATCTACAGTGTTTATCTCTATATCTTAATAATTTCTGTAGGTTTTATCTGAGCTGAAATAAAAGATCTCATCAGCACACAGACTTGTTCTGAGAGAATAAAAAATATATAAAAAACCTAACTAACGAGGTGGTGATCAATGGGAGGATCTCTTCCAGGTGTTGGATTTGATCTGATTGGTTTCTACTTTGAACAAGAATAGGTAATTAGGCCTTCAATATCTGGCTGCAGTGATCTAGATTTGCCAATTGTATTGGATTCCGCTCAATTAAAGAAATGAGCTTTCCAGTGGTGAAGTCTATCCTGGGATGTTGATGTGTTGGGTATCAGTGGGCCAGTTTGCAAGCTCTCTGTGCCTACCACTTGCAACCCTGACAAAATAACCCCAAATTTAGGGTTCCCACCACCCTGTCTTCTGTTTCTTTTGTCTTTCAGTCCTGTTCAATGTAATCAATGAGATCATTTGCTTCAGACTTGTTCTGAACTTTTTCCTCCGTTGCTGTTTCAGTTACCAACTGGCATTCTAGATTATATTGTCAGACTAATAGATTGTAATGTTATGAGGTATAGCTTTTAGTTAGAACTCTCTTCACTGAGATTGGGAAATAAATGACAGGAAGATTTATCAAAACTAACTATAAGATTTATTTTGTTTACACGCTACCTTATCGGGTATTTGTCTCTAGACTCCTACATTTTTTATTTAATGACGACCCAAAAACACTTTTAAAAGCACTTCACCATCTTATTAATCTCCTCTATCTTCTCCTAGACCTCTATTGAACACACATTTTTCATCTCTATTTTTGGCATCTCTCGTCACTCCTCTCTCTCATCCATTTTATCCCGTGGGCACCAAAAATTGAATCTTATGCCAACTGACTTCCCTCAATATCCCATCACACCCTATACTAGCTAGGCTCAACAATAGTCACCTATATTCATCCAAAGTAAACGCTAATAGGAGGGAGAGTAAACTCTAATAGTAAAATCGTCTACTCATTGCTTGACGAACAGTTAATTGATTGTTTGTCATCGTAGAGTAAGCACTTCAGATACGGGCTCATCATCATAACCACAATTTATATTGAGGGTCAATGCGAACATCCGCACTATGAGTGTCTATTTGGTATCATTAGGTCTATATTATCATACTTTTATACCTCTAATTTTAATATCTCAATTAAGATGTTTGATCCTCGTCTAACAATAATATAATTGTCCATCAAAGTTTGAGGGACATGTTTTCAGTCTCAATATAGCATGAAGCTACAAGGAAAGGTTCTCCAAAGTAGGAACGAGGTCACGCCACTGAGATAGGGTTTATGTCACAACGACCAATAGGGAAAGGTTTCAAAAACCCTCCTTATCCTCAAACTGGAAACATAAAAAGGTTTATTTTGGGCGCTTTAGTTGCCAATTCATAGGCCTGGCTGAAAAAAGATAAACTATTTAGTGTCATATTTTAAAGTCAAAACTACTGAGCATATCAACATAGTATATCAAGACGATGTGTTTACTACTGTAGTACTACAACTTTAACTGAGGCTTAAGCACAGATTGACACTGACAACTAATGTGCCTAAGATATGCTCTATTTAGGTATTTAGTGACTATTTGGGTAAAAATTTTTTGATTTTAGTATTAAGTGACTATTTGGATAGATAATTTTTTGATGAGGACAACTCTGCTTGAAAAGTCGCCGTAAAGATCTAATTAGAGATAATATGGGCTTCCAATATGTAATTCTTAATGAGCTATATAGAAAGAAACCAGAAAAAGGGAGAAGACAACTACTTATGTAGATCAATATATGTACACAGATTAGGATAGTCAGACATTTACTCCTGCAAACACTTGTTCCTCCAAATTCAAAATCGGGGAGAAATGAAATTTACTTAATTAGCCCATGTTCTTTTTTTTTACAGTACATGAAGTTCTTTCTCATGTCCTTTTTACCAATTTACATAATCATATATTAGAAGCACAAATGATACATAGATCAATTAAAAGAGATCAATCCAAATTCAAAACACCTTGATATGAGATCAATCGAACTATATTCACCTCTCAATCCCTTCGATCTTGTCTTCCACCTCGGAGTACAATTGCCTCAGCCTATCCAAGTTCTCCTCCGAGGTCTCCCAGTAGCCTCTCCCGTTCGCCTCCAAGAAGGTCTGCACCAACTTCCTAAACGAGTTGGGGTTCGTCTCCAAGAGCTTCTTCCTCATCTCCTCGTCCTCGATGAAGGTGGTGTTCGCCTCCTCGTACACCCAGTTATCCACCTGCCCTGACGTGGCGCTCCACCCTACGGTGTTCGTCAGCCTCTTCTCGATCTCCCTCACTCCCTCGTATCCACTCTTCATCATTCCCTCGTACCATTTTGGGTTTAAGAGTTTGGTTCTTGCGTCCAGCCTAACGGTCTCGGCTAACGTGCGCACCTGGGCGTTGGCGGTGGTGGTGTCGGCGACGTAGGCGCTCGGCTTCTTGCCGTCGGTGCGGAGGGATTGGACGAGGTTGGTCGGGTCGGAGTCGAAGTAGTGGCTGACGTCGGTGAGGGAGATCTCCGACGAGTCGAGGTTCTGGAACGTGGCGTCCGCGGTGCTCAGGGCCATCTCAAACACCTTGCGCTTCTCGGTCATGCCGACGCCGGGGGCGTCGCAGTCGAACGCGAAGGACTTCCGGCTCAGGTACATGTCCTGGAGCTGCTTCTCGTCGTTCCACGACGAGTTCTCGACGGCTAGGTTGACGTTGGAGGAGTAGGAGCCAGAGGCGTTGGAGAATATGCGGGTCGCTGCCTCGCGAATAGGCACGTCGAGCTCGGCAGCCTGCTGCATTGCGTGCTTTCGGATGTAGTTTTGCTCTTCCGGCTCGTCTAATTCCGCCACCATCTTCACTCCCCTATCGAGCAGATTCATCTGTACCATATAGAATTGAGCATATTAGTTCTATCAATGTTCAGATATGGATGTAAGAGTACTTTGTGGATTTGAGCATACTTGGTTGATGAAGAGGTCCCTGAAGACGCCGGAGCAGTTGACGACGACGTCGATCCGAGGCCGGCCGAGCTCTTCGAGGCTGACCGTCTCGATACGGTTGACTCGGCCTAAAGTGTCAGCGACCGGCCTGACACCGATCATCCACAGAACCTGAGCCAGGGACTCGCCGTAAGTCTTGATGTTATCAGTGCCCCAGAGCACCAGAGCCACTGTCTCCGGGTACTTTCCCCCGTTGTCAATCTTTTGCCTCTCGAGCAGCCGGTCCACCACTACCTTCGCGCTTTGCATTGCCGCGGCAGTCGGGATGGACTGTGGGTCGAGGGCGTGGATGTTCTTGCCGGTGGGGAGAACCTTCGGGTTCCGAATTGGGTCGCCGCCTGGGCCTGGCTCCACGTAGCTGCCATCAAGGGCTAGTTTCAAACTAGCTAGCTCGTTGTCCGCCACAATTAATCTCAAACACTCTGCTAAGAACTCAAACAATGTTCTCAGCTTCTCCCTGTCTGCTCTCAGGAACTTGGTCTTGGATAGGTACTGCACCCATGGTTCCATCAGGCCGAAGCCAAACATTGAGGTCAACTTCTCGGCGACATCAACGACTTGCCCCTTCTTATTTGTTGTCCGATCTACGAAAGTTGATATGGCACCACGAGATGCGTCTGTAATCTCCCTCAGAAGCTGGACATCTGCGAGGATACCCTTGTCACTTCCTCGGTAGACGTCTTCGATGTTCCTTCCAACGGTCTCCGCTAGTATTCCTGGTAATGAGTATATTCCTTCCTCAGGACGGTCAAGGGCAGCAATGTTCACCAATGTGGCCACTGCCTCAACGGAGCTAGGAGGCTCACCGATGACATGAAGCCCGCATGGTAGAAGTCTAGACTCTATCTCCATGATCTTGGAGTACACTTTACCAACCACAAGATCTCTGTCGTTGGCTGAGAGCTCTTCCCCTTCTTCCGGCAGGCTCACATCTTTGTCGAGGTTGCACTGCTTGGCAGTGCTGATGATTGAGCTCACGATCTGTGGGCCACGTCCGGTGTCCTTGAGTGACTGATAAGATGCGATTAGCTCTGAGAGCTGCTTGAGACCCTTGTAAAGCCCTGCATTCTCAGCAGGGGGTGTTAAGTAGCTGATGGTGTTTGCATAACTCCTGCGTTTCGCAATGGTTGCCTCCGATGGATTGTTTGCCGCATAGTAGTAGATGTTAGGGATGTTTCCGATGAGACTGTCAGGGTAGCATGCATCGCTCATGCCGACCTGCTTGCCAGGCATGAATTCTAAAGACCCATGAGTACCGAAATGCAGAACGGCATCGGCTTTGAAGATCTTCTCGACAAAGGAGTAGTAAGCCGCAAAACCATGGTGAGGACTAGCTGACTTTGAGAAGAGGAGACGCATTGGATCACCCTCGTATCCGAAGGTTGGCTGCACACCAATGAAGACATTGCCATACTGCTTTCCATAGACAAGGAGGTTTTCACCATCTGAATTGAGATTGCCTGGGGGTTTGCCCCAGCTCTCCTCCAACATTGAAGCATAAGGAGTGAGGGACTGGTACTCGCGGACATTCATCTTGTAGGCGATGTTGAGGTTAGGACTACTGAACTTAGCCTCCTTGTCATGGATCACATCCTCGATAAGGGCCTCGGGAGTATCAGGAAGGCCTTCAACATTGTATCCACTTTTCTTGAGGTCTGAGAGAACAGAGAAGATGGAAGAGAAGACGTTCAGGTAGGCTGCTGTACCCACATTGCCTTTGTCCGGTGGGAAGCTGAAGACAGTTATGGCTACTCTCTTCTCCTCCTGCTCCACATGATCAAGTAACAGTTTAGTTTAGCAAACAAAAGCGACGCTATATAATTTTGCATCTATTGCAATCTACACTACATTTGTAGAAGAATTACAAGAACATCAAACAACAAACTTACTCCATACAATTGATATTCTCAGTTGTATGTTTGTTCTTTAATAGCAACTACAACTGATGTTTCCGTCTACAAGGAATAACAAATAAAACTAAGAAGAAGTGATATATGATAAAGAGGTTCAAATTGATTCCAATAAGTTGGTCTACTCCTATTTGGCTTATATTCTTGGCACCTAATTGGATTATGATTCATCTGTTCCTCAACATAACTACTGATAACAAAAGATGAGACAATTTGGCAGTCCTACCGTAACACAGGCATTATAACAAACAAGAAGTAAGCAGGAAGAAGGACAAATTACAAGCATAATATACTAAATCTTGCACTTATCTCTCTTGGATTTGTTCATGCCAATGTAAGCAACTATGTTATAAGTTTGTTTATGAAATTCTGAAAGGAGAATGGAATAAAAATTCTAAGCAAGAATGCTGCAAATAGTCTACAAAAAGCAATAAAGAAAGCTAAAAGCAGCGAGAGTACCTTTGATTTTTTCTTCAGCTCAGCCCATCTGATTGCCCTGGTACACAGCTGGTCAATTCTCTTATGCAGCGCATGCGATTTTCCTATAACCAGTACGGAAGATCAAAACATACGCATTGGTAAAAGAGTAACAAAATTGCATCAAGGAATAAGAAATAAGTCGTCTTGCCTGTTCTCGGATCACGGCCAGAGAACACGATGGGCTCCATCCCACCGTCGAGCTCCGGCAGCGCCACCTGCAACGCCACCTGAATAGGATGCAAGCCGAGCGTACTATTCAGCCACTCCTCCGTGGTCTGGAACACCAACGGCAACGCCACGATGTACGGCACGTCGATCTTGCTCAGCGCCTCGATTGCCCTCGGGTGGTCCTGCCTCGCCGGGCCCCCGACGAGCGCGAACCCGGTCAGCGACACCACGGCGTGGATGAACGGCTTGCCAGTGATCGGGTCGACCAGGTACCTCTCCGCCGGCCCGGAGAAGTCCAGTCCGCCGGCGAAGATGGGTATCACCTTCGCGCCCCTCGCCTCCAATTCCATGATCACCGCGACGTAGTGGCCGTCGTCGCCAGTGACTATGTGGCTCCTCTGCAGCACCAACCCAATGATCGGCGCATTTGGGTCTTTAAGCTTCTCATGTGCGTCCCTCCTCGTTCCGTACCAATTCAAGTACTCCTTCACATCGTCGTACATGCAAGGCGCCAATGGATGCCAGATTCCGCTGTCTAAGAACAGAACTGGGTCGTCGTAGTCGATCTTGGTCCCTTTGAGAGCAGGGATGTAAGACCCGGAGATCATCTTCAAGAAGTTTTGGAGGTTCTCCGGCGAGCCGCCGAGCCAGAACTGGAGGCTGAGGATGTAAAGCCTGGCGTCCTGGGCCTTGTCGCTGGGCAAGTACTTGAGGACCTTCGGCAATGTCCGGACAAGCTTGAGCATGCTCTCGGCGAATCCCGCCGACTGCTTCTTCCTCTTGAAGAGCTGGAAGAAGGGGCTCTTGGATTGCCCGAGCTGCGACATGCTGAAAGACCCAAGCTTGTTGAGCCGCATCACCTCCGGCATCGACGGGAAGACGAGGACGGCGTCCATCCGATCGCGCTCCTTCTCCACCGCATCCTTCACCTTCAGCGCCAGCTCCTCGACGAAGATGAGCGAGCCGATGAAGACATTCGCGTCCTCCAAGTCCTTGCAGAAGGCCTCGTAGGTGCTCGCGTCGCGGAGCTCCTCAACCAAGTACCCCACCACCTCGAACGACACGTGGCGGCGCTCGGCGTTGAGGGTGCGCACCGCGGCGGAGAGGGAGGACTGGTACTGCGCCTCGAGGACGACGTATACCACCTTAACCCTCGGAAGCCCCCGGTCGTTCCCGTCGGGGATAATGCGGCGGACTTCGGGTTTGGTCTGGGTGAAGAGCCCGTTCCCGGCGATTGCGCACCGGATTCTCGAACCGCATCGCGACGCGGCGGCGTGGCTAGGTCTTCTGGGCAGAAAAGAGTGTAGGAATGCGTGTTTCTGGGAGGCAGAGGAGAGGTGATCGGTTCTTGTAGAATTGCGGACGGTGAAAGGAGTAGACAACAAGGAAGACATCGGAAAATTTACTAACGGAGTTGGTCCTTCTGATCCTACCTAAATTTAGCCTTTGTGAATTGCTCAAAGATTGATGAGAGATGGTCTCTCTCTCTCTCTCTCTCTACTGTCTGCCCCCCTCTTCCACTAAAACTTGAAAAGGGAGGAGGAGTTATAGTATTTGGAAAGGGTGGAATGTGTGGAGAGAGTGAGCTTGTGGAGATTCCAATGGTTGAACCTAGGACACGTGGCCTTGGTGGGAACGTAGAGAGAGATTTGTGTATGTATGTGCTTATCTCTGGTACAGGTGGGGACGGGTGGGGAGATTGCGAAGGATGGGGCTTGGAATCCTATTGGCTGGGGAGGATTTCCAAGCTTTGTAAAAGGTAAGTGAAGTGATGAGGGTGGGGGGGCCAGGATGGTTTGTAATTGGTTTGTAGCTGTTTATGGTGGTGGTAAAGGGAGGAGTTGGGGGCGGAGAGGAGGGCTTTTTTTTGGAGGGAGAGGGGAGAGGGGAGAGGGGTTTGCTTGTGACTGGCATTGCATGGTTAAGGATATTTTAGGCTGCGACGCCTGGGTGGAGCTTTGTGGGCCTTTGGCTTGAAAAGGATATTTGGGGGGAGAGCTCGATTTTATGGACTCATACTTCTTAAAGTACATGCCCTCTCCAATTATTGGAGAGTAAGGATACAAGCTCTTTTATTTTACTTGCTTTCCTATTTGTTGATGCAAATCGCATTAGAGCAAGCAGGATTAGGCGATCACATCACAAGGAAGGACAACGAGGACTAGAGGAGGAGCCTTCCTCATCTAGGGGTGTAATTGAACTCGATAACGATGGTAAGATTAGGGGTGTAATTGAGCTCGGCATTGTTCAAGCTCGGCTTGAAATTAGTTCTGAACTTAAAATCAAGCTTGAATTGATTAGATTCAATCTGAGTTAAAAGCTTGAACCAACCTTGCAAAGTGCCTAGCGCCTAATATCCAACGATAGGAAAAAAATGAAAAATTGTTAGTCTAACGTAGAACTAGCATCCTATTTCACCTACTAATACATGGAAACTGGTCAGCGTAAGTATCTATGATGACAACAAATCATGATGTGATATAATATTCTTAACACAGGAGGAAACAGGGAATCCAAAGCAATCATACATAAATGCTCTAAACAGTAGATTTTGTACTGCATATACTTCGGAACCATAAAACAGTTGATAAATCATCAATTGTTTCTATAAAAAAGTTAGTAAATCATCAATTGTTTCTAGGAGTGCTGATCGTAAAGTCTTCCTCCTTTTGCCGATTCCATCGGTAGTTTGCTGCTTCAATCCAGCTAGGGCTGACTAAGAACTTCTTGTTTTGCACAGCCCAGCGTGCCTTCTCTGTTCCTGAATCCATTGCAACAACATGTGTGACAGATGAATCCACATCAGTACTACATGTTGCTCCTAATTGCTCAGCCATCTTCCAGATTGACTGATCCTCGGCACGAGACTTGTATGGGAACACCCGGCTGAAAACTATTTTACACCCTTGTAATATTTCCTGGCGGATTTTCTTCATTACCTAGAACAAAAGAAAAAAAAATATAGAACCAAAGTGTAAGTAGAAATTCATGACAAAAACTTTAGTTAGATTCCGTTAATTTATTCAACAATGGTTAAATTGGCCAATGTTTCACAACTAGAAAATACAGAAGGCATTTGGTCTGAGATGAACTCCATGCATTCAGATCAAATTTTCAAATGATAAACCAATGTTTCATGATTGAAGACTCTGAGAAGCAGATCGATCACAGCTATCTGGTATAAAAGCTTTATGCAACCAGGTGGTCTGAGCCGATGACAGATGCAATAACATAAGCTTTAGTTAAATTAATGAGTTATTAGCAGCTCTTCATGCCTATATTACTATAGGGGTAAAACAAGAAAATACAGGGTACCCTTATGATTGGATATTTTACCTGTCGCACATCTCTGGATGAGAGATCTATTCCAAGTTCCTGAAGGAGGTAAAAGAATAAGTAAGTGAAGATGTATGCATATATACATATATAAATTTATATATAACAAACATCTAGCATAAGGTTAAAAAGCAGACTTTCTATTACTCACTAAAAAAGCCTATGAAATGGACTTAGAAATAGAAAGTCATGCAGCTGCGGCATTGTAAGATTGAACCATGCTAACTTAGTAGAGATTATATGAAACCAAAAACTGAACAGATTCAAAAGGAAAGTTCAACTAACTAACCGGATCAAAAAACCTCTGATGAGACTTCTTTAGAACATTTAAAATTGTTGCAAGTGCACCGTCAGACTCCATTTCGTCTTTCATTGACTCTGACAATGATTTAATTGAAAAGCCAAACTGGCGACAACTAGAAGAAAAGAAATGGTATCTTTCCATCTGGATTAGGTTTTCTTTGTGCTTCTGCCACACCTATAACAATAGTGTCTTTTGTATTAGCCAAACCAGTGTCATAAATAGTATAATTCTACAAGTACAAGCATAAGTATCAAAGTAATCAAATATAATGGTGTTGAAGAATTTCTAGAAGCTAATCGTTTATTGTCCTACCATTTTTGCCATTTTTTTCCAGATGTTAAAGCATGCATCATGCATTTTTAATATTGACTATCTCAATCTGCAGGAATAGGAGTTAAGAACAGCTTTATTGTCAACACATGAGGTTATCTTCCTATATGAAGTCTTAGAAGACAAAGCTTTCAAGTTCTAGCCACAATGATGCCCCACGATTAGGAATGTACACTGAGGTAACCCTTATTGTGCTCTTTAACAGGCTTGTGCTTGTCTCAACCGTTAAAATGATCAGCAGACTTTCTGATATTTTTCCCTTCTCTTGCAACAAAGACTGTCAGGAACAACACTGTAAAATCTTTCATAGTTCTAAATATTTTAACTAGTTATTCAAATAACAGCATATCTACTTAAATCCAAATTAACAATTAAAATCTGAAAAAATAAATTAAGGAAATAAAGGAAAATGATACTCGAAAGTTTAATGATTTCCTAATCTTCATCCTTTCATACATGACTCCAAATTCTGTCACATGCTTCAAACATGGAAATGATTCTGATGCCATCAGTAGTAAAATTTACATCTCAAAGGGAGGTCTTGTTGATGAAGTTAGTTACATGATGGTTCATAACAGTAGTTGTTATGTAGTCATTGTTGTAAAAGTCTAGATTGCATGAATAAGTTAGTTTATAAAAATATAATAGAGTCTTACTTTGGATATTTCCAAAAGTTATTAAGATAATTCAGAAAATGTAGCTGGCTAATAAATAAACTTACAAACTCTGTGTCGTCAAGAATCACTGCAACACTTTCAGCACCCAGCACCACATCAAGGCCCTTCTGATGTCGCTGGGTGCAATCAGACTGTGAGATTACTTTTGAATTGAAGTAGACATTCCCAGGGTCAAGAAGCTTGACCATTTCCAGGGCATACGATCGCTCTGCCATAGTGTACACATACATATCAAACATACTACTTGCTTCTCTCAAAAAGTCGTGGATAAAAGGCCTCAACTTTGTCAGCATATGAATGGAGTCCAGTCTGAATAAGCTTCTGCCGGGATCATCTATAAAATGAGAAATAAAACAAGTTCATCAACCTTTTACATGATAATAAAATTTCTAAGGAGGAATAATGCAAAACGTGGTGTAGAGAAAGAGATGAAGGAGGAAAGAAAGGGAGAGAAGGAATAGGGTTTCACACCTCCACCCTAAAATTGATTTCACACTAATTTTTTCAAAGAAGCAAAGCCAAATAATCTTCATTAACCTAAAGAAAAATACAATGGATCTATATATAGACCTACAATGAAAAATAAACAAAATACACCATAAATAGAAAATATACAAAAGATACCCTAAATAAATAAAAATACAAAATTGATAATAACAAAATCCCTATGGGGGGGATCATCAATTGTCGGCGCCTCTTGCACTAGTATACACGCTATCGTATCCTATCAGTGATGTCTGTATCAAGAAAGTTGAAGGATAACAGATGAAAACACAAAAACACACGCATGTGCACGTGCGTGCATGCGTGTGTGTGCACACGCGCATGTGTCTATGTGTGTTTGTGTGTGTGTATTGTGTGCGTTAACTGATAAAGGTAAGAATGTTCCAAAAGCCCATTTGGGAAGAATCATGGTTTAAAGCTTTAGTTTCGATTATTGTCCTAGAGAGAACTAAATGTTCAATGTTTCATTCAATTTCGGCTACAGTTTGAGTTGCTTGCTTTGATTTGGATTCCCAACCACCCAGCCAAAGCTTTAACAAAGCCCTCTATTCCATTTGATGATGCACGTTATTCTCTTTTGTCTCTTTATTCTTATGATAGCATCAATAATCTCCACATATATCAGTTAAGAACTGAATGACTAAGTCCAACAAGCCAGATTGAGTTTGTAGGGAAATAAAGGCTCAAACAGCCAATTAGCTTCAGAGAAAAAGAAAGCATGTATACCATTTATAATCTCAACATATAATACCATTTATGAGGTAAAATAACTATAGAGATAGATAAGTTTTGGGCTAGAAGGAAAATATAGTTATGCGGGGAACATACTAAAAAACAGTAATACCTTTTGTTGAATCAGCTTGCCTAATTAAATAATCTTCTTCAATAGAAACATCTACAAGACGGGTTGAGTTCAGTAGAGTATGATCCAAGTCTAATATAAGTATGAGCTTTTTCTCACGCAACAATTTCTTCAGATCAGCTCCGCGTAGTCTATCCATCTCTGTAGCACCTAACTTTAAATCCTGCACTAAAGAGATATTTCTTAGGTGGTTATTAAAAATTTTAGCAAATTTGAGTCATCTTTATAAACGGATGAATGGTAAAGAAACATATTACATGAAATGCTTTGCAATTTTATCAAAATTAAAATATAATATGCCATATTTTTAGATGGAGGTTTCACGACCAAGATTACAAGGATAAAGTACTACAATACATGTTATAACTTATAACAAAATTCCTGTTTACTGTATTACAATTGTTGCTGTCAGATAGTGATACTGATGTGAATATTCTGAAAGTAGAAGCTCCTTCTGACCTAGAAAGCCTTTGTTTTATTGATGCTTCAATGACAGAAATAAAAATAAGGGTGTATGAACTTATGTACTTGTTAGGATGAAATTTGAATAACGTGCTGTTATTTTTTCTTCTTCATTTGATCCATTTCAATTTTCTCCTTTTCTAATTCCTGTCCTTAAACTAAAATTTCTCCACTGGAGCATATATTAGGCACATGGCTGTCTAGTCAATTAATGTCTAGAAAAGTCTACCTAACAAGATATGGTCAACTATCATATCTTAGCCAAATATGGGTTTATTATCTAAGCAAATCAAATTTACTTGTGATCATATGCATGTGTCAATCTGCTATTTCAAGCATGCTTTTCGCATTATGTCAATTTTTGGTAAAATTTGAGAAAAAGTATCTTAACAAGAGAGATTTTGGATTTCTCTCCATTAAGGAAAGCCCCCTACAAAATGAAAAATATAAACACACTGCGTATTAAAAAGGCAACACCAAAAAACTATGTCACTCAGATTCGCATTTTAGACCAAGCTAACCCCCCAAGAGCAAGGTGCCTTTTCATTACATCTTAGAGCTAGAAGTCTGGACCATATTTAAAGTTCAAGAAAGCTTTATCAGCAAACCTAGAAGTAGAAGTTTCTCTATAGGAAAGGGACAGCGAGCACTCAGACTCAAGCATGAGAAAGCAAACTAGTTAAAGAAATTCTCATGAGAAAATCCTGGAACTTAGGTATCTAATTATTGACATTTAAAAATTCAAAATATTATTAAGGGCTGATATCAGCCTCGATTCATAATTGACAAGGTTCTTAGCTTGACTTTAATCTACACCACTCAGTAGTTACAAGGTTTACCTTATGAATGTAACCAAAAGCAACTCCTGATCCATCATCTTCCTCAAGCTGCCCACATCTCATGCACAATCCTCTAAAAAATCCAGGATGTGGAGGGCATATATCAGTTGGATGTTCTGACTCTGTAGATGTACCTATTACAGGATAAAATATAAATATGTAGTTAGACCAATCATTAATTAAATGATGAGCTCATGTGACCTAGCCAAAATCTGGCATCTCTAATGCAATCACAAAATAACTGAAAAATGAATAAATTTTAGGTGAGACTACTAGAGTACATCAGTACTCTAATTGCATAAGAGTAGATAAATATAGCATAATGCAAGTTAGCAATCCTCTTAGTGCTATTGGATCGAACAGTTGTTCATGAAAAATTGGAAAGCACCAAAGTTTCCAACTTTTTCATGAATCCAATTCTTCCTAATGTAAAAGGCAACACAGAAAGATGTACAAGAGTTCTTCTCATAAAATTTGTCCTGAAAGATGTGATAGGATCAGAAAATCGAAATTCCAAAGAGATGAGCTGAATCAGAATGGAAACATGAACATCACAGACTTGGAAACATTGAACTGTCAGCAATTGTATCACTAAAGATTCTCATGTGCTTTTTGATAAATTAATAGAGCTAAATAGTTCTAACTTCTACACTGGATAGTGCTCAGTTCCCAGTTCCCACTTCATTTATCTCTAGCTAGAATTTAGGGGGAGTAGTTTTCATACATAATATGGTTGTTGATGGCATGAGCAAGTTTTGAAGCTTACTTTCATGTTCTTGAAAAACTTGAATTGATACAATCTATATGTGTTAGGATCTTTTTGCTACGTCTTTAACTTAATCACATATTTGATTTGGGACATGTTACTTTGCTGAAAATTGACTAGTCAAAATTTACTTAGAAGTATGTTTAAAGATTTTGTATCGAATCAATTTCTTTATAATGCACATGCGTCTAGTGTTTGTCTTGATCTTAGGAGTTTTTGTAAATTCTAGAAAATTATTTAGGAATTGCGTTTTGTCTCAAAATTGCTAAGGGGGAGATTGTAAGAGAGATATTTTTGTAATAATAAATTCGTGAACAAAATTATATTTATTTGAATTGTACAAATTAAATTCAAATGTATAATTAAGTCACATAACCTATAAAAGATCAGATTGTGCGAAAAAATCAAGTCAAACATTTTAAATTTTTTTTGCAACTAATGCATTAAAATCTCATCCACATGAGAGTCACGAGACCGAGGGAGTCCAAACGGCTGAAACGCGAGCACTTAAGAAATTTAAGTGACATTCGGATAACGTGCATAAGAGAACAAAAGAAAGTTCAAAATTAGAAACGGCTTTAGAGATTTCTTTGATGACTTGTTCTAGCATGAATCATAAATAATTAGATATTCATCACATCTATTTATGGGAATGAGAACCAAAAATGAGACATTCATCTAAGTGAGAACTCTAGGAACTTCTACTCTCAATTTAGAAGAGTTCTCGAATTTCCTCACGAAGTTAAATTCTTACCTAGAGGAGAGCTTCTACATATGTCCGAGTGTTGAGCTTCAACAACGGATAATCCTAAAGCATTGCAGAGCTGAACCGAGTCTCTATCAGCTACCACCACCGATCAATGAAGAGTTTGAGGAGTGATCAATAGTGACATACTACACACTAGACGCGGATGTAATCTAATTATAAAGTGGTTAATCGGGATGGACTTTGAGCAAGAGATGCAGACTTCAACACTTAGATGACAGACTATATAGGGGATTATAAGTACTGTTTGTTTCTAAAAACAATAAGATATAGATTGATCCCGTTTGGATGAATTCGTGGTTTTCTTCCTTCTTGATGCACTGAGAGGTTTTCTACGTTAAAAAATGTTTGTCGTGTTACTTTTCCTATTCTTATTCTTACTTGCTTTTTGTTTTCTACTCTTACGTGGGCTTCTACTCACCGACTTGAGTTTCATTTTCGTAATTAGAGTAGTATTTGGACTTCCATCTCCTACTCGGTTTCGTTTTTCAATGTTCAATTCTTAATCAGATTTCTAAACCTAGCAAGATTCGGTTTTCCTAAACCAATTTGGATTTAGTTTTTTTACTTTGACTTGGACTTTTATTTTTCGTAGCTCTAAACCTAGTCACACTAGGAATCCTATCTCCCCCGAATTTTCACACCATAATTAAGCTAGTATTTCAAGTCTATCCATTTAAGACCAGTTGATTCAAAGCTATAGATAAATTGAATATCTATGCAAAATATTTCCTTGTTCTCCATCCTAGCAAAGATAGATTTAGGGCTAGTCTTGTTCAAAGTTAATAGTAGAATATTCCTATTGCTAGCGTCATACTTAATCAGTTATGCTGGAAACTTAAACTAAATTTGTAACATGAATATGCATTCCAAGAAATAAAAAGTATGTACTCTCTCAGAAGTCAAGAGCAGCAGTATATACTAGTTAAGGATAAGGGGACATTAAGTTCCAAATGGACATTTCATAATGAGTCTGCCAGTATCAACTTTATCGAAGTTGAAGAGAATATGAGAAGAGTTAGTCAGAAATTAATAGAAAGAAAAATCTAGCTCTCAAAATAACTTAAGGTCCTGACCCAACTTGAAAGTGAATGGAGGACATGGATAATGGACTCATGTAAGTGTGAGTAGTTGGAACTTAAGGCCATTTTATTGTATACTCTACTGCTGCATTTATTTAGATATGAAATGTAAATGAATGCTGCTTGCAAATGTAAATAGTTGATATCACTATATATTTCTAAGAATGAGATTAAATCTGTATCTTCAAGTTCATCAATCTAACTAAAGATACCAGTCTTTTCTAGGTTTTTCTCCAACATCACTCTCTCCTGCAGCTCATCCGAACTCTCAAAATCCTCAACTTTACGTTTCTTATTCCTGCATATGCATGTAGGAAATGATAATCACTGTGGTGTACATTGATATGCAAACTAAAACAAATGCTTATTGAAAGCCCTACCATGAAATTAAGATTAACATGAAAGACAGAAAACCAAGTAGAAAACCAATGATTCTCTCAATCATAATCCACAGCAGTACTACAATTTTCCCAACTGAACCAATGCATAATATGGAATTTTAATTTGTCCCGATCATAATCTACAAATATTGACCTTCAACAAAATGTATGATTCCCACTACCAAAATTGTTCCTCACCTGGCTTTCTTGTTGAACTCAGTGTCTCAAACAGAACAATGAGAAAAAGGTAATCTATCATATTGATGCCGTATATCACCATATCCTGTAAATATTTCATATTGGGGCACAAAGATCAGAGGAATTTATATTAGGTTAACACTTGCATGATGGGGCTTCAATTAATCTGAGCCAACAGAAGCCATCAGGAACATCTTGAGGAAATCGACTCAGGACCGAAATGTTGATTTTCTAATTTATTGTACAGTGTTCAACATGTTGAACACTGATGATATTCCCCAGCAATCCTGGAAGACAAAAGAGCTCAAAGCATTCCAAAGCTAGCAACCAACTAGTGGCTACTTGTATACGACCTCTACTATCTTAAATTACTGGTACAACAAATGTGTTCTATTTCGTAAAGAAAAAGGCCATCAATGACGCGAGGCATGTCTGGAGAAGATCAAGCAAGCACTCTGATGTTTGCTTTTACCAGATCCTATAACTAGTTGTTTGATGAAATTTTCAGGAAATACAAACTTAAGACCCTACCTATGAGACAATGTGAAATAAGCTTCATCATCAATAAGGAAATCGCCCATTAGCGTTGCTTGTTTTCATGCCCGTGATAAAAATCACAATTTATCGTTGACAATAAGAAAAATGTTTGCATTTCAAAATCGAGGAGAGTCCAAGTCAGTATTCTTGGAATGGTTTTGATCTCGTTACTTAAGTTCACGCGCAATTAATAGGATTCTATGAATCGTACCAGATACACTTGATGTTTTACTAGCAAGCACATATTATATAACACAAACTTAGAAAGGATTCTATTAAAAATTAATCTATTAAAGCGAGTTAGGAAGAGTAAGAAGATACCTCTGCTCGTGGAGTTCATCATCTTCCTCAACGCTGTTGGTCTCATCGTCGTCAGGAAAAGGTTCCGACGAATCAAATTCCAACTCGGCGTCGAGGATTGCGGCGAAATCGTCGCTGCTGCTCGAGGAGAGGGATGGGGATTCCGCAGCCAAACTCATGCTTGCATATCATAACATATGGAGTAATCGTGGACGAATAAAGAGGGTGATAAAAGAGGGAATAGACTCAATAGAGTGGTTCCCAGATTCAGAGAGAGAGAGAGAGAGAGAGAGAGAGAGATATGAATTGGGACTTGGGAGGGGTTGGTTAGTTCAGGCCTATGAACAAAGCCCAATGGGCTACGGGCCTAGCCGAACAGTTCTCGGCTCTTCGAGCCCAACCTAGTATTTGATTTTTATACCGGCTTGCTGCAAACTCCTGCATCGGAGTTTGTAGACGATCGCAAAGTTCTCAGGGTATATTTGCCAATCCACTGGAAGAGATTTAAACTACGCGACGAGGTCTCTCGCACCGCTCCAGATTCAAAAGATTAAAAGAGCGAGAAGTTTTCGATCTGCCCGCCAAATCCGAGATTAGTTCCTTAGTCTCCGGCATGGAGGCAACTCCCAATTCCTCCTTCCCATCTACCGACGAGCTCTCCGCCGCGACCGCCCTCCTCCTCCTCCTCTTCCCTTCGCCTCCTTCGTCCAACTTTAAACCATCTCTTCCGTCCTCCTCCTCTTCGTTCTCAACTCGCAGCCTCAGGTGAGCTCTCCCTTCTCTACCTCATCGCCAAATGCTTAGATCGAACCTTGTATTGAATCCATTACCCCATCGCCTGCAGCGAGGAGGATTCGTCCTCGTGCATCTCTGATTCGTGCTCTTCCTCGTCCAATCCTCTCCGGATCCTCGCCGTCGTCGCGTCCCTCCGCCGAATCGACCCCAAGGTTCCCGTCCTACATCTGAACTCTTCCAGATCTAGATCTAGAGAAGTAACTATCATATGTGACTAGGACCATGTTCTTAAGATCGCTCGCTCGATGATCCAAAAGAACAAGACGGAGGAGACGACGACGGAATTGAGCGTGGAGAGCGAGGAGAGCGCCGTCTCGTCTCTCTCCACAGCGTCCTCGGGGTACGCTCACGCTCCGGTGAGGACAAGGGGAGGGGTGACGAAGAAGCCGAAGAGCGCCAGATTGCGGCGACGAGCGGATGCGATACTGAAATTCTTGTCCTCGGGATCGTCGTCCGAGGCCAAGATCCGCGAGGTTATTGGGAATAGGCCGGATACCAGCAAAGCTCTTCGCATGTGAGTCTCATAGTTTACCGAATTCTTATTCTACTCCACTCCATTTATATAACGGAATAACATAGGAAGTTATTCTTTCTTATTCAGTAGAGTTATTCTGTAACCAGGCTTTTGAAGCAGGAAGAGGTGACTCGATCCGGAGCTGGAGGGCGTGTGGATCCATTCTTATACACGGTATGTAATAACATATTCTTATAAAGGGTTGCTTGTGGGTTTGTTTATGGACTTATGATGGTGTTTTATGGCTTTAATTGGACAGGTTAGTGGTCTAAACAACGAAGTTAACTCTGCTTAGTTACCACTAGACCAACTACAACTACTACACGGGGAGGTAGAAATTAATAAGAGGTTCTGCTTTCTTACTTAGAAGAGACGACATCTCTTTCATTAATTGCTCTTATTCTGTTCTATTACCTACCATGAGTGTGTTACAGCAAGTAGTACGTATATAATCGCGAGGTTATATTAAGCCTCCTGGCTAAGAAGCTCGGGAAAGTTTTGGGTTTGGCGAGAAGTCGCTCAGATGCAGTGGAGCAATTAAGGTAAGGGATTGAGAGCAGTCACTGTTATGACTTTCTAGTTCCCACTCGTGCAAGAATCTTCTGGAAACCGGGTAAACGAATTTCATGCAATTTGGGGGTACTTGGCAACAATTGATTGGCTGCCAAGTATCAGACTGCAGCAAATTGCTGCAGCTGGGACCCTCAGGTGATCAACACCGTCAGGAAGTTGGTTAGATGAATGACAGGTCACGAGTGATTTGGTTCAGGATTCTGCCTTCTTGGGCCTTTGGACCGAATCCCAACTGAAATGTGTAATATTTTATCTTTTAACTCCGCTGGTAGTATAACTCGCAACGGGTATTTCAAAGCTGAATACAAAGCTCCCTTTAACACACAAAAAAAAGAAAAAGAAAAAGAGGTGATTGACTAAACTAGTCGATCAAACTATGAACCAATTCTAGTATAATTGGTAGCTATCTTTTTTATAGCAAAAAAGGTTATAGGTTTGAATTCAATTTTAAATAATATTGTGGAAAAATTATTTGATGATTCGGTGATTTAGCTCGACTCGGTTGATGGCTCGATAGTATGATGAGCTTAGAGAAACAGCCTGACAGCACAATAGCATGGAGTAGGTTTCAGCAACGTTTAGCGATGTATATGGTTTGAAGTCTAAACTAGACAACTAAAAGTTTGGTGAAACCTAAGTGTCTGTATTTAAGGAGGGTTGGTCAATTGTCCAGCATATATATTACTTTTGGGTTCATGAAAAATAAATGAAAACTAGTGGATCAAACTAAGCTCAAACTAGGCTTAAGCGAATTGGGCGCAATGATCACCTCTAGGTGTGGATGTCGGTAAGTGACTTTACATTTTGTGAGTGAGGCAATTGATTGGATATTATTTTCTTATAGCATGCCAATTTAGGTCAAATTATTTGAGATTATTCTGACTCTAAATCCCAATCTAGTGAGATTATCGAAGGGCCCTTCTTTTGTTCGAGTCGATAGAAAAGAAAAATTAAGACATTTAAAAAAAATAAACCTAATTAAAAGAAAATCAAAGGTTTCAAAATACAAATACAACTTAATTGCCTTGAGAATAACACATCGTAAGGATATTTTTAGTTAAAATAGTTTGGAATTCAGGTAATTATAAGAATCCCTACAAAAATCAAAGTTTATATATTTATAATAAAATGCCAACTAGTAATCTGCTTGATTAGCTTCATGGTAAATATAACATAATTTAAAATTTGTAAACTGAGTTCTCAAGTTTCTGCCATCTTAATAATTACTCTTATCCTCCTTTGATTTATTACTTGGATTAGTAGTTGAGAGTCGGTCTCCACCGTAATACTTCTAACTCCATAGTATTTGCCTTAAGAAGAGCTTTAACCAACATTCCGTTGCTCTTAATATTTATTTATTTATTATTATTATTCTTATTTTATATATTTTTTGTTGAGGAAGTTGCTCTTAGAAAGGTAGCAAGGAACTCTTCTACCTTCCATTTTTTTCTTATAATTTTTTCTTGGGTATCTTTTGAGGG
The DNA here is from genome assembly GCF_048772165.1 of Typha angustifolia. NCBI lineage: Eukaryota > Viridiplantae > Streptophyta > Magnoliopsida > Poales > Typhaceae > Typha > Typha angustifolia. Next base: position 4,473,682 of record NC_133246.1, on the reverse strand, counting down.
TCTTGAACCCTCGGGCTAAGTTGAAGCTTGATGTACCTTATCGCCATCACGCGGTATTATCAAGGAAGTCCATGAAGTTGCCAATTATATCCCTCGTCATAAATTGCCTTCTTAAGTTCACTCATGCAACACTTGAAGTATTTATCCATCAATTTATCTTTCCCCCTTTCAGCACATTGGTCTAGACCTATCATCCTATGATTAGAGGTCATGGGATAAACTCCAGTCCACACATGATGCATGATTACAAAAATATTATTTGATGTTTTTGTGACAACAATGGCACAATGTACATATGGATTTGGGCTATTGTAACATAGTATCTTAGACAAATTGTGACCAATTGTTAAATCTATATATCAAAATTAATAGGCTTATTTTTCTAGTCCTCGAGTATTGGTTATGTTATAATTTTGTCGCACTGACCCCTTAGCTGCATCATTATTATTATGATTATTATTATTATTATTTGTTTGCCAATATTTTTACGTCTTCAGAAAGAAGATGGTGCAAGACTTCTCATGGTCTCCTTAGTATAGGTATGGCTTTGTACATCTCCCATGGTACAACGTAAAGCCAACTAGAATTTGCCTGCGTAAACCCCAACTAGGCTAAAAGGCCTAACGGCTGGTGCAAGCTTGGATCTAAGCGGGCCCTAGGCCAACCTTGGCCCATGCACAAGTACAGCAAGGGCAACACCGTAGAGCACATTAACTGCATCTTTTATTTTTATTTTATATATCCTCGTTAAAGAGGAAGAGGGAAAAAAAAAATACAAGAAGAGTAATGGTGAAAGAACTAATTGTATTTCTGTGTCTTACGGTGTGTTTAACCATATACTCTGACACTCGTCGAAGGGGATGTGTATGTGTAGTTCATGTTGATCTGATCTGGATCTTAGTCGACCCAATCATTTCCAGCCTTAGGGTTAGCCCATTAGTACTTGTAGTGGCTTATACCAGAAGAGAAGCAGAGCCGCAAGCTAAGATTCCGGTGAGCAATCCAATCCGCAAGCTAGGATTCCAGTGAACAATCCAATCCACAAAATTCGTTACACCCAGAGGAATAAGTCATTTACAAAGTATGCCATGGCATCTAAAAGGCAAAGGAGATAACGAGAAGGGTCTCTTTCCTTGATCACTTGGCATTCCACCCATTCCCGCAAATGCTGCCTCGCCATTCTTGTCCTCCCAACCCTCGGCATATCAAGTTGTAGGGGGCCAAGTGTTGTTATCTATTCAACGTGGACAAACACATGGTTCAAATCAAAGCTCTGCCTCTACGTCATTTTCTCTCCCTTTCTTCTCACTCATGCGTGTTACTTTGTGACTTTATTAACAACTCTTTGTGGACTGCGTCTCAGGGCTTTTTAAGGGTACATGCTACTGCTGCGTGTAAAAGGGAGCTGCGAGCATTAGTGCTCTCTCCAGCAAGGCATCCTAATCCATAATATTCAGGTAATAAGATGCCCCCCTTGTTGGACTCACACCTCTCATACTGCCATGCCAGCTTGTCACGTCATCAGATCTTAGAACTCATATGATAATGCGTCTAGAACTTATGCTTAAGCTTACGTTACCTTATGTAGTCCAACAAAAGAGGGCCTAAATTTAGCCTCTAGAGATTCATGTCAAAGTCTTTCCACTTAAAAATTCCTTTTCCGACCCAACATCTACCACGGGGCTAAAGCATCCACTATTGATTTGATAGCTTAGCTAAATCACTGTCATAGTACATTTTTTGGATGCTGCTAACCCATGACAAATGTTATATTATAGTTAATATTCGATAGAATTTCTATCAAAATATTATGTGTCATCACTCTTCCCTTTATAATTAGCATATAATCATAATTTATAAAAAAACAAATTGAAGGCTTAGTTATATAGAGTGTAAATGAGTTGAGTTTGAACGAGCTAACTTTGACTCATAATTAATTTCGAGCTAAAATTTTTTTTTTAAGCAGGATTGGCCAAGCCAAAGGCGAGCTGCATTCGAGCTTGAGCTAACTTTGAGCTAAGTTTGAGTAATAAATATGTTTATTTTTAAGGTTTAAATTGAGTTGAGTTCATCAAATCTAAATTAACCTATTTTCCACAAGTAAATGAGCTATGTATATAAGTTTAATTTAGATCCTAATAAATAATTCAGGCTTACCTCAATTCAACTAGAACTGCATCACAGTCGAACCGAGCCTGAGTCTGAGTCTGAACCCTAGCCTGAGCCTGAGCTATAGGTCTAGTTGGACAATCTTAGTCATGTTCTCTATCACGTATCAACCATTTGGTTGATTATCAAATTAAGCTACAAAGCGGCCGAATGGGCAGCCCATCACGGGAGTAAGTCTTTGGCTACCTATTTTGTAGTTCCGAATGATAACATTAATTTTGTAACATTTTGAGATTTGAACGCAGATTAGCATAGCTCTTCTATCGAAAAAAAAAAAAAAGCTGCAAAGAGCCGAGGTGTGGTGCTACGAGCAATTAAAGCCACCGTATTGGGGCTTTCAATTCCCGAAGTTGGCAAAAGGGATGGCTTCAAAGCTACGCTCCATAAGGTGGATAGAAGTTGCTTTCTAAGATCGGAATGATACGGACGGCTTCTTTGGAATTGTGGATGCAAAGCAAAATGGTTGTAGAAAGACACAAATTCTGAGTTGGACAACATATGAAGTTGTTTATCTGAGGTGGATAACGTAAGAATTTGATTTCTGTCAGATATAAACCCATTAAATTAAGCCTCGACGAGAATTCTATCAACTTGTAGTTTTTATTAGCCATTAGGTCGTTTCTCTTTTCCAATTAGATTGATCTAATGTTTTTATTAGAATGTAAATATAAAATTTCCGTTCCTTACTGTCTTAAATTTTATGTGTTATAGTATTAGAGGAGCCAATTTTCTTTTGAGAAAAATGAATTAACAGAGCAGCTACTTATTAAAATGTCTCAAGAGTGAACAAGAGAATAGGAGAGGAGGAGAAGAACGGGTTTAAAAAGGTTGCCCTAAACTCATTTTACTATAGACTAGTGCTTTCTAAATTGATTTAAAAATAAACATAAATCATATCCCAGCATAGTTGGTAGATTAACAAAGTTATTACTGAAAAAGTTGACTCATATTACAAAAGAAGGAAAAATGAAAATAATTGATATACTTTGGTTGGATAAAATTTTCAACATTAATGTCTTATAGTGTCACAAACGAATTTCTACAATTCTCGCAGAATCTCCTGCGATACATGTGAATATCAAATTTTATATTTATCAAATAGACTTATATATTCTGAATAATGTCATTAATGATTGAAACAGTTACAAATTTGATACTCAAATCCTTGAAACAAGGCTTACAACAATACTAACTACAACACCACAAGGAATATATTGTATCAAGTTCAAGGGGCACATAATAGAGTAACAAGAAACACAATGTGCATACAACTCAGTGTCTAGTCGCTTTGTTGTGATCACTACAAGCTCAAGTATGCATAGCCCTGCAAAACATCAACAGTAAGTTGCAGAGGGGCCTATCAACGCAGACGTCAGAAATCACCATTGATGGCAACCAAAGGAAAGGAAACAAAGCAAACTAAAGCAATAAACTCGAGTGGGCACAAAAAAAAAAAGCTCACCCACATGATCTCGATAGGGAAGAACATAACATTTCTTTGTCTCTTAGACAACCTAAAATCTCAGGCTCCCTAAAACCCATCTCCTTGGAGAAGTCCCACCTAGCTCGCTCCACACCACACTGGACCTCGTTGGACTAGAGAATGGGGTTGGAGAGAGCTAGACTGGAGGGAGTTAGAGGGTGAGGGAAGGAGGAAATTCAAAAGGGGAGAAGGAGTGAGATTAGCGATGCTCTAAAAAGAAGTGAGGTTGACACTAGGGTTTCAATCTTGGTTGTTTAATTCAAGAACTCTCTTGTTTTCTAGTTTCATTTGTTGCTATGGTTTATATTAGCAACGATAAGTACGACATTATGATCCTAATATCTTATCCATTATTTCTAGCTATAGTAATTTCATTGATTTCTTCCTGCTAATTTGCTAGTTTTTACTTATAATCTACAAAACATTGTAGTTCTATGTAGTGTGTATAGCATATTTGGGAAGTTTGTCAAAGTAACTACTTCTGTTATATTACTACTCTTTATACAAGTTAAACCATCTCGAAATGTTAAATTTAAGTTCATCTATTCTATATGAATGCTGGTGTTGTTTCTTGTTGAGACCTGGTGCAAAACCAAATTCTAATCAGGTTAATTTTATCTGCTCAATTTAAGTACATGCCTTACTAGGTTAAATCTATTGAATGCACTCTCGAGAGTTATTGATTTATGAGGAATAATGAATGCACTCTCGAGAATTAATTCGTGCAAATTCACAATATATCCTGCTTTTTTTTAATAAAAAGTATGTAAATTGATGATTCACATTAAGCAGAGTAATTTGATATAACTTAATACACTGAATATTAAGAGGGATTGGACATTAGCCATTGAACAAGTCCTATACTTGACTGATATACATACCGATCAATAGATAAGTATCGTATCAATAGTGTGTGTGTGTGTTTTGAAAGATATATATGTAAATAAATATCAAATTTATAGAGCATGCAAATAAGTATAGGACTTTTTTAAAGATATATACGCAAAAGAAAATGTTTATCGAAGAGAAAATAGAAGTAGCACTTAACCCCTAAAATAGAATTTATGTGGGCTTCCTGATGGACTAATTGTAGCCCATAGCTTTCGTAGTTTGATGACGGCAGTATTGGTATTTGCCTATCAAAATGGACGATAAAAATAACCTTATACTAATCAATTTCATATTATTAGTGAAGAGTAATGCTAGATAAAGTATTTGCCAGGTCACTATTTTTATACTAGCTTTTCCAAGTCCTTTGGATGGATATCTGGATAGACCCATATCCATCTGAGACCATGAAGTATTGCAATTTGTAAACCTAAAATCCAAAACCAATATAGTACCTTTTCCGTATATCAGACATTAGGAATTAAGGATACATTGACTACCTCAGAGGAGTAGAATAATTTTCCAAATTGGACTACAACTAGCACATATTCTTTCCCAAAAAATTGCAAGCCAATCAAATTGATTTCTTTACTGCAAATAATTTGCAGTTCAGTATGTATAAAAGAGAATAGTAAAATTCTATGATCAACAATAAGGTTCTTATAATTGGATTGATTCATCTTTTTATTTGTGTTCAGAATAATTGGTTGGTCACTGATTAGTATAGTTTTAAAAGTAGTGGATGAAAATAATGAGGTATGCCACTCTGCTGCAAGTGGAAATTAGCTTCCAGGTGACAAATAAGAGGCTGCTAGGATCGAACCAACTAGTTTACTGTTTGTTTCTTTGCCAAATAGTTTCTAATCTCAAATGAAGTATATAAATATATATATCAACTGTGTGTTCTTGGATGGAGATTTATATCCATCACTCAAATGATCCTTGAAAGGGATTGGCCATATCCCTAATATTGCAGGTCCAGTATAGTGTTCGTTTGAATCCTACTAAAATAACTCAAAAGGATTAAAACTTGTGAATAACGATGCAAATGGACATTTAGCTTTCAAATCCTTGGCCCATAACAAGTCTTTATCAGACGAAGGCAACATTAGCATTTTCTTTCTCTTGTGACAATGAACTTCTGGATAGCACTGTAGATATGGCCACAGAATTTGTGGGCCTTTTTTTCTTAGCTAAAAGTTTTCCATGGCAAATACTGTTCCTTTATTTACAAACTTGTCACAAGGGTCAGTGGCATACAGATGGGAATTAAGACAGAGACATTGGCATTAAACTTAGATTGTTATAAATTCAAAAAAAAAAAAAAAGAAAGAAATTTCTAAAACTATGTGATAGAAAGATTAAGAGATGAGCAAATGAAGTCCCATAGTTCTTTTTCATTCTATCAATTAGTAAATACTTAAATCTCTAAAAGCCTTCAAGAGCTAGCCACCCAAAAGGCCTCTGCTTCCCAATTCTCCCTTCTTTTACTCCTCCCATGTCCACCACCACCTTCTTCTATGCACCTTCCTGCCCTCCTGTACTTTGCAATCTCCATTTCCTCTCCATTCTCTTTGCATCCCATGGCATTCATCTCTCTCCCTACAAAACCCAAGAATAACTCCTCTTCTTCTGCTTCTCCATTCTCTGTTTTCATCTCCTCCTCTGCCTCCTTCTCTGGTTTTGCCTCTGTTACATTGCCATCATGGCCATGGCTATGGACAGAGTTGTCGCCGTCGGAGAGTAGGCGAAGGCGAAGGCGGCCATCGGCTCTCTCGGCTTCCATTATCAACGGCTTGACGGCGTACATGATCAGAATTCCATTCTCCCTCTTGCTCACAACCTGAAGGCGGCCTTCGCCTGCAAGCGTCGTAAGAGGAGGGGGGAATCCAGAGCCAATCTTTACCCTCCTAATCCTCTTCTCCACCGTCTCCTTCCTATCTCTTCTCCTTTCCTCCAACTCCACTAAACCAACATCACCTTTCTCCATTGGGAACCCATCAAGCTTATAGTCGTCGGCGGTGTAGACGGCGCCAGTCTCGCAGCCTAACGTCTCAGTGCACATCTCTAGGTTCCTCTTGCCAGTCATCGACGGCGATTGCTTAGGATGGAAGGCTTTCAAGGTGTAAGATGGCTTCTCTATCACTTTGAGAGGGCTCTCTTTCACAGTAGAAAGAGAGCAGAGAGAACTCCACCCATCACCATTACTACTTGCTATCTCCTTCCTTCCTTGTTCAAGTTGGATAGTAGGAGAAGGAAAAGAAGTAGAAGAAGAAGAAAACAGCATGGAAGGCATGATGACAAGGTGAAACAGAGGAAGGTTTAAAGCAAAACAGAGCACAAAGCTAAGCCAAAGAACAAAATAGAGTCATACAATAGTGGGCAATGGAAGAGGAAGAAGAAGAGGAGGGAGTCTCAAACCACAAGAATGGATTGAAAAGAGCATTGTCCTGCCACTAGTTTATATAGAGGTTGGTGGTGGGGGATGGCAAAATTTATTCCCTAGAGCTTTGACAAAGGAAAGGGAATTCCATTCTATATAATTACCAAATATATGGCAACGCATTTAAAATGCTAAAAGGTGAGGAAGAGATCATGGCAGCAATTCATTTCCCCATACATTTACGACGTCTACATTTCAATTTACATTTACATCAACTTTTATTATTATTATTATTATTTATGAAAGCCCCTAAGTTGATAATTTTATTAAATCCAAATAAATTTTACTGAGTTTGATACAATATTAGATTCAACCATCATATCCAAAGGACAAACAATATCATGTTAGATTCATTAAAACTTCACTACCATTTTAACCCCCCTTATGGGTCATATGATAAAGGGGTTTTGTGTTTATATAGTTTATTTTGTTCACTCCTATAACTTTACAGATATAAATTAAAATCTAACTTACCAACTGCTCATGAAACAAAGAATATTTTAGAAAATAATGATATATCTAAAAAGTAAGTTAACTTCAGTGGGGGTTTTTTTTTATGGTTATTATGCATGTATAATTAATTTTAACTCCGTGTAAAGGAACAACTAGTGGTTATAAGTTGTTGACTATGATTAGGAACTAAACCATGAATGCCCAAAGTAAACAATATGAAAATTAAATGATAGGATGTTGTGAATTTTTGAGGAATTGTAGTATTTGTATTTTGTGAGGAGATTGTCGAGTTTAACTCGATGGAGACGTCACCTTTCACACCAACTTTTATCTCCATTCCCATCCAAAACCGACTCACCCCAACTCAACACCAAACTGTACAAAGATTTGCTCGTATATTTCTCGATAGCGACCTCTTTACGTTGCATTGCATTCAAGGATTGAATCATATATATATATATATATATATAGAAGAAGAAGAAGAAGAAAAAGTGCCTAGGAGGGATTCAATGTGGCTACCAACTTAGGTGTAGCTAGGTGAAGGTTTTAATTGTGTTGATGTAAGATAGTTTCCGATTTTGGGTTGGTCTTCTTCAATTCCTTGATCCTAATTAATTATGTTCTTTTATGGATCATTGGGTTGATTCAATGGCTATTATTGTTGGCTTTTTCAAAATTAAGAAAAATAAAATTAGAAATGAAATTTGGGAGGAGAAAGAATTTAGTCATAGAAAATATGATAAAAATTGAGACAATGATTTTTTTTGTTTTTTTTAACGTGGAATAATCTTTCTCGCTAAAGCCAAAAGAGAAAATTAGGGATTCAGTTACATGTAGATTTTAATCTATTTTTATATAAATTATAGATACAAGATTTATTTATAATCACTTTCAATCACACTCTTTCGTGATGAATTATTGAAACTAGATTTTTTTTTAAAAACTTTAAAGTAGGCATGTCATAAAGTAGGGTGTCATAGAGTAGGGTTTGGTTCATCTGATATAGATCGTTTGGCGTGCTTCAAGATAAATGTGGAATAAAATGAACACTCGCACAAATAACTCCTAACACTTTGATAGAAAATAAAGCTCCTTCGAATAAGAGATTTTTTGAATTTTTTATATAAAGTGTGAGAAATATTTCTTATTCAACTACGTACAATCGCTTACTTTTATCCCTTACACGTGATTTCGAAAATATTGAACAACTATTCAAACTATTCATAATCGGTTTGAAATATTGTTGCAAAATCACAGAAATTTGACTTTTCATCGCTTTGAATCTTTAATTTTTTTTTCTTTTGCACCAAAAAATCATCTTGCTTAAATAGTTTGAGTTGATTATACGTAAAATCTTAAATTGTACATCAAATCTATGTTTGACAATATACCACTACCTAATTTCCCACTTCAAAAACAAGAGGTCAACATTCTTGTGGAGGGACTTTTGCTGCTATGGTGCATGCATGAAGTGACACAATTTACTGTGGACACGTTAATTTGGGCTAAATGCTGAATTCATTGAACATGTGTGAGTTGAACTTCTTGCATGCTTGAGTTCAAGCTAAAAGACTATATATATTACTTGTAGCATCATCGCCTTATTAGATTTATTATACTACTGCCGAATTATTTCATTTTTCTTTTAGAATTTATGCCTATCTATAATATAAAATATAATTTTTTTAAAAAAAAATTTAAACACAATTTTAGCCTCATTTTTTTATGAAGATCAAGATGTCTGTAAAACTTTAGTTCCCGTTAACTTTAAAAATATAATTTTCTAATTCTAAACTAATAGCCGAATATAATAATAACTTTATTCTAGAATATATATATACTATTAATCAGAATTACATCTTATACCACGTACTAATTTACCCTTAATAACCATGACCTACTTTAAATCAAATTAAAAGGAGTTCATAGTAATTTTATAAAAAATAAAATATTTCTTCTCATCTTTTAAGATAATTATTACACCCTTATTTTTATTAATCATAAAAAGAAATATCGATTGTAAAATTAATTTAATTGTTAAATTAAAGGAGGTATTATATTATATAAAGTTATCTTAGACGGCGTATATTATATAAATGCTAGAAAGGGGAAAAAAGAAAGAAAAATAATTCATTGGTGAGGTTAGCTATTTAGTCCTATGCGTTACCCCTTGGCTCGAGATGCCATGGAGCCAAAAGCATAAACCTTCGGCAATTAAACAAGTGGATGAACAAAAGTTTGTCAAAGTAAAGATGATGACTTCATCATGGTCTCATTAAGGATTCTTTTTTATAGATCTAGTCGTCAATGGTGCTTTATTGCTTTGGTGTCTCTCTCTCTCTCTTAGGGTCTAATTAGGAGGCAATGTTGTTCTGAGTTGCAAAGTAAATGGTAGTACTAGAAACCCCTTAAACTACTTCAAAGTGCCCATCAAATGCCTACTAGCTAATTGGTGCAAATCAAAAGGCCCCAACCGACCATAGCACAACTGCCCTAGGTTTCATCATGCCTTTAGTTGCCTCTTGAAACCTTTTCCAACCGCTTTATAGAAGCCATAGATGTAGGAATAAAGTTTTGTTTTTTTTTTAGTGTAAATGAAGTTTATATTTTTTATTATTTTTTATGAGTCTAAAAGTTAAATATGAGCTGAATGAATAAATGACCAACTCTATCTAGTTCCAGAGGTATTTAGGTCTTACCGAGACCTGTTCGAACTCATAAACTCTTTGGTTATGAAAAAGTTACCTACCAATTCTACTAGAGTTGATTAATATATATTTTTAAATATATTTTTATTTATTTAATTAAAGCTTTAAGAGCTTTGGAAAAGCACTAAAAGAGAGAGGATTCTCTACTGCATAGGTTGTATGTGTGCTTGGTACAACTGGACAGATGGCACGATCTCATTAATTGCTGAGCCTGCTGCCCCTATTTTGTTCAAGATATCAAAAGAGTAACCCGGAAAGAAGTCAAGAACCTATGCAAACAACCATGGATTTTGAAGGGTATATATATATATGTATATAGATGAATTTGGAGGGGTGATATGTAAAAATCCCTTCTTCTTTTTTAAGCCCAACACTTTCAATGATTCCTTGCTTAATTTTCCCAATCATAATTCAAGTCTTCTGACATCTTGTACCAAAGTGTGAACTAAATGCTCAAAAAGCAACAAAAGAGAACACCTTTTTTAGCTTTACAAGAAGGAAAATATGAGGATTTGTTTTAGGAATTTAGGATCTCAAGGTAACAGGAGGAATCCACTATTGCCTTGTTTACATGAATTTTTCTTCTTCTTCTTTTCTTTTTCTTAATCATGCATGTTGGTGATCTGTTTGCTTACCTAATGGAGGAGGAATAAAAAGACTTGTCGTCATGAAACCATGGACGAATGTCAAACCTAGCAAATAGCCTCTCTTAGAGAGAAAAAAAGTTGCTTGTATTAATGCATACATGCATCAAGCCCTACAACATGGAACAATATATTAATGTGAATTGGAACACTTTTGCTCATCTCTTTTTTGAGCCATTTTCCCACTTGTCTTACGTCTAATCTATTATTTTTTTTTCCTTTTGTCAGATTGTAGTAGGCTATGATAGAAGTCTCCCATGAGTATTGGAAATGATATTTGGTGAATTTACCATAAGGGTGTTATATTTGTAGGATTTAAATTAGTTCAATATATATGAATGAGTTATTCTTTTGTTATAGCCTTCAAATACTTGCCCATGATCTATCTAGATAAAAATTAGTACTCAGTTCTTTTTCGAGGTCTAATGATAAGACACCTTAAAGTTTGCTTGGTTTTTACTTCTCTCTATCTTGTGTCATTGTTGCTTAAAAAGTATCGGTTTTGGTTTTCACTTTTCTCTCTCTTGTGTCACTACTTTTCTTCTTATCTTTTTTCTATTTTTTATGTTTTATCAAAAATATTTATCCATAACGGACCAAGCATAATGGGTTTGGTTTACTTTAGTTGGGTGATGCTTAATAATGATTTTCAATATATACAATTTCAATTGGGGACTAAAAACACTTTATGAATGGGAGGCCGTAACGTGCTGCGTCAAGTAGACAAAGGCTTAGCATGTCCCGCACGTTACCATTTTAGGCTCGAGCTCAAGACTAGCTAAAACAAACCAGACTTAGCTTGGTTAAAGTCAGGGAAGTTAAAGCCATATGCGAGTAAGCTTAATTAAAGTCCATTCATGTGGTGCGTTGTGATGGTAATAGAATTTTTGTGGTGGTTTCACTCGCTAAGAGCTTACTCCATGGGATGAGATTGAATCTTCCTTTTAATGGGGTACCGTGACGGGGGCTATTACAACAATTATCACATTTCTCTTTCATTTGTGTATCAAACTTGTATTATATACTCAATTTTTAATAAAATGCCTACGGGCTTTTCATAAAATAGAAAAATTAAGATAATTCTGATCTAATCGGTGAGAAAACTGAAAATTGTGACCAAGTATTGCCCTTTCAATTGTTCACATCTATTAGGACACTTTGTATTCCCCATTGACCTGGGAGAATTTACAACAATAACACTAAAAGATATTAGAAGGAAGCATGACATTCCCAATGACTAGTGGGCAACAATTTTGAACTTTATCTTGACACTTTGAGATATGCTTAGAGAACAAGAACCCATCACAAATGTTTATAAAAGCAAGAGTGCTACACTAAGCTCTGGTAGAAATCATTACTAAGGTACTCATGGTTAAAGTGGCCGATTCGTGGTTGGCTCCAAATTCTTGTGATGTGGACCTAAATCTTTTTAATTGGCAAGCTATTTGATACCATGTTTGAGTACAAAGTGATCATCTAGGTCAAACATCTAACTCTCTCTTTCTTGCATCATTTTTCCATCTTAGGTTGAAAAAAAGAAAAAGAGACTTTGACATTAAACAAATAGTTGAACAGAATTCTCAAAGGAGATGACATCAAGGAATCCTTTCTTCCCATAGTTTTTGGTAGTGGTGAATCCAAATAGGATGCAAAGTTTTAGCCTGTAATTAATGGTGGTCGAAAACACATTAAAAATTCCTAGTTGGTAATAAACTGGCTCTTAGTGCAAGCAAAAGCTTCAACCGACCATTGAAATATAGAATAACCACCATAGGTATCATGATGACTTCCCTTCATAACCCTTTTCCAACCACCAGTTGCCTGTCCTTCCTTGATTCCTTTTTATGAAAGCAGTACCATGGGAATAAAGGAACTAAAGTAGATTATAAAATGCTAAGGCAAGGAAAGGTCTATAGGGTTGAAGTTGCTATTAAATTCCCATATCTATTTGAATGCAATTTGTAATCTTCATTCAATTTTTTGTCCCCACATTTCGAGAAGCATCTCAATTGAAGACAAACTTATCAACTAATTAATTGGGAAGACCCAAAATGAATAATTAGAATTATGAACGAAGATGACAATAATTACATTACTGCAAGTATTATAGAACTAGAATCCCGGCATCCATTACGTATGGAAACTTGCCATCAAGCAGAACAATAGAAAATATACTGATAGAATTCTGTACATCACTTAAATGAAACATCAAGTTACACAAGTGCAATCCAGTGGATATGCAGGACAAACTGAGAGACACTTAAGAATGGTACCAGTGGTTAAATACCAACTATTGATGCATCTTAAAATCAAGCATCAGAAGAAATGATAAAAAATTAAAAATTAACAAACTACTCAAGAAACATGAAGATTCTGAATTTCAGCTTTCAAGGCTTTGAGCTTTTGCTCAATGTTTGACAACTCGCCCTGGATTTCCTGCAACCGGTCAATGTTTTGCTGGACCGCGTCCAAGTAGGGCTTGCTGATAATCTCAGCAAAGTGAGTGAGCTTTTCAGCTCTGTACAATAGATCCTTCTGCATAGCATCTTCAAGTTCACGCGCTAGAGCATCAGCAACCTTTCCAACCTTCTCCACTGCTTTCTTTCGACGACTGGGAAAATTTGATATTGCTAAAAACCTGATTAAGCAAAATGCAGACAACACCATTTATAAGATCCCTAAGGAAAGACAACTGTAGTTTACTATAATATAATGCATTAGTATCTATATAAGAAATATATGAGAGGGAGTACTTATCTTGGATCTATACTCTATAGTATAATGTGAAGGAAAAGATTAGGCATTGTAGTCCAGTGGTTAAATCCTATTAGATTATGAAAGAGGTCATGAGTTTGATATTCTCGGAATGCTATATGCACATAATTTGAGCCTATTGTGACTCGTTTCTTAATAGGGTTGATTTAATTGTCTAGCCTACATATCAAGAAGAAACCTTTTTTTCTTAGCCTATGATAAGCTTATAGGTTAATAATCTATCAAAAAAAATAATGCAAAAGAGAAGATTGATGAGAACATTGTACATAAATATAAAATAGGATGACAAAAATGGAGAAGTACCTCTATATTATGATGTACAGCACCCATATATCTCTCAATGTAGGGAATTTTCTACATCTACCGCTATAAGTTAACCATGCTTTATCAATGACAACATTAGACAATTATAAAACAAGATATGCAAAAATTGAGTCTCTCAAGGATGATGTTTAAGCTAGAAGAGTTGAGGTCAAACAGTGCAGCAATATTAAAATAAGAGTGTCCTAGTGCATGAAGCTACTACATGAGGGTATGGAAGGGCAAGATATATGCAAGTTACCCTGTTACAAAGAGAGAGAGAGAGAGAGAGAGAGAGTACTTCAGTGACACACGCCTATGGGACGAATGTTCATAGCATGATAGTATGCAAAAACCAATTTCATTCAAGTAGAAGATTCTTTAAGATTGGAGGGAAGACAGGAACTGATATTTGGAGGGAAGTAAAAAGAAGGATCCATATAGATAACCCAAACAGTCAACAACTTACAACTAAAGACTCGGTCGTCATTCCCATTGTTATCATAATATGGACAATTTAAAAGCTTGAGTTGTCAAATTTTGTGAAAGAGACATTTAGCACAAGTCTATCTATATTTTTCCACTTTATAAAAAGACAAGGGACATTCCAAGTACATGATTTGTTTTTCTTTTGTACAAACTTAAATTTTAGTGAGCATGAAGTAAACTTCTTAGGTTCTATATTTAAGAGTCTACAGGTTATATCACACAGATATACATTGACAATATTGTCCCTTTAGTTCCACTTCAACATAAATTCAAAGAAAGATGATATTTCACCTCATGGAAGCATAACCTAGTAAGCATTAAAAGGTCCATGAGAAATCACAATGAGCAAGAGATCGAAATTTACCCGCCAGCAGAGCAGAAGGCAAGAGCAAGAAGATCTTCCAATGTTGTTGGTAAAACAGATGTTAGAAGAGAAGCGGAAAGTCCAGCAGCTCCTAGCCCTCCAAAAGTTCCCAGAACCTTCAGATACATGGACAATGTGGTTATGCTCAAACAAGCAACTACATATGATTCAAAGTTGTATTTAAAAAAAAAATATTAGTACAGCACGGGAACAAGCTAAAAAATTTAAATTCAGATACACAGACATTATCAGGTGCTTAAACATATGAAATATAGGAGATGTCTCTGTGTGATATATAGTTGTTTTCTAGTATTGGACTTCAAAAACTGATTTCAACTGCTTTTACCCAGGATGTCTGTTAGACAACATTAATACTAACAAATCAAAATAAGGAAACCAGCTATATCCAAATCACTGGTAAATGATTAAATAGATTCTAAATAGCTAATCGAATAAGGAGAACCAGCTGTGTTTATGCTATATCAAAGAGTAAAGGTTCTAATACGACAATGAAATTACTTCCTATAGCTAATAAGATGGCATCCACAAGACGCTGGTGTAAAGATAAGATTGCTCTTTTCCTTTCTGTAGAAAATAAAATAATTAAGAACTTCAGTCTATAGAACTGACCGCTTCACGAATTTCCTGTTCAAAAATCCTTGCAGCAGCGCTAACTCTGAAGCTTTCCAACACCTTTATGCTGTGTTCCTCTGCTTTACTAACAAGTCCATCTGTATCTGACTGGGTCCTCTCTTTCGAATTAATTAATGCATCCCATCGTTCATTAAAAAACTCCATGTAGAGACTTGCTTCACGAACATTGCTAGTCTCTAACCACCTTAAATAATCACGAAGTAGCTTCTGAAGAAGTAAACAGTAGGAAGACATTCATGATCTTGTATGTATATGTAGAGAAAATCATAAACCAAGCAAAAAATAAAAAGAATCAACAGTAGAATAATATAATGAACTGCAGCAAAGAACTAAATGCAGAGAGCTCAAGGCTTTGCAGTTTCACACGCTATTTTAGATCTTACACCAGGCCCTTTAATTTGATATGCAAGAGTTTACCATAAAATTAATTTATGAATTTGAGTATTTTCACAACATTAAAGATTGAAGTGATAGAATGAATGGTACCTTATTAAGTCCTCCACTATTAGTTTTGGTATTTCCTTTTCTCCCAAGGAACTTCTACTTGAATGAAATAACTAATTAGCATTAGTGCAGTACATGGTCTTTGTCAGAATGTTCAAACTATCTTTCTATCGATTCTCACAAAATTTATCCTTTATCAGTGCTGCCTCTAACTTCTATCAGATTGTATTGTTTCTTATTCTATCTTTCCTAATAACCTCACTCATCCACCTGAATACTCTCATCTCAACAATGCTCAACATTTGAATGTCCCGTGAACTTCTAAGAGCTAATATTTCTTATTCTATTTTTTCATAGTAACCTCACTGAATGATGTCATCTGCAAACATACATCATGAAACTTCATAAAATATATTTCTAATCAACTCACCTACAAGCAATGCAAGAAGCAAGAACACATGATAAGCACTGGTGCAAAGTGCAAACCTACAGTTCTAGGAGCAAAACTGACAAACAACTATGCTGTCTAAAAAATTTCCTCCCATTTTAAGTTGATTTGAGTGGTACATGTAGGATTTGTTGCAGCCTCCTCTAGACTAGAAGGAGAAGAAAGGAACAGATAGGAGCAAATACTGGGGGAATCCAGGTTTTGTTTATGTTGTTATGCAACCTTGGTTGATGTGAAACTATCTTGACTTAAGTGCATGTCACGTAATTTTATCATGAAATTATCACTATTTCACAACTAAGTCTAAATATTCAACAGTAGCAGACATGCCTAGAAAATTTCAAGTTACTTATTAGCCGCTCTCTACTTATTTTATCTCTTTCATAGCATTTGTCCGAGATGACAACATTTCCTCCTCAGATTTGATGGATCAAAGAATAAATGATTGAAATCTCTTTTCCTGCAATCTTTCAATGTAAGGATCTTTGCACATCATCGAGAGTTGCTCATTGGATTCAGCCAAAGTTACAGAATAGAAATACTTTCTTGTATTTTTCTCAATATATGATCTAGTTATATTCTTCATAACATGATAGTTATTTCCTACCTCTCTTTGTTCTATCTCGCATATTTCCATCAGGAATGAACTTCTGATTAGAGTAGTCAATATTTCTCTTTCTCTTGATCAGTTTAACTATGAAAAGTCCTTCCAAGATTGAAGTGTACAATCTGTCTGTATGTGGATGTTTTAACCACTTGTAGAACTACACCACTGATTTAGCCTTTTATTTCATAAATTGGTCATACTTTTACTTTATGATGTTTACTTAACAGAGGAACTATAGGAAACGCAAGTATTAAATTCAATGGGCATTTTTATTTTTAACTAATGCCCTGCTGCAGAATCCCTAATTCCTTACCCTTAGCATGCACAACCACATCATAGCAGTTACATTGAGAACTTGTTTATTTGATAGCCTGATATCAGTACATTCCAGAATTTGCTGAAATCTCCTTTTTCATAATTATAAACTATCCCTCAAAGCCAGAAACATTAAAAAAAATAATAATAAAAAAATAAAAAAAAAAAGCCCACTGGAAGTGAAACCTAAATTTCTTCAGCTGATTAGCATATACTTGCATCCAGAAAGCATTTCGTAAACCAAGTTGTACTAGCATGCTTGATCTCAAATGGCGATGGAAGCATCTGGCTACAAACCAGCATTCTATTGTTACAGTAAAATGTATCATTTGCCAATCAAGGTCCTTATAATTGGACAAACTAACAAAGCCCACATACTGTCACCACCTTACATTAATTCAACTAGCATGTTACAGGAACTTCATTAAAATTCTAGTGTAGATTTAATATCGCTGAGCAAAGTATTAATTACGTTCCAGTCAGTTTAAGAAAAGAGAAATATAGAAGTTTACCAAGTACAGACATGTTTAAAAATCTTGATGT
Organism: Typha angustifolia; assembly: GCF_048772165.1. Taxonomy (NCBI): domain Eukaryota; kingdom Viridiplantae; phylum Streptophyta; class Magnoliopsida; order Poales; family Typhaceae; genus Typha; species Typha angustifolia. Next base: position 4,455,955 of record NC_133246.1, on the reverse strand, counting down.
GTTCTTAAAATGCAAAAACAAGATCTTCATCACAAAATTGTAACTATCTAGATGCTTGGTACTCCCCTGTACAATAATATGCAGAAAGAAAAGTAAAATGCAATAATTAAAAAAAATACATATATTATATTAAGAAAACTGGATAAATTAGCAAAGGAAAGGAAGATACTTGTGCATCAGAAAGAGCAGGACTGAGAATTTCATTTTGAACAGTTGATGTGGCAGGGATGGAATTGGCTCTTTCTCCTTTAAATGCATAACTAGAAATAAGGTCAATGTTTGACAACTGAAGAGTGGAGGCCATGAGCTTTATTGCTCGAGCTTTTGCGGTCTCAATCTGCAGTTGCAAAAATATTAAGTGAGAAACAAATTTAGCAGAAATGGCATGTCACCTTCACAAGATGGAGCATGTTAGTACCATTAAAGCTAGGAGGCAGATGATAGTACTATACTACTATTTGGAATGATATGAAATGTCAAAAATCAAAATAATTGCTAATCAAAAGAGAAAATTAGTTGAGCCTCGCAAAATAAACACTTGGATCTATTCAATGTATTCATAAGTTGTAGAAAAAAATTTAGCTTTTCTAAACATCACATACAAGAGATAACATCTGCTTCCTCCAAGAAATGCTCTCACCCTCCATCTTCACAGCATACTCTTTTGCACTAGAAACAACATCTTTGATGGATGTCAAGTTCTGGATGGCATTTTCGTGTTCTTTCTTCACAACTCTTTCACAAGAATTTAGCAAACGATCTGCAATTGCAATCGGTGTTTCAAGTTTCAGTCGCACTCTTTCCATTCCAGTATCTGTTGATCCATCCAAAAAACTGTACAGGAACTTCTCGAGTTCATAAAATCTACTAGTGGTCCATCCAGGATCATCAAACAAAACCTTCTCATAGCTTATTCCGTCACCTAATGAAGAAGAAAGTTTTGCTTCCAGTGCAGACCTTGCAGAGACAGGAAATAACCTTATATCTTCTATATTGAGCAGCTTTCTAGTATTTTCTTTGATAAATGCAACAGCTTCATCAAGCTATATCCATAGAAGAGAAATAAGAAATGAGCAAAGGGAGGAAAGCAAATATATAATCTAATTGGGCAAATGGCATGGCAATTGAATATTTATATTTCATGAGATTTTAACAGAAGAGAAATTGGCAAAGTTAAACCTCACTATTGGTCCGATATAGATCTAGTTTGTTTAGCACAAATACAACTTTTTTCTTCCATTGCTGCACATATTGCAGAAACGCAACCTACAAATTTCAGAGGTGGAAAAGCATTAATTATTTCAAAGGTGGATCAATAAATTTCTTTATTGAAGCAATATTAGGAAATGACTACCCAACACCCATCGTGAAGATAATAGAATTCTTGACACAACAATGTAAGGTTTAACGAATAGTACTTCGAAAAATATTCAGAAAAGTGTTGATGTTGAGCAATTCTCAAATGATCAGTTTGAATTTGAATAATAGACTACCAAAATGCTCAAAATAGAGAAACCCACCATGCCAATCTACTAGCAATATACTTAAAGTACAAACTTTTCAATAAAATATTTCTACATTTGTATCTCAGTACTGCTAGCACATTATAACAAATCTTATTTCTAAAGAAATGAAAGTACAAGAAAGATAAATTATTATGGGAGCATCAGTTAGTGACAGGAAGGCCTGCCCTTTGCATCCAAGGGGTCATGGGTTCAAGTCATAGAAAGGTGGAAAAAATAATTCAATATGACTGTATGATACAGTTTTTATTTTCCCTCCAACAGTATATTATTCTCATAACAGAATTATATGTGAAACAATACAAGACCCAACCCTAGACTAGGTTCAGAGAGAAGGGAAAAAGACGAGAAGATTTTATATGAAAATATATTGCTTGATATGAAAGAGGAGGCCTTAGCCCTATTTATACAAAGCCACCATATATCTAAATAAATGAATAAAATACAACTTTAATAAGTCTAATAATATGCATGTTCGTAAAAGCAATATCATGTGCATATATGGCATCCTCCTCCCATATAATAGAAAAGACATACCTCACTTTCAGTCAATGGTCGGTCTGCTGATATAGTGAAAAGTATCAAATCAGCACGGGGCACAAATTCTTCAGTAAGTCGTTGTTGCCTTTGTAGAATTACATTTGTTCCAGGAGTATCAACTAGGTTCATCTGTTTAACAAAGTGAGCAAGAGATCTCGTAAGAATGATAAGAATAATAATTAGTCTGAGATATCTGCAAAGAACTAATAAAAGAACTAGACAAGTTCAGCAATAACATTACACATTGAGATAGAATTATAGAATAACATGAATTGAATTATAAGCCATGCAAGGATATACATAAAGGCCTACAGCATAAGCGTAAGTGAAGTAGATGCTTTTCCCAACATCATAAGAGAGTGATTTCTTTCCCTATTTGCTTAAACCTTCCTGCTCATCTTATGCAGAAGTAGGAGCTTTAAAAAGGTGCAATATGAGACATAGAGAAACCTTCCTGCACATCTTCCCATAATAGACTACTTATGCACTTACCCACAAATAGAAGCAACTTTGTAGATTATCACCTCATTCAACTATGATGTTAGTGCATAAGACAAAGGACATGCCATATATGCAAATTCTAGCTATCTGCTATCTATAAGTGAAATTTCACTCACATGGTAATGTATCATGAAATGCGTCATTGTGGGACCCAGAAGTTAGTCATATGATAGATCCAGTAGTGATATGAAACATAAGAAACAGTACATAGAAAAGTTTGAAATTTACAAATGCCAAGTGACTCAAAAATGAAGAATCTAAATCAACCTCTCTAAGCTTTTGGACACATTCAGAGCAATGAGTTTAAGCTGTGTAACAAACATACTGGAATCTAGAATACAAAACTTCATCCTTTTATAGCTTCTTTTATTGTTCCAAAGTTCTATAACACACTTCATGTGTTCTCATCTATCACTCTATGATCACAGTGATAGTTGACTAGTTACTTCTGATCTTTTAAGAAGTTGAAGTATTTTGATCATACAATGCATTAAGGAGACAATCAGAAATCATGTGATACAATCTTGCAGATTTGAGAAAAATAACATGAAACTCTGCAGGAGAAAAGGAACTTTGGCAGTGGAAGTTCTATGATGGCTCTGTCTCCTAACACCAAGCTAGTGAAAATAATGATTTTAACTAGATAAACAAATATCAACAACTTGGGATCTCAAAAGTGTACTGACTTCCTTCAGTATTGGTGAAGATAAATAGCATATGAATTGACCATCTGGATGTCTCTCACAACGTTCTTGCTCATCAGAGTCTATCTCAGAATATGAAAGTAGAGTGATCTCGTTAGTTGTAGGAACCACACCTTCCTTCAGGTACCTCCTTCCAAGTAAAGCATTTATAACAGTTGATTTTCCAGAATTAAATTCACCCTGATATTAGCCAAGTGAAATAAGTATCAGATACGGAAAGAACTGACCTAAAACAAGATGTTTAGCTGTCTCGTAGAAAACAAGCAGTGTCGTGGAAGGAAATGTTTGAATATCTCTCAAATTCTGAACATCTATCAGTTATCATGACTAATATCAGCTTTAAAACTGGATATACAACTTGACCCTTTGTGTTGCCATAAAATGTGCACCAGAGTTCGCTACGCTATTATTTGTCACATGCAAGCATTCTGTTCATTTAAATGATGTTCCTAGTGTGACATAATTGCATGAAAGGAATGACTGATAGATTTCAATTAAATTGGCAAGTTGCAAATAGATGAGTTTTCTTATGACTACTCAAAGACCAAAACAAATGACTGTAAAACTTTAAATTACTAGCATAGACAGATGATATTGATGAATCGAGGAGCATGTTTTTGGTGATGTTTGCAAGCCCTCCTCAATGCAAATTCGAACATCCCGAATAGGTGATCAGTTATCATTGAATCCATACCATGTTTGTAATACTGATAGCAAGTATAATTTGGAACTTACTAGCACAAGAAGTACCAAAAATTCCACTACTAAATAATTCATTTATCCTTTTACTTTTTTTCTCTTTTACCATCCAATTCTAAAGTTGGATCTTGACTTCATTTGGTAAAGGCAGCAAAAATTCCATCACTTAATAGTTTGTTTATCCTTTTAGTTCTTTTTCTTTTACAATCCAGTTCTAAATTTAGATCTTGGCTTCATATGGTAAAGGCAGACAGACCTTAACAACCTGTAAATTCAGTAGATTCAAGGTAGATAATCCATCCTTTTCCTAGGCAAGATATGTGGACTTCTCAATTAATAGGCCTAAGAGCAAAGGTATGAAACAAGATCCAGAAAAACAACAAGATCCAGAAAAACAATCTCCTCTGATTTGAATTGAGATATGTAGAGAGCAGGAAAAAAGATAATTTCTTTCACTTTGAAGTGAAGATAGATCGCCGTGCCATGGCATGTGTTGCGGCACTTGCCGGCCGTGTCACAAGAGAGGGATAGAAAAGGAGGAGGGAGACTAGTAGCGCTTCGTCGCCGTCACCGCCACTGACCTCACCGTTGCCCGTCAGGTCGTCTTTTTCCTTGAGCTAACAAAGGCTAGGGCATCCACTTCGCATTGGTGACCTCAGGCACGACGGGCAATGGTGAGGTCAGCAGCGAGCAGCGAACGACGACGAAAAATCTTTAGTGAAGCGCTGCTTGGAGGGTGCCTTGCGGCATTGCTCGTGCCACATGCCGGTACGCCGCCGACACGGCCATCGTTGGTGAAGAGTAAATAATCATGTGCTAATCATCAGTTTCAGTCATCGAATCAATCACAAATACATGGCTTTTGAACTAATTTAAGGATCAGCTTATACTTTATTAAAATATATGTTCATTCCTAGATTTACTTAAGAAGAAAATTTTGGACCCCACAAACACAAACATGAAAGGGAACCTAAAACTTTGCAAAATCAAATCTTTCCAGATTTTTTTTAAAATTTTCCTACAAATAATGCTACAAAGAGATTAAAAACAAATTAATGATTAATCTAACAAAAAAAGGACAATAAAACCCTAAACAAAAAAACCATTTGCTTTACATCAAGTGATACCTAAATAAGAAAATAAAAAATTTGTACCAATTATTGATGCATAATCAAGATATACTACCTATGAGAACTAAAATCTAACTGGTAGAGAAAACCATTTAAAATCAAAAATGTTGACATCCAGTATTTTTAAGGAAAAGAACTGCTGTCAAAATCATACCAAGACTTGGACATTCTACCTGTAGCCTTTAAGACAACTTTATGTAAGCAACTAAATTAGATAGCAATTGGCGATATAATTCAATATTAAAAATTGATTGCAGTCTCTAATAGAGATAATAACAGAATCTCAAGCTTCCAGGAAATGCATACTCTTGCAACTTAAAAATTGCTATAATCAAAATTACCACAATAACCAACAAAAATGGCTCACTGAGACGAGAAGCAGCATCTGCTATAAGAGAAACCTCCTTCATCTGTCACCATATATGAGCAATTATAGTTTCATGTCAAGCATATGCTGAAGAAGGTGTGGAATAAGAAATGAATTCATTTGAGTGCATCTTCAACTACCAAATGTGTAACACTAGAAGATCACCATTGGCGCAGCTTTGCTGATAACAGCAACAGCTTCATTTAACAGAAGTCTTTCCATTTCTATCAACTGTATCTCTCTTTTGTCTAGTTTTGTAAATCCTGCAATTCCTTTCTTTCCATTAGTTACAACTCTGATATCCTCGACATCCATTTTACTAGAAATAGAATATCCATCTTGCACGACTCTGACAGCCTCATCATTTTCAGAAGAAAGCTTCTCAAGAAGATCGACACTGAAAAGCTTCATATCAGCAAAGGACATGACTACTCCACATGCACCTGACTGGAGCAACTTGGATGTTACACTGGCGGGTGATTCATCACCCACTAAGCCAACTATGCTGAAGAAAATTGGAACCTTTACATGCTGAATAGAGCTCCTTAGTACCCTAATGAAGTTGTCAATGCTGGTGCTAATTATAAGAAAATCAGCACCCTCAGAACTAGACGCGCTTATAGCAGAATTCACGGTTTTTATTATTCTTGCAACAAGAGGAAGATATACGGTATCAGATTTAGATTTCATCATCATATTCCTTGCAATGATTGTAGGAATGCCTGTGTCACAAAGAAAATACATAATGTCGTCATGAAAATGGGAAGGAAAATTTTAAGCCAAACAAAATGTTCGATCCAGAGAATACAAACACATCCTTGGCACGTAAAAGCTTATATGAGCATAAACAATAGAATTTCTCTTTCCAAACGAGATACTTATAAACATTAGCAAAAAGAATGGAAAATTACATTTCAGGCTACAGCATGTATAATATGACAAGCAGGTCATCAGGTATTAAGCATATAACTAGACAAGAACTAATGTGAACCATCTGGCTTCAGACAATTTGCTATGATATGTCACTGGAACAGCACGTAGGAGGTGCCATTGGCATGATCACACTTAGTCTGAACCACTAAGTGGCATTGCACTCAAAAGTTCCTCAATCTAATTGAAGTTTTTAATTAGTAGATATATGGCATAGTAGCTCCCAATATTTAACCGAACATTATGTAACCACTGCTATGCATTTACAGTCCTCTTGCTTGTCTTGTTTCTAATAGGTTTATTAAGTTATCTTACACAGTCAAGAATTAATTACCACAATAACCTTTTACTCACACTGAACCACGCAATTTTGACATCTGAAACACCAAAAACAAGCATTCGTCTATATCCAAGTTCAAATTGTTCACACAAGCATTCTATGACAAAGCTATTGCATCCAACTGCTTGGGTGAACAATTTGAACTTGGATATAGACCTTACTTCAAAACCTTAACTAGACTATCTTGATGTTGGCAAACAGATCCACTGTGATTCCCTACAATTCCAAAATAGAAATTTGCAAAAACTGGTCTATGTACTTCTCCTAAATTCTATAGACAGAATGGAGCAAATTCAGATGGCCACGTACACCTCCCACATGTTCCTTTCAAATTCAACATTTTTCTCCATGAATCATAGTCATATTATATAGGTGACATTTGAAAGCATCCTAATTCCTAAAATTTGTACTCAATCAGAAGTCTTAAGATTAAAGAAAAATAGAGAAACAGAATATCCAAAAGATTCAAGAAAAATGGAACGAAATAGAGATCACAAACGGACGATCCAACAGAAATCCAAACATTGTTACTAACCATCATCCGACAGAACAACCCCACTAGCTCCCACCGCAGACGCAACATCCACCCGCTCGGAGATGAGGAGATAAGCCCTATCCCCAACCACCGACTTCAAAACGCAAGCCGCCTCATAGACCCGGCCGCCGCTCTCCTCTCCGCCGTCGAGCACCACAATCCCGACCCCTTTCGCCACCGCCGCGCTGATCGCCGCGGTGCTCTCCTCGCCGCCAAGCACCTCCTCGGTGCTGAGGCGCAGCACAGAAGTCGGCACCTTTATCTCCGGCCGCTTGAATCCGCCGGGGAATAGGGTTCTGATCTGCTCGGGGGAGTTGGAGGACGAAGAGGAGCGGGAGGAGAAGTCGGCGCCGGAGGCATTGATGGGGTGGTGAATAGCGCGGGGTTTGAAGTGAAGCCGGCAGAGGGGAGGGGATAAGTGGAAGGGGGTGGGGAAGAGTGGGAGATTGGGGAGGCGAGACGCCACGGAATAGTTGCAAGGAATAGAGACCATGAGAAGATTAGGAATTCGGATAGATCGAGAGAGAGAGAGAGAGAGAGAGAGAGAGAGAGAGAGAGAGAGAGAGAGAGAGAGCAGGAGAGAATAGAGGGACCTTATCCGAATCTGAGAGAGGAGGAGAGGATGTTGGCAGTGGTTCTGGATAGGCGGCGATTACGTTCGTTGTCTGGAAGCGGGCAGGCGGGTAAAATGCAGTTAATTTTGATATTATTCAATTTAATTGCACAATTTTGTGTTTCTTTTCTTTTCTTTTCTATTATTTTTTTTATATTTTATTTTGGGGAATGATAAGTTTTGGCAATCTATGACTGCATAATATTATGGCACTTAACTCGGTTGAAGGTTGTATTGGACTTTTCTCGAGAACTACCCTCCCAAATGCTAAAGTCGATGATCAAAAGCAGTGGTCTTTCCATGCGAACACCCCTCTCAGGTGCATCTCAAGCAAAGGCAAGAGGAAACAACACCGGACGAGCTTAAACCAGGCAACATACTTGCTGGGTAGATGTTGCCTAGTGTGGTGGTCAGGAAGGTGGTATAGGAATCTTCATCAGCTTACATTCAAATCGGTTCATCAGGGGCAAAGCCATCTACTTCGATTATTGCTTGAGCACCTTTCACGGGGAAGCATTGGCTCTTCTTTATGGGCTCGAGGTTATGCAGGCTTATGCTGCAAATAAAGACTTCTGAATTTTTTCCAACTCTCAAACAATTGTAAAAGCCATGAACGATCAAAATGTTTGCATTAGTTAGATTATTCTTTCGATAGTGCAGGAATGTATCAGGTGGACTTCTTCTCTCCCCTCTATCAGGTAGTTTTTACAACCAGGTGAAACACCAAGGCCTACTCCCTTGCTAGTTTAGGCATTCGAAAATGTATTAGTATGGACTATGGAATGGACTAATCTTCGTAAATCTTGATTATACCCCTTTTAACTTAATAAAATTGGTCTATAGACCCTTAAAAAAAATTTAAAAATTGGGTTGAAGGTTTGCTAGCTTAGCTGGTGGGGGGCACTTTTGGTATAATCCAAGCAACGGGACTTCGCCCTTTTTATCCTTGTCTCTACCCTTTGGCATATGTATTTGGAAGGTGAGTAACTTGGGTTTGTTTCTTGGCTTGGAACACCCCCAAAACCTTTATTTTGGTGTAGCATCCTACTGGTTCTCTTGGATGATTACGCTTTGATCTCTAGCCCATGTATTGCTGCACCAACTGCCCTTGTCTGCTAGGTTTGTTAGTTGGTCTCCTCCTCTCCCTATCTGGGTCGAGTTGGACACTACAATGCATACCATATTAGCATGCCAGAGGGGTGCATTAGCTTAATTATTAGGGAACCTAATGGATACCCTCTATATGCAAGTGTTGAGAAAGATTACCTGTCCTAGTGTTATCGTTGCTGAAGCCGCAGCTCTACGGGTAGATCTCCTAGCACGTAATTTGCTATGCCACGCTTGCTCGCTCATTTTGGATTGTGGTGAGCTACTAGGCTATATCTCATTTTCGTCAATCCAACACTGTTCTTCGGATGCAATTAAGTGGTGAATTAAGTCGCTTTGTTTGCTTTATTCTCTCTTCCATTGTATCTCCTTCCTGGAAAAGCTTAACTCAGCTCGGCTCAATTTAGCTCTAGCTCAATAAGACTCAAGTACTCGACCTCAGCTCGATGGGCTTACGCTAATATGCATAACAAGATAAATTCTAAAAGCCAAGCAATTAAAAAATATAAATTATAAAAGATAAAATTAACATAAACAGTGATACAGAATTACCGATAAATAATTACCATAAAAATTATAATTATTTATGTGAATATATACAAGATAATGCATCTAACTATGATGATTCAATTGCTTGCTGTCAAAGCTAATAAGAACCAAATATATGATCATAATCTACAAATAAATTTACATGAGTCGATGCATATTGCAACAAATGCTACAATACCAAGTCTAATCGGAGCCTGCTTGGCTTAATCTTTTTTTCTTTTAGCCCAAAACTTTGCTCAGTCTAGGAGCCTCAGGAGCCCACGGGCTCTTTTGACAGCCCTAATATATATTCCTCACACACACACACACACACACACACACACATATATATCTTAGAATTTCAACAGTACATATTAAAATAAAACACCGTTATTCTTTCTCTTAAATTTCTTTAGACTTAATTATATATTTACTGAAAAAATAACCTGAAGAACATCTGTGACGAAAAGAAAAATGTACTGAGGGATAAACATATAAATTTCAACTTTGCAAGGGCACGTACGAAGAAAAGAAATTCGATAAAAAAAGTGAATCAATTGGTGCTATACTAAACATATTTCTGTCTCAAATATGAACTTTTAACTCAAATATTGGAATATGATAAAGATTTAACAATATCCTAACTACACGATTTAGTCATGCTGATGCGAGAAGTATAAAGTATATGTGAGATCCCTGAGGCGAGAAATGGAGAATCACTTAAAAGCTTATATTTCACAACTATATCTCCATATATATAAACTGACAACAAACATAATAATAGAGATTAAAGACTGGATAGAAGCTGACTGATAAATAACTAAAAGCCTTTAAAAGTTTACTGAAGTCGCTCATTTCACATGCCCAAGAAGAATGACGATTATTGAATGCATTCAGCTAAAGTTTCTTCTGCCCAAATGAGCTTTCTTCTCAAGATGAAGTAGCAGTCACCTTCCCAATTCTTTGGAGGTCGAATATTTCAATCCAGTAGCCATCAGGGTCTTTGATGAATGCAATGCCTTTTATTTTCCCTGCATCCAGAAGTCAAATGGTTCATACGTTTTAAAAATTCACTTGTTAAATAATAGGGAAGAAAACACTATCAAGATAACATTTGTTATGCTACTTCTAGCTTCATCTTTAACGTTGCAGATCATATAGTATAATGTCTTAATCAGAGTATGTGTAGATGACAAAAAGGTAATAAGGGCAAATGGAAAATGAAACTTGAATTACCATCATCTGGTTTCTTCACAAAATCCACTCCTAGACTTTCAAATCGTTCACATGCCTTGTATGTGTCATCAACAGTAATTCCTATATGACCTGAAAAGTGGAAGGATCTTCCAAATGTAAGTATCAAGTACAGTATCTAAATGAACTTTTATGCAGAATAGACACATAAAGTATATTAAGATTCTTGCACTACACACCAAAGCCACGAGGGTCTGAATTCCCATTGTGGTAACCTTTGAATTCAGGATCATTTTCTGTTCCCCAGTTGCTAATGGATATCGAATAAGAAGTAGAGATGAAGATATAATTAGTTAAGAATATTTCCAGGATAATGAGAAAGTGAAGCTCACAAGGACTGTAAAAAGAGAAATTGAGTAGCAATCAAAACGAAAGAGACAGGTGTCCTCACTGTGTGAGCTCAAGAGTGGCCTTCTGGCTAAAGGTCCACACAGTTCGTTGAGTCGGATCAGCTGGAGCTGATTCAGTATCCTGGGAACGGGAAAAAAAAAAAGGCAGTACGTCAAAATATTCACCGCACCATTGGACACAACAGTATGTTTTCAGTAAGACAATAAAAACAGAAACTTTACCTCATATCCAAGAAAATACAAGCTGAACTTCATTTCTGGGAAATCAAGCCTCTTTAATAACCTGATTTATTTTTGACAAGTAAAACAATATAAAGTACATATGACATATCGACGTTCTATGAACTGGAATAAAGCTAGATTCTAATGCAAAAATAGATGTTGATCAGTGCTAAACCTCATCATTAAGCAACATGCGTGTGATGGAAAGGAATAAAATTTAGCAATTCTGTATTCTCTGAGAATTCAACTTTTAAGTTTATGGAAAGAAGCTTCTCCTGATAAAAACAGTATTGACTTACATTAGAGAGTCAATTTATATCAAAGTCACATAGTTATTCCAAAGTGGTGTTACGCTAAGTTTCAGTAAAGGGGTGATTTAAGCCCCCCGGTCATGTGTCTCATTTGGTATGTTATACACGTGACTAATTAAGACCAAATAATGATGTAATGAGTAAACACAAATGGAAGGAAAATGAAAGGATAGTAGCCACCATATTGTTGGGAACAAAGAAGAGGAAGAAAGTGAAGGCCCACTAAAATTTAGGTCAAAAGTCAATTCTTTTTTCTAATAGTTGATCGAATTTCCAATCGAATTATCTTTCTATACGAAATTCTTTCTCTCGCAATCCAAAAGTTTCGCTATGGCTGGTCAAGCCAAGCATCAGCTACTTTAGTAGGTTTGTCAAAAACGGGTCTGATTACACCTAGATGATGACTCCATGTGGAGCCTGGTCACCCTACACAAAGAAGCTTGCTTCCAACTTGGTGGACGAGAAGAGAGGGAAAAAAGTTATAAAGAATCCAAGCCTGATTTTCTGTCAATTTTCTGTCTCTTATCTACGAAGTGTTTGATAGGACTGATGCCTAGTTTAGACAGGTGTAAATTAGAATTGGTTAAGAACTTAAATTCTAACATCATTATGGCTTGAGCGCTTCCAAATAAAGGCTCAATCCATAGATGAAATGTTAAAGTGAGCAATTAGGTAATAACTAGAAATTGCGACTGCAAAGGACTGTTAACAATTAGGACATTAATGAAAGCTCAAAATGACAATTCTAGTAGGTATAAGACTAGGAATCAACCCTAATTCAGGCTTTAGGCAATTCCTACTCTAATGGCTAATCTAACATCTAATTTACTCGATATGGTTAACACTGCATCATAGATTAACCTTTCTCAAATCTAAATAATTCAAGGCAAACTGATGAGCCTAACCATTAATAAATTAGAAAATGTAAGAATCCCTAAATACATCGGGTCTATTTTCTCCATGGGTAACATTTGATCCTACTGCACGAGGTTCTCACTATTGCAGGATCTAGGGAGAGTAAGATATACCACGTTAGCTTCATTATTGAGAAGGTTCATTTTCATAACTTGAACTCATGGCAAGTTGGATGCAGTGGGCAAGTCTTATAGTCGAATTAATTGGCGCCTGCGCCTTCTATTTTCTACATGGGTAACTCAATGATCAATTTAAATGTAAGTTACACTAATGCTGCAAAAATTTCAGCAATTTTTGTTTTCCTTTTCACATAGCAATGTTTTTATGTTATGTACATTTTAGTTAAAAATTCTTCATTTACTTGAAGTCAATATGTAAATCTTTCAAGAATCATAGAGGAGACGTACACCTAATCTAGAATAAGCCATGATATAATGAACCTAAAGTTTGTGATCAAATAAATATTTCAAACTTGTAACCAATCTAACAAGCTTGGTCTCAAACATTACCATATCACATTAAAAGAGAAAAAAAAAGACTCGTCACGGTCACTTCCTCTAATAATTAGGATAATGAAAATAAGCTATATCATGTCAATCCATTTGACGGGTTCAAGGCTCTTACTCAAACAGCTTAAGTACATAAAAAGGGCTTATCCTCCGCAATCTTTTGCAAACAATATTAAAGAAAGAAATATGACTAAGCTCAGAAAGCATATTCAAATAAGCTTAGCTTACTTCATTCCCAGTACACGAGAGTAGAAGTCAAGACTAACTTTAGGATCTTTAATCCGAAACATCTGCAGATCATAAGTTCACAACCAAGACCCAATTAAGAAAGCGGGAACAAGACCAACACAATGAATTGAACAAAGAACGGGCTAACCGTCTGCTGCAAGAAGTAGCCCTTGGTGGCCTCATTCTGCTTGGATTGGAGACCTGGGTTGTTCTCTGGAGACTCCTTAGACTCGGAAGATGTGGCCATCGAAGAAGAGAAGGGACGAAATCGATCAAATCTCTGCAAACAAGCATCAACGATGTCAACTTTAACAAGATAAGAGCGATTAGAAAAGGCCAGGAATGGGAGACGAACCCTAATTTGGGTCGACAGAGAGATGGGTATTGCTGGGATTGAAGGGAATGTGCAGGAGAATCGGAGAAGAGAGGAGGAGAGAATGGAAGAACGGAGAAGAGCGGCGGCCATGGGCAGGTGTGTTCGACTGCTAATATATTATCCAATTTGTCGGATTTAAGTAATTATTCATAAATATTTTGGGCAGTATAGAAGATTCGTGAAATCATGCGATTGTGTGATTTCTAGCCGTCTGATTAAAAATTCACGGGTGGATCTTTCATGGACACCTCTTATTTACCTGCATTAAAATATTTCAAAAATATTACATTGGTCTAATAACCTTATTAAGCTGTTAATTGAAAGCTTTCTATCTTATACTTTATATATATATATATATATAAATTAAAGTTAAAACTCATTAAGAATCAAAATGATAAAATACCCAAAAATTACTAGTAGAGAAGAAACCCATTACTGAAAGAAGAAGGATGAAGCTTGAGAAGGTTGGATGATAAATATCTAAACTCAGGGACACCTAAGTTTAGAATGACATCTAGTGGTCAATTTTAAAAATATTTTTTTCTTATTTAATAATTATAGCTAAATATTATAATAGTCTTACTCTATAATACAAATATTTTTTATTAAAATTATATCTTATGTTACGCACTAATAAAATTATCAATATACCATTAATGTTCATCGCATCAATCTATTTTATATTAAATTAAATAGTATTTCTCGTAAGTTCATAAATTTTTTTTAAAAAATTATTATATATTACAAAATTAAAATATAAATAAACTTTAAAAAATAAATACTTTATTTTGAACATGATAAATAAAAATATCTATTCTAAAATTACACTTATTTGTAGCAGAGGCGAGGAAGCCCTAAGTTTAGAAAAACTTAGGGTTAGCAAGTAGAAAAAACAACTTTGTGGCCCGTAGTTTAGCTAGGCTTGCCCTAGCAAATCGGGTTAGCACGGTATGGTTGAACCCACCTTGTGACTTCTATTGTAACCTTTTCTTATCGGAACGAATAAATCTTTGGATCTTTATCAGAAAAGGAAAAAAAGTTTAGAAAAACTTTCTTTTGACTAAGGTGAAAAGAGCTGAGAGCATTATTCCAAAGTCAAATTACATAAAAGGTGAATGGAATAGTGGCTTGTAAGACCATCAGATTGTAGTGAAAATAATATAATCCTTGAGCTGAGATCGGATTAGCTTCCACACTTCCATCGTTGAACTTGTTAGATCATATCATACTGAAGCCCAGAGTGGCACAAGCCTACAAGGTGGATATAACATTCAAAATTGGTGCTGCTAAAATTTGGGATAGTAATTTCTATTTATTCTAGCTATCACTCCCATGAGAGGAGGGCAAACCCTCAACTCACGATACATTCTTTAGAGTCGACCAAATGACTCATTAGTTTGGACATAGTTTCCTGGTTCCTGTGTCTCTATTTTGTTCCTTCCCTTCTTCAATTAGTTTAGTTGGAATGGAAAGAGAACTTCCTTCAGCTTTTTTGTTGCCTGGTTTGGTCTCTCTAAGTGAGTGGAAGAAGTGGGTCATTCTGATGAAAGTAGAAACTAGTATTTCAAAATACGAATATAATAATAATTGTTAATGTGATATAAAATAAATAAATATTCTTTATTTTTATTTATGAAATTATAATAAATACTCTTAGATTTAATATAAAGTAGATTAATGGAATAAATATCAGGGATAAACGATTGAATTGGTGTGTGGTATAAGATATAATTTTGATAAATAGTATTTATATTCTAGAATATAATTATTATAATATTGAATTGTTATTTCGGAATTAAAGGTTGAATTCTAGAATAACAAAAATATTATTCTTAAAGTGAATTGAGGCCGGTGTCTTGTGTACTTCACAACTTAACTACAAAATTATATATATATTATCACGGTAGCAAAACTATTGATCGGGACGGTGACTTACAAATATAAATCATTAATCAGGTGACTTATAGAGAAATTTAAATTACTGTTTGAATAAAAAAAATTATATAAGTCAATTTTCGGTTTAGCGATTTATATTTGGAAGTCATTCAACCAGAAAACAACTTTAAAAAAAATATATTATTAAAATTTCATAATTTTCTTAGCGATTTTTAGTTAATAAAGAACAATTTAAATCTTATTTTTTTATAAATGGCTCTTTTACCCTCTGATAACTTAATAATCCATCAATCACTCAAACCATCATTAAGGCAAAAAGAGTTAACATGCAAAATATCAATTCCCACTATATACTCATAAAGATCTTAATATACTCTCCATAACTAAATCTCTCTCCCTCTCAAACAGTCTAACTCTACTCCTACTCCTACTGTATAATTTGTCCCTATTAGAGATTCAGAGTATTTTAGGGTTTTTTAATTTTTGAAAGCATTAGAATATTCCTTATTCTCTCTATAATTGTTAGGTTGAAATTAATTCAAAATGTTAAGGTCGAATGATAATAACAATATGTACATATATGTGATGGGCCTTAGAGTTGGATGGCACTATGAGTGAATTGTTTGCAACCTTCACATTCACATATTAACTATAGCTATTATTGGTTATTCTCGTCTTCCAAACCTTGGAACTTAGGAGTCATATAAGCAAGAATGCAGGGCTGAGTGGGCCAACGTTTTCAATAGCTCTATCAAGCTTGTAAATGACCTAACATAGAAACTAAAGTTTAGCTTCATTGGACGATATTCTCTCGGACAAACTTAGGGAAAGCTAGTGCCTCTCCCTAGGCTTGCTTTCCAAATGCACCAAAGTTGCTATAAATAGAAACTATGCTCATTAATTATAGGTAAATTTGTATATAATAACACCTTGTCTTTTAATGAAATTATGGTATGGACTATATACTTTTACTATTTACAAATCGAGCCTTAGCGAATATGTACAGAAAATACCCTGTCGTTAGATTAATTAGTTAAATTTAACTAAATATCTTAGTTAAGTTAATTGTACTAACAAAATTACTAAAATACCCTCAACCGATTTATACTAAGGGCATTTTAGTTATTCTAGAAATAAAATATCTCTACCTAATAAAATATTCTCACAGTATTAGTTCAAATCTAAGACATAGTGTATTCTACATACTCGCTAAATCATAGAGTGTAAACCACAATTATATTACAAAGTAAGATATTATATACAAAATTTCCTTAATTATATTTAGACTCTTTGAACTAAATTTTTTTTTCACATGTCTCTTCTAAACTTATTTTTTCAATATATGGACCACACGAACTATTGAAAATATCCCGAACATCATTTTGTTAGATTTTCGTTATATTTTATCACGTGCAGGTCAAAGTGACTAGCTATATCATATATTTATTTTTATGTTCTAAAAAGAAGAAGAGAAGAGAGAAATTTTAGTTTTTCAAAATATCTTTTATCTTCTCAAATTGGTAATTTAATCTTTTCAATCTTTTTCATCGATGTATGTTTGGGAGGCGAGATATTTTCAATAATTCACAGAATTTATGTGTTATAACAACAAAGTTCAAAAGAGATATCTAGAAAAAGAGTAATAATTCAAAGAGGTTAGGTATAGTTATTTTTTAATTCAATTAATAGTTGATAGCAATATATATCTTTTGACTCTAATCCTCGCAATTCATATATATATATATATATATATATATATATATATATAGTGATCCTATCTACTTGTCACCATTACCGGAGAAAGGATAGAGTAATTAAAAGGTATATATCAATCCAACGTGAATAATTTTAAAAATAATCGTCTTGATAATAAAAAAGTCTTTCTTTTTATATTAAATTAATTGTGATTAGTAGATTGGTCTCCCTCTTTCAAAGGTCCAATTAGTTAATGTGTCATTCAAACATGCTTATATTTGTAAATAGGACCGCTATTGTTCATGAACAGTATTAATTTAATGTGACATTATATGTGTATATAGATGCACAATAGTAATACATTGTTTTCACATTAATTTGGAGATAGCAACACTTAACCAAACAATATGATGATCACTGTAGGTAAATAGTAACGATCTGAGAAGTTTTGTAGACCTCGTCACTGTCACCAATAATGTTTTTTCTCCAATAACATCATGGGGTCAGCCAAGCAACATGAAATTAAAGTCAACAAAGCTCTTTGACACACTATGATACCACTTATGTTAGCAAAAGTAAAGACATTTTCATCCCCAATTAGAAGGAATGCTTGCATTAACTATTAAGGATTATTGAGCACTACCTAGGGCATGTGTTGAGGATTAAATGTTAAGTGGGAAGAGTGGTGATTTAATACATACCAATAAATTACTGAAACATTGCTTAGATTATTAAGCATAGTTATTAGAATCGGACAGAGTGATCGGGTCAGGTCGGTGTAAAAACTAATTAACCAAATAGTTCTAACCGGTGACCTATGAAAATCCACTACTTTTGCAAAGTTACATAATTATCATTAATATTTAGTTATTTTATTTTTTTTAACCTAATAATATTTTTATTCTAAAGTTTTGAAAATATTTAGTTAGTAGCATATTGTGTGTTCCTTGTTCAACTTGTTACTTAACTTCTACAATTTAAATTCTTTGGGAATATTATATGATGTGACAAATACTTTAATACATGTCTAAAATTTATAATCATAATCTTACTATGTGCCTACTTTAGGGTTACACGTTTTTTCTATTTAAAATTTCTCTCTTGGGTATAACTATGATAGATACGATTATACCTTAATTATATAATTTATTATTTAATACTATATAATAAATTTGACTCTTTACCTTTATATGAGATAGACTTCAAGTTAAATTTGATTTCTATCTCTATCTGTTACTAAATTTTAGTTTAAATCAATCTTAAACTAATAATATATATATATATATATATATATATATATAATTTTATATAATAAATTATGACTACGAGTAGACTACTCCTACTCCTAATAAGTAATAAGTGCAATTAGTCATTATGATAATGACTAAATGTTCAACTCCCTAACTATAACTCTGAATAATCAGAATTCATTATAATGGGGGTTATCCTTTTATTTTTTTAGAAAAAAAATAAGATAATATAATTATTAAAAAATCACAGTAATATATTTAAAAGAAAAAACTATTGAACAAATAATACCTTTAAATTTTTTTGCATTTATATAATATCCTTGAGAATCATAACCGTTAAAAGTCGATTAATATAGAGAGTTAATTAGATAGAAAAGTTTATTTTAATTTGTGAGATTATACAAGAGAAAGAAGAAAATAAACAAACCATTTAATGTACTCTTAAAAACTCTGATGGGTAATGGATGTTTTTAATCAATTTTCCAACTCTTTGATTAAGAGAGAGGAATTAATCTAATAGAAAATTTATTCTTTTATAGACATCTAATATCTAAGTAAATGCCCCCTTGCAACAAAAAAAATGACGCATGAATGACATAATTTTGAGAATCCCAATGTACTAATGAATAATAAACACTTCGTTCATGCTGAATAATCTCAATAATTGCTTTTTTTAGTTAATCACCAAGTACTAAAAGTATGATTTCGTAGTTGGATTTAGCATGTAGTATAAATCCAATTTGGCCACCAATTAAACAAACATATATAGGCAAACATATGAGTTAAGATTCTAGTCAACAACAACTAAATTTAAATTGTCTACCCACGGTGGGACAAATAATAAAAAAGTGAATGGGTTGATAGTAGACATTTGACTTGAACTAGATTAAAAGGTGAAAGAGTTTATGTAGATTATTGTGGAAGAGTAATTCTTTTTTAACTTAGAGTTAAAAAAAAAAGTCAAATCCGAGTGAAGGAAAGCCATTCATGTCTTCTTAATTAAACCTCTACTGTTTGAGATGTCCCATTTGAAGACTGAAGACTTTGAACAGGAGATTAATTTCCTTGATTAATTCTCTCTCTCTCTCTCTCTCTCTCTCTGTAGCTAAGCTATAGACAACACATGGAAAATGTTCCAACTAAATAATAGAATTATAAGCCTAAATTAATCATCAGTGTGTATATATGGGCACACGCAGCCTGGTCTCCCTCCCAAATCATCCTCTTTCTCTCTCTCTTTCTCTCTTTTCTTAGGAAAATTATAGTTTACCATTCTTTATAGTTGAGCTTAAATTTATAGTTTTTATTTGTGTCACTTTACTTTTCTTTTTAATTATGTTTAATGAATCTATATATTAAAGTTGAAGATACCCATTAGAAATAAAATTATAGATAATTAGATAAGCTTTTCGATGTATTAAAAATAATACAAATTAAACTTCGGATAATAAAAATATGACAACTAAATTGAATTTAAATATGTTTTTCTCATATCTTTATTATTTAAAATCTGATCAGTATTATTTTAGATGTTTTAAAAAGCTTACAACTTTATCTCTAATAAGTATCATTTGAATTGATACTTAGATTAGTCAAATATAATAGAAAATTAATTATTTCAGTTTGAAAATAATCATAAAAGGGTAAAATAATGTAAAATAAAATTATAGATGGGTGAAATACATTTAAGCCTTTATCTAGCCAGAGCTCAGTGGAAGCTTTATTTTTTTAAACCAAACTAGACCCTTCATAGTCTAAATTTAATACCCAAATGGAGTTCTTTTAGATACTTTAACTCCTACCTTACTAGCTTGAGAGAAGAATGCTGAACTTATTAGTGTTTTACACATATAATTAATACACTGAACGTATAACATATCAGTAGTTTACTTGGTAAATAGAATGTTGATTTTGTCCACCTTTAAAATATGAACTCTCTCCTTGTTGTGTGAACATAATAAACGTCAATCTATTAAGCAGTTTAGTAATTTTAGATTCAAGATAAATGCTAAATAGTTTAGCATATATTTTTTTTTACGTGTCCAAACTAGACTCGTTTAAGTACAAAGTTTGAAAGCTGAACCGTTTTTAGATAAATTAGTTTTTCTTTGAAAGGATGCCTACTCTAGTCAAAGACTCCCCCACATCAATCAAATTTAGTACACATTCCATAGACTTCTCTAATCTACAGAGAGGGGACCAACTAGAAGGCATGAATTGATGGAAACCCGACATGCTATCCTTTTGACTTCCTACAACATCTGTGTGTATATATATATACATATATAGATCGAGATATCATAACAAATATTTCGATGTTGCTGTGACTTCTCTCTTGCTTAATTTCTGTGCTACAACTTGTAAAAGGCTGTGTATATCTCTAAAGGTGTTTACAAACACCATAATAAAACACACAAAAGGGATAGGAGGTATAGGATGGGAAGGGCACCATGCTGTGACAAGGCTAATGTGAAGAAGGGCCCTTGGTCTCCGGAGGAGGATGCCAAGCTCAAGGAGTTCATAGACAAGTTTGGGACTGGGGGAAACTGGATTGCTCTCCCTCAAAAAGCTGGTAATTAAGAGAAAGAAATCTTATAGCCCTTCTCATGGTCATGACTTGTTTGTTATGTTAATTATCTTCTTCTTCTTCTTCTTCTTGTTTTCTTGTAGGGTGTATGTGGTGATTAATAATATGGTTAATTGGCTGCTGGTTTTCTTGGTAGGTTTGAAGAGATGCGGGAAGAGTTGCAGGCTAAGATGGCTCAACTACTTGAGGCCAAACTTAAGGCATGGGGAGTTCTCAGATGATGAGGATAGGATCATCTGCACCCTCTTCGCTAGTATTGGAAGCAGGTAATTAAGGATATTTAACCTTAAATGATGCTAGGGTTGGATAATAGGAATGCTACATGCTTCCATTTATATGCATCATTGTGAAATCATCGACCCAAATGCATGCCTTAATTAATTCGATCGATCTTTAATTTTACCGATTACAGATGGTCGGTGATAGCGTCGCAGCTTCCGGGGAGGACCGACAACAATATCAAGAACTACTGGAACACCAAACTGAAGAAGAAGCTCCTGGGGATTGCTACCTCGCCGAAGTCCACCAGGAGGCCACATCAAAAGCAAGAACAGCAGCAACTCCTACTTCCAATATCACCCTCTTCCTCATCACTGGGCAGTTGGCATAGCACCCAAAGAGCACCCCTCACTGGCTTTGAATCTTCCACCGCTGCTTCTGATATCTTTCGGAGCCCATCTCAGCAGTACCATGTGAGAGAAGAAAGCGATATGTTCTCTTTTGGGATTGAGAAGTACCAGAGCAGCAGCTACGGCAAGGAGATAGACGATGTCTATGGTGGTGGAGGTAGTGAAGGAGAACATATGAGCTTTGACGTCTATGGAGGGTTTGAGGAGAAGGGTAGCTTTATTGGGCAAATGGTGGCAGCTCCAGTGTTAGACTACAGCTATGAGGAGATCAAGAAACTATTTAATTAGTTCTAACCTTGGGGTATAGCAAATAACACCAACGCTAGCTAGCTAGTTTCCTTGTGGGAGATTTAATGCCTAAGCTTCAAAATCCAGGGAAAAGTAACGCATCAACTCTAAATATAAATCATCTTTGAGAGGTAAGGTTGTGTGGATTCTGATGAGAGCTTTGGCAGAATAAAGAAGAGAAGGATGTGGACACCATCTCTTTGTTTTTCTAGCTCAGCATTCATAAGATATAAGATGTGATCTCAATGTTGTACACTTCTATTCTGAAAGAAAACATCATTCAGCAATCTCTCTCTCTCTCTCTCTCTCTCTCTCTCTCTCTCTCTCTCTCTCTCTCTCTCTCTCTCTCTCTCTCTCTCTCTCTCTCTCTCTCTCTCTCTCTCTCAATTCAGATTAATCTTTTGTGAAGCTTTGGGTATGGAAGATAAAAGATGGATTGCTTACAAGATGTTTAATGTGATTGCCACATGATCACAGTGTTAAAACTCACGATATATGGTGTTGGTCTGTTATTTAACAGTTTAAGCTATTTTATTAACTGACTATCTGACATAGCAATATAGTTTTCATTTAACAAGAAGATACTAAAGATATAATATATATTATTGCTCATCTGGAATACTACTTAAAGTGTCAGTCGTAAGAACATGCATGTCTGTCAGAATCTATATTAAATTAGCTCCTAAATAGTTGGCAATTATATAGATTCATATTGGGACTTGTACTAAATACTGGTTAATTGCTACCACCACTTACCATTTAGGTCTCAGTCTAATCACTCTCAAGATGGCTGAGAAAATTAAAACTACCGACGATCGGTATGTTGGGCGAGTTCTTCGGTGATCGAATTAAGCCACCTACTTCCAGTACTGGAGACGGTACGTAGAATGGTATGGCAAAGTGGTGATGACGATGCATGCAAAGAGGAAGAGTGCGTGTGATAGTGCCTTCTAGCTTCTAGTATCTCATTGTGGATAGAAGTGAAGAGACTTTCAGCGAGTCGCTCCCTGAGCAGTTGCCAGTTGGGACTGTTATCCAATTAAGAGCTTAGAGTTTTTAAGTTTAAAGGTTTATCTAACATAGTAATCTCTGTGCTAGTTTTTTTCTAAAGGTTATCGGTTGTATTGGGAAATAGGGAACAAAGATGTGCATAGAGAGTGCATGTACAATACTCGCTTAATAAAATGTGAGCTGGAGATGAAAGTTTTTTTCCAATTTTATATGTTTATCTTAAGATACTATTCATCTCTATTTGTGCATTGGCTTGAGACTCAAACTAGTGGCGTAAATGAGCCGAGCGCGCTCTGATGAAGCTTGGATTGAAATTAATTGTCAAGCTTGGCTATGTGATCAAATTTAAATTGAAATAATTTCAATGTGAGCTAATTTCGAGCTTATTTTGAACTCAAATTTGAGCTCGAGCTAAAGAAGTCACTCAATTAGTAATTTCAAGCCTTATCACTCAAGCCATTTCTTAGCCCGAGCAAACTTAAATTGATTTAAGCTTGAATCAAATATAAAATAAAATCTAATTCAACTATAAAGATATAAATATTATTAAAATATTTATTACAATTAATAAAGATAACTGTGTTAGAAAACTACGTGCAACTAAAATATAAATTATAAGCAAAAAAATAATTGTGTCAAAAAATTATAAATATATATATATAAATATATGTGGGATCAAGCTTGGTAAGAATTTAATTTCGAGCCTAATTTCAAGATAAAGCTTGGCTTAGCCTATTTTCAATCCAGCTCGATTATTTTGATAGCCCTATTTCAAACCAAGAAATTAAATAAAGATGCTAAAATTGTGGTGTTGGTTCTTCTACAATTCTTTTTAAATAGAGATAGTTTATGGACTAATCATTCTAGTAAGCATTATTATCCCATTATATAGGGCCTTGGACACAAGCCTCAGATTATTTGATTGAAAATAAACTAACCAATAATAAAATACAGTATTAAGCAAGCAATAATATTAACTATAAGCACTTATGTACAATAAATAGCAGAAGTTTGGCCATCATCAGTAGCACCACAAAAATGGCACAATAAAAACTTGTGGGTCCAAAAATCTTCAATGAAATCGACCATAGCAAGAACATAAGGTAAAATAGGATTAGAGTCATGTGGCCCGGGTAAAAGTATATGAGGATGCAGTGGTGATGACAACGATGATCATAACTGGAGCCATATCAACGTACGTACATTGAATGAGAAAATTATGTTTCAGACCATGGGCTATTCAAATATATCCAAGTAACTTAGAGAGAGCTTGTAAATGCCAGAAGAAATGATACAATATGTTTCCAAAGGCCGAGGATGTGGGAGTCCTCGATGGAGATGGAGTCAGAGGTAGATGAGGGGAGGAGATCTAAGGGCAAAGTTGAGCATTATCTTTGAGGAGACCAGAGGAGGGACAGAGATGGAGACACAGGAGAGAGTGACAAATGAGAGAGAAAAGAAAGGGAAAAACCGACATTTTGCTCAACAATGAAGAAGACTATATATATACAAGAAATTTTGGTAGAGGGCAGGGTGTGGTTATCAAATATTAAAAATATAGGGACTAAATAATAAATCAACGAAAATGTAGAGCTTTAAATGCAATTTTTTATTTATTTTGCAAACAGAGACATTTCTTTTCAGTTTTTACAAATCAACCCCTTTTTGTTTCTCGGAAAGTCCCGAGTTCTTGTGCAAGTGCCTAACAAAATAACGTATAAGAGGATTATTTTGTTCATTTCAAATTAAATATTTTTTATATTTTTCTTATATCTTTCCTCTAATACTAAGATATTTCTAATTAATCATAAGCTCATGGGCCAAATCATGAGCCAAACATAAAACGAAAAAATTTAAAAAAATTCATATGTTAAATTCTTATGATTTTTACATATTCGTCACTTAAGAAATTTAAAATGTTATTTAGTCCTATATTCTTTAAATTATTATAATGACCATCAAAATTATCCCTGAGTCCTCACGAAAATTTCATTTCGTATCTTAAATCTAACTGATTAAATTATTTTGACCTTGGATGAATCACTTAAAATGATTAGAAAGCTGTATGATATTAATCTAATCATAGTTTCTTTCAGAAAATTTGTAATATATGTACACTTAAACGTCACGAAATAGAGAATATTTTAGTATTAAAACAAAGTATGAGGACAATTTTGTAAGAGTAAAAAAAGATCTACCATAATTATGTAAAAATAAAAAACCCCCAAATTTAACAAGTAATTTTAATAATTTTACCGATAACGTTTGCGAAAAAAATAAGAAGAAGCCTTGACGTCGAGTGTACTCCGAACTTATTCAACAATTTTTAGTCTTCAATTCTAAGGAAGACTTTTATACGTGTGAACTTCTCAGTATATTCGCTTTCATTTAAATTTAAATTTAAATTTAAAAAGAGAGGAGAGGGGGAGAGAGAGAGAGAGAGAGAGAAAATACTCGAAAAAAGTGGCGATTGGCAAATTAAAGACGTAAACATAGGAAGGAAGACCAGATCAATAGTGGGAACTCTTCATCACACACTGACTGCATCTCCTCTCCTCTCTTCTAGTGGGAAAGTTGGATAGCTTTTCCTTTTGCTCCTCACAACCACACATGTAAAAAGCTCCTTAATCTCCTTGTCACCCAATTCTATTTTCTATAGCATGACACGTCCATTGATTTATGACTAACTGTTTAGCATGAAACCATAGTTTAGATATAGGACTATTGGGAGCTTATTCTGATGCTTATAATTTGGACAAAAAAAATTAAATTTAGGGATAAGGTTAATTTTAAAATAAGTCATTTTGTTTATTTTTTTTTTTAAAATTGGCGTTTTTATTGTAGGGAAGATTATATAAACAATGGAAAAAATATGTATTGTTTTTATGAAATTATCATAAATATTCTTTGATTTGATATAAAGTATGTTGATGGGATAGCTATCATGGGTAAATTAGTAATTAGAGTAGCGTGTGGTATAAGATGTAATCTTGATAAATAGTGTGCGCATTCTATAATTGAGTTATTATGATATTTAGCTGTTATTCTGAAAATAGAAAGGTATGCACATAACAATTCACTTTATTTTATTTAATTTTCTACAAAGAAATTTATAACAATTAGAGTAAGAAGCCGCAACCTCCAACCATATAACATGATTTCTATCAAGATCAATATTGCGGGGTGGTTTAGACATCTATTCAACAACTCCGATCATGATCATGCTAGAGTACAAAAACAATATATTACAATTGCTATCAAAATTAGTTAGTCATTTTAAAAATACCGCTTCTTCGTATAAATCTAACTAAACATAGTTAAGACTAAATTCGGTTATGAAATGACCATTTAACCCTTGTATAAATTACTACTTAAAATGATTCAAAATCTATATGCTACCAATCAAATTATGTTACACGAAAAAAAAAATCTTTTTTTTTTACATAATAAAAAATTCAGTAATAAACAGTCTTAAAATTGAGCCCAATGAAAGTTCCAAAAGAACAAAAAATGTAGGCAAAAATTATAATATTTTAGAAGTTCTCAAGCAGCAATTACGTGGAAAAGAAAAAACCCTAAATTCTTCGGAAAGACCTAATTTAAAATGCCTACACAAAAAACATGGGGATTTCAAATTAGAGAGCATTGCTGCTTAATTACCTAATCACCTAACTCTATTATTCTAAGACATGGACTCTTAGACTTATTACTAACTATTAGTATGAAACCACTTGGCTAATAGACTTCCCTAGTTAGTTAGTTCTAGAAGAACAGAGGAAACTTCATCAATGACAAGTCAATGGACCAAAGCCTTAGTCATCCTTACTCTGGATTCCTTTCATTGTGGGGGAAAGTTGGAATGCAAACTTGGTGCTTGTGATTGTGTTCATTAATAAGGACTTAATTTGCAAGTCATGGTCTGAAAAGATTACTTACTTTCCTAGTGTTTTCTCCACTCTTTCAAAGTGATTTTAGAACAAAAAAAACTTGTGATGGGTGGAGCTAAGGGTGTGTTACACACTTTGGTATGCTGATTAGAAAAGATCATCTAAATCTCGAGGAGGTCAAAAAGTAATTAGCAGCAGGATTAGTCTTTCTAAATTATTATAAATAAAATAGATTAAAATAAATAGAAACTAAAACACTTGGAGGAACATGGATGGTACTGTCGTACAGACACTAATAAAGTACGTTTGGCTGTTGGTTGGCCCCACTGCAATTGCTCACCCTCTTCTGTGGCCTTTCTGCACAACCTACAACCTGTAGACTAAATAAAGGGAGGGAGAGAGAAGGAAATAAAGGGGGGGAAGAAAAGTGGGTGGTATCTGCCTTCAGATTTTTGATATCTCTATATAAGGAGACAGAGAGAGGGCAAGGAAAGGCATCAACTAAGCTTAGAGAGGAGAGAGTTAGAGATATCTTTCATCACTTCTACTATCTTTTTTATCTTTGTGTGTGAGAATTAGTTTCAGAGAGAGATGGAGACTACTCCAAACCACACACAGGTAGTAGAAGGATGGGCAGCTAGGGATTCATCTGGGAAGATAACTCCATATGTCTTCAAAAGAAGGTAGTTTCTATTGGCGAGGGTTTTCTAACTTCTATGCCTTTCCTTAGAGTAGTTTTAAGTTCTCTTTAGCAAATATCCTCTTATCCTCCTGTGATTTAGTTAGTTCGACGTAAACTTATTTTATTATTCTATTTAGTCTGAAGTTTAAACTTATTAGATTCTCTATCCACAAGTGCATTGGATTCAATCAACTGTTGCAATATGATCTGGATCACACACACACACACACACACACACACACACACACACACACACACACACACACACAATCAATCTTCTTTTTGTATGAGCGGAGAGAGAGAGAGATTGAGTGATGGCCATTAATATGCATACTAGTATTCCGCAACATATATTTGATGATGGGAGTATTAAGGTGTTTATATATGTGTATATGTATGTATGTGGTCAGGGAGAATGGAGTAGATGATGTGACGATAAAGGTGCTCTTCTGTGGAATGTGCCACACTGATCTCCACTACATCAAAGATGATTGGGGCATCACCATGTATCCTGTTGTGCCCGGGTATATATTGATCCTCTCTCTCACACTCTTATAATTTAATTTTTTTTTTTTTGCATTGAATGCTTTTAACTCTATATTTTTATTATTTATAAATCAAGCATTATGATTTAGTAAATTTATGTAAAAAATACTCTATTGTTAGATCAGTTAGTTAACTTAATAAAATCTCTAAGTTAAGTTAATTATACTAAAAAAATTATAAAAATACTCTCAATCAAATCATACTAAGACATTTTAGTTCAAATCTAACTTAAAATTTTTTATATATATTCGTTAAATTATAGGGTCCGATTTTTAAATAATAAAAAATATAGTGCCTAAACTATAATTAGTGTTATGTACAAATTTTTCTATAATTAAATTAAGAAATAATTACACTTAATTTCTGTAAACTATTATTATATTCTACGTACGTACACACCCTAATTTTTTTTTATATTTACATATACTGATGTATGTCAGGGTTCAAATGTCGTGATACATGAGGAATAAGTTAAAAATTATAGGAAATTTAAGTAGCCGTTTATGTTTTTAAACAGACATGAGATCACGGGTGTGATCACAAAGGTTGGGAGCAACGTGACCAACTTCAAAGTGGGGGATAGGGTTGGAGTCGGATGCTTAGCTGCTTCTTGCCTCGACTGTGAGTACTGCAAGGACTCCGAGGAGAACTACTGTGATCAAGTCCAGTTCACCTACAATGGCATCTTCTGGGATGGTAGCATCACTTACGGTGGCTACTCTGAAATGCTA
Organism: Typha angustifolia; assembly: GCF_048772165.1. Taxonomy (NCBI): domain Eukaryota; kingdom Viridiplantae; phylum Streptophyta; class Magnoliopsida; order Poales; family Typhaceae; genus Typha; species Typha angustifolia. The sequence goes on along the minus strand of NC_133246.1, from coordinate 4,427,071 downwards.
GTGGCCAACCAAAGGTGAATTAATTATATATCTTCATGCACTTGGAGCTCTTGAGTCAAACTGTTTGTTGATCTTAAACTAAACGTTGTGCATATATTATACTACTGCATTCAAGGTTCGTAGTCCATGTCCCTGATAACCTACCCCTGGACTCCACGGCGCCCTTGCTCTGCGCCGGCATCACCGTGTTCAGCCCGATGAAGCACCACGGCATGCTCGTCGCCGGAAAGAAGCTCGGCGTCGTCGGTCTCGGCGGCCTCGGCCATGTGGCCGTTAAATTCGGCAAGGCCTTTGGGCTTCAGGTCACAGTGATCAGCACATCGCCGACTAAGGAGAAGGAGGCAAGGGAGCATCTGGGCGCCGATAACTTCATTTTTAGCAAAGATGGTAAACAAATGAAGGTAAGAAGAAGAAGAAGATAATTACTGAATATACGTATTTTTTAATATTTTAATTGTAGTAAATTTTAATGGGTTCATGCATTTTGTACGTAATAGGATGCATCAAGGAGTCTCGACTACATTATTGACACGGTTTCTGCTAAGCATTCACTTGGACCAATTCTGGAGCTACTCAAGGTGAATGGAAAATTAGTGCTTGTTGGAGCTCCGGATAAGCCTGTGGATCTTCCTTCTTTTCCACTAATATTTGGTGAGTGTTTTAACATTAGTTTAATTAATTACACCCCTTTAATTATGGTCTTTGAGATTATGCAAACACTTTAGGGTTTTCTTTTCCTTCTCTAAAAATAATCACATAGAGTCTGACTCCTCATCTTATCTTCTTCCCCCTCCAATATTTGCATCAAAATAAATTTAAATTTTACTTAGTAGCAAAATTGAGCTCTTTAGACAATGCTTCTATTTTCCATATTGGATGATGCACATATTTTTTTTCATAATGGTGACTTATATATAATTCACAAGGTGTTGCAGCCAAAAGCTCAAGTGAGAGTGAGATAAACTTATATAGTGAATTAAAAATATTCTAGCTATATGTATCTAGAGGCGGTGATATCATGTTAATACCATGTTAACTCACAAACAACTATAATTATTGATAATAAATTGTATGTTTACAGGGAAGAGGGTGGTGAGTGGAAGCATGATCGGTGGGATGAAGGAGACCCAAGAGATGCTGGAGTTGTGTGGGAAGCACAACATCACCTGCGATATCGAGCTCGTTAAACCCAATTGCATCAATGAGGCGTTAGAGAGGTTGGCGAGGAACGATGTCCGTTATCGATTTGTGATTGATATTGATGCAATTAAATCTAGTCTCTAGTTTAATTGATGTATCTTATTTGTGCTAGCTGCTCAAATTAATGGGTATGATTTCCAAATCCGGAGCTAATTAATTGTATGCTAAGGGTTCACTTGGAAAAGATTGAAATATTATTTGGTCCTTGATCTCAATCTTATTATGTCCTTTTCTTCACAGCTAATACTATCGTTTTCATTTCTTTTTCTTTCAATTCAAGCCAGATTAACACAAGCTTGATAGTTGTTACCCATAAGAAGAAGAGGGGGAGAATATTTTTATTAAACAAGCCACACCACTGCTTGGTGAAATATCAACAACACAACCGAACATCACATAGTGTAAAGTCCAAATGACAACTATAGATAGATAAGGCAGGAAAGCAAACACTATCACCACTTTGAGAGCTTTCAATGGTTCCATCATGGCCTAAAGGATTTCAAAGAAGATATGGTTTTAAGCTTTCTAATGCCTTGATTGAACATGTACAGACTCAAACTTAAAGACTCGACTCTAGAAGGAATGACTCAAACATCATTTCGGGTGGACTTGACCCGTGCGTGCATGCGAACCGAGCCGAGAAGAAGTTTGTTACTTATAAACCATACTAACATTTCTCAAATATCCAATATGATACTAAACTTACTTTTCTTTATTTTCCATTGCCATGATACCTACTTTAGAGCAAATTTTCATTCACTTCTCTTCATGGATTTGACTAAGCGAATATTTGACAATAAAGTACACTTTGAACTAAATTAATTCCACTATTAAACCATCATTAATAATGTGTGAGCCCTACTTAAAACTTAGCTCAAAATTTATAAAAAATTCATGTCAAATACATGAAATTACCAACACTTAAGACTTCTTCAAATAAAACTTTCGCAAAAAATAGTAAGTCCATGCCTCGAAGGGTAAAGCTATTATCAAACTTATATATCTTATTGATCTACACTTATAGTTAGTCCTTCACCGGAATGAGATGCCTTAAGTTTGAAATTATGTTCCCTATAGCGGTAACTAGAAACTCAATTGATTGATTGATGTTTAATCTCCTGCGAGAAGAGAGATCAATTCATTTTATAAAAACATCCAAGAATTTTATTTTGATAGTTTCTAATTGTTATCCCATTAAAAAATGGTATGAAAATTGGAGATATAAGATTATTCTTATCCACTCTTTAATGATATAATGTCTTATAACATTAATTTCATCCATTTATGATATTAAGTATTAGAGCATCGCATATTCATAAGATTTTATAATATATTAATATATCTGATGTAATATATTTCTAGTTGGATAAATTTAAAATAAGCCACCACCAAAGGGTCTCATATTTCATTTTCCTCTCCAAGTATTATAATTGATATTTGTCGGTTTTTCTATCAAGATATTATACGCTCATAATTTAAGATTATACTAGTCCATTTCTCACAAGGGTTAATTCTTTTGTCCCATCTATAATTTATTAGCTCGCAATTGACAAAGAAAAATAAATGTAACTAGGCCATCTAGGGCAATATAAAAAACTTATCACATTTCCCATTTATTATACCAACCACCCTGGTCGGTTTTCATTATCCCATTATTAATTAGTATATGAGATAGGGGACAGTATGGAGAACATTTTAATCACTAACAATAAATAAAAACTTTAGTAAATAAATTAAAATAAAAACAACGAAGCATGGGGCCTCAATCATGGGAAGCCAGAAGGGAACTCTGAGCTAATCCAGTTGGATGGCTTCATATATATATATCTCAATAAAACTTCAATAACTTCCACATACTCATCTATTTATTATGCTAACTAACCTGATAAAGACACGATAATAATACAAAGAAATAAAATGTATTTTTGATCCACCTGTTATTCTCTCCCATGATATAAAATGTATTTATATAAAGACTCGTATTGCTGGTCGTATTATACTAGTCCAAAAATGATATCAAATGCACGTAAGCTTATCAATTACACATATCTGACGGTTTTAACTGTGCGATTAAGATAGCAGATAAATACGATCGATGCATTAGTACACAGAATAGACACTTTTAGTTTATATATTTATATATATTAATCCTAAGAATTTCTAAAATCTGGATATCATATGCATAATATTCGTTTGGCATATTACATGATCTTATCTGCTCATCTGTACAAAGATATATATATATATATAAAGGTTGGATAACAACACCAACCTTATCCAACTAAAATGGCTAATAATAATTCTATTCTGGCTTCTAATGATTGAGGCCCTAATGCCTGGCTTGGTCATGTTCCATTTTAATACCTTTATATTGCCCCTTGTCACAAGTGTTTAAACAATGGATTTTTGCCTATATATATATAGAGAGAAAGACCGTGTATTGTGTCTTATCCTGTTGAATAATGTACTAAAGTTTGTTGGGTATTTAAGTAGTCCCTGCAAATTATAACCTACCTTAGGTGTGAATATATTACTATTTATGACGTTAGTTCTGTTCCTAGAATCTCCATATTGATGAAAATAACATGGATATCCTTATCTTCTAGAATACTCTATTGAGTACGATAAAGAAGGAGGGTTTCGTATTCTATAAGCTTGTTACATTTATAACACACAGATGCTTCATATTAATTCCTCCGTTAGGTGGGCATCCTATTAGTCTTAGGTGATAAAGTTGGACTTTACAATATAATTTTATATTACTTATTTTACTAGTGAAAAATAAACTTTGTAATAAGATATCAAAATGTTTTAAATTGGATTAATATATATATATATATATATATATATATCTTTACGAGTAGTTTAGTTGAGCGATTAGATTTACTTTGATCCTAACTATGGTTATGTGAGGAAGTATCTCGAAGCGAGGGTAAAACTGTAAATCTGCATTGCCAAAAGCAAGATACCGTTATCCCGCAACGGCAAAAATATGTCTGCCCGGGATCAACTGTCGCGGACGTACAGCCAACAGCCATTTCGTTAAGGAGGGCCACGATTTATAGTGGGGTCCACTGGACAAACGCAGGATCACGCCGTGTGTGCTGTGCCACGGAGCTGAGCAGTAAGGCCAAAAGTTATACGACCGTTGCGGACCACCACCCAAAACGGTGAGAAGAAGAGACGACGACGAATCGGGAAGCGGACGGAAGGGGGGGGGGGGGGGGGGATGTGACGGAGCTCCGTGCCTTTTGCTGTTGGGTCCCAAACAGCCAAACAGCCGCCAGGGCACCATCTTCCGTATCCAACCAAATGCCGACACGTGGCTTCATCTGCGCCGTCCTTTTGCATGCCGATGTACCTGATGGTCGGTCCTAAAGACGGCCACTTTATCCAGGGGAGAAGTGGCTCAAGACAGCCTTTCCAGAATAACTCAGAAAACGATATCAATCACCCCGATTTTTATTCTTTGTTGGTTAATGATATATAAACTCCCATTCATATTCCTACGTCTGAGATACCTCTCTCTCTCTTCTTCTTCTTCTTTTTTTTAATCATTAAGTATGAGAGATACTTCACCTCCTCTTTGTAACGATCGATCTCATCTACTCCGCCGTCCACAGCACTATGGGAAGAGGGAGGAGGGGGCCTACCAATTAAATGAGCCATGCACGGGGTGTGAGCGAGCTAGTGACCACATCACATGGCCTCCCGTCCCTCGACATTATCACGATAGCCCTACTGTTCATTTCGATTTCTCTGTCACATGGCCTCGCTGTACCCGGGCCCATTCCTCTTCTTACCTTCTTCCACTCTTCTCTTCCGTATGCAAAACACCAAAACCAAACCCTTCTTTACTTTACTTTTCTCCCAACGAAAAGTCGTAATAAACTCTTAACCCACCCTTATATTGCGATGATCTATCCTCAGAAATAAAGCGGGGCGGGGGGGGTTAAAAGATTGGTACCCACCCGCGTCGTTGTTGGTATCAATTTTCTTTTTGTCATGTCCCGGGTCCCTTTGCCAACCCATCTCTCTTATCCTTAAATCCCCCCACCCTTCTCCTCACTTCCTCCTTCAGAACAGAGAGAGTGTGTGTGAAGAGAGAAAGGAATTAGTTCTGCTAAGATGTCGAAAGAGGTGAGCGAAGAACCGGAACAGGCGCCGGCGGCGAAGGACTACTCGGACCCGCCCCCGGTTCCTTTGTTCGACTTCGGGGAGCTCCGCCTCTGGGCCTTCTACCGCGCCCTCATCGCCGAGTTCATCGCCACCCTCCTCTTCCTCTACGTCACCATCGCCACCGTCATCGGCTACAAGGTCCAGTCCCAATCCGACGAGTGCGGCGGCGTTGGAGTCCTCGGCATCGCCTGGGCCTTCGGTGGCATGATCTTCATCCTCGTCTACTGCACCGCCGGCATCTCCGGTAATAATATTAACAAGCTAACACCTCTGGCTTTTCGATCAAGCAATTGTAAGTGATAATTAAAGTGGTCCTCGCTCGCTAATTGTCAACAGGTGGACACATAAACCCGGCCGTAACGTTCGGGCTCTGCCTCGCAAGAAAAGTTTCGTTGGTGCGAGCTCTTCTTTACATAGTGGCCCAATGCCTTGGAGCCATATGTGGGGTTGGGATCGTGAAGGGGATCATGAAGCACCCTTATAATGACTTCGGCGGCGGAGCCAACGAGGTGGCTTCCGGCTACTCCAGGGGCACCGCTCTCGGCGCTGAGATCATCGGCACCTTCGTCCTCGTCTACACCGTCTTCTCCGCCACCGACCCCAAGCGCAACGCTCGCGACTCCCACGTTCCGGTTCGTAGGCACACATTTTACGCACATCTTTAACTAACTACTCTTTAGTTTTTTTTTATTTTTATCTTACGTACATAGTTATAATTTGTAGGTTTTGGCTCCGCTGCCAATTGGGTTCGCGGTGTTCATGGTGCATCTTGCTACCATTCCCATCACCGGAACTGGGATTAACCCGGCGAGGAGCTTGGGAGCTGCGGTGATCTACAACCAGGACAAGGCTTGGGATGACCAGGTGGGTGGTTTGTTGAAATTTTAACGTCGAACTCCATTTTTTTGAACTATAAATTATAAGAATTGGAGTGGTGAAAGTTTCGAGTGTTCGAACGCATGCAGTGGATCTTTTGGGTGGGCCCGCTCGTAGGAGCCTTGGCGGCGGCGGCGTACCACCAGTACATCCTCCGGGCGGCGGCCATCAAGGCGCTTGGATCCTTCCGGAGCAACCGCAGCAACTGAGTCGGAAGTTAAAAGGGACATGTAGAAATGCTTGGGATCGCTTTGTTTGGTTAATTAATTTGTGTGTATGTTGGAGATTGGGGAAGAAGAGGAGAATAGAGAGACAGAGCGAGAGAGAGAGTTGGTTGGTTTTCCTCTTCTTATGGTCATGTGTTATGCAAGGAAAGGAATATGTGTCTCATTTGTTTGATGCTATCTCTTTTATCATCTGGATTTGTGCAGTTAATTTATCCCTACTTTGTCCTCCTTTTCTCTCTTTTAACCTTGGTGGAAAAGTAAGTTGATTAATTAAAAAATAAAAGGGAGATCGATCGATATCTTTTAGCACTAAGTATAGAGGAGGAACAGGGGAAGAGTTAAGTGTGCATGGTGTGATATATAAGACAAAGGGGATGGTGGGGGCCAGTGTCTTTGGGTGGAATTCAAGCCTGGAAAGTGGAGAGGAAGAGGCAAGTCACGGTCTTCTAGGTCTTGTGTGGGGTCTCCTTTGTCGGTGCCACTTTCCAGGCTTGGGAGCTGATGCACATGGGGTTCCGCCAAGAGCGAGCAATAATAATAGTGGGGGATGGGGGGGGGGGGGGGTGGGGAAGAAGATAAGATCTATATATAATTCATTACATTTTCATTAATTGCACAAAAAGGTTGCATGGGGATGGATATCTTTGGAGTGTTTGATCAATTTTTTTTAACTACAGCTTATGTAATGCCCAGGATTGCTGTGTTTTGAACAATTCAAGGTGTGTACTCAAATGTCAATTGTTTAACAATTGCAATAAGTAGTTAGTTCATGGATCATGGAGGAACCTCATGTGCATGCATCAGCAGCTCTATTTATAGTTCAGTTGCAACTCTGATATATAAATAAATGAAGGAGACAATTCTCACAGTTGACTATGGACCAAATGTTTGCGACCAAATGTTAATAATTACAAGCACTTATGCCCAATTGCAAACGAGGTAGGAATAGGATGGATATTATGGAAATAATACTCACACTTGGTCGACAAGATCGTAGAAAAATCATAACAAGAGATTTGATGAGAAAAAGGAAAAGAAAAATTAGCAGACTCGTTAAGAATATATGTACAAAATAGTAAGAGCTTTATGGCGTTGTTAAGACGGTATAAAGATTCGATGCGTACAAACTTGTAAAGCACTACCATAGAAAAATAAGAATAATAATAATAATAATAAGAGAAGAGTTATGACCAAGGCAACAATAACCATAACAATGACAATACTTACATGCTATTAGAAGCGTCATGGTCATGATGTCTGTGGCAACAACAATGAAAAAGAAAACGAGGAAGGAAGGAGGAGGAGAACGGAGGATTAAGTAGGATGAGGAAGGTTATGATGAGAGCAAAGGAGAAGGAAAATGGGAGAAGTCTTGTAAATGAGGAGAAAAAAGTTTATCTCTCCATTCAACCAAAATGGCTAATGAAGGGAATAGGGAGTTGTGAGATCCTTTCACGAAGAGAGGAAGAAAAGAAATTTGACACCCTAGTAGAACAGAGCTACTGAAGTCGACAACTTTGAGCTTTTTAAGCAAAACTATTTGCAATAGCATGTGGAGAAACTTATTCAGGAATTATGAAAAATGCACAAGATTACATAAATATACAGACTGAGTGAGAATGAAAATGGAAGCAAGGTTGAAAGAATCCTAGATTGCTTAGGGTTGAGCCATGAGAGTCTATTAACACTTGCATTTTTCCTCTTTTCTTCATAAAGACTTGTCAAAAGATACATTTATCACTACTATTAGTAATTCTAGCTACTCTAGTGACTTGGTATGGGCTCATCCAGTATTAAATATAAAATGTGTTCAAAAAATTACAATGAGTGTATTATCGACCATAAATACATGCTATTAATATGTATGTGTGTCGAAACTGACTCATATTGAATCATCCCATGCTGAATCTAATCCTACTTATTGAGCTACCATCTCTTATCAATTAAATTTTTTTTAAAAAAAATGATAAGAGATATTTATCTACCAAAACTATCTAACAATTCTTATTTTTTTTAAAAATTAAAAATTAAATAATTCAAAAACCTACGGTAGACATAACCATACTCAATAGATTAAATAAAACATCCAACAAAGATGTCACACCGATATTGAAGTAACATGCAATTTTCTCAAAAATATTGATGTAATTAACATACTTGTTTTGATAGTTAAACATCTTAATCCACGATCAATAATTTTTCTAATTTCAAACTATTTAGGCCGATCATAAATAAAGTTGCTTCAATAAAGCACTAGATAAAGATCAAAAGTACATCAAACTTTCTGATCAACATTGAGTGTAACTTTGATTTGGTTTCATCTTATGGTACCTAACTAATTGGCTCCATCAATCACATCATATGTCCAAATATATAAAAGACACTCTTATATAAGAGTTTTTCTAAAGAGTAGCCCTAAGAGATCAATCTGCTACATTTTTTCTTTCCCTTTCTCGTGAAACCTTTCATCTAGTGTTGCTGTCATCAACCTCCTCCCTCTCCTCTCCTCTAGCCCATTTGGCTAGGAGGAGGGGAGAAGTCTCCCTCCTCCCTCTGATGCCTTCCTCTCTCTTTTTTTTTCTCTCATTTTCTTCATTTATTTTTGTTGTTGTTTAAATTGTATATTGTCAATAGTTTTAGGTGATGGTTGGATGCTTACATGCTTAGTCTCGACTTTTTCCTCCTATCACTTGCCGGCACGGCAAAGCATGGGAGAATCTTTGAGTTCTCCACCTTTACCTTTCATTTGTGCTTACCAGTATTCGACCGGTGGAATGGAGAAAGGCAATAGGGTTTTGTCGATCTTCATTGCCTCTTTTGTTGGCTCCGAGGAGTTGGGGTTGGTTTTGAGTGTTTAAGTTCCCTTTTGTGACGTTTCTTCCTTATTTTTTTAGCAGGGTTTACGAACTTATCTTGTTCTATATGTTTTTTTTTTTGTCTCTCCTCGACATGTGTGTTATTTTAGTCTCTATCACAGTATGATATCGTAGGATTCAATTGAGATTGCAACAATGCCACTAGACATCGAGTTGTTTTGCGCTTGTATTCCTATCGGGCCTGGATGATAAGTTGATTACTTTATGCTCGTCAAACTTAATGCTATATCATATTTATTACATTGAGCAATTTTCCCAAATAGTGTGGATTCATTTTAAGGACAACCATCTTTTTATCTCTCATTATTTTTCTTATACTAAGCTTTCTAGCTCTTTCAAATTATGAATGATATTTCGCCCACTAAATTTCCCCTTAAAAGTAAAGTCCAAATATTGCTAAGCCCAATACCTTTAGGAACTATCGGGCCTAATAGAGAGTGCAACAGAAGGTCAAATAGAAGGCCCAACAACCCTTAGCCTAGCAATATATAATAATAATAATACACTAATTTGTACAATGCCAACATTATTGGCGTGACATAATTCATAAAATATATTATCTTGATATCGTTTTCACATGTCACATATTAGAGATCAATATATAAGACAAACGGATCATAGATTCATATTTTAACAAATATAAGTCAAAATCCTTAATACGAAGATATATAAAATACAATTACCTGTAAAGAAAGTGTAAAGACAAATTAAAGCTATATTTATCTTTTTCGTTCAGATAGATGAAATTTTAATGAGAAATTAGGTCGATATTTAAGAAAAAAAAGCCAAAGGTTTTAAAAGAGATCAACATAAATATTAATTGTAGAGATGTTAACATATATAAATAAGAATATATATATATATATATATATATATATAATGTAGGTTTAGATATAATGTATGTGATTGAAAATTAGAGTTGAAAAGTGAACTCTCACACAAAATTAAGTGGGGAATAAAATAGGAAAATTCATAAGTATATTCCTAACTCATTTCTTGTAATTAAATTTAAAAAAAAATAATAGGATAGCTCTTAAAATTATTTTCTTAGTCTTGATATTTTAGAGCATGAATTTCGCTAAGTATAAAAATGATAAAAATATATGTGGTTACTGAACCAGGTTAGGAATCTCTGAACTCAGACCAAACGAGTCCTAAATAAGTTCGGTTTAAAACTCCTTATATAAAACTATTTATTTTAGGAATAATTTTACTTAAACTCTTAAACTATTATTATTTTTCAGTTTACTTCAATTTCTATGAAATATGTGAACTAATAAATGTTTTTGGTTCAGAAGCTCTAAGATGGATGATGTAGTTAGATGTTATAGAAAATAGTAATAATTGAGAGAGTCCAAGTAAAATTAATTTTGTTTACTTAATTTCTCTCGTTTCCTTGCAATCAAATACGCCGTATTTAATATTGTATTCAGAGCTAGAGAGAGCAGACGGGGAGGAGGGTCTTCCTGTCGCTCGCTCGTTCGGGCCACTCGTTGGTGCTCCGATCCACGGATCGCTCTCGCTCTCTCCTAATTTTGGATGGGAAAAAAATAAGACAAGAAATAGGAAAAAGAAACCATGCATTCGTGAGACGCCTCCTCCGCGCCCACCACCGTCTCCTCTCCAGGAACCCTAACCCTAATCCTCCCTTCTCCCTCCGATCGAAACCCTAGCTCTACCTCTACACCTCGAAAACCCCAATGGCGTCCTCCCCCGAGCCCTCATCCTCGTCTTCCTCCCCCTCCCGGCCCTCTCGCCACCCTTCCTCACCGTGGTCCCACGTCGTCCGCGGCGATCCCGATGCCGCTGTATCCTCTCCTGCGCTGCCATCGACGAACGAGATCGCCCCACCGGAGACGGCGGAGATCGCGTCCTGCGTCGACGACGGAGCTGGCGCGGCGAAAAAGCCGGCTTGGAAGCGCCCCTCGGATGGATCGATCGAGGTGGGTCCCGTCATGGACGCCGATTCCTGGCCGGCGCTCTCCGAGACGGCGGCGAAGCCCTCGCCGAAGCCCTCCTTCTCCTCCGATTCTTCTAAGACCTCGGATGGATCCGCCGCTTCTCCCCCTGTGAGATACTTTGCTCGTCTCGTCCTGTTTTAGCAATTCTATTGAAATTTTATTCAATCATCTGTGATATGAATCTTTGTTATAAGGGGCTTACGATTTCGACATCCTCCTCGAAGCTGAAATCCGACAATGGAAACCCTAGTTCGACCCCGCACCATCCGGTTCCTGCCCGGCAGAAGTCCATGAAGCGTGGCGGAGGCATGCCGGCCAATGGTGGCGGACCGGCGCTGCCATCTCCGCCGCCGGCTTCGGCGGTGACGCCTAAGATCAGCCAAGAGAAGCAAGATTACCCGGAAGCTTCACCGAAAGGCCAAGTGGATAAGAACGCTAACAATTCTGAGCACGGCAATAGAGGTAGGAATTCTGAGCTGCAGCATCAGGCCGGTGGCGATCATCACTACCGGGGTTATGGTGGCAATAGGAGGGGAAACAATGGTGGCGGCTATGGTAATCGGCGTGGGGGTTTCAGTTATCGCCGGAGCCTGAGCAGTAAATATGTCCATCTGCCCCAGCAGCAACATGGTATGCCTCCCTATATCATGCCGCCTTCGCCAGTTGCACCACCATTCACTGGGCCACCTCCGCAGGGCAGACCTTTCGGAAGCCCCATATTCTTCCCTGGTAAGTTCTGGAACTTCTGTAGATGGTGGATGATACATCCTCCCTAGTAAATTCATAGTGATGTTTGGTCTGCTTGTCAGAAATGCCATCTCCTGTAACCTACTATGTTGCGGCACCACCTTTTATTGCTCATCCTGCTGCCTCAGCTGCACTATATTACCCACAAATGGATCACCATCGTGCTAAGATTTTAAAGCAAATTGATTACTACTTCAGGTGATTATTTTTGTCCAAAAAGCACTTTCTTTGGTTGATTATTTATGATTTGGATAGCAATTCTCTTGGTATAATGTGCAGCGCTGATAATTTATGTAAAGACATATTTTTGCGGCAGAACATGGATGAGCAGGGATGGGTTCCTTTGTCCTTGATTGCTAACTTCAACAAGGTGAGTGGTAAATGCTTCATAATCATCTTTTACCTCTATAATTAGTTATACATATGCTACTTGTCCTTATAGCAGATGAATGTTTTATTTCTCATTCACCTTTTCTTTTTCCAGATTTCAAATTTGTATTCTCTTATGAGGTGGATATTTTTGTTTCATTGATCTTGTTGTCGATCCTTTGTGTGATATATACTTGAGTTATGCCACATAGCAGTCCTTTTCTGTTCTTTTTTTGTTGCACCGCTCAGCTCAAGGTTCATACTTCTAATTTTCCTTTGAACAATCATCTGTTTGGTGTTTCTGTAGATGTAGCAGTTTCAAAGTTTCTGTTGTGAAGGGTATATATTCTTTCAGTAAAGTTTATTTTCTGATGCTCATGTCCCTTAAATCTATCTTATTTGATTGCATTGTTTACATCAAAGGGGGTAGGAAAGAAGTGTTCAATTTTAGAGAAGCTACATATGTAACCTAATCATTTTTTGAGTTCAATAAACATGAATCGACTGCCTTGATTGTATTAGGAGATAAAAGAAGGTATCTCTACTAAGTTTCTGTAAGATGCTGGACTTGACAATGCTCAGTCTTAGATTTACTTGCAAGTTATTGTCCTATCATCCTCAATAGAAGAATGGCAGAAGAACAGAATTTTAATTATTTCAAATAACTTAAAAGGCAGGCCAGTTGTAATCTATGTGTAGAAGACATGATTGGCACTAACATAGAATAAGAAGAGATAGAACAGACGAAACTGACCCTGAGAGGGCAATAATGGATAATATTACTATGCAAAAATAGTAAAGTTATTTCTTGTGAAAGATTAAGCAGTTAATGATATAATATAGGTCAATTTTATTAGATCTATTTTATGCATCAGGGAATAATAGAGAAAAGTGGAATAGTATATGTGGTGGTCCGGGTGGATTTAAGAGGGGAGAGAGAGAGAATTTACATGCAAGATAATAAAAGAAAACTATTGGAGGTTACAAGACAATATTGATTAGATACAGATCAAGATGACCATACATAATAAGAGTCTCATAGAATGATAGAACAAAGAAGTTCTCATTATTTAGGAAAGTAGAAGTCTTTTTTTTAAGAAGAGAATTGTTATGTTTTTCATGATTAAAGGTTGTTGTGGACTATCTACTATGCTACCATTGAGAACAAATGTTAGGATCTGTTAAAATTTTTTAAATTCTAGATATTCTAGTAGATAATGACCTTAGTCAAAGGCTAGGGGCTTGGTTGAAAGGAAGTAATCGAAGGCTAGGGGCTTGGTTGAAAGGAAGTAATCGAAGGCTAGGGGCTTGGTTGGAAGGAAGTAGTCAAAGGCTAGGGGCTTGGTTGAAAGGAAGCTGAAAGTCATCAATTAGGAGTAACCTGTTGGGGCCAATCTATGGAGTCTATTAACATATTAGAAACTCTGGAATACTATCAGTTGTTTGCCATGGCTGAGGGCTAGGCACTGGAGAAATGGTAGACATGGGCAGAACAATGAACCAGAGTGATTAACAACTGAAGTTCATGTATGTAGATCAGTCATCATATGATCAAACGCTATGGAGTCATAAGGGAATGGACTTAAGGCTACAGTCTTACAGCTAAAGGCTACAGATTTAAAATAAGTCCATCTGATCGAAGATCAGCGACTAGAAAGTATAATGTACAATTAGAGAACCAGAGGTTGCTGACCCTAAAGTTATTATGGTCGAAGATAGGGACCTAAGAAAGGTATGACATAAAGAAGGTTTTATTATTTTGTTCTGCTCTATTTTTTAAGTAATAATTCACGTTCCTAAACAATTGATATTTCTCATGTCAAGTAGATTCTTACAGTATGAGGAGAACCCAATAAGACACCAATGCACTTGATTCATTTTTGGTTAAATAACATCTTACTACGTTATATGAAATTTGGACATTTTAACCTGTCTGAATAATTTAGATTATTTTCTGCTGTTCATGGATATGACTGCATTTTCAATCTTGACCATATTGTTTTATTTCTTTTGACCCTTCTATGATGTGAACTTCCAACAGGTTTAGTATATCCCAGTGACATGTCTAACTGTGATGACCTTAATATTATTATGTTACTAGAAAATGAAACTAAATTTATGTTTTTTTTTACTCATCAGTTATATGATTTGTGTGAATTATTATTAAAAACTCACCAAATAATCTGTAAAGGTTTTCCTAAGAATGATTTCTGTTCATCACCTTGGACCCATTAATAGGGCATGCCTAGATTTTGTTAGGCAAGTGAACATGAAGGTTATTAGTGCGATTGAAGAACCTTTCTTTAATTGATTAATTTTTTGCTTCTATTGTTTGGACTAGAAATTAGAAAATCTATCATTTCCTCCGTTTGGAAGAAAACGTTAGAATTTTTTATGTTCTTATTCACATCCTAGTCTGATTAGACAAGGTTTGACTGATTTCTGGTTTCGGAAGAATTTACTGCCACATCCTTTATTTGCCCTACTATTATCCATCCTCATCAGCTTATTGTGTACCGCAAAGATGCTTCCATTCACCTTTTGTTGTGTTTAACTAGGAAACACAAATACAGTTCAAATACGGAGGTGCATTTCTTTTTTACATTAGAAGCAGTGAAGCTAGTTCTTCCTCTACCGTTACCCTTTTTGTCATCCAATTAATGTATCATCTGCTTCTTGATCTCCCATAGAAAGCAGTCTCTTACATGGTGCTTGATGAATTGTAACATTAGGAATTTTATGGGCAATAGTTCACAATTTTTTTTCCCTTTACTTATTTTAGTTATTTGCTGTTGTCTGAGACCAGTTAGATATAAGCTAGTCTGGCTGAAGTAGTCCAAATTGTTAATAAATTTGATTTACCAATTTTCTCTGATGCACTAATTTTGGTTTTTTTTTCTTTTCCTTTTTCTTTTTTGTACTTCTAATCTCTCATTTATGCTTTGATTTATGTTCCTGCATTGTTGCCAATGACTGGTAATGTTTTGCAGGTCAAGCAGTTAACAAATAGCATACAATTTATAAAGGAGACGGTCCATTTTTCAGTCGTTGTGGAAGTACAGGTATTCTTTTTTTAAGTTTTATTGACAGTTAGCTTGACAATGAAAATGTTAAATCATCAGAGAAGTAATCAACTGGTATCTGTGGATGTCTTTATAAGATTTGATGATTTGATTCCGACCACTGTCACTGGGAATTCTGTTGCAG
The DNA here is from genome assembly GCF_048772165.1 of Typha angustifolia. Taxonomy (NCBI): domain Eukaryota; kingdom Viridiplantae; phylum Streptophyta; class Magnoliopsida; order Poales; family Typhaceae; genus Typha; species Typha angustifolia. Next base: position 4,411,429 of record NC_133246.1, on the reverse strand, counting down.
CTCCCCACTTACATTGTATCATAGGTTGGACATCTAGAATGGCCACAACCACACTTAGCATGCCTGTTTTTTTTATGTCTATTACTGGATCTTTCTTCTATTTCAATTATTCAATTATTTCTCTAAAACTACTTCCACTCCATCACTGCCCTTTTGGACTACCTTGGCATTTGCATAAATGCAGGATGAGAAAATAAGGAGGCGCAATGACTGGATGAATTGGATTCTTCCACAACCCAAAAATTTAACTGATGCTGCTTCTGCTCTGCTATCTCCGGCAACATCTAATGTTGATAGTTTGGCGATTCACTTTCAGACTGTTGGACTGGAGGGGGCTCACGACAGTAGCATCAAGGGATCAACTCGTGGTGAGATAGTTCTTAGTAGATCAGCTTCTGGTAATCTAAGTAACCAGGTACAAGTGGTGGCTGACCTTCAGGTAGATGGTACTAATCAAGTTAGTGGACATGCTGATATGAGTCGATTTAAGCCTGCAGGAAGTTTAGTCCGGAGTGACTCTTTATAGGGTCTATTCTCACAAATTTTGACAATGAGGATTATATGGGGAGTCAGACTTAGGGAGATAGGCAAAAGCACTTCTGGTAATATATTCAGTCAGATGTCTGCATCTCCTTATCATGGAAGGTGACGGAAACATTGAGATCTTGGTTTAAGAAGGTAAAAGAAAAGTATAACAAAAAGTAAAACAAGAAAGAGAAGTAGAGAGAGAGAGAGAGAGAGAGATGAAGCCGAAGAAGGGGAAGGAAGTGAGAACTACATGTATGTAGTTTTATTATGTAGCTTGGGTGTTTAATGGTGATAGCTCATTGCCATTTGTGTTATTCGATTTTTCTTTACCATTTCCCAGTTTTACTGCTTCGGCTGCAAACCTCCGTTTTTGGACATTCACCCTTTTGAGAGCTGGGATGGTAAGGATGGTTTTGGTCATACAGTTCCTGCAGTTCCTTTTAAAGGACTCCTTTATTCTTTTTCCCCCTTTCCACTGCAAACAAGCACATATATCTAGTTACTTTTCTTTAATAGCAATTGAAACCTTGATTGTGTATGTTCTGCTTAAATCTGGTTACATTTCATATCTTTGTCGTTATACTTGGTTGTGTCTTTTCAGGATACATATGTACATTTTTCTATGCCTCCGATAGCTGGTATGATTTTTATTTCTGGCTTCGAATATTATGCTTCCTTGGCTTCGAATATTATCGCCTTGTCGGATTCTGTTCATGAGATAAGATATTTCAATGATTTAACTCCAGCTGTCTGCCCTTCGTACTGGACTTGCAGATTGATGGATGTGTTAATCTATAATACGGTTTTAGGTTCTACCCTGTCCTACAGCTACTGATGGTTAATATGCATGTGACTAGATGTGGCCCATATGGACGTATTGGCCAAAGTTCTTTTCCTTTTCTTTTCTGTTTGGTAAAAAGTAACAACTAGATTACAGCACAAGCACAAAGAAAGTCCTCTAGTATCCTTGATATGATCTACCAAAGCTGGGGATGCAACATCCACCTAGAAAGAAGACAGTTTGAGAAGATCTAGGGATTGGTTGATCTCCCTACTGACAGTAGTAGCTAAAGGTGAAAGCTAGAGAAACTGCCAAGCAAAGTGAAACATATCGTAAAAGACATAACGAATGCACTAGAAGTCTAGGAGGGAGGGTCTCTTCTTTTCGGATTGAAAAGGATATAAAGAAGAATATCAGAATTAGATTAGATGAGAAGAGAATGGCTTGAGAGGAAAACTCCCGGGCTTTTGGAGGGGTCCGTTTGAAAGGCTCATCTTACATCGTGCAAGGGGTCAAGGACCAGACAGACCTGCAGCACGGCACCCCAAAAATAAAAAAAAAAAGAAGAAAAAGTGGGTTTGCCCTCGTGATTGGGGCAAATGATAGATCCAGATGTCTTTCCGATGGGAATCCGAAATTCCCTTGCCTTTGGGCAACTGATAAGAAGACAGTGGATATCCTCCTCAGCCACACACATACACGACAAGAGCCTGGTTGTTTAATGAAAGGAATGGAGTTTGGCATTTGTAGAGGGAGCTGGGCCCATTTAACTTTTCATAAGGAACTTTTAGTTTTCGGCACAGTCAACCACTTCCGGATAATTTGCCACCTTTCATAGATAGAAGAATCCTGACCCACACTTGGCTCAATAATAGAAATTTAAGAGGAAGTACGGATACCTGATGGATTAGGGGGGATCGAATCCATTTGTTAGGGACTTTCACTGAAGGAATTTGGTACGTGCAAACCTGTAATTATGCTTTTGACTAAGATGAGATTATTAGTTTTTTTTTATTCAAATTACCGAAATGCGCTCAAAAATTTTAAAAATTGAGTTGGTTGGCCGAATTTCCTTTATTAAATTTTTTTTTTTTGTGTGGATAAAAATGCTTTCTCCTTATATATAAATATTTCATTCTTTTCAGAAAAAATACTCACATATTTTTGTCTTGGACTTTCAATGCCAACTATATAGTACATTTTATTATACTTGGGTTTTTATGAAGTTTAACATTTATATCACATAAAAAATTTAGATAAATAATTTATCTATTTTTCCTAATAGATACGAAAAGTAATTTTGGTCAATTAGGCATGCTCTATTAATTTTGAAAGCCTCATACTATTCCCAAATCACTCATACCTCTATTCATCACAGTTGCAAGCTAGGAGATCCCGATCGACCTTCACCAAATTGAACTATCATCTATCATATCTAGGATGTTCTTTGGTATTGTCTACGGTTGGTGTGGTCTTGACCACATGTTCCCCATTACTTCTCACCACCTAAGCTCATGAGTCAAGTCTACCTCTCAGATAAGCCAGAGAATAACTAAGTCCAAGGATCTCGGTAATCTTGGAAGCAATACTATCTCCTAAGTCGGGCAGACTGAGGAGGAACATCTAGTTGTCTAGTTAAAAGAGTACTCGGGCTGTTTATTAAAAGTCGTGAGGATTTTCTTACTAAAACTGACACTAAGTTGTAAGCTTTCTCAAAGATTTTATGGGATAAAGAGGCTGAATCTGAAGGCCTCCACCTCATTGGGTGGGAGAAGACCACTGAGCCTAAGTTAGGAGAGAAATGAGTCATTAGAGATCTCAGAGGGTTTCTTTGATGGCTAAGAAGGTCCTCCAACTTTTGAATGGTGCCAGTGACATTTGGACTAGGGCGGTGAGAGCCAATATGGATTCCCCTACCCTTGGTCCACTAGCAAGCTCCAAAGATGCTCTTGGTCTTGGGGTCTTATTTTTTCGGCCATGGGAGATCTTAGGCTTCGTTTTATTAAGTGATTCAAAACGGTAGAACCACTGATGTGCGGAAGGACCCGTGGGTCTCCACAACCCCACTGGATAGGTGGTTAATTTATATCAATTTGCATTATAGGTCTAGAATTACTAAGATTTAATATATTTCGGGATGAAATGTGTATTGATATTCTATACCACCCTTATTTGTGACAATGCTAATAAATTGATTTAAAAAAAAAAAAAAAACCATTCTACTGATTTGGCCTTTCCAGGAGTGCCTACAATTTTTTACATTAAAAATCAAGCCTCATGGGACCTCATAAACATTAGCAGGCAGGTATGAGCCCATCTATGAGTTCTATCCATTTGTAACAAAAATTAAGGTTTTTTATGAAAAATGTGTTGGTCTAAGCTCCCCCACTTGTACCTACCTTGTGTGTCTATTGAGATATGTTTGATGAAGCAGAAACCACACCCCATCTTTTACTCTAGTATCTCGTGGTATCATCTTTGTGGAATTTTATGTGAGAGAATGATCTCTGGTTAGAAGAGGGAGGGAGCTATGAATATTAGGGTGTAAAAACGGATCAGATACGGATTGGATAGTGCTCAACTCATATCTGGATCCGTATTTTTAGTTCGGATACGGATATTGGACGGATAGCAAAATTTAAAACCATATTTTAACTAAACGGATACGGATAATTTTCGGATAAAAGATCGGATCTTAAACGGATATTAATTAAATTTAAAATAATTATAATTAACACAAAATTATTAAGAGTTTTACAATAAATAATTTTTTTGTATGTCAAGTATATAAAATTAGAGAAATTAATCTCTATAAATAATATATAACGTATTATTAGTAATAATATTAATACTTACTATTTAAATAAGTAAACTAAAACTTGTAAATCATTTAAAAAAAATATGTGGGTAAACGGATATCCGAATCTGAAAATTATATCCAACCCGTATCCGAATTTTTTTTAAAAAATTTTATCCGTATCCGAATCCGAATCCAAATCGGATAGAAATTTTTTATCCGAATTCGATCCGGGCACTACCTTTTGGCTTCTCTTGACATACAAGGACAATGTCCAATTCAACTCTTAGCGAGAAGACCTCGAAAAGATCTGGTCTCATGTTATTGCCTTCACTTCTGAATATATTGATAAGATTTTTGTTGGGCATGCAAAATCGGTTTGCATTTTTAAGTTGCAATGTGCGGTAGTGTTGGTTTGTGGTCCGATAAGCTAATACGACACCCATTTTTGTAGGAGACAGGTATGTGATATTCAAATCAATATTAATCCATGAAGCTTGCTTATTGTTCCAGAGGTGCTTTTATACTTGAAAAGCAAAGAGCTCAACAATCCCCGGATATAAACTATCTTTTACTTGTCGATATCCTTAATGACAAGAATCAAACTAATTAAACTGTTGATGTCATCACTCATGACATTATTTTACCCTTGCTCGTCAAAATTATAGAATCACATATGCTTACGAGGAATTATAAGGAAATCATGCAAATTAGGGGTGAATGTTAGGTTTGGTTGTACTTGATATTGAGGACTTTTACTTAATCATGGAAGTTAATATGAATAAATAATTAATTAATTATTAAAAAGAATCTTTCTTTCTTTTTCTCGTTTCAAATAGTTGGCTATTGATGAATTGTGATACACATTAAAGGTTACTCAAATGGTAGACCTCATCGTTTCTCTTTGGGGAATTTGCCTTTCTTTATTTCGAGTTTACTCTTTTGTCGTTTAATGCTCGTTAAATGCTGATGAGACTATAATAATGGAGAGAATTGACCCTTAGACTCTTCTTCTTCTTTTTCTTATTATGATTACTATTATGATATTTCTTCTTCTTTCTTCTGTATATCTCTTAATTTTTTTATACAAATCTCTATAATTACTTTTTAATTAATACAGTAAGGAACTAATTAAAGATAGATAGTGGTGAGATAATCAGTATTAGTTAAATAAACAAAAACTCTTTAATCAATATTTAAAAAAAAAAACTTAATCTATATTGTAAATTACAATATCTATTTAAAAACTTTAAATTACAGTTGAATTTCATATTTAAACTAAAAATTTTTTGTTCCGCTGTAGATAAATTCTGAATAAAAAATTTTAGATTATGATATCGCTGATTTTATCCGATTGATTTAACATTATGTGGATGTTAGATGATTATTTTCTAAAAAAATTTTGAAACTACATAGGATTAGAATTTTTTAATTATAAATTTTGAATTTAAACTATGAAATTCTAATTCTGTATAGTTTTAAAAAGATTCATAAGATATTCATTTGATGTCCAGATATTATAAAATTAATTGGATAAGATCGATGACATCATGATCTAAAACTTTTGTATTCAAAGTTTATCCAGATTCGACTCTATCTATTTACAGGAAAACGAATAATTTATAATTTATGTATGAAATTCTAATTGATTAACTAATCATAATAATCTCAATCTTTTTGTTTTTCTAAATAAGTGTCTCTAATCATTGTACAGTAAGAGACTAATAAGAGATAGCGATTAGAAAATTAAAATTAGTTAAATAACTAGCAGTTTGATAATCAATATTTGAAAAAGGGAAACATGTTGCGTAGATGTTTCAGAAAACCATTAATGAAATCAGATATTTACTCAGTGTACTTTGTGCTCCTCCCTGCTCTCGCTGTTCCTTTGACTCCCCATTCAACTTAGGAGAAAATTTACATGCCGTTGATAGATGGGTAAGGATGAGTTTTTTTTTGACAGATCTGGATCTATTTTTAATTTTATTTATCGAAATAGCTTAAACACTAAATTTAATACTAAAATCGATCTATTTCACTTGTAGCCTAAATAAAATGCTAAATTATTAAGTATTTTATTCAGAAAAAAGAAAAGATAAATATAGGTAAAAATATAAAGAGAAAAAATTGTAATGTTATAACTTTGTGTTCGGTTATTTATTTTAATAATAAAGTATGTCGTTATCAATATATAAAAGAATTTTATAAATTAGAATAACCAACTACGCTTAGAATCGTAAAAAATGGACAATAGCTCCTGCAAGTTTTCTTTTAATTTTTTTCTTTACAAACCTCTCAACTCTTTAATATTTTATATTTGAAAAACACTAAAGAGTTGAATATTTTATTAAATATAAAATATTAAATTTATTAGCATTTAATGTAGAGTTACAATGCCGCTTGAACAGGGACCTTTAAACTGGTTCGGTAACCAAATATTTTTTTTTTATTATTTATATATATAATCAAATTTACTTTTTAAATAATTAAAACTAAAAAAATAAGAGTAACCAATGTAAGAAAGGTCCAGTATATTTAGGTAAATAAAATATAAAAGAGGGGTAGTTTGGTAAAAAAACTCTGGTAAAGAACGTATCATTGAGTACGCCCTCCAACAAAATTTGGTGAAGGGAGGGGGGGAATTCACAGCCAGCCCAATTACTTAGGCACGTGTGCGACAGCACCTCGGTTGTACCACCAAACCTTTATTATTTCTTTCCATAAAGCAACCAAAGGCATCATCCCTACCAAAGCCCAGTGTGTACAAGAACACCCCTTCTCTCTCTTCTTCCTCCATAGCAATGTGGTCTTCAAACAAAGAGAGTAGTGTTAGTGGTAGTGGTAGTGGTGGTGGTAGTGGTAGTGGTAGTGGTAGTGGTAGCAGCAGCAGCAGCAGCAGAAACAGTAGGGAAGTGTGCTCCTCTTCCAACTCCTTATTCTTCTCCAAGGCCCCAAGTAGGAGAACCATGGAGGAAGTGTGGAAGGACATCAACTACACCACCAAACTCCATGACCAAGAGAGATCGAATTCGAGGCTGCCCATCAACCTAAGTAGCAGTAGCAGTAATAGTTGTAACACTACCCCTCATGCAGGCTTGAGGTTGAGGGGGATTATACTCCAAGACTTCCTTGCTGGGCCATTAAACCAACCCATCTCCAAGCCCATCCAGCTCGGCCCTCCCCTTGCTTCCATTCCTCCCACTGTGCTTAGCCTGCGCTCCTCGCTGGAATTCAACTTTGATGCGAGATCGCATCAAGCCATTAATGCCCAGGAAGCTTCTACTACTTCTACTGTTACTGCTACTGCTACTGCTACTGCTACTGCTAGTCCTGTTAGTAGTATTCATCTCTTCTCCTTTTGCCCCAATAAAAGGATGCCGGAGAGCCCCCAAGGCGCCATTGGTGGGGAAGGAAGCAATAAGCGCATGATCCGGAATCGGGAGTCAGCCGCTCGTTCTCGCGCTAGGAAACAGGCACCATTCTAAAATTTTACTCTCTTTCTTTGTTTTCTTTTCTAATAAAAAATCTCAACTTAAAATCTACGGGTTAGACTATCTATATCTTAGCTGTTAGAATATAAAATTATAATCGGGTTAAGCTTTTAGAGTAATAATATCTTTCACACCTAGTTACTATGCATCGATTGGACGTGGACTGATTATAAAATTATTAAGAGTTTGATACCATGTTGGACTGTTATTGATTCAAATAAAGCTTAATATATTATTTTTCTTATATTAATGTAAAGTACCCATTTGGTGGCAGGCTTATACCAATGGCCTGGAGCTGGAAGTTGCCCATTTGTTGCAGGAGAATGCTAAGCTAAAGAAACAACATGACGAGGTAAATTACTACTAATCTTATGTCACAAAAGACACTCTCCTTTAATGGTTCATTTATTTATAGGTTTGGTTTGAATCATTTTGGCAGCTATGTTTGGCAATGACTGCTCAGCTCACCACCAAGAACACTCTCCGAAGAAGTTCCTCATCCCCATTTTGATCACTTTGGCACAAGAATATCATCATAGGGAAGGGAGCCCAACAATTAATTTGTGTCCAATTCTCTTCTCCTTTTTGTAAACAAGTATGGTGTTTGTATTAGGCCAGTATTAATTGGTGCAAAAAAGAAAAAAAAAAGTATAACTGGTACAGTTTTTTTTTTTTTTTTTAAAATGGTGTGCTGTATACTTAATGCCCATATATATTGTTTTCGTTGGATATATAATAACTCATAAGCTAAAGATAGAGACTAGTTTTCCCTAAAGCAATTCTTTCATTAGAAAATAGGCAAAGCAGGCATAATACTTTATTTTTATGTATTCTATAAAGAAATTTATATTCAGAACTCAAACTTGTGACCACCTTTCTCAGGTAGCATTGCAGTGATGGGCGTGCCATATACATATACTTGACTATATATTGTATATAAAGGATTATTATACTAACATCTAGTGAACTATTTATTTTTTATACACATTGATCTTCTAAACTATGAATATAAAAGAAAACTTTTCACCATGGGCAAACCTCCACTTAGATTTAGATTTTTCTTTTATTCTGGTATAATTTTTTATAGTAAAATTCTATAAATACTGCTTGTAGTCATGTATTTTGTAACTCTTGTCCCATTTATTTGAATTGTTATGTTGTGGGGATGGTGGTAGAAGTGGTTATATATATTGTTAATCTCAGTGACATTTTAAGGTTTTAGAAGAACATGGCTATGCTTTTTGTCCAAAAAGATTATAAAAATTTCTTATTGCCCCCTATTAAAAAGGGTTTCTATTTCTCTATTATTCCAAATAAATACATTATACTAAATTTTTGGAGAACTAAATAAAATATAGTATTGAAATATTCTTTTAAAAGAAAAACTTTAGATAACTATACATGTCAATCTCGTTTATTTTGATTATGGTCAATTTTAGAATAGATATTCGACTTTATTATTCTCAAAATAAGGTACTTATTTTAAAAATAACAATTCTTATATTCTGAAATAAATGTATGATAATTATATTTAATATAATATAAAGTGAAGAAAAATATATAAAAAAATATGCTTTATTTTTTATAGTATTATCATGAATATCATTTTGATTTGATATAAAATAAGTTGATGGAATAGATATGTGAATAAATTAGTATTTAAGTTGGTGTGTGTGATATAAAATATAATTTTAATAAATAGTATTTATATTTTAAAATCAAATTATTATAATGTTTAGCTTGGGAATTAAAGAGCTATATTTATGAAGTGGAAGAGGATATATAGATATTAACATAGGAGATGCTGTTCCAAATAAAAAGATAATAATAACCTCGTACAGCTGAGAGATGGAGAGATGAGACGTCACATAACATCACACACAGTGGTGGTGCTGGTGCTTGTGGCCGTTGTCTAATGACGTGGGGTCTGCAACACAGCATCAAGGTACTTCACATGCCCACCTCTCTCTCTCTCTCTCTCTCTCTCATGGCGATCAATGATCATGACCACCTCTGTTGAGGTCTGCTAATGGACGTACGTCTCCATTGCCGACGCCATGGGAGTTGGGGAAAGATCTTTGAACAGGATTGGTCGTCGTGTAGATATCTTCGCCACTAGATCCTATGCAGATCGATGTTCCTGTAACCTGGGAAGTCGCCTAGATTTTTTGCTACGGATTTATTTATTTATTTATTTTTTAACCTTACACGACTAATGATGTTGAATATATATATATATATATATATATAGTCGATGAGGTTAAGCTCGACTCATGCTTGGAATTAACTACGTGAAACTGATACACATTGAGTGAAATTACCAAGTTGGTAGAATTCAATTAATTTGGCATTTTAATTTAACCAAATTTGCTGTTTAGAATTACTAAATGATGAGGTTTCAATTGATCTCAATGAGTTTGAATGAATTTCAACGTATGGAGTGAAATTCAATTCAATGATTTGAGGTTAGATTTGAATAGATTTATTTGCCAGTTTAACTTTTTCAAATCTTAAAATTAACCTTTAATCTATTTTATATTAGCTCTAGAAAGAACACTAACTAAATGAATTCTTATCTTATTTCAAATAAATAAGATTAGATGGAAAATAATAGAATTTTTATTTCCAAATAAAGTCAATGGAATTTTGTCAAGAATTAGTTCCAAACACAAGCAAAGCTTTCCCATTCAAATACAATGGTCAATATAATTTTTCATCAAAATTGTTATACCTTGGACCTTTTTATCGTATCTCATTTTGTTTAGGGGTGAAAAAATTGATCTAATCTAGTACCTTGATACAGTAACTTAATTTTTAAACGAGTTTGAGTTTAATTGGATGAGGGTCCGCTCACCTATTTTGATTATTAAACAGATTGTATTTGTATTTTATTACTTCAACCCATTTGGCATGTTTATGACATGATGCCGCCAACCCATTTATAACATTATAACTCGTTTATGACACGATAAACCTTGTTTACGATATGACAATCCATTTATAACTCAACTAACACTTCTATAATCCAACTAACTCGTTTATAACAAGAAATAAATATCTTTGTAACCCAAAAAAACCTGTTTAAAATTTAAAAAAACTATTTATAACTTGATTAATTTATATAAATTTTAATGACTTGTGCTACCTGATAACCCGTTTATAACTCATGTAACTTGTTTAATAAATAAATTATATTTATGTTTAAAAATTCTGACATATTTAGTAAACATGTCATGTTTGTGTTAAAAATTCTAACCCATGTAATAAATGAGTTATGTTTGTGTCTGTAATATCTTATCTCAAGACAACTCGAACTTAAACCTGACTAAGCAGACATACTTTTATAAAGTACAATTGTAACGGAGATTTTAGATGAAAAGGATACATGGATTAAGAATTTTTGACAAAATATTTGATAATAAAAGTATATGTACGTGAGAACTCTAGAAAAGTTAAGTGACATAAGAAAGTTTATTGAGACATGGCGTAAACTAAACATAACAATTAAGTATAATGATAAGACACCTAATAGAAGAGAAGTACTGGTAATAAATCTTAATTAATATCTAATTAGTAATCTCAATTATAATGCTAATTTTGGTTAAGAATCAGATTTGGAATTATCCGTTCATAAGAAAATTATAAAATTTTATGGGTGAAATCCGGAAGTCACAAATGTAATGGCTTTTAAAGAAAGTGATTCTGATGTTGGGATGAAAAGATATAGTTGAACAATAGAAAAAGATTGAAACGAAAATACTGACATTGCAGCGGTCGTTAGAGGCTGACAGACGGTCATGGGTTAGTAAAGGTTAGCCGTTCGGTAGGATGCTCTTGAGAGAAGGTGTGGATTAGGATTTGGTTGCTTAGTTTGGGCCTACATTTTCTTACTTTTGATTTTTGTTATCTGAAATGAATTAACTTAAAGGGGCACGATAAAAATAAATGATGCGAACCGAGTCAGATCAAATCATATCAAGGAGAGATTGGGCTCAATGGATTGAGTCTACTTATCTTATCTGCTTATTTACTTTAATTAGTTAGAATGTATTAGTTAACTAATTCAGCCATGCGCAATTTTTGGGAAAATGTTCAAAGGATATTCCACAAGACTACAAAATATTATGAAACCACCTGGAGAAGATCGAAGACGTCCTGATTTACAACTTCCGTATTCAAGGTTTCTCCAGATTCGGACTCTATCTATGAAAGAACAAAGAATCCGATAAGGATAAGGCTGATTTAGTTAAATCATGTGTATTTTTAGGTTATGTTTATATCTTATGTAAGCATTTAAGACAAGTCTAGTTAAGTTATGTAAGTCACTAAGAAAAGTTCAATTAAGTCATGTAAATCTTTAAGGCAAGTCCTAGTTCGAGTTGTATAAGCCTTTAGGATTAGTCTTAGATAAGTTATAGTTCGAGTCATATAAGCCTTTAAGGTTAGTCCGAGTAGAACTCATTGTACCCGACCTCTATATATAAAAGGGCTGAGCTTCTTTGTTTAGGCATGGAATTAAATGGAAGGAATATTGAGTTAAGTTAAGTTAAGTTAAGTTAAGTTTATTTACCTTACATTACTTATCGTCCTTATCTTTTATCGTAGCCGTTAGATCGTCGTTATCTTTCAAGAAGTAAATCTAAGTTAGAAACCCTAATTCTACCTCCAACCCATAGTCACCATCACCTCCAGCAGCCACCCTATCTTACGGTCGTTCACCACTACCCTTGGCCGTTCGCCACCCTTCGACGACCGCCGCAACGTCGAATATTTACTGTTCTGTCCTATTCTAACCTATCTCTACTATTTTGTTTTTAACTTTTCATTCTGACATCCAATTTAGGTGAAACTAAAACAATTAGAACATAACTCATGAGGCTACCACCACCTAAATTTTCATAATTTTCTTACTTTCGGATCACTCCAGATTTAATTCGTAACAATAAATTAATTGAGAATGAGATGTTCTCTTGTTAATGTTACTGCCCACAAAGTTAGCTCTTTCATTTATTTGATGTCCAAGATATATGAACTTAGAAGAATTTGTATTTAACACTTTGTATTTTTACCTATTTGTGATTTACAATTTATATTTTCAGTATTTATAAATTGGGTCTTCTATTTAATTAAAGATATGCAAAAAATACACTACTATTAATTAAATTAATTAAACTTAACTAAACTTCCAGATTAACTTAACTACATAAATAACTAACAAAATATTCTTATCAAACTTAAATTAGTATCTTACTTTAACCTAAAATACTCTATCCCACTCAAAATACCTTAATAAAAACATCTTACCCAAGCTAAGAAAAAAGGATGATGGAAGAGAAGAATTAACTTTATACACATTTTCGCAGGTTGGAGGAGACAATAATGTGCCGGAGAAATAAAAACATGATAACGCTATTGTTAATATTTTAGAAAATAATAATCTACAACGGTCGAAATATTTTTACATCGTGTTGGTCTTAACCTAACTTAAGATACTTTCGACACATATTTAGCACTAAAACGGAGGATATTAAATACAAATTTTTCATAAACTTAGAGAGTAACGAAAGCAAAATTAATTCCAACGTGGAGAATTCTTCTCCAAGAGATTCAACTTGTAATTGCGGTGCCAGCATGAAAAATGTAGGAGAAAAAGTACTTCAAAAAGTACCATGAGACACATGACATTTGCCTTTGTTCTGGTGGGTCGTCTTAATAGCACGAACGACTCTATTCCATCAAGACCTCACAGTGTCAATTGCATTAATGACTTTGAAGTCATGACAAGAACAAGAGACTTTTTTGTAGGTGGACGGTGGTGGCCAGACAAAATGATATAAATTTATTCCTTCATAACTAAATTTGAGGCTATTAATTCGCCACTATTGTAAAGATATTGCATTAAACCTTCTCGGATATATAAGTTAGATTGACCAGGACAGAAATAAACTAAGCACAAGTACTTGGATGAAAAGAATTTATCATGACCTTATCATAGATTGATAGAACTCGACTATGAAATATATATATATATACACACTCAACCTTATATATTAAATCAAAAACCAAATGTAATTAAATTGCACCAAGCAAACAACTAAAATTATGAGAGCCTCCCACAGTCCCACTTCCACTTCCACTTCCATAAATAGAAGGCAACACATATATTATACAAAGAGAGAAGAACTAAAGTAATGGAAAGGAAGGGCCTTCCATTGAGTGCTCCTACCCTAGCAATAGGATGCTTCCTTCTTCTATTGTCGCAGTTCTCTCAAGCCTTGGATCCTACATCGACTAACCGGACGGCCGCCCCGGCGGTTCCGGCCATCGTCGTATTCGGGGACTCGATCATGGATCCTGGCAACAACAACGGACTTCACACGATGGCGAAGAGCAACTTCCCTCCTTACGGTCAGAATTTTATGGGGCAAAAGCCCACCGGGAGGTTCTCCAATGGCGAGATCCCTTCGGATTTAATAGGTATATTATATATATATATGCACTGAATTAATCAGTACAAGAATGTAATATATGCCAGCGATTTAATCTCTTCTCTTTTTCCTCGATCTTCAGCTTCTAAACTGGGTGTGAAAGAGTTACTACCTCCTTATCTCGGTTACGACCTCCAACCTCACGACATCTTAACCGGTGTCAGCTTCGCTTCCGGCGCCACAGGATATGACCCCCTCACCCCAGCACTAGTGGTACTACTCTTTCTTGATCCGAATAAACTCCTCTTATTCCGGAATAAGTTAAGAATACTGCAATGGCAGTACTACCCGGTACTTACTTATCCATTGATTTCAGAATGTTATCTCGATGAGCGAGCAGCTCGACTTGTTTGGGGAATACAAAGAGAGGGTAAAGGCCGTGGCTGGCGAGGGTGGAGCTGCAAGGATTATTTCCGAGAGCTTGTTCGTCGTATGCTCCGGAACCGACGATATTGCGAATACTTATTTCGGTACACCTTTCAGGAAGACGAGCTACGATGTCACTTCCTACGTTAACTTCTTGATCTCTCGTGCTACTAGCTTCCTCAAGGTAAGCTACCTCCAATTCACAACAACTGTTCATGCCCTTTTATGTACGCAAAACTTCCATTTTCTTTCATTTACAATCGGATTCCTTAGTTCTTTCTCGGCTCTGAATTCGCTTGGTCTAAGCTCGACCCAATGTCCAGAAGAAATTTTGCAAAACTCAATTAAAATAATTTAGACGACATATAATCTAATCGCTATAATAGCCCGTTTCCATATCCGGTATTAGTTCTAAAACCACATTATGTAAAAAAAAATAACATACTAGTTAAGAAGATTTGATTACGTGTGTCTAACTTCTGAATTACATGTTCTTTTCTTCCGTTAAGATTTCTCTCTTAGATATAATTATGCTTTAATTATAAGAGATATTATTTAATATTAAATAATTTAAATTTAATTCTTTAGAGATAAATTTCAAATTAAATATAATTATCTATCTCGATCTGTTATTAAAACTAACGAGAGATATATATAAATAAATAAATAAAATTAAAGAGATAAAATTTAATTAAATTTTTATCAAGTCAATTATAAAAAGACATCAATACATAAGTATATTTTAGAAAATATATAATAGTGGTTCAGATTTAGCTGAATCTATGGATAAATTATATTATCAAGCCTAAGCAGGTCTCAAAGTTCAATCGCACTTAACTTTGACCTGATTTAGGAAATTCTTTTAAATACCCATACAAAATCTTTCCATAAAAATAAGTTATAATGAGACAAATATAATACACTCAATTTAATTCAGTCTTTACAAAGATTTAAATCTCTAACATCTTCTAAGAAAATAGGTGATTATTTACCAAAAATCCAAAGAAATGTACCAAACTTCACTGATGAAATTTCATAATATTGATACTTCCTTCATGTTCATCTTCTTCATAAATTTTTCTTTTCTATTTCAGCAATTGCATCAAATGGGTGCTCGGAAGATTGGATACATTGGTCTCCCACCCATTGGATGTTTGCCATCACAAAGAACAGTTGCAGGAGGGATCTTAAGGCAATGTGATCCATTACGGAATCAAGCAGCACGACTGTTCAATTCCATTATAGAAAAAGAAATTGGTAGATTGCATAAAGAATTCGGCCTTAACGGATCAAAGCTTGTCTACATCGATATTTACTCCATTTTGCTGGACCTTATCGACCGGCCTTCAATCTATGGTAATTCCAATTTAATAACGGTGAATGTATTGTTGAACTTTTGATCAATTCTTTTTCTTCTTTTCTTTATATTATCTCTATTTAAATGTATTGTTGAACTTTGGTGGTGTTTAATTGGGGAAATTAATGTGTTCATTTGTTATGCAGGATTTAAGACGTCGGATAAGGGGTGTTGTGGTACTGGAGAAATAGAGGCTTCAGTGTTTTGTAACAATGTAACATCTACCACCTGTTCAGATGTTACTAAGTATGTCTTCTGGGATAGCTATCACCCAACTGAGAAAGCCTATAAGATCATAGTTGATGTTATATACGAGAAATACGTAAAATATATAATCTAAAGGAGGAGAAAGTAGAGGGGGGTAAATAATTGTTTAGTTCACTTGGTTTAAATAATTCTCACTGTAATTTTGAATTTGAATAATTCTTAGAGAATTCCGTGGACACGAAGAATTTATAGAAAAATAAATACAACAAGCTCTTATAAATTTATAGGAGCAAATATGTTTAAATTTATTCTAATAGAGTTGGTAGGTAAGTCCTTGCTCATGACCAAGGAGATTATAGGTTCAACTCCAATCCAAATAATATTGTGGAGAAATTATTTAGTAGTTGGTGATTTTAGTGGGACTTGGATGGCTCGGCAGTGTGGTTAGCTTGGCAACGCAACAGTTTGGAGTAGATCTCGACGATATTTAGTTCAAAGTAATTATTCAACGTATAAAATTTTAACGAGACTAAATGCCTCTGTATCTAGGAAGAGCTTATGAATGATTAAAAAAAGAAATGCCTAAAGTTATTCTACGAGACTTACATTAAAGAATTTATTCCACCTTCCAGTCCAGGGTAAAATATAAAGCTAAATTTGTAAACATATAACTGGAAGATACCTTTTAAAATACCTTCATGGGTGCCATTTTGTCCAACCAGTATATGAGAAGTAATTTAGTAGTAATTCCCCATCATTATAAGCTGCCACATATACGATAATTTGCATCTCTATTAGACTCGTGTCATCGTAGATTTATTTGCAGGGTTGACAATTTTGGTGAGTCAACGTTAAGTGGAGTGCATTATCTCTCCATCCCCACCCCCCCAAAATAGGGGGTTATTTGCAAAAAATAGGATGCCTTGCAAGTACCCTAAGAAATAAAAATTACTTCATAATTGTCCTCTAAACTTAGATCCAGCCATAGATAATGATATAATTATTCTCATCTGGTTGTGGTTGTTTTGTTCTGCCAAAAGAGGATGAGAAATTATTCTATGAGCATTTCAGATGAAGAGAGAATTAGAAAGACATGTCTGATACTATTTATTAGCTGTCGACAGTGAGTTTTTATATATAAATTAAGGTATAATTTTGATTACCTTCCACTTCTCATTATTCCAAGGTCTATTTGATTATATAGCTGGAGCCTGGAGGTGCTCCGCTTCAATCGCACCTCTCTTTTCTTTCTCCCATTGCAGAGAAGACAAAGATGGCTCGTTTGTCCATCTTTCTCTTGTTTTAGAAGGAAGGATTCCTCGGTCAATCCCTTGGATTCCCCCTCATTGCCTCTCTCTTCTCGGTTGGAGATTTTGGGGAATGTGGGGGCCTTTTGATGCGTAGTGATTGACGAAGAGAATTGGGGATTGGGGAAGAGAAAACGGAAGAGGAGATGATTGCGTCGAGGTTTATAAAGTGTGTCACCGTCGGCGATGGTGCGGTCGGGAAGACTTGTATGCTGATCTCCTACACCAGCAACACATTCCCCACGGTGAGCTCGTTTGATCATGGTGCCTCGTTTCTTTGCTTCTAGAAAAGGTTTATTTGATGTTAGGGTTTCCTTTCTGTGGGTTCTGGGGTGGGGAGATTGAGAAAGGATATGGCAAAAAGAAGAAATAGAGGAATCTTGTAAATAGATTTTAGGAGTTCGCGATGCTGAGGTGTTATGGTCTCGCATGAAAGTCGTGTAAAGTTTAGTGCGGCTTTTAATTATGTATAGAGTTTGCATTTTGTATCCGAGATGTGTTGACTTGTAAAGCAAAAATGTGATCAGGAAGGTGAGATTCACGATAAAAATTTTCTTGATCCTTATACAGATTTCTAGTTGATGGGCAGCAATAATCCTTTTAGCTTTCTTCATTGACTTTGAATGGAGATTAAAGTGAGGCCACCATGGTCCTTATAGAGATGGATGCTTATGAGGGAAAATAGAAGACATATAGACTTGTTATTTATGGGCTACCCCAAAGTAAATGTAACAATCCTAGACGCTTGCCATTACTTCCAGTTTAAGCAACGATATTTTCTTTTATCTTGAATATTATGTCATGGTTATACTACTTCTTCTGGTATGCAATAACTAGTTTATGTTCTATAAGTATCTCCATCCATCGTTTAAGGGATCACTACAAACTTTCTGAGTCTCTTAAGTGTATTTCTTTTCGACTCAGGATTATGTGCCAACTGTTTTTGACAACTTCAGTGCAAATGTGGTGGTAGATGGGAGCACTGTCAATCTAGGTTTGTGGGACACTGCAGGTAAATTCTTCCTTCCTTTGTTTCCCTGTATCAGTTCCTTTGGATCGTGGTGTAAATTAAGGGCCATTGGAACAGGACAAGAGGATTATAATAGGCTAAGACCTTTGAGTTATCGCGGAGCTGATGTTTTTCTCCTGGCCTTCTCACTTATCAGTAAAGCCAGCTATGAGAATGTTTCTAAGAAGGTTGGCTACTTTTGTTACCTCTCTCCTTTCTTCTTTCCTTAGTTCTTATCCCCTTGCTGATTCTTGATCACTATTTCATTTTCTTCCTCTGTTCAGTGGATCCCTGAATTAAAGCACTATGCACCTGGTGTTCCTATAATTCTTGTTGGAACAAAACTTGGTATGTTTCACATTTTACTTAAAGTCTGTTTAGTGAAGGCCATCCTTATGACTTTTTTTTTATCTAGTGCTCTCTTTTTTCTGATCATGGTGGTTGAGACAGTTGTATGGTTGAAGTTTCAAACTGCTTCTTGTCTATAACTCAATATTAAAGATTACTGCCTCCGTGCTTAACTTTCTCATCCTTATCTTTATAGCTGAATAATTTCATGTTAATATCTGCCATAGGAAGCAGCAAGGTAATGTTATGCGACTTTAAGAAAGATTTTAGATACTCCCCCTCCCCCGTCACTCTGAGATCTCAAACATAACTATGTTAGATTATGCTTGATTCTTGAAGTTTAGCTTCCAACAGTCAGCTTGAGTTGACTTGGCGATTTTTCCTATATCCATGTCTTCAGTTCCTTTTTATCAAGTGGATATGCCTTACTGCAGATCTCAGATTGAAATACTTATACATGTACGAAGTTTAGTGGCCTATTTTTTTTATATAAAAAAAAGCTTAGCGAGATTGGTAGATAATTTATTCTGAGTTTGCATTCTTTTAATTTTGTCTCCACACGTATCCTAGATCAACATTGTGAAAAAAAGCACCATTGCTTGGGATCCAGATAAAGTAGTTTGCAAGTTTCATTTAATTTGTACAACTTTTTTGCTTAATGGTAGTATTTCCTGTTTAAATTGTTTGGTCTTTTCTTGGATCGCTCGTCACAGTACTATACTTTTCGTGAAGGGATTAGTTTTTTTTACTGTTGACAACTCTTGCTACTCATAATTATTCAATTTCACTGGGTCTGGTCCTCATTTGTGCTCTTCTATTCAGAGATTGGACCACCTGCTGAAACTGTGCATTTGTACTCTGTCTCATACCAGTGTATTCTATTATACTATAGATTTAGCTCTTTCTCATTAGTAAGAGATTTAATTGTATCGTTTCTCAGATGTTTTTATTGCAATACCATGGAGCTACTCTTTCATCTTGTTGCATGATACTAAAATGCTTCTCTTAATTAGTATTCCTTAGTACAGTAACTACAATTGATAAACCTCTATTTCTCAAGGATCATTTAAGCCCTGGCATCATTCACTACTTATAGTCATCAAATTCCTCATAGTTCATTTTGTTCTATCCTAATTAATTTTTCATGTTATCTGTGCTTGTTTAATGTACTACCCTTGAGAACTTTATCATGATTTGTACATTTAAAACTTGAGATTTGTTATTCCTTCTTAATAAATGACGGCCTGTTTCTCTATTTTTTTTCTACATTTTGGCACATTACAATTTGCAATATGAACATTGCTGCGAATTGATTTTATCTTTGTCACTAAAGAGCACAACATCATATTTATTGCACATTTATATTTAAACTAATATCCTGGTTTGATTTTTTCTTTCCCTCTCTGAACTAGATGATTGATTGCTTTTTCTGCAGTGCTGTACAATGCACTTACAGTATTTCTTTGTTTTCTTCCTTGTATTCATCAGCTCCATATTTTCAGTACCTTCTCTACATGATTTTGAAGTCTCTTAACATTTTGAGTCTTCTTTTCTAAATTATCTGGACTTTTAATTGTTAGGTGAAAATAAAATCTAATTGATGCAAGCTTCTCTCTTTTATTGTCTACTCTAGGAAGCTATTATTAACCTTGAAACATTTATAATACATGAAAATTTCAAGATTGCAGGAGTAGAGTACCAAATTGCTTTACAATCGTAATTTCTATTGCATAATTTGCATACATCAATATACTAATTTGAGTGATTTATAATATGTCAGAGATTTTTGTGCTTTAGTATTTAATTGTCCATGCTTTTATGGTGGTTTTATTTGTTAGCTCTGTTTCTAATTGCAAGAGGTTCCGAATACAGATCTCCGGGATGATAGACAATTCTTTGTAGATCACCCTGGTGCTGTACCTATCACTACTGCCCAAGTAATAACCCTTTTCTCACACAAAATGTCCTTTTATTATTGTCTGAGCTGTAGCACATCATAATAATTTATTTGCTCTTAATTAACTTTACAGGGAGAAGATCTAAGAAAGCTCATTGGTGCTCCTGCCTACATAGAGTGCAGTTCAAAGACTCAGCAAGTACTGTTTTCTCTCATCTTTTCTCGTAGGCATGATTTTATTTGATATTCTTACTGACCCAATACTTAATAATTTTGTTTCTTTTATTTTGCCCAGAATGTCAAGGCAGTTTTCGATGCAGCCATTAAAGTTGTACTTCAACCCCCAAAGCAAAAGAAGAAGAAAAAGAAGGCACAAAAGGGCTGCTCCATCTTCTAAACAATGACCCACTTCCCATGTTTTGAGTCTCTTGTGTCTCAAGGGAACCAGCCCTTGTGTACAGTTCGGTGACAGCATTAATGAGCTTTGGATGCATCGGTTTTCCTATCATGCTTCTGGGTCGTCTGTGGTAGACAACTTATCCGTCTGTAGCATGCACCAACGTCAGATGTCTTCATCCTAATCTTGAGGTGCGAGGATGAGTCCATCTGGATTATTTTTTTAATTCTATATGGTATGTTGGTGTCTTTTGTATCTTTGTCTAAATCACGGAGTATCAGGTTCTCTTTTGCTTTAGTAAACTTATCACTAGTAATTTTGTTAGCATTCCTCTGTTTCTTTGAACTACCAAACTTGATTGTGTTACTAAGTTTGTTGCATATTGACAAGCTTATACTTTGGGTGTTGCCGTTTCTTGTTCAAAGATTGGGAGTTTTGGAATGGCCAATAATCATCGCATGCATGCTGGATATTTTGTGAAATCAGATAAACAAGGAGGAATTGCTCTAAAAAGAATTAAAATAACCTTCGTCCTTGTATTAGCTATTATAGACTGCTATTGTCATACGAAAGTGGTTGGAAAAAATCTTCGTAAGAGTTACATAGAAAAGGAGCAGCCTGCATAGATGTTTCCCGGTATCCTTTTTAGAATTTTCTCAAAGATCCACATTCCAGATGTACTCCACTACTACTACTACTACTACTACTACTATTACTAAGAACAGAATGCCAAACATAATCTCCACCAGACTTTTGTACATATGCATGAAGGGAACCTGTTTAGGCTTTCACTGAGGGATAAAAACCATGCTTATGCGGATGGTCTCTTTTTCACTTTCAGTAGCAGCACTTAATGCTTCAGTTTAGCTAGTAAAACTTTTGCCAAATGATCGAATTCATGACCCATAAAAGAGTAACTGATAATCTGAAAGATCGTGTATCACAAGTAAGACAGCAAAAATAATTGGAATATTATTCATATAAAAATCATATCAGGACACAAATGCAAACTTCATTTTGACAACAATGACAACCTGACGTACAATTTCCCAAACATTTGACACCAATTATCTCTCTTTTTTTCCCTCTCAAAAAAATCCACGCAATTCAAGCATGTTCCTCTCTACATAGTTCAATATGGTATCACATAAGGCAGCTGATATGAATCGAACTCAGGCAGATAACATGCTCGGGGTTGCTCTAATGAAACTGCGACTTTGTGACTTGGTAAGCCTTCACCCTTTATGAATCTGTTCAGACTAGGATCAGGGTGTTGCTTCGAAGTACTACCAAAAAGCCATTCTTGGTCACTGACATCCGTTTGCTCCGATTGCAATAGTAGAGGGTTCAAGTTCAATATTAACTCTTTGAACCGCCTTTCCATTTTAATAACAGATCGGTCGCTCTTTTTGGTGCTGGAGTGGTTGTGAGTAGTTTCCATTGCTTCTGATTGACATGCCACCTCCATATCCCTTCCTGAGCAGCAGGGTTCTTCATTGACAAGAGAATCCTCAGGCTGCTCTTGTTTGGCAGCTGACGGCTCCCTTTCTCCATCTCCCAGCTTAAAAATATATGCTTGTTGCTCTGTATTTCTTTGATTCCCCAAAATTGCAACACAAGTACTATGTTTCTTCACTTTATCAAGGGACTTCCTGTTACTTTGTCTCCTGACTCTGGATGGCTCTAGATGCCTTAGTTTTGAGATGGTTGGCAATTCCGGAGCCTGTACTTTCAGTGGTTGCATGATGGAAACCGGTTCTAGATCTCTTTGCTTTGTAGATGGCAACCTAATGCGGAGAATAAACCCTTTACAAGAAAACAAGAATCAAAGAATCAATATGTATGAAAGAGGTACAAGCTCATGAGCACACTGTATAAGACTGATAATGATGAATTGATGATACATATTTTGTGACAGAAGCATTAGCTTACCATTCTTACAATGGCTGTTGTTAGCTGATCTGGTGCTTCTCTTCTTAATGCTGTCCTGAGAACTCGCAGGAGAGCCATAAGTGTTCTGATTGGTAAATTGAAGCTCATGATCTTCTGTGAGGCTACTCTTCTCCAACTGTTCCACCGAATCATTTGATGTCCTTGTATATTTACTATCTTTCTGATCCTGTAGGTTCCAGTCATCATACTTTCTCCTCTTGCAACCATGTGTTGAATGTTGAAGGTTCTCATGCTCCTGATTGGCCTTCTCCTTCTTCGCCCTCCTCTTTTCTTTTCTCCTCTCTTTCTTTGCCTTTTCCCCCTCTTTCTGGAGCTTCAGCCACCAGAACAATCGTCAATCCCAGACAGAATGGACGACGGGAAAGCAAAGAGAATCATGGAGCATTACATCGGAACCAGAGTATGGGGCGACCCATTTTTGGATGATGAAATTTTACATCTAGTAGCTAAAAGTAGCATAGCATATAGAGATAGCATATATGTCCATGGTACAAAATTTAAAACATAATACAGATGTTTTCGCATAATATGGAATCCTTCCAAAGTAAATCTATTTAAATAAACTAAAACAGGATTCTTCCTGTAAGCATACACACCTAATGAGGAAAATCTGAAAGCAAGATCAAGTTAAAGTTCCTTCCATACAGTGAATAATTCTAGGGACACAAATCACATTAACATCTGCTTACGGCAGGAAAGACTAATTTGAGGAAAAGGAATGTGCAATAAACACATATTTATACCAAAAATGGAACATTTCGTTTGACATCAGGATTCCAGGAAGGAAAATTTTGGTTTTCAAGCAGTCATCTTGATGAGTCGATCTTGCCAATTAAACAAGTCACAAGTCATGCACACAAATATAAGTTTAACAGTAGAAACTGAAAAACCACCACAATGGAATCTCAATCATGGATCGATCCTCCATACTTGATATTAGATCCAAAGCTCCATCAAACTACTAGATAGTCTACACTAGTCATCACAAAACGCTAACTCAATTTTGTAGAAGAAACAGGCGAATAGGAGTATAGGACCCAGGCTCACATAGCTCTAAAGCTTCTACCTGTTGCTTGATTCAAATCGCTCCAAAAACGAAGTCATCAAGGCAAAATAAGCAATACCCAACGAGAGAGATCTAAGAAGAAATAAAAAATTTACTCACTTTTGCACAGTCAATAGATATTTACATACGGATTACTCACTCCTTTGTGTTTCACTTAATCACATATTACACAGATCTCAGATCTCAATCAATGACCGAATCACACGAAAGGTTGTCGAGCAAAACAGCAGGAATCTACAGCGTAACTAGCGCTAATGCTCAACAAACCTTAAGCGATTCGATCCCGGCCTCGTCAAAGTTGGGAGGCGGAAACGGGAAGCACCGAGACATTGCCGCCGCCAACCAAAGGAGCCGGAGATCGAGCCCGAATCGCCCAGGGAGGGGCGGAGGGGCGCAGTCCTACGATTAGAGAGGGATTTGATCACTATCGAGGGAAAATGGAATCTAAATCGGGTGGATTGGCGCCTAGGGCTAGGGTTTCGGGGTCGAAGGAACTTAAAAGGGGGCCAGGAGAAGAAGACCTGCTCGAGACGGGGGGGAGAGTATTTATAGCGGCGAGTCCTTCGTGGTATCCGGTACGATGTTCCGCGAGTCTTACAATGGTTCGCTAATGGTGCCTTCTGATTGGTGGATGAGTTGGGCTCGAGGCGGGAACCTAAATTTTGGAGGTCAAATTGTACACGGAATCCCGCTCCCCGCGGGCCCACAGATACGGACGAAGGGATTCCATGAGCATGTGAAAGGCACGTAATGTGAGTGGTATTAGATGCGATTAGAGGTAGAAAGCGCAAATTAATTTAGATTAGGGAGTGTCTTAGTATCATGGGGATTCATTTAAGAGTACACATTCGCTATAAAAATATGAGCGACTTTATTTATTTATTTTTTGCACATATAAAATGGAAAAAAGCTATTAATATTTTTTTTATGTTAACTTTTCAAAATATATAATATTTACATAAATATGCACTCAGATTACTTTTTTAAATTAAGTCCCAATTATTTAATAAAAAAAATATACTTAATTAAGAGAAATTTATTAAAAATATAATCAGAATATTTTTATTTTTTTATATCTAAATTATTCAAATGTTAATGATCAGTTAACTCCAACAAATACGCTTATTTTAAAAAAAAAAGGGTTTAAAGGCTATACAAATAAAAAATATATGTTTTGTCAGATATGTATACAAATATTAATTTTCGAGGACTACACAAACAAATAACAGATTTGCGAATGACATATATGTCATATTTGGTCATCCTCATAAGTTAAGCTTAAACGCAATGAGATCGAGTTTGAGTTAGTCTAGCGACAAACTTGTAAATGTGTAATCTTTCAAATTTTTCTTTGATATAGTGGATGAGAGGATCTAGGACAAAATATGAGATGTGTGAAAAGGAGAATAGATTAAGTCGAGTGGGCAGAAGAAAAAGATGTCGAGATTTCAACGTCGGTGTTCATACATTTCTCTATGTTATCTTTTATTCTCTTCGAATGTTTATACACCTTTTATATTTTGCCATTGGTTAATGAAATTTTTTTGCTCATTTTTTTTTCACCAAATGATGAGATTGTAACTTAAAAGAATAATTTTCTCTTAAGAAGATCTTAGTATGTGAATTTTTATTTTTTGTGCTATTGTTTCATATTTTGATTACTTTTGCATTAGCTTCTAATTAAAAATGGTGTCCCTTCAAAATAAGGGAAGGTCTATTTTAAATAACCCAATTATGAAACCAACCAATCATGCATACATTTTTTTATAAGTTCCCTCTCTTCCATTATACAATAAATTTCAGTCAATCATTGTGTCACTAAGCATATTGAACCAGAGTTGGAGGATATAAATTTTAATCTTTTATAGTTAGACTAAATACTAAAGTGCAACTTTCTTCAAAACTAATGGTCATGAGTATAATTTTCTGTTAAAATAATTATACTTTTTAACCATTTTGCCCTTAACACCATCTCTATTTTAATTCATTAAAATAGGTTATCTCTTTTTTAAAATTCTCGTAATGTCCAAAATATAGAAATAAGAAAGATTGAGATCTTCATACAAAAATTTAATTAGTGCCACATTATTACACATTATATATATATATATATATATATATATATATATATATATATTTTAGAACTATAAATCTAAGCGACACATTGTTTAGAAGGTTAGCTTTTTGCCTTATTGTTATAGTAATTATATAATTAGTGGCATAAGCAGAGGCGTTAGCACGTCATTTTCTCTTGACCTTACTTCATACTAAACAATGTGCATCACTACTGCAACCCAATTGATCCCTCCTCCAATGTCCCCATCCACCGCCTCTTTAGAGCAATCAAAAGCTATGGCGAATGGCATCTCCCTGAGCTCCGGTGGCTTTCATCATCTCCGTCTCAGTTTCGCAGACGTGATCCTCTTCACGGCCTTCCTGGCC
The DNA here is from genome assembly GCF_048772165.1 of Typha angustifolia. Taxonomy (NCBI): domain Eukaryota; kingdom Viridiplantae; phylum Streptophyta; class Magnoliopsida; order Poales; family Typhaceae; genus Typha; species Typha angustifolia. Next base: position 4,384,995 of record NC_133246.1, on the reverse strand, counting down.
TTCTTCTTGGCCTTCTTCTTGCTCCTTTGCTTTCTTTGCTGCTTCCATCGCTGCTTGCACTCCTTCCAGAATAGATTACACTGGAGTTCAAACGCCAACAACAACATGACATCGTCAGGTGATGATGGGAACCAGAAATTGGAAATCCTCTCCAGCCTGCCGACGTTCGAGTTCTCTTCTCCGGCGAGTGACGAGAAGAAGATCGATTGTGTGGTATGCCTGTCGGAGCTAAAGGAAGGGGAGAGATGCCGGCTGCTTCCGAGATGCAACCATGGCTTCCACAAAGAGTGCATTGATGCCTGGTTAGGCTCGAGTTTGAGCTGCCCCTTGTGCCGAGCTGCAGTTATAGCAGAAGAACAAAGATAATTGGGTGAGTTCTTCTCCTGCCATGTTGCTTTCTAGTTTCTACAGTCTACATACTTTCCCGTTTGGTTGCAAGTGAAAAATTAGGATTGAGAGAAAGATTTTTTTTTTCTCAGAATAAAGTCCATTTTTTTGTTTCACTTTCTGGGGCATTTAGTTGCATCCACAAGGATATATAGTATGATTGAAATATGAGATAACGATAGTATTTGATTGTGATAAATTAGGATATGAGATTTTTAACGATAAGATTATGATATCTAGATCATTTTTATTACTGAAATCTGTATCTTTTATTGAAATAATCAAACTCCTATATTAAGTTAACTATATTAAGAAGATAATGAGAAAAACTTCAATTAAGTTACACTTGCTCAATTTATATTCAACTTAACTAAACCAAATCTAATACAATCTAACTCAGCCCAACTCATATTACCAAATAAATCCCAACTAAGAACACACAAAAAAAAAATGCTAGGATTTGCTCATTTTAATTTTATGTAGAGGAGAAAAGATGTTCTCTTTATAAGAACTGTAAAACCAAGCTATGCTTAAATAAGAATCTAAGCTATACCTAAATGAAAATGCTAAACCCAAACTATACCTAATGTGTGGAGGAGAAAAGAGAGTCAGTCACAAGAGAAGAAGAAAATTCCTTTCTTTTTTATTTGATCTAATTTGCTTAAGAAGGAATAAATAATCATATTGTGCCCTAAGAGGAAGAGAGAAGAAAATAAATAAAGAACAAGTGTATTATAGTTATTTTTGAGAAATATATTTAATTTTGATGGAATATTCATATCTACCTAATGGTGTTAGTTAAAATCTAACCTACGATATTTTTCATATATATTTAATAGATTATAAGCTCAATTTATAAATAATAAAATTATAGGATATAAACCATAATTTCATTTAAATGCCAAATATACAAATTTTCTTATTATTTATCACATAAGCCCACTTATCAAAAATATTATCAAGAGAAGTTTGGTTTGGTTAGCTTAGGTAAATTGTTAAGTTGTTCAACAAGTTAGGACTTTTATGAATGATCAATTTCACTATTTATTAGAGGCTGAATTAAATGCTTAACACTCAAGTAATTGAGATAGCAATTTGAGATTTTTTTTTAGACTAGAAATTCTAATGAATCATTAAACAATTCAACAATATCACTATTCATAAAAGCGCTGAACTATATATCAATTTATTTTATATATAAACCACTACATAATTCAACTGAGTAAACTAGCATAATAAGTAATAGACTTCGCACACAACAACAAATTTTTGGAGTGTACGATGTTAGTGCCACAATTAATTCGTGCACTTTTAATAATTTCAATCATAATAAAAAAAATTTATAAGAGGATATAAAATCTAAGTATAAAATAAATTGGTCTACTCTGAATCTCAACCTATAGAAAATAGACAAGAGAGTTAAGTAAAATGTAAAATTGCCTAGATTGGTCAATAAAAAAAGCCCAACCCAACCTAAGCTCGGCGTGAAACCGCCCGAAGGCTGAGTTATGTTCTAACCTATTCAAACCAAGCCCGGTCCAGCCCATGGTTAATGGGCCAGATCCAACGATGTATAACTAGTTTTGTCCCCACAATCCCACTTGAGCTATTATATCGAACCGACGAAATGAAGTTTTTACACTACTATTTGGATAATTGGATATTATACCCCATCTTCTTATTGCTCAAATTATTCAATTTAATCACTCAAATATGTTCAAAGCCATCCACTTGAGCAAGCTACTCCAGGTTGGGGGAAGCCAACCGATTAAATCAACCATAACCCGAGAAGATATGCTGGCTCTGAGACCTCCTCATTGTAAAGAGACCATTCAAAAGACTTCAAGTTATAACTTCTCAGGTTAAAGGGCCAATTGTGTGTCTCTAATGTGTGTATATAAATATATATATGTGAGAGAGAGAGAGAGAGAGAGAGAGAGAGAGAGAGAGAGAGGATTTTAATATACGAGAACATTTTTGTTACATAATTGCTACTAAATTCCCATTCTTTCTTGAAGTTTAAATTATAAAATATTTATCACAATCTTTTCCTGAAAATAAGATGATTTTATCTTGTATTATGATATGTAACATTAGATAGCTTTCCAGACATTTTGAGCAATTTATACAAAGTTAAAATAGTCTTTTCTTAATCTAAATTCAGTTTCTAAAATTATAATTAGGCTAACAAAATGATATTTCTCAAAAAGCTTAATGATTTTTGGTTGCAATTACGATATGTTGAAGAATATAATGACAATTATATTCTTTGACAAGTTCTTGTTGGCGATTATAAAAGAAGCTATTGCTTTCGTTTCCATTTACGAATGGAGTTTTCATTAAAAAGAAAGACTTGCATGGTATACCACAAAAAACCCATCCTGCTCTTGGTACGACTTGACATATCTCTAGTCAATTAATCTGACCAGATATATCTCAAGTCAATTAATCTGACCAGGATAGCAACTAAAGAAAGCATTCCTCAAGTCAAGAAACCCCTATGACCCGTTCTGCAAGTCAAATCAAAGACAAGCATTCATACCATACGAAACACGCTTAGGCTCCAATTCATCACATATACTGGCACATAGTTTCTTCCCAAATGATCCTTTGTTTCAATCCTTTGAAGCATTACAGTAGGAACTGGGAGAAAATAAAAGGAAAAAGAAAACGCCATTCTAATTCTAATTCTCGTGTTTGGTGTGTCCGCGTAGAAGACAGGCAAAACCACTACGACTTCTACGGCCAAAGTCTCCGGAGGAAACATAAACGGAATACTCGTTGAATCACTTAGCTATATAAATCCGCTTATGCAAAGCCAAGTTATATCATTCCTCCATTTTATCATCCAATATTAACAATCTAAGGAGTATAGATAGAAACTTTGAGGAGATGAGTACGTTGAAGAGAGTGGTGATGGTGGAAGTGATGCTTCTCCTCTTGTTCTTCTCTGGTTCATCTTCTAGGGCTATGGCGAGGCCATTAGAAGAGAGGAGTTGGATTCGTGACGTTGGAGATTTAGCCCTCGAGTCTCTTCCACAAGGAAATTCTCCACCATCGACGCACTCGGGTTGCACCAATGATCCCAACAACCAAAGTGGCACGTGCCCAAGTACTCCGAGTGGATGAAGAGATTAACTTGATTTGATTTAGATTATTATAGCAGAATTATACGCGTATGGGAAATTTGTAAGATTATTTTTTCAGTGTGTTCATGCATGGGATTATAGTTTTCAAATATCGGTTTGTTTCTCAAAAGAGAGAAATGAGTTTTAAATTTGATGTCTGTAGTAATTTTAGTGGCATAAGACAAATGTACAACAAAGAAGAAATTAAGCAATGTTCTATACGATAAGATTTGGATATCCACATCCTTGTTCGTTATATAGTTGAGAATACATACAAGCTAGGACATTAGAAGGTAACAAATTGTTCACGTCCAAGCAAACAAATTATAAATATAACAACTTAATGTGGCGATTATACAAGGTAGGAGTTAAGAAGCCTAATTGAAAAGATAAGGCACATAACGAAACTTTGTTATTTAGTTACTTTGACCAACAATATTCTGAACCCTTTTATAGCAAACGTCTCAAGGACAACCGCAATGACCCAACGAACATTTCACCATGAACCCGTAGATTTCCCATATCTAATATCGTAGATTTCATGGTAATAAACTTAGGTGTATATATGTCTAACAGTTTCACCCACATCATTATCGTTCAACATTCCTTCTTATAAATATGCAACCCCCTTGTAGAGAAAAACCTACCAGGCTACAACAAAGCCAAGAGAGAAATAGTTAGAAATGGCATCCATCTCATCCAAAACGAACAGTTCTCCTCTCGCAGCTCTTCTTCCCATCTTAGTCGTACTTTTGGTCGGTGGATCTTTCATGGCTCAGTCGCTGGCGGCGAACAGCTCCGGCCCAATCGTGCCGGCGGTGCTAGTCTTTGGTGACTCCATCGTCGACACCGGCAACAACAACGAAATAGAGACCATCGTCAAGAGCGACTTTCGGCCGTATGGGAAGGACTTCCCCGGTCATATCGCTACTGGGAGGTTCTCCAATGGAAAGATCGTCTCAGACTTCGTAGGTACGTACGTGACGTGCATGGTAGTACTATAACCTTATTACCTTTTAGTAAAAAATTCCAGTGCTTTATAAAATAATAGTAATACGTGTAATACCCTATTGTTACCGTAGTACCACGTTCCAACATGGCTCTAAAACTAGCTCCAAATTTAAAGCTAGAAATATTGGTGCTTCAAATTTGGAGCCCCACCATGAAAATAAATCCCGGCTCCATTTATCATTTCAATCTTTTAAAAATACCAAAATTATCCAATAATTATTATATTCAATAATTTTAATTCCATTTGTATCATTTATTAAATAATTTAGTTAGTTAAACTGAGTATATAATTAGTTTTACTAATTGGTTTTTAACAAAAATAATACCATTGGAAATGTCTACCTTTAAAATAAGTCTAATATTAAATTATTTTTGAGTTAATATAAATTTAAAATTTTATTATTATTTATAACAATGAGTCTAATATTAAATTACTTTTGAGTTAATTTAAATTTTAAATTTTTTATTATTTATAAAAATGAGTCTAATAAATTGTGTGTCCTAAAATATAATTACTCAAAATTATTCCCAATGTAAATATTAAAAATTAAAATACATTAGATAATTTGGTCAAAAAAGAGAAGGTGGCTATTAGTTAATGATATGTAATGCTTATTTCGATGTTTATTTTGTATAATATAATTTCGATGCGTTTAATTAAAAAATTAGTAATTTAAAATTATTTCTGAAACTATTGAATAGTAGACTTATTTTAAAGATCTCGATGAGAGTTTTCTAACCATATATTTTTATTAAAAAATAATAATACTAAGATGACCTATTAAGTAATTTAAAATAACTAATATAATAATATATATTATATTATATATATTTTTAATATATATGGAGATCCAATGCACCGAGCTCTTGCTCCATTTTTGGCTCCATATATGAAGCTACCGTTAAGATGCTTATACCAAAACTAATTAACTAGCCATTTTTATGAAATTATCATCAAACTATTGCTGAGATCTAAAGCAATTTGAATGGCTATATATACGTTGAGATAGGAATAATTTTTTTGAAGATTTAATACACAAAGTATATAATTTTGAGAGCAAAATCATTACATATTCGCTCATTACAAGCATTGATGAGTGTCATTCAAAAGTATTATAGTACCACCTTAAATAAGACTGAACATTTCTTTCTAGGTTCTTATTTGTTGAAATAAATTTAATCTAATATGATACATATATATATTTTTTTTCTTATGGTATTCCAATAAGATAGGTATTCTGTGCAAATTCTCCTTAAATAAATTATAATTTGTATGATAAATATATATATTACTTTTTCTGAGTCGGTAAGACTTCAGAAAAAGAAATTTAAAAAAAAAAAAGAACCTCAGTAGTTTCTTTTGTAGTGAAGGTAATAGCTATATGAACTATCTAAAATTATAATTTATTAGGTTTTCTACTTGTTTCTTTGTTTCCAATACAGAAATCTTCAATTAGTCTCGGATCAAAGTTATTTAGTTTGAATTTTAATAGAATTATCCTAAGTAGTTGCTCGGTTAATACATCAAGAAATCTTGCAGCTTCAAGCCTTGGTGTGAAGGAGCTATTGCCACCTTATCTTGGAACCAAGCTCCGACCTAATGACCTCCTCACCGGTGTTAGCTTCGCCTCTGCCGGTACCGGATTCGATCCCTGGACATCGTCAACTGCAGTAAGTGCTAGATTATTATTATTATCATCCTAATTCTCACATTAATTTCTACACTCTCTTTAGGTATCAATCAATTAGCTAATAGCTTATATACATATTTATATACATATTAGATGGTTATATCAATGGACAAGGAAGTAGAGATGTTCAAGGAGTACAAGGAGAAGATCAGAACCATAGCAGGCGAGAAGGCGGCGGCGAGAATTATCAACGAGAGCTTGTACATAGTCTGCGCCGGAAGCAACGATGTGAGTCAGTTCTTCTTCAGGCGACTAAACTTGAGTATAGCAGAATACAGTGAATCTTTGGTGCAACTTGCTTCAACCTTTCTTCAGGTGATCCATTTCTAGATCCCTTTATAATCGTTAAGAATCTTACAACTATCTAATATTTAGATAAAGATGTGATCAGATTCTTCTAACTTGATTCGAAGATGACATTCTATCTACATATCATTTATATTTTCCCCTTCAGGAATTAGCGAACCTTGGGGCGCAGAAAGTGGGCGTCTTCGGCGTTCCACCGGTCGGCTGCGTGCCGTTCCAAAGAACAGTGGGTGGATTCCGCCGAGATTGTTTTGATGATCGCGATGAACTCTCACAGACATACAACGCCAAGTTGATCAAGGAATTGGAAACACTCAACACCAAGCTTAATGGAACAAAATTAGTTTACATTGACATCTACTCCCCCCTACTTGACATAATGCTAAATCCCCAGAAATATGGTAAGAATCATCAAAAGGTTAAAACTATTTTGAGTCTTGTTTATTTAACTCGCTATTGGATTGTTTCTCAGGATTTAAGGAGTCAACAAAGGGTTGCTGCGGCACAGGATTGTTGGAAATTTCCATTTTTTGTAACAGATTTAGCCGGGTTTGTAGGAATACCTCAGAGTATGTATTCTGGGATAGCTATCACCCCACACAAAGAGCTTATCAAGTCATTGTGGATGAGCTTGTTGAGAAATACCTACCTTTCTTGACCTGAGAAAGGCATGATACACATTGTTGGTTCGTGACCTAACAGCTCGAGCAAACTTCTGTGCCGGCTATTTATCTAATATAGTATATAACCTAGTTTTGATTCGTAGCATATCTTATTATCTATTATCTGTCCACTGTGATGCCGTTTGTGAGGGTTATATTATTAGAATGAATAGAGATAGATGAAATGCTTTTAAGATGTAAGGCCTTATTCACTTGTGAAATGAAACCAATTCTAGAATATATATTTTAATTTTTAATGCCAAACAAAAGAGCAAATACTACTAGTATAAAATATTCTACTCTTTAATTAAATATTAGTATAAAGAGTAATAATTATTGACATAAAATTAATATTAAAATAATAACGAGTAGTAAATTTATATTCAAAATTTGTGACATTTTAAAGCTAATAACTAAGTTACCCTTGATTGGATATAGTATAATAGTAATTTAGAATTATTATTAATTAATTTTTTTAAAAGTTGTATGGAATAAAAGAAAATAGAATGATGAATTAGCATATCATAAGAAACTAAATTATTATTTATTTACTGCACCAAAATAAGAAAACTTATTATAGAAGAAGACTATTTCATTCCACAAGTAAACAAGGGCTTTAGGAGAGGACAATATAGATCTGTTGAAAATTGAATAAATGTGATATTTACTACCGTTTTTATTTTATTTTATTTATCAACTTTTAATTTTCTCAAAAGAAAAAAAGGTAATTAACTCTGTGGAATAATGTACTTTTTCCGGTACATGTAAAAAATGTAGGAAAATTCAATTAAATTATTTGTTTTTTATTTTATAATTGCTTCGGCTCTTAGACGAGTTGATAAATTAACATAGCATCAGAGAGAGAGGTCTTAAGGTCGAATAACAAATATATATATTATCATCTTAAAACTTTGTATATTAAGAAAATCAATTCTGGCTCCATTAAACAAACCAATTCCACAACATAGCTCTTTAGAAAGCAGTGAGCAAGTTCTAGTCGCTTTTAGGTTATGAACTTGTCTTATTTTGGTTAAACATATAAGAAAAGTATCATAGTGACACGCAGATGGAAGTACTATGATCTTAAAATGAGAGTATGTATACATATTGCTTAGCTTCTGTCAAAATGTAAGATATGAAATTGGCTTTGTTGTTCAAGGATAGTGATATTAATTGAGCAGCATTTGACACAAGCAGAGTAAAGTAATATATCGGTCGTGCTTGAAAGGGATCGATCTTTTGATAGCTGCATTGGCAGACGCATCCAACGATGCACCGAACCAAACCCCAATCCAGTAATGGTCCTGCAAAGAGATATTTGCCATTGACACTATAAAAGAGTAAGGCAAGAGCATGATACATTTGTTAACACTACCACCATTGTTCAAAATCACCAATACTAACACAGAATGGAACTTAAACTCGGCTGCTACATCTTTATCTAATAGCTAAATAGTTCAGTTTCTACAAGAAAATTACCTACAAGGCCACAACCATTAGTTTGAAGCTCTGACAAACATGAATCTGATAGAGATAGGGAGAGCATAATCTGATCTTGTTTAAACTTACAACACCAGTCAGGCAATTTTCACAACCATGTCATGATTCTCAGAGAGATGCAGTAAAGAATAGATGGTAATAAAGGGATATGCACAGAAATGCATCTTAAAATTATTTCTATTTTATATGATGCAGTACATGACAAACTGGAGAACGAAAAATTGTTTTCTTTTCTTTTCTTGCAGACGGAAGAAGATACTTGAGTTGCACAGGCGATGTCTTAAGAATTTCTCCACCACAACTCAATTTGAATCCGGCCATTTTTGGAGTCAATTAGATTATACTTCTCGTTGATCCTCTTGTTGCTTACAACATCTGCAAGGCCAATCTCCACATAACCAAGTGTTTCCTGCAGAAAGAATTTTTTAGGTGACATGTTGAAATCACTAAACAAGATAGTATGTTACTTATTAACTAAGAGATCTTACGAATGACTAATGTATATGAGTGAAACTACCGTGCAAATTGCACAAATGTTGTTCAGCAAGGTCACTGCTTCTTTGACAAGATACATTTGGCAAGCACAACAAATGTAAACCAAATTTCCAAATTAATGTCAACATTACAAGACAAGAGAAAAGATATATCCTATTGTCGGAAGAAGCTGCTGGCCTATTCAATATATAGAGGGGAGGGAGGAGGAAACTGAAACCATCTGTCAAAACAACAGGACACCACAATGTAAAAGAAATGAATAGTTTTAGTACCTTGGAGTGTATTCCAATACTTGGTGGCCTACTAAGGACTTCCACATGCAACTTATCATTTGTAGGTGGTTCCTCGCACATAAACTCAAACTCTTCATCCCAACGTGGATCACGATTTTTCTTTATGTGCTGAGTTAGTTAGAGTGAAGGCCAATTTCATTAAGTATATAAAATCAGGAGTTAATATCAGAAGTCAGGTATGTTTAATTACTAAAATACCTTGGTTTTCCTCTCCTCGCCTTTGAAAAGGATCCTAACATATGGATTTGTGTGATGCTTTCCCTCAACATCTTGAGCTTCATGAACAGTAACAGCAAGCAAACCACCACCTTCTGGTGTACCTTTAGGAGCCTTTTCAACTATATCTGAATCATCACTTACATCGTTCCCAGAATCTCCTTTAAAAGGCTTATATATCAATTGTACGACAACCTGTCCACGCGACTTCTCATTCCGAGCATCGTTAGAATCCATGTTTTTGAGCAAATCAATAGTTAAAGATTTTGGCTCGTCAGGAGTAAGGTCTTTTAATGGAATAACATTCATGCCCATCTGCTCATGTTTCCCAACCTGCACATGAAGAACATTAGTAAATTAATCATAGTGAAAATGTATGCGATCAAGTGTATATAAGAGTTAATCAGGGTGAGAAGGAAAACTATGCCTGTTCCCAGTCATAGACATGAAGCTCCAAAGCTTGAGATTCTGGATCTTTTACTGTAAAGGAAAATTCCTCACCCCATTCAGGATTGAGGTTGCTGTGCTTTATGGTCGTCTTCTTTGATGGAAGTCTATCATCAGTAAGCTTTAATTTCACATATGGATCTGATTTGCCCATAAAATCTTTCTTCTTCAGTTTAAGTGCACGAAGAACATTAACATGTAGTATTCCAACAGATTTCTTCATACCTCTAGAAGTTCAATGATCAATAAAAATATTAATTCTCCGACCCAAGGTGATGTTTCAAAAAACAAAACATAGAATATCATAATGTAGAATTACGCTGTAGGATCCATGAGTGGAACTTGTAGGACTTTAGGCCATAGGTACATATTTGCAACCTGAGTCTTGATAGTCTCCTGTAGAGGACTCCATATTGGTAAATATAAACGATAAAGATAGAGAACAGAAAGTGAAGAATATCTTAATTCTGATAAACTAGTAAGTTGGCCCATTGCAGATATAATGCAGTGGGATTATAGTTTTCATGGTCAGTGGAATTGTAGTTTTTGTGGTCAGTGAAATTATAGTTTTTGTCGCCATATGCATGGGACCAAAACATGAACAAGACGTAGTGAAGCAACAACAGTATATAAAAGGGGAAGTACCTGAACAAATCTGTAAAGACCAGGAATCGACATGACATCTGCTCCAAGAAGTTTTAGTCCAAAGTCAACATGTGGCTGCAGAGATGAACATTATCACTAATAGGCATGTCAGTGTGCCAAAATTTATTATAAAAAAAAAAAGGAGTTCCATTTCTTACATACCTTCTCCATGAGAGAAACAATGATTGTGGCAAAACAAGGAAAGCTATAAACCAGTGGCTTCAATGTAATGCGTGGTAGAGCAAAGACTTGCAAATCTACAACCTATAAATCATAAATGGAGACAAGTTTTAAATTTAAACCACAATTAAGAGGCTCTCTAGCTGTTGTGCTCCATATAGGAAACAACAACGACAAACCTGTGCTGTTGCTTTCAAGCCAAATGCCTTTACTACAACTGTGACATTAGGATTTCCAGCCCATTTTATTGATGGTTCCATGATAAGCTCTTTCTCCTCTGTTATGTAAACCTTCATTCCTGGAAAATGATCAAAAGTGTAAACTATGAGAGCATATTCTTAAGTAAAAGGGATGGAGTCTGAGAATAAAATCAGTCCTATGTTGTACAAGGTAGGATAAGGACAACAAAAGTTAGCATTATGGAAAATCAGAAATGTACCAAAAGGCTCAATCATGAATATTTGCATCAACAGTTGAAAGAAAACCAAAAAGATTATTTGTATATATAAGGAATCAGTGTAATATCCACGAGCTTGTTATTCGAAATTGCATACCGCAGCTCTATACAAAATTTTATCTTTCTTTAAGTTTTAGGATAGCCAACAAGCGATCCAATAAAACCTCCTTTATCCAATCTTGGGACCAGTTTTTGAAAGATATGACATTTAGCGCACACAAGCAGATTTCTAGGATATTAATTCCATAAATATGGACACTATAATATGTTCTGAGTAGTAAGACTTACAGTAAAGAAGTACCTTTAGAAAATAAGTGATCCATATTCAAAGAATTATGGACAGAGGACCTTTGGAGGAAGCAGCAAAACATATCTTCTCTTTTCGTTCTCTCCATAAATAAATGGATGCTTATGTTACGCAAATGGTGAAATATGCACTTTTCAGATGGTAAACATCTCAAAATTAAGTGAATAAGTATTACATGCCTTCTATAAGCAAGAACTCAATTGAGAATCTCATGAATCAGGTAGTTTCAGACCTCAAGATTTCTCTCTAGTTCATAAGAAGAATGAAGCTATTACCTAATCTGTAGGTTTCGATAACACATTAAGTCATGCCTAATCATCATAAGATGCATTAAAATGTTTTCTACAAGTTCCTTGAAATTAAAATTATATCTAACATTTATAACAGTCAAAAGCTGCATATGACTGTCCACATCATATGCATCCTATAAGATGTTGAGCAACAATAAAAGCAAATATATTCAGGTCTTATTTCAAAACAATAATTTCTGATTTACAGGATCATGACATCATACTTGAGGAGACTAAAGGCAAGCTTTCACATCTTTATGGGCAGAAGCAAGTAAAGAATTATGTCATCTGCATTAACTATGGGCAATAGATAGATCTTCAATATAGAAAGTGCAAACCTGCATATAACTGCAAGGAATAACCAAAGTTGGAACTGTAACCAAGAAAAAACTAACCTTGAAAAGTTGGCGGTAGAGAACCTAAGGTCAATGTTTCAAATTCCACTGATTCAATTTTGTATTTTGCAGTATTCTCAGCGATAATTGGTTTAGCAATTTCTTTTGCAGTTTTGCATATTGCCTGCAAAATGGGATATTGTTGCAAGTAGCAAATAATCACTTGAAGCTTTACATAACTGAGAACTTAATAAGAAAATAAATGTCATACAAACCTTATCAAGATAAGGCCACATGAGTTCGATAAACTTGTTTAGCCAATCAATCTTCAACACAAGAGAGAAAGAGAGTTAATAATTAATGTTGACTGTAAACTTGAATAGACTATAACAATAAGAAATTGCTTTAATTCTACAGAGTTACTGCATCTACGCACTCTATCAAAGTCTGGATTTTTCACCCAGTAAGGAATTTCAGGAAGCATGCGCTCCAAGGATTTCACATCTAGTTCGACAAGTGGCCTAACTTTGGGATCCTGATCAAATCATCAATAAAATAATAAGAATAGCTTGTAATCAATGTGGCAAGAAAGGCATCTAAATATTTAAGAACCTAATGTACAGAATTATTAAGTGGAAGAGATGACCCAACAAATGAAGCTTTCATATAGCTAATTTACATTGCAAATAGAAAACCAGAGACTTATAATTTCTCATAATAATTAGAATATTAATAAGGTTAATCTGTCCATTAGGGGTCAACTTTGGTGTAATCACGCAACCACACGAAGGGTACAGCTGGCCTCATGATTTCTTTTTCAGAAAATTTGTTTCATAAAAATTATCCTATGTGTAACCACAAGCAAAATATCCTTCAGAAATAGGAAAGATATAATTAGTGTAAGATGAATACCCAATAACTGTATTCTAGGTGCGCAAAATGTTTACTCGCTCAACTAACATGAAGTCTATGACCATGGCAATGCATAATCATTTCTCATTTAGGCTTCTCTCTGAAGATGTAAAATCATGCAATAATTTAAAAAGGATGTGCTTGGTGGGGACAAAGTTAATAATTCTTTATTCTAAATCATGAAAGTTCACATGTTGCCTTTGTAGGTCTGGGATTGGGACAAGTTCAAGAATGTTTGTTTTGGGAAAAGAAAGAAATAATTCATAGCCTAGGCAATCAGACAGATAGATTGAGAGCACCAACACAGATGCTACTGGAGTTCTTTACTTTTCCTTATACTGTTTCAAGATTGACTTTCTTGTCCTTGTATTCACATAATTGTGTATGTTTCCTGTTCTACAGGTAACACAACCACTGGATCAAGAAAGAATACCACATTGTCGACAAAGAGAGATGTTTGTCTCTTACTAAAATGTACTTATTTTTTTAGAACCCTTTCATTTTAGGAATAACTTTTTTACTTTAGAATACCACCATTTATCAAAATAACAGCTAAACATTATAATAGCATTATTCTAGAATATAAATACTATACATCAAAATTACATCTTATACCACACACTAATCAATTACTAAATACAAATCTCTAAGGGAGGGCTCTTTATTTGGGGCCCAAAGGCTCGAAATATAGAGTCAAGAGCCGGTACACTCAAATACATCAGGCTCTATATTTATTATTTAATTAATATAATATATAATTATATATTATATTTTAAATTACTTAATAAATCCTCTTAATGTTATTATTTTTTAGTAAAAAATATATGGTTAGAAAACTCTCATCGATATCTTTATAATAAGACTAATGTTTAGTAGTTTCAGAAATAATTTTAAATTACTATTTTTTTAATTAAACGTATCAAAATTATATTACACAAAATAAAAATAAAAAATTTAAAATAAATTAAACAATTTAATATTAGACTCATTTTAAAGATCTCAATAAGACTTTTCCAATAGTACTATATATTCTTAAAATTGATTAGCAAAATTAATTATATATTCAATTTAACTAATTAGATTATTTAATAAAAAATATAGACGAAATTTAAATTTTTGGATTGAGCTTTTGTAGGGCAAAAATGGAATTTTTAAAAGTTAAATAGTCTGGAGCTGAGCTCCAAATTTTTAGATGGGGCTCTAAATTTGGAGCTCCATTGTAGCTGGCTTCAAATTTAGAGCCCCATTTGAAGCCCGATTGGAGCTCCACCGGGCTCCAAATTTAGAGTTTTGAAGCTTGGTTGGAGATGCTCTAATTTACCTCTGGTATTTGTTTCATCAATATACATTATATCAAATCAAGAGTATTATCGTAATTGGATAAAAAAATAAAATATTTTTTCCATCTTATCTTTTACTTTATATCATATGAAAGGTAATTATTATATCCTTATTTTAGAATATTAGTGAACCTATTTCTATAATAAATTCCTCGTTTTGGTAATAACAAGTAAAAATTGTTATTCCTATTTCAACCTTATTCCATATGTGAATGAGGCTTTAAGAGTTAATTATATCCAGCTCCCCTAAACTATCACTGTTTTCTAATTATATTTCATGAACCTTTTTTTACCATATAAACTCCCCGATCCAAGAAAATTCTTAGCTCAGAGAGTCCATATAGTTTTTTTTTTTAATTGAGGAGTCTGTGTAGATATTTCTTCTAGTTCAAGAATTTTATGTAGATAATATAAAAATTTCGAGGATGTATGTGAAAAACGATGATAATACAGAAAAGCTAAGTGTCATCAACCCTTTTTTTAACTTAAGATCAGCATATTTTTACTTATGCTGGCTTTGCAAACCTAAATGCCTAGTATATATGGAAACAAATAATTTGCCCTAATAGTTGGATATTCTCCATTCTTTTCGGTCCATTCTGATTATATTAATTACTATTTTTGTTTACTCAATTACAGATACAGATTGAAGCTTTGTAGACAAACAGATGACATCTATTCTGCTCAAAAACAGATATATTTCCTTATTCATTATTACCTATTACTAAATGAGCAGTCAATTGGAATAATTTAACAAGTGCTTAAAGACTTCCTCAAAAGGGTATCAATGGTCCAGTCAGAATCAAGCAGATTTAAAGCATTCCTGAGGCCTTACCCGGTGACTGGATGTAAAAAGATAAAATAATGAACAACTCTAATTAAATGTTCACTAAAAGAATCAACGAAATTTTATGGCAAACAGAAGATATCTGGAATACCCAGGCCCTCAACAATTCAAGGATTGGAGAAAGCAATATCTATGCAATCTTAACCCATTTCCAGAGATACTCTTTCAATGTTTCGGAGACACTCCACAATGGCACATCCCTCTAAGTAGTAAAACTAATACTGATGCAATTTAATGAAATTTACCAACCAAAAGCCTTTTTATCTTCTAAATGCACAAAGAATAGTTCATGATGGTTAATTTTCTTACTAAAGTTCGTTTTTTTTTATCAGTTGATGTTGTTAATAGATGAGAACTCAGTCAATCTTTCACAGCTTGCAATAATACGATGCACCATTAGTCACACTATCCATCTACAGAGCAGAAATTAAAGAAATCGAATGAGAAAATTAACAAGGGTTTGAAACTTTCCAAGAAAAATTGAAGCAGTAGTACCTTAACATCAGTTGGCTGGTAATAGATGAAGAGATAATACCCAATAACAATCCCCGCCGTGACGCCAAACCCAAATCCAAAGAAACCCAACACAGAACTCAGAAAACCCATCTCTCTCTGCCCTCAATCCAAGAGACCCAACAAGAGAAGAAGAAACAAAACTGGAAGAAAAAAAAATCCCCCTTTCCCAAATTTATTTAGACAGAGGAGGCCCAAAAGAAGAATCAGTTGGAGAAAAGGAAAGCGGGCGCCCAAAAAGATCTAAGTTTCTATCAATGGCGTCGAAATCCGCAGCTTTCTCAAGATTGGATCTTGGGCTATTCCCGCGAAGGAAAGAAGCGTAATGATCAATAAAGATAGGCGGATGGGGTGGCGAGTGCCCATTGAGCTGGGCTTGTCGGCAACGCTCGCATTGGAGGTGGGGTTTGGTTGTTGGGGAATGGTGATAGCAACCCTCCCAATTTGCAAACGCTCACTGCTTGGGTTATTCAACTACTGCTATTAATTTATTCGCTCCCCGGATAACCACCGCTGCTTCTGGATTCAAATCAGCAGTAAATAGGAGGTGGTAATAAAGTAGCGAATAAGTTGTTGGGGGTCAAGAGAAAAAGGCCTGATCTTATCCGTTTGCGTTATCTATGCTTGGATTATATTAAATCTGTGGTCATAACTCACAAGGCGTTTCATTATCCCCCAAATAACCTAACGGTCGCACCACCAGAATAAGAGAAAACTTCGGATTAAATATCATGACGGTAAAATTTTGTTTCTAATGGTTGTATCATAACGTAACATAAAAGGTAATAAATAATTCATAGTTAGGTTTGCAACATAATGTAATTCACTTCTAGCGTTATCTTATTCTCTATCCACGTTTCACTTCACTCCTTTGGTTTATACACAGTGACAGAAATATGAGACAAAGAAAATTTAAATAAGTGATAGATAACGACATATTCTTGAATAAGGCTCCAGTATTGCCGACGTTAAATTGGAATAGCGCAACTATATAGTATCAAACTGTTTAGCAATTAAACGTCATAGAATTAGTCGACGCACCTAAAGTTTTCATGCATTTTTTTTACGATATAGCTATGATTAAGAAAATAATTAAGCTGATTGTGGAAGGAAAAAATCTTGGATCACCATCAAGTGCATATCTTTGGTTAATTGCAGCAAAAGCCAAGGCAGCGTATAAATAGAATAATTAGTAATCTTAGTTGGCCCCAGGAACATTAAATGGAATATAGTACGGTTTATATATCTACAAAGCAAGAATAGTGACATGAGACTGTGACTGGGTGACACATTATTGAAGTGCCTGCCCAAAATATATTATATTAAAGGATGCTTAGTTTGTGGTGATCCTGAGTGCTAAAGATTTTGAGAGCAACCTCCCTTATCGTTTTATTAGAGGTTTGCAAGCTGCCATTTTGGCTTAGCTGCTAGTCTTGCCGACATAACGCCAATGCATTGCATCTGTCCAATAATTTAATAGCACATGCATCTTAAAACAATGATCAACATTAAAACTCTCAGGTAGAGGGAAAGAAGGTTTTGAAAGATCTAACTTATCCTAGCAAAGAAATGGAATTGTGACAGGAAATAGCTAGAAAAAAGAAGCTACTTGTCACCTCTCTTATGCTTCTGCAGGGAATGAAGGAGGTGCGTGGGGTTATCTAGAATTCATTAATAAGATCAACAGGAACTTCATAGCGAAAGTGATACAATGAAGCAGGAAATGGAAAGAATGGTGGATGAAGAGGACTACATCAACAGAACTATACAAGAAAGGTATCTCATTGTCAAAATAAAAACATATTTAAGAACAACGGCAGACGTGCAGATGCGGTGCAACTTTTCAGATCTATATAATCAAATTAATATATTCTCTCCACATTCAATAGATGCTTCAATACGAGAAGCATAAAGGAAGCTATTTTCATGAGACAGACATCACATCACACGAGAATTCTTAATGCTGTGAAGAAGGTCAGGCAGCTTAACTGCTTCCTGAGAAGGGGATAATCAACTCCTTTCCATTTTATCCATGTCTTGCGTACTGTGCTTTGCTTCTGCAAGTGCCATGTCTTGAAAGGAATAAGATTGATAGGGAAGGAAGCAGCTCTGAGAAGCCATAGAAAAACCTTTCTGCATATGAGAGATGAGGAAAATCACATCTGGAGTGATCGCCAGTAGTTTATGTTTTCACCAAGCTTGATGAAAATTCTGGCATGCTTAGGAAGATAGCTTAGTCTCCTGAGTTTACTTCTTGCTTGCACACTGGGCAGAATGTGCCCCATTTTGTCAGCCATGAGTCAACACATATTGAATGAAATTCTGCAAAAGAAATTGTCATAGCAAAAAGAAATGGGAAAAAGACACTTTTTCCATTTAAAATTTAAAATATTAAATAAATAGGCTAGTTAAGCTAGCTGACCAATCAAATACAGAATCTATGGATTTCCAGTAATGCACAGAAGTCAAAAGAGACTTTATTCATCTTTTCGGAGGTATTTGTACATGAAGAAGATGCAAGTATCTCACTTGTCATCTGTGCTTTAGGCCTTTTAGCCCAAAGCTCGAAGTTTACTCTCTTTTCACATTTTCTTCTATTTGCATGAAATAGAAGAAACAGTGGCTGGGAATCCAGGACTCCAACCCAATAGATTGAAAAAAAAAACCTTCAATAGTATGGTTGCATCTAGGGGGTGTAACCAAATTGGGTTTTAAATGGATATGTAATTATAATATCCATATCTGATCTATTTCTTATCGGATTATTTTGGACTTGAATCAAATTCAAATTCAAGCGGATAACATAGTGGATTCAAATTCCTCACGAATAACTAGTATACTATGAAATAAAAAATATAACAATCTTATTCTAAAGCAACTTTCGGCATTCAATTATGATAGTTTAATAGTTAAAAATTAGAACATAATATTTTAATCATCTGACAAAAAATGATACAAGCTTAACATATTAAGCAAACATAATAATAGATCGAAAAATTATTTTTTGAGAGACTCAAGATTATTCATACTTTATAAAAGTTAGAGTAATCCAAGACTATTTATATATTTTAAAAATTGGACTACATAACCATTGTCTATGGCCTTAAAAAAAACTATATATCCATCGGAGCTCCGATTAATACTTAGTCAGGATCCGTTCCAAATGCAGATCTGATCGGATCCGAAACTATTCAAACCGAATCCGACCCATCTATTATATGGATCGAAAAATTGAGATTCAACTCCGAGTTAGTCGGATTAGGAGTGGATTCGATAAAGAATAATTTGGATCTGGTTACACTCTAGCTGCATCTACATATAGCTCCATGACTTTTGATAAGCCCTATATATCACTTCCTCTTTTTCCATTACGAGATATGACTCATGTGCAAGTGTCAGTAAACAATGTTTTAAAGCACCAGAATATTTATGCAAACTGCAAAAGTTTAAATTGCTAATCTCACAACTGCATACTTCACGATTTCTATTGAATAACCATATATGAGAATTCTTGAGCATTGTAAAATGACCAAGGACTTTAAAATTTTATTAGAAGGCTGCCAGGTTTAATTTAACGTACTAGGCCCTCACCATCTGTCTCAACAAAAATCCATCAGTTATTTAAGGCAAAGTTCACATTTAATGCATTCAGGAAACTTTTAAAAGTGATAACTCAAAGAGTGCATCTTACCATGTAGACAGGGCAGAACTCTAAGCATTTCCCCATCTTTGTAGTCTTCGAGACAGATAGCACAGGTCTCTGATATTCTCTTGCCAATTAAGCAGGCAGATTTGAAAGTGAAGCTAGGAAGTATTTCCACTGCATGTCTCTTCATACTAGGTGGCCGGTTGTGGATTCCATTCCGAAGAAGCCGACAATTTCGAGCAAATAGAAAAGTTGCAAGAACTGATATGATGACAACAAGAGAAACAAAAGAAATTACCAACACCGTCCCAGCAGTCTCATCAATTGAAGAGTCTATACAGCATTCCCCATCTTCACCTCGAGCAAACTTCTTCAAAGTCTCTCCTGCCATCTTTGAAACAAACACTGCATGTATGTTTATGCCCGCAGAGTTCCCAATCACTAAGAAAAGAAACAAATTTGGTAATGGTAAGGAAAGACGAAAACCAAAACCAGCTAAGCAGTCCTATGATATGAAAAAATATAGAAACTACAACCTTATGCAACAAAGATAGAAGAAATTATTTTTTATTGCACTACCAACTAAGAGAGCACCATCTCTCAACAGATGAGCAGTTTAGTTTAATCCCAAAAAATTCCACAACACACATATGCACATTTAACAAAGAATACTATCCAAGAACTTGCATAAAACAAAGGCAGATAAGTGATCACATAAACTTTAACATTAGTCAGTTGTCTTTGATGAAGTCTTACTACTTTAGCTCATGCAGAAGGAGAAGTAACATCGACTTTCCTTTAAATTCTAAACCTTACTATTTATATAGCAATATAAGATACTTTTATTGAATAAATGGAAGGATCATAAAATATCTTAGGATGACCTCAAGAAATGATCACCTCACAAACTGAAATAGAAAGATTATGCGCAAGGCTCATAATTTACTTTGGCCTCTGGATATTACTGAAAGAGGAAGATAATCTGAAATGTTCATAGTCAACAGTCAACAATATAACAAGATGAACAATTTAATTCAACTTTAGAAGTATGACAAGCAAAGAAGGGAAGATGAGCAGCTGAACAAGTGAGGAATAGAAGGGTGCAAAAGGTTGTTCCAAGACTTCAATGTATCAAGAAGTTTCCTGACATTGCACAAAATATCTGAATCATCCCATCATGACTCCTAGAATAATAATCTTACTCAGTTATTCTCTAAGTGGGCTTAGTGGGCTTAGTGGTCCAAAGTGACCTAGAAGAAGCATTGCATCAACATGCAGGCTGCAGCTACCTTTTCCACTCATCTTAAAGAATACTAGTACTTGCTACAAAGCATAAACATGGACACGGGTCACAGAGATCAAAGAAATCAAAGAATGCTTATTCCTAGTCTCATACGACAACAATGTCTTGCAATATACATCATTTTCTTTATTTATCTGGTTGTTCCTTGTTATAATCAGGTAAAAACACATGTATCGCCGCACATTCATCAACGAAAATAGTACACTTAACAAAATAGTACACTTAACGAAAATAGTACACTTAACACTAGCCCTTACTATGTCACAAGCTCCAATTTTGTTCTCTTTCAAAACCATAAAACCAAACCTAACTGGGGAGATGGAGAAGTAATCACCTCCAATCTCATTGATTCAAGGCTAGACTAAAAGAAGAATCAGAGCTATCATCATGAACATTTTCATTTAAAAAAAAATCAATTTTCCGTTAATTAAACGAAGCAAAATGAAATCCTCTACTCACTGGAGTACAAGCTGCTCTTCTCCTGATCATCATTAATAATCGTCGCATCGAATCCACCGTCCTGTGCAGCCCTAATCTTCTCCTCGAAGCTACAAACCCCCCTTGCGATCAGCACAAACCTTGCGCCGCCGCCTCCCCCGCCACGGCTCCCATTATTCCTCAGCGGAGAGCAAGCATCAACCGGATCGGCGACGTGCAGAGACCCGCAAATACCCGAAGCATCGATCGGAGCGGCTGGAATCAAACAGAAGATAAAGAAATTGATAGGAAAGAAACAATTTGAAATCGCAACAGAGTAGAAGCGAAATGGCGAATTACTGAATCGGGCGGGGGCGTCGAGGAAGGTGAAGGAGAAGGGCTTGGATTTGAGGTGGACGAGGGCGGTGGAAGAGGGGAAGAAGAGAGAGAGGAAGAGGACGGAAAGAGGAAGAGGGCGGTAGTTCATGTCGTTGGGAGATTTCTTCTTCTTATTCTTCCGTTGGGTTTCATCTCTCTTGGATTGGGTCGGCGACGGAGGCCGACACCTGGGATTTGTGGGGGAGGAAATGGGTCGGGTTTGGATCGGTTCGTGAACATAGATATGGATGATACGGTTGGGTTGATTTAAAGATTAATCAGACTCTCTTTGATATATGTATATATATATATATATATATATATATATAATATATATAATTTTATGTTATACATATTTTCACATATTTATGTGTTTTTTAGATTATGAGCGTACCTAATAAAAACAAAAATTCTAGAAAGTGTACACATAGAATATAAATTTAAGACGATAAAAATTAATTTGACCCGATAATTCGATATGATAATTTAATTTTTAAAATGTTTTGAATTTAGTTTAATCAAATTTCTAAACGAATAATTCTTAATTATTTAATGGGTTGTGTTTGTATTTATTATTTCATATGTTTAACTCAATTATAACCCGATCTATAAACTCATTTATAACATGATAATTTATTTATAACACGATAATTTATTTATAAGCCGACTAACATATTTATAACTAAAAAAATATGTTTATAACCTGCAAAAATTTGTTTATAATTTAAATAACTTATATAACTTTTAATAATTTGTATCACTGATAATCGATTTATAGTCCGTATATAACTCTTTTTAATAAATGAGTCATGTTTGCATTTGCAATATCATAATCAGATCCTATTGTGTGGGATGATCAGTTAATTAATTGGGATGGAAATATGTAATTAATGAGGTCTATGTGCGTGTATTAATTTATGATCCCCTTCCCCAAAACTACCAATTTTTTTAAATTTTAGTTCATTTACTTCTATTTTTTAATAGGATGAGAATTGCACTTCTCATCTTTACTGCAGGCTACAGCTAAATGTCATCATTAATTATCATAATTATCTATTTTCAACGAGTTAATTTTACTAAGCACTGTTGAATCAAAAGGCGATCTTAACATATACTTTGATACCTTTCTTCACTCGGCGTTTCATCAACCAAACACATGAAGCTGATAAATCTACTTCCCACTCTACTTTTGTTCTCTAAATCCTCCTATAAATAGGTGGACTTTTAGAAAACTATCATTTTATTTTCCTTTCTTGTGCTCTCCGTTTCTAAGAGTCAGCTTGGATAGCCCAATTCTCATAGTATTATGTGGGAATTTGATTTTTTCTTAAGAAAATTTAGACCATAGGAAAATTTTCTCTTGTGATAATTCTCACTGAATTTTTTTCCCACTCTCACTCCATTCTCATCTCTCCCTCTCCATATCCTATCACCACTCTCTTCTCTCCTCAAATTCCTCATTCCAAACACCACCACCACCACCTCCTCCTCCTCCTCCCACTGCAATCTCCTTTTTTCACCACCATAACCTCAACTACTACCATCACCAAAATTTCTTAAACTATTCAAACATGATAGAGTAAATCAATCCAAAGGGAAAAAAACATCACATAGTTACACTTTCAATTACTACGTGTTGAAATTTCTGAGTTTTTTTTCCCTAATTTACTCAAACAGACCCTCTGAGAGAAGGAAATAATTAAACTATTTTAACTTTAAAAATGAAGCGGTAACCGCCATTACTAGTCATTTTTACAGTGTGTAATATTGCCTAAAAAATTACATGAGAAATAAACAATATTAAAGTTCTTATTAATTGTCTTAGTATTATTACAGTGTTTTGAATAAGGGGGGTTCTCGCACTAATGTAGCTTGTTCGAAAGCATAAGAAATCTCAATCAATTTCGGTTCTGAGCCCTTTAAACCACCAAAGCAGATGACAAAGGGAACTCCATATTGGTCATACCCTGCTGGAACACTGATTCCTGGGTATCCACCAATTGCAAGAATACTGGTAGCAGTTGAATCAGGTATCACTATTATGGCATCCAATTTATTCTTGGTCATCAACCTCTCTATCCCTTCCATGGAGAGCTGAGCCATTCTGGAGATTGCACTTCTCTCAGCAACCCCAATCCCACTAGTGTTTTGAGCCATCAGGAAGATTGTTTGCCCAAATTCTTTCAGCTTTTCCTGCATTTGGACACTACTATTACCAAGACTTGATCAAATGCCAACAATCTGTGATCTTTTTGGATGTCACTGGAAAAAAAACTCTAACCTGTCTGCCTATTCCTCTGAAGTAGATATGCGCACACATACCCCTCAAAACAATTGGATTGTGCATGAAAAACCCTTAAAGATCCTTTAAAGTTTATTAATTTTGTAGTGCCAAAAGTATAAATATTTCTATGCTTTTCTGCATAGAGATATCAGATAAGGGCATCTTTATCTTTTTGTCTGTTAATTACTGAAGATTTTAACTTATACTTGCCAAAAAGTAACACCAAGTTTATCCATGCAAAAACTAAAGTTTTGAAAGTTATAAAACATACGGATTTTAGAAGACTGCACTCAAAAACTTGAAAACAAAAAGAAAAGGAAAACACTCATACCTTGATTTTGTGTTTCTTGTTGAAGGCTATTACATCAGCAAGAGACCTAACAGGAGAGGAGGGCAATTGTTCTAGGTAGATACCCAATGATAGCTTAAACTCAGCTAACAGTGCAACTAGTTCACCACTTTGCATTGCATCAAGGATGATACTCACATTGGCAATCTCGAGATTTTCAATCAAGACAGCACCCCTTTCCCTACCACATGTTTCACCAAAATGCAGGAAATTTTGATGCCATGACATTTGAATAAAAATGGCAATCTGATATTTGGTTGCTTATGCATGCTGAGTATAAACTAATACCTCATTGTGCTGAAATGCTTCTCAAAAACTTTATACTGCACAGACTTCCTCTGGTTTTCAAAGAATCCCTTCAGGATTCCTAGTCTCTTGCCCTTTAAGCCTTCTATGTTCAAGAATTGCTTGTAGCCTCCCTGAGGAATATATTTTGATGCTGCCAAAGTTGCTTCTGCATCTTGTGGGTCATACCCAACAATAGCATCCAAAACATGGACAGCATCAGAAACTGTTCGACAAATGGGACTGGATCACATACATGATACATGCTTCATCAGTAATCATCACCAAAGTAGCTCATCCGAAAATAAGTAAATTACAGTTTAATCTCCCTAGGTTTTAGCCCAATTTCAATTTACCTTTTGTGTTTCAAAATTAAGCACTTAACCCTTCTGTATTAAACACCAAGTTACAACAGTTAGTCAGCTATTAATGGGAGATATGAAAAGATTAACAACCGCACACAAATTCAATGTGATCTGAGGATGTGTAAAAATAGTTTAGTCACTTACTAACTTGTTTATGGCGAAAAATATTAGCGTCGATGAATCATACTGATTTCAGCTTAAATTGTTGAAAAGTTTAACATTTGCAATCTAGTGTACAACATAGAAATTAAGTGCTTAAGTTTGAAATACATCAAACTATTAGTGATCAAAATCAAGATACTAATTTTGAACTTACCCAATTGTGTCCTGCCTTGGAGAGACAGGGATGACCCCAGCACGGCAGGTGAGCCCCACCGTGGGTTTAATCCCCACCACGGAATTCGCGCCGGAGGGGCAGACGATAGACCCATCGGTCTCCGTCCCGACGGTCACCGCCGCCATGTTCGCCGCAGCGGCAATGGCGGAGCCGCTACTCGACCCACATGGGTCCGCCGACAACACGTAGGGGTTCTTTGCATCAATGGAAAATTAAAGGGCTTACGCATGGATCCAGTCAAATTATGCCAAAAGATTGGCTGTAAAGCGCAGAAAACCTACCCGTCCCTGCCCGCTTCGCCCGCACCATCCGTTGGGGATCGCGAAATCCCGGAAGTGGGCCCACTCGCTGAGGCTGGCCATGCCCAGCACCACTGCCCCCGCCCTCCGCAGCCTCCGGACCACGCCCGCGTCACGTGCGGCGGTCGAGCCGAGTAAGGCCAGCGAGCCGGCGGTCGTGTTGAGCTGGTCCCGGGTCGCGATGTTGTCCTTCACGAGAACCGGGATCCCATGGAGGAGCCCTCCTCTGAACTCGCCTCGCCCGCCACCGCTACGTCTCTCCGAGTCGGCCCGGCTCGCCCGGCCCAACGCGGCGGGATTCACCTCGATGACGGCGCGGAGCAAGGGGTTGAGGCTGTTGATCCGGTCCAAGTAGTACTGCACGAGTTGCTTGGAGGTGAGGGTGTTGTTCTTGAAGGCTTGGTGGATGTTCTCGATGGTTGCCTCCTTGAACTCGAATCCATAGATGGTAATGTTGGAAAGTAGGAGTAGGATTAGGATGGAGAAGGAGAAAGGAGGGAGAGGAGCCATGGTGTTCGAACGGCAAAGCTCGGGCTTGAGGTTGGACCGTTGGAGTGGCTGAATTTTGTCGCGGGCTCTTACCGTTTAGAAAAGCTGCTGCCCACGAGATCAGTTGCGAGTAACAATATTTCAGATATTACTTCTTTTTTATCCCTTGCCAGAGGTTTCTTCCCATATAATTAGCGGTGAAAACTGATGGGATATGGATATCATATTCCGATTTATATTTTGGGTTTGAATACTTATTTAGATACGGATATGGGAAGGATCAGAAAATGGATCAAATAATCTTTCGATAGAAAATCATATTTTAATCCGATGTGGATTAAATGTTAAATAAATTATAAAACTTATTATTTGTAGACAATTAAAATAAAATATTAAGAGTTTTAAAAAAAGTTTACATCTCAAATACATATAAATTTATTGAAATTAATCTCTAAAAATAATATAGAATATATTATTACTAATAATATTAATATTTACTATTTGAATAAGTAAACTAAAAACGGTAAGCTAATAAAAAAAGTATAAGGGTAAACACATATCCTATATTTGTATCTATATTCGAAAAATTATATTCGACTCGTATTTATATTTGAGTTTTTTTTATCTATATTTGAATTCGTATTTGGGTTTTTCTTAAAAATCTCATCCGTATTCGAATCCTATACGGGACCCAAAATATTTTATTTAAATTCGATCCGAATCAAATCGGATAGTGGGTTAAGTCATAGTTAATCTACCCAAAAATTTTTATTCCCTCCACTTTCTCTATTCGCCTTGTCTTATATGTCTTTGTTACTTGTCCAATTCCATGAATATCGAACGACCACTCTCCATCTTCAAACCCTTTTTATGTGCACCATCTCACCTCTCCCTCCCTCACCATCATCTTCTCTAACCTCTTATCCTTCATCTCTCTTGCCGCCTTAGCAAACGTCTCCTACTTCCAATGTCACCTTCTATCGCTACCGCCGACTATGGTCTCATGTTTGACCAAGATGGACATAAGATAGGTTGATTAGAAAATATATTTAAAAACACTTAATTCATAAATAAGTATGTTTATACGTGAACCAAACGTAACCTTAGCACTAAATTAGTTTAGTTGTTTATCCAAAAACTTGTTTAGGGTAACCTATTTAAACTCAATTTTCTCTATCTTATCCACTTCCACCCAATGTTTTATATTTACCAACAAAATTTATTTACAATTTTCCTTTAGAAAAATATCACCTTAATCAATTATAATTTAAATTCTAATTTCCCTCCCTCTCTCCTCTTATCCATTATGATGAGTAGTTTAATAATTTAATAAAATATCTCTGAAATTTAATACCTTTTCATGTCTCATTAAATATAACCATGACACCGCTAAACTGATTTACGAACAAACACTCTATTGTCCTAAACCGATTTAAGCTACCCTATTCAAGTTTAAAAATAATTAGCATAGCTAATCAGATTTAGAACGTATACTACATCCAAACACTGCTTATTGCTTAATATTGAAATAGATAATAAGCAAGTGTATATAGAAAAGAGAGAAACCCCAATATAATTAGAGTGATAGTCGCACATCACATGTGTATGATAACCTTAAAATCAAATTTGGGATTCAATTAACAAATTTTTCATACTACTCTCCTCCTGCTGCACTTAATTACTTCCAAACTCAAGCTTCTTCAGTCTTCAACTGTCTTTGTCTTTGAGATTGTGAGGAGGTTTCCGAACTAATGTAGCTTGCTCGAAGGCATAACCTATCTCAATTAGCTTTGGCTCCGAACCCTTTAAACCACCAAAGCAAATGCCAAAGGGAACTCCAGATTGGTCATATCCTGCTGGAATACTTATTCCTGGATATCCACCGATAGCAAGAATACTGCTAGCAGTCGAACCAGGCGTCACTATGGCATCCAGATTATTCCTGGCCATCACCTTCTCTATCCCATTCTTGGAGAGCTGGGCCATTTTGGAGATTGCTCTTCTCTCAGCAGGGCCTATCCCACTAGTATTCTGGGACATCAGGAAGATATCTTGGCCATATTCTTTAATCTTTTCCTGCATTAATTTTCTACAGTACGTCAATAAACGTTTGTAAAAAACAATTCCAATAATTATATATATACATCAATGTGGAAATTAATCTCTTTATCTTGCCTCGATTTGGTGATTGTTGTTGAAGGCTATTACATCTGCAAGAGTCCTGACAGGAGAGTAGGCCAATTGCTGCAAGTAGCTATTCAATGCTAGCTTGAACTCAGCTCCTAAGGCGACTTCTTCACCACTTTCAATTACTCCAAGGATGGTGCTCACATTGGCTATTTCAACACTGTCAATCAATATAGCTCCTCTTTGCCTTTCACATTGCAAGAAAACCACTGTATCATAACACTACTTTCTAGTGCGAGTTGTATGTGTACATGTAATCTACACAAGAGATATATATATATATATGTATGAGTACCTCATGACGTCGAAATGCTTCTGGTAAGCTATTTGTTGGGCAGATCCATTTGGGAAAGCAAAGAAGCCCTTCAGTATCCCTATTCTTTTTCCTTTTAGCCCGTCTGCTCTCAAGAATTGCTTGTACCCACCTCGAGGTATATACTTTGATGCCATTCTCGTCGCTTCTGCATCATATGGATCATAGCCGGCAATAGCTTCCAATACTTGGACGGCATCCGACATTGTTCTAGAAATTGGCCCGTTTTCAGAAGAATTTAAGTCACATCCCTATACTATTTTTATTTCCGACTACAAGCCAAAGCTGCTTTGTCAGATTTTAATTTTGTTTTTCCTTACCCAACTGAGTCTTGCCTAGGAGAGATAGGAATAACCCCAGCCCGGCTGGTCAGCCCCACCGTCGGCTTGATCCCGACGACCGAGTTCGCATCGGACGGGCAGATGATCGACCCATCGGTCTCCGTCCCGAGTGTCACCGCCGCCATGTTCGCCGCGGCCGCTATCGCCGATCCACTGCTTGACCCGCATGGATCCGCGGTCAGATTATACGGATTCTGCGCTAGATAACGAGTTGACTCAAAAGCTTGAGTTGTTAAATGAACGGATCAGTTTATAATAATAGATGTAATGCTCGCTCACCTTTCCCTGGCCGGAGCGCGCGCACCACCCACTGGGCGCGTTGAGGGATCGAAAGTAAGCCCACTCGCTAAGACTGGCCTTGCCGAGTACCACGGCGCCGGCCCGCCTCAGCCGGTAAACCACTCCGGCGTCGCGGCTGACGGCCGAGCCGAGCAGCGCGAACGAGCCGGCCGTGGTGTTGAGGCGGTCCCGGGTGGCGATGTTGTCCTTGAGGAGGATAGGTATGCCGTGGAGCCCGCCGCATGGGGCGCGGCCGAGTTGCCTCTCGCGGTCGGCTCGGTCGGCGAGCCGGAGAGCGTCGGGGTTGACCTCGATGACGGCGCGGAGGATGGGGTTTAAGGATTGGATTTGGGTCAAGTAGTAGGTTACGAGCTGTCTAGAAGTGAGGCTGCCGTTTGTGAAGGCTTTTTGGATTTCATTGATGGTGGCCTCCTCAAACTCGAAAGAATGGCAATTGATGATGGTAGTAGCAAGGAGAAGGATGCCGAATAGAGTGGAGAGGATTTGGAACATTGTTGAGAGAATTCCTTACCACTAATTCGATCGCATGAACTGGTTTGGTAGATAGAAGACGAATTTGTAGCTGAATTATATCTACTTTTGAGAAATTAGAAGCCGTGGGGAACAGATTACCACCGATTCCGAAGTCCTTAACCTTGCTCGGCTGCCACGGCTGCACGAAAAGTTTTCCTGTCAAATGGATTACATATTTACATCGCTCGGGAGCCAATTAGAAAATGCCACGTATATAAAACTTAAAAAGGACTATTGGTTGACCCTGGGTTTGATCCCCTCCGTGGAGTTAGAGGCCATGTTTAAATAGATTTATACTATAGCGTTATACGCATATTAAATTATTTAAGCTTGTTATGGTCCCTTTTTTTAAGGAGGATTAGCCTAAGTGTTAAATCTATATATGGAAGAAATTTAGCTTTTTAGTCAGTATATGGTTAGCTATTAACAATTTAACATACAGAGAGGTAGAGATAAAAATATTGGGTCATCTCTCTCCTTATAAATAAATGAAAGATTTTTATCTCTCTAATATGATGATACAATACAATTAAGATTTGTAGAGGAAAAAAGAGAGATGAAATTAACTCCCTAAAGTTTTTGTGAGGTGATAGAGAAGACTTTCTGTGTTCAAAGGTTAATTAATGATTGACCAAGATATGTCTTTTTTTATTACATATTTATTAGCTAGAACTCTTATTGAATCAAGATCTAAAGATTAAGAATTCTAAAGCATGTTGATGGGATTAATTTTTCCAACTAGTATATAAACAAGTGCAGTTTAGTTTGGGGGGTTGACCTTCTTGATGAACCTGCTGCTATTACTATTACTGAAGAAGAAAATAGTAAAAAGATTGCGAGCCCATTCATAAAGCTTGGTCCAGGTTTGAGCCTAATTTAGGCCCATGAATCATAGGGGGGTAAAGATGTAATTTTGGAAAGAAAACGTTCTCCTCTCCTTGTAAACCAAAATCCGAAAGTCGCAACTTACCGCTCCCTCTACTATCTCTACCGAACCGTCTCTTCGGACCCCTTCAACCGCCGGCCTCTTCACATTCTCAAACTCTCCCTCGCAAAACGCCAAAACCCAAACAAGAAAGCATATCAAGTGATGACCAATTCCATATTCTTCGTCCAGACTCTCCTACTTCCGTCCTCCCTCTCCTCCAATGGCTCCGACCAAGAGCAAACCTCCCATTCCAATGGAGCCCAACGACCTCTCCGCCTTCCTCATCTCCACCGTCGGAAGCTTCCTCCACGACCTCCTCCTTAGCCCCGACCTCCGTAAGCGGCACCGCGAGCAGTGCGCCGAGCGCCTCGCTGCGGCGGCGGCGGCGGCTGACGCCGACGTCGCCAACTCTGATGTCCGCTACTCCGAACAAGCCGTCCTCGCCAACCTCGATTGGGGTATCGACGCCGTCGAGGAAGCGATCTCGCCGGCGAGCCACCCCGAGGCGAGGCTAGCCCGCCTCGACCACGCCGAGCGGATGCTCCGGGTGCCCGCGCTCCTCGACCCCGCCGGATCCACCGCTGGCGTCCCCAACTCCTACCTCTCCGCCTGGGCCCACCTCCACCTCGCGTCGCTTGCCGCGCTACGCGGCGAGGACGATGACGCTGCGAGGAACGCTCTTAATGTGTTCGACGTTAATCCCTTCTTTGCTCGGGTCGACTTCGCGCCCGAGCTGTGGGAGACGCTCTTCTTGCCCCACATGGCGTCTACTTCCGGGTGGTACGCGGAGTCTCGGTATCGGATTGTTATGGCCGTTCCGGACGCGGCCGATCTTTCGATCACGGCGGAGCAGCTGTTAGACGAGTCGGTGGTGAGTTTGGTGACGCCGGAGCAGGTGGAGAAGTTGCAAGATTTGGAGAGGAGGTGTGGGGAGGCTTTGAATCACAGCACTAGATTGTTTGCTAAGTACTACAAGGAGGTGGTGGGCAATGAAACGGTGGCGCTCCCGCCGATCGCAGAGCCGCCAATGACGCCGCAGCATGAGCGGAGCCGCTCGATCCCCAACTACGTCAAGTTTGGTCCAATCTTGCCTACGAGTGCTGGGTTTCTGCCTGCTTGCAGGAACAATCAACATAAGGGCGGAGATACGCGTGTATCTGCACCTAGTGAAGAGAGGTGAGTTTGTCTTATTAATATGATGTCCTCTATTTCTTTGTTAGATTCTGTTTGTTTTTTAATTTCCAGAGCATGGATAAGAAAGTAAACTCTTCTGTGCATCAAATTCAACACGAAAAATTTCATCACTGAACTGCCTCATTGACAGCAGTGGGCTGTAATTATCTCCGACTGTAAAGGAGAATAAATATGAGAAGAAAAGAACAATTATCCTCTATTATTAGAATTAAAATATAAAATGAACTAGAGTAGTGAGTAAGCGAGATTTCTAAAAATAAGGAAGCATGGTTTCTAACTTTCTCTGAGAAAACTAATACCTCGTAAACAGAGTTAATAATTGAATTGAATGGATGTTCTAAAACTTGAGGAGAGATGCAGCACAGTTGAATTAAATCAACATGCAGCTTTTTTTCATGTACTAAGATTTGTTGATCTTCTCAAATTGAGGGATGTAGCTTTAAACCCAAGAAGCTCAATTTGTAGTGTGAAATTAATTTGAAAATGAAGTTGTAGAAGATGTTCAGAGTCAAGGATTATCTCTAAGATGCTTTTCTAGTGAAATAATTAAGTGGAAGATTAGACTCGGTAACTTTCTAGTAGAGCATCAATCACCTCGAGTATGATAATATAATGTGAATCTCAAAGGCATGTTCCCTGTTCTTGTGATCTTAAGGAGATGAGATCTATGTAATTATCCAACTTTGTCCAAATTAAATTACTTCCTAGATGCTACTTAAAGGGAGTCCCTCCAATCAGTGGGTTGTTTCTTGAGGAGATTCCTGGTATATTGGCAACTAAGGCTTTTTTTTACCCAAAATTGATCTTTCTGGACCAATTATTGTTAGATTTATTTCACTCAAGCTTATTATCAACTCAGGTTTTTAAGATTGCAAACGTTAGGCTTACATTGACTATAATCTTAACTGAAAGACAATTACACTGATCAAGGGAGTTGAAGGACAAGAATCAGAAGACGCGTGTCAGAACTAGTGAGCTACTTATAGAGAGGATGCTAATTACATTGAGTTTGCTGATGCCTCAATCATATGGTGAAGCGTGGATGCGAGAAGGTTAGAATGGTTAGTTGTGCCATGATACTTTCATCCTTTATCTTTTATGGTTTTGATCATTTCTAGCAAATGATCAATTGATTTAGATTTAATAGCTATTGTGGATGGCTGAAATGTGAAAGAAGTCATGGCATTATATGTTAAAAATGTTGACCTTTTAATGAGATTGCAACACTACTGCATAAACATATTGATCGAACTAGGATGATGAAGTCAATCTTTTGCGTTTGAAGTAAAGAAAGGGCATTGTATTTTGAAGAATTAGATCTCTATACCATCTACTACCTAATTAACGAACTATGAAACTATATCTCCTATAGTTGTAGGTTGTTTCTTCATCTAACACTTGGTAACCAGAAAGACCCAATTATTAAATATGTGTTATGAACCAGATCTGGAAAGATCTGGACTTAATAAAATTATGATATAGCCTCATGAGTTAGGGTTATAATGGCTTTAACTTTATATGAATCGGAGGTCGGAGTGGAAAGTTAAAATTAAAACAGTGGAAGAATGTCAGAATTGGACAAATTAGTAATTATCCGACTTTGTGGTAGTTGTCGGAGAATAGCAGATGGCCAAAGTTGGTAGTGGACTGCCATAGGATAGGATGACTCGTGGAGGTGATGATGACTATATGTTGGAGGTAAAATTATGTTTTTAAGTTAGATCTACTCCTAAGAAAATAAATAGCTATTATTATTTACTTCTACTCCTAGATTATCTTACTCTTTCTCCTAAAATAAACTCAAAGCTAAAATAAGATTTCAGTGCTTAACTCTTCGATATATAGAGATCGGGTATAATGAGTCCTACTAAGATTAGTCTTAAAAACTTATATCACTCAAATTATGATTTGCCTTAAATATTTACATGACTTAATTGAACTTGCCTTTAGGATTTACTTGACTTTAATTGGACTTGTCTTATGTGCTTATATAACTTAACTAGACTTATCTTAAGGGCTTACATTATAAACTAATTAAAAGATAAATAAATTCGATCTATCGAACCTAACATCCTCATAATGTGATCCGACCTGATCTAGTTTGCATCAATATGTGCTTACTGCTTATAGTTAGTTTGTGAAGGATATATTATAAAATTTGATATGGAAGAATACATATTTCTGGTCTTTTTGTTTCTTATTATTAGTTGCAATGTATATACAAATCTATTGTCCAGCTTAAGTTAATCAACCACCTAATGTTTACAAGCAACACATGTTTGGAAAATAAGTGGTAATTCAAGATATGTCTAATTTGGTTCAATGAATAGGAAACATCACATCAGATGCAGGTCGAAAAATTCCTACTTGGATTTTTGGGTGTTTAGGAGACACATTCACTACTTCTTTATTACGAGATTCACAGTGAAGGTTTTAGAGATGTGTAGATGGTACTAGGGGAAGTTCATGTACCTTTATACTACCTTGCCTTGTTTTATAATATATATAGTCAGCCAACTAAATGAGTTCATATTGTTCATTGGCATCATCTCTGGGCCTCTAACTTCTTCATCTTGTTTGGTAGATGGGATCATAATCATTAGTCTCTTCTTCTATATTCCTGCCATTCACGTCACAATATGGAATGGTATGGGATGAGACCCTTCAACCATATTTATTTTCAGCCTTGATCAACCAAGTGAAAGGCCAACAGTGTTAAGTAAACTTAGAAGGAAAAACAGGGGTAGTTTCCTAGGTATTAGGTATTAACCCTTAGTATTCAATAAGAGAAATACAAATAAATTATATCTCTTTATCAAATTTTCGGGACAGCAAATTTAGTATAGCTTATGTGTTTCTCCTAGTTTTGATATTTTTTTTTGCAAGTATAAATAATGTCTAAGCCTCTAAGGCTCTTATCTAAAAATAGTGAAGTTATGATTCTGTCTCACATTATTTTTCTTTATAGAATTTCTACTTGTTGTATGCAACTATACACTTTTCAACTTTAGTTTGACTAATAGTATTGTCTACTTAAACAAGTCTGACTTTCATATTTACTCGATCACATGTCAACAGATATATCAACGTAAACTTCACCGAGGAATCGGAAATACCAGCTCAGCCTCAGCATCTCATTCATGTAAAGTTTGCATTTCATTCTGAGCCTTTCATCTTATTACAAGCAATTCAATAGTTACACACAACATCTTGTGCCAGCCATGTTGTACTAAGTCAAGAAGAAGCAAACGTGAGCAATTGTACTGGGGGACACTAGATGTGTTAAACCTGTCAAGGTCAACCCTAACTTGATTTGCCAAGGCCTATAATGATATGACCTATTAGAAGTTAGAACCTAACAAGTTCTATAAAGCCATATTTTATAAAACATATAGTTGTATTTGCAACATGAACCAACATGGTTTGGTACTATATTAGTATATTTTGTATGTGTATTTAATGCACATACTAATAAGTGGTTTGTAATTCTATTGTAGTATGCATAAATGTAAAATCAACATAAATCTTCTAGATGTGCATATTACAGCATCTTATGTTCTATATGATAGCAGAATGTTATTTTTTATGACTATTAACATAAGCTACGATTGAAATAAGTCTTAATTAAACAGCTAAGAGTTGTGAAATTTTAGAGGGACTAGAAGAAGAATAACAGAGCTACATATTCATGAATCCTTCTGGTTTTTATTTCTTGTTGTTCTGCTGGATAGTGTAAAAGCAAGTAAGCATACGCTGTCTAGACAACAAGGTGGTACAGTCCACAGGGTTGACATGGTGCAGTAAATTGTCTTAATGCAATGTTCTTGCCTCTTTGAGTTGGCAGATATTTCAAGTTCATATATCTTTCTTTTTTTTCTGTTTTCAGGAGGTGTTGCCTGAAGGAAAGATTTTTGATACTGATTCTAACAGAAGTGATTTGGATCTAGATTCTGTAGCAGTCATTCTTAAGCGAGTAGCAGTTAACAACACCAGGTCAGAAGTAGTCAGTGAAAATGTCCAAAAGGTCCCTTTATCTACAGCGAAGAGTATCTCTACTTCTCTCAGGGATTATTCTTCTGTAGATTCACCAAGAACGCCGTCTCCTAATCTACCAGTTAAGAAATCATTTGTTGCATCTAAGAAGGAACATGAGCTACTCCTGCTATCCTCTAACAGGTTTGTAAATCGATCTCCAAAGATGTTCTCACCCAAGGGTTCTGGGGAGTCTCTTTCCCCAGTGTCTTTGTCTCTGAAACTGGCGAAAAAATCTGATGGCCTTGCCTGTGCCTATTCTGTTTCCTCTACATCTGCCCAGGTACCATGGTATCAATGGTTGATCTCAATATTGTTTATCCTTCAATCTCATGATGAATTTCTGCTGAGTTTATCTTTTTTCTTTTGAGAAGTTTGCATAATAAATTAAAGAAATGAACTTGAGAATTTTGCTTCTGTGCATTTGGACTCTCAGAAAATACAGAATAGGTGCAGATACAACTCTTGTAGTTTGCCAAATCAATCTCACGCAAGTAAACACAGCCAAGTGATAGATGCTAGGTAGCCATCCGACGTGCTTAAAAAAGTACTTAATTTTAAAAGATTTATCATGATTCTTATTAATGGATGATGTTTAAATATTGCAGTTATCATGTTGAAAGTGAAGATGAAGCTTGTGAAAGCAGCAATTCTGTTACTTCATCGGATAATTTGACACTTAGAGCAAAACCACCAAAGGACTTTGTCTGTCCTATCACAGGACAGCTCTTCAGCAATCCTGTTACCCTGGAGACAGGCCAAACATATGAGGGAAAAGCTATTCAAGAGTGGGTAAGGAGAGGAAATGCCACATGCCCAATTACTCGCCAACTTCTCTCATCAACAATCCTACCTAAAACTAACTATGTCTTAAAGAGACTTGTTACATCCTGGTTGGAAGAAAATTCTGATCCTGTCCAAGAGGTTTCTTACTCCGAGACAACAAGATCTACCAGTCCAGTCTTTTCGAAAGAACTTCATGTGGACTCTGCTTCCGTTCCAAAAATTGATCTTCCTCTCCCTCAAAAGAAACTTGATCATGGAAATGATGGGAGCAGAAGAAACATGAGGAAAGCAGTTTCTTCCCGTACAACTAATATGGTACCTCAAGCATCCAGTCAAATACTTCTAAATCAATTAAAGCCATATATTTCATGTCTTTGCACATCTGAGAATTTGCAAGAATGTGAGGAATCCTGCCTTTATATAACAAGGATATTGAAGGAATCGAAGTCTGACCATCAAATTCATGCTTACTTGTCCATGCCAACAGTTGTGAATGGTTTTGTTGAAATACTTTTAGCTTCAGCCAACAGAGATGCTCTTCGAGCATCCATAAATGTTCTTGTGGAGCTAGTTTCAGGTAATGAGGCTGTAGGTGAAACACTTCATAGTGCAGATTCAATTTTTGGTTGCCTATCAACTTTGCTTATTGATGGCTTGGCTGAGGCTGCCATTATCATTTATCTATTGAGGCCAACATACTCTGAGCTCTCCAATCACAATATTGTTCCATCTCTTGTTCAACTAATCATGAATGAAAATGAAAATATGGATACCTTCCGTTTGGGATTGGAGCCCAAGGATGCGGCAATAGAAATACTACTGCAGATCCTCTCTGATGGAGATGATGATTGCAGGTCAGTCAATGCTTTACGGATTATTTCAGAAAATGGTATTCTTGCTTTGCTCAAGTGCTTAGAAATATCAGAGAGGAAACTATCCGTCATATGTATTCTTTCGAGCTGCATGCGTGCTGATAAAAGCTGCAGAAATTTTATTGCAAATAGGATTGAGTTGGCTTCAGTACTTGAATTATTTCATTCTGGAAATGACAGTACAAGAGATAGATGCATTGATTTTATCTCGGAGCTAGTTTGCTCGAACAGGTCTGCTCTATAGCACTTTTAATTTGCCAATCTTTGTCTTCCATTTATCATTTCAGCTCATATTTTCCTGGTTTTCTCAGTTATATGCTTTAGAAACTGAATTCTTGTGATTTTAGTTTGATATCCTGGGATTGAAATAGAAGCACTGTGTTCACCTCATATATGTGTAGAACAATGACTATTCTAAATTGAACCTCATATTACTTGTTCTTGTGCTTTAGTAGATAAAAATTGCTATATTGGAAAGAAATATTATAGTTTCCATATATGAGCATGATTTATTTGATTCAATATCTTTCTCATTTCCTCAATGCAGCATATTTTACTCTCCTCCCTGTTATGCATTATCCAGTACATACAACAATGCAGCTCTGAATGTTGTTCCATATCCTATTCTTTCCTCTGTATCATTCAAAGAGGCATCTTAGTGTAGGCTCCTGTGATTGCAGGTTTTAGAGAGGGGACAAGATGGAAACCCTCTTACTGTATTAATATAGAGGCTTCTGTCACTCAAACCATTCCACAAGACTGCATGTTGTGAAGCCTTACTTTCAACTAAGGTTTCTAATATTTCATCCATCTATATTATGAGAGTACAAAGGGTAGTTGCTTGAATTATATTTATACTGTAAAACCATATTGCATCTCATTTATTGAATGTGATTATGTGTTATGCCGTCCTGTTTTTGACTTTTTTTCAAATTCCATAATATATACCCAAACTCTAGTAGTATGAAATTTAATGACTAATAGTTTTGTAAGGATTAATGATGTTCCTTTTACTCTACTTGACAATTGCTCAACATAGTATGTATTAATTCTTTGTTTTATTTCAGGAGAACATTTAGCAATCAGATTTTGCAGATCATTAAAGATGAGGGAGCATTTAGTACAATGCACACCTTTCTAGTCTACCTTCAGACAGCCCCAATAAAGCAGCAACTTAAAGTTGCCAGTATTCTTCTTCAGCTTGATTTACTGGTTTGTTCCAATACCTTAAAAAAGTGAATTTATTTTATTGACCCTAACAATGGTGCTAGACCATTTTGTAACTGCAACAATCA
Source organism: Typha angustifolia (assembly GCF_048772165.1). Taxonomy (NCBI): domain Eukaryota; kingdom Viridiplantae; phylum Streptophyta; class Magnoliopsida; order Poales; family Typhaceae; genus Typha; species Typha angustifolia. The sequence continues at coordinate 4,346,120 of NC_133246.1, read as the reverse complement.
TTTTTAACAGATTGAACCTCGAAAGATGAGCATTTACCGTGAAGAAGCTATTGATGCAATACTGGGAGGCTTAAAATGGAAAGATCTTCCTATTTGTCAGATAGCTCTAGAAACTTTGACTTTTCTCTCTGGAAGGATCACTGTCACAGGGAAATCTTTAACTGAAGCATGGTTACTCAGAATTGCAGGGATTACTAATCCCTATGATACATTAATGGAAGAAAACATGCAAAGAGTAGAAGATGTGGAAGAAGAAATGATGGTTTGCTTTCAGAATGTATTCCTTTTAACTGATATGTTCTGTTATCATAATATTTTGGATGGCATGACCTTGCCTCTGTGACTTATTTGAATGTAGGAAGGCGAAGAGAAAGCTACAAGCACTTGGGAGAGACGAGTAGCATTTGTTCTTTGTAATCATGACAATGGAGTAATTTTTAAGGCACTAGAAGAATGTTTCACGAGCAATTCTCTAGAAGTGGCAAAATCATGCCTTGTCACCTCTACTTGGCTAACTTACATGCTTACCATCCTTCCTGACACCGGTTTAATACCAATTGCCAGTAATTGCTTGCTTGATCAATTCGTTGATGTCCTCCAATCATCAAGGAACCATAACGAGAAAGTCCTTGCCACCTTAGCTTTAAAGACTTTCATTAGTGATCCAGGTGACACAAGATTTTATTAGCTGTTTGTAAACGTTTACTGTCCTCATCTATTCTCATCGACATTTGCTAACATGATTGCAGACTCACTCAAAGGAATTGAGGCATATGCCACACAGATTTTTAAGAAGTTGAGGAAGCTTAAGAGCTACTCACTAGCTGTTGAAGACATGTTGAAATTAATAGTAAATATATCATCTGTTGACACTGTGAGTAAACGGTAGAGTGGTATAGTGATATTAAAATTTCACACCACCAATATTACACTCAGTTAAGTCTTCTGTGTTCCAGGCTGAGTTTTTGTCTTGCACCGAATTATTAGAGATAGACTCTAGTGCTAATGGTCCCGTCCAGTCCTTGGTCCATTCAAAAGAACTGCTTTTTAGTGGCCACTCTGATGGAACTATTAAGGTATCTTCATATTTCAGACCTCTTTGTCCTCTCCTCATCTGTATGCATGTCGTTTTTGTGTCTGTAAGCCTGTTGGTTTGGAGAATTGTCTCCATTTAGCACAACCATTATTGCTCAATCCATGAAAATGCATCAAATGAATCTATTTTCCATGAATAATAACCCCTGTTGCTTTCTCTTGTTACTATAAGTATCTCCATGTCTATGTGTGAAGAAATTTGATGTCATGTTGGCAAATATTTGTTGTATTAGTTAATTAGTGTTTGTCCGCTGGAAGAGAAAGTAAAAGGAAGTTGTAAAATTAATAAACTAAATGATATTCATATTTTTCTTCCTAGGTGTGGAAAACTGAAAAGAGGGCTCTGAAATTGATTCAAGAAGTCCACAGGCACTCTAAGGCAATCATGTGCTTGTATATTCCAACAACAGGTGACAAGCTTTATAGTGGTTCACACGATAAAACAATTCGAGTAAGAGTTTCTTCATGCTTAATTTTAACATGGTTTTATTTTTGGGAAGTTCTTTCAGATATCACTGAGCACAAGTAAATTGACAGATGAATAATCTATCGAAAAGGAAAAAGCAAATCATGGATTGAGTTCTGCAACTTCCTTTTTTGGTTCAGTTCTTGTTGTACGGAAGAGGACAAAACTATAATTGTGTTTAGCAGAATAATTTATTTTCTCATTTCTTGCTGAGCTACATAAAGTGCATTTTATGTCCAAGTTCTGAAATTTGTCGTCTTCTCTTACCTTTACTATTCTATGGAGCCCAGGAAACAAGTTGGCCTTGCAAGCAGCATTTTGATGTCTTGTGGCCTTACTTCCTATTTTATATCTAGTTGTCACTTGATGATATAATCATTGTGGATTATAAAGAGATCTACTGTCCTAGTATTACCTTACATAAATGGATAGGGAAGATACTATGGATAGGGAAGATACTATCATTCTAAATAATTGTACTATCTTTGAGGAGTTTAATATTACCATATCTGCAATATTCTGATGAAGTGCGTACATAGGCATTGAGAATCCAATCCTACTAGCCAGAGAAAAGAAATGCTCATTTACTACTTGCTAGAACAGTAAATCTGTTTTCGCAGCATTACCGCCTTGCTAGATTTTGATCTGATTTTTGACTGTTGTGATCCTATTATCTCTGGACTATTTATGTCCAAAAATCTACTTAATGTGTCATACTTCAACATATAGACTAGGATTGATAATTTGATATATTGCTTTGGTTATAGTCATATACTCATTATTTCTATACTCAAACTTCCTAACAATCTGTAGATGTTGTTTCTTGTGTTCTATCTCTCTATTCTCTAGACATTTTTTCCTTCAGTCACACATCTTTCCATCTCAACACATCTTGGCTTGTCAGATTAAGGCGCTCATTAAAATTTCATAGCACCCGCTTTGTATTTTTGTTTAAGCTATGTGAGTCATTATTTTAGAAAATGATGGCTCTACTGATTAGGCACCTACCTTAGATAAATTGCACCTTTGCCTCCTTAGGTATTCCTAGGTGTCCCCACAGTATATTTTATTGTGTATATCTACGATATTTCTATCACCTTTTGAACAAGTGTTTAACTTCAACCTACAACTTCTTCAATGTGGTTTCTGTGCTATTAGAATCTATTCTCCAATATATTAAACTCTAAGGTTGTACAAGATATTTATGTCTCAATCCATTATGGATAATAGCTTTTGTCATAGGATTGCAATCAAAAGTCACTGTTCCTGCACAGTAGATCTAGAGCTTCCTGCTGAAAAGATTGTATAGCTATGTGGAAATTTCAACAAGAGGAATCTTGCAGTAACAATAAAAACTAAAAATATTAAATAGGTTGGATGATAGCGAAATTTTAACATCATAATAACTAATGCAACATTTCAAATTTCCAATTTCACCTTTGTTTGCTCTATGTGGATGCTTCATGCATGCTAAAGTATCAGAAGATTTTCTTTTTGCATTCTACCTGATCATTCATGCCCTATATTTCACAACTTACAAATCAAGTCCATGATGTTCAAGATGCCATTTGTCTGTCAGAGAGAATTTAACATCGGTCTGGAGAAAACAGAAAAATGGCAGCACTTCAAAATTCTGCAGCAAAATCAAAGTTGCAGTTACTCCCTAAATAGTGATGCCAATATCAAAGTTCTATCAAACCATATCTTCCAGTGATCTCTTCGATCTCATTATTTTTGCTGCAGGTTTGGACAATTGAACAAGAAGAGATTTGTACTTTTCAAGTTTATGACATGAAGGAGCCTGTCAATTGCTTAGCTACTAATACTCACCAGATATGTTATGCATCCCCAGGGAATGGAGTTAAGGTCAGAATTCTTGCTGTATATAGAATAAGTAAAGTAGCTAACCATAGTTTTAGTTTTGCAGGTGTATAAGTCAAGTGGAGTAATAAAACATGTGAATTTCAACAAGAATGTGAAATGCTTAGCCATGACAGAAAAGAGTATATATTGTGGGTGCACAGGATACAGCATCCAGGTTATATTATGGATGATTCTTCTTGTCTTGTGCAATTTATATAACACATTATTTTTGTGTCTCTGTTTCATATACTTGTGCGTAATACTACATTCATGACTAATCATGAGTTTTTATATTAAAAACATATTTAACATGTGAATTTGTAATCTACTAGTTTTCATTCTATATATTCATACAAGTAAGACAATTATTTTTCCAACCAACTTATCTATAAATTATTGTAGCTATACTGAAACAGCAGATAAATGTACCTACAGGAAGTTGACCTCTCTTCGTGCACATCAAATACATTATATTCTGGGACAAAGAAACTGTTAGGCAAGCAGACCATCCAAGCAATCTGCATACACAAGGGAATTCTCTTTGCCGGAGGGTCTTCTGTTGACGGAATTGCTGGCAAGGTGTGGTTGAGGTGTCATTATTGTCTGGTGGTATTCTATTGCTTAATACTTATGCTAATCTTGACTATTATCATGGATATGAAAACCCAGAAAGGGGCATTGCTGTATGGATCTTTATTTCACTTTTTGAGTGTGTATGGGATGTTTACGTGCATTCAGTCAAAACTTGCCGCTTTGAAGTGGAACATGTGAAATAGTTTTCTGCAATAAAGATTAATCAGCTTCATAATCCATCTACATTATGTCGTCCATCCCCATTTCAAAAGGAAAATATTGCAATTGAATAAAGTTGAAAGTATTATTTTCTTGTCGAGCTTGAAAGTTTCTGCCAAAATATTGGTCGGTAGAATTTCTCTTTCAGCATGTGAGGAACAAACTTTTTAGAGCAATGCTTAGCACTCTTGAAGTCTTAACATTTAGTTTGATAGATAGTTTTAGAAATTCATGTCATATACTTACTGTCAGTAATTCTCATTGTAGGCATTTTCATTATCGACAACAACAGCGACAGGATCATTCTCCACAGGTCTTGACATCCATAGCATTTCTGCAAATGATGATTTTGTGTTCACTGGAACCAAGTGCGGGGTCATTGAAGTGTGGTTAAGAGAGAGACTCACGAGAGTTGCCTCACTCAGAATTGGTGGCGGGGCTAGCACAAAAATCACCACATTGGCAGCTGATGCTGATGGAGAATTGCTCTTTGCAGGTTCTACAGATGGAAAGATCCAGGTTTAACTCCTTATAACCATGCTTCCTTTGAGATGGAAAATTTTATGTTAGTCTGCATAAAAAGTACAATTTGTCTTAATTTTCAGGTCTGGTCTCTGGATTGACCAAGCTTCTTGATTGTACTATGTGATATGGTGCCAAAATTCTGTGGAATTTCGGTTAAAACGAATCCAATTGTACGAAAGTAATATTAACACCTCTCAGGTACCAGCTTGTTTATTATTTTAACAATACATTGGAAGGAGTAATCGCTGCTCCTTCCAACCCTTCTTTTAGGGATGTACAGACAATAACTTATTATTTATTCGACTGTACTTCAGTGGTGGAAAATTTTGTATCCTTGCTTATGTACAGAAAGAACAACTACAAATGCAATGGAAGTCCTGTAACAGTACTAATACTGGTGATGTTTGCAGAATCTGCATACCATGTTACTGTTTGTGCTGCTAATTTGAGTTAGATAGAAAGTTATTTTCTTTTGGGATGCTGCTCTTATTTTCCAGTGTTAGCTAGCTCTTTGAGGTTTGCTTTCTTCACGATCTTCTGCTCTTGAACCAAGAAACACGACTTTATCCTTTCTATAATCCCAGATATGACCACCATAAGCACAGTCTCTCCTTTTTGTTAGATACTAATTTGGTTTGCTATCAGTAAAATCCGTATGGGTATTGGAATATTCACGTATACAAGTTGAATGATACTATAAGAATATATATATATCGTTTTTTTGAAAGCATATACCTTTTACGTCCAAAAGGTCGTGTCGAGTAACGGAGTATTCTGAGGCCGGAGTTATTTTTAAGAAAATGGAACTCGATGATTAACGATCGATTTCATTCTCTACTGGGCATCAATTTTTCGAGTAGCACGAATGGAGATACCAAGCTTAATTTCTTATCGATTAATAACTTATGGCATTCGATCGAGAAAGCATGTCCTCACTTTAATTGGCAACCACGTACATTACAGCCTTTATGTCACTCATGGCTAATAAACCTCCACTCCTTTCTCAAAGTGAATCATTGTCCACTAACCCCCAACAGTGGCATATATGGCGAGAAAACAGGAATACCATCTAAAATCTCTATATCTAAATTAAATTAAAGAGGCAGTACTACTATAGTTTTGTTGGAACCAATTGATGCCATGCAGTCCATCCTTTCTCACGCTCGACAAGTGGATCGAAATTGAGAAAGAAATGTTAGAATATAAATCATTATATTATATAACTGCATCTTTCTTTAGTTCTTCGGACTTAGGCATCTTGGTGATGTATTTAAATGAGGACGCACATATTGATTGTTGCAACCTACATGATTGCAAGTTTACAAGAGTTAGGTACGAAGTTTTGGTTTTTAAAGAGATACTTTTGACGTGCATGAAATAATGGTCATCAATGATAGAAGACGTAGACTTCAACACTGAAGAAGATGTGTTTGTCCTCTTCTTGGTATATCTAAATGAAGGTGTAAAGGGGAAAAAAAAGAGAGAAAAAAAGAAAAGAGAAACGCTAGTGTACCATTGAAGCTTTATTTAGTATCTTCAAAATAAGGCTAGATATATAAAGCATCCCACTCATCCAGTTGGTTGAGTGCTTTTAGAAAAGAAATTTGATTCTCCAGTGCTTTTCTTGTATGATCGATACTTTAGAAAGCACATCCATCTTTTACTTGTTCCCTAATATATCTCAAAAAAAATTGCCATCCTTGATTAAGAAAATCACTACAAAACAATCTCGAAAAGTAATAGTAATTAACTTACAAAACTAGGATAAATAAAGCACCCTATATATGTACCCAATTGCTTTGGTTTATTTTCTTGTATGATTGATACTTTGTGTAGATTATCACAAGCAAGTTTAATCGTATACGTATCCAAAGAAAAAAAGCCAACTTTGATTAGACAAAAGTTTGCTTCAGTTAATTATCTTTACGCTTGCCAATATGCCCTCTATTTGATTCTATTTACTTTGGCCATCTGCATGATCCCTATAACCTCTTGATGTGATTATTTTATAGTAATTGTCTATCTATTAGTGCTATATTAAAGAGAGATGGAAAGGACAAGGACAGAGAGATAAGATAGATATGGTTCATCACTCAAAAGCTAGAAGAAGATCAAGTGGAAGCCAGATCCTTATAAATCGACAAAGATAAAAGTAGTAGTTGGTGGACAAGCAGGAAAGGAGCATTTTGCTCAACAAATGGCCCACCCTCTTATCTTCTATTGATCACTAATTTACTACTCATTCATTCAGAGGGAAACGTTTGTTTATTTATGATTATGTGAATCCCTGCTAGAGAAGCCAACTCCCCAAAGTTTAATAATTTGATGTTGAGAGAAATTAATGTGAAACCACTTGATTAATATAAGTCTTTCTTTAAAAGAGATTTTTTTTTTTAATTTTGGATAAGCTCGTACTAGATGATTGAATAATTTGAGGCCACTCGCTTTAATAATAATACCTTAATTGTCGCTAAATTATTTTAACTCTTTCAAAATTACTATTATAATTAGTTTTTGACTAAGTATTTAATTAAAGATTTCTAAGAAATAGTTGTTAAGTTTGACAAATATATTCAAAATGCCCTTTTTTTTATTAAAATTTAAAGCACAAAATATTTATTACTAATTTTTTTCTTCTTACCAAAGAAAATAAAAAGATTTCCTTTCTCCTTTCCTTGTGCTATATATCAATATTATTATACAGCTTTAGAACTATTTAAGCAATTTATACAAGAATGAAATGATATTTTATCTATTTAAGTTCACTTTTAACTATGATTAGTTGTTTGATAATTTGAGCGGCAATTATAGTAATTTGAAGAGTATAACGGTAATTATGATATTTTAAAAATTTTCATGTTAGTGTAAAATATTCTTATGCTTTTTACTCATGCCTTCCACATTAAGGGTTTTGAGAGTATCTCGTCGACGAAGGTATGAAGTGACAACTCAGCTTGAACATCAAGGGGTCGTCCTCTTTGGGTTGGTGGAGCTCCTCCTCTTGCCAGTCCTTCATATTTCCTTAGGGATCATCCTTGATCGGCTTCTCCATAAACATAATGACAGTGGGCTGTTTTACATATTTGTAATTTAGTATGAAGTGTTCTTTTTAATAGAGTTTAATATTTATTAATATTTAAACCTAAAAATTTTGTAATAAGAAAAAAAAAACGAGGAAATAATAATAATAATAATAATAATAATAATAATAATTATTATTATTATTATTATTATTATTATTATTATTATTTTGGCTCTATCTTGCATGAGCCGTTACAAGAACTCTCCTTCCTTTCTGTTACATCCAAAATACAAAAAGCTCACGCAATTATCATGCACACAAGGAGTCGTGTCAACTCGACATATAGCTACGCAAGAAATCAAAGCTAATCCTTTTACCCATCACACACAAACCTAGACATGAAAAGCCCCACCTCTCAACTGAGAAAAGAAGAAGAAGAAGTATCCTCCTCAATCGCACCTCCAAATATTCCTCAAAAATCTCCTCCCCCTGACCACCTCATTCCGAGATGGGCCACCTCCGCCATGGAAGCCATCTCCTCCGAGCTCCGGTCGCAGCGCGGCATTGCCCTTCCCCTGGCAGCGATGAACCTGACATGGTTCGCCAAGACCGCCACGACCACCGCCTTCCTCGGTCGGCTCGGGGAGCTCGAGCTCGCCGGCGGAACGCTCGGGTTCACCTTCGCCAATGTTACCGGCTTCTCCGTCCTAACCGGCCTTTGCGGCGCCATGGAGCCGATTTGCGGCCAAGCCTTCGGTGCCAAGAACTACAAGCTCATGCACAAGACTCTCTTCATGGCCACCATCTTACTACTACTAGCTTCTCTTCCCATTTCCTTCCTATGGCTCAATGTAGATAAGATACTACTTCACTTTGGGCAACAAAGAGACATAGCCAACCTCGCAAAGAGGTACATAAGATATCTCATCCCTGACCTAGTAGTGATCTCATTCTTGTGCCCACTCAAGTCTTATTTGAGCTCACAGGGAGTAACACTTCCAACACTCTTCAGCTCAGCTGTAGCCTTAGCTCTCCATATTCCAATAAACATCTTGCTCTCAAGGAAAAAAGGATTAGTGGGCGTCTCCATGGCCATCTGGCTAACTGACCTTGTTGTGATGATCATGCTAGCAGCTTACGTCTTCATCACTGAGACGAGGAAAAAAGTTACTAGTACTAGTGCCTCCTCGCGGTGGTGGGAGCTGCAAAAGGTGGCGGACTGGGTCCGGTTTCTCCGGCTCTCGGCGCCGTGCTGCCTGACCACATGCCTAGAGTGGTGGTGCTACGAGATACTAGTCCTGCTCACCGGCCGCCTTCCCGACGCGAAGCGGATGGTGGCGGTGATCGCCGTAGTCCTAAACTTCGACTACCTCTTATACTCCGGGATGTTATCTCTGGCCACATGCGCGTCGACCCGTGTATCGAACGAGCTCGGCGCTGGCCACGCCGGCCTGGCTCGGAGGTCGGCCTTCGTGTCGGTCGGGACGAGCTCAATTGCGGGCGTTATTGGTGGGTTGGCGATGGTGGGTGCGAGAAGCCATTGGGGTTTCTTGTTCAGCCACGATCGGGAGGTTGTGGAAGGAGTGAAGAAGATGATGCTGCTGATGGCGTTGATTGAGGTGGTGAACTTTCCATTGGCGGTGTGCGGGGGGATAGTAAGGGGGACGGCAAGGCCCTGGCTGGGGATGTACGCGAGTCTTGGGGGGTTCTACTTGGTGGCGTTGCCGGTGGCGGTGGCGTTGGCGTTTAAGGTTGGGCTTGGGCTTGGTGGGCTCTTGCTGGGTTTCCTTGTGGGCGCGGTTACGAGTGTGGCGGTCCTGATGGTTCTTGTAGCTCGGATGGATTGGGATGCGGAGGCAGACAAGGCGCGGAGGTTGGCCGGCGTCGACGCGAAGGGCGGCGGCTCCGAAATCGAAGAAGTTTTGTAGGCTCTCACGGATTGTGACTGGGAAGTGGAAAGTAGTATTATCCTCTCAACTTGGTCTTGCAGCAATTTGCCCCGGGGCACTTTTAACCAAGTTACGGCTTGATAGGTTTTCCATCTAAATTAACGGCTAGCTGCATTTTTATTTAAAATTAATTTGTCCATTTAAATAAAAATTAGTTCACCTTTGTTATCTAAGCTTTCTCTTTGAATAATTAATTTAACAGAAATCAAGAGTCCAAACTAGGGGGTCAAGTACATTTAACCTCTGTTTTTTTTATATAAAGAAAAAGTTGATAAAAAGTGTAGTTGATTCCATTATTTTCAGCTGCTATTAGAGTAGAGGCATCGAGCTGCATGCCCCCTCGAAGAGATGCATTGTCGACAGACAGTTGTATAGTACCAACGTAATATTTTCCTATATATATATATAGAGAGAGAGAGGGGGGGCCTTCGTCCACAATTGTATAGTACCCACTAAATTTTAAGTAGACCCACTCAATTGGCGCGGCGTATGTTGAAAGCAAATCGCATTAGTTTCGCGCCGCCCCATCGTTCACCTCCTCAAAGCAGCATTTCCTCAAACAGGTTTCGCGCATCTCACTTTGACAGGTGTCCTCCGGCAACCCATTGGTGCGTCTCTCTCTCTCTCTCTCTCTCTCTCTCCCCTTTCGCTCGCTTAATTTTTTTCCGCGTTTGGATCAAATTTTCCCCTTCTTTTCGAATCACAATGTCATTTTGAGTTTCAATAACTAATCTTCAAATCACGCCAGCGCCCTAGCTTTCATAAGACACCTTACTTCCTTTTCTCTTTAGGGTTATTAGGTGTATCCATAGACCATGGTTCAATTAGGTCAATTAGATCTTGCTTTGATTTGGGTTTAATTACTGTTGCGTAATTAACTTCGTAGTAGCAAATAATCTAGATGCAATCGTGATCGCGCATTCAGGTTTTATTTGTAATTTTTATTCTTTATCATTATCCAGAAGTAAAAGGTTATGATTTCCAGTGAAGTTATATTGGGGAAATGAACGATAACAGTACTATCCGAGATATTCTTTATTTCAAATAAATATGGTGGATAGAGCGTCAATCAAAATCTAATCAAATTTGTACCTGAATTTTTTTTCGGGGTAGGAACATCATCGGAACTGTGAAATCCCTAAAGTTATTGCGATTTACACGAAAGAGCTTTTCCGGACAAACTGCAATGGCTTATGCTAATCGTGGTTTTTCAAGAGGTGCGCTGATTGTATTGGAAGGACTAGATCGAAGTGGGAAATCTTCTCAATGCAGCAGACTAGTCTCGTTACTGGAGGCTGACGGACTAGCTGTTGAAGCATGGCGATTTCCAGATAGACAGACTCACATTGGTGGAATGATATCGTCCTATCTAGCTAACAATTCGCAACTGGATGATCGTGCGGTTCATTTGCTTTTTAGTGCAAATCGCTGGGAGAAAAGGTTTCTTTCTTCTTTTTCTGTATCATTTGGTACATTATCCTTAATGAGATTACAGTTATTTTGAGTTTTCTTGTCTAATAATTTCAATTTAATTCAAGTATCTATATCCTGGAATTTTGGTAACTCAACTAGTAAGCATGTGAAATGTAGGTGCTATCTCATAATAATTATGATAGGATATCCAGCAAATTTCCCTATTGCAGCTCTTATATGGACTGCCTATAATCTGTTTAAGCATGGAAGGAGTATAGCTGCTCACAACAGGACAATCATATTTTGAGTTGAAGCTGATTGTTGGACATAGTATGGCAAACAATTTGGGCATAATATTTAGCAATGTGCTGCATTTTCTATAGGTCATTAATGGAAAGTAAGTTAAGAAGTGGTGCCACACTTGTGGTTGACCGTTATTCATACTCAGGAGTGGCTTTCTCAACTGCCAAAGGACTTGACATCGAATGGTGTAAGGTATTGTTATTAGTAAGTAGGTTTCTGACTTTCTGTAAAATGAATTTGTATATTACCTTGTCCAGCACAGTAATATGATTATTTTTCATGTAGACTTCGGAAACAGGCTTGATAGCTCCGGATCTTGTAATTTACCTTGATATACCACCAGAGGTTTGTTCCGCATTCAACAGTATCTTCTTAGCATTTTGGTATATGACCAGAAAATTCGGTATCCTCTTGTATATGAGATGTATCAATATTCTAAATGAGCTTCTTAACTTATGATTAATTTTACAACTATTTTCTTGGATTTTGGATGTCACTCCGATACCAAGCCTGTGTTCTTCTTGTGCCTCATTCTTTCGTACTTCTGTAGAAAAATCTCTTACACGTAAGACCTCTTCAGGAAGCAGCAAAGAGAGGAGGCTACGGTACTGAGAGATATGAGCAGCTTGAGTTTCAAAGAAATGTGGCCGAACAATATAGGAAGCTTTGTGATGCCAGTTGGAAGGTATTATTGTCCATTCTATTTTACTCTTATCCTAATCCATTCCTTGGATTGTATTTTTCTTTGTTAGAGCTATAATTTGTTTTTGTATTTACATGCTTAGTATCTGAGTCTAGTTAGGACACTTTCCTCTGTATAACATCGACGTGGTCACCGATCTCTCGTAAATGATTGATGCTTGTCGAAAGTCAAATCTGTTGTCGGTTATCATGGAAGTAATATTCAACTTTTACTAATTCAAACTTCTTACTGAACAGTCTTAAGCGTGTTCTTTTACTTTGATAATCTATTTTCTACCTTTCTCAGTTACTAACTTTAGCTGACAAAATCTAACATAGGTTGTTGATGCCACACTAGCAGTGGAGGATTTGGAGAAAGTAATAAGGAGTTTAGCACTGGAGTCTATCACAGCATGTCAAAATCTTCCTATCTCCAATCTTTGGCCAAGAACTAGCATCAACCTTGCAGGAAAATAGAGTATTTAAATTCTTTCAGAGAGATCAAAATTTTACTTGTTTAAATATACACTCATTTTGTTCAAATGACAATGTTCCGTTGTCGTAGATGTGCTACTTATCTTTTGCTAGGACTATTTGCTAGGACTATTTTATCACTTGTGAAGTTGTAGAACAAAGTTTTCATTTCTCATGTATTCTTTTGTCTTGAGCAAAAATGGCTGATTATAATTAGTTGCACCCCAAACATTTGTATTCAGTAGAACTGCGGCAACAGAATTTATGCATCACAATCGTTCTCACTTATCTAGATCATGCATCTACTGATTAACTGAAAACTATTCATTCTTGTAATAGAGACTAGAGTTGCTGCCCCTTTAGATGCTACAGGTAGAGGTATGTCATTCACATTCCCTTGTGCTGTTCATGGTTCTCTCCCATGGCTACATATGCATTTTGCATTTGTATTCCTTTTAGCTGTTAAAGTGAATTACTAGATCAGTTGATGAAATAGCTCCTGTTCTACTGCCTATTTACCTGGTTTATCCCCCATCTTCCTAAGCATACATAACCCTAGATTTTTTTTGTAATAAAATTATACATAATGTAATAATTGTCTAAAACTAGATTAGAATAATTCTGTGTGATTATCTCCAAAATGGTCAGATTAGATGAGACACTTGTCATTCTGTTAAGTATCTTTCTCATAACGTGAGGCTGCTATGACTTGTCAGCAGTTTCCAAACAACGATCTATTTTTTCTCTATATGCTTCGTATTTCTAGTGTTCTCTGTAGATTAAATCTTTTTTCTTGAAGGAGACTAAATCCTTTGATAGATCTCAACAAGCATAGATACAGTATTTGCCAGAATTTGATGGTCATATCCACGGTCGACGCTCCTCTCCCAAAGGTTGCTCTTCCAAGTTGGTCTCGCCAACAACCGTTTGGCGATCATTGAGAGATGTCACCCAACTTTTGAAGAGGTTTTTTATTTGTTGTTGTTGTTGTATTGATCAGGTAGGCAAGTTAAACATTTAAAATTCGATAATAAAACTGTTAAGTCTTATAGATTTTTATTTATTTATATATAAATTACTTTTTGATTCAATGATTTCTAAATATAAATGGCTAAATCAGAACACTACTTATACGAAACTTTCTTAAAATTAGCAATTTTCTCAGGCCTTGCTCACTTTTAGAAGTATTTTAACTTCTAAGACTGAAAAAAAAGCTAATACAGTATAAATTATTTTATTATCTAATTGAATACTAATGAGTAATAATTATATTTGATGTGACTGAGATTGATATTAAAATAATAAAGAATACTAAATTTATATTAGGAATTGGTGACATTTTTAATTTAATAACTAAAATACTCTTGATTATCAAGATGTAAAATAACAGTAGTCATTAAGTATTGTCTAATCTAAAAATAAAATATTAACTTTGAGTTATCATTCCATTGATTTTAAAAGTTGTAAGAAATAAGAGAAAAGAAAAAGATGAATTGATACACCAGAATATGCTAAATTATTGTTTAATTACGACGTTAAAATAAACAAACTTATTTCAGAAGAAAGTCTTTTCTATTTCACAAGTAAATGAAGATTTAGTAAATTCTTAAATTTTCATATATAATTCCAATCAACAATTTATATTTAAAAATCGTCATGCTAGTCTGACGCGTAAATAATAGTTTGAGGTATAGTTTGGTCAAAAGTTTGAACCCAAATAATTAAGACCACGAAACTGCAGCACAATGAGATCAGCACCGACATGCAAAATTTCTACAGAAGTAAAATTCTAGCTGATAAAAGAAAAGATGATTAGAAAAGGAGAGAAAATAACTCAATAAACATACAGTAATATAAGATTACCAGATCCATAAACAACAATGAGAAAACCATCAAGCTGCTTCTTCAAAAGGATAAATGTCATCATTTAAGCAGTTCTTCTTTATCTGGTGCATTAACACGTGAAGAACTATCAACCTAAAGAAACCACTCTTATACTTTTCGCAGGCATTGCATTGTAAATAGCACCTCTCCTAGACATAAATTTTAGTACACAAAATTCTGCACAACTCTTTCTAGCATAAAACACATTGTAAAATTGTCTAGACACGACTTGGAATATATATCAATTTCAATTTTCAGAAAGAGTTCAAAGATTCTGATGCTTCCTTTTCATACCAATGTAACAGCTCGGAGTCTGGTCAAAACTGGGAAGTATTAATGGGATGAAATCAAGACAATGCATTTGAACCATTGGGATATCAATCTTCCACAGCAAAACTAGTAAAGTCCTCCCTATAACTCAGCTACGATGCATTACTTATGAAGGATGGACTTCCGGAGCTAACCATAGTTTCACCTTTTTGTCCACACCAGAAGTGGCAAGAACAGTAGCAAGTACACCACCTGTGAAATTTGGAACAGCAGCAATTAATAGAAACCAGCATGTCAGTAAATAGTCAAAAATAGCCATAGATGTTGAAAGATGTAGTTAATGAGGACTCTCTGGAGGCAAATATCAGAAAACAAAAGACCACCTTCTCAAAAGTATTTGTGCAAAGTGAAATTTTTATCAGACCTAGGTTCATTCATTTCTAGGAAATCTGGTAGTGTAACAAAACTCAACACTGAATAACTTGGCTTGAAACTTCAGTTCATTCGCAATGAAATCAGACACTGTACCCATTGCACAGAAAAGGAGAAAAAAAGAGAAAGGAAGAAAAAAAAAACTCAACTTTAAACAACTCTGGAAAATGTAAATCATAGGTTAAAAGGTGGCGGCAAGTAGCCATGTAGCATATGCATTATGTGGTTCAAATGTGGTTGGACTACATATGGGTCCCATATGTGTACCGCATATACAGGTACTGACATATGTGGACTGCTCGCGTGTTGTATATGCATGTACTGACTAGACATAGCGTTCAATAGCTCTAAGTGGTATTAATGGTGATCTTCAACTAATGATATTTTTTGCAAATATTTACTTGCTGGTTTACTTGAGTAATCATATCATTATCATATAATTAAGTTCATGGCTATGATCTGTTGAAGATAATTCTTCATACATTATGTAGTTTTTTTACCTTTATATTAGTTTAGTATTGTTGAAACCATCCATTATGTACTTAGACTATATAAGTAATATTTTAATAATCTATTGTTAGACCTAATGCATACTGTGAACACTTTTCACATCATCAATGTAAACTAAGTGGACTCATTCATCATCATTCAAGAATTTAATGATCCCATCTGTAATGCAAGAAAGATCAGAAAGCATCAGAGCTGAGAATTTATGCTAATTACTGGCGTAGTTAATCCATACCATTAAGAATAGACTGAGGACCCCAAGCAATGCCTGTGATGTCACCTGGAAACATTACGATTTATGAATGATTAAGCAGTCAGGTGCATAAAGTAATAGATTAAAGAGCATCTAGTCATTCATATATTGACACACTTTAGACAAATAACTGTTTGGCAAGCTCTGTTAGCAAAATGCAAATTAAAATTACAATACCACATTAGGTACAGGATACTCTGAAGGAAAAAAATGATAATCAGCAGGTAAATAAGTGATATGGTCCTGAGTAATCCAATTAAAATGAAGAATAGGATTCTTCAGACGTTGGTTGAGTAAATAAAACTAGTAAGCATTTGATGTGTACCTACTCTTGCATAATATAAATAAAGCCCTGGCAAACCTAACTACTTGAAGCAATTGAAGATCCCTCTTAAATGAATCAAAGAGAGTCTATTTGAGATGCATCAAGAAAGAAGTCTATGAAATAGCAAGATGACATCAGATAATAATTTCAAAAAGAAAAATAGAAACTAAACTATGAATCAGAGTTAAACAATAAACTACAGTAATTCCTTAAGCATTTACAGATCCTACTTCAATTCTGGTCAGTAATTTTTTAAACAGAGGACAGGAGAACAGTGTCAAGAAAATAACAAAGTATGAACACATAGAGACCAGCAATATTGCTCAAGTAATGAAAAGAATAGAAAAAAATGGAAATTGTTCACCCATCTAAAAGTTCAGTTTGATGACAGAACAAGTGGCAGTATTAATTAAATAATTTTGTGGTCCAAGTAGGGCTGTAATCAGGTAGAAATAACAGGGTACTCATACAGTCTACCCAACTAGATGATCCATATCTGATCCATCCAACAGAAAGATCTTTTTGATTCACGTCAGGTCAAACTTGAATCGGATGTTACACCAATTATAAATGCTGTAAACCCACCTAATAAAACATGATACTAATTTTGAACCACAAAACTTCTGATATGCAGTCTAGATTGTGATCATGTATATATATGTATATATATATATATATATATTGAAATCATGCATAAATAGAGACAATGTGTTCATGCAACCAATATTCCAATGTGATTCTTTTGTTTAAAAATCTCTCAAATTTTCGTATTTATTTTTGGTTATCTTACTTCACATTGTTTTGTCTGATTTTTTGGTTCTACATATGGGTATATATATAATGTGTATACAAATTTTTGGGTTATATATGGATCTTTTATGTATCTTTTTTCCTTTATATTTATTCAAAGCAAGGTTCTCTGTTAGATAAAGTGCTATTGTATTAGTTTTCCTTACTGCTTCCAAGTTCTAACCACATCAGCTTCATTCTCCTTTCTCTTAAGAGACCTTCTACTTAAATTAAATTACTACTTTATACTGGCACATTATGTGGTCTTCTTTGAATATGTCCAAACTCAAAATTATCACAATGGATTCTCAAATGACTTTAATGATTTGATAGGACTAGATGAAAGATATCTAATTTACATCACATAATGCCAGTAAATCTAACAGATCAAGCAAGAATCCAGTTAAATTCACGTTAAGCCCCAAACAATGCAAATGTTGCTACAAGATAAAAGATATCTAATTTACATTACACCCCAGAAAATTTAACAAGAAATTGATTATCAATAAAAGATTTCTTCTTTCCTATTAATATAATTTACATTACATGCTGGGAAATCTAAGAAGAAATTAGTCATCAGCAAAAGGCTATTTTTTTCCTTTTTGCATAAGCACTTTGATCACTAGTAGCAAGCAAAAGCAGGAAAATCAACCTAATACTAATATGTTTCTTAACCAATGTGTAGATAAGCTTCAAGAAAAGTAAATAATAGATCCTCGTAAGGTGAATAGACACCACAAACCTTCATGTGCCTTGTCAACTGTATCTAAAACTCTCCCAGTTTCTGCGCATAGCCATTGCAATGTTGAACCATTGGTGGTCGCCAGAATTTCCCCATTTGGTGAGATGCTCATATGATCGTAATGACAAACAGAACCTTTTGAATCATGAAGAGGAATTGCAAATACTTTCAATGTCTTTGGATCCTCATCGAGATGATACCGAACTAAAGAGTAGGTAACAATTATTAGATTAAGAAAAATCAATGATATCATAGCATCACACAAACAAGAAAAGATAAGTTCTGATGTTCTAAGCGGGTACTAAGGTACATATACTCAGGTCCATGGAAAGTCAGCAGAGTGAACTACCAAATTTTGTCTCAAACAAGAAATAGAAAAAAGAATGAAGGATCAATATAAAGCAGCAAATTTTTGGTGCAGAAATACCAATACAAGAGTCGATTATGATTTATAAGCCCTGATGAACGAAAGAATCCCTAGGATAAGTCCTGCCTCAGCATTGTGTTTTCATTCAGGTGCTAAATATGCAGCATTAAGCCTGATATTGAAGTGAATTATACTACGCAACTAGCAATAAAGTTGATTAACATTTTCATGTAGCAATTAATGTATAATATGTTGCACAACCCTTGAATATGTAATTATGTATTGAGACATAAATGAGAAAACAATCATCGGAAAAAAAGAATTAGTAACAGTTCTTATACACAAAATTTAGGAGGTTAATCAGAAGCATAATTCAATTTTTCTTGTGAAAATTTAAATATAGTTTAGCTGATAATACAAGAGTCAAGAATTTCATCCATAACTATGTAAAATGGAAACAAGTAACGCATATCTCGAAAATCTGGAAAGTTAAGAGCAAACAGAAATAGGAATGATATCTCTAAATCATTGGAGAAAAAAAGTCAGATGAACTCCAACATGTAGTTGTCAGTCCAAACTGCGGACCATATAATAGCATGAAACTGATCATTATGTTCGCTGTTAAATCTCAACATTCATCAATGAATAAAATCCTTTGAATCTCTTGGATAGATCAATTAAATTGCAAAACATAAAGATGGTTGTATGTTACATGATCCATTTAGCCATCCAGGAAAAAGTACCATAAATCCTTGCGATAGTCAAAATTTTAATACCATAAGAAAATTTAATACATGAAAACTGTATGCAACTTCTGTCTCCTGACATTTATAAATGCACAGCAGCTGACACACATTAGAAAAGAACATAGCTGGAATAATTATGCATGTTTCACAGTTACTCAAAACAATGAAAATATTACTCTGAAACTGTAGATCACTAACAAGACAAGAAACATAACCTTGTGATACAACTGGTTAAGGTTGTTGCAATAGAGGCATGGAAATTTCATTTTCTAAAGAAGCCATCCTTAGATATGACCAATACAATGTAAACAAATACAAAGTACAGGGTTATATTATTGAATATACCATTGATGTTCCATATACGAATGGAACCATCTTTTGATGCAGTAATGATCTGCTCTGAATTTGGAGCAAAACACAAGCTAGTGACAGCACTCTGAACAACAATGCAGAATGTCAAATAAATCCAAGGAAAGAAGATGTACATATATATTAACAAATTCTCGTTATTTCCAACTCACACATGCACATAGTAAGACATATATAAATTAGATGTGATGAGCAATACAAAGAAATGCAAATGTAAAAAGTCATTCTCCTTGGGAACTAAACTATTAGAGGACTGGAATATGAATAAGTTGAGAACTGATGAAAGAAAGGCAATGGAAGGCATACCACACTTAAAACTCAAAATGATAACAAGGAGTCAACAACCAATAGGTTTTAGTCCAAATAAGTGGGAATAGCAACTAATTGGTCAATCTACATATGAAAAAACAAATAGACAGATATCTATTACTAAGCGATATATGTGTACAAATATTCTTCAAAATCTGACACGTGCAAGTTACTGCTATTAAAATTTTGGAAAAGTTTTTAATATCTATTTGAGCCATTGGTTGTCTCAGAATTCTAAATAACCAATCCCAGGGTGGAGAGGAAATATTCAACTTTTTCGCCTCACGATGAGATCAGTTTTCATGCAATGGCAACAAAAGTGTTATATCTAGATAGTTCATTTGTGTGCTGTTAGATCCAGATTCAAGGCCACCAATGGAGAATAATAATTCTTCAACGAAAAATAAAATAATCCTTTGAAGAATAATTTAAACTTTTCATGCCAAACATTCACATGGCAATAACTAATCAAGGCAAATAATTTAAAGGATTAACAAATGAAGAAAAATGTGGAAAACAAAAACCAATAATAGCACTAAAATCACGATGATCAATTAAAATTAAGTCTTCAAAGCACTCAGAATTAGATATTAAAAATGCCATTTGCTCTCTGTGGTTTCCGAAGTTCTCTAATTAACCTGATAGGGAAGATCATAACTTGAATAAGGCTACAATATAGTCAATTTGGGGGGAACGGCTCACTCAATGAGATCCAAATGATTTTTTTTTTTTTGACAAAAGATCCAGTTATGTTTAAAAAATCCTTATCTACCCAAAAGCAACTCATAAATAACTGTGATTTCAGTTTATTTTAGTACTTTTACCTTATGCCCCTTCAGTTGCATAACTCTCTGAATCTCCTTCACTGAACCATCCTTGGAATAAATGACCTCCCATACCTAAATCATGGAGACAACAAAAGAATAAAGTAAATAATTATTGCACACAGCAGCTTGTTCCAGTGCAAACCTACACGGCAGAAGTGTTGCCAAGAATAGCTTTAGATTAATATAATTCATAATAAAAGGCTTATAGAAAAAATTTCAGACAGCCCTGTCAATTGAGCTCGTCGAAACTTCTTTTGGCATTTAGGAGGATGGTAGGCATAGAACATAAAGGATTCTCATGCCTATGGCACAGGACATCCTGCATGAGACACTAGAGATGATCCAAGGAATCAACTTAGAAAGGGCAACCTGCTTTTGAGCTCAGGGGGAAACGTCCCTTTGCTCATGTAATGATGCAGCAAAGAATTGTGTACTTAACAGACAAACCAACCTTAACATCTGCGGTAAAAGCAGCCGCAGCTAGGAAACGTCCATTTGGTGATATAGTAGCCATGTTGTTTTTCAACTGGTTGGTGTCAACCGTTCCCAAGTCTTTTCCACTTTTTCCATGCCAAATTTTAATATCAGTTCCTGTAATATAAGGTGATTAGTCACCACTAAACATTAGCATTAAAAAAATCCATTCAAAACTTTAAAATGAAAACCAGATGTCTGTCAAAAAGCGCTCAGGAACATATAGCATCCTATATGCTTTCTGCATCCAGAAAGTTATGAAATAGATACTGCACTAATTTGCAGGTTAAATAATAGTATTGATCTACAATCTGATCTGATTAGGCCAATGAAGCAAATCAAGAATCTTTTAATATATAGAATGGCTGTATTAATTTCAAAGGTCATGAAGTGATTCTTATATTAATATAATCTGATATCCAGACCAGTCCAACATTTTAATGTAGTAAGAACATCCTATCATAGTATCTTACTCTCCTTCAAAGTTTAAATTCTTATAACGGCACATTAATGATGCACTAGTACCAGCACATTACACTAAGACAAAAACATGCATAATATAAGAGCAACAGGAAGCATCTAAAACATCCAGACCTTCTGAACATGAAATAATGATCGTACTCCCATCGCCGCTCCCATACGTTGCACAAGCAGCGGCAAGGTTCAGCACAGACTTCTCATTGTGGATCTTCTGATGCTCCCACTTGATCTCCGGAACTGGAAGCTTGCCCTGTTGCTTGCCCTCCCCGGCAGGCTTGGTACCTACATCCCCATACATATACAGGGAGGAACCTAACAAATTCTGTGCAGCCACAACCACAGTTGACGCCCCTTCTGAGAAGGCAATGGCTGTTGGGTGTGCCCCGGCAGGCAAGTTAATCTTGAGCAGCCTGCACAGTTCTCACCATCCAAAACATTCAACTCATGGAGGCATCATCAGCACACAAAGCAAAAGAGTAATTAAAAAAAAAAATCCATACTTGAAGCTTTTACTGGAAGCATCATCGATCCTGTACACCCTTACAACTCCATCAGCACAAACTGCAATCAAGATTCTCAGTTACCACTTAGCATCCAAAGTAATTCTACGCTGCAACTAAATAAATAGCTTAATACACATTCAACCCCTAAACTACCTGAAACTAAACAACTTGTAACATCTGATTTAAAATGCAAATAGTAGGACGAAAAGCTCACCGGTGGCAAGATTCTGACCATCCGAAGAGAAGCAAATGGAGGTGACAGCGTCTCCGTGGCCTTTCAAGGTGTTAACGTCAAGAGGGTGGTGCTTCTTGTTCAGATCCTGAAATTTGCGATCAAAATAGGAATCTTGATCGAAGAAGAAAGGGTAGAGTGACGGAAATCTTCGAAGCGGGGAAGGAAATGAAGAAGACCTTGTCGGCGGCGTGGTGGTGGTGTTGAAATTTCTGATGAGGTCTCCTCGCCGCAGCAGAAGGCGGCTTGGAGGGTTTACCGATGTTGGAGGATTGCTGGGGAACAGGATGGACGATGGTGGAGACCTCGGCTCGCTTCCGGCGGAAGTAATCGGCGAAAAAGAGGAGGGCGACGACGGCACCGACGACGACGGAGAGGAAGGGAAGGGAGAGGGAGGAGAGCCATGGAGAGGAAGGAGAAGTCGACATCCTTGCTGATGGATTGTTGCAGAGAAGTGAGAAGGAAAAGAGCGCTCGCTTCTCTTTATTTACTAGGAATGAGGAGAAAGAAAGGCGATGACGACTTCTTCCTCAAACGATGGGTGTC
Organism: Typha angustifolia; assembly: GCF_048772165.1. NCBI lineage: Eukaryota > Viridiplantae > Streptophyta > Magnoliopsida > Poales > Typhaceae > Typha > Typha angustifolia. The sequence goes on along the minus strand of NC_133246.1, from coordinate 4,323,482 downwards.
TTCGCCGACTTCCATTTTCCGATCTGGAGGCACTCTCTTTAGAACTTTATTATTCAAGGCAATTATTATTCTTTTATTCTTGTTATTTTAATCAAACACAAAAACAAGGATTAGAATAATTATCACCCCTATACGTAAATAGCATTTCCACAGCACTCTCAACAACAACGCATGACAATATATTCTCTTAAGAAAAAAGGTAATGCAAAACGCAATAGAGAGAAGTACATAGAGAGAGAGATAAGGACATGTTCACAATTAAACCCACAGGGCAAAAATGTTCCACAGAACAAAGGAGAAGCAAAAGTTAAAAAAATATAACAATAACATTGTTTTTCCAACACCTCCCTTGCAACTCCTCCAAACTATATATATGTGGTAGTGGGAAAGAAGAGACATTCAAGACATGCAGATCTATTTCTCATCTGATTGGAGATTTTACATCATTCTGACTCGCTTGCAGTGTGAAGTAGCATTTCTTATACCTTTGCCGGTCACTGAGAAAGGCGCGGATGCTGATGGAAGAGATGGTGACTTATCGATATATGCATACCGGTCGTTACCGTTCCAGTACAAAATAACACGATTTGTGCATGAATGAGACCAGCTATCACCTGCTAAGAATGTATGAGTTCTTGTCAGCAATAATTGATGGAAGGTTGTTCCATTATAATGATTAGCATCTTTACATACAAAAGGATACGTGAATGCATGGGAGCAAACAGTAATGATTCGATAATGGAAGAATTTTAAAATCGATGTATACATAGAGAGGGTTCTCTTGATAAATGAAGATCCATTTGATATCATGGATTAGCTGTAGTGAAATGGAAATATAGACTTACCAAGATACTCAACTTTAAAATTTTGAACATACATTGAGGTATGAATAAAGTTAAATCCACCAGCTAGGTGGTCCAAGAAAAGACAGTAACATGTAATCACAGATGGCTGAAGAAAAAAGAAGATTTCTATTCTCAGTCAATTCTGAAGCCAACATCTACATTGCTCTCCCCTCACTTTCTCCAGTACAATTACAATTTTCTGAAGCTTTTCTTCTTCTGGCCTATTTTCCTACAGACCCTTTTACTCTTTTCTCAATTTTTGGGCTTGGAATCTCCCTTTACGCTGCATTAGCCTGGAACTTGACCTTGCCATTAAAGGTGAAGATCTTCCACTGGCTTGCTATTGATAAAAGTCCTAGCACAAAAAATATTCTTCATTGTAAGCGATTCAGAGAGTCTTCCAAATGTGCTATCATTGATGAGTCAGATGAATTGCGGATCATTTGTTTCTCAAATAAATTTATTTAAGAAGCATCATCAGCCCCAAAGAACACTGAATCTAGCCCCCTTTTATTTTTTTCTTGCCAGAAATTGGAGATACAAAGGGTTGTTAGGGGTTCTCTGGCCTTTCTACGGTGGAAGTCAAGGACAGAGTCTACTCTTCAATGAGTTACTCTCATGGAACTTGGCTTCTTAATGGAATTATCAGCAATCTAGAGGATCCAGGAGTTGCAGTTTTCCAGAAAGCGCCATACTGATTTGCTCTTTCCTTTAATCTATGTAATATTTTTTCGTCCTTTTAAATCTCCTTTTTTGTTTCTTTCTTTATACTTAATTTCATGAGCCCAATAAAATACTAACTGGAATTCTCTAAAAGTTTAACGGAAAGTAAGAGACAGGGGGACATATAAAAGTGTTGGTAGTTTAACAAAAAGTAATGGAGAGAGGAAGATATACCAGAGGAGCCAATAGGAGCGATAAACTATGTTTAAGAAAACCTAATAGAGAGGTGGAAATTAAAAAGAAAAGAAACCAAGAGCATTCTTTCTAATTCCACTGTCATCTTGGAGTTGGTCGAGTCCACTATAGACAATGGCACAATGCTACTTCTAGCTATTATCTTTGTGTCAAAATCTTGAAGCAGTATGCTTTCCACATATCAGTTTTCAAAACAAAAGCATGCAATATATCCTATGAATAGACAAAACAGGTAAAACCTTTGAGAGGAACCAACCGCACACTCCTATTGTGAAAGGTTGTTCTAGGAGCACAATACAGATTCAGGATTGTGAATAATGTTTACAATTATATAAAACAGGAAATAGAAACCCTAAGATTATTAGAATTTAGGAGTAGCAGAATAATGAATAAATGCTCAGAATGTTAGCGAAGAGAAATTAAAACCAAATGAATCATTCACCTAGAGCAAGAGTTAATTGAAATGAGCCTTCTGTAAACTTCGTAGTTACTTGATTCAACAAAACAACCTGCTCAAATGAGAAAAAAAATCAATCAATCTGAGTAGCATGATATATGAATATTATTCTCTATATATACTAGTTGAAGTAAAGTGACGTCATGAATGTTTAACAATTTCCTGCATGGCATCATTGAAATTAATAAAAGAAAAAGAAAAAAAAAAACCAGACTTTATCATTACTTATGGCACAAAAAGGAATTGAATTATATGCCAGAAGAAGATATAACTACTTACTGCCAAGTTATGTGTTTTGGCAAGTTTCATCAGCTTCAACGACATTCCACCAAGAACCCTAGTCCTAAGGGCTAAATCATCAAAATCTTGTCGAAAGTGAAAAGTGACACTATCAATTATAACTATCTTCACCTGTAAAATAATTGTAATGCAGTCAATGAAAAATAAAACTAGCAGTCAAAAAAGAGCTTAAGTAGATATATTATGCAGCTTTAGTATGAATTATGAATATGGCTAACTAGGAGTTATAACACACATAGTGTATGATAATCTCCTTGACAGATAACTTGTTGTAGACAAAGTGAGACCCAGCTCAAAAAGTTTGCCTTCCATAAATCCTGACTCGCCGCAATACAGGTGGGACAGGGTATGATATTGACAGTCAGAATTTAAACATTTCTTATGCAAATCAGTGGATAATTCATGAAAATGGCCTAATTACAAGGCAACACAAAGAATCACCAGCCGAAGACGATTATGATCTTATTAAGAATAATCTAGATACTTTTCTGTGCATCATGCCATATCATATTTTTCAGAGATAAAAGTTCGCATGATATAAAGAACATAAATCACTAGAAACATTCCACCTCAGCTATATCAAGTATTGCATAACAAAATAAGAGGCATATATACGTTGAAAACTGTTGGGGGAAGTTTTATTTGGGTAAAAAGAAACTTCTTCAAAGTAACTATGGCTTACATCTTTCTGCTCTGTGAGGAAGTTCTCCAAGTAGTTTATGACAGCAATTTGCTCAGTATAACTGCACACACGGAAGTAAAAGATGTTAGCTAGGAAACTATTAGGCTGCAATTTATCCTGGCAAGCTGAAAAGTCTCTATTGTGATCCGTGAAGCTATCAAGTATGTCACTGACACATCCTTCAGCAATTTGGTAAGCACGTTCTACCATGAAACTGCCTTCTGTATCTGCTAGAAAGAACCACAGTTAATTCTCCTAAACCTTGAAAAATTAGCATTACCATGAGCAGCTTTTAGACAACCTATGTAAACTGCTTTTCCACCATGACCACCATATGCAACCGGAATCTGGACATTGATAGCAAGCTGGATACTGCAAATGTTCAGTACAAGCTTGAGTTGCTCATTCAAAATCCACTTTACTTAACAACCCAAAACGAAGAGCTTGCCATACCCAAATTGTGTTTTACCAATTCCGGGGACACCACCTGGAAAACTATCAAGTCAATTGTAGCAAGTCAAATTAATGCATATAACTATGAGAACAAAATAAAAGCCAGAGAAGTAAGTGGCAAATGTAGTTCTGCCAACAGTCACTGCTCAACCCGCAGTTTATGGAAGAATCAAAACTGAGGATCATAGAGAGTGAATTTTTGGTGAAATTTCCTGCCAAGCACCCTATGTTCAGGGAATCAAGTCATATATAACCTATACAGTAAGAAGGTAAGGCTCACTTTTGCTGCACTTACTGAGTCCAAATATTGGTGATAACTATGCACTAGGACACCACATTATGTTAAGGATGGTGCCCCCTCACCTACCAACACCAATCAGTTTATCACAGACTAGCAACGACTAAGCACCAAATGAAATTTAAGGTATTGCCTGCTAGAGGACATGAAATCGCTCTAACATGTTATATCAGTAGATCCATGAAGATTTAGTATTATCATCACTTTTCACATATATAAATTGCAATTGGACAGTCATATGCATGCTTACCAACTTCAGTAACTTCTTTGCAATGTATTCCTCCACCTAGTATGGCGTCAAGGTCTTCACAACCTGTTGTTATATGTTTCTGCATTTGCTCCTCTGATAGCATGTCCCAAGCCGTTTGGGCTCCTACAAGTATTTTTAAATTAATCAGAGACTTTTTCTTACAAAGAAAATATTGTTAGAATGGTAAAAACTGTCATTCTCTAAAAACTTACATTTTTAGAGTAGTTAGTAAGTTATCACAATACAAGAGCAAATGTCCCAAATCCTACCAAGCTCATATATCATACAAAAGATAAAACCTCCACCCATTTAAGGCAGATTCACTTCTTAGTCTTATCAAAAAATCTCAAGTCCAGAAATGAGGACGAGTGTTTAGAATAAGAAGATATAACTACCATTCTCTAAAATCTTAAGCTTGAGTAATTGGTAAGTTATCAAATATAACAGTTATTAGAAGCCTCAAGTACTTAATGCACAGAAGTTCTTACATTTGCTAGCCATTTTCTGTGCCTTGGGTATTGTAAAAACTAAAAGCATAATCCCAAGGTGGATAGAGATAAATTTCTTTCACTCATTTTCACCTTGGATGAGTTATTTGAGTCACAAGATGCATTCTATGACTAAAAGAAGTTAAATCTACAAATATTTGAACGTAAATTTTGTAGTCTATCCCCATATATGTGCATATATATTATGCATATACTAAGAGAAGAGATAAAGAATTTTTCAGTGGATTTAGGTTTCAAAGCAGCTTGCAGCTTGAAAATATTAAGAGTCAAAGAATTAGTACCTTTAATAATTCCAGGATTTCCGGCCACATTATTAAATCTACTGGCATCTGACAAGATCTTCAGAATATCCAATGCTTCTTGAAAATCTATATTTAAATCTGTTCCCTAAAACAAATCAGCTGTTAGAGCAACTACTTTGTATACAAAGACTTCTTTACCGAGAGATAACAAGTTATAGATTTACAAAAACCAAGAAAATGAATCAAAATAGAGATAATTTAACAGCACATTCTCATTCTAGAGTCAATTCAATAATTTTATTTAGAGTTGTAAGAAGACAATCTGCAGGAAATTATTTAAAAAAATTGTAAGAGGATCACAAGTACTACCATTATCCCCCTCGAAGTACATTTGTGTACCTTTAGTTTCATCTTATAGCTTTCTGTTATTGATCGTTAACCTTTACATGTTAGAACACATCAATCTAGCAAATTATACTACTTAATTCATAGCCGCTAATTATAATACAGAATCTAATAAAAAATATAAGAAACCCACGAAAGGATTGTACCTCGGGAGAGATGCGAAGGGGAGATAGAGGAGAGAGAGGAGATGGTGGTGTAACCCGCAGCGAGGAGCTTCGCCCGCTGAGACGGCGGAATGGGAAGATTGGCGATCTCCATTTCCCTCTTTCGGTCCTTCTCACTCGCTCGCTCACTGCAAGACCGCTAGTTTCCACTCTCTTTTCCGCCCTTCCGTTCGCTGTATTGACGGGTGAAAACGGGTCGGATTAACTCCGACCCGACTCTGATCGGATTCCGATAAAAAATTTCTATCCGACTCAAATACGATAGAATTTTTAAAAAAAATTCGGATACGGATTCGAATATGGGTCGGATAAATTTTTTGGATTCAGATACGAATATCGGATATCCGTTACTCGCATATTTTTTTAAATGATTTACAGTTTTTAGTTTGCTTATTTAAATAGTAAATATTAATATTATTACTAATAATACATTATATATTATTTATAGAGATTAATTTCTCTAATTTTATATATTTGACCTAAAAAAATTATTTGTTGTAAAACTCTTAATAATTTTATGTTAATTATATTTAAATAAAATATTATAATTATTTTAAATTTAATCAATATTCGTTTAAGATCCGATCCTTTATCTGAAAATTATCCGTATCCGTTTAGTTAGGATATGGTTTTAAATTTTGCTATCCGTCCAATATCCGTATCCGAAACCGTATCCGAACTAAAAATACGGATCTGAATATGGGTTGAGCACTATCCGATTCGTATCCGATCCGTTTTCACCCTTAGATGTATTGTGTTTTGGAAAATTTTCATTTCGCCCTTATAGTTTCACAATTTGAGTCCTATGTTTCTCCTAAAATATATTTAAGTTAACATCTTAAATTTATTTAGCCAAATAAAAACTATCTCATTATATATATATATATATATATATACAGTGTTTACATAATTTATATATGTGATATAAATTTAAATCTATTATTATAGTTAAAAAATTAAATATAATTCAAACTATAGTCAACTAAAAGCCATCAAGAGTTTGGCTAACTCTATTTTTTAATATTATTTTAAATTCGTTAAAAAAGAGCTTTTTTGAGCACAAAGGACAGGGGATATGTATTAATTCCATAAAGCAAGGTATTAAATATAAAGTTTTTCTAATAAATGCAAATTGTGACAAACCCAATGATTAAATTTGACGGATCCAACTACTACGCTCATAATTTTAAGGGCTAACTACTTGCCACGTAGCTAAGACAAAGGCCTTAAGAGGTTCTTGGTAGAGATCAAACCATTAAGACACCGACCACTTATATTGACCTCACATCCTTATCAAGGTTTGAGACCTCCGGAATGGATAGTGAAATAGTGATATTACGAGTAGAGCAGCTCAATGTTAGATAATTTTCCACAATATTATTTCGTATTATTTCTTTATTTCAAAAGAAGTATGACCCAAACGTTATTGTAGTTAAACTATACCGTTAGAACTCAAAGTTGGAACTATTTATACATAGGGCTATCAAAATAAATGAGCAGCTCGGCTCGATATAAAATGGGTGAGAAAAACCTAATCCCCGAATCTCACGTCCCACATCCCCGTCTCCTTCTCCTTTGCCAAGCCACCACCGTAGTGACACCTCCTCCTCCTTCTTTGGCAACGATAAGTCACTATGATGCTGCCTCATTAAGCTACTATGGTGCCGACAAATCTCTAACGATGGATCAGCACCTCCGCCACGAGGTCCCCCAACATCCTCCCATGGGCCCCAATCTTCTTCTCCTTGTGGCTCAGCTTAGGCTCAATTAGGTTTAGTCTAGCTTAACTTGAATGGGACTTGATGATTGATTCATTTCAGGCTCAAACTCGGCTCAAATTGAGTTTAGTTGAGCCTGAGCCCAATTCTAAAAATTAATTTCGATCTGAGCCTAAGCCGTCGCCGGTTCGCTCAAGCTCGGCTTGTTTACACCCCTATTTATACAACATGAACCACTTTAATTATCTAAACACTATATTATATTTGAACAAGTTTGTTAATATTTGTTTATATATATATATAATTTTAGAGCCCTTAGAACTAGTCTTGATTATAAAACTAGCCTTTCTTGATATATAGATATTTAAGCTCATAATATCTCAAATAAATAAGATGGAGACCTAGATTATACCTTTAATAAAAGTAAACAATTAGCCAAACTTACTGCACCCTTTGTATAAACTCTTCTTAATCTCCTTGTGGGCACTAATTTCTTCCGCCATAAAAAGATATTGAAATGATTAAAGTACCCCCTCTATTGTTGACGCTATAAGTTAATATATAGGGACAAAAATGACATTTCATATTTTTATCAATGAGATACTAATAGTTGGGCACTTTTGTTTAATTAAAAAAAAATACAAGAGAGTTATTTACAATTACAATTGGATCAAACCACACAGAGGTAAGATATAATCTCTCAGCAGTCAAGTTATTAAATAGCTGGCCTGCACTTAGTGCTTATCTAAAACTAATCAAATCTAGTCATGCTGCCTAACCATGTATTTAATTATTATAAAGAAGTATTAAATAGTACCCACTGGCCCTAATTATAATTACTGGATCATTATCCTATTCCTCCCAGATTTGCTCCTCTCCCAGCTTGTTTATCTCGTGATGCTGACCTTGTGAAATGAAAGATACTTGTGCTCTAATCTTGATTTGGGGATCACTCTCAAACTCATTAAAGTACACGAAAGCTGTACCCAAATGACCATCACAAGGAACTTGCACTGCAAAGAAGCAAAGCATCCAAAGGTCTCAGACCCAAGTGGTAGGCCCATTGGTTGCTAAAGCTTATATAGCCTTGCTTGGGATAATAATTAATAAGATACCTTCATATTTATCCTCAAAAAGGGATGATTGATTGACTCCAACTTTTAGAGATGGTAAAAAGCCTCGCATTATACGAATTTTAATTTTAATTTTTGAATTCAACCTAACCAACTAACCAACCAAATGTCTCGTTTGCTTTGAGTTCAGGGACTCTCTTTGAATCGATTCAGTAATAAAATATTTTTATTATATTTAATTAAAATTTTAAAAAATTAAGATTAACTAATTAAATTCGAAATTTAGTCTCAAAGTAAACAAAGCCTAATAATTTAAAGTTATTTATCTTTAAAATTAGTTTTCAAAATATAATATCATTTTAGTTGAATTTTACTCTGTATTGGACCTTTTCTTAGGAAGACTATTTTGCTGGAATAAATTTCTATATGGAAAGATAACTTTGATTTATTTTTTTACCGGTCAACATTCTATATATGAAAAATAATCTTCAAAAAGTGATTCATCTCGCTTTTGAGTTCAAGAACTCTCTCCGAACCGATTCAATAACGAAATAATTTTTTATTTAATAAAATTTTTAAAAAAATTAAGACTAACTAATCGAGTTCGAAACTTAATCTCAAACTAAACAAAACCTAATAGTTTAAAGTTATTTATCTTTAAAATTAGTTTTCAAAATATAATATCTGTTTAGTTGAATTTTACTCTATATTGGACCTTTTCCTAGGAAGACTATTTTGTTGGAATAAACTTCTATATGGAAAGATAACTTTGATTTATATTTTTCCCGGTCAACATTCTATATATGAAAAATAATCTTCAAAAAGTGATTCATCTCGAAACAACTAACAAAAACTCATATAAAAATATTTATTAGAAAAAACTAGTTTACTACAAGTTTTCGCTTCTCTATATACAGATTTTAATATTTTTTAGACGTATAGAATATACTTGTCATTTAGCATTTTGATGCATATATATTTTATGTACCAATAGTTACTCAAAATATGCTATATATCTCCATCTCTTATTTTGTTATTATTATTATTAACCACATCTTATTCCTATTGCACCTAAGACTGCCGCCGGTTGTTACACCAGCACCCAATTCCTAAGTATTTTTAAGACTCGCATTCCCAATTCCAAGGTCAAAATTAGGCGACTAATCATAGTCAATTAACGAGCAAAGCGAGGACGGTGCACAAAACTAAGCCATCCTTTTCTCCTACGTTGATCAATTGAGTAGTATGACTAAGAAATTAAGTCTCTTGAATCTCAGTTTTAGAATTTAATAATCACGAATTCATCTTTAATTTCAGTGAATCAAGTATTCCATCTTTTCTTTTAGGGAAATTAAAAAAAAAAAAAAAAAACTAAATCAATCCCTTGGTTTGGAGCTCTACAAATTATGTGATGAATAATGTGAGTTTTATATGTGGAACTTTTAAAAACAATATTTTCTATCCGCTATGGACTTTTTCTGGGGATATAAATTATTTGAAATTATTTGAAATTATTTTGTAATTGTTTAAAAGTTCGATAGGGCGTAGTCGCAAAATAAATATTTTTGGAGGGGTTAAATGATTATGTAAGATTTTCTTTAGGATTTCTAATATCCAGAATAAAAGTCTCTATTTTGATCTTATTTCCATTGATTACTTTGAAAATTGTTAATTTTGGACCTACAGGAATCCGAAGAAGAGGCTTTGCCTCTTCCCAAATCCTTATCCAAAGAGCTTCTGGCCTCTCACGTTGTTCCGTTCCTTTGTCTTCTCTCTCTCTCTCTCTCTCTCTCTCTCTCTCTCTCTCTCTCTCTTCTCAATTCTTTTTTGTTGCTTTGCTTCCATATTAATTATCATTTTATCTCCTTTTCAATATCTTCTCCCTTCGTTTCCTCCACTCCTTCCTTATTCTTCTATCTCCTCCTTTATCTTCCCATTACTAACTCTCCAAGGTCGCGCCTTGGAGGCCAGAACCCTCGAATTCACGCCGCGGAGCTCCATCGCCCGATCAAATCGCGACGGAATCGAGGGTCTCTATCGTTCTTTGCATTGCTTCCCGTCTGGGGTTTTGACCGATGGCGCTAATCTTGGATACCCTGGTGGGGATTCTGCAAAAGCCCACGGTTTTCGACGCGCTGGTGGAGCTCTCTCTATTGGCGGCGCCGCTTTGGATCGCCGTGCTGGTGGGGTTGCTGCTTGGGTGGGCGTGGAGGCCGAGGTGGGCGGCGGGGTTGGTTGGTCAAGAGAAGGTTAGGTTGGGCGCATCATCTTCGTTTAATGAGTCTTTGGAGGAGGCGGTCTTTGCAAAGGAGAAGGAATTCGCAGTGAGGTAGGTGTAAAAGTTGGGTCTTTTTTGTGTGGAACGTTTTCGATTGTTCTGGTGTTGATGGATTGCTTGCATAGTGCGTTTCAGATGTAGGTTCTGATTGGGGGTTCTGGTGTTTGTGGATTTTGCAGTAATCCGGTGGCCCGACCCAATGAATTGGCGGTGACCGGGGAGGATTTAGAGCACTTGTGCCGCCTTGTTGAGGTGAGAGATGGCGGCCCGGCGTGGCTTAAAATGATGGAGAAGTCCTTGCCTAACATGAGATATCAAGCATGGCGACGAGATCCCGAGGTATATTGAGTTAGTTTTCATTTGGAGTGCAGGATTCGTTTCTTTCTGCTATGCTGGCTATTCAGATGCTCTTGGGATAAGAAAAAACTTGTTTAATCAGATTGAGGAACTAGTTTTGTTCCTCTATTATGAGCTTAAACTGTATGCGTCTGGCTTAGTTTCTTAAGTTTGTGCCAGACGGGTCCTCCACAATATCGCAGTAGCACGATCTTCGAGGATGCAGCACCAGAAGTTGTTAGGGATTTCTTCTGGGACGATGAATTCCGGATGAAGAATGGTTGGGATGATATGCTACTCCACCATGAAACTTTGGAAGAGTGTCCAACAACTGGGACAATGGTCGTTCATTGGATTCGGAAGGTGTGAGTTCATTGTTTACATTTTTGTAGCTATCTGTATTATTTTCTTGTTGCCTTATTCATTTAGTTTGCCTTGCAGTTTCCTTTCTTCTGTAGTGATAGGGAGTACATAATTGGGCGTCGCATCTGGCAGACAGGAAGAACATATTACTGCGTGACAAAGGTATTTGATAGGAATTTAATCTTGGACTCCCCTCTCATGTGGTCATATTAGAATAGAACATTGAACCTCCAAGAAGAAAATCTATACTATATTATGTTGATCACATGTGCTTACAAATTTATGCAACTTCTCCTTTTGTTATGAACAACATGAGCGATAATGTGCATATGATACTTGCAAATTGATTATGCAGAGAAATTCCATCAGAAATATTTTCCTTGCTTTTAAATTTTTTTATATGTGGTTCATTCTTTTTCATGTCTTTAGTGTAAGCTTGATGAAATTTTCAGAATCTACAAATTTTATTATTCTACTTGCTTAGAAATTTGTATCTGACATTTGATTCATAATTTGAAATTTAAGCTCAAAAGCAGCTCAATGAGTCCAACTTTTCTTTCTTCGCTCTTTGTTCATATCATTGTAGGAGAACTTTTGACATCAAATTGTTCAATTAAGTAATATATTCCTATTTCAACCAAATTTTTTTTTATCATAGGCATATGGCTTACATTAGACTGGTTTTCTTGTCAAAGAATTCCTTCGTGCATGGTCTTGCAAAAAAGTGAACTACCTGTCTTGGGTGGTAGTTTGTTTCATGAAGGCAGTGAACTAATTATTTGATCATTACTTGGCTGGTTACATAAGCCAAAATTTTCACACTATAAGGCGCTTCGTGAAGGATTCACTTACTCCATTTACTTCTTCAAACTTACTATATGATGGATTATAAATCAAAAGATCAAAATTGATGACAAGTAGTTAAGTGGCAGGAACTTTTTATAAACCTTCAATGTAGGAATCTATCAGAGGGGAGCTGTAAGCTTATAGGGAACAGTTTCGGGATATTTGACTTTTGTTGATGAAATTGTTAGTCTGCATGGATTTGACTTCTTTTTCGTACATCTCCTTCTTAGGGATTTTCTACTTTTTTTAAATTAGGTGTTACAATCAAACAAGTTCATCATAAGATGATTCATTTTGGATTCTGTTGTGAATCTGATACAGTAAACTTGATGATGAATACCCCGTAAATATCCTCTCATTGCTGACACTGAATCACCCTCACTGGACACCTTTCTTTCTATAGTGCTGTAAACATTAAAAATACAAATGTACCATGACACACTGTCTTGATTATTTTCACTTTTCAGTTCCATGTTATCTGTCTTGATGTATCGTATTGCATCAATGAATTAGAAAGACTATATGGCTAATTGAATTTCTATAGTCAGGCTAATGCTCCTCTTTATTTTTTATATACCCATTTGATATTTCAGCAAAATAAGAGTCTCTCACAATCAAATGTTCATCCTTCGATTGATCCTCTTCCTGCATTTCTTTAAATTACTTTCTCTGGAAGTTTATTGTGAATTTGTGATTCTCCTTCTCACGGTGTCCTTTTGAATGTTTCTTTTGTCATTCTTGAGGAGTTATTATGTAATTTCCTTTTTTAAGGGATTGTTTCTCTTGTCCCAAAGTTTTTTGTTGTAGAGTAATAACATGATCCTGTTTGTTTTCTATCAATAGTATGAGGGAAGAATGTCCATTTTACATTATCCTTCTATTGGTCCTGTTTTGGTCATGTTTTATATTAACTTTTTATTAGCTGCATATTTGTTATTCTTTTCTCTATTTAGTTTGACGTATTAATTTGAGGAAAACATGTTACAGGGAGTGCCACGATCCTCGGTTCCAAGACGTAACAAACCTAGGCGTGTTGACTTGTATTATTCCAGCTGGTGCATCCGTGCAGGTTAGAGTCCACTCTATGGCATCCTTTTTCTTCTCTTTTATACACACGCAGATGCCTTATTCTGATTATTTGTGAGTTTGATATCCCCTTTTGATGAACGCTCGTATCTTTGGCTGAACAGTTGAGTCGAGTAGAGGAGACAACCAGATGACCGCATGCGAGGTGCTTTTATTCCATTATGAGGACATGGGCATCCCGTGGGAAATAGCAAAGCTAGGTGTTCGACAGGGAATGTGGGGTTGTGTCAAAAGGATTGAACCTGGCCTCAGAGCGTACCAGATTGCAAGGACCTTGGATGAGCCGGTATCACGCTGTGCCTCCATCGCACAAATCAACACAAAATTCAGCGTCGACGACCTTAGATCCATGGAAACAGATACCAGTTCATCCATGGATGTCGTAGAAGCTGAGAAACCAAAGCATTGGGCAGGGAGCATCCCGAAGTTCCTGGTAGTTGGCGGTGCTGTGGCACTGGCTTGTACCCTAGACCATGGTCTGATAACAAAGGCAGTTATATTTGGAGTTGCAAGAAGGTTTGCGAAATTCGGGAGGAAATTGTAAAGAGAAGATTATGCAAGCCATCCTTCCCTTGTATTCTGCTAGAAATTTGCTTGGTAACTAGGTAATTAGTTATCTAACAGGATTGTAGCAATCAGTTCTGCTGAGATTATAAAAGCATTGCACAGCAGCGAGAAGTGATTGTATCATGTTTGCTTCATCAAAAGAGGAACCTCAGATATAGTGCTATTTTTTGTTGTCGATGATCGATTTCCCTCCTCTTTTCCAATTAATGTGAAAGGTCGAATTGAGATGATTTTTGTATCTTATCCCTGAAAGTTGATAGTGTCTGCGAGAAGCAAAATTGATATATAACTTAAAGCAATGCATATTATCTGAGATTTAGCTCAGGAAGAGGAGGAAGAAAATAAAATTATTTGCATTTTATATTCTTATCCATATGAGCTCACAGCTACCAGCATCTCAAGAGAAGCCAAACTTTTGGAAGATGCAATTAAAATTAAAGTTCCGAAAGCGACATCTTATCTTAAAGATGAGCTCAAACTAGGATAAAAGATGAGGCGGCAAGAAAAATCCTTGATACAGGCGTTTCAGGAGATAGTGAAAAAGACAGGAGACCTCAAAGGATGAGGCAATGGCACTATACATATATAAATAGGATACTATTGCTTGTCGTCCTGTGAATTCTATTCATATAGAACTTGCAAACATATACTGTTAACAACTCCAAAGATAATACAGTTCAAGCTGAATTTTTACACAACTCCACATACATATCCTGATCATCTTCGACGGTAAGAATTATGAGAATGAAGTTCTGCGGAATAGAGCTACCATGAAATAAATGGCGATCATTAGCTACTAATGAGTAAATGTTCAAACACAGAATAGCTCATAAGTTAATAATGAATGAACTTACAGACTGATCAAGGCTAGGAAAGTTTGATAAAATGATCATATAATTCGGAACAGACTATCAAAAAACTGAGGCAAATATATGACTGCTTAAATCATTAGACTTGAGCAGTGCCTTGGGTAAATTTTGGATCCTCACACCTGTACTTCCCATCAGGACCGATACCAAAACCTTTGGGATCTGCAAACACATTTTCCAGTAGCTGACTTCTAGGAGGAGGAGGGCTTGCATCAGCAAATTCCACGGCTTCTTCAATTACCTCATCAATCCTTTTCTCAATAGTCTTCAGCTCAGATTCACTTGCCAGGTTGTGTTGAAGAATGTACTTCTTCAAGGCTGTGATGGGATCTCGTGCAGCATAACGAGCTTTCTCATCTGTCAAAAAAAGAACATGAGCTTAACAAGTCATTTGTTATTTGTTATTTCAATATCAGAACTATCCTAATCAACCATGTGTTTGAAAATCTAAAAACATCAAAGAGAACATTTTGAAAATAAATTGGCCACATCTATAAGAAATGCACAAACATATATGTATATATATTTTCTTTATTTGATGGTCCGAAGAGAACAACAACTTCTATTGTACTAGCTGGTGAGCAATACTTCTGGATACTGACCAATTCTCACTTTCCACAAAGATTTGGATGTCCAAAAAACAAAGCATTTGCAGAACAAAATTCAAGTTAGATAGATCTAAACTACAAGTCACAAGAGACTCCTTTTAGCGAATAAAAATCGCTCAACTAGTGATCGCTTGTTTGCGCCTGCCCAGGCATTAAGATGCTCTAGATCACACTAAAGGACATGACTCATGAATTCAGAATATCTGATCTCATCATATGGTCCACCAAATAGGAAAATCATTCTGATACATAGTCTTTTAAATAAATTTTGCAAGGGCAACTATAAACTAGAGAATTTCTATATGTTTTAAACAAATTCAGAAAAAAAGGGCAACTAATTGTAAACTTAAGTTTCGATTTCAGCTATTCGAATATCAGAATATTCATATGCTGCATATTGTTTGAGAAAGTAGAACTTATTATTATCAGTAAAGTTTTTGCAAATCAGAATGTGTGTGCTACTTAGGCGCCAAATTGCAGTTAATCTATAGCAGGAAATTTGACCATTCCAGCATTTGGAACTCTAGAAAAATGAAGAAAATTGGCATTCCACTGCATTTGGTTTAACAATTAGAATTATCTAAATAATGATTGATATGCCTCAGATACACACCACTCTAACATCAAATTGTATACAATGAGGCATAAGAGAAAAAAAAAACCCAAAAAAGTGAGGATACTAGTTGTTACCATAGATCTATGTTGATAAATACATGCCTACACTAATAAGCAAGCCATTGTATGAATACATACATAAATACATATCCCTGAGAAAGTATAGCTATATTTGAAAGGACAACTTGGTTGATGTCTAGGTTTACAAGCAAGCAACTGTGTGAATGCATACGTAAATACATATCCCAGAGAAAGTATAGGTATATTTGTAAGGAACTTGTTTGATGTCTAGGTTTATATCTGCTCATATATGTGTACATATACTGAATCTTAACACCCAATCATTCTTAAATTGTCGATTCATGTAATTAAGAGGCTAATGTTCTGCAATAATGATTCTTGAAAGAACATGAAATTAGTTTTCAGCTGACTGAGACAAGCATATATCAAATTATCAATCACCTTACTGTTGCAATAAAACATGAAAGAATAGGAAGAAAGTTAATCCTAAAAATTTAATCTCAATGATACAGTGCAGTATGATTTGTGTGCCTCATAATTATCATAAACCCAATGCTATAAGAAAACAAAGCATATTGAATAGTTCTACACTAGGAGAAGGCATCACACAAGATAACCAAAAAGAAGCTTTACAACAAACTAATATGTCCGTGAGCTCCAAAAGATAACAAATCTAAGCACAGACTTATGTAGAGTTATAATAAATTGAGAAAAGAAACTTCACAAGAATGAAAATTTTTATATGAACCGTCAAGCAAAGGAAGATTGATGCAATAAGAGAAATATGAAGTATTTTGTCTACAAGAACTGCACAATTCTTTACCAGGCTTGCGAAGCTCATCAGGATCAGCAAGGGAATGCCCCCTGAACCGGTATGTCTCGCACTCCACAAGCGTCGGTCCTTCCCCTCTCCTCGCCCTCGCAATGGCCTCCTTCGCCACCTCCCTCACCTTGAGCACATCCATCCCATCCACATGAACCCCGGGCATCCCGAACGGGGGCCCCTTCTTCCAGATCTCCGGGTCCGAAGTGGCCCTAAGATGCGACATCCCGATAGCCCACAGATTATTCTCCACAACAAACACAATGGGCAGCTTCCAAAGCTGAGCCATGTTAAGGCACTCAAAGAATTGCCCATTGTTGCAAGTCCCATCGCCGAAGAATGCGAGGGTAACATCAAGGCCATCTGGGCCAGACTCTTTAAGAACCTCGTGGCGGTACTTGGCAGAGAAGGCGGCGCCGGTGGCCACCGGGATTCCCTCGCCGATGAAAGCAAAGCCACCGAGGACGTTATGAGGGGCCGAGAACATGTGCATTGAGCCGCCCTGGCCACGGCAGCAGCCAGTGGCCTTGCCGAAGAGCTCGGCCATAACTTCGCGGGCCGGAACACCTTTGCTCAGGGAATGGACATGGTCGCGGTATGTACTCACAACGGAGTCGGCTGTGGAGAGCAGCTTGATGAATCCAGTGGAAACGGCCTCCTGGCCATTGTAGAGGTGGACGAAGCCGAACATCTTGCCACGGTAGTACATCTGGGCGCACATATCCTCGAAGGCGCGGCCGAGAACCATGTCCTCGTAGAGCTCCAAAGACTCCTCTCTCGTCACCACCTGATCAAAAGCCAAAGAAAAACAGCAGAAATTCGATCAGATCGGCAGATGGGTATTGCGAAAGATGCGATTTTGGGAGGTGGGCAGCGATCAAAGTCGAATTTTGGGAGGTGGGCGTACCGGATTGGAAGGGGAGGAGTTGGAGCTGAGGGGCTTCTTGCTGCTGAGGACGTCAGAAGAAGAGGCGAGAAGAGGGCGGGGAGAACGGAGCGGTTTGGAGGAAGAGGAGGAAGAGGAGAGGGGGAAGGAGAGGGAAGGGGTAGAGAGGAAGGGGGAGGAGGGTTTGATGTTGTCGGAGATGGATCGGGCGGTGATGGTGGGATAGTGTGGGAGTATTTTGATGGCAGAGAAGGTTGCCATCTTTGCTTTTTGAACGGCGAAATGGAGTTCTTGCTTCGAGTTCTGTGAGAAGGAGAGAGGGAGAGATATAATTATAAAGGGGAAGGAAGAGGAGGGCGGAGAGACCGAGAGAAGAAGCGTGACGAGATCCGCCAACGAGGAATTGGCAGCTTTGGTTGATGATGTACTTAGGAAGAGGAGAGAGAGGTGACCTTGGGACAAGTCAGCCAACAATATGTTTGGATTATATTAATGACACGCTGCACACAAGAATTATGTCGTTCGGCCCAACCTGCCAATACCCATTTGGGCCCAGCCTGATCCGAGCCCTTTGTCCCACCAGGCCCGACTTGGAAGTTCGCTCGTCAACCCAACCCAAAACTATAGCTAGGCCACAGACCACAGGTCCACAGGTCCATCAGTCCATTACTATGTTTTAAATCAATGAAAATAAAATAAACTGCATAGTACAGAGGGCTAAAAGGAGAAAATAGAAAAAAAATCGAAGGGAACGCTCACCTTCTTCTTCTTCTTCTTCTTAACAACCACTTCCAGTGGTCTTCTTCTTCTCCCATATGTCCACAATCCTCTTCTTCCCATAGGTTCACAAAAAGAGATAGCTCACCTCCATTCTCAGTTTCTCATCAACAGCAAAGCACCTCCACCTCAATTGCTCTAGAGATCGCTCACTTGCTATGCTACTCCCATCATGGCATCATCCTCTAGTGTTTTATTTCAACAAATTTGATTTTTCTTTCCTTTGTATATAGGCTTCCTAGTTTTGGTTTGATAGAGATTTTGGATTAAAGGGAAGGGTTCTGCCATTGTTCATGGAAGTTTGATTTGGATTTAGTATTCTATAATTGTTGTCATTTCACCTCCTCTCTCTGATGCTTCTCCACCACTATTATTGGCGATGAAGGAGGGGGAGGTGTTGTCATTGGAGTCGCGGGAGGAGGTAGTGGTGCGAAAGAGGAGGTAGAGGAGGAGAAGAGGAGGAGGGTGCGCGGACCACAGCGATCCTCGGGGAGAGTCAGAGGGGTAGGAGTTGACCCTTATAGAAGAGCTCGTCGGGCGAGCAGAGCTAGGAGGATAATCACCACTGTAGTCTTCTAATCCTTAGCTGTTGCCGGTCATCAACCATACCATGTCTGGCGTGGCCTCAGAAATCCTACACGCCCATTAAGACCAGCCCACCGTCTCATTGGCAAATACGCTGTAATGTGTTAGACTATTCTAGTCCGACTTGCGGGTGAGCCGGCAAACACAGTGCCCTATCTCAGTTGGCTCGTCCCAAGCCCAACCCGGCCCGGTAGGATTATATTAATGACACATCTCACACAAAGAAGTGTGCAACGGAGGAAAGAAGAATAATGCGATAGTCGGGATGAAGAATAAAAATAATTAAATTAATTGTACTATTCTTTTCCTACTTTAATAAATAAATATTTATTATTTTTTCTAAATAGGTTTAAAAGTTATAATTATTTTATTTACAACTATTATATTATATTATCATAATTATTTTTAGAATTTTTGGCTAAAAAATAATTTGATTTAATATATCATAATTCACACAATATAACATTATAGATAGTATCACAAATAGTATTACAAATTGATATCCTATATCAAAAATATTTTCATTATAACTCCAATATATTATATTATAGTCACGTTATTATTCAGCAATTCAATAACTATATTATAGTCATATTACGGTTCGGTACTGTATTCTAATATATTATTAGAAGGATAAAATTGGTTACGACAATGGATAAGTGCCACTTATTCCGTTTTCTTATTCTATTTGCTTGTTTTATATTTGACATAGGTTTTCTGAAAGGAAATAAGTTTTATTATGAAAAATCACTTATTCTACTCTACCAAATGGGTTTTACACATTATTTTTTATGAACTGTAGTTCCTATACAGTTATCGTGCATTATTTTCTAAGATAATTTATCGTTCGACTTTTATATCTGACCTAAAATACCTTCCAAGTACCCTAACGTTAGTTTTATTAATTGTCCGTTATCATATAAAAAGATTAAGATAACTAAAGATACAGAATAAGCATGGTAACTTTTAGTAATAATAGGGAATTTTATAAATCATATCCTATATTTTAACTATTTTATGATTCACATCCTATTTTTAAGAATTTTGTAATATGACTTTTTATTTTTTTCTATAATTTTCATTTAATATTTTGATGTTATTTTTACTAACTAATGATAATTAAATTTCTAAAATGCTTTTACTATTCTTTCTTATTTTTTATATCCCTCTATCATCTTCTTCACCATTCTCTTTTATTAATAAGGGTGTTAAATAAGAAAACGAGGAGTCCTGTTATAAAATTCTCAAAGACGGACAGGGTGTGAATGATAAAATAAGTAAAAGTATAGGGTGTGATTTGTAAAAAATTCATAATAATAAAGGCAAAAAAATATAGGATAAAATTTCCAATTTAAGTCCCGCACCAACCAGATTAGATTAAATGTGGGGACTTGTAGGGTTAGGCCCATTATTGATCTATCGGCCCAATATTGGATCGGGGTTGGTCTTTGATAGTATAGCCCGGCCCATTCCCTAACCTAGGGCAACCAATTCACCCCGTGAACTATAAAAACCCCTTTCATATAGAAACCCTAATTCTCCTGTTCCACCTCCGTCTCTTCCTCTACCTCCTCCGATGGGGCGAGTCATCCGGGCTCAGCGTAAGGGAGCTGGCTCCATTTTCCGGTCCCACACCCACCACCGGAAGGGCCCCGCCCGCTTCCGCAGCCTCGATTATGGCGAGCGCAACGGCTACATCAAGGGAGTCGTCACCGACATCATCCACGACCCCGGACGGGGGGCGCCCCTCGCGCGCCTCACCTTCCGCCACCCCTTCCGCTACAAGCACCAGAAGGAGCTTTTCGTCGCAGCCGAGGGCATGTACTCGGGGCAGTTTGTGTACTGCGGTCGGAAGGCTAATCTCATGGTCGGAAACGTGCTTCCTTTGAGATCCGTGCCGGAGGGAGCCGTGGTCTGCAACGTCGAGCACCATGTAGGGGATCGCGGAGTGTTTGCCAGGTCCTCGGGCGATTACGCGATTGTCATCAGCCATAACCCGGATAATGGAACGTCAAGGTGATATAACTTTATCTTTTCTGTGTGTGTGGTTGTTAGCGAATAATTTATTTAGATGATGTTCTCTTTGATGGTATTTGGATATTTTTTAGATTGTAGGATGGATGTAGTTGTTAGCGAATAGCTTGTTTCTTCTTGAGGGCTAGTAAATTAAACCGATTTAAAATGAATGCTATGGAAATTAAAATATGACGTAATATTCTAGAAGTATTGGTGAGAGATCACAACTAGAAATTGTCATATATAGATTATTGATTAAATTCTTTCATTGTATGTTAAAAGAGAAGATTGACAAATGAAATAGAACTTTTTTCCGTTCTCAATTATTGCACAGCTTGTAGGTGTTTTTTACACTTTAGGCTCGTTTTGCAAAAACTTGTCTAAGTTGCAGGATTTGCTGATTGAACCACTTCATTGGCTGGTTTTTACTGTGTTAGTTGCATTTTTAATAACAAAACCTAACGGGCTTGGTGGTCGGTTTATCGGTTTGCAACCACCTGGTCCAGTTCGGTTCTGATAATTATAATTTTTTTAACCAACATCTGTGTCAGCTCTGAGCTTTAGTTATCCTGTTGATGAAAGCCTTTTGTAAATTGTTCTTATAACTGAGATGAATGTTGCCCTTCGGTATATGTGAAATAATTGAGGTGCAGCTTTTGTTTAGTGTTTGAGTTCTTCCTTAAATATGTAGCAGGCATCAGGTGCTTACTCAAATGCTGCTGATGCTTTTACAGGGTCAAACTTCCTTCCGGGGCTAAGAAGATTGTGCCAAGTGGTTGCAGGGCGATGATTGGACAGGTTGCTGGTGGTGGCAGAACTGAGAAACCCCTACTGAAGGCTGGAAATGCTTACCACAAGTTCCGTGTGAAGAGGAACTGCTGGCCGAAGGTTCGTGGTGTGGCTATGAACCCAGTGGAGCATCCTCATGGAGGAGGAAATCATCAGCACATTGGGCATGCATCTACTGTTCGTCGCGATGCTCCTCCTGGACAGAAGGTGGGTCTCATTGCTGCAAGGAGGACAGGTCGTCTCAGGGGACAGGCTGCTGCAACTGCTGCCAAAGCAGAGAAGACCTCTTAGCTTGCTACTTCTGTCTTCTGCTTGAATTTGTTTTGCTATGATTGAGGAACTTCTGGCTAAACTAAACTAGTTTGGTAAATTTATGGTAACATGGAGATTTTGTTTATCTTTTGCTTTTGTTGATTTTGGATTTATGTGGGTTGAGATTAATGAGTACATATCTTGTCATTTGTTGTGGTAGCCAGAGTCTATCTAGTCATTTTTGCCCTTCTCATGGGATCTCTTGGTGTTAGGTATTGCTGATCTTTTTACTCCTTGGGTTGGATGCAGAAACTATATGATTACAATGCCGTTGTAAGGAATGAACTAGTTCCCCTCCGGAACTACTTTGTATCTTAAATCATCAATGACTACTTAGTCTGTAGGCTATTTTATAAAGAAAAACGCCTTCTAATACTGTCAATTCTCTTTTGTGCTCATTAATTCAGAACAAGCAAAAATCCAGTCAAATTTAAGCTACATGAAACAAGCAGTTGGGCTTGCCAGCCATTTGATACACATCAGATGCAGATTCCCCTTTTCTGAAGAAGACACTGATGTTGGATATACATACATAAGAACATTGGATTATATGTAATTTACAGAGAATACATAAATCAAGCGAGGAACTTAGACTGCTAAATACAAATAAAATGTAAGGAAAATACATAATATGTGCCTGTGTCAATATTAGATTAGAGTACGGGTGGGGGAGACTTTCTTCAATTTTGGAACCTTGAAATCAGAAGAAAACAACCTTGGGCTGATTACTGGTGGAGTTCCCTGTCCCCCTAGCCGTCCTGAACATCGCTTAAGTCCCTACACAAGAATTAAGAGTTATAACCATATTGTCGGGAGTTGGTAGAATCCATTTAAGTAGAAACAACAATATTCAAAAGTAAATGGCATTATAATGATAACAAAGTAGCGAGATTGAAATGAAGAAATTATCACAAGAAAAATAAGACAATACAGGTGAGTCTCAGTTAGGCTGCAGTGGAAGTCTCCAAATGAACAAAACATCAGGAACATAGCAAGAAGTTTATTTTCTTTTATGCTAAGATGAAGAGTGGAATAGTAAGAATTACAAAATAAGCAGAGAAACTGTTTATAAGCATGCTCCTACAGAAGAGAAAAATGATATATGCAGTGTCCTTCCTTGCAGAAAGTGATGACTAGAACAAGTGCACTGGAACTACTCTGATGAAGAGAACATAGGAAACCTGAGATGTGATGGATTTGTTGTCTAAATGCTACAGGTAGTTCCTAAGAGCATTCTTCATATTCATTAATATTTAACTGCTAACAGCAAAAGGTTCATTTGTAATCCATATCGTGGGATACTTTCGGAATTCATCATAATGACAAGACAAACTTATTCACATCAGGACATCAAATATAGAATAATACGCAAAGCACTAAACATCTAAGGCCCACTCATCAGAAGCATAGCTTGTTACTGAGCTATAAGGTCAATACATGAACTGGTCCACAAAGTCCCCTTAAGTGGTAAAACCTACTTTGCATCTAGCAGGATTTAAGGGATGATTTGCCTAAAGCTGTTCTCATATAATCTCTTGATACTAATCAGTCATTAGCAACTTTAACCCCTACAAATATATGCTCCTAATGCTCTGATTATATCAATGATTACATAGGAACCACTATGAAATTAAGTAATGTGAAAGGTCCATACTGACTGAGGAAATATAACTTCCATAGCTTTCAAATCATGAAGCTATAACATATTTTATGGTGGAATTAAAGAAATATCACAAAAAAGATATGTCAAAGTTTAGATTTAACTGTACACCAAAAAGAAGTAAGCTGAGAAATAGGGCCAAAACACGCCAAAGGTACTGTTTATGTAAAGGAGGCAATTTTCAATCTAAGATGGAGCACAAATTATCTAGATATGGAATAAAGCACAATCTATGTTGGATGTGAACAATATATCTATATGTTTCAATAATAAAAGCATAGAATGATAAGAAGTTGCCAACTTCCTTGAAATGGATAACTGAACACTGTTTTAGTTCAATAAGTTGAGATACATGTATTTTCTTAAAGTAACATAGGGTATTATATGCAAAACTCATAAACCTAGCTAATACCAGTACAGAGCATAAGGAAATTAATATAAAGTTCTACTGCCTGGCTTAAAGCGCAACTAATGTACACATAATGTCAGCCAAAAACATGTAAATTAGAACAGAAACAACTAAGAGTAACAGAAATATACTCCGGAACAGTGGTTATTTACATAAGCTCATTCCTAAGTGATTAAGTACATATAGATAAAATTAGTGACAGTTTGATTGATAAACTGGTTCAGAGGTTGCATAGAATGAGATCTCAGGATCAGAAAAAAGGAAGATAACTTATCTTACGCATAAATTGCCCGATGGAAAACTTAAGCAGCAGAACAGATGAAAAATAAGGCAAGATCAAGTAATCATTTACTGGTCTGGTTGTTTGTAAACTTACATTAACTGCTGAAGAAGTCCGTGATCCAGAAGACTCTCCATGAACATGTTTGCGCTTTCGACTTGTGCCACCTTTTGTACTTTCCAAGATCTGTTTATCCGAGTATCTTCTTGAGTGGTGCCCTACTGGTTTTGCACTTTCCAAGCTACGATTTGCAGAACTCCTTGTCCTACTCCTAGCTGGTGTGGCTAATGCACTTCTCGAGGGCTTCTGTGAGTTTGAATCCTTAGAAAATCTGGACTTCTTAATGACATCCATCTCAAGCTTAGCCAGGTCAGTTTTCAAATTTAGAATTATGTCATCTTTCTCTTTGGCCAGAGAACTCAATTCTTCCACAGTACACTGAAGCAACTCTATCTTCTCTTTTGCTTGTTCAGCTTCCTGGTTGTAATTCCTCATGTTTGAGTCAAGCCTAGCTCGTTCTGCTTCTAACCTAGCAATGTCAGCATCCTTCTCACAGACTGATGACCGCAGCTCCTCTAAATTAAGTTGAAGTTTCTCAGCAGCTTCATTAGCTTGTGCTGCTTCTAATCTTTTGCTCTTCAGAAGACCAACATAGTCACTTTCCATTTTCTTGAATTGATTCCACACAAAATCCTTTTCTGCTAACAAGGCAGAAATTTCAACTTCCTTCTTGGAGCTAAGAGTCTTGTAAGCCTGCTTTAGTTTTTGTATCTCCCCTCTTAAAGTTGCAGGCTCAAGCCCTTCTTTGTTGGAAGTATCTATAAGCCCCATGTTAGCAAGTGCTTTATCAGCTTCTCTGTCTTTCATTTTTTCCTATGACACAGTGATTTATGCTAAGAAACAAAAAAACTAACCAAAAGGATCCGCAAGGTCTATTGAATTTACCAACAGAGAAAAGACAGCACTCCAAAGTTACAAAAGTACCTTAAACGCTGAGATTTCACCAGTCAAAACCCCCAAACAAGCATGGAAATCCTCCAAATCACTCTCAGCTAGTTCTGCTTAAAACAAGATAAAATGAAGCAAAATAGCAATCAAATAGTCAGCAAAAACATCTTTAAGCAAATAAAATTACAAAAGAAAATTCTAGAAAATAATTCATTTTTCATAATAAGAACAATAAGTTCCCTCTATTTAACAGGAAAATCAATTTTTACAAGACAAAAGCTCGCTCTCCATAAAATCTTCTTAGGATAAAGTACAAACTAAGCATCTGTTCAAATATTGATTCCTATTGTTCAAATAACCCACACAAACATACACCAAACCATAAAGAAAAAAGGGTTCTTTAAAATCATAGAATTCCACGATTTGTTAGCCAAACAAAGGCACTTTCTGTGGTACATCAAGAGAGAAATCCATGATAAAGGCAACGAAAGAACATAAAGTTATAAAGTAAAAGAGGAAAAGGAAAGGAAAAATCGAGACAAGAACCCAAATGCAAGAAAGGCAATTCAAGAACACAAAAAAATCGAACCAGATTGCTTCTTGTAGCACATAGCCTCGCGCTGCTTCATCCCAATTAAGAGCTCCACCTTCGCCGCCTGGAACCGGCGCCCCTTCCTATCCTCCTCCTTCATCTGCCACCACAGCTAAACGAGATCAAAAGAAACTCGAACCACACAAAGAGAGAGGGGAATAGAGATATGACAAGAGTTGGCCTCCAAATTGCTAAAAGGGCCAACGCTTAGGGGTTTAGGGTTTCGAAAGCTGCTTCACCTGGGCGATGCGGGATTCGAGGAGGCGAACCCTGGAAGACCACCGCTCGTGCTGGCCTTGAGCGTAGCGCTCCAAGAACTCGCGGTCGCTGGCTAGGGTTTCGACCTGAGACTGCAGCGACTGCAGCATCTCCACCAAGGACCTAAAAATCCGCTGCCATTGCCGCCGGTCGGAGGTCGACGACGGCGACGAAGACGACGGCGATTTCTTGTGGCCTCCCATAGATACGAGTTTCACACAGAGAAAAGAACAGAGATCTAGAAGACAGTTCGAACTTCGAAGGCAGCAAGAGAGAGAGAGAGAGAGAGAGAGAGATAGAGAAGAGAGAAATGACCGTTGGGGACTAGTTGATTTAAAAAGTTGACGGGGTTTAGCCGTTCGGGCGGTGCGCACTTTAGAATGGACGATGGATCACACCGAAGGTTTTGTCCGGCCGTTGAATTCGCATCAGACGGTAGATATGGGTTGTCTTCATGTTTTAAAATATTATAATTGCAAATTAATTCTTTAAAAATTAAAATAGTATTATTGTCACAGAAACCTTTTGAACCTTTCAGAACTAGTTATTAAGGTTAACAAATGCAAATAAATGAGAAACAGGGAAAGAATACCTTTATTTATTGATGTTTAAAGTGTAAAATATTTATCATAAAAAATGTTCTTGCAAAAAAAATCTTATAATATGATATTATGCAATATTAGGTAGCTTTCTAAACATTTTAAGCAATATAAGTTCAGTTTTTACCATTGCTACTTAAATATTTTTATGGTTACTTAAATTTAGTAGACAGAATGTAAAGAATTAGAATAATTCCCCAGCAAGTAATGATATTTTAAAGAATGGAGTGTCAATTGTAATTTATTTGAAAGTATTTTGTGATAATTATATCAAATTATCTATTGATTAAGCCACAGTCTCTTACAGACATATCACATAAAACTTCCTCTTTACTAGATTTAAAGAGATTTGGTGCAAACTACTATATTTATAAGAGTGATTAAAGAAATTTCTTACAACTGGATTATGTAGGTTAAGTCGATAGTGTGTGAAGATTGATCCCGATAAATCGTCGAATACTTGTAATTTTTTCATTATCTCTATACCTCGATAGTTCATTTATATAGATAAGGTTATTATCAGTATAGTTATTCTAATTTTTTACATTAGTATAATAAAGTATATTTAACTGTATACTAATATAATTCATAATAATTATATTTAATATGGTATAAAGTTAAAATGATAATTTGACGAATGACTAAAATATTATTTATAATAAATAGACAATGAGAAGAGAGAGGCGATGAAGAGAAAAGATAAAAGTGGGGCTAAGCTGTAAATCCCAATGAAACCGGAGATTTGCTAGCTAATTGGAATAGAAATCTAGCTTTGTTTTGTTTGTTGGAGGCTAAGTCTCGAATTCGATTAGTTAATCTTACTTTTTAATTTTTATTTTTTTAAAAAATAGATTTGATTAAATATAAAAAAGATTTTAAAATATATATATATATATATATAATTATAAAACCAGTGACTTTGAGTTCATAGAAATTCTAAAATGAGTCTATATGAGATGAGAGTTCATAAATGATGAGGAGTTATGGTCTCCTGCGTTAGCTCATCTAAGATATACATACTTTTATATATATAAAAAAAAAAACTAAGCTGACCCTTCTACGGTTTTTACTCGATCTCGGCTCACTGTTTTCCAATACGTGAGCACAGAGCACCAACCTCACACTTCTAAAATCCAAAGTGGTCTCGGGTCTCGGGTCTCCTCCGCCCTAGCTATTCTAGGGTTTTGGGCGCTCTCTTCCGCTTCATTCCTCTCTGTTCCAGATCTCTCATCTCTTCCCCCTCTCCAATGGCGATTCCAAGCCCTTACTCCGGCGTCAGCACCCTCGCTTTCGTAAGCCCTCTTCTCCTTCTCCTTATTTTCTCTATCGCACTCTCTCTATGTAGCTAATTCTTTGCATTTGATCCTCAATCGATAGGTGGCTCGTGCTTCAGCCTTCTCCTTTGGCCTCGTCTACGGGAGCATGAAGCTCTCCTATCTCAAGGTACCAACTTTGCATCCATCCCTTTCGATTGCATTGGGATCCGATCTCTTTTGGATCTCAAATGGATTTGGCGTTTACGTTTTCTCTGTGTGGGTATCCGGTTTTTGTTGCATTTTCTGGTGTTTGCTTGCATATAAAGCAGCAAATTTTGCCTCCCAGAGTTGAACAATGGGATGGCTTGCTAATTTTTTTTCTCCTTTTCCTGTTGATATTTGTTCTCATGATTCAAGTTGTATGTTGTTTGAAAGGAGTTTTTTGCAGGAGAATTGATTTCTTATCTTGTTCTAAAGTAGGGTACTTGTAACTAATTATGTTAGGCAATGCCATGATGGATAGATGCGATACAGATGCAATGTGAAAGAGATATTGCTTATAAAGAAAGCATCACCATGAGGATCAAAGGAAAGAAGAGTGCATTACTTTATTCACAGTTAAAATTATTACATTCAGAACATAGATAGAACATTATTAAGTGTATGGGATAGGTGAGAATGTTTTATAGATTTACAATTGTGCAAGTATTCAGACATCAAATTATAAAGTCCCTTATTATCACTCTGAAGAACATATTAGTTATATTTTCCATTGGTGAATAGATACCGGAGATCCTTCATTATACTTCGTTTGGAACTCTTCTCTAGTCAAAATGAAGCGAGACTGTTTCTTGTTATATGGTGGTTGATTCTGGTAAAATTTAGAACAATGAAGATATTCATAAAGTAATGTGTCGAGAAAACACATCGTAAGAGAAAAAAAGTTGTAGGATTTCCCTACATCTTATATTTGATTCGAATTTGGTCTAAACTTGAAATGCAGAATCTCCTATATCACCTCTCATCTGGATTTTTTATTCTTTTCAGATAAAAAATTCTTCTTTTAGCATCTATCCCTTTAAATTGATTAATATTTCTGTTTCCTGCGTTTTCTTTGGATCAGTTTCTGTTGATTTCCTGTTATTCTGGTAGGTGCCATGCTTGTATAATTTAATCCTGGGGTTCGATTGAAGTTTGCTTTCCTTTAACATTTTATGGTTAATATGATTTACATCTTTAAAAGAGCAATATGATGATGCCCTCTTTTGTTAGATCTCCAACTAGTTTTTGGGATGGTTAGATCTGAGGTTCATGACATTTTATAAAATTACAGTCAAATTGGTGGACATTAATACTTTTGAGGCACTTACGAGGCTAAGAGATAAGTTCTAGATTAAATCTTGATCAACAAAATTTTGGCCCAGAAGATATGAGAAGAAGGTATTGAAGAAAGCTGGCAAATGAGTTGAGACGAGCCAAGTACTGGAATGTTCAAACTTGGTTTAATTGTAGATGGCATATACCAGTGATTGATTTTGAAAGTTGGCCATCCTGATTGTCCAAGTTTGCCAGCCCACCTTAAAGCAGCTGTCTTATTCTTGATTTGAGTATATGGAATGCTATATGTTTTGGCCACCATAATGCTGTAGTTCATGGGTTGGTACCATCCTGAACCAAAATTAGTGATGCGAAACGATGTGATTGACGTAGGGTAGAGGAGGAGAATGAAAATGCAATAAGAAAGAAAGGGCAATGAGGTTTCACACCTCCACCCTTAAACGATGGATTTACGCCCATTTCACAAGGCAGAGGAAAGCTCAAAAATTTTCGATAATTCCAAAAGGTAATACATAAGGTCTATACATAGACCTTACAATGACAATAAAGTGGAAAAACACCCCACCCTAAACAAATGAAAAATGCAAAAACAATCCTAAACACTACAAAATAAAAAAATGACATGAAATCTAACTCAAAACCAGATTCTTATAGGAGGTATTATCAACTGTCAATACTTTCTGCGTTGATACACATGCCAAACATGTCCTATCAGTGATGTTCGCATCAGTTAGCCATCGATTAGCTAGTACTATAGTATGTTAGATTGTATCAGTCACCATCAATTATCATACCTGGCAGCTAATGAATTAGTGGGGTTTTCTTTTATAGATTGGTTTTCTCTTATTATGCTAATTTTGTATGTAATAGCATCTTGCGGTAATGTTGTTCTCTAACTTAGAATATGTTTTACTTCATATTGTCATTGTTGTTATGTTTTAGTCATTGTTTGTTTGAAGATCATATGTTGCCTATTAAGATTGTAATGCTTATACTTCCATTTTTTAAGATGCTTGGCAATCTTGGTTTAGTGTATTTTAGAAGTCTGCTTCAAGCTGAGGGTAGTCATCTACCTGCCAAACAGTCGTCACGTTGCTGATAGATCATATTAAAGTAGGCACGATACCACATTGAATTCCCTCTTCTGACCTTGATGTGATTATGTTCATGATCCATCCAACGTATCTCTACTCAGAGAGGTGCTTTGCGTAAATTTCATGTCCTAGTGTGATTTTCAGTTGCTTTTAAGATGAGCTTTTGGAGAATAAATGTCTTAGTGTGATTCTTGTGGTTTCTGATTATAAAAAAAGCTTCACACTGGCAAATTGTTGTGAATCGTGAAGTATATCTAGGATTATGCATCTCTAAATAGCTAATGTCATATTTCTGTTTTTGCTTTTCCTCCAGGCAAAGGCAAAATCTCACCAAAAGGCTGATGCTAAAGGCCATCATTGATGGATGGGAAGCCTGCGATAGAATCTAAACTGTTCTCATATAAATTGCAGTACATCTCTGCAATGAGTGCTAGCTCATGCATAAGGTGTTTTATTTCATTGAAACTGAAGGAAAATAATGTCTTTCTTACACTTCAGCAATAATAATTGCCTTCCAGTTAATAGTTGAAAGCTTGAGTCTTCCAACTTGGACATGTATGTGCTAGTTTTTTCATGTATGAAAACCTGTAGTATACCCTTCTTTCTTGATGTTTAAAGTGTAAAATTTCTATCACAAATTTTGAATCTGGATCTACTTTGTGTTCTGACTCTATTGGATCAAGTCATTTTTCTTACAAACAAAAAAATATTCTATTTCTTAAACTATGATATATTGTAATATTAGATAGCTTTCTAATCATTTTAAGCAATTTATATAAGGAGAGACTGGCTTTTTTGCGTAATCTTAGTTCAGTTTTTACGGTGGTTACTTAGATTTAGTTGACAAAATGTAAAGAGATGATGATTAAACCATAGTGTCATATATATATATATATATTTTAAAGCTTTTAATCTCTATTGATTAACCCATGGTCTCTTACAAACATACTGTGGAAAATATCCCACTCTTTAGTACATCTAACGCGTAGATTTGGTGCAAGGATGAGAGCGGCCATCTGAAAACTCGAAAAGAAATTGAGGCTCTATCCCAAAAATTTCAAAAAGGTCCCTTTTATAATTAAAAAATATTTTCTAATAATCAGTAAAAGTAAATAGCTAAATATTTTGTCTAAACATTATTTTATATATTTCAGAATTAAAATTACTTTTAATTTTTTGTGCTTGAATTTGGTTAAATCCACATCTTTCAGTAAAACTAACTTATAATTGAAGGTAAAATGTTGAATTAATTTTCTCCAAGCCGACCACAAACTTTTAATTTTTTTTTTAATTTATCTCTATATTTCGATAGGCAATTTCATTTAATTTTATTTTAATTTAATTTTATTTATGGTAGTTCATTTGCACCGTCTCCAACCTCTTTTATTGGAATATATTAGAAAAGAGATTGTATATTAAGTTGTTTTCCTTTTCTTTTTTATCTCCTAATCTAAACCATCCATTGAGAACTAAGCTGACGGGCCTTCTGCCTCGATCTCGTCTCTCTTTCCCAATATATGAGCACAGAGCGCCACCTACCTCACACTTCTGAAATCCGAAGTGGTCTCCTTCGCCCAAACTGTTCTAGGGTTTTGGGCGATCTCTTCCGCTTCCTTCCTCTCCGTTCCAGATCTGTCACCTCTCCTCCCTCTTCAATGGCGATTCCAAGCCCTTACTCCGGCGTCAGCACCCTCGCTTTTGTAAGCCCTCTTCTCCTCCTTCTCCTTCTCCTTATTCTCTCTATCGCACTCTCTTATATAGGTAATTCTTTGCGTTTGATCCTCAATCGATAGGTGGCTCGTGCTTCAGCCTTCACCTTTGGCCTCGTCTACGGGAGCATGAAGCTCTCCTATCTCAAGGTACTTCCTTTGCATCCATCCCTTTCAATTGCATTGGGATCCGATCTCTTTTGGATCTCAGATGGATTTGGCATTTTTGTTTCTGTGTGTGGATATCCGGTTTCTGTTCCATTTTCTGGTGTTTGCTGCATATAAAGCAGCAAAATTTTGCCTCCCAGAGTTGAACGATGGGATGACTTGTTGATTCTTTTCTCTTTTTCCTGTTGAGATTTCTTCACATGATTCAATTTGTATGCTGCTCGAGAGGAATATTTTGTAGGTGAGTTGACTTCTTAGATTGTATTAAAGTAGGGTACTTGTAAGTCTATTATGTTAGGTAATGCCATGATGGGTAGATTGCAATACAGACTTAATGTGAAAGAGATATTGCTCATAAAGAAAGCATCACCATGAGGAAAGAAGAGTGCGTTTTTTTTATTCACAGTCAAAATTATTACATTCAGAACATAGTAACATTATTGAAATGTACGGGATAGGTAAGGATGTTTTAAAGATTTACAATTGTGCGAGTATTCAAACATCAACTTATAAAGTCCCTTAGTATCACTTTGAAGAACACATGAATTATATTTTTCATTGCTTAATACTATTGGAGATCCTTCGTTATAAATCTTTTGGAACTCTTCTTGAAACACCGTCTCCAAATATACGTGCCCCTTACGTGGGTGGAACCCATACATGACTTGTTAGTCAATATTTCTACAGTGTAATTGAGAAAAGTCTAAATACCATAGACAATCCTAGTAAAATTTAAACCAAATATATAGTACCTCATGCCTCAATAAGCTTCCAGAAATATATGTCCATATACAAAAAATAAAAATAAAAATAAAACTCATGCAGGGGATATAATCCAACTAGACAATAAAAATAAAGAAAACATAATAAAATCAGCTACTCCTTGATACCTCCATGATCTCCTTTGATGTTATGAATATTTTTACTAAAAGGTGGCAAGTATCAGTACACAACCTAGCAAGTATAATCCAATATAATCTAAAAGTAATTTAAATATATAATGAATAGTATAATGCATACTCTTAAATACAACCATAAAGTAAAACATCGCTAATGAAAATTTAGGTAAATTCTTGTGCAATCAGAACTCATATATTATATGCTGTCATAAATTTAATTCTCATGATATGTTCACACAAAGCTGCACGATCATATATCATTATACACTCTTATAGAGCTCTAAATTAGTTAACTAGATAATGTTGAGGAGGGATAGATATCTAGCGGTATTATGACTCATATATACATGACAACACTATATAAGACTAGTTGTCTATGGCCATCAAAATAAGAACTCTAGCATAACCATACTCCATCTCCATCATTATTGCTTAAATAAAATCATCGCTTACAATAGAATCATTACATACAGCAGGACCATAAGGACACAATAGAGGACGCCCTAACTCTGCGTCGTTGGGCTAGGACTATAACCATGGTTTTCAGTTTCGGTCGATCCTGATCCCTAGACTAGTTTCGATGGGTTATTTGCCGATGGTTGGGGAGCTCCTCCATGGTCGTCGGCCATGGAGAATCTCAATACTACAATCTAGGTCACAAGAGGTCAAAGCAAGAGTAGCAAGAGTTCCCTATGGTGGAAAACTTAATCGGCTAGAGAGACGTGTCCAAGATCGCCTTTGGTGGTTGAATGCGTGCAGGGAAGCCCATGATGGCAGGTGACATGGTGTAACCTCCCATGCACACCATGGGTATCTAAATATGATACCCACGACAAGAGGGCGAATAGGCGGAACTTCTCGGACTAGTGGGAGGTTGACACGAAGTTGCCAAATGGCGAATTTTTCTGATGAAGTCGAGGTATTAAAATTAGAAACTAACTATAATTTGCTTGATGGAAGTCAAATTACTCATAAGGAGGGTTATGGAACTAACCTGCTTTTGAACATAGGGTCATCTTGCAATGGTGATCCACATACTTCGTCGAGCACTTTGTTTGCCAAGGTAGAAAAGAGAGAGAGAGATAGATGGGAAGGAAAAGAGGAGAGAGGACTATTTATTGAGAAAGAGGGAGTAACCACCTAGGGTTTTAAAGGAGACACAGGGAAGACATTTGGGTGGAGTCCTATTTGTGCTCAAAATCCCGGCAGGATTACAGTTGATCCCTATCTCTCTCATGACCATTACAGGTGAGAGGGGAGGGAATGAACAAATTAGCGCACACATGGCCGGCCATGTCTAGTTGTGCCCGATCAAACACGTGCTAGGATTTTTTTTTTCTTTTCTTTTGGGTTGTTACACTTCTCTAGTCAAGATGAAGTGAGGCAATTTACCATTTCTTGTCAATATGGCGGATGATTATGGTAAATATTAGAACAATGAAGATTTTCATAAAGTAATGTGTCGAAAAAGCACATCGTAAGAAATAAAAGTTGTAGGATTGTTCTACATCTGTTCTTCTATTCGAATTTGGTCTAAACTTGAAACATAGAATCTCCTATATCACCTCTCGTCTGGATTCTTTATTCTATGCAGATCAAACATTCTTTTTTTAGCATCTATCCCTTTAAATTAATTCATATTTCTGTTTCCTACATTTTCATTGGATGGATTTCTGTTGATTTGCTGTTATTCTGGTAGATGCCATGATTGTGTGATTTAACCATCGGGATCAATTGAAGTTTGCTTTCCTATAACATTTTATGGTTGATATGATTTACATCTTTAAAAGAGCAACTTAATGTTGCCTTCTTTTGTTATATCTCCAAATTGTTTTAGGGATGATTAGATCTGAAGTTCATGACATTGTATAAAATTTTATTTAATAGTCAAATAGGTGAACATTAATCTTTTGAGACACTTGGGAGGGTAAGAAATAAGTTCTATATTAAATCTTGATCAACTGAATTTAATCCCAGAAGATATGAGAAGGTATCGAAGAAAGCTGGCAAATGAGTTGAGAGCCAAGTACTGAAATGCTCAAATTTGGTTTAGTTGTAGATGGAATATTCCAGTGATTGATTTTGAAAGTTGGCTATCCTGATTGTCCAAGTTTGCCAGCCCACTTCAAAGCATCTGTCTTATTCTTGATTATATAGAATGCTATATGTTTGGGCCATGGTAAATGCTAGTCAATTTAATGGGTTGGTACCATCCTGAGCCAAAATTAGCTAATGCTCTAGTATGTTAGACCGTAGTCAGTCACCATCAGTCCATTATACCTAGCAACTAATGAATTAGTGGGATTTTCTATTATAGATCGGTTTATTCTTCCCATGTTTTCTCTTATTATGCTAATTTTGCATGTAATAGCATCTTGCTGTAAAGTTGTTCTCTAACTTAGACTTTGTTTTGCTTCATATTGTCATTGTTATGTTTTTAGTCATCGTTTCTTTGAAGATCATATGTTGCCTATTGGTTGTAATGATTATACTTCCTTTTTAAAGATGCTTCGCAATCTAGGTTTAATGTATTTTAGAAGCCTGCTTTAAGCTGAGGGCATCCATCCTCCATTGTGTGCCCACAAGCCCTTCTGGTAGTCATCTACCTGCCAAACACTTGTCACATTGCTAATAGATCATATGAAATTATGCATGATACCACATCGAATACCCTCTTCTGAACATGATGTGATTATGTGCATGATCCATCCAACCTCTCTCTCCTCAGAGAGGTGCTTTTTGTGAAGTTCATGTCCTAGTGTAATTATTTCAGCTATTTTTTAGATGAGCTTGTGGAGAGTAAATATCTCTGTGTGATTGTTGTGGTTTCCAATTATAAAAAGAGCCAAATTGTTGTAAATTGTGAAGTCTATATAGGATTATGCATCTCTAAATAGCTAATGTCATATTTCTGTTTTTGCTTTCCACCAGACAAAGGCAAAATCTCACAAAAAGGCTGATGCCAAAGGCCATCATTGATGGATGGGATGAACTTGAAGCCTGTGATAGAATCTAAACTATTCTCATATGAATTGCAGTACATCTCTGCAATGAATGCCAGCTCATGCTTTAGGTGTTTTTTTTTTTCACTGAAACTGAGGGGAAGATAATTGTTTTCTTGCACTTCAGCAATAATAATTGCCTTCCAGTTAACAGTTGAAAGCTTTAACTCTTCCAAATTGGACATGTATGTGGTAGTTTTTTCTTTCATGAAATAGCAATCTTATTATGTTCCGTGGCGGTGTTTGCTGTGTTTAGCTTCTCATTATTGAAGTCCTAGTTTGCAATCCCACTTTCTCCACATGTTTTTCTTCCTGTCATATTAGGGGATGACTGGGTTGTGCAGTTCCAACTTTCTCAGCTTGATTATTTCTAGGATTATAGTATTGGATATCTGATGCAGCTCAGAGTTGATATATTTTTTTTTCCGTTGAGAAAGAGTTGATTATTTATGCAGTTATATCCAATGTATACCAGATGATGTCCTCTTTTTCTCTCGCCATCCAGAAGATTGACTCAAAATTTTCTTCATCTCTAGGGGATATATTCCTACGCATAATATTAAATTTGTGTAATTCTCACGAGTATTATTACACCCACATTGGATCAACTACGTGGGTAGTGCTTAGTGGGTGTTAGGATTTCTCTAGCATCTGAACAATTCTAACTAGGAAAAGCTCTCTCTTCTTTCGGAAGGAAGGGGGCGATCTTATCAAATGCTTCCACCTCAAACACTTTATTAGAGGTTGTAGTAGTTGTCACATAGGTAAAGAAAATTCCTTCTTTGTACTAGAAGGATCCCTCATCTAGCAATTCACTTTTATAAAAACAAATTTTAGCATCTAAGTGCACTTTCAGTGACAGACTTTAGCATCAATTCTCCACTTCTTTTAGCATACTTATTCCCACCACCGTTTATACTCTCTTACGAACTATAACACACATATAGTCTGCTTGCAAAGCAAACTCTACACAAGCATGGCTTGGATATTTTGTGAGAGGAGAGGGCCACAATGGAAGCAAGGTTGGAAGGGCCAGGCTTTGTCCTCTCTCTCCCTTCCTCCTCCCCCTCTCCTCGCCGTCTTTGCCATCGTCATCTTCTTCCTCTCCGTTTCTACTTACATGGACTACAAGACTCAAGTGCAGCGTACCGAGAATGGTCTCCGGTTCCTCCTCATCCTCCTTCCTGTGGTAATCATCTTCATTGCCCTCTTCGTGTTTTCGGGTGGTATGCCAATCTTGCGGTTGCCGTGGCGAGACCGCTCGCCCGGGAGCTCACCATGGGGGGTAGCACTGCTAGTTGTGGTGCTCCTGGTGATGTTGTCATACCAGTCTTCTATCCATTCTAAATGGTTTCGGCCATTGTGGGGGTCTTAGTAACGTATTGGAGTCGTAAGTATATGAGACATAACATGTTTGATGTATGTCACTGAGGCTTGATCTTATGTATCTCTCTTGCCAGTTTGTTGGTTTTGATCTTTTGCATTTACTTGTAAGATAGAATGTAAACAAATAATTGCTTTTCTAATGACAAAATTAGGCTTTTTACCACAAAATTTCATCATCTACCCTTTAGACGAAAGGAAAATGCTTCGACTCTTTTGCAGTGTCCTTTTAAACACTACTGCTGTGTTTAGAATGTCTTGTTTGCCAGTTTGTTTCCACCTGAATTGTTTTATGTTGTAGTACAATTGCTTCCGGGTAGATGAAGACTTCACACCAAGGAAAAGTATCATTTTCTAGTAGTTCCCTCTTTCTTGTGGTAGTAATATCTGAGTACAAATATCACTACAGCAAATTTAGTGGAATTAAATTTGAGAAGAGAGGAGGAAGGAAAAATAAAATAAAAGAACCATTCCTCACAACCTATGCCAACCAACCAAAGGCCTACTAGGCTTGTGAGTGTGGAAGAGAATAAAGAAACTATGAAGGGGGAGCCAAGATTTTCTTGAGAGGGGAAAGTGGATTGTTTAGTGGGTTACCATTTTCACAGGCTTATTAGATAGGACATTTCTATACCTTTTTCATTGTGAAAAAAATCCATAATGCTTAATAATTCAGTAGGCTCAATAACTCGATTCAATTAATAGCTCAATAGTACTTAGAAAAATAGTTTGACAACGTCGTCGAACTGGTAAATTTTAAGTACCTCTGTATCTAAAAAGAGTTTACTCTTTATCCAACCCATATCTAGTTTTCGAGTTTGATAAAAAAAAAATTGAAACATCTTGCCTCAAAATGAAACAAGATACCAAAATACATTTATTCATATAAAAGTGATACAAATACATATCTAATAAACAACAATATCATAAAGTAATCTCTCATTGTTTAACTTTCATAGAATAATCTTCATATTTTCATTAAATATATATAAAATATAATATATTTTTTTTCATCTCTTGATTAAATAATATTAAATTTTTTATATATTTATATATTCCAGACATCATCTAGGACGATAACGATGAAATATATAGTTTTATCTAGTCTAACGACTAGATCATCGTAATTTTTGTTCTAATAACAGTAAGCTTTCCGATGCCTCCCATACCAATGTAAAACTTATCTTCCTCACCATCTTCACCTACCTGTTGATGCTGGTCAAAATTAGAATTATTGGAAAAAAGAGTAACTTAAAAATCACACCTGTTACTAGATCATAAGCATGTCGATGGTAGAATTACTTGAAACGCGAAGTAAAAGGAAAATAGAAAAGATAAGAAAACAAAGGGTTTGTTATTTCTAACCACAGCATCGCATCGTCTCAAAATTAGGGGGGTTTATAACTCTTAACTGACATAGATAGACTCTGCTGGGGGTTTACACTCCTCTCTTAATTTTTTTAACATCCTCTTAAACAAAAAACAAGAAAAATAATCTTCTAAAAACTCCTACAAAAGTAGTCAGGTGAAACAGGAAGAGATTATACCTCCCAGACGCATCTCAGCTCCTCCATCTCTTGGGTCTTCACCATGACTCATGAAGCAGAGATCTCCTCCTATCTCTTCCTCTCAGTCTAAAACTAAAAGAGACTGCTCTAGATCTCAGATCTCAGATCTCAGATCTCTTCTGAGAGGCACTAATAACCACAAAGTGCTTCAGAAAGTCACACGCTATGTCTTCTTGCAGTAAAATATTATTAACCTCTAGGAAGTGGACTATGGACCCCTCTGCCTCATACTTATCCTCTCCTCCTTATTAGGGATAATTACTTACACATAAACTTTATATATGAACAATTGCCGTGATTTCATGTCGACTCCATTATTTATTTTTCTTAAAGATATTTGATTTTATTAACTATAATAAAAACCTATGAAATGAATATTTTATGTTAAACTTATTATTAAAAACATGTGAGTGAAATGTAATAATTTTTAGGCTATATAGGACCAATTTTATTATTATTTTAGAGAAAGGAAACAAAAAAATTGAAGGGACAAGAAGAAGGCGAGAGAGAGATTTCTATAATTTTTATTAAAAAAAATTATAGTCCTACGTGGATTCCTAGAAAGCATGACATCTTGGACCAAATAATATTAGGTTGCTCAAAACATAGGTGACGATAAGTATAGGCTGCTTGCTATTATGAACAGGTCTTCGACCTTCTTTCTATCCAGAGTAGTCGCACCTACTTGGCATGTGATGTCAATGAGCGAGAGAGGAGAAGGAGGTGGAAGGGTGGCATGGTAATTATCAATATTATTATTATTATTATTATTATTATTATTATTATTATTATTTATAGGTTAGAAATATTTTTACTTCACACCCTATGTAATCATTGATTTAGTATGATTCGCATCATATATTCATATGACCAAACGATAGATAATGAGATGTGCATATTAGATATCATGTAAAATAAGATCATACCTTTAACATATT
The DNA here is from genome assembly GCF_048772165.1 of Typha angustifolia. Classification (NCBI taxonomy): domain Eukaryota; kingdom Viridiplantae; phylum Streptophyta; class Magnoliopsida; order Poales; family Typhaceae; genus Typha; species Typha angustifolia. Next base: position 4,283,290 of record NC_133246.1, on the reverse strand, counting down.
ATAACCCTAGTTCTTCATTAACTTAGCAGAGTTTATATTGCTTTGTTGAGAAGTCACTGCTTCTAAAACAAATGCCATAGCAATACTAGTAGAAGAACAATTGCTGTTTGTAATCTCTTAGAAGCTTTCAAGAGTTATCAGATGCTTTGAATCACTCACTCACATCCTTAATTTTTATCGGAACCATAACTTTCAAGTGATTAAGACATTAATCTACATTCATCCAAACGATTATTACGAGTCATGACAATAACTTAATTGTTTAATTAGATCAATTTTGGCATTGAAATATTTGCAAGTAGTCATCAATAATAGCACAAAACAAAACAAAACAAAGGGTTTACCTCGAAGTATATATATATATATATATATTAAGGGTAACAAGCAACATAAACGGTGGTGATTGAATGAAGGGGAGATCGGACGGTGCTCTGGCGTGTACCACAAAGATCATTATAGTGGAGACTCATTCGGATCTTTACCAACTCCCCAACGTTGACCAAGGTTGATCCCACGCAGGATGAATCCAACCTTAATCAAACATTTGTTCACGAAACATTATATATTAATTCCTACAATTTGATTCAGTCTTACAAGAAAATAAAAATTATATATTACTCCTCTTTAAACTATGTGTAATGTTATTAATGTAACGAGGACAAGCCACTTATTCTTATGAAAACTATATTTGTTAGCTAATGTTACTTTTGGAGTACATCTTATTTATTCCTCAAAAATTTAAGCTGTTCCGTGGTGTTTCTTTTTCCTTTTCTTTTTCTTTCATTTCGAAAGGGAAATCGTCTTGGTGAGGAATTTTATTAATGATAGTCAAATAATTATAACTTTGATAGACAAAGAAAAAAAGGGCGAATTAGGGTGATGCCCATTGGACAAGTCTCATAACTTGGTGAACGTCGAGAACACAATATTGCGATAAAATATACATTGTATCAAGCACAACGGGTGTAGAAATTTTTTAACAACAACAAAGATGCAAATGACCTACCAATATAAAGAAGAGATGAAAACTTGGATAAGTAGCAAGCACGGAGACATGCTGAAGATAAACAACGACAATTGACCTAGAAGGGCACAAAAAACCTCTACCCACTAGATCTAAAGAAAAATTGAATTAAACAATAAAAAATGCACAAAAAACTCTAAATCTATCTCAAACCACAAGGACTTCTCATAGTCGCTCTTCTTTAGACCGAAACCAACGAAGAGTGCAGTGCTCTCCTTACAAGAAAGGAGGAGCTCCACCCACCACTCACCGGCCAAATCTTGCTAGACTATAATGATAATGTGTGAATTAGTTAGAGATAGCGAAAGAGAAAAGTAAATAATAAATAAAAGATCTAAAGAAAAAGAGAATATCTCACACGGAAAAAAGAATGCCTCTCCCCTTCTAGCCAAGGAGGCTAGAGGAGACGAAGTAGGTCAGTAGTTGGCGGTGACAGTGGGAGGGGCACTCACAAAAAAGAAAAAGAAAAAAAAGGAGCAATCCATATTAGACTTGTGAAGCATATGCTTTTTCTATGTAATAGTTATTTTAAAATTTAAAATTGGTGGTCATATTGTTGGAGTTGTTTATTATTTATTGATTAGATCGGATCATATCCTATTAAATTAATTTTATATTTAAATTTTACAGGATATATGTCTTCTTTGTCTTTATATTTAAATTTGTATATTAAAATAGTGATATAAAAAGACTAAGTTTTATACTTTATATTAATCTTAATATACCTTTTTATATATTCGTCAATTATGTTATATATGTCAGTAATACAGTAAGTTCTTATGGATTGAAAAAAAAATATGGATGTATTCAATATTCTATCTATATTCATATTTGTACTTAGTGGACATAATAATAAAAATATAAATAATTAACGATATGATATCCACATCCCAGCACTATTTGTCTCATCCTAAAGTCGCTTTTCAAAATCAATTAAAACGATATTAAGCTTTAGGCGCTGTATGCGATAAACGTGGATCAAGAACTCTCTCTCTTCAACTTTTTTTTTGGAACACATTGCCTAACAAAATGTGATAATTGTGCATAATAAACTTAAGATTAGTTGGAATTTTTTATATCGCTCCTTAGATTCTTAGAGAAAATATCAATTATTGACTCTATCGATATTGATGAGTGATTTATAGCAATTTTTTCTTTTAGTTTTTTAATTAGTAGAAATAGACTCTCCCGGTATAAAATTATAATTTTGGATATTTTTTTATTGATTTAGTCCTAATAAATCTCTAAAAAGATTATCGCGCGCTACAAAAACATCACGTATTACTTATTTAATTTATATGCATCATCTATACAAAATATACGTTATAATTTTTAATCATATACGTATCGAGATTTAAACAAAAGTTACACATCAACTATGTAATTTACACGCATCGCTAATGCAAAAAGTACGTTCTATCATAAGTATCGCATATATAAAATTTGCGCCGCAATTTTCAACAATGTGAGTATTGAGATTTAAAAAAAGAACGACATGCATCACTTATGTAATTTATACGCATCGCTTATGTAAAAGGTATGCTCTAATTTTTAACAATGTGCCCATCGAGATTAAACGTTTGAGGTGGATTAGGTTAGAGAAAAGATAAATTAGTTTGAATCGGTAAAAGGAAGGTCTGAATTTGTAATTCAATAATAGGGGGTCTATTTCTGTCGATTAAAAAACCGATGATACTTTTACTGCAAACGGCAGCTCTATTGAAATAATAAGGAAAAAAAAAAAAACAATTCTAAAAATTTTGAGTTAATTTTTGGTTGTGCTCTCGATCCAATCTTTAATCCAATCCAACCGTAGGTGGGAAAGTAGAATAAATGGAAAATAAAAATGGCGCGAGAAAAGTCCAACTAACTTTGAGAGCAATCCGAAAACCATTACGCACAAGAAACGAATTTGTCATGCGCTCCTCCTTCCGCCATCTCCATCATTCAACTCTCCGATTAAAATAAGAATTTCGTACATTATTTTAATTCTTCCGAAAGGGCATTGCAATTGCCTACCAAGTCTTCCCCGTTGACCTCGCCTCCCCCACTATCACAAATCCCTTTCCCCTTGTCAATCTTCAAAGCCTTGTGCCTCTTTTTACCCCAATTATTGCGCGGAATTCGACTAGGGCTCGGTTCTTGCTCCGGTTCGTGATACATTGATGGTAATCTCCTCGACTGGAATCCCGAGAGGAGGTGGAGGAGGAGGAGATGGGCAATTGCTATTCGAGCTCAACCAAGGCCAACGGCTCCAGACATGGCGGCGCCGCCAATGCCGGGAGAGGCAAGAGGCAGCAGAATAAGAAGCAGGAAGAGAACCAGCAGCAGAAGAAGGCGACTGGGGTGGTGCCGTGCGGGAAAAGGACGGATTTTGGGTACGATAAGGATTTCGGGAGCCGGTATTTGATCGGGAAGTTGTTGGGGCATGGCCAGTTTGGATACACCTTCGTCGCCACCGACAAGTCCAATGGGGATAAGGTGGCGGTGAAGAGGATCGACAAGAATAAGGTAATCTGGGATTTGAGATTTTGTTTGTTTGGTAGAAAAATAGGATCTTGATGCGTTTTGCTTTCAATTTGTAACTTAGTACGACCTTGTTATTTGCGTTGGTTTACTTGAATTGACTTCAGAGTCAGCAATTTGTTGAAGTCTAAGAGAGCATCTCTTTTCTTTTCTCAGTTGATGAAGAATTTTGGATTTAGCAATTCCATCGATTGAACTCCTTCTACTATCCTCATAAAGTTATAAATCAGTGATCTGACTGCGGCCTCTGTTTCCTTGCAGATGGTTCTTCCTATTGCTGTTGAGGATGTTAAGCGGGAAGTGAAAATATTGAGGATGTTAAAGGGGCATGAAAATGTTGTTCATTTTTACAATGCGTTTGAGGATGACTCCTATGTGTATATAGTTATGGAGTAAGTTTCCCTACTACTGCAACATTCATTACACAAATGCAAGTCATGAATGCATTCATCTGCATAAATACTAATATATGAAATTCAATAGGTGACAAGACTGCTAGAGTAATCGACCTTTTTGTTGCAATTCTTTTCCATGTGACGTAGAATGCCTTGCCTTTCTAATAGTCCTCTAGACATCAAAATCATCTAGATGAGGGAGAAAAATGATATTTTTAATTTTTTTCTTCACCTCTAGTTTAAAGTGACGAATGAAATGAAGTCACATATAGAGGAAGGCATATTAATAACTATATTGTAGCTAAGATGAGGTTTCTGAGAAGGATTACTTTCGTTATGAAGAAAGATGCGACATTAATAACTAGATTATTGGTAAGTTGTGATGACTTGAGGTAGAAGTAACACTTATTGAAAATGAGGAAACATCTATCAAGAATTCAAGATGCTTCCAGTGTGTCCAAAACTCCAAATGAGGGAATATCTATCAAGTGAGACTGATATGATCCTATACACAGTTGAGTGACAGGAAAGAGTTTTGTGGCCAACTAAAAGAGAGTGCAAACTTGGGGACCTGCTCTGTGCCATATCATACACTTTTTATGTCTCTACCGAGATCTTGTTCAGATTTCAGTTTGTGCCACTATTGCTATTAGGCACCTAATAATGTATTGTATACAACATTGGTCTGGTTGAACTACTTCTTACAATATTGGCAAATAGTATGCTATTCATGTAGAGATACCTGAAAATGCCAGTCCATTTTTAATTTTTTAAAGTATCCCAGATGTCCAGCCATCTTGTGAATGAACTATTGCTTAAGTGCTGGAACAGATATAAAGTTGTCACTTTGTATATCATGGAAATTCACTGATATATTTTTACAGTCTTGTCTTTTTATTCTATCTGTTGATTGTATGTTCAAATTGCTTAAATAACTTTGGGAATACTTCGCTAGTTTGCATACTCTTTCTTTCTCTCTACCCTCCCCTTTATGAACATGACAATTCTCTGAACATGATAATGACAAGTTTTTCTTATTTGATTTTTTTTTCCAGATTATGTGAAGGTGGAGAATTACTTGATCGAATATTAGCCAAGTAAGTCTTCTCAACTTTTTCTGAAATTTCTGAAATTATTGATCTTCATGTCATGCTTGAAGGACTTGCATATGAATCCCCTGTCTTAGGTCAAGTTGATGACTTGGCTTTATGAAGATTGCTATATGCTTAAAAGGGCAATCGTGCGAGGTTTAGTAGATACCCAACTCAGATACTCATTTACATAATCCCTAAGTTTTAAAATGAGAAAGGAGTCTTATTGTACATCTCAATATTTCTAGAACAATCTTGTCATAAAAAGGTGATAGTATTCACTGGAAAAGCAAATCACAGTGATTATATGCCAAATTAAAGGAGGGGCGCCTTTGACAGTTTCATTTTCACTTCACACTTTTCTATGGGAGTAAGAAGGGTCTTATTTAATAGAACTGGGGTTCTCATTTTGTTTTGGATATTTAGTGTTGAGTATCATGAGTCCATTTGTGCTATTTTAAAAGTTACCTTTTATGTTTTAAGTGATGCTCAACTCTTGGATTTTATTGTTCAAATTTTTTTTGAAAGAATTCAGTAGTTACTTTATGGTTCAAGAAGTCATTTTATCTTATGAATTTCCAAATACCAAGTGTTCTGTATTTTTTTTTTCTTTTATTTGCTTGAATTATCAGCATCAGCATGGAATTATAACTCATAATGATTTAACAAATACAAATCCACAATTCCAAGAATTATTTAGAGCACTTGTGTTAGTGTTGTATTTGTTTAGATGGAAGAGATGCAGATTTATGAGCACATATGTCTGACCCATCACTAATTCATCGGATCAAAAGATATTTACATTTAAATTTATTAATATTATTTAGTTGTTCATTATAAGGTTCTTCTACTTTCTCAATATTCAATGTTGATGCTTCGTCTTCACGAAACTTTTCTTAAAAGGGAAATTTTCCATGTTGGCAGAAGAGACAGCCGCTATTCTGAAAAAGATGCTGCAGTAATAGTTCGGCAGATGCTTAAAGTTGCAGCTGAGTGCCATTTACGTGGTTTGGTTCATCGGGACATGAAACCGGAGGTAGAGTGTAGGAAGAACAGGAATAATAGAATCTATTGTGGGAATTCCAAAATAAGCTTTTCTATTTGCTATTTGCAGAACTTCCTTTTCAAATCTACAAAAGAGGACTCTCCTCTCAAGGCTACAGATTTTGGTCTTTCAGATTTTATAAAGCCCGGTTGGTACAGGAAATAACTCAAATCTTTATAATTTGTCAGTTCTAGCTGAGTTGATCATTTTTTTCTTTTATATGTTCATTTTTAATTTATTATCTTTGATTAAGTTTGTCATCAATTAATTTAAGTGTTATAAAGGTTAACTGAACTAATGTTACAGGTAAGAATTTCCGGGACATTGTTGGCAGTGCCTATTATGTTGCACCAGAAGTACTGAAGCGTAAGTCTGGGCCTGAGTCAGATGCTTGGAGCATAGGTGTGATAACCTACATTTTGCTTTGTGGAAGGCGTCCCTTTTGGGATAAAACTGAAGATGGAATATTCAAGGAGGTAACTTCATCCAGATATATGTGGTAATTTTTATCTATTAATTGACTACTAAACAACCCAATTTGCATCTTTCACATGTCATGTCAGGTTCACAAAACGCTTCACTTGAATGGGTTAATTTTGTAAAGTTTTTGTTCTATTTCCCAGTTTGTTTAAGAGTTATGATGTGGCACTTAAAGGTCATGATGTATTTACTCTTTAGGACTTCTAGTGACTAATTGTGCTAGATAAAACTCTATCAAGCCTTAATATTGTGCAGATGATGCCTATTCATACCTGCTAAAAGATTGGCAGCCTAGCTCCTAAGCTTTTTTGTTAGATGTGATCTGCAGGTGACATTTTATCTAACCTTGTCATCTGCCACAGTTGGCTTTCTAATAATAATGCGACTTTGTTATGGAAGACATCTCTAAATAACTGATTTTGCTATTTACCCACAATATATTTTGTTCACATTTGGAATCTTCATGATAACTTATTGAGTGGATGTTTGTCAAGTTAATTCCACTTAATGAACCACTACTTATGCTGCTTGAAAACAAAGGTCACTTTAATTTTCCAGTATCAATGAATACGGCGTCGCCATTAATAAAGAAACTCTTGATAAAAATGAAAATCACGTGCATTCCATTAATTTCACGTAATCTGTCCTTATGTTACTGTAGGTGATCATGAACATTGAGCCTTGCCATAACTATTAACATTTATATCACTATAGGTGCTAAATACTATATTCATTTTGCTCATTTTCAGGTGTTGAAAAACAAGCCAGATTTTCGTCGTAAACCTTGGTCAAGCATAAGCGATAGTGCCAAAGATTTTGTACAGAAGTTACTAGTGAAGGATCCTCGTGCAAGATTGACTGCAGCTCAGGCTCTGTGTATGTAGTAGACTGGGTCTGAGTCAAAAGAATTTTCTTAGGTTTAATGATTACTATCAAGAAAAGCTTACCTGTTTTCTAGGAATATGCATTAATTGGATTTTCTTAATTATATCTGCAGACACATTTTCTCAAGCTCTCTTGATTTTGTATTGCAAATTTTCTGTTGCCCCATGTTGTCACTGCATTTTTTGACTTTTCATGTCCTGATTCATTTGTTTATTTTGTGTTATGGTTAACATACTCTAGCTCTGTAAAGGGTGATATTGTATGGTCTGTTTTGTTTTATTTTATTGTAGTTTCTTGCCACATTATATCTTTGGCTTTTCAATTTGAGTTATCTGTTGATTTCTCTCTTGTCATTGTTTTCTTTCCAGCACATCCCTGGGTAAGAGAAGGTGGAAGTGCATCAGAAATACCATTAGATATATCAGTGTTATCCAACATGCGGCAGTTTGTGAAGTATAGCCGTTTTAAGCAGTTTGCGTTAAGGGTAAATGAATGTACTGATAGTATGATAGTTAACATGGATACTTTTTATCTTGCATTCTTAAATTGGATTTTCTTATATGCATTTTTTCAGGCATTAGCAACTACTATAAATGAGGATGAGTTATCTGATCTGCGAGACCAGTTTAATGCAATTGATGTGGATAAAAATGGTACAATAAGTCTGGAGGAAATGAAACTTGTAAGTTTTTATTAGCATTCCCAGTAGGAAAATTGCAACTTTCATAAGCAAGATGATGAATTCAAATGGTTTCATCGCACTTCATGGGCAGACTTAGTTTTCTACTTTTCTTTAATTTCAGAAATTATACATCTTAGTATTCATTTACCTATGAACACATTTTTATTTTCATGCATGGCCATGCATACGTTAGCTAAATATATCTTATATCCTCAATAATGATATTTTACTGTTCATTTTATTGCTCTCATGTTTCATAGAATGATTTTTTTAACATAAGTATCATAATATCTACATATGCAGGCTCTCCACAAAGATATTCCATGGAGAACGAAGGAGCCTTGTGTGCTAGAGATTCTTCAGGCGGTAGGCTACTCTCTTTAAAAAACTCTTGTCTTGCTGTTACACAGTTTACTTGACCTAGATGAAATTATAGGTGCAGTTTTACTTATCTATTTGAAATATACTTGATTTCTTTAATGATAATATTTGAATTAGATTACTAATAAACTCTTTGTCTGAAACAAGAAATCTAGCAAGTTTCATTAGGAAACTATTCTCCTTTTTATTTAGAAGAAAGGTTGTATCTCCTGCTGGCACGCCTATTGGCAATACTGACTATTTTTGGATGACCTATGTGCCTTGTGTATAGCTAGGCTGCCCTCGGTACCTTGCTGGCATGATACATGTCAAGTAACATGGATTGCGCTGGCCCACACATGAATCCATGTTTGGAAGTATTAATTTACTAGAATGTTATATTTCCTGTGATAGTTAGCTAGACATATATGATCTTTGTTCTGTTTCTATTTCCAATCTTATTCTGGCATAGGTCTATTACGTGGTACTCCAAACTATCATATTTGTTTACTAGGAATATGATAAGAAACCCTCATAATGAAATCATATCTAAACTGAACTCATGGAACTATTCATGAGCCTTTCCCTGCTTCTCATTCCACAGAAACGCAATAAAAGCAAAAATCATAACCATTCTACCTCGACCTCCTGCTTATAATTTGACAGAATATATTAACAGGATAAATTTGATGGTTTGTTGCTATGAGAACTTTTCCCTTTCTAGCGGAGTTGGGAAGTTAACAATTTAAATGCGCACTTTGGAGCAGATTGACAGCAACACAGATGGCCTGGTAGATTTCGATGAATTTGTTGCCGCAACTTTACATGTGCATCAATTGGTGGAACTTGACACTGTGAAGTGGCAGTCACTTTCTCAAGCTGCTTTTGATAAGTTTGATGTGGATGGAGATGGATATATCACTCCCGAGGAACTGCGAATGGTACTTTTCTTGAATTTGAAATATCTTTGATATAACACTTCAGCATTGCTTCATTTTCTGCGTCAACTATATCAAAAATGTGCTGCACACGTTTCTGTTCTCCTATGATCATATATGGATTACAGCAAGAAATAGCCGTTTAGAGATAGACTACGACTTATCATTTCTATTTCTTCATTGTTTATAGCATGCGGGATTGAAGGGGTCGATTGATCCGCTACTAGAGGAGGCTGACATCGACAAGGATGGGAAGATAAGCTTGGATGAATTCCGAAGACTGTTGAAAACCGCAAGCATGAGCTCACGAAATGTACCTACTCCTGGCTTTCGGAATACCCTAAAGTCGTAGCTCCTGAAGATATATCTCCAGCGAATCAATCGTTTCATGTTCTTCTGTTAAATGAACAAAGTCAAGTACAGAGTTTGAGTTCATAGTTCATACGAAGTTGCACATTATAGAGGGAGAGCAGCTGCAGCATGAAGGCTACGTCAGGAATAAACTTGCTGGACACTCTCACTTAATAGAGTTGTTTTGTGCCTCAACTCTGGTGTTGTACATTTTGTTTCCTTTGTTAAGTGGGGATTCTGTCATCTTTTGCCTCTACTGTAATGTGTGACTATGAACTTATAAATGCAAACTTTCTTTTAGTATTTCTCTCATTTGGTTATATACCAAATTTTACATTAGAAGTACTAAGGTATTCCAATCCAAGTTCCTTACTTATTTTCTGTTTTCTTTTTTATATCTTTCAAGTTCATCGGTTCTACTGAGTCCATTTATAATTCTGAACAGGGATGTAGTTTTTCTACAACAAGGTTAAAACATAAGATGGTTATTTGCAAAAGGAATCCCTAACATTGCCTTGTATTTCACACCAGTTGTAGTGTACCTTTGCAGCTTAAGCTACATATGATCTCCTTTTGCTACCTCCATTCGGTGATCCATCCCTCTCTCTCTCTCTCTCTCTCTCTCTCTCTCTCTCTCTCTCTCTCTCTCTCTCTCTCTTCTCCTACATCCAATCCATCCATCCAAATGGACTGTGATCTCTTTGATCATCCAATCTAGACCGTTCACCCCACAAAGGAGACCTTTCCCACCAAAATTAAAACAGAATACCAGTGAAGTGGACGCGAAGTAACGAAGCACTATCATTTTATTATCCCCTTAAGCAAATCCAACCTCCCCTTCTTCCCTTCTCCTCTCTAACTACATTCCCACTTTGATCTCTTCCTACCATCCCATCCCACCTCTCTCTCTCTCTCTCTCTCTCTCTCTCTTTCTCTATATCTTGATACTGCCTACCTGTAATCTGTATCTACTTGTCCATTTCGTTTTGTTAGCAGAGAGGCTGAAGGTTGGCAAGCCATGGAATGTGAAGAGAATGGCATTGCAATCAGAAGAGCCGAGATCGACACGAGTGCACCGTTCCGGTCAGTGAAGGAGGCGGTTGCGCTTTTCGGTGAAAGAGTCTTGGCCGGAGAGGTCTATGCCAACAGGCTTGATGAGGTATGGCATCAATTGGACTACGATAGTGCCAGTTTTGTTGGTTCCAATAGTTTTGTAGTGTTTACAACAATTGCAATCTTTTTATAGTTTGCTGATAAGTTACATACTATCAATTAAAGTCTAGGGAGTGGCTGCATAATCTGTAATTTGTCAACTATGTTAAGACAAGATATATATTGTGGGTCGACAGCAATAAGTAGTACTCCTAAATGGTCATATGTTTGCAGTTTGCTCACAATTTTAATAAACAAAAATACAATTGTTTGTTTGTAATGCTTTTTATTTGAACCTACAAATGCTCTAGTACATCATAAGAATGCATTTTTTAGTTTCCACTAGGCTTCTGGGCTAAAATGAGGTAGATTTGAATTTTGATTCCAGTTCTGATCTTTGTTTCAGAATCCAAATTAAGCGTCGCTACTTTCATACATATTAGAATTATTGAAGGGGTAAGTCGATTCTTTATTGCATGAAGCAAAAATCTAGTTGCAATAAAGTTAGATAGTTCAAATTGTTCAAATAATCAATTAAATACTTCAATGAATGTGACTGCAGCACAAAGCATACCAAATAGGATCCTACCACACCATGACATTAGATTCTTCAATGAAAAATAGATACCTGATGATCCTTAAGAAGATGGTCTATAACTTATATACAAATCAATGATGCATGAGTATTCTTCTTCTCTTCCTTAGATTCGCGCTGCAGCTAATAGAAACGAGAATGCCGTCTCACGCCTAGCGTCGCTAATGTCAGAGCTAGAAGAAACTCAGCACTGTCTTCAGAAGGAACGCGAGGAAAATATAAAGATGGCAGATTGTCTCACTGCACTAAGAGAAGAACTAAGCAAGGCCAAGATGGAGCTCAAACGATTGAGGAATAGAGAACCAGAGAAGAAAATTATAGATGTAGACATTGAGGACATAAAGTTCATCGAGAATGATACTACAATTGAGATAGAGAGATCAAGTATTAATCAAGGGACAGAGTTTCAGAAGAAGAGGTACGTCACCTTTGCGAATCCTCCATCGCTGACTCGAGTCGTTAACACAGAGGATAGAGTGCTAGAAAGGCAATCTTCGATGGAGAAGGAGGCGACGACCGGTAGAAAGAAAAAGAAGTCATTGATTCCATCTATAGGGGCACTTTTTATCAAGAAAAAAGGCTATCAGGATGGTAATTCATCCAAGTATAACACCTACTAGGATATCATAAGAGAGAGTGACTCGACATCGATGCTTGCACACAAATAATCAGAGAGGATAGTTTCTCGTTTTGCTACTTTCATTTCACCTCCTTGTATTTTCTAATATACTTTTGTCGATTTGTACACTGTAAAATTGCAATTGCTTGAATATATTGTGACTCAGACATATATGAACATAGAATGTCAACATTATACGATATGCCAATCATTCAAATCTAAGCAGGCATTCCAGCAGCAAACATATGATTCTCTGTACATAACATAGTAAAGCAAAATGGAGAAAGTTCATACAAAGTCTTCACACGTCTGGCTACTTATTGTAGTATCCTTAGAAGAAGAACTATTCAAGAACTCGATGCAGTCTGCAATGGCCTCATCGTAGTGCGAGTTGAGTGGATTCAGATACGAACTGTATGATACTTTCGGAATCTCCAACTGTTCGTCAGCCATCCGAAGGGAGACTGTCTGTGATCTGGAAGGAAGGGAGAAGAATCCTATCAATATCTTCCTAAATCCATTCATGACCCTCACTGGCCACATGCTCAACTTGGGTGTCATCCTAGTCCTCCTGCTTTGCACTTTCTGGCTTGCTTTCACCTTAAAGCTCTTTGCTTGCAGCTTAGACATTCTGCACACCAAAACTGATGCCTTCTTTGTTGTTGTTATAGATGCAGTGCATTGGTTGGTTGTGTTAGGGAATTTATGCAATGGAAATTATAAAGGCATTGTTAAGGGAGTGAAGGAAGTCATTAAAGCTCTCCTTTTGAGTAGGGTAAAGCTTAAGGGCATAAGTTCATGTGATCATATCATTGATGGTGTCCTTCCTTGTGCTTAGCAAACAAATACACTAGAATTCTTTGCTTTCCAAAGTCGGTGGTCATTACCCCCCCACATAGCCCACTTATCACATTATAAAACTTGATTACATGGTTAGTGAACAACCCTAGGCTTTTGCTGCAATCAAATGCATTAATATCACTTTAGGCTAGACTTTTGGAAGAATGAGAGTAAAAAAAAGGCTATCATTCCCAAATTCTATAATGGATCATCATAGCAAACAATGTTAAAAGACAGACGTAGTGTATACATTATTGGTCTGTTACATACTTACATGTCAACTTTTGGGTTCACAGGTGGTTTGCTGGGCCAAGTTAAAGTTGTGTAGCTTGGTTATGGGCCTCTTGCCCAAGTTCAAACTCACTTCGACCCATTTATAATAAATTTCAAGAGTGATGTTTTGTATCTTTATATTGGCATTTCTCATAGCTATCTAATACTTTATATTTTTGATGAATATAAGGATACAAATTATATTTTATAAATCTTTGGTGTAATTATGATAGACATTTGAATCTCTCAAGTATTAATGTGATCTTTTGAAAGCATGCTGAAATTAATCATTAATAATCAACAACAAATTATTAGTTTTGCTTCCTATGGTAAAGTTATCATTCAGAGATTTTTTGAGTAGATTATTTGTATGAATATAAGCTTAAAGCCTAACTATATAAATATTAGTGCCTATTTTGCTATCTTTTCGATTACTAATAGTGCATTTTTTCTTGTTGATTGCTTTCTTAGGGTGAATAATTTATTTGGAGGTAGGCTAAGATAATGATTTGATAGATAAGTAGTCTATGTTTCTAATTAAATGTAACAAGAAATCCATAGTTTGGCAATTCTTTGAGCACATTATTGACTTTTGTTAACATCTACTAGCTAGGATTGCAAAGTGGCCAAGTAGTGAGCTATCTTTCTCTTTTGTCATTATCATTTCCCTTCAACATGGTGTTATACTTTTAAGAGACAACTAGGGAAAACAGTTGTAATGCTTAGCAAAGGCTTGACCTTCTTCAACTTGGGGTTATCCCTGACATGGATGTGATCTTCTTTAAGTTCATGCTGATCCCTAGGTTGACTTTTAGGAGATCCCTCTTTTGTTGGTCTCTTCTTTTCAAACATTCTACCATCATTTGTATTGACTAAATAGTAGGTGTGGATCTTGTCTCCCCCAATGTATTATTTATGTAAATAGTGAAAGAGGATCCATATATAGGCCACCTATATGAGATGCTTCACTCTTATCTTCTTTGAAAGGTGGCTCTTTTGTGAAGATATTCCTAGATGGTGGAGTTTCTTTTTATTAAAGTAGGTCATCTTTTTTTTTTCAAAAGGTTTTTTCATTTTATGCCGACACCCTTAAAAGTCATTTATTTGCGTGTATATATATATATATTCAAATTGATATTCAAATTGTTATATCTATATATTGCATGTATACCCTTTCGACTGATTTTTAATAAATATTAGGTTAAGTATAAATAATTTAATAGAGAAAAGATAAAAACAACCTTAAGTTAAGATGAATGTATGAAAAGTAAAATAAAAATATCTTTATCCTTTTATATCTAACTTTGCAAAGATAAATTTTTTAAAGAGTATACATATAAAAAAAAACTATGTATTTTTGGAGGTACACATACAATATCAACATTGGAATAGTATACATATATATATATATATATATATATATATAAGATTTTTTAAAGGTATATATACAACAAATTTTATAAAAAAAAAGGCTACAAATTTTAAAAGAGGCCACCCCTCCAAACTTATTGCCCATTTAAGCCTCTTTTGGACACATTACCTTCTAACTCATGGGCCCAAAGAAAGATCTCTAACATAGTTAGCATTTGCATTAGACATAAAACATTAGACCATTAGTGCATATATTAAGCACTAATATTCACCGATTAGTTAAAAGGATACGTACATTAAAGAGACTCATATTGTACGAGAGATCTGAATCCTTAGCAATGAAACCCGACTAAAATCTCATACACCTTGACCACTTGTGACATAAAATAACAATCTCTGGTGTGGTCTCAGACCTGTCTCAATAAATTAGATTCCCTCATTTCTCAACCATTGTGGCTTCTACCTAAAGAAAAACAGACATGGTGCATTCCTACCTAGTTGTCATGTGGAACTACTTATGGGGCTACAAATAGTGGTCCTGTTGCCTTTCAATACAAAACACCAAAAGCTAACATATATAAGTCCATTAAAAGCTAGCCTGCCATTTTACAACTTGGAAGAGAACACACAGTGCAAGATGGTATTGCAGAGATGAGTGCCTTTCACTCCCATTTGAACCCTGGCAACCCTTACTTGCTTGCAGAGAGAGAGAGAGAATGGAAGAGCTAGAGGCTGACTACTACCATGTGAGGAGGTTAGGATTTAGTGCAGAGAACAATTTTATTCATTTAATGAGCCCGTTCTTTGTCTATATAATCAATAATGTCTCGGTCCGCAGTGTTAGTGCTGTGCTAAATGCCAAATGAGTGGAAGGTAGCAGAAGCAATCTCAATACCTGTAAATAAATCCAATAGGAATAATAATAGATTATGGTAAACTAAATATTAACAAAACTAATATTACCAAATGAAAAATCCATAATCAAGATGCTAAGTGTAGAGATCTTCTAATACCTAAGCTAATCGCAAATAAGAACTCCAAATAAATACAAATCATAGAAAAGAAAAAGAGAAACAAGATTTACGTGATTTAGCGATGTGCTTACATCCACGTGCGGTGTAAAACTTAAATCCACTAATTTAAATCCAAATAGAAATGCAAATATAAAGAGTTTTTCCCTCTCCAATTCTCTCAATACAATAGGTGCTTTCCCTCTTAGGTTTTCTCTCTTATAAAATACAACATTCAAAACCCTAAAACCCTAATTTATTTATTTATAGGACTGATTTGAAGCTAAAGAAAACTCACGGGGCGTTCAAATGCCCGTGGGCCTGTTCGAATGCCTTCAAGCATACCAAACTTGGCTGCAGGAGGGTGTTCAACATCTATAAAACCATTAGAACGCCTAGAAAATACAAATCTTTTTGAATTTTGGTGTTCAAATGCCTCGATGGCCCCTTCCAACATTTCTGCACATAAAATTTGAAACTCATACATGAGCCAAACTTGAACACACAAAAAGTCACAAGTGGGTATATATAGATATATGTATACGTATATTAGCGAGTTGACGTCCGACAAAGTAGCTTTGCCTTTGTCTTTCACCATTGGCCACCTTGTGTCACACGTCCATCACCATCCAGTGAGGCATCTTGGTTTCAAGTTGGAAGAAAGTGTGCATACTGTTGCTATATAATATTCATGTGCTTCCTTAAAATAGTAAAGTATGGCTACGTGCCAGACTTGTAGGAGCTACCCCCAAAATAGGCTATGTATCGTGAAGTACAAGTGGTTCCAGCCTTATCCTTTTCTTCCTTGGTTTTATGATAGGCTTTGAGATCTTAGGTTGTTAAGACACTTAGGCAAATGGGCAGCACTCATCTCATAAAGTGGATCCTACTGATCATTCACTCGTTCTCATGCACTCCTTTTCAACTTAATTTCACTTATTCTTGATCCTAGGACTCAATTCTTATACATTAATCCTAAATAATCTCTCTCTTTATTGATACATGGGGTCTATATCTATTAACTACTCTCTAAAGTTTAATCCTGCTTAGTTTACCCTTCTTACAAATAAATAAATAAAATTAAGAATGAACGTATAATCTATCTTCTAACCAACTCGTAAAGAGAACAATCATGTAACGTTGATCTACTTGGGTTTTGTAGTTATTGGGTTAGATAAGATTTTAGTAGGGTTGGTACCTTCAACCTTTAGCAATTGTAGTCAACTAAGTTTGGTTTAGAGGATCACTAAGTAATACTTGTTTTAATTACTAATCTCATTCGCATTGGTATCAGCGTTTGACTTTGAAGCCTAACCACCTCTTATCCTCCTCCCATGTTCTTGGTGCCTTTTTGTAATGGATTTATCTTTCAATAAAGCATAAGAAACTAAATGCAGTGACTGAGGAAGGACCACCTCCATTTGAGTCTTATCCATAGTTGATGAGATAGATTCTCTTTCAATCCCTATAATTAATTCTTGATGATATAAGAAAATGGGAGTTATATATAGACTTACAATTTTAGTGTTTAAAACCTCTTATCAATCCACAAGAGAAATACTTAAAAGGCTATGGAAATTCCCTAAATAATGTTTATATATGTATACAATTGGGAGATGATTGACTTAATTATGTAATCAAATACTTTCCCAATCCCTGGTAGGTGTGTGTGTGTGTATATATATCTTTTTTATCTTTGACTCTCCACACAAAGAATTCTTTCACGTGCTCACAGAGTCTCTCCCATGATCCCATCCTTTGTCCTCAGAGCTACCACCCAAACCCAGACCCACGCCCACCAATCCCCTCGCCCCATCTTCAAACCTGCGGTGGCGAAAGAAGCCACGTTTCACTCCGCCCGCGCACTACGAGTCCCCTATCCTTATCCTCAGCGCGTCCACCTCCTGGGCCCACTCGGGACAGAGATATCTCTCCGCTTGGACTGGGTCCCACCCAGGTCACAGTAGCCCGCAGACCACAACAGTCGAGCAAACCCAAAACAAAAGTAAAAGGTAAAAGAAAAACCAAATAATAATAATAATAATAATAAATTGAGATACAATACATTATTCCGTCTACCGACATGGGAAACAGACGTAGTTAATTCCTTTTTTATTTTTTTTTCCTTTTTCTCCCCCGCGGTCTGAGGTCAAAAAAGTCAAATCACCCAGAAAAGAAGGTGAAGAGGACAAGTCATCGCGGGACCCACTTCCAATGTCACCAAGAATAAGCAGCAAACCAAAAAAAAGGACAAGAAAGCCACCTGGACTTTAAAATTAGCGTGAAAGATAAAAAGACTAATATACATATCTCTCTCTCTCTCTCTCTCTCTCTCTCTCTCTCTCTATATATATATATAATATATATGATATATATAGCTACAAACTTGGGTGTAGTGTTGGGTTAAGATTATACAAGGCCTTTTTGATTTGGTCAACGCGAGATGTCTGACTTAGCTGGGTGGCCGATCTGCTCCATCTCCCAGCTGAGCTTGAGTGCAGACCCATCATGCATCGGAACATAATCCTACGTCACATCAAATAAATCTATCATCAGATTCACCACCACCGTTTCTCTGTCACCTTAAATTTTATTAATTAATACAAATACCTCGAGCTTAGATAATAGCTCATGGGCCGTTTGCGCCGAGATGATGATATGGCGTGCGGCCGGCGTGATGAACCCCTCGTCGACGGCCTTGTCGATGAAAGATAACAGGGAGTTGTAGTAGCCATCCACGTTCAACAGCCCCACCTGTTTAATTAACAACAAACAAGACAGTACGTATATTAACCTAATTAATCTTAGAATTGAATACAAAAATAAAAATAAAAATAAAAAATAATTACCGGCTTGTCATGGATCCCTAGCTGAGCCCAAGTAATGACTTCAAGTAGCTCTTCTAATGTCCCATAGCCACCTAATCACCAAGAGATAGAGAGAGAGAGAGGGGGGTCATCAAATTAACTTTAATTAATTAAAATAGTTGTTGATCATGTGGGTCACAAGAATAGTGTCGTAAAGTCTAAAACACTATATTCACATCCTCACAGAAGGTGCTGTTGAATCACATGGGGTCATACAAATAGTGATCCAAGTTACATGACACATCATGCATGATATGGATGGCCTCAATTATACTCATCAAGGAAAACAACTAGGCTTCGAATGATCAGCAGAGGAGCTTGTTATGTATCCCGTGGTCCATCATCATGCGTCCATGAGACATGAACTACTTGACTTAACTAAGAATTAATTAACACCATTGTACGTACGGATTCGAATTGTAGCCGGATCCTGTGGAATCCCGGATGTAGGAAAATGGGGGTTGCTTACCGGGCAATGCGATGAAGGCGTCGGCTTGGCGGGCCATCTCGGCCTTGCGTTGGTGCATGCCGGAGACTGCTCTCACCTCTCCGACGGTCTCTCCTGTTATCTGGAGGAGATTAATACAACACAAAACTCATGCAGTTAAATATTAGACATACGTGTATGTACTAAATTGGTACTTTAAGGATTGCAGCCTACCTCTCTTGGCATCAGAGTCCTCGGAATAACCCTGCAAAAGTACCCAGAAAAGAGAAGATGAGATACTTTATAAGACTTCAGAGAGAGAGAGAGAGGAGAGATCTAGGGAGAGAGAGAGAGAGAGAGAGAGAGAGAGAGAGAGAGAGAGAGAGACCCTAATACATGGCGGCCGCCGTCATAGACAGCTTGGGAGACGAGTCCCATGAGACCAACACTACCGCCGCCATAGACTAAGTCTATGTTCCTCTCCACCTGCAAGCCAAAGCATGGTATAATTAGTTCAATAGAATCCAATCCGAAGGAGGGGAAATAGAGAAATTGCCCGCTTGGGTCTTCTCTCTCTTTCTCCAAAGTTACAATTCTAAGAGGAGGAGATAGAAAGAAGGAGCTCGATGGGAAGAGAACAAGAGGACAAACCAATTCGTGGCCAAGTTGGATTGCAGCAACCTGGTAGGTTGGCTTCTTGCCAGGGCTACTCCCACAGAAGACACACACCCTATTGAAGCGAGAGGAGGAGGAAGAGGTGGAAGACCTCTTTAGTAGTTGTTGAGCTTCTTCTTGCTCGTCCATGGTTTCCTTCTTCTCCTACGGTGGAACAGGGGAAGAACAGAGGAAATCTCTTCTTCTACTCTATATTTCTCTCACACTCAACAGGGGAAGAAGAGAACAAACAATTGACCTCTTTGTTGGTTGCTTCTAATGCTCTCTCTCTCTCTCTCACTCTCTCTCTCTCTCTCTCTCTCTCTCTCTCTCTCTCTCTCTCTCTCTCTCTGTGTGTGTGTGTGTGTGTGTGTCTCTACCCTTCTCCTCTTGAAGGGGGATGAGGGGGGGTTCAGCTGTGAAGGGGAGCAGAGATATATAGGCTGATGGGGGTCCTTTTAAGTCCAAAAAGCTCTGTTCCTATAAAAAGAAGAATGTGATTCAAAAGGTTTATCCTTTCAAAATCATCCGCTTTAGTAAGTTTTTCCCAATTAGGTGAGAGAAAAACTATACGATATCACTCAAAATAAAATTAATTATCACTACAAAAATCGATATAAAAGGGCTGTCGCTTAGTCCAACGATCAGACTCGCTCAAATCCTACATGTTGATAGTATGTTGATAGGAGGAGTCTCATGCACTATGACGTCTTTCTGATATAAATAAATAAATATATATATACATCATCAACAATAGAAATTAGTTTATTAATATTAATATTAATATTAATATTAATTTTCTCATCTTTTGTACGCTTGTGGGATGTTTCGCAAGTCCACATAGTACTTAAATATTATTCCTCCCCGTGGCTAAATGAATGGAAACTTTCGGCGAGGGGGGAGGGGTTGCTGCTAAGCTTCCCTGATTCCTTTTGGCATCTCTCCTCCTTCTCCTTCTTTCTCTCATGCAGTCAGTCGTCCAGAAAGACGGGATCCTTTGGAAGAATGAAAGAATGAATATCATATGCATCATGCATGCCATGCCCTGCCCATGCCCATGCCCATGCCCATGCCACTCATCCATCGCCGTGGCGTTTTCTCATTAGTGGCCTTTCTTCGGGGGCCCACCCATTGGACGGCTCGGATCACATGCCGTGCTTGAGGGTGGGGGTGGGGGCGAGAACCAAAGCACAAACTTGGACTTTTCTTTTTTGGATTCAATATATATATATATATTTCATAAATTTAGATTTTCCTCCTCATAAATACTACTGATATTCTTCTCTTTTAAAGTCCATATAAAAATCTCAGTATGTTTAATTGGACTTATTTTCTCTCTTCCGTCCACAAAGAAACCTAAACTTGTAAATAGTTTTAATTCGTGTTTTTAATATTATTAGATAAAAGAAAAATCTAGAAGTATTTTTCCCTTTTTCGAACTTTCCTTGTGATTGTGAGATCCCCTTAAAGAAGGGAAACTGATTGGGCAGCCGTGATTCAAAGTTGGGTACCTAATCTTTAAATATGGCGTGCAATTGGTGGAAGTTTAATCCCACTACTTGATTGTGACAAAGTATACATGGAAGGGGATAAAAAAAATAATCTAAGCTTCTTAAATGGTTTTACTTAGTTATTTAATCAGTTTATAAAATAATTAATAATCATATTCAACAAATCTAAATATAATTACGACTTGTAATTTTATTCTCTGGAATAATTTTTCTTTAAAGATAAAAGATAAGACCGTCCAAATCTTTTAAGCTCTATCTCGAAGAAAACTCTACACACAATGCATAAATTCTTTCATTTTCTTTTTCTTTTTCTATTTATGCTAAGTTAAAGTCGCTGTATCTATCAAATGAGTCAAAAATGAAAAGAAAAAAAAAACTTAAAATTCTATTTGACAAAATGGATGAACAAATCTATATCCCAATCCAATCTAAGTCAAAGACTTTTATGGTGTATATATATATATATATATATATATATATATATATATATATATATAGATATGATCTATCTTTTATGTTTCCCTTGTCATTGGCTTTGTGACACGTCGGTCGATGGGGTTGCTTCCACCACCACCACAGTTTTGTGGGTTTCTTTTTGAGCAGAGAAATAGAATATGTGTGACGTGACTGCCCTTAAAACTTAGAAATTTCCGGAGAGGAGACGGGCATCTTGGGGGATATTCTTTGCCGGCTTTCATTTGGGGGACTCCCATGAAGGAGTGGTGGATAAGATGCCACCATTATGATTATTGTTCAACAGGGACGTATAAACTCACATGTTTATGTTAGAGAAATGTTGTCCACTGCTATATGGATCATAAAAATCATTTGGTAATTTTGTTGAAGATCCCCAAACGAATGAATGAATGACTTGTCTTTGTTGGTAAGTGGTTGTACATGTCCTACTATATACTGACCACTTTTATCTGGTCTGTAATTATCCACTCGGCTCTTTTCTTAAAGGTACACATGAGTTGTCAAAGTCTTACTATCTCGCGGTAAGATTTGGACCAGTTTTTTTAATTTATATATTAAGAAAAAAATAATTCATTTGTCTAACCTATGATTATTATTCTGTAGACTTAGTAATTGTCGAGCAGAGAATATGTCTTGTACATATTGTTAGGTCGCTATATAATGATATAACCTTTTGTATCATTGTGGTATTAGTCATGGTTTAAATCATGTCAATCTACGTTTATGAGTGCAAATTTGTTGCGACACAACCTATGGGAGTCAAAGTCTGCGCATGTCGTCGAATGCATATATTGTTTATCAATCGTACATATTTGATGACTTTAATTTTAATTGAAAGAGAATATAAGGATTGTCGGATTGATGCATTGATGTGCATCCCGTGGTGTTCTCAAACTAATTAGCACATGATAAATTATCATTGATAGTGGTGGCCTGGGTCTTTGTTGCTCGGATTTGATCAATAAATCCTAGCTATTGAAGTTGGGTTGGAGGCTCATTTCGAATCCTGATAGCTAACGAGATGTGTCCGATGGGGGGTTGACAGTGCCCGAAAAATCTCCATCTTGAAGGAGCCCTGGGTCCCCTCTCTAGATCGTTGTCAAGGTCATCAATGATCCCGATGATGATCCTGAATGGATCATTGCTCTAGTGATTAGAGAATGTCTTAGGTGGATGAATAGATCCATATCTCGTTTACGAGTAGGACCACCAATGGTGCAGCTCATGACTTAGCCAGTCTAGCTCTCAAAAATGTATGCTAGGCCTGGACTGATCCACTACTGCTTTGATGTAAGATCGTTCCATGTTTGCAGTGAATCTATCTAAAGACTTTAATCCGAAAAGAACCTCATCATGCTTTTTCATCGTAATTTCTATTATGTATTCTATACAAGACATAATATATAGTAGATCGCAATGGTAAAATTAGGGTGCAAATTTATACGGTTCAACATTAATTTCTATTTTCAATAATTGTGTCTTAGGATTTTATTGGTCTTCCTCATCTGTATGAATTTCACCAAGACCACTTCCTATGTAATCTTAAGAGTTCTAATCCAAGAGCAAGAAATAATTTCTATTTTTTTTTCCTTTTTAATAGTTGTGTGAGTAGTACTTTTCTAACATCCACATCGGAAGTAGCTGAATAGCTGGCCCTTGCAAACTTGCTTTGATAGGGTTTTAGATATTTTTGCCCCTTTCATCTCTTAAGGGTTTCTCCTCTATGAGTAGATTTCCTTCACTCTCTTCCCCTAGCTAAAGTGGCTAAAAGGGGGAAAGAACTTCTCCCCCTTTTCATGAAACTTTAGCTTATGTCTTTCTCCTCCCTCTGCATTCTTCCTCCCTTCTTCTTTCTCTTCTTCCTCTCCTACAACCTTCTCTCTCCTTCACCTCATAGTTGACATCATTTGTCGGCTCCCTCCTTCTTGTCATCGTGAGCTCTACGATTATCTACCTCATCATCATTTGCCCACAAATGCACCACAATGATCAATCTAATCCATGTACCCTCTTCCATCGATTCTATCATTGGAGCATCCTTCATCTTTTAGTGTCACCCTACCTTCATCCTCTCTTTGCTCGTCGACATCTGCAACCCTAACCATGCTGCCTTCTCCCTCTCCTGTTATCTTTAGTGGCTTTCTATGAGTTTCTTATGCTTTCTCGTCAGCTAGATTGGCGATGGTTAGACTTGTCCTTTATGGCTAGCTTTCATTATCTCTCCTCCTTTAGTACCCGATGGTGGTGGAGGTAGGGGTGTAAACAAGCTGAGCCTGAGCGAACTGGCTGCTGCTCATGCTCAGCTCGACTCGAAATTAATTTCTAGCTTCTTTATTGGGCTCAGGCTTGACTCGTCTTAGCTCGAGTCGAGCCTGATCGAGCCTGAGCTGAGCATGAGCCTAAGCCTGAAATGAGCATATTATCAAGTCTCATTCAAGCTGAGCTAGCTCAAGCTGGACTGAGCCAATTCAAGCCTCTTACCGCTCGATGGAGGAGGAGGACGCGGCGGCTGCTTGGAGAAGGAGGGCGAGGCGGAGCTTAGAGGACGAGGCGGCACCGTGGGTCCATGGCAGCTTGATGAGGCGGCACCACGGCAGCTCGAGGAGACAGCGGTAGATTGGCGTCTTCTCAAAGGAGAAGGATGTGGCGTGGCGGTTGCTTGGAGAAGGAGGGCGAGGCATAGCTTAGAGGACAAGGTGGCACCATGGGTCCATGGTAGCTTGATAAGGTGTCACCGTGGGTCTGTGGTAGCTTGGCGAGGCGGCACCCCAGCAGCTAAAGGAGACGGCGGCAACTTGGCTTCTTCTCAAAGGAGGAGGAGGCGGCGGTGATAACTCGAGGAGATGAGCTCGAGGGAATATGAGGGTGGGATTAGATTTGAGGATTAGGGTTTCAATTTTTCATGACTTATGGCCCATAACTGAGCCTATTGACCCAAGCCTTAGCAAGCCGACTCCAGCTCAGGCTTAGCTCGATATTAATTTTGAGTCTCTATCAGCGACAGCGACTCGGGCTTGGCTCAACTCTGATTGAGCCGAGCCAGACTTGAGCTTTAGCCAAGCCGAGCTCGAGCCGCACGTCAAGCTTGACACCCCTAGGTGGAGGTGGTACTAGGTCTAGGAGGATAGGAGTGGGTGCGAGGAGGTAGTGCTAGGTCTGCAGGGCAATAATGGGTAGGAGGGCTAGGTTTCTTGCACCCACATCTTTCTCTTCTTCTGTTTTCACTATAGTCAATGTTTGGTAGAAAGTCGCAAGTTTTGCATGTCAAGTTTTCATGTGGTTTTAATCACTATAGTCAATGATTAGCCTATTTGGGCTCGACAAGTCTCTTGCCATGCTTCTTTTATGATGTTATTGATGATGGCTAATTGAGAGACTTATCTCCAAGGCAATCGCCATTAATTCACCCTTTGATCCTAATAATGTTTTGGTGCTTATGCTTGGCATTAACTTGATAGTTCACTTTATTATTTTTTAATGTGGTCAATTAAGCAGGAGTCTTGTGTGTAGGGTGTCACCCTATCTCTCTTTTTCTTTGTGTATCAAAATACATCTGGATGTTGAAGATTAATGCAATAATCAGTCTACGGACTTATCCTTAGAAGAAAATGTCCACTTCCGAAGTAGGATTTTGGTCAAATCAAGACCATGAAGAGCTTGTTAATTAGCTCTTAATTTAAATGCATACCAAGTATAGTTGCTATTTCTTAAACAAAACCATGATTTCCAATATCTATTGTTGAAATTTACATGATGTGATCACGAGCAAAGACAATGTTTTCTTGGAGAATTTTTTTTAAAAAAAGAAGTTGTCTACTTCAGGTGGCTTTCAACTTCTAGTTTTTAAGTTAGGTGAGCAATGGATAGCTTTAGCCTGAGGAAATTAGGGACTAATGAGAACTAATGAGAACTGGAACATTCAAGATAACGACGGATCAAACAAGACTTTTGTTCTACGAAATAGTTCATTTTGTTGACTCCATGATGTAGAGGTTTTGAATAATACAGTAAAAAACAATGCTGGAAAGGTCTGGAGGACTTCTCCAAATTACTACTAGAGTTCGAGTTCGTGTCAGTTCTGGAGGACTTTCTCCAAAAAGCTATCGAAGAAGAAACGGATGGAAAGGATATGAGAAGAAGATTCCCCAGGGAAAATTCCCTCCTCTCCCCGAGGCTGATACCCTTTTCATTCAATTCATTGCAATAAATGACTCGAAAGCTCAATTTTATTTTTTCTTGGACAAGTGAGTATCAGTTAAATTATCTACTAGATTCTTATCGAAAAATACCCATACAATATTAGCTCTTTTAATCATCTCGTGTATAGTCTGGTCTGTTGAAAGTTTTATCTATTTTCTTGCTTAAATAACACTCAACAAAATTCATGTAAGCCGAGAGTTTCTTAGTCAGCAAGGTGACGATCAAGAAGAATATAATAAAAATAAAGCGAGTAATTCCTTTTCGGTTTTTAAACAAGGAAAACTTTCATAGAAAGATATACCAGACTAGAAAAAGAGAAGCATCATGAATATAAATGCGAATTGTTACATTATTGCAATTACTACTTCTAAATATTATTACCTCTCATGCTTAAATCATTCTAGATGACAACTCTCTCTCTCTCTCTCTCTACCATCTCTACCATCTCTACCATCTCTTTAGTTTGAGTGTATTAGTCTACACTAGCATCAAATGAACATGCCAACCAACAAATAATTAGAGTTGGACCACCACTCGGTGTTAGACAGATATGAGCTGAGCTTGTCTAAGTACATACTAATAGATGCATTCAATCACTAGATAGGGACATAACATTGGACTTGGCATCAGGACTACAGTTGCAAGTTTATCATGTTTGAGAGATCTGAGATGGTGACTCCTCCTCTCTCTCCTTGTCTTCTACTCCTCATGCAGTACTTCTTGAGTGATTTCAAGAGTTACCAAGCACTATCTAACGGTGGAGATGCGTGCAGTGCTGCTGGTCCAGAAACCTATAGTCATGAAGGAATCTACATCTGCTGTGTCCTAGGTAATGCTGGCTAAAATGGATGCATAGCAATAAATCCAATGGGATTACTGCTACTCCAGTCTGTAGGGCATTGTTGGTGCATCCCCCCTTTTGGATCATTTCCAAACCTGGTTTAAGTCCATGAGCATCTTAGATGGACCCCCACTCCCCTCCCCTCCCTGAGTGAGTGTTACAAGTTGAGATCCAACTCGTTCTTTTTCTTCTCTTCCAGCTCTTGCCTTCCAGGACAAGCTTCTTTTACAGAACGCCGTTTCGGTGATCTCAACTAGGTGTTCCTTGTCGTGCTACATGTCTTTTGAAAGAGATTGTCCATCTTCCAAAACACCGCTAATTTAAAAAGATACACACAGTTTTCTTCCTTCCAGTAGTGCATGAGGCTCCTGCCAGTGAAGATCGAGATGTACGCAACCTTATCTACATTATTACCACTTAGATTGATGGTCGTTTGAATCGAATGAATAAAGCTGATTTATGGTCGTCTGACGATCGCAACAACCATCGGTACTCTCGGACTGTGTAGTTCCACAGTCAGTGCATTTAATTGTCATGTTTGGCCATCAGGAAGATGTCATGATCCTGAGAAATTTTGGACTTGTAAATGTGGAAGCTAATTAAAGAGTTGCAATTCTTGTATGTAGGGCATGTAAGGACATTCAAGTTGGTCCTACATCTGACATTCCTAGTCTTAGGTGCTACCAGAAAACCCTTCAGATAAGCAAAATGAAAGGCTTGCAATTATTGGAGTGGAATCTTTGATCCTACAATGAACCTTCTTCAAGACTTTTATTCGTACATGACAATAAGGAATTGTACTACTCCCTTATATTGCTGGGAATTTGTTCTCATCTGACAACTGGGGCTACTCGCCTGCATTAGATTTACAAGACTGGGATTTGGATTAATAATGGTTGATTCCGTTGCTTAATTTATGTGATTAATCCAACTGCCGACAGCTCTTGAACCTTAATGGTGCAGCTAACCAACTAAAGTATAATGAAACATAAAAATAATTATTAGAACTACATTCTTCGCTAATGTGTCAGTTCACTTCACCCAATCAGCTCCACGTCTAGTTCCTCTTTTAGTCATAAGATAAAATATATATATATATATATATACTTTGAAATTTAAATATATAACTATTTACTTTCAATTTTGTTTTGTGATGTTATTGAATATTTCAAGCCTTTCATAAATAAATAAATAAAAAGAATAGAAAAGGCAAATATATTAGGTCCAATGAGGGCTATGATAATATTTATATAAAAGAACTAACAAAGCTGGTGTAGAGACATCTTCTACTTTCCTATCTTTTGAGCATACCTTCAGAAAGTGTTTAAAGTGAGTTTCTTAGATTATGACTAAATCTAGTCATCAGTGAGTTTAATTATTCCACAATATTTAGCAACATGGATAACAATTAATAAAAAAAACATCGTTAAAAAGAATCGGAACTAATGATCTCTTGACGAAGAATAAATATAATTAATTCAACTTTCTTTCCTTTTCATTTTTTTCTTACACGAATGATAAACTAAAAAAAAATATTAATCACACAGACCCGCAGGGATTTGTTTAGCTAAACAATGCACCACCTTGTACGTTCTACCCATAAAAATATTCTTGTCGACTTTGACTAGGGAAAAAAAGGAGCCCCAGAAAGGAGTAATCTCTTGTCACACCCAATCAACTAGCAACAAATTAGTCCAACTAAATTTTTTTGGCTCTAAGTTCTTAGGACTTCTCTAAATGTTGGTAGGTTGGCTACATCTTGGACTCAAGGTGTTATTTTCTAATGCCAAAGTCATGTTGTTGGTGGGTTTTCCTCCATTAATTCGAACAATTCTCTCCATGCATAAAATATGTTACCATATAGTTTTTGTTTTTGTTTTTTTTATACAAAAATATTAAAACTTTCCGTATACTTTATGAGCTTGTTGGAAGATGATGGCTCCATTTGCTCTCGTGTGCTTTCTGCGGTCTTCTTTCACATTTCACATGCTAAGATATGAAGTTAGTTTAAGGAACAAAAGAAGATTGCTCTTACGTAATGAATGACCTATTAGTGCGCTAATTACAATCTTAACTTAAATATAAATTTTCCAAAGTTTGAATCGTGGAGAACGTGGTGTGGACTTAGTCACCGTCGCTGTGTCGGTTGTAATCTAGTGGTTGAGTTCTATCAATTTATGACAAAAGTTATGAGTTCGATCGCCTACCTTTATAGAGATTGAAGTTAATATTTAGTAATTTTTTCACTAAAATACTTGCACATAGTTGGGCCCGTTATAATCTATTTCTTAAGAAAATTGATTATGTATCAAAAAGATGTTAGTTTATTGCCTAATGTATAATTAACATATGAGCTCATGATCTATTTATAATAATTATTATTATCATTACCTTATACTCTTGCAAACAAAGTACCCACGAGGTCATTTATTAAAGGGACGGACAACGATACTATAGTTAAGGTGAGTGACATCTATATGTTAATTGTCCGTCCAGTGAATAACGTAAAGTTATTTTTTAAGGCAATAGAGGAATGGGATAGAGGCCAATGTATTAATGTTATAGGATGTTAATAATAATAAAAAAGTAAAATGTAGGATGTTCTTTTAATAAATTTCCCATCTTATTTATATAGAAATGTATCTTTTTTTCAAGAACTTATAGATACTTAGAGAAATCCTCTTTGTAATGACCTCACTTATACTTATACAAACTAGTATAAGAGCTTAAATCCTTGATCATACATAGCCACATCAGGGTGGCCATTGCATATGGGCAGGAGACTTCAACTCATTGCATTAATGTGACAACCCAAGAGTTAATTTTGGACAAATAACAAAGCATTTCAGTTTCCTTATTGGCAAGAGTTATAAAAGTTTTAGGAGGGTTATTGATCTGCCTAACCAACCTTTAGTCTCTGGAGCTTCCAAATTGACAACCAATATGCAACCAAATTGACTTCATAGTATGTTGCTAAGTTGAACCTGTAACTCACTCATTCATGTTTTATGAGAGATGTGGCAAATGCTATCACATAGTCTTATTACAATCAAACATCACAAGGCTCATAATATAAAAATGATGAGAGTGATGAGCTTAACTGAAGGCATTATTACATAGACAGTGATAAAGGATAAGAATGTTATGGAGGAAATAGAGAAAGGATACAACAGTAATGGGCAAATTTGGAGAACAGTAATCTATCTGATTTAATAGTTATATAGATGGAATCATATCACTAAAGAAAGAAGATGAAGATAGAACACAAAAGTTTTTCCTTCTCAAGTTATTCATCGCTGTGAAGATGGTGCTGAGAAGGAGGGGGGGTTCAAATAGAGATCAATGAAGAAAGGGAATATTGAGAGTAGTAGAGTTATAGAAAATAAAAATTACTCTTAAGAGTTATTACATATGCTCTCTATAAAGGTTGAGTAATTCTGTTTATAAACATAAGTTTAGACATTAGAATGAAAATGGAAACGAATCTTATCGGTTGCCTCGATCAAATTGAACTTTTTTTAATTACAAAAATTTAAAATATTATTTAAAAATTTAAAAGAAGGAAAAAAAATGGTGCAGCGAAAACTAAAACAAAAAAGAGATTAGAGAGAAGAAAATCAAATAAAAAAAGAAAAACTAAAGAAGAAGAAAAGGGAAGAAAATGAGATAAGAATAAAAGAAATAAAATTAAAAAAATTACATATCGGAGTTAAATCTTTGTTACATAAGCTAGATCTCTTTATAAAAAAAACAATAACTATATAGTAAGGGAAAATAGAGAAAAAAAATGTGAAAAAGAGTAAAAGAGAGAAAGAGATAGAGAGAGAGAGAGTTCAAATAGGGATCAGGATCGAAATCGACGGATCCTACTAGCCATTCTATAAACTATCTGAAACCATGCTATAAATTATGATGATAGAAAGTCTTCAATATGAATGAAACTCTTCCTCCAATATACTTACCCTAAGAAAGAAAAGGAGAAAAAAGAAGAAGAAGAAGAAAAAATAATCAAATCTAATAATAGTAATGCTTCTCCCTTCAATTGGTACTGTCCATCAAAAATATCTCAAATGAGCCTTGTTTTCCTATTCTTTAAGGTTTTCGTGCTCCTTGTGCAACATTTATTTCATCCTTCCACCCTATTCATATCATTTGTGTATAATAGGGAGTTAGATCTGCGTCGCAGAAGCTATATCTCTCTATAAGAAAAATAATAACTATATGGTAAAGAAAAAAGAGAGAGAGAGAGTTCAAATAGGGATCGGGTTCGACCGATCCTACGAACCATTCTATAAACTAGCGCAAACCATGTAATAAACTATGACGATAGAAAGTCTTCAATATAAATGATACTCTTCCTCCAATATATTTACCCCAAGAAAGAAAAGAGGGAAAAAAAAAAGAAAAAAAAAATCAAATCTGAGAATGGTAATGCTTCTCCCTTCAATTGGTACTGTCCATCAAAAATATCTCAAATAAGTCTTGTTTTCCTATTCTTTAAGGTTTTCGTGCTCCTTGTGCGACATCTATTTCATCCTTCCACCCTGTTCATATCATGTAATCGCATGAAAGAATAATGTCTTAAATCATAGAGAAGTTTTCAGAACATGCTAACGATGGCAAAAGTAAATAACCCACAAAGATATTTGCCGCTAATTCCGCTACGCTTTGCAAGGGATACAGCTTCAGTACCTATATCTGGTATGTAGTCAGAGGATAGAGTCATAAGCTGGAAAGAAAAAGAAACATGACTAGGACATGTTGATCAAAAGTACGCCACATTCTGATAAAATCTTAGCAAGTCTTTAAGTAACACCAAGTTTAAGTAATCACCAGTATGATGACATTGATATCTAACGTAAAATGCACCACAATATATACTTATATAATAAAAGATATACTTGTATAAACTTCTTTGTGAAAACAACTGCATCCAGAAGAGTAAAGGGAGAAAAATCTAGCAAAAAACAGTTTGCAGCACGCAATCATATTTGTGAAGCTTCTAAAATGTCTATGATTGACCACCTCGCTTGAATTTAACAATTAATTCAGAGATAGTACTAAAAACAATCATTAATCCACTACTTCTAAGTTACTAATCCTAAAATACTTGGAGAACCAACACAGGATCTGTTCTCCTTATGAATGCGATAGCAATGACAACATCTCCAAATGATGATGAGACAATTAACGATTGTGAAACAGCATCAACTAAAGAAAGATGAGTATTGAGCAAGAGATAGTGTGTAGATGTACCGTGAGTTAAGTATGATTCTGCCAACATTTCACCGAGCTTAACTTGAGCATGGGTTGTCAGGTGGAGGTGGTCTGCTTCGAGTGCCAGCCCTTTTGCATCAACGCATCTAACATTAGGAAGTTTAATTCCTTTCTGAGCTTCCCTCACGATATCTATGAAGGGTCCTTCACCTGATGCAATGGCAACCTAGAGAAATGTAGCAATCTTCGCTTTAATTCACAGGACCTGATAGTTTTATGTCTCATGAATAATTACTGAGACAAATATACAAACAAAGCAATAACAAGAACTTTGTTTCTGCAAATGTATGGCATTCTACTATTTTAAAAGGTCGTCACTATAATGTATGAGCAGAAGCTTCTTTTCTCTTTCGTTTGAAAAAAAAAATGACCAAATTAAAAAATTTAAAGAAAAAAAAAATTACCAGTGACTCACCTGGATCACAAGCAGGCCCGGCAATCCGAGATCATCCCGCAGATCCCGTATCATCCTCTCCATCCTCCCACCGTACGATTCCGCATCCTCCTGGTACACCGTGTCGCTCTCCCCCTGGTACCACAACACCGCCCCGATCCTCCCTCCTTCCTCCTCCTCCTCCTCCGCCGCCGTCGCCTTCCTCGCCCTCCTCACCATCTCCTCGTACAGCTCCCTCCCCTTCTCCCATTCCTCGATCCGCGTCCCTCCCACCGCGCACGGCACCAGTCTGATCAACTCCCCCTCCCCGGCCACCGAGGACCGCAACGCCTCCGCGAAAGCCAGCCCCGGGCCCACCCCGCACGTGTGCCTGAAGTCGACGTCGGCGTGGAGGGGCTCGGCGGCGACCTCCCACCGGAGGCTGGCGCTGAGGCGGATGACCGACGGGGTCGG
This sequence comes from Typha angustifolia, assembly GCF_048772165.1. Classification (NCBI taxonomy): domain Eukaryota; kingdom Viridiplantae; phylum Streptophyta; class Magnoliopsida; order Poales; family Typhaceae; genus Typha; species Typha angustifolia. The sequence goes on along the minus strand of NC_133246.1, from coordinate 4,250,552 downwards.
GCGGCACTGGCGGGGGACGATGTGGTCCCACCGGTCGCGGGCCACGCCGCCGCGGCCGGCCATGTTGGACTGGCCTGCGAGGACGAAGACGAGCTTCTTGGTGTCCGCCGCCGCCCCCCGATGGGGGATCGCGAGGAGGGCGGAGGAGGCGAGGAGGAGTAGGAGAGGGAGGAGCGGGAGCATCTCCTTTTTTTTGTTGTTTTTTAGTTTTTAATTTATTTATTCTTTCTTCTGATGCCAAGAATATAGGTGGGAAGCAATGAAGCAGAAGCAGGTGGGTGACGACGGACTGAAGGGCCCCCCCCCCCCCCCCCCCCCCTCCCCAATTTTCTTTTGTTCTGAACTTCTTTTGCAAATCACCGCCTATATTTTAGTAAATATCACGAAGACGAAATCCCCACTCCTATTCTTAATGGACAAGCTATTGGCAGGGGATGTTGATATGGCAACGCGAAAGCCGAAAGGAAGAAGGCAAGGAGAAAGAAATGGCCAGACACAAACTTATAACAATGTTGCTTCCCCTCCCCTTTGGCTCCAAGAAACAAAGGGTGAAATCTTAGGTGAAGCAATGCATGTGCACAAATCTTTTGTGATCGAGAAGCAATCAAAGAAGTAAAATTTGCTACATTCTATTCTCACCAACTCATTATTACAGCATCCATCCAGATAAATCTAATATGGATACGACGATATTGCCTCGAGTTCCGGCTGCAAAGTGGCGTGTGGTGGATGACAGGGGAGTTCGTGCATCTTGATCCCGGCCCTGGACTTATAGCAGCCTTCTTTGCCTTCCAGCAAAGTAAAACGAGAAATAACTCTTTAAGACGAAGAACCCCCAGGCTATTCCAGACAAGAATTGTCCATCACCAGCTCCACATGACCTTCTTAAACAGAGGGAGCTGTGATTCAACCAAGTAGCAGAGACACAGCGTCGATCTCGGGAATACCAGAGCCGGTTCTCAGATTCCGCCCTTCGGTCAAGAAGGATGAGTTGGCTCACAGCAATATTGAGGTGGATTAATGGCCTTTACCGAGTCATCCTAGCTTATATAGGATATGTAACAAGCTTCCCTAGCTTACAGGATCTGTAACAAATTTTGTTAGATAATCTTGTATACCTGTAATCTCTTTATATATGGAATACAATGAATGGCTAAACACCGATTGGTGTGAGAATTCTAAGACATTGTCATGGTATCAGATCCTATCGTGGATTAACATTTCTTGACTTTCGAAATCCCCACTTCCTCTTCCGTCCTCTGCTTCAATACAGTGGTACTTTTGATCGCCATTGAACTCTCTTCCTCAGACTTTCTACTTTGGCATTCTCAACTTACGCCATTATTACACTGCCGCAGCCATTATGTTTGGTGGATCCTCTCTCTCAAATCCCAAGTATGCTGAATGGAAACATTGGCCAAAGCAAAAGGCTGGAGGAAGAGAGTTTAATGGTGATCATGTGCACCATTGCGTTGAAGTAGAGGGCAGAAGAGGAAGTAGGAATTTCAAGAGTCGTGTGGATTGAGAGGTGTTAATCCACGATAAGCTCTGATACCATAACAATGCTCTGAAAATTTCTTATATAAAGAGGGTATACAAGGTTGTTAACAAAGTTTGTTACAAATCCTATAAGCCAACATAACTAGGTAAAGGCTTTTAGCCTCGAGTACCCTTGACAGTAAGGTAACCAAGACATAATTATAAATCGAAACGGCCTTGATGGCTGAACTGAAGACCAAGAGCAAGAAATTTCTCAATTGAGATTCATCAATGCACTCGTCTTCCACCGATCTTGAGATGATAGATTCGACATCCGAATAGCTCAAGCTATGTCGGACCTCGCCGGAGAAATTTTGCGACAAAATACCGCTATGGTATGTAGAAAGAGGAGAAGGAAGGGAAGTGTGAGGATAAGAAAAGGTTTTTATGACAGCAGAAGGATTTAGAATGGCAAGGTATGGTTTTAAGCAGAGGAAAAAGTTCCCGCGAGCGGGGGAATTGCCAACGGTAACTATGGATCTTTTTGGCTGCGCGGCGTGGTGCTATTGGACGAAGAGGCTGTCTGATGATTGAGGGAAACGACAGCATCTAGTAGATGAGTTGGCAATTGGGACCTGGCGTAAGAAGACTTTGGAAGACCTTTTGTCATTTTCTGAGTTTTGTTTCATTTAACTGTTCATAATTTGGTCCAAAAATTCTACAAAGAAATTGTTAAACATTGCATTGCTTCTGATAACTCTTGTATACCAAATTGCAGACCATGCTCGCACATACACCAAAAGGAAAAGAAAATAAAAAGGAATAAAGGTGTATCATCTATTATAGAGTAACAACGAGTCAAGTCAATACATATATTACAAGAAACTTTGCATAATTTCAAAGTGTAAACATAAATTGAGTAAGGGTTTTATCTAAGTTGGAGTTGAAGCTGAACGTTTTAGAAGTTTCCTTCTTGCATGCTTACACTCTTCAGTGCTAGTAATGCAGCTCCATATGCTGCCTCTGTCTGTGATGCTTTATGAACTGGCAAGCCAAGCACCCTCTCCCTTATCTTCATCCATTCCTGATTTTTTGCTCCGCCCCCTGCCGTAAACACTTCTTCCGCCTTGGTCGCCCCAAGATCCTCGAGTAATTTGTATCCCTTGGCCTGATTCCATCCAGAAAAGGCATTTTAATGTATCAACTGCTTGAAGAAATGGGATTCATTAGAACACATTTAAAGTTCGGTTACCTCAATCCGTGCGATGGATTCAAAAATACCGTGCAAGTATTCAACGTCACTTTCTGGGCGTGGATGCAACCTGAACAATAATTAACTCCTATACTTGAGATTAAAGAAATGCTGTACTGTTGAAGATAGAAATTTTGATGACTTCTGTGTGTTACAGTTAAGTTTACAAAATATTGTTGCTATCATTTAATCTCTCATTTATGCTTCATAGTGAATAAGCTATATAACTGGAAGGGAATTAGTACACTTTCTAATTAAACATATATGAAAACTTAAACAATATTCTGAGGAAGCATACCAACTACAAGAATGTAAACAATGTATTATACCTGGGCATCATATTTGGATCAGCGACAGGGAATCTTTCACCTTTACTTGGTAGAGGGTAATAATCGAGAGGTGAAGGTACCAAGGGATTAATTTCCCGACTCAGGAGTTCTAATTCTTTGTCAGTAAAAAGCTGCCTAAGAACAGCTCCTCCAGTATTTGAGGCACCACCGACAAGCCACTTATCATCCAATCGATGGCTGTATACCCCAAATCTCGCATCCTCAATACGTTTCGTGCTGAGAAGTTTAATTGCAAGTGTTGAACCCAAAGATGTTACCTAATAGAACTTGAAAAGATGTAAAGATGAATCACAGAACTACATAAATTAACTTCTTCAAGTAACACAGATTCAATGAAGAACTCACAGCTCTCCCTGGTTCTGCAGCCCGCGCTGCAAGAAAAGCTGCTATGCTATCCGTTGTGCCAGTACAGACAACACAGTCCTTTGAAAATCCTTACAGAAAAAAAAAACATAAGTTAGATATTTAAAAGTTAGATCTTACACAAGGAAAACATTATTATAGAACTAAAAAGTCATCTATTTTGGAGGAGAAACCAGGACAATAAGGCAAATCTTCAACCTAAAAAATAAATTATTGAAATGAGTTAATGTACCTTCAGTTGTGATTACTGATAGGAGAAGGTGCCTAGATGCTCATATTATTTCATAACAACAACAAAGACCATATATTCCAACTAATTATTGTATCATGGAAGTTCCTCATGGATATAACATGGAGCCTAAGAAGAAGAGCTTATCTGTGTAAAGATAATTTCACTCTAAGAAGCTCAAAAACAGAGATAAAAATTCATGAATTTGTTTTCTATCCTAGATTCCTTGTATGGACAGTGGATATAATAGAAAGTAACAACACCATGTTTTGAAGTAGACAACTGAAAAGAACTAAGATGTTTCCTGAGCTGAAGTTAACCTTGTCAACATGGAGTAAGAAATCCTTCAGGATCACCAACATGGCAATGCATGCAATACTAAATGGCTTAACCCACTTGGGTAACTGTTTTAATTGCAGATTTATCTTCTTAGCCAATGATATCAACTAAGGAATTTTTCATAAAGTTGAATCAAAAGAGGGTTGCGATGTGAAAGTAGAGCTTACCATATTGCAATCTAATATCACTTTTTATTAAACCAATAGGAGTTCCAGGTGCTTTTATAGAAGGTAAAACATGCGAAAATGGCTGAGACAGCAACCAACTAGGATAGGAATCAGTCTCTGGATCATATCCTAACTGTAAAAGAGAAAGAAGCTATAAGCATCTCTGCACATATTTTCCCAGTAATATGAAACTCAAGTTTCAAGGTAGGATAGAAAAAGAAAATACAAGAAACCAATATTGTTACATAGTTAATTAGCCATATTAAAACCAAGTAAATTATAATCATGCGATAAAATTTACTTGGTTTTTTTATTTAAAAAGCACTGTAATCTTTTGAATGTAATCAAGACAAATTTGGGCATTTCATCAAATTATATATATATATATATATATATATATATTATTTTTATTAATTTCTCTTTACATGTGCTGACAAGTTATGAACTTACAAGTACCTTTAAAGCATTATTATAGTCAGATACACCAAACTCGCCATGTAAAAGCCACAACAGCCAATCTGATTGATGCATCAATATGGCAGAATATTTGTCTGAATCATCTGAACTCCACCAGCTTACAAGCTTACATAGGGTGGATGACCCAGTGCACACAGTGTGGTTTTCTGGTGCGATAGATATAACAGTTGGTAATGCATCAGGGAAGCTTTCATTGTAAAGAAAAGGTCCAGATAGTATCTCCCCTGATTTCCTGCTTGCAGAAAAATTGAACTTATTTTCAAGGAACAATTAGCTGTCAATGCAAGTAAGAATATCTTATAAGAATAACAGGAGAAAGAGTATGAAAGAGACCTAAATACAATGTCCACCTGTCAATAATCAAGGTCGTTGCTGAAGTCCCATCAATAGAAATAGATGCAATATACTGCCGATATCTTATAGGGATATCATCAAGAAGCAAGAAAAGTGTTTCCTTCCAAGAGCTCTCCCAACCTACGGTCTTATCAACCTGCCTATAGGTTTGTCAGAAAAACAAAAGAAGTAATTTAACTATGAACGGATGAGTTTATCACCTTAATAAATGTCAAATGACTTATTTTTGGAAGAAAATCTTACACGATTTCGTGAATAGGTTCTCTTTTTTTCTGAATGAATATCCCCTTGTTTATCTATAAGGACATATCTTGCACCAGATGTTCCAAAGTCTATCCCAAGATAAAGCTTCTTGCTACCATGATTATTATGTGTCATGAAATCTTGGTTACTCTGACAGTGAGTACTCCTCATTCTCCTTGATACTGAAGAATTGTACCGTTTTGTTCTCCTCGATAAAAAGCATCCTGATAACAACGTAAAGAAAATGATATTTAAAATTTTAATTTAAGAACCAAATATTAACTTACATATCAATCTCCTATCCTGAATTTTAAGTATGAAAATAAAAGTTCTTCATGGACAATGACCAATTAAATTGGTTGCATTATGCTGCTTGATTTCATGCTTGAATGTTACTTATCAATATAAGGTTTCATATAAGTTATGGACCTTCTAAAGTTCTCTTTTTTGTCAAAAGATCAATCAATTTAGCTTGTTTCACCTTGCTCACTAGCTGTGTTAAAGATTACCTCTCTCCAGTCTCCAGTATGTTGACAACTTCGAGTTTGTAAGATTTTGGCGGACATCACAGCTTGACTTTTTTCAATACTATTTTTCAAGGGTGTCAGAAGATCATCTGACATGGGCTAAGAAGGACTGACAAGAGAAGAACTGAAAAATGAAAACTAAAGACTATGAAGTTCTTAAATTATAATCCCATACCAAATAGTGCTATGACACCGCAATCAAATTCCTAAAGGTTATACTTCTCTCCTCGGTCTATCGAGAATCAGCAAATCAAATTTAAATTATCTTAGGTAGATTTTTCTAATGCTCAAATAGTGCTTAAATATAGTTAATTTCCAATCTCTCATTCTTTCTTCTTACATAAACCGAATTGAACTTTACCCTCCCAACTTACAAAAGCAATCTCCCAGCATGGCACCAATTAATTCCCCATTTGATTATTGACTACAAAATCGATCCCATTTCTGAACAGGCCTAAGTAATCTGACAGTATCTATTTGAACGAGAATAATTTGCAAACTTATTGCTCCTCATAACCACCAACAAAGCCATGATGTTAAGATCTTGAAGCTTACCTCGACTGTGGAGGTTTGAGAAGGGGAGGGGCGCGAGCGTCACCATTCCCTCTTTCCTGAGGATTGCTTTCTGGGCTACATGAGAGTGGAGAAGAGTTTAACAAAAAATAAAAATAAATAATATAAAATAAAATAATAATAATAATAATAATAATAATAATAATAATAATAATAATAATAATAATAATAATAAAGTATTAAGTGCGGGGAAATTCTCAAGATAAGGAATGGGTGGACCATTTCCCATTGGATGGCAGACTTGGACTAGTGTAAGTTGGCCCATCAGTTGTTGGGCTTTTCCATTATTTTAGGCCTGGTTCCTGAACTAGTGTAGGGGTAGGAATGTAACCAAGCCGAACTTGAATTGAAAATAATTATGAGTCTAGATTTTGTATTCAAGTTTGAATTAAAATTATTTTAATTTAAGTTAATTTTTAGCTCGAGCCTAAATGAGCCCATTAATAATCAAATTTTAAAACATAACAAAAATATAATATATAAAATATTACTCATATTATATATATATATATTGAGTCTACTTACCATGGAGCTTCGCTCGAAATTAATATAAATAATAGAAAAAAAGAGAGAGAAGAAAAGAAATTAATTATATTTAGATCCTTTAAATTATCGTCCATTTGTACGCAAATCTCTCAAACTATATAATATCTCTCACACTTTTTGTCGATGTTAACGGAAAACATCTTACGTTTTATAAAAGATATTATATTAAAGGAACCTAATTTTAACAAAGATAAAAAGAGAGGAAGAAATAGTACCAATTATCATCAAGATAAAATAATTCCCAAGATTTCCATCCGGAAGGAAGCAGGTTCCAAAGTCCAGAAGTGGTAATTGGCTTGGATTTCTCTCTTTCCAGATCTGCCACCAAATGAAACTCTATAACCGTTAGGAATAGGCAGGCAGTGACGTTAAGGCCTCGTAGAAACGTTGATATAGAAGAAGTTCTTTTTTTTCTTTCTTTCTTTCTTCTTCTTCTTCTTCTTCTTTTTTAATATATGGATGGAGATATGGTCAACAGATTCCCCCCCTAAAACCGCAGAAAGGTTCAGGATTGATGGAGATCCATAGGCAGTGACGATAGATTCCTCCTCTCTCGTTAACAACAAATCTCTTGTGTGAAGTCGCCATAATAATTAAGAAGATCCATATGAAGATTTTAACTTTAGTAGGAGTTGGAGATTTTTTCAAATCTGTTTGAAAAGTGCGAATTTGATTCCTTTGGATTGAAGAGAAAACAAAAAACATAGATTTAGATGAATACATTCCTAATGAGTGAAATCTCCACTCGATCTCTTTGGTTTCAAGAATTTGATGGATGAACTCTCCTCCTTTTGTTCTCTCTCTCTCTCTCTCTCTCTCTCTCTCTCTCTCTAAAACAAGAGTTAAATAATCCCTGGAGTCAATATCTTTTTTAATTAAGTAATCAAACAGATAACTAATAGAAAGAACCTTCTTTTTTTTTGAAAAAGAAATAAATAAGAGAATCTATATGAAAAATTAATGAGCAACAATAATAATAGTCTCAAACCATGCTTGATCAAAGCTATGGTCGATCATGAGGAATAATTCTCATGGAAATATGTACAAACAAAGAGGATTCCTAGGTTTTAGTGGACCAGCTCAGTGACTTAAAAAACACACCAACTTGCGACCGATCAAGACAAGGACATGGCCACCAGAAGAGATGCAGCGGAGAAAGCAAAAGAGAAAGAGAAAGATGGTGATTGTGATTGTGATGGTGGTGCAATTTATTCCTATCTTTGTTTTTCCCTCTATGCGTCCTATATATTTTTGATAGGCAGCCTATTTTATTCTATTTCTCTTCTAAACTCTTCTGCGTATTGTCTGTCTTTGCTGACGATTAGATTAGTAAGCATAAATTAAAAGTTAAGGTAGTGGGTGGATAAGGGATTCTAGGTATGAGGAGCATCAGGGGAATCCATAGGGATAGAGCTAACCACTGCAACCCTATCCAATATTACTCGGATCAAATATGTTTAGATTAGTTTACTATAATTTAAAGGAAAATTTGTATTTAGCATCGTGGATGTATATTTATTATTATGTTTTAATGTTACGAATCAGATCTAGATCGATACAGACATAAAAAAATTATAAAAGTTTAGATGGTGGTAGCCTCGGAAGTCAGGGTTCTAATGATTTTAATTTCACGTAAATCAGAGGTTGAGATGAAATGTTATAAATAAAATAGTAGAGAAAGGTCAAAACGAGACAGATTGATAATTATCTGACGTTACGACAGTCGTCGGAGGGGGACGAACAGCCAAGGGTGGTGGTGGACGGTCATAAGGTAGAGTGGCTGCTGGAGGTGATGGTGATTATGAGTTGGAGAGTAGAATTAAGGTTTCTAACTTAGATATACTTTAAAAAAAAAATTAAACGGTCATAATTAACTTACTTCTACTCCTAAATTATCTTACTTTTACTTTTTAAAATAAACTCAAGATTAAAATAATTTTTCAATGTTTGAATACTTGAATTAACAAACAAAGCAACTCAACCCCTCTATATATAAAGGTCGAATACATTAAGTTCTACTCAGATTTAGCCCTAAAGGCTTATACTGATGGTGGTGGCTTGGACTGAAAATGTCTGGATCACCATCGATGAAAAGTTGGAGTTGTTGGCCCTAACTTCTACTGTGTGTTTTGGTTTATTTGTTTAAATAATACCATACATATCAAATATGCTCTCATCCTATGTGATCACTTTATATATTTCTATGGGTGGGGATTCTAGGGATTCTATGTATGGACGCGGATGTATTAATTGAGCATACGTATCTAATAGCTAAATTACACCTAAAAAGAAATATCTAATTGTAGGGTTCAAGCGACCATAATTGGAGCCATCTCAATGAGCACTCGGCTTGACCTGCACCACATTCTTAATTATAATCGACTGTTTACTTTTTTATTTCTTATAAAGAGCCTCGAGGCTAATTATAAGAGCTACTCTTTTTCGATACATAAATTGAATATATGAATCAATTCTTCTAAGAAATATATTACAAATGCGTTGAACCATGAGTCACAATGGCCCAAAAAGCAATCGCTCATGCAAAATACATTTAGATATATTGTTTTAACAAAAAGATTTGTACTCACAAGCGGTCGACACCATGTCGTCCTATCACGGGTGAATATGCTCCTACTACTATGCTACAGTGATAATAGGCTGTTGGGTTAATGATATATTTGTCGGTGACATTCCTAAAAATAGAAAAAAGTTATTTATTCTGAAAATAGAGGGAGTTAAAATGCAAATTTCTCTAATTTATAATCAGTATGTAATTGTTGAAACATCCACGTCCACAGTGACAAAATGAGAGATACAGTGGTCCTTCTCAATCGCAGTGAGTGCAACTCTTTGCAGAACGATTATTCAAAAAAAAAACCTCTTTGGAGAACAGTGCGATGGATAACGATTGAGATCGAATCTTGTTCCTAATCTCCAAAACTACATTATCTATATCCAATCTGCCGAATAATCTTATCAACTTTGAAGTTGAATTGCTTTGAATTCATATGAGATTTATATCTATCTATCTATCTATCTATCTATCTATCTATCTTCATCAACTCCTACCAGTGACGTGTGACATTGATTTTGGTTTAATACAATAACTCCGAGTTTCTTCTATCCTGCACATAGCAAGGAACATAGATTTGGTCCACACGCCGAGCTACGTTAGACCCAAGTTTCCTCCTCTAGTTTCAGCCGGACTCGGTCGTTCGAATCCGTCCGATGATCATCTCTAAAAGTCTAAACTATTTTCACTTTATATTTTTTACGTGTATTAATATGAAATGCTTTTACTGTCAGGAGTTAGTGGAATTTTCTTTCTCTTTTTCATCTTTTTACTATTCTTTATAATATATATTTATATATTTGTTGTTGTTGTTGTTGTTTATAGCTACAGCTTTAATCATGTATGAATGAAGTGGACCAGGGTTGAGACGTGAGTAAAAATAATGGCAGTGGAGCAGTGGGGGGGGGTGCAGAGATGGAGACAAACTGGCACAGAGGAGTAGCGTACGCCAAAGTCTTTCTCCCCTTGCCTGTCTATCAATCTATCGATGCCCATGGCCGGCCCCTTCCTCTTCTTTGTGCGGCATCATTTGCATGTAGGCATGTAGCACCTTTTATTTATTTTCTTTTGGGACCACCAGTCTCTCTCTATAATCTGCCTCAATTTTAATCTTCTTTTCTATTTCTCTGTTTCATACCAAATTTTTGAACGTAAAATGATATTAAATATTATCTACAGTATTCCCTTAAAGCTCCAACTCCCTCTTGGAAAATATAATTATATATTACCAAGAGGGAGAGAGGGTTTGGGTACTAGGGAACACAGAAGAGAGGATCTCCTCTCTCTCTCTCTCTCACTCTCACTCTCACTCTCATTCTATGGCAGAGTTGCATATGCCCTTGAGACGGGCAACACGTAGGGTTAACGTCACCTAATTAATGAGCAGATGGTGACGCTCAACGAGAGCAAGCTGTGTTATTAGTTTAACCTTAATATATTAATTAGCACACACACACGTTTCGGATATAGTAATTAACTGTGCCAAAATCTGGGTTGTTAGCCTCGGGATTCACGTACCCTTTTGGTGCCCTAATATCTCTCCCTCTTTAGTCCTAGTGTTCATACTATATATATAATATATTAGATATATTGTTATCCTATTCTTATGGTATATTTGCCAGCCAAGCGAGAGAAAAGAGTCAACTCCTGGGGAGGCAGCACAGGGCTCGAGAAGGTGAGACAAGGACTCGCTTATTGAAAGTCACCCACTAAATCAGCTCATTGAGTGTCCTTTTAAATCATTTTTATATCTCCATTAGTGGCTACTGAAATTAGGGCATTGATGTGAGTTTTTTTTATATTTAAATTATAAGCTCGTAGACTAATAATATGTTAGACAATGGGATTAAATTTATTAAATATCTAACCACAATGTTTATCCATAAAAGATTCGTAAAACTCTATCACTAAGCTATAATAGTTGACGAGCATTATTGTGAGTTTGGTAAATGCTAAGATAAAATATTAATTTACACTAAGATTAGATTCAGAATTATCTATGCCTGTTAAAATGACAAATAATGTTATTTATCAATTTGGATGTTACCATAGCTAACTTTATTCTAAAAAAAGTTAGAAAATTATTGTAGCATATTTCTGCCAACCTAATCTAGTAGCAAAAATTTATATATAATCATAGGTCAAATGACTAGGATATATAGTTGGATAGCACCATTCTCCTACTTTGCATGTCATGGCTAGAATACAGGAGATAGTTTTGTAGCCCAAGTAGCATATAGATAAGAATACTAGGAATGCGTTTAAAAGTTCTTTACCTAAATTTGAATTATATACTAGTCAAGAATCCTCTAGTATTAGAGTCCTCTTCTTTCTCCCTAGCATCTTTCAAGCAATTATTTATCCTTGATATTTGAAAAGTATTGAATTAAATGATAAAAGATTTTTTTTAAAAATTGCATTTGAATAAGGAATTTTCAAATCCCTAAGCAGATCTCTGGCCAGAAAAATTGTTATTATTTTTGAACTAAATATATTGTGCTACATCAAATTAAATATTTGGCACAAGGTCTCTAGTCAAATGTGTACTAGTAGAAACAATGCATTTTAATTCTTGGATATCCCAAATATTGGAAGAGGTGCAGTCCCTAGTTATATACATTTTTCTTCAAGTAGAATGCTATTAAAACTAGACTAATCAATGTAAATGTCATTTGTAGAAGAATTCTACATATAACTTTCCTTCAAATATAACAATACTGCAGACTTGCTAATGTTAGAAGGACAACACTAATCAATGTTCAATTATTCTAATGAATAATAATTCATCCTCCTGCTAATCTCATGTAGATAAGCAAGAGAAGCACAATAAAAGAAGACCCTAACTAAGAAATTTTAGGTATCTAGGTTTCACAAGTTGCATGCATGTGATTCAATTCCATTAGGCATCTAGATTAATTGCACACCTATGATCTGGAGCTTATGAAGCTAATCTTTAATGTTCACGAAGCATATGGATGTTAGTACCATAAAACCAAGTAGCCTTTGTACTACATATATAAGTCAAATTCAGAGAAGGATATTGTTGAGCTACTAAACTAATTAAGTATTTTGTAACACTCATCTATATATACAAGATGAAAGTATAGTTCCTATATATAGAGAGGTATCAAACTGTAATACTATCAACTTTACTTGAGCAAAATCTAATACATGTAGAAATTTGTTTCTAAAGTATTACAAGATTAATTGAGATAAAGAACTGAATCAAGAGTAATGTTTTATATACTATCGTCGCCAATTAAACTACATCCTAACACTAGATGATTGGGTTCTACTAACTTATGATATAAATTATGAGTTTAATTTTCTCGGTGGTGAACGTTGGAGTTGATATGCACCACTAGTAGATATTCTGTTTATAGCTATAAAAGAAACTATCTTTTTTTCTTTTCAGTTCTCTCTATTTAGCATCTGGTATACATGAATAGATAATTGGAACAACAGCGCCCTAAAGAGCAGCAGCATAGCAAAAGCACCCTTGTTGCCACGTGGCGGATCCAGGTCCGTCCGATAAGAGTCAACGGTCATTTCTTCCAACTTGACGTCAAGCACTCCTCCTCACTCCCATCATAGCTAATAAGCTCACTTCCTCCTCTTAATCATCTTACTTGGAGGCTTAATAAAGGAAATAAAGTATTAAGGGTTTTTTAGTCTTTGGCATAAGACGAGCTCGAGAGAGACAGAGATCTAGAGAGAGAGAGAGAGAGAGAGAGAGAGAGAGAGAGAGAGAGAGATCTAGATAAATGGAATCGAGGTAGTGGCAGGGAAAGGCGCAGCAGTCGATCTCCATGGCGGCGTCGAAGCACCGGCTCTAGCTAATTCCGTGTCGTAAATAGAAATCAAGAAAAGGAACGAAGAAAGGAAAGAGATCGAAGAGGAAAGGAGAGAAGAAAGAAAGAAGGACAGAGAAAGATCGAGATGCCCGAGCAGCTAGCTGCTAAAAAGAGCAAAGGAATCCGTAATAACAAACCGACCGATCGAGGTACATCTCGACTTCAATTTCCTCGAATTCAATTCGGTCCTTTCCATCTTTTCCCTTGATCAGTTGTTGTTTAAAAGCCGTACTCTTAGATCTTTATTGCAAAGTAAAGAGACTACTCCCATACAAACAAAAACAAAAAACAAATAATTGCGTGAATTGTGATGGATCTTAAGCTACAAGAATGGCTACTTTCTCTCTAACTAGCAACCATCGCCAAGCCGGAGATCAACAACAGAACAACAACCACTTCATCTCCTACTCGAGAGGTTTCGAGCTATGGCAGCAACTACATCAACAACAACAACAACAGCAGCAACAGCAACATCAACAGCAAATAGGGTTCTTAAGTTTCTCGACTGACCCGCCGCCGCCGCCTAATCCTACGACGGTGATGATGAGAGGCGGCGGCGGAGGAGGAGGGGGAGGAGGAGTTAGCTGCCAAGATTGTGGCAACCAGGCCAAGAAAGACTGCTCCCATATGAGATGCCGCACCTGCTGCAAAAGCCGGGGCTTCCAATGCCCCACCCACGTGAAGAGCACGTGGGTCCCCGCCTCCAAGCGGCGCGAGCGCCATCTAACAGCCGCCGTCGACCCACCTAAGCGACCCAGAGAGATCTCCTCAGGTAAAGTAACATATATAGATAACGCAGCTAGCTAGCCTTACTCTCGTTAATTACTAACCAGTCTAACTGGTGATATATATATACATATATATATGCATACATATAGGTAGGAGGACGGCGGCGGTGAGCTTCCCCTCGGAGATAAACTCACCGTCGGTGGTGTTCCGATGCGTCCGCGTAAGCCCCGTGGAGGAAGGCGAAGAGGAGATCGCATACCAGACGGCAATCAGCGTCGGTGGGCATGTGTTCAAGGGAATTCTTTACGATCAAGGACCGGCGACACGGCATAGTGAGTCTTCCTCTTCCTCTGCTGCTGCTGCTGCAGCTACGCTTGCGACCACTCTGACGTCGGCGACGACAACGAGCGTTACCGCCGCCGCGGTCTCCGCCGGCTTATTGGATCCTTCATTCTTATACCCAACTCCTCTTAGTGCCTTCATGGCTGGTACCCAGTTCTTCCCTCACCATCCCAGACCGTAGACATAGAAACTAGCGCAACCAAAAGAAAGAAAGTAGCAGGCAAAATATAAAGAGATCTAGATCAAATTAATTGCACCATTCAAACACCTAGCCGCTTGTTACATATCTTAGATCCCTATGTCTAGTTGCTGTTCTTAAAAGGAGCACAAGGCTAGGCATATATAGCTGGAGGTGGATCTTGTTAAGCTCTCGCTTACTACTTGTGTATAATTTTATGGGTAGTTTATTGTCTCCATGCCATGCATGGCATTGAAGTGCGGAAAGCAAACTTCTGCTTCTCTCCTCTTTCCTTCCTCCATTTTGTCATCACTTTGTTTGTTTGAGCTGCATTGGGATTCTTTAAGGGAAGAAGGGAATCAGAAAAAGAGAGAAGAGAGAGAATAGTTTTTGAAATAGGCTATACTAGATGTGGTGATTACATCTTGTCTTCTCACTTTATCACTAGTCTCTCACCAATCCCAACCTTCTGATTAGTATGTAACCTGCCCTCGTACTCAAGAAGGTTCTGTCTCTCTTTCCTCTCTCTCTCTCTCTCTCTCTCTCTCTCTCTCTCTCTCTCTCTCTCTCTCTACATATCTATTTAATTCTCTTTCTTGAGATTGAGGCATCCAAGGAGAAATATTTTATAAACTTCAACAATTATTACTCCTATATAGCTCATTTGGTGCTTTGGTGTGAGCTCTTGGAGTTCTCAGTTAATGCTGGAGGAAATTAATATGTATAAGTTGGTAGAAGAAAGTGACAATAACACCATATTAGGGCAGGCAAGTAGTCAGAGAGAGGGAATGGAGCTGTACTTCACAGTATCCTAATTGCATGATTTGAGGAAAAGGAAGAATAAATAAGGAATGGTGTTGAGATATGTGCTTAATGTAATGTAGCCAGATAGAGTAGTTATTATATGAACATGTCGAACTAATAATTGAAGTACTATAAAGTTTTATTAGTTCATATTTGAATTTTCTTTTGCTTTATTAATTCCATATTTTATGCATACTGAATATATTTTGCTACTTATACGACTCCGCATAGACATGTACATGCATTTGATGCACTTTAATCACATTCTTGAGATGGAGAAAAGATATCTAGTTTCTTATACTTTATTATTCTCTTCAGTAACTAATCTTGGAAGTGCACTTCAACCTCTTATGTTATAAAGTACTCCATTTGCGAAGCTATATACCTAAAAGTCTAAGAAACTATTTGAAGTCATTACAATTAATGACATTTGTAGAGTTCTCCTGTGAACTGTTAAATCTGATGAATAGTGGATGACTTTATGTTTAGGTAAAGAACATAAATGTTTTGATTTTTACAATAATAAAAAAAAAGAAGATAAATTTTTGGTACTACATGTTAAATGTGGGCATTGATTTTTTTGGCTGTTTCAGATGGTCTTATGAAGTCCCATCTTCCGTTTGAACTTGATAATAGTATTAAAGGTTCAGCAACAATAAACATAGATCTTTGTATAAACATGTATATATGTTTTCAAGATAAATTTTTTTATGCCAATACTTCCATCTTTTTTATGTCGATAACAAAGATTATCGAATATCTTTTCCTTTGTAGATATCTGGAGTACTCTAGATAACTGACTTTCCAAGAAAAAAGAATAGCTAATAGAAGTTTCAGTGACAACTATGCCTCTCAATGAGATAAGACAACAGCAAAATTTTTGGAGTAGCCTTCTGTAACTTTCGAATATGGATAGCTTAATTAATTGCAGTTTTGTTCAATATGTTTGATTGATCATTCGTAATAAACAATATATGGGTGATACCACATCTTTAGAATCTAGTAAAATTTGAAAAAACTATATATTAATTCGATCTGTCGTCAAGATGGTAAGAAAAGTTTTAACCTAACACATGCACTTTGGTGCAAATGCTCAAATGAAGTTTGACCTAATTTTCCATGGACATTCAGAATCAACTTATAGTTTTGTTGCACAGTTGTTCTCCGCAATCCCGGAGTTAATTAACGTTGTATGAAGTCAACTGCTTAATTGCACAATATTATAATTTGAACTGAAGGAATTTCTTGTCATAACTTGAAACGATTATTCTAATCCTTGTATGTATAAACCAACTCTTCATCTGATGGAGTTTCTCAAAGGAACAATGGCCTCAAGAAAAAGTAATTATATATGTAACTAGTAACTTAAGCATAAAGGTTGTAACATATGACATGATATTGATCCCATAAGTTGATGTGAGAAGCTTTAGAGATGAAATAAACTAACGTGTCTGTCAACCCTCATACATTTTTCCAAAGTTTAGCTTAAGTATAAGAATCTAATCAGAATAGGAGCATTCTGCCGGAGTGGTGGTTATTTTTTGGATTTGCAAAGGCAAAAGCAAGTTTCACTCCAAAACAAGCTAATAAGATTAGGTGATTGTAGTATGTTTGTAATGCCTAACTAATCTTTTTTATCTACATGTAATGGATAGAATGGAAATAACTCAAGAAATAGAGGAGGTGTTCAATTAAAACTATCAATCAGAACCCATTTGGGATCATAGATTTCAGCAATAAGCCATGTCATCTTCTTCTTTGGGAGATGTACTTAGAAATTCATGAGGCCCCTGTGTACTGGAGAGCTATATATTGAAACAATAGCTAATGTACCCGATTTAGTGCCCAGGTGCATGTCAGACCCCTAGATTGATACTTAAATCGTGCCAACGTGATAGACATGACAGTAGGAGAATTAGACTTCTTGGAATAAAAGGCTTGAAAAGTTTTTAAGTTGTGTAAAGATATAAAACTTTGTGGCAGACTCAGTATTTTGTGTAGTGATTAATCCATCAGGCCTAGTTTAAAAAGAACCACTTTGCAAATTTTATGTTATTATTAATGATTATATTAAGACGGATAAAAATACGTCGAGCATATAGAAGTTAATCAACTTATCATTAGGCCGTCATTGGAATAGGTTACTACCAAGATGCCTCTTCCTTCATCTCAGTATAAATTATACCCACCTCAGCCCAAAGCATAACCAGTTCCCTAGTTGATAAAGCCACCTGTGTAGAAGTGTAGAATCTGAGGCTTTATATCATTCTCATACCGTCTCTGGACATTTTACTTCTCAATTTTAATTTCTATGACACATTGGTAAAAGAGATGACACCCTTCGACCAGCTTAATCTTGCCATTCCCTTCCTGGCAATCTCCTCACTGAGAAGCTCACAAAAGAAAGATATCGAAACATATCCATATTACTGTAGCTGAACGCGTTGGAAAGAGACAGAGATGGTCCACACTCAGAATCTTTCATAGATCTTCTTTTCATCATCAATTTGCACTAACCCACCTCCCACTAAATAAGCCATCAAGTAGCTTTTTCCCAACTTAAAAAGCCAAAACTAAGAACATACTGTTCTAAGATTACACTTAGCACAAGGGCAAACACTTGCAAGGCCTTGGGTCAACCAAATGTAGGATATCATAACACAATAGGCCCTATAATAGCCTGTACTGAGGTCAGGTTTAACTTCTATAAGCTTTGGACAGTAACTGTCATGACCCTACAACCATATAATCCATTAAAAAAATTAAAAAGTCTAGGGAAATAGGTTGATAGGCATCAGTGCATGGTCCACAAACTACATCGGATGGATACCTGTGACCTCTTTCTTCTTTATGTGCCAGGCTTCTTGTTACTACCAAACCTGAAGAAAGAGAGACACTGCAAACTTTCATCTTCAGTAGCACCCCTCGAACATGTTACCTGTATTCAGTTGAAGCCCTCGGTTTTCCTTTGTTAGCGGAGTTCAGGTGTTGTGAAACGAATAAGACTCCCATGACAACTATTAAGCAGCCAACGAGGGTGCTAAAGAAGAGAGCTCCGGGCTGCCGGGTCTGAATGAACCCGTAAACCCCACCGGAAGTCACCAGAATAATATCAGTAAGTCCATCACCAGAGAAGTCTTCAAAGACCAGGGCATGAGTAGGAGGCGCGGGTAATTCAATTGTTGCCAGAATACTTCCTCCGGGAGATATCACCACAGCCTCTAGATCACCAGCTGCAGCAATCACCTCTTTATTATTATCATGGGATCGGAGAGAGAAAGCCTTGAGAGTGGGAACGACCACATTTTCCATCATTCCAGATGGAGATGGCAGATTTGACCAAGTTGCACCGGTTGAAAGTTGCCATCTCCAAATGGCATCGTGACCATGCGAGCCTGTGGAATATGACGTAACCTGAAAAATATATAAATCAAACAAAATAATTAAGACAGAATAGGTCATGAGACATGAGAATTTCATTGGATCAACTAGGTGTAAAAAACAAGCTTGACTAAGTGGCAGCATGGGCATAAGAAGTTATAGATGGTAATCTTTATGTTTTGAACTCTTCATCACAAGTGAAATTACCGAAACAACTAAGGTGCATAAATGGGCCAGTTCAGCTACTAACCTCTCCTCTATTTGTCAAAAAGATGACATCACCATGGCTTCCTCTCCGATGCTTATGCCCATCATCTCTGCTTATCAGGATAGGTGTTGCCACCTCCAGACCGTGTGCATCAAAATTCCTACCAAAGCTTCTCGCAAAGTCTCCATGCTGGAATAAGCCAAATTGACTGTGATGGCAGATGGAAACATTGAAGAGTTGTTCCCGCACTGGAACACCTGACGTGGCAAATGCCCAACAAGGTTTCAACACTTCCATAGAGCCACTAGCAACAGTAACCTGAGCACCATTGTTCCCAACGACCTATAGGAAGGAAAGAAATAGGTAATCAGTAAACAGTATATGCCAACATAACCTGATTCAGCAAGATGACAAAGGGAAGAGTAGCAGGCCTCAAATAACAAATAGGACATATAAGTTCCAAAAGATGATCTGATCAGTAGCAATCCCAGAATATTAGAGAAGACACATAGAATACTATCCTGCAACATTCTGATGTTATGTCAGCCATGAGTTTGTACACTGGCATTATGAAATTGGACGGCTCATTTTTTGCATTCTCAACTTCTAGCATCTTCCTATTGAACCGGAAGAGCCTAAATCAGGAAACAATGAATGCTGCATTGGTGCACCAAAGGCATCAAACATCTACACCTTTGTCTTGTGGCATGATGAGATTGTAGTCACACATACATCAATTCCCAGTTTTTGCACCCAAACAGAAACCAGACAAATAATTAATAGAAGACATTGAGCTCTAATCATCAACCATAAATATTCATTGTTGAGAATGTGGTCCTGATAGAACAGAGGTCCAAGGATTAACTATAAATAGCTTTAATTCAACTAAAAGCCTAAGCTAGAGATACTTTAAGAGTCCATTTTGAGATTAATGAACATCTTTTGGGGTCGCTTAGGTATCAATAAATAGGAACATATAGATGATTTTTTTTTATAAAGTCAATTCTTTGATTCACATATCTGCTAATACATCTTACATCTTCTCTTTTATGACTAGTTTCTTACCATCTCTAGCCCCTCTCCTGATATTGCAAAATAAGTTCCATATATTCTTATCTTCCTAGTCTCTGACCTTATTCCAACCAGCATATTAAATTGCACTCTTGGACATAGATTGTAGTGCCGGTTGGCATGGGTTGATATGAATCGTGCTAGTGAATTATCAGCAACGGTATGAAATGGAATATCTCGATATTCCCTCACGGCCACTCATACGTTCATGCCCATCTATGCCACTAGGAATTAAACATATTTCACTTCAAACAAACTCAATTTGAGGTATATTTCGTCCCTTTCAATACCCCTTTTAATTTTTGGTGTTTAATCCATAAATTACACATCAAATTTTAGAAATCAAAGGGAAATTCCAGTTATCTCCTACTTATTTAGCCCAGCTTAGAAATTCAAAAATATTAAATCATGAGATAAGATCTAATTCATGTGTTACACTAATATTTAGTGTTGAAGGACTTTAAGTTAGCCCCTAAATATCTTCTAAGGCCCTAAAATGGTTTAAAGATTGATTTTTGGGTATTTCAAGGTCATTTAGTATGGGAACAGCACACTGACACGTTCCAATAATACTACCTTGCTAAGCCAAGGTCGCATACACCGTACCTCTAGCACGACAATCCTTGCTCCTAGGTATTGAAAGACTATATAAAAGTTTTACTGGATCTAAAAGGCTTTCAAGGTCTCACCAAAGCTAGTTACCATAGATCAAGTTAGCAAGTCTAGCATGGAGTGGCGGTGAGCAAACAATAGAATCAAGCTTAGATTACTAGCAGTCCAAAAATATTTGTCACCTCGAAACATAATGCTACTCTCTGACCATTCACACCTAAAGGTTGATGGAAGTATCCAGCAAGCTATTTATTTCTACAAATTTACAAAAGCATATTTCTAATTCTTAATGTGTCCTTATACCTTCTTTAGCAATAAAATAGATTAGCATGTTATATTGAATTCCAGTCCAGCCAAAGATAGAAGATATTATTAGGCAACATTATCTATAATTTTGCAATATATTAGTGTTTTAGATATCAACCCATAACTAGTCACAGAAGATACTTCAATCATATTCATACGATAAGTAGCAGTAATATGTGGGAAATGATGCACCTGAACATGATCTAGAACTCCATCTCCATTAATATCAGCATGAAGGCCTCCCTCTGTTAGATGAAGCTGCCAATACAAGCGTGTAATATATCATACCTAAACCCCAGATGCAATAGTGTCTCTTGATATAAGTAGAAACAAAAACCGAAAGAATAAATCTGGATTGATGAAGTCCTACTTATACATCAAGTATTAAAAAGATTAGAGATGAAGTCCTACTTATACATCAAGTATTAAAAAGATTAGAGATGATTACAGTAGCCAAAAAAGAAATAAATCACTCTATGATCTCAACAAAGTTCAACTTTGGTTGCACTTGCTGAGAGTTGTCCAAACAACAATGAACTATATGAATTTTGATATGTATCCTTGAACATTAAGTACTTGCCCTTTTACAACAACAATTTCAGAAATCATGATTAACCCAATGTGTTTCAATCCATGTGCCCTTAGCAAATTAGTTACTTTCTACACAACAACTGAGAATTTAGGATGCTGTTCCTTTTCCATCTATCATTTTAGGATCATTTAAAACAGAATTTCTTGCACTAGCCTTTTTTGTTCTTGAATAGCAGTCAAGAAGTAATATTGCTATGAGCATATCAAATGCATCTCAACCTAGTAATAAATTTTAAATTTGTAACCAAAACAAAAAAACAAAAACAAATAGAGATATAAAATATCTACTTTGAGATAGAACTATAAATTTCCTTCAGTATCAAGGTACTTATCTATAAGAAATAAAAGAACATGTTCATAATTAACTAGGAAACCGCATTATGAAAATACAAGAATAAGATTACTGTTTTCAAATAGAAAATTTGTTTAAATGCTGATATATACCTTGCAAATGGTGCGTCCAGAAGCCAGATGGACAGCCTCTATCCCTTCCTTTTCATGTGCAACAACCACATTAGGGACCCACCAAACTTGGGTATGATTTGTTATGGTAGGAATGTAAAGAGACTTCTGAAGTCACAAAAGACACCGCAGAAACAAATGGTTAGAACTCTATAGCTCCGATAGGTTCATAGGAGGTAAAATCAAACAAAAATTAAGCATTACAAGGCATCGAACCTATGTTACCAACCTAGAACATGTTCCACATCTGTAGCAAGTGACTAACTACATCTTACAACCCACAAAGGTTGTAATATAGTTATTTACATATGATTTATGGTACAAATTACTGATTATTCAGCAGTAGAAAAGCAAAAAAGAAGTATTATCATTGAACTTTAAACAGAAAGGCATAAGGTGAGGAACAATATAACTAAGAACAACAAATGTTAACACCACATACACAAAATTTTGTGAAATGAAAAGAATCTACAGTACTTCACTTCTCATTTTCTACAAGCAGATGGAGTCAACAGATTGGCAATGAATATCTACATATATGCAACACTAAAGAAAGACAGGAGAAAACATTATACGTAATTCCTATTAGTCAGAAAATCTATTAGAATCAACTCAGAGAATAAATATACAGATAAAGTATCTTTCTGGTTATGCAATCCATTCAAACACGAATAACTGAAGACAAGCTTGACAAAAATGCACAAGAGGAGCATTTCCATGTTCACATATGAAACATGTCTGCTGCAATTATCCTTGAACATGTTCTAGTATAGGTTGACCAGTTGACCTTGAATTTCAAACTTGTTGTGAATGTTGCCAAATATGTAATTCTCTTGGTTAAGTTATTAATGATACATCATTCATTTTGTTGTTTTCATGTATTAAGAATACTCTTGTTTTATTTTATCTTATTATTTTACTATTTGAACAACCTTCCATCCACGTAGTGCATAAAGGGACTTGCCTAGCACCTAGGTTGTAAGTTGTCCTTGCCCACCTACTGCCTACAGTCCTTTAAAGTTTAAACTTAGCTAGAAACAATAATGGAACCTTTTCACATATATAAAGTTATAAATATAGACCAATGTGGAATAATTTGCGTCCAGCAAACCACCAAAAAACATTAATTTTCTTAAAAACGAACTTCTCAATTGGAATTAGCCTGGCGTGTCTTCAAACTTTTGACAGTTGGAAATTTTGCTGACACAACATTACACAAAAAAGAAAAGAAAAGAAATTTTATTATTTCCTCCAGATGGCATGAAACAGTTGTAGCATGGTTGTGCCTTAAATACAAGGTCTAAATGGACCGATGTAATTGTAGGTATGGCTTCATCATCTTATGCCTGCATTTGACATGCTTCACATGTACCAGGGTTAAGGAAAAGCAAACCATACAGAAATAAGTAAAACGGTTCGAAACATATAAACAAGTCAGCATAATAAGCACCACAAAAATAAAACTATAAGGTAAATGCTCATGAATATGTATGATCATTGCTACATATGTTTGAAATAACAAAAATTCTAGTCAAATGATCCTAAATAAAGTTTGGCTGAAATTTTCAGAGATGTTCTTGGTTTTAGAAAGGAAGAAAATTTGTGAACCTTCTTTTACTAACAGTTATAAATGGATAAAATGCCATAATAAGTATGTACAACACCAAGCATAAGCCCTACCTTCTTGGATTTTGCTGAGCCAGCATAATTTGCAGCCTTTCCAATCACACTAGCAATTTTATTAGAGGAATCTTTACCAGGTGGATTGTGTTCGGCAGGCTTGTGAAATGTAGTCGTCGTAGTTTTTCCGGGTGTTTTCTTCAATGATTTCCTCTTATGCTTCCTTAAATGAGCTAGTTGTAAAGAAGTATCCTCTCGTCTATCCTGGTGATATGATAGTCACAAACTTAGCCTGTAGTTTCATATGTTATCCTCAAAAGAGGAGCAAAGTGCAGTTAATTCTTACCCAATGATGAGGCATGACGCCAAGAATTGATTCCCTGAATTCTCTACATTCAAACTGCATGCAACAATTATCTATTAAACTCAAACTAAAACAAGAGTTCAAATAATCAAGTGGCCAAACAAGTTATCATAAAGGGTACGACCAAGCAACTGCTATCAGTAAGATCAAATTTCATGACCAAAATAAAATAAAAAACTACATAATAAGAAATTTCATCCATAAACAGCCAAAGTAATCTTGACAGTCTTTAGAAAAGTAGTCAACTGTTGTATTTGATCCTAATCTTCATTCCTGTCTATGTAAGGATGCTCAGAAAGGGAGTGGTTTTGCAGTGTCATACAAAAGTACAAAACAATCTTACAAGTGCATGAAGGAATTAACTGTTGAACATATTACATGTATCTGTAGACCAACATCAATTCACACTGGGAAATGAATATATCCATCTTGCACAAAAACTAAAGATGGAAACTTCTCTCTTTTATAATCAAGGAAATATAGTACTGTTTCAACCAAACCACTGTGCACCAAGGAATTCCATATTGACCATCATGAGGTTTGCCATACAATATTTATCAAGCCACAGGAAGTTGGTGCCACTATGGGATAGTACCTAGATACTTCCCCCTGCTGACCCTATGTGATGCCATATCTAACTCTACTGACCTTGTGCAGGTCATTCTGAACCAACACAAATTATTTGGCTCGAGAATGTGCCACCTCATGCCAATGACAAGGCAACCCTTGCGACATGCTAAATGATGTTAACTTATGCATAAGCATACCTCTCCAGGATGACGACTATTTAGGGCATGAGCATCCAGCTTATAATTGTGTTGTGGAATCAACATTGATGCATCCGAAGACTTTTCCTGGATATTCTGAAATACCAAACAGTGGGTGAGAGAAAAGATCATCATAATCTGCTTAATCAGATTAGCAATAACATTGAATATTGTAAATAAAGAATGATCTCATTTTCTAACGAATTACAATAAAGGGAGACTGGATGGCACATGATAGAAACAACATGTCCCATGACCAGGACAGCAACAATTTTACTCAATTAATGAACTACAGAGTAATAGGTAAGAAAATTCTTTTTGGAGAGTTGGTCCATATTCTAGAGAATATGAGGAGAAAAGAATCATACATCATTCTTCCGACTCCATCGCAGTGTTCCAGTCCGACCAGCAAAAGCATAAAATGCAAAATGGCGCAGATCTACAGCGTCAGTCCCAGATTCCTGAAATTAGATTTAATTCGCATTAATAAAAGTTAACAGAGTATACTAAAATGGAATAAGTGTAAGTGATTGTGAATCCATGTTAAGTTGATTTAGTTCTATTACAGTTGAAGTTTAGCATATATAACAACTGGTAACAATGATACCGGTCGGATATGTAGTTAACCGATAATGGTGAAAGAAAGCTGAAATGGTCCACATAAGTTATCTGCAGCCAACACAATGCTCCCTTTCTAGCACCAAAAAGTTCTAGCTAAAACAGAGAGGTTTCAGTCGAAAAATACAAAACAATCTACATTTTTTGGTTTTTGTAGGATTGATTCAAAACTATATGAAACAGTCTAAGACTAGTAAAAAAACTCCACTAAATTTAGTAAATCTAAAACAACTGGCTATAAATGAGAGAAGCTTGTTCGTTTAGGGCCAAATAGGTGAACTAAAATGACTGAAAATGCGAGTTCATTAATCAGTTCTAGAGGAAATTTTTCTCAACAGCCCATAACCTATATTTATCGTTCTTCCAAATAAATTGTATCTTTCTATCCCTTGCTTCCTATAGGTCTTTCAAGTGTTTAGGGGATATAGACATATAGTAGCTTAGTACAAATGGAGTCTTTTAATTTTCTTGCTATAGGTCCTTGCCCAGCTTTGCAAGAATGGCTCAAAATCAACAATGTTTTCAAACCACTCATCAAGGATGACAACATCAGAGAAACAATACAAGGGCTATTTGGATCATGAATAAGAAAATGAATAGAAGCAACCTGGTCCCCCAGACTCCAACAAGTCTTCTCTTTTCTGGCAAAGTGTCAAAGACCAGGAAATAAGTTCAATCAAACTTGTACATTGTGATACAAAAGGTTTAAGCAGCAATTTATTCTGTTCGAGTAGAGATTGTAACTCGTAGCTCATTGCAGAGTACCTAATCTTCTTCTCTTATAGTCTTATACATATTCAAAACAATATTATCCAAAAGTTAAAGAACCTAGAACGACTATTTCAAAAGCATAAAAAGGTAAGAATGAAGAAATGCTGTGAATGCTGGATTAATTTACTAGTTATGTTTTTCTATAGAAGTGAAAGTATTTTATGTTCTTTATAACTGCAAAACCAAACTACCACTGACCAAAACTCTTATTGGTCACACTTAGAGCCAACGTTGATTGTGCTGGTGGTGGCATGGTACCTGGCACACCTCCGTGCCAAGTCATGCCGACATGCACACATTGGCACACCCTGTGTCGAGCCGACTAGCACATGTGTATGTCCAGTTAAGCCAAATCAACAGGGTACGTGCCGACCGATGCCAATGTGCAGCCTATTTTTTGTAAAAAAAATTATTTTCATCAATCAACTTTAGTGTTATTCTTATGCCAATAAATGAAGTCATCGTCATCACTCATAATTAAATATTATTAACAATATTTAATGTAATATTTTTAAGTTATTCTTGTGCCTGCAAATGAAGTATTTGATCCTCTCTATCATTCTACGTTTAACTAGATATTATTTTTTAAATTAAATTATAATCAAATAATAATATGTGTTGACTATTATTATATGTTTAATTATAATATAATTGTTCAATCGTTAATATTAGCTTTAATGAATGTCTTCAATCATATTATATGTTGAATAATATTTATATTTGACTATTGTTATATCTTTAATAAAAAGACCATTTACAAAAATAATTTAAAGGTAAAGGATTGTAATGTAAGTTTTAATACATATGTTCAAACAAAAAACTAAAAATTGGCGTGCCGAAGACCCAAAAATATTTTTTAATATCCTCAACTTTTTATTAAAGCTATGTTAGAGACGTGCCACTGTCACAGAAGGGTATGTCAATGATGGCACAGTACGGCCATCATTGCTTATAGCATAATCATAGAATACAAGAAAAAAAAATTTTGAAACTTTATCCAAATGCGCACCTCTTTCTCGTTGGCACTTCTGCGGTGCAGCTCACCATCTTTCTCTGACATCATAGCTTCCTCAAATAGATCCATGGAGCTCTATGCAGTTCAATGTAAATTATTAGAATTTCAGTTAGAAGAAATTGGGAAAGACTAGCACGTGAAATCCGGCCACAATCTTTTAGAGAGAAAACGTCTCACTTCAGTTAAAGAAGTACATGAATAATTTTTCATGATGATTAGTATAATACTAAATTAATACAAGGGAAATTATAAATTAGTTTTGCTATAATGTTGAAGTATCAACTCATCATAGGTGTACCAAAATTACAGGAAAAATAACTATAAGATATGTCAAGATTCATTAAAAAGCATATGCTACAAGATAATGAAGAAGACAAGGAACATACATGATGTTGCATTTCCATCCTCCCTCCTACAATAATCAATCCTGCATCTCCATGTTTTAATGTATAATTGCTTATGGAAATTGCAATCTCCCGATGGTGAGCATTGTGGGGAAAGTCCTCCTAAAAAGGGATTAAAGCCCATTAAAACTTGTTAAAGATAACAATAGGAAATTGGGGGACATGATAATTTCAGTTCTTTAATGCACCTGTAGGTTATTTTCCCATAGCTTTTTAAGATTGTGATCAAAACACATAACTGACCAGCCTGACGTGACAACAACCAAAACCTGCTTCTTTATATCACCATGCCTATATGAACGATCGACAACACCTACAGCCATTGCAACAGGACGTCTCCCAGATGCTATCCGGACTTTGTCAGGCAACAAAGAAACCTCGGCTAGGACTCTTGCTTCACTAAACCCTTCATCTACACGTCTATTGTGGGGCTCCAGAACCTGCAAGGATCAAGATTCAAGTTTATTCAGTGGGGCAGTAGTACGGCACAGTGTGTGCCAACCTTTTGAATGCTGTCATGCCAATCCATGACGCACGTGGATTGTAGAGCATAACTACGGATCAAAAGTTAGCTTCTTTGTAAATTTATTGCTAGTTAAGAAAATAGGAGTCTTTAGTGACTGCTGTCTACATATGTGATAAAAGTCATGTGGGCATGGTAAGCCTACTACATACAATTCACTTTCCTCTTCAAAAAAATTCAGGTTCCTTTTCACAACAAGTCTTCTTCTTTACTTGGGCAATTGTTCCGACATTCTATTTTCTTCATTTGCGCTATCACAGTAGCGTCCGCAGTGATATGGTTTGGCACCACACATCATGGCATGCATGTGCTGACACCTTGTTGATTTGGCAAAAAGCACATGTACATGGACTACAGGATCCATTCATGACTGAGGTCATACTCCATGCTCGAAATAATCGGTCTAGAATACTGAAAGAAAGCAGCAAATATCCAAAATTTCACATCCCAATCTAATCAGAAGCCAACTCACTTGGATTTTTGCATCGTCGGTCGCCACGAGGACCTCGTTTTTTCCATCACCGTTGAGATCAGCTACCACCGGTGGCGGCAGGCGCTCGGCTTCATACTTGATCGGATACTCCTCGGAGAAGTGGACCCACGCCTCCCTAAAGGAGAAATCACCTTCGTGCTGAAAGGAACACAACCCAAAAGACCCAAGACTCGAATTTAATCCCAAACACTCGAAACATAACTGGACTCGAAGATAATTAGAAGGCTCCAAGGTTGAGAAAGGATCTGTTACCTGGAGAGAGAAGAAGATGGCGAAGGCGGCGAGGAGGAGGATGCTGAGATCGCGTTTCCGCATCTCTGCGGCCTTCGGGAGGGGAAGACGAGGTGGAAATCGAGCAGACGTTTCTAAGGTCGACCTGGTTGGTTTAACGGTTTTGGATCCGGAGTTCGAGTTCGGATTCTCTCCAGTGCATTGGACATGATCCGAGATTTTGGTGCTCTTTTTCGTGCAAGTTGCAAATAAAAAAGAAATATATAATTTTTCCTTTAGGCTCCAAAATCACTTCCTTTCTAATTCAAAAAATCTTAAATTTAGTCCTTATTTTTATGACTTAAATGAGATTTTTAATTTTTCTATTAAATTTAACTGAGCACTATAGTTATTTTGATTATTTCGTAGCATTATCTTAAAATCCGTATGTTTTCTCTAGTAAACACAATAGGGTATTTTAATTATTTTAATACTATTCAGTTAAGTTTAATAAAAAAATTAATCGTCTCACTTTAATCATAAATATAAAAACTTATTTGAGACTATTAGATTAAGGAACTCTAGATTCGTAATCAAACATCAAATTATCTCTATTCTAATTAAAAACAACATTCAAGTTATTTCACACATAAGCCCAATTATATCTTTTGATTTGATTAAAATTGTTTTAAGAATCATTTCTCCTCTCTTACCACTCACATATCTTATTCTACAAACAAAAATTTTCATGACACTTTCAGAGAAATTCTTGAGTCTTTCTGCGCCAGCCATAGCAGACTAAGGCTCTTCTAGAGGGCCTTCCCACTGACTGCCTGCTTGCCCGTCTCTCCTCTCTTTTCCTCTCTCCTACTTCTTCCTCAATCTATAGCTGTTGTCCCTCTTTCCCCCCTCGCCTAAAGAGCAGGAAATTTACATATCAGACAGCAATTACTCGTCTTTCGCTCTTTAGTAGTAGCCTAAATCACCTTCCAGTCCTTTTTCTGAGAAAACCTGTAATGTGCCATGGATTTCTCATGACTTTTTTAATAGAAAATCAATGTACTAAAATAACTCTGTGTCGTTCTGTATTTATTCAAGGCTTCTTTAATATCAGAACCATATCGCAGATGTACAGAAAGACAATTAAATTATACACTGAGCTTAAGATCACATATAAGTATGAAAGAATAGTCATTTCTTTCACTTCTCTCTGGACTGTAAAGACAAAGGGATCCAACAGTGAATAAATTAGTGCATGAAATACTTCATACAGAACGTAGACAAGAACGACGAAATACGAAAATACTCTTAAGGAAGCATTATCCTATATAGGTACACTTGAGTATGATATAGTGTAGATCGTGGAAGACAAGAAAGATTCCCTAAGAACTAGCGAACTAGTAGCTATCCAGTTCAACGGCCGTTGCCTTGAGGAGCTGGAGAGGTGTTGCCATTCCTCTTAGCACTACTGAACGTGCCTGTCACACTTTTACCCATGAACTTCCCAGCTTTGCTTAGACCACTGCCCACTGCACCAAATCCACTTCCAACCAGCCCGACACCAGCCCCAAGTCCTGTACCAACCAGTCCAACTCCTGATCCGACCAATGAGGCTGCCCCACCAAGGGCATCCATCGTGCTTCCGATGAGCCCAGCTTCCTTCATCCTCCTCCTCTCCTCCATGGCCCTCTTCTCTAGTTCTAGAGCCTCTAGCTGCTCTTCTTTTGTAAATGGATGATACAAGACCTGCAACAACTCGGAGTAGTAAATTACCAGACCACTGGATACAGAGGTAAACAGATAGCATAAACATACATGGCTCATATGAACTGATAGCTCCATATGGCATAGATTAGAGTATTTGTATCAGTTTCTCTAGCGAAATATAGAAAATTTGGCTCCTTTTTCTATTTTCAAGAAGCACTCTTTTGTACTTATCAACATCAAAATCCCTATTCCATTCTGTAAACATTTATGTATTATTTATGTTTAAGCTTATTATCTATTAATTTTTTAAAAGTTATGCTATTCAGCACTTCAAAAGATCATATATTGGTAAGGATAGGGAAGCTACAGTGCTTCTCTACATTTAGAGAAGCACTGTAGCTTTCTCTGGATTCAGGGAATGGCTAGGGAAACAGATGTGAAAGGGTTTTTATCAAAGTTACAGGCAGGAAATGCAGGAGACTCAAGATTGAACTAACCCACGCATCTGCTCCCCTCTCAATCCACCTATAACTCCCATCTTCCAGAATCTCATTCCCACCCCCTCATCGAGAGCAGCCAGCCCGATGTTTTTATGCAGCGGAGGACCATTTATTATGGGGACTTACCAATAAGGGAGATGCACAGAGGAAGAGAAGGCAGATGTTTGTTATAAACATTACAGGAATGGATCGCATATGTTGGTTTATCATTGCTTGGAATTCATTGATAGTGACTTTTGTTAGTTATAGAGGGACTACTTTACTCCTCTTTTTTCTCAATCAAGTCACTTTCCCTCATTCTAGCTCATTTTCCTGACTTACAATTTCTCATATTATGATTTTCAAGATCAACTTCTGGGATCTGAACCAGATGTGAATGCTCTTATAAACTCATTCACAAAAAAGATTAATAAATCTTCTGTCATAATGCCTAGTTCATAGATGTACGCAATCTCCACTAAAAAATAATGCTATTCTAGGAAGATCGCACAAGTGGAAATATGAGGGCTGCCACTCAGATACCGATCCATCAATGAATCACTCTTCATAGCTGGGCACTAGCAATTCATTGGGGAAACAGGTGATGATATTCATGCCTAAAGATAAATCACCATTAGATGAAGCTGAATTTTATCAATGACTCGGTTTGCTGAGCCCAGATTTCCAATCTCATAATTGTATCAAAACTAAAAGTTCCTTTGTCCTCTTCAATCTTACACCTTTAAGAGTGAACGAAAAAGATGTACGAGAGAATTGGTCGGAGTAGAAGTTTCTGAACAATACATGCTTCAGATGAACAGCATGTCCCTAGTGACAAATAGCTTCATCCTAGATTAGAAATTCACAGTGCAACAGAAGAAAAAATGGTAGAAAGAATGGTCAAAAATATGAGGAATACGTCTATACAGAAAATCAAGTGCATACTACTGATATGATCTAGTCTTTCAAATGGAGCTGAAAGTTCCATTTGTGCAGGCATATTTCCAGTGTGCCATGTGACAACTCACAATTAAATTTTTAGCACTTCTATTGCCATCCATAATGAATATAATAATATCGTAATTGAGATAGGCATATATTTTCACTTGCATATGTATTAAAGGTTAGATGTGGCTTCATAAGTCATTTTGGGCCACATAGTTGTACCTCCATCCTAGCAGCTAAAAATGGTGGATTAAAGACATACTTCAAAATCAAAGATGTACTTTTGGAAAGTAAGTGCATGGCTGAAGAACATCATATTGGAAATGCTGATTCTATGGTGGATAGAAATAATTAAGGAATTTTGCCACTAAAACATTCTAAACAAATTATATTTAAGGTTTTGTATCACCTCAATATAACATGATTTGCATTAAGCCATTTTTGCCTCTTATCCTATTTCACATGATAAACATTCTATTCTAATAGAAAAGAACAATTAGTCAATATGTAAGCATAAGAATCAGTTTTAAGGAGTGCACTTATCTTAGCAAACATGCAACAATGTGTTGACAAATCTCTTTCAAACATCCAACTCCTTTATGGTTCACAATTTTGGACATATCCAGATTACCCGAAATGGATCAAGAAGACTGCACGGCCGAAACGGGCCAAACAGCCCAATACGGGTTGTTTAAAGATTTTGGTCGGATCCGATTCCCCAAGACCCCAGCTACCCTCTTTTCAAATTTTCAACTTTTACTCTATCCCTCACTCTCTTTCTCTCAAACTCTCCTCCCACTCCTTAGATTTCATCAAGCTCATCCGACGCCCGATCTGAAGCTTTTTTAGTAAGTCTGCACTCTAGTGAACTCTAATGAATATTTTCTCTCTTTTGGTTTTCTTTTCTTTTGTTTTTTTTGTTTTTTTTGTTTCTCCTCTCTCTCTCTCTCTCTCTCCCACTCTTTAACTCCTTTTCTCTGCCTCTCTTACTACTGCAGAGCAGTAGAGAAAAGAGAGATTTTTTTTCATCTCACTTCTACAGTAGTCATTTACTATCGCAAAGTTTATCGGATTCAGCTCGGTATTTATCATAGTTTTAACTTTTAAGTAAGTAATTGTTTTAGTTTTTAAGCTTCATATGTGAGTAATTTTTATTTTTTTATTTTTCTGCCATTTCCTCAAAAAAATTAGTAAACTTTTTGCATTTTGAAATAATTTTTAAAATTTCTATAATTAAAAAATAGTCTGATACGGTATCAGCTAATACAAACATCTAATATCTATAATTTTTTCAGGTGGTTGATCCCGACCTCGATACTCAAAACCTTGATCAGGAGAAACACTAACAACTAATATATAACAAATACAGCTCATAAATGGAAAATTAATTGGCATTCATAAAAAATAAAACATGGATATAATTTAAAACATTCACGAAATAAACATGTTTTTATAATGCAAGAGATGTACTATTGTAAATGCTATTTCGAACTAAAAGGAGTGAACAAAGCAAGTGATACAAAGCAAGATACTAACCTTTACAGTAAGTGTCCCTCTGTCTTTCTTATCTTTAACCTTTAATGTATCTAGTGATGACAGCAGCCCCAGCTCAAACTCCTTGGAAACCTCCGCTTCTAGATCAATCAGTGATAACTTGGCTAAGCCCAGCTTCTTATCCTGTTTAAGTTGATCTTCATCATAAACCTGCAAATACAAGAGCAACCAAAAATCTGATATTAATTGCTGCATCCAACAGAAAATTAATGTATTATTTGGCCCATTAAATATAGTTTTAAATTCCAATACTAAATCAACCAATGAATAAGGGGTATCAGTTTGAGCTCAGCACAAAATGTGAATCTTGTGTAAGGATAGTCCAGATGTCCATCCATTTATAAGATTACAAAACATTATTAGCTGGGACATTGCTGGATGCTTTTTCCATTTGGTCCAGATGCCCATCTCCTTACATGATAGCCATGAAATAAATGCCAAAAATTTCTTAATATTTAACTTAAGTGATGAAATTTTTAGTTCCACACTAATGTCTAGGTAATAGGTCGTGGGTCAGTTTCAGAATTGACTCATGACAAAACCCAGCTCAAATACCTTTCTACTATCCTTTCTGTCAGATTCACATGAGAACAACTCTCTAAAATCAATTATTTTCCTGACAGAGGTTGTATAAGTACCAAAGGGGATAAATTTAAACCTATATTCATATGAGTTAACTAACAGCCAAAGGCAGATGTGTTCATTGTTTCAATATTCTCCTAGAAACTAGAAAATGAAAGATTGTAACTCTAACAAAAGCTGCAGAAATTCAGCAAAGATTGCATGTCTGAATAGAAGGAAGAGATGAGAAGACAACATAAAGCCACAAATTACTGATCTTTACGAGAAAATGGTTCAGATAATGACTATTGTCAGTTTGTCACGACCTGATTTTGGAATAATGACCGGCCACGTACAAGAGAAGTACTTGAGATACAAGAGCTTTAACATGTATATTCAAAACCCAATATGGTAAAAGAATCAAATGCATAATAAGAACTTTCTTTTACATAACCCAAGTACTAAGTAGCTAATTGGACTCCTAATTGAACATTGGTTATAAATGCTAGGACTTCATGTTCTCAAAGTACTCTCTTAAGGTATATTGTCGGTCATGATTTTGAAATCGGGTCGTGACAACTATTATATGAGAACATAATAAAAGGATGTAGCACACAACTAACAGACAATTCCAGAGGTAAACATGGATTAAAGCACACACCAATTAAAAGAAGAGTACCCTTGGAAATATATTGTACCTCAAAGAAAAGAGATTGTGTTTCCTTGTCTTCAGCAATCAACTCAAACGTTTCATTCCATTCGGGATTGAGATTGTCATCAATTACTTTTGTTTTAACCTTGAACATGGGACGTACATAAACAACCACATAAGGATCAGATTTACCAATATATTCCTTATTTTTCAAATCATTTGCTTTTACTACAGTCACTGAAAGCCTGCCCTGCGGTTTAAGCTCCAGCTCACTGCAAGAAATTACATCTTAAGTAAGATTACCATATAATCAATACCATATGTATAGATCAATTTGTTTCATTAATGCTGAAAAATAAACAGAAGAACAAAAAAAATATGAAGTAGATCAAACTATTTAATCCATTTTGTTCAAAAAGCAACATAAAGATCCTGCCAGTATTTGATAAACATAACTAAATCAACACAATTGAAATACATATACGAGCATCACATGAAGAGAAGAAAGATCTTCATGTATTAAAATCAATTTGAAACATGGAATAGACACAGAAAGTATCTAACTATCTATTATAGAGACATGGAATAGGAATAGCTGACAAATTACAGAATATTAAAGGAAATACTACAATTTCAAAAACTATAAACATATTTCAAGAGTCTAATACTTCCTCAATACCATTATCGATATCTACAGAGGTTGGTCTTGATTCCAAAGAACAAGGTTGATGTTGACATTTTTATGTCTTAGCACTTCATCTTGCAGTTGATTCTGCCAAAGTACAATTTTGACAACACAGTACAACCTTCCTTTGGCCCATATTGTGAGCAAATAACTTGATTCATCAAATTAAGCAGTTCAACCTAAGGCTGAAATGGAGAAGCTTATATGAAAGTGCAGAAAAAAAAAAAGTATTGTGGTGCAGAGTAAGTCTAAAATGCACAAAAACACCAGAAAGATATGAAACAAAAGAAATAGGCACAAATGATGGAATAAAGAGATCATCTCTTGTGCCTTAGTTACAATAATCATAAGGATGGAAAATTGGTGATGTTAGAAAGGCACGAGTAAATACTTTAGGGGGTTTACAACGTTGTTATATTTCCCCTCAAGTTTACCATAAACAGTTGTAGAAATGATGGAATCTGATGTTACAGGGCAAAACTGAAACACACACCAAAAATCAACGGCAAAAGGAGGCATCTTTTATTTTTTCATCCTTGCTCCATCCAGATGCCAATGTATCAGCAATAGTTAAGGGAATCAGTTATGGACTTATAGTGGCTGTGAAGTATTTTCCCTGGTTTACTATCCAGCCAGAAAAATTGGTTGCAGATGCCAGATTTGAGAAGAAAAAAAAAATGACATGGAAACTGGAACCTTCTGAGGAAAATCTTTAATAGAGTATTAGAGTTAAAAATGAAGTCGGCTTTTGAAGACACTAGAGCTTATCAATATCATATCCGCTGCAAGCAACCCCAAAAGAACAAATTGATGAATGGGCAGAAGAGACTACAAAGATTCAGTTATACATAAAAAATCTAAAACAGTTTGCCTGATAAGTTCTAACCTGAATCAATCTCAAGGATGATAAAATATCCATTGATTCAGTGAAGAAAGAATCTTACCTCATATCTACATCTACTCCGCCAAGTGGCACAACAATCCTATGAGGCCACTGAAGCATGTCGGAAACAATCGACTCCACAGTATCCTATTCGATGGGAACAAAAAGGCCAGATTCATAGGTACTTCTAGACATGGGCTACTACAGGAAGTGAATGGTACAAAACTAGTAAAAGCAAGATACTTACATCAATCATGTCTGAAAGTCCAGGGATAGCAGTCAGGCTTCCTCCCACAGCCTTCAATGTGTAATCAATTCTAGGCTTTGGCTGAAATAAATATTCATAACATTATTTCAGGCAATATAACTATTCCAAATAAGCATTTTCTTGAAAAAATTGCAAATGCATCTATATTTAACTATCTATAATTCTAGTATAGAATGTGCCTAATAATTTATGACAGAATATATCTCCATATAGTACCACTGGAAGCAAAGCATGTGTAGTGCAAAACTTTTTATAGGTTAACCATATGATTATATTACTTGGCAAATTTAACTTTACTCTGATAGTCATTGATCAGATATTACATATGTAGCTCCTCTAACAACAGTTATCACAGCATTAAACATGCTCTCTCTATTTCATACGAGGAAGCACAGTAGTTCCATACTATAGGTGTCATATAGGATAATATATCAGATAAGATACTTATCAAATATTTTAACAATCCAAATATTGCAGGTATGCTTAAATACTTCTCGAATAGTTCTAAGAGACCTATAGAGATAGTCCAATTGAAGGAGACTAATATCTTTGATTTCTCCAGAAGATTTCCTTTGCGAAATATGTTGATCTTATTTTCTATTTTGAGAAACCATTTATGGATGTGTGCGTGTATGTGTGCCAATAGCATTTCTTCCACCATGCAGATCAGCATACATGACCATGCTATGCCAAATAACTAACTACAAACTTTTTTTACTAAAATGATAATGTCATTTTATTGTGACATTTACACCACCAGCTGACAATTAATATACATAATTGATAGAAACATATCTTAAGAAGTATAGGTGGATAAAATCAGTCATACCTCAGCAAGGAGAGCAACAACAACAGCAGAGATGCAGGGAATCTCTTCAGAAAGTTGAAAAATGACACGGATTACAGTAAAAACCTGAAGATCTTTTAGCTGCAAAGTTTTAAGAACAATACGATATCAAAAATTATTGTAATAAAATAGAATGCCTTTTCTTTTCTGGCAATTTTACTATAGAGAACAGAATACAATTTAAAGAAACCGAAATCTCAAAGACTAATCTCTCATTTCAAGCTAAACAAACAAAAACCTGAATGGGTAGTGAAGCAACAACTGCTTCAACTGCAAGAATTATGCTTGGGTCTCCACCCCATCGGAAGTCAATATCCATTGTAATTTGGCCTTTCTTAAGGCTCTGAACACGGATACCTTCACAAAAATTAATAAATTCTTTTAGAGAAAGTAACAGGCGTGATTTCTCCAAACTCTATTACAAAAAGAGAAAATTAAAATAAATTACAATAGATGACTTCCCAACATTAACAGAATAAATTTGTAGGATATAATAGAAATGATGATAGGTGGACTAGCATCACCAAGAACAAAAAAAAGGAAGCAAAGAAAAAAGAAGAGATGTCCACAAGGTTGAAACTGGAAAGATGAGCAGAAAGTTCCCTAGAATAGAGTATCCTACATCAGGTTGTCTATAGGGAGACAAGAAAAAGATAGACACCATAATATTTACCAATCATAAAGAAAAACATAAAGCATGAAGAGATATCTAATTAAAATTTTAAAAGATGATATGCAGTTATGCACAAGCATTTGCACCTGAACTAGCTTTAAACCTTCATTGTAATACAAGTTAAAGGCAGTTCTGGGAAGTAATTTGTATTTTAATATAAGAAGTTTACTAGTTTAGCTTGAATCACGTGATGGTAAAGAAGTGAGTGTTTATTTACAAAGTCTGCTCTCTGAGTGAAGTCCTTCCTAAAACGTTACATTTTTTTGCTTCAATTATAACAACATCAAAATCTGCCTATAGGGCACCAGAAAGCAACTTTAGGCAAGAAACAGTCCTTACATGTTTAAATCTTTCTTTCTGTAGCACATAAATGGAAGGATATATCTTATTGGTCACAGTTAGTTTACTTGTCAAAGATAATCACCTATGATATCACGATACAGACAAGACAACTAAAATGAGAAGCAGAAGTGAGAAATATTACTTTATAAGTTTATATATCCATTGACAGCAATACCAAATTATCACTTGAGCAATAGAATGATAAAAGAATCCACCTTTATAATTTATATATCAAACGAAGTATTAAAATACAGTTGTAACCTTGATCAAGTAAGCCATAAATATGATTAGAATCATTGAACGTAAGATTGCAAAACAGTCACATAGTAAAGCATGTAAACTCATCTCACTCATTATTTATATGTTTCCAGAGAACTCAAAGTAAGCTAATGACATTAAACCAACAAAGCGAGGAAGTACTGTATTCTCAAACTTGTACTTTGTTTAAAAATTTAAATACAAACCTTCAATCTTTGGTGGCACATGTCCAAGAAAAAATTTGCTGAACTTAAGTGACGATATTCCAGCCGGTCGATAGTCATCAAGTAGTGGTTCAACAGATTCCTTAACGACCAGAGTGGCTGCCTAAAACCATATACAAAATGGAAATTAGTAACAGATTTACATAATTAAAACTAGCATTTATTATCCAGAAATATTGGATCTGGCTTTGTTTTATAGAGGGAGAATAATAATATAGATAGTTTGTATTACAACTCTTTCCATGATTAAGATTTACTAAATCAGGATGAAAATATACTATAAAGATCTCATCCAGAAAGTTATAGAAGTCAAGTTTTTGACATAATCTATTTAGGCAGTGCAACCAAGTTACCCGATGCAAGGTGCAAACTTACACAACATCAGTGTGCTCCACAATGTTACTATGCAGTTAAAATTACACAGAGGAACTAAACAGTGAAGAAATATGTGCACTTGGGAAGTGACAACTTTCACAAAAAGCTTTTGGAATGTCATACAAAGACATTCTAGCTACAGAAGAGCAAATTAG
The DNA here is from genome assembly GCF_048772165.1 of Typha angustifolia. Classification (NCBI taxonomy): domain Eukaryota; kingdom Viridiplantae; phylum Streptophyta; class Magnoliopsida; order Poales; family Typhaceae; genus Typha; species Typha angustifolia. The sequence continues at coordinate 4,211,150 of NC_133246.1, read as the reverse complement.
AATAACCAGATTTCTATGTAACTAGGTCGAAAAAAAGGAAATTTCTTACTTCAGCAATAAAAGGCCAGAGTTTGCTCAGTTGCTTGTTCAGCCATTTCACCTGCATGATAGAATAAAATCATGATTCTCTAGAACACTGCACAATCGTAAAACCAAGTAAAACATGAAGAAACTATCAAAACTTTATCAGTAAGAACGAGAAGAGAGAAAAGACTTTGATCTTTGATTACTAGTATGCACTTGCAAGAATGTACCCATGCATTCTGTGTACAAGGGTGCAAACCTCTACGAAATTTCTATTAGAAATCCCATGGAGGTTGCATTGCATCATTTTAAGTGGCACCTTATTTCTCATCCTATGGAAGAAGGAACATTTGATTCAGGAAAAGAAGAAGAAATTCACTTGCAATTTCCCACCTGAAACATGGTTCACATGATAGTACAATTGGAAGATCACAAGTGAAGAAGAATTAACACCAGACAATTGACAAGATAAAGGACAATTCTGGCAAAACTGAATCGCTGGTCAACACCTTTAGTATAGAGTAGCTAACAACAGAGATGAAGCTCATGTTGGTGTGCTGAAAACACTTGTGTATTTCCTACATCAAAGAAGTTCCCACTACAAAGGGAAGGCAAAGTGCAAAACAAACAAGAACTACTATCAATTGTCCTGATTCCATAAAAAACTAAGACCAAGGGTTCATGCAGTTGTACACCAAAGGATGGAGTATGAATATATTTATTAAGTATAAAGCAATTGATATTTCAACTTTGAAGAGAGAAAAAACTAAATCTCCATGATGCCATTTGTTCTTGAAACATTTCATCTGATGACTGTTGCAGTTCATTATTTTCAAATTAATGCACCAAAAGGATATCTATGCAGATGGATAGTAATTCCATCATAATAAAGCAACTAAAAAGAATAAACTAGGTGACAATTGGCAGATGAAGATCAAATTGGACATACCTGTTCAAAAGCTGGAAAAGATATCCATTCAGGAAAATTGTCACCACAAAGTTTCTTCAGATCATCTCTACTAAGAGAGCCAAGAAGTTTGATATCGACAGCCTGTAAAACAAGATTTTTAAGTCACATAAACTAAGAAATTGCTAAATCTAACTATCTAAGCTATTATATCACTTCCATATTAGTGAGTGGAGCATATATCACAATCTTATAGATCATATGAATGAAGTGTTATCATATGAGTAAGGTGCCATGACATTGATGCAGGAGTTTCATTACATAATTTTGACGGCAATCGACTGAGGGAAAATTAAGTGTCTTATCGCTGTAAGAGTGCAGCCTTTTTACCTTTTAGTTTACTTGATAAAATAAAAACGTCCCAACAATGGGCAGGCTTTGCTGAGAATAATACTATATACATCTAAACTGTTTATACTCTTAGTAAGTATAGAGTGTGTACATACATATTTCCTACTGAAAAAGCATGAACAACAAAACTTAATAGACAGACTACAAGAACGAGGATCGTTGTGAGAATGCTTTAGATAACTTGCACAGCTGCATTATCTACTTCTTAGTCAGTGTATGACACCTGTTTTATTCTTCTTTTGCATTTTCTGAAAAACATAGCTCAGCCCTTTGTATATTCCAGCAAATGACTACTCCCAAAAATACTGCCAATATTAACAAATAAGGGTCTCCAGCTCACGACTGCTGCTTTTGTCAAATATTTCATTACTCTGAAATTACTAGTAATACAGTATCCTATTTCAAAATATACATTACATAACCAAATTTACTACTTTATCCATCCATCTTCTTCCACATCATTGCTGATTCATTCCAACAAGCCAAAGCCAATAACGTCAGCAACTCTAACGCAAATTCAATTAGGTTAACCAAAAATTATTTACCAACGAAAATGACAAAAGTTACTCCCAATAAGAATGTTCTAACCATGTAATCCCAATATCTCCAATCAATTCGAGCATAGAACGAACTTTTGTCACAAAATCAGGAAATTCCAAGCAGGAAAAACTACTGTAGAAGAAAAGAAAAGATTTTAATCAACCTTGGTGATGCGTTTGGTGCTGCGATACCTCATCATGCGGCTCCACCCAGCCATGAGAGCAATCCCCACCAAAATCCCCATCACCATGCCCGAGATCAACCCCATCTCTCTCCCTCTACCTCACCGAAACCACCACTTCTCTCCCTCTCCCAACCCCAACAAAGCCAACAAGATTCCTTCTCTCCCTTCTATTCCCAATTCCTATTCCATTCTTACCTTGTAGCCTTCCTCCCGCGCCAAATTCCACCGGATCCAAGGAGGAAACCCAAGAATCAAGAAGCGCCCATGAGCGAGAAGAGATCGGAAACGCCCGTGGAGGATAAGAGTTTATCGAGATGGGGACCGAATAGGAGGAATAAGAGGAGTGGGGGTTGAGACTAAGCCGTCTATTAGTGGAAGCTGTAGAATAAATGTTAAATGGCGTTATTAGTTATTACTTATCCTCCCTATTCTTATAACGGATTAGGACGGGCGGAATAAGCCACGTTACTATTCTTATTTCGGCTCAGAAGCTTCTCATATATCTAGGATAAAAGATATCGTTTGTCACTTGTCAGGGCTATTTCTGTCCAACTTTAAGATGTACTTCTACAAAATTAGAAACTTTCCTCATTTTTTTTATCTCCTAAATTAATTTTGGTAGTAAGATTAATAAGTTTTTAAAAGGGAAGTCCTAATAATCTTTAGAAATATGCTCATTTCATAAGAGTATATAATAGAACGAAATTGCAAACAACTATCTATTATTCACATTAATGCAAGAAAAACTGCATGCTTTGTGAATGGGTAAGAATTTATTACTAAAATTCAACAATTAGGGCACAGATGAGTTCTGATTCAGCCTCCAACTCCGTCTGTATTTTCTCTTATATTTTCTTTAAATATTTTAAAAATATCGGCGAATGATTATATTATTTCTCTAGTGATTTTAAGTCTGACTTAAAAGGAATTCTTAATATCATTCTGCAAGTAAAATACTATATTGCCATCAAAGACATGACGATAATTCTTGTCCATAATCTGCATAGTGAGTTGCTGCACAATTGTTGTCTGGCAATCTCTTAACTACCAAGAAGAAAGAACTCTTATGCAGTAATTCCATGTTAAGCCCTTTTATGGATAGTAATTAATTTTCTTAATGGCTATTACATATTAATATTTTCTTTACTTAAAAGCATGAGGAAAAACTAGTAAGTGGATGGGTGGGTCCGAGTTGTAAAGCACTGATTAGGTTGGTTCCATATCAGGGCCGTCTTATCATTAAACTTAAAAAATAAATACACTAGACCCTCTAAATTATTGCTAATTTTTACTAAACCTATTTATTATTATTATTATTTACCATAACTGGGACACGAACAATATGCTTTATTTGGATAAAAAATGTAGAAATTTATAGTAGATATTATTAGTGCTTACATAACCCTATAACCGTCACCACTAACGAGCAAAGGCCATATTAACGGGGCGAAAATCTCTCTTATCAGTACATCTAAAGTCATCATTTCTATCAGAGATAGTTAATCAGTTTGTTACTTTGTTAGCTTCCGATAAACATAAAGAAAACATAATAAGAAACACTCAAAAACTATTATAATGGAAGATACTGTCCATGGTGAAGGATGCTTCTCGTTCAAAATATTGACCAATAATTTCGAATCAATTTCGACCTTCACATGATTATAACAATGCACCTCGAAAATCGTGTCATGGATGACATGGCTATCTTTATCAAGTTCTAGCCAATCAAAACGTTTTGCTGGAAAGGAGTCGTACTCCCCCCCTCGTGACTATTGAACTGCCAAAGGTTTCGAAACGACCCAAATCTACCGGTCCATCTGCTTCTCGGGTCAACATTTATTGAGGCAAAAAACTAATAATAATCATAATAATCAAGTAAGACTTGGTTGAGAGTAATAGTCGGCGACGAAGTCAAATTTAGATCAATAATTGTGGGAATAATATACAGAGATGAAGAGAGTTGGCCGTTGGGACAACCCCCCCCCTTTTGCCGACACGCATCGTGCGGGCACGTATGCGTAGTATGTAATATTATTATAATGTAATGTTATGAACAACCCAAAGGCCAGCATCTCGTTGTCGTTGTCGTTGTCGTTGTCGTTGGCGTCTCGCTGTCCGTTGCCGACATCAAGCTTGCGATCCAGAAAGAATATGAATGGCCCCTCGCTTTCGTCGCTTGCGGAAGCGGTTGGTCGTTACTGCCCTCACACGAGATCGGTTCAGTTCAGTGTACTTGGCAGCTTCTCATTGGCAATCACCTTTTCTTTTTTATCCAAAAAAATATATATATTAAAAATTACTTACTGGTTAATATATATTCTAATCTTTACATTGGGCTGTAAATAGTTGAAAATTTAACTCTGTACTTCAAAACAAATTATTTTTAAAAAAAAACCTCTGCCAAAATTCACTGTTTATTTATTTAGCTATTTATATGTATGTACTTATCCTTATAATCGCTCGTAAAATAGCAATTTATGTTATATAAAATTATGAATTTAAATGTTATAAAATGGATCAGACTCACTTGAGTACAATATTTGGTGATAAGACTTGAAATAGCAATTACTTATATAAGTTGGTTGACTTGATTTAAGTCAAAGTGAGCTGAACTTAGCTAGCTTGAATTTTTTTTTTTTTTTTGAGTTTGAATATGAACTAGGAAATTAGGTTGATTCTTTAGGTCAGCTCAAGTTAGAGTATGGTAAGTTTAATTCTAAGTGAATACGGGCAAAAGCTAGATCGCTCTTGTTTAGCTAGCAATCGGTAATTAGATAATTAGATAATAGAAGAAAATATTATTCTACCAATTTACTATTAAGAAAATGTGTTTTATTTTTCTATTTTGATAGATTATAAGCTAATTATGATTCTACTATCCAAAAAATAAGGAAAATTAAAAGAACAGGTCCCACCGAGATTTGAACTCGGGTTACTGGATTCAGAGTCCAATGTCCTGACCACTAGACCATGGGACCATTCTCTATATGAAACACCTCATCTTTTTAAAACTATATTTTGGTAAAATAAATATATTTAACTGTCTCCAATGAAATTAATATAACAGATAGTCTGATTGCCATATTAAAAAGGACACAAATATGTTGAACTAATAGTGAATATCTTTTACTGGAAATGCCAACCCAACACAAAACTGAAGTAACTGTAAACAAGTTTAGATCTAAAAATTAATTTATTTTATAACAAATTATAATTATTACTTTCATGTGATTTAGCTTCTTTTATATATATATATCCTTGTGTCAAACTTAAACCACTTTAACCCTATAGGACTCAGACCCATTACAATATTAGTGTCAATATTTTTTATATTTTAAATTAAAAATATATAGGCAAAGAAAATCAGGCTAAATCTTAAGGGTGTAATTTTTAATTTTATCTAATATTATAAGCATATTTACTTATTGGGCTCTATTCATTAAATAATCAACTTGGTGTAAATCGAATAGCGGTATAATCGGATCCTACTGTTACCCTACGCCAACCCGCCCTGTTAGGGTTTAAGGAGGGTTTAACTCCATTCCATTCACCTCACCCGATTCAAGGTTGGGAGAAATGGCGTCGCTCCGCGCCGCCGCTACGGTCGCCGCATCCGCCGCCAGATCCGCCGCGCTCCGCTCGAAGACCCTGCTACCCAAACCGTCGCCTTCTTCGGGGAGAGCCACTCCTCTCGTTCGCAGGTGAGCCGGCCCTTCTAAACCCTAGATTTCTTATCTCTTTAACCCCCCCCCCCCCCCCCCCCCCCAACACCCCCAATTATAAGAGCTTCCCGTCTCCAGATCGATTGCAGCGTTGGGAAGCGTGGAGTCTCTGATGCCGCTCCACAGCGCCATCGCCTCTGCCCGTCTCAAATCTTTCATCGCAGTCGATTCCTCCTGCTGGAGTTGGCTCTCCCAAGGTAACTCCTTTTGCGAATCTTTCGTGTCTAAATCGGAAAATTGTAAACTTTGGTAGGAAAAATGGTTAGATTATTTCAGTAGTATGAACCTTTTGAAAGCAATTTAATATGGGTTGGGAAGTTATATGGATAGTGATACTTGTTATCAATTCTGGTAGGTTTAACCAAGCGCATCTGATCAATGGTAGGAAGGGTGCGACAGAGAAGATAGGGAGGTTCCAATTTGAAGACATGTTAGTTTCTTTTATGATTTATGTGGCTTGATTTGTTATTCCATAACCATAAGCTTCTGCTAGGGAATTAGAATACTGGTGACGATGGCTCTACTTATGCGGAAGATATTTATTCTTGGAAACATATCAAAGAGTTGTTGACTTGATTTTGTTTGAACAATAATGGAGCAAAAGGCTGCTTTTGCTACTTAATGTTTGTTTAAGATGTGATGCTTTATTCTTCTCTTCTATCTTGCAACTTTGTGTCAACTTTGCAACTATGGGGAGACGGCAGAAGTTTCAACTATTCCATGCGCATTAAACATGCTTGTATAGAACTGTTGAACTGCCTGTACATACATTTTGCAGCTTGCAATAAACAAACCATTGATGTGAAAATAATGTTTTTTAATCTAGCTGTTTCACTTTCTTGTTTTGCTTTCATTGTTAGTTTACATTTTTTCATCATGCATCTCTAACTTCATCACGCGTTCAGTTAGAGATGAATGGTGAAGAAGTGCTTTGACAGTTTTTTCTTCTATCTAGGTGAATACATTTGTTTCTTCTTAATTTGTTTTGAAGCTTTTATGAAGTTTCCCATATAAATTTTCAGTATCCTGTTCCATATGGTATCATATCCCTCATTATCCTGACTTGCTTCTGTACGCCGTGATATAGGACGTGCTTTACCTTTGTGACGAAGGTGTGCTGATTCTATGGGCGGAAATAGTTCCTAGAGCTTCTATGTCATTTTGAGGAACAAATAACCATGTATCAGCATGGATGTGCTGAACTTTATTAAAAGGCTAAAAAAGCAAACTTACCTCTTATGTTCTTTAGGTTATTATGTTATTTTCTTCTTCAGATGACATTTATCGATGGATGATGGTTTTGTAATCTTCTTTAAACTTACTTTGGTTCCTAATATAATATTTTAGTTTCTATAGAAATTTCATGCAGGTGAATTTGGCTTATTTTTCACGGCCTTGTATACAGGCATTATTCTAGTTCTTATTATTGCTCTCCTGCTATAGATTTTAAATATTTTTCTAGTTACTGCATGTTGGTGTTGTTTTCCCAACTTGAATTTATATTTTACATGTATGTGTTATATAATAGGAGGGTGGAATTATAGTCTTTCTGATTAATTTGCATTTCCTCTGCTGAATATGGTGTCTTAGACTTCGCTGTCCCTCGGTAACGTTGGAAGCCTGCTGCTGTTTCCCGCCAAGCTTGCTGCTGGGTTACCATATTCTCCTTTATCTTGATGACTCCTTTGTTCTGCTGCTTGTGTAAAGAGAGATTCAGAGCCAAACTTATATTCAAGCACATCTACATGTCCTCCTTTCCTCTTTCTTTTTTCCAATCAAAACATTGGTAGAATCAGTTGGCATTGCTTTCATCATCAAATTATATTCGTCTATGCTATGTAGGTTTGGGCGATTTAAGGGTAACAGTCTGTCTTGTGACCTTGTCAAAGTAGTAGTCTTGTGGAATACTATCTTTGTAAACTTAGCACTATTGAAGGAATGAAAAATAAATCGGGCACCAAAAGTCAGGACTTAAATTGATTATTGATGAGTTTGTTATTGAGATTGTTGCTATGTCTTGAACTATAGGGATCTAAAAGAGATGAATGGTCATAACTTCCACGGTCCAGATTACAGCTTCTAACGTTGTCATTATGTGCTATCTGTAGACTTGAATTATTTGTCTTATCGCCATGAAAATAGATCCTAACCGACGCTACTTTTTGGAGATAAGATTGTGCTTTTTATAACTGCATCTTGTGCAAGTTTCTTGATCCCTCTTAATCATATGTAAAACTACCAACTGGAGGGTAACCTTAGATCTGTTGCAAATCTTTCTTGAGGCTAGTTGATTGCTTCTCTTTCTCTTGATAAAGGGAAGATATTTAAATCTCCTAAGGGATTTTAGTAAACGTGAGCATCATTAGAAATTGAATCATCATATGATAAAATAAAAGATTGTTTCTTATTGAATATATATATACATATGAATTGCTATTCACATGCAAATTTGTTCGGACTCCCAGCAACTAGCCAAAGCAATAATAAGGCGTCACATATCAGATAAAACTAGGATCTCTGTTCAAAGTTTAAATTGTACACAAGTATTTAAAAAAAAAACTTAACAGGCAAACAAACCCTAGTTGTTGTTCAAGAAAGAGTACTTATAGCTAGCTGCCTTCATATTTTGAGAGAAAATGTAAGTCCATACATAAGATTATATCAGCTTTCAGGTTTGATTACCATCAATAATAAGTATAGACTGCGAAATCCTGACACTTGAAATTTGAGAAGCTGTCTTTTATTGATTTCTCTATACAAAGAAAAGACTTTCATGCATTTTCCCTCATTTTTATCACCAGATTTGTCCACTCAAAATAACTGTAAATAACTACATTGCAGTAGGGGATATACATGTATATCGAACTATTTTAGGAAGCTACTCTTGAATAAACTACAGTGATGCAGTCCACCGGATCCCACCACGAGTGCCATAGGTTTCATATACAAGTAACTGGAGTTTGCTGCTCCTGTCAGTACAAAACAGCCAGGTTATTTATTAGAAAATGTGAAACACTTTGCAGTTAAAAGTCTGTTTGATTTTTGAAACCCTTTAAACATTTCAAAGCACAAAATATACTGCTGTTGTTGTGCTCGGTTCAGCATGCTGGAAAGCTATGTAATGGGCAACAGTTTCCTGATAGGATATTAGGACACAATTCACAACATTTTGAAGGCTTATGCATCATTTTTAATTGTCCTTTTCTTTTCAACTTACACTATACCGCATTTACACTGGTAGATGGCATCATATATAATAGGAGACAATCAAAAGCAGTTTGAGCTCTCGAATTTTCCATTTGTTAACTCATTGGTATTTTAAGCAGAACTTGGTTAAAGTTGCATCTAAGAAGAAGATCAATTTGTTCTGTACAGACATGTAATACTTTATATGTGGTGAAGTAGGCAGTGTACTCTAGTCTCTGCTAGTTTTTCATGTTAACACCTACATGGTAGAGGAAGTCATTTTAGTTACTTTGGGAAATAATATAAACAATGTACCTGTTTCGCTAAATGGCACACGCCATCACTTGCTGCAGTGCTTTAGGACCATATGCATGACAAGATGCATAGATAGTAAAGTTGAAAAAATTACTCAGTATTCAATTCATAAGCAGGTGCAATGAATTAGTTGGCCAACTGGACAAGCTGTTTCGATGATTCAATCCCGTGGCCACTTGGGTGGAGGAGGCAAGCCTTAACATATGTGACACCCTCTAAATCTGACTATTTTAGAAGGAATATAAATAGAAAAACATGAGAGAATGATAACTAAGATTCCATTGAGGCAACATAGGAAATTAGGATCAATTATACTGATGTTAATACATTATAACTCCTAATGGTGTTAACAGTAAAAATCAATTAGGGCAATTCAAAACATAGACATGATCATCACTGTCCCAACTTTTACCAACAAATTTAGGGTTGTTAATAAAGAATTGATGAGAAACTTGGAAACTTAATATCATGAAAAAGGGTACATTAAGTATGATTTTCAGCAAATTGACAAACTTTAATAACCACAAGTATTCTACTAGATCTTGCTTTTAGGAGCTGAAAATTAGGCTTTGCAGCACTAAAAATATGTGGAGGATGTAGCTCAAATTTTGAGCACCAGTGTGGATAAGGGAACAGGAGGGCTGACTATCTTCTAATGGTAGTAGAAAACAAGTTGCAAACATTGAAAGAGTAAAGAAATGACTAATTACGATATTTGACCCTTATCCAAAACATCCAAGTAGTGATAAAGGAAAGATTAAGAATATATTAGAACTACAGGAAGCAATCATTTTCCTTGCCATTATATAACAGACTGCATATTCTCATTCAACTTACTGCTAGCATATCTAATTACTTGAAAACCCAACCAGCAGATAGGTGTACAGCATTAACATAATTCAAAACATAACTTAAAATTTCAAACATTTACGATATTATCGATAAGCCTGGAATAGATTATCATGACATCTATAAGCTGTAAAAGACAATAAAATTAAAAATTAAAATAATTTATCAAGCCAAGAGAAGTTACATAACTTGTCATGTGTTTAAAAGCACTCGAGTAGGATGAGTTGAAGGGTTCCTATAAGATCTACAAGCTCCATGGGCCTTTAGAAAAGAAATACCTAAGTTGAAACAAGGCTGTTATGTCATATTAGTCAAAATTTTGGCATTTTATAGTATCGGCAAAGAACAAGATTTGAAGAATCTTCATGTAAACTGAAAGAACCATTGCAACAGGATCAGAATTCGAGGGAAATACTTTAATTTTCTTAAGTACTCGTTAGAATGTTCTTGAGAATATTTGCATGAATTCTTCCTTAATTGAGTAAATGATTTGAAAAATTACATTAGTTGAAGTAGTTGGTGGTTTAATTGCAAATAAAAGATAAAAAAAGAAACATCATAATTGTGTAGGATTAGCGTTGAAAGAAGTGTTAGTTATACTGTTAAATCATCCACAGACTCTAACAGTAAAATAACAAAGGATTGAAGGACTATTTTCATTTTACGCACATAAATGACAATTGATTGCATTTCTTTTGTCCCATACAATAGGTAGGATGATAGTAAGGTTAAAAGGCCAATTATGATAATAAGAATATGAGAAGGATTATCATCATAACTCATAAGAACAGTGAAAGAAGCAATATCTCAATAAGAGGAAATTACTTATGAATAAAAGAAAGGATCACTTCAGGTCTCTCCTCTAGAATAATTATGTTATTACTGTTATTACTTTTAATTTTATAGCAAGTTATAATTAATAAAGATTTCATCCAATTTATAAATAGTTTTGTGGTACTACTTCTACATCTTTGTACCCCAAGAGGCCAAGATACAACAAATACCGACATAAGAAAAATGATCTCTTTTGTACCTCTGCTTATGCTTCACTTGGTTCTGGAAGTGTGATCAAACGTGATGACGAGTCGTACACCAATGGAGTGCTACAACTGATTAAAAAGACATCACAGTGATAAGATCCAAGGATAGTGTTTTAAGTAATCTACAGAAATATGTTGCTAAAAATAACTCTTACTTTGAACATTTCAGAGTATTTGTCGAACCACCACTAGGTACTGTCAGTATAGTCCCAAAGAAGGAAACGTTTTCTGTACCGCAGTTTGGACATGGGCCCTAACAATTCAGTATATCTATTAGATTTTTGCCCTTGCACTAACTGAATTTATAAGTGGTGAAGTATAATTGAGACAAAAGGCATACTTTTAAAATTAAAAAGTCCTTCAATATGGCACTTGTAATTGCCTGTGCTGACCAAAAGATGAGAGGCAAAGCAGCAAACCATGTGAAGATGAAACTGAAAGGCTCTGGCAACTGCATTATGACAGAGAGCTCAAAGGTCAATAAAGCAAGTAGAACTACAAAGGGTAATTCTGAGCTGTGTTATATCCAAAAGTTGCATAGTAGGAACTTGGAAGTAACATTAGTAATTCATTAGGAATAATTATGCACATGAACTCACATTGGAAAATATATATAAATAGGGACGCCCACCAGAAAGACAAGAAGGACAAGGCCATAGGATTTAGTTAAGGGTTATTATCAGTACCATGATCTACTTTTTCCATAATGTGACTAGGGATGATTAGTATATCTATCACTTATCTCTTGAATCTCTTCATGTGTACTGAACAAAGTAGCATGTAGCCAATTCCTAAGACATATCAAAGTCACTAACATCTAGTCACCAAAAAGATGCAGTTCCTATTCTTCCTTCATGAAAGTCAAGATACTTTACAGTAATATATTAACTTTGCTTCCCTTTTTTTTTAGTGCTATTATCATGTTGTTGTTAGGTTTTATTGCTTATTGCCTCTGCCAGGCAGTTGAGTACTCCTGTCAGATTCCTCAATATTTGTACATATCATATATTCCTAGCTGAGCTTCATTATCTATAATTATGTTAATTAGAGTTAGCCAACTCAGGTTCCTGAACATTTGTACTCCAACTCCGATGGGATGCCTATTATTTACAGAAATTAAACTACATGATTCACAAATTTCAGACAAGCAGACCGCTTCTGTTTTATAACTCCTGATAATTGGTACACATTCCGTCCTCTAAGCATAACCACACTCATTTTGCACCATTATCGTATTAATCCTTCTAAATAGTTTGAAAGGACTGTAAGGCAGCTGATAAGCTTTTCCATGTTTTCAATTTTTTCACTGCATTACTAAAAAATATATATATATATATATATCTTTCATTCAGATTGTATGATCAAATTATGAAGCGAGGGACTGCACATTTTAAAATGAACCAAATAACAATAATATGATGTTTAGAAACTGACAAGAAGAAACTCAGCATACTACCAGTAGCTTGCTTTTCAGGAAAACTTGTATGCTTCATAAGCTGAATTTTATCATATAAACAAGAATATAGACCTCACCTCCATAAGATATGTGATCTCAAAACCTGTGAAATCATCTAGGAAGAAGAACCTGTAAAGGCAAAGTAGATACCAAAGGAGAGGGTTAGTGACATTGGCTATCGGTAGAACTCACCAAATTCAAGTTTTAGATCATTTTGGAAGTACAAATTATCTTATACTTCTGAAGTGCTTGCCTAAATTAGATTACTTAGCAGACATATCAGATTTATTAGTATTACTATGCCTAGAAAATTCTGAGATCAGTCATGTTGACATTTGCAATGTTACCAAACGGTAGTCTTTTTCCCTACAAAATTGTTGTATAAATTTTTTTGGCATGCTGCATATTACAACTGCAAGGATGGACAATGTACAATAAAGCCAAAATCCAAGCCTTGAAATAAGAGGGCTGATGATTTCTTATTTCTAGGGATGATAATCTCTAGAACAACTTGAAATATGAAGATCCATGAATTAGTTGCACACTGTGAGTTCTCGCAAACAGCCTGCATCGGTACAACTGTAACAAGGTTACAAAATTACAATCTACAGATAGTGCATGACATACATGTTCTCAACTGTCTATATATACTTATTTATAATAATTTCTTCAGATACTTTCCTTCCCTAAGATGAGATGGTGGTAGAGGAGGCTTGGATCAAAAGTTGTAGTTAAACTTTAACTATATTTAGAAGGCTTATGAGATTGGTAACATTTTTCAGCCAATTCAATATACCAGTGATGTATTTATTTATTTATTGAGAAAATATACCAGGATTAAAATCTAGGACACAACAATGCTAAGAGAACAGGTAACTCCTATAAGTCTCAGTCCATGAAGCCTTTGATGAAGTATGCAGTATATTAGACTACTCACAATGTTAGAGCCACAACAGCAGCAGGCACATTCAATAGGAACATCTTGAAGTAGTCGACTGTCAAGTCACTATAGACCTGTAAGAATATATTGCATCATGAAATCAACTTTACTAAATAGTGAATATATCTTGTCAAAAAATAGTGGGAAATGTCTGCAGTAATTGTAAAGGTGAATATTTTCAAACACAGTAAAAACATGTAGGCATATCTGACCACCTTTATTAGATCAAGAGACCCCGTGGACTGACAAATCATTTTACATGATAATAGCTAAGAGAATTTGCTACATTTCTATGTGTCTCAATGTCAATTTGCTGAGTCTGATTAAATATTTCCTATATTAATTGACTGGAGTTGCAATGTCTCAATGGACTATGAATAGGTTGATCTTGTGAGCTTGTTACTTTGGTTCATGAACCAGCTCTTAAACATGTGTGCGAGATTAATACCACAGAGCTTATGATCTTTCAAGAATCAAAAGTATACTTAATTCTCATATTATTCATCTTTTCTATTATCAACTTTATTTGGCTTATCTTGGGAGTTGGTCTTACTAGTGAGCTAAAAGTTTATCTTGTCTGTTGATGAAGTAAAAACAAGCTGAAGTAGAAGAATGCGTACTTTTAGCTGAAGTACAAGAATGCTTACTTTGCACACAAGTATGAAAGAAGCAAGCAAAAACAACTCAAATTTGTGTCAACTTTGCAAACTGTGTGAAACCATATATATTTGATTTGCAAGATCAAAGTATGTTCTACTATACACAATTCAAATTACTTGCTATGGGATCTAATGAAATTTTCCAAATTTTGTTAACTGATATATATTTCATTTGCACTTGAATCCCTATATGCTTTGGTTGGCATCATTAGTCAATGTAAACAAGTTTTTAGGAAATATAACGACTTTACTGATAAGCATGCCATCAAGTAATGTTGGACATCTGAAGAACTAGTATTATTTCTGATGACACTAACAGTGTGACTACTAATAAATGAAGTCCAACACTAGAAATAAGTTCAAAAGTTTCACTAATAGAATCTACCTTTCTACTACGAAGACTGCATCGGGGACCTTCCTGCACAATGCTGCTGCCTTCTTTCTAGAGAAGTAAAAGGAACACAATTTAAAGAAATCTAGTGAGATATACAGTTCAACAATTTATAAAATCTGATGCTACATTCCCTTTTCCTCAGATAGTATGATTAAATTGAAAAAGAATTAGGAAATACCAACAGTATTCTTTATAATATAACTAAATTGAACTCTGTGTTTCTAGTTTCTAGATCACAACCCAAACTAAGGTCTTAAGTTTTCAAAGTCCATAAAATCATACAGAACTTGTGCAAATATCAATACTAAAAGATCAAACTGTCAAGAAATGCTATAACAAACTGTCATGGCATGTTCACATTTTGTGACCAAGATGCAATATATGAAAAATACCTCGATTTTCCTTGTTTTAATATAAACAGATCTACATTGCTAAAAGGACATTTTGCCTTCATAACAACAATCTCATGTCTAATTGGTATATTCTAGTGGAGACACCCAGAATACCATTTAGCCACTACTTGCTTGAGCAGTTCCACTGAACTGATTGTCTAGAACTTGCCCAAAAAAAAAAAAAAAATCCCCAAACAGAACCTAGCCATATGTATGGGAGGGCAGAATTCATTAAAACCGGAAAGATGCAGGTAATAAAGTTTTAACTTAACTGTTATAAGTTACATGTTTCATGAGAAGAAAGAGAAAATAAACTAAGCAATCTAATCATCACTGATTCATGATCAAACAAAAAGTGATACTATGATATATTGATCAACTTCAAATTTCATATTATCTCAGCCGACAGTGCTCACAGCAATAATCAAGCTCATAAAATATCATATTTGAGGTTAGATATATATATGGGTTAAAGTTTTAAACTAAAAGAATATCTTGGCTTAGTTCTAATTAAATGTTTCACCCAAATAGAGAAGTGCAAACCTTTAATCTCAACTTCAGTTCATCAAATTCAGCATCTGTCATTATGGGATTGCCAGACACATAAGCCATGGAAGCTTCCAGAAGCTTTTGTTCGTCTGGACCTGAAACAACAGAGGTAAGGTATAATGCAACAAAAGGCTTCAGAAGTAGAAGCTTCATAAACTTTTTGCAAATACAGATTCTAATGATAACACAGAAGACAAGATTTTCTTGCAATGACAGGACATACTTAGCATGACCACACTGCTTCCTTCCCACATTAGTTCTTCCTTGAGATTATCAAATTCTTCGTTAGACATAATTGCCGTTTTGTCATAATAAAAAGCCTGAATGCACATCACTTTGTTAGCTAAAAATTCATCAAAGATAATAATTGATCACCATATGATGATAATGCATGTAAGAAGAATACTTGTAGTGCTTGCAAGAATTCCTGTTCAAGCTCTCCTAGAGACTTTTTCTGCTTTTTGTCTATGCTGCAATATGGAAGGACATTGCTATCGACAACTTCATCACCCTGCACCTGACCTGCAATTGGAACTAAGAGTTAGAAACAAAGTAATTACTAATTATATGACTGACAAATTCAATACAACTTTTGAAAAAAAGGAATACATGTGAGAAAGAAGAATAGTATAACAGAGTTACCTGAACATTAGACATATCTAACTGTCTCAAATAAAAAATCCAGGTGAAGTTAACTACATCTAGTATGTGATTACTAAGTGGTTTGGATCAATTTCTTCATCAGTTGATACATAGACCTCCTTGCTGTAGTTCATAGGTGTTGTAATAATTTGTGGCCTTTTCCTATCATATTTGGAACATACAAAGAGCACAATTATTGACAAGTATTCCATTAATTTGTTGCCAACCTCATAAACGTTATCTGATATATGTAATCCACTATATTCATTAGCGATGCACAATTGCCCACAGTGATTTCATGTAGAGAAAGTGATCATCGTATCGCTTCTTATTTATCTATTTTGGCCCATCCTACTGTGCCGCCAAAAGGGGAAAAAGAAATCCTCTCATGGAAAAGCTATAATCTCCTAATATTTTGCGAACTGGAAATTCCACTCACAGGACTAAAGTTCAGATTAGTCCAGAAACGATTTAAGCTCAAGGTTAAACATTTGCAAAACCTAATTCACTTCTCCAAACAAAGACACATTCTCGGAGATTTCTCGTGCGCCACCAGTCCAAAGCAAACAGCGCAAAACGAGATCTTGTATAACAAAATCCATCACCGACCAAGAAAGATTCGAAGCAATCGAGGCCTAACCTTGCTGATCGGTGGCTCGGATGCGGCGTACCAAGAATGCTCGGCCAGGACGGCGGCACGGGAGCCGGATCGTGACGGAGGAGGAGGAGGAGGAGGATGAGGAGGAGGAGGAGGAGGAGGAGGAGGAGGAGGAGGAGGCGAGAGGAGAGGGTCTGAAGAGGAGAGGGCGAGGAGGGTTGGAGGAACGGAGGCGGGAGAGGAGGGAGAGGCGAGGGGAGAAGGGGGAGAGCCAGGCTTCGGAGGAGGCCATGGAAGAGAGGAGAAGAGATGGTTTGTGGGAGAGAGGAGAGAGTGGTGGTGAAGTGAAGTAGGGAAAGATAAGGAGAAGACGTGTGGAGGGAAAGCAGGGGAGGAAATCTGATACTTTCTCGAGTGTCCGACCGTTGCTCGAGAGATATGGGATCGGATGAGTGACCAGGAAGACCAAACAGCTTTCTTCTCATATCCCGCATTCCCACCGGGGTTCTTTTTCATATGAGTACCTACATTTTAATCTTATTACGAAACTTACTTCCTTTTTTCATAATTGTGACAAACTTTAAAACTATCAAAAAATTATTATAATTGCTACTGAAATATTTTAAATTAAATATAAATTACTAATATATATATATATATATTGATATTAGAATGTAAATATTATCACTAAATCTTTTTATTGTCGATAATAGCAAGTAATATTATATAGCTTTCAAATCATTATAAACAATTTAGTTTTCACTATAATTTATTAGATTTAACTACTAATATGTCCTTCTTGAAAGAGCTCAATAATTTTCATGGCAATAATAATATTTTGAAAGTACAGTGACAAAATATATAAAAAAACCTTTATATAGTTCAAAAGCCTCTGGATAATCTGTATGAATATTCTCAGTATATTCTCTATTTTTACCTAACTTCTTATTAAAAATATAGAATAATATGACGTTTTCTTTTGGTACCATGATGATCTTTGGTGAAGGCAAACACTCTTTATTTTTCCCCTTTACGTATTTATAAATATACTCTTGCTGCCAAAAGCAAAGCAAGTTTCTTTCATTAATTTGGTTAATTAAGAGGGAGTTATCGTTGATAACTAAAATTGCTATTAGGTTAAAATTTTAGACGTAACATACTAATATTCAAATTAACATCTTAATCCTATACTAATTACCAGCAACATTTGGGGTACCTTCTTAAGAATCTTTAACATTAATACTCTTGGTTCGGTGTCGTACTTGGATCCTCATATAAAACCATACATACAAGTGCAACGTCTACGGTATAAATTAAGGAATTAATTAACATATCGCGTAGTGGGACAATTATTTAATTAGCTCGATTGTGTTTTTGACACTTGAAAATAGCCTTCTTCAGCTAATGATATTTTATTGACGACAATTTCAATTAAAAACACTTCAATCAAAGCCCAACACGAGCTATATATAGATAGCCATTCAAATTATAAACTCGAAAGAGACGACGACGCAGACCTAAACTTGAAAGTAGGACACAAACATATTAGAAAGCAAGCAAAAGAGGGATGTGTAAGTAGAAAGGCTTGGCTTCAATTTATTTGGTAGTAGTGAAGTCCTCCTGGGTCTTCTTGAAGAGCTTGTGCTGGATATGCTGAGCGAAAGTGCGAGGGGGGAACTTCGCCGGCTCCTCGTCGGTCACCGTCTCCGGGAGCGGCTTCAACACGATCTTATCCTTGGGCGGCTCGCAGAATATCGCCCACGAGATGCGTACCTTCTCCTTGTTCACCACCCCGCGGTGGAGGATGCTCTTGTACCTGATGGGTTAAAATCGCCGTTCTCTATTAGCTTCAGCTTTTAACAGAGTCACTGATTCAAATCCTGCAGAGCTTATCTGTGATTTCAAAATATAAAGTCTCTGAGCTTGGAGTTTACCTTCCGTTGCTGAGGATCTCAAGGGTGTCTCCGACGTGGACGACCATGGAGTCGGGGACGCACTTGGCGGTGATCCACCGGCCGCCGTAGTAGACCTGGAGGCCGGGGACCATGTTGTGGAGGATGAAGGAGAGGGCGCTGATGTCGGTGTGCGCCTCGACGCCGAGGGCGAGGTCAGGTTGTGGGCACCTGGGGTAGTAGTTGATCTTGAGCTGGAGGAGGAGGTCTTCTAGGCCGCCGAGCTCGGTCTCCAGCCTCTCCTTCTCTAGTCCAAGACCAATGGAGAGCATGGAGAGCATCTTGCTCACCACCGCCCTCAGCTGCTTTCCAAACTCCTCCGTCACCTCGCTACATGACCAAACTTAATTCTCAAGATGCTTTTGAAAACTCTACAGATGGGGACTTAGAAGAGCTAGCTATTGGTAAACCATCAAGAAGCTTTTTATAAATAGGCCACAAATACTAACTTCCAGGCTTATAACAAGAAGATAAATAGTTAAAGGATGAAAGGAAAAGAAGAAAGATTAGAAAGGAGGGAGTGTAAGTAGTATAACATACACGTAGTCAGCAGGATACTTAGGCCAAATCGTCATGTCCGACTTCTCCTGTGGATAGATGAGATGGAAGAAGTAATCCTGCCATTCCAACCTCCCACACGCATTATTGGCGAGCTTGCTCCCATACCCTTGGATCTTCCCCGTCGACTGATCATTCGCGTACATCTCCTTCTGCTCGATCGGCAGATCGAAGAACTCCTTCCCCACCCTCCTCACCTTCTCGATGAGATCGATCGGTATCCCGTGGTTGACGATGTGCATCACCCCCCACTCCGTCGCCGCCTTCCTCACCTCCTCCACGCACGCCGCCCGCACCGCCTCGTCGTCGGAATCGAAGCCCTTGAGATCCACCACGGGGATCTGGAGCCCTCTCTCACCCGACTTCTTCACCTCCTCGAAGGCGTCGCCGAGGTCCTTGCGCTCCGCCTCGGGCCGGACGTACTCCGTCGGGATCGCCTCCATGCCGCTGCTCGCCAGCCTCTCCACTCGCGCCGCCGCCGCCGCCACCACCTTCGTCGCCATATTTCACTCTCTCTATCTCTCTCGATATATCTTTCTCTTATCCTCGCAGTACTTCTTCCAACTTCTATTACTAATTTCTATACCTTCTTGGAGTATATAGGAAGTGCTGTTGGCCAATGAGGTAGATATGTAGATATTTATATACATATATATATACACACACACACATATGGATAGAGGGAGAAATGGGAAGAGAATAAGGTAGAACGCCGCATGCTACCTACGCCCAGGCATGTAACTACCCCCCCGCCTAACAGGACAAGGACACTTGGCATGCCACGATTGGCCGGAAGAATCATGTGACCTCCTATCGTTCACTTGAGCTGCGTGAACCACGTGCACGGTTCAACGCACGGTCCAAACAGTGACCGGAGGGCACGTAAGCCGTCGATTTCCGAATGGAGTGATGGACTGGCGGTAGGGTAAATTTTGTCTCGAAAGGTGTTTAACGGGTTTGACCGGAGGATCTGGGGGGGTCGGGGCGTGAAGAGCAGGTGACGGAGTCACGTTGCAACTTACAGTCGCAGTCCAAGCATTCGAAACTACGACTTTTTGCCGTCGTCTCTTGAAAGATCCGAGTCCCATTTTGGGACAAGTTTGGAGATCTTACTTCTGAGAGACATTTCTGAGATTTATTCTACTTGCTCGATGTTAGATAAGACATGGGACAAGGAGAGATGGTGACTTTTATTTTCTAGAGTTAATAAATAAATATATCTAGACATGATCGATCTTAGTGATCGATGCGCTCATTTTTTTCCTGTTGATATGAAAAGGCTTTCAAATGCATCCAGGGAAGCGAAAGATTACCCTGGATTTTGCATTTAAGAATTAATATAAAGATTGATTACACTTAGACTTTGAACTATTATTTCTTAATTTTCACGTCTCTCCTTTGAATTATGACAAATAAACCCCCTTGAACTATTGGATATTAATTTACTAGAATACTTTTACCTTCTTATGAGGTATTTTGATCCTTTTGGTTTAAAAGACATTCATTTTTAATAGTTCTAACAGGTCTATATGTCAAAAAATAAGTTCAAAAAAGATACATGGGAGATAATATATATGAAAAATTATGATAAAAAAATATGTTAAAAAGCCTAAATATATTATTTCTTAATATGAAAATAAAGAGAAATTTAGGCATAACCACCCACAAATTAAAACAGGTAGCGAGTAGTCCCTGTCCAAACCTCTCAAAGGTACGAGGCAATTGAAACCCAAATAGGTCGCTTACCAATCATTAATTTGGACCACAGAACAGAGACGAGAGAATAGGCTGTCCTCTTTTCTTCCCATTTTTAATAGCAAAACTGAGTGATCGTTGCATCGCATAATAGAAGACTAGTACTCGGCGTAATGTCTTCTTTACATTATTACTTTATTAGCAAAATGGACGTGCCATCGCATAAAATAAAAGAATATACGTGCTACTTAGCCATCCATGCAGCTCATGTAATGACTGTAGGCTTCTCCCTGCCAGTAAATTCCTTCAGCTTTGAAATCGACAATGCGAGGTCTGGGACAAGGCGTTTTTCAAGTTAAAAGATATTTAAGAGGATAAGATGGTCAATTCCATTGCTAGTAATTATCATAGCAGGAAGAACATTACCTATCAAAGGCTTTAATGCTGTTTGTGCATCCACATCATGCTTGGAGACATCAGGCTCGAATCGTTCAACATATATCCGTATAGTTGCACCGGCTGATCCAGTCCCCTAGTAAATTTTTAACAATTTGAACTATAAACTTATCACTATCAAAACAATGGAAGTGGAACTATCACTATCAAAACAGTGAAAGAAGTGTACCGAGAGACGATAGATAACCCTTGATCCATCTGTGAAAACAAACCGTAGGCCTTGCTTGGATGCTACACTGCCGTCTACCTGATGTATTGCAGAGTGGAAGTTGAATAATTCAGTTTTCTTTTTCCAATTTGCATATAATAGTTTCGTTATGTGTCTTTAAATGAATAAATAGAGGTAGAAAAGGTGAAAGAGCTTAAGTTAGTTTAGGAAAGTTACAGGGTCAGTGTAGGAAAAGTCATCTGAAAATTGAAGGGTATAATTTCCTGAAATAGAACATATCAATAATGTCAGAACATTATTTAGACAAATAAGCATCTGAATCCTAACAAACTTTTACAAGACACACCGTATTGTTCTCCAGGCTTGCTTGTCGAGATAAAGTCCCTAAGGTGCTGCATCATTTTATTTGCTCCTTCCGATTCGCATTCCTGAACAAGATAAGTCAGGTTCACATCATGACCTAAAACACTGGAGCAGATAACAATAGCAGACAAAGAAGCACTGTGTATAATTTTGTTCCAAACTACTAAAAGGAAATGCTTACTTCGTAATCATATCGAGAAAAGAAGTTCCTGCCATATTTTGCCCAGTGCTCCTTAGCAATATCTTCAACAGAGACTAATTTCTCTCCAATCCTTTTGTCCTTGTTTCTGTACGCAATTATGGAAAGCCAAGCCAAAACAGCCCTGTCGAGTATATATGAATAACTAAAGAGTATAGAATATGCAGCTGAATTGTAAGGTTCAACTACGATTTGGATTTAGTTTGATCAACAAGGACCAAGCAACAGCCACAATCAGCATGAGATAATAGTGCTCTCGACATAGCAAGCACAACAAAATCTACTGACTCAGTCTGATGATGTAAGGAAGAGAAAAATCGAGTTAGCTCAATAGCAGGACATTGTTAAAATCTTTGCAGAAAGATAGCAAGATAGTCACTCTTCTGACTTCTGAGTCCATTCTTTCTGAGGTTTCCCAGAATTGTCTCCTTTCGTCAAGCCATGAGATCTAATGGTAACAGACCACCTACTAATCCTGAGTCTTAGTGTCATATTTAATTTCTTTCCTTTATAATGAAGATGAAGACTTCTATTCTTCAACCAAAGTAACTTAAACTATTGTCTAACTTTCTAATATAAATTCTTACCAGATGCCATCCTTCTCCCGGATGTGATCAGAACCTGTGCCAAAACTTTCCTCCCCACAGATGGACAACTTCCCAGCATCCATCAGATTTCCAAAAAACTTCCAACCAGTTGGAACCTGTGCAGAAAAGAACATTTTGTGAGAGCTGTATGTAATCAGCTATGCGTGTGTACCTTATACCTACATGCTTCTAAAATTTGATAATGCAAGTCTATTATCTAATCATTCAAATACCTCAAAGAATGGGAGGTTCAATTTTTCGGCTACACGATCAAGAGCACCGCTTGTTGGCATAGACCTAGCAAGTCCCTGAAAGACTAATTAATAATTATTAACCATAGACAAGAATTTATGGACACCTGTAAAATGTAAATATAGTGAAAAGTTCAGGAAAAGAAATAAAAATATTTCTCTTTACTTTGGGACCAGCTTGGAAATAAGGAATAGCCGCCTGTGCATTAGCAGCAATCATTGCAACAGAATCTGATGGTGTAACAAAGAAACGTCTTCCAAGAATCATGTTTCGATCACCATCACCTGAAAAAATTTTGGTTTAAGACAAAGTAAAATAAGACATAAGTGTCTCAGTGGCAACAGCCTACACACCATCACTTGCTGCTCCTAGATCAGGTGCATCTGTGCTATACATTACATCAACAAGCTCCTTAGCATACCTATTCCAAAATAAAGAATATTTAATGATGTGCAAATAAATAAAAAAATTCAACCAAAAAAGAAATCTGATACGTCAGATTGGGGTCTGGGTGACCATGGCCAAAATCTTCAAGAGGCACTCCATTTAAAACACAATCCTGTATTTTAAAAAAAAAAACACTAGTTGTAAAGTCAGACAATCAAATGGAAGAAATAAAAATGTATAGCAGTTGCATCAAGAGATTGAATATCAAACCGGGCTGGCTCCAAGCCGTTCCACAAAGATAGGTTTTGCATATGCACCTGTTACTGCATGCATTGCATCAAATGTAAACCTGTTCGATAACATGGTTATAGGTCTCAGCTTAATAAGATTTTCAGATAGATTGCAACCTTCTCATCAACAAAACACTTTGGATTCGTAAATGTTAAAAGACTTATAATCTCATAAAAATATAAAATCAATACAAGGAAGAGTATTAGATAATTCATATTTAAGAGTTAGAAGAAAAAGTAATATCAGAAGGAAAATCTCATAATAAAAGCATGACGCGTAAAAATGGTGGCGACATATTTCAGTAGTAGATCTTCAAAGAGATAAACATATCAATGTAGAAGTACTTAAGAGACAGAAAGTCTAACAAAGCAGTATACCAGTAAGAATCAATGGATCTAAGATGGGAACATTAACTAAAGATAGGTATGAGGTGTTACGCATACTACAAATTGAACGAAATGATATTAGTTACAGGTAAGACAACCTAGTGATTGCGTGCATTTCTCCCTTGACAAGTTTCCAAAGGGAAGTACCATATTTTTATTTTCTTTTTTAGATAGATCATGAGGACGTAAACTAATTGTAGGTTAGGCAACTTGATCAACCCTCCCAAGAAACAAGTCACATTGGACTTAAACCTTGCGCATATAGTGCTCTTGTACAAAATCTACCAAATTAAATATCATCTCAAACACCCACTTGGGGATTCAAACTCATGACCTAAGGATTCCATCAGGGCTACAGTTGTCAGCCTACCACATTTTGTCAACTCCCAAAAAATTCTCTAAATTAAAATGTAAGGACACAAAATAGTGCAACTCCATTAATTTGTAACCCTTATGTCAATATGTTGGTCCCTAGGAAGGAGAAGAAACTACAAAAAAGTCTTTTCATGAACAAGGCATCTGTTGAACCTTATGCATTTACTTTCAGGTATGAAATACTGAAGGAAAACATGATGTATTATGCTGTAGAAACCAAATGCAGAAGCATCACAAAGTTCACAAGCACTCTACACATTAAGCAATTGAAGCTGCCATATCATATTTCAACATAATAGGAATAATTCTTTCTTCTTCTTTTTTGCGTGTGTATTTAATTGCCAAACAATATTCCATGGAAAAAATTGTGTTTTTTTTGTGAAGATCCAAACAAAATTAAATGCAAATCAGTATAGGAAGATATAATTTTAACAAACCTAATAAGCACTTGCACAGTTATGTGGAATAAAAGACATGATAAATTGCATAAAGATTCAAAGAATCAAATTCTCCATAGCTAGCAGGCAAAACATTCTCCGCGGAAATAAGTTGCAGATTTTTTTTTTTTTTTTTTTTTTTTGCGACTTTATAAACAAGTCATAACAAACAAGGATTTTACTATGGTGAGCATATTTCACTTCTAACATTAGACCATGACCGCATATCAGCTACTTGAGAATTGGGATGTGACAGAAGAACATGGGATAGAATATCACAAGCAAATATTATCAGGAAAACAGCTGAGTAAGAGATGTCCAAATAGTTACCCAAACAAGACTTACTAAGAACAAACAAACATCAGAAGTAGGCAGAGTGGCAGACTACATTAAAGATCTAACTATATCGTCCTCTATTGCAATATGAGGGCCCTTGCCTGTTGTAGAATTACTATTCCTATTCATAGGAAATAAGGTGACAGAAATTGACATAATGACATTTAACAGGTTTGTTAATCATTGAGCCGTTCATCATGCTAAATTAAAATATGACAACCTTATACCTGAAATCAGACCGAGAAAGAAGACCTTTGATGAGCTGAAAATCAAACACATTCTGCAGAAGTATATTCCACATCACCATTAGACGTAATTAAGAGAGCATTAAGAAGCTATGGGAATTTTCCGTACTTCAGTCTTACCTCCATTAATTCCAGGTAATCTGAAACAGGGTCTACCACCTCCACAGAAAAGTTGCCATAATTGGTAACACCTAGACTGGATAGATCAATATCAGGTATATCTGATGTTTTTATTTCAGAAATCTGCAGGCAAAATGTGAAATTTTTTACAAGAGCAATATATATAACAAGAACTAAGACTTGAGATATTGTTAAACGAATGCGCAAATAAGAGAAAAAGACAGTGTTTGGTTTACATGTTTTCTCCTATCCTTGAAATTGCAAAATAAAATAAAAAATATTTCGATCATGGAACCAATACTAAATTGTATCAAGCAAATGCACAATGATACACATTAATACTCTTTGACATGCCTCCGTATGTACACCTCTAGATTTTATGAAACCTAACCTCCAATGTATCAACCGGTAATGAGAGATGCAGGAGATATGTAACTTGCTACTATCAATAAAACTAGGCAAGTAAATTGACTGGTTTGGATCAAACTGTGATTTGGCCCAAATAAGTAAACCAAATCAAACCAACTTGATAACCCCACATCTAGGTAAAATGCTGATTCTGCCCCCATACCCATCAAATGTGGAGCAGCGACTAAATATAGCCTAAAGAACAATCAATAGTTTATGGACTTCACTAGAGCATAGATAAATAGAAGGGGTTCCATGCATCACAGAACAAGATCAAATAGATTGTTAATGGGACAGAAAATCATCAAAAATAAAAGAAAGATAAAGTTAATGGGATTTATAAGAATATTATGACTAGCATTAAAGCAAGTCAGTTGATATATGTGAATAGATTTAGGGACATACCGAAAGAGTGTTACCGTAGATTTTGTCAGTAATTGATTCAGGTGCAGGTTGTCCACTGCTGTAATTAAACTGAAGACAAGGAAAGCAGAGAAGAGTGATTAAAATTTACTCATCTCCAAAATAGTATGTCAGGATGAAGATTTTCTAAAGAAGAGGAATTAGACATGGTTATTTATGATAATTTAGTGTTGAAACATTCAGACAGCAGATAGAGATGAAATACTTTAGTACACTAAACAATCACTTATTCAAACTTTACTATTGTTAAGATAGCTAAATTATGAAGCTTAAAATAACTTAGCAAGGACATTCCCAGTCAAATAAAAGGACAACAGTTTAGCAAATATGGATCTGACAAGGTCAACAAGGAATTGGGTTTTTACCAAGGTCAACTATCTAAGTCCCCTTAGTACGTCAGCTCCCAGTTGGTTACTAGGAAGCAAAAAGATAGCTAAGGAGATTTGGGTTTTTTTCTTATTTATCAGTTAAGAAGTGCAGGACAAGTAAGATGACAAGAGTCACAAGATACTAAGGCCCTCATCTTTTTTCATCATCATTCAAACACTTTACATGGCACCTACAAATGGAAGCTCCAAAATATCAACCTTGTTTTAGTAATCATTAGTGGTAGGTGCTACTCCACTGATTTAATAGCACAAAGCAATTAACTAATTAGTTAACCTTTAGTACATTGTTCAGAGAGACTTTAACTTCAGATGCTGATTTCTCACTATATTTTAAAAGCAATTAATTAGATGCTCAGATATTGCACTTAAATTTCAAATAACCTGACACCTTTAGATTCACAGAAATTTCATCCTCACATAACTTATGATATCCTTGCCATGAAATAAAATTACAAAGCACAAACTGCTGAAATTTCAGTCGATCACTCTTAAAAAGAGAGAAGAAGAGTAGCACAACTTGTGTAGCATATTCACCTTAATGCCCCAATCATAGTCCGGACCACCAGGATTATGGCTTGCACTCATGATAAAACCACCATTCGCCTATAAAAAAAATGTCAAATTTAAAAAGAAAAAGAAGATGCAAATCACCTTAAGAGACACCACAATAGAGGTTAATGAGAGTAAATGATATACACACCTTCTGTTTACGTATTACTGCAGATACAGCAGGAGTTGACATGATACCATCCCTAACATCACAGCATTCTATATTCAGCTTACATCAATACATCTTTTCAAACAATAAGTGGGGCTTGAGAAAATAACTTTCTTCAAAAATAAAGAATTCAAAATAGTGGGACGAACAAAAAGGATAATTTCTCCTATTCTTTGACATTATGCCATTATCACTGCAGGCATCAGAACATATAGAGCATTTATATTTGTAAGCAAGTATGCACAAATTATATTCTGGATGGTCATTGTTATAGTCCATTCTAAATGGCCCATGATAACCCAAAACTTGAGATAAAGGGTGTAGGCCAAAAAACAATTCATAAGTAGTTGTTAATGAAGTTGAAGTTACCAAATTTTGAGGAGTTGGTATCAATTTGATTGGTTGACTCAATTCTATTAAATCAGGTGAGACATCAAATCTGGAGTCCAAATAGAACACACAAAAAGAAAGCAGATAACTAGAAAGGTTGCTAAGGAAACTTAAAATAGCTTTATATAGTACCGTACAAAATGACAGATTTGAGCTCAGCTCTCAGATTTCTCAAAATATTCCTATTTATAAGTAACTAGATTAATCAATATTCTTCCAAATCTTTGACAAATAATCCCTTTTATCCTGTTCCATAATGAGAAGATGAGGTTTTGGGACTTGTGAAAGTTATCGTCAAGTTATCAGTTCAGCAAAATGAGTACAGCAAAAGAGACCCACTGCTCATATATGAAGGTTGTATTATGCTAACTGTTTCCCCCTCCCTGGCCCAAACACGGGAGCCCAAGTGAAGCCAAACTCGAACTATTATTTCAGACCTTGATTAGTCAACTGATGATATGACAAATTAACGGATAATAATTGTCAAAAAGAAGAAAAGAAAGAAAAACTACAATGACTCAAGAGTGATATAGATAAAGTAGCCAGTCACTCACCTGCCAACAAGAATTTTTCCAACACCATTTCCAGCAGCAATCTTGATGATTATCTGCATCCAAAAGTAACACCAAAAAGAAAAATGGCAATCACAAAACCAATCAAGAACTCAACCAGAAAACTGGGGGCAGAGGAAAGGAGAAAAACAACTACTGAACTCCAATTTTTTCTCCCTAGTCAACGATGTCAGGGCACATATAGTATACCTGTGCAGCCTCTCGGTTAAAGTACCGCCCATCACCTCCCAAAACTAGCAATCCATTCTTGTAATCCTCCAGCGGCAACGAATTAAACAGTGCCTACAACACACATACGCACACAAATAAAATAATGAAAACAACAAATAAATAATCTATCAATCTTTCGGACCACCGAATTCCCAATAACTAATAGGATGCATCAATTCACCACAGACACTACCTGAATCCAGTTCGCCAAGTAATTCTCCTCCTGGAAAACCTTAACCTGAACCAAAACCCCAGATCATTCAGTTAAACCCATCAATCACAGCAAAACCCAACTGATGAAAAGCTACCTTCTTCCTTAATCCGCTAGTCCCAGTCTTCTGCCCCTCTACTGGCTTGGTGGGTATCGACTTGATCTGCATGCAAACCCCAATAAATCACTAACCAAACAAAATGAGAACCAAAGGAGCCAGCTTGATCGATTAAATCTGCTCACAAACCCCATTAAATAACTAACAAATGATTGAGAAAGAAAGGACAAAAAAAACTTCATCGGTGTGATCCACCCGAATACATCACTAACCAAGCAAAATACGAAAGAAAGGAGAGGCAACGAGAGGACCTTTATGCTTTCGGCCGTTGACGGAGTGGAAGAAGCGGAAGCCTTGACAGAGAACCTCAGGTTTGGCCTCCTAAGAGAGAGGAGAGAAATCCGGGAAGAGACCAGCACCGCCGGCGACGAAGAGCAGGGAGAGAGAAGCTTCGAAGAGGGGACGAGGGGATGCAACCTCATAGTCGGCACCGACATTGCCATTTCTTGCAAGTATGGAGAGAGAGAGCGATTAGTGGCGATAACGAGGTGGTGGAAGGGGGAGTAGTGCAGTAGGAGGGGATCGGATGCGGCCGCGGGACTTGGGAGGAGATACGCCTCGTGTGGTTGAAACCGAGGACGGAGGAGATGAACGCCACGTGTGCGGGAAAAAGTCCTCCTCGGCGATCAACTATATATAATTTTTATTGAGGCTATTGAGTATTTCAGGCCGCTCGTGTCATTTTCAGCCAAAAGACGGTGCCACGTGGCCTTGAACCCGACCAGACTACTCCGACCTCTAATGCTGGCCCGTGGTTTGACCCGCTTAGATTTGGAATCTAAGGCCCTGCCCTGTTTGAATGATTCAAGCCCAATTGTCTGCAAACGAGGGGGGAGCTAGCCATGCATGAACAAAATGACATACAATTTTCGTAAATCCGAATAAGAGGATTAAATTAAAACCGGTAAAATTTCTTTTGACCGCACTAATTTAATTAAAATACTTTCATATAATCTTTTATCCTACAAATTATATTAATCGAGATACTTATTATACATTTTCTCTTTTTTATATATAAAAATATTACTAATTACATTAATATAATAGATAATACTTTTATACGTATTTCTATATGATTAGAGATATTGCACCCACGCCACTAAATAAAATTCCTAGCTCCCCATTCAGACCCTTCTTCTTTGTCTGTATATCCTTCGTAATTTGTATTTATATATATAGATTCTCTTCGAGTTTAGTGTTTTATAATTATATGTTACAATTTGAACGATTCAAATAGATAGTAACATGAAAGAGTAATATATGTAAAAATAAAGATATGTTTGTGTTATTACTATTAAACAGATTTAATTGTTGGTTTAAATTTCATAGTATCTATGCAAAAATAAAGATTTTAAAGGGTTTATCTAAAGACCAAATAATATTTTGAGAGGTATACTGCGTGTATATATATTGGTACGTGAGACTTAATATTATAGAGCCAAATTGATACGAAACCCATCTAATTTACCATGATTTATATCTCTGGATTCCACTCACTTGAATGATGAGTTTATTAGCGTTGTCTAATCACACCAACCAGCCCAAATAAATCACTCATAAACATCATATCATCCTAACAAATGTCCATTTAGCACGATATAAGTTTTAACGTTTTCTAAATTCAATATTAGCTTCCAAACAAACCAATAATTATGGTAATTATTTACGAAAACAATCCTCATTGTCGTTTATCTATCCTCAGAGGTGTTGGAAAACGAAGAAACGATACACAGAGAACTATGCGGTGGTCCCAAATAGGTGATATTAATCTAAATTTGTTTGGTTCCTCCGTACGTCATAGGATATTATTCTTAACAAGTGAAGTTTTCAAAATCAAGGAGATGCCAATGTGGCATGGACCATGTCCTTCTCTTAGTACAATCAAACACTATCAGTTCAAAGACAAAGCACCCACCATTGAAAGAAGTAAAAAAGAAAGAGGAGAGAAGAAGGAGAAGAATAATAATAAAAAGGTAAATTTACATTCTGCCATTGATATGGTGACACCTCTTTTATCTTCTTCCTCCTCCTCCTCCTCCTCTACGTACGTACTACTGCAAAGAAGTTTAAAAAAGAAAAGAAAAGATTTCCCCCGACAAAAGCTAACAGATCCAACCAAACGACATCAGGCTCCCAGCAAAAGCCCAAATACTTGCAACTGAAAAGAAAAAAACGCCCATCTCTGAAAAGGAGAAGCGGAACAAAGCGAATCTCCCATCCTCTTTATACAGGACCCCTAACGTGCTTACCATATGTTCTCGTGTTTTTTTTTAATGTACATCATACATAGTTACAATACCATGTATCATCCATCACAATCGATCGACAAAGCAAGCACCGGACGACCCACGACACGACACGTGCGCATCGACCCCCGCGCCTTGATTTCCGAGGGCCGTTTCCGTTATTTGTATACGTCGTGACGTCAGCGTGAGCAGCGCGGCGGCGGCGTCCCCGAGGAGGTCGTCAACGATGGCCTCGCCCACCTCGGCCACGACGCCCTCGGCCTCGCCCGCCACCGCGGGGTGCCGTAGCACCCGGCGCACGTTGGCCTCGGCCAGGTCCCCGGCCACGAGGGCGTCGATGTCGCCGAGGACCCGGCAGTCGGCGGCCGGGAGACGACGGATACCCTCCCACACCTCCTTCAGTACCGAGGGCGGCGCTGGCGAATCTCGCCAGCCTCCCGCTAACCTGCGCCTTCTCTCGTCGTGGAGGTCGTCGAGGATCTCCTGCACGAGGTGGAACAGCAGCCGCCGGTTCCAGCGGTGCCGGAGGGGCCCGAGGAGGTTGAATGGGAGCTCGAGCTCGAGCTGGTGGAACACGATCGGGTCGATCCGCGATCCCGTGCATCTGCCGCGGGATAGGATCGAGCTCACGTATCTGTACTCGGGATCTTGCTCCTGCGGCACGTGGCTACTCTTTTGTGCGCATCGGCTTGTGGTAGTACCACTACTGCTAGTTCCTCTCTTGATCAAATCCCGCGGGGGAGCTTCACTTCTTTGGGCCGAAGGGAATCTCTCGCAGCTATCCCTCTTAGTACACTTGGCTGCCTTCACTCCCACTTGGTCTCTAATTGCGACGGGTGGCGGCGGCGGTGGTCGCGATGGCTTTACAATTACTAAATCATTCTCCAAATTATTCTTGGGTTGGGTTCGTAATTTGTCGTCGGCGGCGCACACTACGCTCTTCATGGGTGGTCGCGTCCTCTTCGATCGGATTCCATTTTGATCCCCATTGGCTGCTGCTCTTCTATTAGTGACGCTCTCCTTCACCTGCTTCACGATCTCCCGGGCGTAGTGGTGGCTCCTCGGGCTCTTATTCTCGTCCAATTGCTGCCTCCCAAGATCTTTCATCTTTCTAGGCTTTGCGGTATATAAGGATGGAGATCCGGGTGATGACAAGTCTTCGCATAGGTTGTTCATGTTTTCCTTGTTGTTCATATGTAGTGAAAGTCTCGGTTCGAATTCCCACGGCCTCACCGACGATGCCCTCGGTGTGTCCGGCAACGAGCGAGATCCCGCGTCGAGCCTAATTTGCGGTAGAGCCGGCGGAGAATTGCAGTTTAGAATCCTCAGAGGCTGCCGTTGTGGTTGTGTCGGCGATGCTTTCTTGCACTCCTCACTTACAATTGCTTTCTTCTTTTTCTTCTTCTTCTTCTTCTTCTCCTCCTCTACCATAACTGGCGTGTGGTACCCGGTGGTCGCCGGAGACATCGCCTGATCCGGTAGCCCGTCGAGGCCCATGAGCCGCGCGACAAGGCTCGGAGTCCTCGGCGTCTCCGCCTGCGTACTTCTCCTCTCTTCTTCAAACACCACCATCTTCTTATTGGTAGTTAATTGTATCCCAAGCTCAAACTAGTAACATTAGAAAAGAAAAAAGAAATTTAGCCATCAAACATGCACATATATATTAATTCCCAACGATCTATATATCAAATGGACAACTCTAGCAGACTCACAGGAACGTCGTAAAACTCCGCCGCCGCCGACGATTTACCCTCGTCGAGCTCCAGGCTGTTCCTCGGCGCCTCGACCCCTGAGTCAAATTTCCAAATACATCACACGCTCACACTAACTACAAAAAAGAAAAAAAAAAGAAAGAAAGAAAGAATCCCAAGCAAGTCATAGTAATCCTCACCTTTGGTATAAGAGGCAACTCGCGGAGACGAATCCGGCGGCGCTCGACTAACGTTTCCCGCTGCGAAGAGCAAGTGGTGGAAATCCAAGTAATGCAACATCCCACTCATGCATCCAGGGCTCTCCTTCTCCCCTCTATACCACTCCGATCTCCCCATTGCGATCTCCCTCTCCCTCCCTCCCCCCCAAGAAGCTAGCTAGCAAGAGAAGACCACTACTAAGAGTTTAATTAAGAGGGGGAGCGGGAAAAACGGATCGGCTTAGATGATGAATCTTTTGGCGAGAGAGAGAGAGAGAGAGAGAGAGAGAGAGAGAGAGAGAGAGAGAGAGAGAGAGAGAGAGAGAGAGAGAGAGAAAGAGAATAACAAAATAAGGTTGGGGTGGTGTCATTGGGGTTGGGAAAGGAATTGCTACGTAGCAATCAGAAAGTTGTTATCATCCCTTATCTCTTTGCCCGGGTGGGGGGACCCCATAAGGTTCCACTTCGGGAATTGGGTGATGACGATATGACCACGAGACACCCATGGCTCCCGTACCGACGCCCACAGTAAATGATGGGGCCGATGACGTGTTGCCCTCTCGCGCAGCGACCGCAGCCATCCGACGGTGGCCAACGACGGCGTGATTATATATTTACTGCGGTGAAAAAGAGACGTGGGGTGAGTTTTCTTTCTTTCTCTCTTATTTTATTTCGGTTGGATTCTTTAAATAGAGTTTGGAAGGATTCATTTGCAGCGGTTTAATTACTGCCGCACAGGGAGAACGTGAGATGGTCAGGAGGAGAGGGGAGAGGAAGGGTGGGGGGTGTTGTGTTCTCGTTTTGAAAATTTGAAAACCAACGGGGATCGTACGGAGCGAAGGAGGAGGAGGAAGATGAGGGGCCGATGTCACGATTACGCTCGTGATATGTTGGTTGGTCTGGTAGGAATTTTGACAGTTGGTTAGCTGATCTGTGTGAATAATTCCTCTTTTCTCTTATTTTTTTTAATTTCTTTTATGTAGGGTGGATTAATTATTAGCGAAATCCAAGTGTTGGTCACCACGCTACACTACTTCTCTATAATGGATTTAATGAGGTTTGATTACAAGTAAGTAAAATGAGGTTTTTGAGGAATTAAAAGAGCTTTATGATATATATATATATATATATCCTTTTGATAATGACTAGTGAGGCAGTGACATTTTATACATTCCTACACCGTCTTTCGATTCTCCGTAATACATTATAAATGTAAAATCCAACGAGGTATAAATGATTACCAAATTACTTATCTTATGATGTCACTTAGGTGTTTTTTTTCCTGATGTAAATCAGCTTTCAATTTACAATCCGATTTGAGTCTAAATCCGACAAAATTAAATAAATAAATCCGCTTTCAATATATATGCTGAGGATATATCGTATGAAAAGCTATAAGGTTAATGAAATTCACTTAACCTACTAACTCGAATCAGTCAAAAGTACATGACAGGTTTAACTGAGTCAGCAATGGAGCACCTAACCAGTTAGGTAGATCAAAGAAGAGGGAATCAAATGTATGCTGGTAGATAGATTGAGACAATTAAGTACTGAGGGGAGTGAAAGATGGATAGGGGACCATGAGAAAGAAAGCCCATGTAATTGGCCTTATATATAGCAAACAGGTCATAAGAGCTAATTAACTCTTCCGCCCCCGCAACACCCTGGCCTCAGGGAGAGAGAGAGAGAGAGAGAGAGAGAGAGAGTATAGCAAATGGTGATCAAGACAACGATGGACCCACACTGTGATCCATCCTTCGTTCCTCAGATCTAATCCTTGAGGGGAGGAGACACTGGTGGAGCGGGGGTACTTTGTTCAGCCCCTCAAACAGTGCGTACACATTTGATACCTTCAGCAGTGTACCCCGTAATAGTAGCCGGCCATGGATTTAGCATTTTATGATAAGAGTTATACGTATTCACCCATGCATGCATGTACATATTTACTATATATTATTATTATTATTATTATTATTTAAGGGTTTAAGGTTACATGCATAGCTAGTTAAAATCCACAAAAATGCTAAGCCACACACTAGATATGGGCTTAGTAAAGAATTAACCTTTTCTAAATATAAAAACACTTAGGTTTCATCAAGCTTTAATTAATCGTCGAACTATCGAGTTGTTATTCTAAGCCAACCTTACTGTTGAGCTATCAATCGAATCGAATTATTTAGCCAAGCTATCGAGTCACTAAATAATTTTTTTTCACTATAATTATTTGAGTGTTATAGTTGATCTCATGACCTCTTCGATCATGGAATAGGGAATCTATTGGTCATAGCATATATATAATAGAGAGAGGCAAAGATTTTTTTCCTTCTCCTATGGACTTGGTTGTACGAAATGTTTGCATGCTTAACCTAAAATTTACTAGAATGCCTTGGTTTAGATTGTTGTGGTTAATCTAACCAGAGCAAAACAGATGAAAAAGGATGAAATTAAGGGTTGGATTTCAAGGGAGAGAGAGAAAGAAAATAAAGAAGATAATTTTAAGATATTTATATAAAAAAGCACATCTAAGTGTTCTTTTTTTTGCATGCATATACTTTAAAAATCTCTTATTTATGTGTACACTTCTCTAAAGTTGATATAATAATATATATTATATATTTCTAAAAACACTTGTGATTTTTATATTGATATCCTCTAAACCCTTGTTTCTTCATAAGGACTAGTAAAAATAATTATTAAATTTCAATATATTTAATAGTAAAAATATTAAAATATCCTTATTGGTTTTTGCATATGTTACTCCCAGTTAAGGGCACCTTTGTCTCTATACATGTTAAATGGTTCAGATTTTAAGGGCATGCATGCAAATTAGGAGTTTTTGAGGGGTATGTATGCAGCATACACCTCTTGGTATATTTTCATTAGTATATGTTACCCTAAAGTTAGCACCTAAAGGTGCTTTCTGAATATTTTAGTGAAAGCTAAGTTTTTAATCAGATAATGAGTAGATTAGGTGAGGTGGTGAAATAAATATTCCCAATTTAAGCAATTAATTCCATCAGATCCAATAGTTGATCAAGTTTTTGCAGGGCAATATTAATGCAGCATTCAATAGCTAGAAAGGTCTTCTTATTATTATTATTATTATTTTGTCAAATATATTGTCCAGCACTATTATAAGATGTAATTAATTGAGCAAATAGTCCTTGAGAAAAGATTTATCCCATCCTGATTATATATATATATATTAATAAGTGAAAGATTTAATGATGTCTCACTAAATGCCAATATAGTTGAGATTCAAATTCAAAAACTCTTATAGGTTATTTAACAAGCACCATCTCATTAGTGAATATAATTTTATATTGTTGACCCCATAAGACTTGGTCTTGTAATGTCCTAGTGGTTTTGTAAATAAACACATATTTGAATATTAATTTGCAGACAGATAACTAAGTTTTGAATAAAATACTTCAAAGCTATACTGATACAATTCAATCGAGATAAATAAATGCCATAAATGTGTATCCAATCATGTATCAAAGTGTGACATATTTAATCTAGGGCTAGAAAATTTTGCACAGTTTTCGAGCAATTTATTATTACTAACCTCTTATAAGACAGTATTAGAAACATTATCATTATGTTATTAGCAAAACTATTGTTGAGAAAATTACTACTCATTAAAATACAGTCATTCAAACAAGAGTTTCAACCAATGTATTATTCCTAGCAAAATTGATGTCATATGAACACCACATTGGCGAGAAAGAACTACAATTTAATCACTTTTTTAAGATATTAAAATATATAGTAATGTATCTTAAGAGAAGATTTCTTTTGATAAACAATAAGGAGAAATTGTCCTCACTTAATAGTAAGTTGCAGATGGGGAGCATGACTTCATAAACCATTCTTTTAAGTATGATGTATTTAAACTAAATAAATAATTTATAAACTATATTAAACTAATAATTAGCTTTGGAGAAAATAATAGACTAAAGAATGTGATAGCAATAAATTTCTTGTTATTTACACAAGAATTTTTTTAAAAAAAAATTTGAGTGATAGTAAGATTGAGCTTTTAGAATTGAATACATTCATTTACTTTATTAGATGCAAATTTTTTTAATAATAAAACAGGAACAAGAGTTTGATATTTTAAAAATTGATTTTTAAATTCAAAATAACCTTTTTACGGGCTTATGTGAAAAAAAGAATAGAAATATTTATATAAAAAAAATGATGATGACGTGGTTGTGGGGCACCACAAAGGATCCAAACAATAGAGGAAACAGAGAGGGACACAGGGACTACCAGAGAGGTGTAGCTAGTAATGGATAGTAGTGGCAGAGAAAGAGAGAAGGGGAGAGAGAGAGAGAGGAGAGAGATGTACTTTGCGGAGATTCCAATAGTTTATTCTTTGGAGTTATTGTTGACTTCTTCTGCCATTGGAGGCAGAGGAACTTGGGCTTCATGTGACTCTCTCTCTCCCTTTCCCTGTAACCATAGTGTGTTTCAGAAATGTGAACAGTCTTGTGAATGCAAGATGCTGTGCATTTGAAGTGGGAGGTGCTGCGCGGGAAGAAGTGGTTGGGAGGGATAGAGTTTTGTGTTTTCGAATATATAATTCATGACTGAAAATCTGATTCTGATATGGGATAATTATACTTACAATTGCTGAATTGTTGCACATTTTTATATGCATTTTTTTATATATATATTTTCGCAGCTTGAGTTCTAAACAGGTCGAACTAAACTCACTTACTCTAGTTTTTAGTATATGTAACCATTGATGTGAGATCTAATGAATAGTAAGAAATATTTCTGCTCTCTAAAAGTCTTAAGTCTTAGACCGGCCCATAACCCATCTCATCCAAACCTTTGACTGGCGAGGTCTTTGATGGCACTCCAACTCTACCGGCCTTCCTTTATCCTTATGAAACGTTAGCAATCACCATTGGTATATGCCTTTATCATAACATTGCCCTTTTGCTACCTTACAAGGAGCTAGAATTTGAGCAAAGGCTTCAAAGGGACCTTCTTAATTGGTTTCCTAATTTGTATGAGAGTGATCAAGGCGTGTTGATGGTGAAATGAGTTCTTGATCATGATCGTCGTCTACCTCTCTCCTCTTTTGGAGCAAGTGTACTGGGGTCAAGATTGTGGACTGATCTTGTGAACTATACTCCCCTTCGCTCCATCTTGTCACGATCATCATCTTAGGTTATGCATTTAAGTATATGAGCACATTCTCTTTATCTTGGAGGAGAAAGAATGCGATTTCAATGAAAGTCTAGTTGATTGACTACAAGAAGACGATCAGATGTGATTATTTATTGATTTTTATCCTGTGCCCATGAAACACTTTTGAGCTATCGAGCCAACTTTATCTTAGCTCGTTTCGAGGTCAAGTTTTATCCGACCTTATGCAGCTCATTTCAAGATCAAATTTAATTGAGCTAATTTTATCCAACACGTCTCGAGCTCAAGTTGACAAAATATCACTATTAAGCCGAGCCGAGCTAGGCTTGTCCACACCTCTTCATTAACCCTTTTAAATATAAAAAACTTAAATATTATTTTTGTTAATTATTTGATATATTTTTTATTAAAGAATAATATGTGAATATCGTATAATTAATTTTAGTCGCTTTATGCACCACTTTTTACTATTCTTTCAGAGAAAATATTAGAATAAAAGTTTAATGTTAACACTATGAAGAGAACAAATATTTCATAGCTTAGAATGTCGAGCTATATATATATATGTAAGATCCTAGTGTAATTGTCCATTTTGATATTATGTTATATAGGACATGGATTAGGTTTTTAAAATATATGAAACCAAGCAGCCTTATATGATCTAGAATTGTCCTATTGTTTTGCACCATTCATGACCCACAGGTATATGCATGATTAATTATTTTCTTTTCCCAACGAGGATATACTTTTCTTCCTACAGATCGTAGCCCATTAAGCGGGCTTGGCAATATAAGACTAGTTTTAATTCTCTTCTTTCTCCCAACTATATATGAACTTGCAGGTTATATTATAAATTGGGCATTAATATAAGATCTTTTAGGATTAATTATATTTTATCCTCGTATGGTTTAGCTTAATTCTACAACATTCCCATACACAAATTTGATTAAAGTATAACTTAGAGATGAAATTGCTAAAGATTGAATACGCTTTCCACCGCATCTAAAGTAGCTTGTCTGATTTTAAATGATAAAGGTATTATAAAAATATAATTTTATTTAATATATTTATCGTATCTTTGTCATTTGAAAATCAATCATTATTTTAGATATATTTGAAAGCTCTATAAATTTAGTCTTTAGTTTAATTAAATACGATAAAAAAGATAGCGACTGCGTTTTAATTAAGACCGCATAGAGTTAAGTGTTTGACTTAAAATTACACAAGAATTTTATAAAATTGAGCCCAACCATAAGAACGTAAAAGTGTAATCTCTCCATCCTTTTAAGAATGGGGTTAGATAACCAGGTTATTTCCTATAAAAGCATGCTACAATGGACGACTGCGCTAATTAAAAGGCACTTGACACTTCTTCCTATATCTATATGGGAAGAATCTCAACTATATGTATTAGAGGAAATAACAAAGAATAACACTAATTTTACTTTTTACTATTAAACAAATTAAAATTTAATTTGTTGGTGGTTAGCTTTCATGGTTATCTATACAAAAATAAAGATTTGCAAGAGTTATATAAGTGTTTTGAGGGTATACATATAAATTCAAACTTGGTAAGAGTATATGTGTAAATAAGAGATTTTAGAGGAGTATACATGTAAAAAAAACATCTTTTTTTTTTTTTTTTTTTACTTTGCTAAAATTGGAGGGGTTTAATTGAAACTATGAAAGGCAGGATGTGAAACGAGGAAGCCCCCGTAACAAACACATTAATTATGTAGGGTGTGAAAAGAGAAAATCCCAGAAAAAACCTGAGCTCGCATGGTGGGGAAGTTTTTGGTGGTTTTACTATCGACGGCCGAGACCAATCGTTTTAAAACCCTCGTCTCCTCTTCCATTTCCCTCCTCCTCTCTCTCTCTCCGTGGAGCAGTTGGTCGAGTAGGATCGAATCCGATTAGGGAATCATATTCAACAGGACCAAGATCGTTAAGCTCTTTCGCCGATCGGTTCCCATCGTCCTCCAGAATTCCAACGGCCGCTGCTCTCTCATCGCCTATCAATAAATTTTTCTTCTTCTTCTATTATGTTAACGGTCGATTAGGGTTTTAGACTGTGAACAATCCATTG
Organism: Typha angustifolia; assembly: GCF_048772165.1. Taxonomy (NCBI): domain Eukaryota; kingdom Viridiplantae; phylum Streptophyta; class Magnoliopsida; order Poales; family Typhaceae; genus Typha; species Typha angustifolia. The sequence continues at coordinate 4,170,691 of NC_133246.1, read as the reverse complement.
CAGATTTTAGCTTTCTTGAATCGTTAGATGTTTCTATCTGAAATCCCTTTCCTATGTCCTTTTGTGTTATTTTTCTTGATCTTGATAGTTTTCTTGAAATCTTGGTCGCAGCTTGGCCTTGCATTGACGATCTCTGGGCCGGTGAAACAAATTTGATTGGTTCCTGTTACAGGCAATGTTTTGCTACTGCGGGACGAGATCGATTTGGGCCCAGATGTCTCGGAGGTTTCACAGGAGGAGTTGCTGTTTCTTCTTGAAGGAAAATTGACCTTTTTGAGCAGAGGACATCAGGTTTTTGTATAGTAGTATAGACGATGGATGGAACAACGATTGGAATTTTGGGTTCTTGCCCTTCTTCTTTGTCATGGGATCTTGATGTGCATGTCTTGCTATTTCTGTTGTTTTATTTTGAGGCAGGTGAAGGATATAGTTGAAGCAATCGATTTGCTTCCTTGTCATTCTTCTGGGATAAATGTGAAGGTGCAATTTCACTAGGTATGTCACTATATAAGCTTATAGTTATAATTTTCCTTCCTTGATTGGATCACTTGTTATGACTGTAATGCAATTTTGATTGCATTAACCTCAATATTTCCAACATTAATTTCTTTGTGCACAGAAATGGAGACTCTGCATCCAACATGAATTTCTCATTATATATGCGAGTTTATTGTTCTACAACGAATTTGTGATTGAGCATCACTGGTGTGATGGTTCATTAATCTTTACATCCACATCATATTGCCACGGGATTGCAAGAACAAATAATGGTTTTGTCAAAGAAATTATTTGTAGAACAATGATCATAGTCTGGTCTATGATCACACTTCAGTTATTAAATTGCTGCGTGCTTAGATAGTAAATAAATTGATTCTGAAAATAAAGAGTTCAAAACTAATCAGTTACCCATAGTTTTCTATTTTCACATTGCTACATGACCTCCTCTAGATTCTTTACAACATCTATTTATTTTGAAGTACACCAAATTTAGAAAAAAGAGATAATAATGTTTACCTCAAATTGGGAAATTTGAGTGATACCATGTAATTATGCTGAATTGAGATGTTAATTTTTTTTTTACTTAAATTGACAGATACTTGTAATTTAAAATGGCCTTGTTATCTTGATACTAGCAGGAACTTTTATTTCCTAATTCATTAACCGATTACATCAATTGTCACTATATCATTCAAGTTGTAAGCTGATGTGCCCTTAATTGTTGGTCAGATTATTTTCTCTTGTTCCCACCAGACAATTTCTCTTGTTCGATGCTGATTAATCCCTTGAACTAGACTTTAAAAACAATTTAGTGGGAACAGTTGAGTTCTGAATGACTTTTGTAGTTTTACTAACTGAACATATTGGTACTGTAGCCATGATTAACTGAACAACTTAGTGGGAACAGAAATTTTATCCTTTGAAAAGACAAGATTAAGCATATTAAAATTGAGTTGCATGTGTGATATGTCTTATTCTCATTTAGCATTCAAATCATTCAAGCACTAGAATGGTTGTTTTAGCTAATAAGTTAGCATTTCACTAACCTGTTCTGATAAACTAAAATAAGTACTAAATAATTTAAATGCCAATTCTGTAATCTGTTTTAACAGTATATAATTGTTTGCTACTTGTCAGTGGTACGGAACATACATTGAAAGGTTTTAATTGTGATGTTATAAAATAGAGTCATCTATGGAAGAATGGAGCTATGCAATTTGAACTTGGATTGAAACAAAGAGAATTTCAGCGACAGATTGTAATGCAATTTTAAACTATGTATTGGTATTCTTTTGTTTATGAAGGTTGGACACAAATATATATATATATATATATATATATATATATATATATATGCAGAATTAGACCTAAAAGAAGTCATGGCATTCCTTAATGGAACAAATAATGTCAAAGGATTAGGAAGATACACTCAATGGTGCGTATTCCTTTTATTGAAACTTAATCTCTAGTTATATTTTAATTGTAGGGTTGATGGTTTTGAGTTTACCCATGGATGGAGCATCATATTTGACCTCCTTGACGTTGGTTTGTATCATGGATGCTATCAATCCAGAGGTATACACTTTTGTAACATGTTGATGCTGTCTCTTATCAGGCTAGGCTTGTCGTTTAAAAGTTTGTGCTGCATTTGAATGTGTATTCTTAATAGGCAAGACTGTCTGCCGTACTCACTCATCCATTTTCAGCTTTTTAATTATGTGAAATGTAGTTGATTAAACATGTAATGTCTTCAACTCTGTCTTGCACACTTAGTATAATATTTTTCCATCTGATTTCACTCCCAGATAAAAGAGGAGGGCTATGTTAGATAGCTCGACAGCCTATGCAATTTTTCGTGAAGAAACAATGAGGACAGTGGATCTCTAATAATTGGCACGTGGGATTAAATGATTAGTTGTTATTCTTGTTTTTACAATTGTTAGTTCTCATAATTTTTGTAGTTCGTATATGTTGGGGCTACCTTTTCTTCCTTGTGATAGTCAGTTCTGAAACTTGTCTCCTTAGTTCTAGGACCCTGATGGTCATAGATTCCTTGAGATCTTCTTGACAAACTAACTCAGTTTTCCTTGAAATCCACAGTTTGTTTATAGCTCTAATAGCGTGTTTTCTTGCGGAACCTGATAAGCATTTCTGGAAATGGAATAGGAAAAACCAAGGTACTCCATATTTGTCTTGAACAAAAATTTGAAATTTCGTTAGTCCTTACCTTCATTTAGGCAGCCCTGAAGGGCTACAAAGCAACAAGAATAACCAAGTTTGTAGTCCCAACTTTTGGAGGTCGATCACATCGATATTTTCCTTCTTTTCTTTACTCCACACAGTGTTCTTTATCAATTAATGGGTATAGTTTTTGTGTTCTTGCCTTACTATTTCCTCCATCTAAAAGTTTGGGTCTTTACCTCTCTCTCAGGAAACCTTCTACTTGAATGAAATCACTCTCCTCGTTGGTACACTTTTGTGGTCCTCACTGGACATATTTCTATGATCTTAGTACTGCAGAGATACGAATAAGTCGAATCCACTTTCTTAATCTTAGTTGGGTTTGCCTTGTCAACTGACATGTTGTCCCTCTTTCTAGGATGCTGATACTGCAGCTGCCATCAGATCAAAGTTCTATAACAGACTTCTTGCAGAGCTCACTGCCGATAAAACAGTCAACTCAGAGTATGATGGTAAGTGTATCATTAAAGATCAATTTGTTAGTTTTTCTGTTACTCCTGTATATAGTATATTTGTATCACTTGGTAATATCCAGGTACAATTACTGCTAAGGTAGAGGTGATAGAGAAGAAGAGGCAGCATTGGAGAGAATAATTGAATTATCAAATCTCAAAAGCTATAACACACATATCAGATATATCTCCATATTCTGATTTTGACTGGTATTGTACAAGCAATTTGGGCTCCAGTTCATTTGAAGATTGAACTACTATTTCAGATAAAAGTTGGGTTTCTGGATCTGCAGTTCAAGATGATTCCATAATGCTGCAGAAAGGAAATGAAGAATCTGATCAATGTAAACCACTTGCACTGTTAAACTTGAGTGAATCTACTAAATGTAGAAATAGCTCAGAAGATCTTTTGGCTAAAAGACACACTTTACTTCCTTAGTTCAGTAGTCCAATAGCAAGTGATTCAGTTTAAAATGAAATAGTGGCTTTGTCCCTCCAGAGTCAAGATCAACTACTTTTTCGTATTTCTAAAGATTTATCTGTTAAAGACCAAATTATTCAACACGACAAATCTGCAACTCATGCTGGAGACATTACATCCCAAATACAGAGCATGCCTAATGTCGCATTGAGAAACTGCAACTTGACAAGTCTTTCTACTACAACTACTTCAAGTGCAGATCATATGTTTAACAGAAAAGGACAACTATTAGATAATTTTGGGGGTGCTTCTTTGATCCTTGGAGGCAATGAAACCATACATGAAAGAGAAGACAGATTAATTGACCATGCCCTTCCAAATCCTAGAGACTCTGAAACGGGCTTTGCTGAGAAACGAGACACTTCAACACATAATAATGATGCAGTTTTTTAACAAAAATGTAAAGACTTACCCCTTTTTTTTGTTTTTTGTTTTTTGTTTTTTGCAGCATAGCAGCTGTATGCATTTGAACAATTTTTTATTGTTTCACTCTTCAATTGTTTACACGTCATCTGATATAGAATTTCTTAAACAATAATGCTAGCCATTAACATTATATGGTTAAATTATATTTATATTTTTAGTGATACATAATGCTTCTTTCATAGGCCTTATATATTTCAATTAACATAATCTTGTTAACTTGTTTCTTCTAAAGCTTACGGTGCCTGCAAGATAATATCCGGGAAAAAGAGCTCCGTATTCTTTCCAGGAGCAATTTCAGTACTATGTTGAAGGTATTCTTTAGCAAGATTAGACCATATTTCTTTCATCAGTTCAGTACTATATTTTCTAAGGTTCCTTTTATTTGTCTGCTGAAGAACTTTTATATTTTAAAAAGTTATGTGTTTCTGTATCATCTTATTGAAGAGCACCTTTTATTTTGCAGGTCAATGGTGAGCTCAATCTCCTTGCTACTGATCAGGTTTATCTCAACAAGCCCGATTTGGTGCGGGAGAAGTTAAGTGAGGTATATCAGATGATAATTTCCTTGGATATGTTTTCTCATCTTGTTCAATAGAACTTTTAGGCAGAAAGACACTCATTCTTTTATGCCATCCTACGTTATTCTTAAGCCCTTTGAAGATGCAAGACTGCAAGTAGTATATATTTTCTCTTCAAATATCTATCAGGTTAATGGAAACACAGTTTTCATGACCAGAAACTTTGAGGAATTTAAGACCATAGACCAAGGCACTAAAAACTTGAATGAGGACACTGCGGTAGCAAGTACTTCTGTATGTATCTCACCAGAGTCTATTAACTGCAGTAGATTATAGAGTAACCTACTTATAACATGCTCTAATTTCTCTTCTTCAGGTGATCCAATCTGCAATCGAAGTTTCAGAATCAGAAAATGTTAGGTATTTTCGTTATACCTGTTAATTTGGTTTGAAAATGCAACTTGGTTTTATCGTGCCTTTGTTATGGTGGAGAAACTGGAAGAACTTGTCGGAGAATATTTTAAAGGGATTTTTTCTTGTATACCCTTCTAAAATAATTTATTTTTTATGTATACTCCTTTAAATTTGAAATTTGCATGTGTAGTTGTGTGCCCCCAAGAACACTTGGTTTTTCATTCATGCTCCTCAAAACCTTGCTTTTGCAAATAGTATGTCTCTGCTCCAACCAACAGTTAAATTCTGAATCATTTAACAATTAATGACATTAAATACACTTATACACTTTTGCATTCACACCTCTCAACTAAGGGAAATTAGTAGCCTTATTCTTCTTAACTAGTACTTGTACATGTTTTCTACTAGGCTAACCTACTAATTTAAGTGAGTAAAGATGGCCAACATTGCATGCCCAGCTTTCTTTTTAGAGATTCAGGTTAAATAGAAAGAAGGGGAATGAAAGCTGGAGGCGTATCATGGATATGTACTGTAGGATTTATCTGTATACTAACAAGTTTATCATGGATATGTACTGTAGGATTTATCTGTATACTAACAAGTTTATAGAATATTCTTTATATAAGAAAAGAGATCTACTATTGGTTTTCAATTGACCAGGAAAATCTTTAAAGAAGGTTCTCAGAGATTAAGATGATGATAATAGAGTACAGTATATCCATATTACATGGTTACTTAAATGATAAATCTGTTTTTAACTTTCAAGTATTCACTTAATAGACAAAGTAAAATGTTGACATGGCTCCAGTATTCTAGCATTTACATGGTTACTTTACCCAGAGAAGTTACAACAATTGCTTGGGAATTGTGATGATCTTCCTGAGATAAATTAAGTCGAAGGGAGACAATTATCTTTTATTTTGACGCATAAAGGGAGGTTTGTTTTCTTTCAATTATTGTTTGATTTCAAATAGATAGAACATTGAGTCCTGAACTCCTGATGACACAATAGCAACTATGCCTCTCTCTTAGATTTTTCTTTTCTATATTTAAATCATTTTATGATACTTTATTATGGATGTCTTCAATTTGTTGAGGAACAAATACTTGTTGGATATGCACCATTAGCAGTTACAGATATAATTTTTTTAGTGTAAACATATATGCATTGTGTATGTGAGAGCATCTCTGTACTATCTATACAAAGTGCTGTATCCTTTTTGCACTATATCCTAGTTTTCCAAAATTTATCATATCAATGTTCGCATATTGCTTCAATACATTAATAAGGACAAATTGAAAGAGACACAAAGTGAATTTTTAATCATGATATAGTTACAGCAGTGGTTAGCATTAAGTCTTTACTACATTTTTTACATATTTATGAGACATAAGAAAGGTCCCATTCTATTTAATTCAACTGAGAATGTCATAATTATAAGTAATGCTATGTTAAACAGTTCCACAGAGGATATTATAGATTCTAGATAGCTAAGAACGATAAGGTCTAAAGTACATGAAATGCAAATTTTAGGAAAGTTAAGCATCAAAATAAAGTGATACTACTAAACTATGTGAGACATAAAAAAGGGATTGCCTTTTGTCACTTGGATTTAGTGTTTAATGTGAAGACATTGAAGTGAATTCTGAAGTATGATAATTAAGTGATGTACTGTTTGCATCTACCATGATCATCAGTTATATCACATAAGAATTGTCCTAGTACAGTCAGATGACTGGGGATACTCCATGATTTTAAATATTGGTTTGTCAAGGAACAGGATTATTAAAGGGCTGGGTGCGCATCCATGGTCCAAAAGATGTGTTTCCTTGCCCGGATATGCAGGCGATAGTTGAGTGATGTATTTCCTGTTCTTTTTTTGTTTGTTTTTTGACTTCTTCTATGAACTTTGCAGCACAATTTGGAAAAAATTCCAATACATTTTTAGTTATTGGTTGTGCCTCGTGATCATGAAAAACGAATCCCAGATGAAGAGATAAAATCTGCTCTCTCTCTATTTCTCATCTTGAAGTGAGTTTTTTGGATCCTGAAGTGTACTAAGTGGCTGCAATTATGTGAAACCTTTTATCAAAGATTTAACATAAGTTTTATCAAAGATCCTGAAGTGCCTTTCCTGGTGTTAATAATTTGGCACGAAACTATGGTAGCCACCAAGTACTTTTTCCTGCATTTTCATAAAATTCTTAGCCTTGTAAAAAAAACCTTATCTTTCTTAGCACTACTTTAAATCCTTCTCTTTATGCAGCTTCTTTTGGTGTTCTTGTCAAATCCTACAGGTGTTATCTACTTTCATGCAGATACATGGCAACACCAGATGTCCACCTTAGTTGCTTGCAATGACCTCCCGGGATCCACTTGAAGCAGCACTCTTAAAACAAAAGCGAACTACTGCTATATGATGTAAATAACTTTGTCAAGAAGGCAACTACCATACTTGCACATCATCATTATGGTAATTATAGCCAAGACAATAGCACTTGGGAATACCATTTTAACTTACAGCTACTGCACTATCCTCTGTCAATGGAGCTCTTTGCTGCTTTAACAGCATTGGAAGGAGACAATTGCAGGTCAATAATTTTGGATTTCTTGCCCAGATTGTGACATCTTGTCTTTATCCGTCTATTTTGATGTGTCCAAACTCCAATGGACCTGAGGCTTAACTAAGAGAAGAGAGGTGTGTTGATTCTTCTGCCACAATTTTGCTATGGGAAGAAACATAGAGGGAAGAAGCATTTGGAGATGCAAGAGTTCCTTAGGCATTAAGGCACAACCCTTGCAATAATGATCTGCACAACTGTTGGACCCACCCAAAGCACAGGCCTGCTCGTCGTCCTTGTAGTACTCCAGACTGTCCTCCACGGCAAAACTCGCACCTGCACTGTAAGTTAACACCTCCCATCTCTGTAAAGTTTTGTTGGATTGTGTCCATTATTTAGTTTCTTGTTAATTTTTGTGGCCGTTGGAAGATAACTCTCTGTAGCTCCAGTATATGATTTGAGAGAGACAGATGGTTTGTCACCTTCTAGCTATCTTATCACTTTGTTATATGCAACCAGCCCGTCACTAGTTAAATTGGTAAAAGTTTTTGGAAGTTTTCTTGCGGTAAATATAGTGACAGATTTCTTTTGGGTCTATCTTATGATGTGATAGTGACAGATTTCTTTCTTTGCAGTTTTAGTCCAATCGTAGCACTGTCTTCCTCTCGTAGGCACAAGATGAGAGAGAAGCTTCCAGTATCTTGTTGCTTTGCGAAGTAAGTTTCACAACCCTCTTCGTTCCAACTTTCCGTTTAATATTTTCGTTCAACTTTATAGCTGTTAACTAAGGCAGGGCCCCTTCAGAAGAGGAAATTGGTGATAGAACTTACTAAGGTCCTTTCGTCAGTATGGATTAGAGGTTATCACGAAACCATTTGTCTGAGAAGTTAGGATAAGAGGTATAATTATAAAGTTTACTTACAGAACACACAAGACAAACGTATAGCTCCTTCAAACTCTCAATCCAATTTTTAAGTGGGCTAAAGATATTCTGATAAAAAGGATTCAAACAAAATTTGACCAGACGTCATGCTAAAAATATTCTGATAAAAAGGATTCAAACAAAAGGGTGGGTTTCTCATGAAATCGAACACACGAGATTCTGTTGAAAAGTTATTTACCAGACCCACATCTTTGATGACAACTTCGCATCTAAGATGAACATGCAGAGTCTACGACGATTACTACTGAAGTAGTAGTCACTTTTTTTTTTTTTTTTTTTTGAAACAGAAGTCTCTCTTAGCTTATATGACAGGAATAGGTTTCTCATTGTGCTGCTAAGATTAGATAAAACAATATCTAACAAGTTTAGTGTCTGGATATGTATTATAGCCTCTAAACTTTTTATAGGTAAAACATTTTCAGAGTATGGAATAAGTAGTTGTCTCGGTGAGGTAGCAACATATTGGTGAATATAAATATATATATAGTATTGGAGGGGCACTAAATCCAACTTATTATGTCCCAATTAATAGCTATTAAAGCTTTGATGCAAAATTTGAGATTCCTCAACCTACCAAACACTCCCATTTCCATCCAGATAAAAAGTCTCCTTTTCTTCCTATCAACGTATGATTTCATCACTTCCAATTTCCCTTACAACACATCATTCCATTTCCACAAAGTGAGAGCAAAGCATGACTCACGCCCTCTTCATCCCCTCCCATTTCCAGAGCCCGAAAAAGAGCCCACCAAGACAATCACAATCACAATCATCATCCAATATACGTTATCCATCTACACCAATCATAAAGCTCCAAGGCAAAGTTAAAAGGATATACATAAAAGAAGAAGAATAAGATTAGCCCACTAGCTCAATCCAACGATCCATAGAATATTAGGGACCACACTATTAACCTTTAACCAGGCACATACGAAAACTTAGTCATGCATGATAGCCACATAGCTGTTATGCAAACCCTAAACTTACACTTACACAGTCGTGGAACACTCACTACCTTGCACCGAACTCAGTGGCCCGGCCACGCCTCCTGGCACGATCACCACTACGGCGATGCAGTTGACGTCGAACCGGTACTTGGAAGACACCCAAGTCCCAACCTTCCACCGGAGTTGCCCATCGAGCTTTAACGCAAGGATCAGCTTTCCGGCGACCTGATCACGGTTTACTTCGTATCCGAACGACGAGGAAACCGGCATGCCGGCCCCATACAGGGAGGTCGACAAGAAGTTAGTGTCCTGGTGGCCCTGGTAGAATCCCGGAAGCTCGACGTCGACGGTGATCTGCTGACCCTTGTAGGCGGCGTAGGTGCGAATCTCGTCGTAGTATATGCCCACCCGCGAGTTGGGGTTCTTGGCAACGAAGGTGGTCTGAATAGTGGTGTTGAGCAGGCGGGCCGGTGCGAGGCTGAGCTCGAAGACCGAAGCGTCTTTTACGTAGAATTGTGGCTTGGAAGGGTGGAGGATGAGCCAGACGAAGAAGACCAAGGAGAGGATGGAGAGGAGGAAGGTGGAGAGGCCAAAGAGGAGCTTCTTGTTGAGCTTGTGGAGGTGAAGGCCTTTCTTGGAGCAGTCTTTGGGAGAGTCAGTGAGGAGGAGAGACATTTGCTATATGGCTAGGGACGGGGTGGGGAGAGGGCTTTTGAATTGAGTGGTAGAAGAAGTAGGGGGCTTTGGAGTGGTGACACGGGTTTATATATGAAAAGATGGTGGGAGGCTTTAGTAATCATGCACAAAGGAAACAATTATTTTTGAGATACCCATAGCTTTTGACTAGCTGATATAGGTGGGATACTGGGGTTAGGTTTGTATATTCACTGTGAGGGGTCTTATTAGTGAGAAAGAGAGAGAGATGCAATGGCAAATTGACATGCAATGAGTGCCAAATTTTTTGTGGCCAACAACCTTTATTTGATATGGGTCCCACAAAGTTTTCTTGGGTTGATCCAATGGGATCAAGAAAGTATTCAGTACAATATGCGGTAGACTAGTAGTTGGTAGGTTGTGAATCAAATAAAGACAGACCTGACTTAGTTGTAAAGGAGGAGGTTACACAGATCCCTGGTGAGCTCCTCAGCAGACCCCATCTCATATTTAGCCGATGCTAACTTACCTCAATTAGCCGCCCATTCAGTAAGTAGAACTTTGTCTATGATTGGGTGTCTGTCTGATCAGAAACACCATATTGTACTGAATAGTAGGGTGAATAGTAGTGAGATGGGAATAGTGATATAGTCTACCACCATATTGTACTGAATAGTAGTGAATCAGATTACTTGAGATTGGGTGTTTGTTTGACCTTGTGCCATGGCAGTGCCCTGTTTCCTCTGAACGCTTTGTCTATGAACTTGGGGCATCCGATATTCATGTATATCTCTACAGGAGGACCACTTTATAGGGTTATATGCTCCAGGGATATTGTTTTAAAACTTTGGTTGAAATTTATTTTTCTTCTCTCCGTCGTGATCTTAGATTTCTGCAGGAAATATTATTAGAAAGTCTGCAGGAAAGGAAATACATATTTGCCATTTTTGTCTCACCTATCGTATTGTTTCTTGAAGATTCTATTGCGCACAATTTGATCTTTGATCTTATCACTTTTGGCACTTAGTACGACCCAGATTGATGAATGGGGGACTTTTGGATGCTAGTGTTACTTTCTTCTTCTAATCTTAAAAATGGAGCATGGGGAAGGGAGTGGAGGCATAAAAGTTGGTGATAGAAAAAGAAAACGGAAGGCAGGCAATATACCTTCCCCGGGTTGGGAAGAGAGTAAGATTTAAGAGAGTGAAGATAGTTGATAATGATTTCATCCTACTTGCTACATCCACTCTTGATAATTAGTATAAAGTGTGATGGTAATGAAAGTCCCACTCTCTCCAACCAAAGGCCCCCCCCCCACCCCCCCTAGGTTTGGTGCATCTCCCTAATGATAATAATGAGAAGTTTACCTAACTGTTGGTTTTTCTTCTTCTTCTTCTTCTTCTTCTTCTTCTTCTTCTTCTTTTTTTCTCTTCTTTTTTTTTTTTTTGGGCTGCTATTCATGCATGCGTCGTTTAGTCCAACACTTAAGAAGGTGGCAGTCATGATAACAAATTTTGGGAAAAAGATTGAATCAACTACTAATAGGGTCTTCTAATATTATACAACAAAACTAAGGTGTTATAAGCCATTTGGATTCTACAAAGAAAAAAAAGGATACTTTTGATACGATACAAATCTTCTTATTTTAATCATAGGAGCCTGAAGGCTTATAGGTTGGGAAATAGTCGTGCCCCCTTTTGTCCAATTTGAGCACATTAAAAAGTCCCAAATTAGACAAAGGGTTTAAATAATATTAGTATTTGTACTAAGAGTGATCTTTGTACAGTTTGTCTCTGCTCCTGATTGTGCTCCATCACAGTTTGCATTATGATAAAAATCTTAGGCGTGGTCCAATTAGAGAGTAGAACAGGATAGATGAAGGTTGAAAAATCTCTGAAGACACCTTTTTGGGAGTGTCTTGGGAATCATTCAAGACTATACTTTGGAGCTCAATGGGGTCACAAAAAGGCAGTAGCTTTTGCTAAAGAGCTAAAGAGAGGCTTTGGATGAAGGTTTGGTGGCCTTCGATCCTAGCCATTAAGACACACAGCCTGATGGGCTTGGGAGGGGTCCAGTTTTGATTGGGATATTCAAGCGAATATATTAGTCCCACAGAGGAAGCAGAATGAAATTAAAGGAGTACGTCTCTGTTAGAAATTTATTTGCTCCTCAGATGGCAGTGCCAATGTGGTTACACTCAACATCAGCTTTCTTTATCAAGTCTTCGTTTGCTTTGCCAATGCTTTATTACCTTTGCTCACTGGGTGGTGATATTGACATCAAGAAAATTGCTAGTGATAGAGCAACCGCAGTTCATTTAGTTTAAGCGATAAATATATCATTGCTCTGTCCCTTTCCTTGTTCCTCTCACCCCCCCCTCCCCTCCAAAAAAGAGAAGAAAAATGATCAAAACTTTTGATTTGATTTTCATAAAAATAATACTCCTTAATCATTGTACGTTGGACTTTGCCTACGAGAACATGGGGAGGGGAGGGGGGCTAGTTCGAACCTGAGTAGCTCTGGATTAGGCTCAAACCACTCTGTCCATGTACAGATCTGCTAGCCTCATAGGCGGCCTTTTATGATTGCAACTCAATTGCTCATTTGATCCGCTTATTTTAATCTGTTTTTGAAGCAAAAAAACAAATAAACAAGCGACTGTAAGCAACCTCACAAGGAAAACGTCTTTGTGAAGTGAACAGCTTAAAAATAAGATTGTCCTAAATAATGAGGAAAAAAACGAAGAAATAAGTCAAATGATACAGTTATGGGTCAATAATCTACATTCCTTTATTGAGCAAAGGAATAATTGCTACTCAAATATTATTAAAAACCTAAAAATGTAGATAAGGAATAATCTCCATGTAAATACATATTACAAACGCAGCAAAGTTGGCCCTTTTTATCAGATAAATACAATTGTCCAGAATCACAATGATCATGCCACAGGAACTGGAAATTGTCATCCAATTAGTTTAGGTACTTATAGAAATTGTGGCATCAACTAAGACCTGAATAACATGCCTATACCTAATGCAAAATTCCTACAAGGGGCCCTGGTCACAAGTATGAAGATATGCAGAGCCAACGAATACTTATCTGCTCCAATTTGGTTGTAGCGCAATGATTGGGTGAAACTGACAGTCCAAGAGTTGCAAAATATTCGCAGTGACTACAGATAACTCACAATTGTTAATGCTTCTGGCTATGTTAATTGATAACCGCTCTCTTTGCTTTCTCCACCGTACTGGTAGAAATTACATGCACTATACGGAGGTAGTGTGGTCAGAGGAGCATTGATGGCTGGGAAAATTAAACCACCTGCAAAGCAAAGCTGAATCCGACGTATTGGCAACTCCCCAGTGACACCCACTATGCTTCTCGGAATAAATAGGCAATATCTTCACCTACGCTGATTGGGATAGGATGTCACAAACCCATTTCTTTACAAAGGCAGCTAATATCAGGGATTATCCCGTCGCCGTGATTTTTAATGACGCCATTGCCAACAAAATCCTTCAACAAATCTGTGGGATTCTTTGCTCCACCATGCTGTAGGAACTTTCCTCTAATTGCAGCTCCTGTGCTCTGGGACAGAGGATCATCCTGGCATATCTCTTGCCATATGGTTGCCGCAAAACATCTCGCATACAGATAGCTATAATAACCTGAAATTACAAATTCAGATGATTGTTGAATGAACTATATACAGCTTGGATTTTTGTTTTAAGTTATGACTAAATCCAGCATGTAAGTTTCCCAAATCACATAAAGGCTATACCCTTACCAGCACCATAGTTTATAAGGTGATTAAAGTGAGTATGCCAATGTGTGCCCTCTACATGTTTCCAGCTTGTGTGTTGTCTTTTTAAATCGGCAACAATAGATATTGTATCTCTTGCAGTGGCTGGTTGCTCCCCAAAAAGTGTCAAGTCAATCAGAGAATAGAATATCTGGGAGGAACAAAAGAATCCAGAAATTAGAAATGGCAAAGAATATTGATTTTAGTCGATAAACTAAATGAGAATTGGTGTGATCAGCAAAACAGATTTGTGGATAAAAATCAGGCTGGTGAATCTGGCTAATATATGTGAAATTCAAACTTCTAAGAGGAAAATACACCTGACGTTGTAGTTCTGTTGCAGCAAACATGCTTCGAGCATCATTCATTGCCTTTACCAGCTTTTCTGGAATTGCATCACCAGTTATCTCATCTCTAGCAAACGTCCTGAGAACACGATAGTCCCATGCATAGTACCTGGGGGACTATAACCAATCATTTGACAGCAAAGAGAGGACAATATCCAGTCCTCTTTAGTAGCACAATGAGACTATTTCACAATCTCAAAGATTCAAAAAGAACAGTTTACCAAAATCATGTTGGGAAAAGAATTAAAGAAAACAAATATGGATCCACTCTTGGCCTAGCCATTAGGAATACAATTTTTCACCAAATGGATATGCATGGGATGTAGATACCCAACAGATACTAGAACCTGTTTTTACAAGATAATTATCTGTAGACTGCCCATTTTATTTTCACATTTCTACTTTATAATCCTATACTCCTATTGTCAGCGTCAAAATATTAATCCCTCGTTTCCTTCTCTCTCCTCTAGCATCCCCCATGAAGCACACATGCTTCAAGATACTAGTTCTGCCACATTAAGTACATTTTAAATATTGATAAATGCAGGACACTTCTTTCAAGTACCATAGTTTTTAGTGTTTGGAAAGAACAACAGTACTCTTTTTTTTTTAATTTTTCACATGTTGACAATTGGCACACTTCTTTTAGGTGTCATATTTCATAGCATAAAAGAGAAAAATACAAGAAACATCCGATAAAGTACCTCTTCTTTTTTAATTTTCACATGTTGACATTTGACAAACGTAACAGTTACTTAGGTCTCTTAGTCAATAGTATTAAGCATCTACAATGTGATACCAATTATAGCATGTCCATGTCCCCACAAATTTGTACAGAATCTTCAATTGCATAGCTGCAATCTGCAACCTAGACTACCTAGTGGATCAGCTATATTTAAACCTCCAAAGTGATGAACTCTAAAGAGAGCTACATTAATGTAGTTCCATCTTAAATTATTTAAAGAGATATACAAACTTAATTCAATGGAATCTGAGAATCTACCATACTTACTCAAAAAGGTTTGAAGGTGTTTCAGCCACATCAAGAACAACTCTAGTACCTGAGAAGTGTTGATAGTCCTAGGACATTCAATCTTAAGTTTGATCAGAAAACATAAAACGTCAGTATAAGCTTTGGTATGTGAAGCCACTAGAAAATTACCGTTCTTGAAAGAAGAGAATGAAGAGCATGGCCAAATTCATGAAAAAGAGTTTCAACATCCCAGTGATTAAGCCTTGTAGTTGATGATCCATGCTTATTTGGAAAGTTGCAGACTAGTGCAACAATCTGTAACAGTCAACTTATAATTTCAGAGAAGTATAACAGAAATCAAAAAGTGGAATAAGTTCATTGCATTGATGCAGTAAAGTGGCTTCTAATGTATGTACATTCACTTATATACATACTATATATATATATATATACCAATTCCTAGAATTGAACTTAAAGTGTGTGAAGGATTCAAGGATATGAGTTTAACTAGCTGCAAGAAGTCTAACTAGTTTTGGCATGTTCAAACAGAACCTACGCTTCATTTTTTCCCATCAATTTACCAAATAATAAGAAATGGTTTTGGTAAATTACAACTTTAGTGATGAAGTCCTTTATGAGTGCATAGTATGGCCCAGCAATTTCATTATGTAAAAGAAAGGTGCAAAGGTGCCATCATCCTCCCGAGCAAACACACTTGTCATTGGTTGATGCTGGTTTATGTTTGCGGACTTTCCATTCATTAAATGCTACATACACCTTTTTCTGACCATGTGCAAAATATTGGACTTATTTTCTTTTCCACAGAAAAGAGGGGCGGGATTTGTTCTAACAGTGTCCGTGACACCAAGTTGGCAAAGGTTGTCAAATCTCAAGAGGCAATAACTATGATTTGGCAATACAAGCTTCAAGTCCATGAAATGCCAATTTCTTTTCCTGTATACTTCAAAACATGCCAATCTTTGCCAACTAGCAGTCCAAGACGACAGGTAGATGACCACTTGCAAGCTATGCTGGTTTGGATAGAATATGCAATATGTAAATCCCTGTCCAGGAATTGCAATGATGATTAGTTGGAAGCCAGACATATAGGATGAGGAACAATATTCAGGGTTCAGTGTCTCAGGAAAATCATAGATGCCCCAATAAGGAGAAGTGATAAAATTCCAGCTG
The DNA here is from genome assembly GCF_048772165.1 of Typha angustifolia. Classification (NCBI taxonomy): domain Eukaryota; kingdom Viridiplantae; phylum Streptophyta; class Magnoliopsida; order Poales; family Typhaceae; genus Typha; species Typha angustifolia. The sequence goes on along the minus strand of NC_133246.1, from coordinate 4,154,242 downwards.
CAAATGGGACAGCAGGACATGAAGGCCAAAAATTAATGTTAGAAACAGTAAGGAAGGACACAATGATTCTCCAACACTCAGATATGGTGCTTAAGAAAGCTAAAGGGCAAAATAATTCATTTGGTTCACCCTAAAGGTTGTCTTGAGAGTTAAGACTTCATTTTTTATCATGATCAAGGGAAAATAAGTTCTCAAACAGACATGAGGTGGTCTCCCTTCAGTAGCCTGACTTACGGGATAATATCCTAGTAGCTTTATGAATATACTGACGTAGTCGGATGCATGGAAGGGCCGGACCTTCTGTCCAGACAAATAGCTTATCATTCAGCCTATCCAAAAAGAAGAAAAAAAGAAAAAAGAAAAAGGAATATCAACAAAATAAGTTGATGCCAACTATAAAAAGAGGTCTGAGATGATATACAATACCATTAATAGAGGCAACAAAATTGAGTACATCGAATAACCATCCCTAAATATTTTCAGTTTAAGTGATGTCAACACAACAAAGGTTCTTGAATGAAATAGATCTTTATCATGCAATTCAACTAGAAAATATTTCATAAAAGATACATAGCTAAAGAAACTTCAGTTTCATGCCATATAAGTAAAAATAGTGCCTAAGCCAAAAGATTGGTCAAGATAAAGAGGGTTCAGGATCATACTGGGAGTTGATATTCTGTCTCAGATATTCTTCGCCCACCTCTGATGGCAAAATGGGCACAACCTGGATATTTTCCCTTCCTGGAGTAAAGATCGAGATAGAGAAATCCTAAATCACCCTAGTTACATGAGAAAGATTCCCTTAGTTCATAGCACATATAACAATTATCAATTGTTGCACAAATATGCCTTGAAAAGTTGTAAGAAATTCAGAAGTTCATCAGAACACCACATCAGGGAATCTGGACTATATCATCTCCAAAGACTTCTCTTCAAGGACCATGTTAATCATTACAGTTGAAAATAATGTGGACGATAGCAAATAAGATCTTTGGAAAACCAATGAATTTTACATAAATAATAATTCTATAATGCTCAGTAGAAACAAAATATCCTCTTCGAGCAAATAGACAAGATAATAGCTTGCGCTGACCACACATATGCAATAAATGTGTACCTCTTGAGGATGATGGAGAGACAGTTTTATCACATCTGGATGCCAAGACTCGCCTGGTGTAACTGGAATCCTATGAAATGTGGCACCAAATAGTGACTCAACCAAGAGTTTCAAGCCCTCAAGACATTGGGACAAGGGGAAGTATGATGCAATAATCTGTTGGAGACAAGAAGAACGAAACTTAAGCACAAGAATGGAAAATAACACCTATGAGAGAGAAAATTCATTAGAAACGGATAGTGGGACAACAGGCATCCAGCTGAGTAAAAAACAGTTAACTTTTAGCCAAAAAGCAGCCATTCTTGAGTTCTGCCAACAGCAATTGTTTTTAAGTTTGAATAAGTTCTTTCTACTTTTCTATCTAACCAGTAAGTACAGTCAAAGAACAAAAGAACTAAATGGAATCAATTTCACATTGCAACATTTCTGAGAAGATCGGAAATAACATAAGTTACTAGAAGGGTGAACTATCTATTAGCATTATAATACCGAGGAGTCCAGATCATATGCCGAAGATTTCATCATTCCAGTGAAGTAAGACTCATCCCATGTCTCTAAATCTGCAGTCTTTTCATTACACATTCGCCTCTTGAAATTCTTTATTGTCCTAAACTCCTACAGAAATGGTGAATATCAACAAAGAAAGAATCTATGTTGGTGCCTACTGCAATATATGTCAGATAAATTTTAAAAAGTGGCTCAATATTTCAAACAAGTTATCTCTGTCATACCTCATTGGCTTTGTCTTTAATAGTCTTGCTTAAGTCAATAAGAAAGGATGTGACAACATCAACTGATGCGGCCATATTGGGTCGAATAGCAAAATCAGAATAAGACTTGCACTGCATTATCTACATGCATCACTTAGAATGTTAGAGAGCAAAAATTGGATCATTTTCTCAACAAAAGAGGAAAACAGAAGGATAAGACTTAATAGGCAGACCTTCGATATAAAAAGCAATATGCAAAAGAGATCACTACTCATTAAGAGTTAAGACTGAAAGCAATATATCAAAATCTCTAAGTTAGAAGTTGCCATCTTTTTTCATTATCCAGTAAATTTCCATACCTAGAGGTCTTACTGGGAGGGCTATTCCTGAGTTACTTGAGTCTAAATTGTAAACAGAAAGGTAAATTACTATTCATTAACTTGCCATGAGCTTCAACTGGAGCATTCCAGTTGTCTGATTTTGCTTTGAGTGAGTGTGTGACACCAATTTCTAGAAGGTTAATGCCAGATATACCCAATCATAAAAAATTGTCAAATCTTTTTGAGCCTTTGCTTCTTTGAGTTGTCCTCTGGTAACCTCATTTGGTTTACAATGGATGAGTTCGAGAAAAGAGTGGTATATTATTTTATGGACATCAGTTTAAGTGTTTAAGAATATACAACCTCATTTGGTTTACAATGGATGAGTTCGAGAAAAGATTGGTATATTATGGACATCAGATTGAGTGTTTAAGAATATCTCCGCTAAAAAAATAGAAGATTCCCCTTTACATATACAAGAACAATAATTATAAGAAATACAGAGATAAGCATATAACAATCATTGTTTATAACTTCCAGGCGCATTTATGTTCGAAGCACAAACAAAAGGATATCTTGAACCTACTTCACATACATCTACATATCAATAGGTCGAACCGTTGAAATATTTACTTGTGCAAGTTCATGACGAGTGCTTATAATCTCTTCGAGAACACCAAGATTTGCATGTGGTACAGAATTCCCCTTTATGTATGCTTGTCTCCTAACCTTTAAGAAGGAAAAAAAAAAACATAAGTTTCTTATATCTTGGCAGCAAAAGAGAATAATTTTGATAACAAAAAGTACTAAAAGATTACAATATTAAAGTGAAAGAATGGAATATAACAACTTCATTCTTTTCTTAAACATGCAGGCTGATAGAGATGATTGGATTTGTAAATAAATAACCGTAAACCTATAGAAAAAACAGTAACCTAAATATCTAAGTAAAGAAATTTCACATATAAATATGATATGTATTGCTTTGTAAATTAAAGCAATACGAGCAAAACAAAAGCTTTACTTAACCAGCATGGGACTTTTGCGTCATTTTTTGTGTATTTCTTTCCTTGAAATTTGACAATATACTTAAATAGAAAGAAGTTAGTCTTCTTATAAATCCATTCTGCATCAAGAAGTTGGAAACACATAAAGCAGAATAGGAGAAGAATGATATAAGAAGGTGAAGAATAAAATATGGTGGGTGGATATATGGGCCATGACCAAACTAATGATTATCTGGGCAAGAGGTACTCAACCTCTTAAATGCTGCCAATATTGATGGAATGGAAAGGTAAGCAACACAGCCTACACTAGCGGAAGAACTCAAGAAGCATACTTCCTCTGATAATTTCTTACACAAAAGGATATAAACTTTTAAATTAAAATCAGAACGAAAAGGAGTTAAACTAACAAGAAAATATAAGAGCATAGTCCTTGGTCAAAATAACTTCCTGAATAAGGACAGCAAGTTACTTTATACTTCTTTAAAGTTACTTAGATAGTTAGATCTTGAAAGAGTCAAAAAATACTGAGATGCATGTCAGACAATCCAAAAAATGGCCACTGTCCACTACATAATACCAATAACATAGATCTCAATATGTATTAAACCGTGTTAACCCAAACCACTACAGCAAGTTCAAAGAAGCAGGTTCAGGCGAGAAGAAGCCAAAATCTCATTCAAGTGATACTGTGATACTTAGGTTGGCATGATAATTTGGGCAGATCACTTGGGGTCAAAGTCTTTATATGGCTTAGCCTACAATCAAACTATCCACTAAACTATCTTAAAATAACCTAAAGACAGTTTTGGGACATTCGGTGATGTCCCCAAGCAATGCTAGTGGCACAGAGAGTGGACTACATCTTGCTTTAGTAGAGGGTGTTCACTGCTCAAGTCTCCTATTACAGCTTTCTAAATATTTGTTAATTTACCAATGTATAATTCTTCTTTTTCAAAATGTAACGGCAGCTTTTCATAGATATATATGGATTATAGACCCCTAAATAATATTAAGGTTGTGGGACCCACATAAACTGTAAACTTAGAAGAGTTTAATTGCTAAATTAATTTCCAACAGCTACGACTGATCACTTCTCACTCGACAGTTGCAGGCAGAAAATACAATGCAACCTAATTTCCAACAACTAAGAATGGTCAATTCTCACTCAATGGTTGCAGTCAGAAAATATGGCATATAGTTGACTTCATAGGTAACATTATAGTAGATGAGATTGAATTTCAAAAAGTAATGTTCATGCACAAGAAAACAGGGAACAGATCCACATCAGGAATATTCAATTATGGTACAAAAAAGATACTTTGTTAAATTCAAGACATTGTATTGTGAATAATATATCAGAATCAGAATTCAATTGTTATTAATGTTACAAAGAAGAAGCTACCTCAGCATCTGAAACCCACTTCAACACTGAAGAAAGAGTACTTGAATCTGTAGGTACTCGAAGGCCCTTTTCTCGTTTGCTATCGGTTAGTTCTCTTGATTTCTCAGATGAATCAAGAATTGCCCGGTAGATGGGCTTAAAATGATGTTGCATATTCTTTGGAATACGTGAAGATGGATATATATCAACAAATCCTGGGTCAATCAAAATATTTTCATTGAACCTGATGAGAAAGAATAAGAAATAAGCTTAAAGTTAGTGGCAGGGCAGGTAGCTAACTTCCTTGACTGCTAACAATTCAAGATGTGCATTAAAAAAGGAAAGAAACATGATCTGAAGAAAGAAAAAGTGAAAGAAACAAAACATTATCTGAATTAAACCTTTGAAAAAATAAACGTCAAACTAAGTTTGTACTACGCTACTACTACTAACAGCAAAAATAAGTCATCTGGACTTAGACAGAAGCTGAGTTCGACAAAGCTCCTTTGCATTTCAAATACAGGTTTAAATTTGACAGCAATTGTTGGACAAAGATTCGTATGAAAGTGCACTTGTGGCCTGAAATCATACCAAATTCTTATTTCCACTAATCAATGTAACTTTTTTAGGATCTCCACAGAGGTCATTTTTTCTTCCTCTGAACTTTGCTAAGTGACACCTTGTCACACCCTCATTCTTATATCAAATACACAAACCTAGGTGCAAATCTACAGAACCCATCCTGATCCATTATCTCATGCAAAAATCTCCTCAAGTAATGACAAAACCCTCCATTTTCCTTCATTATCTTTCATCAAATTCATGCAAACTACAAGAGCTGCTGATATCTCCATCTAACATCTGCTTGGTTTTGCAACTTGGAACTCAGAAATATATTAAGCATCCTTTGTAAATCTTTTTTTAGTAATACTGTTTCTGTTTCTACTTTCTAGTAATATAGTAATACAGCTACTTAAATTGGTATCAACAGCTTTTTCCACATGATCATTTTTCTAGTACAAATAAGCACACAAAACAGAAATCCAATCAGCATTATAAGCCATGAGGAAAACAATGTATACTAATTCAAAATTCTCATTTTTTGTACTTACTTTCTCCCCAGATGAGCAATCTTGAGATTCAATTGATTAACTTGCTCCATCTTGTCTGCCACAATTGATAAAGAGGTAAGTTTAATGCTATAACACCTGATATGCAAACAAAGGATATACTTGCATGGAATGTGGGATGAGTACCAGCAGGAAGATGGATGCCCCCCTTTTCAAAATCAACACGCAAGGTATAGGCTGCCCTTTGAGCTTCTTCTGTAAGCAGGACACCTTCAGTCTCAGCTTTAACTATTGCATTGTATAAACTAATATTTGTATTCAGAAACTGCAGACAGAAAATTCAGATATGTAAATTACATGCTTGCTTGCATACATAGGTAAACTCAGATTTAACAAAGTAAATGTGGCAGAATAGGAACTGATTGACATTAAGGAGTGAAGAAATTCACTCAAAGGTATAATGGTAAAGGAAGAAGCTTAATTGGTTCTCAATTTGAATGTAAGCTACAATATCCCATACTATAATTGATATAACTTTACTGCAGAAAACTTCCTCAATACTTACATATTTAGTATATATGTGAAAAAAAGCATTTCTGCTTCTCAATTAACTGTATTATAAAACTTCACACAACTGTGGGTTGAAAACCTCCAACATTGACCAAGGCCTAGAATAAGAGAACTTTGGAACTAAATGGCATCAGTATATCATGTAAACTCGTATCCATAACTAGTCTCGTTTTAGGCAACACAAATTTTGTGGGAGTCCTGCACTTACGTCAACTCTCTCATAGGTATAAGCGTTTTATCAACAAAAATAATAATGATAATAATAATTATTATTATTATAATTATATATATATATATATATACAAAACTATCAAAACTTTAACATGCAGAAATAAGTGAAGAAAATGAATAAATTATACTGTTCGATCTAACTCACATGAAGATACTCATAAATTCTCATTGATGCCTTGTCTGCTTCTTCCACGTACTCCCTAACACATAATAGTTGGGGAAAGAAAAATTCAGAGCAACAACATATCCACAAATGACCATTGCAAGGAAGAAATATATCATATAAATAGGAATCCACACCTGTCAGGGTGGGTGTTCCGACATAGCTCCGCAGAATCGATCACCGAACAGACCTGGAAGCACAACAAAACCCATCATTTGATTTCCCCCGCCCCGAGCCAAGAACAAATTTAGTATAGTAGTAGATCGCAGAATTCCATACAGTGTCCGAGATCTCGTCCATAGCGCGGATGATCTCCATGGAAGGAGGCAGTTGCGAGACGTAGGAGACGAGCTCATTGGACCTAAAAGAACGAGGCAAAGATTTCAAGAATCTCGAGAAAAAAAAAATCATGAACTCCATTCGGGTGAGAAAGAGGGAGTACCTCTCGATGGCCTCGTCGACGAACCTTCGGAAACCCTTGCCCGTCTTCAAGACCGGAAAGCCGTATAGGCCGGTGTCAGCAACGCCGGCGGCAGCGGAAGTGGAGACATCGAAGCAACTCCGGCTGGAGAAGGCGGCGGCGGCGGATGCGGCGCGGCGGAGTCTTAGGGCACGAGATAACATCTTTGAGCGTTGGGAAGAGGAGGGAAGGAGAAGCTCGGCCATTTCTTTTGGACGAGGACGTTATCGGGTTGGACGAGACCCGAACAAGATCCGAAATTATTATCGGGCCGGATCCTAGTACCAATGTATACCATTCATTACTCATTAAGCAATCGTGATAATATTTTGGGGCTTGCACTCAATTTTTTCTTTTTCTAGCTTACAACAAGCTGTTTATTAGAGTTAATTATCTAGATATTATTATATGATTGCTCCTCTTTTTCCATCTTTGTCATCAAACAACATTCTGATATCATCCAAGTATCGAGAGCTATTTTTAACCAACTTCTTTGGCATCTCAGTCAGTTGTTGGTTTGTTCTCAGCACCAACGACATAGAATTATAGATAGATCCATTGCATGTTGGATGTAAGTGATCACAAAGTGGCTAAGTAATAAATATACATAACAGCAACAGGATACATGGACATAAAACAGTATGTTAATACTACTGGAGAGGATGAAAACAAATCCTACGCCGACCGCGACGATGCTGCCGGCCGGAAACCGGAGAGTCTCAGGTGGGCCCTTCCAATTGCACGCTTATATTTATCTGTTTCTTGATTTAGTTACGTGATTCATGTTTTTCTTTATATTTATCTGGTTCCTTCCAACTGGGTCCCTGGGTGGCCAAGAGCCGGCTCTGCTGATCATATCATGAATCCAATACTTATATATTACCTATCTATTTATCCATCTTTTTCTTTGAAAGAGAAAGAAATAGCTAGAGAAAGAGAGAGATGGATTCCACGGCAGGCAGGAAGTGTGTGGCGGCGGCGGTAGTGGTTATAATAATGGCGGCGGGTGGAAGCATGGCTCAGCCGCCACTGCCTATAGATTGCATCGCTGAGCTGACGCCATGCATACTTTCCTTAAACATCACGGCGCCGTCGGCGTTATGCTGCACAGCGCTGAATGATGTGCTCAAGAATCAACTCTCGTGCCTCTGCGCCGGCCTCAATGATCCCGCCGGCGTACTCGCCCTCAAGACGGCCCTCGAGCTCTTCACCGCTTGCAACATCACCGGCGTCTCCTCGGACCTCTGCGCCGCCAGTAACAAACTCTAATTTCTTGTAGATGGATATATTGATAGATTCTATATATTTTTTTTTCGGCTTGATGATGAGAATTTAAATTAATTAGCGCGTGTTTCTTCTCTGGTTTCGGCGATCGAATGCCCCAACTCCAGGTATGGTATGTATTGAAAAATGTTAGATCCAAATTAATCTGGGAAACTTTTTTACGTTTCGTAAGCTTGATGATGATTATATAATTGATTTGTTCTGAGGTGGATATAACTCTTCTTTCGATAGGGAAATGCATATGTTTCTAATTTAGTCGTTGCTAGATTAATAATATGGAAGAAATGAGAGATGATCTAGTTTTTGTTAGCTAAAATGAATGATGTGTTGCACTTTTATTGTTCTAGAGAGAGAGAGAGAGAGAGAGAGTAACTTTTGAGTGTTGTGCTTAAAGTGGGAAAAACTTTTAACTGTGGTTTATGATAGTTATATCACAACATTCTTTGTAACATAATATGCTATTCTAGAAATATTTCAAGGTTACCGAGAGAAATATCTTAGTCCATAAATCATTTCCTTTCTTAAGAAGCAAGTCTCTTCATAAAACATTGGGGTTGCTATTTAATAGATTCATCACTAGAACAATATATAAAGTTTAAACCAATTGTGACCCATTTTCTAGAAAAATGGATTGACTTGGCCTTTGATTATATATCTTTGAGAACTCTACTGAATGGCTTAATGATCCTAGTGCGTACTCTCCATTGCAAATTTGGATACAGTTTAGCTTAGGTTAATTATTCGAGCTCACTAACTAATTTGTTACCTCATTTTTACTTTCCTTTTGCTTTGCATAACATTCTCTTGTTTCAATGATCAATGTTTACAGATGGAGCTCCTCCTCCTCCTCCTACTACTACTGTTGATCCAAATTTAGGTATTAATTGTTTTCTTAAAAAAATTGCAATCATATAATTTGGCATTTAACATATACTATCAAATAAGATTATATATATATACATGGAAATTATATTTTATAATAATTAATGTCCATAATAAACTATTTAAAATTGAAGATGTTGATTAACTATCTTTTGAGGCTTGAGAATTTTCCTTTGTCATTATTCTGCAGCTCCTCCACCGAAGGATAAAAATACTGCACACAAAACCACTTGGATTGGAGTGTCCACCTTCTTCTGCTTGCTTTTAATCTGATGGTCCATCATGCAATTGAAGTATACATGCCATCATGTTAGTACTAAATCAGAATAATTATTTCATGAAATTGGAGTTATGATGCTGGTATAGAAGTTCGTTATTGTCTTTTTTATCTATTTGATCTTTAACGAGGAATGTTTTATATTATAGTATATGTGTATGTGTATGTGTGTGTGTGTTGAGATGCATTAAACTCAGATATTGCTCTCATTTTATTTTTTTGTAAGAAAAGTCATAGTACTACTTAAAAAAAGCAAAAATACATCATATATCTAAGCACATATCTGACAAAATTAAATCAGAGGAAATATTGTCCACATAGATAGAAGTAAAATCTTGAAATAGTTCATTAAGAAACATCCTTCATTTTTAAGATGGTCCTTGTGATAAAATTATCATATCAAAATATAGGACCATATTCATACTAGTGTACTATTCTCACAAAAGCTAACCATATCTTGTTTCTTTAATATATACAGCATGAGTTATGAGTTTGTAGATTAGTCATATCTTAGAAAATAAATAAAAAACTAACTTTTCTGATACATAGTTGAATACCTGAGCCAATTATTAGAGAATACGACATGATTTGAATCTATAAAACCTATCACGAGACGATGCATCCTAACGTTGTACTGCAGTAGTGTTGTCAGAAAAGCTTCGACGTTCCTTTGAAATAATCATTGTCGTATATTTCTCTTGCCTATTATGTAATAATTAATGATGTAAATTGATTCTACTCTATAAGTCCCCATTTTGAGCTCTCTTTTTCCATCTAAAGAGAGCAGTTTTTGAGCTATTCAGCAATATTTGTAATAAAAAAAGGTTTTGGATTCCCTCTCATGCTGTCTCTCTCTCTCTCTCTCTCTCTCTCTCTCTCTCGCGATCTCTCTCTGCTTCTCTATCTCTTTTTATGAGGACGATGATAGAGATGTTTAACTTGTGAGCTATATATATATATATATATATATAACAAGCAAGGAGTTCATAACGTGAGTGAGCTTCCCGCTGATAGCTGCCATTGCTTTAAATAATAATGATAAAAAAGACGACTACATGGCTTTGCTGAGCAATCGTTTCGCAAGGAAAGAAGTCTGGGGGAGAATAAGGGTTGATTAAATCCAACATCTTGCAGAGAGTACAACCGTACAAGGTCAGTGAAATGGATTGATGAGATAGTCGTGGATCAATAACAATAGAATAATTACATTTTAAAATCTCGGTACTATTGTCTATTTTTTTTTGGTTTAATATAACTCTTATTTATTCTTTGCTATATTTTGACCTCGTTTACCTATGTGAAATTTTGAGCATTTAATTTAAAACCTCTAGAGACCCGTTTAAACCTCATTTGGAGAAAAGAAAGATAGCAAAGCTAATGATAAAGTAATTATTTGATATATTTTTTTATTAATACTGTCTTATCATGCGAGATATTAGACTTAAAAAGTCATGTTAAAATATGTAGATTTATAGTTTAGGAAGTCTGGATGATGAACCCTTAATAAAATGGAGAAGACCAAGATTAATTTTATAATTAGGATTATTTTAGAGATAGAAGGGAATTGATCAGATCTTAGTAACGTGTCTTCATCGCAACAAATAGATTAATTACAGCAAAAGAGAAGTTGAATTAATCCAGCCTAACGTCCAAATTCCAATCACAGCCTGTGGAAGCCGCAGCTGGTAAGTAAGGTTATTTGCTTAATTTTAATCAAATTAAATGACATGCATCTCAATGTACCATTGTTATCGTAATCCTAATCCAATACTAGAATGATTGTCAAGATTAGCATTATAATAACTATCTTGGCTTAAAGCTTAAGTAATAATAATAATTTTATTGAAATGAGACACTCGAATGAACTCCACTTTTTAGTTATCCAACACACATCCTAACTGACCACCAATGGTCACTCAATTAATCTCCAATTTTAACTTTCTTAATTACATGTGCCGCGACCAAGACAGTCCATGGATTTTGCTACATCACCGAATTGAAATAGTTTATCTCAAATATGAGAATATATCACATCTCAAATACATTACACAGTGTACTAATATTCCTCATTATTAAAGAACAAATACATGGCGTAATTGTATCTGAAGATTGAACATCACAAAAATCCCTAAACAAAACAAACTAATCCTTCCTGTCTATATCTATGCCATGAAACACCACAAGAATGAAAAGAAACTGAGAAACTGAACAAGCCTGGCAATCCAATGCAATAATTTTTGTATGCAGTGTTGACCTTAGGGAGAGGAGCTGCGGTATCATGAAAAGAAGATTTTATAATTAGTTCCAAATGGTGATCAAGAAAACTTAAGCTTCAATTTGTATTTTTAAACTTGACATTCTAAAACTTACTAAAATTTGGACTTTGAACTCTTCTAACAATTTAGATATGAAGGTTCATGAATTACGGTATTCTTAAGTAGCTTCTACAAGATTAATCAAGTGGGGGGATACATAGATTAGATATATTTAATTTAGATATATTGCATCTAGGAGAAGACTATTTAAGTAATTAAATACGCTGTTGTGTCAACTCAAGGGGAATAAGGGAAAAAAATATATTTGATTCCTTATATTCCATATATGAAATAGGACAAAATTCAATCTCTATTTAAAGCTAGACGACTTAGCAACTCTTACCTGCAGTTGGGTTGATAGGAGGAGGAGCTAGAGCTGGATCTATAATGTATTAGAAATCAAAACGAAAAGAACGCATTAGCAGCTTAGCTGAATTAATATCATACAAGGAAAGAATTCAAGAGGAAAAGAAAAACAAAGGGCAATGTGAATGAACAAGCTAGCTTGGTTAGAACATAGATTCATTTTCTCACCTTAATTATCATAAATATTGACTTATGGTGTATTACCAACAAATTTTTATGAGTGTGTATACATAATAAATAATGGCCAGATTGTCATCTGATCTTCAACCATTCAAGATAGCTTCATTAGTTCTTGAGTTAGAAGGCAATTCTCCAGAAACTTTACATGTTATGTTAATTTGTAGGACTTATATTTTGTTAGGAATATTCTGGACATTATTTAGGAGTTACCTATTAACAGCCTATATGAAATGTTATTTATGAAAAAAAGTATGGATTCTTATGTAAATGCCACTGGAATTTTTTAGAATATTATAGTTGCTCCTAAAATTATTGTGCTATTTCAAAAAAAAAAAACTATTTTGCGCTTACATAAATTATTAAAATGGTTTGAAAGTTATCTAATATTATATAATTATTGTAATACGATGAAAAATATCTTCTTTTATGCAAAATAAAAATAAAAAATAAATATTTTAGATTTTCAAGCTTAAAAAAGAAAGGGTAATTTAATCATCTATATATGTTTGTTAACCTTAATAATAATTTGTTAGGAATATTTTATTAAAACCTAATTATAATGATAATTCTGAAAGCGTTGAAAGATTTTAGTGATAATCCTAATATTTTAAAGAATGTAATGACAATTATGATTTTTAAAAATTTTCAGTGAAAAGTAAATAAAAATTGCAGAAAAAAGTAATGCATATCAATTATATGATATAATACTAGAATGCAATAGCATTCCTCATTGAAAGATCAAAAATAAATAAACAAGGCGATTATTAACTATGATACCAGCATCATAATCTTAATTTCATGAGATAATTATTATGATTTGGTACTAACATGATGACATGTATATTTCTATGGCAGGATGGACCATCAGATTAGTAGCAAGCTGAAGAAGGTGGATACTCCAATCCAAGTGGTTTTCTGTGCAGTATTTTTATCCTTTGGTGGAGGAGCTGCAAAATAATGAAAAAAACACTCTCATAGCCTAAAAATATAGTTAATAAACATCTTTAATTTGTATAGTTCTAAGATGGACCCTTAATTATTATAAAGTATCATTTCGAGATAGAGAACCATATGTGAATACTATTGTTAAATGCTGATAGAAATAACAAGATTTATATATGTTTAACGCGATATTATATGATCATAAATTTTCTAAGAAGATAATGTCAACAAAAAAAAAAAAAAAACTAATACCTAAATTTGTGTTGGTAGGAGGAGGAGGAGGAGAAGAAGCTCCATCTGTAAAAATTAATTATTGAAACAAAAGAATGTGTTAGCATGCAAAATGAAATTAAAAGGAAACTAAAAATGAGGTAATAAATTAATGTGATTGGATAATTGGCCTAAGCTAAACTTTATCCAAATTTGCATTGGAGAATACATTCTAGGATCACTAGAGCTCTCAAAGATAACTAATGGTCAAGGAAAAGAAAGAAAAATTATGCACTTGATCGACCCATCAAATTAGGATTTTCCTAGCTGTCCATTTTGCTAGAAATATTTTCAACATCCTTTAGGCGTTGACCAAAGGGAACCTATACGAAATGTTACTTGAGTAGCCATATTCTTCAATATATATATTTACTATCATTATCTCCATATTCTAGCAAAGAAGAACGTCCTACTCTTCTATCAGAGTAATAAAAAGTCAGAAACATGTGCATTTCCTATCTAAAGAAAAAGTAGATCAAGCTTGTGCAAAGGAAAGAGATTTCCCTGATTAATTTGCATCAAACAATAATTCTCACTAAACACCATACCTGGAGTTAGGTCGCTAGGAGAAGAAGCTGGAGCTGTAAGATCGATATTAGTCGTCGAATCCAAAAAATAAACACACGTTAATCACTATATATATATATATATATATTCAGCTTAATCATCAACAACACAAGCAAGTACGTAGAATTATTTTTCTTAAAAAAGAAAATCTATCTTACGAATCCATCTACAAGAAACTAGAAGAGTATTTTACCGGCGCTGCAGAGGTTTGAAGAGACGCCGGTGATATTACAACCGGCGAAGAGGTCGAGGGCCGTCTTGAGGTCGAGTTGGCCGGCGGGATCATTGAGGACGGCGCAGAGGCACGGGAGTTGATTATTGAGCACATCATTCAGCGGTGTACAGCATAACATCGTCGTCGCCGTGATGTTAACCATACACGGCATCAGCTCAACCATGCAACCTGTCGGCAGTGGCGGCTGAGCCATGCTTCGGCTCGCCGCCATTATTACCAACACCACCGCCGCCACACACTTCTTCCCTACCATGTAACCCATCTTTCTGTTGATATGCTAGATAGATAGATAGATAGATAGATAGATAGATAGATATGCTTCGATTTCTTGTGAAGATATATGTAATGGAAGGACAAGCAGACTTGGGGTTGACTTCCCATATACCAACAGCTATGTTGCATGGATTGATAAGATGGTTGTGGAACAAAGCTGTTAGGTTGCGGAGACCGGCCGACTATAACCCAGATATTGACGAAAATATCAAATCTATGTGTTTGTGAAATATATACTATTTTGGTCATGAAAAAGATTGAAGTATTTCATTTCCTTGCTCTCATTTTCTCACAAACTTTGATCTTACGAAAGCTCTCCATTTGTCAAACGAAAAGTCTTAGTAGCTACTTAGGATTGTTTAGAGATAAAAGAGAAGCAGTCAACTATCAGTAATGTGGGATTATCGCACCCGAGATCAACTAAGATAATCGAGAAGTTGAATCCAACCTGACATCCAATCACGAACAGCTGGTTGTGAAACTAACCTTTGGGCGTAAAAGGCTAAAGATTTATATCTGTAGGTTAATATATTGGCATTGAATAGCTCAACGTTTGGGTTAACAAAAGTTTGTAATCTATCTACTGATTCTACTCTTCATGGGTTAGATTAAAGACTAATCTTGCTTCAATCCACCACACTTAATCCCACGTGTGGAAAGAAGAAGAAGAAATTTAAGCTTCTTCAAGAAGATTTGATTCCCTTCTCGGATTAATTCCAAGGTGCATTCATGAGAAAAAGTGTTGAATATTTCTTCAGGAAATTTTTAGCATAAAGTTTTTACAGTGTCTTCTCTCACAGTATGAAGAAAAATATAAGTAGCAAACGAGTTAAACATGTTCCATGATCTGCGTTAGTTTCGGATCTAGATTAAATAGCTATCATTCCATTAATGCTATGTTCCATATATCACAATAGCAGAGAATGCCAACATTATTTTACATCATATGAGCTTCATTCTAGAGCCATTAAGCAACTGACAAGGAAAAGGGTGTAGCTACACTGTTAGAGAGACTTAATATAAGACAGTAAACTGTATCTTGTGGCTAATTAAGAGCCACATAAGTAGTCCATCAATGTAGTTACATGGATAAAAATGATGCATTAGTTATCATTAACTTGGTGCTAAAATCTTTAGCACATGGAAGGAATGATTTCCCCCTGCGATCAAAGAGAACTAATTTACCAGAAGTCTGGGAATATATTGATTTCGGTATTGAAGGGATTACATGATTCAAGAACTGAATCAATTTCATATTTAAATGCATCTAAGAACAATCCAAGGGAAAGCCCAGCTTTCCAGTAATTAAAAACAATGATGAAGTTCCTGATCCTGTCAAGGAACGGAAGAGAAGCCCTGTACATTAACGCACCAATCGCCTCAACCATGACAACAGCAAGGCCAGCAGAAAGAATGTCCCAATCACCGGTCTGCCCAATAACAGTGGCAAATGCTGTCGCACAGTAAAAACCAACCAAAAAGAATAGAATCTTCACTGATAACCCTTTCCTCAACTCCTTGATCCGGCTTTTTAACTTGGTTTGAAAAGATCTAATGGCTCTGATCAATCGAGTCCCATTGTTTTTCCTGCTTCCTGATGAGTCTGACTTACTTCCATCCACCATACTTATCACAAGTGATCTCATCCGCCTGCATTTAAATAAAAGACTAGTAAATCATTCATACTAGAACTACTGTTTAGATAATCATTATGTAATAAGGTTTCATATATAACCATTAAAAAAACCTGGAAGATATGCAACTACTGTAAGAACAAAACAAAATTGCTGAAAACAAACTCCTAGGAAGTAGACTAGTGCCAGCTCCAGGAAACAGACATGGAATTTTTCAGTGTATGATCAGCAAATTCTTTCTTTCGTTACTGTGAAGCTGTTTCCTTAAATTGTACAACCAGCTATGCAAGTTTATTGATAATCTAGGACACCAGACTGGTAGACACTCCTGCCTATTGACTTACATTCACACTGTTGCATCTCAATGGAGAAATATTATATACATTATTAAGCTTGCAACTCCAAATGAATTTTAGACAGAAGCTTGACAAGTTATCTAGAATCTCGTCATGGTTTAGTGAAACAGTAGGGCCATATATTTTTGCTGACTTACAATCAACATACAAGGGATCTATCTGTTGGGCGCAGCCTAGCATTGTGTGCCCTCAAACTGCTGAGAACTAACCAACAACTGACTGGGATGCCATGAAGTTGGCTAAATTTTCTTCCAATACTTAATGATATCGAAAAATTATTTAAAGGAAAAGTTAAAACAGGGTTTCGTTTCATGACGAAGGCAACCCAAAAAGTCTAGCTGAGTACTGTAGGCAGTAGAAGGGAGGACAAGGAATGCCTATGCGAACCGCAAAAAAATCTAAGCAGTTCAAAAGTAAACAATATAAGAAAATAATAGTTAAGGAAAATAGACAATAATTATAAACCATTGAAGCAGATAAAATCCAGAAATCTAAAAGTATTTGCAACAAATTCGGATTCCAAGATTAATCTACACACTAAAGCATGATAAATGATACTGAGACTGACCTAGGTAGACATAAAAGATCTAGAACTTGAAAATTAAAGAAACTGGTATCAAATTTAATCACACCTGGAATTGTTGACTGAAAGCACACGTACAGGACAACAACAAACATGAGGATAGATCTTTCTGCTACAATAACGAGAACCACTTTGCAGGTAAGATGTGCATAGAAACTCTGGTCTCAAGCATTTTGACAATGGCGTGATGATATTTTCCCCAGAAAATGATACCACCGACATGTGCGTCCACTATCTGCCAGACATCTGCAAGGGAATACCAACTACAGGATCAAGCAGACGTCATGTATACGAAATTCAACTAAACATGTTTCTTTTGTGTGTATAGTATATCAATGTCCATCGTAGCAAGAAAACATATAACCAATGTTTACTCGTTTCATAAGTAACTTGAGTAATCTCAACCATTAAATTTCGAAGCTATTCCTATTGACCTTGATCAAACTAAAGCCATTCATAAATTTCATCGAATATCTTTCCTGCTCCTCCCAAAATCCCATTCCCTCTCTGTCCCACCTCACAAATCGGTTCCTCTAAGACAATTATTACTCCGGAATAGGAAAACGAGTCTGTGCACCTCCTCCCCCCCACCCAAAAACTTTCCTTTTTGCCTACCAAGTTAGTTATTTTTCTTCATCAATTTTTGTATTTGCCTACACATAAAAGCAAGCCGATCGCAATTGAAGGATTCTAGGCAAAGGGTTCGCATAAGATCATGGAAGCAAACCCTATATTCTCCATTCGATTTTTTTGACAGAGGAATTGATAACCCTTTTAAATCAACTCCACAAGAATGAGATGGGTTCGTTCGTATCGTACCTGAAGGAAGAAGAAGATGCCACAGACGACGAATGAGAGAGACTCAAAGAAGCCCAGAATGGCTCGAAATATAGCCTTGATATCGAGAAGCCTTCACCTCGACTATCCGGGCCTGGAACTTTAAGCCCAAGTATTATCGCTTTCCTAGGAAAATGATAGACAAATCTATTCCAAATTTTGAATGACAAAAATACCCTCATGTGATTTAAATATTTAATGGAGTGGAAAAGTCTTAATAAAATAAAATAAAATATTATACTCAGGCAAATTTTTTACATAATTGCCATTAAAACTTTTCATAAAATATTATAATCATCACTATATTAAAAAAAAAACATATTAATTACTATCGAAATTATTGAACTCTTTCAAAAATATCATTCCATCAATTTAATCTAACATAATTTAAATTAGCTTCAGCCGGTTTGAAAGCCATATATACTGTTACACTGTACCATAGTACAAGAAAGCAAATATGTGATAATATTTTGCACATTAACTTCAAGAAACGAAGTTATTCTAGTCATTTATTCTACCCTTTTAATTTTAATAACAATCTACCAAGAATATTATATGAATATTTGTCAACAATCTAATCCTAGAAACATAAAAAGGCCTAAAACGTAGCGGCGGCATCCTCCACCACCAAGAGTATAGTTGACTAATTCTTCTTCTGAAAAATATGGAAGGAAAAAGAGAACAAATGGTGAATAGGTTCATGGTTTGTCTTAGTTGCCGGATGAGACTAACAACGACTGCATATATGTGTGACTAATAGCCAGGGCACTTTGACTCGGTGTATACGTTTTCTTCAAAAAAATGAATGATATGAGATCCAATCAAAGTAACTCCGAAAGAAAAAAAAAGAATTATTCGAGATTTTTATTTTACCATTGATGAGCCCGAAGGTTGGATATGGGTTGGACAAAGGGCCAACCCTCCCTAGATATAGAGGCACTTTAGGTCCCACTAAACTTTTAGCTGTTTAGTATAAGCTTCAAGTCATATGCGTCGTCGAATAATTGCTTCGAATCAAACGTCGTCGAGACCTGCTCTAAGTCGTTGCATTGCTAAGTTGTTCTTCCAAGCTAACCGTACTGCCGAGCCATCAACCGAATCGAGCCAAGCCACCAAACTACCAACCACCAAATAATTTCTCCACAATATTGTTTGGGATTGGAGTTGAACTCATGACCTCCTTGCTCATAAGCAAGTTACCTATATCCGAAAATTTTGATTCAATCAAAAAACAAAGTTAGTTTAGTATTTATTCTACCCTTTTAATTTTCATAACTATCCACCAAGAATATTATATGAATATTTGTCGACAATCAAAATCCTAGCGACAATTGTGAAAGAATAAAGATTCTAATGACCATTATAATATTTTAAACAATGGGCTTAAGAAAAAAAGAAAGACTCCAGGTGTCACAGTACACTCTGAGAATCCCCCCAAAAAATAATAATAAAAAGAAAAAGAAAGAAAAAAAAGGGCTAAAACGTAGTTGACTAATTCCTCTTTTGAAAAAGTTATAAGGGAAAAGAGAACAAATGGTGAATAACTTCATTGTTTGTCTTGGTGTTGCCGGATGAGATTAACTCCGACTACATATAACTAAAATACAATACGTTTTTAGATATATTTTGAGTCAATTACTATGTGTATACATTTTCTTCGAAAAAATTAATGGTATGTTCACTCTTTCAGGTCACTGATGAGATCTGATTAAATTAACTCGAAAGTAAAAAAGAATTATCCGAGAGTTTTGGTGGCATTTACACAAAAAAGACCTTTTAGTTTTTAAAATAATAAAAATAATTGTTGTGCGCATATTTTATATATATATTACAAAGAAATAAATTTATTTAATTTTAAAAGCCCAATTTTACCGTTGCTAAATATCTTGCAAATAGCCCATAAAACTTGGCCAACATCATCTATAAAGAGCAAACGAGGACAACCGAGGGAGACAGAGAACGGGAGACACACACGCCCAGAGAGGGAGACACAGAGAGAGAGAGAGAGAGAGGTAAGACAGTCGTTTAATTTTTATGGAAATTTTTTGATGGATGATATATTAATGCATCAAGTTGTCTACAAATAAGTGCCAAATTTGAGATTTATTTTTAACGTTATCTGATAGGTGTTTGGGTTGCTTACAAGAGCTTTTGTTAGTTGTTACGAACTCGCTTTTGCTCTGGATGATTTCATCGCTCTGCTTCTGGTGAATTTTTGCATCTATGTTGCGGGTAATATAAGATGTGATTTTAAGAATCATTCATGATTGTTTGGGAATTTAATGTGCCGAACTTTAAAATGCTTGAAGGAATCAAAGTGTCGGATTCGCTCGATCAAGGATGCTCACTGAAGGGAGAAAATATCACTGAATCGTTTACCCTAAACTTCAAAATAAATCTTAAGCTGTAAGCATATTAACAGTAGTTTGATGTATTTTGGGGTTGGTATTTTATGTACGCTGTAACTTTTATTTTTTGGTATTTCTAGTGGTATTTATGATGGAGGCCTTGGTTTTTTTACTGATGGACATGTAAAAGCTATATGAAATATCACCAGAAATGATCACTCATGTTGATGGTGAAGGCAATAGAAAGAAAAGATGGGAGAAATAGCCTTTGGAAATGAAATATTCTTTCTTAGCTAGGATGGAAAAGGAGAAAATAGAACATCGGTTTAGGCATAGACATTAAAACATGGTCAAAACATCATCAGTGTTTGTTAATCAGATCATAGGAAGACCAACCAGTGTAAACTGAAGTTTAGGAACAAAGAAGTTTTGTACCCCCTTATTGTTTTGTAATTTGATAGGGATTTGGCATGACTGTATGGCTTGTGATTAAATTTTCATCTTGCACACGGTGTTACATTATCATTTGCAACCTGAAGTTTCTATGAAATGTAATGTATTCTGCAAAATATTGGTACTCAGTACATTTGCTGTTTATAACTTTATTCTGAATCACCAGATATCTTACAATGGATACTGAATGTGGCACTGGGGATTGTCTTGGATGGGCTGCAAGAGATCCTTCTGGAACTCTTTCACCCTACAAATTTGACCGCAGGTATGTCTGAGATGTTGTACTGGGAATTGTCTTGTACTTCGTTCTATTTTTCTGGTTGGAATGCTGGTTACTTTGTGAGTGGATTTTATGACACAACAAAAGCACAATTTTCAGTTTTTGAAATAGAATGTGAGAATTCGGGAATATGAATATGATGAGAAGAATTCTTTACTGACTTTACTATATGATTTTAGTCTTTCTTTCTTCCTTGGCCTGCAAAATGTTCCCATTCTTGGATTTTGTTTGCCTTTTGCCTATCTAAAAGGATTTGAACCTTTTGCTTCTATATAAAATTGATTGTTAACATAATTTTTAGAAATTCATCACTTTTTCAGAGGCTTTTATTATCAAGACTTTCTATCCATCAGCTTGTCTTTAGGTCTTTTGATCCCATACCAAGCTTCACTTTCAGGTTGTTGCATACTTATGCTCTAGGTGAACAACCCATGTAATGCTAAATGTTACTGTGTTTTGTAGGATCAAACAAGGAGAAAAGAGAAATTTACCAGATTTGGTCTGGTCACATAAACCCTCTTTCCACTCTCTTCTATAATATATTATTTTTGTCCATTTTCATAGATTTCGCCGGTTCATAAACTTCATATACGATACCGTGTCCTAAAGTACATCCAAGCGATTTGTATGACAACTTCTTGACAACTTCTTATGACAACTTCTTGACAACCATTAAGGAATCTCCAATCTTCATGCAATAACTTCAATCTACATGCATTTCCACCATTGCCAGACCTTATCAACTGTTTGAGCCTACAAATCCTCTACATTTCGCCACCTCCCCAAATTTCTAGCAAGAACTTATTAAACCTCCATTGGCTATAAGACATTGTAGAGATGTACCATTGCAATTTGTAACACCTTTTTGCCCTATTTGTAATTCAAGGATGGCCGTGTCGGTTGGCACGCCTCATGTTGATGGAGTACCGGCACTCATCACGAGTATGTATCGAAATGCACGGCCTTGTGCTGACCCATGCTAGTTGGTATAGATTTTTTATATTTTATAGTTTAAAAACTAATTTAAGATGTACAAATGATAGATCTAGCCCAATTTTGTAAGATCTATAATTTATAAGAGTTCTTATATATACAAATTTTGTATTAGATCTATAAAAAGAATACTCTTTAAAATGTAGGAATCAAAGAGAAATTTTAATTTCCCCCAAATTTCAAAAAAGTCAAAATTAATGTCAAATTCATTTAAATTGGATCAAAATTAGTATATGAATATATTAGATTAACTCCACATGAGTTAACTAAAATTTTAGCATGAATAGATATCGCCTAATTTTTTTTCCCAAATTTCATAAAATTCAAAACTAATATGTCAAATTCATTCAAATTAGGTCAAAATTGATACAGAAACATGTTAGATCAACTACGCTCATCTAAATTTTGATTTCAATTATTAAAATATTATCTATTAATGATTATATTTAATTATATTATGTGTTGAATCATATTTCTAGTTGATAATTGTTATATCTTTAATTGACACATATAAAGAGCCTCAAAAATTTATTAGAAGCATCCCAGGGCGTGCCGAACTAGCATGCCCCATGCTGACGCTCGTTAGCATGACCATCCTTGCTTTGCATAAATGGCACGTCCTCTAAAATAAATTCATTCCACTAATTTCATTAGAATGAACTTTTTAAGGAATTGGATATTGTTTTATTACATAGTTGGACTTACAAAGTTGATGAACCTGCCATTTTGCATTAAAAATTGAATTAACCAAAAGGATGTAATAGTATGGTCAATATAAATTTTGAACTTTATTATGAACTACCAATATGTCTCTAATTTTGATAAAAATCCACAGGGTTCTTCGGAGTGATGATATCTCACTAAAGATTACGCATTGTGGAGTTTGTTATGCTGATGTCATCTGGACAAGAAATAAATTTGGGGATTCAATCTATCCTTTGGTGCCTGGGTTTGTATCTGATCTCAACTGTAGTGCATATTTTTCATCAGATGGATGTCTAACTGTCTCAATGCTTTAGATGGGCATGCCTATTTGATAAGAACCTAGAAGCCTTTAGAAAAGAAAGGTTGCTTGATAAGTTCCAGCCACAGATTTAGATAAGCCATGAAAAGCTCCTTTCAACTTTTATGATATGTAAATAGATTAATAGAACGTGATGTTCCAAATTGCAGTAGCTAATAACAAGTAAATCATGCACATTGAGTGAACGGGAATGTTTATAGATAGGTTCCTGCATCAAATTAATGGAAGTCAATCCACAAGGTGGAGATCATTAGCATTAGAACTGGAAAAACCAACATTATCTTATTAGCATCAATTATGAAAATCTGTTAACCAAAAAGATACTGATGCTTAAATGAGGGTGTCGTTCAGTGTAACATTAAAGCTTGTCCCTTTCACCCAGTTGGTCATGGGTCTGTTACATGAAGACATGGTGGGAGTCTCATGCATTAGAACTTCTTATAACGATACTAAAATCAATAGCATATCTCATTAGGAAGTCCACAAGGAAATTACTTCCTTAAGATGTTGACCTTGAACTGTCAAATAACTTTTTATTAGGTACGATCTTTCCTGTGCAACCCTGTTTTTATGATCATCATTAGTAAAACACTCTTAGCTTTGCCAGAAGTTGGCGTTGAGCTGGCTGTCATGAGTCCTTGTTCCAACTGGGCTTGTTGTCCCATGTCCCTTGCTCAATTGACCAAGTTTCACTATCACTTCAACCACCATTTCAAAGAACAGTAGTAACATGAAATGTTACACACCATCAAACACAATATCTAACATTTGTGGAATCTGTTCTAGAAATCGTATATTCTAATTACAGTTCACTATATATACAGGCATGAAATTGTTGGAATTGTCAAAGATATTGGTTCTGACGTAAAACGCTTCAAGGTTGGAGATCATGTTGGGGTTGGGACATGTGTTAATTCATGCAGAAGTTGCGAGTACTGTAATGATTTTCAAGAGGTTCATTGTTCAAAAGGGTCAACTCATACTTTCAATGCCCTTGATTCTGATGGCACAATCACAAAAGGTGGATATTCCAGCTACATAGTGGTCCATGAGAGGCAAGTAATTTTCTATCTAAATATGTCCTTTTCTGAGAGTAGTTTGTGATCAATGAAGGACAATAACAAACGTATAATATTACATTTTCTCATTTATATAAACTACGCTATCAGAAGAAATTATTATATGTGTGATCTATATTGCCGATTGGAACACTTCTTTTGCTGCACCAAGATGCAAGTGTTGACCGGTGTCCATATGGTAAATTTTGGTAATAGCTATATGGTATAGTGATTAATGATGTGCAATATCATGTTGTCTTTCAGCAAGGAGTGTGAAAAACATACTTATATCAATATCAACTCCTAGAAACCTGCAGACATCTTTCTGTGAGATTATGTCATTATGCTACTCATTATTCGTTTTTCATCAGGTTTCTGACTGATTCTTGTATTCGGATAACAGTGCAAAACTGTAAAATATATTAGCCAGGATAACTCGAGAAACAAAAACATGGTACAACTTATTTGTAGTTGCAAAATAACATTTCAAATATATGCACTTAAAATAAGATGTTTCTATTTGTCTATATATCATGGAACAAAATGATGATCACCAGACTCATCAGATGAGTCATTCAGTACTTTTGTTGAGCTAGATGACAGAACGGTCTACTTGGACAAGAAATTTTCATACAATTCCAGATTTTCAATAAGAATGAAAGAAAAACATACTTGTTGTGCAGCCAATACAAGGATCTTTTCTTGTACGTAAAATTTTCATCCAGATTTTAGGTTAATCTTTTGTTTAGAACTTAGAAGTAGGTTGAAGACATAAAGGGGCACATTTGTGGACCTATTGGAGTTAATAATATGAAATAAAAAAGACCTTTCTCTCTGGAAATTCAAATGAGTAAAAGGAAAATAATCAAGGATTTAGTAAATGGAAGACTAAGGTTGTGAATCTGGTATGGTTTAATTATTCTTTTGTCTTGCCTATGAGAATAACATATTACTAGCTAAGACGTTATTGTCTAGCGGATTTCTTTTGTTTAACAGTAGTAAATAACAACAGATGAAACAACGTAATTTTCCTTATACTTGCAGTACACGAGCATAGTGATGCAAGTACTTCGACAAGATTAATGATGTAGACTAGTTGATACGGATCTTATGCAAATTTGTAAACGACCTGCCGATTATAATTGATTACTTATTATCACCATATTAATAATCATCATTCTGACCTTCTTTCAACTATATATGTTTTGGCGAGATCACATTCAAGGACGAGAAGGATTTAAAATAAGTGATAGGTTGTTACATGATACCTGATGACTTATTTATCTGTCCACAGGTACTGTTTGAAGATACCTGATGGCTATCCATTAGATAAGGCAGCACCTTTGCTATGCGCCGGGATCACAGTTTATACACCCATGATGCGCCATAAGATGAACCAGCCTGGTAAATCCCTTGGGGTAATTGGATTAGGTGGTTTAGGTCATATGGCTGTGAAGTTTGGAAAAGCATTTGGATTGAAAGTAACAGTTCTTAGTACGAGTGAATCAAAGAGAGAGGAAGCTATCAAACTTCTTGGAGTTGACAAATTTGTGATATCATCAGACAAGCAGCAAATGGAGGTATTACATGTACTATTGCATCCTACAATGCAATATAGCTATATGGTCAATGTAACTAATGTTCCATACATCTTTAACCTGTCTCATGGAGAATTAGTTTATGGAGTTCAAAGTTATGACCTCAATTTTTTTTATTAACATAAGTAATTACTAGTTTATATTATTTTATTCTATGTTAAAATCAACTAAATTAGTTGGCCAACACCTTCTACTTCATTATCTTTAAAGGTCTCGCTTAAATTAATATAATCCCAGTCCAATTTATTCTTTTTTAACTGATTAAACCTTCTTCGTTTTGGACAGAAAAAGACGGACATTCCCAATATTTAGTTATGTAGAAGTAAGCATGTCTATAACATGATGAATCTAGTAATGAAGTTGCCATCATTTCAACCATCTTCTTTGCAGTCTATAACGAAATCCCTCGACTTCATCGTCGACACTGCTTCTGGCGATCACCCATTTGATCCGTACCTTTCACTCCTGAAAGTTGGTGGGATTATGGCCCTGGTGGGCTTTCCCAGTGAAATCAAAATTCATGCTGCAAGCCTCAACGTTGGTAAGTTTCTCTCTTTTCCTACTGGTAGATCATAGAACCTAAACTACTACTCCATAATCTTCATGTACTCCTAATAATAACTACTGTTTTAGGTGCAAAAACCATCTCGGGGAGTCTCACTGGTGGTACCAAGGACTTGCAAAAGATGCTTGAATTCTGCTCAGCAAATGAAATTTACCCAGATATTGAGGTAATTGATATACATTACATAAATGACGCTCTTCAGAGGCTTACCAAAAGTGATGTGAAGTACCGTTTCGTTATCGATATTGAGAACTCCCTCAAGTGATGTTATGCTGCACTAAGAAGAGAACTACGGTTCTGGCTATTTGTGGTTGCAGAAAAAATGTAACAGTTTCCAGAAAGAACATCTTACTATGGAGACTTGGTATTAGTTTCTTATTGAAATAAAAATATCTGCTAGAATCCTTGTAACGAGGGAACAGATACTTATATTTATTTGCTATGAATATAGTACAAGATGATTCCAGATTTTTCCTGTAATTATAGACAAAGAACTGCTTGATTCAGACTATAAGTAATGAGCCAAATGATGAAAGGAACATCCTGGATGAAGATGGCTATTTACGCATCAACAAGCTTTGCTGGTTACAAGTCATGAGATTTTTCCTCTCTCTTTTATGTTTCATCTTTTGCAAAGTGTATCTCAATTCTCACAGCAAATGCAGATATGGCTTGCTAATCAAGAGGTAAAAAGTGAGATTAGTTTGGAGATATGTATATGAGAATGAGTTGGGCTTGTGCAATGCATGTCACTACTAAGAAGAGATTAGAAACCTCAAACTATCTCTGTGTGATTGGTTAAAGCACAGGAAGGTACATCAGTAAAGTGATGTACCTCACCAAAACACAACTTTTCTGACCCACTTTAATGCAACCAAACATGCCCAAGGAGATAATGCTTACTTTGATGTTCTCCTATCTATGGTTCTAGATGGAACAACCTGATATCAATGCCATGACTGGCTATCTATTAATGTTTTCCATGGCTTCTAAATGAAGGCCATTATTACATTATATATACATATGTAAACACTCAAGGATGCCCCAAAGTTTGCTAGATTCTTTTTCTACTTCTTGTAAAAATAAAGAGGTTAGATAACTCAAAAATAGCTCCTGTCTGCAGAAACTTTCAAATGTCTTCTTAATTAAGGTGTTATTTCAACACAATCAAATTTGGGAAATTAAATTCATGGAACTCAGACAAGAGCCAGAGTTAAAAATTGAGCTGAAATACTAGTTCATGGTTGGCTCAAAGAGAACTCGAAATAAGCTTGTATTTGGCTAAGTTAGAGGCTTAGAGCTTGACTCAGTTAATTTGTTTATTGCTCAACCAGCTTGATTCACCAAATAATAACTAGAATACCTACCAACCAGGATAAATTATTAATCATTAGATATATATATATATATTTACATTATTCATGATAAATAAGAAATCTGATGGTCAATAATATTTGATAAATTTCTCATTGGAGCACTGTATATGTATAGTATGAGCCCGTAGTTTATTTCTTAGGAGAGTTATCTATAGTTGTCGAATTTATTTATGAGAGTGAATTAACCATTTATATAGTCTAAAGCTTACGAGCTTATAATATATGAAAAAAAAATTTTATTTTTTTGTATTTTTAACTTAAATTTTTATTAGAGATAAGTTTATATAGAAACGAATAATAATAAAGTATAATGAAAAAAATGAAAAAAATAATAATATATATATTAGGTACACTAATGATCTGTTGCAATTGCTCCTAATTCCTAATTAAAAAATAGGAAAACACTAATTAATAATCCCATAGGCAATAGGACATGGACTGGATCCATCGTTGGGGCCCACCATCACCATCACGGGTCGCCCAACGCTTTCCTCATCTTGTCTTGAAAAGTAGAGGGCTCTGTTTTCTTCTCTCTTCTCTTCCATCCCACCTCTCGAATAAGTCTCCCGAAGGGCTCGTTATCTCGCTAGAAGGAAGAATCCATGACGCTTGGTGGCTCTGCTGGATCCAGCGTTGTCGGTAAGGAGGAACGAAAGATCGATGGATAAATTTTGGCTCTCTTTCCTCTCGTACATCTTTTTTGCTGTAAATGCTTGCGGTGTTCGATTAGAGATTCGCATCGGTAGATCGCGTATGATGAGAACGAAAACGATCTGTCGTGTTACCGATTCAATTGATCTGTTAGATTACCAATTTTTAGAGTGTATGTTGCTGCGATCAACATCGAATCATGGTCCTTTGGCTTCAAGGATCTAGAAAATATTGTTTGGTTGTTTCAGATAGGGGGTTTGGCCAATTTCTTGCGAGTTTTGACCTCTTTTCTCGATCAATAAATTGGAATTTCTTATTATGTAAGTAAAGAAAGGAAGCGATTTTAATTATTATTGATATTTTCTTGATGCAAGATATGCATATTCACTCCACCACTTGTACCCACGGATTGCTCTGTTATTCTGAGTAGGAACTCAGATGTTACTTAGTTTTTCATTCTAGCATTTATATATGCAAGATATTTTCTTACCCACATTTTCTGAGATAGTATTCCCTTTATTTGGTGGGTAAAACCTAGTAAGAAATCTTTTTCCGTTGGAAGAAAGTTTTGCAGTCCTAGGTACTGTTGTCTTATTCCAAGTCAATACCACTTTCTTAATCATTCTTAATGTACAAGCTACCCTGTCGTTACCACTTCATCAGTCGTCAGTTATATCTTGTCACACATAATGCAAAGGAAATAGGTTATCATAAATGAATAACTGAGTTGTTTGAAAATTTTAGTTTTGGATATTTGATGGAAAGTTCAATTGATCGTCCATGTCTTTGCTAAATGCTTCATGTGATGGCCATGTTAGCTTGTGCCTATCAACTCGTACTAGGTTTTGTTAGATCTAGCGAGATGGCATCTTACGTCATGCCTTGTTGTGTTTCTCTACTACTGATTCAGATCAAATCACAACATTACTTTCAAGAATACCTCTTTGTCCTCCATTTTGCTGAGTGCCCACTTATATCCATAGATATCCCGCTCTCTCAAGATGCTTAACCATTCTACTTTCCAATGCAATTCTCTCTATATTCTGGTCAACTTTGGCTTTTGCTAATGTCTTATTCAATCAACTTTGTGTAGGATTGGAAGGGTGTAAAATTTGGTGCCCATGTCAAATTGTCAATATGTGCTGAAAACAATATCATTGTCTTTCTAAATCCTGAAACCTAAGCTGTCTTGAAACAAACTTGCCTGGAAGCTTTTGTTAGGATCTAAAGAGTAAAAACCATTTTATATTGTATCTAGGTTTCACTTTTATTACATTAATGCCTTAAAGCTATCTGAATCTACATATTGGCACAATAAGTCTGTTAACATTTTATTAATTGAAAAGGTTCTAGGATGTTCAAAAGAGGTCAACTTATTTTATAATCCTCAGGATCTTGAGGTAACCATTTGTGAAATTTGTTCTATTAACAAACTCATTTCCTGTAAAAGGACTTACTGTCTTAACTATATTTACTTTAGCATGGTGCACCATTTTCTTAGTTATGAATAGAAACTAGACTTTACTCCCTCCCTCCCTCTTTTGTGAATAGAAAAGGGCTAGAGAACAGAAATGGAAGTAAGGGTGTAAACATATCGAGCTTGAGCGAGCCGAGCTGGATTGAATTGGATCGAGCCAAGTTGAGCCACAATCTATGTTGAAATTGAATAACTCTTTTGCCATCTCTCTCTCTCTCTCTCTCTTCGATCACTCTTTTGCCATCTCTATCGCTATTACCACTCACCCATCTCTCTTTCTATCTCTCTTCCTTTTCTTCTATAAAACTTCTATTTCTCTGCCCACATGAGAAAATTGTTGAGCGAATTGGATTGGCCTAGGCAAAGACCAAATCGCTAAGCTGCACACTGTAGTGATGGTGGATGCTAAGCTGGATTCCAGTCGTCTGTTGATAATCGAAAGGTATGTGGGCCCCCATGCTCGCCAAACCCTCCGCTATCAGCACTGATACCCACCCATGCAGCAC
This sequence comes from Typha angustifolia, assembly GCF_048772165.1. Taxonomy (NCBI): domain Eukaryota; kingdom Viridiplantae; phylum Streptophyta; class Magnoliopsida; order Poales; family Typhaceae; genus Typha; species Typha angustifolia. The sequence continues at coordinate 4,123,883 of NC_133246.1, read as the reverse complement.
CTTGAACGATTGTCGATAGGATTTATCCCTAAACTTTACTAATCCACGGATAAGATAAGGTTCTCTGGGAACAGAACTGGGAAGAGTTTATATCCTACTTACTTGGCAGCAGAGATCGGTGACCTTGCAGGCGACCGATTGGTTGATTGGGGGAGACCTCGTCGATCTAGAAGCCAAGGGCGTGGACAGGCGCGTCGAGCTCGGCCGACTTGGACGGCGAGGTGGATGTCGTCATCGCCATGGGGGAATGAATGAGAGGGACTGGGTTGGGAACTTGGGATTAGGGATTATGAGTTTGGGTTGGTACTAGGGAGACACCGCAAGACTGGCAGCGTGTGAGAACTTTGAGGAGGTCCGCCCGAAGCAACAGCTACATTAGCCGAGAATGGTGCATGGGATGGGGTGTGGTAAGATGCGATGGTTTGGTGAATGAGGACGAGGCGGCACTGCGGCAGCTTGAGGAGGATGAGCATGGTGCCGAAGAAGGAGGAGAAGGCGGGGATGGGATTTGGGAATTAGAGTTTTTACACTCCTTTTATATACTGAGCCTATCGAGTCAAGTCTGAGCGAGTCGGCTCTAACTCAGGCTCGACTCGACATTAATTTTAAGCCGGTTTTGACGGCTCGGGCTCGGCTCATCTCTAACCGAGCTGAGCCGACCTCTAGCTTCAGCTAAGCTGAGCCTGAGCCGCTCGTTTATTTTAATAGACCTAAATAGAGGCAACATCCAATTATTAGTTGCAGCATTTTATTGAAGTTGTCGCTCGCTAGAACTTGTGTCATCTCAGCACGTGCATATCCATTCCGTATTTAGTTAGGATGTATGATTTAGGTTACTATTTTTTTGTTTGAAAAGGCATAAAAAATGAGTTTTTAATTAGAATTATTTGGTTTAGATAATAAAACAAACAGATACTCACAACTACAGACACTTTATAGAAAAGAAAGTAATCTTTGTAAGAGATCTATTGGATAAGGGATCTCCCTATTCCAGACCTTTCAAACTTTGCTTAAACCTGGTATTTGCATTCATTTTTCTTTGATATCTCTAACCACGTCTTGCACTAAATAAGGATAAGGAATTATCCAACTCATCCTCCACCTCTTGTTGGATGTTTGAACTTTCAAAACTGAACAACAAGAATATAAAGAAGCAGCCATGCTCTGATCCCCAATTCCATTGATCAAGGCCAGTCTCTTTGATGGTACCAACAATTGACAAATGACTGCACTGTTTTCTCATATTAATTATGGCAGCTGTTTTAAATTTTACATTGAAACAATTGCAGTTCATGCTTGATATTGTGTTTGTATAATTAATGGTAATCAAATAGATGGATAATGTTTCTTGTGAATACCTTGGGCTCAATACAGCATGATGTATTAGGAGCAAGACAATATTTTGGCAATTTAAAGTCACCCAGATAATTTTGTTAATCATCTCTGCAGTTCCTCGAAACTTTAGGCTGCTGGAAGAACTTGAACGTGGGGAAAAGGGGATTGGAGATGGTTCTGTGAGTTATGGAATGGAAGATGGAGATGACATCTTAATGCGCTCATGGACAGGCACAATAATTGGGCCACCTAATGTAATAAAGACCCATAATTTATGCCTCAGCTGCTAAATATTCTTAGATGCTTCTATCCGTTATTTATGTTTTCAACTTTTCATGTCAATGATTTACAGTCTGTTCATGATGGTCGCATCTATCAGCTCAAGTTATTCTGTGACAAAGACTATCCCGAAAAACCTCCCAATGTTTGGTTCCACTCACGAATAAACATGAATTGCGTCAATCCTCAGACAGGAGTGGTAATTGATAATTTCTTGACAATTTCTCTCCTTCTGCAGACATAAGAATGTTTGCCTCATTGACTATTGTATTTTTTTTCTAACCAATGTAGGTTGAACCAAAAAAGTTTGCCCTTCTGGGACATTGGGAGCGTAGATTTACAATGGAAGACATCTTGGTGAACTTGAGGAAGGAGATGGCAGCTCCACATAACCGGAAGTTACCCCAGCCCCAAGATGATGCATTCTTCTAGATTTGAGAATCTCTACTGTTGCATTTCATCATAGAGGAAGGTCATCATTGTTAACCAGCAAAAGATATTTATGTTCAAGTTTATGATTGAAAAATTGATAATTCTGCTGGAGTTATTAAGAAAAATTGTGTGGACTAGTTAATGTCGCATATATATGTTTCCTTCCTAAATGCTTTCTAGTGGATGTTTTTGATATTTTGGTTGTGTGCTCCAGTTACTGGAGTCTTCTGAGTGTTGTTTGATTTTATACAGTGTTTTGCCCTTGAAATCTCCGATGCTTCTGTTGTTCCTCTTTTTTCTTCTTCTGCTATACATATATGAAATTGTTAAGCAGAGTTCACTGATGTTTAATGCCCCTCTGCAAGGTTTTGAGCCATATGTATCTGCCTTTTTTGAATCGATTTCCTCTGCAAGTGGATGCCACTATTATCTCTTCTTCCACTCTCAATTCAAACTTTTCCTTTGTAAAACTTGGTATTATTAGAGAACGAAACGCTGGATTCTTGGAGCAAAGTTGTGGTATATGATAGGGTGCAGGTCCTAATCTACTGTGGTTTTGCTATGACTTCTTGGCTGTCGTTATGGTTTCTTTAGTTTGTAGTGAACCAATCCCCCCCTCCATTGCCAATGTGATCGGAGTCGTACATAAATGGTCACTGGGTTAGCCCAGTGTCAAAGATACATCTCCCTAGCGCACTTGCAACTTTGTACCCATTTGCATGTCGAATTCACGACTATACGTATATTTTTCAAAAAATTCTGGGCATTACGTTCTATTTGAGTGACGAATCTGAGTGTTTCAATCACTGCAATGCCGGCCGAGGTTAGGTAACGATCTCTATAATTGTGGTGGGTAAGGTTGTCTCCAATCAAGCTCTCTTGTGACTTTGCATTGCATCGGTTGAGGTCTCCATTGTCACAGATTTTTGACATGTTGATCATTTGATGATACACTACAACAAGATTCGCTGTATTCGATCGTTTGATGATACTCTTAAATATGTTCATCTTGTGCCAAAAGTCATACGATTTGCTAGTGTTCATGTTCCAGGATACTACTGATCGAATACCAACCATATTTCCTTCTGTCTCGTCGTGCACTTGGCCTCTCCAGATTGGCTGCCCAACAATCCAATTAGGCTGATGACTACTTGAGACATATGATCAATACCGTAGACGGCATCGCTTCTGCTATCGGTAGGTGGTACTGAAAGGTTCTTGTCAAATTTGTAGTCTAATTTCTGCATGCATCTTGTGGCCATAATACTCAACATTACATATATTATTCGTCTACCCCTCAAAATATATAGAAAGATGCAATCTTTCACTCTAGATCTCTCTCTCCAATGGATACAAATTATAGGAAGCTTAACGGTGCACAAAATTCAGCTTCTTCTCACTCCAATTTACACAACTCATCTGCATCAATATCATCAACAACAACAACAACAACAACAACAACTAGAACAGCAATATCAAACACATCAAACATCACACCAGAAGCAAGAGGTGGAAATGAGGAGGAGCTCTCGACTATCGAAAATGGAGTCATAGTGCTAAGGGGATGCCCTAGATGCCTCATGTATGTGATGGTCCAGGAGCAAAACCAGAGATGTCCGAGGTGCCACAACTCTTCCTTGGTCCACTTCTCTCAGTAAGTGGCATATGCATGGCTTTTATGTACTTTTTAGCCTGGTTTAAGATTCTACCAAATTGTTCTTGAAACAACTCGATACAATTGTCTTGGCCAACAAAATTTCTTTTGTTGTTTTGTTATTGGCTCATGCAGTTAGTAAAGGTTGCCTCCAACTCTCCAATTAAGCAACCGACTAGATTCTATTGGTTAAATGGGAATAGTGTAAAAATGTTTAATATATGAGGATGATATTGAGTTAGATACAAATTAGATTCAACTCAAATTTAGATTAAAATTTGAAACCTATATTAAAAAAATTTAAATTATTATGATTATTTTAGTTGGATGCTGGATTCAAGGAACAGCTTCAATGTAAAACTTCAAACCATGATTAACAAAAAAAAGTAACATGTAAACTACACTATGGTAGAATATAATTTTACCATAGTTGAGAACATAATGATTGCTTTTCTGGTAGTATTTTTTATTTTTATTTTTGTGTTTTATATTGCCTACTTTGGGAAAAAAATATATGGTCCTGAGTGAGTAACTGGCAAGCTAGAGTAATAATGTACGTTGAGAAGAGTGCTTTGGTTACAAAAGAAGCTTATTCTTAATACTATATTACTCCTAGATGGACTACATGATCCATCCATGATCCATAGGCTAGATCTTGGTATATAATTAATAATTTATAAATTCAAAACCTTCATCTTATTTTCATAGTAAAAGAGTTATATTTTGACTTGGAAATATTGCAGACTGCTCTTCTTCTTAACTAAGGAATTAAATTTAAGTCTCCGTTTTGTTTGGTTGGTTGCTGAATAAAAAAATCGATCATCTTAAATAATAAACTAAAAGAGGGATATTTAAGTGGAAAATTAACTAGATAAAGGTTTACCTTCTTTCACGTAATATAGAAAGATTAAAAAGGCTTTATTCCCACCATAATGCCTTCTTCTCCCACGTGGCAATACAACTCGATCGCACCAATAAGGTCCCTCCACGTGTAAAGGACACCTCACTACTCAGCGTCGCCGTCTCGGGCGTTACGTTTCTTCAGACTCACCTCGTCCGTTACCGTCAGCATTTCTCATAAACCCCGCCCCGTTAGCATTTCCAGATCGACGATCGTCGACAAATCCCCCCTCCTCTCTCTCATTCAAAACCCTACTTTCGAGATCCAAATCTCTCTCTCTGTCAAATGGCTCCTCGTTTCGTCCTCCTTGCCTTCGCCTTCTCGGCCCTCTTCCTCCTCCATGGATTCACCAACGCTGCTGTTGAGCTTGACAACGACGCCGACGAGGAAGAGGAGCTCCTCAACTTTCTCGAAGACGGCTCCGACTCTGACTCTGACATGGACTCCTCCCAGGAGTTCCCTTCCTCCGATGAAGTCTCCTTGTCCGACGCCTCCGACGGCGAAGACTTCGATCCCGACGAATACGAGGACGGCGCCGGCCAAATGCACGAGAACTCGGCGGATCCGATCGACGAAAGCGATGTGGTGGTGTTGAAAGAAGGCAACTTTAGCGAGTTCTTGGCTTCCCATCGGCACGTGATGGTGGAGTTCTACGCGCCGTGGTGCATGCATTGCCAGGCGCTGGCTCCGGAGTACGCGGCGGCGGCGACGGCCCTCCGCGACGAGGATGTCGCGCTCGCGAAGGTCGATGCCACCGAGGAGAACGAGCTCGCACAGAAGTATGAAGTGCAGGGGTTCCCAAGCGTGGCCTTTTTCGTTGATGGCGTTCGCAGGGATTATCCGGGTCAGAGGACAAAGTAAGAAGTTTGAAGATTGATGCGTTTCAGCCTTGATCTGCTCTTATTTAATTTCTAGGAGTTATTTTCCCTAAAGTGCTTCATTTTTTAATTTCCATCTTTACCACAGTGTTAATCTTTTTGCAAATCTACTATAACTAAATGTGCTTTCGGTGGATCTTATTACAGAGATGCTATTGTGACCTGGATTAAGAAGAAGATAGGACCTGGAATTCATAACATTACGACTGTCGAGGAGGCAGAGAAGATACTGATTGCCGAGGATAAAGTTGTTTTGGGCTTTCTCGACTCCTTGGTGGTAATTATTTTTCCTTGCGACTATGTCAGTCTAACCTAAGTGGATCCCCTTGAGCAAATTCAGTATCATCTCATTTAGTATAAGGAGTCAAGAGATTTAATAAACTCATAATCTCATATATCTGAAATTGGGCATGACTGTTAGATATGTGATTAGGAAGTCTCATGTCAGTATGTATAGTGTCTGTCTTTCTGGTCTTTATGTAATAATTTCATATTAACAAACATCCTGCACACAGGCTGCACTAAGATGTGCATCTCTCAAGTTTATTAGATCTTCTGGCTCAGATTTATGGATTGTTTTCTATTACACAAAGCATCTGAGAATTGACTTTATGCATCACTAGACCGAAGTTTCATGTATGATACTCATAGCTTGTATGTCAACAATATGGCCTTCTGCTAGATGGCTGTAGTATTTGGTCATTGTCAAGTGTTTGGCTTGTTCAGTTGACCTGTGAGGTATTAGACTTTCCATGGTATCATATAGATCTAATATCACTTTTCCTTCGAATGCCAATAATATTGTGAATTAGACAGACTAGATTTAGAAATTTATTTAGTAGCCCATATGCTGTTTGCTAGCTAAACGGAGTGTCAAACATGTCTGGTAATAATTCTTTCCTTATGTTGTATATGTTGATTCTTTTCTTTTCTATGGTGACTTGTACTTTCCCATGATTTATGATGGTTTTCTAATTTTGCTTCAGTTTTGGCTCAGTATTTCCTTTTCTATTGTTGCAGGGTGCTGACAGTAATGAGCTTGCTGATGCCTCGAAACTTGAAGATGAGGTCAACTTTTACCAAACTGCTAGTCCTGATGTAGCCAAGCTTTTCCACATTGATCCGGTAGCCAAACGCCCATCTTTAGTGTTGCTGAAGAAGGATGTGGAGAAGGTGGCCTACTTTGGTATGCTTGTATCTTAATTGTTTTAATTTCCACATTGCTAAATTCTTGTTTTAAATTAGAGGAACTAACCAGGGCACTACACTTTATGCAGATGGAGAGTTTACCAAGTCTACCATTGCTGACTTTGTATTTGCAAACAAGCTTCCTCTAGTTTCCATATTTACCAGGGAAAATGCTCCAGCTATTTTTGACAATCCAATTAAAAATCAGGTAGGCCATATCAACTGCTTGTAGTGATTTATTACTGATTTGTCCACATTCTCTTGCATCAATTTTTGGACTTTCTTACTTATTTAGTATTTCCTTTTTCTTCATTATCAGATTTTGCTCTTTGCTGTGTCAAATGATACTAAGGAGCTCATGCCAACCTTCCAAGAGGCAGCAAAATTATTCAAGGGCAAGGCAAGTGCCACTAAAGCACAACTTATATATGATGCACACTGGATGGCAACATTAGTTGATTTTCTATTCACCTATATCTTTACATAAAAATTGAGGGAATGATTTTTAATATAGAAGTTCAGGTTGATTCTCAAAATGTGGACCCTTTACACACACACACACACCCTCTTTATTTTCATAAGAAATATCCCATCTATTTTTCATTATAAACTATAAAGAGGTGCACTGTTCTCTATTTGTTTCAGTAGTTGCTTTCTTTGGAAATTTCATGCCACAAAGTTCTGTAGGGCAGACAGCTACATATAGACGTATAGTTGATTCGGAGATTCTTTGTTGATTCCATTGCAGCTCATCTTTATCTATGTGGAGAAGGACAATGAGGATGTTGGTGTACCAGTTTCAGATTACTTTGGCGTGACTGGAGATGATCCTAAAGTGAATTTTCTTCTCTTTCTTATTCTACTTCTCTTTTATTAACTTTTGTATCTCACATGTATCTCTATCACTTCTCTTCTTGAATGATGTAGCTAATAGTAGTTTAAAATTTTGAATTCCTGATTGTTGTATTTGTGCAGGTTTTGGCATACTCGGGAAATGAAGATGCTAGAAAATATATGCTTGAGGGTGAATTATCACTGGATAACATTAAGGTTTGTTACCCCTCCCCCTCCCCTTCCCCTTCTCCCCTCCTCCCTCCCCTTCCCCTTCTCCCCTCCTCCCTCCCTTACTGACATATTATGAACATATTGTGCATCACTGTATCCACACTGTACCTATCCAATTTGATATTGTACTCTGGCAAGGAAGACCAAAAATAGCAGTAGTAATGTAGGTAATCCTTTATATAACATTGGGTTGGTGGTATGCTTCCTTGTGAGCTCTGATACCATTTCTCTCACCTGCTACATACAGAAGTAACAAGAACTCTGGCAGGCAGGCATGCAGAGACACAATGTAGTTAGTGATGGTAAATCAGTACCCAGACAATTTTTCAGATTTACAGGATTGCACACAAGTTTGTGTATGCTCATAGACATAGTGCCTTTTTCATTTTCTGACTGAATGTAAATTAAGGTAGCATCACCAAACCATCTACTTATTCTGAGTCTCTAAGGCAATATCACTACTGCTTTGCTAGAATGTTGCTTTGATTCTGTTAAGGTTGTAATCTCATATCTTATTGTGCATTTTATTTAGATAATATATGACCTGGTATTTGATGCTCTTGTTGCCAAGGATTTGCGTGCTATAGTTTTGCAGTTTGTAGTATGTTTTGTGCAATCATTTGTTCTTCCATGAGAACTCCATGAGAACTTTGTGCAGGTCGATATTATCATGTTGTTTTCTGCGGGTATCTAGTACTGATCTTAACAAATTGTATCTTCTCATATAGACTTTTGCTGAGGGTTTCTTGGAAGACAAGCTAAAGATTTTCTACAAATCCGATCCTATACCTGATACAGTAAGCTTGAAACATGTCTTTGTGGCTTTCTCTTTTTGTATCCATATCTGATCGAGATACCCTTTTTGTAATATCTGCACAGAATGACGGGGATGTCAAAATTGTTGTTGGAAATAATTTTGACGATATAGTTTTGGATGAGTCTAAGGATGTCCTTCTAGAGGTAATTTTTTCTCATTTCATTTGTCAAGGAAGGTTTTAGTTGTAGTGCAGTGTAATCTCACTTCAGTTTGGACCAGCTCTACGCACCATGGTGTGGGCATTGCCAAGCACTTGAGCCAATCTACAACAAGCTTGCTAAGCATCTCCGTGGCATTGACTCTCTAGTAATAGCAAAAATGGATGGAACCAAAAATGAGCATCCACGTGCCAAGGTCTTGCTTCTTACCTGATTATGACACATAAACATATATTTATATGTTTATTTTATATTATGTTGAGTTTTATGTTTGAGTTTTACTCCATCAAGCAAGTAAATACTAAATTTTAATATTTCCTGGTACAATTTTATTGCATTATAGCTTGATTATATTCTCTCTTTTTTATTGAGTCATTTGAACTAACACTGTCTATTTAAAATTCCAAAATAGCACTGAATCTTAAAGCTAAAATATACCTCCTGTGTGTCTCAGGCTGATGGTTTCCCAACATTGCTCTTCTATCCAGCAGGGAATAAAAGTTTTGATCCAGTAAGTATTACCTATTCATGTTACTTTTCTATTTGTCTGCCCAAAAGTCCATCTATGTTAGGAAAGTTTGAATTAACTCCATCTTTAAGCAATCTAATGATTTTAATCCAATATTCATGCCTACACTCTAAAATAATAGAAAAACACCTCGCTATTAGATCTATTATTAGGTTTTGTGCAATGGCACGTGTTGATTTAACCATTCACATAATCAGCAAAAACCAATATCCAAATCTAGCATAACATAACAGATGGTCAAACTGGATTCTGCTCAATTAGACAGGCTTGTAACCTCCCTCCTACCTGTCTGGTTCTTTACCCAGTCAGAGGAAAGTCTGATGTTCTCACTTCAAAACTCTCTTTTGATCTCTCCTATTCCTCGTGAAGTGAGATATTCTCCTTTTATGCCATCCAGTTACACTTGGGCACTTCTTTTCATCATTTAGAGTTTGAATTGTAATATTGGTTAAATGTAGGTGTCAAATGCAAATTTTCCATCATGCTAATCTTCAGTAGGGTATTAGTATTATCATTTGTGGTATCATTATTCTTATTTGGTTGTCACTTGTCTTTTTGAAGATCACCGTCGAAACAGATAGAACAGTTGTGGCCTTCTACAAATTTATCAAGCAGCATGCCTCTATCCCCTTCAAGCTCCAGAGACCGGCATCTGCTACAAAAGCCGAGACTGCTTCTGAAGCACCTGCAGCTGAAGCACCTGCAGCAGAAGCACCGAGTCTGAAGATTAGCACCGCAGACATGAAAGATGAATTGTAGAGCTTTTTCGGTTTCTTGACAGATGCTCTCATTCATCAAACGACTAGAGATTTTACTCTATTAGGAGAGTCTGCATGATTGTAACTGGCTATAACTCGAATGTAGGCGATCTGAAAACCCTGTATGATTAGATTTGCAATCAAATAACAGAGGTTAACGCTTCTCTTTTCTGTTCTTTTTCTCATCCGCAATACACCTGCAGCAGAAGCACCAGAGGCTTCCAACCAAGCTTTGATTCAACTATACTATTCAATTTATCTTCATTATCCAAACTCCAATTCTCCTAACGAAAGAAAATTATCAGCTAACCTAACAAGACGCGTTGTGTATCTTTGACCGAGTGAAAACCTTTCGTACTTAAAAAAAAAAAGGATTAAAGAGCTTGCTTAAGAAGGATGCACTACCAATGTTGTGTACTGTGTACCATAAGAATAAACAAAGTAAAAAAGAGAATAATTTAAGTTTCCCCGCAAATTTTGGCCACCTTCTTCTCTTCTCTGACTTGGACTTGAGAAAGAAATGCGTACTTTGTCAACCTCCACTTTCTTAGAGATGGGAAATAGCTTTCTCTCTCTCTCTCTCTCTCTCTTGCTCCGTTAATCTATCGGACTCGAGATCCTATCTATCACATTAAGAATTACAAGTCAACGCCTCAAAATCTGAATCCACTGCAGGTTCGTCAAAATTTGGTACTAATACACACAACTTTACGTTTAAAACTAAGCACCATTGCAACAGTTCTTGTAAAATAGAAAGAGTGCAATATAGTTATTAATATTTTCAATAGAAGATCAGGTTAGCTTTAGATTTGGTTTTTATTAGGTGTGTGTGTGTGTATAGATTGTTAGGCAACAAAAAGTCTCAATATCCATCAAAAGTTGGCAGAATTCAAAGCACGTGCACTGCAGCTTACCCATGTCTCTGCCGTTAAGCAACGCCGTTACGCGGATCTCCAAATCCCAACGACCTCCCTCGCCTCTGTTTGGCGGTGCTCATATCCCATAAACCTCCCACTTCCTTCCTCTCTCTCTCTCTCGCGCGCGCTCGCCATCATTAGCCATTACTCTCCACCGCGAGCGATCTGGTCCTCCGCCTCTCCTCCTCCTTCTCTACCTCTCCATTTTGAAACCCTAGTAATCTTCCTCCATGGCAGTGGCATCTCTTCTTCTCCTGCTTCTCTCTCTCCTTTTAACACCAGATCTCTCCTCCTCCCAGATCTCACTCCCTCCGTCACCATCCCCCCATTCGCCGAAACCGGCGCTGTCTCCGACCGCTCTAGCTCCGTTCAACACCCTCTCACCCCCCGCGCCGCCGGAGGATTCCCAATCTCCATCCCCGTCTCCGGGGCCGTCCCCCTTGTTGTCTCCGGCGCCGTCGCCTCTCTCGTCGCCGCTGCCTCCAGCGCCGACGCCGGCGCACGAGGAGATCAAGGCCGGAGCGGAGGCGGACCAAGCCGAGGAGGGGAAAAGAGGAGGAGGGATGAACTGGGGCAAGAAGCTCGGGATCGCCGTGGGGGTAATGGCAGCGGCGGCGCTGGTGGTGCTCGGCGCGATTGTTTACAAGAAGCGGCAAGAGAACATCCAGAGATCCAGGTACTCCTACGCCGCTGGATTGGAGATGTTTTGATCTCCCTTCCACTCTCTCTCTCACTCACCATCTCATCGATTCGTTCCTTAGAAATCAGGAATTCAAGATTGCATTCGTTCCCTTATCCTTATCCTTGTATACTTTCGATATGCTCCGAAAGATTATTAGTTGGAATGTGAAGAAATGGTTACATTGTTCTTTGATCGATTCAAACCGATTCATTTAGTAGCTACATCACGTGTTTGTTTGTCCGAATCTGGAGCTATTTTAAGATTTTGCTCTTCTACTCTACCGTTTGAGGAAGTCAAGGCTTATCATGATATGCGTGTTTTTGTCGGGTATTGCCGTCCTAATCATTCATTCATTCATTCATGCATGGTAATAAGTCCACAGAATGCATGTGGGTCGGTTCAAAGGCCTCCAAAAGTGCCACCTTTGTCTAATTCGCTTTACCATAGTCCATAGGTTTGGGTGTTTCAGATTGGAGTTTATGTTGTTTCTTTCTTTCAGTGTAACCATGTTTAGTATATTGGACCACCCAATCCATACTCTGAAGGCCAATGAAGTAAAGCAAACAAAATACAAAGCTGCATTTTAAAGTCATCAAAGGCCGAGCAATATACTTCAGAGGCAGCTGCGAACGGTCGAAAATTAAAAATAAATAAATAATCATACATGATATATTTTATATAGTCTATACTTCAACATTCAAGATTTACAAACGGTGAAAAGAATAACAAAAATCTTCCTTATAACATCACCATTGCTGCTTATATATGTATATATATAACGGTTAGTTAAGTTATAAACCTGATCCAACCCGCTTCATTAGTTAGCTGACGTTGACCGAGTAGCCGACCTGCCAAGGTGTCCACCGGCATTTCAGCTTTAGCCACCGAAGCCCAGTAAAAGAATTGGTTGCGGAGGTTGTAACGAACGTCACGGAAAAGAAAGAAGAAAGAAGAAAGATGGCACTACTCGGATGCCTCCATGCAATTGATTAAAACATAAGAAAAAGGAAATTCTTGATCTTAATCGATGTTAGTATATGTAACAAAAAAGAGTTACACTTAATATTTTAAGCATATTTAAATTGGCAGGCCAATTTAAATACATGTGACATTATTCTCTGGAATAAATCAGATTAGAACAGTTCTTCAGGGGCAAAAAGAATAGCCGCAGTCCTACCTCTCAAGAAGCATCACCAACTCACAGTGTGGAGTATGAGGAAACAAATCGACCGCCATGGCCCTGACAGGCCGGAAAGGCTCAGAGTTCGGCATCGACTTTGTCCGCTGTCTGGCCAGACCAGCACTGCTCATGTTTCGCCATCCTCTGTTGCCTTTCCTCTTTTCCGCTACATCAGCAGTTGGAGTGCAAAGTTCAATCGCATTAGCCACCAAACTTTCAGGATTACAGGAAATGTACCTGATGGAGGACAAAATTTTCTATTTCAAATTAAAAAAAAAAGATAAGATATTTCAACGTTTGTTGCTTAATACAGTGGCAGAAGAGAACCGAACCATTTCATGCAAGTGATCAACATGAGTACAGGAACATCCTCTCAAGAAACAAGAGTGCATAAACATTATTTGAGTTTAGATAAAAGAGCTTACACAAGTCGCCTTATACGTGGATGAGTCCTGAGAGCTTTAATCACCTGGAAATCATAGAAACCATGAGTTTACCTTAAGAAGGTAACGCTGCAATCAACTATTTGGAATTTTTGATAGAAGAAAACAAAGGTCAGACGGTGAACACTATGTAAAAATCTGTACAGAGTTAAACAAACTGTGATCACAGTTTAGGAATGTTCTTTGATGGTATTGTTGCAACAGGTTAAATATGGCCCAAGGTGTTTTTCAGAGATATGTAACAAAGTAGATATGTAACTGAAATGAGGGGGTAAAATAATTTTTTTCCCAAAGGTATAAAAAGAAAATTCTTAGATTCATGACATTCAAGGTATCAGATTTCAAGAACAGAAACAAGTAGATATGTAACAAAAACATGTAGTTTAGATAGTCATAGAGCAAATGGAACTAATCAAGTTGACTTCAAAATTAAAAGGATATCAGGGCACTAACACTAAATAAACTAGCAGCCCAATCAAATTAGTCTGATTTCAATTGAAAATTGCTTCAGAAAATACATACTAAAAGCATCCATGGCTCTAAATCATGACTGCAGGAATATCAAAAAAAATATACATCAGGATTTGAACTGAAAGCAAACCTTTAAGTACCACAATGGACAATTCAATGTCATGAAACTTTCTTACATATTAATGATAACTGCCAAGAATGTTACCTAAATTTGTTAAATTAAAATAGTGTGGTGATGGAATATATTACCTCCTATGGAAAACAAAACAAAAGAAAAAAGTTTATGTAGAGAGTGGTAACTTACTATGGGGTGAAGACCGACCCGTGGAGGGTCAACAATAGCCACGACATTCTTAAATCTGCACAGAGGAGCTATATCAGCTCCCTTTTCTTCAGGAAGGCAGTTATCCCGACTTACATCTTTCAAATTCTGATTCTCTGGAATTGTGTCTTTAGGCCCTGTAGTGCAACTTTTCAGGATAACAGATGATTTGGCATCACAGGAAGAAAGCTCATGTTCAGAGGATCCGTTGTAACAGTTATCTGCTCCATTATTTTCAGAGCTCTCTTCACAGCTGGCCTCAAATTTTTCGTTGCTCCTATCACCTGAACTGTCTAGCATCTCCTCAGCAGTTGCACATACGAGTTCTCTGGATGTACATGCATCATGCTGGAAAATTCCACCATTATCAGCATTATTTGTTGCACTGTCATAATTTTCAGTGCTATTCGTTGCTGAGGTACCATTACAATCTAGGGCAGCTTGCTGTGGGACACCAAGATACTCTTTAAGCAGAGACCCCATTACATCCTCTGCCTGTTAAGACTCATGATGTAAATTCAGAAATGAATTAGAGGTCTAGAAGAGACTAATGAAGTGAAATTGAGGAATCAATATAGCATAATAGAACAGAGGAGTGCATCTGTCATAAAGCAGTCATTAGGGCCTCCAAATAAGAACATAAAAAAGAAATTTTTGAACTCACTTCCGACTTGTTTATCTAGAGAATCATACAAGGAACACAAGAGTGAGAATGGAAGAAAAGGATCTATATAGCCAAATCCAAATTGTTGGGACCAAAACTAGTTGTAATTGTCATGCATAGAGGCAGTAAAGATTAAGTTGGCTTCAATAGAATTGAATATTTTTGTCCTTTCTAATTTTCCTTTTTTCATATATCTCCATATATTATTAGGCTTTGAATATAACCTGTCATTACTATTTTAATAATACAATCACAAGCAATCAAGCGAGGCAGTTAGCTTAGAAATTTATTTACATGTTAAACAAAAGCTCAGGTTTTTTGTCATTACATGCAGCAATATTGCCTGTATTAAAAATTGGAACTTACGTTTCCAGTCATTAATTGGTCACAGTACAGGAAACTCTGATTGAAACAAACTTACCTTTCCACAGACAAATCTACAATTATTCACACCATTAAGCACTGCATTTCTCTGTGCATCTATGACTGCTGACTCATTCATCTCAATACCAACAACCTGGAGAATTTACAAGTTATCAATATAAAGAAATCAGTAAAGTGCAAAGTGAGATTCTATGAGTTTCCGAAGATTTAGTAATTAAAACAATTGTTTAGTGGTTAACATTTTAGAAAAATAAAAAGAGGAAATCTATGTAAAAATAGGGAACATTCTTCAATAAAGTATGTCCATCACTCTTGAGTTTTATTGCAAAGGGCCTGTGTTGTTGCATCAAGCACAAGTTTTCCTGTCAACCAGATATTTCAGAAAAATGCGAACCTTTTACCATTACAATATTTTTTATTTAAAAAGGTCTTCCAAGTTCCAACTGATACAGAATCAACATTGCCCACAACAAGCAATTATTTTGAAGGAAGAATGGAAGGGTTATACTTATTAATTATTATAAACAAGACCACTCACAAAATAAAAGGAGCCAAGTACGCTTTGTTTAAAATATGGTTTTAATTTCTACTACTCATGATGTTAGATTGATGTGATTATTCTATTAGAAAGAGGTATATCAAAGAACAGAAACAGCAGGCATTTAAAAACATATGGCCCAAGCCAGCCACACACATTAGGTCTGAACAAGAACCAAGAATTTAAGAAATCAACTAGAGTTTTTGAAACTACCATTCCAACACGGTTTGCTAAAGTCAAGCCAATTGTTCCTGTCCCACAACATATGTCAAAGAGTAATGTATCATGATTTAGATCAGCCCAATCACCTGCAAGGTTGTATAACCTCTCGGCAGCAAGAGAATTAACCTGCAGACTTAGTTATAATGGTGAGCACATCTTTTAATCATGAAAAACTGAGACTAAGGAATTGAAGTGTTTCTCACTTGAAAAAAGGCTGTCGGTGATATGGAGAAGCGGAGATTGCTTATGTAATCATGAATCCTGCCACCATTGTCACAAATTTTTTCTGAACAAGCACTTCCATCTACTTGTGGTACTAGCAGGGGAATCAATGGACAATCAGCTGGTGCAGCATTTGATATTCCTTTGTGATCCTACATGAAAAACACTCTTTAAAACAGAATTAGAAAGTACAGAAAAGAGAGTGTTAATACCCTAGAAATATTCTAGACACTGATGCTCCAAATATTCATGAGTCGTGACCAAAATCTTTCCTGTTCTGCTACTTGTCTCTATCTTGATCTAAAAACTTCTGGTAGTCCAAGTGGGCATCATGCTAATCATGTTTATTCGGACACCTTGTATTACTACATTAGGGTTCTGGATCTTGCCCTCCTCACTTTGTCACTAACAAATTGCTCTGTGCTATTGTAATAGATGGCCTCTCTGTTATCTAAAATAACTTTTAAGTTATCTTACCTCATCTTCTGATCTTTTACTATGGCCTAACCTCCCATTATTCTTCAGTCCAACTCTATCTGTTAAATATTGACTACTCTATCTTTGCATTTTTCACCTACATGCATTTACTTTTGTGAAATTGTTGCTTCCCACCGGCTCAACATTGTGACAGAGAACCATGGCTCGTCTGATGGTTGTCTTGCAACAATTTTCCATCTGAGATTTACTTCCTGAAAAATTATGTGCAAGAAGCACTTCAACTAAAATCTTTTTATGTAAGATATCTTCTGAAATTTCCTTGTTAAATAATAATCAATTTATGAAGACAGAAGAAACTTTCTTTTTGCTAATATTGTTCATCAAGTACAAGGGAGTTATATCTTGACCTAAATTTATTGAATTGTATTGTGTGGCCTAAGTTAAAGTCCAACTCATGCTATATTAGATTCCACTGTCCTCCCCAAGCTTGGAATTTATCCATCTAATCATTTTGTCAAGTCAAACAAATAATAAGCAAAAGAGATAAGAAAAACCAAACTATGACAATTCGAACATACTTATAAATCCATACAAAGCTAATTTATAGACATGCAGAATAAATTATAATGGCAGTACTCCATTTACAAGAATCAGCACTACAATTGAAAATCTAAAAACCATTCTCAAGCTCAAAGTTCTCATACAATTCCGGAGAATGTTATAAATAATTGTTCCGACAAATACAGAGCAAAGTAAAAGCAGTTCTTGATGCAAAACGTAGTGGAGAAAAATGAAATAGAGAGATAAGAAGGGAAGGAATGGGGTTTCACATCTCCACCCTAAAAATGGTTTCACACCAAAATCCTCTAGAAAACAAATCACATAAACTTTCATTAAGTTCCAAAAAAAATATAACGGATCTATATATAGACCTACAATAGAATTAAGCAAAAAACACCCTATATAGAAAATAAACAAAAGACACCCTAAATAAATAAAAATCAGAACCAGATCCCTATAGGAGGGATCATCAATTGTTGGCGCCTCCTGCGCTGGTATACACGCCATCGCATCCTATCAGTGATGTTCGCATCAGTTCTTCACATTTAAACTGTGTTAATTTAGGGCATAGAGATTTAATCATGAATTCATGATCATTCAATAACACAAAATTTTAACCCCATCCATATCATTAAGGAACCAAAATCACTTAGTATAGCATTTCAACCAGTGCACTGTCAATCAAAGTACCAAACCTTTACTGCATCATCACTAGAAAATTCATTCATATAGGGTACCAAACTACATGAAGAACTATTAAAGGAACTGACGTAGCTGCATGAACTTAGTAGGAGCAACTATATAACGAAATCCTCTTACATAAAGGAAAAATGCAGCCAAATAGAAAAAAAATTGATAACTAAGGGCTTAAGAATTGGTGTTTGACAGAAGATTGTGATTTCCTAGAAGTTGTTTCTAACAATATCTATTGGCAGTTATTAAGAAATAAAAATCAAAACTACAACAACAAAAGAAAATTAGATTCAATTCTAGCATCAAACTACAGCCTGATTCAGTACTAAATAACAATGCTTTCACATACATAGGTGCAGTCAGTTATTCATTCTACACCAAGATGGACCAAAAGAGCACTTCTCTGATATTAAAAAGCTCTAAAAGACCAAAACATACTAAACAAGATACTATAAACATCAACTGAAGTCAAAAAAGGATCCAGTAGTTTGGGCAGCCCTGAATATAAATTGTTCAAATGGATGAAGATCAGAAACTGTGACCATATCCAACTATCTTAACATTTTGACCTAGTATGTCTGTATGCTGGAGGAATCTATAAGGACTCACTCATTTTTCATCCGAACCCACAGACTAAGTAGAATCAAAGAATAATTCTTCTAATGATAAACTCACCTGCACTATTATTGTTGTCAGAGGTAGAGGATGTGAGCATGCAGCTGCTCCTTGAGCAAAAGCCCTAGACAAATTGTCAAATTCAGTTTTCATCAGTTCTTCATCAACGCCAGAAGAGCAAACCTGCAAATAAGTGAACTAGAACTTCAGCTCATGCTGAACAAAAACATCAATGTCCAGAGAAAATAACTCCTTAACAATCAAAGTTTATCAATCATGTTGAGAATTTCCTTTAAATATATTGCAATTACTGATTCATTTTGTACATGATACAAACTTACGATAGATTTCGCAGTTCCTATATACAATTATGCAAGAAACGGAAATAAGCATACGTAATTTGCAGAATGGATCAAGAATGTTGGCATGATTGTATGTTATATTTTGATATCTCCATGCCTATAGCACAATTGGTAAAATGATATTGCATGTAACACAACTTTGATTTCTTTCCTTTAGGAGGAGGTAACCTGAATGACAAGCATGACTTCCAAGACTTGAGGTTCCAGATTTTGAGCAACAGCAACTTGAACTGGATCCCTCCCCTCTCGCACCTAACATAAAATTTCAACAGGGTAATGATTAGATGGCAAAAGATGTCTAACAAAATATAGAGCAACAGTCAATATGTCAGCAAAAGTTCTACACCATGCAAATGTTTGATACTCTTAGTTTGTAAAGATATACACAATATATGGTACAGGAGAGCATACCATCAATTGGCGCCAAAATCCGATGTTGTCAATTCTGCTCCACACAGGCAAGACTGATGACTGTAAAAAATCTTGAAAGATCATAGCATACTTACAGGAAATTTTCGATACATTTGGGCAGTTGACAGGTTCCTCAACTGCTGTCACACCCTCCCTGGATTATTGTGGTAAAAGAAGCACCTGTTATCAGCTACACAAAATTGTTTCCTCAACAAAAGAATTGAGATATACTGACCTAAAATTTCCAAGCATAAATCCCACAGTTCGTTTACCCTGCAACGAATAGCCCACTGAAAACTCACATTTGTTACGGTATCCATTTATTATTGGTGACTGTAATATACCTTCAAGCTTGCACGGAAGACCACCTAAATGATTTAGATAAAAAATTCACTTCTAAATGAAAAAAATGCACCAGAAAATTTTTATTATGCAATATAGATGTAAAAAGAGAACACTTTGGATGAGCATCAAATAACAAAGAAACATTGTCTAGTGATAATGAACATGCTACTTTGATACTGATCTTGTAGATACTGGAGTTGTCTTTTACAGGAGTGCTTCATCAGATCATTTTTCTAGTCATAGGAAAAACTAGGTAAAAGCATCATAAAAGTTCATTTTATGTGAAGGATTTCTACTCTTTGATCCAGCCCAGCAAGGGTTAGCTTTGGCGAGTTCAGTTTTACTCTACCCGTCATCACCAGCAAGGGCACAAGGCAAGCAACAACCTAACATCTTATGCAAGTCAAAAGTTCGATAAGGTAGTTACTAACTGGTAGGATTTAGGAAGGCTAAGTCCAGTCTTATCTGTAAAGAATTTCCCAGGGAACTTGCATCAAATATTTTTATCACTATCAATACATAAATTTATTTATAGCCTAAACCTGAGTTTTTGATTCCTAAGTACTAAAAGCAAAGAAAGGAGCAATTGTGGTAGTTGAACCCAAAAAATATAATTGCATATCTTCCTATGTCAATCAATGTCGAAATGGATTAAGAAAAAAAAAGAGCTTAATAAAAAAAAAAAAAGACTCAAAGATGATCTACCTTATAGAAAATAAAATGATAAATTTTCCCTTAAAAGGATGACAGATCCGCTAGCAAAATTTTGTGATGTTTTCACCAGCTATTTTACAAAGAAAATTCAATTGCCATAGCAACTCTTTCGAAGAGAAGGTTACCAAGAGTGAATAGTGAAAGGGGACATTACCTATTTCTCTCGACTTAATCACCCACTCTGGAAGTGGTACAGAATCTGGACAAGCTTTCCGAGCATTCCGAGTCTGCAGTGGAATGAAAACTAAGAAACTCCCAATTATGCATAACCTGAATTATCAAATCTTTTTAAAGAACATTACAGACTATAACAATCAAGAACAGGATATAATAGCAAGAATATAGTTTCTCAACCAAATTTCAGTAGAAAATACATTCTACAAGGCTTGGCAACTCTCTTACAAGTCGCTTGAGTATTTGCAACAGCCCATTTTTCTTGTAATCCAACTGCTCATTGTAGGGCATATGAGCAAGCGGAGTGACCACATCACGAACAGCTTTTGTCTTTGAAGCTAAGCCTTCACCTAGAGAAGTTTCTTCTTCAGTATTAGTACCCAGCTTGACCAAATTTGATTCCATGTCAGGATTGGAATCTTCATTGCCTGATTGGTTTGCCCCGTGCCGTTGTCTACTTTGATCAGAAGAATTTTCCATCTTATGTTTCTTCTCATGGGATTTACGGATGGCATCTACAACCTTTATTTCCTTTCCACCAGTAGACTTTTGATTCAAAATCTATTCAATTTGAAAGGTGGCAGAAAAACCAAGATTCCGTTACCAAATACTCATACTAATAAATGTTTGGGAAGTACAAGGGATTACCTCAATAGCACTTTTAAGATGTTCAGTATTCTCAAAGGTCACAAAACCTACTGGCATTCCCTTTTTCTTTTTAGCAGACTTGTAGAAAATTCCCTGAACATTAAGTAATGGTTTCAGATTTCCACACAGAAAGAAAATCCAAACTTTTGTTGAACAGTCAACGGAGTAGAAATAAAAAGACTATGTAATATTTTACTTTGCTATCAGAAGTGCACAAACGCAATAGAATATACTGATGAGCATAAAAGATTCAAGCAATAACAATCTTTGACCTAATATAATCAATCATTACATGTAGTAGATAACTTCTCAAGATAGAAACTTAAGTAGTATAGACCAAGATGATGTTCTCATAATGGATAAATAGTATATTGTAGATGAGATAATTGAATATTCATTATTATGTAAATGATGGATGATTATTAATCAAAAGTCAATTCCTTCACTGAGAACCTCAGTATGAGTCTTAAATCAATTCTAACTTGTGCCTATTGGACATCCACAATAAGGTACACGGGAACTAATTAAAATCAGCTCCAAAAGGTTTATTACAACCTTTTCTCCGGCTTCCCTCCTCTTTACTCCCTATTCCCATTTCTCTTTTACCTCCTCTCAGTGGGTGGGTTAAGCATCTTTTCATTTGTTGGCACTGTTCTTCCTTCCTCTCTTTTCTGCCCCACATATGGTGGGGTATCCCTCTTCTCCTTTCCTCTTTTCACAAATTTTTTATTGTAATAGCTTTGTCCTAAAAGCTGAAAATTTGTGTTCCATGTGACCTTAAATCTATTCCTTGTCTCAGAGTAAAGTTACTTAGCTCAGCAAATTGATGTAGAGAAGAGTTCTATCAAAAGAGTAGATTTTTCATTACATTCCTAAATTGTAGTCGTTAGATTGATCAACAAAAAGATTCATATTTGCTTCTTTTGAAATTCTATTTTGTCTCTTGATTCTTTTGAATGTCCCTGTGTTTGAGATAGCAGCGTAACAACAAGATAGTACGATTTTAATATATCCTTACGTATCAAAGAAATCAATTCACCAAGATAGAGAACAGAACAACTCTACCTGACCGTCAAGGAAGCTCTTTAAATTGTCGGACGCCCACTTCCTCGGGAGGCCAATCAGGCATTTGTCGAGCGACTCCTCGTCTACCGTCACCTCCGGCGCCGCCAAAGCTTCCTCCACCTTTCCGTCTCTGCCGGCCCCATCAGACTTCACTAGCTTCTTGGCGCGGTTGGAGGTGGGATCCCACGTGTTGTCAGGTCGAGGGCGGAGCTCGGCCTCCCCATGGGCATAGCGGCACGCGTCGCCATGGCTGCAGCCATCTCCCCCGAGATTCCTACGGAAGTACGAGCACAGGCTCGTCTTCCACAGTGGAGCCTTGGTCTTCGAGTCTTCTTTGGCTTCCTCCCCAACTCCATTGCTCTCTTCCTCTTCCTCCTCTCTCTTGCGCTTCTCCGAGGCAACTAATGCTACTCTATCTCCGTTAACTTCGGAGCATATGGAGTCAGTGAACTGGGGATTGGACGGACCGATCTCTTCGACGGTGGGAGTTGCGTCCATCTCCATGGGTGTAGGGTTTTGAGAGCTCACTAGTTTTGGAAGAGAAGGGAAACGTAAATCCCTAATAAGAAAGCTAGACTTCGTTTTATAAGTTTCGGGCTGCCAATGGGTCGGATACTGATGTGGATCCGAATCCGACTTGTCGAATTTCCCGTGCACGCTTTACTAGCTTCCCAGTTGTTTTTGAAGTCTAAAGTTTAAACTACACGAGCTTTGCTCGTGTTTGTTGGGCTTAAAATTAAATTCATCAAGCTTAGAATGTTCAAAAAGAATTCGGCCCATTTTTAGCTTAACGAGCTATTTTGAGTTTAACTAGCTTTATTCACTTAATAAATAATTAAATTGACTTAAATGGCATACAACTCATAAGTCATTAACATTATCATACCATACCATGGAGAAATTAAAACCAGCAACAATCTAATGATTTAATTACTTATAGAACTAGGAAAGAGAGCTTTCCTGTAGTGACCAAAAAGTCAAGTCATTAAGAAACATATAGCCGCCTAGAGACAGCTTTCCGGCCACATCAGCAGATCATTAGAGGACCCAAGCTTTAATTTCAGCTCCTGGTCGGCTTATTTATTAAAGAATAAAAAGTTTGAGCCGAACACGTGTTATCTGCATAAAAATGAGATAGATTTTATGCCCTGGCGTTTCCAAGAATCCCAATCGCACTTTCTAATCTAACAACCTCAATCCATAGTTTTTTTTTTTTAATTTATTTAAAAACGCAAGCAGTCTTATATTTAAGTTTTAAAATGAATTGGGCATGAAAAAGAATTAGGAGCAGACTCAAAGTAGTCAAAAAATTACACTCTCTGTATCCCTTTTTGAATATAACCAGAATTATTTAATGTGCACTATCTCGGACCAGTAGCAGCAGATCCACAAAATCCTCACCCGTGATGTAACTAATCATTGGCCCAATTCCTCAAGTGGGAGGATGGAGCCGCCCTGACTGACCTTATTTTCAGAGAGTCAACCATGCCAAGCTTACTTCCTCCCTTCCCATTTTAACTATTATAAGTCTGCATCATTTTTGTAATTGTACAGACAAACAGCCATGCCTTGTTCCTTTCCATTGTCAGACATGCTAGTGCTGCTTCTGTTCATGGTATTCTTCTTTCCTCACCTTGCCATTGCATTGCAGCACAACAACCTAACTGACCTCTCCTCGCTGCTTTCCTTCAAGAGCCATGTACATGACCCAAATGGTTTTCTTGATTCAACCTGGAACTCTAACACTTCCTTTTGCTCCTGGACTGGTGTAGTTTGTGACCCTGGCAAGGATAGAGTCATTGCTCTCAAACTGCATGGGTTCTCTCTGCAAGGAACCATCTCCCCCTATGTTGGCAACCTCTCTTTCATGGCCCACCTTGATCTCAGTAATAATTCTCTTATAGGCATCATCCCCGAGTCCATCAGTCACCTTCCCCGCATCAGAGTACTCAATCTTTATGACAACCAGCTTTCTGGCCTTATTCCTCCTTCCATCTTTAACATGTCTCTGATCACCAAAATCGCCCTCCAAAGGAATAAACTATCCGGTCCTCTCCTCGCCAAAAATGATAGCCTCATGATCCCTCGCATCCAGTTCTTCTCCGTTGAGGACAATCAGCTCATTGGCATGATCCCGACAAGCTTTATTCGATGCCAAGAACTGCAGATCTTGTCTCTGTCCACCAACATGTTCAGTGGAACCATACCACCAGAAATCAGCATTTTACCAAATATTGTAATCCTATTCCTCGACAACAATAATCTCACAGGGACAATTCCTGCAGGTATAGGCAATCAAACATACCTTGCCCAGCTTGATCTGAGTTACAACAACTTGCATGGCGTGATCCCCCCAGGAATAGGCAATCTAGCCAAGCTCCAGTGGCTAAGCCTGGCACACAATAGCCTAACAGGTGCAATACCAACATCCTTATCAAATGCTTCCATGATCAATTTATTGGACCTTTCCATCAACAACCTCACGGGGAGCGTGCCTGCCGATATTGGGAAGAACCTTCCATCCCTAATGCACTTTGCTATCGCATGGAATCAGCTGAGCGGTGGGCTCGAGTTTATCACCTCTCTATGCAACTGCAGGAAGTTGGAGGAGCTCCATTTCTTGAAGAATGAGCTGGGGGGAGTTATCCCGGAATCTGTAGCTAATCTCAGCAAAAATCTCTTACAATTCAACGCCGGCGAGAATCAGATTATCGGGGAAATAACAGCAGGATTCAGTAATTTGAGTAGTCTCTTTTTCTTGAATTTGCAAAGCAACAAGCTGTCAGGAGCAATAACACCAGAGATTGCTAAGCTAGGAGGTTTTCAAGCACTCCTCCTGGGCAACAACAGCATCTCAGGAACCATACCACATGAGCTTGGACAATTAAAGAACCTGATCTACTTAGGCTTGGGATTCAATGCTCTATCTGGATCCATACCAGAAACAATAGGGAACATTAGTACTTTACAGAATTTGCAGCTAGACAGCAACAAATTAACATCAGGCATCCCTAGAAGCATCTGGAGCCTTACCAATCTTATGGGCTTGTCTATCTCACTTAATTCTCTGGGAGGCATAATTCCTCCAGATATAGGCAACTTGAAGGCCATAAACCAGTTGAGTTTATCGTCGAATCGGCTTTCAGGTAGCATCCCTGATGTTCTTGGGCAGCTTCCGATGTTAGAGGATTTGAGTTTGTCTAACAACTCTTTTGAAGGTCTTATTCCGCAATCTCTTGGCAAATTGATAAGTATCAAGAGTCTGGATCTCTCAAGCAATGAACTCTCTGGCCCCATACCAAAATCCTTAGCTGATCTCCACTACCTTGCAAGTTTGAATCTCTCTTTCAACAAGTTAGAAGGGCAGATTCCACGTGGTGGCATATTCTCCAACATCACCTTCCAATCTTTAATGGGCAATGCCGCATTGTGCGGCGGAGCATCGTCAAAACTCGGCTTCCCCCGATGCCCTCTCAACTCAACTCATTCCGATTCAAGGGCTGAGCCACTGCATAAATTAAGGATCATCCTCCCTGTCGTTGCTCTTGTCTTACTTCTTCTCTTCTGCTCATGTTATATCTTCGCTTATCGGCTACGACGCAACAGGAATACCATATCTTCCTCTGGAACACCACATCTTAATGAGTTCACCCTGGTCTCATACCATGAGCTAGTTCGCGCCACCGACAATTTCAGTGAGTCTAATCTCTTGGGTAGAGGAGGCTCCGGCTCGGTGTACCGAGGAGTCCTAGATGACGGAACCGTCGCCGCCATAAAGGTCCTGAATGTTGGAAGTGAAGGGTCTTCGAGGATTTTTGACGCAGAATGCCGTGCATTGAGCATGGTCAGGCATCGGAATCTCATCAGGATTATTAGCACTTGCTCCAACTTAGACTTCAAGGCTTTGATTCTCCAATTCATGCCTAAAGGGAGCCTTGAGAGATGGCTATACTCTCCTGACTGCTACTTGACCCTTCTCCAGAGGATGAACATTATGCTAGATGTGGCACAGGCCTTGGAACACCTCCACCACCACCACCACCAAGTTGTGCTGCATTGCGACATAAAACCGAGCAATGTGCTACTAGATGAAGACATGAATGCACACCTAGGAGACTTTGGCATAGCAAAGCTGTTAAACTCTGAAACCAAATCCATTGTGTCGGCCAGTGCAGCAGGCACCGTCGGCTATATGCCTCCAGGTAATAAATTCCACCACCATGATATGTTTCTCTTTTTTAAAGAACTGAAGTAACATGACATATGTAACAGAGTATGGATACATGGGAAGAGTCTCGAGAAGAGGAGATGTTTACAGCTACGGAATATTGATGCTTGAGACGTTCACGAGGAAGAAACCCACGGATGCCATGTTTGGTGGAGAGTGGAGCTTGAGGCAGTGGGTGTTTGATGCTTGTCCTAACACACTGACGAATGTGCTGGATGGAGTCCTCCTGAGAGACGAGTCTGGTGATAGAATGGCAAGACACAAATGTTTGTTAGCTATGGTGAAATTGGCATTGGAATGCACCAAGGATTCACCCAAAGAACGGATTTTGATGAAAGACGTTGTCCCAAAATTGCAGAAGATAAAGGTGGACTACCTCCAAAATTTAACTTGAAAATTGATGCAAGGCATCGGTTTTTGCTCTACTATTTGCACGCCAATTTAATCTATCTATCTATATTATGTACCTGGAAGAATAAATACAAATTGACATAATTCAATTCTGCGAAAGAGTCAAAGGCCCAACTTACCATAGCAGATGGATCTCTTCGACGGTGGAAGTTGTCAAACTCCATGGGTGTAGGGTTTTTGGAGCTCATGTTTTTTTAGGAGGAGAGGAAAACGTCAATCCCTAGAATCCGTTTTAGCACGCTAACGGATCGGATACCGATGCGGATCCGAATTGAGAGATTATTCGATGCACGCATTTACTCGTGGAATAACTTCCGGACATTGTATAGCTTTATTTATGTTTTAAGGTTGCAGAACAGAGCTTATTTATGTTTATACTATTATGATGTTTGATTAAAATCGGTATAATAGTATAATTATTATTCTTAATATGATATGAAAAGTAGAGATGTTTTAGTAAATAACTAAACTAATATTTGTAATTGATAGATGAGGAGAGGAGAGACGACAAAGAAGAAAGAGAGGGAGAGAATGTTTGAAATAATTTTTTTTCAATGTTAAAATAATATTTAATAAATATATAAGTATTATATAAAAGGAGATAAAACTAAAGTAGTTATTGGTAAATAGTATTGAGATAGTTACTATTTGGTTACTGTACTAATATAAAGAGTACTATAAAACAATTTTGCATCCGTAAATTCTGGAGATCCTTCAAAATAGCATTGCAAAATTAACTTCTCTGGATATTATTTGTAAACTTATAGCTATTTAAACGATTGAAAGATGACTATTTATCTTACAAAAGTCTTAAAAAAATAGCATTTAATATTTCATTCTGATGTAATAAAAATCACGAATGTTCTAGCTCTGCTAGGGTTTTGACGACACTTCTTTTTTCTTTTCAATAGTGTTCATAGCATTCGTAGAGAGAGAGAGAGAGAAGAGGTTTTTCTTCCTCCTAGAAAACATTTCCTAGCTCAAATTTTACTATCTTTTTTCTCTCTTCCTAACTACCCAATTTTTTTTCCTCCTCACCCCTCTCCATCATCACCCAATTACTTTCTCCAACTTCCTTCCCTCTGTTGACTACCCTCCATCTTTATAGTTGAAATACTCACCTCAAAATACATGCCCTTTAAGAAGATAAACCACCTGATTTAGGTTACTATTTCTATATAATATATAACATAAAAGTCTAAATTTTAATAATAACGAAAACAAAAAGAAGAGGATGATAAATCATAGGCCGAAATAAGCCTTAAAATATATATATATCCATAACACATCTAATATGAATGCTCAACTAGGGGCCACAATCCAACCAACTTATTTTATAAGAATAAATAATTAAATTACAAGTAATCCTTGCCAGCTTCTCTATGGACTCAAAATTATCTACTAATTTGAAATATTTTTATTGAAAGGTGGTCTAACCAACTACATATTTTTATGGTCTTATATAGTGTAAGGAAAGATGCAGCATGATATATATATATATATATATATATATATGTCAACCATTTTCATAATAATATATTTATGCCACATGCTCATTATGTCCGTATTTATAGCTCATATATATTTCTAATATAAAATATGGTATGTATCACTCCAAAATATCAAATTGTTTAACTCAAGCTTACTTAGAACCACAATCATAACCAATCTCAAATGCACGTATCAAATAATATCATTGAGGAGAAAAGACATCTAGAAGTAGTGTCGTCATACCCATTACCTAACAAATGACATGACTGATTGTCATACCCATTACCTAACAAATGACATGACTGATTGTCTACTATTGTAGACTTAGAATCTTAGTCATAGGCTCATCAACATCATATATCAATACTACCCACTTGATCTTTGTCCACCATGTATTATTGCCGACCACTATCTTATCCGTGAAATTTTAGTGGTCATCAAATCTGATTATATATTGTTATTAATTTTCACTTTTACTCTTCTATGCCCAGGCATGATGATTATTTTTCTTGTATTTCTCGTAGAATGGTTATTTAAAATATCTCCCATTTTCTTATATGGATCAAGCTTGTAAAACATATTTGAAATTAACGAAGTTATCTTTCTATGGGCTTTTTATTTTTTTTAAAAAAAGCAAAATATCTACAGTTTCATGTTGCATATTTTGCAAGTTCTTGATATGCAAGAACAACCGATCATAAAAGGTTAAAAGTTATTTGAATGGTTTATCGTGAAGTCAAACATAAATCACTAAAAATATTTCAAACTCTCAAGATGAGTTCACACTCTTATTCTAGTCAGTAGGGCTGTGAAAATAATCAACCGGCTTTAGCTCGGCTCCATCAAATTTGGCTCGAAAATAATTTCAAACCAAATTTGATCATGAGCTGTCTCGATCAAATAAGCTCGATAAAACTCGAAATAATTATATATATATAGAGAGAGAGAGTAATATTTTTTATATTATATTATAGTTCTATTATATTTTAAGATTTACTTAAGTGGATTGTTATGTATTCTAATCTTATAGAGTTTAATTCTAAATATTAATTTTATTAATTTATATTTTTTAATTAGATTTTATTTTAAGTTTGATTCAAGTCTAAATCAAGCATATTTATTCGAGACTGATCAGACTCAAAATTTGGCTTGAATTGATTAAGACTTGAAATTGCTTATTAATTGACTTGTTTAGCTCGAACACGAGTCTGAGTTCCAAATTAGCTAGAAATTTGCTTGAATTGGAATGATTTCAATTCAGTCTTGATCACAAATATAAGCTCGAAATTAGTTTCAATTCGAGCTTAATGCTTAATCAAGCTAGACTCAATTACACCTCTAGGTGTTAATTAGAAAGAATCTATTGACTGTTAAATCATCTAGCTCTCGGAAGGCTAGATTGATCGGGAACATCTCACACTGAGCTAGGTGTGTCATTAGCTGATCCAGGTGTACCAATGACACCACCGGAACATAGTTAGAGAAGAAGCAAATAATCGAAATATAAGCAAGATCAATTACAAGGATTACCAAGAAGATTTATTTCATGGGGACAATAGTTTTGTGGGTTATTTTGTACTTTTACAAACTTAATGTGGGTAAATTTACCGTTTGTTCCTTTTTTTTTTAGTTAGAGAAGTTTTAAAAATCCATGCAAATGCTCTATTCACTCGTCAAGCTATTTTTAGAAAAAAATAATCTAATTTTTAATATTAGAAAAAGAGAGCTAATACTGGTATAAGTTATTCTAATATTTAATTAAATAATATTACAAAAAATACTTATTATATTTGATCTAACATAAAATTGATAGTAAAATATTAAAAAATAATGAATTTGAACCGGGAACTAGTGATGTTTTATACCAAATAACAAAAATATCTTTGATTTAATGTAAACTAGTAAGTAATATATATTTATCTAAAATTATAATATTTTTTACTAAAATTATGAATTTAAATGCTTCATATATCCGAACTAATTTAATAAGAACTCTCTTGCATTACAAGCAAAATAAATTATTTAAATTTTTTCCTTGGACCAGCGCAGCAAATTCATGATTACTCTCACAAATATTCTTGCACTAAGCACTACTTCCCCGTATTTTTTGGGTACCTGTATAAAAATATATTTTACACATCAACAAACCGTAGCTTTCTGCAATCAGTCATTTTCCTACACACTCCCAACCCCGCACGGCAATCTCGCTCGGCGATATTTAATACTGAGTGATTAAAATATCCTTGATTGAATTTAAAATAGTACTAATATTTAAATAGGGTGTCAAGGTAGTCCTGGACAGCTAAGCTGGGTATTATGACTTGAGAACCCTATTATTAGATTTCTAATAGGGTAAGGAGTTGGTCCAAAAAACTTTAACATCATCTTTTTTAGGCAGCTAAGGGATTTAGAGCCCCTAATTTTATGACTTGAAGACCTCTTTCTTGGTAGGATTTTATCACACGATAGACAGGCCGTTACCGGTCGTTGACAATCTTACAGAAAGATTCCTTGGTCCCATTAAGAAAGCAAGACTAAAGCAAGACTAACTTGATTTTTTAGAGCAGCTCCTACGAGGCTTTAAAACTAGTTCCTGATTTGAAGCTAGAAATAGTGGGACTCTAAAAGCCCCAAAATGAAAATGGAGTCGGGCTCCATTTGTCATTTCAACCTTTCAAAATACTAAAATTATCCAATAGTTATTATATTTAATAATTTTAATTTCATTTATATCGTTTATTAAATAATTTAGATAGTTAAACTGAGTATATAATTAGTTTTACTAATCAATTTTTAATAAAAATAATATCATTGGAAAGGTCTCATCGAGACCTTCAAAATGTGTCTAATATTAAATTACTTTTGAGTTAATTTCAATTTTAAATTTTTTATTATTTATAAAAATGAGTCTGATATTAAATTATTTTTGAGTTAATTTAAAATTAAATTTTAAATCTAATATAGAGAGATCTTGTCAATTGATCTAAATAAAATTGAAGATCCGGATGAACGTGTTTTCTTTCAAAGAAAAAGACAACAAATTTGTATAAGAAGCAATATTCATTTTCAAGTCGGAAGTTCATCGTAAGAAGGTGGATACAATCAAGAAATAGAAGGTGGCTATAGAATCGGAACCGGAACTGGTGGCTACGGAACCAGAATCGATGGCTATGGAGATGACTTACTAGAATATTAAACATCTATTGTTTTTATTATGTTTGATTAATTTCTGCTTATTTTATGTAATATAATTTTGATATTTTTAGCGAATAACATGTAATGCTTATTTCGATGTTTATTTCGTGTAATATAATTTCGATACGTTTAATTAAAAAATTAATAATTTAAAATTACTTCTAAAACTATTGATTATTAGTTTTATTTTAAAGATCTCGACGAGAGTTTTCTAACTATATCTTTTATTAAAAAATAATAATACTAAGATGACCTATTAAATAATTTAAAATAACTAATATAATAATATATATTATATTATTATTTTAATATATATGGAGCCCGATGCGTTGCACCGGGCTCTTGCTCCATTTAGTGGACCAATGAAGCTTACTGTAAGATTCCCAACGACCAGACTGCCTGACCAGAGAGTCAACCATGTCAAGCTTACTTCCTCCCTTTCCATTTTAGGTTTTATAAGTCTACATCATATTTGTAATTGTACAGACAAATATTTAATGTGCACTATCTCGGACCAGTAGCAGCAGATCCACAAAATCCTCACCCGTGATGTAACTAATCATCGGCCCAATTCCTCAAGTGGGAGGATGGAGCCGCCCGGACTGACCTTATTTTCAGAGAGTCAACCATGCCAAGCTTACTTCCTCCCTTCCCATTTTAACTATTATAAGTCTACAACATTTTTGTAATTGGACAGACAAACAGCCATGCCTTGTTCCTTTCCATTGTCAGACATGCTAGTGCTGCTTCCATTCATGGTATTCTTCTTTCCTCACCTTGCCATTGCATTGCAGCACAACAACCTAACTGACCTCTCCTCGCTGCTTTCCTTCAAGAGCAATGTACATGACCCAAATGGCTTTCTTGATTCAACCTAGAACTCTAACGCCTCCTTTTGCTCCTGGACTGGTGTAGTTTGTGACCCTGGCAAGGATAGAGTCATTGCTCTCCAACTGCACGGATTCTCTCTGCAAGGAACCATCTCCCCCTATGTTGGCAACCTCTCTTTCATGGCCCACCTTGATCTCAGTAATAATTCTCTTATGGGCATTATCCCCGAGTCCGTCGGTCACCTTCCCCGCATCAGAGTCCTCAATCTTTATGAAAACCAGCTTTCTGGCTTTATTCCTTCTTCCATCTTTAACATGTCTCTGATCACCAAAATCGCCCTCCAGAGGAATAAACTATCCGGTCCTCTCCTCGCCAAAAATGATAGCCTTATGATCCCTCGCATCCAGTTCTTCTCCGTTGAGGCCAATCAGCTCATTGGCATGATCCCGACAAGCTTTATTCGATGCCAAGAACTGCAGATCTTGTCTCTGTCCACCAACATGTTTAGTGGAACTATACCACCAGAGCTCAGCATTTTACCAAAGCTTGTAATCCTATACCTCGACACCAATAATCTCACAGGGACGATTCCTGCATCTCTAGGCAATCTAACATACCTCGCCCAGTTTGATCTGAGTGCAAACTACTTGCATGGCTTGATCCCCCGAGAATTAGGCAATCTAGCCAAGGTCCAGTGGCTAAACCTGGCACACAATAGCCTGACAGGTGCAATACCAACATCCATATCAAATGCTTCCATGATCAATTTTATAGACCTCTCCATCAACAAGCTCACCGGGAGCGTGCCTGCCGATATCGGGAGGAACCTTCCATCTCTACAATACTTTAGTATCGGATGGAATCAGCTAAGCGGCAGGCTCGAGTTCATCACCTCTCTATCCAACTGCAGGGAGTTGCAGAATCTCTTTTTCTTGCACAATGAGCTGGGGGGAGTTATCCCGGAATCTGTAGCCAATCTCAGCCAAAATCTCTTAAAATTCAACGCCCGTGGGAATAGGATCGAGGGAGGAATACCCGCGGCATTCAGTAACCTCAGTAGCCTCTTGTTCTTGATTTTGCACAGCAACAAGCTGTCAGGAGCTATAACACCAGAGATTGCTAAGCTAGGAGGGCTTCAAGCGATCTACCTAGGTTACAACAACATCTCAGGAGGCAACTTGCAGATATAGGCAACTTGCAGGCCATAAACCAGTTGAGTTTATCATCAAACC
This sequence comes from Typha angustifolia, assembly GCF_048772165.1. Taxonomy (NCBI): domain Eukaryota; kingdom Viridiplantae; phylum Streptophyta; class Magnoliopsida; order Poales; family Typhaceae; genus Typha; species Typha angustifolia. Next base: position 4,090,430 of record NC_133246.1, on the reverse strand, counting down.
GACTTTCAGGTAGCATCCCGGATGCTCTTGGGCAGCTTCTAATGTTAGAGGATTTGAGTTTGTCTAACAACTCTTTTGAAGGTCTTATTCCGCAATCTCTTGGCAAATTGGTAAGTATCAAGAGTCTGGATCTCTCAAGCAATGAATTCTCTGGCCCCATACCAAATTCCTTAGCTGATCTCCACTACCTTGCAAGTTTGAATCTCTCTTTCAACAAGTTAGAAGGGCAGATTCCAGGTGGTGGCGTATTCTCCAATATTACCTTCCAATCTTTAATGAGCAATGCCGCATTGTGCGGCGGAGCATCGTCAAAACTCGGCTTTCCCCGATGCCCTCTCAACTCAACTCATTCCGATTCAAGGGCTGAGCCACTGCATAAATTAAGGATCATCCTCCCTGTCGTTGCTCTTGTCTTACTTCTTCTCTTCTGCTCATGTTATCTCTTCGCTTATCGGCTGCGACGCAACAGGAATACCATATCTTCCTCTGGAACGCCACATCCGAATGAGTTCACCCTGGTCTCATACCATGAGCTAGTTCGTGCCACCAACAATTTTAGTGAGTCTAATCTCTTAGGCAGAGGAGGCTCCGGCTCGGTGTACCGAGGAGTCCTAGATGATGGAACTGTCGCCGCCATAAAGGTCCTGAATGTTGAAAATGAAGGGTTTTCGAGGATTTTTGATGCAGAATGCCGTGCATTGAGCATGATCAGGCATCGGAATCTCATCAGGATTATTAGCACTTGCTCCAACTTAGACTTCAAGGCTTTGATTCTCCAATTCATGCCTAAAGGGAGCCTTGAGAGATGGTTATACTCTCCTGACTGCTACTTGACCCTTCTCCAGAGGATGAACATTATGCTAGATGCGGCACAGGCCTTGGAACACCTCCACCACCACCACCACCAAGTTGTGCTGCATTGCGACATAAAACCGAGCAATATGCTACTAGATGAAGACATGAATGCACACCTAGCAGACTTTGGCATAGCAAAGCTGTTAAACTCTGACACCAAATCCATTGTGTCGGCAAGTGCAGCAGGCACCGTCGGCTATATGCCTCCAGGTAAGAAATTCCACCACCATAAGTTAGTTGATATGTTTCTCTTTTTTAAAGAAATGAAGTAACATGACATATGTAACAGAGTATGGATACATAGGAAGAGTCTCAAGAAGAGGAGATGTTTACAGCTACGGACTGCTGATGCTTGAGACTCTCACGAGGAAGAAACCCACGGATGCCATGTTTGGTGGAGAGTGGAGCTTGAGGCAGTGGGTGTTTGATGCTTGTCCTAACACACTGACGAATGTGCTGGATGGAGACCTCCTGAGAGGCGAGTCTGGTGATGGAATGGCAAGACACGAATGCTTGTTATCTATGGTGGAATTGGCATTGGAATGCACCAAGGATTCACCCAAAGAACGGATTTTGATGAAAGATGCTGTCCCAAAGTTGCAGAAGATAAAGGCGGACTACCTCCAAAATTAACTTGAAAAATGATGCAAGGCATCGTTTTTTGCTCGTAAAAGTACTATTGACATTCCAGTTTCATCTACATTATGTACCTGGAAGAATAAACTACTATTGAGCTAAATTATTATTTAGTTACTATATTAGTATAAAGTGTAATATAATAGATATTATAATAGAATAAACTTGTGCTTTTTTCTCAAGTGATCCCGACAGTTTAGGAATTTTATTTTAATATAAAGAACAATTTTGCAACAGCAAATTTTGAAGGTTCTCCGAAGTACCATCGCGGAAATAACTCGTCCAGTATCTGCTGTCATCTGCAAACTTATATAGCAATGTAAATGATTGAAATATGACAATTATCTTACAGAAAGTCCTAAACGAAGCAACATCTACAGTTTCATGTCGCATATTTTAGTGTTACAAGTTCTTGAGAGAACAACCGATCACAAAAGGTTGAAAATTATTTGAACGATTTGCTGTGAATTCAAACATAAATAACTAACATTTCAAACTCGCTAGATGAGTGCACGCTCTTATTCTAGCCATTGCAAAAAGAATTACTCGAGAAAAGTAAACTATTCTGGAAGATTTTATGCAACATTTGGTGTCAGCAAGGATCCATTGATTGCTGAATCAACTGACTCTTGGAAGGCTGGGTTGACCGGAAACATCTCACACTGAGCTAGGTGTGCCATCAGCTGATCAAGGAGTACCAATGACACCATAGATTCCACCATTGGAACAGCTACAGCAGAACCAAACAATCGAAATGTAAGCAAGATCGATTACAAGGATTACCAAGAAGATTTCTGGGAGGATGTGACAATAGAGCAGTACCTCGAGGGACCACACAGGGATCATGGCGACCTCTTGCAATAAGATCAGTCTCCTGTCTATCTCTGGTAACTGTGTGTTGCTTCTTCTGAAAAATTTTGAAACATAAAAATCATGATAAATCCCAGAAGTGAAGAATAAAGCAGTAACAATTACCATCATTTGGAAGTACCCAACTAGTACAATAACAAGGTAATTCCATATATCACTAAGTTTTGAGTTTCTGACATGACAAATCTTTCTTTCGACAGTAAATAAATGAACCAGAAGGTCTAAAAGGACATTTAGAACATAAACTGAATTCACATCCAAATGTACAAATATTCGACCAGATGCCAGACATCGCAAGGAAAGTGCTTACCCCAATAGTTGAAGTTGGTTTAAAAGCTATTCTCATGTATATAGTTTCACCATTTGATATCCCTCCCTGTACAATTAAATGTTTATATTCTCAGAAATGAAGGGTACCTCAAAATGGAGCTATCAGAATCAATATTCAAGTGTGAGTGACCAGAAAATATACCTGTATACCACCTGATCTGTTTGTCCGTGTTCTAATGTTCCCATTCTCGTCTGTGTAGAATTCATCATTATGTTCACTTCCAGTCATGAAAGTACCTGCATAATTGGTAAGAACCAAAAACATTACAGTGGTACTGAAATAAGCACAGCACAGCATGCTCCACTAGCTTTGTTTTCATAAGGGGAAAAAGCTAGTTATCCAAGATGCAGAAATCTATATGGACAGGAACTAGGAAAACAATAATAGAGAACTTGGTGGCGGTAATGTTTAACTACCTGAAAATCCACTGCCAAACTCAAATCCCTTGGTTGCAGGCAGAGAGAGCATTGCTTTTGCCAATTCAGCTTCGAGCTTATCAAAAACTGGAGAGCCAAGCCCCTGTATAGTATACTCATTCAAGTCATATATCTAGCCTACAATATACTTGACAAGGAATTCACTTTGAAATGTTGAAGACTTGAAGAGTAACACGAGGGCTAAATGAAAATTCAACAGGTGCAAATCTTTGACAAGTATGATATCTGCCCAGAGTAGATATGATTCACACTCAATGAAATACTTACACGTGGAACATTTCGTGCAATACATGTAACAACTCCACCAACTGAGTCCCCTCTTACTCTTACTGCATCAATTGCTTCAATCATCTTTTGTGCATATTCTGGATCCGGACATCTAACTATATTACTTTCAATCTGGAAAGGTTCCAACAAGAAAACTCATTAAGTAAAACACAACAAAATAACAATTGGAATTCTTTGATAAAAGGATACATCAACCAGACCTGATCGAACGTCACAGTTTCGTTATCAACTACCCCTTCTGGAAGTACAACTTTATGCACTTGAGAAACATAGGCCAGGATCTGCAAAATCAGAGAATGATATCAATTTTCAACAACCATGAAGCATCTGTATTTATCTATTGATAATATGGACAAAGATGCAATACAATTTGCAACAATAACAAAATTAATAAATTCATGCATCTCTTAAATGGCCCTGGTTTTTATTAATCAGAGGCATATTGCTATTTGTGATATTCTTACTATGATGATTTATGTTGTTAATATAGGCAGAAATGCATGGCTAAACAACTTTGTATGATTCTGAATAACAGAACTAAGAGGACACCATAAGCATATGAATGTATTTACAAGGTCAACTACAAAGAATTTCTCAGCTTCATTTTCAGTACTAGGGACCCATGGGAAGGTTCTATGATCCAACATGCTATCAAAGAAACATTGTTTGTCCAGTCTTTCGTACCAGTTAAACAGATATAACATGGGTATTCCGCACTACATGCTGTTTTATCATTTAACTCTGAAACTTACTGTACCAACAAAATGTTATGTGCATCACTGATTGTGACAATTCAACTAATTTATATGTCCAACACAAGAAGCAAGTATTGGATAGAGAGACATCCTCCTAGGGGGATATAGCATATATTCAACTTATGGCTGTAACTTATCAAAATCAACTGATGAATAGGTTCACCTCTGTTCCTGCTTTCATCTTGAGAATTTTCTTTGCCACAGCTCCAGCTGCTACTCTTCCAATTGTTTCTCTTGCTGAAGATCTGCCACCACCCTAGAGTTCATTTTGTGAGAAGGTAAACTATTAGGATTTCAAATTCAACTAAGTACTGCTACAGCATTTCATTACATAACTGTATTATTTCCTGTAGTAAAACTGTAATCGCAAGATCGGGCTTAAGGATATTCCCAAAAAGGAGCTAAAACAAACACAAAATACCTGCACAGATCTAAGACCATATTTGAAGTCGTATGTGGCATCTGCATGAGAAGGTCTGTATGCTTTTGACATTTCACTGTAATCCTGCAAATTCCAGTGGAGTTATCAACAATTACTCAGAAGAATATAATTATAAGGAATGCAACTTCAGAATAGGAGATATATTGATCAATTACTGAAAGGCCTAAACAGTTCTCAACATATTAGATGGAATTCAGAGGAGCGTAGCAGAATGTTGGATAGGTGATCACGCATAAAATATAATAATCTAGGGTCAGGTGGAATTCATAACAAATTTGGGATATATGGATGTCATAGATGCTGGTTTCCACACATCTTACCTTCTCACTAATCTGTAAGCCAACTAATCATGTGGCAACTTGTCCATTATTTTTTTATCAAGGAATAATCATAGGGACAGTGGATGAAAGAGAAAGAGCCTGAATAACGGTTGGAGATATAAAATCAGCTCACAGTGATTAATTAGGTATATTGGTCAAGAGTGTTAATAATTACCAAGTAATATTCAGTTTTGAAGATGTTTCACTAAATGCAGGTATTTTTATGGCCCACCACAGAATTGATAATGGTAACAGTTTGCTAGGTTTATATCAACGAAAATGTGATTAATATTGGATTGGTCCCATTAATTTAATACTTACATTTCCTCTTTGATCGGTATTTGGTACAAAAACATGAATTGGGGTTCCAGTTGTCATTCCTGCAACACAAATTGTGTCAATCAATATGTCTAATTCAGTAAAAGCAAGTACAAATTTGTGACATCCAAATAAGATATGCATAGCTACTTTACAAAAAAAAAGCTATATGGAAGTTTGACCTTCGGAGATTCCTGAAAGAATTCGACATGTATCAGTCTCCTTTCTTGGGGTAGTAATTCTACTCTGACCTGGCCTCCTGCATATATAATCATTTTAAGTGTGAGTACATGGAAATACACCCGAAACTCTTTGCATCACACAGGGTACAACAAAAATAGATTAAGAAAATGATAAGGCCAACTGGAAAGTAATTAGTTTGAAAATTGCAAGCATTGCTAGCATATCTACATATAAAAAGAGAAATGTTTAAGACCTTCTGTCCAATTCTACTTGCATATCAGCTTCAGAAAGGGGAACTCTAGGTGGGCAACCGCTGATTGTACAACCAACACCTCCTCCATGAGATTCTCCATAAGTCGCAACCTTGAAGTAATTTCCAAATACATTTCCAATTGCCTGCACTTCTGTGTTTTTGAAAATAAGTGTAGAAATGTTAAAAATGAATCAGCAGTTATGCATAGAAGATAATGACATCTTACAAACTTATACACAAAGAATTAAAAAAGCGGTAATTTATTTCCAGCTTTCCAACATGAACACAGGCATAAAACATGCTTTCGTTTGGGAATAAATCTCTATTTTCTTTCCTTTCCCTCCAAGTTCACAATTGTTTTCCATCCTTCACCATCTCAGGAAAATAAGACAAGCCTCATCGACACCATAGCTTCGATAAATTATCAACTCTCAATAGATCTTCTCTCTTATTTACTAGATTAAACCTATTCCGCCGGCGATACAATCCTAATTAAAAAGGAAAAAAGAAAGAACACTCTGATCTCATAGCAAATCATACGAATCCCAGAGCGATTAGTCTATAATTGACATAGATTCGTGAAAGCAACCAAAAGAAAAGGCATCGAACAAAGAGGAGAAGAGGAGCAAACCTAGACGTCGAGTATTGCATCTCCGCCGTTGGACGGAGATCTGAACGGCGGGGTGCGACAGGCCGCGGAGATCAGACGGCTGGAAGCCGAGCTCGGTTCTCGAACCCTTCACAAAGACCTTCGTCGATGCCAACGATGCCATTATTACTTTTCTTTTCCCTCTCTCTCTCTCTCTCTCTCTCTCTCTCTCTCTCACTCTCTCTCTCTCTCTCCTTCTTCTTCGACGCAGGGGTTGGTGGTGGAAGGGGAGGAGTTTATGGAAATGGAAACACACAGAGAGCCACCAACCCCACCCACCCACTCACCTCTACCTACTTCCCCATTTCCCAATCTTTGGACCGGTCAGTCTAATTTGGTTCGATCCCGAACCGACCAAAGGACAGGGACTCAAGGAGTCAAGTTAGACCGGGCAAGGGGTTGGTGAACAGGGCCTAACATTTTTATTATTATTTTTTGTAAAAAAAGGATTAAATTCACTTTAACTAAGAACCAAATTATTTATGTTAAATCTAATTTAAGACCTTTTAATGGTTCTGGTTTAGTATAAATAGATTTTTAACATACCAGACCATTTGGTTATCTACCTATTAAACGGAGAGTGTTTGTATATATCTTTTATTAGCTTTGCTTAAATTGGTTTAATCTATATCAGTTAAATGTAGTTATCCCTTTATCAATGGGTAATAAACGAATTAAGCTCGAATTAGTGAGTCAGATTCTAATATTATATGGTCAACCATGTACAAGTTTGTATTAGTATAACCTAAAATGATTGAGGTTTTAAACACTTCGACATAGAAAACCGGGTTTATATCAGACAGGTTTAAGCTTGGGGTTGACCGAACCAGTTCGGTTGGGGTTTGGTAAACTGAAGCTGGTCTTAGTTTGACTGCTCGTGCTATTGGAGCATCCCCGTTGACTGAACCAAATTACTTTCCCCATGATGAGATCGAGCCTGCATAAAAGGCATCGTTATCTGTGGGAAAAAAAAACTTTGGTATTACTTTTCTCCTTATTTTATTTCCTTCTCCAATTGACTCGGACACTGCGGAATCAAAACGCTCCCAAGTGTGGTAGAAGAAGACCGAAGAAGAACGAAAGAGACCTCAGAGAACAGGTTGGAAATTTTATTTCAATTTCCACGAATGGATCACTCCAAACATATTTATTTCCTTTTCCAATGTGTTTATCAACAAGATGCCTATCATGAGCATGCAGCTTCAACTGCCAAGCTCTTGGAAACTCCCTTGCATGGATCTCCAAGCACCTGAGTTGACACTCTGACACTGCAACTCCTCGCTCCGATACAAGCCTGTAGATTGTTTTGACAGCATAGATGACAGTAAGCTAAGACCACCAAATTTGATTCAAACTTGATGAAAACTAATGCCATTGCATTACGTACCTCCTGCACGACGGCACGAGCACTAGAACTGCTGCACCGGCCATGGTTGTAGCTTCCACACGTGCCATGCGGTGTCCCGAAGCTCGCAAATTTGATTGAAGAGATGACATGGTTCGGGTTTGGGCACTCGAGATGAAGCACTGGTCCTGCTTTCGCTGTCTTCTGTTGTAATGAGGTCCAAGAATCTACTGGTGCGGGATGCGACTCCGATATGTGCGCACACAAGCTTCCCATCTGCCTTGTGGCGAAAGATATCTGAGTTGGATCGCCCCCAACCTCCTCGAAAAGAACTAGATTGTTACTGCCCGGTTGGATAAACGAACGAGGGATGTGATACCTGTTTTGCATTGGCTAAACTCGTCAGAGATGATTGAAGTTTGAGGAAAGAAGTAATTCCTGAAACCTGGAGGAGAGCTCATTCTTACAGTTGCTGAGATGGCTTCCCGCAGTTCTTAAGGCATTTGTCCGATTTGAAAGCTCCCCTATAGTTGCATGAAGTGAGACAACCGTTCTGTGAAGAAACATAAGCAGGCCAGTAACGCCCAATGCTCTGCCCGTTCACCCATGCCTCGCCCTTTTCCATGCCAGTGAAGTCTATGGCAACTGGATCACTACCCTCAGGGGCATCAAATGTTGTCTGCATTAGAAGTATGAGATGAGCTCATTGTCAAAGAAAAAATAATAAGCCTACTGGAATAAGTGACACTATAATCATCTAATACAATGATATTGTTGCTCTAGGAGTTCGGACGTAGTAAATTAATCAAAAGTGACAAGAAAACCTGGAAACATGAGAACTAACCTTGTACCATATCAAAGGTTGATTTGTTGGCAAGGATCCTGAGGTCCATCCTGAAGAATCCACAGAATTGTCATACAAACTCAAGTCTTCCCCATTGAGACCGATCTGCAATGGCCAATATGATGATGGGGCATTAACAAAATCAACAGTTTCCAAAATATGGTAATGTATAATGTTATAGAAAACTAGTGATTTCAATTTAATTTGTTTGCATTATCCTAAGATCAGAACATTCTATGCTATCTGAGCAAGTATTTCCAATATGCTATATTGCTGAATGTTGTTTTAGACTTTTAGTGTGCCATAGAATGAATAACCTGGTAAGTCCACTGCATTGAAGATAAATCAAGTGTGCCATTTTGGCCCTTCAGCTTCACAGGACCAGTAACTCCAGCACCCCACAAATCATAGAATGCACCATAGTTCTGGGAGAAAGAAATTGAAGAGGAGAACCACATGAGTGAAGAGAAACTTGAAATTTGTAACCTAGTTTTATAGTGAACTGGGGATAACATCTTTGTGTAGATAGAGGTTAGAAACTTAGAATGATATTCTACAAGCTGTAGAGAATGGGTCTAATCCCAATGAACCCAATTAAATTTGTGATATAGTAAGGGAAACAAAGTAATCCTCTTGAAAGAAGACTAGAACAACCTGCAGGCCAACAGTTGCACTTAAAAGATCAATTGTGTTCTTTCCAACTACAAGCATGATAGGTTTTTCTAATGAAACCTTTGAGTTGCCACTGTTCCCCATTCCACTTCCTGCAAAGAAATTTAGAGTGGATTATTTGAATGCTAGAACTTCAACAAAAGAAACTAAATTTCATATTTACTCTCCAGGTTAGATGTACAGTTATGCTCACATAACAATATGGATACCTAGGTGTTCGCAATAAAATGCTGTCGTATTCTGGATTTTATGCAAGGAATTGCACTTTGAAAGCATAAAGATCAAACTCATAGATAGTAATTATAGTAATCACCTGACAATTTTCCATTGACGAAAACATGAAGGACATGCCCAAGTGAATCGACATGAAGATTAGATTGAGTTCCACTAAAAAGAAATGTCTCGTCGCCCTTGATATTAATGCTGCAAAGGACGAAGAAAACCATTGAAGTCAATAATGTGGTACTTCCTAGGAGATGATAGAGGGATATCAAAACATCCTTGTAAAGAAATGTCTTCCATACCTTACTGAGTACCAAAGGTAATCACTACTATCTGCAGTAGTATTTATCTGTTCCAGCAATCCTGCTTTTGTGAAGGCATTGGACTTTGAGATACCAACAGGTTCAACTATATAACTCCAGTCCGGTTTTATGTCTTTAGAGGAATCAAATGATTGATTGGAGGCTTGACTATAGTAATTTAGAGATCTTGTCTCCAAAGTAGAGGCTTGCGAGTTTATCTGCAGAAAAATTCATTGGTCAAAGTGCAGAAAAGGGTATATACATCTAATTGACGTCAGAATAATTTAACATACGAAATTATTTATCGAATTGTCTACTGTGAATTTAACTCCAGGGCAAGCAATTTACTGGATTAACGAGCAGAATGGGTTCTGCACAACTGTTTTCCAACAGACCAATTTAACATTTGAATACTTATTTTTTTGGTGTTCTCTGAGAAACTCATCCAGCAGAGATTGGCGATCTTACGTTCAACATTTAAAAACCATTCAAATAATAGACTGAGTATTACCAAAACATTGATTAAAGGGAAGTTCAGGGGCTATATACTGAGATGCAGATATTCTACAACTCAGAAGATATGCATCTTCTCTGGCAATTATTTCTGATGAGGAAAAGAGAAAACTCAGTTTTGTAACACTGCTATATGAATAGAGAATTGTCTGATGAAGTCATAACTTCATATGCTAGATTCTTCTTAGACACTGGATAACTATGTCACATGCCAGACTTCAATTTCTTTAATTGTACAAAATAATGCAAATTAGAGGAGCACCAAGCATCATGCTTTAGCTGAGATAAATATATTGTAGGTAAGAATGCATACCTGAGCACTATTGAATATCACATTTTGGCAGTCAGGCAGGATGCTCACAGACCATGCAGGTAGATGATATTGCTTGCCATTAAAAGTAACGGTTGCATCATTCTTCGTGTCTATATTGGCAAGAAATGCGGCACAGGCCCCAGATGTCTTGTAAACATGAGCCTAAAGCAAAGAAAAGGATAGCATCATGCTGAAAATCTCACATATCCACAGGGAAAAAGGGAAATTTAAGAAAAAAAAAACAATTACAAGAAATAGCATAACATCATGGAATCAGGAATGATAAAAGGCCATGCAAAAGAAAATTGTGTTGATGTCTAGAAGAAATAATAAGAAAGACGACTTACTTCCAAGTTCTGACCAAGTGAACTGTAAGATGGATCAGTTGCAACAAGTGCTTCCTCACAGAGCTTTATGGATTTGTGTAGATCTCTTAAGTGTCCCCACTTAGGTTGCCTAATGAGTCCTACAACCAATGTAAGAGAAAAGTAAAATGGAGGGAGGCTCCAACAGATGAACATGCTTTCATCTTAATGTGACAAAGAAACTACATCTATAAAATAATCATTCAATATTTTGCGTTTATATACATCTTAACATATAAGAAAAAGGTAAACCTTTGACATGAGTAAAATACTATGTCAAATGCCAAGATTGCTTTTATGCTGGAGACCTATGACTTATTGCAGTCTTTTACATTGACTATCACCGATGCAGATATACATCACATGCAAAAACTACATATATATTCCTCATGAGATGTAATGAACTAGTAGGACACTGTTGTATTTAAAAACAGAGGACGTCCTGAAAACTGAGTATCTTACTGAATTTTTTTTAAAAAAAAAAAGAATCAAAAGCTTACCATACTCGTCTAGTGGAGCATCATAGTCATAGCTTGTAGCAATAAAAGGTCCCCCTGAAGAGCGGCCAAAGTTCGTTCCACCGTGGTACTGACAAGAAGAATAGTTTAAAGATAAACAAGGTAGATAATAAAAGATAGCTTTCTTATACTCCTTAAGCAGGCCTATCAGAATTATCATAGCCTTAAAAAAGGACTGGCTCAGGAGTGATACCATGTAGTAATTTTGGAAAGTACCGCCACGTTGGAAGAATCGAGCAACCGCAAATGCAATGTCTTCGACAGGTCTATATGGCACTGCACCGCCGAAAGAAAGAAACCTATGAAATAGCAGAGACCTTAGCTATATAGGAATGATCTACGATCACAGAATCTCAAAGTTAACAGAATAACAGGTATTGACCTTAGACAACCAGTTTCATGGACAAGTTCAAGAAATTTATACGTATCAAGTTCTTCCACTCACATCTTGAACCAGATAACGTTGGGTGGAGAACATAAAGAGAGTGAAAAAAAACTTACCATCCAGTCCAGTTCTCTGTCCACATCTTGGGTTTCATGTTGGAATTTGGAGTAAACTGATCACAGTAAAAACCGTTGCAAGTGTTAATCTGTAAAGCAGGATGTGACATTAGAATGAGCGGTCAGGACGATATGAACATAATTGGATCACAATAACAAATAGCTATGAACAGTAAATATCTTGATTAAATTAGTAAAGACGACGATCCCTAATATAAAATTTATCTCCCTAGAATGAAATATCAAACATAAACACTCACAATAGGGTCAGGAGCATCAGATTGCTGGCACATCACCCAGGGAACACCTGTATCCAGAGACACAGCCATAGATGCCGACCAGTTGATGTATGACTTTGCTGCTTGCCCATATGCTGAATCGATATTCCCATATTCATTCTCAATCTGTTGCAAAATCAAGTACCCGACAACCATATCATCTAAATCATCAATTTGGTCAAGTCATAGAATGTGAAAGCATGGGAAATCATCACGAGATAGGTGAGCAACCTGAGATAAGATGATGGGTCCACCTTGAGACGCATAAAGATTCTCCTGCTTCATCATATCGACAATTTTTGCTGTGAATCTTTGCATCTCAGCCTGGGGATCAAAGGCATCAAACACAAGCTTATAGTAAAAACTAAACTGAATCAAAGTGGCAAAAAAGAGCACAAATCCCTACCTTGAAGGGCTCATTGTCAGTTCTAAACTTGATTCCAGGAATGAAATGCAACCAAAGAGGGAATCCTCTGCATCAAATTCCAAAACCAATTGTTACAAGAATGTCACCTATTCCCAAATAAAGAACCAAATTTACAGAGACAAACAAAAACACAAATAGGACAAAATAAAAAATCCAATATTCTACCCATAATTCCATTCAGCGCAGACATAAGGGCCAATCCGAAGATGGACATAGAGGCCCGCCTCCGCCACCGTCTTCACAAATCTCACCAGGTCCTTTCTCCCTTCAAAATCATACTGTTCTATCCAAAATTCCACAAAATTATAGTTCTTAAGAACCTCATTTCCTAACCCAAGAATCTTAAACCAAGCAATGCACATCAAATTACCTTGTTTCTCACAGGTTCATGGAGGTCCCAGAAGACGTACGTCTCGATGACGTCCAAACCCCCGTCCTTCGACTTCTGGATGAGGTCGGGCCACATCTACATTCCCATTCCCACTCCCAGTAAGCAAACATAATCCATAATTTCGACAAAAAGGAGCATTTTTTGTCAATTTTTTTCAAAAAAATAAACCTCGGGAGTACTGCGAGGGTAGTGTATGGAGCCCGAGATGAGGACCCTCCTGGTTCCATTGACGACCAGAGCGCGGTGGTCGTACGTAACAGCTACAGAAGCGGCGATCTCAAAGCGACCCAAGGCGAGAGCAAGGAAGAAGAAGAAGAAGAACACGAGCTTATCCGAAGCTTCTCCCATCACGTAAACGCTGAGAAAAGCCGCAAGGAACGAATGCGAATGTATACTACTCGCTTGCAGAGTGGATTTGGGGCGGGATTAGAAGAAGTCGAGGTGGGTTTGGTTTACTCAGTATTGGAAGCAAGTAAAGAGTGGAAGGAAAACTAAGGTAGTAGTGAAAGGTGGGGTTTGGTTGGTTATAGTAAAACTTTCTTCGCATCACACCGACAAAGGAGGTGGGAAAGAGAAAAGGAGAGGTTGTCAGATTCGTTGTCGTTTGTGATCCGGATATAGACGGCGGGAGAACCGTCTAAGTTTAGGCTAAGTAAAATGCTCGTGAACCAGAATATATATGTCGGATTTTGTGGATAAATATGTATACATCATAAACACCTCACAGATCAAGATCTGATATCTTTTGTTGAACTAGAAAAGTAAATCTACTACTATCGAATTGCCTAAAATAAAATACGTCTAATAATTCCAAGTATCTGACAAGTTATTTAGATATGGCAACAAAAATCCAAGCATATGCTGCCTTAGGATTCTGCAGTTCCATTAAAGGTGAAACTGGAAACAATTCAAGAGTTAAAAGTGGGAACTTATCCAATAGTTGAGCATTCTGAATGTTAGCAGAAACGGTTCGTGGTTGTACTAGAATTTGGTGAGCAATAACACCTAGGATGACAAGAGCTAGTGACGTATTCGTCCTTATCAATACCACCTTGCTAACCCTAACCGGCCTCTTTCAAACCCATCATCCAATGTCTATCTCATAATCAAGGTGGTCATGAGCTCAACTCCTACTCCAACTCCAAATAATATTGTGGAGAAATTATTTGGTGGTTGGTAGTTTGGTGGCTTGGCTCGATTTGGTTGATGGCTCGACAGTGCGGTTAGCTTGGAAGAATAGCTTGACAACGCAACGGCTTGAAGCAGGTCTCAGCGACGTTTGATTCGTAGTAATTGTTCGGCGACGCATATGGCTTGAAACCTAGACTAGACAGCTAAAAACTCGGTGGAGCTTAAAGTGCCTCTGTATCTAGGGAGGGTTGGTATTTTGTTCAGCCCATATTTAGCCTTCGGGCTCATGAATGATAAAAAAAAAATGTCAATCTCCATTTAAATACTTCCAACGTCGATCTAGGAAATTTATGTTGAAATTTTGCAAAAAGATTTCAAGATTCAATAACTTAGTTTTCGCAATCTATCACTGTTTTCTATGTAAATACTTTGAAATTTTTTTATTTAAGTTTCAAGATGAATTAAATATATAAAAAAAGTTTGTAAAGCTTCAAATAGTCAAAACAAGGAAAATATATATATATCCTAACATCCGTCTACCTTCTATCAACTACTTTGTACCTTAATTTCCAACTTCTCAACTAACATCACCCATAAAAAATATATATATATATAATAAAATAACATCACCCATCCTTTTCTTCTCCCAAATCTGGTGAAAATAAGACTAGATCTACGAGCATGAGCTCATATGAATCATATGCAATAAATAAAAATATTCCCAACTGTTACATGATGATGCTCCATAGAATTGCATCCCTGTTCATGTCAATCAGTCTTGGAGCTGATCGAATCATTCTTTGTTTATTTCATTACATCTCCAAAGAAGTCAAAAGGAGCCAAAAAATAAACAAGCACTCTTGTGTTTAGGATTCGTTGAGCTTACTCCATCCAAAAACTGACAAGCTTGCAGTGGAGTGCAGCTAAAATCCTATTGACAAAGACAAGCACCCAATTCTTCCATTGCACATTGCATGGCAGAGATCAAAACTAGATCAACTTTCTCTGGTAGGCATTCACATTTAGTTTGGTTGTTGTTTATAACGTAGTGCTCTTGTATCATGACATGATTGGTGGAGTTCTCCAATAATTGATCATTCTCTAGTCTTTTTAGCTAGTGCATGTTTGTTAGATAAGGTTGGGATGATCCCTTTAGTTCTAATCTTGTCTCACTTTTATTATATGTTATCAATTCGTTACCTAACAATTTAAGTTTCAGACCTAAAATTCTATTATATCATCTTTGCATCGTATTATTTATCTAGCAACTTAAATTTTTGGATCAATTGATTATCTTATAGTTATGCATTAATTCGTACTGATCTGAAACCACACACTCTCTCTATAGACTTTCCTGCCTTTACTTTGGATTTGCCACTTTAACACATCCTCTCCTTGTGTTGGTTTTCTACCACAATTAATTAAACGGGACAGGATTATGTTTCTTAATTTAGCATGTTGGATAAGTCTTCCTATCATTAAATGAGAGCTTGATTGGATTCATATCTTGCTTATCTAACTTCTATTCCATCCGCATCTACCATCTCATGTCTTGATTCCTTTTATTAGCTCCTTTTTGGTGCTACTCTGATAGAAGGAACCTTTTGTTAAGTTGTTCTTTGCTAAATAGTTTAGTATTTATCATCAAATACTAAATAACAACATCCCCATCATCAGAGACAGGATTCAAAAGGAAACAGGAAAAAGGTTTGGACAAACAAATCCCAGAGTTGTCTTTTTTGTTCAAATCTTTACTCTTTCCAGTTGTTCTTTGCTTCTTTCTTGTGTATTAGAGATCCTTGCGTACTTCTTTGTTCACAAGTAGGATAAGCTTTTGCTTTGTTGAAACTTCCAAGCCAGGAAAATAGAAACAATAAGCAAATAAGTCTAAACTTGGGGTCGCTTTTGGATGTTTAATTTGAATTTTGAAAGAAGAACAAATTGATCCTAGACAAAAGAGAACAAAAAGGAAGAGGACCTACTAGTAAAGCAATCTGACAAATCCAATTAGTATTTGGTTCATATTCGAATCAAAGATTTTGTCAACTAGGCATGCTCATTATATCTCCATGATAGGACTCTATTCAAAAGAGGGTGGAAAGTTTGACTCCAAAACTAATTTTGTTCTAATGTCAGAATTCTGGAAGTCACCAAGAGGAACTGCTTCATGTTTCCTTTCATTGTTTCCATTCTAATAAATTGTAATAATGTTGACTGGAAGTTGGAAGATAGATTTGTTTCAGTTAATTCCCTTAATTTAGTGAGTTGGTCCCCTTAAGACTCCATGGCTTAATTAGGATAGGAGCAACTACTCTAATCATAAGTCACCACAGAAAGATAGTTGGTACTCAAAATTTGCCATCAACAAACCCACCATTGAAACCCAAATGCTCCTTTTTTGTCATCCATCAAACAAATATCAGCAAAAAAAGGAAAAAACAATCCAAGAGATTACCAGAACTACAGAATTTGCTCACTTTCTAACTGCAGGTGCTAGAAACATAGTTTTACTACATCATTTGGCTCAAACCCTGATCTAAAGCATGTATATTACTTGTGAAATTTGTCTGTGCAAAAATTTCATCTGGCTTAGTATGAAAGCATTAGTATTATCCACTAGCATCTTGCACAATTTTGTATTAACCAGGAAACATAACTGCCAAAGAGGTAAACTTGCCAACCGTCATGAATGACCACAAAAGAAAGAAGAGGAAAAAAAACTACGAGTAATAAAGATCTCACATTCAATTTGAGGCATCTTTCATGAAGGTATTAACATGTCATTCCCTATTTTAAATACCAGAGCATGAAGATCTTCCTTACAAGGTGCCTTAGGATGGGATGATTCATGTCTACACCTACCTATATACCGACTCATGCTTGACCGAAGCCTCCATAAATCATGTTTCAACTGATGCCCTTGCCCTCAAGGCATCTTCAGCACTTACTTTAGCTGGTACAAAATCTGAGTACAATAGGTTTACAGAGATAAGTGTCTAACCAGCATAAAGTAATAACCCATTCTCATGAGTTATATAATTGTATTATCCAAGTAGAATTTTACCTGAGAGGAACTCGTATCTCTTCTGGTTGTTTACAGTTGATGCTGAAAAAAAAAACAGAAGGATTTACTGTGAAGCACAAGCTAATATATCAAGGAGTACCAATCTGTACAGTTCTAAAGCTCCTCAAACATATCAATGAAGCATTTTATTACAGATGAGTAGGAAAAGAAGTTACGGTTAGATTGTGTCCAAAAATCTGGAAAGAGAAGCCTATTCATGTAAAAGGAGTGTGGAACTCATTTGTTGGTGGTGTGGGCTACTAAAGGGGTGAAAATGGATGGAGACAGATCAGGTATTGGCATATCAATTTAGGAGTCCAATTCTCTTTCCAACTGTGAATGTGGTATATGGATATTGTAGGTCAAAAAGCTTCTAACTATACTTCCTTACCTAAATAAATATTAATTGATAAAACAAACAACCAATCCTTTAATTCCAACAATTTGTGGTTTGTTATCATCAGTATACTGTTGTTTTTAATAAAATATAAAGTCAATGTTAATTACTTAAAACATATTGACGAAGTCAATATAATAAAAAACTAAAGACATATAACACAAGGAATGCAGATAGTATTAAGCTGTCACTTAGTGGTCGCTAAGAATTTAAGAATAAGGACATCAGGACATATGGACATTAACTCTAGAAGAAATTTCATGCCAATATCTGTATGCAGATATCGATCTAGATCAATCCAGATATTGGAAACTATATCTATCATAGTTATTAGTTAACTCAGATATAAGCCAAATCAAACAGATAATATCCATCCAATTTCACCTCAGTGAATTACCAAATCAAGAGGTGGCAATTCCAAAAGGTAAAAAATAGCTTTATGGATAACTTTCTCTGTCTAAACTGTATCCACTAATATAGCTGAAATAAATGTTCCTTTTGACATATCTAAAAGATATGCAACAACAATTCATCAGTCAAATCTAATAAAACAACATAGAACTAGGACATATCCAGAGTATGAACTTTTAAGGACAAGCAGAGCTTTTCAAGATGAGAGAAGAAAAAGGGTGATCTTACATTTATATTTATTGGCTGTTGGGACTATGTTGGGGATCTTGAAAGCGGTAGGAAGAGATCAAAACACAAATGGCATAGTGTATAAACATTAGAGGTAGTTTGAAAGTCATGCAGCTTTTAAGAATCAAGTTGTTGCTCATCACGATGTTAAGTATAATGTCACTACTAAGTTACCATCAATCTATAAAGTGTAAATAATGTTATGATGAGTTAGAATTATGATATTATGAACATGATAATTCTCTTTGAGCGTACAAAGAAGAATTAAGTTTTTCACTGAAACTTTAGTTTTATCAACTAATTCAAAAGATTTATTGCTTCTAGTGCCAGGAAGGACTGGACAACATGATAAGGCTTGCTGTGTTTTTTATGGTCGAGGTGTACCTGATTATATTTTTGTTCTTAAACCTAATTTATTGACACAGATCTTAAGACTAGTTAAAAGCAATAAATCTCCATGTGTTTATGGTGTATATCACTCTAGCTGGTTTTCATGTGCATTCATTAGGAATCTGCTAGACTATCTTCATCTGTCCACAATGGAACAGAAAGCCAAGAGAAGCAATAAAAGCTGAAGGAAAATATATTTGGCACAAGAAATATATATTCATTACCTGACAAGACCAGCAGTATATTGAATTAAATCAAATTACTAGTCAGCACAAACAGGTTGCCACAATATGCATCCTATTGGATTCCTTGTAAAGTAATAATGTGCAATTAATTCCTCATAAAGTGTGCTGACAATATTAGATAAACTGACTTAAACTGGCATAACTTAGTAGATCGACCCAAAAGAACAAGAGAATCCAGGGTTTTGCCCCAAGCCACATAAAGTAGCTGCCATGATAAAATAAATAAATCTTAGATAGCAACAGTGCTACTAGTTTTCATGCCCTAACCATCTTTAACCTGAAAAATACCCTGGTTAGAAAAGCACTTAGTACTGTTATATTTCTAATTGAGTCACTTCAAGCATACATCTGCCATAGGTGTTCCAAGAAAGGACAGTCCTTGGTGCCTTAGAATGGGTTCATCATAAGAGAAAAAAGAAATGGCTATCAGTGGACCTAAGACTAGCCCAAGTTGAGTCGAAGTCCTATAAAAAAGATAAAAACAAAGAAAGTCCAAATTATGTGCAAGACTTAAGAGTCATATATCAGACATGGAGTAAAAAGGAAATCAGAGCCATTAGTAAAGAGCCCAAATGCTATATAATCAAGTTAACAGCAGTTGCAAGGATACTACAAAATAATTAGCCCTAGATTTTTGCAATTCAAGTACAAAATCAAAAAAATGTAATCATGCATCTATCCTTGTCGCTAAATCACATGGCTCTTTAGACTCAGATCCTCCCTGATGATCATCTCTCAGCAATTTTATGCTTCTGAAATTGAGTTTAAGAAGATTTGGTCCATAAATGGAATCCCTTTCGAATAAGTATCAATAAGCAAAGTTCTTCAGCATAAACATGGGAATTGGTGCATAAACACAAACATGCATATCTTACCTAAACAAATAACAAAACAGTCAAATAACAGGGAAAGACACAGAAGATTGGAAAACAGAAGAGTACCAATCAGTTAACTTACAGAGGTGCAGATAACTGACAGCTTTCTTGCGTTCCTTCGCAACACCGCGATAAGAATCCTCCGCAAACTTCTCAAGAAACAGCTCCTGCAATGCCAGGCATCAAAAAGGAAGAAATTTTACCATAACCCAACAGGAAAAAGTACAATTCTCGCCGACCCAGAAGAGTTTAGAGAGAGAACTACATACAGATGCCCTGTTGATGAGGAACACGGCGTCCGGGGTGGTGCGGGTGCCGGCCGATGCGGCGTTGCCGTTCCCGCCATCGCTTCGCACGAGGCGGCGCACGCGGCTCATTGGGAAGCTACAGGCGGCGGAACCCAATGCGGGATATCGAAAGGGAGAGGAAGAGTCGTTGCTTTCGATATCTACCTTATCCCTCTTCGTCGTCATCTTCTTCTTGACCTTGGTTTCTTTCTCCTCCTTCTCCTCCTTCTCCTCTTTCTTCCTCTTCTTCGCCTCGGATCTTTGATCTACTTGCTTTTTTGCCTTCTTGATCACCGAGTTCTTGACGGGGGTTTTGGATTTGGCTCCTCCCTTCTTACCGTCGATGAGCTCCTTGGCTCCCGCCGTCGTTGGCCCCATTATTATTTTTTTTTCTTCCTCTTTTCTCGGTTCACTAGTGGTTGGAACTTGGAAGGAGTATTTGTACTGCTCTTAATGGGCCGAGCCCATATATTATAAATTATTTATACAACTAAATAATGACTAAGTTGAAGCCCGTCTCAGCTAGAGCCCAATTGGCTTCTAGTAAGGAGAGCAGAGATCTAAAGTTAGGGTTTTGGGGTCTCTCTTTTTTCGCCGCAGCGGCTCACGCATCTTTTCGCAAATCGTCCCGTCTTCCTCTGTGATCATTAATGGCGACGGTCGTGGCGACGTCGGAGGAGGACCCCGTTCTCACGGTGGTTCGATTCACGTCGGAGCTCGCGTGGGCCGACGCAGGCCCCGAGGTATTCTTCTTGCTATCTTTCTTTCTCTGCTTTCACTCAGACCGGTACTGAAAGGTAGATGCGATCATGGCGATGTGATTTCGAGTTGGTTTTTTGTCAAAGCTAGAAAAAGCGAGGCCTTTCTTCTATTTTCTTCAATTGTAAAGAAAAAGATGGTGTTTTACATAAATTTAGATCGTGAGATATACAAAGATGGCCTTTTTCCTTCTCCTTTCGCTGGGCAAACTTCAAAGTTTGAGATGAGTGGAGCGAATCATCGTTTAACTTCTGCTGTTTTGGTTTAAATAGGTTGCAGAACCTCAGGTGACTAGGCTTTGTTTGGAAGCCCAAGATTGCATGCTTATGGGTAGATGGTTGGATCTGGCATCTCTTATGCTTACTTCGACGGACTTGATCGTCTCCCGGGTTTCAGAGAAAGGTAGGTGGCCGCCAGTTTCTACATTTTATGGGGGGGATATTGGTATGACTTAGAATATTGTGGTCTGATGTTTTTTGTTTTGGTGTACTTCAGAGAGTGTATTTAATTTCAGTGGTTCATCATTTGTGCTATTGTGTAACAGACAAGTTACTTCTTGGTAGAGTAATTTTAGAAACAAATTCTTAAAAGAACAGGATCCACATACATCTTTCAATAATATCGTTAAACTAATCTACTCCTTTTGCACTAACAGTTGTTCTAGTCAACTTAATTTAATGTACTTATCAGGTAATTTTTCTATTTGTGTCATTTTAATTTGTTTTTTGGTAGAATATGTTGCATCATGTAGTTGGACAGTTTGGACCTTTGGTCTTTTCATCTCAAGGGCAACCATGCAATCATAATAGCATGCAAAACTTAATGACTCCTATAGTTCATATCAGTTTATATCTCATGTCCCTTCACATCCCCTCCTTCAACTACACTCTCTCTCATTCATGTTATTGGGTCTCGGGCAATGTCACATGCAAGACTCCTCAGTTGTTAGCATCAAAACTTAATGACTCCTTAGTCTTTAGCATCAAGACTTCTTTTTACCCTTTGATTTATAAACTTCTGACTTGGAGGGGAGAAATGTAATTTAATGGCATAACTAATTTTACATATTTAGTGCATTAAGCTATCTTTAGTTTTATATCTCACCTGCACTTGTTGCTACTGGTGGTGGTAGTGGTGGTTGTGCCATAATTTTGACCATAAAGTATATTTTAACCGAGAGGTTAATTACAAATGGAAAACTTAGATAAATTCAGTATGTCACGTTGTGAAAATTAATGTCTGAAAAAATGAGGCAGTGATTTTTAACCAGTTATAACTAATTCGGAGAACCTTTAAATGTGTTTTTGTCTGTTAAATTTTTAGCATGTATTTACATATTATAAAATCTTCTAGCAATTAAGTGGCATAGTGATAATATTTCTGGAAGGCCTTAATGATCCTATTTTCTATGGTTTAACATGTATAAAGGCATACTGGTAGGAGCTTATGTGATTCTAGTGCATACATTGACTATATTTTTAGTTTATATTTCTCATTAATAAAGGAAGTTTTTTTTTTTAATGTTCAAGATGTTTAAAAAGTTCTAATAGATCCCCTTTTTATGTCTGTCAGTAATTAAGCTAACAAATTTCTGGAATTTGAAGTGAGTATCCAGTTGAATATTTTAACTTCTTTCTTAATAAAGAAGATAATGATATATTCTAGATCAAGGATTTATATGTCTGGTAGCACAATCATGCCAACTGGCATGTATTGTGCAAGGTGTCAACACCGCACCAAAGCTCTGGCATGGCCTGGGTTTAGGGGTGAAAACGGGTCGGATTAACTCCGACCCGACTCGGATCGGATTCGGATAAAAAATTTCTATCCGACTCGGATCGGATTCGGATTCGGATACGGATAGAATTTTAAAAAAAAATTCGGATATGGATTCGGATACGGGTCGGATAAATTTTTCGGATTCGGATACGGATATCGGATATCCGTTTACCCGCATATTTTTTTAAATGATTTACAGTTTTTAGTTTGCTTATTTAGATAGTAAGTATTAATATTATTACTAATAATACATTATATATTATTTATAGAGATTAATTTCTCTAATTTTATATATTTGACATACAAAAAAATTATTTGTTGTAAAACTCTTAATAATTTTGTGTTAATTATATTTAAATAAAATATTATAATTATTTTAAATTTAATCAATATCCGTTTAAGATCTGATCTTTTATCCGAAAATTATCCGTATCCGTTTAGTTAGGATATGGTTTTAAATTTTGCTATCCGTCCAATATCCGTATCCGAATCCGTATCTGAACTAAAAATACGGATCCGGATATGGATTGAGCACTATCCGATCCGTTTTCATCCCTACCTGGGTTACATAAGTCATATCAGGGCGTAGATCCAGTGTAGGTGTGATACCATGATGCTAGGCTACAACTATGAGGTGTATCGGTGGCATATAAAACCTTGTTTTAACTTTTAAATGCCTCTGCTCATACTTGACTTGGCAAAAGCCAACAAATAGTCACAATTGTGGTTCTTATAACAAAAACTGATTAACTTTATGTTCTTGTAGATCTTGAATGCATCTTCACAGTTATCTGCAACCTTGTCACAAGGGTTAATACACCTGATGAAGCACTGGAGATGGCAAAACTCATATCTTCTAAGGTTATTCAACAGCCAGATGATAAGCCGACATTGCGCTTAAAGATGTAAGGAAAATAAGCATTAATGCCTTAATTTCTCTGTAGTGGTATCTTATACATTCATATAATTCATCAACAGACTCTTCAATCTATACAATCTGCTGGAGAACCCATACAGTAGGTTCTTTGTCTACATGAAAGCACTTAATCTGGCAGCAGCTGGAAAAGTCACTGAAAGCATTATACCTTCATTCAAGAAGATGGATAGCTTCTTACATGAATGGGCTATTGGAAAGATGGATCAAAGGCAACTATTTCTCGCCATCTCTAACATTCTGAAGGACAACAAAAGGTTCACTCAGGCAGCTAAATGCTTGCTATCATTGTTCTTTTATCACT
The DNA here is from genome assembly GCF_048772165.1 of Typha angustifolia. NCBI lineage: Eukaryota > Viridiplantae > Streptophyta > Magnoliopsida > Poales > Typhaceae > Typha > Typha angustifolia. Next base: position 4,066,598 of record NC_133246.1, on the reverse strand, counting down.
AGTATGCTTAGATTTCTTTTTTATGTCTTTTTATTTTGCAGCACGAGTAAAGATTCTTTTGACTTTTTGAACAAGTACTTAGCAACATTTTCTAGTACGGGGGAAGAATCATATACAATGAGCGAGGCAAAAGAGGAAGCTGTACGAGCTATTGTTGAGTTTGTGAAATCTCCAGACATATATCAGGTACTCTAATAGAAAGTATGCAGTATCGATGTACCTACCTAATAAGACTCTAAGCTTGTGTTATTTGGATTCAAAATATTTCATCGGGAAGTTGGAGTAACTGCTTTTTCTCTCTTTTCTTTCTTTTTTTTGCGTCAGTTATCAATTGGTGAAATTTGACATGCAGTTGGAACTGTTTTCTATTGCAATCCTTTCTGATATAATGGCCCTCATACTTAACGCTTTCAATGTTATCAGTTACTTTATAGTGAATGATATTTATTTGCTTCTTCCTTTTAATTGGACATTTCACCATTGTAAGTAGGCACAGAGCCTGTGGGTTCTCAAATGCTATTCTATGAGGTGAATGGCTAGTTTTCGGTTTCTATCCTTTTTTTATCCGGGTGTTAGAATTATGTAGTGAAATTAAATATGAGTCTCTACAACAAGACTAACCAAATAAACATGTTGTTTTGTCAGAGACTAAGTGGAAATTGATATGTCATAAGAGATTTACAATTTTTTGATTGTATTGATTTTGTACCTAATATATTTTTAATTTTGTTGTAGTGTGATTTGCTCGATTTGCCAGCTGTTGCGCAACTAGAGAAAGACGGGAAGTATGTCCTAGTTTATCAGCTTTTGAAAATCTTTCTCACACAGAGGCTTGATGCTTACTTAGACTTCCACGCTGCAAATTCTACTTTATTGAAAAGTTATGGTATGTCATTTCTCTGGATAAATTTTCACTCTCTTATTCAAGCTTCTAATGACAATCAATTAATTTGTAGGCTTGATTCACGAGGACTGCATAACAAAAATGAGATTGATGTCATTGCTAGACTTAAGTTCCAATCGATCCGGCGAAATTCCTTATTCTCTTATAAAGGACACACTTCGGGTAACTCCCAGTTAAGTTATCTGTTATTTTTTTCAGTCTGGTCAATATTCTGAGGATGTCTTCTGCAGATCACTGATGAAGAGGTGGAATATTGGGTTGTTAAAGCAATTACCTCCAAACTTCTGGACTGTAAGATGGATCAGATGAATCAGATGGTTATTGTCAGGTAATCCGCACCCACCAGATTTCCCTTTCTTTTTTGTGAATGTTGATCAGAGTCATAGAACACTGATTTTTTATCAAAGAAGAGGCATACTTATTTAAATTTGTAATTCCAAAGCGAGCAGACCCTTGATATATTTGCTTATTGTGACATGCAGCCGTCATACAGAGCGAATTTTTGGACTGTCACAGTGGCAAAATCTCCATTCAAAACTTGGGGTTTGGAAGGTATACTTCTTAGATTAGTCCTGGACTTGTTCTCATCTGCTTACAGATTGAACAACTGTGAACTTGAATTCGAGAACATCTTTCTTTATAACTTTTGGTTGTGCAGGATGTTTATTCCTGATATAGTGTTAGCATGCATATGCATCCCCGTGTCTGTGTTTGTTTGCATGTCTGTACAAGGTTGAGGTGCTGGATGATATATTCTTATGGGTTAAGTCTTAATTAAGGTACTGATGAGGCACACTGCTAACTTTTTTGACACTTCATATTGATGCCTTCCATTTCAGGCTAACATTGCCAATGCTATCAACACAGTCCAAGCTAACAAGATACCTGAGGAAGGGCAGCAGTCAATGCAAGGTTTAATGATACGCTAATTGGCAAATCGTCAGAGAAATGAACTGTGCTTGATTCAGAACTCCCATCCGAAAGACGACGCAGAAGGAATTCACGGGAGTTTTATAAGATTGTCGATTAGAGTTTCCTTTTTCTTTTTGGTTGAAACCATGCCCGGCAATTTTCATTTTTCTGCAGTTTTGTAGATCTTCTGGTGGCTGGGGAAATTTCCCTTCAATGTTTAGTCTGGTATTGTTAGAAAATATATGACATGATTAAATACAGCCATCGGTCGCCAATTTCTTTGAGCATCCTTCTGACATGGAGCTGATCTTACATCACTAGTATCATATGTACCATCTCTTATATGGGAATGAGGGATGATTAAGATAAGTTATATTTAAGACGGTTGGCATTTTACACTCGTTTTGTCCAGATTATCTGAAATGTATTGAGTAACACACAAGTGTCGACAAGGAATCAGATTTCTTTTGCAGATTTTAGTGCTGATTGATATAAATCTCATAATGCAGCTTGTATGTAACAACTCTACATAAAAACCTTTCCATTAGAAAGCCCATGCAGCCATTCTTCCTGTGCTTCAAAGATCACAAGTTTTTATTTTCTTGAAGCTAAAAGTTCCAATTAATTGCCGTTATTTCCCAGTGCTAGATGATTTCCTCTATGCAACTATCTGTGTGATTTTATTTTTTTGAAGATATACACAAAATTCAGGATGAGCTGTATATATAACAATGACTTAACAACAGTGAGCAACTGGCAATTGTTCTTAATGTTTCTTTTAATCAGACAGTGGTGCCTCTATTCATATATTCATTACTGAGAAAGACATAACAAATGGCATGATAGCAAAGAAGGGCAATTAGGAGTGGAACCAATCCAAGAACTTTACATGGTATTGAAGTAAAGCTTGGGTAGTGGAGTCTATAGTGGTACAGAAGTGCAACTCTTTATCGCCGGGGCCATGCCAATTTTTAGACATAAACCTAACTTCTTCTATAAGTACCAAAATAACTCTCTCTCTCTCTCTCTCTCTCTCTCTCTCTCTCTCTCTCTCTCTCTCTCTCTCTCTCTCTCTCTATTTATATATATGTTTAGCTTATCGTATTAACCATTGAATTACTTGGTAGTGCATGGAAAATTATTCTTAAACTATTATATTCTCTTTCGCATATTGGCATCTTGTGGTGGCTTTTCTGGGGAAAAAAAAAACATAATAACATAGTCTTCAGGAGAGAAGTTCTAACTGTTTCATAAGGTTTGAGGAGTTCTCTAAGATAACATACTCTTAATGACCTTCCCTCTCTCTTATTTTTTTCACTCTTGTATCTCTCTCTCTCTATTACTTCAATTCTGTATAAATATAACTGGGCTAAGCCCACTGTAAGTATAACTATCATCCATCCAAATATATGAGTGAATTTGAATACCTGACCACAATCTAAATGTACGATTTAGAATATATATATATTGAACAGTGATTTATAATTTTGGTCCCCGTCGAGAAATCCGCATTTCTATGACCCCCCGCCCCGTTTTGCACCTGCTATAATCTTACGAATAATGACGACGTGACTGATCGACGGGAAGCATGTCTCCGGCAAGAAGAGGACCCATGAAGTCGACTCTCACCATTCGCCTCTTCTTGTGGCATTAACCTTCGTCAGGTGTCCTATGGCAAACAAAGCTCCTACTGGAATCTCCTTCTCCTGGAGACGTTGCTTTCCACCATGATAGCGGACATAGCACTAGTGGAAAGAAGAAGAAATAAACCCACATATATATCTATATATAGAGAGAGATATAGAGAGAGAGGATCAAATGTATCCAGTATAATAACTCTATCTTCGTAACCTTTAGATTTAGAATCTGTTATCGGACTATGGCAAGTTGGGATAGAAAAGTTCGATATGCTATACTTCTTACTGTCCTTTAGATTTTTTTAATGGACCACAATGCGGATCTTTTAGTTGTTGCTATTCCCCTATTTGCTCAATTTGATATATAGATACAATTTAATTCCGATCATCAGATTAACTTAATTATAGGAGCAAATTAAGGCATTCAAATAACTTGGAGACACATTAAAATGTCAAAGTTCTAAGAAGATAGGATCAAATTAAGCTTATACTAAAAGTCATATCTAAACAGTGAATCCTACAAACAAAACTATGTTGTTTAATTTCAAAGGTTATATTAGATGAGTAAATTCAGGATAATATCATTGGAAATGGATGAAGTTTCTACTTTTTATTCCATTCCTACAGGCGTTTATTAAATTAGACTTAATTTAGGGTATTACTCAGTACTCTTTTAGTAAATAGAATGCTATATTTATAAACATTGAAAGGAGGGAGATTTATTATAATATAATCAAAATATATTAAGCTGGTTTTAAAATTTTTCAGGTTATCTTTTTCCATTTCGTGTAAAGCTTTATTATGTGTTTATTGTGATTTATTCCTCTCTTTAGTTTTATTTTAATTGGATCTCGAAAAAAATACTTGTTTTTTTAAAGGAAAAATAAAATAATCTAATTACCCACTAGCTAGGGTACTCAGGATATCTTTTTGGGATATTAATTGAAAAGTGGTAAAAAATAGTGAGATTGCAATGTATAAATCATAATAAATATATATTATCTTTGCACATATGTGAAGCCATAAATATATATATTTTTTACCTATAATTCATAAGCTTAGACAATAAGACTAACTCTCCTAATATATTATGCAGTTTATATAAATTTAGTATAATGCAGTTTATTGAAATTCATTAAGTTCGCAGTAAAATAAGATAGTATTTAGTACTACTACTTCAACATATATTTAAGAATATTTTCATTATTTTTTTGATACAATTTTATCATTCTTCAATTCTTTAATATTAATTTTATAGTAATATTAAATTAAATATTAGAATAGTTTACACTAGTATTAGCTCGCTTCTTCTAGTATTAAAAATTAGAATAGTTATAATAAGTCACCCTAAATCTAAATTCATACGCATGTAGCACTCTGATCCACTAAAACATCTGAGATATATACACACATGAGCGAATGGGACATTTCGACAGCGAGAGTGCGTGCACCTACCCATGATCACTAGCTCATAAAAGAGAAGGAATGGAATCTATAAGATAAGGAGAAAAAAATATAGAGAAAAGGAGAAAATAAAAAAATAAATACAATGGGCATCCATTAATTATTAATCCACCATGCAACCATGGAGCATCACTACCCCACTAGTGGCCAACCATGGACATATGTGGGACCCTTCATGTATAAACTTCCTATATAGAGGAGGAGGAGGAGGAGGAGGAGGAAGAAGAAGGAGAAGAAGAAGATATAGCTAGATAAAGGATAAAAGAGTATATGAAATTAGATAGAAGTGGGAGTTAAATATAGATAGATATGGAGGGGCCAAGTTCCACGTCGATGAATTCATCAGTGCACTCATCAACACCCACGTTAGGATTTCCTTTGGGGACTGCACTGCTTCTCATAGTCCTCTTCTGCCTCAGTGGAGTCTTCTCTTGCTGCTATCACTGGGAGAAGCTCCGATTCCTTCGCGACCGCCACCGCCGAGATGAAACCCTAGCAGATGAGCAGCAGCAGCAGCCCAGGAACTCAACCTCCAAGATCTCTACCAACGATCAAGTACTTTTAGTTCATATTCTACAGTCTATCAATTAGCTCTATTAATTCATGTTCATGTTCATGTAACATGTTTTCCACTTCATTGGATTAACTGTAACGTTCCTTTTCTTTTTCTTTTCTAGATTCATAAGCAAGAGACTGATCAAAGTTTGCCAGTTATAATGCCAGGAGATGAGATCCCAAAGTTCATGGCGTGGCCATGTCCATGCCAAGCTACTTTGCCCACAGAAGAGAAGGTAATCTTGGAGGTAGCAGTCTAGCAATCTCAATTATTAATTCCACCTGTAGATTAAGTGAGAAATTTGCTTCGAGCAGCAATGTTAATCGCTTTCTCTTAAGATAATATTATCTCTCGTTGCTTCGAAGTTAAAAACAAACATATCAAAGAGTACAAGAGAAAGATTGATTACATACAAACTTTGGTTGTCTTTATGCACACACAAAGTCAAGGTAGTACACCTCGAGAATATTTTTGATCGGCAAGGTTAGAATAATTTCGCTATAACTGGGACAAAAGATAATAGTTTCGAGAAGTCTCATCAAAATTGAGATCAGTCGCTCCAGAAAATGATATGTGCCATCGACTGATGTAATATAGATTATATTTGATTTATTTAAATTTTAAGAATTATTTAAACATTTAAAATTTAAAAATTTAGAAAAAAAAAATACAACAAATAGAAATTTCCCACGTATAAAACTAAAACCTAAAAATAGTAACGAGACAATGATAAGTTGAGTCTAATAATAAAATATCTCTCTTTGTAGCTATTCAATTATTGATGTCCTTATATTGGGTCCATTTTTTATTTGATCCGAATCTTTAGATAACTCATTTGGTTATTTTAGTCAAAGTGGTCCGAAATTGGCTTGATCGGAGTAGGCCGAAACTGGACAATAGGAGATGCAAGAATCTGGGACATCTGTAGAAGAGTTGTCCTATTATAAGCACCTTTCATGAATAGCAGAAGACATATCTATGCCTACTCTACTTTTGGGTTTATATAATGTAACAAGTTGTTGATCTAACTGATTTCTATGCCAAACACTTAACTTAATCCTCAAAATAATTCCTTTTTTTTTTTTCCTTAAAGCACGTCATTAGTTATTAGATCATTTAATTAGATCATTTTCCAAAAATTAGCCGTCATTTAATTGCTCTGCTTTTATTCATATTCAAACTCAGTAGTGCTAAGTGTCGAATGCGTCAAGACTACAGTGAACCCTGGAGATGTATGCCCTTATGGTTGTGGGAAGAAGCAGTCTCTTTATTCAAAAAATGGATACCTGTTTAAAATAATATGTGCATATTAGTTAAATATTGAATTTGAACTTCACTGCAGCAATTTTTTTTTTTTAAATTTCAGGTTATACTCTGCCTGTATACCTTTTCTTTTACTTATGTAGTTCTTTTTTAGCTTTTTCTTATGTGAGATTGATATTTTTTTGCCCAATTTCCAAGTCTATTTTTTAAAAAAATATATAAACGTCCGAGTAGTATTGTTAAATGAGAACATAGCACAGAGCAGCTTGAGTATGACACAGAGAGAAATACTGGCCTAGTTCTTCATCAATAGTTTACAAACAGACACTACATCCTCATCCAAGATAATTAGATTATTTTCTTTCCTAAACAAATATTTAGACGTGAATTATGTAAGAAAACTCAAGTATACAAAGACAAGAAGCTCCTTCGTATCCTAGATGAGCTCATTAACCAAATGAAGCTAATAATAACATACGATACGAATAAAAAACAGCTTTATTGATGTAAACCAAAAGGCACTGTGCTCATCTTTAGAGCTTTGGTCACTTGAACCAATGCTCTCCTATGTAAATGAAGTTGGCGATTTGCTTCTCTACATGTTAGTCGTCAGTCACAATGTTATACCTTAAATTCTCCTAACTGAAACTATATTTGAGAAGTTATATAATGATAATGACTGTAAAACTTTACTACTGAACTTAGGTTAACCTATTTGTACAAGAGATTGTAAGCTGGCAGATCTTGAATTCGATGGACGTCGTCCAAAGACAGCTCTCTTTCTAGTTGGATTCTTGTGGCTTCCAAGACCTCCTGGAGGAATTGTCATAGAGAGGAAATAGAATAATAACACAAACATTTTAAACTGTTTCAGAAATAAGCAAACCGGGAGGGCAAAGGAGAGTACTTTAAACTGCATATATGAAGCACGCATAGCTAACCACTGAGCATCCATCATCTCGAATGCTATACAGTACAAAACATCAAAGGCTTCTTCATCTTCTAAGATCATGGCAATTTAGAAATGCATTAGATGATTAAAGCATGAGAAAGAGAGGAAAGCATTACTAATTCCTATAGGAAAATGACTCACCTGATAATACCTTTACAAAGTTGATCCCAGGCAGAGATTTTGGTTTTGCTGCGGAAGGTAAAAAAAGTTCAGAGGGAGAAAGAGATAGAGTGAAGAAGATTATAATTTCCCAACATCATATTCAATTGTGCATCTATATGTTTAACAATGAACAAGGAACTAAAGGAGAGAAAGAGTAAAACAGGAACGAGAAAAAAGTCCCCACGGATGGTAATAAGGAAGATGAAGCTTAACAATTAGTCAAGCTTCATAAGGATAATCCCTAAGAAATGTGAAGGTTCCAGAAACAATGCCCCAAGATGGATCAAAAACACAGACGTCAAATTTTATGGGATGGAAGTCATAGGGCCACTTCTCATAAAAAAAAAAAAAAAGCAAATAAAACAACACCGACAACAACAAATGAATGTAAAGAAAAAGAATTTCATTTAGGAGTAGACGTCGTAAATTTCCATCTGTCAGAGCTTTTAGTGGTTAATGTGAGAAGTGGTTAGAGTTTATTCCACATTTCCTTAAAGGGTTTTAAGCCCTTCTAAAACTGCCCAGATAAAGCAGGATAATCTCTAGTTAAATGGATTATTAACAGCATGTAAAGAGATATGTGAACACATGGAAAATGACTATCACACCGTTTTAACTATTTGGAGTCAGTTAAATTAACTATGGACTAATGAACTGTATAGCACAATAAATAAATTAAGGAAAGAACATCCCTGATAAGTACCAAAAATTTGAAGCAACTTTCAGCATGAAAGATCTTAATCTCTTTTCTGACCTGAGGTAGTCATAGTAGTGCAGGAAAATAGAATAAAGTAATCATTCAAAACATTTTGTTGATTATAAAAAACAGATATAAAGATACCAAAAGTAATAGATAATCAACCTCAGCATTTCCTCTTATAACAAATTAATTCTCATTGCTTGGTGATCCCAGTGACTTAGGATATTGTGTACACTTGGCTGCACATCAGTTTTGGGGCTAAAGATAAACGTAGATCACATATCAGTTCTTGGATGCAATGATAAAACAATTTCTGATTTTTACCTGTTGCCCTTTTTCTTTTTTCTGTTAGGCTTATTTCACCCTATGGAATTTCAGCTTAAATTTGATTTGTTTCCAGATATCAGTAGAAGATATAAATTAAAATGAATTTAAGACAAAAAGTTTAAAGTTGACATCCAAAAATTCTTCCGTACCATGAAACAAGTGTCTAGTACTTTCTTTTCATATGATATTTCTGTCCAATTGATCATTTGCGTAGACATAATTCAATGCTGATTAATTCTATTCCAAATATTTCTTTTAGCATCTATGTATCTTGAAGATACCATTCGTTAAATATACTGCATGCCTGGCAATAGACCTGAATTTAGTTCCAACATCTGAATCAACATGAATGAAACATTGACGCCTGCGACAGCAAATGGATATTCCCATGTTGCCCGTAGACCTTCTTGTTTGAATAACAACCTTTGGAAAGAAGCCTTCATGTAGAGACAAATCAGTGTCAGTCTCAACAAAGTCTCATATTAGGCAATTCATTTTAAGATCAAAAGATGGAAACAATTTTATTTGCAGTTGACATATTATGAGAAGAGAAAAGACATACTGGATAAGTCCTTGCAAGAAATAATAGATTCTCAAGTGATACAAATCCACAGCCCCTGAAAAACAAAATTAAAAAGAGAACATAAATTCACAATAGAAAATTTGGTTATTTCCAGAACTTGAGAAAATAGTTTATGTTACATAAAAGGAAAGAGGTATCCTGGAAATCTCCCAAATTCCTCGTATATACACAATTCCAAAAAGAAAAATTGGTCGACTCCTTGTTTATTTCCATTCACCTTCCTTTATACTACTTAGTTGGTACATTTGAATAGGATTTGAAAGCTCTATCCACAAGCACACAAAGTAAGCTGTGTTGTCCATTTCTATCTAAATTTCAAATGATGGGAAAGGGAGATTCTATTTAATTGCTTTACCATGGCCAATAATCTGCAACATCCTATCAATATCATGCCTGCATTCTTGATGTGATGTAAAATTTTGGTTACTTATATATTACTTTTTTATGATTAATGATCAGTAAGTATAAACCTATATGTCCTCTAGAGCATCTCTCTGGTTTATGAAGTATTAGTGAAAAGAAAGCCTTCTGCACAAGAAAATCAACCGCCACAATTAAGTAAAAGAAAGCTATACAAACGCAATGTTTACCTGAAATCTGTTGATGGATTAGGACCTTGCCAACCCATATCTTTCCACTGTTCTGTGACCAGGCTTGTAAGTTCTGTGTCTGGAAAGGAAGCATGCCAAAGTGCTCTGAGAGCTTCCTGCCAATTATGGTGCAAAACATGATACAAGAGCCTTATCATATATTTTCTGAATAACCATTATCCTCAGGTTCATTAAGCAAAAAATAAAAGGTTATATTACTTTGTCACGTAATTAAACCATTTAGTAAGCAAGATCCCTTTATAATTGAGATAAAGTACTCAGGTATAGTGTTGTATGTTTTCAAAGTATCGGAACTTGGAAATTGTGCATATTACTTACTTGATGATCTGGTCGAGTCTCATCAAAAGGTACACTTAGTCGATCCTTAAGCCTTTGCAACCGCTGTTCCTGGAAAAGGCATATAATATAAGACCAAATTGACAAAATAGTATACGAATAAAAAAATAGAGCTATGAGAAAAAGAAAACATAGTTCTAATAATGTTTCATTTTCACCATATATAATTGTTCATCCAAACCTATGAATAGATGAGAATGTCTTACATAATAAAGAAGCAAAGGTCTCCAACCTACTAAAAGAAGAGCGATATAGCTAAGCATATAAAATCAATGAATTATAAGATTTTGTGGTCTTGCAATATCTATCTCTACTGTTCTTTAGCAATAAGTAGCAGAACAGTTGGAAAAGGAATCAGCTCAAAGAAGTCCTCCTGCCATATTTTTCTCTACTTTGGTGTTCAAAATCGCTATCAATCTCATGCTAAAAAAGTCGATATATTGTCGTCCTAACCTGACATTTTTATTGGACTAGAAAAAAAGAATCATTAGGTACCTTCTTGTATATAAGAATGTGAGCCTTAGTCATGCTTGACTAAATGCTAACTAGGTGATTTCTCCCAAGGTGAACTATGTCTCTATTTTAGTTTTTAATCCCCCTTCGTTCTCTCCTCTTGATTTTTGTGCTCTCAAAACCCTCTCAATGTGACACAGTTGAGCATGGAAATCAAATAGTAGGAGGTCTGGAAATTAAATGGCAGAATAAGGTCAGCCAATTTACAGACCTCATGGTCTATACCATATTAAGCAAACAGTTACTCCAATGCTTAATCTTTCAAGAGTAGTGGTAGAATCTATACATATATCCTGACAAAGCAAGATGATGGTTCTGTAATTGGATGTTTGTCGCTCATAAACTCAATGAGAAGAATCAATCATCAATTTACCATAGAATGAGGGACCAGTTTAAGGAAATAGCAGCCAACTAAATACAAAACTTTACCTGAAGAGGGGTGAAGTCAAGAACCTTTTCACCACTACCTTGACGTTTATTGCTCGAGCGGTTAAAGAGTCCTCCAAACCAGAATCGACTTCCAACCATAGCATCAGCTGTAACATCATGAGCACATACTTTTTTAGAATTACATGCAGATCGTGATGTCAGAATCTGGCCTTCAGATAAAACTGCTTGGCAATAGATACATATAAAGATGTTTAATTCTGATTTGGAGTAAAATAAACAGAGAAAATTACTTTTTTTTTCCTTTCTGGTTTACTGATGAGATGAAAATTATGGTTACAGTGACCTTAACAAGTACTAAGACTACCCAATATGCATCTTCGGGCCATTGTATGAGCGTATATCATTTAGGATGTCCCTTGCCTTCCTGCAGCTGCTTATAGTTTAGCATTCCAATGGAGAGGTATAAGCAGATAAGGTGGGGAATACAAGGTAAATTGTTAGAACTTTCAGATGAGCAACCAAACACTAGATAAGCTGCATTTCACATGATAAAATAACCTTCCTCAGATGAGCACTTAAACACTAGATGTTCTTCAATATTTCATAGTATCTTGTATTCCAATCACACATCATCTGACAGTTAAATTCACAACCCATCGCAAGCATCTACCCAATCATTCACAACTTAAGAAAAAGAAGCAGACCTAGGAAGTTCCCCTCAGGTCTGAACATAATAGTTGCAGCTTACAATGTTGTACTACCAGAAGTATGAAGATTTTTGGAATGCCGTCTTGTTTCTCTATTTTTGCCTACATATATTAGGTAATAATTAAAACCTCTATTCCTGCGAATGATTTAGAAATGGACTGCCTTTGTGCCTAATCCTTCCTCTGTCTCTTTATCTCAATCCAATCAATGAAAACAGAAACAAACCATTAACAGAGACACAAGGTCATTATCCATTCCGTAGCAAATTAAATGTAAGGCTTAGCTCTACAATGTCTAAGCCAAGAACTAGACAGATACCTAGAGATTAATCCAATAAAACAGCAAGCAAATCATTGAGGATTCCACAATCCTAATCTATAAACTGGAGATCTTGCAAACATTGAAGTAGATCGGTGCAGAAAATTAAATCATTATCTACAGCAATTAATTCTAGAAATTGGAGATTATAGCTCACCTGCGAGCGAATTAAAGCCGCGACTTCTCCATCAAATGAGACGAGAAGTTGCAAGAAAAGGAAGAGAACGAAAGAAAGAAATGCCTCCACTTTGGCTTTCTTTCTCACATCCCGCAACAAACAAGCACGCGTGATATCTGAGGAATTGCCTCAATGCCGATTGTTTTGGAAGACAAATGAGAGAAGAAGAAGAAGACGGAAGAGCAGGAGGAATAAAAAGGAGACGTATCCGATCTGTCAATTGTCATGCATGAATTCTCCCTTTCCCTCTCTTTCTCTCTCCTCTCACGGCAATGGAATGGACGGATATAGAATTCTTTCTTTCTCCAAACAATTACTCTCTCTCTCTCTCTTAACCGCCCATCCCGCCTAACCAACCATTCGCGGATCGCTTCTCTCTCTGCCATGTTATGATCTTTGAATGCAAATCGCAAGTAACATATATAAGTTCATGTCCTTGTATACTAATGTAAATATAAAGTGGGATTATCTTGCAAATTACTCGCCAATAATTACAACTAGGCTTGATGCATTGCACGATGTAGTACTCTTCCAGTTGTAAGTAGTTATAATATATTGCTACGTGCCCAAGGCAAAGAATAGTATGCAGGAGTTCTAACATGTAAGCAAGAAGGGATCATCCATCCTATATAAAAGGAGAAATTTTGGTGATGAACTATTGTGATAATGATTACGAGGATAGGGCACTTGTTCGAGCTTTTTTCTTATCAAATTAGTCCTCTAAATATTGGTTTTAATGTCTAGTACACTTATTAATTTAAATATAAGTAGCTAAATAAGTCTGAAACTTCTACAAAAATTCAGAATATTTAAAAAAAAATTATAATGCCTAGATCAATAATTCTAAACACGCTCATGTTTAAATTTCAAAATAAATTAGATATTAAAATAGCAAAAAAAATAAATAAAGAAAAATAAAAATGTAGCAAGTAGATCAATAATTCTACAGCCTATTTCACGTGTAAAAGTAGATCAGTTGGATCCAATAGTGATTGGTTGCAGAGCTTAGATTTGATGACAGTTTATTCGCTTTCTTCTGGATCTATCATTCAATTCTAGCAAAAGAAACGGGAAAATGTGACTTGCTGACAGGCAACTCAGCTGAGCAAGGCATATTCAACCGTGTATTACAGAACAAAGGGAGCGTCAGTGATAACATAGATAATGTGGAATATGATCAACCAAAAGAGTGTTGTACAGTTTAACATCTTCATGACCATAAACCAGAAAAGGGTCATCCCAAGAGCTCAACACAGTGGAAAAGCAAAACATACATATACAACAGTTGAAACTCATCTCCAAAATGGCAACTTAACAAATTCGTGGAATAACTATACACAACTGAAACAACCGGAGAAGTTACAATTCTTTTTTTTTTTTTTGTGTCAAGATCACAACATTAGAAACTTGCAAAACCAGGAAATGGTGAGAGATCATACAGGTCTCTCCCCTGGAAGAAGAGATGGAGAGCCACCATCTATTTGGTTCTTCTTCCTATTAAGTATGCCACTAAGACTTGGCAGAAGTGTCTTTTTCGAGACCATCTTACTGGTCTTGTGCTGTCCTTCGCTCCTATTTTGCGAGTGTCCTTCACTCTTGTGTTGTTGATTCGCACTCAGAACCCTTGGTCTAGGTGGAGATGCTTGCACAGATACCTGTGTCTCGGCCAGTATATGAGAGACCGCCTCAGCAGTTCTCTTTTGCTCCCTCTCCCGCCATCTCCTTAGTTCTCCTTCAACAGCTTTCTTTGCTGCCTCGGCCATCTCTGCCCTCTTCAGAGCATCCTCTGTAGCTATATCCATGTCCTCCATCTCCTTCCGAGCTGCCTCTAGTCTCTTAATTGCCTCATTCTCACTAGCTCTCACAGCTTCCACCTGAGCCATAGCAGCAGCAACCTTCATCTCAGTCAACTTCTCAGATTCCTCTACCTTTCTGCTCAAAGATTCAAACTCCTCCTTTGAGATTGTGATCTTGGCCCCCGACTCAGAAGAAGTTGAGGCCCGAGCAGCATTTGCCTTTTCTGATAAATCCTTGATTCGATCGAGGGCTCTTGCCTCTGCTGCTTTTGCTTCTTCTGCATCCTTTAAAGCTACTTGCAGCTTCTCCTCTGCTTCAATAAAGGCAATCCGTGCTGCTTCAGCTTCTTCTCTTAATTCTTCGGCACTTTTCTTCATCATTTCAGCTTCACGTAGTGCGCTCTCTGATTCAGAGGATACTTGCTGAAGGGCAAACATCAAGTCATTTGATGCCGAGGTGGCTTTAGATTCTGCAGCAATTGCAGCCTCAAGTTCAGCTTTGCATTTCTGAAGCTTGATGTGAAGGTTCCCTACAATAGACTCAGTTTCTGCATCCTTCTCTTTTAGATCATTATGCTCTTTCTTTACAGCTTCCAGCTCCAATTTTAGGGATTCCACCAAGCTCTTGAGAGAACTTTCTTCTTCAACCACTTTCTGCAACACCTCTTTAGCACCATCAAGCTCAGTTCTGACAGTTGTAACAGACTCTAAATCTGAAGACCGCGCATCTTCTATTTTCTTCTGGACAGCTGCAATCTCAGCAGTTGTTTCAGACAGCTTCACTTCAAGGTTCTGGTGATCTTTCAGATCAAATTCTTTTCTCAACGATGCCAGTTTGTTTTCAGTTTCTTCTAGTGCTTCTTTGTAAGACTTCCTGGCAGCATCTTTCTCAGAACGTATCTTCAAATCTTCCTGCTGGGCTTGCTCGGTGGCAAATTTCACATGCATAAGAGAATCCTGTGCTGCTGCAATCTCCTTGGAAAGCTGATCAGCCTTCTCAGAGTTGGCTTCAGACAACTGTGTGGCTTCAGCTTCTTGCTCAAAAGCAGATAGTTTGGCTTCCAAGGATGTGTCAAAATCCTTCCTTAATTTTCTAAGCTCCTGTTTTGCAGCATCAAGATCTGTGATGGCAACTGCATATTGCTCCCTAGCACTGTCCAGTTCCTGCTTCCAAACACCATCATTTCTACTGCCCTCATTGGAGCTGTCAAATTGTTTAGTTTGATCTTTTGCAGCTTCTGTAGCTTTAATTGCTAAGTCCTTGGACTTGTTTATTGAATTGAGCTTATCAGTTAGTTCATCAACAGTTTTCTTAGCTCTCTCTAATTCAGCAAGCGCTTGAACCCTGGTTGTTTCAGCATGAGTCAGCTGCTCCTTATACTTATTTAACTCTTTCTGGGCTAAGTGAAGTTCGGTCTCTTTGGCCAATGCTCTCTGTCCAAAATATAAGGTGTCAGGATTTGTGCAAATTAAAACAACTCACAAAGTCACAAGTAAAAACTGAAAATAGATATGGATAGGCTGAGGATCAGAAACTCCTTTTAGATCTTTCATTTAGTTCAATATAGTAGCCCAAAGCAAAAGGGACCTCAGTATCAAGCAAAGCATCTATATATGAAAGATTCAGCTTCACATTAAAGCATGCTTCTTGATATGCAAAATCTAAAATGGTCTGTTTTCTCCTGACAAAGTAATCCCATTAACCAATTTGGTGATAAAGCATTGGGAATCCAGCCAATTCTGAATTGTCTCTTGGTACAATTGACTAATTGATCACTATTTTGTAGTACATATTTCAAGTCTATGAAGCTCATATTCTAGAGATACCTCTGTTTGCTGAGGCTTCGACTTTCTTATGGTTTGTTTGTCAGCTGAAGATACAACCTCACCAAATAAGCTGACAGCAGCTTTCACAGACTCAAAAGGAGCCCTTGTATCTATCTCTCCCACCTCTGCTTTGGGCAAATCAGTAGCAGCTTGGCGAGCTTTTACACTCGTGTTGTCCATCTTCCTCAATCTATGTAAGCCTGCAAGAGTAAAGAATGTGCAATGAGGCTTCTGAGCAACAGAACTAAAATATGAGCAATTGAGCATATACTCCAATAACCCGTAACACAAGTACTAACAGGCTTTATGTAATAATTTCAGAGGGGCTTATATACCATCATCTTATCAAGTCAAATGACAGATTTTCCTAGCCAAATAACAATTTTTATTTTTAATTTTATTTTGAATATGCTTACAACTGCAGACTAAAGGCAAATGAGCATACTAAGCAGAGAAGAAGCCAATAGTACATACTTTTAGCTAAAACTACGAAAGTTATATTAAAACTAAAATCAGCACTATTGAGGAATTATGTAATATCTCTTTTTTTTCCCTATTCGGTCTAAATTAACCTTTGAGCTTCCAAAGTACATATGTAACACTAGTTTTCTCCTATTATGACCAGCAATGAGTAAAAACAATGAGATCAAAATATATCCAGAAAATCATGATTAGGGGAATTGCAAAAGTAAAATCTAGGTTGATCTTGAACTACCCAGCGGTCCATATCAAAAATGTTGGACAATATACTATTCTATGCTGAAAATGCCAATTGAACCAAGAATCCCACTAGATAAAAGCAGCCAAAAGTACAATATCAAGAAAAATGGATGATAAAGCTATTTGAAACAGATAACCCACTTATGGCCTTTTGAATCCTCAGAAACCAAAAGACATATTAGTCTCATATACATCATTAACTATTCAAAAAATGCTGTGATCTGCACCCTCCTCCATTCTCTTGAAGATAAGATAAAGAAGCTAGATTGACACAAAGAAGAAAAAGAAACTTGAAGTGCTTCACGTTATTCAAAAAATATCCTTTGATGGAAGTTATCTAGATAGGTTGCACACCAATCCTTTTTATTTTTGGACTCCAAAGCAGAAGAGAAGGAAGACCTTGACAAATAAGATGAAAGTCAGAACTGCCATGAAAACCAGTGAGTAGTGAACAATTCTGAGAACCTCATGAAGTATCACGATAATTTAACAACGAACATCCTGTAACTTTTTGAACTCAATATATTAAATGCCAAATTCATTTTAGAGTTGCTATTTGTATGACAATCTAATTTAACATGGGTAGCTTGAGCGCAGGTGAAGGTAGAAAAGGCCAAATATGTTTATGTCAATAAAGCCAAAAAAAGCAGATTCATTCATCATTAACTCATATTAAATAGTGGAACATCAAGTCAGCATGGTGCTTATAAGTACTGCCAATGGTTTGGGGCCATCGTGATGAGTGTATCTTGCGAAGTTTTGTGTTTCAAAGCATAAAAGACATAAATGAGTTAAAATGTTGCTTGCATCTGCCGTATCGTAGTGGCTATCTAAAAATCCTTTGGACTGCAATGTGACTTCTGAGTTCTGACCACCATTAAGTTCATTACGAGTGATGTTGTTGACTAAGTTAATAGTGGCTTTGCTAATTTATTTGTGCCATAAGTCAAGAATTACCAATCTTTTGATTCTTTCCGGCCTAACCATCTGCAACATAAACTGATGATATTAAGAAGAATAGTAAAAAAAATCTGATTTCCCAAAATTGCTCCAGTCACAACTTTAGGTACTCTCGAACCCTACTCTTTACTTCTCCTTCCTCCTTTTTTCATGTAAATGCTGTAAGAATTTCTCTGGTTGTTTCAGAGATCTGGTATTAGGGAAAAATCTATGCTTACGATCAGTTTTTACTTGTTACCTCAAATCTGAATCAGTTACATCTTTCTCATTGTCAAACTCCAAGATAAAAAAGGAAAGACAGAATATTCCATCTTCAAAGTGAAATATCAGATTATTTTAAAAAAATCTAAAAAAAAGTCGCTTATTTACCTTTCTTGCTATGTTTGAGAGGAGAAAGGTAGGCCTAGCCTAGCATATTGGGAAATTATGCTATAGGGCTTGTAAAAGCCTGTCACGTTTCGCTATGTTTAAGAGGAGAAAGTTAGGGTTAGCCTATCATGTCAAACCATAACAACTCTAACGAAAAACAGAAGCATGGAAAACCTGATCTGGGAGAAAGTATGGATATGGCAAAGACATGTAACAAGCGTATCTCAATCAAGAAATCATCTGAATGGACATGAAAAAGGAGGTAACAACAAAAATTACATCTTAGGTAAAATATTGATAATGGCTAACACAATATCTCCTAGAGATACCACTAACTACTGTATAGTATTACAATGGCAAGTAAAGTAGTAGATAACAGAACATGAAGGAGAAAAATAATTCAGACCTTCCATTTCAAAGCAGCACGAGGACCAGAATGGCTACAGTAGTTAACACTTCCAGGAACAAGACTTCAAGCCGCCAATAGCACTTCCACCTGTATACAACATTCATTTAGGAAAAGAAAATGAAAGAATAAAAGATAAAACTTTCAAGAGGAGAAAATGTTTAAGCACATACAACTTTAAACCAGTAGCCAAATCTCCTCCTTTTAATGTTATATAAGTAGTACAAAGATAAATAGAAAACATTTTACCATCTTAGAAGTATAATTTGGAAAAGGACTTAGCAAAATAAAGAAAATGATCCTATTTTACAGGTGAATGACAATTAAGGTCCCATTAAGATTGGAAAGAAGAACAAATGAAGAGCGTTCTTACACCACGGAACAAAGGGAAAATTCTGGAGATAACAAGCCCCCCAATATATAACCATGTCAATTCACATCCCAAACTAGGTTAATCTAGGAATACATTGAAGAAAACATGGCCATCAAATGGTCGTATGCGTGCAAGTCGACAAACCCAAATCAGAATTCGTGTCATAACTCATAAGAAGAAGCTAGTAAGAGAAAAATTGGGATCAAATTCCCCTCTTCATATAACAACCATATTTCCCGGCGATACCAAGCGAAGGTAATGCGATCCGGATGCGATCTGAAGCAGCAACCGATCGATCGCCCCTCGCGAAGCTTCAAAACTCGTGAGCAGGAAAAAGTCAGAGGGAGAAAGAGAATAAGAAGGGGAAAGAAACTTACAAAAAAGGAAAGGTAGCATTAACAGAGGAGGAAAAAGTAAAACAAAAACGCTCGAACAAAAAGCTTCAATTATCAAGCAATTTCGCTTCCTTTCCCCCAAAGATAACAAGCACACATACAGATGCGAAAAAAGGACAGAGAGAGAAGAAGAAGAACAACAACAACAAAAAGAATCGCGAGAAAGGAAGAGATGGAGAAATAGGGTTTACCGACGTCGCAGTGATCGCGTATGAGTCTCCCGGGGACGATCGGCGGAGGGGGAAGAAAAAGAGGAAGGGGTTTTGGGTTGGCGTGGGAGAAGGGATGGGAAAGCGGGCGAATAGTAGTACGAAGGTGGGGGATGGGAGGGGTGGTCGAGACGAGCAGTTTGGTTTTGTTTGTTGCAAAGAAGAGGAATTTAGACTATGACAGCTGACCGTGACCGGGTCTAAGAGCACGCACGGGGCACGCCAGGGGGACCTGCCCGCTGCCCGGCTAATCTCAGCATCTCATTTTTATAATCCACCCCACCGCACTCATGCTATTCTTCGACCGGCTCCTCCGCACATCCCGATTCAAATTCTACCCTGGCGTCTCTTTTGAATTTAAAGGGTGTGTTTAAATTAGTTAATCACAGGATTAAAACTAACACCTGGATTTACAGTTGATTTCTTTTGCCACAATTTTGAATTAATTTTATTCGAAAATGAAATCCTACTGCTTAGCAAAAAATGATATAATTTTTTAAAAAAATATCAAAATTAAAATTATGCGAATTAACCCTTTGATATTCTCACACCGCCTTTTATCAAAGGGCATTTGCACTACATGAATTTAGAAATAAGTTTTGATATTAATTTATTTTTTGCGTAATACTCATGGAAGCTAATCGATAGTTAAACTTTAAATTTATTTAATGGCCAAGAGGCAAAAATATTATATGATTTTTTGATACACTGGCACACTGCTCTTAAATAAGTGTATCTTTATTATCCCATCTATTAAATAATTTAGATTTTAATATATAATTATTAAAAAATAGTAGCTAGAAGGGCATCCATAAGGCTTTACAATTAATTATAGTTATATTTTAATTAGCAAGATCAAGATTTAAAAACTGTGTATATTTTTTTCTATAGTCAATACACTATTTATTTGTTATAATAGAATGAGTATAATTTATATATATATATAATATATATTAGAAACCACTATTACTAATGAAAAAATAAAATATAATAGAAATAAAAAGGCCATGTATTCATGTAAAAAGATTTTACTGAGTCTCTTTTATGAGCCAAGTCTGTGGCAAGGTAAGCTTTGTAGTGTGATCTGCACTCTAATTATTGTACTGAGTCTATTGTGGTTACTTTAGCTCTATTCTCTACCCTAAAAGTTGTAGGAATCCTAAAAGCTCTTTTGCTCTTTAGTGCTTATCTGTTATCTTTCTTGATTCTTGATATAATATGGAGAAAGATTAAGCTCGCCATCTAGAGATTACTTACATAGTTGATTAAAGTGACCAAATATAGATCGCAAACACTCACTGAAGGATGACGAGATAACTCAACCTCTAGCAGCCTGACCGAGTGCTTCTTATTAACAATAAAGACAGACCCTCTTTCAGACGATTGAAAATGACTCGAAGGAGTTAAAACCACATGAGTTTACCGGGGCGGAGCACGGCCCACCAAATTTGCATAGGTTTGGTGCTATTAATGGAACATGGTTATGCTATCCAATTATTGCCGAGTGATTTGATCTATTCTAACCCTTTTTTTACAAAAACATTTCCAATGTTTGGATCGAATTGAGATTCATTAGTATTGGTTAACATGTTAAATGGCATCACTCAATCTTCATGGGTAATGGAAGAGTCTTACTTATGATATTATTAGCGCAATTAATAATTATCAGAATCATAAAACTACTCGTAATTTTAGAGAAGCTAACAATTGGCCCATAAATTGGAGTAAAATATGATTAGTTATCTGTAAATTTTTTTATTAAAAATGATTTTTTAATTGATAAAAAATTAGAATTTTTTATTACTTATTTTTATAATTATTTTCATAATAATAGGAGTGTCAACTTCTATCAATTTATTATTATTATTTTTATTATTATTTATAAAAAATATAGATAGCTAAGAGAGAAATAAAATATAACTAATTTAGTCTTACAATTTAAAAAAAAGTGACTATTACTTTCAATTAATATGACCGATACTTCTAATTAATTTTATTTGGTATCATTTAATATCAGTTGCTAAATTAGGTGAGCGAGAAATTAATAGTTATTATTGATTCCAACCTCTTTTACACTTTTTCCCCTCCATTTTCTTTTTATTTTTCCCTCTAACACGACCTTTCGTCTTGTTTTTTCCTTACAACGGATGATTAATTGTTTGCTGCTTCAGATGAATCACATCCAGGTTGCATTACTACTTCCGATCATGGCTACTACCTTCTTCTTATGAGTTACGAAGACGACGATCGTTTGGCAGCAATGTTTTTCTTCAATCTATCTTGTAGTGTGGCCTGGTTTGGGATGTGAGTTGACTTTGTTATATAGTGGGGGCATTGGCCTTAGAGCATTTCTATTGTTAGCTGTATATTGATGGTTTTCTTTTCTAGATAACGTATCTATTAGAATATTGCACCTTCTCCTACTCGAAACCGTTGAAATTTTAGTAGTTTTTTCTTTGTTCTTCGGTGCAAGATCGCTTTCAAGTTATTCTTCTTTGCACTCTTGGCAGGATCGTAGTCGTAGATCACTGGTAAAATTGCTCATGTTCTTTAGTTTTCTGGTTGTATGTCAACGGGATTGAAGTCTTGTTTCCGGAAGTGTTAGAAGAAAGTCAACCATTTATGCTCCTCTTTTCTAATGCTATGCAGTATCGAAGTAGCTCCTGGATGATGGTAGAATGATGAGAGTGAGGCTCCTTGCGAATGGGTTCCAAATTCGCTCTTCTTTTGCCTCCTTCCTCCACACGAACTCTCTCGCTGACTTCATCTCCTCTGGCGTCGGCAGCCTTGACGACCTTGAATCCCACCTCAACAACTGCTCGGAAATCCCAATTACCCATTCTCTGATCACCCAAGTCATCGATTCTTGCACCAATACCTCCACCGCCACCACTAGCCGAAGGCTTCTCAGATTCTTCTCCTGGTGCCACTCCAAGAACCCTAGCGATTTGGGGGCGGATGTCTTCAACCGCGCAATCCGAGCCTTCGCCTCCATGGGTGATCTCACTGCTGTTGGCGTCGCCGTCTCGGATCTCCAGAAGGCTGGGCATGTAATATCCCCGGAGACCTTCGCCGTCGTTGTTGACACCCTCGTAAAAGCCGGCAAGGAAGATGATGCTGTCAAGCTTTTTAGATGTCTCGAGAGAAAGAAAATGTTGCCGAATTCGAGTAGCCTCAATGTTGTACAAGCTCTTTGCTCCAAAGGCCATGCTCGCAAAGCCGAGGGTGTCGTATACCACCACAAGGACGAGCTTTCTAAAGAATCTATGGCCATTGTTGTACAGAGAAGCCTTCTCCATGGGTGGTGCGTCAATGGGAATGCTAGGGAGGCCAGAAGAGTTATGGAGGAAATGAAATCTCAGGGAATCCCCCCAAGCTTGCTTTCATACAATGACTTGCTTCGTTGTGTTTGCCATAGGAATCTCAAATTCAATCCTTCTGCGCTCGTCTCGGAGGCCACTGATATTTTGACGGAGATGCGGTCCTCCGGTGTTTCGCCGACTGCTGCTAGCTTTAACATACTTCTTTCCCATCTCGGAAGCGCAAAGAGGGTGAAGGAAGCTTACCGCGTGCTCTACTTAATGCGGGAAGGGAAGGCGAGCTGTGCTCCTGATTGGGTTAGCTATTTTCTTGTTGTCCGGGTTTTGTACTTGACAGGTAGATTTGTGAGAGGGAATAGGCTTGTGGATCAGATGCTCAAGGATGGGTTGGCGCCGGGTGCAAAATTTTACCATGGTTTGATTGGTGTGCTATGCGGGGTGGAGAAGGTGGATCATGCCCTCCTCATGTTTGACAGAATGAGGAAGCGGGTTTTTGGTCAGGATTGTGGACCTACCTATGATTTGCTAATAGAGAAGCTCTGCAGAAGTGGAGGGTTTGAGGAAGGAACAAACCTATGGGATGAAGCTGTTCAAAGGGGAATTGCACTTGAATGCTCTAGCGATCTGTTGGACCCTTCGAAGACAAAGGTGTTCAAACCAACACGGCCTCTGAAGAATTTGCAGTCACAGGACTACAAGAAGGTAGGATATAAAGTAAGCAAAGTGCTGGTGAAACCAAAAAGAAGATTAGCAAGAAAAAAAGATCAGAAAGCTTAATAGGTAATCGGCCACTCCACTTAAATCTTCTGTTGCCTTTTCCACATACAGAAGAATTTCTTGTCTTGATAGTTGCAGATGCTTTCTTTCTTTTCCTTTTCATTTGTTTTGTTTTTGGGTTGGGGTAGAATGAGGAGGGGATTACTTGTCAATATTTTAGTGTTATGACATTTGACAATTCCCATATATTGTAGTTATAATCTCCTTGTCATATTGGATTCAGGAACACAATTGGACAATGACAAAAACATCAGAGAATCTATTTAGATTGCTGACATATTTTCAATTAATTGAAGTGAGAGTTTGCATGATGTACTTTTAATCAACTAATGATAGCCATGTGTTCTTGCTGATTTATAGTTTTAAAATCTTTGAAGGATGTTGATAGAACCTTCGGCCTCTGCTTTTCCTGAAATTCTAGTGGAGGTTCACATCTCAATTTCTGGTAAACTAATCCAAGTTGAATCTGTCGATCAAGAAATGGAGAACATCAAATTGCTGTCTTTCTTGTGAAGTGCAGATCATCTGGAAAGATCTACAATGAATTTAATTTCAGGGTGCTCATTATACTTTTGCCTAGTCTTTCTTTGTCTAGCCTGATTTTTCAATTTATCTATTGACTTTTGACTTAATCACTAATGCACTTGTATGAGTATGCATTTAGCCTTCCTCCATTAGTTATGCACTTCTTCTTCGGTTTATGGCTTATTAGTTGTTTAGTTGTGCTAGTAATCCAGGGTTTGCAAATTAATTTATTCTGCATGCTTAATTGGTTCTAGAACTTTTGGTTGGTTCATTGTCTTTTATCTGTGTGCCTAATTTCTACTGCGTTTGGACACGTAATTATGCAAGATTTTTAAGATGTCTTTTTGTGTTACCATTGATGTTACTTCTTTTCTTTTCGAACTCATGGCATGAGTAGAAAGAAGATTTTGAATTATATATTTTGAGTGTTTCTTTCCTCTCTTTTTTTCCTCTCCTTTTTCCTCTTGGGAACAAGATTGTGTGGCATTTACACTATAGAACAAGGACAATTATTTTAGATATAGTAATATATTGTGAACTCCACAACACTATAATGATTGGTAGTGGTTCTGTTTGTCTGGTATCCTTTAGATTTAAATAGGATATTTGCTATGCAATTGCCTACCAGAGAGATTGTCATCTCGCAAAGTCAGGTGAGAAAAACACATTTTAGTATCTATAACATCGTGGAGGTTATCAGAGTAATTCTAAATTTGCCTTCTAGACTATTAACCTATCACTTACCCAAGTTCTGATAAAGTAGTGTTTCAAGAATATCTTTTGATCGTAGGTAACCTTCATACATTCATTGCATCAGTAGGGGTGAAAATAGAATTGGATTTTATCCTATGCGACCCGCAACTCTGACCTGACCGAGGTCGGATATGGGTGGAAAAATCCATATCCAGGTTGGATTCAGATACAGGTCAGTTGTTTGCAAAAAATCGAATACAGATACAAATCGGGCCGACTTTTTCGGATACAGATACTTATATCGGATATCCATTTACGCATTAGAATTGGCTTCTTCTTCTTTTTTTTCTCTTTTGCTGAATTTTCATTTCATAGCTAAGTTTTAGATAGCTGCAATTGGATTGATATGTACTGTCAGAATAACTCTTCTAACCACAATAGTTTTCACTTTAAGTTCCTATTGTTCTTCCACTTCTTGGACCCAATTGCTGAAGAAGCCATGTATCATCTTGGATTCTTCGTTGTTGATGAATGGCTTCACATGAGACCAGGAAAGACAACCAAAGATCTCATACATGAACAGGTTTGTCATGTAAAAAGAACATTGACATTTTTTTTTGTCTACCTTCATTTTTCTTTATCTCATACTGGACATGAATCAAACTTATGTGAAATTTGATGATGTGCTATATTCTTATATAGTTGTATAATAACTATCTTTAATGATTGGTTGTTCCATTAACATAAACTATTTACTTGCTTCCAAATAAACCCACGCTATGCTGATCTGATGGTAGGTATACTAAGATACCCTCTGCATGCAGCACCAAAATAGTTTGCTGTCGTGTTGCTTTTAACTTTCTAATCTGGTTATGCTTTTATCACACAAATCTGTAGATGAACAAGCTGTAGTCGTACTAAATCTTAGCATTTTTTTTTCAATTTTTTCTTGTCTTTATCAATGATCGAATCAAGAAAAAAATGTTATGCAAAACAACAACAACAACAACAACAACAACAAATATTAATGGAAGATAACTTTGGTTTGATCTCAAATTATTATTATTAGATCTCATTACACTTACTGGGATCTCCAAGCCCAATAATTCCAACAATAACTTAGCGGATTAGAGGAAACTAACTATGTAAACCAATTCAAATATCAACCTAGTATATGATATCAATTAAGATGAAAGTAAGGATAACTATCATTCTAAATACAAATTTCCACAAGCATCGCCACCTGGAGAGCACTGCTGGCCTTGAACACGAGTGTCCACACCCACATACCCATCTCCACACGTGCCCTCCTTTGAGGCTTTGAGCTTATCTCTCCCCCCAGAAGTCTCCAACTCATCTCAAGAAAAGAAAGACGAAAGAAAAAGAAGACAGTCGACAAGTGGCAGAGAGATGATGAGACTTTTTGCTTGCAGGGTGGAAATATCCCCACGGATGAGCACGAGATTCTCTTGACCTACGAAAGCTATCTTCTCTCTTCTTTTCTTTTCTTTCTACAGATACTGACGATAAGCTCATCCATCAGCTAAACAATAGAGAGAGTCTTATTCGATCTCTAGCTACTCCAGCTAAACAAAAGAGATATTTTAGCTTTGTTAGCCCCCTGCTATACTTTGTATTAAGTTTGTTTATGTCCTACTTAATAGGTCTGTTGACTGATTAGTAAGTTTAAATAGGTATCATGAGTCATGGATTTACTTGGGAAGGATCTTCCTCGACCCACCGTTGCTTTTTATAAAGTGCTTACCTTAAGAGAGACAGATAAACAATAATTTTTTTTCCCATTAAGAAAACAATCTTTTGTTTGGGTCGATGATGACCGATAACCTAATCTTCTGATATGACTCGGTCAGATTGGATCCATTCGTGACACATTTGGCTCATATGACTGAGCCTATTTATCTAGTTTGGTCGTTTTTAATTTTTAGTAGCTATCTGAAATTTATTATCTGTTAAATATAGACTCAACTTGTTAATTGGTTAATTGAGTCTAGTCAATTCAATTAATTATTTTAGTTGAGTCATAAGATGTACTATGAACACTAGTTCAACTTGGGTTTTTTTTAATTTGTATTAGTTAATTGAATCCTTATCTAGGTCGGTCTAAAATTAGGCTTTTTAAATGTGTGGAGGTAGTCCTAATTTTGTCATTATCAAGTTATTGAAGCATTGCCGCCCCTACCTCTCACTATTTTGATCTCTCTTGACCGCCGGCTCATCTTACACCTCCTTCCTCTCCAACCAAGCTATCATCTTTCTACCGGCAAAGTCACGTCTAGCCCCTAAACTCTTTTGTTCACCGCACCATCCTTGTGCTTAAGGGTGGACCTCCTCTTCCTCATCTTCTATACCTCTCAAGTAGTATAGGATTTATCGTGACATTCGATCATTGATCGGTCAATATCTTAAGATCTAACTATCCAAGTTTTGAGATCTTTAGATCTGTTGGAAGCTCTCTTTAAAAATAACAATATATTCAAATTTTAAGAGAATCTAATAATTAGGTCGTCTAAAATAATCTTCGAAAGTTCATGCTAAAAAATTATCTAGAACCGTTATGAATTGAATCAAATCCGTTTGTAACATCTTCACTATCTATAGAAATGATCTTTTGTATTAACTTTATTGACATCTATCAAAAAGCTAATAGGTTGGTTGATTGGTTAGCAAAGTTTGGTAGAAATAAGGGATAGGGATGTATTTGCTAGCAACATATACCAATGGTATGTACAATGCAACTAAGTAATATATCTTTTTTCCTTATTAAAAAGAAGAAACTAAGCACAATAAACCTAAACTATACGAATATATAATCCTTTCATAAAATAAATTATTAAATATTATCTCGATTATGAGGAATCCACCTCATAACTCTCTATCTATCTATCTCTCCATTATTTGTCCTCACCACCCTGTGTAAATAAATATTTATTTTATAACTAGGTGTGACCTTATTATTCCATTACATCACTTTAGCAAGGACGTGACATGCAATAATGGAACTGGAAATGTACCCTAACATATGATATGATCTTGTTTCTTTTCGTTTATATTTATTTAATTTTGCGAATAATATTCGATTGGATATGCTATTCTATCGTGCGCCGCTGGTGCCACGTCATACTAGTGCCCATCGAGAGCTTTGGAAGAAAAGAAGGGAAAATCCACAGCCACCGTCGGTCTTCGTTTCCTCTTATTTTGGGGTTTTATTTGCATTCCACGTCCACATTTTAGTCTTATTTGTGAAAGAGACCTTGTTAATATATTTGCAAATTGTCGCTTATATTTAAGATGTATCATTTCTCTCTCTCTCTCTCTCTCTCTTAGGTTTTGCAATAATACACTCAGGCTCAGGAGTAAAAAAGTGTTATCTATTATAGAAATTTAATATTAAAATAGATTCTTTTGTATGTAAAGTAATTTATGGAAGAAATTTCTTAAACTTATGAGGGAGTTAATTGATGCTATTTTTACTAAGATATTTTTATTTTTGATAAATGAAATCTATAAATCTGAAGGAGAATAATAACATCCCCAGTGTGTGGCCCCTCTCTACTATTATGCGAGCTTAGTTTCTATTTTTCCATATGTACATAAGAGACACTGTGATAACATAGCATGTGAAGGGGGCCACCTTCCTCGAGTTATGCAGCCTTCATATTTATACTTCTTTCTTCTCTAACTCTCCTCCCTTTCGACTCTCATTTGGCCGCAAAAGACCTTTCCCATAGTTCTCTCTCTTTCTCTCTCCCTCGGTGCCACCGCTTGGTCAGAGCTTAACGATCACCTTGTCATCTTAGTTGTTGAAGAGATTGCTCCCTCTCTCCTTCCCTTTATTTGAGTAGTGTCAGCGTGTATGCTTATTTTTATAGCTTACCGTCGCTAGATTGAGTGATTGATTTGATCGGTTAACTACCGTCGATATTAAAAAACTTTTAAAAGAGAATTACGATAATATATAATTATTTAGATGACCGTCACATAATTGGGTATAGCATGCTTACAATATAACATATAATTATTTTATGATGATGATGTCTCTCAATATAGGTTAATGTTGATATATGATACCTGATATGATAGCATGTGAGTAGTACACCACATAATTGTTCTATAATGATGATGTTCCTAGAGTGTGGGTGTTGATTACCTTGCTTATATGATAGGATGTTTATAATAAAGCACAAAACTATTATATAATGATAATATCTCTTAATGTGTAGGTTGATTGTTACTTGAAATCTTACTTTCAAAATAGTATGTTGCAAGCATATCTGACTAATTTGAAGGTGTGATCTCCCCCTCTCGGTAGTAACTAAGACATCCCTAATAAGAATAACGAGACGAGGGAGTTATACTATGGTATTATACAGTAGAGCTCAAATATTAGTTTGTGGATCCTAGATAATCAACAATATTGTTCGTCGGACTTATTCGAATAATTATATTATCAATTAATGAGAGTCAAATTCTTTGAGATATATATGTTGAAGATCAAATACTAGAATGATATACTTAACGGTACCTAATAACGTATAATTAGAGCATTATCCGATAGTGGCTCATGATTCTATTATATGCAATAATCTTACGGTGACGATGATGACAGAGATGGAGATCTAAGTTTCCAAAGTGACATTCGTGATGAACAATCAATCAATTACTTATCAATATTTGTGTCAACATATTTAGTGTGAAAATAATTAGGGTCGCCAAAAGCGAACAATCGTAGCTAATTTATTTACGTGCAGATTTGGTTTTCATAACAGGTGATATGATATCGATGTATTTCATATATTATGTCATTATTTATATACTTAATATATGATGCATATCTATTGCCTATTTGGCGGAAGCTTTCTAGTAGCTCACTGATAGTGAAGCACTTAGTAGTGAAGCGCTGGACTTGTTATGTTATTGTTATTTAATATAATTAGTTGCTCATAATTAAATTACTTAATGGTAAATAGATTTTCATTTCATTTTTTTAAAATAGGATTATCCCTATCAAAGACAATTCCGATGCAGGTAACTTCCAGCCTGGTCATTCATCATTCACTCGCCCCCCCCCCCCCCCCCCCCCCATCACGCCATTTATTCGCACTCTCTCTCTCTCTCTCGCTCTGTTTTTAGCGTCATCTTCATCCCACCCACTCTGCACGGCCTTTTCGTACTGCCGTCTCCATTGCCTTTTCCCTCTCGTCTCATCCTCTCAGCAAAGAAAAAGAAAGAGAGAGAGAGAGAGAGAGAGAGAGTAATAATACAAGAAGGAGAAAGGAGGAGGAGGCCAATTTTAATGGTCATAAGGATCGAGATCGCCTCTCATCTTCTGCGTCATATGGACGGTGGTGGAGCTGCCGATCTCATCAAGCCCTCTAAAGAGTCGGCGCCGTACGCCGTGCGTTGTTGCATCAAGTACGTAACTACGACGACGACGAGGAACACGACGACGACTTCCAACGATCATGTGGACGCTTGATATATGCCTCCTCTCCTCTTCCCCTTCTCCTCGTCTGGCTCGTCTTCTTGATTCCGAGTTCGTCGCCTCTTCCTCCGCGGCCATGCTTCTCTCTCCGGCTTTTCCTGCGACGGGCCTCGCATCGCTGTCTCTTAGGTAATTGCTGTGTCTTTCGCGCTCCCTCACTCTCTTCTCTTCTTTCACCTTCCCCGCCATCTGTTTGTTGATATGCCTCAGAGGTTTCTAGGGTTAGTTTGGTTCCTAAGGAAGAAAGATGAGATAAATAGGGTTAGGGAGGGAGGGAGGGAGAGAGAGAAGGCTTAGTTAGTGTTGCTATCCCCACACGCGATTTGTTGTTACGACCAGGTCTGATCGCCGAAGGAATGGGAAGAAGACGAGGCACGTGGGGAGCACTCCCCCGTCCATGGCTTCCCCCACTCTCTGCTGTCAGGCGATGGATCATCCCTCTTCCCCTCACGCCGATGCACAAAACCTCAAGGTCTGCGCCGTCCTCACTCCTTGATGTCCGCAATTGCATGCCGCTGGATCGGCGGCCCGCGATATTATTTCCGATACCTCCTGACTTCTTTTGTTTATTTTTTTTCCTCTTTCTTGATGTTTAACTGATGAGTTCTTTTGATCGCTCCCTTTGGGGGGGATTATGCATGCAAAATAATCTGGATGCAGATTCTCAAGCTCGCGAGGGAAAGGTTTGCCCGGGAGATCGCTTCCAAATCCCAGGATGAAGATGTCTCCGTTGCCAAGGTAATGCGGTGCCAATCAACAAAATCTTTTGAATCGTGAAAAGTTAAGGTGCTAAGTTCATAAGTAAATATGGCATCTTTTTCAGTATCGTGACATTGTGATAGATTGGCAGAACGATTTTTTTTTTCTCATTTGCTTTACTTACTGTGGCTAGTAGAGTTTTAAGATCGTTCTGTTTATATGGCCCTCTTTGTGAATTTATGACTTTTATATTGCGTTATTACTCCATGTTTGAGACTGGATAAGTAAATGGTGTGAAAATGGCATCAAGATAGATTTTTCAGGTAAGGGATTCATATTCTTAGCTA
This sequence comes from Typha angustifolia, assembly GCF_048772165.1. Classification (NCBI taxonomy): domain Eukaryota; kingdom Viridiplantae; phylum Streptophyta; class Magnoliopsida; order Poales; family Typhaceae; genus Typha; species Typha angustifolia. Next base: position 4,035,165 of record NC_133246.1, on the reverse strand, counting down.
GTGTCTATGTGACTTTTTAGCGCTTACAATGAAGATTTAAGAGATTTTGAATGTATCATTATCTCGATCCGATATGACTAAGATGGGCCATATTTGTCCACAGTACTTTTTGTTATTATCTGTTCTGAGAATGGTATGCCACCAATATATGCTGGCTAAGTTTGATTGCACAGGGACCACTTCTTGTTTTTAATGCCTGTGATGAACTGTATTTTATTATTGTTAGTGTAGCTCACATGCACAGGTTGTGCCCTTCCTATTAGTTAGCTTCATTTAAATTTGTCAAAACTGATTTACACAAAACAGATTTGGTGTATAGTTTAGATTGCACAAGAACCACTTATTTTTTGCATATTGGATGTCTCTCAAGAATTGAATTTATCATTTTTAGGCAATGCATGCAGCTTGCATGACACAGGTTTTACTCTCTGACTATCACTACTTCTATGTACTTGGTGGCAGAATTGTACATTGTCTATGAATACTTTAGTAGCTTAAGTAACATAAAATTAGCACTTCTGCGCTCCTCATTTCTAGAGATATACTGTATTCAAGACAAAGTTATGATCAATGTTGAGCTTTACTTGAAAACTTTTACCTCAGGCTTTGTTGTATGTTGCTGCTGAAGACGAAGCTTTCATAGCTTTTAACCGAGAGAAGGATGCTTGCTCATTTATAAATGAGAGAAAAGATGTTTCTGTACCCTTCAAGGCCCAGTCTGAAGTTAATGATGTAGAAGAGCTTTCTTTATCTGGCAAGAGCATATCTGGGTGGTTGACTGAGTTAGATATGATAGCAAAGGAAGTGGAGGCAGAGTTGGTTACAAGGGACATAGGTTGCCATTTGATGGAAGTAGTTGAGGCTGTAAACACTGTTCTTTTTGAATCAAGACGCTTCAAGAGATTTCCCGTGCTTGTAGATTCAAAATTTTCGTACTTGCATACAGTACTTTGCTCGGGATGTGGCAGCGGTAAACTGGCTGTTACTATGTGCAGTTGGCTGGACTATATTAAGTTAAGAGTATACTCTGCTTGTAGGTCCAAATTAAATTTCTGTCTTGTTGGCAGCTATTATGCTCAGCATCATCTATATTGAAATTTGCCGGAGACTCGGCGTGACTATAGTGGGCTCTCCTGTGGGGGAAGATTTTTTGATTTGGCCGCAGACGGAGAACCCAGAGGTACAATATTCCTAGATTCTGATTCTTTTGTAACTTGTCATGCCTGCACTTCAGTAAGCGATGGTTAATATTTCCATTCTGGTACTGTTTATATCCCTCCATTAGAGTCCTCATTGATCATATTTAGTTTATCTAACATAGTATTCAGCATCAGGAATCAATACTTGTGCCTCCTCCAGCTCTATTTCTCTGTTTTAATGCTTTCCTCCTGGTTTACTTTTCCTTTTGATTGACTTATTAACCTGTTGCTATATATTTCAAGTCCTTACTTTCTGAGAATCAACGCGTCACAGGGTGATCTCCTTTTTCTACCTAATCTAACTACTAACTAGTTATTTTGTTTTTTTAGGAACTTTTCAGGGCTTCTTCAGGACATAGCTTGTTAGCGACAATAAATGGTAGATGCATTGAGGATCCAAGATCAATGGCATCTGACTTGAACAGTAAAACACTTTTAGGACTTGAAGTTGCAACTAACAGAGATATTATTGCTATTGCCCTGGCTAATTTGATTGTAAGTTTTCTAGTTAACCGGCAACACTCCGAGTTAAGCAGTGAAGGTCATGAAATCAATTTTATCCACTATATCTTGTAGTCTCACCTTTCCCTTGTTTACAGAGGCTTCACTGGAAACGGGCTTCAAAGATGAATCATGGATTGATGTTAACTTCACCTCTTAGGCCGATTTACCCTGGGCACGATAAAGGCAACATGGAAAAAGTTCCACTATTGCGACCTCAAGAGCTCAGGTAATTGTTGTCGCTCAAGAAAGTAGATCTTTAATTTGGGTGGTCTATCAGTAACTTTGAATCATAATTCCATTGCAGAAAATTGTAAAGCGTATCCAAAATTTCAAACTGCTATATAGTGTTCATGATGAAATCAATGATTAAAATGGTATCATCAGTTTTGATGGTATATCAATGACTTCTGAAATATATAATGGATGGAAAGTATCTAAAGTGTGTAGTCGAATAATCAAACTGCTACATGCACATTATAAAAATGGATACGCACATCTGTGTCTGATAGGAACCTATTGGTTTTGGTCAATTTACTATTTTGATAATGGAGTATGTTGCTGAATACTGTCAAATGAGTAGAGTAACTTATACGCTATAGTGTATTCAAAGCACATTATTTAGTCTTATACTGAACAAGTTTGAAAATTAATAGAACTTTAAAGAGGATGGGTCTAAGACAGGCATAAATTTATTGTAATTGATAATGGCACATGAAGCAGGATGTTGTTTTGAGCTTGAAGTTATTATATAATGTATGATGTGTTACCCATCATGCTGAAGAAAGGATCCGTGAGCTTGCAAGTTGCAATATATTGTTGTGACTCGGGTTTTATTACTTATTAGTGCATTTTTGTGTCAAGGGAAAGTATACCAACTCGTGGTTTTATTTCCCTATTCTTAGAAGTGGTTTATCTACATATTTCATTAATTTATTAAGTTGCCGTTTCTTTTTTGAAGCTGATCTGAAGAGGAAACACTGGAATTATATGTGACATGATTAGTTAGATATCTGAATCTTAAAACTTAAAGTCTATTATTCATGTTTTTCTAGCATCGGTTATTCTGTTCTAGATATCTGTGGAACAGAAAGAAAGGTTACGCCAAATCGAACAATCTTGGTTCTTTTAGGATGATTAGATGAATTCTTAATGGAATAGTTCCCATCTTTGCTCGTTTTGTAGATTGGCCATCATGGCATCAGAAAGGTTGCTGCTTCTGCAGCCTGACAATTGGACTCTAAGAAGAGACCGCGGCATGCTCTTGTACTACAGCAGGTAATTGCATTACACCATTGAGAATTATGTTACCACGTTTGTACAGGACGTATGCCTAATTTCCATTTTACAGGAGGTACGGGGAAGCAGTCCAAGAACTCAGCATATGCATGGCCTTTGCACCTGTAGAGGAGGTAGAAGTTCTCGAACCGTTTGTCGAGAGGTTGCATCTGCTTCGCCTCGTATCATCCTGGGAGTCTTTGGGTCAGGCTGGCTCCGTAGCAGTTCCATGAGCTTTCTTGTGTAGTAGTTGTATGTTCTTAATCACGCAGCCTCTCTTGTAGCCAGCCTCCTTATTTACTAGAGGTGATACTGCTTGCTGCCGAATTCTGATGGTAAAACATCATCACATCATAATCTGACTAAAAAGGACAATCTGGATGTGGGAGTTGAGACATTCTTAATCATGATTTACGATCATTTCATTTTTGTTAAACTACATTGTTCTTTAAACCACCGTCCGTATGGTGCTAGATCTGATGCGATAACTGCTGAACTGAGATTGTTGAGACTTATCGCCTTTAAGCAGGATTTGAGGCCAAAACTTTTGGGACTAGCTTTTTGTATTATTTTCTTTATTTTAGTTGTATCTTTGCTGATGTCCCCCTCAACTGGCAGCATCATTATATTTTCCAATGCCTGACGCAAGACTTTAGATACAATGAAAAGTTAAGGGTCGATTTAGAATAAAGTTGCGAAATAAAATTTTCTAAATAGCTCCTTATATGAAACCTTTCAAAAGCTGTTAAAGTTTAAGTTATTAGTAACAAGATATCGAGAGCAAATTGGTTTGTAGTTCACGGTATGCTTTTAATTCGTTTAAGTTTAAATAACAACAAAAATTAACAATTGAACTAGAGAAGTAAATAGTCAGATAACTGGAATCCAATATAGGGTGGGAAAATGTGACTTATATGTTATCATCAAATAAGAATTTAATATGGTAAAACGAAAAACTGAAATAATGTAATTTAAATTATTTTTTTTACTTTTGCATGTTATAAATTCTTCTGTATAAGGTTCGTGCATCTCACATTTATCCATGGTTATACGGATCTCTTATTCGTATCATGTACCAAATTTATCATCAGTATCCGTATAATAATAACCTTGGTGTCCAGTAATGGTCGCCTCGACGACCGGCCTAATGGGGCAGTGGCTGCTTCTACCATACCCTAACACTCATCCTCTTCCTCCTCGCCTTGCCTCTCGTCCCTCCTCTTCCGCTTCTATTTCCAACCAAAACCCTAAACCCATCTCTGTGGTACGTGTTCCCTCTGGCCCTGTAAACCTCCATTCTCTCTCATCTCCATCTCGTCTTCCTCCTCCTCCTCCTCCTCTTCCTCTCCATGGCGGTGGCAGCGGCAACAACGCAAACAACAACAACAACGGCAACGGGAGGTGGTGGCGCGGGAACCCTTTCGATCCCAATGGCTGGTTTCCTCCTCCTGCTATCGTTGGCTTGCTACTACTCTTCCTCCGATTCATTAGGCACAACCCTCTTGCCTCCCTCTTCTTGCTCCTCTCCTTCTTACCTTCTCCCGCCGTCGCCATTAGTAGTGATGGCGATGGCGACGCTGGCGGTGGTCGTAAAGGTGATGACTTTGTTTGGGAAATAAGAGGAGGCAAGAGGACGAGGCTCGTCCCTGATCCTCTTCGGGATTCGTTCGTTGCTTCTCACTTAGAGGGGGAGGGGGAGGGGAACGGAATCTTCCACCATGGGATGGAATCTTGCTGGCGCTATTGCAGGGATATGTTCGTCCATTTGATGCTCCCTGATGGATTTCCGCACAGCGTTAGCGGCGATTACCTTGAATATTCCCTGTGGAGAGCGGTTCAGGGCATCGCCAGCCAAGTCAGCGGCGTCCTTTCCACTCAGGTATTATCTTCTTCTTTTATGTAATCTCTTTCAGCCAGTTTACCGCTATCGTTCTGTTGTTCTTTAAATTTAATTCTTTAAGGTTGTTCCTGAAGATATTCTACTGGATGTGGAACCACTAGGAAGGGAGCAAGTTACCTTGGCTATTTTTATTATTTTATTTTGGACCAAACTTAGCATAAAAAGAATAATAGAACGGTAGTATCTCGTTGACATGGATTTTGATTATATTGACACTAATACATTCACAGCATTTGAAGCAATTTTCATTTGCAATCTAGTTCGTAAAAGATACGAATTCTTTCACCTTATTCCTACTGGCCAGAATTAAATTACTGTACATTTTCTGTTGTTGCATCTGTTGCTTTCAGGCTTTACTTTATGCAGTTGGATTAGGAAAGGGTGCAATACCAACAGCTGCGGCAGTCAATTGGGTGCTCAAGGATGGACTCGGGTATCTGAGCAAAATATTGTTGTCGAAATTTGGTCGTCATTTTGATGTCAATCCTAAGGGATGGAGGCTGTTTGCAGATCTTCTGGAAAATGCTGCATATGGATTGGAGATTTTGACTCCAGTTTTTCCTCATCATTTTGTTTTGATTGGTGCAGCTGCGGGAGCTGGTCGTTCAGCAGCTGCTTTGATACAGGTGAGGAAAATCCCTGGATTAGAATTGCTTTATTAGATCTAGGTCAGTAGGTCATACATGTTGTTTAACTTGATGCGCTCCCAAGTGTCAGAGATCGTTCAAGTAGTAATCTCAGAAAATCCAAGGTCGAATCAAAAGGGAGAGGATAAGTGTGATCAGGTGTAAAGAAAACAAGATCGAAGACGAAACAGGGAAATTGTGAATTGAAAATTAAGATTGATTAGCACCAAAGCAACTGAGCAAAAAACCAATAAATGAGAAAGGAGACTATGAATCAAGGAATCATCTAAACCAGTTATAAACATGGCTATTTCTGTTGGATTTGATCGAAGGATATCATAGCTGCAGTGGTATTCAAAGCATATTGTATAATGCAATCACCAAAATTCTAATCCAAAGTATCTACATGCCTTTGTTTCGACAACGATAGAGCAAAGAAACAAGCAAGTTTGGTATTTCATTAATGAATTATCTAAAGATATCATTTTTTTTTTAAAAGCATTCAAATCCATAACCAAAAGATTAAGAATCCAGAATTTATTAAGTTAGAAGACAAATACAAATGTTTAGATCCATCCCTTCTCTGAAGTCAACGTGGAAGTAGCTATACATAGCTGCTTGTCTCATTTCAAGTACTTCTTGTGGATCAGAATGCTCCCAAGAAAAAAACCAGCACTAATCCTAATTTCGAGCTAGACAAATAGGAACTCCAAAAATCTCAAAATTGGACACTCATAGTAGAAAATTCTGGAAAGGAATCTTCTTTAAATGAGAAAGTCCTGGAATAGGAAATTCCGGAAAGCATTCTCTCAAATAAGGAATGTTTGAAAATTCTGAAATAGGCAATCATGGAGCTCGAAATAGGAGTACTTCAAATAGGGATTCTGAAAATAGCTCGTAATAGGAATTCTGGATCAAAATCATATATAGCTTCGTTGGACTCATGACAGCTGATTTGACTTGGTTGGATTGCTATTTCAAATTAAACCTTCAGCTTAGATGGATCTTCAAACATAGGAAAACAGCGCATTCAAGCCACTCTATTTTCCACTTTGTGCCATCTGATCTAATTTAAATTCATTTTCCTAGCAACCTGCACAAAGTGACTTCACTAAGAATATGGCATTAAATCAATAATATTATGATTATAAGATAGCAAATAGACTAGTATACGAGGTATTTAGGTGTACTTTTATGCTCTTATCATGTGTCCATTTGATATAAGGTCAAGTTGGCACGCACATACGCGCAACACATACACACACATACATACATACGTCTATATATATATATATATGTATGTATATATATTTGCATTTTCACTCACTTTTATTTGTAAAATGAAAAATTATTCATATTTGTGACAAACTATCTAGTACTCTGCCTTTTATTCAATAGTACCAAAATCTAATAGGTCCTATGCGAACACATGCCTTTTGTGGTTGTGAGATGTTATACACAGTGAGCTCATTTGTGTAATAAAAGGTTTATATGACGCTGATTATTTTAGTTATGGTGGTTCCTATTGTTTCGTTTATGTTCTTTTGTTAAAGAAATTTTAGGAATTCCTAGTATCTCACAATTTTAATTTTATTTGTTCCTAATATACTGCTGAATATGTGTGATTTATGATCTAATTACTCCCCTATTTGCATTATTCAGGTAATAGCATATCTTTTCTACTTAGCTGGATTTAGACATTTTCATCTGGCATTGCCATCAATTATGTCATACTGGTGGCTTCATTATGTTTATCCATCTATGGTTGAACTATTCTCTTATTCATTTTATTGCAGGCTGCTACTAGAAGCTGCTTCTATGCAGGTTTTGCTGTACAAAGGAACTTTGCGGAGGTAAACATGAGATCCTTAGCATGTCCCATCTATAATATTTCTTTGAAATTGGTGTATCAACTGTGCAGTTGCAGCTTATTCAGTGTATGATCATTAAATTATCCAGCATGCTTGAGATTCAGACATTATACAACATATACAGTATTCCAATTTTGTTTGTTGGTGTACATTATCAATGGATGCTTGATTACACTGTATTAGATAAAGATGCTTCAAAATAATATTTTGTTACAAAAGTTGTCCAATATAGCTAATGACCTAAAAACATATACATTCAGGTCTTAGTTCAGATATTGTAACTTTTCAGTTTTCATGATTGGTAATTTTGCAGGTTATTGCAAAAGGTGAAGCTCAAGGAATGGTTAGCAAGTTCCTAGGGATCGCGATTGGAATAGCATTGGCCAACTCCATTGGATCATCTGCACCTTTAGCTCTTTCTTCATTTGTTGCAGTAACATGTGTTCACATGTACTGCAATCTTAAGTCGTATCAGTCAATTCAACTAAGGACTCTAAATCCCTATCGTGCAAGTAATCTCTCTGTTTCTTTACTCATCTCCAGTATTTTTTTTTTCTTACAAAATATTAATTGTTGCTCTTTTTATGAAGTTATTAAGAATACAATGGTCAATGGGTAAATATTTAATTGGAAAAATTCATTTTTTTACTACTCAGTATCTCATTATGATATACAGAGTCATCTTTAGTAGTATATTAGTGTTTAGCTTAACTTTATATCAATCTTAATGGTCAATAGTTTTATATTCCAGTGGTAGTGCGGTTGATAGGCCAAGGCATGGCACATATGTGTATATGTTGAGAATCCTTTTTGTTGGATTGAGCTTCATGGCAACCATTTTAACTTCATGAGAAACATATATGTTGAGAATCTGCACTAACATGATCTGGACTTTCAGGGTTGGAGAGTAACAGTCAGGGAGTTATGGGGTTCCTACATTAGTTAGGTGACCTAAAAAATTACAATGTTGGCAATCCATGTTATGATATTTCTACATTTTTGATGGGTTAGAAGTATAAAAACTTAAAAAGAAGAGTGCTGTCATTGAAGGACTAAAGCTGAATGGTAACTCACACCAAGCATTGTAACCATTGGCTATTGTTTTAATTTTTATGACAATGATGGGTTTTAAAAATATGTGATTAGTAGACTTTGTTTAATGTGTTGTAAGATACTTACATCAGGATCAAACATTTGGAGCTTGACAGTTTGCTTTGTAAAATTTTTAGCACATTTTGTTTGTTTGATTTGTGCCTTTTATGAGTTTTTGACTCATGGTGAAAGACCTTCCCATATATATATATGTGTGTGTGTGTGTGTGTGTGTGTGTGTATCCTTTTAGTACTTATGTCTGTATATATATTGTAGATCCTGACAAGCTGGGTACATGTTTCCAAAATTAGTTTGTTAGTTCCTTGATATTCATATCTTAAGGTAAATACTTCCTATTATTAGGAAAAAAATATAAAACATGAATTTTCTAAATGCATGTGATGAGTATTTTAATATTTGTTTTAGTCTTATCTTACTAAATTAAATCTTGTTTAGTTTGAAATTATTTTTTTCTTTTTTGGAGCAGATCTGGTTTTCAGCGAATATCTATTGAGTGGACAAGTTCCTTCAGTGAAAGAAGTTAATGATGCAGAACCACTTTTCCCTGGCGTGCCAATCATCACTACGCATAAAGTGAGTGGAACTACAATATTTTTACTCTAAATTGCCTCTTATGTTTGGGAACTCTATCTAGGTTAACTATGACTGCTTTTCTTGGGCGAGGCACAGTATGAACTAATGGTACTTGATGTCTGCTATTGATTGTTATGTTGTCTTTTAAACTAGTGCAGAAATGTGAAGTTAGCTAGAACCATCTTACTGATGACTGACCTTTCTCTTTCAACCCTACTGTAGTTTTGCAAACTAGAAATGTCCTCTAGGGATCTCTTTCGAGATGCTGTCAGTAAGGAATCATCAGCCTTTTCTTGTCACATACTTTAAAAAACATCAATATTTATCAGACTTTCCTTTCTACTCTATAACCACTAAAGTTTAGGAACCCTGTCACAGAGCTTAGGCAATTTATATAACTGATCATGACTATCATTTAGTTCTATTAGTCTATGAATGATATTACTATGCAAGTAGCTTTTTTAGTTGATCTGCGTCAGTGGACCATACTGATTTAAAAATACATTTCATCTTTTAACTTCTGTTCAATTATCCTCTCCCAAAGTTTCATAGTATTACTCACTTTTGATTTCACAACTCAATTAAATTGGTATATCTCTTATGTTATTATTTACTGCATTTTGTCACTAAAATACTCTTTCTCTACTCATCCTGCGTCTTTTCAGCATGTTTAATTCTGTCATATAGACTAGTCAACCAAATTCAACCTGTCTCTTAATATATGTCTAGGCATACTATTGGGACCTACAACCTAGTTGTATATTCTTTAACCTTGTAATCTTATCTTTCTTGCATTTATGTATTCTGTATCCATGCCTTCTTTACTTAGCTCTAAATTTAGGACATCTTTCTGGTTCTCATCCAGTAAAGTGTGAAAGTAAGTCATCTATTTCTGTTTTGATCTTTTCCTTCAGAATTTCTGATTCACTTTTTATGTAATTATGTTGACCTAAATGATAAATCTTCTCTCTTTCTTCCCAACTTAAGCAAGTTTTTGTCTTTTGTCTATCTTTCTCACTCAAACATTTATTAAGAGGGTCCCACTAAGATAATTAATATATATATATATATATATATATATTTTTTTTTTTTGTTTGTTTGGAAATTGCTTGTTGGTTCATGCAAGCTAGTCAGGTCAAATAGAAATTGATAGCTTCATAACCTTGTTCCTGCTGGAAGTTAAATAGAGCAAACCAATAGTCTTAGCACAGGAAGTGGCTGCTGCATTCCCACCCAACCACCACCACCATCATGCACACGCAACATCATAAGGGCAAGGGTATTCTTATTTGATAAAAAAATTCTTGACTAATTCATAGATTTGAGTGGTGTCTAAAATGGAGTTTTTGTTATTAAGATACCTTGTTATGGTTTAGGATATTAAATGCTGATTGCAGCTTAGTGAGCTAAAACAATTTGGATATCAATCTCAGAAGGTCATTCTGATCTGCACCAGAGCATCTTAAATTTAATATTTGATTCCTGCTTCAGGGACTGTTCCAGACACTATCTGTGGAAGCCAAAAATGCATCATCTGAGATTTGTCGCCGGTTGCAACTGGGGTCCAAGCTCAGTGAAGTCATCAGCAGCAAAGAGGACGCATTTGCCCTGTTTGAGCTGTTCAGAAACGAAAGATACATTCTTACAGAAAATGGAGGAACATTTTTTGTAAGTTAGATATTCAAGATTTCATTAATCCTTCTTCATGAATTAGTTCTTTATCCTTTTGCATATTTATATCCATGTATATTAAACATCTGGCATTAATTATAGGTTGTTCTTAAAGAAGACTCTTCTACAGAAGATATGCTCAAATCTATATTCCACGTCAACTATCTCTACTGGCTGGAGAAAAACGTAGGGATTGAATCAAAAAGCATTTGTGATGATTGCAGACCAGGTGGACGTCTGCAGATATCTTTGGATTATGTAGAGCGAGAATTCGGCCATATAAAAAATGATGGTTTGCAAAGCGGCTGGGTTGTTGATGGGCTGGTAGCGAGGCCATTACCCAATAAGATTCGCCCAGGTTATGGTGTTCCTCCTCAGAAAGGTTGACAAGATAAACCTTATGATGTCCGGAATCATAAGATAAGCGCAGATGTGATCTCCAAGAAATGTGGAGTTCAGAAGAACGAGTAAAATTATCAACTTGTTCTCTCTCCACATGTGACAGGACATAAACAAAGATTCGATGATACTAGAGTACCGGAGTTGTTGGCCCTTGAGGGCTCTGGCTATTTTTACCCTGGAAATTCTGATTGCCTGATAATGCTGGGGCTAACTGATAGATCATTTGGTTTGCAGAAAAGAAACCATTTTGTTAAAAATTAAAGCCTTGATTTGGCACACAATTTGGTATAGTTCATGTTTTGAGATAGTTTGGCTTTCAAAAGAATACCAGTGAAAGGTAGTGATTGAACAAGACTATATAACTATTCTTTGAAAAGCCATCTATTATCCAAGTCTGCTCAAGTTTCATTGTCTCGCTCTCATCTCACTTCCAAATATCATGGGTTTTCTGAAGGGAGTTCCATTTGAAATCAGTTGGGAACTGTATTAATCCTCGCTAAGCCTTCAATTGATTGTTAACTTGAATTGCTAAGGTACTTGATTCATATGTAAAAAAAAGTTTAATGGCAGGTGCAGAGCTCACCCGCGATTGGGAAATTCAGATGGTTAGGTATGTCTTACACTTGCTTGAGTTCTTTATTAAAGTTGTTTGTCTATCTACAAGAGAAGATTTCATCTCATAATAGAAAGGGTGATAAAGCAGTTCCGGATGTTACATCTCATGATCCTGCTTAATTACATATAATGATTTGGATTGCGTATTAGTTGACTCCTCACCTGACTTAATGCACAGGATAGGGTTTCTGTAACACCACCACCACCACCACCACCATGGCTAGTGGATAATTCAGGTAACACTCTACTTGTCTTAATCGTCTGTTCATTGAAATCTTATGTTTAGTTTCCTCGGTTGAACTTTGGACGCTCTTTATTGTGTTTCCTTTACCATACAATGAAGTTGGAAGATTTGTACAAGGTGCTTAGCTTGAGACATTTCTTTACTGTCCTAATTAGTTGACATTTCTTTGTGTTCTTTTTCTTCTTCTTTGGCATACCTACTACAGTGCCTCCATGAATCTCCTACGGTCAGCCACTTCTAATTCTTGCTAGAAAATCTCATTGGCAACCCATTCAACGGCAACAGAAAGGGTCCAAATTGGATTCCACTCTCTGATTCCGATGTAGACCACCTGAAAAAGAAATTGGCATCTCATCAAATCAAGAAAAGTTGATGATCCCAGTGACCCCTTGGAGGAGCCCTGTGGCTATTTTTGGGGTGATGTGATCTTAGAAAGTTTTTGACCAAACTAACCCTCCATGACTTTTTTTAAAATGCATTCAATATACCAAGTATTTTGCCACGGTAAACTGCTGAATCGGACAACGACGTTGAAATATAAGTCATTTTTCAATTGTTGACTTATATGAAAGTTTAAAAGTGATGAATTGTTAAGTCTTAGGAATTTTTTTTCACATAAATCTTTTTTATTTGGTTCAGCAAAGACTTGCCGGTTATCGAACGACTTTTTTAATCGTTGAAGAGGAAAACGATTCCGGTTCAGCAAATTTAATAAAACATAGTTTCGTATTTAGATTTTATAGTAAATTAAATATGTAGAAAAATTTAGTGGGAAACTTAAAATATAGTCAAAAACTCTGATTTTGGACTTGTTTGGTCCTTTTACCTGTACTTGGTTGTGAGGTGATGCAGCAGGACCAGCATCTCTAACTTGGCCAACTCATTCCCAGGGCAGGAGTGGGCTCCACTTCCGAATGGCATGAAGGTGTTGGGCTTTGGAGCAACCTGAAGGTAAGAAGAGAAATTCGACATGATGTTTTAAGATTGCAAAGAGTAGAGGAGTAAAAATAGTTATACGATTACAGTATTAGTTGTTTCTTTACCTCAAATCTGGAGGGATCAAACTTCTCCGGGTCAGAGAAGTTGTCTGGGCTGTGGTGAATGTTTGTGAACAGCGGTAATACTTTCCATCCTTTTGGAATGACATACCCTGTATTCATACGTAAGGAAGACTTATTTATTAATAAATAATAGGATTCAAACCAATACATTAATTAGTAAAAGTAGACAATTATCTTAGTCAATAAGATCGTGTTCAGAATTTATGATGCTTAAACCACAATATTTTTTTTTCATTTATTGGCACCCACCTTCATAGTCCACGTCTTCCACTGCTTCTCTGAAGGTAAAAGATAGAATAGAAGCCACCCTCATCGTCTCCTGAATCACCCTCACCGTCGTCGGCATCCGTTTGGTATCCGCCCAGGTTAGCGAACCATCCCCGTCTTCCTCCTCCTTCTCTTTGCTCCTCATGATCTCCTCTTGCTCTTCCTATATAACAAGTAAACCAACGCTTGTTATCACACTTGGGACTAGAAAGAAAATCGAAGACGCAGAAGAAGAGAGATATTAATGAGTAAATTACTGAATAATCTTACTGTGACTGCTCCTAGAACACTTGGATTCTCTCCAAGATACTTGACAATCCAAGTGAGAACGCTGGCGGTGGTGTCTCTTGCCGCAAAGACCGACCCGACGATGTTATCAACAATCTGCTCATCCGTGAGCTCTTCTCTGGCTTCCATGAACGACCCAAGCAAGTCATTGGTCGTCTTTAACTTCCTCTGCCTTCTTGATAAGATAATCTTGGCTACTATTTCGCCAAGTTGCTTCCTTGCCTTCATTGCCTTGTTAAATAAGGTCCCTGGGAGATTGATGGGCATGGAGTTGTAGCCATTCTCCAGTGTGTAGTAACACTGCTTCAACTCCTCCACGTAGCACACCTCATCCTTTCCGAAGATAGAGTTCAGTGCCACGTTGAATGCGTACTGCCAATCATGGAGAAAAATTTGGAACCAGATTTAAGATTTTGTTTACATATATATATATATATATAGTATTGGAGGGTGTAGATTTGAATTCTCAAGATATTTCTTCTTTTTTTTTTCTGTACATACATCTTTAATCGTGTGGATGAAAGTTCTGTGGAGCTAGGCCAGAAGGAAATGATTCCTTTCTATATATATTATCTTTTATACATTCTACGTTTTTAACGTACCCTATTTGTTTGGAAGTTAGAATATATTTTATTTCCATTTCAAAAGGAATAAAAAAAGTTAAATACCTATTATATCTCTTCATTGATTTTTCTAAGATCTTCCTCTAAACTGTAAATCCTAAATAATGCTTGGATATTTATGTCATTTAATGTCTGTGGTTAGGTTAAAATAATACTGGAGCAACTTCCAACTACCTAACTACAAGAATGCAGGATCAAATGGAGCAAAAAAAGCGTCGTAAATCATAAATTTTCCCATGATAATATTATGGAATCGAATGAAACCAAAGAAGAAGTATAAAAACTGGGGCCATTGAGCTTACCGTTTTCATCTCCTGGAAGGTGTTGATCATTCGTCCATCCCATGAGCGGAGGGTGCGGACGGCGATCGCCTCGACGCCGGCCACCGTGGACCGGATGGCTTCGGGCATGAAGGCGCGAAGTACGAGGCGCCTCAGCCGGGCGTGGTAGTCCCCTTGCTGGAAGAAGATGGCCTGCCGGCCGAGCATCCGCTCCTTGCTCACCGGAAACGTCGGCTTGAAGAGGTCGGCGCGCGTCACTAGCACGAACCTCGCCGCCGCCGGGCTCGCCACCATCACGCAAGGGCAACCCAATATGTGGGTCTTAAAAATAGGTCCATACCTAATAAACAAACAAACAACCACCATCACCATCATCATCACCACCAACCCCAAGAAATGATAGAGATTAAAAATATATATATTATTACTATTCCAATACTTACATTTGCATGCATGATTAACGAATGCTCATAATCTAACTATGCGGTATAATAAACCAACAATGTATATATCATACTAGTAAGATAAGATCTACAGAGCCCTCCGGATCGGACCAGAATAAGTAATTAATAAAAGTATACGAACCTCCTAATCCTGAGGGCGAAGAAGGTGGTGGGGTTCTTGTTGGCGTAGAGCTGGAAGGTCTCTCCAACATAAGGCAAGCCCATGGAACCCGGAGGAAGACGCAGCTTACGATCAGCAGAAGGCCGTGCAGAGAAGAAGGCCTTCAGGAGCAAAGAGTAGAGGAGGTAGACGGCGGATAAGAGAAGGGATAGAGAGAGAAGCATGTGAATGGTGGTAGGAATAGTAGCAGTCCTATCACTATCTACGCACTTCATTCTATATTAGCTTTCTTTCTTCTTTTTTTGGCAAACTATTTAGATTTGTTTGAGGGCGATGAGGAGCGTAAGGGGAGGGGAGATGGGTATTTATAAGCGGTGAAGTCGAATCTAGGGGCGTAGTAGATACAAGAAGAAGAGAAAAAATTTGATTGACTAAGCTACGAAGAATTAATCATGGGATTTAATCAACCTTTAGAACAGGTTTAACGTAGGAGAGCGGCACGTGGAGGGAGCACGTAAGACAGCCGTTGTAATCTGTTGACTTGGAAATCTGAGTAGATTTGATTTTAGGGGACGAGATTTTTCTTTTTAAAATTAAGAGGGATTTTAGACGGGGAAAATTAAAATCATTAAAAAAAAAAAAGGGGAGCTGCTTGCTTTGTCGTGTTGCATGCGCTGTAAAAACCTGCAGTGCTTGTTGAGGATTGATACTCCCTTAATTTCCAACCAACTTCTATAGAATTGATAGGTACCTTTCCCGTGACCAAGTAGGTCATGAGTTCAACTCAAACCCTAAATAATAGTGTGAAAAAATTATCTGGTAGTTAGTGGTTTGGTGGCTTAGCTCGATTCGGTTGATTATTCGACAGCGTAGTTGGTTAGCTTGGAGGAACAGCTCGACATCGGTTATATCCGAAACTTTTAAAATAGTAGTAGAGAAGTAAAAATATAAAATAATTTAAAAAATAATAGGTAGGAGGGCTTGAGGAGTTACGCACGTGGAAAGATGTGCTCCTCTAAGGAGTAAAGGACACCTGGAGTGGTTTGGAGCATGCACATGAACTCTTTTTCCCGAATGGTTAATTAATCCCACCCCGCAAATATTCCTCCGGTCGCTATCCCAATTTGGTGAAAGAATTAATATACGCTATCCGTATACGAGTCCACCAATGGAGCTTATCCGCCTGTTCCAATCCGGACTCCGGAGCGAGGATAAAGAGCGGGGGAGGGGAGGATAACTTTGTCAAGATCCACGCGTCCACCCCTGGATAAAACCTTTGACGTTTTGCTTTTATTCCCATGTTCCAACTTCCAGCCTCTCCTTCGATCTGGATTTAGATCGATCGATCGAGACGTAGAATATCCACTCACTGGCTTTAAAGACTTAGACCTCCTCCTCCTCTTCCTCTTCCAATTCTTTTTTTTTTAATTATTATTCTTTGAATAAGAAGAAGAATAAAAGAACTTAATCGTGATTTTTTATCCTCCCCAACCTTTATCCCAATCGAATCTCTGTACTATTTGGTTCGTTTTTCCACGAGAGGCTAATTAATTTAAACTCAATAAGACGACGTGCAAAATAATCTATCTTTCTTTGTTAAAAAAGGTTTAAGGAGCAAGCAAAGGGAGAGAGAGAGAGAGAGTACAGTAGTAATGTACAAATGATGATGCTTGCAAATGCCACCTCATCCATAATAATTTCCAACCCAAGTCATCCGATGACTTTTTGGTAGGTCTTCATCCAGAAAAGTCATGTGTGCTACATAGGAATCAAACTTTGAACTATAGGCTATAGGCAGCTGCAGTCATTCTAGAAGCATAAGCATGGTATAAGATGTGCCAAGTGTCTGAAGGCACAACTCACTCTCGCATCAAGATGCATGTGTCGTGTGTGTACTCGTCCTTGCTGCGTTATGTTACAGTGGACGTAAAAGTCATCCAGGATTAACTTATTGGACAAAATGTATGTATATGATGTGACGCAGATAAAATTTTATCCTATGTTATCATACCTTCTTATATTTGTTGCAGTCTTACCTCTGTTGTGTTGGTATTTCAGCACATCTTAATCATCTTGGATAAGGAGATTATAAGCCCCTCAAAACCTAGGCAAAAAATTATGAATGATATCCAAGATCACAAACAAATTATTTAAATAATCGTATGGTTATA
Organism: Typha angustifolia; assembly: GCF_048772165.1. Taxonomy (NCBI): domain Eukaryota; kingdom Viridiplantae; phylum Streptophyta; class Magnoliopsida; order Poales; family Typhaceae; genus Typha; species Typha angustifolia. The sequence goes on along the minus strand of NC_133246.1, from coordinate 4,017,917 downwards.
AGATGGACTTACCGCTCACCGGCCGATACCCATAACTATATCTGTAAGATCTTGCTTGCTTGCTTGCTCGCTCGAACGAATGATGTACTACTTGCGTGATCGATTTTCAATCTCAATAACTCTTGAGTTTGATGCTATCTTCTCAACAGCCGTCGAGATGAAGTCATTCAAAATTTGAACTAGATGGGGATGTGTGGAAATCTACATTCAATGTCTTTCATTACAGATACTCCAAAAGCTATGATGGTGATCTCCAATAGTCTCCAAAAATGATAGATGAAATGTCTTAAGGTTAGACTAGAATTCACTTATATATAAAGTTTTGAAAAGCCCATCGAGTCCAAGTCTTAGTTAGCCTAAGCCTAGAGTTGGCTCCTTTGCTTACTATGTTTGATTTAGTTATTTACATATTTAACTAGTTTGAGTCTATGTATCATTATTCAATTCGAATCGATTTATGACATGCTTTAGTTGAGTCCTAGTCGAGTATATTAGTTGGGTTAGCCTTTATAAATATGTGAAAGGCAATCCTTATACTTGAATGGAACCTAATTTAATCTTCTTCAACCTTGTCTTTAATCTCTGACTTCTCTCTCGCCCCTCATCTCTCTTTTTTCTAACTATCTCTACCTCCTGAATGACTCATCTTGCTCGCCACCACTGTCTACCAACCAAAGTTGTTAAAACATTTCTACATCCGAAACCCCACTATCCACCTTAATTGGCCACCATATTACCACCACTATTAACCCATGACCGGCTGCCCTCTCTAGTTGCACCCCTCCATTAGACCAAAGTCTTAGCCACAGCCTCCATTTAGCCACCACCAGTCCTAGCTAGTTCACCCACCTTATTCGCCACCTAATTGCCCTCCTCTTTGATCTAAACCACCTAGAAACCCTAATTAGTGTTGTGTCCAGTCCAAGTAGACCATCTCTAGCCCCCTGGCATCCCATCATGTACAACAGACATAGCCCAAATCCTAGCCAACCCAATGCAACCCATGCACGCGTTAGTAAGTCTAGTCCAGAGCTTCTACATGTTTGAGCGCTTTCCTCAGCCCAAATTCTAGCCCACCTCCATACCAAATTTCACCCTCAGACTACACTGCAAAAGACCTGAACCAGCCCAAACCTCTAGTTGATCCAACTAGACCCGAGCCGATCCGTCCAGTCTAGATCTTTCTCATTTTTGACTCATCTCCAACCCTAAACCTCGTGTTCTCTCTATAGAAAACTCTTAATAAGACCTTGACTCGTCTTCTAGTCGAGCGGTAGATCTCATACGATATAAGACACACACCAAAAAAAATCTCTAGCCGATCAGAAGCGATCCAATCAATCAAACTGGGACACCCAAGGCGAAAGACATTCCTCCTACTCTTGTCCTTTTTATAGAATCATAACCTAGGATTATAACACAATGATCCATGACATCACTCCAAAAATACTAAAGGTCCAAAATATGTAAGTGTGTGTAAAGGCATTTGGAGTGCGTTCATACGATAGCAAATTGTCCCCCTTTTTCACCCAAATTGATCCGGGACAAATTTTCTAAGGCTTGTGCATCAAGGATTCTTTAATTTCCGCACCCAAAGTCAAGACTATATGCCTCCACAACTCAAACACAATCTAATATTTTAGATCTTACTAAACTTGGTACGGAAAATCTATTCCACCCTACCAATTGTTTTCATGATCGACAATATCTATAAAGTTTTTGGAAAAGAAGAAAAGAAAAAGGTAACCATAAAAGTTAAGGAGAAGAAGTCCAGTGGACAAATTAGATTTTGGATATACTTGCAACCAACCAAAGATATTTCGGGGATATGGCTTAAAATATATATATATATATATATCCCTCTCGTTACGCTGCTGAGTTATTTAATAGAAAAAATACAAACCTAAGTTTAATTTATATGATAAATGAGAATAAAACAACTTAATTATGAAGTTGGTGAATGGGCGAACTCAATGCAATGGATTTTAGTGTTGAAAGAGCTATCCAACCATGACATATGGCAAAAGATATCGATATCTCACTCATATACATGTCATTTTCCCATTATTATCATTCTTCCCCCCTTTGCTAATTTTCTTTTTTATGCTACTCCATGTCCAGGGCAAATGCACCTTGATATTTTTTGGGCCAAGAGGGACCCTAGATTTTGAATATATTCCTACCTTATAAAGTCATAAAATAAAATTATTCCTACAAAAAATATTTAATTTTTTTTTATATAAAATGTTAAACGACACGTTCTGCTACACCGAGATGTGTTATTATTATTTTCGTAGAAAGAGTATGTGTGAGTGCTATAACTTATAAATGGATATATATTAATTATTTTTTTCTAAAACAAAGTTTAGTGCATGATTTAATCCTAATTAATTTAACTATAATTTTAGTACAATTTAAAAGCTGGAGTATTATTCTATATATATATATTTTTTAATCACGGTAGATGCAAAGCTTAGTTGATACTAATAAAAATTTATAATTTGATTAAAAAAAAATTTCTAGCTCTGCCAATGGGGATGTGTGTTATGAAAGTAGGAGCAGAAGATTAAGATACAACAAGATATATTTAATGAGGTAGTTGACGTGCAACTCTCACTTAGAAGAAGGTGAAGAGGTGAGATCCTGTTAGATAAATCTTAATCTTAATCTTAATTGCAATTGTAGCTAGCCTATGTTAATTAGGATAATATATAGATAATATATAATGAAGATGTCGATGCAATGCAATTGGTTGACATCTACTTCCTATTACGTACGTGTCCTAACAACCAATATGATGGGTAGAAGCAAGAAAAAGGTGCTTAATTATGCATGGAATATTGGGCCCATGCAGCTAATAGATAATTAATAGAGCAGGGATTATGCAAGTAAGTATTCGTGCATGCATGCACTTCCCTTATTCTTTTTTGGAGAGAGAAGTGGAAATTTAATAATTAAACTAATGCTGCTACTTTAGTCATTTAAGATGGAGAATAGAAAATAAAATTTGAGTGTGAATCATAATATATCAATAGTTTGTGGTGCAAAACATTATCTTTCTTTTTTTTTCTTCTCCCAACTAGATATATTATGCTAAGCATGTGTTGGAAGTGGCACTAAACCCTTTGTCTAGCTTGTAATTAGCTTATCTTATGATTTATAAATAAATAAATAAAATTTGCTTGTGGACCTTCTAAAGCCTTGGGCTCCTCATCTATTCCATGTGATACTTACAAGGCCCAACTTAGGCTCCAAATATTTAAACGAGGCCCAAGAATTGGACTGCGTTTGAAGCCTTATTTACTTCACGGGATTCTTAGGAATCATATCCTATATTTTATTTGTTTTGTGATTCGTATTCTATCTTTAAAGATTTTGTAACGTGACCATTTCTTTTTCTCTATAATTTTTATTTAATATCCTGACGTTATTTTGACTAACTAATATCGATTAAATTACTAAATACCCCCACTATTATCTCTTGTTTTCTATCCCTCTACTATCTTCTCCACCTACTTCCTTTGTCGCTGTCGCCACCACCTTTCCTCATCTTCCCCCTTCCTCCTCATCATCATTTTCTTCTTCTTCTTCTTCTTATTCTTTTTCTTCTTGTTTTTTTTGGGAGATAGAAAAAAAAAAAAAAGAGAAGAGAGAAATAGGATGAAAAAGATAAGGGTTATTTAAATTTTATTTTATATATTATAGTGGAATATTCTTTTTTTCATATCGTCAGGTTACAAAATAAGTATTACAGGAAAAAAGGATCGGGTTATAAAATCATTAAAGACGATGTGTGAATCATAAAATAGATAAAATATAAAGTGCGATTTGTAAAAATTTCTTTGATTTATTATCCATTGGGGACTTCTTTTTAGTGATAGAATATGGTTATCCCAATGGATAGAAAAAGAAAAAAAAGTGGTTTCTTGAAGGTTATAAAGAAATGAGAGAGGTGGAAAACTTGAACACTATTTGAAAGCTTTATGATCTATTGACTTACACGTTACAACAATAGGAATTGAGCTTTGCAAATCCTTATATTAGTTTGTGTCAATAGAATACCCTCTTTAGGAAAATATATATATATATATATAGAATATTTCTATATCCTCTGTGCACTTTTTCACATGTTTTCCTATGCAGTAGCTTTGTAGCTAGCGAGTTAAGTATCATGTTTGGGAAAGTATACTATTTGGGAAGTATCCTATGTGATACGTTTCAGACCATTGACGGCGGCTCCTTATGCTGGTGATCTCTTCCTTCTGAATCCAAGCTTGTGCAGTAGTGTATCGAAGACCTACTCATCGACGCCACCGCCGGTTGCGTCACATACATAAACCATAATATAAACACCACCGTGACAATAACTAAGGCAGCTGCTCCGGCGAAAACTCCATTATGGACGATATAACATTCTCCATCCATCCAACCTTTACCGTAGTATTGCCCAATGTTCATGCTAGACGCAGTCGCCAACAGTGTGATTGCCAGTGCAAAGGTAACCCTACAATTAATATGCCATGAATCTCATCAAGAAGTTAAAAGAGATGAAAGAAAGAATAAAAAGGTGGAATAGTAATCAACTGAGATGTATAGATAGTTTTTCTTTTTTATTCTAATTACCAGGATAAAACTAGTAGGACGATGGAGACTACTCGGGTGGTATTATCGTTGTTGTTGGATTTGTTTGTGGAGCGAAGGCTGCCGAGGGCTGCTGCTGAGGTACCAACCACCTGAGCCAATGATAAGCAAATGATTGCTGCCATTCCCAACCCGAAAGCTGAGCTCCTGGGGAGAGAGCAGAGGCTGCCATCCAGTTTCATGTCTTTTGCCTTTCAACATTGTTTTCAATCCAACCAAATCTGAAGTCAGAAAGATTTCTGAATAGATTTTTCTAAATGACTTCGATCTTAACTTATCTCTCGTATACTTCAATCTTAAATCATTCAATCCCTTCCAAACAGAGATATCGTCTAATTTAAAGATGATAAGAATTAAGTGCTTACTTAACTTTTAAAGTACAAGAAAGTTAATTAAGTCGAGCTAAATCGAGAATAAATTATAGTTTGCTCTTATTTAAAAGTTAAGTACCCTGTGGTTTTATCAAGGGTTGAAATAGTTACTGTGTTCTTATAGAGAGAATAGCTATCAACCACAACTAGAGTCTGTAAGTCAAATACTGAAATATGAAATGGATTAGTAGAAAACTTCTTCCAATCCAATAAAAACAACAGAAAGAGAACTCACCTTCAACTTCTTGAATTCGGCGGCCAGGGAGCAGGAGAAGGCCACCATGGTAAGCAGCAGCACCATTGCTACCCTCCAATGCCCAAACCTCTCCATCAAAAGAAGAGAAAAAGAAAAGGAAAGAAAAATTCTATATCTCTGGATAAGGATGCTATGTTATCCTATCAGGGCTTTTGCCCAAGGAGGAGGGAAGGGATGCTTGGCTTTCTAATCTCTCTTCTCTTCTCTTCTCTTCTCTTGTGGAATTCCCTTTCCTCCTCTTAAGGATTAGGATCTCCATCCTTGGATGGAGGGAGTGGGGGGCATTGACACCCCCCCCTCCCCCTCTTTCTTAGAAGGAGAGGTGGTCAACTGCTTGAGGATAGTTGAATTATTCGATTCCTATTCTAAAGAGAAAGGTAGAGAAAAAGATGAAAAAGAAAATGGGGGTTGAGTGGAAGAATCTTTTTAATTAGTGGACTAGTTAGAGCTTTTCTACATATGTATGCCTCTATCTGATAACAATTAGACCCTCGTTTGGGAATAAGAAATCATGATAACTGATAAATTATAGGATTGATATTTGATAGATATGATTCGAACATGTTATAGTCTATTTTTTTTCTTAATAGGGTTAGCATTTTTATCGAGTCTATGATAATACTTTCGACGTAAAAAATAATTTATCCCAAATATTCTAACCAAGTCGTCCAAAGTCAAGAATCTTATGATAGGAAACCTCTCAAGGTATTAATTTTTATTACTAATCAAGGGAGTCTGTGATACACGGCAAAGGCATGTCTTTTTCTTCCTTTAGTCTTCTTAATCTATTTATTATTATCAACTATGGCATAGTCTTTCTTCTTCCTAGTCTTAATCTATTTATAGCCATGATGTTATGATATATTATCAATTATTGACAAAGGTTATAGATTTATATTCACCGATTGTGATAATTCAGTAATCCAATCTATATATTACAGAGAGTTAACCCTTATATTTCGTTTGTAATTAGCTATCAAAACTTAATCAGCTCGAGGATAAAATAACTGAGATAAGAATATAATCTTGACCTTCAATGTAAAAATAATTCATCCCAAACAATCCAAATACATAAAACAAAGACCAAAGTCAAGAATCTAATAGAAAGAAATAATTTGATTGATAACTAATCGAGAGAGCCCTGTCTTCTTAATATAATAATATGCCCTAATAATGAAGCACTGTTGTTTAATTTAGTGGATCTATTGATGGTTAAGGAGATAATAAACAACGTTAATTAAAGAAGCAGGCGTGATGAGAGAATCAAATTTGACGACGTCTTTTGGCGACAGGATTGACTTTTGGTGTTCCTTTCTTTCTTCTTCAAAGCCTGCGGGCTTTGACCAATAAGGAAATGATGATGCTCCGAGGTCTAGTGTTGCATGCCAACTTGGAATCTTGACACTCTTAAATGCTTCTCGATATTTTATTAAGTAATGATTAATAATGTTTGGAAATGGGAATCCTCTTTCAACTCTTCAATTAATATTAATATTATCCGAACCTTCTGATGTTTTTTCTAATGATGCTTCGCCGTATTTTATTAAGTAAAAAAGATTATAATTTATTATTTACTTGTCTATCTAACTATCTAAATTTATTATTTCTTATATAGAAATAATATAGTAATAAATTGTAATCCATCCTAATTCCTATAGCTGACTGTGTGGGCACCATAGGATAATCCAGTCCACTACTATTTACTAAACATAACGTGGGGGTGGCCCATGAGATAAAGAGATAGTAATACCATGAACCAACTCTTGTTTAGGAACTCAAGCAACAAAATAACCACTTTTAAAAGCATACCAAAAGCACTCATATTTGCAATTGACATAAGCAATTAGGTTGCTTTCCTCTTTGTCAATGTCGTCACCATCCCAAATGCACTACTTCTCTTCCTTTTCTGGCTTGCCTCTGATCATCAGACTTACAAACAATTGCAGTGTATGTTGATCACTTTTGTTTTCTTTAAGTCGTTTCCTTTTCTAATTCCATTAACACTGTGTAGACAAATTAAGAAGAAGGTAAAATAAGGTTTAGATTCATCCTCCAGTGTTTGCTTCTTGTGGATTGTCAACACTCCCGGTGTTCGCCGCCGCATCGTCCATGGTAACGTCGGGAGTTGCACTGTTACTGTAATCAACTGTGGTGGTTGGAGAGGTGGATTGCATGCCAATAGCTTCCTCAGTTGCATTTGACACAGGCACCGTTGTCACCTCGTCTGTGTTAACATCCATCAACTTTCGCTGCTTCAGTGCCCTTTGTGCCACCAGATTGCTATCCTTGGATGTGCTTGCTGGAGAATCCTTCTGCATAGCCACAGATCCTGAGGCTCTTGAGGCTTGAAGTATCTGTAGCCGGTAATCTGTTTCCGGACGCCTACATACCTTTCTCAGTGGTACTATTTCCTGTGAAATTAAGAACTTGAAAAATGACGTACTATTTCACATGTAAAATTAAGAACTTGACGAAACTCTATTAATTGATGAATATGAGATCATATTTTCCTTCATTTATTGAAACAGCACAGATATCATTCTGAAATGGTTAGATAAAACTCTCTCTTAAAGCATGGAGGTATCAAAAAGGTATTCTATTCCGTTTGTTTCCTTTCGTCCATACAAACAGCATAGATATAACCATCAAATAAAGTGTGGCAATAACAAAAGAACTATTCTATGTCATGTATTTAGGAGAGTGGTTTTCTATGATCTACAATCCTCTTTCAATAGCTTAGGAGCTCTTCTAAACTCACTGAGCCAACATTTTGCTTAAACTATGCACACCAGCAGATATTTGACATCCATGCAACCATTCATTTCAGAATGATATAAGACGATCTACTTTCCAGATGAGAGAAGAAATTAGTAGCTGGTTACTATGATATCAAAAATCACATACTCTAACTGATGATTCACCCATACCAGCATAATCATCTGTATGTTACATCTAAAAGTTAACAAGTTTGGAAATTCATGTAACCTTCATAAAATTTTCTTAGATATACAACCATAAAGATGAAGAAGAATGATGATATATTGTCATAGCAAGTGGTGCCCATCCCTAGGGTACAAACATGCCAAAAAATTATATGTAGACAATCTCAACTGTGGCTAAAATATACTAGAAAGAGAAAAGACATCAAAATAAAGCTCCTTAGAAGGAGACACATCCTGCAAGAAATTTTTTTAATAGCAATAGCATCTCAAAAGGTATTTTTCATCACCGCAAATGGTCAAAGTACATGAGTTGACCTCCTCTTTTGTATAAATATTTAGAAACTTTGTTGTGGGATGGGTCCCTTCCTTAGTTGTTTTTAACTTCTTCGGGATTATCATCTGTGGGGTCATCATAGTATATGGTTGTCATTGATATGGTAAAGGCAAAAACAAATTGCCAATTCCACTTATCAGCTAACTCACCCTTGTGTAAAATCTGTCCTTGTATTGTCATTGTATCAAAACTTGTATACTGAGCATTTTATGGATCTTAAACAAATATAGCAGAGCAGTTTTATTCATAAAAAAGGAAATTGCAATTCTTGGATTCTAGAAATTTCATGGTATATACTGGCATTCATCTTTAACCGGATCTATAGTATAGAATATAGAAAGAAAGTACCTCGGACTGATCATGATCATAACGAACTAGAAATCTGCATCGACATCCTCGTACATCATGTCTTCGCCTTTGTGCATCAAGGACATGGGCATCGAAATAGAGAGCCTGCTCTTTTCCTTCCTGTTACATTCACAGAAAAAAGCTAGCAAAAATTAAAATCAACTTTTCTTGAATTATTTCAACTTCAATTGTGGAAGTACAAGAGTGCCTTTGAGTTCCTCAAACTGCATCACAAAAAATAACCAACTATTGTTCATTTCTAATATCGTAAAGGTGCTTCAAGAAGGGGAAACGAACTCCAAGCATTCAGGTGCATTCAGGTCTCAGGTCTTTACTGGCAATGATGAAAAAGCTATGCAGTTAACAATCTCAGCTCTCATAGATCTAATGGATAACATGAACAAGACATCACACCATATTCAAGCTTGAGATTTAACCAAAAGATATCCAGCAAACAGACAGTGCCAAGAAGTCATCAATAAAAGGGCTTTGACTGAAGGCTCATCTACTTAATGAACAAAGTAGCAGATTCGGCACCAGATACACATTATTTGCAGCACTTGGACATATCAAGAATACGAATCAGTCATACCGTACTATTTCTGCATATTTCAGAGGAATGAACTATAATATTCTTATTCAGTAATATTTTTGCCTCTTCTCAGTGTATCTGAGGATGCCCACATGTAGCTGGAGAATAGCATGCATGTGCACGAGACAAAAAGTGGACTCCGGTAGAGAGTGAAATTTTAGTGAACATCTAATTAATTCTCATACAAAGAGTACGACTAGAGTTCTTGTTTGTTGAGCACAAGATTGTAATTAATGTAAACTTCTATTCACATAAAACAATTAAAAAAATAGAAAAGAAACAAAGAAGCCAATAGTACCTGAAAACAAAGTATGAGATCACCCGGAAGTACGGCAACACATTCTGCAGCTTCACATGGAAGGGATCTCTGCCTCACACACTTCCGCACATTGATCCATTCGTCCTCTTCAACACCAAAGCCTGAAAAGCGAACCAGAACTTCCTGACACAAGCAGAAAAATAAATAGAAATTAGACATGATGGAAACTTCTGGTCCGTCTATTACCATTGTTTGCTACCATAAATTTCAGTACTCAGATTTGTCTCTTGAGTGATTTAGAAATCAATACATGCAATAGCATCAGATAACCACAGTAAAGAAACCAACCATTTGGTGGATACATAAAGTTTAATTACAATAAGTCAGTAACATTTTTATATTTCTAACAGTGCCAAATGACAATAATATGAAACAGAATAATCAATACCGGATCGCCTGTTTCAAACATTCTATGAGAAAGAAACACTGCAACATCATACCTGCATATGAAAAAATAATCAGCTCAAGTATAGGAAGCAGAAAATAGAAGACAATACTGACCATGCAGCAAATTTAACTATATTAAAACATATGAAAGATTGGCATTAAAATTCTCAGTGAAATACCGCATAGAAACCAATTAAACGGGGAAAAAAAGGTTTGAGGACAGTTATATCACAGATTATCCGTTACAAGATCTTTGGATCATCTGAATATGTTTTTTTTTCCCAGGGATAGATTCAATTCCTGAGCACTCAAGATTTTACTTCTGTACAACAAGGACACCGGGAATTTGGTTAAACAAGTCAAAATACCCTTGGCTTGTCAACACTCCTAAGTTTCTGAGACTGAGAGTACTTAGTGCACCAGTTAAATAGAAAAATATGATTTCCTAGTTTCAGGACCATACAGTTCAGGGTAAAGACAAAATGCTTTACATTATTACACATAGCAGGGTAAAGGATTACCCTGAAGGTAGTCTGTACTCAGTGCACACTTCCCGAAACATCCACAAAACTTGCTGCTCGAAATAACCTTGAATATCCTCAAACGACATATCTATACCTCATGTTGATGCGCATTGGCCAAATATCAACCTAGGTGATCGATGATTAGCAGCCAGGAACGATGTTCGCTACTAGGCTCAATGATTTTACATAAAACTAGAAGTACATGAGAGTAATGCCTCTCTGCCAAAAACATCCAGTGCCCTAACAAATCTTGCACACAATTGGCCACCTAGAGGATCCATAAATCTTAGACATTCTTGATCGCCCAGGGATCAGAATACAAATGGAAGAAAGCAAAAGATAAAACACTGACATGAATTTTTGAAAGGTAGCATGCAAAGTAAATAAAGTCTTGGGTACTTCCAGACCTCAGTTTTGCCTTAGTCAAGAGCTTAATTATTGCATAAGAAATGAAAATATCCAAGTAAGTTCACCTTATTTAGAGGTACAACCTGGAAATCTTGGTGTATATATTAATATGCTTTCCCAAAATGAAGCAAAAGATGGAATATAAGCCAATAACATCAAGTGTGTCTAGTATATCATAGAACTTGCAAATGGAATTATCCATGACTTGATTGCAGGGATGGCCTTAAGGTTTTGAAGTAAAAGCAGTTATCCAACAAACACCTTGATAAATCAACAAACATTTATAGCAAATATAGATTACCTACCATGCCCCATCTCTAGCTGATTTTGCTTCAAATTCCACCTGACCATTATCCAACGAATTTCTACCTGGATACCAAGGTTATGAGGAAATCATAAAGCAGCTATGATGCCCAAAAACATAGATGTTCATTCAAGAAAAGCCAGAAGATTTGGCAACCAATTGCACTGAAGATAGCAAAAGGTCCACAAAGCCAGTTTACATGAGCAGACTTTTTCTGCATAATAGCATGGCATGGATTGCATAATTGAGGGAAACATTAAGGAGATCAAGCTAACCAAGATAATTTCAAGCTCTGTTCATTTATAAGCAAGCAAAGCACAAGATTACCTGACAAATTTTCATGCTGAGCATGAAACAGATATTTTTAGTCTATATGTCTACACATTAAGTGATCCTCTGAAATGTATAAGCAGTTGTAGGACTGACACTGTTTTATTTTTTTTATCAAGTTTCAAATATATTAAATATTTATATATATAAATTTATTCAGCTTTTCTAGGTAAATTGAACCAATTACCAGAGCTTAAGTTGAAGCTTGCTCACCAACTGAGTTAATCAAGACACCGTTATTTAAAATTAGTATTCCAGAAGTTCAGAAAGACCTTTGTAGAATGAACTTCATTCAGCATTACGAGTTCTAAAATAAGCAACTCTCTCGTTAGAGATAGATCTAATGACCCAGAATACAAGCTTATAAAGTTGACAGTATAAAAATGCACACTTTACACGCAAGCAGGCATCCAAACAGCCACACAAGCTAATTTGAGCTGAGCTCAAGAAAACTAATGATTATCTCCAGCTTGGCTCCTTCATATGCATATGTCAGGAAGATATTTTTATATCCAGAGAACATATAAGCTAAAGAGTATGCGAAACACAATGTCCAGGTTAACATACTATAGACATTGATAAATTTTAAAAGATTTAACGAAAGATAGGCTGATTAGCTCTACAACATTATAAACTGGCAATCTGTACAATGCATCTACAACATTATAAACTGGCAATCTGTACAATGCATCTCAGATATCATACTAGTAGCATCATAATAAGCAATTGCGCAATGGCACTAATAACTTAAAAACTCTCTACAAAAAGACAGACCAAACACTCAGATAGATTCCATGGGTAATTTTTAACCTCCTAGTTACATAAAGATAACAGTTACCAAATGACAATAAATCCTTATATCCTACTTAATTGTCACATGAATGTATTCACCAATTGACTCTAACTTCAGAAATGCCTTCATCAATCTAAGCAGTATCTTCCCGGTGTTCCTATCACAGGTTCCTGTCTCCACCTTGTGACACCTTCCACTTTAAATAAAGTACTGTTCTTGTGTCTCTAAGGACAAGATTAAACTTTATCAGAAAATGACCTTAACTTGTCATTTCTTATTCTATCCATCTAGTACTTCCTCGTCAAGAGAACTCCAATTCTGTCATAAGTCATAACAACTGTAATGTCCTCCTCCAATTGAAAAATAGATTAAGAAATAGAGCTATAAACTTGGAATACCTTGTGATCATCTCTTTTCCTATTCTAGTACTTATTCTTTTACACATTTCTAATGTAGAAATTATCCAGTAAAAGTACAGCAATAACAAACACTGACCCTTTAGTCTCCAACTCTTTCATCTGTACTTAGTAAAGGGTTTGCATCCAATCAAGAGCTATGTCGGCTTAAATGAATATGACCGACTCTCCTTGGTGCAATATGTGATCCACGTTGGATATGTCCAAAGTCCAAACCATTATAATCAACTGTCATTTATTCTCTATCAATGCTACCGCTGACTTCATCTAATGTTATCATCATTACTCTTATCTTTCTTAGTAACAAGGATAGTGAGTATTGCCATTAGCCAAAAAGACTTCTCCTTCAAAAACTTAAAGCCAATCATGCAGGGGTTGAAACCCTAAGTTTCTTTCTCCCACAATGGTGGCTGGGGAAGGATGGAGCACTCTGACTTTCCCCTTCCTCCCCGCCACGGTGACAGTGCGACATGCTAGATGACAAAAGTATATCGAAGGCAACTCTCAAGCGCATCTCCATAAAGGATGACATGATGGTCTCAATACCACTGCAAGAGATACTTCTTGTGCCAGCAACCTATTGGCACAAGATGTGCCGCACATCAAGCATAGTGTAGGTTAGCACATAGATCCTTGCTCCAAATTCCAATAAATATAAATGCATAAATGTAAGGTACCAAGATTAGCATGCGTGCATTAATTAAATTGACCAAGCATAGCTCTTGAGAGAATCTTGAATGTAAATACATTGGAATGGGCAAAAGATTGAAGGGAATTTGTCAAGAGCATTACATAGCTCAAATGATTGGTTCTAAGATAACCACCTGAAGGAGCTGAAACTGGAGGAGCCACATTTCTAAATGAAAGTGATTCATCCCGATGCATAGGCGTAACACTTAGCTTCCCAGGTGCTTTACCCAATTTGGCCCTTTGTGCATATCTACGATTTTGAAACCAGTTCCACACCTGTAACAAACCTTAATAACTGGAAGTTTCTAAACAATCAAATAGTTGAAATAATAATTAAAATTCTCGTACCTGCTTCGGCTGCACAGAAATCTTTCCATTTCGTTCAGGGGACGCACTTAACGCAAATAACACTTTGTTGTTAGTAAGTCTCCTACTACATTGAAACTGTTAAGGGTTACCAAGGTAAAGTGCATGTTCGTGAATACCTAAACTTTTCAGCAAGGGCAGATATAACATGACGATGAGGTATTGCATTATTCACTTCCAGCAAGCGTGCTTCCATCTCCATGACCTTAAAAATGGAACCATTTTAAACCATAACTAGATAAATAAGCAACATCTAGGTACGAAACAATCATTACAAGGCTCTAATTTACCATACTTGCATTAATTGTGTCATAGAAAAAGGAAACGGTACTGAATAGTGAATATTATTTTCCAAAAAAATTCTATTATACAAACCAAACATTAAAAATAGAGAAAATAAAAGAGTTTTATCATAGACCTTCGTAAAAGATTCACTTTTTCGCACATATATCTCCTCCCAAAGATCTAACCTTTTTCCTAAATCTCGAGGCGCATTCGATGGGTAGAGCCTAGGAGTGTGCTCATAATCTGGATTTTGGCGTGACAAAAAACGCGGACAACACACATATATCAGCTCGCAATCATCAGCACAAGTAGGAATTGAGACCATAAAACGTGTAACTCCCAAAGAAATAACCCTCAGTTACCACCCATTCCTCTCACCACATCTCATTAAGCCGGGTAAAAACATCTATAAGCACGGATTAATTCCCAATCAAAGGGAGAGCAAGAGGATTCGAAGTTAGATCGCGAGGAAGAAGGAGAGAGGTAGGGTTTTGCATCCCGGGGGCGTCGTTACCTCGTTGGGGGTGAAGCGGAAGACGGGACCTCCGCCATGTGGGGGTCGACCCATCCGAGCCCAAAAATCCGAAACCCCCAAACCCCGAGATTGTGTGCTCGAGACCGCGACCGAGAGCGAGAGCGAGAGCGAGCAACGGTGAGGTGATGAAGCGATTTGTTATCTTTCGCCTTCGAGTCGACAACGGTTTACTTGGATCTACCATCTATTTCAAGTGTCCCATTTGGTTCACTCTAAACACCCACACGCGCTCGTCCGATTTGATTTCCTCTCTTCTCTTTTCTTTTTCTTTTTTCTCCTTTTTCCTAAATCCATCATTTAATCCATGGATAAAACCCGTGATGGATCACACACGATGCACAAAATAATGAAGGGCGGTGATTTCTTGGGGAACTTTTATTCAACTCCCTTACACACCATCCATTATCACAATTGGGATATTTTGGAGTAACACTAATATTTGATTTCATTATCACGGTCATTTTTTCAAATAGAATAGTATCAACTAAAATATATTTTATTAGGAATGAGGATGATTATATCTAGAAATAGATTTTTAATCTGGTGAAATGAACCAAGGAGATATATATAGCTTCAAAATACTAATAAATAATAGTTAGTAAGATATCATATAAAAATTATCCAAAAAATAATAGGTATGTGTATAAAAAAATATAATAAAAATATAGGATATTATTTCAAATTTTCCCTTCTTTATTTATCGAACTTAGAATTTTTTTGCTTTTTTTATCTCCGAAAATAAGAATAAAAATTAGGGGCGACAATCAAATGGGTTAATAAGAACATGATAAGATTATAAAAAGGTTTATTAGTATTATGAACAGATTTATTTAGGTTATAAAAGATTTTACTCAGATTATAAATGAGTCATTGGAATGGTAAATATGTTATTTAAGTTATAAGTAGGAAAAAGAGAGAGAACATTGAGGAGCTCCTAGTATTCTTCTAATAATGTGCATATATGCCAAGTCATGATCATCTTCCACGTCGAGGCAATTGATCGAGAACCATTACTTAATCGTAGCTAACTTGCCATATATATATCTACGCACGTCAAGCATCAAAATTACAAGTCCAACAACATATATATATATATATATATATATATATATATACTCTTTAAAACTTTATTTTATATTACTATGTCCTCCAAAGTATAGGAGTTAAAAACTAATAATAATAACTTCTCTCTCACTCTCTCTCTCTCTATTTATCATGGCACCAAGGTGGCAGTACTTACTCTGGGTCTCCATAGCAAATACAGAGTGGTGATGGTCTCACAAATATCACAAATTTTATTAGAAAAAAAGAAGAAAAAAAACCTTAGTAATATCAAATACGTACGTTCACATAGGAATATAGGATACTAAGAACATAGCAATTAGATATATAAGAAGAGACTAAGAACTAATCTCCTTGACACACAGTACTCCAAACACTACCATACCCACTAAACTTATTAACTCATCCATCATAGTTACGTACGTAAGTTCATGCATGGATAACAGGAGGGGATTCATGGCCGACGCTGGGGCTATGCCCGGGCGTAGTTGACTCCAACCGCGGACCTACATAGTCGGCTCGCAGGCGGTCAAGTTTTCCGTCGACTCCCAGATCCTTCGCCGTCGTCGTTGGCGGCAGTGGCGGCGGGAGGATTACTTGCATCTTTCTCGCACAAGCTGTGTGGAAGAGAAGCATGGCGAGTATCACAGCTGCAGCTGCACCAAAAGAGACCCTTGCAGTTGTCTTGGCCATGGATATATATATATATATATATATAATAAATATATATATCTATCTAACTGGAATGGTATAAGTTTAGTTGATAGTCTGGAAGAAGAGCAGCGAATGAAGAATTAGGATAACCCCAGGACCACCTTAAATACAAGAGTGTTCGATCGGCATCCAACTAATCCGTCTTTCACCCCTAGCCTCATGCATGCATAAAGTTGTCGTGTATCTGATCATATTGTCCTTTAACTTGTTGGGGCGTCTGAATCTGCATCTTTTTCCCCATGTAGTTGTATCTGAGGTGGACTTGCCAAAACTAGCTCAGACATGCAGATTAGCCATGGCCACAGGGCCAATGGCTACTGGATGGAATATATTTTGTGTCTTTAAAGTTGTAAATAGTTTCTTGGGTACGTCGCGATAATAATATTCTACACGTAGTGTATAATGCTTCCAAATTAATCTTCAAAGAGTAGGAGTGGGGCTTGAAGAGTGTGCATTAAATTGCTGAAGCATCTCCTCCCTTTTTCTCAAACCAGAAAGGAGGGGCCAAGTTGGAGGAGTTTTAAGTAGCAGTAGTGCTCTTATTTCACAAAGTAAGAGAATAAAAAGCATACTAAGGTTGTGGAAACCGAGGGAATATAATGATTAGTGTTCATGGAACACTATTTTAATCAAATTCTTTAGTTAAAACTTATAGTTTTAACACGTACGTACAACAGGCATCGTCTCATGACCCCCAACCAACTAAGCTAGGACGTTCTAGCTAGGAATATAATCTAACCGAACTTGATTTATACTTGTCTTGCAATCAGTTTCCGAGGCTATTAATTTTAGCTTATTTCGAGCCATTTGATTGAATCTTATGTGGTCTATATATTATAAAATCCAATCTTTCTTTCTCGATCCACAAGAGGTTGTTGGAGTATTCCGGCCCACGGATTATTGCTAATGGGAGTGGTTTAGTTTGAACAGTTCACATCATATCTTGATAAAACTTCTTTCTCATAGGTGTAGTTCTGATGCTGACATATAAGGCTTGTTTGAGCACCAACTTTAATTAAATTTTATTTTCCTCCTAACTCCTAACCAAGCTTTACTTCCTTTTTTTTGTGTGTTAAATATGACTTGGTAGGTGAGTTAGTTGTTTTGGTTCCATATGCTAATCCTTGTTTTTAGTTTACACACTCTCATAAAGAAGACTAGGAAAATTGATTAATAACATCATATATCTTTCTATTATTATTGTTCACACTCTATCATATGAATATATATATATATATATATATATATTATAATCTCTATATTTTACTTTTAATACCCTTAAGTAACTATTTTAAAGTTAAAGTAAAAGTAAGAAGGGAATCATATATATCTGAGGTAACATGATGAGATTTTAGATCTTTTAGTTTCTTATTGTTTTAAATAAAACTATATTCTCTATTCCATTATAGAGTTTTTTTTTTAAGGCGGTAGAAGCAAAATATAAGGTTCAATGACAAATATCTATATAATAGTGTATTTTGATAAATTTTCATATATATATATAGATATATACTAACATATAGTTTTTGCATTTAAAAAAGAGCACTATTACAAGTCTTTTGTAGTGTTTTTATAAATAACTATCAATGAGTAATGTAATGAGTAAAACATATAGCACATATGAAATTGATAGATATTAATAGGAGTAAAAGGACTTGCCAATCTTTTCTTTAATCAAGTCAAAACTCTTAGCTAACAAGTAAGTGGGATAAATCGAAGGTCATTCATCTTTTAGTGGATCTCATCTACTCGTCAAGATTGTTGCCTAATTATAATATGCTCTAAGCCATTAGGACAGGTTGACCTCAGTCACACCCAATTTACACATCAGCACGACACAAGCAAACACGTGTATTCTACGTCAGTCCTAGTGTATGCCACTCGTGCCCACGTGGCATTCACGGTACCCAGGACTTATAACTATAGATTTTGGGACTCCGAGCTTAAATTTAATTTTAAGACTTAAGAACTCCTTTGCTTAGGAACAAAGTCAATAAATATTTAATATTTTGTTAATTTTAAAATAAAAATTTTATTTAAGAAATAAACTACTTGTATTTTAAAATAAGAGAGTAATAATTATTTTTTATTAATACAAAGCGAAGAAAACGATGAAACAGATATTCTTTATTTATTATAAAGTAAGTTGATGGAATATATATTAAGAATAAATTAGTAATTATTGTTAATATGTGATATAAGATGTAATTTTAATAAATAGTATTTGTATTCTATAATGAGAGTTGTTATTTTAAAATAAATATATATTATATTCTAGAATAAAAAAATTAAATTGAAGACTAAATTGATCAGCAGGCTAACTGATTAATGAATGCAGCATAGTCTTGATTTCCCATATAACCCAACAACTGATCAACGCCGCTACTTCACCGACGCTAACGTCTCCATCCCGATATCGACGCCGACTTCTCCAACCCACCGCCTGTTATTCTTTTTTATTTTTTTTATTTTTTTATTTTTAATGTTATTAATTTAAAAAGACTCCACGTAATATAGTCGTGCGTGGGACCCATACAAGCTCCCTGAAGTTGATTAATATGATAGCATATTGAGTGAGTCGTTTTCGCAAAATCGAAGTCCCGTTGAAGGGTGTACATTTTTGCAAATTTCGTATCAGTCGTATATATTTTGTTGTTGTTGTGAATGAGTCGGTTGACTTTATGCGACGGCCGGAGTCGGGCTGGCCACGGACGGATCGCGATAGCGCCACCCGTCGTCGTACAAGCAGATCAACAGCAGCAAACCAAGATCTCCGCTGATCTTAAAGCACATAAGATATTGTGGGGGCCATCCGCCATCGGCCCACGTGGACTGGAGCCCCACTATTGGATATCAACATTAAGCCCCCCCCCCCCCCCCCAACCCCAACCAAAATTAAATAACTAATTCCGGGTCTTTTAAGTTAAACAGACAGAGGGGAAGGGGGAGGAGGAGAACGGAGACGCAGGGGAAACTAAAGAGGACTCTCCTCTCCTCTCCGGTCATCTTCCTCATCGAGACGAAACCCTAACCTTAGTCTCTTGATCATCCTTCTAGTACCCCCGTGTCCGTGGATTGCTCGGATGGGGCTTGAGTGCTTGACTCCTCCGGGTGATACGGTTCGTGCTGCGGCGGTCGGCTGCTGATTTGGAGCCGACCGAGATGGAGGTTCGTGAGATTAGAAAGGACGAACCCGGTCCGGGTTCGCCGTGGAGGCCGTGCGGGACGAAGGCTTTTCGTCCTTACGTCGATACCGGCGACATGCGTGTCGTCGTAAAGAGGCCTGTACGTCTTCTTATCTCGTTGCTTTTAATTTGATGGTGTTAATACTTGGGAAAAGGTACTGCCTTTTGTCATGGTCTCGATCGTTATCCTTTGATTGTAATTGTAGTTAGTAATTAATCATACAGAGCAAGTAATAGTCGCATAGGCTTCTAGCAGAATGTTAGCTTTCCTATTGAGTTTCTGATTGGAGAAAAGCCTATTTCGTATTGTTTATTTTCTTTTTTTTAGTGATATGTTTGTACTATGATGATTTGTATTGATTAAGGAAAGTACATGATCACCCGATCTTAGGTACCTTCTAATGTGTAAAAGCTCAAAATATAAACGCATCAATAAATCTGCACGCCCAAGTCTACTGCAGTAGTGAAAGAAACTTGAAGACTGAAATCTGTTTAACACTCTTGTAGGATGCTGTTTGATTCAGGAACAGCCAACATCATATTTTGAGATTCATCCTCTTCGCTTTTGCTTGCTTCATAGCTTGATCAGGTCGAAATTGTTATTATGTCACTTCTTGCAACCCACATGAACCCGAAAGCATCATGATCTTACTTTATATTAATTCCATTGGCATCCAACCTTTATATTAACTATGTACTGTCTAACAAAACATTTTCATAAGTAATCGTATCATGTCACATTATATTGAAAGTTATTCTTGAACAAACAGAGATGATTTCGTCCCTCCATCCAGCTTTCTTCAGGGTCTTAAATCACGAGAGATATAAGGATATCTTCCACCCCTTGACTCCCGCTGAATTTCTGACTAGAAGTTAGGTTGAAAAATTAATTTAAACTTGTCCATATTTCCTAGTTGTTACTTGTTGATACTGAAGATCTATATAAAAGCACTATTAATAACAGTATTCTTATATACTAAGTTGTAACAAAATTCCCAGACTTTTCTCACACTGAAAGAGCTCAGTAAATAAGTAGTTCATTAAACTGCTGTTATAGCAAATGCAGGATAATTATTTTTCCTTTGGATCCTTTTACATTAGTAAAAGCCAATTAGTAAGAACAATGTTTTAGATTCCTTGTATCCGTCACCTTGAAGAATCTTACTTTCTGCTGTTGATCATTTAAAATCTGATCATATTTAAGGCATAAGCTATAAGTGAAAAGGCCAAAAAGGTCCACTCTCTGCAGAAAATCAAGACCAACCACCTTTTGCAAAGGAAGCTTAAGTTTTGACATGTTACAGATGAGATTCTAATATTTTATTTATACGAATGGTGGTGGATCTCAATGTAATCAATGCATAGTTGGAGCCAAGATCCATAGTCGAAGTTCTTTTGCATCCATCTTTTAGAAAATATTATCCTGTCTTAGTTTGCGTACACAATTCCTTCTTTTTTGTTCTAAGAAGGTGAAATAAAATGAACATTTCAAGTTTCATGCTTCATTAGTTCTATATACTGCTAAATTTTTTAATGTTTAATACTTACTGATGACCTATATCTTCAAAATTTCTTTTCTAGATTTTCTTATACTATAGGACTGTAGAACTACTTGAAAGTTGGAAGAGTATCAATTCCTCTTCCAGGAGGACATGTGAGAACTGAGAAGTGATTAACGTTATGGCCTACACATAATATATGAAGGTTGCATGCAGAGTACTGTTGAACATAATTACGCAGCCATGATACCTGTCTTTAGAGTATACGTATGCATTCCAGTTAATTGCAATCACTTATACATGCATAAAAAACCCTGAAATGTTCTTGTCCTTGTAGTATGTTCTTATGAATGAGGATGTAAAACTGAATGCAATTTTCAATCATGCAGCTGGTGGCAAGATTGACTAACGATATTGTTCGAACTTTCCAAATTTGCAATCCCAATTTTAAATATTCAGAGGCATTCAATAAGCGCTACCTTACCAATCCATCTGTTGGAATGCTGAATGATGGCTACGATAATGGAAATTCAGATCTCATTTTACATGTGAACTTCGTCTTGGTCAATTTGAAAACAAAACGAAGGTTTGATTTTGTATCTTAATGTTAATCACTTAATCTTGTGTTTTACAGCATCCTCTTTTCTCTTTCTCTATTGCTGCTTACTTATAGTTTTTCTTCTGATTCTGTGTGCTAAATTTCATCATTAGGGCTGTTTCTTTCTGTCAGATCCATTTGTCAAAAGGTATAGGGTGGAAAAGAAAACTGTTTACCAAACTTTGAGTGTGGTTGCATATTTAGTTTCCAAGATTAGGGCCATCCATCCCTTCGATTCATGGTTCAAATTTCTGCTAAAACCCAAGCCATTTTGGCCAACAAAGATTTTGTCTCAGTGGAGACTGCTAGGTCCATGCCTTAAGCTGGAGAGGGACCGAATTTGTTCTCAAGCTTGCTGGTGTCAACTGATTTCAGGCTGTTAATCACATGTTCACAAAAATGACTATAAGAGGCTTGAAACTGCTAGATGGTTAAATCCTAGGAAACTGCAAGATTGAGCTCCTTTCAATTGCTTTCTTCTTATGGTCCTAATCCATAATCTCCATGATTATTATCTTTGAAGATTTGTGGAAACTCTACTACCGTTCTGCTGTAGAACAAGCTTTGGTGCTGTCATGAGGGGCCAAGGGTCTGTTCTTGTGTCAGCACCTCTTTTGCCAGATCCTCGTCCATGATAGTTGACATTGCTCACTTGATGGTAGCAGAACTGTCGCGGTTGTAGACAGCATATTCATTCCATGGCTGCCTCTTCTCCTCGAAGGAAAAGACTTTTTCTTTTCTTTAAGAGAAGACAAGAATGGAAAGGAGGATGTACTTAATGTTTGGAAGAGAATGATTAGGTTACTAGAGGATATGTGTTTTCTTTTCCTGATATTTTTCTATCTTGTATGGCTGATGCTTGGAGCTTTTGTGCTCTTTTGGACCTCAAGATAGGTAGATACTGATTAGACTTTAGAGTTGGTAACTTGGTTTACAAATTACAACTCAAAGACTCAATAAGTGCTCTATGGCTTAAATTCTACCAAGTAAAACTCAGTTCTCTATAGAGAAGGCTTTTAAGGTGTTCTCTTAGGAAACAAGTTGGAATTACAGCTAGAAAGAATTATGGCTTAGTTAGGAAGTGAATGGAGGGTACAGGGAACCAATAAGTGCTCCAATTGAAAGTAGGATGAGGATGCCTCCCATAAATCAAATTCTAGAATATTTTTAGTGTAATATGGGCAACCCATATCTGAGAAAGTTTAATTTAAGTTATCTTTATGAAAGAGGAAGGTTCCATGCCTACATTGCTGTCCTAAGAAACCTAATTCATTTTCCTAGGCAACATATATAGAACTCTCTGACATATCAATGTTAAGGAAGGGCTACTACTAGGAATCAGGATATTGACCACCTTTTTCACATAGCTATCTTTCTTGTACATCTGAAAATTAATAGCAAATAGTACTTAAGGAAATTCTTAGTTCAATTATTTTGTTAATTTACTAAGAAATGATTAATTGTTTAAAAACTAGAACATATAGTAAAAAATAAGTCAAAGAGGACATATATAGGTGAAGTTTTGAGTGTTGGCATGATCAATAATATTTGTATGCTGATATATAGCCATAGTTAAAGTGAAATAGCAATTTTAAATGAAGCTTATTGCTGAGTGACTATTATCATTGAATCTAGAAAGACAATCTATGCTGTTAGAATATAGAATATAAAAACTTTTATTTAATAACTTAAGCTTTAGAGCAATTAGTGAATTGAGTCAATCAACATTGCATTAGAGTAGAGGTCCTAAGTTTCACTAGGCCTATCTGTCATTTAAAATATAAAATCTCTATTCATTTTAAGTTAAATCCACTTCTTAGGTCCATTAAAAGTTTCAAACCGAGAAGGGAAATGGTAGAACATAAAATATAAAAATTATTGTTATCTAACAATTTAAGTTTTTAGAGAAGTTGGTGTATTAACACATTTAATATGAGGTAGCAAATATTTGACAATTTTTGGTTAACCTTTCATTGCGGATGGAGGAGCAAATCAATTTTTTCTTCCAAAATTGGTGAAGTCTGTTATTAATTATTACACTGAATATAACTGTTTTTGAGCATTTCCACTTCTTTGTGTTGTTTACTAAAATTTGGCAAATTTCACTTTTTGTCACACCAATGAGCGCAGCGACAGTTATAAGACAACCTGTCTCTCTTTTACTGCTCCTAGTGAATTTCTATGGGAAAGTTCGTTTGGTCAGAATTCCATTTGATACCAAACCCTATTTGCTTCAATTTTTTTTGTCTCCTTGCCACCTTAAGCCTTCTAATTGCATCTCCCCATTTTAACTCAACCACCTTTTACATGGGCATTTTGTGGTTTCATTCATCTGAGACTGCAAATTATTGGAACCATTTGTGTGCTTGAACAGGTTCTGCTAATGTTCAGGTTTTTGTTTGTTGGATTAAAAGGCAACCTAAAATTTAATTTGGTGCTAAATTTCAGAGAAGGAGAGTTATGTAAAAGAAACCAATTTGAACATGTATCGCTTGAATATGAGATCTTTGAAGTGGAAAATGAGCTAAGGTTGATTATGGAGAAGAAACTTGAGCTTGGTTTGTGTTCTAGCATATCGTACACAATAAACAAAGCTTGGACATTTTAGTATGCTGTTAAAACTTTTTTTTACAGAGTAGATGTTTTCTTCTTGCTCCTTAAGAAGATTACAGCATTAAGATACACTCTAGTTCACTTAGATCAAATTGACAAGGAGTACATTTATTTGGTTTTCAAATAAGAGCAGATTAATCAAGCTTTCCATCGATAGTGTTGTAGTCTTTTCTAAATTCTAGTGCTGCTATAAACATATAATTTTATTATTGTATTACATTTTTTAAGCTTAGTGAATTATTGATTTGGAAGAATATCACTTTTGTTTAATTTGCAATGCCTAGTTATACTGTCAAAGATATACTGGGCCAAGGTTCGTTTGGACAAGTTGCAAAGTGCTGGGATGCAGAAACCAACAATTATGTTGCTGTCAAAATCATCAAGAACCAGCCAGCTTATTATGGTCAGGCACTGGTTGAGGTCGAAATTTTGAAGATGGTAAAAATTTCTGGCATTTTTAATGTATGCATGTCTAACATGTGTGCAGAAATTGATTTTGCTATTTTGGGTGTACATGCAGCTGAATCAAAAGATTGATCCTCATGATCAACATCACATTGTCCGTATTCTCGACAATTTTGTATGCCATCATCATTTATGCATAACCTTTGAGTTGCTTAGCTTTAATCTGTAAGCTGCCATGCTATATTTTTTCTTATTCTTTCATGCATTCATGTACTACATGATCCGATTGATGTGTAAAAAAATTCTTTTTGGAGGTTTGAGCTAATTAAAATGAATGGCTTGAAAGGGTTGTCACTGAGCTTAGTCCAAAACTTCTCAAAGCAGGTGTGATATTCCTCCTGAATCCTGATATTGTTGAGTATTTGATGTGATGTCCATTTCATTTGCTAATACGTGACCTTGCTTTGTTCTCGTGTTTACAGATATTGCATGCATTAATTGTAATGAAAGATGCTGGTATCATACACTGTGATCTAAAGCCAGAAAATATACTTATATCTGCTAGGTGAATTGCTTATTGTTGAAAAATGGCATGTTTATGTATGTCGTACTCTTTTTCCACTCTTCTTTACTTTGATCATGGTGTATCAAACATTGCAGTGTGAAGCTACCGAAAATAAAAGTTATTGATTTTGGATCAGCATGCATGGAGCGTCAAACAATTTACACGTACATTCAGGTGTACAAGTTTTTCTTTTCCTGAGTTCAGTGGCTTGCATATATATTTAAAGTACTAATGCATTATGACCTACTACATAAATCCTGTCTGTATTTATTGATTGCTTATTTTCATTTAATACTTGCTACCTTTTTTTTTTTTTTAAACCCAGAGCCGTCATTACAGGTCTCCTGAAGTTCTTCTTGGTCATCCGTATCCTTGCTTGCACCTAAGCTGCAACAATCTTAAGATTTTCTCATATATCTTCCATCTGCATCTGTGTTTTTCTTGACAGCATTCCACCAATGATTTTCTAGCTGATTTCACCATTACTACTCAATTTTTATTTTTCCTTTTGAATTTTATCTCGATGATAGATAATATGGAAGAATTAGAACAAACGAGAAAAATTACACTCCAAGTCTTCGACTTCATTTTCATTGTCATGAATACCAGTCCCTAATCTTTCCGCAAGTATGGAAATTTTGTTGTCTTCTTTGTGCTTAACCTCCATCAGATATACGACTTCTATTGACATGTGGTCCTTTGGATGTATTGTTGCGGAGTTGTTCTTGGGATTACCTTTATTTCCTGGAGCCTCAGAATATGATCTCCTTAAGCGGATGATAGAGATACTCGGGTATGTCTCTTTCTGCAGCTTCCTCCCCTATCTGAATAGCTACCACTAAATAGGAAGTAGATGAACAGCTATCCATATCTTAAAGATTCTAATGCTGATGAATATGTCTTTGAAACAAGAGACTTTTCTATATAGCAGCTGAACTTTGGGAAAAATAACTGCGTAAAATAACAACGCAGTTTGGCAACATCATATTTGTGCTTATTTTACTTGTAGTTCATCCCCAATCTTTTCTCCCAAAAAAAAAAAAAAAATTGAAGTTGTGGTTGGCAGAGCAGGGAGGAGAAAATCCACCTACTTATCTATGCTATAGAAAAGCAATTACCAAGAAATGTTACAAGAAGTTACTTAGAGTTTACAGATTACTATATGAGTAATATATGAGGAGTTTTTAATTACTTTTATCTTAGTTATTTGTCTAGTTAACTCTAGAAAAGCCATTTGCTCTATTTGTTTGTATAGGTATTATGAAATCACTTTGCTCCAACTACTCTTTCATATCTCTTTTGATAACTGCAATCACATTTACAAATGTACACATTCTGCTTTTCATATGTATAATATTTTTCAGTAGGCAACCACCTGATTATCTGCTTGGAAATGCAAACAAAACAAGCAAGTTCTTTAAACATGTTGGAAATATTTATGGCTCTAAGGATGGTGAGAACTGCATGGATGTGAGTAGTGCTTACCAACTTTTAACTGGAGAAGAGTACAAAGCAGTGAGTCTTGTAACTTTTCCCCTGAATATATTTATCATTTTTACTTGGATGCTTATTTTCTCTTTTGGATGTGTCAAATTCAGAGAACATCAAAAAAACCAACAATAGGGAAGCATTACTTTAGCTCCGTGAAGCTTGAAGATATCATTTCCCAATATCCTATCAGAAGAAGTTTGCCTGAAAATGAGGTTTTCAAAGGTTAGCTCAACCATCTTCTTTGGTTTGAAAGATTATGTGTTGTAATATTGCACACAAGATGCATTATGAAATTCCTAACAGTATCATATCGTAAGTCATAAATACCTTACATCTCGATCATGATGCAGAAAGGTTGACCCGCAGGGCTTTGGTTGATTTCCTGAGAGGCCTTCTTGAGTTTGATCCCGGGAAACGCTGGTCCCCCTTGCAGGTATTTTTTCCGTTGAACTGTTTCTAGTGTTATTGTCAATAAAGGCATTCATTGGTGTGACAGTAGAGAGTTGCCTCTGGTGTCCTAGTGCCGTGTGTTCGTATCATAAAAGCAACCTCTCTGGTGACAGGGGTAAGGCTACCTACAGATTGCCCACCCTAGAATCCATTGATGGGAGCTTTGCTTTCAATTGAAGTGTCAATATGATACAGATTTATATGTATAATATTGTGAGAAAGCATTTTATGTATCTTTCAGGCTTCACGTCATCCATTTATCACTGGCGAACAATTTACAGGCCCTTATAAGCCTGGTCCGGAGACACCAAGAATTGTAAGTATGATCTTTCAGTCTGAGTCTAAAACCATTCATGGAGAAAGTCTGGTCTCTTTTTCTCTTATGTCAGTATGCAACTGAAATTTATGAAAGCTGTCGTTGCAAGTTTGCATTTAGAAGCATGATTTCTTCAGAAAAGGCAGACAGATGGCATACTTTGTATTTTATGTTTAAGCTTATCTATGTAGCTTTCGTATCTATGTAGCTTTCGTAATCTCATATATATAATGATACACCGAAGAGCTGGTTCTGTAGCAACTTCATGATGTGCCTCCATTAGGTTGTACTTTGTCTGAAGACAAATTCAATCAGTTGGGTGCCACTGACAATTTTTGTGCAGCCTTTATTTTATCCAGTTTCATCTGATCACAGTCCAGGAGGAAGTCACTGTCTAGCGGTTGATCTTTCTGCTCAGGTTGGTTTGCAACTGGTTTCATCTAGTTAGTGATGTCATTGGAATTAAATTACTTATTAGATCTAACTGATAGAGTTCATAAGTTATTAGTCATTCAGCATAATTTTCTAAGTGCAAATTGTCTCGATCTTTTTTTTTTCTTTACCTTTTTTATTGGACATGTTTCCTGGATCTAACAATTTTTTTTGTCATCTTTCTAGGCTGGATGTTTGAACAAAAGCCTACCACATAATAGTCCTCTTTTTTCAAAGGTGCCATCTTCTTATGACAGTAGTTTTGGCAGCCTGGAAAGCTATGGTAGCTACAATGACAATACTGGTCTGGGAAGCAGCTATGGGAGCTTTGGCAATATAAATCCTGTGCTGCCGTATTATTCTCCGCTAGGTCCATGCGGATTCAATTTGCATACACAAGTTGGAGGATCTTTCACTGGATCTTTTCCAGATACTAGGCAGAGGGAACAATTGTTTCATAGAAATGCATTAGACTTGAGCCCTGGATCTTTGATGCCTAATTTTCTTGAAGCTAATCCCCACCAATTTACTCTACCAAGTACCCAGATGCAGATCTCAACTGCTTCTCCAGCAAGAGGCGGTGTATATGGTTCACAGGGAAAAGCAAGTGCAGTAGGCAAAAATAGAAGAAAGAAAACTAGCAGTCACCCAATTATGTCTATGCAACCTCATGAAAATGCATCTCAGGATGGGCTGGCACATTATGGTAATGGCATCTGCAGTAGTCACCCTGACGCTCAACTTCAAGGTCTTGTTGGTTCCCATAGCTCACTTTCTGCATCCGATCACTCCAACTGGAGGGAAAATTTAGGTGATGTGAAGGGGTTATATTCATATGCCTCTTCAATTAGTGATTTTCTCCCAGCATCCTATGCACATGAAGTGGTCTCTTCACAAACATCAGATGCATTGTCTGATAGATCTGAATGCATTTCAATACCTGACCTGGCAGATTGGGACCCCAACTATAGGTAAATATGGCAGCTATAACTCATTCTAGATGAGATATAATACACATGTAATATGACTTGGCTGATTATCTTTAAAAAGCATTGAAGGTCTGCCCCTTCCACTTGGAGATTAAGTAAGAGGAACTTAATTTTTGTAAGAACAATTTAGTAGATCTCTATTTATACCCAAAAGTTGGTGACACAAATTAAAGAACTGTATTGGTCAATGTACAAATTCAGAGAGCCAGATTAGAGACTGAAATATCTGACTTAATACTTGTTTCCGCAATTTGTCCAGAGCAATTGTTTATCTTTAGGAGGGTTACAATAGCTGAAAGTTTTTTTTATGTTACTCTTATGAATTAGAAAGCCTTTTATTATACTTTGTAACCTTCTTCAATGTTATTATGTTGAGGAGAATATATACTCCTCGGTTGTCTTGCATGGGTCATCATAATCTTCAGTCAATGACCAAGTTTTTTTATTTTCTCACCAATCACTGATTGCCAAGGTTGGTTATTGCTATGATTGGAATTTTGTCATCTCTTCGAAAGTTTCTCTATTTGGAATATTGCAATCAATATCCAAGGTATAACATCTTAATGAGATTTTCTCTTTGTAGTGACGAGACTCTTTTGCAAAAAGATAATTCAGAAGACTGCTTCCTATCCTCCGAGTTTAATGGCGGCATTCGCCTAAACAACACAATGGATGCTGCAATTCCGACAAACAGAGCTGGCAGACTTCAGAATAACAGATATATTCGTACAAACTTGAATTATGTATCATCAAATCCAAGGTATGACCAATTTCACTTGAGGCCAGCTTTTCATGCAATGTACACACTTCTCAATGATAAGTTCCTCTTGGCAACTGAATGATGTTTAATGTTTAACTGTTAACACATTGATTATTTCTCTTTTCATAGTGACCTAGACTTCCAAGTGTTGCTGTGTGTACTTATCTTTTCTGTCGGTGCTGATTCAGAATATCTAACCATAGATTCACTTAGTACTGAATATGAATGTATGTTTTTGCATAAATTATTTTGACTTGAGTATGAAAAATTCCATATTGGCCATTGCTGCTTAATCCTTATAATAAGAGGCTGTTTTCTGCTTCATTATCAATATGGGTTTTTGGCCTCATCTGGTTCTTATGTCAGCTTGATTTCATTGTGCTTCGAATGTTGAAATCATTGATGTGATTGATTACAATATGAAGAAAAGGTCTGGAGGCATACCTCAGAAGTTAAAGAAAAGATAATACTGCAAATTTTGATTGGACTCACTATGAAGATTAAGTTATATCTTTTTCTTATGGCAAAGTTTTTGTCTTGCTTTCTTTTCTTTCTTGCTTGGCATTTGAATGCTTCAAGTACACAATTCCGTTTATAGGATCACTACATGCTATTTCCTTTTTACCGCCACTAGTAAGTTTCTCAGTTTTCCTCCTTACAAATCTTAGAAGGGCTCATCTACATGTAGTCACATTTATCACTACTGATTTCACTACCTCTTGGATGAACCTTGTAATACAGTATCTACATGAATGCATACATTTATGTTTCTTATATCAAATTTGCGTACAAGCATCGATTATCTATTAATATCATAACTTAGTTCTATGAATTTGAGATTCTGAATGTTAGAAATATTCAACATAATAATGTAAACTGTAGATCTATTTGATATGCAACAAAACCTTAAAGATGAGCCTCAGAATAATTTCTATACAGTCTCTTCTGAAAATCATAGTGCACAGAGCAATGAACCTGCTGCACTTATTGGCTTCTCATTTATCTATTTTGTTAAGGTATTCACCGTATTTTGGCAGAAGAAATTTGGACTGATATATTAAAAATTATTTGCTCTTTAACTTTACTAGTTCACCTTTTTGTTTGATTACAGAACAGAGCAGATGTTTCAAGCTTCTTCACATGGTGAGAGTAGCCTCTCCACAGATCATCATATGCATGCTGGTTATGGCAATTCACATTGTTTTCAGCAAACCTTTGAGAACAACCTTTCTTCTCATGATACTCATGCTGGTTACAGCCATTCATATTATTCCCAGAAAAACTTTTCAAACCAATTTGGACGGCCATTTATTCAGTCGTTCAGTCATATGAATTTAAATCTTATACATAGTGAGACGAGTAACCAAAATGGGCACATAGCTTACGCGAATGACAGAATCACAGATGTATATTCTTCTGCCCCAATGCTGGGCAACAAGATGCCTTCAGGTAATTGACTTAATCATGTTTTTAAAGCTTTGTTGGACTAATATTTCTGGCTTTTCCTGATTGGTTTTTGTGATGGTGCTTTTATCTTCTCCACATCAAGACTCGTACTTTATACTTTGTACTATTTTTCTGATAGCTGTCAGAAGATGTTACCAGTTGCCAAACTTGAGCAGTTTTATCTTCACCTATTCCATTTTCCTCAACTTGCTATAGCTAAATTTTCAACTTGACATGAGACAGAATTCATGTGAATCAGTGAAGAATTGAAATTGATTTGCTTTATAAAAGAAAGATGTTTGGTTCATGAGTATTCGTCAATATCTTTGATAAACAAATTCATTTAATTTCACGAAGGAATGACTGACAAATTTTAAGTCTTCTGTCATTGCTTAAATCACGTGATGCTTGGTGATCTATTAATGATATTGATCATCACTAAGATAAATGATCATTGAGTTTAGTGCATTCACATCATTTACCCATACCAAATGTTCAAGTATCCTTGCATGTCTCTGTTGGCAATCTCCAAAAAAGTTTACATATGTATACTTCATATCTATGAGTAAAGGTGGTCCATTTATGAGGCAATTGTACACATAGTGAAGATGTTCTTTGTACCATAGACCGCAACACAGATGGAGTGGAGAAAACCACCCTAATCCTCTTGTTAGTCAGAAAAGAGCTGATAATTACCAATGTTATTTATATAAAAAAGGAATGATGGCAATTCCTTAATTATACTTGGACACAACTAAACAAAATTGTGAAGTATCACTTTTGGATTCAGGAAATGCTTACCTTCAGTTATGGTTATTCAAAATAGTGAGATTTGCGTTTCACTATATTACTTATATTTCAGGTCAAAAGGCAGCACATTCGGCTGCAACTTCTCTGCCGCCATCATCCCACTGTCGTAGGATTTGATAACATAGAAAGGCTAGCCATCAGGAATACGAGATTTATTTCTGCTGCAGAATTAGTGTTTGCAATTTCCAGTTGCCTTACATATTTTCTGCTTCTGACAATGCTGCTCTTGGATTTTATGAAGATTGCCGGATTCTTCTTCTTGTTGCCGCTGGAATATGCCGATGCTCTCTGCTTGTCTGAACTATGATCTTGGTGGTGGTCTAGGCAAGTGCGTTTTCATCATTTAATTGATTGGAATTGGGACGAGATAATAGGCTAGAGCAATTTGAATGCTACACAATTGATGTGCTTCAGTTGTTTTGACCTAATAAAGAGTTACTACTTCCATTCTTGTTAGTCGAAAGTATACTTTAGAGAAGTTGTTATTAGAATTGGTAAGGGGGTGCGCCAGGCCCGTGCAGTAGTGCAACGCATGGGCGACGCTCGAGGGCCCCGCCAGCAAGCTGACGTGGAGTGGGCCCTCCCCCAAAAGAAATTAATTTAATATCGTGGTGGGCCGATGGCCCACGTATCAGATATTAAACTGATAAGAACAGATACTACACTTGATCTTAGCCAAAAGGCCGAGAAAGGTATGCTTTTCCAAGGCCCCGAAGCCCTCACTTTAAAGCCGCTTCTCCTTCTCAAGCCTCTCCAATCTCTCGATGTGGGACTAAATTGTTCTCAGGCTAAAATAGTTATTACGAGGTCATTAATCTCAACGCAATAAAGGTAGAATTATTGTTCCAACTCAACATCTGAAAGAAGACAGCGTGGAAGTTATGCCATCGTGATCTGGCCTTGAACATGGTTTATGTATATGTATGTGTGTATATATATTATATATTGAAGACAACGCCTTTTAAGTTAAGGAGACTAGTGGTATAAAAAAAATAAAATTAAGAAGGTAAATAATTTTCATAAAAGTATAGAAAGTGAAATATATTTTAAACTTGTATATAAAATTTGAGTTATTTATGCACCAGGGATTTTAAATTTTTAATCAGCACTTCTAAGTCAAATGATTCCAATAGCTAGTCACTTTTATCACCATTACGCCCTATTTAGACGGAACGATAGGATAGAAGAGAAATATTTTCTTTAGTTTCGATAGAAAATTTGGGATAAATGATTCCAATAGCTAATCTCCCCCCTTTCTTCTCTTTTCTTCCATTCTATTCTCTCCATCAATTTAGTACGGTGATTCAGTAAATGTTTTACATTGGGAAAGTGAATACTGCTGCTGATTCTTAGCTTCCCAAGCTTTTGGTTTCTTTCTTCAATAGACAAAGTAAGAGTCAAGGAGATCAAATTTCACAACTCAAATCACATTGAAGAGGTTTTCGTGAACACATCCATTAGATTTGAAGTTCGAATAATAATAATGAAAATTTTGAAACCCTTTACGCCTAAAAACCAACATCTCATAACCGGCCACATTTCCTGTCAGCATAGCGTGACTGGAAGCTTTCTGAGCGCCGCAAAGAAGAAAATCAGCAACTTCCTGTGAAGTTTGAGGCAGAAGATGACCATTGAACGCAGGTGTTATCAATATGCAAATCAGATAACATGCAGGAGGAGGATGCTGGTAACCCATACGAAATATCAGCTTCAGCTTTAGCTTTGTTTCCTTGTGCTTGATGCAGCATCCAGCCTGCATATATCCCCACGACAAAGTGGGCAAATTCTGCAAAGAATGCGAGAAGTACTAAATCAGCAATTACGGTATATGAAGGCATATTGGTGTGAAAGAGAGCAAACGGAATGAAACAAGTATCAGCATAACCCTTCAACTGTTGAAATGGAATTGCTTCATATACGATGATTAGCGGATGCAACTGGATCTCCAGAGTACATACTGTACCAGTAGGTTAGGCGTATTATGAAATAATTATTAGGAAAATTTGTATATGACACCTTGACTTTTAATGAAATTGTAATTTACACTATATATTTTTACTATTTACAAATCGAATCCTATAATTTAGAACATATATATGTAAAAAACAATTTGTCATTGTATCTGTTAGCTAAACTAAACTAAATATCTACGTTAAGTTAAATATACTAAGATGATTATAAAAATACCTTCGGTCAAATTAAACTAACCAAACCTATACTAACACAAATAAACCCAACTAAACTAAACTTAACATATACTAAGAAAATTTTAGTTATTTTAGAAATAAAATATTTCTAATTAATAAAATATTCTCTTGATGTTACTTCAAATCTAATCCAAAATATTTTCTACATATATTCGGTAAATTATAGAGCTCGATTTATAGATAATGAAAATATAAGGGGTAAATCACAATTTCGTTAAAAAGCAAGGTGTTATATATAAATTTTCCTAATTATTAGAAAAAACAGAGATTATTGGAAGCTGAATGTTAGAAGCCTAACATGTTCAGTACTTCGGTAAGCTAGATGTTAAGCACAAATAATATGTAAAAAGACAAACAAGAAAA
Organism: Typha angustifolia; assembly: GCF_048772165.1. Taxonomy (NCBI): domain Eukaryota; kingdom Viridiplantae; phylum Streptophyta; class Magnoliopsida; order Poales; family Typhaceae; genus Typha; species Typha angustifolia. Next base: position 3,983,171 of record NC_133246.1, on the reverse strand, counting down.
TTCAGGCCAAAAAATTGGTAGAATAAAGAACAAGAAACCGCAGGCAAATAATTTCTACCCAACATGACAACCAAAACAATTTATGTTTATAACTCTTGGCACACTAAAGAAAACTTAAGCATAAATAAAGAGCTAAATATGGTTCTGATATGTAAAGTCCAATGAAACATATTAGGATGTTACAGTTAGGAGAAGAATAAATGAGCTATATGCATGGCACAGAGCTATGTTACATGTGAAAAAATAATAATAATAAATGTATATCATAAAATGCTGCAGAATGATTAATAGATCAAATTTAGAAAGATACCTGCGAATTTCTTTCAACCATTTATCTACACAAGTTTGATGAAATTCATGATTGCAGGGAAGTATTCGCATGCAATCTCCTTCTTCATAATCAATGAGGCATATATAGCATCTGCTAAAGCAAATTGGGAAGGAAAATTATTATTAGGTTTCTTGCAGGCGTAAGCATTTGCAATGGATAAATATAATCGATGAGAAAATTGTGTTCCTCAAAAGAAATCAACATTATGAACACATGAGAGTACAAGACAAAAAAAAAAAAAAGTTCAGCAAAAAGTAAAGGATCTGAAAAGTTGGCATATGTTGATACATGCACACCATTTATATTTTGAGGTATAATATACGTCACAAACACATCCTCAAGATGCACAAACCCATATTGACATGTGTGTTCTTCATGCATGTTTGTCGTATATTTAAAATTATATACCTCCTTCAAGGCAAAAGTGGGAAATACTTACTGAGCAGCCCCCTCGGTTTGGTCATTTGGTGGCTTTGTATATGTCTTCACAGGCAAACACTCAACAACCTCCTTTGGTGCCGGATCAGATCCAATAGAGGAAAAGGATGGCCGTGAAGATAAAACTACAGATTGTTGGTGGATTTCATCCAACACCTATAAATCCATGGATATAAGTTCAGCTTCGAACAACAAGAAAATATAGCAAAAAGAAGAAAAAGAAAAGAATACAAGAAAGGAAGAATATGTTAGAGAGAGTCTATGTATACCTCAAACAGTGCTTCTGCTAACATAACAATTCTTGATATGCTAGCCCTCGTGCTTGTATCATCATCAGACCTACCAGCTCGGTTACGTGCTCTACATGTGCAGCGACCTGATCGATGTTGACCAGACAATATGCATGATCTGTCATGACCTGATAAATTCTCAAATCTGCTTCCTAATCTTTGAAGAGCACGGACCTGTTAAAAGAAGTTATAGTTAATGGACATCATGAGCACGTAGAAAAAGCAAAGCCAATTTACATGCCTGAGATCGTATTCTCCTCCTCCTTTCAAAAAAAGCTGATCTATGCTCCAAGAGATCACGAGTCCTGGCCCCTCTCAGCTGCAGTGTTTCTGAGACATGATCATCATTGTTATCCACAGAGCTAGAGGAATTTAGAAGCAATTCGATATTCCTGCTGGAAGAAGTATTTCTTCTTGCACCATCCAAGACTCTTCTGGCATTTGCCTGACCAGAAGGTCCCACAGACCTATCATCTAAAAGTGCAGGAGCAAATAATCCCTCAGAAAATGAAGTCCTTCTGAGTACTCTATCACGAAGTCGTCCAACACTTAATGTTCGGCTAAACCGTACACTACCTTCTAAAGGTTCTTGCGGTCTAAGTGATCTATAAGAATGTCTCATATCAGAGTGTACCCAATTCTGACGACAAAATCGTGTGACTAAAGCCTCGCGAGAGGCAGTAGTTTCCTCACTAACATTCTCTGAGTTCTCATTACTGCTTGAAGAAGTATCAAGATCTACATGAGCATTACCATCTCCTTCATTATTTGGGGCAGGAAAGCCAGACGATAAGAAAGAAAGGACACCTGACGACCCCGATGTAACCGCTCTGTTTAACCTACATGGCATATCATCCTGAACAAAAGCTAGTGAGAGTGACCTCCCAGAAGAATCCGTGGATTGGCTAATTGCAGCTGTAGTAGCAGAACTGCTGCTGGCACCAGAGTTATTCCCCTGTGGACAAACACAATCTTCTCTGTTTTGTTCACCATCTGAACAATTCAATGCGAGTATTCTAGCTGAGGCAGTCCTATGCTTTTGACAACCTTCATGGTTCCCTCCAGATTCGCTCTCGACTTCACTGTCACTTTCTGACTCTTCTTTCTGAAACCAACAAAAATTGGATAATTGTTATAGATTTGGAAAGACTTGTGAAGCTAACTATGGGTTCATCAATTTTTATGCAACTCCTTATAAGCTACCCATTCAGTTGGGATTACAATAACTTCTCATTTTACTTAGATTTACCCCAACTGTATATGTATTAAACGAATCTAATAGAACAATTAGTAAAATATTTCTATGGGGAACTAGTAGGAGTTTCTCTTTGCAGGTTGCATCCAAGGTAACTTATGATAACGAAACCCAACACAAATACAGCATCTCTAAGTAGTGTGGCAACAAAAAAAATTAAAATTTATTACAAATACAGCATTTCATAGGAAAACTAGTGAATCAAACCAAGTCAAGAAACGAAAAGGATTCCGACTTCTCGGAAGTATGACGGCAAAATCTATCATCCAAAACCATTGAAAAGAATAAATTACCAAAACAAAGAGAGAGATAGTAGCCACCTGCTTATCCGTAAGAGTCGGTGGGAATCTGAAGCAAGAAGAGCTAAAAACCCTAGATTTCCACGCTCCCACCTTCCGTCCTCCACCCGACGACGACGACACTACCGAGCTCTTGCTACTCCCAGATCCCATCACCTCCAAATCGCAATCCCGACCTAACAATGCCGCTCGATTCCCATACCAAACCCTAGGAGAAGAAGAAGAAAACGACGACGACAGCCAGAGAGAGCTCGATCCACGAATCCAGGGAAGCCTCTTCGGGTTCTCCCGAGAGATAAAAGAAAAATAATATAGCAAGCAAAGCTGCTCTTCTTTTAGGGCAGGGAGGGGAGAACATGAGAAGGGACTCAAGGGAGGGGTGGATATATTTGTTTAATGAAGCTCTTTTTGCAAATTAAAACCTACCATTTAACCTTATTAAGTACGCCTCCTCGGCTCCTCGTCTTTACATGTTTGCTTTTTTTTGTTTTTGCTATATAATTATAGGTGGTCCCATATATAATTTGAATTTAAAATTTTTTACAAATTACACCTTATATTTTTATTATAGTTCTCGTTTAACACCGTCCGTTTAACTTTAACGGTACCAACAAAAAAATATTATATTATTAATATATAAAATAATTTATAAATATCTAAATTATTCATAACTATTTCAGATGAGAAATAAAAAAATATAATAATAATAATATTCTAATAATTTAATTTATATTAATCAATTAAAATAACATCAAAATTTAAATAAAAAATTATAATAAAAAAGAGAGGTAAAGTTATAAAACATAGTTTGATTTGTAAAATACGAATTTAATTTAAAATTTTTCTTTTTTTTTCCACTAATTTGAAATTATATGGCACCAGAGTTAACTAAATCCAATAGGTTTTAAATTAAAGAAATATCAACCAAGAAATATTCTATTAAAATATCTAAAATATTATTTAATAGGATAGAACATCATGATTAGATCTAGAAATAAGATTTTAATTTGGTGAGTAGGCTAAGATTATAAATTCTAAGGATATTTTAGTAATTTAATTAGTAGAATTATATAAATTACAGACTATATGGTTATGTAGTAGTTAATTAAAATAATAATGGGATGTTATTTGAAAATTATAGGGGGGAAAAAGAAGAAGAGGAGGAAGAAGAAGAAAGAGAGGCGTGATTAATTGTGGATAGTGATAGCTGTGTGTACGGGGGAGGTGGAGACACAGCTCGTTGCAGTTCCAATACGTCTTCCGCCCCGTCTTTTCCGCAAGTTGGGGTTGATCGGATTTGATCCTCTGATTAATGCAGGCACTGGAATTGCAACAACAATTGATGCTGGCCACGTGTGATAGTTGAAGTGAAATGGCTTGCTTTGTTCTACTGTCCTTGGTACCGGATCTTGGTACTACAATTCCAGCTACTTGGTTGGAATAATTGCTAGGAATAGAATAGGCGGACCAGATCTGCTAATAAATTAGCTTTAATTGGAGATATTTATATTTCATACCCTATAGTATAGTTTATATATATATTTTTTATTTTATTTTATTTATTTATTTATTTATATTTTTACTGGTCATACCGGTGCTCTACTAGGGTTTGGCGTCTTGTCCTCCAAAACAAGGGTTTTCCCACAGTTTTCTCGATCGGCTTTACCCTCCCTCACCTCTCGCAAACATGTGTCTAGGTGGAGGGGAGAGAATATTCTTCTCCGATTACTCTTTTTTCCTTCTCTTCCTTGTCCTCTCCTTTTCCTCTTGTCATATACCTATAATTTTTTTCCTCGTTTCTTTTTATTTTCATCAAATCTCTCTTTTTTGAAAGTCAATTCTTGTCGCCCCATCATCATTGCATAAGTTAGAGTCCCCTCTTTGATGCCTTCATCTCCCCTAGTCGTATGCTCCGTGATAGCTAGCTCTTCATTTCATCTTTATTGTCTATCTTTGAGGCCACCTCCTCTTTGTTACTCGTTGTCAACTCTAAGGCCTATTACTCCTTCGACCTTGGATTCTGCCACCTTCTTCTCCATTGCCGCTCCTTTCCTCACTACATTCATCATTGCTCGGTCCCCTACTTATTGCTTGCCGATTGACTTGCCTCTCTTATTCTCCATCTCCACTTGCCTTCCGCCTTAAGGCGAAGGTGATGACTATGGAATATTATTGGTGGCCGCCAAAGTCACTTTTAGTTTCTTTTGTTGTACTTTATTTTTAGTTATATATATATTGTAGTTGCATTGCTTTAAGATCCAATAAAAATAAAAAAGGAAGCTAAAGCTAGGATGCATAGAAACCTCGAGGTTGATATTTCTATTTCGGAAACCTTCAAAATAAAATTCTTCGGGATACCAAGAAGATAGAATGCATAGAAACCCTATCAATAGTTCCATCACGAAGCTTCCTATAGTCGTGATCTTGATATCTTTAAAGACTTTAAAATAGAGGCTCTAATTATCCAAAAGAGCTTATCTAAGTTTAATATCTCCTCCAATAATATGTTAAAATATTTTTCAAAACAGACTTTAAAAATTTAAATTTGTCGTTGTTCATTCAAATCACATACGGTGCAATTGAATGCCTCTCATTAAAACTCATTCTAAGTCATTTTCATTTTGGAAGTGATTAAAATCAGTCTTAAAACACTCGTACATCCAACGAAAAACCACTCCACCAATAGTTCTTTTGCCTTTTATCAACAAAAAAATAAACTAAATTCTTGACTTTAAAAATTTATTCTTTCACTTTCATATTCTTTATCAATATCTAAATTACTCAGGCTTCTTCCGAGAAGGAGGGACAGAGAGGAGAAAAATAATGATATAAGTATTTTAGTAATTTAATTAATATTAGTTAGTCAAAATAAAAAAAAAAAATTTAACTCAAGAAATATATGTAAACAGAAAAAGGGTTTGAGGAAGAGTTTTATGGGTATTTATACGAAACCTAAATATTTTGAGTGTATATATATATATATAGATAAAGGGTGTATATGAAAATAAGAGATCTTAGAAGTGGATACATGCAAATAAACTTAAGAGAGGTGCCTTGGATTCGAAGGACTAAACCGAAAATTTCCATCCCCTACCCAGAAAACATAGTATAAATTAGCTTTCTTGGGGGAAAAAAAAAAAGAAAAGAAAAAAGAATTCTCTTCCGTGTTCTCATCTCCCTTTCCATTCACAAGGGAAGCGTCACGAAGTGGACAAACTCGAACATATAAGCGCCTAACAAACCACTAGGGTTTGAATCGAGAAGCGAGGGACGAGATGCACAGCGGCGGAGGGGACGGGCTAGGATTTACGCGTTTGAACCCGTCGGCGCCGGCGGCGGAGATGGTCGGCACGAGCGGCGGAGGTGGTGGTGGCAGGGGGAAGGATGAGAGGGTTCCTCAGTGGAGCTCGCAGGAGACGAGGGATCTCATTGCCATTAGAGGTGAATTGGAGAGGGATTTCACCGTGTCGAAGCGCAACAAGACGCTCTGGGAGTTGGTCGCCTCTCGATTGGCGCAGAGGGGTTATCGCCGCACCCCTGATCAGTGTAAGTGCAAGTGGAAGAACCTCATTAATCGATACAAGGTAGGGTATTGATTTCTTGGGCTATTCTTGGCGCTAGTTTGTTTGCTTAAAGTTGGTTCCTTTCTTATCTTATGACTTGGAATTGACTAGTCTTCTGTTGATCCCATGCTATTTCTACTAAATTTAGGATTTTGGAAAGGTTTTTCATTCTTTTCTAACGAGTATAGTGTATAGATGTTTCCTCTCGTTTTGTGTCAAAATAAATAGACAGATCATTATGTTCTTAACCAGTCCAGCATCAGTTTTTCTCGCATTTAAGTTAACTCAGCATTACTTGATAGTTGACACAGGCTGTACTTTTCTAAATTATTCTTCCTTAGTTTCTGTTTCTAAAATAGAGACCAGCTTATTTATTTATTTATTAAGTTTGGTGTTAGAATTATTTGAATCTCATTTAGAATAGTAGCTTGAGTTACTCAGTTTAAGTTCTATTGAGTTTCTTTGACAGGGAAGTATCCTTCCTGATCAAATGATTGCTTTTCTTCATCTTATTGGCATGAGTGGGCTGTCTTGGTGTTTCTATCTGATTTTATCGCATCATGGCTAGTAGAAAGGAATTGTAGTGCTAAATAGCTCGATAGATGAACCTTTTGTTATGTCTGAGCATAGTTTGGTCTCATTTTGTGCCTGAAGGAATGACAGGAGTATTTCTTCTTTATGGCGAATTAGCAATGTAGAATTCCTGGAAGGAAAAGAAAATTGATATGTTCAAAGAGAGGCCATAGAACTGCTCTCCCATTTACCATCGCCAACTCCATACAACTCTGTTCCTCTGCAGGGGATCACTGTCACACTCCATCTAACGGAGTGGTCAGTTGCAAAAGTGTGACTTCTGGATTTATTTATATATATGATTTGAAAATAGAGAGTGGAATGTGAGGGAAATTTAGAGCGCAATGATAAAATAGGAAACGGAGGAAAGTACACTCTCCATGGTTTGGGGGAAAAAAGTTCATTTAGGAGAGTCTTATATCCAAGCACAAACTATGTCAAGGCATGCATTCTACTCTTCTTTCTCCTTGATGCTTTTCATACAAAGATGTGCTGTCACTTATGAAGTGGAAGAAAATGATTTCACTTTGCTCAGTTGGCTTTGTTTCTAGAGGAATAGGGTTTATGGTTACATAGGCTTAATTGGAGGTCATGCCAATGTTGATATAATTAATGCAAGCTCAACATATACTGTAGGAAGAAAGAACCCATATTACCCTGATAGTATAAAATGGCCAACATGCCCCGATAATGTAGGGGGTCTTTTGTGGAACTCACAGGCTCAGCATGAATTACTGAATTGTCTTACTAGTTTGTCTTCACCATGGTTGCTTGATACTTTGATAGTGGATATAAACTGGTCTTTTGGTTCTCAGTTGAAAATTAGTTTCTCTTTTCAAAATGCAGGCTGAATTTTATGCTCTTTTTTCGTAGGTTTTGGAGAAAGACTTAGAGGTTTTGAAATTCATTAAGAGTAGTAACTTAGATATTTCATGTCTAAGGTTTGCGTTCTCTCATCTTTAGCCATGTTGTCTAATACGGAACAAAAGGTATTGGTCGTACTTGGTTGCAATGTCAATATTTATCAACTGCTGAGAGTTCAACCAGTTAAGTCTGCCTTGTTGGAATGTTTGGAGATTTGCTTTGATAGCACAGACCTGATACCATGTAGTCATTATTTGCAGATAAATGCATTAATAATCTGGGGCAGTGTAAATTTTTATAGATAGAGGAGTATTAAGTTTGATTTTATTCATTAGTCGGTCATTTTGCAGGATTGTTTCACATTTCTTTCTCTATAATCTAGATTATCACTCTGCTGGTTAGAAAGCTGAAACAATCATATTTAGATAAAATTTGGTACGTTGAAATGGAAAAATTTCTTAGATCATGTTACTAGTGCACTATAGCTTGATCATGGCATCATTGGTTTTTCCCTGCCATGTCTTTTTGTCTATTCACTGAAATGTTGTGTGATTTATCATCCAGTTAAATGACTTGTTTCTTATATCATAGTATAATGGATTAGTTTTCTCCCTATTACTTGGCGCGACTCTTCATTCCCCAAGACAAGGTGGAGGTGGTTTGTTTCTTTTAGATTATAAATTTATAACATGCTTGCTTGTGATTCAAATTGTTGCGCGACTTTGATTTTCTCTAAATTGGTCTTGTATGAATTAGAGTTTATTTGTTTGACCGTGCTTAATTCTTTCTATATTAATTTTGATTGTAAAATCAAATTCTGCTCAGTTAATAACTATCTTAAGTTCAAGGATGTTGTACAATATGATCTTTACCCTACTAACTCATGAAGAAATTTAATAGTTGATTTCTCTTTAGATTCCTCTTACATCTCCAGATTGATAGTTATATAACAATAATTATGTTGTCAAAGGGTGGAGAAATCTACATCTTGTGCCTGTTGTATCTTAACAGGGGAAAGAAACATCTGATCCAGAGAATGGCAGACAATGCCCCTTCTTCGAAGAGCTGCATACAATCTTCACAGAACGAGAAAGAAACATGCAACGCGAACTCCTCAAGTCTGAATCCGGAGCCTCTAATGTGACAAAGAAATTGAAAAGGTTTAGTGGTGATAGATCCTCTGAGGAACCATCTGATGACGATGAGGAAGATGAAGATAGCGATGATGATCATCACACAAGAAGTAGAAAGAGGAAAGCTGATAGGGTGCAGCAGCAACAGCGAACTACTGATAAGTCTGCATCTGCTGCTACTGGCATCCATAGCCTGCTGCAGGACTTTTTACATCAGCAGCAGCAGATGGAGATCCAATGGCAGGAGATGATGGAGAGGAGAACTCAGGAGAGGTTGATGTTTGAGCAGAATTGGAGACAATCCATGGAAAAGCTGGAGAGGGAGCGATTGATGATGGAGCAAGCTTGGTGGGAGAGGGAGGAGCAGAGGAGGATCAGGGAGGAAGTACGAGCTGAGAAAAGGGACACACTCTTGACCACACTGCTGAATAAGCTAATACAGGATGATCAATGACAAGAAATAGATTCAGAGATCACAGAGCTGGAGAGATGAAACTGGTATCCTGGTTTGCTTTCTAAGGACATCTGATTAGTTAGTATCGGTCCTACTCACCTATATTGCTAACATTGTATCTATTGGCCTGATTTAGAAAATATAGAGAATACTGTAACTGTTCTGCTTGAAAATTTTCCCTTTTTATTTATCCATATGGTCTATATCTAGGAAATCCATTGAGATAACTTTACTAGTCCAACATATATGTTGCAGGATATCTATGTTGAACTGTAACTGTAAATCTGTAATATAAAAGTATTAATTCCTTCACTGTTAGCTGGGAAATCAGATTTACTCTAGAAATATATATATATATATATATATATATATATATATATATATATATACGCACACACCTGTTAGTTTTAAATTTTAAATGTTATGATTTTGTCAAGTACATGTAAGGACCTTTATGTTTTTGAATCGGTACTTCCATTTACACCTGTAGATTATGGTAGACCCGTCACTTCGAAGGAGGATGTAGAGGATGCATCTTAGACTTTCAAATTATATTTATGTGATTTTAATGGTTCAATGCGTTTTTTTGACAAGGTCGTGTTAGAATAACAAGTTTCAGTATTCTTTCTGATTTGAAAACTCCCAAGAGGAGTTGATCCTGTTTATTATATCATTCAAGAATGATATTTTATGTATTTTAAGGGGCATGTACCGCGTTCCACGTTCCACTTGTAATAGGTGACACATATGGGATTTTAGATAAGTCCCATTAGTTTCCAAGCTGTTTCGCCAATTTACTTTTGAGTTTTGATTATAAATAGAATGGTATGATGAAAGGAATCATATCCACCTTTCATTACCTCCAGCCATTACCATTGTTTGACATTCCATTGTTGAATTTTTAAAACTCAGGCATGGCTATTCCCTCCATTCTGACTGTTTTCTTCCTTGTTATTCTTATTCCTGCATCCATAGCACAAGATCAAAACTCCACCACCCTCGAGACATACATAGTTCATGTGCACCAAACTCCCGGTACTGCTTCCATCTCCTCCATCGAAGAAAGGACGAGATGGTACGAGTCTTTCTTGCCGGCCAGCATCGCGGGCCTCGGCGAGAAGCGGCTTATCTATTCTTACAGCGAGATCATCAGTGGCTTCGCCGTCAAGTTAACCTCGGCGGAGCTCGCGGAGATGAGCTACAAAGAAGGCTTCACCTATGCCTACCCGAACACCATCTTGACTCTTGCAACCACTCATTCCCCGAGTTTTCTTGGCCTCCAGAATGGTGTTGCTGGATTCTGGGAGGACTCCGAGTATGGCAAAGGTGTGATCATCGGAGTACTCGACACTGGAATTGCTCCAGATCACCCATCTTTCGATGACGCAGGAATGCCTCCTCCTCCAGCTAGATGGAAGGGCTCGTGTGAGTTCAATGAGACTATATGCAACAACAAGCTCATTGGTGCTAGAAGTTTTGTTGAAGGATCGACTGCCATGGTGCAAAGTGCAAAATTGAGTCAATCGGACCTATTTGGCCCATATGACGGTGATGGCCATGGCACGCACACGGCCGGCACGGCGGCCGGAGCATTTGTCGAAAGCGCTGATATCAACGGCCTAGCCAATGGCACGGCTGTCGGAGTCGCACCTTACGCCCACTTGGCCATATACAAGGTGTGCGGAGACGCTGGCTGCAGTGTCGCCGATATCTTAGCTGGCATGGACAGCGCTGTCAACGATGGCGTCGACGTGATATCGATGTCTATAGCGGGATCGTCACAGCCCTTCTATAGTGACGGTACGGCCATCGGAGCGATGGGAGCGATCCAAAATGGCGTCTTTGTAAGCTGCGCCGCCGGCAACAACGGGCCGGACTTTGGCTCGCTATCGAACGAAGCGCCGTGGATCCTCACCGTCGGCGCGAGCACGATGGATCGGCTAATCCGGACGACGGTGAAGTTAGGCAGCGACGAAACATTCTTCGGAGAATCTGCGTATCAGCCGAGCACCGGCGGACCTGCCACGCTGCCCCTGGTCTACCCTGGCGGTATTGCCGGTTTTTGTACCAACGGCTCGTTGGACAACTTCGACGTCAAAGATAAAGTCGTCTTATGCGACACCGGCAGTGTGTCGGGGGTAACCAAGGGGATGGTCGTGAAAGCCGCAGGTGGTGCCGGCATTATAATCGCGAACCAAAAGTCGAGCGGCGCGACCACCTCGGCCGAGGCCCACGTCCTCCCGGCGTCGCATGTTAGCTACGAAGATGGGCAAAAGATCAAAGCGTACATCCGGTCGGCGTCAGCACCGACGGCATCGATCCTCTTCGACGGCACGCTCATCGGGACCACTCCGGCCCCGGCCCTCGCCGACTTCTCATCAAGAGGACCTAGCCTGGCAGACGAGAACATCTTGAAGCCGGACATAGTCGGCCCAGGAGTGAATGTCTTAGCTGCATGGGCTTCCAAAGTTGGAAACAAGAATTTCAACATGATATCAGGTACTTCTATGTCTACCCCACACCTGAGTGGTATTGTAGCATTGATCAAGAACACACACCCAACCTGGTCCCCCGCCGCAATCAAGTCGGCGATGATGACCACCACCTACCTGATCGCGAACGACGGCAATCCAATCGTCGATGAAACTTTACAGACCGCCAACTTCTTCGGCATCGGAGCAGGACATGTCAATCCTTCTAAGGCCAACAACCCAGGGCTAGTCTATGACATCAAGCCTGATGACTACCTTGCTTACCTATGTGGGTTGCAGTACACCGATACGCAGGTGACGACCGTCGCTGGCCGCGCTGTGAATTGTTCCGATCTCGGAGTTATTCTACCCCAAGATCTGAATTATCCATCGTTCATGGTGCTCCTAAATGCTAACAACAACTATTCTCTGGAGGTTAAACGGACCGTAACAAATGTTGGGCCACCTAATTCTACTTACACCGTAGAGATCACAAGTCCTAGTGATGTGGAGGTGGATGTGAAGCCCAAGCAGCTCTCGTTTTCGGAAGCCAACCAGGATGTGGAGTACACAGTTAGCTTCACAGGCAGCACAAGTAGCAGTGGAACTTATTCACAGGGTTATCTCATTTGGACATTAGAAGGTGGCGAGATAACAGTTTCAAGTCCCATCATGGTGAAGATTGAATGATACTATAATCAAGATTAATGTGCCGAGTTGACTATAATTTGTTGTTTTCTTCAATGGATATACAAGAAAGGCAGGAAACTCTTCTTACGTACGTGGAAGAGCTTCGATTGTCAACACACGTGTTTTGTGTTGAATATAATTTTTATCCATATGGTCTATATCTAGGAAATAGTCCATATACATTGCAGGATATGTATGTATCAACTATAATTATAAATGTGTAGTATAGAAGTATTAATTCCTTCAATGATAGCTGGAGAGTGAGATATACTCAAGAAATATATACATATGCACACCAGTTAGTTAAATTTTTTATTGCTGTTATGATCAAGTAATAAAAAACTGTAGATGGTAGACAGGCAGACAAGAAATCATATGGCAGGTAAATAAAATAAAATAAAATAAAATAAAATAAAATATTGTTAGAGAAGAAATTAAAATTAATACATACATTTTAATTAATATATTAATGTACTCTTGCTAACAGTTGTAGGAAGCTATAAAAATTCTCTAATTCATCAACACGTACTATAACTTTGAATTTCTAAATTAATCTACATGATAAATTATAATTCGATATGTTATAGGGGCTTTAGGACTTGAGCAGAATCTAGTTATAGGTGTTAAACAGAAAGTTTTTAATTGTAATTACCTTTATGTTAGCAATCTTTACTTCCATTTACACCTCTAGATATTGGTTGACCAGTCACTTCAGAGGAAGATGAGAGGATGCATCTTAGACATCAAATTATATTTAATGATTTTAATTGTTCAATGTATTTTGAGAGAATGGCTCAATGCAATTTGACTAGGTCATGTTAGAATAACAAAAAAATATTTCTTTTTTTTTTTTTTAAAATTTGGATACTTCCAAGAGAAGAGCTGACCCTGTTTATTATATCATTCAAGAATTATATTATATGTAGTTTAAGGGCATACACCGCATTCCACTTGTAATAGGTGACACATGGAATTTTAGTTAAGTTTATAAGCATATTTGCCAATTTATTGTTTATTATAAATAGAATGATATTATGAAAGGAATCGTATCTTCTTTGTCGTGCAAGCTAGCGATTTGAAAAATTAGAAGGTAGCGAAAGCAATTTCTAAATGTCCACAAATAAGAGCAAATATAATAGCAATAGATTTTGGTAAATAAAATATTAGCAAGGTTAATATCAATACCTCAAGATAATAGATGTAAAGAACTTTTAATTACTCAAGATAATCACAAGTAAAAATATCAAATCTACACAAATCATAAATAAGAGAAAATGAGAGACGATATTTATGTGATCCACAAGCGATGCAAATCTTCAACTACTAGCATTGATACAAAATACAATCTTTTCAAACCTCTATTCTATTAAACATGCAAATACAAAAGTTTCCAAGCCTTTAATTTCTCCAAAATATAATAGAGAAGTGCTATTTCAAAAGTCCTTTTTCTATTGTTGCAAGAGTCTCTTTTTTCAATCTTCTCTCTTAATCCTAAAATCCTTGATGAGGTATTTATAGGTGTGACCTATAAAAAGAAACTTCGTAGGGTATTTGGACGACTAACTCGAGTGCATTTAAACACCCTTTTATAATTTGCTGTAAATGCGAATGTTTCTCCCTCTTCGAACGCCGTGTAGAATTAAGCCAAAAATAACACTCCCTCTATTATCTTCAAACATTACCATTGTTTGGCATTCAATTGTCAAATTTTTAAAACTAGCTACAGCTTCTGATGATCTCATAGGAGGATTAGGGAAGAAGCATGAGTCTAGAAAAAGGACACACTCTTGACCACTCTGTTGAATAAGCTTCTACAGGATAATCAATGACAAGAAATAGATTCACAGATCAAGAGCTGGAGATATAATCGGTATCCTGGTTTGCTTTCTAAGAACAACTGATTAGTCCATACCAGCCCTACTTATCTATATGCTAACATCGTATCTATTGGCCCTACTTAGAAAATCTAGAGAATATTTCAACTGTTCTGCTTGAAAATTTTCCCTTTTTATATATCCATATGGTGGTATGGGAATTTATTGCACAAGTTTACTAGTCCAACATATATGTTGCAGGATATGTATGTATCAACTGTAACTATAAATCTGTAATATAAAATTTTAATTCCTTCAATGTTAGCTGCGGAGTCAGATTTATTCTAGAAATATATGCACAACAGTTAGTTTAAATTTTTTTTGGTTGTTGTTATGATCAAGGTTTTAAAAAGCTGTAGACTTGGGACGGGTGGACAAAAAATAATGCCGTTGGTGCTCATAATTCAAGATGGTTTAATATAAACAAATAAAATGAAAAAAAATTGTTAGAGAAGAATTAAAATTAATACATATGTTCTAATTAATATATTAATGCATTCTTGCTAAAAGCTTCAGTAAGCTATAAAAATCCACTAATCCATCAACATGTACGAATAATTTAAAATTTCTAAATCAATCTACATGATAAATTATGATTCGATAATGTTAAAAGGAGCTTTCGGATTTGAGCAGAATCTAGTTATAGGTGTTAAGCCGAAAGTTTTTAACAAACAATGGTTATGATTTTGTCAGTGCCTGTAACTACCTTCATGTTATCTATTGGTACTACTTCCATTTACACCTCTAGATGGTGGTAGACCCGTTACTTCAGAGGAAGGTGAAGAGGATGCATCTCAGACACCAAAATCGTATTTAATGATTATAATTTTTTTAATGCATTTTTTTGAGAGAAGAATGGCTCAGTGCAATTTGACCAGGTTATGTTAGAACAACAAGTTTTTTTTTTTTTTTTGTTCTGATTTGAAAACTTCCAAAAGAGGAGTTGACCTTGAACTTGTTTATTATATTATTTTAGAGTTATATATTATATGTATTTAAGGTCATGCACCGCACTCCACATGTTATAGGGGACAGATATGACATTTTGGATAATTCTTCTTGAGTTTCTAAGCTGTCTCGACAATTTAGTGTTTGTTATAAATAGAATGGTATGATGAAAGGAATCGTATCCTCCTTCCATTACCTCCGATCATTACCATTGTTTGACATTCGATCGTTGAATTTCCAAAGGTAGCTGCAGTTCCTGCTGATCTCAGGCATGGCTATTCCCTCCATTCTGACTGTTTTCTTCCTTGTTATTCTTATTCCTGCAACCATAGCACAAGATAAAAACTCCACCACCCTCGAGACATACATAGTTCATGTGCACCAAACTCCAGGTACTGCTTCCATCTCCTCCGCCGAAGAAAGGACGAGATGGTACGAGTCTTTCTTGCCAGTCAGCATCGCGGGCCTCCGCGAGAGTCGGCTTATCTATTCTTACAGCGGAATCATCAGCGGCTTCGCCGTCAAGTTAACCACGGCGGAGCTCGCGGAGATGAGCAACAAAGAAGGCTTCACCTATGCCTACCCGAACACCATCTTGACTCTTGCAACCACTCATTCCCCGAGTTTTCTTGGCCTCCAGAATGGTGTTGCTGGATTCTGGGAGGACTCCGAGTATGGCAAAGGTGTGATCATCGGAGTACTCGACTCTGGAATTGCTCCAGATCACCTATCTTTCGATGACGCAGGAATGCCTCCTCCTCCAGCTAGATGGAAAGGCTCGTGTGAGTTCAATGAGACTATATGCAACAACAAGCTCATTGGTGCTAGAAGTTTTGTTGATGGATCGGCTACCATGGTTCAAAGTGCAAAATTGAGTCAATCGGACCTATTTGGCCCATATGACAGTGATGGCCATGGCACGCACACGGCCAGCACGGCGGCCGGAGCGTTTGTCGAAAGCACCAACTTCAACGGCCTAGCCAATGGAACGGCTGTCGGAGTCGCACCTTACGCCCACTTGGCCATATACAAGGTATGCGGCGAGAAGGGCTGCACTGTCGCCGATATCTTAGCTGGCATGGACGCCGCTGTCAACGACGGCGTCGACGTGTTATCGCTGTCGCTAGGTGGATCATCACAGCCTTTCTACCGCGATGGCTTGGCTATCGGGGCCATGGGAGCGATCCAAGAGGGCGCCTTTGTAAGCTGCGCAGCCGGCAACAGCGGGCCGGAGTTCGGCACGCTGTCCAACGAGGCTCCATGGATCCTCACCGTCGGCGCGAGCACGATGGATCGGCTAATCCGGACGACGGTAAAGTTAGGCAGCGACGAAACATTCTTCGGAGAATCTGCGTATCAGCCGAGCACTGGCGGACCTGCCTCTCTGCCCCTGGTCTATCCTGGCGGTTCTGCCGGTGTTTGTTCCGACGGCTCGTTGGACAACTTCGACGTCAAAGATAAAATCGTCTTATGCGACGCCGGCAGTGTGTCGCGGGTCACCAAGGGGATGGTCGTGAAAGCCGCAGGTGGTGCCGGCATTATAATCGCGAACCAGAAGTCGAGCGGCGCGACCACCTCGGTCGACGTCCACGTCCTCCCGGCGTCGCATGTTAGCTACGAAGATGGGAAAAAGATCAAAGCGTACATCCGGTCGGCGTCAGCACCGACGGCATCGATCCTCTTCGACGGCACGCTCATCGGGACCACTCCGGCCCCGGTCCTCGCCGCCTTCTCATCAAGAGGGCCTAGCCTGGCAGATGAGAACATCTTGAAGCCGGACATAATCGGCCCAGGAGTGAATGTCTTAGCTGCATGGCCTTCCATAGTTGGAAACAAGAATTTCAACATGATATCAGGTACTTCTATGTCCACCCCGCACCTGAGTGGTATTGCAGCATTGATCAAGAAGACACACCCAACCTGGTCCCCAGCCGCAATCAAGTCGGCGATGATGACCACCGCCTACCTGATCGGGAACGACGGTAATCCGATCGCCGATGAAACGTTACAGCCCGCCAACTTCTTCGGCGTCGGAGCTGGACATGTCAATCCTTCAAAGGCCAACAATCCAGGGCTAGTCTATGACATCAAGCCTGATGACTACCTTGCTTACCTATGTGGGTTGCAGTACACCGATACGCAGGTGACCGTCGTCGCTCGCCGCTCTGTGAGTTGTTCCGATCTCGGAGTTATTCTACCCCAGGATCTAAATTATCCATCGTTCATGGTGCTCCTAAATGCTGACAACAACTATTCTCTGGAGGTTAAACGGACTGTAACAAATGTTGGGCCACCTGATTCTACTTACACCGTAGAGATAACAGTTCCTCGTGATGTGGAGGTGGATGTGAAACCCAAGCAGCTCTTGTTTTCGGAAGCCACCCAGGACGTGGAGTACTCAGTTCGCTTCACAGGCAGCAGAAGTAGCACTGGATTTTATGCACAGGGTTATCTCGTTTGGACATTAAAAGGTGGCGAGATAACAGTTTCAAGTCCCTTGATGGTGAAGATTGAATAATACTATGATCAATATTAATGTGCCGAGTTGAATATAATTTGTTGGTTTCTTCGATGGATGTACAAATAAAGGCAGGAAACTCTTCGTACGTACGTGGAAGAGCTTCAACTGTCAACACTAGTCTTTTGTGTGTGCTATTTAAATTCCCTTCTCCTTCATTGCCATAATTAATCTGTTGGATTTTTTTTATATAAATATATTTTTATTAATTAATTTAAATACAGATTTAAAAAATTGAGTTTAAAACATTGCTAATTAAGTATATTGTTGTTTTGTGATGAGGTCGTGCAACTTAATCTAGGCCTCATAAGATTCAATGGAAGTCTACAATGAGTGAACAAATTGGTTAATTATAAATAATCTAGATCCCCATTAGATTATTTTAACTTATCTATCAATTGAAAGCTTCTTGGGAAACACATTTTGAACGACATTCTCTCTTCACTTCAGGCTTTTGCTATTTGTTTTGTTACCCACTGCTAGAGAGATTAACCAGTGTGCCGGCTGATTAGCCAATCTGAATAAAGATCGATCTTATTCTTTTGACTGAGACTATTTGATTTCTTCTACTCATCTAGATCTTTGTATAGGGACAAGATATGTATCAGTTTGGATATTTGACATAATTTTGTGCCCCTTTTATTGTACTATAATATGTTTTCTTCTTATATATAAACAACAGCTTATTCTAAAAGGAGATGAAGAGGAAGTTCTAACTTTTCATTAACAATTCAAGATGCGCAACAAATGTATGATTCTAACCTTCTTGGTGTTTTAGGTAATAAATTGCATTATATATATAAAAGATGATAATAAAAGACCATTTATTCGAGCTTAAAACTGTTGGGATTTAATTTTAGTACAGAGTCCAAAATTATTCCCTTGGAAGAAAGAAAAGAAAAATAAGTTGAACTACTCTTATTGATTTCCTGAAGCGCAGTTATTTGTAATACACAAAGATTCGAAGAATTTCTTTGGATGCTTCCAACAATCCAGACCCGACCACTTGACGACGGCCCAAAGGAAGAACAAGACGCCGATCCAAATCCCGAAGTCCATCACGAGAAAAGTCCCCGCCTGCGACGTGATGAAGCTGAGCACTAGACTCGAGTAGGAGACGATGAACAACGACTTGATCCGGCGCGAGTTCGCCGGGACGCCAGTGAGCAGGCACAACGTCAGCAGCATCGAGCTGCCGAATCCGATCCAACTGGAGGACATGAAGAGCCAGTACCTCTTCTTATGCTTGTCTCGCATCACGGGGTCCCCTGCCTGGTATCCATTTTGGCTGTCGTCCGCTTGCCAGAACCCTCCTGGGATGTTGGTGCCCAGTTGGTAGAGTAGAGTTGTGATTAGAGTCGCAACTACGAGGAGTGTGTTCTTGTCGTTGCCCTCCCACCCGGTGTAACGGCTCCTCTTCGCCGGAGAATCACCGTCGATTTTGATGCTGATCTCCCCGCAGCATTGCTTGGCGCATTCAGACATTTCTTTTTAAGAGCGACGCAAGTATGTTATTTGATAACTTAAGCTTTTAACAAAATTAATATCGAATTAAGAAGAAAATTTGAGGCTTACCATTCCTCTTCTTATTCTTCGAATGACTGTGGAGATGGTGTGGCCTTATATAAGTTCGTAGAAAGTCTTTCAGGAGAGCATAAAACTTTACTTCAGAGAAGATAATAGAACAATACTTTTTTTGTTGGTCCATAACTTGAGCTAGCTTGAGTTCTTCTAATAAAAGGAGGAAGAAAAAAAAGAAAGTTAAAAGCTTGTGATCGGTGCATATGGATATGATTGGGCCATGATTTGTTGTTGAATTGATAAATTAGAAGTTATGTTTAGCAATAGAAGGAATCTCTATTTGTGTTGAAGGCAAGCAAAGGTAATGATAGATTCGTGGCTTACATTAGACCAAACAAGAACCATCAGGTTTACGAGTTCTGGACAGCGAATGCTCTAATCTCAATTCTTTCTAATTCAAAAGATTCATAATGGCTCGAGTTGGTTTCATAACAACGGAACTTATACACCCAGAAAATGAAATTTCGTAAGAGTTGGACCATTCCAATTCATAGGGGAAGATTTGGAATCTTTTCCTTCTCTTTTTTTCTTAAAGAAAATTGTACGAAAACAGAATGCTCTCTATAGACCATAGTAGCGAATCAAGAATGATTCATTCGTTACAAAGACATCGATCGGAATCTAATCAGTAACGACTTTTTTTAGGAAAAAACACACACAAATCTAGAAGAAAACAGAGCACGATGTCCTAAATCTAACTATTTCTGACAAGTAATACAACACAAGGGAGTCTTATGGCAGTGTTTGGAACCAATGTAGAGGAAGACGAGAACGCCGACCCAGATCCCGATGTCCATCAGCAACGAAGTCCGAGGCTGCGACGTGACGAACGTCAGCACGAGGCTCGAGTAGGAGACGACGAACGACAGCCGGACCCGGCGCGATTCGACCGGAACTTTGGCAAGCAAGCACAACGTCATCAGCATGGAGCTGCCGAAGCCCGTCCAGCTCGCTGCCATGAAGAGCCAATACCTCTTCCTGTCCCTGTCTCGCATTATCGGGTCCCCTGCGATATGCCCCGCGTGGTTGTCTTGCCAGAATCCGCCGGGGATGTTGGTGCCCAGTTGGTACGACAGCGCCGTGATCAGAGTCGCGACGACGAGAAGGACGTCGTGATTGTTGTCACTCCAACCGCCGTTGGCATTTGCTTGCAGAGCTTCCGGTGATGCCTGTTCCTCCTTCTCCATGTCGTGCTTCTCCGAGTTTGACATTTGGCGCAAAAATTTATGCTGCAATTAAGAGATCGATCGATATTGAATTAAGAAGAATGATCTTTGAGCTGTGATAGTCCGTCCTAATTGAAGGCCGAGAAGAAGTACATATAGATAGAAGTTACTCAGTTAGGGTCCAGCCGTCAAGGTTGAAATTAAGATCCACTATGAAGCTTCATGGTAGCACCATCTCTCCCACTTGGAAAACGATAGCCTCGGAAGATTCCAAAACCTTTTCCTTAGAAAACAGAAAGATTCGGATTATATAATGTTATCATACTTTTGATCCTGTTTCTAAGCAGTTTGAAGTCTTCGTCAACGGCGTAAAGAGAACTAGATATGGATTAGTTTGACCAATTAATCATCGTCTTCTGGTAAGTTACAGATCACACAACCAAGAGAGTGGGCTGGTAATGGTATGATAAGAAATATTTTGGCTGTTGATTTTTCCTTCAAGAATTGGGTTTAATTATGCAACTTAGTGTTTAATTCTGGATTCCCCCAAGTACATGACCTCCTTATGCATTTACCATCAAAGTTGTATAAATGGTATACACTTTGGATCTGTGATCATATCAGCACTAAAGCACCAGTAGTATTTATTATTATCTTTTTAACTTTCTCTGACATACTTGTCGGCCGACCACTTAGATCAATCATAGATAAGTAACCTTATCAGGTAACCCTAGTAATATTCTTTGTTTATAAGTCTAAAGTCTTTGCGAACAGTTTAAGGCTTGACAAGGATTGGTTTATGAATAACTTGTTTAGTAATTTGTCATAGTGTTTAACTATGGATTTCCCAAGTAAAATATCAAAGATTTCTAAATGGTAATTTTTAGGGAAACTTACATTTTCACCGTCTTAAAAGTTTAAAAATAAAAAAAAAAAATTAGTGGAAGGAGAAGGTAATTCTGACAGAAAGTAACATCAGAAAAGTTGTGCATCATGGTTTAGATTAAAATCGGATAAATTTGTAATTTTTTTATTAAGTTTGGATTAAAAAATTAATAATTTTATATTAAAGTATAATAAATGAAAGATTTTAAACATGACCACATGAGGATAATTTAATATTCACCTTTTATATTACTTTTTAAGGACAAATTATTATATACCCAAAATTCTATCTTTTGACAACTCTTCAAACTTGTGACCAGTTATTTAAATTCAAATGATTCTTCCTATAGATTAAGAAAAATTAAAAAGTCAAATTATAAATACCTCATAGACAAAGACAAGGTGTCAATTATACAACTATTAATATAGGCTTGTCGATAATTTCATGTATTTGACATGAATTTTTTTTATTAATTTTAAACTAAGTTTTAAGTGGGGTCCACACATTATTAATGATGGTTTAATGGTAAAATTAATTTAGTTCAAAGAGTACTTTATTGTCTTATATTCATTTAGTTAAATTTATGAAGGGAAGTGAATGAAAATTGGCTCTAAAGTGAGTATAATGGCAATGAAAAAAATAAAAAAAATTGAGTTTAGTACCATATTGGATATCTGAGAAATATTAGTATGGTATATAAGTAATAAACTTTTTATAGGCTTTGGGCTCCAAAAATGGTGTATCCATTCGGTGACCTTCTGCATCTTTTCATGAAGCCCGTTTAATTCAATATCCTGGGAGACCGACATCCACTGTTTCAAAAACAATTGGTAAATAAATTTATTTAATTTATTTATTTTGATTGGATTTTTTGTAACTCTATAGAATCAGATTGTTATTGCCAACAAAACTGTAATCTAAAAATTCCTCCAATTTAAAGTATGTTCAAGATTCCTTCAAAAAGCTCTCATGATGTCCTTTAGTGACTAAACCCCGTCCAATTAATTAACAGAGGGAAATCAGCAATAATTAGATCATTTATTCGTTACAAATTTATTCCAATAAAGCAAGGAAGCGAGAACAAAGTAAGAAGAAGAGGAGGAGCTCATGGGTTTAAACTTTAAACCAACTAAATTAAGCACACGAAGTACAACATAAGTTATCTCTATGGCAAAGTTTGGTACCAAGATATAGGATGACGAGGACACCGACCCAGATCCCGATGTCCATCAACAGCGAAGTCCGAGGCTGCGACGTGATAAACGTCAGCACGAGGCTGGAGTAGGCGACCACAAAAGGCCACCGGATCCGCCGGGAAGCAACCGGAACTCGAGTAAGCAAGCACAGCGTCATCAACATAGAGCTGCCGAAGCCCGTCCAGCTCGCGGCCATGAAGAGCCAATACCTCCTCCGGTGCTTGTCTCGCATTATCGGGTCACCAGCGAGATGCCCGGCATTGTCGTCTTGCCAGTAACCACCAGGAATGTTAGTGCCCAGCTGGTACGACAGTGCGGTGATCAGAGTGGCGACGACGAGAAGCACGTCGTGTTTGTTTGCATTCCAACCTGAACGATGAACGGCGGCGTTTGCTTGGATATGTACCGATGATTGTTGAGGTGATGCATCTCCCATCTTGTTGTGATGACTGACGGCGGAATTGTCGCTGCAAAGATGATTACAAGATAGATAGATAGATAGATATTGGAAGATTGACTAAGAATGAAATTGAATGGAAGCTAAAGAAAAAGGGAATTGGAGGCTTATCTTACGTCGGATTTCTATGTCAATGCTTTTGGGGGAGTTGGGAGGCCTTATATGGTGTGTGATTGAAGCTCTAAAGTCTTCGTATCTAAAATTTTGACCTGGTCTTGGTAGTGGGAAGTCATAGCCTGTAAACATGAGAGTGGGCAAGCATGACAAGAAATATTAGCTGTCCATCATTTTTAAGATTTGGGTTTCATATTCTGATGGTTAAATACATATCAAAATGCAATAAGATGATCAGTTTACATATGTTACTTGACCAACAGGTTAAGTAGTCTCAAAACCTATGTGATGCCTCAAAGAATTGCATATCTTCTAAATAGATAGGAAGTTGGCTTATAAATGTAGAGTTTGTTTTGATTTATGTAGCATCTAAGTATTTTTGATTTATTTTCTAAAACATCATTCAAACTTGGTTGATAGATGCATAGAGATAAATTAGAGGTAAGTATTGAAGTTAATTTAAACTTTAGTTGGTATGAGCTAATAGACTATAAGCTGAACAACATCAATACTCCTTACTTTTACATTTCCCTACCCCTCTGATGAAGATAAGTTGCAAGAGGTTTTACACTCTCGCCATCTTTTGCCACTGTTGCACTACCATTCTCACGGTACCAAAACGAATTTTCACAAATACCCATCTTGAGGAATTACTAATTTGTCCTTTAGACAATTAGTAAAACTAAGCAATATGCAATATTTATTAGACAATTGTGAGGGCCGTTAAGAAACTACCTGCTAACAGTCTGTGACCAGTTATTTAAAAGCAAAGAAACCAACTTGGCACTATAGTACTATACACATAAGTAGACATGAATAAAAACAGTTTGGTAGAAGAGAAAGGATATTAAAAAAATGAAAATTGAGAGATCAAAAGAGGAATTGACTTTCAACTGTGTAGCAGTCCAGAAAGAAGATAATGGAAGCACTGAATTGATATTGATATTTACATGTGAACCGAAACTTTTGCAAATCCAGTTCATAATACATTTGAGGGGACAAAAAAAATCTGCTTTAGGACATTTATTTGTACCTGTGATTTACCATTTTCAGCATGATTGGTCCAAATTTGGCAATCACATCAGCAATGCAGCTCATTTCACCAAAACTTGATTTCCTAAATCACAACTGGCATTGCAAATATACACTAATATTACATGGGAAATTGCATGAGTAATAAGCTTATTATATGATCCTCTCTCTCAGTCTTGAGTCCAAGAAGAGCTGCTTTAAGCCAATCATCTTTCCATACTGCAAAGTTAGCCAGCCTACGGCAGAGAAATAAGCAATGAGAAGACAAGCTCGTCTGAACTGTATCAAGAAGATTGTGTTCTGGTACTTCTTTGCATCCCACACTCGGGCAGCAGCACGGAATAAGCCCTGAAGGCTTTTGATTAAGATGACGAAGCACATGGCAGCCAACATACCTGACACAATCCCTGCCACCATATACACCACACGTCTACAACTTACTCTTTCAAATGGATTGGATCTTCTGAACCTGTTGAAACATAATTAAACATTGTTCGGGAGAATGAGTGACATGATAACTTAAGAGTGGTATGACAGTGAAAGATAGAAGCAAGACTGATCAGCACGAATGAAATATGCACCAGTAAGAGAAATGTGGTTTATCTAACAAATAGGTAATTTTCCAGCTCTGCAGCTTCTCAAATTTAATCACTTTAGATGAAATAGGAGCTCAGGCCCATCATACAGATTCAAATTGTGATTCGTATCATCAAAATTATTGGTTACCCATAAGTGGACAATTTGCCTGGTCAATAAACTATTATTCAAAGAGAATAAACAAACTTATATAGATGATAGATTAGAATCTTTGATTCTATCAATTCTGGCTGTGATGCTTCCTGCCGTGTATCACATGCCAAAATATGATTAGACTTATATATGGCTTCCTGCCAACAGGTACTGTTAAATGATCAGACTTACTGTGATTAGATTTGAACGGACAAATGAAGGCTGAGATACTCACAGAATAAAAATTCTTTTGATCATCTCTGCTGCAGAAGGCTCTTTCGCTTGGCAATTGAAAAGGTCATCTGAATAAATGTCAGCATTGCGACTTCCTAATGTATATCTGCATTTGTAGGTTTCATTGACCTAAGCAGATAAGAATATCAAAACAAAAAGCTTAAATCAGAGGGCACAAAAGATATTAGACCATTGAAAAAGAAAACAAATTGAACAGATTGATAAAATTTTAAGGCATGCAGAGAACACCAAATTCCATATATTTCAATTTAAGAGACTGGATCCTAGGATTTTAAAGGAAGAGTAGGCTGTAGTATACCAGTGAATCTTTTGTACATTAAGTTACAAGGTCAGTAGCTGAGAAGTAGCATAAACCATTAAGGGGATATATTTTAAGTAGCATTTCATGAAGAAATTGTACCTTGAACTTCAATCTTGTTGTCCATGCAGTGCCAAAATCAGGTCTGCAATCATGAGGTAAGGCCTCTTTTGGAGCCTCTGCAACTGCACGAAACATTTGACCAGAAAAATACTCTTTGTATTCCACCTGCAAAATATATATTGGATGAAATATAAGTGACATGCTAAAGCTAGGCGGACGAGGTCCTGCAAAATATATATAGGATGAAATACAAATGACATGGACGAAGTCCTGCAAAACATATATTGGATGAAATATAAGAGACATGCTATAATAGTTAGGGGGGCAAGGTCCCAACAACCCTACCAACCATAAAAAATAGTTGATGACTTGATTCAAGCAACATATGATGACAAATACAGAACCAAAATCATAGTTATAACTGATGAATCCATGTTTACAACCTAGCCACCCTACCAACCATCAAAACCAACCATCAAAAGTAGTTGATGACTTGATTCAAGCAACATATGAGGACAAATACAGAACCAAAATCATAGTTATAAGTTATAACTGATAAATCCATGTTTACAACAAATAATCCCTTACTGAACCCTCTCTGTCATTTGCGCAAACTACATCGTCTACAAACTCCATTTTCCCAACTCCATGCAGTCCATGGAAATGCTAAAAATTTGGTCGGTCCTAGCCCATCACAAATCTGAATCACATTCTCCGCTTGCGGCGACTATTTCCCCCTTTCAAGTTGATTACTTCAAAGCACCCAAAACTTTTGTCATTGCATAAGCTTTTTGATATGCTGATCAGACAAGCCGCACTTGGCATACCCATTTCTCATGTTACACTTGATTTTTAGTAAACAAACATTTTTTTTCAACACAAACTTTAACTCATCCAAAATTTTTGTCTTTGCACAAAACTTCTTCACATAAGTCAGTAACTCAATGAATATATCAGATAAGCACTTCATGGAACTTCAACCGACTAATCTATTGATTGCCAAACTTCATGCTCTCAAGAATATTTCTAGACTCCAGATTACTACCAATTTTGCCTTTAGTTCTTTAAACATGAGCATTTTGATCCCATTTAGATTGAAAAAGATAAAAATAAAATGATCAAGAATATTATATCCTCCACAATTGGCAATAAAAGATAAAATTACAGACTCAGATTTAACCTAAAACGCATCAGACTTCTTTCTTTGAAATTTATCTAAGCTTCTACTTGGACAATATTAGCAAGATATGCGTAATATGTTTGAGCTTCTTAAAACTTACCACACTGGTCATTGCTCATACTAGACTTTGACTTAGTTAATACTTAACAAGCTTGCACTGCTACAGTGAGTTGCAAGAGACCTCAGCATCAAAGAGATGTAGTACACCAGCGTGGTAGTCTCAATGTGATATGGCAACAAAAAAAAAACGAAAAAGAGAAGATACCAGTACCTGAATTGAATGGGAAAATAAATGGGAAGAATTTTAGGAACAAATGGCACACCTCTGCAATTGTTATCTACAAAATCTTAGTCTCAATTATAGTCCCTCAATCACAAAAGGACAATATGTCAAACATATGCAGTAGGGTCCAAAATTATATTCATGAAAATATACATACCAAAGAGATTCAGATATTTTTCACTTGGTTGTCTTTCCATGAAAATGCATTTATCCAAACTTTTAGGTGGCATTTGCTTGCCGGTTAAGGGAAAATCTAGTTTAATTATTCTCTTTTCTTATTAAAATTGTACCTCTCATATGAATTAGAAAAATAGGGTGTTTGATCGTCAACTAGAATAGTGGTTATAATAATTATCTTTTATGTGACATAAAAGATTTGAGCTAAAAGTAGAAATAGGAAGTGCGGATTGCAAATTGCACATCTTTTGTGAATTGAGTCAAATCTCCTTGTTAGTGGGAATTACTTTTTTTTGACATATAAATTCAAATTAACTTGTTACTTATTCTAGCTTAAGTAGTGGAAATTAACATGTGATACTTCTAGGTATACAATACATACTTAACATGAAAATTACTATGGGAAGAAAAGCTAGTTTAGCCAATCACTCTCTGAAACCAAAATTTTTTGCTCAATATAATCATATTTCCCGCTCAAAAGTAATTCCCACTAGGTAGCAATGCATACTTGATAAAATGCTTATTTGACATGAAAATTACTTTGGGGTGAAAAGTTGCAGCTCAAATTTTCGACTCAATTTTAATCATAATTTTCGAATGAAATAGGTGGGTGATAGGAGAAAGAAGAAAGAATCTTTGACTTGACATATAAAATAACTTTAGTCAAATCAAGAGTAAAAATTTATAGTTGGGCTTATGTGTGGAATAAAGTTCAAACTAGTATGAATAATGTTTTTAATTTAGAGTAGGGATTAATTTGATTTTTGGTTACTAATATATAGTAGTGTTCCTTAATCTAGAATAAGGAATTCACTAACCAGCATCCAAACAAGGCCTTGAAGGCAAACCATAATTCATCCATCAACTTCCCTGGTAAATACAGTTTCAAGTGGGGCAAAAATCTAGACTCTGAAGACCTCAGAAAATAGAGGCCCTATCAAACTCATGTTTGTACTGCCAAAATTCAAATTTGGCACTAATTAACATTAGTTTGTAGATTTTAAAGTTCTGTTTACATAATATTCAAGTGAACTGCACAAATAAAGCAAGAATATTGGCAAATCCTTAAGCCATTCAATTTATTCAGAGTATTATCGCTTTTGAACTTTCAGAGGTCATTTAACACAATCAAAGGATGATTCATTCCATAGAGCCATTTCAGTTTCTGGACTGAAATGTTTACACATGCAAATTTATTCAATAGCCTCATAAGCAGAAAACTAGAATTTTCTTTACTAATGTAACTTACTTAATAGTACATATTAAAAGTTCCATCTTGGCAAGAAATGTACAATATAGATATTCACCTGAAAGACTGAAGCCCAATAGTAGTCATCACGACATTGAAATCTTCTGCTCTCCAAAGGGTAGAATACATGCTTAGCTTTATAGTTCAATAGACCAAGTTCACAAACTTTGGATGACCTGAGATCTACACCTGCAAAATCACCAGCATTAAATCGAAATTCCAACGCAAAAGTACTAGGCAAAGTAAAAAAAAAAAAAAAGACAATGGAATTAAAAACTGCTTGTCAGCTAATTAACTCTTTGTCAGAGAAAAACAATGATATGGTGCTACATCAAAAAAGATAAATAATTGCAAAATTAATCCAAGGTTTAATTGCTTACACGGCCAAAAGAACACAAAGATAGCAACTTTGTTGCTAATTCAACCGCAAGGGGAGAGAAGGGAAGAGAGAAAATGAATAGCTAATTGAATAGCAAATCAGCAGCAGTTCACCACTGACATTACTTACATAAGCTTATTCAATCAACTAATTTCAACGATAACAAATAAGAAATAAAAGATTCGAGACATACAGAAATAAAAGAAACGAGGACCGATTACTCACTGCTAGAAACGATTCTACAAGTGGATGACACGGAGACGGCAGTGGAGGCCGAGAGATTGCCGATCGCCAAGGCTAGCAACCCGAACAAGAACGAGAACAAGAAGTAAGCAGCAGCGGAGAAGGCGACACTTAGGCAACAAGGGATCAGGACCCTGGAAGCTCTCCTCTCGCTCTTGCCCTCTCCTCCTCCACCTCCCCGTTCGCCTCCCTTCGAGGCGTCCGAGGGATCCATACGGCAGAGATCGATCCTACCGGCAATCCATGGAGGTAGAGGCGGATCTCCACTCCCACCTCCGATCGATGAACTCTAATTGTACGTACGATTCAAGATTTTGGAGAACGGAAAGGGGGAAAAGGAGAAGGGATTAGCTTAGACAAGAGAACAGGAAGGAGGATTTCTATTTTTTTTTTTCCTTTTTTTTTTTACTTTTTTTTGGAGGTATAAGTAACCGGCGGCATAACGAAGGAATAAATGCTATCTATCACCTGGACGCCTGGACAGACGGAGAAAGTCCCAGTCCCAAGGGTCAAAGGGCAAACGTCTGTTAGGTTAGAATTTTGCATTTAAAATCTTTTACTTTTCCAAACTGATATTTATACATTATATTATTTTTTATATTATAAACTAATTATAAGTTAGATAACGAAGCTGGTCATATACAATATATTAGATGAGACAATTGGTTAAATCCTTCAATCAACGAACCGTGATAAATTTAAATTATGGCTCATCTAATGAGCTACAAATAGTATCTTCAAAGGGATAATTAACAATAATAATAATAAATTATGGCTCAGAAAATAGATGGAGATGAAGGCAAACCCCTGCAATTGAATAAGTTTCATGATTAAGAAACAAACAGATAAGAACATTAAGATCTACCGCCATACGTTATGTTTGTGATCTCCCTAATAACACTGGACTTCTTCCATCCATCCAGGAAGAACCAAATAGAGCAGCACATTATTAAAATTGAACTAGCCCACCAAAGTCTCAGCAGCAGTGCCATTCTCAGTTGCTCCAATATCCGGAAGGTTGGATCTTATAGAAAACCTCAGCCACCTCTTCTTCTCCACATGCTTGAGGCAAGGGTGCAGAACTAGTCCAATGGCCATGGCTGCAAAGCTCACTACCATGACTTTAAGCGAAGACAGCGCGAGAACGACGACGATCAACGCCGTCGGAGGCATGAGCATCAGGAGCAATCCAATTGTGCCCAGAGGAACCTTATACGGCCGCGGCGCTCGCGGGTACTTGATCCTTAGTCTTATGAATGCTATAAACTCTAGCAGCATTCCGAAACAGTAGAGGAAATTCTCCGCCGCAACGATCTCTTGGAAGCTCATCCATGACAGGATCACCACCCCGCAAGCCGAGAACAAGATCCCGGCGAGCGGCGTCCCGTGCCGCGATCTCTTGCTGAAGAACTCCGGCAGCATCCCGTGCTCCGCCATGCCGAGGAGTTGGTATGAGTCGCTGCTCATCTCTGCGATGAACATTCCCATGTTGGACAGTGCGGATGCCGCCTGCACCCACACCATCAACCAGACGCCGCCGAGAATTTTTGCAATGTCGGAGAAATACCCATCAGTCCAGAGCTCCCTCTCAAGCGGAATAGCTCCCGTCCCCGCGAGGAGGGGGTACAAGTATCCCACCACGACCAAGATCACGGCGTAAAAGAGCGCCTTTGGAAGAGTCTTCGTTGGATTCTCTACTTCCCCTGCCAAAGTACTAATCGAATCCCAGTAGTTGAGATTCCAGAAGAGTGTATTCAAGTAGAGATTCCAATCAACGCTGCGTAGATCGACTGCAATCCACCTCGCCGGCCGGAGCCTTGGAATCGCGATGAGCCCCATGACGACGAAAGGCAGTATGGAGAAGACCCCGAGGCAAACGGCGAGCCATCCGACAATGGTCAACCCCCTGTAGTTCATGTAAGTCAAAGCCGCCGTCAAGCCCAATACTGCGAAAGTCCTAGGCGCGCCGGCTCCCAACGCCGGGACGCCGGACTTGAGGTAGTCCAAGAAGAGAACCGGGTACAGGGCGTTGTCAATCACGCCACTTAGCCATTTCATCCAACCTTGCTGGAATCCCCAGTAAGGGCCGAGAGCAGAGGAGACCCAGACCACGTAGCCGCCATCCTCGGGGAACATGGTGCCCATCTCGGCCGTGATTAGTGCTTCCGGAATGCTCCAGATGAGAGGGAAGACTACGAATCCGAGGATTGCGAGGAAAGGTCCGGCTGCTTGAACGCTGTCTTCTATGCCAAATGGGCCGCCGGAGACCTCGTAGAAGATGAGGAATATTAACGGTATGATCGAGACCTTGTTGAGGTTTTCCAATCTCGGCGACGCTTCAGGAAGGAGGCCATGGTGGTTTGAATCCCCTTGCTCGCCCATTGTAGTGGGAGATGCCTCGTTGTTGGATTCATTCTGCATGCAAAATTGCATCTTGGGCATGAGATTAGATCAAAGAATACAAGTGGGGGAGGGGGTGGGGGATTCTCATCATTAGATCTCAGGATATTCTTCCTCTCATCAAGCACTCAGAGGCTGGGAACGAAAGAGAAGGGCGTATCAGTCCTTTTGGTCGGGTGGAGCATAGAAATTTATTGCGTGACACGTTACACCGAAGGTTCCCTGCGATGGCTACACCTGGATTGCCAAATTGGAGGCATGGGAAAATATTGAGCTGCTCCAGCTTTGGCTTGATTTAGACTCCGAATCAAGCTCAAGTTATCGAACCACATCGTACACGGACGCATTAAATATTTTGTACTAATTATATAGGTCGAGTGTCTTACTACCTCTGTTTAAGCCCACGTCGCTTCTAGATTTTGCTATGATATGTTGCATTATTGTGTGTCAAGAGTATACATTATAATCCACTCAACAAATAGATGATACTTATAGACATGGGGAATTTACTCGTTTAACCCTCACTATTTGGAACACATGGAGCACTTTCCATTTCAATCCAGTTCCTTTCCCATCTTGTCTTGGAGACGAAATCCTAATTAAGGTCTCAATTAATACCATGAAGAGAGTAGTTGTTACCGGCTTACCTCTTGGCCTGTCTTTGAATCCGTCGTGCTCGCCTGACCACCGCGTGATGCAGCTTCGACGGCGGCCATGTTCGCGCCTCCGTCGCGCCCGGCTTCCTCGCGCGAGATACGAGGCGCTGAAGGCGATGATAGCCTTTCGGATAAATCGCTGCTTTCAGGGCAATCCTGGCCGTCCATTGTATTACCAGAGAACTATCTCGTGATAAAATGGATCGGATTACTCTACTCTCGTTATCCGAGGCGTTTTATGAAGGCAAGGAGGTAAAGTGACGCTTCCTTCCTTTCCGATAGATACTCTTCCGTTAATTCGGGTATATAAATCTGTAAGCAGTCCCAGTTCAGATAACTTAACCCAATATCCGTATTCGTACTGTACGGCTCATTATATGCGGATAGATGGGTCGGATCCGAATACCCGCACTCTCCCCATCTCCATCCGCTCCGCATAACTATTCTGTCCATTTATAATTAGGGTTTTAAAGGCGCATTGGCTTCTTCGCCTGCGGCCGGGGAGGAGAAGGGGAAATCCTAGCCGAGCCAAGCCACCCCAGAGAGAGGACGCAAATTTCAGGCAAGATATCTATATGTTCTGGATTCGCCACTCCATGTATTTTAGATCTAGTTTATAGGGATTTCGTGTTACGATCTCTACCTGTGTAATTTGGGACTTGAAGCAGGAGTAGAGGTTGCAGTGCATGAGACCTCCTAATTTTGAATATTCTTGAGATTATTCGTTGGGATTGGGATAAATATGTAGATAGGTTATCTTTTTAATCAAATGTAAAGACTTATCAAAGGGTTGGTTTTTAGATTTGTGATTTTGGTTTTCTTTTTCTGTGTCTGTGGATGTCTCTTGGACAGATGCTTGGTTTTGGGTTTGATATTTGCTTAAGGATTGTAGTGCAGATGATTGTGGAGTATTTTGATAGATAATTTGGACAAATTAAACTTGTTTAGCATTTCGATAGGTGACGCAAATCTTTACATTACTCTAGTGTTATTAGGATTGCCTGATAACAGTATATGAGTCCATTACTGTATGTCCAATTTTCCTGCCATCTTATGCTTACATACTCTTGGTTGATTAAGAGAGTTGCATACTTAAAGGAAGATGAGCATTTGAACATCAAAGGATGCTGGAACACAAGAAAGCATTAGCTGTCTCACTGTCCCCATCCAGGCATCAACTTGGAAGAAAGTCACGATGATACCAGAGTTGCTATTTTACTTTTAGCAGTGTTTTCACATTGTAATTTTTCCTCGGGTTTTGCAAATGGACAAATAATGCAAAAGAAAAAGAAGATAAAATATATATGATCATAAGACCCTTCATAGGCTGGTCCTAGTTTTCTCCATATTTGGGTCCAATTGGAAGCACTCCGCATCTTTGTATTTGTGGTAGTACCTTAAATTAACAGATTATGACTGAACTGTGTGGTGAGAGATACATAACACTATCTTTATCTTTCAGGAGACTAATGAACTTAGTTCAATTAGATTTAAGCTTAGATGCCAGATTACGAAGAATGTTTGCAAAAGGTATATCATATATCTTAAATGATTAATTTCATTTTTGTTGTAATTGCAGATAAGGAGTCATGGTTAAACATAACAATGTAGTGCCAAATGGGCACTTCAAGAAGCACTGGCAGAATTATGTCAGGACTTGGTTTAACCAACCGGCTCGGAAGACTAGGCGACGCATTGGTAGGCTTCTTTGACCTTCTATTAAGTTGCTTCTTTTATGCATTGGGCTTTGAACTTGGGACTCTAGGATCTAGATATTACTTTTTGTTGTCCTCTTCTCTTCATTCTCTTAGGATCTAGGATTTTATGGATAATTATATCATTAAGCATTTTACTTTGTTATTTCAGCTAGACAAAAGAAGGCTGTGAAGATTTTTCCACGTCCTACTGCTGGACCTCTTCGTCCAATTGTCCAATGCCAGACCCTCAAGTACAACATGAAATCTAGAGCAGGGAGAGGTTTCACATTAGAGGAGCTTAAGGTAAGTAGGTGATATCTACTTTGATGAATTTTGATTGGACTTAGTAATCAAGAAAAGAACTTAGATGCCAATCATGCTACCATATTTATCAGCTGATTTTCTTGAACTTGGATAAAAGATCATACTCAAATACTTTATGCATTTAAGCAATGTGATTTCGGCTGGCATGGACTACGATTGCAATTGAAAGTTAGGAATGCATAGTTGCTTACGACTCGACACTTTGATGTAACTTTTCATTAGGACATCATTAAAGATATAAAATTGGTTGTTCAAGCAGCGAGGACATAGAGTGATATTCTATTCTTTAATGTTCTACATAGTGTGAGTTCTTTGTTCTTCAAATTGGCCTGAGAGTTGCTGGAAGAACTCCTTTAATGATGAAATGCAATGTTTTTGCTTGAATGACTTGTTAGTTGAAGCCAATCATCGTTGTTTGTTAAGGCAAGGTTATACACATTCTGAATGGGTTATGAAATCACGCACTATAGTTATGGCAATAGCTTTTAATTGCAAAAGCTGAATAGACTTTTATTTGGCAGTGTGAGTTTACATTAGTTTGCATTATTTCTTCATGGTTGTTCATATTCTTTGGCTTGCTTGGTCTTTGGGATGATGTGCTCTTTCTTTTTCTTGGCGTATCTCATTTATTGGTTCAAATATGCAGGCTGCAGGAATTCCAAAAAAGCTTGCCCCAACCATAGGCATTGCGGTTGACCATCGCCGGAAGAATCGCTCCCTGGAGGGTCTTCAAGCAAATATTCAAAGGCTTAAAACTTACAAGGCCAAATTAGTCATCTTCCCGAGGCATGCACGCAAGTTCAAGGTAAGGGACTTTGATGTTTACTTATATAAGTCGAGAAATTTGTTGATTAAGATATGTTATCTAAAACTTGCATTTATAAGTCAACTAAAGGTATTACTAACCTACTCCTTGTCAGGCTGGTGATTCTGCTCAGGAAGAGCTGGCAACTGCAAGTCAAATACAGGGGCCATACATGCCCATTGTTCATGAGAAGCCATCCGTTGAGCTTGTGAAGGTAACAGAAGAGATGAAATCATTCAAGGCTTATGGCAAGCTTCGTGTTGAGCAAATGAACAAGCGCCAAGTAGGTGCTAGGATGAAAAAGGCTGCTGAGGCGGAGAAGGAAGAGAAGAAATGATTAAACCACACTCTGTCACTTATTTCATTCTTCACTGTGCTTTTTGTTAAAATTTGACTTCAATTTTGACTCATGGAGTGCCTGGTTTATCTATGTACTATTGCCATACAACTGAAAGTTTGCAGCAAATCTGCTAGTTTGAATTATTACTTTGCTCCTGCTCTCTTGCCTGGAACTAAGATACTTGAACTACTGGGTTTCTTCACTGTTTATTCGGAGTCCAAGACAGATTCAAGATTTTCTTCTTTTTTAAGTTATTGTCAACTCTGAACCCTGTGATGGTGAAAGTATGAACTTGGGTTCCAAGATGTTAATAACTTCAAGGTAAATTGCATGGTCTGCGGTTGGTATTCACTGTCCCCTAATAGAACGCTGTCAATGATATAAATATGTTATTAATGGTGCTATTAATTGGAGTAACCTAAAAATTATTTGATGGTTCCAAGGCCTCTGCGCTCGGATTTTACAATCTAGAAACAGATATGTGCAACATGAGTATGGCTATAGTGCATCTCTACGTGTGCTGTAGGATATGGCCAGAGAAAGAGAGCAAAACAAAATTGTAACAGTTAAGCAATGCACAGGATTTGCAAGTGCAGAACTTGTTCTATTGTTTTATTATGGTGCTAAATTGGCAGCTAAACTAAGTTTCATCGGCACTAGAGCTCGAATTTCATTTCAGCAAAATGAGCATGAATTTTCCTTGCAAACATATTCACAGACAAGAAAGCACTTCGAATGCATGCAGCAAAGAGAAAATAAAATAAGCGAAGATTTATGTGGTTCGGCAATATGCCTACGTCCACGTATTATCTAGTTTTTATAAACAATTAATAGTAGTACAAGCATGAATAAAGTTTCACAAGAAGAGCATTGCTCCAGTCTATTCATCCTGTAATTCTCACATCTTGTTTTCTATCCCAAGAGTTAACGAAATTCTTCCTGATCATGTTTAGTTCTGTCCACCAGCAATCAGTTTGCAAGTTCTTCAGAAAAAAAACGCGAACTCACAAGTGTAGCACCTGCTGCAACCAAAGTCAACTGTGTTTTGTAACCCGGCTAAATATTGTTAGCCTCAATTTAAAGGCTGTTTTTGGATAATAACCTGTTTGAGATTAGTCAATAAAATGAAATTTGAAATGAATTTGAAATATATATGTAATCTAACCAAGCTAATAGAGTAATTCCGACAGATAGAAACAAGAGGATAATTGTCTAAAAGCTCTCCATATGTATGATTTCCATAAATGCATACTAATCCCTGGTTACATATAATGTAATATAGCTATATTGATACTCTGTTCTCAAATATGCTACACTATGTCTAGTCCATTTAATGAACAGTTGACAGGCGAGATTCAAATTCAGTTACAGACCGACACAGACAGTCTATTTATTTTTCTTTATGAATCAGTTTTGCCACAAATTTCAACTAGATTTTAGAATTTGCAGACAAAGAGTTGATTTACCTGATTAGAGTAGAATGCTATTATGTATATTTACCGTAACAGAGTATCACAACATAAGGCAGCATTAAGGATCTGCATGAGAAATGCACATGGAAAAGAACGTCAAAATTTATTCTTCCATTCACAGCTCCAATCGACATAATAGGATCGTACGATTGACTAACCTTGTTTTACTAGAAACCATGCATCTCTCTTCGTCAAGGCATGAACACACAGACACCAGAATAAACAATCCCCATAGATATTCGGATCTTATATCCGCCATGCTGTATTCCTCATCTGATGTAGTTGAAGCTGGAAAAAGGCCCACTGTTTGATTTCTTGGCTGCAAGTTTTGCTGCTTCAGGATCTCCAAAGACATTCCAAAATCTCAAAGTTTCATCCCCAGCAGCAGATGCTACTGTGCAACCATCAGGGCTCTGAAATTTTCCAATAAAATGACACAAATAAGCAACCTTTTCTTTTAAATCTATAATGTGAAAAGACCTTATCCGAAGAGTAATTATATTAACCTGAGCCATGAATAGAACTCTAGAAGTATGGCCACTGAGCTCTGCAATCTTCACCATGGATGGGTACCTCCACAAGGTCAATTGGTTCTGAGTTGATCCATGAGAGCTAAGTAATTCCCTCTCGTTCTTGTTCCATAGCAGAGAGCACACCTGAGACCCAGTGTCGATAGAACCCAGACAAGCACCAGTGTGGGTGTTCCAGAACTTGGTGCACCGGTCGTTGCGACCACCCCCGGATGCGAGCATATTGCTCTGGAATGGGCACCAAGCAAGGGCCTTCACTGCAGCCATGTGGTCCTCAAACTTGTGCAGCCATTGCCTCTGGCCTGTAGCTGCATTGGAAGTTGCCATTGATACGTCCCAGATATGAAGAAGGTTGTCATTCCCTCCACTGGCCAATTTCTGCCCCGAGTCTGACCATCTCAGCCCACAAACTTCTTGCTGGTGACCTCTGTAGGTATGAACAACATGAGAACTTTTTCTCACATCATTGTTCACAATCTTGCCGTCCAGTCCGCCCGTTGACAGGATGTTGTTGTTCCAAGCAAGTGATCCAACTCTGGATTGATGAACTCCTCTAAGAGTCCTCAGCTGCAAAATTTGAACATAAGATAATTGGTAACCAAAAGACCTCAAATGCGAGAGACTGGATTCGGAGAGCATCAGCAATTGAAATTTAAGCACTAACAATGCGACCGGAGGTTGAGTCCCATAGTAGGATGTCGGAAGAGTTGAGCCCGATGGCGATATGCTGGCCATCGGGAGCCCAGCAGACACTGGTCACAGGACCACTGTCTTCATCAACTGTAACAAGCTTGGAAGTAGACTCATTTGAAGCATTCCACAAGTAGGCAGTGTTCCAGAGGGCGATCGACAACACGTTGCTGCTTCCCCAGTCGAGAAGATTCAGATAGTAGTCATCGATGAGCTCTGGCACATACAGTGTCTTCTCAGAAGACTGAGAACAAGATAAATAGATGTGAGAAAAGAAGAAGAAGAAGAAGAAGAAATAAATCAAAAATCAAGACAGCTTTTTTAACCTCTTATTCAGAGAGAAGAAAACCAACCAGAGGAATGTATCTTCGCTGCCTCGCCATCCTGGAGCAGACTTCTTGAAGAATGCTTTCGGCCGGCTCAGGCGGCTTGCTCTTGAAGGAGAGAATTCTGGTTCTATTCTTGAGAAGGTACTCATCGAGAAGCTTTCGGTATACCTCGCTCGAACGGGACGCGGCAGCCGTGTTCTGCTTCTCCTTCTCCTTTCTCGACTCGGTGAGGAGGTAGTAGGCCATGTCGAAATCCATGGAGGACCTGTATGGGATGAACCTATCACCCTGCAATTTCCAAACAAGATCGTTCAGAAACCCTATAACATCAATTCATGGCGACCATACGGCAACAAGAGACCCCAAATAGGCAAAATCTGAGAAGATTGCTTAGATCAAGAAACCAAAATCTTAGAACAGACTCTGTAACCCAATGTGTGACATGACTCAAGAGGATTGCATATATTATTTAGATCAAGAAACCAACCTTTTAGAACAGTTTAGAAAGAAAAATTATCAGAGGAATTCTTTTGAGGAAAAGGTAAGACATACGTAGTTCCGGGAAGATGGATTCTTGGGGGAGGTGCGCAGAGAAGGGAGATAAGGCCTCGGACCGACTTCTTCAAAAGGGCTGCGAGATGCGATCCGGTTCTTCTCAGAGGAGATGGTAGAAGCTGCATCCATGGTTAGCAACACGCAAGAAATGGAAAAGAAAACGAGACTATGGAAACCGAGAATTGGATTAGAAAACCTAAAACAGAACGCGGAAATCCCTGCAACCGAGAAAGTGTTAGATCGCGAAGCTGTAAGAAACGAAAAGGAACAACGAAGAACACGAAGTCGAGCGTTTTGGGATCACAGAGGAGAAGATTGAGATCCCCCACAGAGCGAAGCGAGGAAGGAGAAGAAGAGTTGTTTTCTCCTTCTTGAGAGCGCGCTGCGAAAGAACAGAGACATGGGAGCGTTTAGAACGAGAGAGACTTTTTTGTTGGTGGGAAGCTTAGAATAACCCGCCTTGTGTGTATATATACTATACAGAGAGAGGATTGGGGGGAAAATTTCGTCGCGCCAACGGCTAGTCTTCTTATTGAGGAATAAGACTTCATTTTTTGGGTGCTTTACAAAATTGCTAATAAAAACTCTGATATATCATAATTATCAGAATTGCATTCTTAAAAATTTTATAATTACCACTAAATTTTTTTAACTCTTTTACATTTGCAATTGCAATTATTTTAAAATAAAATATTCTTAATAAATTATAATTAAAATACGATTCCGTCTTAAAGTTTAGAATGTAAAATACTTATCATAAATTTTTATCTCACATATAAGAAGATATTTTTTTTATTGTATTGTGATATTTTGATTAAACAACATGTACCTTTAAAAGTATTTTAAATAATTTTCATAATGGCAAAATAGCTTTTTAATCCTAAGTTTTGTTTTAATTATGATTAGTTAGATTTAACTAAATAATGATATTTTTAAGAAAGCACAATAATTCTAATGAGTGCAAATTAGGGCTGTCAAAATAAACGAGCAGCTCAAGCTTGGCTGAAGATCGAGTTCGGCTCGGTATAAAAGGGTTTTTACAAAACCCTATTCATAAATCCTAATCCCTAGCTCATGAGCTTGTCCTCCTCCTCCTCCTTCGGCACCTGTGCTCGTAAGCCTGTCCTAATCAAGCTGCTGCGGTGCTGGCCGCCTCGTCCTCCTTTAGACATTCGCCAAGCTCCA
Organism: Typha angustifolia; assembly: GCF_048772165.1. NCBI lineage: Eukaryota > Viridiplantae > Streptophyta > Magnoliopsida > Poales > Typhaceae > Typha > Typha angustifolia. The sequence continues at coordinate 3,943,199 of NC_133246.1, read as the reverse complement.
CCTCCTCCTCCTCCTTCGGCACCTATGCTCGTGAGCTCATCCTTCTCAAGCTGCCACGGTGCCAACCACCTCGTCCTTCTTTGCCAAGCTCGAGGGAGATTCTGACGACAAAGGCAGCGTTGATTAGGCTACGACAACATGACGAGAATGTGAGAGCTCCTCGATCTGCCTGCTGAGATGGATCCGTTTTTAAACTGGCTCATTGTCGAGGTGACAATGGTGATAGAGGAGGATGAGGGCAACTAGATCGGCGTTCCGGAAGGCGGTGATGACGTGGTGCCGGCCGCCTCCTCCTCCTTCTCAAGCTATCGACAGCCTCCTCCTCAAGCTGCCGCGATGCTCGGCTTGGGCTTGATTTAGCTCGACTTGAATGAGGTTTGATGATAGGCTTATTTCAGGCTCGAGTTTGGCTTGGGCTCGACTTGAGTTGAGTTGAGCCAAGCTTAAACCCAATTTTAAGGCTCGAAATTTATTTCGAGCCAAGCCTAATTGAAGCCGGCTTGTTCAGGCTTAGCTTATTTACACCCCTAGTGCTAATTACGATATTTTAAAAGTTTTCAACAGCAATTATGTAAAAATTTATATTTTATTTTAAATTAAGAGAGTGTTGATCCACAGCACCGAAGAGGTCAAAAGGCACTAATAAAGAGATACAATATTGAGGCAGTGCATCAGTGTGCTCAGTAATCCAAAACATAGTTCCAGATTCCAGACTCTCTAGCAGAATCAGCTAATCTATTGGCCACTTTGTTGGTCTCTCTAATCTATTTCTATAGGTATGGTTAATTTTAATTTCATCAAAACGTGTAGCCATTAATATGCAATCTTCTACCATGTAGAATGAATGAGAGTTGATAAGGGTGTAGCTCCATGCATCGTCCCCCTCAGCAATGCACAGATAAGACCACTGTTAGGAGATTTGAGAACAAAAGTTGATCTTCCCTCTGGATGATTACTAGAAAGAATGAACATTGATATGTGTTTGATTCAGAGGTGGTAGCTTCCGCTAGATAAACCGGCAATCCGACATTGTCCATTTTTTTCTTTTTCTTTTTAGCTTCGATTCACTTATGAAATAGAAATAATTTTATTTTAAAATAAACATATTTATTCTGATATAGTAACTAAATAACAACTTAACTTCTTTTGGTATATAAATACCATTCCCTCTCATCTTATTCTATAGAACTTAAAAAAATAATAATTTAATAATAATTTATAATACTATTTTATTTTTAAAATAGATATCACTTAATTATACAGCGTCTCAATTATGGAAAAAAATAAATATAGGAACTAAGGGAGAGAGGAAATTGTAGTGTAAAGGCTTTTGTATTAATTTTATATTTATCTAGATTTGAAAGCTATAATATCAAACATAAATTTCATCTTCTCCAATCGAATTCATCGGCAAAACAGTCATCTGTCCATCTCGCTCCAACCCAGGAAACTCTTTTTCGGTGTAACCTTGCAAATGATACCTTCTAATGGCTCTCTTACATGTCTCGTTGGCTACCAGACATGTTTACGATCTCTGTCGTCATCGTGCTGACTATGTTTCCAAATTGTTTCCCTCCGCTAGTAGAAGCTCGCTCGCTCGCTCGCTCCTCTTTTGAGCCCTCATGCGGGTGGTGATAATGATGTTTTCCATGGCCGTTGGCTATGGGATTTGTCTTTCCGAATCGTCAATTGTCTTGGCCGACGAACCTTAAACCCTTCTACACTCCTTTCTTCCTTTGGAAAATTTTGGTTGATGTTCTAAGCCAGTTTTGGCCCTCTCTTGTTGTTAACAAGCTTCTCTGGCCTTTGTTGTCCTCTTCATTTCGACGACGACGACGACGAAGAAGAAGAAGAAGAAGAAGAAGAAGAAGAAGAAGAAGAAGAAAGAGGTGTAGGTTGGACCCTTGAGCTCAACGCAAATCTTTTAGTTAAGGTGGGCCTAGCACCTTGCTTGTCACTGCCCAACTCTATTGCGGCCGATGGTTTTAGAGGCATGAGATAGGGAAGGTGACGATGTGAAGGAGACGACAGCGTCAAAGTTGGTGATGATAGCAATAATAGGCAGCAGACCAACAACCGCAACGATGACATTAGTGACTACAATGGTGACCAGGAATGAGAGAAAAAAGACAACAAAAAAAAGAGAGAAGAGGGGAAGAGAAAGAGAAGGAGAGACAGATGGGAGGAAAGAAGGAGAAGAAAGAGAAGGGATCGAAGGAGGAGAAAGAGAGGAAGAAGAAAGACCTATCATGGAAGAGGACGAAAAATAGGTGAAAGGAAAGTCGTCCCATTTACTAATTAGATTGAGATGATAAATATGAACATAATCAGTTTAATAATCGTATCAAATCCATCCGTTTACTATCATAATCTAATTATATTAAATCTAAACCCGTTTAAAGCCTTTGGATCGAGTCCGGTAAAAAATTACCATCCATACTGCTGAGGCATAAAAAAAAAGAAGTGATTAAACCACTACCTTGCATTTGAAAGTTCCTAGCAAATCTGCTGATTCTAATTACTACTTTGTGATAACTCAGTAACTACTATAAAAACTTAACCTCTTGAGAATGGTAGATTTTGTAATCTATATTTTATATTCTTAACACTTGTACTTCTAACATTGCTAGCATCAGCTGACTGGGAGGTGGTGCATGTGTTCGAGAAGCACTGTCCTACTGAAGAAATGTATGTTATTGGCATTCTTTTGTGTCACTCATGTGCTGGTTGGTGGAGGAGGAGCTAGCTTTTGTGGTCTAATTCTCTTGCCCGGAGGAAAATACTTCATTCATCACTGAGTTTGTTCCAATTCAACAACCTATGTCCAAAACAGGTAAATGAGTTTTGGATCTCTTGAATGTTCGGAGATGTTGCTCACGTTAAGGTTCGGTGGAGTTATTACGTATATCATTCACAGCCTTAGAGGGTGAGATAAATATTAGTTCGAATAATCGTAGCTTTTGTCAGCACAAGAGCTCAAATTCAGTTTCAGCGAAATGAACATGAATTTTCTTTACCGATATATTCACAGATGATGAGGAATCACTTTGAACACACGCAACAAAAAAGAAAATAAAAGAGACAGAGATTTACGTGGTTCGGCAAGGTGCCTACATCCACGGGGTTATCTAGCATGATTTCACTATAAAAATGTCACAGTACAAGAATGAACCGAGGAAGGTTCACAAGAAGAGCATACATTGCTCCATTCACAAGTTCACTGTCTAATTCTCACATCTTGTGCTCAAAATCTCAAGAGTTACAAGATTCTTCCGGATCATGTTCAGTTCTAGCAAATAGTCTCCAAATTCTTCAGAAAACATGTGAAGTCACAAGTGCAGTGTGCCTTCTTAGATGGACTCTGGCCTCTAAACATGTAAGAAGACTTAATCTTCTGGTGTACAGAAGCCTGCTATAAGCAAAACCGATTGTGACATGGGAAGTCACAAAGTCAATTGTGTTGGTTTATACCAGGCTAAAGATTGTTAGCCTGAATTTAAAGGTGACTTTTGGGTAATAACCTGTTTGAGATTAGACAGTAAAATGAAATTAGAAATGGTTGCAATATATATATACATATAATCCTGCAAAGCTAACAGCATAATTTATATTTTTCAGAGAAAAGCAAGAGGTCTAAATGTATAAAAGCCTGTATCATATATTTAATTATTTGCTGCATGTGTATGTAATAATTTTCCATATGTATGATCTCCATATATCCATATATCTAATAGTTCTTAGGTTACATCTAATGTAATATAGCAATGTATTCTGTTCTTAATATGCTACAATATGTCCAGTCCAATTAATTAAATGGAGGACACACAAGATCCAAAATTCAGATTCAATTGCAGACCTACACAGACTATTCTTTTCCTTTCAGATACAATTTTGCCACTAATTCAAAGTACATTTTACCTTTTGCAAACAATTACTGGAACTTTATTAAATGAAAGTAGTATGCTAATGAATACATTTACCTTAACAGATTTATAACAGGTAAGGTAGTAGATCTGCAAAGAGGAATGCGCATGGAAAAGAATGTCAAAATTTATTCTTTTATTCGAAGCTCAAATCAACATAATAAAATCGTACTATTGACTAACCTTGTGTTACTAAAAACCAGGCATCTTTCTTGGTCAAGGCATGAGCACGCAGAGACCAGAATAAACTATCCCCAAAGATATCCGGATCTTATCCCCCATGCTTATTCCTTACCTGATGTGGTTGAAGCTGGAAAAAGCTCCAGTCTTTGATGTCTTGGCTGCAGGCTTTGCAGCTTCAGGAGCTCCAAAGACATTCCAAAATCTCAAAGTTTCATCCCCAGCAGCAGATGCTACAGTGCAACCTTCAGGGCTCTGCAAATTTCCAATAAAAAGACACGCATAAGCAATATTTTCTTTTAAATCTACAGTGTGAAAAGACCTTATCCAAAGAGTAATGATATTAACCTGAGCCATGAAAAGAACTCTAGAAGTGTGGCCGGTGAGTTCTGCAATCTTCACCATGGATGGGTACTTCCACAAGGTCAATTGGTTCTGAGTTGATCCATGAGAGCTAAGTAATTCCCTTTCATGCTTGTTCCACAGCAGAGAGCACACCTGAGACCCAGTGTTGATAGAACTCAGACAAGCACCAGTGTGGGTGTTCCAGAACTTGATGCACTGGTCACCGCTGCCACCCCCAGATGCTAGCAAATTGCTCTGGAATGGGCACCAAGCAAGGGCCTTCACTGCAGCCATGTGATCCTCAAACCTGTGCAGCCATTGCCTCTGGCCTGGAACTGCATTGGAAGATGACATTGATATGTCCCAGATGTGAAGAAGGTTGTCATTCCCTCCACTAGCCAATTGCTGCCCTGAGCCTGACCATTTCAGCCCACAGACTTCTTGCTGATGGCCTCTGTATGTTTGAACAACATGAGATCTTATTCTAACATCATTATTCACAATCTTGCCATCCATCCCACCCGTCGTCAGGATGTTGTTGTTCCAAGCAAGGGATCCAACTCTGGACTGATGAACACCTCTCAGAGTCCTCAGCTGCAAAATTTCAACACAAGTGATGAGTAACTTAAAGACTCAAGAAAGCATCAGAAATGAAGATCTAGACACCAACCATGCGACCAGAGCTTGAGTCCCACAGTTGGATGTCGGAAGAGTTGAGCCCAAGAGCGATGTGCCGACCATCAGGAGCCCAGCTGACACTGGTCACAGGACCATTGTCTTCATCAACTGTGACGAGCTCAGAAGTAGACCCTGTTGAGGCATCCCACAAGTAGACAGTGTTCCAGAGGGCAATCGACAACACGTTGCTGCTTCCCCAATCGAGAAGATTCAGATAGTAGTCATCCATGAGCTCTGGTGCATCCAATGTCTTCTCAGCAGACTGACAACAAGACAAATAAAAAAAGAATTAGATCAGACACCAAGAAAGCGTTTTTAGCCTCTGGTTTAGGTAGAAGAAGACCAACCTGAGGGATGTATCTTTGCTGCCTCGCCAACTTGCTTTGATTTGAAGAAGTGCTACAGGAGCAGACTTCTTGAAGAACTCCTCCGGCCGGCTCAGGCAGCTTGCTCTTGAAAGAGAGAATTCTGGTTCTGTTCTTGAAAAGGTTCTCTGCGAGAAGCTTCCGGTATGCCTCTCTTGAGGGGGACGCAGTTGCCTTGTTCTCCTTCTCCTTTCTCGACTCAGTGAGGAGGTAGTAGGCCATGTCGAAATCCATGGAGGACCTGTCTGGGATGAACCTATCTCCCTGAATTTTTCCAAAAAGATCATTCAAAAACCAGAGGAATAACATCAATTCGTGACAAGAATTAGGCAAAAGAAGACCCAATAGGCAAAATCCGGGAAGATTGCTTAGATCAAGAAACCAATTCTTAGAACAGACCCTACAAACCCAATGTGCATACAAAATTCGTGACACGACTCAAGACACGAGCATTAGGAAAGAAAGAACCCAACAGGGCAAAACCAGAGAGGATTGCTTATACTATTTAGATCAAGAAACCAACTTTTTAGAACATAACCTAATTAGGAAAAGGAAAAACCCAATTGAGGAAAGACCATCAAAATGGATTCTTTTGGAGAAAAGATGAGACGTACGTGGCTCCGAGAAGATGGATTCGCGGAGGAGGTGCGCAGAGAAGGGAGGTAAGGCCTCGGGCCGACTTCTTGAAAAGGGCGGCGAGATGCGATTCGATTCTTTCCAGAGGAGATGGTCGAAGCTGCAGCCATGGTTAGCAACACACAAGAAATTGAAAAGAAAACGAGACTAACGAAACTAAGAATTTGATTAAAAAGGCTAAAAAGAACTCAGAAATCCTTGCGACCAACTAGAGTTAGATAGCAAAGCTTGTAAGAAAAAAGAACTCAGAAATCCTTGCGACCAACTAGAGTTAGATAGCAAAGCTTGTAAGAAATCAAGGGAATCGAGCGTTTTGTGATCGCAGAGAGCAGCAGATTGAGATCCCCCACAGAGCGAAGCGAGGAAGGAGAAAAAGATCTCTTTTCTCTTCTTCTTGATAGCGCGCTGCGTGAGAAGAGAGAGATAGAGAGCGTTGAGAGCGAGAGAGCGTTTGGTGAGAAGCGTAGAATAACCCGCCTTGTGCATATATAGAGAGGATTGGGGCAAAATTTTGTCACCGTAACGGCTTTGTTTCTTTTTTTGGATTGCGGAGTCATTGGGCGGGAGTTAGTTAAGTGATATTTTTTTTCAAAATATTTACGAATCAGACCTTATATTTTAACTATTTATTATTCACACCCTTTCTTTTATGATTTTATCATTCAACCCTTTTTTTTCATAGAACTTTTATTTAACAACCTTTCGCCTCATCCTACATCTTTTCTTTCTCTCCCATTTTCTAGGTCATCCGTATCACCTCATTATACACAAGTTGGATATTTTAATACCCAAATTAGAGTCGATCGAGATGCTTGATTCGCTCCATCTTCTCTGGTGAGTTTTTGGTCAGAGCAAAGATAGGTAGAAGATGAGAAGGAAGGAGGAGGAAGAAGAAAACGAAGAACATGAAGCTCGAGGAAAGGAAAGATGAGAGAAGATGGTAGTAGTGGCCGTGGTGACGACAACGAGAGGAAGTTGTTGGGGGAAGATGAAGGAAGATGATGAAGGGATAAAGAGGAGAGGAAGGCGGTGAAAATATTTTAGTCATTTAGTTAATATCAGTTAGTCAAAATAATGTTACGGTGTTAAAAAAATTATAAAAAAAATAAGAGGGTCGGATTATAAAATCTTCAAAGATAGAATGTGAATTAAAAAAATTCTTTATTTCTTAGGAAAGTTTATTTTACATCCTACAGTTTTAAGTAGTTACCAGTGAGTTTACAATTGCTCTCTCTTACTTGCTTAGAAATGTTTTACTTAATAAATTACAGAGACAATACAGATTAAGTTGGTGCGAACAACTAATTGCTCTCTTGAATCTGTCGGTGAATGATACAAATCCGTGTATTAGCTCTCTTGAATCTGTCGGTGAATGATACAAATCCGTGTATTAGCTCAAAGTTCTCAGCAAATTTGCTGATTCTTTTTTTATTCACTGAGAGCCTGATTCAAACTATTTGGCATTCTTGTGTCAAGTGCCGAATGCTGGAGCTAGCTTTTGTTGTTTTCCTGCTCTCTAACTTGCTTAGAAATGTTATACTTGGCATCTTCCTTAAAAAATACAGAGACTATTCAGATGAAGTTATTGCGATCAACTTACTGATATTAACTAAATGATACAAATCCGTCAATAGAGGGTGCTCTGGTTTTAATTGGAATAATTTCAAAAGTATAGATTGTGATTAGTGAGAGGTGAATTTCAAAAGTATACACAATCTGGAACCAGATTTGTGCAGAGTAGGTGAGTTTTAAGATGCGGCTAGAGAAGAGAGCAAAGGACATTGTTACGGTGGTAAATTGGCAGCTTGGTTTTAGTCCAATCCGTGGAAAAGGTCAAAATTCAGTTACTCAAGGTGGTGACCACTTCAAAAGTATGCGAAAAAGAGAATAATAATTGAGACAGAGATTTACGTGGTTCGGCAAAATGCCTACGTCCACAGGATGTCCAGCATGGTTTCACTATAAGTAATTAACTGTACAAGCATGAACCAAGGAAGGTTCATAAAGAGCACTCATTGCTCCATTCACAAGTTCACTCTAATTCTAACATCCTGTGCTAAAGAAAAAAAATCTCCATCTATAATGTTTAGTTCAGCAAATGACTAGTCTCCAAGTTCTTCAGTGTATTGCTCCATTCACAAGTTCACTCTAATTCTAACATCCTGTGCTAAAGAAAAAAAATCTCCATCTATAATGTTTAGTTCAGCAAATGACTAGTCTCCAAGTTCTTCAGTGTAGTGTCTTCTTTGATTGACTCTGGCCTTTAAACATGTAAAAAGCCAGCTGCAACCAAAATCAATTGCTTCATGGGAGATGTCACAAAAAAAGTTTGTTGTGTTTTGTTACCACGCAACTTTTGGATAACAATCTATTCGAGAGTAGGCAATAAAATGTAATATAGCCAAGCTAGTAGAATAATTTAACATCCCAGAGATAGAAGCAAGAGGTCTAATAGTATAGAAGTCTCTATCATTCTGGATGGCATCTGTATGCAACAATAGTTCTCCATATGTATGATTTTCATACATTTCTTCATAATCTCAGGTTGTAACATATAATGCAATATATGTTTGATATACTGTTCTTTAATAAGCTATATACCATGATGTAGTCCATTAGATTATGAATGGATGACATGCGAGAATCAAAACTCAGATTCAGTTGCAGGTACACAGGATCTTTTTTTCTGACTATGTTTTGCCAGTAGTTCAGAGTGACTTTTAGTATTTGCAAACAAAGAGTTGATTTAACTATGAAAAATCTATGCAAACACTTCCTGGTATTTTACTTGATGAGAGTAGCATGTTGTTTTATACATTAAACAGATTATCACAGATTACAGGCATCAATGATCTTGCACATGGAAAAGAATGTCAAATTGTATTCATTTATCCAAAGCTCAAATCAACACAATAGGATTATACTATTAATTAACCTTGTGCTACTAAAATATCAGGCATCTTTCTTCCTGGGAATTTACTTCAGAGTGAATTTTAAGTATTTGCAAACAAAGAGTTGATTTAACTATGAAAATCTATGCAAACACTCCCTGGGATTTTACTTGATGACAGTAGCAAGTTATTTTATACCTTAACAGATTATCACAGATTAAGGCAGGCATCAATGATCTGCAACATGGAAAAGAATGTCAAAATGTATTCACTTATCCAAAGCTCAAATCAACATTAATAGGATTAGTACTATTAACTAACCTTGTGCTACTAAATTTTCAGGCATCTTTCTTCCTCAAGGCATGTACACACCGAGACCAGAATAAGCTATTCCATTATATTCAGGTCTTACCCCCCATGCTTTACTCCTCACCTGATGTGGTTAAAGCTGGAGAAAGCCCCAGTGTTTGATGTCTTGGCTGCAGGCTTTGCTGCTTCAGGAGCTCCAAAGACATTCCAAAATCTCAAAGTTTCATCCCCAGCAGCAGATGCCACTGTGCAACCATCAGGACTCTGCAAATTTCCAGTAACAAGACACAAATAAGCAATCTTTTCTTTTAAATCTATAATGTGGAAAATCCCTTATCCAAAGAGCAATGATATTAACCTGAGCCATAAATAGAACTCTAGAAGTATGGCCAGTGAGCTCAGCAATCTTCACCATGGATGGGTACTTCCATAAGGTCAATTGATTCTGAGTGAATCCATGAGAGCTCAGCAATTCCCTTTCATTCTTGTTCCACAGCAGAGAGCACACCTGAGACCCAGTGTCAACCGAATTCAGACAGGCACCAGTGTGGGTGTTCCAGAACTTGATGCACCGGTCACCGCCTCCGCCACCGGACGCAAGCAAATTGCTCTGGAATGGACACCAAGCAAGGGCCTTCACTGCAGCCATGTGGTCCTCAAACCTGTGAAGCCATTGGTTCTGACCTGGAACTGCATTGGAAGATGCCATTGATAGGTCCCAGATGTGAAGAAGGTTGTCATTGCCTCCACTAGCCAATTGCTGCCCTGAGCCTGACCATTTCAGCCCACAGACTTCTTGCTGATGGCCTCTGTAGGTCTGAACAACATGTGATCTTATTCTAACATCATTGTTCACAATCTTGCCGTCCATCCCGCCAGTTGACAGGATGTTGTTGTTCCAAGCGAGTGATCCAACTCTGGATTGATGAACTCCTCTAAGAGTCCTCAGCTGCAAAATTTGAACACAAAGTGGTTGGTAATCAAAAGACCTCAAATGCAGGAGACTGGATTGAGAAAGCATCAGCAATTGAGATTTAAGCACTAACCATGCGACCAGAGGTCGAGTCCCACAGTTGGACGTCGGAAGAGTTGAGCCCGAGCGCGATGTGCCGGCCATCGGGAGCCCAGCTGACACTGGTCACGGGACCATTCTCTTCATCAACTGTGACAAGCTCAGAAGTAGACCCAGTTGAAGCATCCCACAAGTAGACAGTGTTCCCGAGGGCGATCGACAAGATGTTGCTGCTCCCCCAGTCGAGAAGATTCAGATAGTAGTCGTCGACGATCTCAGGCGCATCCAATGTCCTCTCGGCAGACTGAACAAAGGTGAGAAGGGAATTAGATCAAACACCAAGAAAGCTCGTTTAGCCTCTGATTCAGATGGAAGAAAACCAACCTGGGGAATGTATCTTCGCTGCCTTGCTGACTTGGTTTGGCAGGAAGAAGTGCTGTTGGAGCAGACTTCTTGAAGAAGTCCTTCGGCAGGCGCAGGAGGCTTGCTCTTGAAGGAGAGAATTCTGGTTCTGTTCTTTAGAAGGTTCTCGGCAAGAAGCTTTCGGTATGCCTCTCTCGAGGGGGACCCAGCCGCCGCCGCATTCTCCTTCTCCTTTTTCGACTCGGTGAGGAGGTAGTAGGCCATGTCGAAATCCATGGAGGACCTGTCTGGGATGAATCTATCGCCCTGCAGTTCACCAAAAAGATCCCATAAACCAAATGTGCATACAGAATTTGCGACAAGAATCAAAACAGAATCTGAGCGGATTGCTTAATATTATCTAGATCAAGAAATCAACTTCTTAGAATAGATCCAGTTGAGGAAAAGATTATCCAAAAGATGAGACATACATTGCTCCGGTGAGATGGATTCCTGGAGGAGGTGTGCAGCGACGGGATGTAAGGCCTCGGGCCGACTTCTTGAAGAGGGCGGCGAGATGCGATCCGGTTCTTCTCAGAGGAGATGGTAGAAGCTGCATCCATGGTTAGCAACACGCAAGAAATAGAAGAGAGAAACAAAAAAAGACAGACAGACTGACCAAACCAAGAATTGGATTAAAAATAAAATCTAAAAGAACACAGAAAAATCCCTGCAAACAAGAAGAGTTAGGCAGCAATAGAAAGCAAATTAAGTATAACAAAGCTGTGAGAAATCAAAAGAATCGAGCGTTTTGTGATCGCAGAGAGCAGATTGGGATCCACAGAGCGAAGCGAGGAAGGAGAAAAAGAGCTCTTTTCCCCTTCTTGAGAGCGCCGAGTGAGTCAGAGAGAGACAGAGAGAGAGAGAGAGAGAGAGCTTTTGGTGAGAGGCTACGATAACCGTTTTATGTATATATAGAAAGGATTGGGGAAAAATTTTGTCACCGCAACGGCTAGTTTTTCAAAGGTGTGAGAATCTAGCCGTTGGAGGTCCGACACTATCTGCAAAACCCTAGCAGGAGGCAGCCGCAAGGATCTTTTTATACATTAAACCCAAACAAAGAGAATAGTAACGAAACTCACTTCATGGGGTCAAACGAAAATAAGTGATAAAGAAGGGTCTTAAATGCAAGAGGTGTTATATGTAAATTTCTCATGTATCGGGTTGGACTGCAAATTGCGACCCACCGGTTCGATTCGGTTCGGTTCGGTTCGGGATTGAGTTAAACCAACTCGGTGGAAGATGGAAATCCATACGAGTACGACTACTTTATTCTTATTCTTAGGGATCGACTAGTTCTTCCATTGCTGAAGAGGATTAACGCGGCGGCTGCTCCGAATCGAATCTGTGATCAATCGATCCCAAGGTAAAGGAACCAATCTCAGATCTATTTCCTTGATCTCATGTCATTTGCATGGGATCTCTCTCACTATTGGTTCTTTTCCGGGACTTTTTTTTTTATTTGCTGCCGGTTAATTAGGGTTTCCTTTCTTACGTCTCTTGGGTTGGGTTTTGATCTGACGATCTAGTTTTCTGTCAGAGGTGTGGAAGTTGGATTTGTTCTTCTAGGTGGATGAGGTGAGAGGAGGAGCAACTTATATCTCCTTGTCGCTGTAGTAGAATGAAATTAAATTAGTTAACTTTGGCTTAGTTTAAGTCTCTTGAATTATGCCTTAGGTTAGCAATTGAAACCTATCGTACTGAAGAAAAATTGTTGGTTTATTTATTTAATTTTTGCACGAAATGGTAATTCCTAAAAATCTGGATAAGAAAATTGGCAAATAGTATATCAGAAATGATTGTGAGAACGTGGAAAAATAAATTGAGAGGGGAAGTGTGGATTTTTATTAAGGAAGCAAAAGTTTTATTGGCCCAAGTGCAGATAGAGATCCAATTAAGTTTGGTGTCTGGTATGATGACTAAAGGGGGTGCATGAGTAGATCAAAAATACGAAAATTAGACTACACATGATATCAAAAGTATGAGAATTAGCCATGGAGAAACTTTATATGATTCCAACTGACTGGTAGTTGTAAAAGATAAGTCACAAGGACATAATGGCCGTGTGCTTAGAAATCGATACTTTGAATAAAAATTTAAACAAGAAGATATGAGTGTTCTAATAGTGGAACATTTTGATCAAGAGAATTATAGTAGTCAAGATACATGGGAGGTTCTCTTTCATAATCCCTCCCTTTCTTTTTCTTTTTTGTCACTGTTATGATATGCTTAAATTGGAAAATTAGATGCCCTCAGTATGATGTCACGAATAACTACGAATCAATATCACATAGGCTAAGTGAAGAGAGTTGGACTAATTAGCACAAAGAAAGAAAACAGCTACAATCTTTGTATTTATTACAATCTTTGTATTTATTTTTCCTCATGTGTCTGCTACCAAACATGCTAGTGCGTTCACATGAGAAATTAATGGTGGGAGCATACAATAATGGTTAGTCTTACAAAATTAGATGTGTTTTAGTGCTTTGTAGCTCAACCCACTATTATTTAGGTGGACATTGCGGTGGCTTTGAAGTCGATGGTAAAAAAAAAAACGTGTTTTTCTTGCTCAATTCTTCATCTTTTCCTTTTTGCAGTTGACCACAAGATCTCACTGCATTCAGTTTGAAATTTATGCTATCCTCTGCTCTACAAAGTTCTATCTGCTTTCTTGCTTTCTTATCATCCATATCATTTAATTTTCTATATAATACTATTACCTGTTTTCTTTCTTAAGGAAAAGTGAACTAAGTTAATATGTGAAAATAGAAGTTGTAAGCATAGGTTAATATGATTCTGAGGATAATACTGGCCATACAAGACCTGCAAGGCTGCTCTCCAAGAATATGTGCATGCACTTCTGAGTTCTGATGTGCTTTCATGAAGTAGAATAGGAAAAGAAATATAGGCCACAAGGCCCGCACCATTGTGGTATAATTGGTAATACTATTAAATGCTTCCGATGAGATACACAATTCCTCTTTTTCTTGCTGACATTGCTAAGGCTGACATTTCTTTTCCCTCTCTCTAATGCTTCAAATTCTTTTCATTGTAGTTCAATTATGGCAACCAAATATATCATTGGATCTTTGGCAGGATCGTTTGCAATTGCATACATATGTGATGTATCTATCGCTGACAAGAAGATATTTGGAGGTAAATAGAAAGAAACCCTATCAGAAGCTTCGTTGGTTAGAGTAAATTAGTTATATGCATTTTCTTTTCTGAAAACCAGGCACCACCCCAAAGACTATAGTTGACCAGGAATGGTGGGAAGCAACTGATAAGAAGTTGCAGGCATGGCCTCGTACCGCTGGACCGCCAGTTGTTATGAACCCAATCAGCCGTCAGAATTTCATTATCAAGTCAGCTGAGTCTTAAGGTGAAACAGATTGACCATCTTAGTTTTTATACGATACTTGCATTTTGGTGCTTCACATATCCTGACATTTTCTTCACCCTTGCATGATAATCTGGCAGGATTTCCTTCTTCACCTGGACGTCCAGGTTGCTCTGTTTCCCAATTGAAAATTGCTTTTCTTTTCAAAACTTCCTGTAGTTTCCGGATATGTGAGCAGATTTCCAGCTAAATAATGGCTTGAGTTAGGAAACGTCTCTGGATGTGATTGACTAACTGATAAATTTCCTCTTAAAGGATTTGTTGCATCTGCCAGGAAGCATCTCTTGATGTGATTGACTTCTGATTCTTATAAATTTCCTTATAAAGTATTCTTACATGTATATGATGTGTTACATTTTTCTTTCTTCTTCTGCATCTGGAACATGGCTTTTTAAATTCCGCCTAAAACATTAGGCTGCTCAATTAAAATAAGGGTTTTTTTTTTATTTTTTCTTGTGAACTGAGTCCACACTTAGAATCTTAATCCTTGATTGGTTTGTTATATTATCATGGCAAGATAAAGCTTCATCTGATTCCATCACCAACATGATCACAATTACATTAAACCTCTGTTTTTTGACCTTTTTCTTTTTTTCTTTTTTTGATCAAAAACCTCATTTAATTCAGAACGGGCATTTTATATATGGTTCATTATTGGTCTTCACCTGTTCCAGTGTAATTTTTTCTAATCCCACCTATAAGGTGCATCATAAACTTTTATTACTGATTGGCTAAAAATGGCTCTTGCACTTATTTCATCTAGCACGAATGTACCACACTTCAGCTTGGAATCCTCTACTCTCTTCAAATTACTCGGCTTATCCTTTTATAAAGTAATGGAAAAAAAGACCAGACTTGAACAAGAGAGAACAAGATGGGAGAATGATGAAGAAAACCTATGCACATCTCCAGTCTCGCAGTTTGAGCAGTGCTGCCGACTTTTTGTGATTCTTCCAAGCAGTATGAGAGACCTGAGCTACTTCATTCAAGTGTTATAGTGTTAAATATCTTTTACATAGATGCCACAATAATCCGCACACCGTTCGACAAAAAATATATCTACTCCTTGGGACATTTTCAACCTGCTCATCTGCATTTAACTAATATAGATCAAAATGCATCCTGTACCCTCGAACAGAAGCAAGAAAAACAAGAGCACAAAATGGGGGAAAAAAGATTGGTTCACTTCTATAGAACTCTTTTAACTCCTCATAACATGTTGCTGCCAAATTCTACTCTTCAGTCCTTGGCCAATTGTAAGAGCCTACTACTGTGCGACAGCAATGGTATCTAAATCTGTTATTCCAGATTAAATAAAACAGCAGCAATCAGTATTTAGTAATTGTGAGCTTAAAAAAGAAAAATATTTGCATCCAAATATTAAAGTACCTAAAGAATCATGATTCAGCTACTAAAGACTTTAACTTCTCGCGGAACCTGGGAGCTTCCTCAGCTTTTACAACCATGACTAGTCCCATCTCCTGGTAATTCTTCAGCTGCAGTAAAAGACAATAACCACTCTTGATGCATATCGAAGGCCAAAAGTTAATAGGTTGATAAGAACATGAAAATTATTTTTCGCATTCTTTGGTCATCCAAAACAGTTTCAGAGAAATTCGTTATTGTTAGTTCTCATCACCATAAGAACATGTTGAACCTTACTTAAATAAAAATATGCCTACTAGATTAAAAGAATTTCACGATTGCATTCTGGAACTACAATGCAACTTTCCTTTTACTTTTCTTGAAAGGGAAGGCAGCATAAGAGGGCCTGATTTTCTAATGTTTTTGTGAAGTAGAATCCATTAGCCAAAATTCTCTGTAACCACTGGGTGTGGCCTAGTGACGTCAGTTAATAATGGAAAAATGGAGAGAATCAAAAGGATCTAGACAGGATTCGAGTCAAATAGAGAAAAGGATAATTGATTAATAGGTCTAAAGGTGTCACAAGAGACGTCATTTCCTTCTCATGGAATACAAAATTAGCTGCAGTGACAACTCAAAGCTGCAATTTCTTTCCCGACACTACTGAGTAGGCTTAGAATTGTTAGAAGATATGTAATAAAATCTTGCTCTTATCACTATAAGATTGTCCCAGTAGGAAATCTTAGAACTCCTGAACATTTAAATTTAAATCTTATAGATAAAACATGTGATTTCATTGATAAGAGAAAAAGAAAAACATATGACTGAGACAACCAGTGTTCTAATGACCAAAATAGCATTGAAGAGTTGTTGCAACAAGAACCAACAACATGTTTTTAAGCTGTTTAAAGACCTAGAGTTTCCCACATTCCGTGCTAACAAGAAAAATACCTGAAGAACATATTAATAAAAGAAAGACACAAGTGTATGCAACTTACTTCAGGGGGAGCCAATTGTTGAGCATGCAAAGGAAACGTAAAAGACCATGTGCTAAGCTGAAATAAGAAAGATTGTATAAACAACTTAATAATAAACAACAATTACATCTTATGGTGAACATTTAATACCTCACGAAGAAGTTCATCTTCGGCTTTCAAATAAATAACGGGTTCGTCCTCACCTCTGCTGCGCTTTGGCTTCCGTTGGTTGAAATTTTTGTTCTACATCATGAAGAAGGTGGCAACCAGATAATAGTTAACACAAAATGAAGCGATGTTTGCTTGGTGACAAACTACTACATGGAACACAGGAGAAAGGGGAAGCCCATCAAGACAATCATCTCGACATGAGATTGCTCTAGATGAGGGAGAAAATTGTTATATATCAACTTAGGGATCACTCTTTATACACTTAACCAATATATAAAGTTGGTAACTGGCTCAATCATATGCAAGCATGCAACTTCATTCAAATTACCAACATTGCAACTATAAAACAAATAACTTTGGAAGGAAACCCCAGTACCTCAAAAATTCTTGTAACCAATAAATACCATTTGAAACGGAAGGAATCCCGAAGCTCTTGCGTGGGCTTTCACAGTCAAAGACACAGAAAATAAAGTCACTCTCAATTGCCATGACCGTGAAAAGATAACAAATAGGAAGCAACCTAACATATATATGAGTACACTGCAACCAACCTCATCTTCAGTTGCCCATGAAACCTCATCGAAGAGTGCATCATACAATGGAGGCACTAATTGGTAAGGGCAATTCACAAATCGCTGTGAGACCAACAGACCCACATCGTTAGCTTTCTCTTCCAACAGAAGTTTCAGCTTTTCCTTTGCAGCTTCATCACTACAAACTCCAAGAAGGAACTCCTTGAGCTCCCTAATGCATCTATGCTCCTAAAGATATCAAAGTATAAGAACTAGTAAAGAAAAGGAACAAGATTAAAAAAAAAAAAAAGAAGCAAAATTTCAAATTACTTACGCCATATCTCCCCAAATTGAGCGCACTGACGACCCCATAGAGCCCCTCATCCTCATCCCCGTCCCCAGGACCACCATCTCCTTCGTCATCCTCATCATACCCATCCAATTTCACTACAGTGCCCACCGTGGTCTGCTCCAGAATAAGATCCACAAAACCACTGAGGTCCCATATCTTATCATCGAGGTAGCGCTGAAGAAGGAGCTTGGCGCCATTGAAATCCCGGGGCTTAGGATCAAAGAATCCGAAATCGGCTTGTACAGTCTCGAGCTTTTATAACAACCCAATACGAATTAGACGTCAAGGCGTCAACTTTACAACAAATTTGAAGTCAAAGAAAGATTCAATCGGAAGGCCCATACCTCTTGCTGCTCTTCTCCTTCCTTTTCCTCCTCTTCGTCGCTGGACGATTCGATCCGTTTAATGCGTTTCGGCGTTTTAGCTTTTCTGATTCCATCTTCCTCTATTCGATTAAGAAAGGATCAACTCCATCAGTATGTATTGAGAGGAAGAGAGCAAGGGGTTTAGATTACCTCGAGATTTCGGGGACGGAGAGGGATCGGGAAGCGCACGTTTGACGGAGGGGGAGGAGTGGGAGAGGAGCACACAGCGTGCGAAAGGGGAGAAGGCAAGGAAGGGCTGCGGCAACGATAGGCGGCGGCGCTTCGCCGCGCGCCGTCCCTGAACCATCCCTTGGCGGCGCGGGCGTTAACGGGGAAGCGGGGAGGGAAAGGGTTTGGTTGGGTTTAACTTTTATAACTTATAAGAAGCATTTATTTAAAAATAAATTACAAGAAAGCAATTAAGTTTTCTTCTTTTTTTTAAAGTCTTCGCCGGCAATTTAATTCTCTTTTTCTTTTTCTTTTATTTTTTTTATAAAAATGATAAAACACTGAAATTCCGAGGAGAGGTAGAAATCTTAGTTTAATTAGGAAAAAAATATATAAAAAATAAAAATTAGAGATCCAAGTCAAAATCAAATTACAAAATTCAAATCCTGTTAGGACTAAGAAATATGAATACTATACAGATTATGAAAATCAAATTCAAGTCGAAAATGAAAAACCAAGTAAGCATCAGAAAATATAAAGCTAAGAAAGAATTTTTTCAGTAAAAAATTATGGAAGAATTTTTTTTTTAATAAGAAATTAGTCTATATCAAATCATTACTCCTATATTAAAATTAGGAGTTGAATA
Source organism: Typha angustifolia (assembly GCF_048772165.1). Classification (NCBI taxonomy): domain Eukaryota; kingdom Viridiplantae; phylum Streptophyta; class Magnoliopsida; order Poales; family Typhaceae; genus Typha; species Typha angustifolia. The sequence goes on along the minus strand of NC_133246.1, from coordinate 3,924,502 downwards.
ATACCAAGAAAAGTTTAGGAGAGAAACTTACCCAGAAGCTTGCTTCTGCTCTCCTCCCTTTCTCTATGGAATTCCTAATAGATCTTTCAGCAAAATGACACTGTCTAATGAGAGAGAGGAACTAAGCCCAAATTAGCTTTCTCCACCACTCTTCATAAGCATCACCCCCTAACCCCATATCAATCATCGAGCACATTGAGGTCCTCCTCTCGGACGTTACGCCAATCATCTTTGAGGAGAGTCTATCTTCCTGCTTGTCTAGCTCCTCGGATTGTTTTATCTATTGGGTTGGATGTCTCGTGGAGAGGAGGTCGTCCCGTAGGTGGCGTCATCACCGTTATTCAACAGTTTACTAAAGAACTCTATGTTATCAGATTAATTCTACTCGAAGGTTGCAAGGATGCTCTAAAACCCAAAGCTCTCGCCATGCTCGAGGGGCTCAAGGAACTTTTGCTGTGGAGGTGGCAAAGCAATATACTTTATTTTCAGCTATTGCCAAACCGTTGTCAAGGCTATCAACGATCCTAATAATAATAATATATAGTGGGCTCTCGTACCAGTTACCAGGAAATATTTTAGGTGGATAAAAGTATTAACTTATAATTTAGCTGGTCTAGCTCTCAAAAATATCAAAAAAATAAATTCCGTATGCAGTAATTTAAAAATAACTAAATGAATAATGCACCAGCCGGGAATCGAACCCGGGTCTGTACCGTGGCAGGGTACTATTCTACCACTAGACCACTGGTGCTAGATGAGTAAGTTGACCTCCTTTATCTTCTAGAAACAATATCATTCTAGTTGCAAGAGCTGCTCCTACAATTGAACGCAAGCATTAGTATCTCATTTATCTGCTAGAAGAATGTTTGAAATTAGAGCCGGAGCTTTAAATTCCACTTTTTGTGAATTATAATATTTTAATTTCCTTGAGAGAAGTGAGGAAGTTTTTGGAGACCAACTAATACGGCTTTAACCAATTAAAGTATAATTACTACTGCAAGCTGGTAAAGATAAAGCAGCTTCCAAAGTTGGAAAAAGAAAAATAAAAATAAAAAAAAGGGAAAGAGTAGTCCAAGAGGTAAGGGGGAAGGGGGTCAAAAGAAACTTGGTTATGGATCTTATCCTATCGGATCCAACTTTGATTGGACCCGGACTGCTGGACAGGATCCAATGAGACAAACAATCAAGTTGTTGTTTCTCATTCGGGTCAGACACGGGTCGAGATATACCCGGAACCCACGTGCTTTAAGATCCGCGCGCATTAAAGAGCTACTCTTTCTTTCGCCCTTACCATTTACCAACGCCTTCTAGATAGTTCCGCAACGGAAAGGATCACGATATCGGACGGCGGAGATCGCTCCATGGAACCTTCCCGATAGACTTGCTTCCAAAACCCTCGCCTCTATATTAAAACCTCATCCCTTTCCTGCTCCCCCATTCCTAGCTGAGCTCTCTCACAGATTGGAAGCGAGCCTTATCCGCCGCCAAACCCTAGCCCTTTCAGTCCGCCTCTCAGGTACACTTGCCCTCTTCTCCTAGCTCTCGGTCTCGTTTCCCTTCTTCTCTCTCGCACTCTTGCGGTGCTTGGATTTGGTGGTCGTGTTTCGGTTTGGTGTGGATTCCGTTACTTTGCGGTCTACCTCGTTTATCTCGAGGGGAATTGGTTGTGCAATTTGCTGAAGAAATAAGAACGCCCGAGGATTTGGAATTAATGAATGTAATGAGAAATTAGGGCTGAATTATCTTGTTTTATTCTTAAATTTCCTACTTTAAGTTGTTTGGTGGTTGTAGTTTGTGCAAGTAGACGAGGATAAATTGCTTTGCAAGTTTGTCAAATGGTCCAGATTTTCTCTTAAGACGTTCACCTTTTCATTTTTTTTCTTTTTCTTTATCTTTTTTCGCTTTGCTGTTTTATGCTGGTGCTCGGTGGGAGAGAATTTGATGTGAGGTTTTAGTAACTTGGTAAACGACAAGTTGTAGTCTTGATTAAGATTCAATCCATTGTATAGTTCTTGGCTATCTCAATGTTAGTTTATCATGTGACTTGCAAACTACTACATTGGCATTAAAATATTGCTGGTATGAGCTGCGAGGAGCTGCTTAATTCACGTTCTCTCTCGAAGCTCTCATGGTAGTGTCTGACTGAGAATGTTCGCCTTTGCGTACATGGACAGAAAATGACATCCACATTCAGCACTATGTCAACAATCAGCGCTGTGGCTGCTCCTAGCAAGAAGCTCCCGGGATCTGGGGAGAAGTTCTCCAAGTTCTCTTCCCGCGCATCTATTTCTGCTAGCCCTCTAAGTGGGAGGAGGCAGGACTTGAACCTACAGAAAAGAGGCAGCTCTAAAGTCAGGGCAATGGCTAAGGAGTTATACTTCAACAAGGATGGATCGGCCATTAAAAAATTGCAAGTAAGTGCTTCGAAGTGTCTTGCAATTCTTTTTGCAGATGGACATTCTAAATCTTGGAACTTGGCCCTTAAATTTTGTTTCTGTTACACTAATTTTCTTTTGGCTGTTTCAGACTGGTGTCAACAAGCTTGCAGACCTTGTTGGTGTTACTCTTGGCCCAAAGGGTAGGAATGTTGTTTTGGAAAGCAAGTATGGATCACCAAAAATTGTCAACGATGGTGTTACTGTAGCCAGGGAGGTAATAATTAGGTTTATATAAAGCTTGTTCACTTTTCACATTATATGCTATATCTCAATTCATCAAATAGACATAGTTGTCTACAATTTCATGTTTTATATGCTAAAAATTATATAGGTCTCAGATTCTAGTGCTTTATCAATGTTCTGCTTTGATTAGGTTGAACTAGAGGATCCTGTTGAGAACATTGGTGCAAAGCTAGTAAGACAGGCTGCTGCAAAGACCAATGATCTTGCTGGGGATGGTACCACTACTTCAGTTGTTCTTGCTCAGGGGTTGATTGCTGAGGGTGTTAAGGTTTGTGATTTCTTCCTATTCCTGCACACAGTTCTCTCACTGGTTTGTTTGGGTGGTGGCATCTTTCCTATTTGCTGAAACTGTGGTATGCGCAGGTGGTTGCCGCAGGGGCCAACCCTGTTCAGATCACTCGGGGTATTGAGAAAACAGCCAAAGCTTTAGTTGCTGAACTGAAGCTGATGTCAAAAGAGGTATATATAGTAGACTTTGAATTGGAACCTTTACAGTCTCAGCATTTTGGTCCTACACTGCCTGCCATTTTCTCTCAATGAATTCCAACAAGTTGGTGTTATATAAATGCTTAGCCTTTTATATTAATCTCCAACTGCTTGCTGACGATATTTGGATGGTCTTATGGTCTCCACTTGTAGTGTATATATTAGCTATGATCATTAATCATGCATATGATTTGCAGGTTGAAGATAGTGAGCTAGCCGATGTAGCAGCAGTGAGTGCTGGAAACAACTATGAAATTGGAAACATGATCGCTGAGGCTATGAGTAAGGTGGGTAGGAAGGGAGTGGTGACACTCGAAGAGGGGAAAAGCGCTGAAAATAGCCTTTACGTCGTAGAGGGAATGCAGTTTGATCGTGGTTATATTTCTCCTTACTTTGTAACAGATAGTGAGAAAATGTCAGTTGAATATGAAAACTGCAAGGTTAGTATTTGCTTGCATAGTTTTGCGGTTGGATTCCATATTCATTTTTTATTTATGTCTAAATATATTTTATCTTTGCAGTTGCTTCTTGTGGACAAAAAAATCACAAACGCAAGGGATCTTATCAATGTTTTGGAAGATGCTATAAGGGGAGGATATCCTGTCGTGATAATTGCTGAAGATATTGAACAGGAAGCTCTTGCTACTCTTGTCGTGAATAAGCTTAGAGGTGCATTAAAAATTGCTGCACTAAAAGCACCTGGATTTGGGGAGCGCAAAAGCCAATACCTTGATGACATTGCCATCCTGACAGGAGGTTGGATTCCTTATACCATGTTTTAATACTTCTTGCACTGGTTGGTTTCCCTTTTTGCCATGTCATGACAGGCTGTTGTATGCAGCTACTGTGATCAGAGAGGAGGTTGGACTTTCCTTGGATAAAGCAGACAAGGAAGTATTGGGCAATGCTGCTAAAATTGTGCTTACGAAAGATGCTACAACCATAGTAGGTGATGGAACCACTCAGGAAGAAGTGACTAAAAGGGTTGCACAAATTCGTAATCTCATTGAGGTTAGATCTCCTGTGTTTTTCATCTTATTGCTTATGCTTTTTGCTTGTATGACACCTGGAACAGCCTGAATGATGCAAGAATATATTTTCAGGTTGCTGACCAGGAATATGAGAAGGAGAAACTGAATGAGAGGATTGCAAAGCTCTCTGGTGGTGTTGCTGTCATTCAGGTAATATATCGAACCAATATGTCTTTTGTGCTCTATTCTGATGAATTGTGTTTTACAATTTTACTTAACTTCCTGTTGGAATCGAGCAGGTTGGAGCACAGACAGAGACAGAATTGAAGGAGAAGAAATTAAGAGTAGAAGATGCACTCAATGCTACAAAGGTATGCCAAATTTATTTGTTGTGACTACGTCAAATATTTTTTGCTGTGAATGCTATGTTTTAAGTAATGGTCTCCTTGTTATAAGTAACAATATCCTTTTGCACCTAGACTATGTTTGAAGTATTTAAATGAAGTAAATTTGGTTTTCTATATGCTCAGGCTGCTGTTGAGGAAGGAATTGTTGTTGGTGGTGGTTGTACCCTGTTGAGGCTTGCGGCCAAAGTTGATGCCATCAAGGACACTCTCGAAAATGATGAGCAGAAGGTTGAAATTCCTTACATGAATTTATCAATTTTTTTTTTCTGATGGGCAAGTTCATGCATGTTGTCGAGACATCTAACGTTGACCTGCTTTATTGTAGGTTGGAGCGGAAATTGTAAAGAGGGCTCTGAGCTATCCATTGAAATTAATTGCCAAAAATGCTGGAGTTAATGGAAGTGTCGTCACTGAGAAGGTATGGGACTTCTTAGTTTGTGTACTAAGTTATTCTTATAATCTTGCTAACTGGGGGAGTATGAGATTCTTGATCCTTCTTTCTTTTCCTTCAGGTGCTCTCCAGTGACAACCCAAAATATGGGTATAATGCTGCAACTGGAAAATACGAGGATCTAATGGCTGCTGGAATTATTGACCCCACTAAGGTCGGTCCATTTTGCAACTCCCATCTTTTTTTCTGTTAATTACGTGGCTTTGTTTCTGTTGTTTGGTTCGACAAGATGGTACTGTTAGTGCTCCATAGATTCAATGACTAGTCAAAATGCAGTTTTCTTTCCAGGTCTTAGGATTAGGAATTAGATCTGGTCTTGCCCTCTTGTTTTAATATCTTTTGATTAGGTTGTTAGATTTGGTCATGATGTGTTGGATCAATCAGATATGAACTTTTTTCCTTTCCTGTTGGATTTGAGTAGCTCTATATTGATGCATTATCAAATGGTAGGATCCATCTTACCACTGTCGAGGTACTAAAAAGATTCTTTTCCATTGAGCAGGTGGTCAGGTGCTGCTTGGAACATGCGGCGTCTGTTGCCAGAACGTTCCTTACTTCAGATGTTGTAGTTGTCGATATCAAGGAGCCCGAGCCAGTGGCTGCTGGAAATCCGATGGATAACTCAGGTAATACCTTTTTGAAAGTTAAAATCACTTTTTAGCATACGTCCGAGTTCATTTGTATTTCCATAAGATAAGCTACCTGATATTTCCTTTTCTATTTCAACCAGGATACGGCTACTAATTGATAGCTCCACAAAGGTGTAGCCAGAAAGAAATAAGATGATCCCTCCATAGCCAATGCATATTTTTGTGGTCTCTCTTTGTAAATCTATTATTGATATCATTTTGAACTAGAGTGGTCAGAGGTTAGATTAAGCCTGCGGCATGCGATAAGAAAGCACCAAGAACATCTGTAGTACGTACAACCCTGTATTCTTTGTAAGACCTAACTTTAGCTTCCGATCCAGGTCTAAATGAATCGAGTCAGCTTACTTGTCTTGCTATTGAGCAACCGAAATTTTCATTTTAGTGACATCTAAGCTGCTGCTTGTCATTTACTATCTTTTCTGAACAGGATCTTCTGCATCCATTTCCTGAGCTTACTGTTGCTTTGATCCAAGCCTAGGCTTAGCATTAATTTTTTTTTTTTTTTTAATTTCCCACGAGAGTTTCTTGATTCTATTTATCCCGTGGTGGGTGTTTCCGTGTTTGTGATTGTTTTTGTCTTGATGTATATTAACACATAGATCATCATATGCGTACAATTCAAAATTTAAAAAGAAAAAGAAAAAAAAGAAGTAATTTAACCGTTTTACTCTTGCAGATAACAACTAACGACTTTGATGACATTAAATTTACTAAGTCGGTTCCTCCAGCGGCATTTATTCGATATTCCTTGCATTTATTGATCCTAGTGTCCGGTCTGTTGATTATATTTACATGGCGATCCATCCGATGATGACTCCTTTTTCTTTTTATGTAGTTGTACCGGTAACTTTTCCTTTTCTCAGTGTATGGTAAGTGCAAAATTTCCTTCCCTCTGTGTTTGAGGAACAGAATAAGCGAAAAGAAGAGATTATTTTTATTTTTGTTGTTGTACTTTTGGCTGGAGGTAGCTGCTCAGCACTTTAACATGATCCAGCTTATCTTTGTTCTATTCTTTTGTACCTAAAATTACTATTAAAACTTTGACATCTAGCTTACAGCTATATACACCTTTTCATTTATTACTAATAAATAGTATATAATATCCAGTACATGTCGCCTAATAGACGTTTGTCATATAAAGCCAAAACACCTATCCAACTCATCAACAACTACTACCAATGATAAAAGAGAGCTCTGTTAAACAACACTATAAGCATGATCGGTTTACAGTTTAGACCTCCTTTTGAGCTCTTTATCAATGATAAAATTAGCCCTTTTGGCTCTCCATTGTCTTGTTACATTAGATTAATTGGAACACAAATGTCAAGCTAAGTCATATGATGTATATATTTCATGAATGATTGGAGATAAGACATGAGCATTATAGTGTCTTTTCATGAATGTTTTGTGGTGATTGAAAAGTTTATTCTTTTTTAGCATGATCAAATAGGACTTGGAAGACCTTCCATTTCCCTGCAGAGTTATGGCCCTAACAGTTGTTCCTTATTGCCACATAGTTGATGATGGCTGATATTTCACATCAATCAAATGAATAGGCCAAATGAAGGGAGCTTTGAACCCCTTGTTGATCTACGCAAGTGACTTGGAGAATAATGGAAGTGGAACAAATCATAGAAGTGCAAGTTATCATGTTACTTTCTTATAGAATGATTGATGAGGAGTTGGCTCTTTAGATGGTTGACATATTTTTATGCATAAAATTTCAAAATATATTCTAAATCAGCCTGTCTGAAACTTGCACTAGGTTGATCATCTATTTTCATGGCAAACATTAGAACAAAACGCATGCCTAGCTAAGAAACTAATTAGACATTTCAAGAGATAGAGTAGATAGGACGAGAACAACTTTAATCAAGAGGACTCAAAGAATTAAGACAAAGACAAGAAGACAAGTTAACTCAGTTTCCCAAATATAATACCAGTAAACGACCAAGTTTCTAATCTGCAAGGATCAACACCTGCTCAAAAATCCAAGCAATCTCCGGAATGTGCCACATATTGGATCGTTTCAATTTACCATATAATAAAAGGTTGTGGTTGTTTCTCAAACTTCCAAATGGTGTACATCATTGGAGAGTACTAGGTAGCATCTTAATAATAATGGCCAGTGAAAAAGGTGTCAGAGCTTTGAACCCCTTAGTTATGTTCATGAATTGAGATTACTAACTTAGCTTCTTGCTCTTTAGGGCTATCGCATGTAAAGATAACATTACTACGTGATCTAGAATCTACATGCATGGATTGCATGGATCTGAACATGTTTATATATAAAAGGGAAAAAGAAAGAAAGAAGAGAAACATATAAGAAAGTAAAACCCTGAGTAAATAAAATAACTTCTGACAAAGTTTCGCCACTACACGTAGAAAGTAAGTATTTAAAGAGTCGTATGTTGTGGTACAATGCCTGTCCTCAACCTTTAATTTGTGGAACACGATGGAGGGTTGAGTAAAAGACTCAACTCATGTCGGGAAAAACACATAGTGTCCAATCATATTTACCAAAGTGAGAAACAAATGATTTAAATTTGAACTCATGAACACGTTACTCATGTCCTATATATGTGATTTGAAAAGTCACCTAATACTTTCATGTACATCAAGCTCATTTCTTTCAACTAGACGATAATAGAAAGTTCAGGAACAGGAGCAGAAACCCTAACAAGCTTATATCCTTCCTTCCTTCCTTCCTTTGGTCTAGCTTGTAGTCAATATTGATATATATATGTATCTTAACACAAGAAAGACAACCAATTGTTTGATTATCTTTGTTTGAGACTATCAGAAGTAATGTAATGAACTGTTCGTGTGTTCCTCCCTCTTAATTTGAGAGATAGATAGATAGAGAGAGAGAGAGAGAGAGAGAGATAGATAGATAGAAAGAAAGAGTTAATAAAGAAGATCTCATCCTATTATATTATCAACATCATCTCTCAACTTGCTCATGAAGGCTCCTCTCAGTCACATCTAAGACGTGTACTTCCTCCAACTGTTGAAAGCTTCTGTTCCTCAGCTTTCTGTCCCATCCCCCAACAATTCAAGGATGGTGGTCTACCACATGCCTGCTCCCATTTCACCAACACTTCCCTTTATTTTTTTTCTTTTTTCTTTTTAATCTTCTCCTACTTAATCTTTTTTTTTTGTTTTTCGCGGCTGTTCATGTTAAAACAAGATTTTTGTTTAATTAAGAAGAAAAAAAAAGTTAACAGAAAGAAACCCCTCGACTCCAAAGACTCAAACTTGGTGCAAGGTTTATATAGGTAAGGCTTGAACAAATTAATTGCATATATCTTGTTATATTATCAACCTTTCTTTGCTTCTCCAAACGAGCTCCCTCCCCAATCAAACATGTTGAATGGATCCAAGCCCTTGTCTCCCCTCTCCTCATCCGGCTTTGCTTCCATGAATTCTTTGGAGAAGATGAGGCTCATTGGGTCTGTCTCTAATTCCGTCAAGTCCGCGAAGAAGTCGTCCGGCTGGTTCGTCTCCGGGATCATTGGATTATAGCTCTGATGTAGTACTTGGTTGAGTTCATTGTCTTCAGATGCATCAGCGGACTTCATCTCCCCCACCTCTTCCTTGACGAGAGGAACGCTTGAGCTTCTCGTCGTCTCCTTTGCTTCTTCCTTAAGACCTTGCGGCGGCTTCTGGTTATGAGGAGAGATTTTTGAAGCTGAGGAGCTACTCTTTGAAGGCTGCGATCTCGTCGATCCAGCAAGAGCGTTTCTTTGCGTCGGCCATGGATGGTTGTGCTCCGATGTGTAGGTGATGACTAACATGTTCGGATCGGTCCGACTGCGCTCCACTTGTTTCCTTGCTGAGCATCCTTTCGAACTGCTACATCTGTAATAACCCCTGAATTGCATTCAAAGTTTCAGCTAATTATTAGACAATTATTTTACCAATGCACTCATCCATTCAAAAATGAGATAGCACTAATGTCAGTTGGCAAAGCAAAGATGAGCATATTATTCTATTACAACATAAAAACAAAAGAAACCAGAATTGCTTTGCCATATCAGAAACTTGTCGATTGCAATTCTTTTATATTAATGACGCTCTAAAATAACAAGAATTTGGAGTGAGTTTAATTATCCTGCACATTCAGAATTATGCACAAGAGCTTCGGCATGCCTATATGTAGGTTTGCAAACTGAAGTTCCAATAGGCTTCATGATTGATTATCAAATAAAAATCATCAGGACATGAGATATTTATTTAGGTTATAAATTTGAACATTTCTTGGTGAATTGAGGAACTTCACTGAAAAAGCAAGCAATCTGCTTGCTTTTTTTAACTCCACGAAACTAAAAAAACAATGTTACTTCAGATCCAATAAAAAAACAAAAGGTGTATATTAAGTAGGTAGCAGATGAACTCGTATCAGTACTTGAGTTGGTCTAATGAGAATGATGCAAACAAGCTAGAGGAGAAGGATCTGGTTCTTTTCTCCAAAAGTTCCCTTTTGCTCTCATACTTCTTTTACACATCAATGAATAAAATTCAAGACGGTAGCAAGAAAAAGAAGAAGAAGAGTAAATTAGTATTATGAGATGACACACTGTAGAGAGAAGAGACTAGGGACTTGTTCTTCTTTTCCCTTCATCAGAGTAGATCTTAGCTCATCCTTTGACTAATTATTAGCTACTCATGCAAATGCTTCTACTAACTAACAAAGAGGTTGGAAGAAGGAAGAGGTTATAGCTAGCTCACTTCCCAGCTGAGAATTAAGGGAATCTATGGGTTTTTGAGCATGTGATTATTAGAGGAATTAACAATTTTACCTTGGATATGGAGATCCCTTGATTGGTTTCTGGCCATACTTCCTCCATGCCCATAGGTCAGATGGAACTACCTCTCCACTTGACCTCCCGCTTGCTACTGCTGGTGCTGGAATGCACACCACCTTCTTTGCCTGGCTTTTCCTATTCATGGCAAGGAGACACCAACTCAAAACTTCCATTTGCCACACTCCCATAAATAGGAAAGAAATGGCTCAAGCAAGAAAGAGAGAATATGTAGATATAATACACATATAAAAGCTTTAGCACAATAATGATGATAGAGCTTGAATCTTTTTGGTAATTGTTTTGTTTTCGGTAGAGGATATCTGTTGGTTTCTCAGAGCATCTAGGGTTTGCGAACCACTTGACAGAGATAGAAGCCCTCTCTCTATTACTATCGAAATCTTCAGGGCTTTTCCATTGTGTGTTCTTCTGTCAGCTCAGACAAGATCACTCCTTTTGCATCATTCCCATCAAAAACCCACTTCCTACAACCCTCCTAATACCTCATAATTTTAAGAGCTCTATGTGGCTCTAACTTCAATTTAGATTGGCTTACAAGTCCTTTCCTATCCTATCCATCTCAACCCACTTGCTAGTTTTTTTTTTTTAGCCTTCTTCTTCTTCTTCTTTCTTAAAAACCTCATCTTGGTGAACCTCAAGGTTACAACCCCAATGATCAAAACCAAAAATAGCTAGAAAGAAGAAGAATAAGAAAAATAAATAAAAATAAGACAAGTAGCTAGCTATAAGCTTAGCAACAAGATATAAGCATACGCTAAGTAAAATTGATCCGAACCTTCGCTTGATCCCCGGAGTCCGCGGCGATGAGATCTGCGCTCCGACGACTGTATCCACCTCCGGGCCACCGCCGACCTTCAGCATACCTCCGGCCACCATCGGAGGAGGCGTCGGCAGGAGCAGCGAGGGCTTCACGCCAGCTGGCGAGATCTGGAGAACCCGTGAGAAGATATTATTGCTCATCTCCTCACCCACCTGTATCTTCTGAGCTAAAAGCCCTCCACCTCCTTCTCTCCCTTCGCCGGCGCTTACCGCTGCGTCCAACGACTCCATTCCGGACAATTCGTTAAGCAGCGGGTCGCGGAGGTTGGCGAAGGGGTCGCCGAAGTCCCCCGCCGGGCCGACATCGGCTGATGAGGAAGCGGGGAAGCTCACCGGCTCCACCGGGAGATGCCAATCGGGTGTCGGGAGGTCGGCCCTCGGCGTAGCGCCGCCGCCGCCCCCGGCGCGGACTATGTCGGCAAGGTCGCCTTGGTCATTCTCCATCCTCTGCCAGAAGAAATCACACATGACTAAAATTACTTTTCAGTAGCTCAAATCAACAGGTCTTTATTTTTCCTCCTCTTTTTTTTTCTCTCTCTCTCTCTCTCTATGCTGCTGCTGCTTCCTTTGGGGTTTGCTTGGTGTTGCACCAAAGAGAGAGGAGCAGACCCATGCAACAAAAGCTTTAATTCCTCTGAAGCTTCTTTTCTTTCTCCTCTCTTTCACTGGCTAGATGATAGATAAGAGCTGGATCAAGTAAAGGTAGTTTAATCCCTAAGAGGCCAAGTGGGATAGAGAGAGAGAGAGAGAGAGCGAGATGGGGATAACCTAATTTTTTATATGTAGTTGAGGCTGACTTTTTCATGGCAGAGGCCGACTTGTGCATACGCAACAAAGAGAGAGGCAAGCTGAGAGCAATGGATATAAATTACAAGGAATTCTAGAGAGAGAGAGACAGATAGATAGAAGAGGTTTGGGATTTATTAACAAAGAATTAATTAGATATATAATAAAAAAAAGTTTAAACAATGATGGTTTAGAAAGGCTAAGTGAGGATTGGGAGGACAGGATCCTGTACATCCCTAGTATGCAGAAACTTACTGCACAGCCAATCATGAGCTGCCAATTACTCCCCCCCCCCCCCGTTCCTAGGATATTCCTGCAGGATGCCGAGAGTTTCCTAGTGTTTTACTGTTGGTGTCCTGGTTTTGCCCTTGGGCTTTGGTTGGTTACCTTCTTCCTCTTTGTTCTCTTTCCCTCACGGGTTCCTTTTGGGAGGAATTCTTTCTTTTATCATATATCCTTAACTTCTTCTTTTTTAAGAACAAGTCCTCCCTCATTCTTCTCTTTTCCTTTTTCTTCCTCCTCTTCCTCTTCTTTTCCTTTTCTTTCCTTTTATTATTAGTAGTGATGTGAGATGAAAGGAGGAGAGGCGGCATGTAGCCGCATTTCTCGGCTTTAAATGTTTGGATATTTTGCACTTAATCTGCTTATCCATGTGAAGTATGGTTTCAGCTTTCCCTACTGCTCTATTTTCAAAAGCAACTAAAAAATAGATACTACTTTCGTATAGAGAGATCTAAGGTTCTTCCACTATTCACAAGTGAAATGTGTGTACTTTGTCTTGGTGAGCAAATAAGAAATGTCAGCACATATAGTAGCAGCATAAAAGCACCAAAAGTAATTATTATCTCATCTGCAACTCATTAAGAATCGATAATGAGGAGAAGATAAGGTTGAGAGTACATTAAAACTTCACGTACAGAACGCTTATCCAATTAGGGTTTTCTGACGTTGCCAGTTATCTCTTGGGTTAATGTGCATTGATCTGATTAAGAGGGACTTCGCCATGCATGATAGGCTGTGAATTATTACTCTCGAGTTTCTTTGCTAGCTCGATCCTTGATACGCTTTTAAGAAGTCATTACTTTAGCAGTGGAACTCTTGGTTGGAACTTGGAGCACTCAAAATCATGATTCTGATATCCTAATTTTATGAAATAATCCTAATAATCCTAATAATGCCTGACCATTTCCCCACCGTGATATAATAATAATAATAATAATAATAATAATAATTACGTACACTAATTCCATTCTTCTAATTTAACTATTAATTAATTTCTATGACATCATGGTGTTGGACCAAGGCTTCACAATGGCTATGTAAATTAAAGGAGCTTTGAGATCTACAGATATATCTGCCGTTCTACCACAGAAATTAACTATTAACGGAGCTTTGATATTAGAGAAATTAAGGGAGATTTGAACATTAGAAAATATTATAAAGCTATCAAAGAGAATTTTTGTTCCATCTACGAAACCAACTTGCTCTAACTGGTGATGTATTAAGGATTAAATTAGAGAGAGGTTGCGTCCTAAGAAAAGTTCCTTTGAATCAAATGACGTATCCGAAACTCTAATTTATTGCCAAAAACTACACTCGGATTAAGAGAACTGTCACAATTAATTAGCATTTAAGATCAATATAAATATGGGGACTTCTCGATAACCAGCAATGTGAGATATCGCTGTTTGTTTTGGTACACCAATCTTTTGAGAATTGATTAAGAAGGAAGGATAAAATTACATCGTTTGTGTTTCTCATTTCTTCGAAGGAATTGAAACAAAGAACACTGTATAGAATTTACATAATTGGAATGGTTCTAAGACTAGACTAATTGCATAAGTCCTCAATAGTGAGTAAAGTTGACTACAATGTTGCAGTCCTCTTACCTTATAATTCTGGAGTAGTTATGGAGTTATTTTATGTCCTTAATGCTGGAAAGCCATATGATTCAAGGTTTGACTCAGCTCCTCAAGTCAAATAAGTTATATTCCTTTTCCCTACCACACTTGATTGGGATGTGCTTTTTGGATGTCTATTGTAGAACCTTTAGTAGTATTGGATTGGATTAATTGCTTCTTTTCTACACACAATTACTACTTTCAAAGTAGTTGGAGATTCTTCAAAAAGTCGAGTGATTTGAATTTGATATTGGATTTGTGGAAGGTGAGGCATCTTAAAGAATTTACCATCTGACTACTAGTCTGCTGGAGTTGAGCATAGATTAGCGCTAATGACTTGGATTCGTTTAATTAATGATGACGAAATTTAATGCAGTTATAATTAATAATGAGCATAAGACAAAAGGACATACGAGTAATCTAGCTGTTAGTGTAGTGCTTCTACATGTTATGTGATAAATGCCATTTCTAAAAAATGGGTCCACATGGATGGTAAATTATAAAGGTAGAGAGAATCTCGGGCACTTAAAGAGTCCTTAAAATTAGCCACTTCTTAATTGAGAGCACACTGTGTTTGCTTAAAGACCTTAATTGTTTGCAGTATATTCATGAGGCTAGCTAGGAGTAGTCCTTCCAAACTTGTACTATTCTCATCTTATATAGATCAGTATACCATCCAATATTAGGCTATAGTACAACCTTACAAGGTAATGATATAAAGCAACAAAATATGTATTACAAAAGGACAGTTGCTCATGTGTTCTGAGGTACAAATGCAAATGCCAAGGGTTTTCTTTCAAAAGTAATCTCCCTTTTCTTTGAATCTAACCATATATATATATATATATATATACAGGAAATTAACATGTAGAGTAATAGTAAGCACACACTGTATCATTACATAGTGCATTGGTTTTGTTAGCTAGGATGTTGAGGCGGAGCTTACACTTTGACTTACTTTTACACTACTGATACAAAAAATATATATATAAAAGATGACCTCTTCATCTTCTTCTTCTTCTTTTTTTAACTTTGTGATGAGGTGTAAGAACCAATATTTAATGTAGCTTCCTTTCTTTACTCGTTCTTTCCTCTTCTTTTTTTAGGTAGAATAATTAATGCCTTGGATCTATACGTGTTGTTTTGCGCCTCTATGTAACATGTCATCCTCACAATTGTGAGGTAGTAATAGAGAATTGGGATGAGGGTTTATAACTAGTTTTATAGTTTAGATTTTTTAGTATCCAAGGAATTGAAGTTTCCAAGGGCCAATGATGTTGAGACTTAGAGAGAGAGAGAGAGAGAGAGAGAGTCACCGACCTCTTTTCTTGGCTGATGTGACTTCTTAAGGATCTTATTGGATCTCTTTAGAATGACAAATGAAGGAGAATGACAAATGAAGGAGAATGACAAATGAGTGGTAACAAAACCTACTTCCTCCCTCCAATTTGTCACTCTCTCCTTCTTCTCTCTTTCCTCCTCTCGTCAAACTCACCCACACACTCACACAGTCGATTTCCTATTGATGATATATGTAAACCTACTGTTTTCAAAGGGGATCAAACAAGCTTTGTTTAAATCCTCCTAAATTAACAAAGGACCCACTTGGCCATGTAGGCACTGCTCACCTTTTAACTTTATTATTCTCTTTAACCAATGTAATGATTTGGACTCGGCCAACTCATGGCATTCAATGTGGGAGAATCACAACTCCTCTCCCACGTTCATGCATGAACTGGGGAAGTAGACAACCAGCTCTCTCACTGGGATTCTCAAGAATAAGAAGCATCCTCTCCATGTGATCCAAAATCTTGTACAAATCACCTCTAACTAGTACTAGTGTACTACTACTACTACTACTGCCATTGCTAATGTAATATGAGTAGCCCTAGATTAAGATTTCTTTCAGCATGATCACTCTTCTATTAATTATAATTAATCTTGATGTACAGAGTTAAAAGATGGCATCACTGATTAAGTTAATTAATCCGATCGAGAAGGGGCTGAAGTCATGCTCCATTAACATCCAGTTAGAACAATCTAATTATAAATAAATAAATAATAGGGAATCGCACGACGGTAATCACCTCGATATGCACCTTTATTAACTCGAGAAAGTATACGATAACTTCGTGATGTCACGATTGCGACGAAAAAGATACCTAATAAATTTTAAAATAATTTAAATTGGTTGCATTGTTATACATGTTGAGAGAATGAATGAGATTCTTGTTAATCCTCGAGATACATCGAGGAATGAGCTTAGGGTTGTTTTCTAGGTGAGCTAGCTAAAATTTCAAAGGGGTCGGTTAGGTTATGGCTCACTCTAGGGGAGGGAAATTAGAATTACCTCATAAAGTCATACTTTAATTTTGGAAGATTGTTGCTAAGAACGATGGACTCAATTATTTATCTACAAAAAGACAAAATTATCAGAAAAACTCGACTATATAAGTTAGATATACAAGTAAATTTTTTCAAATTATAACTTCTATATGTCAAATTAAAGGAGTATCTAATCATCATCGAATTTCTATTTTCTATTAGAGCGAGGGCATACATAAATAGCATTATGAATCAATTATTAATACACTGACATCGGATATGACAGTAAAAATAAAAATTTTAGAAAACAAAAACTCTTAGTCTATGATCTCGTAAAATAAAGGTTTATTTCATCACATCAGCTGTCAGTACATCGGTGACGATAAAAAAGCTTTTATAGAAGAGTAGCAGTCTCTAAAAAATTGCCTCTTTTAGGACATTTACGAATCCGAGCTTTCTTCCCTTCACTCCAGGGAGAGAGAGAGGGAGAGGGAGAGAGAGAGAGAGAGTATAGTACTGTTTAAGAGATTAGATAGCGATAAGCCTCGGAAGGCGTGGCACGTGATCCTCCCACGTGATTGAAAAGGGAGGGAGGGATAGATAGATCGATAGGGAGGAAGAAGGGCTTTGCTTCCAATTGGGAGCTCGCCGAGCCTTTTGGTCCGCAATCCCCGCGGCTGCGGGAAATGTGGGAAGGAGGTGAGATTCCTTGGAGAACGTAATAACGTACTATAAACCTATTGAGACTTGAGAGAGCAAGCTTTTGGGTTAATAGATTTAATAGATATATTCTTTTTGAAGAAGAAGAAGAAGAAGAAGAAGAAGAAGAAGAAGAAGTTGTTGGATTAGCTTAGTGGCTAATCACGATTGCGTCTAATCGTGTTCTTGGATGCTTGCTTGTCTAGTGCAACTTGTTTGGGAGCTTATGATGAGCCTGAGGTGGGAGGTGGGAGGTGGGTGGTGGTATTGAGGAATATGTTAATAATTGTTTGTTTGAGAGGCAAAAGTAATTCAATTAGCCCAAGATAATACCAATTAAGTTTCTTTTTACTAAGGCCATAAAGAGGATGGGCCAAGGCCCATCACATTTAACAGACGGGACAATGGCAAAGAGAAATAGAATCTTGCAAGAAGATGATGTAAAAACGAAGAAGAAAGAAAGATAAGAACTGCGTACTAATTGTGTTATTCTATAGGAGAAAGGATGCCATAAGATTCTAAGTCCACCCATATGGGACAAGGCCATGAGAGATTTAACTATCAACAACCATCGATAGTGCTCTTCTTAAGCTAGGCTTGACTCTTTTACATTTGCCGAAAGCAAGGAGAGACTTCCTTGGCTGTACTAGTAGCTACAGTAGAACACAAAAGCAGGTTATTGCTATTCTCCAATGATTTGTACTTTGATGATGCCCACTGCTACCAAGCATTACATCCTTCAAATGAAGACATTAGCACTGAATGGCGTGATGCTTATTCCAGCGATCTACCTTTTCCACAGCCAGGTAGTTGTTCTGATTGACAAACTGAAGTCTGTTAACTGGAACACAGGATGACTGCTTTGATTAAAACTTAGAGGTAATCATTTGATTCATGAAATCAGAGTTCCTTCAAAGTTGAGAAAACACATAGAACAGTGTGGAGTCTCAGTCACCTGGGCCATGGTTCGCCGGACAACCATTCTTTGCAGCTGCGGCCTACAAACGGGGAGGCCCACGCACCAGGGCCGCATGATCTTGACTGGACGGATATGATAAGATGGATCAAGGGACAAAAGCTTGGGATGATGGGCAAGGAATTGGCACATCTCCGTCTCTTTTCTCCTCAGCTCAGAATCTAGTATGGTGGACTCCCCCACCACTAGAAACCAAAAGCTAAGGCAAGCCATGCAAGTGAGAGGTGCACAGAGAGAGAGAGAGAGAAAACATGACCATGCACTAACAAACTCCCTTTGAGAAAAAGCCACAGAGCAACAGCAGCATACCCTATTCCAAGTGCTCATTGACCTCACCATCCATGATAGCTTTCCTCCTCCCCTAACTCACTGCTTTCAGAAATGTTCTTAACTAGTGCCTGTCCTTTTCCCATCAAAGCTGTTTTCAAATGCATGAATGCCTAATATCACCACCTAAATTTCATTTATTAGGTCCAAAAGAAAGAAGCTGCAGCAAGTTTCAAATGACAGTGGGTTGGAGTTTTCCCAGTCAAAAGTCTGGTGCAAACCCTCTTGAGGCAGAAAGAACAGATTTTGTAAAAGGTCATGAAACTTCATTTACCCCCGTTATATCCTGGTCATTGAACAAGCATAGAGTCAAGCAGTGAAAAAGATCAAGTGAGACGACAACAATAAACAAAAAGACACAACAAGCTAAGCTTTACCGAGAGTGATAGCTCAACTTGATGCAGAAACTAATATTGGAGGAGATGATATGATGCTTGTGACCTGATTAGAGATGTGGCTTTAATCATTCAAAGTTTCAAACACTACTTTTTTGAAAGCTACAAACTGAGTTTCCCTGGACAGGCTGATCAGGAGTAGCTGACATTGTGCCTAAAGCAACAAGTTCCATAAAGCAATCAAGTAGATAACTATTGTGGAGTTTGAAGGCTGAATGCCGGCCCACGGAAGAATTTGATCAATGAGCTTTTTGACTAAATCGTCACTCTGTTTCTTGGGTCCACTGTAGAACGATGTACGATTAATGCCAACAATAATGACAGCAGACTGAAATGCCTAAAATAAGATGGAGATAAATGGAACTATTATTAAGATATTAAGGCAAGGCACCTTCAATGAAAAAGAGAAGGGAAACAAGGAAATGGTAAGTTACCAACCTATCATCGTCATTACTTATCAATGAACCCAAAATTTGGACATAAGGCATCCCAATGCACAAGGCTTCCACCAACGTGCGGCTCAGGGAGGGCATGATGTAGACAACCTTACCCCCATTACTGAAGTGGTTGTTTCTAGGCTCAAACGCATGACCACTTAGCCAAAGTAAGCAAGCATTACTGGCGTACAAAGTGATGTAACATAAGAAATACTACAACTCTATAAGACCACAACAAAGGCAACCTATAGCAGTAGAAGTTTCATCTAATGAAAATAAAGAAATAGCATGTATCTGTTACTGGAAGCACATACAGAGAAGAAGGAAATATTCTACTATTGGTCTATAAGGATTAAATAATTGATTTTTATTTAACTTATTATAAAGAATGATGTACAAATTAAAATATTCATGCCTTACCAATGTCCAGGGACTCATACTTCATGTTTAAAGCGAATCAGATTTGATCTTAGAGCATCAGGAAAATGATGTAACTTGGGCATCAAAAGCAGAGCCTGGCTGGTACCAAATACATATCCAGATTTGTGTCAGCCCAAAATTTTGGCTAGTCTAAGGCCTGCCATTCCAAGTTTCAGGCTCCCCAGGTCCATAACAACATTGCCAGACTATAATTTGATGTCCTCTAGAATATATACAAGTCATAAAGGAGATATTCTCCTCGAGGCATTTGTTCATTGCATGTTCAGGTGGAATTGCATGTCTCCACAATTACCTCATAGCTACAACCGAACTGTTGGAGCATACAATCAGTCATGCAAATCAAGGTGTAAGGGTGTGATAATCATGTAGACAAGGATGCTTGATATTCAGGAAGATTAGCGGCTTAATAGCAGGGCCATGTATTCCCAAAAGACCAAAGATCTGAGTGAACCAAATCAAACAGAGTAATGCATATGTGCATAAAACATACACATGTATGAGCTTACCGTAATCCAATAGGCTAACAGACCAAATAATAGAATAACAAGAAAAATGTACAGTATGTGGATCTGATTGAGGTATCCGGCGAAAAAGCGCATGCCAAAAAAAAAGTATAGCACCAAAGAACTGTTGAGCAAAAGGATAATGCAAGATTATGCTATGAATGCTGGGGGGGTTAACCATTTTTTAAATGAAATTGATAGTATTTACTAGAAAAATAGCAACTGGTGGAAGGAAAGGTAAGAAGGATTGAAGTAGTCTGACAACAAAACTACAAAAGGGCATCTTCCATTTCCATATTTGCCGAAGTGAAATCTCCAGCAAAGCAGATAAGCCAGCAGAAGACAGAAGATAAAAAAAAAAAATCTGCGAATCTGACTCTTTGCTACAATCAAAACAATTTATTAATGTTCTGCTCTAGTTATCAATTTCAGCGACTAGTTTTGCAAGGTTCTAAAACAATTTGGCTAGTGCATTCAACAATGGTTGAAGAATTGGTACTCCAAACTAAAAACAGTTGTCATTCTTTTCCAAATACTTGAAAGTGTCATATTACCAGAAGGTGAGTTAATGATATAACAGAAATGAAACTTGGGAAGCAAGTCTTAAAAAAAAAATTTACGCATGCATGTCGCAGAGGGAAGATAATGTGTATAGTTAACAACATGTCATGGATACTGGTCCATATCACAAAAGAAATTTGTTCAATCATGTAAGATACTAAAATCCATAATTCCAAAAGAGGCAACACATGAGGAAACAGAAATCAGTACTAAAATGAGACAATCTGTTGACAATGTTCAGGTAATGCAGGAAAAAAATATGACTACTAATAAAGGATGGTGCAAAATTATTTTGTCATTATTAATTATATGTCATGATAATGCATTCAATCTAGTTCCTCCCTCCGTTGAAATAATTACCCAACGAGCTTATTTTCTTGCTTGATAAACATTGCAATTTTCAAAATATTGGCCAAGATCAAAGTTACCTCAGAATATCAAGACCAAACCTTTTAATTTAGACTGACCTTGAACTCTTGAAGGCTTGAACCAACCCAAAGGGAGGGCCCAACACAATAAAAACCAACCAAGTGATTAGATCGAATCTGTCACTAAATCATAGAACAGTTATTGATTCTATCAGCTCCAGATCAAGTAGACCTGGACTCCACTTGATGATTTGTAGTGCTAGCTAAGAGGCTAAGATTATACTTCATAAGGAACAAATGAGTAGAAATAAATTCCAGCATTCCTAGTTTCCTGTGTCCTACAAAATGCTTCACATGGTGGGCATTTGAGATCAAATTTTCATCTCCCTCTTCTTCCTTTTCTCACTTGTCCACCTTCATTTTTATCATCTTGCTATTTACCTCTTGACCTATAAACGTGTGCACAACTTTTGATCAATTATTCTTCTTTCACCTCTTTCATCATCTCATAAACAGTTCATACATCCAAATACATTTAGATGCACTAAGCGGCCTTGGTACAACATGTGGTCATCCTTAATTCCTTATGGCAGCTGACTAGATTGCAGACCTGCCTGGTCCATTCATAAACCTCAAGAACCTCATTAATGCTGCCTTAGACAGAATAAATCTAGATATCACTTCTAAATATGCTAACATATCCTACTATAATCACACTTCATTGCATCTACTTTTGTAACAAAAAAATCTACCCAGTGCCATCACATTGTTTCACTTATTGGCTTCCTTTATTCTCCCGTGTTGCATTCCGACATTAATATGATAGGTAGTAGTCTAAGTTTACGAGCTTATATTTATCTTAAAAGATCTCTGCATTCCTAACTAGTTCCAGGCATACTTGTTATATTGGTTGCACTCGGATTTCCTTATACCATTATGATGGTTCTATCTATTATGTTTTTCCATACAGGTTCTCTAAACATCATAGCCAGGTCGGGAAATGGCATCATCATACCTTAAACACAATCATCTTTTGCAACTTCATACGATGAAAAAGCCATCAAACAATAAAGAATCGATATTATTCAAGACACGAACTTTATCCCGATAAAGACATCCACCTAAAGTATGTAATTCTACCAAGCAAAGGAACAAAGACTAGATCTTTTTTTTTTTCGATTCAAATAGGTATCTCTGATCTAAAGAACCAATGCCATAATAATACTAACACTGCAACTAATATTAATAATAATAATAAGCAACTACTGACCAAGATAGGGCAATGCATCCAATTCACCTGGAAACATATGAAGTAAAGCTGTGAAGAGTCGAATCAGGAGAGGAAGAGGTGGAAGCAGTGGCTAAATCACTGATTATGTTATAATGGAGAGCGTGCTAGGGTTATGGTAGACTGGTGGTGTGGTTAGAGAGAGGAAGGGGGGAAGAGAGCGGCCATCGATGAGCGCAAACGGGCGGTATCCGGATCGGATCCGGAGGGTGATAATTTTTTGGGTCTTCGGTCACTTTTTAGTGAGTTTAGAAGTAAATAAGTTGGTTCGGATTCGGATCGGGTCGGAGAAATAGCGGGTTCCATCACCAACCTTTAAGGAAGAAGGGAAACAATAATAGATCGGGGAGAGAGACGCAGGAAAGGGGCCGCGGAAGATAGCAGCGGAGGAGATCGAGGCGATGGCGTCGGTGGTAAGAGGTGTGCTCAAGTCGATCAAAGAGAAGGGATTAGGAAATTTCATCAAGGAGCTCCGCACTGAGGGCTACCTGTGAGTTCTTAATGGTTTGTTTCTCTGATCTAGATAGAGTTGTTAGTTTCAAGAAAACAAGAACAAATTTTGGGAATAATCGTTTGAGTACCGTTTGATTTCATTTTCCCTAATCGAAAGATCCAATCTTTTAGACCGTGATTGCTAGTTTTTTTTTGCATCTCCATCAAGTTGGAATCTGGTTATGCTGTGTCATGGATTCATTTAGGTTTGTATTGAGATGCGATAATGAAAGTTTATCTTAGTAGATTTTTTTTAATCGACGTATGCCAAGATGGATTCATTTGGGCTGGTCAGAAGTTGAGATTTGAGGAGGTATGGGAATGGGAAGAAGCTTTTGTTTTGTTAAAGTTGCTTGCTTGTATCCTAATTTATTCTCCCAAATCTGCGATATAGTTTTTTTTTTTTCGATTGATTGCATCTGTCCATTTTGTAAACCTGAATTGTGGGGGCGATGTGATCAAAGGCTTATCCGTTGGAATAGCTTCCCACCCATTATTGAAGACAATAAAACTTCGAATCTTTTATGATCGAAATGAAAAAGGGGGCATGCCATAGAATGAATGGACCATGCAGTAGCTAAGATTATATGACATCTTTTATTTTCCTTGGGATGCCCTATTCATTTTGGCTTGTCCGTCCTGCCTGGCGATGAATGGGGGAATTTTGAAATCAGGGATACTCAACTTTCTTTGTTGTAAGATTTTGATTAACAGGGAGTTGTGGGTGATTATTGTTGACCTCTTTGTTGCCGGAGTTCTTTGCATTTTGAACTTAGCATTCATTCTTAAGGGATTTCTTGCATGTTGTCAAGTTAATATTTTACATTGTTTGTAAATATATTCTTTGTTTAATAGTGAATGTCTTGGACAATGTGAATGATCATTATTTTGAGGAAGTCGTAGTATACATGATACTTCTAGATAGCCATGAAATCTAGCAATGCCACCTAGGTATTTTCGTGCAATATAATAGAGATCATAGTTACCGGAACTGGACCAAATTAGGTGGTTGGACAGTGAACCTATGAATACCATCAAACCGGTTCAATTTTGTTATCGGATCAAAAATGCAATTGACCTAGTAAAAATAGATTAATCCGGTAGTTCAATTAGGGAACCATGCCACTCGGACGAGTTTCTTCTCATTGATTAAGTTGCTAATTTTTTTTTTCAAAATTACCTAGTTGTCCTTAATATTCAATTATTCTATTATATACCTAAGGATAATTTTGTCCTAAAATTAAAATATTTATATCTTTCAAAATTAGAAGTGTATTAATCTGATGTACATAAACCTAAATATTAGTTAAAAACTAAATAATGGAAGAATACAATTATATTGCTTTTATAGATATTTTTAGAATTATTTAGAACTATTATTTAATTATTTAAAAGAATTTTGAATAAAGCAGCAATCTAACTAGATGACCCAATGGTTGAACCAATAATTCAGTGACCTAGTCTCTACCTAGGTCAACTTCTGGATAACTGTGATAGAAATAGCTTTTTGTACTTCATAATGAAGTAAAAAAGTCTTGAGAAACTTCATCTCTAAAAGATTTAGCAAATGGTCCTTCAAGATTATCCTACTAGGTAAAAATGCTTTTCCATTTTCTCTTTCTCTATTAGTTCAGATTGGTCACTTCAAATGGCTATGCAAGACTACGGGAAGTGAATATGATTCCCATTGCTTAAAACTTTACAATTATTCTTTATGCGACTCAGATATACAAAGTGAAAAAATATAGGCTGACATGCCATGGTATTCAGTTTTTCACAAATACAATGTGACATATATTGGTCATTTTTTGTCAATATCAATTGTACTGTTTGGTTTAGTAACATTAACAATTGAATTTTGATCCATCATTTGCTTAGCTATCACACAATTAACAAATTTATAATGAGGTAGGTGCTAGAACCCTACAACCCTTGACAAAAAATTATTAACTTCTTGCCTGTTCCATTAGCTTCTTTGATGGGAATTAAGTAAGATCGGATCACATCATGGGGATATTGGGTTTGATGCATCGAGTTTATTTATTTGTTAATTGATTTATATTTATTTTTTATGTATGCCTTTAAGACAAATCTAGTTAAGTCATATAAATTTTTAAGATAAGTAGAGTTAAGTCATGTAAATTTTTAAGATAAGTAGAGTTAAGTCATGTAAATTTTTAAGATAAGTAGAGTTAAGTCATATAAATTTCTAAGACAAGTCTAATTAAGTCACATAAACCTTTAAGGTAAATTTAATTAAGTCATGTAAGCCTTTAAGTCTAATTAAACCATATAGGCGTTTAAGACAAATTTTAGGTCAAGTGGTAAGTCTTTAGAGCTATTCCTAGTAGGACTTATTATATCCCGATATTTGTATATATGAGGGTTTGAGTTCCTTTATTTAATCATCTAGGCATTGAGAAATTATTCTAGTTTTAAATTTATTTTAGAAGTAAGAGCAAGATAATCTAGAAGTAGTACATTAATCTCTCTTCTCTACTATCACCACTCGTCTATTCTCTCTCTCCACCGTACTTCATCTTCTTCCTCCACCATACCACCGCTATCTTCCCTCCTACAATCGAGATCCACCACCTTTCGCCATCTCCATCAATCATCATTCACTCTAATCAAACCCTAGATTCCCTTGTCGCGGATCGACTCTAATTGGTCCGTAACATTCTCTCAATCTCTATTAGTGCCAAATTGTTGATAGAACTAAAGCTCAGTTGTATGTATTGCAGTCATTTATTAGGAACTTATATTACCCTCATAGATATGTATGCATTATTACTACATAAATCCCATTGACAATAAAATTGCTTCTTCTATTATTCTTTAGTACTTTTTACTATATTTTCTAATGCAAGGAAATTTCTTGCAGAAAAGCTCTTTTGGATGGGAATCTAATGTAAGTATCTTGTGCATACTTCTTTATTCTAGTAGAGCATCTTTGAGACAGTTATGATCATCTTTTTTTTTTTTTTTGAAACTATTATGATCTTGATGTGCTAGTTTTAATTGGACTCTTGTTCCAAGTTCTCTTATAAGTGTATTTCTTCTTTAAAGTCTGAATCATTTTGTTTGAATTATGTGCTTCCTTAAAAGAAGATACATATATATAGCTGACAAAGGTTTTGCTAGTTTCTCCAAGTTAGTTGCTCACAGAGTTCATTTATTGTTGATGATGATGACATAGACTTTTGGTTTGAGCTTCCATGTTGGGTCTGGAAAACACAGTCCTCAGGAGTCGGGCCCGACTGGGTGTAGAACCCCTGACACAGGCTTGCCCATGCATACTTTGGGCCCAGGTCGAGTTTTGGCCCAAAAAAGATCGGGCCAGACATGCAGGCCACAGTCTTGCAGACCTTTTGAGCAGGAAAACATTTCCTTTTCTGACTATAATTTTTAGAATGAACCTTCTAGTATACGTACCTCCTTTATTGAAGAGGCCCGCCAGCCTGTGGCTTGCCCAATTTCAAGACTTATAGTTATCCCCAATCTTAAACTTCTCATCTCTTCTCCTTATGACTGGAAGCGTAAATATTCATGGGTGCTACTCCTTTTCTTTTACCTGATCAAAGTTGCAGACTTTATCGCTGTAATTTGTACGTCTTTGCAGGCAAACAAAGATTCATAATATTGGTGCAACCGTTGTTGGAGTTGACAAATTTGGAAACAAATATTATGAGAGGATGCATGACACTCAATATGGTTTGTACAAATTTTGTTGCATTATACACGATAAAAGTTGAACCTTCACCCTTTCATTGTTGTCTTGTCAGACCATAATTAAGAACTTTTTTTTTTCTTAAACCTTTTATCGATTTCTGAAATATTAAGTTTTTATTAGTTAGAAAATGATATGAGAAGACGTCTGATAAATGTGCAGGTAGACACAGGTGGGTGGAGTATGCAGAGAAAGGCCGTTATAATGCATCTCAAATTCCAGCTGAGTGGCACGGATGGCTGCATCATATCACTGACCATACAGGAGATGAAGTAAGCTCCTAAATCTTGCAGATTGACTGTTTCTAAATGAATATATCTCATAAAAAGTGTTAGCTTCTCTCAAGTCTGAAGCATTGTTCAATTTGAATCAAAATTAGTTTCTTGCAGCAAAATTATTAGAGAGGGCACAACTTTGTAAAACCTAATATAGAAAGGGCTGCAGATAAGTAACATTTTTGTCATGCTACTCAAAGATAATATATCGTCTACTATTTCCACTTAAATGGTTTACCAATTGATATGGTCTTCTATTATAGGAAACAAAACTGAGTAGTTTGCAGTGATAGATGATAATTCTGATAGTGATTATCTAATACAGTTCTCTTAATTGGCAGCTCTTGATGTTGAAACCTAAAAGGTATGGAGTGGAGCACAAGGAGAACTTCTCTGGAGAGGGTGATGAGTACATCTACCATTCAAAAGGCCATGCCCTCAACCCCGGCCAGAGAGATTGGACCAGATACCAGACTTGGCAACCAAAGAAAAACTAAGGCATCCTTTCCATTTCAGCCCACATTCATGACCTACTGCATTGGCTATGTGGTTTTCTTCTTAAATTACAAATAAGTCTGTGGTTATCCTTAGACTGAGGTTGGATTCTTCTTCTCTTTCTCACCATGAATAGGGTTGGATGAGATGCCCAAACATCAATGGTTGTAATGAACCCACCCTGTTTGCATCGTCAGCCATATATTATTGATAGTCTCTCATCCTTCTCTCGTGGGTCTTTCATCCGTGTCACATTATCTAGTTGTGGAATTTCCCCGGCATAACAAATTTATTTTCAGGAAGTAATGGTTGATGCTCATGTTTTCTTTTGGGTCGTTTGCTCGAAAAGTCTAAAATATTTTCCATTTTTAAGGAATCTTCACCGAATTCCTGTCGTTCCATATGAAATCCGTAGAGAATTAACAGTTTTGAGTTATTTTCCATTTTGGTTTTTAGTGCAAACGAATCTTTTCTTTTGGGGATATTTATTAATAACATCAAACATATTTGCACCTGTTACTTCACACCTTTTCTTCTCAACATTCTGCACTGATTGTTAAGCACATTATCTCAGGTGTTCTTAGTTTTCTATTAAGGTAGGACTTATCCTTTGTCCAACCTCTCTGTCAAAAGGTAGGAGTTTTCAAGGTTATAAGTGGACCTACACTATTCAGTTGGAGAGAAGAGAAGGGGAAAACCTCCAATGGAACTATTCAGTTGGAGAGAAGAGAAGGGGAAAACCTCCGATGGACGCTTGCCTCCGGTGGTCCAATAGACCAAAAAATTGAAGGGGAAAGCGAAACGACTCTGCAAAGATAGAAGAAAAGGTATCCAACATGAGATCGTTAAGGGATTCTGACACCTCCCTGCATAGAATGCTTGAAAAGGGTCCCCAAATCCCTTGTATTCAGATACTTCTCCTCTTGAGGGCTTCTTCCATACCGTAGAGTTAATTATTTATTAATCGATTTGATAAAGATTTAACAGTTAAGATTTACCAGTTTATTAGATAATTATTATTTTTTAATATATATAACTTTGCATATTATTTTTTGACAATTATATTATCTTAATATTTTATCAAAGACATATATATATATCCTTAACCGAGAGTAATGCATATATATATATATTAAAATAAGGATATCGATGTCTTTTATAATTAACTTAATAAAATTTTAATTACATTTTTATCTCTTTGATTATTTTTTATTATTTACATATATCTCTTATTAGTTTAAGATTGATTTAAATTAAATTTTAACAGATAGAGACAGAGATAGAGAATTTTATTTAAATTAAATTTTATCTCTAAAGAATCAAATTTAAATTATTTAATAATAAATAATATAACTTATAATTAAGGTATAATTATATTTAAAAGAGAAATTTTAACAGAAAAAAATCATGTGATAGAAAAGTTAGGGATACGTAATTAAATATATATTTTAATAAGATATTCTTTATTTATCTAATGTAGTTTGATAATCGATACCGAACAATTAATACCGAATATAAAAATTAACTATTATAGTCATTAAATTAAAATAATAATTTTTAAAAGGACATCGAAAGTACCTGTTATCTTAAAATATATCCTCTAACTCGCCAGGACGCCAGATGCTCTACGTACCAGATAAAGAACAAAATAATAAAAACAACAGTAAAACTCACAATCCAACTCGATTAGATTAGATAATATTTCAATCTATATTTAGATAAGATTGAATTTAGTTATATGTTTGATTCGATGTTATATAATGTACATATATTATCTAAGATTATATGATTCAGGGTCTCGAACTCGAAATATGTTGAAATCGAATCTTTTCAATTTCAAGTGCTTTGCTTAGGCTTGAAACTAATTTCAAACCCACACTTTCGGTTCGATAGCACTCGTGGCTGCGAGGGAAAGTAGTCAACTTATTTAACCCAAACATGGCATAAAACTATTAAATTGTGGGTTCCAAGAGGATCCACTGCTCAATAGGCAACGCGTGGCGGCCTACCTTTGTTAGTACTCAAAATTAAACGGCTATCTTTGCTCTCAAGTCTCAAACTTGCATGCCTTCCTCGCTCCTCTTGCGCTACTCTTGCGCTCTATTCTCATCCTCATCCTCATCCTCCTCCTCCTCCTCCTCCTCCTCCTCCTCCTCCTTTACCTCTCTTACAACTTCTTCGAGGCTCCGTTAATGGAAGGAGATTTGTCCAATCGTGTAAATGAGATGCGAAGCACGAGGTTTTTTTGCCCTGAGACGGGCATCTATAGCAGTAAGCACGCTCCAAGAGATTTGCCCCAAGACCCATTTCAGGATTTGGTGTCCTTTCTCTTCTCTCAGGAACACCGGGGAATGACGGCTTTGGTCGATTCCCGGACTGGGTCTTCGATTTCATACGCTATGCTTCGCGATACGGTGGAATCCGTGTCCTCTGGGCTTCACCGTATGGGGATTTCTGGCAACCATGTCGTTTCGATTCTGTTACCGAATAGTATCCTCTTCCCTGTGATGTTACTGGGTGTTCTATCGGCTGGGGCAATCGTCACTACCATGAACCCTCTGAGCAGTCCGGATGAGATCAAGAAACATATGGGCGTTTGCAAGATAGATTTAGCTTTTACTTCTCTCGACAATGTTGTAAAAGTCGAGCGATTGGGTGTTCGTAGCGTCGCGGTTCCTGAAATCTTGGATTTTGACATTGAAAAATTTGCAATTTTCCATAAAATTATTTCTAGCAATCCGAGGCATGCGCCTAGGCCGGTGATTCGGCAAACCGACACGGCTGCCGTTCTCTATTCTTCGGGCACTTCCGGGCCCAGCAAGGGCGTCGTGATCACACATGGGAATTTGATTGCTATGGTGGAGCTTTTTGTAAAATTTGAGGCCTCGCAGTATCAGACAGAGAGTTGGAAGAATGTCTATCTCGCGGCTTTGCCGATGTTCCATGTTTATGGGCTCTCGCTGTTTACAATGGGGCTTCTGTCTTTGGGATCAATGGTGGTGGTGATGAGGAGGTTTGATGTGGATGAGGCAGTTCGAGCGATTGATAAGTATAAAGTTACGCATTTCCCCGTCGTGCCGCCGATAATTACAGCACTTTTGAGAGCCAAATCTGCCATGGCGTGTGGTGCGAGATCTTTGGTTCAGGTTTCGAGCGGGGCGGCTCCTCTGAATGAAAAACTATTAGAGGATTTCTTGCGCGCTTTCCCTCACATTGACTTTATACAGGTTAACAAAGGAAATTTAATCATCCTTGATTGCAACTTTGCTAACCATCATTCTTCTATATCATCTACTGTTATATTAATTTTTGTACAGTGAGGTTTGACGATAAGGATTTACTTATTGTGACGTCTGTATGCTATATCTCAGCTTGATTCTATATCCTGTAGAGGAAATTAAACATATTTCTATGCGGCAAATAGTATTGCATTATATGTGTAGGATTTAGCTTTTTAGATTAAACTATTTACACTACTGAGGGTGTTTCCAAATTTCATAACTTCTACTTCAAAGTATGAGTATTGTGATTATGCCTTCACAAAAGCACTTATTGATTGTTTTTATTAATCTGGGATTCCAGTTTAATTATCATGACCTCGTTTGAGTACAACACCAATGTATATGTTTCCCTGTATATGATGATGTATCTCTATGATTGTTCTTTACACAGGGTTATGGCATGACAGAGACTACTGCTGTAGGAGCTCGTGGTTTTAACACATCAAATTGTAAAAACTTTACTTCAGTAGGATTATTAGCTCCAAACATGCAAGCTAAAGTGGTTGATTCGAAAACTGGTTCATGTCTGCCTCCAGGCAGTAGTGGGGAGCTATGGCTACATGGACCAGCCATCATGAAAGGTAGAATTTTGAGTTCGTTACTTCTAACTTATGCTTCTACTGAGTTAAGATAGCAAGGTATTTGGCTGTCTTTAATTCTTATCAAACTATTTGCATATCATGCCAGTCTTAATTCCTTTAAGAAAATGGAAGTGGCATATGACATGAGAACAATCACACTAGACAGTGACGGAAATATGAATCGAACATATATATGACTACATGAGAATGTAATTTGATTCCTAAAAAGAAAACAGAAAAGTTGTCAAGAAATACTTATTTGTCCCATTCCTGTGTATCATGTTCCTTTCCTGAAGAAGGCCTGCTCATTTTAAAATCATGGGCATAGTACATTTAGCTCGTAAAATTCCCAAGTATTGTCATATCATGGTGTTATTGAAAAGATAAATCCATGGGGTCAAGCTAATAACATACAGTAGTAGTGACCAAATAAGTATTTGGCAACCTTATATTTAGTGGATGGCTTTTTTCTGATGACTCTGCTTTCTAAGCAACATGCAGGATTATTTGAAATGGTTAGGCTTATGACTTATTAGAATAAATAGACAGAATTATCTTATGCTTGGCAAATAAGTTGTTTTGCTTTTGGATAACTAGTACTAGTATAAAGATCTTCCTTCACTATTCTAATTCGTTCAATACTGAAGTATAACAGAATTGAATCTTATAGGATACCTAAATAATGAGGATGCAACATTATCGACTTTTGTTAATGGTGACTGGCTAAGGACAGGCGATATTGCATATTTTGATCAAGATGGTTACTTGTATATATTGGACCGCTTGAAAGATACAATTAAGTACAAGGGATTTCAGGTATGGTTCTTTTCTCATTACTTATTCAAAGAACAATCAGCATTGTTGGAATCTAAATACTATCATAGAGATATACGATATAAGAATGTACGTAGAATCTTAGGCCCCGTTTACTTTAGGAATAAAGTCAATTTTATAATAGGTATTCATTTTTGTTATTACCAAAATAAGGTTTTTATTCTAAGAATAATTATTCTCGTATTCACTTGTATTTTAGAATAAGGGTATAATAATTATCTTTGATGTGACATAAAGTGAAAGAAGAAAATAAAAAAAGAATGTGTTTTATTTTTTATGAAATTACCATGAATACCTTTTAATTTGATATAAAATAAGTTGATGGGATAGATATCAAGAGTAAATTAGTAGTAATTGAGTTAATGTGTGGTATGAGATATAATTTTGATAAATAGTGTATATATTTTAGAATGATGATATTGTAATGTTTAATTGTTATTTTGAAAAAAAGAGTTATATTTCTGGAATAAAAAAGTTATTCCTAAAGTGAACGGGAGCTTAGTGATTATTATAGAGACTAAATTTATGAAAATAATTAATAAATATTTTTTTATCGTTTTGGATGTGTAAGATTGAGCAAATTTGTTGGCTTACTATTAGTCTGTTACAGTAAAGTATGATCCACTTAAATCTGTCAACAAAGATAGCTTCCTACTAAAGGTTAGGAACCAAGGCATACCTCTTCTCTACATTTGGAGAGAAAATCAGTTATATTTGTCCTGTTTCATCTGGTTAAAGTAAATCCACTGGTGAATTAAATAATTGCAACTTGTCCTGTAGGAGAACTTCAAAGCCCGAGCTTGCCTTCAGCTTACATTTTTCTTTGGAAAGGGGTGAACTAAGCAGCTAGAACATGCTTATTTATATGTTTGATCCTCACTGAGTGAATGAACAGATATGATAATTCTAAAAGCTTAAGCTTGAAAAAATGTAACATATTCCTTTTCTCATCAACACTCTCTTGCTCAGTGCTCACCACTCATCGATCTTATACTCAAAAGTATTCTTCCAAGATTTTGAGGCCTAAACTTGAAAGTTGAAACTACCTCCTGAGCAATGTGGTAAGACTTAAATCTTGTTCTGCCCATCACTGCATTATCGGGAGCGCCATGAACTTGAATGCTTTCCTTATCGTCAGGAAGAAACTACTTGAATGCTTTCCTTATCGTCAGGATGAAACTCTTTCTTAGTTTTTGGCTTGTTTAAGCTCTCTCTCACCTGCTATTCTAACTTAGCCAATAAACTTTTCTTTTGTTGCAAGACAACCGATAATCTCTATTTTGAATCTCCTGGCCCCTGAGTATGATCCTTCGAATTCCTTTAGTAAAGTTGCTCTGTTCAAGCTAATTTTAGGAATTGCAGTTATTGCTGGCTTATTTGGTCAAAAGTAGGCCTGTATTAGATCTCTGTTTATGTTCTTGTTATCATTCATGTGGACTATTGTATTGTATTTTATAACAAGACCTTTGATGCAGATAGCACCAGCAGACTTAGAAGCTGTGTTGATTTCGCATCCTGATATTCTTGATGTGTCGGTGATAAGGTTCAGAAACTCATGAAATGGAGATTCTGCTCTTTATATGAGTTTGTTAGCTTGTATCTCCTTTTCTTTTTTTTCTTTCTCATCTTATGCTGCTATGTTTATAGTGCTGAAGATGAAGAAGCTGGTGAGATACCGGTTGCTTTTGTGGTTGGAAAGCCTGGAAGTGCAATTTCTTCTGCAGAAGTCATTGATTATGTAGCTAAGAAGGTTAGCTTATTCCTTCAACTTTTATGCAAAATGTTCTAGAAAAGTAAGGTGAATTATAACATGAAGGACTTTTTAGGGCACATTGGCAAGCATTGTGATGATGTATCACCTTTTGAATGTTCAGAGTATTGGCTATACAATGAAGACAATCACATATCTGGGTTGGTTCATGACACAGCATTATTGCTAGGCCTTAAGAACCACTTGTTATTAAACTGAGAGCCTTCTGGCCATTTGATTGTGACAATGTGTTCCCTATTTACTAACTCGGACCCTGTTGAATGTTTCGATTGATCAAACCATGATTAAAATTCACATTCCTTTATTAGTTATATTTATTGATTATAATCTTGTCTGATGTACTTGTTGAATGTGTATGTCAGGTGGCTCCATACAAGAAAGTGAGGAAGGTGATGTTTGTGAAATCGATTCCAAGATCGCCCGCTGGAAAAGTACTCAGAAGGCTGCTCAAGAACAGCCATGGAAATTCCAAAATGTGAAACCCTTGACACCCAACACAGCTTCTCACAGAATTCCAAAAGCTTCAATAAACCAAAGTCCTCATTTGCGCCTTTGTTTCATCGACCGATGATTGATATCCCGCATGTAAGCTTATATTCATTATAAGACGCTAGCCCTATTTATCGATCTATCATGCTAAATTGTAATTGAAATCCATCAGTTGGAGGAGGAAATATTTTTATGCCTTTGATTATGATGTGCTACAATGGAAAGAATAAGCATTTATGAATCTAGACCTAGAATATCCTTGTAGTACCCTGATTGACAATTCTTTGCACATATCTGATGCTTTGCATGCAGACAGACTATAATTTGAATTGACTTTGTAGAGAGCTTGGTAGTTAGTCTAACAAACCTAACTAAAATCTGCTGCCTAATTAATGCTCATACTAATGGCCAGCAAATGGTCCCTTCTCACTACTTCTATTTGACTAATCCTTTATTTAATTATGGAAGAGCTTATTCTTGAATTATTATTATTTTAATGTCTTAGAGCTTGCTTTTTATTAAAATGCAAGACTTGAATGGACGAATGAAACTAAATTATTTGCCACCTTAATTAACTTGGTCAACAGACATATGGCGATTAGATTTGACTACTCGGATAGTGTTCAACCCATATCCGGATCCATATTTTTAGTGCTCAACCTATAACTATATCCTAACTAAACGGATATGGATAATTTTTGGATAGAGGATATTGATCGAATTTAAAAAAATTATATATTTTATTTAGATATAATTAATATAAAAATATTAAGCGTTTTACAACAAATAAATTTTTTGTAGGTCAAATATGTAAAATTAGAGAAATTAATCTCTATAAATAATATATAACGTATTATTAGTAACAATATTAATATTTACTATTTAAATAAGCAAACTAAAAATTGTAAATCATTCAAAAAAAATATGTGGTTAAACTGATATCCGATATCCATATTCGAATCCGAAAAATATATCCGACCCGTATCCGAATCCGTATTCGAATCAGTATCCAAATTTTTTTCAAAAACTCTATCCATATCCGAATTGAGTAGGATTGGAGTTAATCCGACCTGTTTTCACCCTGTATATATACTCTTTAGAACTATAAGATTAGACACCTAAAGGTTAGGTATATGTATTCCGATAATAAATGCAAATACAAATATAGATTGGAAAATAATATTTGAATTAATATCTTTATATTCATATTTAAGATATTATAAGAATATTCTAAACAATAAATATTTGAACAAACTAGCTTCTTCACAAACTTGTTTACTAACTAACATACTCTTAAATTTATTACCTAGAGATACCTATTTTGGATATAAAATATTAAACTGTCTAAAGATTTTAGCACTTAGAGTGAGAAGATTTAATTTGATATATTTTTCTAATTTGCCAGATTATGTAGATAAAAAAGATGATAATATTATATTAAATTGAATTAAATTAGGGACATATGTGAAGAGGTTTATCATGTTATAATAAGGATAACTAACTAAGGAAGGATAACTATCTTTTATTTTATTTTTTGAGGGGGTAATTTATTCGTAATATATGTGATACGTATAAATCATGATGTAATTAATCCGTACTGGTATTTGAATCCGTATCTCACGAGGAGCAATAGAATAGAGGGCTTGGCGTGGTCTTCAGTTGAGATCCACGTAGTGGACCCCAACAACTCTCTCGAGGATTAGTACTAGAATAAACCCATCCCCATGCTTGAATTTACATAAATACCCTCATGGGTGGACATCTTAAATTAATATATTATTACCATCATAATAACTTCTCATATAAATTTGAGTGCCAAGTTGACTTGAACTAATATCACAAATTAATCGAAATAATAATTAATAAAAAAGAAAGAAAGAATTGGTCGGCAACTAGACAACTACTAGTAGTATTAGGTTATTAGCTCATCGCTCAGGGGTATTTTGGTAATTCGACAGCATAGTCCGAGACGAACCCGGTAACATAGAGCGATCCTATAAATACCTCGGACCCGGAGATCTCCTTCCCCGACAAATCACTCCTGGGTTTGGGGCAAGCGGTGAAGAATCCTCTCATGGCGCGGATTCCTAGTACGAAGCACGACGACGACGCCGCTCCACCGCCGAATTTCGTTGCCGGCGATCGGCCGGTCCGCGTATACGCTGACGGAATCTACGATCTCTTCCACTTCGGCCACGCTCGGGCGCTCGAGCAGGCCAAGAAATTGTGAGATCTTTGGAATCTTGGATCGTTCTTTCTCTTTAGTTTTCGTTATGATTGTGTGTATTTCGATTTCCGCTCACTGTTCGTCGCACGTAGATGTCAAAGGTTGGATTTTCCTGAGAAAGTGATTCTGATGCACAGAGAGTGCGCGGATATTTTCGGAGGGTAGGATAATGCATATGCAAATGTATATGGATACAGGCCTTAGATTTGAAAGCTTTTATATGATCGAACTCGTGGGATTGAAGTTGGGTGATGACATTTGAATAAATTTATTTCTGAGTTTCTGGTAACGGAATTAAACGGATGATAGTGTTGATTTTCAAGAAATTGTCTGCCTGGAGAG
This sequence comes from Typha angustifolia, assembly GCF_048772165.1. Lineage (NCBI taxonomy): Eukaryota > Viridiplantae > Streptophyta > Magnoliopsida > Poales > Typhaceae > Typha > Typha angustifolia. Next base: position 3,887,687 of record NC_133246.1, on the reverse strand, counting down.
AGAAAGAGTTTCTGACCGATTTACTACTCCTCTTCTAATATTACATTTCTACTATAATTTATAAACTGTTTACTAAACTACTACAGTTTTTTTTTTTTTGTCATGTAAGCATAAATTTGGGACAAGATTCTGTTCTAAGATATATTACTATATAAATCGCTCTCAGAAAATGATTTACATATCACTTTTCAAAACAGCAATTTACCTTGCTAATGTGGTGCTTACATGGTAATAATTGTACTAGATTGGAAACTATAGTAGTAAAATTGAATTTGTTTGAATTGAGACTAGTAGCTCGGTCAAAACCTCTAGAGACATACAAGGTAGAATATAGTTATATGTTGTTCCTCCTTTTTTTTTTTTAAAGTTTGAACTTTGAACTTGTTCTTTTGAACTGGTAAATTGAACAGTGTTTTGAGTGTATTAGGCCTTCACAAGGTTGAAAGTGTTTTGAGTCTTCCATCTTCTGTTATATAGATTATAGATGCCCTCCCTTCTAGAAGGGAAGTATGCAATTTTGTATCAAGTGCATATCAGTTGACATTTGAAATTTAGTTTATAACACTTTATTTTCTTTTAAATCCTGTGAACTAATTACTATCAAGCCGTTGAATAATAGGAAAAGAAGGATAAATATTTATTACATGAAACTATTACTTCCATGTGTGCAATATCAGTTTCTGCCTGACCAAATATTTGATGCTACTTGACAGTTTTTATCTATTTTGTAGGCATGCAGGCGTATGTTTATCTTAATGGGTTTATTATCTTCTGTTTTTCAGATTTCCAAACACGTATCTACTTGTTGGCTGTTGCAGTGATGAGGTTACTTATAGGTACAAGGGGAAAACTGTGATGACAGAGTCCGAGCGCTATGAGTCACTCCATCACTGCAAGTATGCAATGCTCCATATTTCTTGCTGAAGGTTTTATTATATACTTCTGTAGAAAATCACTGATTATTTAGTATATCAAGGGGGTGTTCACTCTGTTCATTTCTTTTTTTTTTTGTCATCAATCTAGTTGCATGGTAATATTTGCTACATCAACTTACTTCTGCTGTGACTTGCTATCTTCATTTTCTGGACATTTCTGTAATGTTAACCTTTAAGCTTTCTGGTTAGTATGGAACTTTTAATTTAATCAGTTGAGGAATTGTGACAAAGTTATCTTACTGTAAGATAGGTAACAGAACCAGAAAATGGAAGCTACATGTGGAAAACGTTTTTTTTCTCACATTTTGTAGAATTACATGTTGCTCCTTGATTGTTTTCCATTTTCAGTCATTGAGGAGTTGGGTAATGGACTCCTGCCTTTAGTTGATGAAATATATTAACATGTGCTGTACTGTTATCTTATTTGTTACCTTGAAAGAATTGATTTGCATTATCAGTCATAAATTGTTCTCATGCTTGTTGCTGCAACAACAATAAGACCAGAGCCTAATAACTGTAATAGATTGGTTGCGTAGATCATCTTTCTGGGTTCAGCTTACTTGTCCGTCTTGCTGTATATGATTTTCTATCATTCTATTACATTCAAGCTCTGCTGTTATTTGTAATTTAGAGCATTTAACTGAAACAATATTTGTCTAAGTGACAGGATATGCAAGGTTTTCTTCTAATAATTTGCCACTTGTTATTTTTCTTGCCTTGCAGGTGGGTTGATGAAGTTATTCCTGATGCTCCATGGGTCATCACAAAGGATTTCCTTGACAAGTACAAAATTGACTACGTGGCTCATGATGCGCTGCCGTAAGATTAATCCAAACAAACTCAGACTCTTTGAAAGTTTCACCTAGATTTCACCTTGACAATATTTTCTTTTTCTTCCGACTCTTCTAGTTTATTTTCAATTCAAAATCTTGGATAGTGTGGACATGAACTAGCCTATAGGGTTAAATTTGTGATAAAATTATCCTTTATTAGACAATGTCTCAAAGATCACAGTTGCTAAGTGGTAACTTCTCATGTTTGCCATGGTTCTTGTAGTCTATTGACTGATACAGTTGTCTTTGTCTGTTTGTGTGCATATATGCGACTGCTTTTAGTGCTGATGTATACATACATTTGCTTGCAATTTCGTCACTGAGATTTATAGTTCAAAACCTGACAAACTCAATTTGCCTTTTGCTGATAATCTATGTTCACAAAAGGTCCATCCTTTTAGAAATTTATTTTCTTGTCTTCTTCTAGATTAGCTAGGTTTTAGATATATTTTACAGAATGATGCAATTTCCGATGTAATTATATGTAAGAAATTTGAATAGTTGGTGAATAGTTTTGAATCGCCAGTTTGGTTCTCCTCTGTTGTCATCAACTGATGCATTAGCCAATAAGATCAAGTGGATGATTCATCAGCAACATTTGATTTAAACGGTGGAAACCCTACTGATTTGCGATTATTTGGATTACATTACTTTGTATCTAGTTTAATCGTTTATAGATAAGCTTGAACTCCTGAAGCAGATCCTTGATTGCATGATAAATTTATTAATATGGTAGCGTTGAATCTTGCTATTATGTTCTGATATAAGTATATAACTACTCACCTTTGTAACCTGTGATGCTTTGTAGTTATGCCGATTCAAGTGGTGCTGGAAATGATGTCTATGAATATGTTAGTTCTCATAGCTTTATGGTCATACAGCTCTTCCTTTCTGTAAAACTGAAATTTATTATTATAATTACAATTCATTTGTTCTTCAGGTTAAGTCCATTGGTAAGTTTAAGGAAACGAAGCGTACAAATGGCATATCTACGTCAGATATTATAATGAGAATTCTGAAGGATTACAATCAGTATATTATGCGGAATTTAGCACGAGGGTATACAAGGAAGGACCTTGGTGTGAGCTATGTGAAGGCATGTTAACTGTCCTCAAGATTTTGTTTTTATGTACAATTAGGAGATATGATAGCGGTCAACAGAATTTATCACTTGACACAATGCAGTAATGAATTTTGACTGGTATTGTCTTGTTGTGCTACTGTTATCAGGAGAAGCAATTGAGAGTGAATATGAAGATAACTGAATTGCGTGAATCTGTGAAGGCACATCAAGAAAAGGTAGGAAAGAAGTTTTAAATTGATAAGTTTATATAGTTATATGCATCCTTTTCCTCTATTTCCTAATTTATGGGACAAGCAAAAAAAGGAGCTTCTTACAAGAGGAAACACGGAGAATTAGGCACAGAACTATCTTTTGTATGCTTGTACTTTTTTTCTCTAGATGATATTATACTAATGTGGTATGAACTATGAAGAGCTTTGTTCCTTATTTTCTATTTACCTGAATTATATTTGTATCTACTGGGTTCTTCTATCAAATAAACTTACCTCAACGTGTATTTCTCTCTTTCTGCAGTTACATACAGTAGCAAAGATAGCTGGGATGCGTCATGAGGAGTGGGTTGAGAATGCAGATCGGTGGGTTGCAGGCTTTCTTGAGAAGTTTGAGGAAAGATGCCATATCATGGTGAGTTGTCAAATTTAAAGTTTAATTTTTCAAATTTGCTTGTTATTTCTCTTTGATGCAGGCAGCAAAACGCCAAAAAGCCTCTTTTGAGCTAGAAAATATACTACTTCATTGAATCAAGAATTCAAATTCTTTAAGTTTTTTTTTAATTTTTCATCTTCCAGATATGTCATAATCAGAGGTTGTCTGCTCTAATTACTTATCATATGTTTTACTTGCAGGAAACTGCCATTAAGGACCGAATTAAGGAGACATTCTGGCAGTCTAGCAAACTGATAAGCGCCAACCTTGTGCACGAAGTAGCAGTTTCTTGAGGTTAAATACTTGATAGATAGCTATAGAACAACTGACAGATGGATGACATAGTGCCGCCCTATCAGCAACATCATTTTGCTTGGATTCATGAGCCTCCACAACATGGAAGCTCATTGGCTACTTCTTAACGATTGCATTAAAATCAATGCATTGTCTTGAGTAATGTAGCTTTCTCGTGAGTGCAATATGTATCTTTTTAGGATAGAGGATAGTATAGATAGTTTCCCTTTCATTATTTTGCTGCTAAATTCTTTTGTAACACTTCTGTTCTTTGAATCTTTCTATGAGGAGCATTTAGTTTCCAATATCATTTGTCCCGAACTAAGATTTTTTGCACTTCTAAATCCCAGTTTAACACGTATACTCCTCACAACTAATTTTTCAATTGCCTATCTTTTGTATTGCAGTTTTCTTTTCTGTGTGAACTTTGAACACCCCCGATCAGTTTTAATTCATTTTAGACAATCCTATTATTGTTACTCAGTCAAAGAAGATTTAAATCAGATCAGTCCTTCAAGATTTGATCAGTTTCTACCACCGAATAATATCCCAAGAAATCCATTTCTGTGCACATAATTAAAGAAGAATTATATACATACCTGTGGGAAATGCAAGTGACGCAAGGATATATAGTTCATTTAGCTAGCATGACCCTGTGAGTCTGGTGTATTCTCCAATAACTTGACCAAATCTATATGTTGTATTTGACAATTAAAAGTTACAGATTTTCTACATTCTTTCCCTTTAATTAAAGGGAAACAAACTGCTGTCTTTTGCCATCGTAGATGGCTTTCTTTCAGCCAAAGAACAAAAAAGGAGGAGAAGAAGAAGAAGAAGAAAAGAAAATTAGAACAAATAAAACATTTTTATCAAAGAAATTGGTATAACTACAATTAAGAATTCTCTTTTGAGCAATTCGGTCTATGTATTATGAATCTAAATCAGTATAAGAATTATCGTCGCACGACGTACTACCATTAGCTATTTGATACTCTCGATAATTCTCAAGTTTCTTTGCAGCATTGGAGATGGACCCCTTGTATCAGCATATGCCAAGTTGTGGAATTGATGATAACCAACACTATATAAAATTAGAAGAAATATATATATGTATATATATTTCATGAGTAAATTACAAGAGGTACAAATCATGGCGCCTCCCATCTAGGAGTAAACATGAGGAGAAGAAAAAATTGAATGTGAACATTGTAAATTCAAATATTCAAACTTTTGCTGCTTCTGCAGGAGCAACTGCCTTCTCTGCAACAATCTGCTCGTAGAGATCTCTTATTTTCAATCCGACGATCGTCTGGAAGAGACCAGTACCATTGTTGCTTCCTGGGAAGTCTCCATGCTTCAGCATTTGTTGTGTCACCTCTCCATAGTATTTCGTCGAGAGGCTGCTTAGATGGCTCTCCACATAGATGAGCTCATCTAGTCTGTCAAAATGTCCATCCATCTCCAACACAGAGACCTGAGAACCAAAAAAGTGAGAGCCAAATGAGATTCCTCAACTTCAAATCCATATTTCTGATTATATGAGTCTATTTTCATATTGACAGTAAGAGGACTTCAAGATAATTTCATTTTGGTTGCTGAGTTGATAGGAATACATGTTAAAACATAGGATGAAAGGAAGATAGCTTTCAGCCTTATATGCATCACCTCATTGGAGAAGTATGAGTCCGGGCCGTAAAAGAACTTGATGCCAGGGTATGAGCATGATAGTTTCCTTCCACAGGGAATCCAACTGATTGTTGATCCTTCGTCGAAAAGGTAAACTGGGTTGAAGTACTTCACCCCTTCTTTCATGATCAGTCGGACCCGCAAAACCTTTCCTTCATTGTCACCAGGGATTAATTCGGTTGGCAAAACTTCAATCACAGCATCAGCATATTTCTTCTGTGGATCTGCCATGCGCATCAACCCCAACAATTAGAGAGATTGATCTTATCGACAAAGGCCAAAGAGGCCAGATTTCGATATAAAATAGCCAGCATTCTAGCATTATACAAAGTTCTCTTTTGATACAAAAAAATCTTATTGTGGATCATGTTCTTTTTATAGATTAGAAACTCAGACAGCAATTCACAATTCCCTATCTGAATAACAAGGACATCTTTAAACACAGAATTTTGCCGTTTTCTTGCAAACTTTTTATGTAGTTGATTTTGTGATTTGTTCACATGTTCTATGATAAGCAAGATACAGTGATCGCCCAAAAAGTTGTAAAATTAGATTTCCATATGAAACAGTACCAATATAAGCATCAAAGTCAGGTTTCCGGGCTTCAATGCTTGCTTTAATGCTTTCGAGACTATGCCCACGCTCTGCCATATCCCTCTGCAATTGACAAAATAAGATTAGAAATAGAGAAACTTATTCAAACTAGTGAAATTACATAGCTCGACAGAGTCCTGACCTGAATTTTCCATGCGAACTTGACCTCATCGCTGATGTCCAAGTAGATGCTAAAGTCCAATAGATCCCTCACACGAGAATCATACCTGAAGTGTTCAAAAGAAAATGCTTGTAAAGTTAAAAGCCAATTCGCTCGGTCCGCTTAGCAGAATTTGTTAGAACTATTGAATTAACTCAAATCTTTAAGCTTTTAATCACTATTCTGACGTAGTAGCATAATTCACCGGTTCAATTTTATTGACGTGATTAAGTATCTTAGCCAAGTTTCATTAATCACAGCCAACAATGTAGTCACAAAGAGGAGTACCTTCTAAACTTCAGACCGTATCTGAAACTTATATGTAGTTAACCTTCTAAACGATCAAGGATGAAAATAAATTATCATTTCACAATTATTAAGTCAGCTGATAGGTGCCATATATTGATGAATAAAGCTATCAGATATTTCTTTTATACAACATAATCACACAAACCAAGCAAATCAAGGATGAAAATAGAATGCGTAATAAACAAAAATTTCAGAACTGAACAGGAATCAGCAAAAGCTCACATTGGATGCAATCCTTCAATGACCAAGATCTTGGGTGGCTGGATGAGCTCAGGTGGGTCCAGCAATCCAGTGACATGGTTGTATATGGGCTTCTCCACAGCAATCCCTCTCTTGAGAGCCTTCACTTGCTCATACATGAGATCAAAGTTGTTAGCCCTTGGATCCAAAGCAGTCACCCCCTTCTCCTTCCTCCCAGTCCTATCCAAGGAATGGTAGTCATCCAAGCATATCACTGTGGTGGTATCACTAATCAATGTGTTTGAATCTGGATTCCCTCCCTTTGGTGGCTCCGCTGCTCCTCCAAACACGCTCGTCAACCTCCTCATGAAGGTACTCTTCCCACACCCAGAGTCCGCAGCCAATCCAATCACCACCGTCTTTGCCTCGGCCGAGCAGGAGACCGCAAGGCCGCAACTCCCACCTCTCCTGCTGCTGCCCCTCCTGGTCGTGTAGAAGATGACATGCCTCTGGTGGGATCCCAAGTGGGTCTTTCCTGGATTGGCGATTGAGCAAGGGGAGTGGAGAGAAGGGGTGGTGTAGACTGCACAAATTGCCATCTTTCAAAGACCTCTCTGTGCTATGTTGGGGAAAGGCAAAAAGGCTTGGGAGTTCTTATAAGTGCGTCGAGTTCTGTGATGCCCATTGCTTCTGAGGAAAACTTTGGGAGGGCATGAGATTGAGGACTGGCAAGTAGCAAACCAAGCTGTCCTTTTTACATCATCATCCCCCATCTCATTCTATAGTAAAAGTACATCAAAAAGAGTAAACTTTTTAATCGTCTTTTTGGCGTCGGTTATTCTTGTGGGCAGAGTCGCAGAGATGTAGGGAAGATTCCATGGCGGTTGCCTCATGACTTCTAGATATGGTACTGCCACGTGGCAACAGAACAAAGGCTGGTTTAGGATGAGGGGATGAAGTGTGGGAGCTGGAGATAGGTTGCATGATCCAAGTGTGGGAGAATTAAAAGTTGTGGGCTTCTTCCAACTTCAAGATTATTATAATTTATTATTATTATATTTATTCTCCTTGCTATCCCATCCCAGTAGCATCCCTTGTGCTAGGAAGCTGCTGCACAAATATCTCTCCCTTTTGGAAGTTTGACAGGTAGTCTCCAAACAAGTATTTTGGTCTATAAACTGTGGATTGCAATCTTCATGTAGTTGCTGACTGAAGAAAAGTTGAACGAGGTGTATTAAATATAAACCAGGATGAGATGTAGGCTACGTAATTGAATGCTTCAATTGCAATATACCACTATTGCAAGGTAACAAAAAATTAACATTCCTCTCAAACAATGCATGAAGAAGTATTAGTTTTTTTTTTTTCAAAGAAAGATGAGAGACCCTATGGACTCATAGTTTTTTTTTTCAAAGAAAGATGAGAGACCCTATGGACTCAAATTATACCTCGGAAATGGGAGAACAGATTGATTCGAAGCCATAATAAAACCTGCCCCATTGTTTATATAAAATTAGGTAAATCGTAGTTTATCAACACAAGAATACAATCTAATTTGAAGATAGTATGAGTAATTTGATCATTTAATAGCTCGACGTCAATGATAATAAGATAATTTGGTTATTTATATCGTTAGTTTTGGATGAAAAATTTAATCGTTACAAAAGAGAAAGTGATATAAGAAAGTTGTATGGCAAATTAGAGACTGCAGAAACTGGCAGGAAACATCTCTGAACAGTAGAAATTGCTATTCTGCAGTCAAAGCTGAGTCATAAATAGAAGCACTAAGTATCATTGTGAAGCATTGCTAGCTCACCTTACTTACGTAAGACAAATCAAACAAACCAGAGCGCACCTAGAAAAGAGGATCCAGTGATAAGAAAACATATGCTTGAGGCTAACATAAAGCATCTAGCCAACTTTACAATGGAGCCACAACTCAACAAGCTTCAGACTGTGGTCAGTGAAACCAAGGCACAGGCCAATAGCTTTGTCAAACCATTATGCCATCAACTTTACAAAACCTCCCATGAGGATCTTGTGATTGACTTGTACTCTACTAGTCATACAATAGAATAACTAGATACCTTTGTCTCTTCAAATCAGGTGCTGCATACTGTTAGTTTTCCTTTTCTTCTCGGAGAATTGATTTGATTTTAGGCACAAAATAAGTTGCCTTCCAGCACGCTGTAAACTGAAGCTGTCAATATTTGTCCTTTATTCATGAACAGGACGAAATATGTTCTATTAACACTGTAGTAGAAGGGTATGACCTGCAGCAACCTATTGAGATTATGCTCCGTAGAGTGAAAGACCTATAAAAACACCTGCCGTACTATTTTACCTATAGAAAAATATGATAAGTACATGCAAATGTATAGATTTTGGCATATAAATCATTTACAAGTCATATTGCTTTACTAGCTACCTTTGTTAGAGTAGGATACAATGATGTAATGCAACTCTCAGAATAAGAATAACTACTAATGTGCTATACAAAATAATTTTGCTAAGAGTCTCTCTACGTCCTTATGCTTTTTAAGAGATATTTGAAATGGGGGGGAATAATATAATGAGCTTACAACCTAGTTTAGTGAGTAAAACCATTTAAAATATATAAATATGCATTAGAAAACATATCAAAAATATGCAAATAATCACAATTGAAAATTAAGCTTTAACACACAAATTTAATCCGTGTAGCATAATCAAAACCACATCATCTCAAATGCAAATGATATACTTAATATCTCAAAAATATATATCAATTGTAATAACAACTTAGGAAACTATGGTTAGTATCACCTACTGATAGGCTCATTTTATTTTAACTCTAGGATACAAGAGTTTCAATATATTCGCCCCACTAATTGGGTCACCCCTGTTAACCCCTAGAATTATCAAGATTCGTCCCATTTATACTCCATAATACCATACTTTTTAAATTTCTATCTTTATAATCATATGTTAGTATTCATCTACTAACCAACCAGCATAAAGCATGATTCCTATTCCTGTCAAATGATTCAAATAATAGCTTTCAAGCCCATCATCTAGCATAAATTTTATAAAGCCTTCAAATATAGTTTTATAATCTAACATAAGTTTCATCCTAAAAATGACCAACTGACATTAGACACCAATAGAGATCTATCCAAAGTATAAAGGTAAATTTTCCTCCTCGAAACTGAGTAAATACCATTAGAGATCATGTTATTTGGTATAGGGATGTCACGGAATATACTTAGTTACAAGTTTTGTCTTTCAGCACTTAAGTGATCAGGAATTCCATAGATAACCCGAATTTATATCTATAATCACTAGAGGAATACCTTGTCCTTACTTGGAAGCAGTGAATTTACTTAATATATTGGAGTTCAAGAGTTATCATGTAAGACCTTCAGCCACTTCTCTCAATTAACTTGCACAGAGCTTATGCACATAATTTCAAATCCAAGCTGCATTTGTCTACTTCTTGATTTGAACCTAAAGAATTTTTTTTATATCAACATCTTTATTCTGACATATATTGTGAGTCAACAGTTCCTTGTACAATAATCTTTTTCCTCTCTATTTCTGTAAGTTCATCTGGTCTGCATCTTCTCTTTCTCAAAAGGACAAAAATGTTGGGTTGCTTGCTTCTTCATTGCCTTTCAGATGTGCATCACCAATGATGCCAATATTGAAGAATCATGAGAAAATTCAGCTTCTATCATTTCATGGCCTTGCAACACTATATAAGTTTGGAAACATAATCTGTGGTGTTTCAATCCAAAAATTCATACCCCACAGACAGTATCCAAATATTCTCTTTCCTAACCGAAATATTATCTTTCCAAGTATCAAACATGGCTGCTCATTGTATGATTATGCTTGTTGTCGGTGTTGAGCGGGATTTGTCCACCTCCATGTGCATCACAATGTCCTGTAGACATTCATATATCATCTCAGTCTGAGGATGTGAGTCATCTTCAACAAAGAATTGGTGGATCTTTTTGTCTATTTCAATCCAGCTACAACCTGGATTCTTCTTCAATCCTCTCTCTCGTATCATTGCCCGTACCTTGCGAACATCGTCCCATCTCCCAGCAGAAGCATATAAGTTTGCCAGGATTATATATGTAGAGTGATCATCTGGATCCATTCGAATGAGCAACCTGGCGATTTCCTCTCCCACTTCCAGGTTCTTATGCAAACTGCATGCTGCAAGCAGTGAACCCAATAACCCAGCATCCAGTTTGTTACCAGGTATGTTTCTAAAGATGTTGTAAGCCTCTTGCAATTTTCCTGATCGTCCAAGAAGGTCTATGAGGCAGGAATAATGCTCTATACCAGGTTTAATTCCATATTCAGATGACATTTGGTTGAATAAATAATGCCCTTCCTTAACCAATCCTACATGGCTACAAGCAGAGATTACTGCAAGAAATGTGACACGATCTGGTTTCACACCTGACTGCTGCAATTTGTGGAAAAGCTCCAATGCTTCAGAGGCCTGGCCGTGGGAGCCATAAGCCATGATCATGGAAGTCCACGATATAACGTCCTTGACTGCTAACCTGTCAAAAATGTCTCTGGCCTCTGTTACCGCACCACATTTAGCATACATGTCAAAAAGCGCACACATGACAATCTCATTAGTTTCCAAACCATTTTCACTTATTTGCTTGTGAATCTCTCTACCTTGCTCTAGAGCTGTCAATTGAGCACAAGAAGATAAGCTGCAGGTATATGTAATAGCATCTGGTCTCACCCCATGAGTTCTCATATCATGGAAAACATCGAGAGCTCTAGAATAATTGCCCACTGTCACATACCCAGAAATCATCACATTCCATGAAACTACCCTTCCCTTAGGCATCGTCATAAAGACATATTCAGCATATCTAATGTTCCCACCTTTAAAATAAATATCAATTAGCGAGCTGGAGATATATATATCAACCTTAATACTGCGTCTTAGTACATATCCATGTATAAATTTTCCATGCTGTAGATCAGATATTCTAGCACAAGCCACCAACAAGTTGCATATAGTTGTGGAAGTGGCACCGATTCCTTCTGCATTCATCCTTGAGAAAAGCTTCAAAGATGCATCGCTATCACCTTTCAAAGAATACCCACCAATCATTGAGTTCCAAATAACAACACTCTTTGCTTTGGTCTGTTCAAAGACCTCTCTAGCACTCTCCAAGCACCCACATTTTCCATACATGTCCACAATAGCAGAGCTAACAAATGAATCCAACTCAGACCTAGTCCGGATTAACTCCTCATGTATCCTCTTTCCCATCGCCAAGTCCCCAACCCGAGCACAAGCAGAGAACACAGTTGTGAACGTCACTGAATCCGGCTTAAACCCACAACCTTTCATTGTATCAAACAATTCCAGAGCTTTCAAAGCCTGCCCAGTTTGGTAATAACAAGAAATAACAGTGTTCCACGACGGAACATCCTTTTCAGGCATTTCATCAAACACTCTAACCGCAGGATCCAAGCAATCACATTTCGCATACATGGTGACCAAAGAGCTCGAGACAACGACATCCGACACAAACCCATATTTCATCAGATGGGTATGAATCATCTCCCCTTCCCTGACGCTACCTAACCCCCCGCATGCCTTGAGAACACTTGGGTATGTGTAGTCATCCGGCTTGGGGTGGCGGGAGAGCACGAGCTTGCCGAAGAGAAGAAGGGCATCTTGGTACATCTGGTTCTTTGCGAATGCAGCGAGGAGGCCATTCCACAAGGAGATATCAGACGGGTTTGGGAGGGACTCGAAGACGAGGCGAGCGGAGTCGAAGGAGCCGAAGGAGATGTAGAAGTTGATGAGGGATTTGGAGAGGTGGGTGTTGGTGACGAAGCCTAAAGAGATAGACTTGGAGTGGAGAAGCTTCCCTCGAGCTAAGGATTTCGTGGCAATGCAGGCTCTTAGAAGAGCTGCGACCTTTCGAACGTCCATTAGAGTCGATCATATTTCGCCGCCATTGCAGCAACAGTAGGCTTTTTTGCATTTAAACCCTTTAAACCTCGTAAATTGCTTAGATTAACTACAAAAATAAACATATATGGTTTTTTTATTACATTTTTTTAACTCATATTTATGAAAAAGTATATAATATATACATATGTAGATTTGAAATTTAGAAGTGTACATACAAAAGAGAAAAGAAAATTCTTAAAGGCGACTCATATGATGTTCTAGCATTATATATATATATATATATATATTAAACTTAACTACTTTAACCCATTACAATAGTTAGTCAACTTTTAATAGGGATATGAAAAGATTTAATCATCCGCACACAAATACAATATAATTTGATGGTAGTAAGGATAATTTGAGATACTGTGGATTGATCCAAGTTTAGTATCTAATCTCAGTTCTTTTCTTGTACACTTTTCTACTTCCAGTTGGTTGGAATTTCCTGTTTGGTGTTTCAAGTCTCGTATCTAAATTTACGCCGGAAGTCGTTTGATCTCCAGCTGGCTTTAAGAAGGAGCCGGCGCGGGGCGGCGCACCCGATGTATCCTAACGCCGATCTGAGAGCCCAACGAGACGAGAGCACGAAATCTAAAGCGGTGGAGGTCGAGCTAGGGTTTCGGTCTCATCTATCTCTTCTCCTTCTCCTTCTTCTTCCGTAGATCTGATCGATCGATCGCGATCTCGGAGATGGCGGCTCTCCAGTTTCTGGAATCGCAGCGGGAGTCGCGACCGGAGCTCGCGGATTGGTATAATGCCCTTGGCGATCTCTACCAGAGGAAGCTGTGGCACCAGCTAACCCTTAAGCTCGACCAGTTCGTCGCCCTCGCCGTTGTTCAGGTCTCTTGCCCTTTTCGCCTTTCTTGATTTCGGCTTTTGGCATAACTTCGATTGGTGAGAGAGATCTTAGTGTAGGGAAGTAAAGATTGTAGCTCTGAATGCTCTCCGTTCATGTTTCGTTATAAGTAGGAGAGAATTACTCCATTTAGTCCTTCCTTCCCCGATTCAGGGCGCCATTGGAAACACGATACATAGGAAAGGGAAGGAGGACTTATAGTATGAAACTACTGCTATTTACGAGTTGAAGATAAAATGGAACGTTTGATGTATAAATAGATGTAAAAGGAAAATATGGGAGAATTGGGACATGAAATTGTAGTAACCATAAGAGCATTGTGGCGTGAATTTTATACATGAAATAATTTAATCAAAGTTTAGATTGTGCAAAGTTGGTTGTCGGAGGTTCTGATCTAGGAAAGCTTGGAATAAAACAGATCTCTCAGGTTGCTGCAGAAAGTTCTATGAAAACGTTCAAGAAGGATGCAAATTCAGTAAATGAGGTTCCTGGGGTTTGAAGGATGTTGGGCCATAAAAGGAAGGTGATAAATATGGAGATGAACTGTTACTGAATGTAAGAATGAGGAAGGTACATTGGAAGACAGAAACAAGAGAAGGGATAGAAGCAAGTAAAGGGAAAGGGTAGCTGAAGAGAGGGATTGAATGGAGATGACTTTTTTCAGTTTCTTTTCTAACTTGGAAGGTTTGTTTCAAAATTAACTTTTGTTATAGGAGACTTCCTTCTGAACACCGAGGCAGTCCCATTAGAATGCCTAGACAATCTGCTGCCTAGCATCTAGTACCTCTACATATAATGGGTTGTGATACTAGATGTTGTAATACACTAGAACTACACGACATGCTTGATAAGTTAATCAGAAACTACCTTAATATTACAAGAGTTTGCTCAATCAACTTACATGCTGTCAGATTTCTTCCTTTGATGTTCTTCAAAAGTTGAATAGGTGTATGCTTTACTTATTGTGGTAGTTAGTGCACTTCTGGAAATGATTCAATCTAGGATATCAAGTTATTCAAGACTATTTTAAGCTTTCTGCTATGTTAGATTGAGATAGTTGCAGATTCTTTTAATAGTAGAAGTGATTTGATTCTTTCATTGTAATTTTGCCTCTCTTCCTTGGCTCTTTCTTTCTTTATTTCTTGTTAACTATGTTTCAAATGTGCCTTATCTAACTAATATTCTTTCTTTTCAGGCGGGCGATGCTCTCATACAGCTATATAATAACTTCATCTCTGACTTTGAGACAAAGATCAATCTTCTGAAACTTGCTCATTTCACAGTAGTAGTTTCACGACAATATTCAGAAAAAGATGTTGCAATTAGCTATCTTGAGGGGGTAATTGCGAAGCTGCGTGACACTCAGGATATGCGAATTGAGGAACCTATTCTATATGTGAAGATGCAAATAGCAACACTTAATCTTGAAAAGATAAATCAAAAGGAGTGCAAGAAATTGTTGGATGAGGGAAAAAGTAATTTAGATAGCATGACTGATGTTGATCCTTCTGTTCATGCTAGCTATTACTGGGTATCTTCACAGTACCATAAATCACGTCAAGAATTTGCTGAGTTTTACAAGAGTGCTCTTCTTTATTTGGCATATACAACCGTCGACTCACTTTCAGAATCATTCAAGCTGGTATGGTTGCTATTTGTGCTGCAATTTTATCTTCGAAAAGAAGAAATGAATAATTTTAATGCATTCTTCATTGCAATGTTGATAACTCTTACTAGTATTGCAGATGTTGTTCATGTCCTGTTGCAAGTTCTGTATTAATTGCTCGGATATTTATACTATTTACTTCTGATGACTTAGCCTGTTTTCCCTTCTTTTTTATAATAATGCTTGATCATTTCTTTTGATTCCTGATTTCACTAATTCCTAGCTGATATTCTCTTGTTCTAGGACTTGGCATTTGACCTTTCCCTTGCGGCTTTGTTGGGTGACAACATTTATAACTTTGGGGAATTATTAGCCCATCCTATTGTAAGTGAAAGTTATCCAGAAAAAACTTTCCTTTTTTTTTCCTTTCGATTTAATATGTAGCCTTTTGTGCTTATATTTCTATGGGTACCTTTATCAGTTGACAGGGCTAGCTGACATTTGATTATATCAGGACAAGTACCAAGTACAATGAATCTTGTTATGACACTTCATCTTAGTATTTTTTTATTTCTTCATGGGAAAATAATTAATTCACTACTGTGCTACCTCATCCACTGTTCTGAGAAAATGTTTACTAATAGGAAATCCTTTATCACGTCTCTTTCTTTTATCTCTTTTTTATTGGACATATTTGTTTATTTCCATGCTGGGCATTTTCCGGAAGTGTCTCCTGCATAGACTGTGAGGGCTTTTATCTAGTTCTAGTCTTTACCTACTTTTTCTATGAAGAATATTTGACATGCATTACACTATAGGGGTATCGGGGGGTTTGCTAAACCAAAGTCTGATCTGTGGTGAGGACATTTTGTCATCTTGGAGTTGGCCCAAGTACCAGAGAGCATTTCTGTAGTGTTGTCAAATGTTTTAAAGAAGCTATAATTTTGACCAAGACTTAGGTTAGTCAATTTATAGTTGCAAAATGTTTGATTGACTAAGCATTTGCCCATTCTTTGGCTACATAAATAACCCTATTACAGTATCTCTTGTGCTTTTTCTCTGATGTGGACCTACTGGTTCCTGATGATAGAGGGGGAGTGTTGATGATTTATCACCCTCCCGTTCATGTTTATATATAGAGAGAGAGTCAAAGATCCATCATTTTCTCTGTAAGTCCTAATATATCATTGTCATCCAAGTGTCCAACCATTGTATACAAGTTCTATTGCAGATGTCTTATCTGTTTTTCAGTTTGAGAGTTGCTGCTAGTACTGGTAGGGTGGAGTTGGAGCAATTTATATTAACCATTGACTAATTTTATGTGTAGAAGGATCATTTCCTATATAAATGTTCAATCTTTTTATTGGTATCTTGTAGATCAATAGTCTTCTTGGAACCAAGGTGGAGTGGATTTACCATATTCTTCAGGCATTTAACGCTGGTAATCTAGTTCAGTACCAAGAAATATGCCGCCTCCACACTGCTGATTTGAATGCACAGCCTGCATTAGTTCAAAATGAGAGGAAACTACTTGAAAAGATTAACATTCTATGCTTAATGGAAATAATCTTTTGGTAAGAACTCTAAGAAGCATATTTAATTGTATAAAATATTTTATATGTTGGATAAATTATTTGTTTCTTGGACCCTTCTCTGAATGCATCAATATGGGTATTGTTTATTTATTTAGTCTGACATTTAAAATTCTTGTCGCTTCACAGTCGGCCATCTGAAGATCGGACTATTCCCTTGAGTATTATATCAGAACAAACTAAGCTTTCCATTGAAGATGTGGAGTATCTTCTTATGAAAAGCCTCTCTGTAAGTTTATCATCTGTTCACATTCAATAATTTGTCATTGTTAGAATATTAGAAATATAAAATCAATATTTTCTAACAGTTTGAGCTTTTAGAGTAATTAGTGAGTGAGTATTAGTGACTTACATGATTTTAATTTTCAAATCCTTCTAGGCCGATCTATCCATTTAAAATATAAAATTTCTACTCGTTTAAGTCATTCATTTCTTGGGCTGATCAAAATGTCTCAATCCAAAAATGAGGTGGAGTGTAGAATATAAAAAAAATATAAAAGTTATTGGTCTTTAACAACTTAAGCTTTTAAAGTAGTCAGCTAGTTAGCGGTAATTATTTCACAATTCCTGTTAGCTTTTGCAATTTATTCCTTGATTCTCAACTTTTTAGGTTTTTTTCTCATTAGCTGACAAAGATTAATGTTTTTCGACATTGAGCATCTTTTTCTCATTAGCTGACAAAGATTACTTTTAGGTCTCTCTTATATTATAGTAGCTATTGGAAGATTGACACTGGTTCATATTTGTTATTTTGTTCTTCAAAGTGCAAGGTTCTTTAAATTTATTTGTTGTTTCTTGTTGGCATTGTTTTTCAAATGTTCAGGATGTCAATTTCATCTCAACATCTGTTATCTAATATTTTTGTTTATTATCCTGAACCTATGACTATGGTACATCAAGCTAGTCATTCTCTAACCTTTGCCTGTTACTTACATAACAAAAGATTTTAAGTTATATCTTAGAAGTTTGTTGTTTCATAATTCCATTTAAGTCCTAAAGATTGAGGCGAACTATCACATAAGGTAAAGGTCGTCATTTGAGAATTTCTGTTGAGGCTACAACCGCATATGTGCTGCTTTTGCCAGACACAGATTTCCTTGGAAACCGGAACACTTTTTAGTTCAAAAATCCCTTACCTGTTTGATCCAAAACTTGGATCCTTTTCATGTTGGTTCTTGGCATAGACTAAGCAATAGTTCTAGTGATGGCCTTTATTTTCTTTCTCTTGGCCAATTCAACAATTATAAAGCAACATCCAAGCATTTACATTGCTATATTGATAAGTGAAAATTGTTGAGGCAGTTGAAAAGGTTTGGCAGCAACAACAGACCTGAGGATGACAGGAATATTGACTAACCCATACTATTCAAGGTTCAGTGGTAACAACTTGTTGGCCTATGGTGTGGAAGGGGATTAGTACTGTGTCTGGAAAAATTATTCCAGTGTATTCTATGTCAAGAAATTCTGTGATAGTTAAATTTCCTAATAAGTATTGTACTTCTATAACCATTGTGATTCGTGGACTTTATGCTATTCTTATTGTTGTTACCATGATAATAATTTCAATGCCATCTTCCACAGGTTCATCTTATTGAAGGTATAATTGACCAAGTGGAAGGTACAGTTTACGTGTCATGGGTACAACCTAGGGTACTGGGAATATCACAAATCAAATCCTTGCGCGATCGCCTAGATACTTGGGTTGGGAAAGTGCGTGCAGCACTATTGTCAGTCGAAGCAGAGACACCTGATTTGGTGGCTTCATAATGTGTTTGCTAGATCCTGTCTACAAACATTCTTGTAACAGTTTCTGCGTATAACAGATCAGAAAAGAAAATCGCTGCAGCGCCCTACTTGGGGTCCATTATGTGCTTAGATGATCACTTCTTAAAGCTGACTGAGGTCTCTATTTTTTTTTAAAAATTCTTAGCATGTTGGAACTCATGATACGCTTACATACAAGAAACAGAGGACCCATGTTTCTTGTGGTCAAGATCATTTATTCAAGAAATTGCTGCCCATTTCTGGCGGTGCTGTTGTTCATCATTGCAGTTGTTATTCTAGTTCTCAGGCATATGCATATAGTGAGGAAATTGCTGTTGTTTCTCTTTTGTTTGAATTAGGTGCTCCATGAGGATTCGTTCTCATAATATGGTTTTAATAGATTATGCAGCTAGGGTTGAATAACATCGTCAATTTGCTTTTGCTGCTACATGAAGGGCTTCTTAAGAAGGGTCGCCTGGACATTGAAATTATTTTTAGTGTGCTGACCCTCAGAACTAAGTTTGAGCCAAAGAGTTCTTCCATGCCAAGGTTCTTAGGTGAAGAAGCTATGCAGTTCCATCCATCAACAGCTCAAGAGTATTGCATGATATGATCATCTTATTTATTAAATGAGGAAAAAAATCTTGCATTTGAATCCTATGCATCTTATCAATCAATAATTGTTCATCCTGCTTAAATGAAGAAAAAAAGAAAACACACACACAAAAAAAAAAGAAAAAAAAGATAAGGTGTTATAGACCTTGTGGTGCATAAATACTTGGTACCGTCAAGAGTATCAGCATGGTTGCACATCATGCATCATACTAGAAGAGAAAGGGCTTCTTCTCACCGACTATGTATTCTATAATCCCTCCTTGCTTTGATGTAGTGTTCCACAAGTGGGCTAATGGGATTTGGCATCTGGCTTAGGCTGGCCTCAGACTAGCAGTGTTCCAGTAAATATTATCCACACAACGTAGGCCCCAAATTTGCTGACCCACCCAAAGGGAATCAGAGATGAGGAACCTCACCATGCCAAGTGTAGACTCCCATCTTTAGAGCTCAAACCACTCCAATAGAGGCTGTAGAGCTATCCTCAGATCTCCCAGTACATCCAATGTAAGCAAGCTGGACCCCATGTTATCTCTCTCTCTCTGGCACCTTATCCCTCACTTGCAAGAATTCTAGGCCTATTGTTTCCTTTCCTTTTCCTTTTTGCTCCCCTAGGTGGTGTTTGTGGATGCAACTCATGGATGGTATTCGAACCATAACACAATTCTTAAGAGCATTATAGGCCACAAGAAAATTGAGACTAGTTCAACTCCACATATCTGAGAGAGATAGAGACAGACAGGGAGAGCAACTAAATTCATTCCTTACCTCTATCTAGATTTTTGATGTCGAAATCGCAAGTCTTTGCAGTAAACTACTAATGGTGATCAGTGGCAACTCCTCGAATCGCCATTTTGCTGAAAGATGAAGCTTTGTCAAGAGAAACAAATCTTGCCTGTGGAACTGCTTGAAGTGAGAAGACCACCTGCCAAATACCTTTCATTCAGAATCCAGAAGCTTTGTAAGTGGTTTTCGGTGTTCACCATATCAATTCTTCAATTGCGCTTCCTTTTCAGCTTTCTACCCATTAGATCTGTGCAGTCAACAATCCCATCTCACTGAAAGAGTGACAGTACTGACACTTTGAGCTCATGCCATGGGTTTCTGTTCCAATTCCTCTTGCATCATTTGTCCACTGACTGCTTAAAAATGCTTGAAAGCCTTTTCAAGGCAAATGAGCTCTTTTAACCATCTAGAGAACTCTTCTGTGTGAAGGTAATGATATAATGGTAAGAGGTTTGGCCTTCCATCCAATCCAGCAATTCATGGCATCCACAAGCAAGCCCATTGAGACCCTTGAAGAGAGACCAAGAGGGCAGCCTTCATGGCTCCCCTCCCTGCATCAAGTCAAATCTATCGAAGAATTCAAGAAGATCCATGCGCAGTACATTAAGCTTGGATTAGACCACAATCGTCGACAAGCCGGAGATCTCCTTCTAGCCTGCGCACTCTCCGACTGGGGCAGCATGGACTATGCCTTAACGATCTTCCTCTCGCTCGATGAGCCCGGGACGTTCGACTTCAACACTTTGATCAGAGGTTATGTCAAGGACTGTGACCCAGAATCAGCAGTCATCCTATACAAAGAGATGCAGAAGAGCAATGTCACACCAGACAACTTCACATTTCCTTTTGCTCTCAAGGCTTGTGCTCAGCTGTCTGATATTCAAGAAGGAATGCAGATCCACGGGCACGCCACAAAGTTTGGATTTGAATGTGATGTCATAGTCCAGAACAGTCTGATCAACATGTATGGTAAATGCTGGGAGATTGAATTAGCTTGCAAAGTGTTTGAACAAATGGGTTGCAGCAGGACTGTTGCTTCTTGGAGTGCCCTTGTTGCAGCTCACACTAGAATGGGTCTCTGGGACGAGTGTCTGTATCTGTTTGCGAGGATGGTTGCTGAAGGTCTGAGGGCCGATGAGAGCTCGATGGTCAGCGCTCTATCCTCATGTGCGCATTTGGGTGCTTATGATCTTGGCAGAAGAATACATTGTTCACTGCTGCGGAATACTACTAGCCTCAATGTGATCATGCAGACTTCCTTGATAGATATGTATGCAAAATGTGGTTGCCTGGAGAAAGCAGTTGCAATCTTTGACGGGATACCTGAGAAGAGCACCTGGGCATACAGTGCAATGATCTCAGGTCTTGCAATTCATGGGGAAGGCAAAAGGGCTTTGCAAGTTTTCTCAGACATGCTCAATGAAGGCCACAGACCTGACGAAGCCATTTATGTGGGAGTCTTGAGTGCCTGCAGCCATGCCGGGATGCTCAAAGAGGGCCTGCATTACTTTGACAAAATGAGACTTGAACATCAAATCATGCCCACTTCTCAGCATTATGGATGTATGGTAGACCTCATGGGCCATGCCGGGAAGTTAGAAGAAGCACACAAGCTCATCGGGAGCATGCCAATTGGACCAACCACTGCAGCCTGGCGCAGCCTGCTGAGTGCCTGCAAGGTTCATGGAAACTTGGAGCTTGCAGAAATTGCCAATAGAAATCTGGTACAGTTAAATGCTCATAACAGTGGTGACTACATAATACTATCAAACATGTATGCAAAAGCTAAAAGATGGGATGATGTAGCAAGAACAAGAACAGAGATAGTAGACAGAAGGCTATCACAGGTTCCAGGGTTCAGCAGGGTGGAGGTGAAGGGTCAGATGCATACCTTTGTTTCACAGGACATGTCACACCCGCAGAGCGACAAAATCTATGAGATGCTCTACCAGATGGAATGGCAGCTTAGGTTTGAGGGATATACCCCAGATACATCCCAGGTGTTGCTCGATGTTGATGAGGAAGAGAAGAAGCACATGCTCAGAGGACACAGCCAGAAGCTTGCTATAGCTTTTGCTCTTCTAAATACAAGCCAAGGGAGTCCAATTAGAATAATCACCAACTTGCGCATGAGTGAAGAATGTCATAGTTACACCATGTTGATTTCAAGAATTTTCGAACGGAATATTATCATTCGGGACCGCAACCGCTTCCACTGTTTCAGGCAAGGGTCATGCACTTGTGGAGATCACTGGTGAATGTAACAGTGGAAGAGAAGAAATTTGTAGTGTAAAGAGCATTTTATGTGTATGCATCATTATTTCTACACCTTTTTCTCTGAGTAATGGCCTCACAAGTTGATAGGATAAAACTTTCAAGATGTAATGACCTGAAATACAGCAAATGAAATAAAGGTGCAGAGAAGTTGTACAGCAACGAAAGATCAGATTTTTCTTGTACATTCAGCAACCCAAATCTTATTCAGTAACTATATTGCTCTGTATCAGCAGCAAACTCTCAGCAGAGAAGACTACCGGTCACCAAAAAGAAAAAGAAAAGATGCAGTTAAAAAAAAAGGCTGGAATCAGATTGGTGCCTTGCTCAGAAAAAGCTCCGGTGAACAGAAAAGAAATGGAATTATCAAACAGACTTATCCTTTACTCATGAAGATTTATTATTCAGTGAGAATATCTTTCAAAACAAGTACTCATTCATAAACTTGTGCAAGGGGCATGTGTGTTCATGCAGGTGTCCATCAGTGAGAGAGTGCTGAGAGAGATTCTTGAGTTGACTAAATCACCCCCAGATGCTGATATCAGAAAAGAGCAAGGAAACATTTTATGCTCTTTATAATGTCTGCAAACAGGTCACTGGTGCAGGAGAAATAATCTGTTACATTGAAGATGCAGGAATTTTTTTTTATCAGTTTCTACAACCAACTATTATATTTTTTGTCCAAATTACATACCTCTGGATAATAATGTCAAACCTCGACAAAAATAAAACCAGACAGGAAAGGGTTCCGTCGAATACATAGTTCACTTTTCTGCAAGATGTATCTATTTAGTCTATTTTGATTTATTTATATAAAGAAGCTTCCTTATCTTTAACAATGGAAAGTGTCATGAGAGAGATCTAGTAGCAATGTTGAAGTAATTTGTGACAATAAATTGTCGAATACTTTCTCTATAGCTTCTAGGCCACACATTGCTACTGGATTTAAGATTGGAAATGGAAGAGGTGATCAAACTTTCTGAAAATGATACTTGTCTTCGTTAACATTTTAACATTATTTTACCTTCTTCAAACCTAAAGGTGTGAATAGCTTCAACTTAAGCGGAAAGGGCAGAATTTGAACTGCGCTCAGGTCTCTTATTTCAGTTCAAGCAGGCTTAACAAATTTAACAAACTGAACTATATATTTCTGCAAAAGCAGTAGCAGATTCAGTACATTCATTCAGAATTAGTGGCAAAATAAGCATCATGATTTACCTTTATTTCCCAATTCAAATAATCAGAAAAGTTCTAAAGAATTAACAACAAAAAACATTTACTCCTCAAAGGGTATCAAGATCTATACCAACTCTAGTAACAAATTACCTGTCATCAAAACACAGGGTCTTCTGTGGCCTACTTCAGAACAACAGAACCATGACATCCTTTTTTATAGAATGAATGAAGAAAATGTGAATCTAGATAAAATTGAGTCAAGGAAGTGAGAATGAACCACCAATATCTGAGGAATTTGCTGACGGTGGCTTGATAGCAACCCAAAGAAGTGATATGGTGATAGCAATGAGCCCTGACCAGACATAAACAATGGTCGGCGTCCTCCCTCTCCTACCCATCAGACCTTTTGCAAATGGATAGAGGTGAGCCAACACCCAGAAGCTAAAAAACACTCCACCAAGCAGCTTGCTCCACTGAGGGATCACACTATAAATCGTGCGGCTAAACCCGACGGCAATGGCAACCAGATTGATCATGATGATGGTGAGCGGTGGTATCATTAGCGACGTCCATTTGACAACATAAAGGTCTGCGAACTCGTCTTCAATATCATCACCGCCCGATTTCGAGGTGAGTGTGAATGAGATCTCTATGCCTGCAATCACCTTTAATAGACCCTGCAGCACTGCAGCAAGGTGAGCACTTGTGCCACCAATGAGCCAGAATTGTTCATTGCGCCACCACTCCTCCAATTCAATTCCAGACCACTTGACCTCAAGTATGGCCAACATGCAAAGAGTTAACGTGATAATAAGCAGGTACGTGAGAAATGTCACGTTAAGTGTCTTGACTATGAATTGCCCTGAGAAGAGCGAGAGCGCAGGCAGGAAGCAGTACACAATGAGGAACACAGACGTGAATGGATAAATGCCTACATTGAGGTATGCAATCCTTTGCAGGACCTTCATCTTTGAGCTTGCAAGAAAGGCATTGTTCCGAGAAAAGAAGATCTCAACGGAGCCCGTCGCCCACCGGAGGACCTGGTGGAGCCGATCAGTGAGGTTGATTGGTGCTGTGCCGCGGAATGCATCACGTTTGGTCACGCAGTAGACCGACTTCCAGCCCCTGTTGTGCATCCGGTATCCAGTGACGACATCCTCAGTGACCGAACCGTAGATCCAACCGACGCGTTGGCCCCATTCGGTCTTTTCTTCGTACCAGCATGATATGACACTGATTGCTTCTGCAACTATGGATGCATCAAGTACTTCCCGGGGAATGGTCAGGGCACCCGGCGGCCGCCCGTTCTTGACCGAGGGGTGATCAGCAAGCGGTCGGCCTTGGAACTCCGCCACCGGGATCGAGTCAATAAGAAAGGTTGAATTCCCAAATTTCTTCGGAAATGTTGCAAGGTTCATCTCTTCTTCATCCAAGTCTGCCATGCGAAGAGCCTGAGTCTCCTCGGAGTTGACCGAAGCAGCAGTAGCCCTGCGTTTACGTGGAAGGCAGCAGCTGCAAAACCCAGGATGGTGCTCCTTGGAGCGAGGAGGATCGAAACCGTAGAGAGCTACACGCCGGAAGAGGCAACCAGTACCAACATACACCGGACCTTGCAGGCCATCGAGTGCACGCATGTTGACGTCAAAGAAGACGGTGTTGTGGTTCGCATAACGATCAGAGGGATCGATACCTTCAAATCTTTGGGGGAATTGGACGTAGCAAAGGCGATCGCCGCCGCGATCCATCATGAAGCACATTCCCTCCCGTATGGCTTGGGAGTTGTAGATATAGTGGTCGCAGTCAAGGTTGAGGATGAAGGGGCCGTTTGACATTATTGCTGAAGCTCGGACAAGGGCGTTCATGGCACCGGCCTTCTTGTTATGGTCATAACCAGAGCGCTTCTCACGAGATACGTAAACCAACATTGGCAAACGTATGTCAACATCCTTGAAGTCAATGGGTGTTCTCTCATTGCTGTTCCCACACATAAGAGCGTCACTAGGAGGCTTCAGCATCACCTGAAATAGAAAGCATACAAAATTTTCCACCATTTGCTTTTGGTTAGTCTCTCATGCATACTCCGGTGGATAATCTAGAGAAAATGTCATCTAATTCACAGTTCTGGACTATGATATCTTGTTAGGTTTGATTCCAGAATTTTGCGTATGAGTGAGATAAAGGATGAGTTGGTCATCGAGTTCATAATTTAAATACAGAGCAATGTCAAGAGATGACCTGTATGATTCCAGCATGATCACCACGAGAATGATCTGGTGATGGGTTAAGCCAAGTGCCAGGCCAATGAGTGCCATCAGCCATCCAGGTCGCTTTTGGGATCTTGACCGGCTCCGTCGGCCCATCACTGGCCTTCTCTCTCTGTTGATTCATTGCCTGAATCTCCTCGCGAGCATGATACGCGTCGGAACGACGACGGATGGAATCCGGCAGGCCATTAACCCTGACCTTAAATTCATCATACTCACGCTTAATCCGTCTCCGGTCCTTAACAAAATCGGCTTTCACCTTGTTCTTGTAAGGATCTCTTCTCAAATTGAAGTAGCTATCAGGATTTCTTGGCTCAATGTTATGCTTCCTACAGAATGGCACCCATAACTTCGCAAAGTTAGCTGCTTCAGCCATTGCCTCGAATGTCAAAAGTGCACCCCCATCATCCGAGACATAGCAGGCAAGTTTCTCAACAGGGTAGTCAGTCGCAAGGATCGAAAGAATTGTATTTGCTGTGACAAGCACAGGTTCTTTCTCTGGATCAGCCGTGGAAACAAAAACATCAACGCCGGGGAGATCAGATCTTCCTGTAGGATTGTTAGGTCTGGGTGTTTCGAACTTCTCTTTCAGAACTGCGAGGTCTGTGGCGCGGTTGACAGGGTTGAGTTTCGGGAGCTGGTCCAGAATCCAAGAGAAAGCGAACCAGAGCTCGCAGATTATAGACATCGCCCAGAGCCATACCGCATCTTCGTTCTTGTGCGTGATTCTCCACGTGAGAAACAGGGCTAGGGCGATCATGCGAATGAGCACCAGGAGCCTGATGCAAGGCAAATAAAGTTATATGTTGGAATTAGAAATTTAGAATAGATACAAATAGAGAACTTAATGCATGCATGCATGCATGCATACTGCGTACCTATATGGACTTATGACTGCCGCCGGGATCCTCAGTTTCCTCGTCAGCGGCCTCCATGGCTTACTCATCAGCTCCTTGGGATACCCATTGTCTCCGCCGCCATCATCTTCGTCACCGTTCTCATCGGGCCATATGGCATTGCCATACCCATAAGTCCCTTTAGTCTCGAAGAGCCACCGGGTGTGATCAAAATCCCCGGTCTGCGACCGACTCATCGTCGGCTGCTTCATCAAAGACATTCCCGTCTCTGCCTTCCCTGACCGAGACCGCGCCGGCAACGATAGCGGCCCACCACTGTTCGAATTAGCCACCACCTCCTCCCACTCTGTGGTCTTATACGGCTCCTTGCAACCCGGGCAGGCCCCGCCGCCGCCCTTCACCGCGTCGGCGAAGCAGTCGGTGCAAATCTTGAATTCACAGTCACAAGGGAGGATGGGCTCTCCAAGCTGGTTAAGGACGACCTTCGAGTCGCAGCCTTGGACGGAGCATGTAGGCGCCTTTGATCCGGCACGCACGCCGGAATCGAACACCTATTAGTATTCAAGAAACAAGCAATTAATTATGAGTTCATGTAGAGGCTTAAATTTATCTATATATGTAATCTTAAGATTTTGTAGAAAAGATGGTGAGTTCGCATGCACCACCTTGTCCATGAGGTGGGAGTGGGTGGCGTTGTTGAAGCCGCCGGTGAAGAGGGAGCTTGAGGAGATGGGCGGGCCGTCCATGGGTTGGTTGTCGGGGGTCATGGGGAGGTGGACTTGGTAGTCCTGGTAGTCAACGCTGCTCACCTCGCTGTCGAGGTCGTCGGGGCGGGAGAAGCTAACGAACCGACCGGAGTCAGTGCGGCGGCCGAAGACCACCGTCGGGCCCGACGGCACCGGGGGAGGCTTCCCGCCGCCCATCGATCGATTCGTCTTGAGGATGCCTTTGGACGCCATGGAAGTGTTCGCTTGTTGGTTTCTATAAGATAGTAATATGTGATATACCACTTAAAAATCAAATCTTTCTCCAAAAATTGGTAAAGATGGCGCACCTCAGGGATCAGGGAGAGGAATCGCGAAGTAAGTATTCTTCAATAGAGCATTCTTCTCGAAAATGCTGTGGATTTTTGTAGGAGATGCGAGAGAGTTATGGAAGAAGAAGAAGAAGAAGAAGCCATCTTCAAATCCTTCATTAGCTCAGAGGGATAGGAAAGAGACGGTCGAATGGACTCCTCGTAAGACGCCAAGGAGAGACGAAGCAGAGGGAAGAGGAAAATATATTAATGCCTCGACCTCGATTGCTAAAATTCTATTATACCAACCAAAGGTCTTCGAATAATTCCCAAGAAGGAATTAAGGGGATTAAAAAAAAAGGCCACAAACACATTAGTACTATCACGATATGAATCGGTCGACGGTTGACCCTTGCAGCGGGAATTAGTCGTGCTCTCAACTCTTTGCACGAAGAAGAGATCGTTGGGATCACGACGAAGGATGACATGCAGAGTGGGGTCCACGACTGGAGTTGCCGTTCTAGCATTAGATTGGATGTTTTCACTTAATGTCAATTATTTCGATCTAAAAGTCAACTGGGACATCCATCCTCAAAGCCAAACACATTGTGAACACACACACATATACATAAACCATGTTCAAGGCCAGATCACGATCGCATAACTTCCACGCTGTCTTCTTTCAGATGTTGAGTTGGAACAATAATTCTAGCTTATTGCATTGAGATTAATGACCTCGTAATAACTATTTTAGCCTGCGAACAATTTAGTCCCACATCGAGAGATAGGAGAGGCGCGAGAAGGAGAAGCGGCTTTAAAATGAGAGCTTCGGGGCCTTGGAAAAGCATACCTTTCTCGGCCTTTTGGCTAAGATCAAGTGTAGTATCTGTTCTTATCAGTTTAATATCTGATACGTGGGCCATCGGCCCACCACGATATTAAATTAATTTCTTTTGGGGGAGGGTCCACTCCACGTCAGCTTGCTGGCGGGGCCCTCGAGCGTAGCCCATGCGTTGCACTACTGCACGGGCCTGGCGCACCCCCTTACCAATTCTAATAACAAAATTTCCCTGCCTTCTGGATTGACGTGTTCTCTGAATTATGTAATATAAACTCTATACCTCATTAGGTGTATTATTATTAGACTTAATGTCTCGTCTCTCATAGAACCACTAAATTAATTGGTTGCAGTCTGATTACCACCAAATCTAGGAAACTAAAATACGATCATATAAGCCATAATTTGGTAACCAACCATAAAAATAATCTACAGCAACCTCAAGAAACTCACTACCCCAACCTTTTTCTACAAGTCAACCCTTGGTGAGGCTTTATTCTTTTTCCTTTCTTTTTATTGACTCACATAATTCTAGAACCCGTTTCTTTCACGGCTTATATTTAGACTTTAATTTCGGGGTTTTGGATACTTTGGTTAACGCATAACATTTCTTTTACTTGCAAATTAACTCCGCCATTTATAAATCTTACTGTAACACTATTCTCCCTAGAAAGCTTAAATGCGGTTAACATGCATAATTTTTAATTATGCATATTATTTTATCTCAAATGAGTAGATTTTTAGTATCCTTGACAAATTAAAGAGTTAGGGGAAATAGCTCATCCAATTAATTAATTTATAGAATACTAATTAATATTTTCCTATCTATGCGAATCTAAAATTGCTCATATAATTTAAAAAATAATTATATTAAGTAGAATCATTAACTCAGACGATATTTATTATGTAAATAGTACATATTATGAATTAGTCAGTATTCCTGTATTGTTTGTCGTGGAGACTTATTTTATACTCTTAACAATCCCGAAGGGGGTCGTTAACCGACGAGCGGTAGGATCTCAAGGTCCGATGCTTTGAGATTGCGAACGCTTGTTAGGTCCGTCGGATCAGGTCTATGGCGGCGGCGTCGTCGTCGTCGTCGTCGTCTCATTTGCGTTTGCCGCAAGAAACAGAGAGAGGATTTGATCTCCCCTTCGCCATTCGCCGCCTTGTCTTCTCTCTCGTGTCCTCGACCTCCGAAATCGAGAAAAAAGGTTAAAATAGAGAGAGAGAGAGATGACCCTTCTAGAGGAGATGAAGTATTTGATCCCCGCAATATTCAGGTATCTATTTCCTCCTCCGATTTGTTTCATAAGGGATCTGAGATTTGGTTGGCGGATCCGATCGATGGTGGTCTCGATCTGGTTCTTGTGTGTGATTGCGTTTTTCGAGCTCGTTCTTTTGTTCTCGCTGTTGTTTTCCTGTTGATTTGATCCGTGGCATCAATTTTGGGAGGTCTTCATTGGAATTGGGGGTTTTGATTGATATCGAATTGTGATTATCGATCATGGCGGTGGAATGGATTTCCAGGCGGAACTCTTTTGGGATGTTAAACGTGGACAACAAAGTTGTTACATTTTTCTGGGTTTTGAATTTTTTTTTTTTTTTTTTTTTGTGAAAGATGTCAATCTTATGATGGTCTTTGTTTTTGTTGTAGAGGATTTTAGCTTATTTAGAAAGATTAAATTAGTTTCTTGAGTCTATTTGATTTGGATTAGGTGAATGATCATGCGTTTCTCTGTTTAGCGTTTAGTGGTTCTGTTTCAACCTATACATCAAAGTTCCAGTACAAACAGTATTTTAAGATTATAGAGAAGTTAGATGTGAGAAAAAAGAAACTGAGACTGTTCTCTTGTGGAACTGGCATATAGGCTCGATAGTTGTCGATTAAGAGAACCCCTTGGTTAGAGCAGTGGTTCTGTTTCAACCTATACATCAAAGTTTCAGTACAAACAGTATTTTAAGATTATAGAGAAGTTAGATGTGAGAAAAAAGAAACTGAGACTGTTCTCTTGTGGCCCATTTTTTGTGTCAGTTGAGATAATGTTATCTCTTAACAGGAATTGAGGTTTTCACAGTAATAATAGAAGTGATTGGTGTGTCTATGTTTGTTTTTCCTTTTGAAAAATAGAGAAGATATTTATTTAGTAATGTTCCTTTAGTGAAGTGTTGTGTTCACCTGCATGCTATTCTTATAGACTTTCTTGTTAAATCATTTCACTACATTCTTATACTAAATATTGTGCTTATTGTCTTCAGGGTCAACTTGCTGATTGACGTTCCTGACATGAATCTTTTTGCTGTATTACATCATGATCAGAATTTGTAAACTAAAATTAGTAAAGTTTGTGGATACAGGTCTGTTAACATAATTAGTTAGTGTTAGTATTAACTTCTGTGTATGAAATAAATGGATTTGAGAGATCTCGTGGTGTTAGATAAATTTGGGACAAAGAAAGGGAGTCTTAAGAGAAAGCGAAACTCTGCTGCATATTCCACTGAGGCTGGTCTTTCCTCTGGACTGTGTCAGCATGCTGCAGGTGGAAACCATATCAGGTCTTGTAGCAGGATAGCATGTAGAAATGATGTCAGTCACCGTACTGATAGACATATTATCAAAAGCTACCGCAATTTTATGACAAGTGGTTTGCCACAGCGCGTGCTGTTTTATCAGGATGGTAAGTGGAAAGATTTCCTGGAGGACATTATAAGGTTGGCCCAAGGAGATTTCCAAATAAAGAAGACAATTACTGAAGCAGTATGTCAGAACCAGCAACTATTATTGGACTTTGTACACATGATCTGCATAGATTTGGAGACAGGTCTGAAGAAGCCACTTGCATGGATTGATGAGCATGGGAAATGCTTCTTTCCAGAATTATATCCAGAAGTTTATGCATCAGATGTATATGAGCCTTCCAGCAAAGGTAAGCATATTAACATTAGCTTTGAGCCAAATGGAACACGTGAAAACAATGGCTGCATTGAGATATCTATAAGTGCATCTGAAAGCTCAAATTTAGGACCTTATGATGAAGTAATTTCTAATGTTAAGAGGTTTAAGAGTGAAAAAGATTCTGCCAGAAGCAAGGATGAAGATATTGAAGTTGAAGAAGTTGGAGAAAATGAATGGTGTTTGCCAATTCCTTCTAAAGTTTCTCTTGTTGAATCTTGTCAAGGAAACATGACTAGGCAAGTTGATGGTGTAAATGTGGATTCTTCTGTTTATCATATGTTAATCCAGCGTTTGGGCCCACTTGTTGATGGGAAGGATGTTATTGGAATCTATAGAACCCCATTGATGGATAATTTGGGACAAGTTCGTTTTAACATTTTCCAAAAGCAGATAGAGTTTACTAAAACTCACCGTGGCAATGCAAATGTCCGTTATGCCTGGCTTGCTTCTTCTAGGGATGCTGTGGAGAAGATGATGTCTCACGGTGTCTTGCAAATTAAGAAGCCTTTAGAGAGCCCTATGTACGGTGTTGGTACACATCTTGCATCAGCAAATTGTCCCGATATCTGGTAAGTTTCTTATTTGAACCTGAACTATGGTAGTCATGGTGTATTGTTTAAAATCTTCTATGTTAACCCATGGATGTGCTCACATGCGTGAATTGTATCACCATCGTTGTTTCTTAATGGCACATTAATTTCTTTTTTTACTTTTGATCATTCTAAGAGAGAGCTAATGCAAATACTATCTACAGTGCTAGTTATACCGATGTTGATGAAAATGGCGTCATGCATATGATGTTATGCCGTGTCGTAATGGGAAATGTGGAACTCATTCCTCCCGGATCTAAACAGTTCCAACCCAGTAATGAAAATTATGACAGTGGTGTAGATGATCTTCAAAAACCAAAGCATTATATCATATGGGATGTGCAAGCGAACACACACATCTTTCCAGAATATGTTGTGATCATCAAAGTGCCTTCCAAAGCCAAAGGTAGTTTTGTTCCATTTATTGCTTCATTGATTGCTACAGTTCCTTTTCTGTATATAGAAGTCTAGCATTCTCATAATAATATTATTATTTTCTTTCACATGTCACTGCAGAATGTTTGGCTGAGGATGAGAACGCATCTAATGTCTCTGTGATCACAAATTCTACTTCACCTCATAGTCTACTGGAGGTACCTCCTTAAATTTTATTAAATTAAAATGTTTTAGCACAATAATATGCTACGCACAGTTTGGATCCATTCTTTTTACATGCTGGCAAAAGTTTGAATGGTTGATTTAATTGATCTGAAAGTAGCTATACGCCTACACCTGACTATCTTCTTAAAATGATAATGTTTTAGTACTTATGCTTGATGTCCTCCTGTCACAACTATCAACCCCTTATGCCATTTCTCCAAGTAACAAATTCAGGATGCAACTCATAAGCATTACATGTCCCGAGAAGGAAAATATATTATAATTCAGAGTATTTAAGAAAAAATATTTTTTTTATAATTTAGAGTATTGTTAGTAATTACACTCTAATTTTTTTCTACTGGTCTTCAGTTGTTTAAAACAACCTGTAAACTATATTTTTATTACCCTATGATTGCTATTCTTTTCTTGCCGCTAATCAGGATATAAATTTTCAGATATCTCCATCTTTAGCAAATCAATCCCAAGCTCCAATGTATGGTAGAGCTCCAAGAGCCCCCACATCACCTTGGATGCCTTTCTCAATGTTGTTTGCTGCCATTTCAACTAAATTGCCTCCTAAAGATATGGACTTGGTGAATACACGTTATGAAGAATTCAAGGTTCCAAATGTTCTCAAACTGATAATATTTTGTTGTGGTACTTTGATAGCCATGCTAACTTCTGTTTCTTTACCTTTAACCAGAAAAAAAAGATGAGCAGAATTGACCTTGTAAAAAATTTGAGGCAGATAATTGGTGATAAACTTTTGATTTCTACAATAATGAGACTTCAGCACAAGGTACTTCTTTCTCCCAAATTCTGATTGATAGTCGGATAGATGTTATGCATTGGGATGCCATAAACAGGCCCAGTATATTAGGAAGTTAAGTTGGGGGTGGAGGGGAGGGACAACTTTCATGATGGCCCCTCATAATGGTTCTTTTGGTTTTGATTCTCAGTTACAGCTTGGTTGACTAGTTGCATAGTAGCTGGAACACATCTCCTATTCTCCTCCCTTTAGCTGCCAAATTCTTTATAATATCAACTCTCAATTGGATGAGTAGCATATAGTTGATTTTTATATTTGTCATACTCTATAATACAAGTTGAGTCGTCAAGTATCTAAGATAAAAGTTGGATTTCACCCTATGCTATCCACAGGTGCAGAGGATCTTTGTTTTGTAAACTAGAAATGCTTACACTCCAACAGCATAAGGATAGCTAATGTATTTGTTGCAAATTTTATCTCCTTGATTCTGTTCTTTAGAATTAAGGTTGTGACTTTCGTAACTTTTTTAATTAGTCTTTCACCTTTTCATTTGATTATTTTTGACTGTCAGTTAGTATTCCTTTTTCTTTTATCAATTATTTGTTTGTACCACTCACTAGTTATGATTGAGTGGTTACATGTGAGGAACATCAGATTTTTCATCTGATAATTGCTTGTGTTACACATGCTGTCGATGTTTTCTCTAGCTGATCTCAGGACCACAACATCCATTATTCCATCAGATAATTCATGAGGGCCAGCTCCGACCACTCATCGCATAGCTTACACATCGACAGATGGAATCCGAATTTGTTGGATGCTCTCCTTTCCGTACGACGTGAATGATTGTGATAATTTATGCTTCTATTGGAGTTGGAATTCACCAAAAGTAATATTCTATTGTCATTCTGATTTGATAGGATTACCACCCTTAATAAGATTTAGTATGATAGTACCTCAGATGGTTTAGTTAATTATTAGCTTTCCTGTTTTTGAAGGCCCATGTATGCTAAGCCTAGAAAGTATGTCGAGGCCTGGTAAAACTGCATTGAACTCAACACTATGTTATGCAATCTGTTGCCTGAACATTGCTGTTCACAGCCCCATTCATGTGAGGCTGTGAGACTGCACCGAGCAATTCAAACATGTTTTTTCTTTGTTTGATTCCACATGTGGTGTTCAAACTTCCTGATTCTTCCAAACAATATAGTCTGATTAGAGTAGATCAATTTATTTTTGAAGAAGAGCATTTGCTTTTGTTAATCATTTGGCCTGATCTAAGCTTTTATAAGCTCTTGCTAATTCATGACATGTACCTTTATATGTGACTTCATGTTTTGCACCGCCATGTAACATTTGTGTGCCACTATTTTGTCCATTAGTGTTTTTCTCTTACTTATTTTGTAGGATGTTATAATTAGGTACGTCTGAGATGTACTTTATGCTGCTCAGTCTCTGGCCATTTGAGTTGTCATTACTTCTGTTAATCTTGTACTGTGTTCAGACACATTCTTGAGTAGGGCATTTTTGCAGTGTGTGCTACTAGACATTGAAGTTGCAACATCCAAAAATTATAATTTTCATATTTGCAGCTCCCGCCGAAGGCAAGACACGAACCATCAAGATCCTTGCCAAGGATGCAAGCTGAGCCTTGATGTGATGAAATATTTCTTCCAGCAAAGAGTGGCTGACCAATTCGATCTTTGCCAGAAGGACTTGAGGTTCAGCTAGTTATCAAACTTAGTATCATTGTCATAGAGCTAGAGTAGGTTTAACATAACACGTATCTGCCAAGTCATGTTAGTGTGTGTACGTTTTACTCTTATCAGTAACCCTGTTTGCGTTATGGATATATTTCTTTTTGCCTGCTTAGCAAATGTTTGTAGCAGGAACGTTCATGATGTCAAATAATTGTTCCAATTTACCGCTAGTTCTTTCAAGCACTACGCGAATTAAATGGTGTTGCACACGAGACAATGCTCGAGGGCTTTGATTTGCAATCATATTTATCTTTTCCAATTTCGCGATCAATTTTTTTTTTTTAATTTATTTAACGCACAGTAACTTGGTATGAAGTTATGAATGCTGGGTTATATGGTGTGTTGTGGCGTCGTCATTTGTATGATTTGTAACTGAGCTTTATTTCAGTTTCCAATTGACTGATCATTGCGAGGTGATTGATCTATGGATAGAATTATGAAGGCCTCGCATAGTAAGGAGATCTGTAAGGCCTGCGCATGAAAAAGAGAATCAAGTGCCTTTTACCACATGATAAGTATTTATCTCCATGCAAGATGAGCAAGTAGTCCATCATACGATATGCATGAACAAAAATATCAACCCTCTTCTAATCATGAAAGCTAACCAAGAGTTTAGTATGGTGAATTCAAGGTAATCCTTTTGGAAGAAAATTTTTATGAAGGGGGTCGGGCAGCAGCAGAAGTAGGTCTTCTCTGAAGGAACAAAGGGAGTCAATCCCGAGCAAATATCCAGAGAGCAATGGCTGGGATTCAAATACAAAATTCTTCCATGCTGCCTTCTCTTCCCGTTGTGCAAGAAAGACATATTCTAAACATGCCTTCTGTTATTGTAAGCCTGTATGTAACATCTGTTTGCCATGTCATTCCATTATTCCATTCATCTCTCCGTTATATGCATGAACAAGAAAGCATCAAATGTGTTAAAACATTTACCTTCGGGAAAACTAACCCTGAGCTGTCCCAGTTTAGATCTAGTCTGAAGAAAAAAAACAGAGAGAGAGAAAGAGAGAATTCTTCTAAAAGAATTCTTCTAAGAGAGAATTGCGGAGCTACTCTCTTACTCGCAGCAATTTGCTGGTTCTGTAGTATGATTTCCTGTTTATAACAAATTGTATTAATATGTGCAGAGAACTCCAGCCAGATGTACATAAGAGTGTAATCGGTTGTCAATTTACACTGCAGGAACGTCCAATAATGCATTCCAATGCACAGCAAACCATGAGTCATCAACAGAATCCAGACACTTTCGTCAATATTCTGGATCACTTCCACTTGATGGATCCCAACCAGGTGGCTTGATGTTGGGCCAATCCCCACGGCAACCTAACCTAATATAAAGACTTTTCTTCCCTGCAAGATATATCAACAGTCACAATCGAGATATTATATCTGAGAAAATACTAGAGAATCTCTAAAAGAAAGAGCTACAAAAATACGTGGCGTGTGGTTTGCTACAATAAAGATAAAAGCTGCTTCATGGTGAGTGCTCCAACAAATTTCAACAAGACACTCGCACTGGCATCCAAAGTGATCGATAGTGTAGATATATATAAGCTGATATTGCATGGACCTCATTCCTTTCGGGGGCTCATTTATGGTGTCACTTGGTCCACAGGTAATAGAGTTGCATTATATGAAGTGTGCCGAAAGCCAAAATAGTTTTAACCAATACTAAATTCAATTGAGAAAACATTTGGAAAGGCAAAGAAGCTATGATCAAATAATATGTTTCTGGTTCTTGAAAAGTGATTTTCTATATATAATCTAGTCTAGAGTGATTTTCTAAATATAATCTAATCTAGCGCATGTTACACATCATAACGTCTCACAAAGTGCGAGACTAGATAAGGACAGGTCGGTTTAGCATATATCTTTCTGTTCTGCTGCTTTTACATACGTAGGCTGTCTTCTCAAGTACTATCAGTATTTGGCAAAGGATACAATTTTGACGCCTAAGCAAGAAATCAGACACTGATCGTAGGAGTAAGGATTATACTTAGCTTTCCTGTTATCTAGACATTACAAAAATTGAGAGCCAACTTTAGAAGCCCTAGAGAGATAATGACAGTTATAGTTTAAATTATGCACAAAGTTATCAGAAGTAGAATCATCAGCTTCATATGTTCAGGGTAAGACACCTCTGGCAACCAAGGATTTGTCATTCTTAAATTTAATAATAAAAAAAAGAAAACCAATAAAATGTCTCATATGTTACCATCTAATAAGTGCCATGATTATGAAAGCAACTAAGCATGCAGCAGAGGTTATGCTGATGATGTACCTGCAAGCTGCTTATCTAACGAGGTTAATTGTTTTAAAGCACTTAGGCATCCTTGAGCAACCTCTCTAGCATGGTCCAACTCCCATTTCCCAAGCTTCACAATGACATCAGCATTGGCATAAGCTAGACTTCCATCTTCTATGTGCCTTCGAGCCTCCTCCTTTGCAGAAGCTTCATCTGTATCATAAAACCAGGATTTCAAGGAAGGGCCAGGAAATGAAATGATGCAAGTATTATAGTTGCATATAACCAAGTCCAAATACCCTTGTGCTGTGGTGTTACCATGCTAACGTTGGCATTCATGGTGCTGTTGAATGTCTTAACTATACCTCGTCAAAGAGAACCATCGCAATACAAACTATTAAGGTGCATCACCTACCAGGTTTTATGACTTCATGTAGCTAAAGATTTCCTCTGGTGCTAATGCAGCATGTAGAGCATAGGATCACAATTGTTTCATTATTCAGTGACAAACAAAACTAGTGTAGTTCGACAAAAGTCAATCTAGAGTGAAACTACAGAATACTGAGAAATATTAAATTTGAATTTCTGGACTCTTCTTTTGATAATTAAAGCATTATCTTGATCAGTCACTATATCAGTGAAATTCCAATTTTAATTTTATATAGTGAAAGTCAAAATCAGTGAAAGATTTTCATGGGAAGACTGTTGGTTGCAATCAACTTTAATGGAGTTTGTGCAAAACTATAACTAGCACAGTTAGTTCAATATGACATCTTATAGTGAAGCTGATGTAGTCTAGAAGAACCAAAAAAGGAAAAACATTTTGCATATTAATTTGACATCTATACGGTAATTCTAGACAGCCACATATCCATATAAACATGTGGGCA
The DNA here is from genome assembly GCF_048772165.1 of Typha angustifolia. Lineage (NCBI taxonomy): Eukaryota > Viridiplantae > Streptophyta > Magnoliopsida > Poales > Typhaceae > Typha > Typha angustifolia. The sequence goes on along the minus strand of NC_133246.1, from coordinate 3,849,528 downwards.
TATAAATATATGGATAAAAATGTATTTATATGTATATATTTATTGTAAATGCTAAGTATTTAAGGATGCCAGTATTGGGAGGTCGATAAATCATGAGAACTTCTATGAAGTATGGATGCACTCTCTCATGTCATTTTGCAAATTAACTTTTACACCAAGAACATTACATTGTGATTTCTAGCTTCAGAATTAACTTAACTACACTAGCTAGGTTATGTAAGTTACAAACAAAAATTATATCTCCAGTAAACACACAAGAAAATGTTGCCATATGTGAATACATACATATGTAAGTTTGAGCATATGGATCAACATAGGTATGTCCACATTGAATGGGTTATCTTATCCAGATCTGCTCATGTTTGAAACAAAATCACATATGCTTACACTAGGTAAATTCTTGAACAGAGTGAAAATTTTACTCATTGTCAAACAAACTTACATATCAGTCAATATCGTAGGAAATGATTATCTTTCTAATATTGCAATTCAATCTTCAAAAAATAAATGCTCATTTAAGATCGTCATAGTCATGCAAGCATCCAGTTGTCTAAAGCTCATGCGAACACTAGTAACTCATCATATACCGGCATGACATTGCACCCAAATATGAGATGACAGTGATTTTTAGAAGTGAAATATTATACTGGATTGGTTGTTATCAGAACTAGAAGATTGTCTGAAGCTCATGCTAGCACTATCATAATCCAGCAATATCTCGGTATTTCAGCCTTCCCATTCCAACGAATATTGGTTGAGATTGTTTATTCATGAAGTAGAGAATGTTAAGAAAGTAGCCTTGCCTACAGCTTCAGATTGAGACAACCATACAGTGAATCCTGCATACAGATGCTGCCACTTGTCAGATCGGCTTGCAGCTCCATGCTTTCCCCCCAATGTAGCAACAACAGTGCGGACATGACTGTTAAAGGTGAAATTTAACATGATGCCCTACTAACCAGTTGTAACAAACTTCGGAATTGCAGTAAAACCATACGATAACCTGCTAAGACTTTCTAAGACAGCACTTTCGGCTTCAGCAACACTTGCTGCTCCTTCAGAAACCACCCCTGGAAGTTATTACACTTGGTTAATGCACTGCAAAAAGAACAATACGGAGGAACTGAGACTTTTGAGCAGTTGAGGACATGTCTAGGACTCAAGCTAAGTGAAAGCATACATGGAGCCATCACAATTTTTTACTTACTCAGTGTAAAAATAAACTATAAAAAATGGTGGAATCATCAGCGTAACCACATCAGATTGTGCAAAAAGTTAAATGGATGTTGTAACATGTTTGGCTAATTACTCTTAACTATTAAGATTTTGAGAAAATCCCTCAACAAGAATCCACTTTCCCTGATTGGATTGTTGGTATACTTTAAAACTAAATAAAAAAAGCATCTTGTACAATTGTACTCGAACCAAAACTGGGTCTGTACTCTACTAAGGCAAAATTCACGGACACAGAATAACAGACTGAACAATAAAATTCACATATACATGATTTTTAGTGGCACATCAATCCTTCTATGTTAATTGTTAAAAGCTCATCCTAGTTAAGAAAACTCCTACCAGAAAGGTGGTCACAAAGGGCGAGATATATTCAGCCTTAATTCATTCCTAGTGAGGCGGTTATGACAAAGAAATGACACTATGATGCACAACAGCAAGCCTTACTGGCAAAGTGGAAGCAATAGCAAAAGAAGAAAAAAAGAAAAAAGAGTCAAATATAATTCAACATGACCAATCATAACAGTTAGGAGTATCTTTCTATTCTCCATTATAGGCAATGCCCAACTTAAATTAGTAAAGTACATATGCACTTCTAAAGACTGAATCAAATGAACAGAAAGCTCTACTTGATGCCTGGATTCTCTGAATATTCTCTTTGGAACCTTTCTATTTATTTGATAAAGTTTTTTTTTTCATGTTTAGATTCTGAATTTTCTCTAGCCAGTACCCTAGTTCATCAGGTCAATTTAATGCTGGCCAACTGACACTCTCAAACATTATACTCTCCGGATGGTGCTGCTACTAACTAACCTACTACTGAAATCTGAAGTACGGATATATTATCAACCCTAAATGCTTTTAATGAACTACATGGCTTCTCTACTTTGTCCTTTTCTCCAATTCATCCCCTCACCAAACATAGAGTTCAACTTTACCAATACAAACAATAAAATATAGATTTATACAATAACTTTTAGTCATTTCATTCAATTGATGGCAGAAAAAGAGAACATAATGAAAATAAAGGTCAACTAGCAATGAGCAAATTCATACATGTATCAATGGGCTTTTCAGCATAGCTTTCCAGCAATTCACTTGTACAAAGTGGAACATATCTGCAACGTCATAGATAAAAAGGTAAAATCGAGGATAATTGCTTACTGAACAAACCTTATTTTCAATTTTATCTCAGTTTTAGATCAAAAAGAAACAATTCAATAGATTGGATGCACTAATAGAGATATAGACAACCACGAATCATCAATCATGCATGTGAAAGATAGAAAATGATCCTGCATAAAACTTTTTTTTTTTTGAGTGAACATCTTTCAGTTACTACTTAATTCTGGCAAATCAAAAGAACATAATGGCTGCTTTCAACTTTGGACTCAAGCATTTCTCCATAGTATCAATTATGTGCTCAAAATTTTGTGGCAATCATCTTTATAAAAAAAAAAATTCTCTTTCTAGAGCTACAAATAAAATAAGACCTAGTTTCATATTGTTTCATGGCATTCCTATCATTTGGCTAAACAATTCGGCAATTAATACTCAAAGAATGAAAGGCTAGGCTGAGCTAAAGTTTTTCATGTTAATCTTGACAAGTTTAAACAAATGCAACGGTAAACCTCGCAAGAAAAGTAACTTCCAAGGTTTTGAAAGGCACCTTGTATCCAAGATATGCGATCGGTCATCCTATGGCACCAAGGTGATATGCAGGCTCTTATGAAGCATGGATACAGATACGAGAATATAGTGATATGGATATAGAGATATGATAAATTCTTTAAAAATAGAAGAATATAGATACAACAATAAATTAATTAATAAAAAAATAGTTTTTTAATTATTGCCAACCAATATAACATATGGTAAAAAAAATGCATATCAATCTCCAAAAATTCATAGAAAAATCTAAGTTCCATCATTAGATAATACTTACACTAAATAAGTTCATGTACTATGCTACTATGCACTAAATAAGTTCCATCATTAGAAAAAAAAGTCAAAAACCCAAGTTTCTCCTATTGGCAATTGCGGATTGACATCAATTCTAACATGGACAAAGAAAATTCAAATGTAAAGCTAATATAAAATAGTACTATTAACGAGCTCCAATTGATTCAACTATGAATAGACTTGTAAAATTAAACATCAAAACAAAATATTAAGATAGTGAAGAGTATCGAAGCAAAATATTATAAATAGAGCTTCCTTTCCACTACATTTTAGGTAACTTTTAATGGGTTAGTCAAGTGGTTAGTGGTCGAGACTTATTTTTGTTGCAAACCTGACCCACTAAATCCCAAATAACTTCAAAACATATCCTGTCATATTGGAGTCGTATCCAACTATATCCCAGCCATAGCAGACAAATTAAAATTAATTTTTTAAATCTAGATATTCCTTCAATCATGTCCAATACATATTAGATCGTATCAATATCCGATACATATGGTATACCATTACAGAGAGGTAAAAGAAGTATCCATGCTTTAGAGACAAGCTATTATGAGGTAAAAGAATTTCCTTAGTCCACAACATCAAACGATATGGAGGATAATCAAGTAAACAACTAATTGGTAAATAGTGATACTAATCACTAATTAGTAAACGATGACCACTAATCACTAACCAGTAAACAGTGAATCATGCAATTCTATATGAAGAAAGCGTAAGCTCCTCCCTCTTGCTTCTTTGCAGACTGACTTTCTTGACATAGTTGCATAAGATGGAAAGATCCAAACCTTCCTTTTCTTTGTGGGAATGGCTACTCAATAGGGGTGATTAATCTGGCTATCCATCAGATGTTAAACTGTGTCTCCATAAGGAAAGAGAAAACTAGCATAGCTCAATTGAAGCTCTGTATTCCACAAAATCTTGGAGGCAATAAATTTCTGATATGTTATACATTACTTCATGAATTGCATGGATATATATATGCATCGGATTAGTTTGTGTACTGGCTATAGAATTAAGAAAGGAAGGACGATAATTGCAACCGATCCAATATGAATTGCTAAGAAGTTCTAGGAACATCACAATAAATGCAATAAAAAGTGCATACCCAATGCCAGCAGCAAGTTCTTCAGCAACTGCCTGATTAATCTCTGTGGAATCACCAACAATATAAATTGAGGTTCCCTTCAATAACTGAAGAATTCCTGATGTAAGGGACTCCCAAGATTCTCCAATATCAGGCCATTTCAAGTCTGTATCATACTTTTTCAGATTAACAACCAGTTGTTCCTCATCAATGTACCTGTTCAAGAATAAGGAGAAAGAAGGGAAATCTGATTAAGTCTTCATATGTAATATTATGAGCTTATGCATCATACTAAAATGCGTGTTTGATATCTTTCTCAAATCCACCCATAGTTACCAGATTGTCTCAGAGGGGTTTATCTTGTCAAATAAACGATTCGTCTCCATTAGAGTTACGAGAGTCCCAGATGCTTTAACTCTGATTAACAGTGAAGTCTCATCTATATCAACAAAAATATCTCTGGAACTTTGTACATCCATTGCGCCGATATCTAATCTCAGCTCTGCTTCAGAAACACTATCAGAAAACTGCATGCATTGTCAAATAAGAACTTACTTAAACGGAACGTCAAAATTTAAAAGACAACAAAATATAACAGTTTAAATGCATACGAAGAGAAGTAGACAATGGTACTTGACCACAATAATTTTCCTTCCAATAAAAACGCCCTATAACCCTAATCACACCACCCGCTGCAAGAACTTGATCAAGAAACAAGACGAAGAAGAGCCTCATTTACCTCGTAATTTCTCGTTCCAGCGGGAGCGGCGGAGAGGTGCCCACCGGAAACCGATCCGACCCTCTCCGAGACGCCGCGACCTCCGGGGAGGTGAAGGGACGGAAGAGATGGTCGATTTCTAACCCTAAGGAGAAGAGGAGAGCCGCAAAGATGTGCATCTAGGCCAGGGATTCTTAGGGCTTCGGTGGGGCTTCGGGGAGAGAAGGAGAGGGCGGAGAGGAGAGCAGCGGCCATTAGCGGAGCGGGAAATGGAAAGGATAAGATAGAAACAAGAAGCAGCTCCAACCTTCTTCTTCCCTCTCTTTTATGGGTTTGTAGTCTCCAATGGTGGCTTAGAAGCCTATGAGTTGGGCCGCCCCACGGAGGCCCAATAGTTGCATCCATTACTAGTACAATGGGCCAATTTAGGCCTCTCCAAGAAGGCCCAAGATATAAATCCCCAAAATAAATAAATAAACTCGTCAAAAAACAACATCAACTCGTTGCCATAAAAATAAAAATAAAAAAAGAAGAAATTTCCATAAAACCCCCCGCGATTTTGTAGCACGGTCTCCCAGCCGTCCCTACTGCACTATTCCTGACTAAGGAAACCAGCAGCAGGTCCGGTCACATCCAAGAGCAATAATCCCCCCCTCATGTGATCCTCGCCGTACAGTGCCCAAAGGCTAATAATAAACAAACCGAGGGGTCCTTTCTGCAAATCGCGGGTGGCAAATATTTGCGTAAAGAACCCTGGAGTAATTCTAGGAAAGGGAGGACGCTCGCCTTGAATGCCGGGCGGAGAGGTCGGGTCGCCATCACGTGCGAAACCCGAGCTTGCCCGTGCTGCCCGGACGATGGGATAGGAGTACGCGCTCGCCCTGCTCCTCCCTGCCCGGGGGCCAGACCCCCAATCATAGTGTAATGGATTGCGCTATCATTTATTTCCCCAGCTTTTATTTCAATTCTATTTTTCTTATTTTACACCTCGCTTCTTTTCTCTTCTTTTTTCTAAGGACTTTTATAAACTTTTCCATATGGATCTAAAAAAAGTGTTGTTATATTATACAAGTCCAACAAATATTAAACTATGAGTTTAAGAGAGTAATGTATACAAAGGTCCCAAACCATTTTGGTAATTCCCTTTTAGTCCTTTTCTTCTTAACAAACTCTCGCTTTGGCTCCCGCGCGATTCTCGCATACAAGAAACGGACTTTTGTCATCTACCCACGAAACGAGTGGGAAACGAGATGCGAGACGTGTTATTTAATTGTGGATTCCAAGTGCACGTTAATGATTGATGTGCAAGAAATGTGCTTTAATTTGTGTGAAAGGAGAAGAAGGGCTTCTTTTACAATTAAGACAAAATATAGGTACTAATACGCACACATAAATAAAACAAGAAAATTATCTTGCACGGCGAGTAATACATACAAATATTAATATTAAAAAAGTGCTTATATAAATAATAAATATTTGAAAGATATAAGTGTAAAAAAGAAAGAAAATTTGTGAGAAGAGAGTCAACTCACGGGTCCAATTACAAATTACACGCAGTGTCCTAGTGGGACAGAGCATGACGTCGTCGTCTGCTGGCACCGGAGGGAGGAAGCTCTTGGTTCCTGAGTTCCTTCCCCTGTCCTTGGATGTAACAGAGATCACAGATTCCATTCTTTTTAGGACTTCCCCTCTAACCCATGCGCTGCTGCATTCTTATACGGCAAAGCTTCACATATTTATGTCTCTTTTCCTTATAGATTATGCTCTCGTAAACTAGTCCTCGATCGACTAATGCATTGGTTAGACAAGTGTTTGGGACTTCTAGCTGAGATCCTTTGACTTCCAAGTTGTTAGTCAGGCAGGTAAAGATAGGCGCTTTTGTTTAGGGGATATAAAGCAAACCATGCATCCACTTGCAAGAGTAAGATGAAACCCTATTGCTTTCTTTCTTCTTCTTTTTTTTATTTTTTTCTTTCGCTTTATCAACATCTTGAAATCAATAAGCTATCTCATGTAAATGCAACAATATAGCTTTCTCTCTCTTGCCTTTGATCATAAGCCTTTACTCGCCTTTGGCACTCGTATCATTTCGCCTTGCTTTCTGCCACAATTCTTGCCTTTGTCTCTCTCTCTCTCTCTCTCTTTTCTCTCCTTTGCTTTTTATGGATTCTCTATATGGACATCTGATCATATATATGCATACGACTCAATGCGGCCTTCCTAGAGTGAATTCAAGATTAGGCTTCGTCTGCGAGGCCAAGTTCGACATGGTTTCGAAGTTTCTTGGGTGCATGTCCTGATTCAGAAATAATGCTGGCATGTTACTAATCCATCAACGACCCCAGATCATGATGAGCAAATGGGTTGAAGTGGAGATATATACCTCAAAAGAGATTATGCTCCTTGGAGTGGAGTCCCTAGTTTTGTCTGGCAACCACCTTCCTCTGCTGCAAGAACCATCATGAGGAGAATATTTTCTTTCATTAGTGGAAGTCCATGCAAAAAGAAAGAGCACAAGGGAAAAGAAGAAAGCATGCATCTTTAGTTCACCATAACCATGCATGATCATGCAAATTGCAACGCATCTTTAACTGAAGTAAAGTTGAACTCCCATGTGATTGCACTATATTACTTAGAAAAGAAGCTGCAAGGGAGGTTCAAAGGCCCATCTTTTTCTTGCTATATATCCTTGGCTGAATCTAATGTTGGGAATTGTCCCTTTCTCAGGTAGACTACGAGTCTTCTCTTTGAGAGGAAGATAGATAGGCTTTCTAGTTTAAGAGGCAAATAATTTTCTATTGAGGAAAATAAGCATCTTGCATTCCAGACATGCTTAATTTTCGCAATGTCATCCACAAAGTCTTGATCAGTATTTTTGTTCTATCTCAAGAAATAGAGCAATCAAAAGAAAATAGTGCATATTTTAGTTTGATAGGCATGAGAAATTTCAATCTGCTATATATTTGGTCGGCTAAGTAACAAAAATGGGAATTACTTTGCACTCTCGTAACCTAAAAGTTTAAGTTGTTAGACAGCAGACTAACAGTATTTAAGCATATTGGATGAATGATACACATTCAATTAAATACTTCATTGTTTGATAATAACTCGACAAATTTGAAAGAGCTTAGGAGAGAACTCATCCATTAGAAGTATCGTACCTCGAATTAAAATCATCTCTCAGTTCCTTTCTTTTCAAAATGTTAGAACAAACATAACTCTTATGCTTCTTTTAAATTGAGAGACTTACTTGGTAATTATGATCCACAAAATATTTAGTCTCTATCATAGGAGAACTCAAAATTGTAGATATCCACACAAAAAAAATGAGATGCGGCGCTCTTTAATGTAACTACATACATGGAGCAAATTTAAATGTTCCTATAAAATGACCTTGACATTCTTGAGATACCCAACATCAGAAATTAAGTTAAATATATGCTACAAACTTGAAGATTGAAAATAAACTCAAATGATCGAATAGCATGAACTCACCTTGGTGAATTTCTCCACAGACAATCCAAATCCGTGCTGTCATTTCCAACAAATCTTTGATGCTGAATAGACTGTTCTGATCCATTTGTGTTGTGAATGTCATGTATATTGTCATCAGAAATCTCTATGGGTTCACATTGTCCTACGATTAATAAAAAAATTATACATCACCACCGTTATAATCAGTAAAAGAGATCAAATTATTCAAAAAAGAAATTAATATTTACATATTACCAGAAGAGGTTGCTGGTTTATCTGTGGTTTTGATTGTCCGATACATCTACAAGAAAATAAATTGAAAAAAAAATACACCATAAGTCACTAAATGCAATATACTTAGTTTTTTGATAAATGAAATCAGATAATTTCCAGTAGAGCAATTGGCAGATTAACTAAATGCATATTAGTAGATTTTTTATGGAGTTCTCTATGAACCTATTGGTCTACATAGGTGCTCATCTCCTGGCATGTATATATAGTGATATCAGCTACTTATATAAAGCCCAAGAAGAAGAACTATTGAGACATGATATCTTTGTTTCTATAATATGGACACTATACTGTAGGTCATGACCTTAGTATTTTTCCTTTCTTCTTTGCTTTTGTTGGTATGCTTTCTGATCCTCAAGTAAAAAAAGCTGCTACCTACTTGCTGAGCTTACAGATAAGGCTTCAGGCCACACACACACACACACACACACACACACACACACACACACACACACACACACACACACACACAGAGTATATAACTTCACGATCCATAATAGTGCAGTCAAAGGAATTAATTAATTGAAAAAAGAAAAAAAAAACCAAGTAGATCATTTTAGCTCCAGAAAAGTGATCCTAAATCATGATGATCCAAAAATTTTAACCAAGTTTGGGATCGAAATGTAGAGTGCGTATAACTTCATCCAAAAGACCATGAGAAGAGAAGTGATCATGAAAGACAAGTCAAGGAGATCAAAGGATAGCTTCCTCACCTGTAAGTGAGACTTGACATGAGCCAAGGTGAGATCTTTCACATCCATGAGCTCAAGAACTGACTTAGGTGTGGCCCCTATTATATATGATCAAAAAGCAAAAGAACTAATTAATCAGCTAATTAGATTCAAACCTGACAAATTTTTATGCCAAACGAGCAAGTGTGCATACTCTCATGGCCTCCTAGCAACTCCACGGCATGTACGAAGCGGCTGTGGAGCGTCGTCGTCCACCGCATTCTCGGCGCCCTCATACCACGCTTGCCGGGCGACCGCGACAAAAACTTGGGCAGATGACCTTGTGTTGCAAATGGTGATGAAGAGGTTGTGGTAGGTGAGTCACAAGAATATTGTTGTTGCTGGAGATGGAGATGTGAGTTTGGGATGAAAGGAAGTGAGGGAGAGGTTGGGTAAACTGGAATTCCCCTTATAGGCTTCATGAATCTACTAAAGCTTTGGTGATATCCTTCGTGTAGGAATCCCAGTTGGTGGTGAGGGTGGTGGAAGTTGTTGGTTTGGTTGGAGAATAGGGCACTTGGGTGTGCTAAGGAGAGCTCGAAGCCACTGATATCGGTGTGCGAAGCCGATATGGGAGTACTAGTGTTGTCGTTGTCGTCGTTGTTGTTATTGTTGTTGTTGTTGTTGTTGTTATTGTCTAATGCTTTCCTCCAAAACCCTAAATCAATGGGCTCATCTGTGGAGTTCCAGCTCAATGATGGCTTGCTGCTTGGTGGACTGATTTGGAGAGAGAGATCAGGCTGTGCTGGGAAAAGCTCCATTAACTCGCCCTTCTTCTTCTTCTTCTTCTTCTTCTTCTTCTTCTTCTTCTTCTTCTTCTTCTTCTTCTTCTTCTTCTTCTTCTAGTACAGCTACTGGTTGTTGGTGTTATTATTACTTATAATGATCCTTTTATGTGAAGTGTGGAGCTTTGTGGTTAGAGGAAGAGATGCGTGTTGCTTTGGTACGTATGGGGAATAGCAAGTAAGTTGGAAGGTAGGGTAGGAGAAGAGTGGTAAAATGGCTTAATGTTGTGTGTGTTGTATTGAGAGAGAGAGAGAGAGAGAGAGAAGAGAGAGAGAGAGAGGAAAGAAATGTGTGAGGTTTTTCCTTTTTACTACTACTTATCCATAGGATGAGTTCACTTTTGGAAGACAAGAAGAAAAGGGAATTTCTTTAGTGAGGTCCTAAAATTGAGTGTTTGTCTCCAGCTTATTACCACCACCCCTTCTGAATTTTTGAAGCTTTTGCTTTGTGATACATTTGATTTCATGAGACCTTTATTCCGCATGAGGACTCCATCTTGTCTCTTTGTAAAAACCCTAGTGTCCACTTCAAGGGTTTTTTACCCTTACTTTTACTGCCCTTTTGCTCTTCCCTACATGCTACATCAGTGTATCAGAACAATCAGGGAAGCTTTCAAATCTGAACATTATTAACATTCATGAACAATCCTGATCATCTTTTACTCCATTTGAGATCTAACAATCGTTTTTGCACTTTTAAACTCCTCTAATTATCATGTCATCTTCAGATGGTCATATGATGTGTCACTTCTTTGAAAAGTGCATTCTTTTCTTCTTTTCTTTTAATCCTTTCTCCAATAGGCAATCTCTTTGATGATGAATGGACAACCTAATCAATCCCCATTTCATGTGCAAATTATTTAAGATGTATGAATTCTATAGTGATCTGACTATAATTCGATTAACATTCGATCCGTAGAAACAGTTCGCCTCAAATTTAATATAATTTGATGAAATTAGGCATAAATTACCAAAGAGTTGAGATTTAAGACACCATCTAATTGTATCTAATGTGCACAAATTTTACTCTCTTTTTTTTCTTTAAATGAAAGAAAAAAAAAAAAGTTGTGTTGATTTGCCACCACCATAATATTATTTCCTTCATGTAGATTGTGGAATACATGCTTCTCCTGCTTTGTTCAGCATAAAATCTTCTATTTGCAAGCAAAGCCTTGCTCATTATCTAGAGAAACCTTATCTTTATCAGGGTTGTTGAAGAATTATCCAATACTTAGTAGCATCATCAACCATAACTTTCACTCTGATCAAATTAATTAAACCAAGGGACAGAACTACTCTACCAACTAGTATGCATATATAAATGTGATTCAAGTGTACTTAAAGATAAGTTCACATCATTCATAGGTGGTCCTAATCACCTATCCAACACTAACAGTAACATTGAACTAAAACCAAGTCTAATGGAAAAAAATATATACATATAGCAATTAGAAGTTTCTAACAATCCAAAATATTGCAATAGAAATGGACATGGCTGTCTGTTTCAGAGCCACATGTGATGTGGGAGATATAAGTAGGCCAATTTGTGATGCTTTTTTTTTTTACTTAGAATGTTAACTTACATGCATGGATGCAGGGATAGCAACAGGGCCAAAGCCATGAGGTACAAGACAGCATAAAGCTCAGCGAGAGAGAGAGAGAGAGAGAGGACCAGAGCTTTAAATGCATGCCATTAGTTTGGTGTTGGAGATGGTTCTTTGATGCCAATGCATGCAGCTTGGCATCATACATATTTAGCCTTCATGGGCCCAGACCCCACTGAGTGCAATCAGCTCATGGGATTCCTTTCAATGACTTAAAAACCTACCTCATCTAAAACAATAGTTTCTATTCTCCTTGTCTTTTTTTAGATCTCTAGCTTCCCTGTACTCCATGCATATGTCACAAATGATATATTCATGATGTTTACTTGACTTGATTCACAGAAGACCCTATGAATTGCCAGTAAATATAGTACACCTTTTAGAATACAACTATTATATATCATTTGCAGATTTACTATAACTGAGTTGTCTATTAGATCTACTCATGCTAACCTTGTGTGGTAGTTGTGAATAGTTCTCATTAAGTCTTCTAAGACAAAATGGAATTTATTTGCAAACATTGTCTAAAATGATACAGTGTGATTGCTTAATGACTAACTGCTGAATTAATTCTGAATTAGGTCAATCTATTGATAAGCATCAATCAAACACAACATCTTGTCATCAGAAAGGCTTAATCTTGAAAGAGAAAAAAGAATGAACACTGGTGCAGATCTAGAGGCCTTTCAACCTTGTGGCTTTAAATGCATTGTCTGTTTTCCATACCTATCTATCAGAGTGTAGTCACATCTAGTAGATGAATTTTATAACCATTCATGGCCAGACACAGCAATGCTACAATTCACACTGATCACAGAAATTGGAAATGAATCATCTCATGACAAAATATAGGCAAACCATTTGAGAAGTCCATTTTTCTTCACCATTTTTGGTGTCTTAGGCCTCACCATAGATGGGCTCATCCTAATTCTATGTTCATGCTTACTTTTGCTAGGAGACCTCACTCTACCTCTCTCTCTCTGTCCTGGCCTCAAGATCTTTAGAGAAGGAGAAATTGAACACTAGATATCCCTGTACTTCCCTTCCATAAGGATCAGAACAGTGGACCACAAATCTTTAACAGACACCAAAATCCCAGCTACTTAGGTCAGAGCACATTAAAGATTGAAGACAGAAGAAATCTGCAAGTAGATCAAGCACTACTAAACTTCTTTCTTCTTATTATTAATTACACTTAAGACTCCACAAGTAATTGCACATTTTTTTATAGACTCCTTATTTTTTTTAGCCTGAAACTTTAAACCCCTCAGCTTTCTATTATCTCTCACCCTCAATCAACTAAGTCGGTAACAGTCATGGATTGGTTCCCTTGGATGGACTTCTCCTTTTGGCATACTAATCTACATTTTTCTTTCATTTTAAGGTAAGAGTAAAATGGTCGCTAAAATACCTTGAATTGGTCAAATAAACTACTAGCACTAAAGGGGTTTTATATAAGTTGAAATGACACTATGCTATGAAAAATAAATAAGAAAAAGTATGTGAAAATGGACAATAGAGGTTTAAGTGTAATTATTTTTTATTTTTTAAAGGGAAAAAAAAAGAACAAAAGAATGTAAGTAAAAACAAGAAAAATGATTCTAGGATATCTAATCTTTCAATAAGAATCCTTAATTTAGTCTAAGCAAAATAATTTAACCAAAAACTAGGGGTGTAAGTAAATTGAGGCTGAGACTCTGACTTAGCTTTGGCTCAAAATTACTTGTTAGCCGAGCCTAAGCCTAAACCAGGCCATAATTTGAGTTGTACCAAGCTCGAATTGAATCTAAGGTTGAACTAAGCCAATTTTCAACCCGAGCCTGAGTTAAATCGAACTCGAGCTCGAGCCAAGCCCAAGTTTAAAAGGAGCCTATTCTCACACTAAGTCGGATCGAGCCTATATTCAAGCTGAGTTGGACCGAGCCCTTTATCTTAAGTTGAGCCATTAGAAATTTGATCCAATGAATATATATATATTAATAAATTTTAAGTCGAGCCTAAGTTGGAGTCAGGGTCAGCTCTAGCTTAAGCATCGCTCGAGATAAATTCTAAGCCCAAGATATTATTTACACTCAGAGTGGCTAATTTATTTTTGCCGCCCCAAACTAAAACTAAAAGTTTAATTTGGAATTTTGAACTTGGAGAAATATTAGCTTAATAAGCATTTAACTTGGATTTATTTATGGGCTGGGCTGGGCTGCACCTTGGACAGAACCAAGCCAAGGCATCATGGGAACTTTCCTCGAGACTTGCGCAACTCAACGGCTAGTTTTTCAGTCCACCATCTTCAATGGTTTTGTTACCGTTGGAGAAACTATATTCAAATCTTATATAAACCTCGCCATCAAGCTTTCCCTCAACACCACTATCACTCTCTCTCTCTATCTCTCTCTCTCTCTCTCTCTCTCTCTCTCTCTCTCTCTCTCTCTCTCTCTCTCTCTCTCTTGCCTTCTTCCTTGTAATCTCTCTCTTGCCTTCTTCCTTTCAATCCAATCTCATTTGGTGAGCGAAAACGCCATTAAATTAGTGTTAAATAGGACCCTTTTCTTTCTTTCTTTTTCCTCCAAGAATCTTAGAGCTAACGCATTGCTTCTTTTAGGTGTCTTTTTGCTTCCAGGAATGGAGACTCCATCATCCATGAGAAGGCTCACGAGATCTCAGGCCTCTGCTGCTTCCCGTGAGTAAAAGAACCTGTCTCTCTTATTTAAATGATAATATATGAATTGGGTTTTCTCTCATCTTCCTCCTTTGATCTAAATCCAGTGAAGAGCAAGCAAGAAGAGACCCTCCCAAGATCAAGAAACGCTCTGCTCGACATCACGAACGATTCGCCAATCGTCGGGCTCGCGCTGGCGACGACCGCCGTGGCCGAGAAGACGCCGTCTTCGTCGGCGATCAAGAAGCGTGTCGGGCCGAAGAGGACGCCGGGGTCTGGCGAGGCCTTGCTACGTGGCCAGGTGAAGACATTGTTGCAGAAGGTCGAGGAGGAAGGAGAGATTGCAGATAAGCTCTCATCTGGAGATCTCCCTCCTGCGAGAGCAGTCTTAGGCTCTTCGAGGTCCCCGACGCAGCTTCTCGCTCCGATTCCGGCAAATACGACTGATGCCATGATGGCTAGTCTTGTTGAAGAAGATACTACAAAGATTCCTCTAGAGGTTCCTAAAGCTTTGGATTCTCTTCTTTCTTGTTACTTTTCCAGTTTTTTTCGAGTTTCTTTTAGAAAGCTGATCATTTTCCTCGCTTCAGGTTGTTTCAGTTTTGAAGCAAGTGGAACATCTCAACCGGGCACTGCTCTTCGACTCACCGGCAAAATCGCAAGTTTCCGTCAGCGACTCAACGATCTCTTCTTCATCTTTAACAAACCAATGGAGCCAAAGCTCCTCCTCT
Organism: Typha angustifolia; assembly: GCF_048772165.1. Classification (NCBI taxonomy): domain Eukaryota; kingdom Viridiplantae; phylum Streptophyta; class Magnoliopsida; order Poales; family Typhaceae; genus Typha; species Typha angustifolia. The sequence continues at coordinate 3,834,256 of NC_133246.1, read as the reverse complement.
GCTTGGTCCATCCAGGTTAATGCAAGTAGCCCCGAAGACGATGAAGAAGAAGAAGAACCAATGGGAGAACTCGAAGAGGTAGACGATGATGGCGACGAGTCTCTCGACGATTTGTGCGACGAAATGACAAAGATGTCGATGGCAGAATTCAGAGGAAAGCACACGAGGTTTGTCTACAACAGCGACGATGAGATCGAAGGAGAAGAGGAAGTGGGCGAGAATTGTAAGGCAGCGCCGTCGCCGAGTGTGTTGTTGCTTAAAGGGCTGCCGGCGCCGGAGGGGAAGCATCTGCGCTTCCAGGAGGAAAATTGAAAGCAAGAGTTTCGGGATCTTGTAGTGTTGTTATATGGTTGTCATTCCCTGACACCAACCTAGTAGTGCTGGTCCGTTTGATTCATTTCATTTGCTGATTCATTTTTGCATCCTTAGAATTTTGGTATAAAAGTTTGTTTGATCTGTGATGGGAGGACAACGCGTGAGCTCATTCATTTGCTAAATTTTCCAGCAGAGCAGAACAAATTAATGATATAATAATGACATTCAATATAGCAGCACAAGATTCACCAAAATAATATTCAACTATCAAGATTTCTCAAATGCTATTTAAATGCACTTATACATTCAGACTATATTGTGTGTAGTTGCTAGCTACATAGAGCCGGACCAGCAGACCGAGAAACACTTGGAAAATTAGGTGAATGTACAAAATTTCAAGAGGTGGGGGATGGAGGAGGGGGAACTGCAAATCTCCAAGAGGTTGAGGTCCTTGATCAAGCATAAGATCTTCATGTAGACGGCATCCGCAATAACTGACCGCGTTCTATATCATCAGACACAATTTGCAGAAGGAAATTCCCAATAGCTACTTCCTCTGCCAAAATCAGAGATTGGAAAACTTTGCATTTCAGATAAAAGGAAAGAAGAAACTGTTGATAAAGAGAACAATTGTTCAAGGAGATAAATACGAGAAACTAGGGTCATTCTAACTAAAGAAAAATTGGACTATCGAAATCCTCCTGTATATAATTGATATTTTCTGCTCTCGGAGAAGCTGAAAAAATCTCAGAGGTCCAAATTACCTGGTGACAACATTAGATATACAGACATTGCCATCAGCCTTTGGGGTCTGAAGAAAGAAGTTCCATATGATATGTAAGATTCTACATGTTCCTGGTGCTGGCCCACCCATTCTCTGATCTTTTCAGCATCTCCTCAGATTCCTTTGTGGTTGACTCAGCCTCCTCTGTATCACCAGACAGAGGAGGACTACTACCTGAAAGGAATTGTGCCCAGAAAGAATCATTGATGCCTGGAAGTTTCTGATCATCATCGTATAAAATATCCGTATCAAGGGGAACTGTCTCATCCACTTCCATTGCAATAGGGTTTACATATGCGGATGCTGGCTCACACATTATGAAGCCCTCACCTTGAGCATTGATTACACTGTCCTCAGGTGCTATATTTTGTAACTCGGAAAACTCTGGCATACTCATACCCTCAGGAACAGAAGGCAGAATACCTACACCAGCCTGTTCTTTGGACGAACTGTTATTTGCCAAACCAGCAGATGGATTCCCAGAGGTAGCTGAAGATGAGCAGACCGCGGAGAATCCTGAGCTCACAGTCATGTACGGAGCAGCTGAAAAACCAGAAGGAACCTCTGAAAGGGTAATTCTAGAGTTCCGAATTGAAGAAGTGTCATTGAAAGTTTCAGATGTGGATGCAAAATTCTCTGGTAGAAAACTATGAGAGTTGCTCAAAGGCTCCAATCTAGGAGAAGAATTTACCTTCAGGATCTGACTTAACATTGCTTTGCCTGCTTCTTTAATTAAAGGCTGATATCTAATGATTTGGCCATCAGGGAAAGCAATTTCAGAATCCAGAAGATGGCCTTCTTGCTTGGGCAACCTCCTTTTCTTATTCGCTGCAGCTAGTCGTCTGTTGCTGTCATTTTGTTGCACAAATTGGGCGAAGAATCCTGGATTATGCATGCCTTTAGCTAAAAATGACATCATCTGCTGCTGCCGCTGTTCCATTCCTTGAAGGAGCTTACCTAATGTCTGTAATTGATTATCTGAGGTCTGTTGTTGCTGTCTCAGTCTGATCAGCTCATGCATGAGCACATTCTTATCCCTTTTGAGCCTCTCAATTTCTTCCTCCAAACCAAACTTCCCCACCTCAACACATACAGCAACTGGGGTACTCTGTGTTTGAGGCTGCGGCATCTGACCAGGCACATGGGAGGTTTTTCGCCTATGGATAGTCCTAAGAAGATCCTTCTTCCCTCTTAAGAATCCTTCATTTGCAAATTCCCATTTATCAGTATCAACTTTCCTAAATCCCTGCTCAAACAACATAAGCAAAACAAAAAAGATATATATATGAAAAAAAAAAGAATTCAACTTTTCTTCTCGGCTAAAAGGAGTACTTGAATTTGGAGGCTTAATTTAAAACACTTAAACCTTTCAAAAGAATAAAAGAACCAATTCCAAGCATTCTAAGCCTGGCAGCTTGTGGTAGTAGAAAATAATTAAAAAAAACAAAGTTATGTTAGGTTCTGGCACCATCTTTCAGTTTTAAAAACAAACACGAATTAAAGGACAAAAAAGTTAAACGAAGAATACTCATGAGATTTAGGTTCCCAGCAGAAATGAAGCTATAACAAATGTTGTGTTTGATGTTCTTCAGGAGAAGATCCCTCATAAATTCATCATCATCCATAAAATTAATTTACTCTGATATTACCCAGGTGAGAGACTACTGTGTCTAATCAATGAATCCACCATAAGACTTTCACCCAAACCCTCGCCCGCTTGACCCGTTGGGCTCCATTATTCTTTTAACTTTTTTTTCAAATCAAATTGATACATATGTGGACCAAGATTGAGGAATTTCCATTTCCTCTAGAAATTATCTACCAGATTCTAAGAGCATAAAAAGAATGTCCAATTTTACTCCATCTTCTTCCTCGGGAAAGATAGGAAAACCCAAAAGAGGCTCGAAATTACAAGATCAAGACACCAAACCTAAATCAAACCAACAATTTTCAAGAAACCGAAACACGAAGGAGAAAACAAGAGGGAGAGGGGGTGGGGGAGAAGCGTACGTAGGTATTAAGCTGGCGGACGAAGCTGGAGAAGTTATTGTGCTTGAAGTACTTGGGAAGGAGATCCCTTGCAAACTCGGGCGTGTTCCACACCACGAAGGTGTTGTTCTCGGCCCCCCACGACACGATCGCATTCGTAGCTGGGTCGTCCACCATGTCGTACGTCTTACCCAAGAACGGCGGCGGCAGCGCCCCCCCGTTCTCCGCCAGTCCGCCGTCTCCGCCGGAGGCGTCGCTCTCCATCACAGTCAGATCGAGATCAGCTCCACCAGGGATCTATCTGGATAGTATCTCTTCTTCTTCCGGAAGAGGGGGAAAGAAAGGGTGTCGAGAAAACGAATTCGAGCTGGAAGGATGGAGGCCTGCAGGGGAAAGAGAAAAGAGAGTGGCCGAGCTAGTCTACTCGGGCTCGACCATTTCCTGTCTTCTTCTTCTTCTTCTTCTTCTTCTTCTTCTTCTTCTTCCGTTTTTCTTTTATGTTTTTTACCCCTTTCCTCCAATTCTTGGTTGACTGTGATGTGAGGAATGGATGGGCTTAAAGCACGTATAAGGTGAGAGTGCTTATAGTCAACTGTCCCGGCCCAAGGGAACTCAGATTTCCTTTGATGCTGACTCAAGGCTGAATGAAGCTTCTTCTTTTTCTTTTTTGTTAAGAAAAGCATGTTTGTTTTGGCAGCGTTCACTCTTTGTTATCTTTACCACGAAAAAAAAAAAAAAAAAGGCTGCGTTTACTCAAAGAGAGAGGTGATTTTTGCTGAAAGAAAGGATTACACGTAGAACCGTTTTCCCTTTTTCTTTCTTTTTTGAGTGACCAAACAAAAATAAAAAACGGTTGGAGAAGTTTCAAAGGAAGATTCTACTATGGATTATGGTCCTTTATGCAATTATATGTTGCTAGAAGTTTTTAGGTGATGTTGTTGCAATAGTTTTGTAATGGGAGGTTTAGATTATAAGGTCATATGAGTACCCCTAGAATCTCCCGAAAATATCAAAAGTTGGGATAAGTTTGCTTGATTCTTTTATTATAATTAGAATTTAATTGAGACGATGAATAAACCATTTGAAATTGGCCAAAGATTAACTTTACCCTTGTATTGAGAGGGATAAAGACTATTTAACAATAAATTATTTGAACCTGAAATATAGCACAACCATATGTCCAAGTAAGAGACTAAAAGGTTGAACGTTTTTTTCTTTTCTTTGTTTGAATAATTTGTCTAAGTTATAAATTTTAACCTATAGCATATTATTAAGCCTTTCCCAACGATCACCAGAATAAATTCCCAATATACTGCAACAAGCTTTACAATTTTGCTCAATTGAGACCATTCATCTAGGACATTAAATTTAACCATTACAAAAGTATTTCTTTGAGAAGTATTATCAACTTCGGTATCTAAGTCATTTAAAAAGCTTCTTGCTAGAGGGGGAATAAACACTCAAGTAGTAAAATGATACTGCACCAATCAATGAAACAGTGAAATCAAGAAGAGAAAAAGAAAAAGCAGTTACAAGTACCCATAGATTTGTGGACTACTTATGCTTACAACAACTAGGCATCTTTTACCACAGTTATTCTAGCTTCGCCCTATTACAAGACCCACAAATTCCATTTTTTAAAGCTCTTCTAACAGTAAACAAAGGTGCAGAGTGTGATTTCTATCAATATCAGTGTATATATAAGAAAATATCCAGCAAACAAGTACATACTATTGGCAAGTGCACTAGAATCATACCTCCCCTTGTTGTCATTCAACTCATTGTAGGTTGCAGGAATTGAATCAATGATGCGCAAAAGATAAAAAAAACGATTAGTAGTAAGTATAGATCCAAAAGGCTAAGTTTTGAGTATATTATAAAATACTTTTACCTCTTACTACAATATCAGGTACCAATATTTTGCAAAATTTGAAACTAATGGAATTTAGACTTCTGCACCAATTTGAGGTCCAACAGAACATACTGGCTACATAAGATATGGGGTTTCCCTGACAATAATAGATTAAAAGATGCTTTAGCACCAACAAAGAAAACGGAGGAAACATGTCGTACAAGATGTGCCAAATAAGTTATTTGCTTTCTGATGTCATGCATTTACATGTTTACTGAAACTATACAGATGCACTTTCACAATACCATAACAGAACCACGTTCATATAACCATCAATTGCACAAAGAAGAAAACCAACCTCTTTTCCTTGGTATTCTGGACTACTGCTCTAACTCCACAAGTAGAATTGCATAATTAGATTGTATACTTGAAACTTCAGAGCACACAAATTAAAGAGCAAATACTGCATTCTTCTTAGTATCTGGAACTACCAAAAGTATTTATGATAGTATGATATGAACTTTCACCAAAATAAGTCCTGAATGATAAGGTCAGCAGCATTAAATTTCATGATAAGTTCACTGTCCCTTCCTCTAACAAACTCTCCAGTACAATAGTAGAATTCTTATTTAAGATACAATGGCGTTTGCCCATATCATCTTTAATTAAGCACACAACATGCAGATATATTTCAGTATAAGTCTTCAGATTTTAGATCCATGTTCTAGTGGAAAAATAAAGTTTCATTTATTAGAGTAATCATTAGTACATGCTTCCAATCTTGAGAAGGTTTTCAGTCAATATATGTCCAAACTTCTAAAAGGAAGAAAAAAGAGCTTACCTTATGTCTGTTGCTTGTTTAGTCATCAATTCGATAAGAAACTGTATTTGTGATATGGACGACTTGACTTCTCAAGAATATTTTTGGTCCATATAAGTTGAGTCAGCATGATGGGGACAACTATCTTATCAGCACTTGGATAATGTGTTGACTGTTGAAGCTTCTTTCTCAGCCACACCAATGTTCCTCTCTCAACCACATCTAAGTTTTTCGCTCAACCATATCAAAGTTGACCTCGCCCATTTGAATCAACATGCAACAAAGATTGTTCTCGAACTTTGCTTAATATAACTCACAGATTCTCACCCAAATTAACCTTCATGGCCTATCTGAAACTTCTGAAACATAAACTTACAGAGTGCAATCAAAAATAAAGTATCACCACCTCTGAAGGTCGCTATTCTCAATCCAGAGTTCCTAAAGACAAAGGAGCATATTGTGATGATTAACAAGCATGTGAGTATGTGACGATAACTTTTTCTCCCGATCACGATCAATTTCCCCAGATTCCTGAAAAACAAGTTCCTTTCTTCCTTCTACTCTAGCCAAATCCAAGATGTACCCACCCCTGCTTCAAGCACAAACTGAATGGCCCAGCCACTATCCCACTTTTTATCATGTGCTAGCTAATAGACATGAAATCCCAAAGGACTTGGATCTTCAATGAACACCAACTATGATTACGAGCAGTGAAGAAGGAGACTGAATTTGGTACTCTAATCCACCAATGACATGAATGTTAGACTTTTCACATAATTCAGCATCCAACTTCGTCAATCAAGATGACCATCTAAACAATGAACATAAGTATTTATGCAAATTTCTATCACCCATAGAGCAAAGTATCACACCCACTGAATAAGGGGTACAGTTACAAGATACAAGGGCAATAAGAGATAAAAATGTTCAAGAACTAAAAAGATTAGCAAATGGCAGGATAAGATTGGTAATTTCTTTCTATTTTCTAGTGTTTGTACAAAATCAAATTTAGACTACTGAAGTAATTAAGCATCAAGAACAAGAATCCAGATCAACTAATTCCAAACAAACAGAGAAAAAAGCAAGACAGCAATTTGCCAATTTCAACAGAACAGACAATTCTCAGTCGATTCATCCTGCAACCTTGGTGGAAAGAAGAATTAGGAGAAAAGCCTTTTTCCATGCACCAGAAACCTTCCTACAAATTTATATCTATTCCTTGGACAAATTTAAGAAAGATATGTAATGATTGGCACGAAAGAGAAGGAAGGATATACACTGTCCAGAAGTCAGAATATCCTACTTATTTAGATCCCTCTGATCTTTTTGATCAAGCAGAAGACTGCAAACAATGCCATTTGATTCCTCCAAGAACGAGAACGAAATTTGGTTACCAGAAGTCAGAAGATAATTCACGCCACATTCTCCATTGCTTTATCCTCCTTATTCAAAACCTTCCAGAAAAAATCCGTCAGCACTGCCTCATACGATGGCATCTTGGCATACCCCGGGAAGTAATTGATATCGATCACGAGGTACCGATTCCCGACCCTCACGTCCCTTATCACATCAAAATTGAAGAGGCTAAGCCCCAGTGCTCGCCGCAACCCATGAGCAATATCGGTAAGGAATCCAAGCGGTGGCATTTCGACCTCATCAAGGCACATTTCTTCGGCCGCCACGGCGCAATCCTGGCTAGGGACGTTGGACACCTGCGAGAAGGAGAGCGATCTCTCGGTGGTCGACTCCAGCTTATCCTCCGATACATCCGGCAGCGACCGCCGCTTCACACATTTGACGTGGTCTCCGACGACGTAGACCTTAAAGATGACCCCGCCATGGTTGACGAATTCTTGGAGCACCAGCGGGGGTTTGAGTTTCCGAAGGCCGTCGCGGTGGAAGATCAGCGACATCTTGTGCGATTTCGCGCTGCCGTCGGCGACGAGGGGCTTCGCGATGACGGGGAAGCGGAGAGCGCCACAGACCACCCCGCCGGGGTCGGCGAGGGCGGCGGAATCGTAGATCACGACCTGACTCGGGATCCCGAAGGTATCGGATCCGTTCTTTTCGGAGATCTTGATCTCGGAGACGACCTGGAGCATGGAGATGCGGTTGTGAAGGCGCTCGATGGCGGCGGGGCGATCGAGGACGGGGATCTCCGGGTGGAGAGAGGAGAACGCTGCGAGCTGAGACGTCCAGTGCTCGCCGCAGAGCTTGTGAAGGACGCAATCGAACGGTCCTTGGTCAATCAACGGGATGGAGGGGTCGATGGGGACGAGATCGATGCCGCGAGATCGAGCCATCGAGAGGAGGGAGGGCTGGATGAAGCTTTGTTGCTTCTTGGGGGCGAGGGCGTAGCCGATCGAGAACCTTCGAGGTGGCTTCTCCTCCTCTGCCGCCATGACGCATTTGAGGGGAACAAGACGAGCTCTCGGTTTCTTGGATCGGTCTATTAGGGCTTTAAATCAAGAAAGGAAGGAGGAGTAGTAGAGGAGGAGGAGGAGAGCAAAAGAGACGAGAGGGAGAAAGGAGGAGAAGCGACGAGGAGTCTCGCGCTTATACCTTGAACCGAGGGATACCATCACTCGCCGGTAATCATACTTTCTGTGCGACAACTTGCTTCCACAAAATCACCCCTCCCTCCAATATGTGCATAAAATATTAAAATGAGAAGAACACCTAGGATCAAGTTGTGGCGGGTGACTGGTGAGCAGAAGCAGTGCCGTTTCGGCCTTCCGCTTGCGGCGACGACGCGTGTCGTCTCGTAGTGCTGCGGTGCAGTTCGAGGGGTCCGATTTTGGGTAAAAATAGTACTGGTGCGATGATGTGTCGCGCTGCACCAAGTGGCAATCCCAAAAGCCTCCTCGAGGAGAGGGGTTCTCAATGGATATACATTACTGCTTTTTAACCCCCAAAATATTATTTATTTATATTTTTATAATTTAATCCCTTCCATCTGAATCCATATCTATATTTTATTTTTACATTTAACTTGTTCAACTTTATTTTCTACTAAATTTAAGCTTTAAGGCACCTCATCTTTTGCTTTTTTTTTTATAGTGGATTGGTTTAGAGTACCTGAGAGAAGTTAACATAGTATTAGAAACTCTAATATTATATATATATATTTGTCTTCCTTATTCTGAAGGTGTAATATGATATTGTGTGAGAAGAAAACTATACTCATCTGAGCAACAACAGTGTCAATGGATCGAAGGTACAATCCAAGAAGATGCCAAGAAAATCCAAATGAATATGTCAATATGACTAACTAAAAAAGGTCAAATTGATGAGACACCATTATCACTAGAATGTAGTGGGGCCTAACAAAAGGCAAAGCATCACTAGTATAGAACTCAGATCAATGAATAACTCTATCCATATGTTTTTTTATTTTGGGTTATACACAAAATATAATAAAATTATTAAAATACTTTGATTATTTATCTCCGATAAAGTTTAATTTTTCTTAAACTCAAATTGGCTCCACTTGAATAGTATTAAACTGAAATAAAAACAAGCCAAGCTTAATTGAGAACTATGTAGCTTAGCTTCCAAACTACTCTTGTACAACTCTCCATCTTTTCTCATTTAATTTTTAATTTTTAATTTTTAATTTTTTGTTTGTTTGAAATAATTTGCTATTAAACTAGTTTGATTAATTAAAACTATGATAAGCTTCATACAGTCATAGTATATGATTCAAGAGATGCCAAATTCCAATCCACATCTTATCCTTTCTTGCATAGATCCACAAAAGGGGGATCCTTCAATGTGCAACTGGAGCAAATGATATAGAAAATTACTTCATCTTATATATATACACACGTATGTGTGTGGCCCTGCCACTGGCTTTAAATATAAGGCCGGAATTAAAATTATCAAATGGTGACATAAAATATTTGGCCCACTTGATTGAGTGTAACACAAACTAAGTCCATAAAAGAAATTATAGAGGTCTGAATAATTTTGGATTGAATATATTTTTTACTTCTCTATTAAAGATTAAAATTATTTTATCTTTGAAATTTTAAAAGAAATTATAAAAGAGTGAGGTAAAATAATTTAGAAAATATACAAATATTATATGAAATTGATGAAATATTCTGCTTTTTATTTTATTCTTTCTGATGCATGTTTGATAATTTTTTAGTAAATAGAATGTTTTATTTATAAATAATAAATAGAGCTATATTTATAATATAGTAAAACATAAATATAAACTTTATCCGAGATAAATTACAAAGCACTCGTTGCAATGCTCTCATATTAGTACCGGTGTAAACGGCCGAGCCGGAGAGAGTCCAACTATGATTGAGTTTAGATTGAAATTAATTTCGAGTCTGGCTCCATAATCAAACTTAAATTTAAAAAAAATTTAATTCAAGCTAATTTTGAGTTTATTTTAAACTTGAGACGGCTCGAATATTTTAGTAGCCCTACATATGAGTACTAAAATAAATAACAGAGAAAATATCAATTAAAATATATCATAATTTGGGAATCCAACCTGCCCCTTAGAAAGGACATAGCTGATCATCTGGGAATATAATTTTGTTTTTTGCAACATAGGTTATGATAATTTAAGTTAAAACTAACCTACATTGACAAAACCCTAATACAACAACCACCATGAATTATTTATGATTGGAAAAATAGATCCAACACATGGGAAATGTTTAGGTGGTCCCTAATTTGGAATGTGATTTACATCTATTTTCTCTCCTTTTTTTTCATGAAGAGTAGGTAAATTTCTTTGCCAAGGAGGAAAAAATAAATTAGTTACATTGAAGTTGTCATAATTAAGTTGAAAATTATTGTCGAAGATCGACACGTGACTACTTAAAAGGAGAAATCAGATGCCTCAACTACTATGAAATATTAACTAAGAGATATCACACCGCTGGAAAACACGATTGCATTCACATTAGAGATATATCTCGATCTCTCTTTTTATCGCTACATGAAAGGGAGAGATGCAAAATATTATAAGTTAATTTTAAAATAATAATAGTTGACAAAATAGATAATATTTTATTATTTTTAAAAAATAAAAGATTTAAGATATCTAAAATACTCCTCATTTAATTTTAAAGTTTTAAAATTTTGCTTGTAATATTATTTTGCATAGAGTTTAATTAGCTCAGCTACATAGTTTAATTTAACAGCGTTCGAATAACTATTTCCAGGATTATATAGATATATATATCACAACTATACCAATAAATAAATTCCACCACCTAATAATAATAATAATAATAATAATAATAATATTTTTTAGTAGAGAAGACTAATAGGGGCAGTTCGGGAATTTCAGATGTTAGTGTGTGAACAAAGCGACGACACCAAGTCATGCGGTACGTCTCTTATGCTTCCACGTGTCAGATGGGTCCCGCAAAGGTCGTTCTGGTAAACCTTCGGCACCGTATAACAAATTCTTCGCTCATCGTAGGGACAAAGAAATAAGAAAGGAGAGGATAGAGTTAAAGAGATGGAGCCAAACTGTTGCAATGCGAATATTCTTTTCCTTATAAACCTGGAAGAGGAGGAAGCGGAGAAGAGAGGGAGAAGAGCAGGGATTTAGGTGACAAAATTTTCCATCTTCTCCCTTCTCTTGCTCCCTCGAATTGGGTTTCTTTTGCTCTATCTAAGAACCCTAATTTTGTGAGAGAGAAGAGGGGGAATAGAGATGGGAAAGTGGAATAAGTTCCCGTTATCGGGGTGGGAGGTGGCTGTGGCGGCTGGAATCGTCGCAAGCTTCGGATTGGGCTTGATGGGGGTGTATCTGTCGATGCCGGCTTCGGATTACAGCTTCCTCAAGCTGCCGCGCACCCTGGAGGAACTCCAAATCCTGAGGTAAAGATTTAGGTTTTTCGTCTTTTGATCTAAAAGTTGCCTCCTTTACGGGAAACTTTTGGCTTGGGTGAAGTTTTGATTTGGGCTTGTGCTTGACTTATGATTTGGTAATGGAACAGTACCGATTTAATTTCGTAGATGTTTGGAAGTTTGGGATATTTCTGTTTACCCGTATATTTAGGGAAGTTTTGGATATTAAATGGAACAGATCAATGCATACTTTTTTGTTTTCTGGTCGCAAACCTGCTTGATGCATACTGTTTCCTTGAAGTACTTTTTAGAGATCTTGCGGTTTTTGGCTATTCGGGTACTCAAAACTCAGTTTTTTATGCTGGCTAATATTGCTCTGCATCTCGGTCCATGTAATTCGAAATTTGGCATTCTTATGAAGTTATTTGCATAACCTCGTGTATTTGTTCTTATTTGTTGAGGAGAGGGATGCATGAATAATATCAAAAGAATATGAAGTTATTTCCATGAGCTCATGTATTTGTTCTTATTTTGGCTGTTGTCAAGCTCGTTTCCATGTAGATCTGAGTCAATCTAGATTATATTTTGTGTTTAAGCAATTTGAAGTATATTTATTTGTTCCCTTGTCCTCATGTGTTTTCTTGCTTAGCTTTAAGATCTGGTCGGTTATACTTCTTCTTTTTTTAAATTTTTTTTCTGGTAGGTTATATTTAGTATGACCTTTTCATTCCATTCATAGGTATGTTTAACTGCTTGGGCAAGTTTTTGACCATTTTTATTATCTTAAAGGAGCATCTGATATTGGATTTATTTCTTGTAATATTATATTTTGAATTGGATGTCTTTGGGTCAGATATATGCAATACAAGTTATCATTACTTTGTTTTCTACACTTCTTCTTTTTTCTGTGGATATCTGTATGAGCAGAGCTATAATATTTATTTATTTTATTTATATACCACAAGCCCAGATGATTTGTTTAGCAAGTCCAATATATATGTATTCACTGGACAGCCCCTTCATCATGACCACATTGCAGTACCTATGAATCAGTTCAGAGCTATGTTTATGTTGGAAAATTTTACTTTCTGCTTGATTTTTATATGCTTCTTTTACAGGGATCATCTTGAGAGCTATACAAGTGACTACACCATTCAAGTTCTGGTGGGTTACTGCACAGTCTACATTTTTATGCAGACTTTTATGATTCCAGGGACCATTTTTATGTCCCTTCTTGCTGGATCCCTATTTGGAGTTTTCCGCGGTGTAGCTCTGGTGGTATTTGCTGCCACAGCTGGTGCATCTTCCTGCTATTTCCTGTCAAATTTGATAGGAAGGCCCTTGGTCTTCTCGTTGTGGCCAGATAAATTGAACTTCTTCCAAGCACAGGTGATCATTACCTGGTATTTGGGTCAACTATATTTTTGAAGTGTTAATTATTATTTCTGTGCGGTGTGGGTATTTTATGAATGGTATACTTTGGAGTTCCTATTCTTCTTCTCAACAAGTTATCTTATTTGCTCAATCTCTTCGCAAATTTTGCTTGTGCCAGAGAACAAAGAGGTTGCTTCTAAACAATTGAAACTTTTGTACAGAAATTTTGCCTTCTAATGTCGATTATCTTTTTAGTAGTTGCAATCCAATTTCTTATTTTAATGTTTGTAATGTCTGATTCTGATATAGGTGCATCATAACATAATTATACAAGTCTTGTTTTCATTCTGAGATGTCTTTGCATTGATCTTCTACGTTTTGAAGCTTTATCACATTCTGCTAACAAGGTAAATTACCTTTCCTTTCAGGTGGCCAAAAGAAGAGAGAAGCTGTTGAACTACATGCTTTTCCTCAGGGTCACCCCTACATTGCCTAACACTTTTATAAACGTTGCTTCACCGATAGTTGATGTACCCTACCATATCTTTCTCTTGGCAACTTCGATTGGGCTCATCCCAGCTGCTTATGTGACAGTGAGGGTATCGTTATTCTTCTTTTTTCATGCGAATTTGCTGGTCAATTCTGATTGCCCTATAAAATCTATTGCTTCAAATACTGAATGCTGTATTTTCTGTTTTCTTTTGAATGCAGGCTGGGATTGCTTTGGGAGAGTTGAGATCAGTAGGTGACCTTTATGACTTCCAAGCAATAGTCACCCTGTTTTTTATTGGGATTGTCTCTATCACACCTACTCTAATAAGCAAGAGTCAGACAGAAGATAATGGATTGAAGATAACACCCGTAAATGGGAGCTGATTGCTGAATTTGTTGGAAGCATTTATTGTACATATTAAGCTTCCTCGTCAACGCGGCATCTTCCACACTGATGCAGCAGTTTCCTCGTATTGCAAGGTCACATATTAAGCTTCCTCATCAACGCAGCAGTTTCCTAGTATCGCAAGGTCAGCGTAGTTGGATTAGCGAGTAACTGGATAATCATTTGTGGGCAGGAATGGTTCCAAACTCGCCTGTAAATTTAATTTGCTATCTGAATTATGTACTCGTAACTCAATTATTCTCACAATATGGGGAAACTAGGAAGAACATTGTAACATGAAAAAAATACGTTGAATGTTTTTCATTAAATTTGCTCATCAAAGTCGAGAACATATTGTACACTGCCCCACTACAATCCAGTAATTTAGTTGGTTCAGGAATTGCTCAGCTTGTTCACTCATCTTTTGATGTTCTTATCATCTTGTGCAAGCCTTCCTGAGAAAAGTAACACTGCCTTAAGAAATAAAAGCAGGCTAATACATAACAATCCAATATTTAGCACTTTGACTTGTGCCCACCTAGTAACCTGAAATGGAGGTGATGTTATTTCGAGACAGCAATATACAGTATAACTTGATCCGAGCCAATTTAGCCAGTTCAAAATTTTTAATTCCATTTGACTCAATCCCTAATCTGCCAACGGGAACAGCCTCCATTCAGAATTTCCAAAAGGGAATACTATTTTAGTGGAGTCCCAACGAAATGTTACAAAGATGTCATAAGATTTAACCCCTAAGTAATTCCAGCAGCCTATGAAATAAACTCCAGCGAAGGTGATTAGCAAGTCACTGTCTACAGTGAGATACTAACATCAGGCATCTAGTTTTACTGTTTCCTCGGCCTCTTATGCCGATGAGTATTCTCTGGAGTTGCATTGTCCTGCTTGCGTTTCATGGAGAGCTGCTTCGCCTTCCGAGCAGCAACTTTAGGCCTTTTACTGTTTCTAACTTTCTGATTTGGTGTTCGAACATTCTCACGTTCATGGTTCCCGTCCTTGTTCCCATTATTACTGGACTGTGGGCGCTTGCGTGCCTTTTTCAAGACTCCAGTTTTGCTTGATTTCAGGCCTTGGTAAGATAGAGAAGCTGCCTTCAGCTTAAATTTGTCATTCTCTCTGGATGAACCGTTTCCTGAGGTCAATGCCCTCTTCTTTTCTGGGAAATCCCTGTTTGACCCAGCACTCTTCCTCTTAGTCGGCGTAACAGCATCTGATGGCTTAGCATGGGAGAGCCTCAGAACACGATCTCGAATCATTAGGTCTCGTTTTCTAATGATGGTGTTTGCAGCCTCCTGCAGTGGTAAATGCATAACATGATTAAAATAAATATTTGGGCAAAAAAGAAAGGCAAAGCAACATTCATATGATAAAATGAACTGGAAGTTCACAAGTTATATACATACACACTTGTGTACACATGGACACACACACATATATATACTTCTTTTGAGAAATTGGCTGATTAATTACATGACAATCATCCAAAAATTAAAAGCTAAACATAAAAAGAAACAAATCTGTTATGATTCTTCATCTGTTAAAAAGGATGTCATGCTTGTGACATATATTAACTACTCTACAGACAACACAGGGCACAATTATTCAGCCTAAAGAACAGCTCGAGGGATAGAGGAAGCAAGATCAAGAATGGCAGTCTTGAGAAAGAAATATGGGACAAGGAGGTGGTTAAGAAGCACTAATTATTCCGGAGTCTAGTAAGGAGAAGATGAGGACCTTGATTCAGATTTCTAATACATATATATATCTTCACTTTAAATCATAAAATCCTATTTAAGATACACACACATATATGCATAGAAATATGTATGTATATATAAACATATACATGCATGCACACATATATGTAAACATTGTTGAAAAGGTCCGACTTGCTGGATAGCTCCAGCATTTAAAGGCTAAACGTTAATGCTAAAGCGCAGTAAAACAACTAGTTTAGTTTACTCTGATCTTTCTATTATCTGCTTGCAATAAAACATTTGTTATAAGTTTCAAGTGGTTTACATATTTACAAAAAGGCAAGTTCATCAGATGATGCATTACAATTACGTCTCTAAGATGATTGAAAGTTCAAAGATTGCATAATAAAATAATTGAATTATACACAATTTTGATGTCTCAGTCAGTTTGAACCTAAAGCACCACATAATAACTAATTGCTACTCCATTTTTACTATGCACAGGTACACACACAGACATTCATAATACAAGTTCTCCAGAACATTTAAACTATGATAGCATAAATTAGGGTACAATTGTTATAGCACAGCTTCTAACATTATCTTTTTTGTTTAAATAAGGGGTCAATGAACCATACCCTTGTTTTGAACAGAACATAGGCAATACCCTTTCCCAAGCTCATATTGGGATCTCTGACAACTCGTATAGCTTCAACATTAGATTCTGCTCCACTGGCCCCACAAAACAGTTCGTAAAGTTCTTCATCCTGATGTAACAGTAAACACACAAAAATGAAGACAAATATTAAGCAGCAAGGTTAGAAAACAAATTTTTCTTAGAACAACAAACGTCATTTTAACCACTGTACACTACAATCAAAGGGGAATTCACCTTCACATCAAAAGGGAGGTTGCCCACGAAAACAGTCCTCTTTCTATCATAAAGTGGACCTTCTCCTTTTAGTTTTTTCCGAGGAGGGCATGCCATGTCGACACGCATGTGGTGTCCTCCAACCTACAATTATAAGAAAGTTTAAATAAAAACAGGCAAAGTAGTCGCCTAACTTGTAAGTTGCAGGCTTGCAGCTCATGGTAAAATTAGAAAAAGACCAACTAACTTGTTAGAACAGAGTAGATCATCATACCTGTGCCATATTGTGAGATAAAGCAGCATGTGCCGACTGCTCATCCTTAAAAACAATGTAAGCATGAACGCTGCAATGACAAAAGGGAAATAAGGTGCACGTGGAATATAGCTAAGAGAAATGGCATTTCTTATCATTAAAGAGTATCATTAACAACCCAATAGTATCCCATAAAAAGAGAGAGGCCAATCAATGGACCAGATTATCTACATTTCCTATTGCGGTTAAGGTGGGCATGGGATTAATCTAGAAAAAGGACAAATGCGAAATCTTTCAATTCAGGGATTTGCCATGCACCCTTATTTTGCACTCAAATTCTAATGTGAAATTACTACAGTACCAGTGATTCTGTCTATCAGAATTAAAATAACATATGCGAGAGCTCATCACAACAGTGATCTCAGTTCTCATGTCTTTAACAAAAGTAAAGAAGCTTTAGATACTTCTCCAAAAGCTAATTTTCAGACACACAGACAGAGGAATTACATGGTTACACTGCAAAGGAGGTCCAATGCCAAGTCATAAAATGCCTAGGATAATCATGTCACTGTAACAAAGAGAACTCAGCATTCAGATAAACACCCATACCCGTCTTTTTTCTCTCCTCTTTTGATTTCAACAACATGATAAGGTAATAAAGTAACCCTACAGAACAAGATTTGGACTATGCTGTGGCAGTGACAAGATCCGCAAGTTTGCACAACATCATCTGGCTTTTAAAACTTCCAGCCAACTACCACTCACCACTCGGAGGTAGGAGGACTCAAGGTTCACATAAGATTCAGACACTATTGCCTCCAAAAAAAAACTCCAATTTTATGGCATATGCAAGTAGGGATGTCTGAAAATTAACACAGTTTTGGGTTCTAAAGTAGTTAATGCTGCAAAGGAATAAAAAGCTAACCTCCAACACACAACTGATGCCACAAGTAGTGACGGACCGTATCAAGTTGCATTAATTTATTCCGAACAACTTGTCATGAATATGAATAAGAAGTCTACCAGAAACTTGAAAATCGCATCACATAGAAAGTATAACATAATAATAGGAAAATGAGGTAATGAAATAATAAATATAATTGTAGCTGCCTTCAAGAAATAATGATTTACCTAATCATAACCACACAAGCAAACATGCTTTATACTTAAAGGAAACAAAGTAACTAGAAAAATAAAAAAGCAATCATCCACTAGTCAAAAGAGCGGGAGAAGAATAAATTGATATCTCTAATCAACAACTCAAAGTTGCAGGATAACAAGAAAGAGAGAGTTAGATATACACAGATAATGCTAAACTGTAAGTAACTATGTGATAGCACGGTGGACCAAGAAGGCAAGAACACAATGTTTTCTTATTTAAATATGTTGTTATCTAATGCATTTGATAAACAAACACAATTTCCAAAACCAAATAGAAAAAAAATTCGGAGCAAAGAAATTTTACCTATCAACAGCATCATTGATTTCTCCCTGAAATATAGCCCCTTTTCTAGGTGTCTTGGTCTGATGAACAAATCCAGTGTCAGAAAACAACATGATTTAAATTAAAAAAACATATTCCTCCACATTGTAAGAGCACAAAAGAGAACAGAGAGATAAAATAAACTCACATTTTTTAGAGGCACCGATCTCACCCTCACCGACTCGATCTCCCCAAAGGTCGCAAACTCTTTTAAGAGCGTCTTATGCTTCGTCTTCAACGGCAAATTCCCGACGAAGACCGTCCTTGCGAGCTTGCTCTCGTCATCATAAGACTCCTCCTTTGACACCACCATCTCCGCAGCCGCATCCGACGCCTTCCTCTTCTGACCAACCCCAACGACAACTCCTCCTCTTTCGTCGTCATTTCCCTCCAAATCCTTCCCCGCCGCCGCGCCATACTTCCTCCTCTCGTACTCCTGTTCTATCTCATCCCTCTTCCTCTTCCTCCTCTTCTTCTTGGGGCTCCCATCGCCATCGTTCTCGAGCTTCTTCCTCTTATGTGGAATCGAGTCTGGGTCAGGACTAGGACTAGGGCTTCTTTCCTTCTCCCACCTCCTCTTCCTCTCCTTGGCGGGGACGGCGGCCCCGCCACTGAAAGGATTCTGCGGTTCTTCCTTGGGAGGGAGCCTTAAACCTAGCTCCGGCGGGACGCCCGGGGGTTCCGGCGAGGGCTTCCGACGGAAGGGGTTGTCGGCGGCGAAGAGGGATTTGACGGCGTTGCAGAGCTCAGGAATCGGGTTCGGGTCCTTCGATTTCTTGCCCATCTCTCTTTGGTTGGGGAGGGGGGGATCGACGCATTTGGTTGCCCTCGGAGACGACCATTTTAAGCTCTCTTCAAATTGGGCTTGGTGGATTAAGGCCCAATAGATCATAATTTCGGCCCCGTTTGGTTCCTCCTTAGGATATTTTGAACACTACTATGGATTTGTTACCCAAATATCAAATTATTTCTACCTTATGTTAAAATTATTATTCAAATTATTTCATACATAATATAAATATAATTTTACTCTTAATTTAATTAATTTCATACATAATATATTATTTCTACCAAATGGATTTAAATTTTAGAAATAATTATATTTAAACACTTAAAATTATTGTTCATTTTCACATAAATCTCCTTTGCGAGACATATTGACAATCGTAGTTTTGATTAAGTTGACATATATCTAACAGTTGA
The DNA here is from genome assembly GCF_048772165.1 of Typha angustifolia. NCBI lineage: Eukaryota > Viridiplantae > Streptophyta > Magnoliopsida > Poales > Typhaceae > Typha > Typha angustifolia. Next base: position 3,814,894 of record NC_133246.1, on the reverse strand, counting down.
TTGAGTTGACATATATCTAACAGTTTATTCAGATTGATCTACACAAGGTCAACACACAGCGAGTAATGTCTCTTATATTAGTTGTCAGATTAATTTTTTTTAAATGGCAGTTGACTATCGCTTGAGCAATTTCAGGCACTTAATATGGGGATCATTTTACTTTTGAAGAAAAGAACAAAGAAACACTATAAATATTTTTCCTAAATAATTATTATGAAGATTAGTTCATAATAATTATTTAATAATATACATGACTTAAAATCTAGACTAGACAATTTAGTATATTTGACTAAATATTGGTGGGCCTAAGTGTCTTGTCTATGTATCTAAAGACATTTCGCTTTTGTTCAATATATATCTAGCATTTGAGCTAATGAACTATGAAAAAAAAAGTTGAAGTGTCGTAAAATAAATAAAAGGGGTTATGTGAAAAATGGGCAAATTTTAAGCTATCCTTAGATTGCGTTTCGTTTGCGATCCAAATTTGATGCTTCTTAGGAAGGGTGAAACAGGTTGGATTAACTCCGATCTGACCCGACTCGAATCGGATTCAGATAAAAAATTTCTATCCAATTTAAATACGGATTCGGATACGGATAGAATTTTTTAAAAAAATTCGGATACAGATTCTGATATGGATCGGATATAATTTTCGAATTTGGATAAGGATATCGGATATCCGTTTATCCGCATATATTTTTGAATAATTTACAATTTTTAGTTTATTTATTTAAATATTGATATTATTACTAATGATGTGTTATGTATTATTTACAGAGATTAATTTTTCTAATTTTATATATATTTGACATACAAAAAAATTATTTTTTATAAAACTCTTAATATTTTTATGTTAATTATGTCTAAATAAAAGATTATAATTCGTTTAAAATTTTATTAATATCCGTTTAAGATATAATACTCTATCTAAAAAATTATTCATATATATTTAGTTAGGATATGATGTCTAATATTTGTATTCTAATTTGTATCTAAAATAAAATTATGAATTCGAACGTAGATCAAACACAATCTGATCCGTGTCCGATTCGTTTTCGTCCTAATCTTAGCAGTCCATGTTGTACCAACCATCGGTTGCACCAACCAGACGATAATTACTTTTCCCACAAGCACTAATCAATCCTCGCAGATCCGGTTTTTATGACATTTGTCCAATCAACAGCAGCCGAGCACCCAACATTTGTAATTACCTGCAACCACGGTTGCAGAGAATCCTTTATATTCCCTAGTAAGAAACACCGAGGACCCGTTCATCTCTCGCCATTGCTTGGTTCCTTTCTTACTCGACCGCTACCCAATCGATCCACCTTCTCATCTCCCAATAACCACCCCCAAGAGCTAGGGAGAGAGAGGGGGGAGAGAGATCTAGAGAGAGAGAGAGGAGGTTCTCCGCCAAAACTCTCCCTCTCTCTAGCTTCAAATCCAACAGCCATGGCCTTCGATGCATTCAGCGACAAGAACGCCGTCTTCAGGAAGCTCAAAGCCAAATCCGAGAACAAGGTACCAATTTTCTCATCTCTATCCTTTTCGCTTTGGAAATCTATTAGGTTTTATCTGGATCTGGTGCCGAAATCGCGGATCCGGAGGTGGATTCCGCAGATCTGGTTGTTTTGGACGGCCGTATTTGACTTGTATTTCCGGATCGTCGTGTTTCGATCCAGATTTGCTTCGATTGCAACGCGAGGAATCCGACATGGGCGTCCGTGACGTACGGGATCTTCCTCTGTATCGATTGCTCCGCCGCGCATCGCAGCCTCGGTGTGCATATTAGCTTTGTTAGGTATGGGAATCCTCGTTATTCTTGCTTGATTTGAGGAAAAGAGGTAGCTTGAATTTGTTTGTTGGAGTCTGGATCTGACCTCTGTAATAGAATCAAGAAATCACAAAAATGTTTCTATCATCTAAATGTAGAAAAGCTAATCCATCTTTAAGCTAAGTTCATGTATTAATTATGTGTCCGCAGCATTAATAGGACTATGGAGGAAGTATATATCTGTTGGTATTCTTGCCGGTTTCACCTACATCTGGCTATAGAAGGTTGTTGACTTGATTACAAACGAATAAAATTATGGGAGTACACCTTTTTCATTTCTTTTATGTATACGTCCTTTGCTGATATAATGATGAGTTATTTGGGAACGTTTAAAGCTCGTCTCATGTGCCCTTGTGGCACAGTTTGGATATTAAAGACAAGCTCTTATATAGTGGGGGTAAGGCTGTGTACAACTTGCTTTCCTTTGATCCTGTTTTGACACAAACCTCTTGCAACAGAATGCCTTTTTTGAAGTCATGAATGACAAATCAATTTCCAAAGCAAACTGCACAACTTCTGGTGTTTTGCCTATCGATGAAGAATAACTCAGGCCTGTGCCTGAGCTGCCTAAGTGCCTAGACCACCCCGACCTTTCTTTGGTTTCATCATTATGTAGCTTTGTTGATGGGATGACAATGTGCTTTTGTTTCTTATTGAAATGACTTTTAAACATTCCGATATTTAGCAACGCAAAAAGTTGGATTAAGATGATGAGATTGTTAAGTGGGCTGAGTTTCCTGTTTGAATGTTCATTTATAGCAGATATAATTCCAGATTCATGATAGCAAGATTCCTTATGGCAAAAGTTGGATTAGTGCTTCCTCCCTTTTGATCTCTATTTGCTTCTTTCAAGTTTTTCTTTTGATGTATGTATTTGCTTCCGTGTTCTCAGGTCAACCAATTTAGATTCTTGGACTCCAGAACAGCTGAAGATAATGGCTTTTGGTGGCAATAACCGTGCACAAGTTTTCTTTAAACAGCATGGCTGGGTGGATGGTGGAAAAATTGAGGCAAAGTACACGTCCAGGGCTGCTGAGTTGTATAGGCAGATACTATCCAAGGAGGTTGCCAAAAGTTCTGCAGGAGATAATGGTCTGCCATCATCACCTGTTGCGGTGTCTCATGCACCAGATTCAGCCAATGGTTTTTCTGATTTTAAGCTTGCAGATGCACCGAAAGAAAATTTAAATGAGAGGCATGAACCTGAGATTACTCGTTCACCTAGGGCTCCCACTCATCCTACTTTTATCAGCTCTGTTAAGAAGCCCATTGGTGCAAAGAAGACTGGAAGTAAGACAGGGGGACTCGGAGTCCGAAAACTTTCTACAAAGGTCAATTATTTCTTCTCTGTACTGATTATTGGTGAAATGATGTTATATCCACAATGATATAACTGATACTTCCTGTAAGCTTATATATTTTTCTGGTGGTTCGTATCATGGCATTGCATAGTGCCTGAAGATTATGTTATTGTCTCTTACTAAGATTTTAAATCTTTATTTACTTATGAATTTTCCCTACTTAGTCTTCATTTCCTTGCTCGTTAACAATTACTGTAATCTTTTCTTTCCAAGTACAATGAGAGACATGATTTTAGTTTCCTATTGCAGCCAAATGAAAGTCTCTATGACCAGAAGCCCGAAGAACCAGCACCTGCTTTAACATCCTTGGCTAGTTCGGCCAAGACACAGGGCCCAAGCCAATCCTTTCCTTCTCGATTTGAATATGTAGAGAATACACCATCAGCTGAGACTAGCTCTGGAGGAACTCAGGTGTTTGGCCATGTTGCACCACCAAAATCTTCGAACTTCTTTCAAGACTTTGGAATGGATGGTGGATTTCAGAAAAAAGCAAGCTCCACTTCATCCAAAGTACAGGTAAAATTTTGTCAGCTCACTGTAATGTAGTTTAACTGAAGAAAGTGGCATTCAAGTTCAGTGTATATTCTGAATCGATTTTTGAAAGATGTTCTTTTTCCCTCTAGGTGTGTCCTAGTGCGTAGGAGTTTGATGTTGGATTGCTAGTCGAAAATTGTCACTTTTTTTTACCTTCTCAACATTGTATTGTGTTCAAGATGACTCCTTATTGTCAGAAAAGGCATAGGGGAGGATACTATCATCATCTCCTTGCTTTCACGCTCTCCTTGGTATATGATTGTTCCCTATCATAAAAGATATCCTTATTATCTTGCTTAGAACCATGCTGAGTAGTGAAGGAACCTAATATGCATGCCTAAGAGTGTTACCTGGAGAGCATTTAGAATAATGACAAGTATGCTACTTACTTTGCATATCTATTTAGGCTTGAACAATTATGATTGTCGTTATTGAAAGATTTTAACCATGCTTTGAAGCATAGATGAATCATGGACTAGATTTATGACCAATTCAGTTGGATCTTGGGATTATATATGATACATTGTCACAAAGATATTGACCTATTATTTTTGTGGTACACAGGATTGCTCTTAAAATACATGTGACTTCGCTTAACTTTCATATTGTTCTTCAGATACAGGAAAGTAATGAAGCCAGGCAAAAATTCTCAAATGCTAAGTCAATTTCATCATCTCAATTTTTCGGTGATCAGAACAAAGCAGAAAAGGAGGCTCAAGTTTCCCTTCAAAAGTTTACTGTACGTATATTCTGTTGTTAAAATTAGAATACTTCTTGCTTGAACTCAAGATATGTGCCTACTACATCAATTGCATGGTGCAGCTTGTGTAGTCACTTGTCCATGAGAGATCTGTGTCTTATTATTCTCAAATGGTAGAAAGCTGACACTTTAGTGGAGTTCCATTTGGTGTTTTTTTTTTGGGTCTTAAAGTGTTTATATTCATTTGCTGGATAGTGGATTGCAATATGATCTGTATGGTTAGTTTAATGTTGACTAGGGGTTGCTTAACTGCCCACAACTGATTGCATGCAAACCATAAACTAATATGTGCATGAGGATGCATATTTTGAATAAGCCATTACAGAATTGGCTGCAACTAGGATCAAAATCTCTTGCATCTCAATGCATGAACAAAGATGGCTTAGCATCAAATGGGTCTCTCATCACTGTTAGACTGTTAGTGCATCACTTAGTCATATCTCTAGTTGCAGCTCCTTCTGTTCATCAGTATTGCTTGGTCATGGCCTCCTCTTTCCCATGCTGTTAAACAGAATGAGATAGCTGTGCTGCAGCTATTTTGTTAAAATGCCTGAGAAAATTATGTTTTCATCTGAATCAATGCATTCACAGATGCAAGAAACTTGACAGCCCCACATTAGTAATCTTTTAATTCATTACGGTCTTCAAGCACTGAAGCTTTTGTCCAATGAGGTAGACGATCAGCAGGTTCTACATACTGCATTTTATTAACTATAATTTCTAAGAATGAGAGCTAGTCCTACCTTTCATTTTTGTAATTGCAATAGGTATTTATCACTTTGTTGCTCTTCAATAGGGATCAACATCTATTTCCAGTGCTGACCTCTTTGGCCATGATATGATGGATGATTCTCAACTTGACCTGACTGCTGCAGACCTTATCAATCGGATATCTTTCCAGGTACTTTCTCTGCCGCTGTTCAATTATTATTTGCCAAGTTGGAGGCTTTTTTTTTATTAGAACAGAGAGCTGGCAAGCCAGCTAAGGAGAAACCAGATTACATCTTACGGCTTGACCAGCCAACTGAGATGTCAAAAAACAAAGTATCCTTAAGGTCATGGGGCAAAATGATAATGTCCTTTACTCAGCAAAATGTATTCATTGACCTTTAGTTGACTTCCCTTTGTTTGCATCAGAGCTTACTATTTCTCCAGACAGCGAATGTCAATCTTAAGATGATTTTAATTTAGGATAACATGCATTTAAATTTCTCTCGAAGCAACTGCAAGTTTAAAAGAAAAAAAATTATATACATGGCTCATGTCCTACCTTGGTTTTGCAGGCATCACAGGATATATCCTCCCTTAAGAACATAGCTGGAGAAACCGGGAAAAAACTGACATCTTTGGCTTCCAATCTCATTAACGATCTTCAAGATAGAATCCTCTGAGTTCACGAAACGAGATTACTTATACATGTTCAAAGGCCAGACTCTTTTATCATATAAGATTGATGCCCATATGAGGGATTCTGCCTTGTCCACTGTACCAACTTCATTTCATTTTTTCCCCCCATTAGAGAGTACATTGATCTACGGTTCTCAGCTGCAGTTCATGGAGCTACAGAACCATTCAAGAATGCTGTTTATTTTTGTTATTATATATTTGTAAGTCCTTGAGAATTTCGTTTTGCCTAGTAAACTGAGTGGTGAATGAGTTCCTGATATCTATGAGCAAATTAGTCCGTAGTTTTTATCGCTAACGTTTGCAGGTCAATGCCACAGACAAATCTTGGGTTCTTTATATCATCCGGCAAGTACCAGGAACTAATACAATATCCGGAGTTAAATCCCAATTTTGAGCCATTAGCGTGTCAGCAAAGTCATTAGCTTCACTTTTGGGCGTTTTCTTAACGCATAAATCGTTTTTTAAACAACCAGTATTCTACTTCATGATGATCACAATTTGTGGAACATTTAATCTTAAAAGGTATAGCATAGCACCAGAAACATATAGAGACTATCATGATCTCCAAATCTCAAATACAACTAGCAGTACCTGCAGTCTGTAGCTAATTAGACCACACACACATAGTACTACAAATTTACTTTATATCGTGAGACATAATGCCTACTTATTAGTAACACACACATATATAACAGGTAGATACTTCTTATTCCAAATCTCTCAAGGAGCATCGTTCAAATGCCCATCACCCTCTCCTTTACCACCACTAAGGTGGCCATGGCCGCCGGCACCGTAACCACCGCCATTTCCAATCCCCTGGCCAACGCCGCCGCCGCACCCACCACCACCAAGCCCCCCACCAACCCCAATTCCTCCACCTGTGCCACCACCATAGCCAATGCCATGCTCTCCACCTCCTCCATATCCAGTTCCACCACCAATTCCTCCCCCTGTTCCTCCACCATAGCCAATGCCATGCTCTCCACCTCCTCCATACCCAGTTCCACCACCAATTCCTCCACCACTGCCATAGCCACCTATACCACCACCACCAAAGCCACTGCCAGCACCGCCAAACCCACCACCTCCAAAACCAGGCATGAGACCACCTATACCTTGCCCAGGGCCATATGGGAATTGGCCTTGAGTGAGGCGGGCTCTACTCACACCCAAGAGAAACAAGAGTGCAATACTAACAAGTCTAGTGGTAGTAGAAGTAGTAGTAGCCATGAGTGAATTCTTTGTGCTGAGGACTTGGATAGGAGGAACTATATATAGAGGTAGTGGAGGTTTGCATGTTGCATGGTTTGCTCATGACTTGTTGCTTGTATCATTTTCTAGGAATTAAACGGTTAAATAGTCAAGAACTACTCCCAGAAAAGTTAACCATTGGTCTATTTTCTTTCTATAAGATGCAAGTTTAGGTGTTTATCTTGTGAAGAACTGGCAATTCCTTAGATGAGTTAAAGTTCTATCTAATTCAAAGTGGAACCATATGTGGAAAAGAAAATGTACACAAGATAGACGTAGAACTCACGAGAAACTCTGTGGAATAAGAGAATCTAGCTACTGTCGTACTAAATCCAAGGGAAGTGGTTCTAAAGTCTAAAGTAACTCAACAACTCCTAACAAATTTTTCCTCAATTGAATTGAGGCTATAAGATGATCATAAAGACTCTTACTAACAATTGATGAGTTGATTTCTAATTATCAGAGTGCCTTCATTAACATGAGATATATAATGGACAACACAGTGAGTGCTTATGAAATGGTATTTGAGGTTACGAAGTAGAAAAATGAGGTATCATGTTAAAGTTGGATTTTGAGAAAGTATACGATAAAATTAGATGTGATCTTTTGGCTGAGGTTATTCACTAGAGAGGGTTCCCAGTGAAGTGAGTTGATTGAGTGATGCAGTTAGGGCTGTTAAAATAATCAAACAGGCTTAAGCTCAGCTCGAAAATGAGTCGAACTGAACTTAGTCTTTAAAATAAACTCGACAAATAATTTTAAACCAAGATTGATCATAAGCCGGTTCAATCAAATAAGCTCTCACTAAGGCTCGAAATGATAATATATATATATATATATATATATATATATATATAATATGAGTAATATTTTCTATACTATACTATAATTTTATTATATTCTAAGATTTACTAAGTGTATTATTGTTTACTCAAATTTTATAGAGTTTAGTTCTAAATTTTAATTCTATTCATTTATATTTTTGAATTAGGCCTTACTTTTAGCTTAATTCAAGCCTAATTCAAGTGATTTAGTTAGTATGTTTTGATATTGGTGTATAGATTTGGTTAGTATGTTTGGATCTGTATAGAGTTTGGTTTTCTTGGTTGTGTGCAATTTATTTTGAGCAATTAGTCTAGTGACCAGAACGATCACTTGAATGAAAACTACTGATGATTTGTTGAGAATATAAATGCAGCGCAAGGGAAAAAGGAATAGTGCCTAAGTATACAATGATTATGCACATAGTATAACTCTGCAACTGCTAAAGCCTTTTATTGAAATGGAAACTTAGCTTTAACTTAGCTTAAGTTATCGTCCATAATGTAAGGATAACAACACCACTCTCAATGTTTGTGATTGAATAAAGAACAGGCAAGCATCTTGACAGTCTTCAGAAAGCTCTCTTCTCATATGAAACTAAGCCATGCACCCCTCCCTCAACTTGAGCAGCTCCTGTGCGCACCTGTAACGGAAGACCAGCATAGCTACATTTTTAGCCAACTTTGCTTGTCGCGTTGTATGGTCACAGAATTTTGGTTCAGAACAAGATGCAGATATCATCACACAACCGTGGAAAGATAAAATTTAAGAGATGAGTTTTAAGTCGTACCTCAAATCTTAGCTCCTCTGATCGTAAAAGATTGTGAGCCGACTGCAAAGATGATGCACCAAGATCTTGAAATCCTTGCTTGACAGCTTGCATGGTATAGGGAATGAACTTCAAAACAGAGCCTTTGTCTGCTACTGCTCCAACAACCCCCTGAGCGACTTTCAGCTTGAGAGTGTCGCCCAAATAGCGTGCATCACTTCCCTTCGTCATAGCTTCAAGTGATCCCATACCTCTATATTTTTTGACCCGAAAGCCATTCTGCAAAAGAAAATTGTAAGACTACAGAAGTTCTATCAAAAAACCTCTAAAACTATTTGTGTGGAAGAAATCCTCAACTGAGTATTAGAAATTTCAGAAGGACAGAACACAAAGATGAAGATCTAAAAATACCATTTGCTCTAGAGGACTTATTCAAGAGTTGTAAAAGATATAATAAGGCCTTAAGAACCACAAACTAGTATTTTTTCTACATCAATAATCAACACATAGAAAGCTTCGACATCAATGAACTTGACTAGTCGATATGTGGCAATACAATGTTATACATAAGAAAATATGATAGTTCAAAAACCTAGTTGTGATAAATCTAATGTTTTACAGGCCTTACAATTTCCAAAAAATAATCGTGTCATTGTACATAATGTTAATTAAAACAGCTTTGCATCATTATAGATAGATTTACAGCATAAGGTACTATCAAAGAAAGAATAACTCAAAATACACTCGAGTATATTAAATAGGCACATTAGGTAAAAATTTCAAAGTAGAATATCTTCCTTCTAGGAAAAAATAAGGGTCTCAAATAGAATTACCTTATATTCATATACTCCAGGTGCCTCAAGACTGCCAGCGAGGAAACTGCCCATCATAACGGTAGATGCCCCTAGCACCAAAGCTTTAACAATATGTCCCGAATTTGAAATCCCACCATCTGCAATAACCGGCACACCGTGGTCCTTGGCAAAAGATGCAACTTTGTACACGGCTGTTGCCTATCAGGTCATTGTAGACACAAGTGATTATCAAACATCACAGTCCACCCACTCTAAAGAAAACCAAGAGAAAGACGCAAAAAGCGGTGAGCTAACCAATTGCTTCACAAAGCAGTCATCCCCACTACTTGCATAAAAGGCAGTTTGGAAGAAAGGCCCATTTATATATTAACCAGTAACTGATTTCTAATAAATCTTCACTTTCTACTCAACAAAAGAATCAAAGATTTTAAGACAAAAAAGTTATTCCAAGAACAGTATAAGAAAAAATCTAATAGAGTCAGACAACATTACATCACTAAATAATCTATTTTGCATAAGCTAGTACCTTTATTCCATAATTATCGAGTATATTTCATTGCAGTACCAAGAAACTAGTTCAAGTGAAATAAAAAAGAGTAATGAATTATATTCTCACCTGTCCTCTACCCACTGCACAAACCTCCTGAGTGGTGCAAATAGAACCTGAGCCCATCCCCACCCTCAATCCATCAACTCCGGCCTTTACCAGATTCTGAGCCTGTGCGATCGTGACAACATTCCCACCAATAATATCCAGCTCCGGATACAAATTCTTCGCATATTTGATCATCTCAATCTGATACGAAGAGTTCCCCTGAGAGCTATCCACCACCACCACGTTCGCCCCGGCCTTCACTAAATGCTTTAGCCTCTCCTTATCCTCCTCCCGGGTCCCTATCGCCGCCCCGACTAAGAACTTCCCATCCGCCCCAACTGACGGCTTCCCCAGCTTCGGGTAACTTCTTATCCTCTCCACGTCCTTTGCGGTGATCAAGTCAACCACTTCGCCGTCCTCCTCCGCCACCAGCGGCGCGAATTCCAATCCCTCTCTTTCCAAGAAAGCCGCCGCCTGATCAAAATCAAATCTTGCCGACGCCGCGGACTTGGGGGCGGGGCGCATGTACTCTGCGACCGTGGCGTCCTTCTTCCAATCGGAGGCGGCCACGATGCCGAGCAAGTTAGAGGTCGAGGTGCCGGCCTCGGTGACGAAAGCGTAGCCGTCCTCGCCGAGGACGGAGGATGAGATGACGTCGGAGGGGGAGAGAAAAGGGGTTTGAGAGACGAAGGGAAGGCGGCGGGATTTGGCGGCGCGGACGAAGGCGGCTTGGGATGAGGGGGAGGAGTTGGAGTGGACGATAGCGGCGCCGCCAAGGGCGGCCATGGCAGCGGCCATGGAGGCCTCGGAGACGGTGTCCATGGGGGAAGCGACGCAGGGTATAGAGAGGGGGACACGGCGGGAGAGGAGGGTGGAAAGGTCGACGGCGTCGGCAGGGAAGTCGATGAAGCCGGGGAGGAAGATGACATCGTCGTAGGTGTAGGAGACGCCCTGGGAGAAAAGCCGGGAGGCCGAGAAGCCATCGCCACAGAGGTCGAACGATGAGCCGTTCATGGTGGAGATGGAAATGTAGTTAGGGTTTTGATGGAAGGAGAAGGGGAAGGAGAAGGAGAAGGTTATTCAAAGTAAGAAACTAAGAAGATGGAGATCAGATATAAAGAAATAAATTATGTCGATTTTTTGACTATTTTAAATCAGCTAAACAACATAAGAAACTAAGTGCATTCATAACTCTATTTTATAAAAATCCATCATATATTCAAAAAATATTTTCAAATCCAATTTAAAGATTAAGCTCCCTTTAACTTATCTTTTTTAACCAAATCTTGAATTAATTGAGTATCCTATTTTGTAAACATACCTAAAATATTTTAGAGAAAACTTAAAAATTTACAAAGAATATAATTAGTACTTATCATATAATATTTAAATATAAGAAAAATCAAGAAATTTATATTATATTTATATATATATATATATATATCCATATTATTAATTTTTTATAATTTGAATATAACTAAAAAATAAAGATTAAATATATTTTATCTTAATTTAATATATTTATTTTAATAATTTAGGCAGAATTTATTGATTGAGATCAATCACAGGTCCCAAAAAATATTTAATCCAAAACTTACTTCTCTCATGCAAAATAGAGAAATTAATAGCCAAGTTGCTTGCTTAAGATAGATAATATATTTGCTAGTGCACCTTCTATGCTATCCGAGCTGGATCCAATTTACTCTAAATTACAAAATACAAGTGGAAAGCATGGTTAAAGTGAGGAGGATAGCAAGAATAAAATATGGAGGCCTAGGAATATCTCGTAATGATAATGATGGTATCAAGTGAAAGATCCATTGATGAATATTACAGTTTTAATAATATTTACTTAAATATAATATATATTGTTGAATATATATATATATATATGATTGATGTGTTAGTATGTATTTAATAGAACGTATGTATATATATGATTGATACGTTAGTCTGACACCTGCCTGGTGCTGGAAGGTCGAAAGGAGAAGTGCGATAAGCTTTGAATGGAAGCCTGGGTAAAACTCTCATTATCCTAAGGTAGCGAAATTCCTTGTCGCATAAGTAGTGACCTGCACGAATAGTACAATGACTGCCCCGTTGTCTCCGAGACCCAGTGAAATTGAATTCTCCGTGAAGATGCGGAGTACCAACGGTTAGATGATAAGACCCCGTGCATCTTGATCGAATGTGTAGGATAGGTGGGTGGTGGTGACACACAACGACCAATCCTGAATTATTTCAAAATATAAACACATTCTATATTTTATTATTAAAATAAAAAAATATATTAACTAAAAAAATTAGCAAAGAGATTAAAGAAATTTGACAACTTTTAATAATTGTTTTATTAGTTAAAGTTATTAAAATTATTTTATATTAAAATTAATGTACGTCAAGATAATTGCATATAAACTAAAAATATAACAACTACAAATGATATTAAAAAAAACTTCAAAAAGACATTCTAAAATTTAGCTAGGGATGTAAATTAACACCATAAAATCTTTAAAAATAGATAAGTACAATTTAGAGTATTAAAAGAATCCTTTTTATAGAACTAATTTTATCTTCATTTAATTATAATTTTGAGATTAAAAAAATCCCCATAAATTGAATCACCAACAAGAAATATCTATGCATCTAGAAAAATATCAAAAGCAAAATATAAATAATATTTTTAGAAGTGGAGAAAAAGAAAAGTACGCCTCTAACACTCTAATCTCTAGAGAAGAGAAGAATTGGCGTAGCAAAATGATCACCATATGTATTCAAACACCTCAATATCTTCGCCGAATTACCCACGTGTTACTCTAGATCTCTCTTCCTCCGTCCGATCCCCATCAGACGGCTTTAAACAGCCCCAAATCGAACCGTCAAACCCTCCTCTCCCCCGAACCGACCATCCCAGGAAGCGGAAGGTGGTCTCCACTTTCCGCATCATCAACCTCTCCACATTCTTATCCAAATCGATAGACCAAATCTATATCCGAATTCTGATCTCTCTCCTCTCTATTTTTGGCGATTAGTAATCTTTTTAGTTTTAAGAAAAGGAGTAGAAAGATATCTTCTTCCGCTTCCCTAATCGGAGACCGCAGCCGGAGGTTTCCTTATGAAGTATGTGATCGGGCCTTCGTATCCAGTGGAGGATGGACGGCTCCGACCAACCGTGTAAGGTAAAGCTTTTGCCGGTTCGCAGCCACTTCAATTTTTGGCTTGGTTGATGAGTGCTTCTTTTTCTTATTTCGATTTAGGTGTTGTGCATTAAAGGTGTTTGCTTTTTTGTCATCTGAGATCTTATATAAAGATTGGGGTAGAGAAAGAATCAAAAGAATATGGCTTTTCTGTTAAATTGTATAGATATTCGTAATGATCAGTTGGGAGGTAACAGATACCGATTTAATGCCCTTCTCTTTTTGTAGATCAATGGACCAAAAATTGGAGTTGTTCACTTGCCAAGGATACCGATAGCATTAGAATTTCGAGTCATTCCTGCATCTTCCAATCCAAACTTATTTTTCGGTTGGTTGCATATGTCTACATTGTTTAGAGAGAGTTGGGGACTTGCGTTACATCTAGGGTGCTCATAAATTCTTGCGGTTAGTTTGGCTTCTTGTGTTTCAGAGCTCACTTGAAATCATCTTTATATGGTTTATTTTGAAATACACTCGTTAGAAAACGAAGAGGAAGAAAAAGTAGATCCTTTCAAAAACAATGGGAGTGTTAAGATTCTACATATGAGCTTTCTTTGTTATCTAGAGGTGTTATATTATGTTCCTATCTCACTAAACCAAACAATTTGTTTTAAAGATAGATTCTGCATTTGTAGATGTAGCATCTCTTACAATGAGCCAAAAGGGTCCCAAGTTGTTTGCAAGGCATGGTGGCTGGGACAAATGTTTTTTTTTTTTTGTCATGCCTTCTATGGTTGTTTGTGGTTTTCAGTACATTCTTTTTTATCTTATAAAGTGGTTGAGTGATTGATTGATTCACTTGTGAGACTTTCTATGCAATGGTAATTTGTGTGCTCAGTAATTAGTAGGAGAGGCGGATTTCATATTATTTACCATCTATTATCCTAAATTTCTCAAAGTACCACTGAGGGTTGATATGGAATAACATCATAAGATTCATAACAAATCATTTCCATCCAAATTGTATCTGGTTGCTCAAAAGGGATTTATTTATTCTACTGACACTATTACAGCTGCAGTTTTGACGTCTAAAGAATTAACAGGGAAGGTGGTGTAGAATCAGGGATCCAATCTTAAATTAATTGATGATGGCTTTAGTTGGTGCAATCTTTTTATCTAAATCGACCAATTTCTGAGTCAATGTTATCGTAATGAATTGTGTGATCTTTCACAGTTTTCATCTCCCTTTTCTCAATTCGATATACTTTGCACTTTTACTATCAATCTGTTGGAACTTGGAACCTTTTAAGACATCTTCCAGTAATTTTACTTATCAATTCCAGTGCAAGCCCATTTATAAAATGGATCTCAAATAAAACTACCTGTGATTTTACCTCATCCTCTAGCCCATCAGGATTTAGGTAGACATGCCTTGAAATAGTACAATACTATGCCTTTATCCTAATTGATGGATTTAGTATAAGGTAGATCTTTCTCTGACTACCAGCATGCATTTGGTTCTTCTAAGATGCAGCATAAAGTTGACCTACAGGTCCTACAAATCTCTCATCTAAATCATAAATTGTTTCAGTTGATTGAAAAGGAGATGGCATTATCGTTACTTATAGACAACCTGCCTCTATAGGTTTTGAAAAAATATGACTACCTCTGCACAATCACTGCTACTCAAATTTGCCCAAATAGCTATTGTCATTTTCCATGTCAATATATTCTGGTCAAAGATAAACCATTAACTGTCATAACAAATTTCAATGGCGATAAGACTTAGTTATCTATTTCATATCCCAATTACAATGAATCGTGAACTTTGGTTAGTTAAACATATCCCTTTTAAATCTAAATTTTCTTTCATCTTGTTCTTTGTTTAATCATATAAGGCCATGGGTAACCTTATTTGTACAAATAATCTGGAGGTAGCCAATCAAAATCACATTGGTACGAGCGAATTTTTCTCAAGCATGGAAAGTACAAGAAAGAATCTTTGCATCGATACTGGTATTCTATTTGAGGTATCTATAATTTTGAGTGCAAGTTTGGAAAGAAGGGATAATTTGAAGATGGTTGATTTTATGAATTTGTAACTAGTGGTTTCCCTCTCGATGGATTTAATATTTCTTAAGAGTTAGGCTGATTGATGGCTCCAATTGATGGACTTCCACGACACAGTATATAATGTTATTGATGATCAAATCCACTAATATCCATTATTATTTGAGTGAGCTCTGATATTCTCAGGCTATTTAATCTTGAAGAACTATACATGTGATCTATTAATTTGAAGAAGTATATAACTAATGTAGTACCCACCCTCATGATATATTGATCTAGGGATGCGAATTAGAATATTCTATTTATGTGAAATTGTTCTTAATCTAAGCTGCATTCTATTTTAGGACTACTACAAAGTTCTGGAGATTGATTATGATGCAACAGATGATACTATTAGATTGAGTTATCGAAGATTAGCATTGGTGAGTTATCTTTAACTTTCTGGCTTGACCTTCACAATTTTTTACATTCACTAGTAGATAAAATGGGAAAATCCCAAGCATAACAAGCATTAGATCTTTTTGTTCTTTCGTAGAAGTGGCATCCTGACAAGCATCAGGGCGATAGTGCTGTTACTGCAAAATTCCAGGAGATCAATGAAGCTTACAAGGGTAACTTCTATAAGTTCTCCCTTAGTTATGATGAATCTCTTGATTTTCCTTCTCCCCTTGTTGGTTCTTAGCTGTTGGGGCTGCCTTTCCGTTTATTTTCTTGCTTTATGTGGTGTGTATGCATGCACACTAGTACATGTGAGTTTTAAGAGTATTTGGTTTCTATTTGTTCCATATAAGACATTTTGTTCATTTGAAGAAATAACTCTATACATGGTTTCCTCAAGAGATAGCTGAGATAAGTGTTTCGGATGCTGTAATAATATCGTAAAATGGAAAGCCTGACTTGTGTACTTATGAATGTTTGCAGTATTGAGCGATCCAGCTACTCGACTCGAGTACGATATATCTGGTAGTTATGAGATCAATAGGTACACCTTACGGGTAAGGATCTTATCTGATAGTGGTGATTGCAACTACAACTTTGCATTTTTATTATTGATTTGCGGACATCACATTTCTTGTTTGTGATTAATTGCATTCCCTTCGTTTAGGAGTACCTTGCAAGATTCAAAGGAATGATCCTTACCTGCAATGGTCTTGGTATCAGTCACTCAATTTGGTAAGCATCTAAGTTCATTTTATCTTCTGAAGCAAGTATTACTGCTTACAGTGCTTAGCATAGTAGAGCTGGGGCCGGTGTACTGGTACATGCACTTTACTCTTGAAGTACAAACCTCGTATTTATAGTTATTCGATTTCAGGACACAGCAACTGATGGATATGGAGCCGATTGATCGATAGTGCAGGTTCTTTCTGCGTGAACCTTTATCAATTACATCGACTTTTCTTGCACAAAGTTACCTATAGAAACTGACAAGCAGTTTGATCGATGGCCTAAGGATTCTTGTTTAATGTGTCATCAAGCTACAATTCTTCATTTTTCATAAAAGCAACTGTAACTTATTCCTCAGGATGGTCAAAATCTTACAGCATGCCACAATTTGTTACTCTATAATGGAACTCATTCATAACAGCAACCAGTGAGTGTTAATAGACCATACCGAAGAATTCGTGCTGTTTCCGTGTAAAAATGTGATAGTCTTAGTGTAGTTATCATTTTTTTTTGTACCAAAATTTCTTTTCTATGTGAAAGTTATTCACTTCAGCAACGTCCAACTCCACTTGCTGTCATGTGGTCTTTGATGACATTTTCTTACTCTGGACATAGGAATTTCTTCTATTGCGGTGTCTTATTCAATTCGTCAGGCCAGGTGATTTAGAAGGAAGAAAGCTTTGCTTTCCCATTAACTATTATAGTCTATGTAGAAAGATTAGGTAGAAGGTCGACGTCGCCGCAATATGTTATAATTTGAAGAATTCTTCCCTCAAGCATGGCCTAGCAATTCTGGTTTAAAATTATAGTTGACTTTGCTTTCCACGTAATGGTTTGATGTGTTGATTGAGACCTTAGTATTCTTATGATCATGGACGAGGAAGGGCCCCAAACGATTTATTATTTTATAAGATTTATCTTTTTTATTTGGATAACAAATAAGAAAATCATATGTATATTTGGATTTGGGTCAATTCTTTGGGATTCGAAATGCGTAGAATATTTATTTATTTATTGAGGTTTGATTCTATTTTTTAACTATTTAATGTCTCACGAAGAAGAATAAATGAGGAGTTTTTATGTGAAAATTATAATTATCTTGCATTTAAACACTTCATAATCTTATTTGAAAGACAAGTTTACCCCTGCTTCAAATTACATAGCTCCTCCAAAGCACTGCAGTGAGGAGGGCAAATTCGGAATAGGAAAGAGAAGAGAATCACAATCCCTAATTCTAGTAGGGAGATTCTAATTATGCGAGGCGACGAATACCCTGATCTGGTCGAGAAATGTGATGTCCTGCGGCCGGTCCTTCCGCTTAACGTATCCCTTCGCCTCCGCGTCCGAGTAAGCCCCGAATCCCAGCTCCCCGCTCCTCCTCCACAGCTCCGCAGCGTAGCTCCGGTGCGCGAAGTATGCCTCCACCTCCACCTCCAGCTCCACCTCCTCCTTGCCGTGGAATACGACGACGGAGATAGGGAGTCGCTCGTAGTGGCCCCTCGAGACGCCCTCGAGCTCGTCGAGGCGGGCGAGGGCGCGGGAGGAGACAGCGTAGAGCTCGCCGGAGACGCGATTCCCGGCGCCGGGCAGGTTGAGGAGAAAGGGGACGCGGTATGGCCCGCAGACGAGGGGGAGCCGGCCGGCGGTGGCGGCTGCGCCGACGAAGACGGCGTCGCCGGAGCAGATCAGGCTCTGGATAAGACCGTGGTTGGAGAAACCTCGCTTGAGGGTCCCGTAGGTGAACACCAGCTTCCGATCCATCGCATTCGATCCAGCCACCATCTTCTTCCTCCCCTCCGATCTAACCCTAGAAGAAAGGTAGGTGTACTCTTCTCTCTTCTCCTTCCTTCTTTGGGGATGGTAGTAGATGTAAGGTGGTGAGTTGCGCTACGGTCTCCGCCTCTTTATAGGACTTGGTGACATCTCTTTGGTTCGCGGAATCGTGGTGTAGAGGGCTCGGAACGAAATGACGATAGTACCCTCGCAATTGTTTGAGCCAATTAAATAATATGGTAATTACAAAGAAGAAACGTGTTCGTTTTTGCCTTCTATTAGGGTAGTTGGGTCGGGTCAAATCTTGGACGGGTTTGTCAATTTAACCCGTTACCGCTTTCAAACATATTCTAATCCATTGAACCTCAAATAAAATATTCCCAAAAATATTTACACGCTAAGCAAAATTTTAAACAAAATAACCACACACACACACACAAAATAAAAAAATGGAGTAAATTTATACTCCATTGTTCTCATCCGCGGCACAGCGGCGAGCGCTCTTGCGCGACTCTCGCCTTCGCCGACTTCCTTTGCCGGAACGCCTTCATCGGGCTCGCGAGATACCGATTCCACCCCTTCCACCTCCCTTCTCCTCCGATTGAACCAGGGGTACTTTCAACCACGACTGACGTCGACCTCGGCAGCACCACTACCTCCGGCTCCTTCGCCCTCGAGAAAGGCCACGGTAAAAGCCACCCCCGCCGCCTCTCCCTCCCCTGTCTGCCGGAGATCGATCCCGACCGCTCGATCACAACCCCAACCGATCTCGACCGCCGAAATGCCGCCTCGCTGTCGATGAGGTTCGTGAGCTTCCCGACCACGCCGATAGAGGAGGCGCCGGTGGATCTGGCGAGATCGGAGGAGGAGCACAAGGAGGGGGAGGTGGTGGAGGGGGAGCATGCGCACGGGCGCACGTTAGCGCAGCCAGGGCAAAGGAGGAGGAGGCGGTCGCGGAGGCAAGTGGGGCAGACGGCGTAACGGGGTTGGGGTTGGTGCTTCCAGCATCGCCATGGCTCTTCCTCTTCCTCGTTCCAGAGAGGTAGCTCCTCCACCGTCGATCTGCGGTCGCCCTTCATCACAGCCGTTGGTTCCTCTTCCGAAACGGTTACCGCAATGGGCGTGGAGTGGAGCGGAGAGGGGCTGACCGTTTTTATACTCTAAAGCGGAACAGTAACGGAGAAGAGGTAACAGTAGCCCTTCGTTTTTGCTTTAAATAACGATGCTGCCACGTGATCAAACGTGGGGATTTCCATTGGTTCGTGCTCATGGACATGGTATGGCTAGCACCAAAACCATTGTTCATGATGGGATTATATTCCCGATGGAACTATAGTTGCTCTATCGTTATATATATCCCCTCAATTTCACAATAAATTTCACTGCAATAATGAAGTGGTAGGGCCTTAGTGTTGAACGCTAATATACATAAAAGTTAGTGATGATTAGATAATTCTTTTTAAACATTGTTAGGCCAGTATTCTTATTATTTGGTTAGGCTAAAGTTTAGTATATTTATTTATTGATAGAGAGATCGTAGATTAATCCAGATAATGGAGTTAATCCTCTCCTACATATGTTGGAATATCATAAAGACTAAATCTTGATACCGTTGATGATTATGTTCTACTTACACTCACGAGGGTATTTTTGTCATTTTGGAAGAGCGTCGTGTCTTATCAAGAATTCCTCAAAGATCACGCGGCCGAGAGATCCCACTCGATCCCAGAGGAGATCGTTTCCGTGTGCGCCCGCCCGCGCTACGATTCCCGGGTTTTAAGGACGGACGGTTGAGATTGCGACCTAAGAGGGAGGAGGGCTGCGATTGGTGGCGGACAGGTCGCACGGTTTACGAGACCATCCGTGGGATCCGGCTTTATTGATCTGGAACACTCCGAGACGTCGGACGAGTGACTGAGTGAGGTGACCCACAAACGGCTGGGCTTCGGAGGTAAACTCGAACGTCTCTTCCCCCCTATCTCTCTCTCTCTATATATATTTCGTTCTTTGCACCCGAAAGTGTGGGTGATGATTAGACCAAGTAAAAGGACCGCTCCTCTGCATCACATGTCAGGAGGGGGAGGGTGGGGCCCATGGCCACACGTATTCTTTGTGAGCGAATATCATGTCAGATAGGTGTATTCCGATTCCGCGGGGTCCAACTCAGTCCGTCGGATCGATTCAAGCGCACCGAAGCTTCTCGAATGCATGCCAGCGTACGTATCCAATCACGTACATACACCTATGATTCTACTCGTTTTAATCGTTCTCTTGGGTTGGGTTGCATATAATAATATCTGCTTAGATTGATCTCGATAAATCGACCTATATCGATTACATAACTAAAGTAATCTTTGTTAAATAAATACTTATTCCGAAAGAAAATTTAGGGTGACTTCGTAATTAAAATGGTAAATATTTAAAGTGTAAAGTGTTTTTTTTCTTCTTCAAACTAGTATTAATTTTAAGGCGTTAAAATAGATAGAAAATATGACAGTAAAATTTTTAAGGGGTAAAACATATTCCGGGCTTCTTCTGGTAAAGTATGTTTTGAATTTTTATGATGTTCAAAGATCAATAAGAAATCGTCAGACAATATACTAACAATATTTATTTTCTTTCAGTTATAGGTGTACAAATATTTTAGAGTGGTCATCTACAGTAATGGAATAATCTAAAACAGAAGATCCAAATGTAAGAAAAAAGGTATCTTTTTAAACATCCAAAATGCTGTGAATTGGTAGTTAAGCCCCCCGGCTTGTTTTGAGCTTAGAGGGGTTATCTGAATAACTAAACATATTTTTATCTTTTCTATATCTAACTAAATTTACTTTAAAAAAAATTAAGACTAAAAAATAAAGTAATTAAGTTCGAGACTTAATCTCAAACCAAACAGAACCTAAGAAACTTAGTCTCACTGTCCCACACAACAAAATTAGTATCATATCAAGGTTAATTTATTACCCACATGTGTTAAATCACTCTACTGATATCAATGGATTTGTTTTTACTTTTTAATATTACAGTTAAATTGCACCAGTTTGATGGTCGATTTATCTGTCCAACTAGACGGGCTAGTCCTTTTTCATAACTATGCATATCATATTAAACAAAAACCTTCACCATAAGTATTTCTTTATTAAAAAAACGTCAATTATATATATATATATATAAGGAATCATTATAAACATTCAAAATAGGTTTGGTTGGTAGTTATTGTTCCACATGGTGTTTCCTATCCCCTAACAAAGCATATCATATGAAGGTCCATCTTAAACTAAGGAAAACCATCAAGGATTCCAAGGAAGGAACGTGATCTTAACCTAATTCTCCAAAGAGATGCTCTAATATTCTATCTAATAATCCTTTGGTGGGTGAGGATAAAACCTCCCATCTCACCAAGACAACCACATTGATCCAAGCTTTCGCCCTGTCATTATATGAGCACCCTCGTGGATTTATTCTAATACGAACTCTTTATTAAACTCTGGACTAAAAATGTCACACTTGTATTCATTTGAGCCCATCATCTCTCTGACATTTTGCAATAACAATCAGCCAAAATGGATTCCCCTCCCTCATTTTAAAAAAGAAGAAAAGCCATTTGCACTTAGAATAATATTTATATCCTGACAGCATAACATATAAAAGGTTACATGCATGGTTATTGATCATCAGTGAGCAGTAGTGCATTACAGTTAAACATAGATCTTCTTGAATGCACACTAATATATCTATCATAGACATCTAATACTGCTCTTCCCCGTTCATTTTTGGACGCAATTATCGCTATGTCCTTCACTTAATGGGCTAGATTCAGGTCATAGGTTTGGTCCGTGATTATAACTTAAGTTTTTAAAGTAGTTTGATGAGTTTATAAAATTTTGTCTTATAAAAGCTTTCACCATCAA
Source organism: Typha angustifolia (assembly GCF_048772165.1). Classification (NCBI taxonomy): domain Eukaryota; kingdom Viridiplantae; phylum Streptophyta; class Magnoliopsida; order Poales; family Typhaceae; genus Typha; species Typha angustifolia. The sequence goes on along the minus strand of NC_133246.1, from coordinate 3,792,691 downwards.
TATAAGCATATTAATATATTGTATAATATAAATCCAGATCATGACAACCTGCATTACAAGTTGAATAAATCAAGGAGCAAATAATGAAGTTTAGCCAATTAATTATCCCACGTGGTACTAGATGTCACGTTAGCTCAACAGAAATCTATGCCAATGTCGTCTCTGGATTTTGTCCAAATTTACTATTCTGAGAGCCATAAGAAGACGATGTTTCCTTCAAGCTAAATGTTATTGAATTAACTTCGTCAGCAGCATTCATACCTACGGAGAGTATAATCGGGCTGCTCATTTAGGTAAGCATAGAATACTTTTTTTTGAGCTCCCATGAACGACTTCTTTTCTCTCCTCCGAGTTGACTTTTATTCTTATTTAACGCATCAGTAGGGTATCAATTGGGTCAGGTTATCAGAATCCGAGTTGAGTCGAGTCCGACTCATAAGAGTTATGATAATACAAATATAAACAATCAAATATAATTTATTTATTAAATATATTATATGGGTCATAATAAAATTATGGAGTGATACAAATTATTTAAATTAATTTAACTTATTTATATTATAAATAAGTTAATTAAGTCATAAGCGGATTGGAATAAATATGACTAGCTTAACCCGTTTACAAAGTCATATTTTTCACTCCAAGCTTTGACTCTCCTTCAAGTGTAGTTTGAATAGCAGGTACCATTTTCATAAAAAAAATAATAATAAATAAAAAGAAGAAAGAAATCGTAGCAACATGTCACGAGTTTAGTTGGTGATAAATCTCATCAAATCTCAACGCAAGGACGAGGTTATCCGACGTGTCGTGCGATGAGATGCACTAGGGATGAATAAATAAATCTATCCACCTCCACTAGGTAGGAGGATTCCCGGATAGTTTCGCTCTCCTATTCCAAGAATCGCGCATGTATTGTCCTCTTTATCGCCTTATCGGGGGGGGAATAAGTTTGTATTCCCCGGCCGCTATCGTGGTGAGTGAGGATTACACGCGTCGTCCCACTTAAGTGGCGGCTTATTCGTTGAACTAGGGGCTGATACTATCTCAAAATATGTGCATTTTTTCTTTCAATCGGCAAATAGTTCACAAATTGATTCTAAATTTTGTATTTCAAACTTAAGTGCTTTATCATCTGTAGTTTAGATCACATTAGATTTTTCATCTAAAATTAACGGTATAAATGATGAATTATTCATATAATTATTAATGCTAATATTCTTCTACCATAAATAAGTTGTTAAATAACTAAACTACTCTTACTATTATTAAATCATACTATAGCTAACACTTGCAACTTTATATAGAATAAATTAAAATCGAGCCAAATCACATAGAATAAACTGTAATTTATCCTTTCAAATTTTATAAACATAAGTATAAGAACACTATCACTCACAATTTCATTGATCTACTATGCTAATATATATATATATCACCAAATATAGGAGACTCAACCTCCTCCAACAAGTTTCACAATTAGAACTAATTAAAAAAAAATCATAACTTGTGTCAAGCTTAGGTTGGATCTATCTCAAGTTTTTTTTTACTCATTTAGATTGTAGAGTGACCAAAATTTGTGGGCATTGGAAGCTTAAAGTTTGGTCCAACAATTTGGTCATCAAAGTACTAGTCAATTGCTTCACATACAAAAAAAAGAATTTCAAACTTTTTCTCCAACAGGGAAGAATAGAATCAAAGTTGACCAGGACTTCCAGATGAGTGGCCTTAGGAACTATTATTTCCAACTATATAATTTGTTTGTTTAGCCTTCCATCTTCTATTTCTTGGTAACATACTATATAAATGCTCCTTTAGAAATATCTTGTCATGAGGTAAGCTAACACATAGCTAATGCCTTTAATTAATGATGGCAATTAATGCCATTGTTCTATATTGCTAATTACCTTGGTTATATTTGCAATTGGATTGGAAATTTATATGGCTACAGTTAGATGCTAGAAAAGGATTGATGGAGAAATAATGCAAAAAAGAAAGTAGGCCATTACAAATAATGAGGACTAAACTAATTGCAGAGGAGAAAGTGAGAGGAGGTTTCCTTGCAATTAACGCCATCTTAGGCTTGACTTTAAGCGGATAAGAACAACGCAGCTCTCTCATCTCTTTCTCTCTCTATCTCCTAAGTCTACAAGAAAGACCCCCTTTCCAAGGAGAAGTTTTAGAGCAAAACAGAGGAGACCCAATTCGCCAAACTGGCGATAGAGCACGAATCCAGCTTCAAGCTCAAGAACAGGAGGAATATGGTGGGCTCTTTGGCTTTCATTTTGGTGAATTGTTTGGTGGATTGGAACTGGGTTCTAATCTGTTTGTGAAATTTTGTTTTTTGTGCTGTTGGATTGGAACAGGGAGGAGGATGGATGGAAGAGGAGAAGAGATGGCCGCCGTGGCTGAAGCCTTTGCTGTCGACTAGATTCTTCGTCCGATGCAAAGTCCATGCGGAGTCGCACAAGAGCGAGTGCAACATGTACTGCCTCGACTGCATGAATGGAGCTCTCTGCTCTCTTTGCTTGGCGTCTTACCATCGTGACCACCGAGCCATTCAGGTACGAATTTGGCTCTCAGTTTATTCGTCAATAGGAAAAGGAAAAAAAGATAGATGGATATGTTGGAAAATAAGATCGTCTTATTCGCAGATAAGGAGGTCGTCCTACCACGATGTTATCAGGGTGTCGGAGATCCAGAAGGTGTTGGACATCACTGGAGTCCAGACGTATATCATCAACAGTGCCCGCGTCGTCTTCCTCAACGAGCGGCCGCAGCCGAGGCCCGGCAAGGGCGTGACGAACACCTGTGAGGTCTGCGAGAGGAGCCTCCTGGACTCCTTCCGCTTCTGCTCCCTTGGCTGCAAGGTTCGCTCTCTCTATTCCCCCCAATCTGGAATTACGTCGAGCAGGTTGTGATCAAGCTTTTCGTACTTTTCCCAACGTGTTTGATGAAATGCTGCAGATAGCCGGAACGTCCAATGGCCACGAGAAGAAAAGGAAGAAAAAGAAGAATTGGGACAAACCAATGACGGCTGCGTCGGACTCCGACGAGTCCTACACGAGCACGAGCCGCGGGAGCGAGAAGAGCAGCGTGGTGCAAAGTTTTACCCCTTCGACGCCGCCGCCGCCGCCGACCGCCGCCGGCTTCCGCAGCGCGAAGAGGAGGAAGGGAATTCCACGCAGAGCCCCATTTGGAAGTCTTACACTGGAATTTTAACTACTACAACAATGTTCTCATATATCCCTATATAGTATGAAACACAAAGTACAAGCAGCTAAGATCCACCCAATCTCCCTAGCTCTCTCTCTCTCTCTCTCTCAGGATTCAGGTATAGATACTTCTTTAGATATGTCATAATAGCTAGGTTTGTGGTGTTTCATATGATTAATATTAGTATAGGAGATCGTAATTGTGAATAGTAAATGTAAATATCTACTCATGAGAAAGAATTAATAGAGGTGTTGATGATGGGTTTCTATGGATGCCATGGAATAAGATGCTATTTTACATTAATGGGTTGTGGTGCTTGCCTACCAATTTTAGCTATTTTTGTTACTATGAATTATTTTTTTTAAAATATTATAATTCTTGTTAGTTTAAGTCAAACTTTAAAACATGGCATTCGATGCACATCAACGTATTAATTTACAGTAAATCCTGAGCATTACTAATTAAACTTTGAAAGGAGGTTGTTTGTTTTAATTAAACCCTATTTACTATTAAAACCTGAATAATAAAACAGCAAAAATGAGTCACGTAACACCTAATCCTGCGTAATTGCCACGTCACGACTTTCTTACGTGTCGCATTATCATTGGACGGCAGGGGAGGACGTACGTGAGACGCCGCCCGCCTTCGTTGACTGATCTCGCTCACATGTTGTTCTCGCCGTCCGATTGGAACCGGACGGATGGATTCCATCAGGTCAAGGTTGTTGGAAGAGACTTGTACTTCCGCACGGCTCTCCTCTACAAACTATAAACTATGGCTTGAAGCATAACACATTGATTATAGAAATATATTATTCCATTATTTAAAGGCTTAAAACTATCAATTAATAAGCCAACATGACATGAGACGTACGTAGGTATTTCGCACATCAAACGACTCCATTTTATTGTTTTTTTAATATCTTAAAAATACTCTAATATTAATTTATAAATAGATACGTATTATATAGATTAGTTTAATTAACTGTAGATATAAAACAAACTTAATTTCAAAATTAAGGTAAAAGTAAAAAAAAAAAGTAGCAGCATTTTTAAAGATGTTAGGTTAAAAATTAAATCAAACTATTTAAAAAAAATTAAAAAAAATAGGGAAGTTGAATATAAAAATAATACTCTTATTAATAAAATTCTCATTGAGTAGACAGTGGAGATGGATGTGGATCACACCAAGTCTCTATATATATATACATATCTTTCACTAGATTCACCACCCAACGACAAAAATATACACGAATATTACGGTTAAAGAGGCTTCTCATTAGCTCCAACTTAAAATAATAATAATAATAATTATTATTATTATTATTAGGGGGACAAATATCCAACTTTATATTATGTGCGTGGCTTATGATGTCATAAGCTATTATAAGAATATTCTCTCTAATTTTTTTTTAAAAAAATAATAAATATTTTAAACTATTAAAAATACTTCAGATATTAATATTTCATTACGACGAACTTACTCTTCTATTTTTATTTTATAATATTAAAAGATGGGGTATCTCTATGTTAAAAAAAAAAATAATAATAATAATAATAATACTTGATAGAATTAAAGTATAATTATCCAAAAGGTGGGTTGGTAGGGCCCATATAGATCACGGGTTAGCTTAATGCCAAAAGTTAATACTATTTTAAGGTTGCTCCATTTTGGTTGCCTGCTTGATTTAATATTGCTTTAATATGTGTCCTGTCACTTGATAGTTGATAGGATTATTTGCACTCTATTTTTCCTTTTTGAATTTTAAATATTTTTTCATACTCAATACAAGATATACACTAATCTTATTATTACTAAAATTTAAAAACTTTTTGCTCAAAATATTTCGTATTTGATATATATATATATATATATATATATATGTGTGTGTGTGTGTGTGTTTATAATTGCTTGTCAACTATTAATTAGAATGTAAATAGTCTTAATTATCTATATAAAAAAATATGGTGCTAATAAACTATTAATTAGTTTAGACGAAAAATTTAAATGATTACTATTTGGTCTAGACGAAGGGAGAATTAAGTACCTAAAATTGAAATAACATGTTAAACTACAGCGGATAAACTATAATTTGTCATATATATATATATATATGATATTGGTGCTAATAAATTCTTATTAGTTTTGAAAAAAATCCTAATGATTATAATTTAGTCTGAATTAGGAGAGGATTAAGTGCCTAAATTTGAAAAGGATGAAACTAATGGAGATTAATTTTAATTTGTGCTTTGTGTTTGTGTATATATATATATATATATATATATATATATATATATATATATATATATATATATGTACATTGGCAAAAAGGTGTGTGAGTGGAGTTAGGTTGATGGGCACCAATTGGTTTGAGGAGTGATGATTAGGCATGGATGCTTAAAAAAGTGGTGCAATTGTTGAGCAGTTGGAAGCCAAGTTGCTGAAGGTGACATCCTTCCTTTCTTTTTGTTCATCTTCTCTTTTTCAAAAGGAATTGGAAGCCAAGTCCCTGACACAGCTCGCTAAGCTAAGCTAGAGGTGCCAAATGAGATGAACATGACCTGGCTCAAATACTTTTGGAATCGAACTCGAACATGAGCTAAGATGCTAATTCGATTTTTCTGGTTCGCCTTATGTTTGAACTCGGTAAATTGAAGTCGGTGCTGGCTGAGAGCAAACCCTAGCTTGATCATGTTCCGCTTGTTAATACTTCTCTACCTTATCGGTAGAAGTGATCATTATCGAACGGGCCGAACCAGATTCGAGTCGGACTTTTCAGGCCGATCAGATTTAAATATTTTATCACGATCCAACTCACTAATCACTCGAATCAAATCAGATTCGAACTACGCTAGAATATAATAGCATATTACCGTGCACTAGCTCATGCGATATCAGACCTAGCATAATAAGCTGAATTTAAAATTGAGTTGCTCAATGTAGAGGCGAAAATGCAGCTTCTTGCATTACTTACGGAGCAAGTGATAACAACAGTACTGGTTATTCCAAAATGACTGTTTCTAAGGTTTATCAACCCACTGAAGAATTGAGAAGATGCATTGGATGTGTTGGAAATATTTGTTTTCCCAGGTTTGCAGATCTTTCCTTGTCTAGAGAGGATTTGATGACTAATACTAACTTAGGGTTCCACAGCTTTCCCAAGGGAGCAGATCTACTTTCATATTTGTATGTTAAGCTGTGAGTAAGCCATCGGAGCCTTCATGTGTTCTTCTATTTCATGTTATTTGTTTGTATTTAGCAGAGCATGTTGCAGTAGTGTTAGAGCTCCCTCCGTCAATTTACTAGAAGTGTGATCTCTGGTAGAATTTTTACCTGGATATTGTTTTCCTATATCACCATTTCCTGAATACCACTGTTCTGTATCTACTAATTTTATGTTTAAGTATTGATATCTACTATAATTTTTATATTATTTACCATATTACATTAGTTTTTATCAAGTATATTCTAGAATTATCACGTTAATATATTATTTAGTTCTTCTTTTTCGATACCCTTCGTATCTGTTTATCTTTCTAAGATAAAGAGAGATAAGAGGATAATAGGAACACTAAAAAGTCTTATAACCGGTTCAAAATGTGATTGCCTATATCTAAATTATAATTTCTAAGTTGTCGACGCTATTTAACTGAACGTAATGTATATATTTTTATATTGATATCTTTTTATAGTTAACTTGAGGAAAGTTTAATTAAATGAATGCCTTCAATTAATTTTTAATTACTTACATATATCTCTCAATTGTTTAAGGTTGATTTAAACTAAAATTTGATTATTAAATGATATATCCTATAGAAGTATTAAATTAATTCTATCTCCTATAAAAAGTAAAGAATCAAATTTAAATTAAATTCTATCTCGTATAAAAGTAAATAATCAAATTTAAATTATCTTGTATTAAATAATATATCATGTTAATTAAGGTGAAATTATATCCATCGTAATTATAGCCAAAAGAGAGAGAGAGATCGAAGTATTTGTGTACATTATTGGCAAAAGAAAGGGGTAATTCGCATAGAAAAGAAGAGCAAGAGTAGAATCATAGATAACGTAAAATGGAGGGGTTAAATAGAAATTTCTTTTCTATTAAATTTACAAAAGAGTCCTCGACATTGGTGTAAAAGTCCCTTCCACAAAATAAACCCGGTTTGTTTGTGATAGGCTCATCTCCACGCCCATCCCATCATCATCCCCTTCTCCAATCTCCTCCAATGGAGTCTCTCCTCCTCCTCTCACCCTCCTCTCCATGAAGCATTTGGCGGCGACGATGGCTCTCCCATCCTACCTCCTCCTCCCTTCCTCCCGCTTCTCTCCTCTCTCCCGCTCCATCTTCGCGGCGCCCACGCTCCCCCTTCCCCTTCTTGGTCGCAGCCCCAATGGAGTACAGCAACCGACCGGGTTTGGGAGACGTTGGGGTGGTAGTTGTACAGCTCCCCGGAGCCGGAGTCGTGGGCCTTCCATGGTTTTCGGTCTTCTGGGCGGAGACGAGGTGGGGAGGGATCCGTGCAGCGAGAGCGAGGGGGAGGAAGAGCACGACGAGGAAGAGGAAGAGATGATGGCATCTGTTGCTCCTGAGAGGTGGGATGTGTTGGGTCTTGGCCAAGCCATGGTATGGACTTGTTTCAGCTCGGGTTTCTTGCATAATTCCTTATGTTAAAGTGTGCTCCTTTGATGCTAGCGCTAGGTCATGGCAGCGTTTTTTATTCCAATTAACACGATAATGCAACTTGTTATATATGGAATTGTAGAAAATAATGAGGAAAGGACAGTATTGTGCATGATTTAGTTAAGAAGACTTGGTATATTTCAATTTGATCCTATTCTAGTTTACACTACATGTTGAGGTGTTGTAGGAACTAGGAAGTACTTTGTCATAATTTTAAACTTCCAACAGCTGAGCTATTCTTGCTCCACATTGTCTCGCTTTACTTTCTGCTTATTTACATGATTCTGTTAGGTGGGAATTGTAGATTTTCTTTCTTCATAGGTAAATCTGTACAGCAACATAGTCACTAGTAAGTAGTTGATGAACATGGTCACTAAGTTCAAGCTATCATTAAGTTCTATATATATCTTTTTTTACTTGGATTGATATTTTTTTTATCAATATCGATGTTATATATGAAACCACAGAGGTGATGATGTAGTTCTCTTGTTCCATCAGGTTGATTTTTCTGGCATGGTTGATGATGAATTCCTGAACAGAGTAGGCATAGAGAAGGGTACACGGAAAGTAGTTAATCATGAGGAGAGGGGTCGCGTATTGCGGGCCATGGATGGTTGTAGCTATAAGGCTGCTGCTGGAGGTTCTCTATCCAATACATTAGTAGCTTTGGCAAGACTTGGTAGCCGGTCAATCGGTGGTCCTGATGTAAATGTTGCCATGGCGGGTAGTGTGGGCAGTGATCCATTGGGTGGTTTCTATAGGTAATACTAATTTATTTTGATTGTTATCAATGTCTACAAGATATTCTGTATGGTGCTTTCTCTACATCTTGAGATTGTAATCATCTAGCCTGAATGCCTTCAAATTAAATTACTAGGAATATTTGTGTTATATGCATGTGAAGTTATGCATTCTGAAGTTATTTTAAAAACTTTCTCTTGTCTCTCTTGCCACCCACATACCTCATTCCACAAACTAATAGTTTTCCCTCAAATTTTTTTGCTCAATTTTCCCAATTGCCTCCTCTCTCCTACCACCTATTTAAACCATTTCTTAATAAGTATGCTTTGCGTAATTGCAAGAAATGAGAATGCTTTAATTTAAATTTATATATCAAATCAAGAGTTTCATTTTTTATTTGTATTTTATCTGTACTTTATGTCACATCTAAAATAATTATAACATTCATATTCTAGTTTACAATCAAGTATTAAATTACCTACTCTAGAATTTTAAGAGTAATAATAAGAATAACCATCCCTTAATCAAAAATCAAATGGGGCCTTAGAGCTTTTACCAGACAGGAGCATGTTTTTGAATCAAATAACTGTGTTAGTGTGTTTTCCTGTCTTATTATGAAATGCTTAGGATTGATAGCTCCTAGAAGGTGTCTTCCTAGAATAAATTTTGTTTCTTCCCCTGCTATTTGGTGTCAAAGATATTGAAGAATGACTATACTAAGTGGCTGAATTTATAGATATATCTTTTGAACTTTCAGGGCGAAATTACGTCGGGCAAATGTTAATTTTCTATCTAGACCTGTCAAAGATGGGACCACTGGAACAGTTATTGTTCTTACTACTCCAGATGCTCAACGAACTATGCTTGCATATCAGGTCTGCTCCTTTATAAGTAACATCTTGTTCTAAGTCTGTTAAGTTTTATTAATAATCTAAATGAACTCAGCTGCATAAAGTGGTCACACACATACAATTATTCAAGTATTATATTGGCACATGGTTGTCCAGATGCTGGTAGTGCAAACAATTTTACTACCAACAATTACCTTAGTATGTCATTAACATGTTTGACATGTACTAGATAGCCATCTTATGCCTAATTAGGAATTTAGGACTACTATTACATTATTTAACACCTTGTTGATGTACAAGAATTTCTTGACCATGGTGACACGAACAAGAAAGTTATGACATTATGTCTTTATTAGATGCCCATTATTTTTTTCTTGGAAGCAATTGTTTCATTGATTGTTCTGAAGCGTCCCTATCCTCAGTGACTCTTCATATGGACTTGCCAAGGACAATAACTCCTCACTGAACTTACTGTTGCAGTCTTGTTAGAAGCCCTTGCTGTTTTATGATTATTGACCTAATGATTTCCTCTGCATATTCTTCAAGGGCACTTCTTCTACGGTCGACTATGATCAATACTTGGCTAGCATAATCTCTAAAACAAATATGCTAGTCATAGAAGGTTACTTATTTGAACTGCCTCACACAATCGAGACTATCAAGAAAGCCTGCGAGGATGCTCACAGAAATGGTGCACTTATTGCTGTAACGGCATCAGATGTTTCCTGCATTGAGAGATGTTATGATCATTTCTGGTAAGTTCATGTACATATTTTTCACAGGTATATTGCTCGTACAAGTTGTCAGTCTTTTGTTCTGAGATTACACAGTTCTTCTTTAAGCTTATATCAAAGCACAGATTCCCAAGCCTCCTTTCATGATTTCATCAAACAGTGAAAGCTAGCAAAGGAATCACTAATTACTTGTCCAAGAATGTTCTACAACTAGAAGTGATTTGCCTTGACTTATCAATTCTTCAACAGAGATTTCCTACTTCGATATGTTCTGCCAAGAAGAAACCTGTGGATTTTTTTCAATATATTTGTATGAGTTCTGGCCCATTTTGTCTTATATCACCAAGTGCTTCTTTTGTGCATAATTTCTCTGTTTCTGCATGTGTCTCAACTCCTCATTTTAGTGCATGTCGATGAAACGTGAATTGAAACTTACCAGCTTATCTCAAAAAATTTATTCTGAAGGGACATCATAGGAAACTACGCAGACATTCTGTTTGCCAACAGCAACGAAGCAAGAGCATTTTGTGACATGACCTCAAAGGAGAGCCCCATGTTAGCTGCTCGCTACTTGAGCCATTTCATTCCATTAGTGTCAGTCACTGATGGCCCACAAGGCTCGTACATCGGTGTCAAAGGCGAAGAAATATACATCCCTCCGTCTCCATGCATACCTGTGGATACCTGTGGCGCAGGTGATGCATACGCTTCAGGTATTCTCTACGGTATTCTTCGAGGGGCCTCAGACTTGAAGGGCATGGGTATGCTGGCCTCGCGAGTGGCAGCGGTGGTGGTAGGGCAGCAGGGTACTCGCCTTAGGGTGCAAGATGCCTCCAGGTTGGCGGAATCATTTGCCTTTCATCTTGATAGCTTAAAGATGTGCTCAGATGTAGGATCAGATCATATCTCCAGCTTATGATTCTATGGATGTAGGTTAAGTTTGCATGATTCTCATTTGACAAAGAATTTCTAGGTGTTGCATTATAAACATTGTTTGTTAGTTCATTAGGAAAAATGCTCAAAAGTATTTGAGGATTGAGAGGAGGGAGAAGGAGCATTGTGTCTGTTGTATCGACAGGACTGCAGTTAGAAGGGCTTCATGTAACTCGAACACTTAGTATTGAGAAATGTCAAAAGACTTTTGTCTGTCTTCATTGTTTGTAATATCTAAATGGCCCTTTTACCATCATCTTGTAATGTAGAATGACATATTTGTTGTATATATAGCACTTATAACTTGTTAATCAAATAAGAAGAACTAGTATTGAGTTCTTATAATACTAATCCAGGGAGGGGAGAGAGGGTAAAGTACTCTGTTTTAAGGCTGAAGTGGGATAAAAATAAAATACAACTAAATACGCGATTATTGGAGCATTTATACTAAACCCCGAGTGCAGAAAATTCCCTCACCTTCCTTCTATATAATTATATATATATATATATATCTATTTATTTATTTTTAAAGAATGATTTAATGAATATTATAACTTATGCTGGTTTATTTTAAATTTATTAAATATTAGATGGGAGTATCAATAGTTATCATATTATTCTCTCCTTGATTCAAACAAAATAAATTTATTTTTCTCTTCTCTTCTCTTGATTACATCTAAATAAGATAAGAGAAAGTTATTTTATCTTCTCTGCTCTCCGTCCAAATAGAATGTAAATTTTGTATCAGTACTAACGCCTTAGAAAGCATATAGAATCTTTGCAGTCTATGAGTGTTGGTAACTTTGACAAGCATCAGTTTCTGTCTTGACCTTCGTCAACCATCATTGACGTTTTAGTTGCAGAACAAAACTTGGTAAACAGAAACACAGACAAATACACAAGAGCAACATGTTTATATACTAAAGAAACTACGCCGCCACCACGAAAACTGAAGGTAACATACCACTGAGTTCTAAGGAGCATTGAGATTTATGGCCTTTTCATATGTACAAGCAGCCGCGGTCTACACTCTGAACTGAGAGAAGAAAGAAAAAGACATCTATATGGTTTATCTACATATGGAAGGGCTTCAAAGCTGCCTCAAACTGAGGCGACAATTCACAAAGAACCTGGCGATTCAAGCGTTGGTAAAGTCTCTGAAGAGAAGCAAGGATGTGTTTAGACAGGGCCTCTCTGGCAAAAACTGCTCCGTCTTAAGAACCGAATTGGCCTTCTCTTTCTCGATGCCAGGGAGGCCGAGAGATAGAGAGAGTGACACAGACAGATCATCTCGATCACTCTTCGCAGGAGCAACCATCTCCAAATGAGATTCTTTTTTGTTAACCAAAGGGAAAAGTAAAGGCAGAACTTCCTTCTCCGATGACTTCTTTACACCGAGAGCTAGTTCAAGATCTGGAGTTTTGGATTCTAGTGCCTCTTCGTCATCTGAAGATGGAACATGTATAGCATTGTCAAATATGGTGCTCTTGGCAGGGCAGCACAATCCTGCAGGAAAGAAATTTCTATTAGCGCCTTCTATATTTTTTGGCATCACTACTGCACTGTGCACGTCGTCTGTATGTTGCCACCGATCCATATTGCTGTTAAACAAATTGCCAATTCTTGAATTGGCCTTTATCTTCTTGCATTCCGTCTCATCTTCATGAAATATGAAATTTGCCTTTCTGTTCCAAAAGTTCTCATTAGTGCTCTTTGCTGTCTCACCAGAAGCCTGTGATACTGTTTCGACTGAAGACGACCGTGACCGTTTCTTGTTTGGCTTATACTCCAAACTGACATGGTCCCTCACCGTGAGGTTTTCCTGCTGGTTGCGATACAAGGGTTCTTCACATCTCATAGATATCTCTTTCTCCCTCACTTTCTCAATGTTACCTTTGCCTTCTCCGCCTGCTCAACAGTCAGGCAAAAGAAAATTGAGTATAACTACTTTTGATAGCTAATGCGCACCAAATCTGGGAAACACATTACCTTGTGCAAAATCTGGAGAAATCTCTTTTGCGGATAATGCACCATTCTGATGAATCTGTCTTGAATTTTCAAGACCACAAGATGGGGAGACAGCAGCCACACCAAATTCACTTTTACTCACAATGTTCTGCAAGCAGAAAAATAAAAGATCAAGCTTGATAAAACCTACAAATACATTTTTCACCGTCATATTATTAAAGCAAGCAAGTTATTGTCATATCTTTCTTCTCAACTTGCATACGAACAATCAAAGAAACAGTTCTACTAGTAGAGACTCAGAAATCATGATCTATAAACAGTTGAGTATTGAGCTACTACTTCATATGCCTTGCACCTAAACACCATTCTCTTTTTTTGTCATTTTGAGGGCAAGATGGTCTGAAATTAACATTAAAAAATGCTTTTCCATGGTGAGCTAGAACACACATTTGTCTATCTTGTGGCATGGTCTATGTACAAGCTTTCACCAGATGATAAAAACAAAAGGTATCTCATGCACGCTTTTTTCTACACAAAGTGTGCAGTTAATATTAGTTAAGAAAGTGATAACTCCATACAGATCTCTAATGTGATCAAAGGAGAAGAAGAGTACCAGGTCGATACAATAGGCTCCCTGTGATGTCTGCACCTCTTCAGCACTGATCTGAAGTCCAGAACAAGTATCAGGTGAAGCATGTAGCTCAAGTAAGCTTTTCAATGGCTTGTTCACAGGAAATAAGCAAGAAACTGGTTCTGAAGGTGCCTGACGCACAGTTTTTTGATGAAAAGGCGGATTGATTGCATTCAAGATCCTACCATCAATACCAGAAGCCAGGAAAGGCTGAGCATCCACATACGCACTTGACTTTTCAGGCTGAGGCTGCTGAGCATTCAAGATCCTACCATCAATATCATTTCCACAAGATTTCTCATCTAGATTCCCATCTGAATTTTTTTTCTCACAAGGAAAATCATCTGGAGAAGCTAAATCTTGAGCGATGGAATCTAAATTCAACTTTGATCCACAAATTTTCATCTGGGAATTAGATGGGCCATTTAAGCATCCTTTTCTCCTTGCTCTAAAGATACCCCAGAGAAAAAATAACCTGTTCCAACCTGGAAAGGAAAAAGGTTATCTTTTAGAGAAGAATTCAGCATGCCAAGTGACCAAAAGATGCTGGTAGGCATTTAATGCAAGTTATCAATGTTAGCTCTTACGCTGGGAATTCTCTTGTAACTTATTTGATGGAAATATAAGAAGCTCAATACTGTTGATGTTTCCTCTGAGGGCTAGATCATTTTCAAGCATATTGTCCAACAGCTTTAGGTAAATTCTTTCGTAACTGTATCAGAAGAGAAAAATGCAGTCAGCCAACCAATCCTGATGTATGAACTACTAGAGAATTACAAAGGTAGCAAGCTCACAACTATACCTATCAGTATCCTTGGCAAAGAAATAAAGAGCAATATTATCATCTTCTGGCTTCTTCCCCTGAAATTGCGAAGGCCACGAGCTAAGACGAGGGACTTCCTCTAGTCGGACTCTGCTAGGAAATTGGGTAACTACTTCAAGCACTTTAGGTGATGCACAACTTGACAAATGAGCTTGAATTCCATCATAGATTTCAGGAAGTGTCCCAGCTCTTAGAACCTCAAAACTCCCTCTGCAAATAAATAAAGAAATAAGGATAAGAGCATTACAACATCCTTACATTTAGGGTAATATTAAAAGTTGCCCTAACTGATGAAAATAACTAGATATCTAGAATGCATCCTTTGAACTGAAAATTTAGAAGAGAAAGATATCATACTGCCAGATGAATTCATGATCTGGAATAACCACAGCTCTAAATGGATTTGAAAGAGAAGAATGATCAATTTGAGGCGAATCTGTCCCATTAGGAACATCCAAGGTTTTCGTAGAAGTTTCAGTCAAAGTAGTGCCTTTAGGAAGGCAAGGGGATTCCTCTTGATGTTTCGCTTGCTGCACATCTGTCGCAGGCTCAGCATTTCCCGACATATTTTTTTGATCAGATATTCCATTTACATGCAAATTCTTCTCAGAATTTGAATTTGCCAGTAAATTTCTAGAAACTAGTTCACAGCTCACATCAGCCCTTGATGCAGAATATTCCTTAGATTTGTCTGACAATATACTCTTTTTCCGCTTTCTTGTCTCTGACATTACTGCTGCAGCAGCACTTTTCCACTTATTGGAACTCTTGGTGATCCCTCTTAAACTTTGCCCATCAGATGACTTACTGATAGAAGAATCACGAAGATTGTCAGTTGGGCATAACTGTGCAGCGTGACCTGCTTCATTACACTTATTACAGCATAATATTTGACCAACACCAGGAACCTCCCGTTTTGTACTAACAGAATTGCCTGGAACTTTGTCTTTATCACCTCGATGGGATAATCCTGCAAGCTGAGGCACACTGTTTCGCAAAATGGTATCAGGAACTCTGCGTTGTTTATTGGTTGCACCGGGACTAGCAGAATCAGCTTCCTTTGGAACAACTTGGCGTGTGTCTTGTTCCAAATTGCACCTTTCATAACTTCCAGATGTATGTGATGTCTTCTTCATTTCACTACATCCTGAGAAACCACAAAATGGCAAAAGGTTATTTTAAAGTAAAATAGGGAGCTAACAAAAGGTGAAATACACATGACTACAAGTCCAATGCTTGGGAGATCAGTTACCTAAATTATTTGTACTATCCAGTCCTCTCTTGAAGCTAACTAAGTCTGCCTTAGACTTACTGACAAAATCTTTATCATGATGAGGAATCTTCAGGTCCAGCTTCGGAATAGAGCTGCCAGTCTTTGCTGATGGACTAACAAGGGGCCGATCTAGAATAAAGGAGTTATTCTTATCTAACATCTTCACTTCGTTTACTGGTTTCAGTGCTCGAGAACTCTGAGCTCGAGGCAAATTAAGAAGCTTCTTTTGTTTTACTGATTCAATGTTGGAATGGCCTGAATTCACACTCTTAAATGATCCAGACCTAATTAATTTCCTGACTGATGCTCCCTCTCTGGTGTTTGTGGAACCAAAATCCCGTGTTATCCGTTTCTTATCAGGAACGTCTCCGATCAACTGTTTGACTCTTGGTTTTGAATTCAAATTGTTGAACGAATTTTGCTTCAATAAAGAGCCTGTGGGAAAAGTAGAAAATAAACAATTTTCAACCTCAGAAACAGAACATGATTCAATTAAATGCATAAAGAAAATGTCTGACAAAAAGTACCTCCAGGTGAATGGAGTTGTTCTTGAATCTTAGGCATGCTGCCTATTGCATGTGAAGAAGAGGCCTGGAAACTTATGACAGATGGATCTCGAGGTGAGGAAGCAATATTGGCTGATTTTATCTTTTCCATATGAGAGCTTCTGAAGGAACTTTCACGAGATAGGACATTACTCTTCCTGGGGCTGGCTGTCTCCCTGGACCCAGAATTATTTTCCACAATTCTTTTGCTGGTTGTAGAAATAACTTCTACATTATCTACATGTCTTTTGACCGATTTTTGTAGATTTTGTTTTCCTTTTGTAAATCCTCCCACTTCAGGATCAGTTGCCGTGTCACCTGATTTTACCAAATCCTGAGGGGTGAGTCTGCTTCCACAGTTCCGATTATTTTCAGTAAAAGATTCTGATATTGGTGTACTAGAAATCGTCTCATATTTATCCTTTCTTTTATCCTCCACATCCTTAAGCTGGCACTCCTCACATAGCCAATTGCCTTCAGGAATTTTGTCCACCATTACTCGCATGCAATAACTAGTCATATTATTAAAAACAAAAAAATCAGTGTTAACTTTTGATCATACCAAATAAGAGAGGTCTCTAATTAGAGCAAAAAATGGGAATAAATCAATAAATCAATAAGCATGCTTACATGTGCTCAGCTCCATCAATGCATCGACTGCATGTAGCTAGAAGCTCCTCTCGACCTGCATCTCCGCATATATCACATACTTTAACCTAAAACAGAATGACAGAAGATCAAATCAAAACTCAGAAGAATCCTCTACAAAATCTGAAGAGCAAAGGAAAAGCGGTTGCTAGCTATCTCCTTGAGGTAAACAACCATCAAGAAAAACATATGGAATCACAGCAGCGTAAACCTAATCAAGCAAATATCTCGACAAAAAAGAAACTCCTTTGCTATCCGCATAGTAGCAAGTTTCTACTCTTCAAAATAACTAAGTCTTTCCCTCCATTTTATTATATTATATATTGAGCTAGAGACAAACTTTATGTTAAACCTTTGCAAAAAGGTTTTAACACATTGCTGGTCATTGAATGCCTCTCAGCACTCAAAATCATTATCCCAAGGTGGGAAAAGATGAAAATACTTTCTCTCTCCACTTCAGGATTAGTTTTTCATGATTTTGGGGCACAATCAATTGATAGAAATGTGTTAAAGCTAGTTCCAAAAGTTTAATATAAAGCTTGCAGTCCAATTCACATGCAACCTGCTATTCTTATTTCATATACTGTTTCAAAGTTTCTAACATGACGTTGAATTGAAGAGTATACAAAATAATCATGCATCATCATCATCATTATCCAAGCCATTATATGGGGTCAATAAGAGCACAACCCAATATCAACACTTTCTACTTTTTTTTTCTTTGTACCAAAGCTACCCTCAAAACCAAGATTGGATGGTCAAACCATTTTATTTGTCTAAAGGGAGGAGAAAACCTTTGAACCTTTGTCACGGGTTTAACATCTGAGTTGAGAGGCTTCCCTAAGACAACAATATGTTTTTTCCCCAACTTAACTTGCCAAAGTATTATTCATACAAGTCCCAATGTTCCATACATTATATAAAAGAGAAAATTAGTATTTATGCAGATCATTCTTGACACTACAGCAGTAGCAGTACCATAGTTATATTTCAAATTAACAGTTCAGCTACTTAATTAGTTATTTCATTCTTTTATCATCTCATTATGCATTCGTTGCACAACAAGTACAATGCAGGTGCAATAAAATCCTAAACTGAAGGGCACTTTTAATTCGTTTTATGATCAATTTCCTTTAAGAAAACACAAAAAAAAGGTACCTACATCATCCAACTCATTGTCTATCTCCTGATTCTCTCTGTCACCCGTCATTCCAGGTTGCATTTGAGACTCATGATCACTCAAGGGCTTAAGAAATGAACTTTTCAGTTGATGCTGTTCATTATTGCTGCTGCACTTGATGATTTCATCAGATTGGATCTTGCTATCATCTCTGTCTTTATTTTCCAAGCATGGAATATCAATTTTTAGAGCCCTTGAAAAAGACTCCCTCCTTGTATCATTTGCTTTACTAACTTTGGTGTTTGAAAGCATATCACACTTCCTTCCTTCAGTGCTCTTAGAAGCCAATTGTCCACCAGCTGAAGATTCCACATAGTCCATTGAGCATTCAAAAATTTCTTCATGATATTCAGTAACTAAATTATGTTGTAGATCACCAAAGTTGGCCTTGGGCCTCACATCATGGTTACTGTGGGCATTGGAACTTGGATATTGTACTTCAGGAAAAGTTGTTGCTTTGCTGAGAGTAGACTCTGCAGGCACGGACTTATCACAAAGACCAGCTTTTAGAGCACTAGCATCAGACTTCTTTCTTGGAGATCCATCAGTGCATGCAGTAGTCTTTCTTGAGTCACCTCGGCTGGCTCCATTTTCATAGTTATACAACCCATAAGAGCCCTTCTCTTGGGAAACCTTTTGCATGTCTAAGTCACAGGTTAATGCAGAATTACATGTGATGTCCTTCTTGTCCACTTCCACAGTTTGATCACTGGTTGGCACACTGGCATCTTTAAATCCACTAAGACATGAAATATTGTCCCCGTGACATTCAACACCATGCTTCTCTCCATCTTGATCTGAGAACCTCTGGTGCTCTCTAGGTGAGGAACAGAACTCATTATCAGAATGAAAATTCTTTGGTGAAAGAAGCTGTTGTCCAGCAATTGCTTCACATACCTCTGAAGGCATGTCAACATTTTCAGAGATATCACATGTAGTAGAGGTTCCTAACATAACTTTACTTTCAACATTTTCACAGGAAGAGTCATTACTTGAATTAGCACTTACTATGTTGCTTGTTTCACTACTGACATGTTGTTCATCATCAAATTTTCTTCTCTTACAAAGAGGTTGCTCATCAGCATCAATCAATGTACAACTACCATCTTCTTCTACCCTACCAGAATTATCAGAAAAGGCAGACTCGACTTTCAACTCCATAACTGAAAGACTTCGATGCAAACAAGAGGAGCAAGGAGCAGAGCACACATTGCATGTCCCAGATTCTGCCCTCATACGAGGACTACAAGCTGAAAAGGTACCCTGTAAAATTGCATAAAATACAGATTGTCAGAAGTGATTCTTTGAAAAATGTAAACAAAGAATGTAGGAAGAAATACATGAGTTGCAAAAGCATTTACTTATATGTGCCAAGCATGTCTCACAACTAAATAACTTCTCAATTTTAAGTTGTAATCTATATAAAGAAAAAGGAAGTACAAGACCATATTTCCAGAAAACAAAAAAATGAGGAAAAAAAAGAAAACAGTGAATATCAAATAATATTGTCCTCAGTAGTAGAGTGTCCAAATGTAAGGGAGAGAAAATATACCAGAAGTTCCACAGAAACTTCTGAAAACAAAACAAATAGTTTCTCTTCACTGCAAATCAATCCAGACTTCCAGATGTATCATTTAATTACTCTCACCAAGATTAACAAATAAGGAATAACTCATTTTATTGTGGGCAATTTATGAAGCATTTGTCTTCAAGTTTAGGAGAAATCTTCTCAAGAACAAACTAGCACTTAAAAATTTATATAGTCTAAGAAACTTCATCGATTTGACAAGTACAAGATGTTCAATACAACTTACAAATTTCCAAAAGGGAACCACAATTTCCCTCTTCAATATTTCATCAAGG
Organism: Typha angustifolia; assembly: GCF_048772165.1. Lineage (NCBI taxonomy): Eukaryota > Viridiplantae > Streptophyta > Magnoliopsida > Poales > Typhaceae > Typha > Typha angustifolia. The sequence continues at coordinate 3,772,601 of NC_133246.1, read as the reverse complement.
TCTAACCAACAAGGCAGATACCATTGTACTCGTGGACATTTAGAAGCTTAGAGAGAGAAAAATTCCCAATAGTAAACTGGCACTTTATAAACAGAAAAGATATTTGATTCATCAGTTGACTTAAGAATAAACATTTTATTTAGCACAGGCTTTTGTCCTTCTATGAAATATCTCATGTCCTTTTTTCCCTATTTCTTTCCAATTCCAGTTTTTCCTCTAACTCTCTCTTCTGCTTATTTACAAAAAATCATTGCTCCATTTTGGTGCACTGTGGTTTTAAATTGGACATCAGTTCAAAACTTATCCTTTATAGATGCTACATGTGACAAATACAATTATTTCATACTGTATTTTTCCAGTAACAACACCACTCACCTCAATAACCTCTATGGCTAAGCTGAATGTTTGGTAGTTAGTTTCCTAGTTGCCCAGCATTTTATTCCACAAAAGAAGCTAATCTTATATCGAGTAAATTTGATGTTTTGACTTCAAGGATACATGATAATTATTACACAACACACTAGTGGCGCTTCTCTAATTTAACAATCCTATGCTAACCCCATGTGCACTCATTAATCTCCTCTTCCTGTTAGATCCAATATAAAAAAGTATGTCATGTAAGTTATTTTCTGTCCATCAAAAATAAATCCTTCATCCTCATATTTTCTCGTTGTCTTGAAATTGCAATCTGTGCTTCAGTCTTAGCAATAGTTATTCTGAGCCTTTAGATTGAGCTTCTTCCCTGTATTTTTAGTTCAAGGTTCAACCTTATCCTAAATTGCTCAATTAGAATGATGTCGTTGGTAAATAAACAATACAAAATTCCATATCTCATGTCTTTAACTAATTTACTTACAAAATCAATTGAAATAAGTAACAAAATATATCCTCTTTTAATGCAACAAAACATGTTAATCAATTACAGAAGCTATACGCCTTACCTTTTCTGGATTTCCATATTAAGATGAGTCAAAAAATCTGATGTCCTAATAGGTACAAGAATATGAGCTTTCATTTCCTTATCACAATTGGGGCACACTATATTTCAACCTTAGGTGAGTTTTAGCTGAGGCAACTAGATAGGCAATTTGAGGCACATGGTACTTCATGTTGCCTACATAATTTAACAAAACTCAAGATACTCGATAAATTGGAAAAGCATGAACTGGTACTGGGGAAATTGTGATGATGAACTTACGTCAGGAAAAAGGAGTTCAGAAACGAACTATGATTAATAATTTAACAAAAATGTAGAATAGTACAAAAGCTGTACATGTGTAATCCTAGAAACTATTAAATCTCATGATGTCCTGTTGAACAAAGTCCCCAGTTCCATGCTGCTGCAAAATACATAAAAATGCATGTAGAGAATTACATATCATTAAAAAATTTAAACAAAATATAATTTAATGAATTGCTGTTGATCGAGGATTCAAGATTCTAGCAAAACGAAGGCCAATTCATCATGGAGTTAAGATAAGCAATTTGTGGAAGTAATTACCAAAATTATGGTTAGAATATCAAAGTACAAGTATCACTCTAATATGCTTCTAGACTAGGAAATCACAACCATTTATTTAAAATTTAAAAAAAAAATTAATGTCAAAGACCAAAGAGCTACACAAACACAACTTACAGAATGCTTAATCTCTGAATAATAAAGGAAGAAAATGCTTATTTGAAAAAGAACAATAATAAGTCTTCCTCTTTTCTCAAAAAGATAAATAAAATAAAATAATGATATGCTAGATTTCCAAAATTAGTTACTAGAGAAAAAGTCCTTTCCAATCTAATCTCTGTGCGTGGAATTTCAGATAATAGTAGCTATCATTCTGTGATACCATCCTCAAAATGTCCTCTAGAAACTGCTTAGAAACATCATCCATGTAGCTTTGTATGTATCCTATATATAGAACATCATGAAGCATCTGACAAATGATAATTCAAACCAACTGTAAGTTGATGCTTGACCTGAGCTGGCAACCTAATTTTGATTACACCGGCCTGAACTGTCTTCTGATCTTCTCAAATTCATCAAATTGAAGACATGCTATCATATAGCAATTATACAGGAAGTGCCTGTTTAGGAAGAAGGAAAAAAAACTTTGACTACCACATGGAAAACAATTATACGTGATAGCGTTCTTCTTACCGATTTCATTCTTAGCAATTCGTGGTCCAATTGATCCCCTCGTCCTTGGATGCAAAAACTCTCTTCTGGGACTGGTGTTATCTAGAAGGAAGACACAACACCACATCGATCACAAGGACAAAAAATAGCAAATTTGATGATTATTTCAAGTTATAACTAATCACCCGTCTTCCAATTGATTGTAAGAAAATGTACGGATGAACTGATCGAAAAATCCCAATGCACGAATAAACAATTGGTAAAAGAGAAGCAGGATACCACAAATTTCAATCTTTATCGAAAACCATGACAAGAAATGTTAATTAGCAGTTCATAAGTTAAAACTCACAATCATCTTACAAATGAAAATAAACACCAAAAATTCCTCGGGGAAACAAGATCGAATCCTATTAAAACAAAAGGAAACTCCCAAAACTAAAAGACAATTACAAGCCTACACCGATCCACAACAAAATCATTAGAGAAACCAATTCCCAGCATAAAGGCGATAACTTTACATGCCTCCGGTTGCGAGATCTTCTTCGTTCGATCGTAGAGATCCTTCACGCTCCTCTCCCCGCGCTTCCTCATGTCCCTCCACCTCCGGAATCGTCCCGATCGATTCCGATCGCCCTAACCCCAGCTACCGCTTCGCTTCTCCATCTCCATCCCGGTGAGCGTTTCGAACTGGCCCAGAAGATTGATGGATAGAGACAAAGAGAAAGAGAGAGAGATGAGGGATACGGGCGGGGGGGGGGGGGGGGGGGGGGGGCAAGAGAGAGAGAGGTGAACAAGGACAAGGAGACGCCAAATGGGCGCGCCGGGTGCGAATCGGATCGGATGGAAGAGGTTGCTACGATGCGAGCTTCACATCGAATCAATCCATGGCGAGCGAGAGAGAGAGAGAGAGAGAGAGAGAGAGAGAGAGAGAGAGAGAGAGGAGAGCGACACACGCGTGGAGTGAGGACTCTGTCTATATCTCAATGCGAAATTTGCTCATTTTGCATTTTAGCCCCTCGAATGAGTAATTACTTCTGATCTTAATTCGATATCGACCACATAATCTCTACCACTAAGCAGAAAGTAATTAATTACCTAATTACTCTTTACAAAATCACATACAGATCACACATCATCCCATCAATTTTAATGGACTAATTATCACATTTTTTTCTTCACTTTAAATTCTCTTCTTCTTCTTTTTTACTTAATGAATCACATTAATTCTAACTATTTCTTTTATATATATATAAATATATTTTCCTCAGTTACTATTAACTCCTAACATTTTTCTACGGTATGCGTCGTGAACTAGACGCCGACATCCGTTGAAGTGTTGAACCGAACGAATCTCAGATCTACTGCTGGCTGACGAGAAAGACGAGTAGATTGGAGTACAGAAAAATGTCATAAATCCAAGTCTTCGGAAGACTATAAACAATCAAATGATGTAAGGAAGCATGTATGAACGTATGGAATAAGTCAAGAAATAAATATTCCAATATCCACAGGATATTTAAAAAACTATTAGACTATTTATTGCACCCATGCAGCTGACCTGATGACTCGTCAATATGTCATTATAACTAGTTTAAAGAAAATATTGGTGATGTTTGGAATTTGCAACTCGATTTGGTCTGCAACTTCGGCGTGGTGGAGTCGGAGGTGGACGAAGAATGGCTGGAGATCCTCTGCACTCAGTGTTGTACGAAATATATGTATGTTGCCAAATAATTCCACTTTATTAGCATATTATTAATACAGTATTAGTGTGTATTCCCTAGTCCCGATTTATTAAAAAAAATTACAAATCACACCCTACGATTTACATATTTTGTGATTTATTTCGTTTTGAGGATTTTGTAACCCGACCTCTCTTATTTGTCTATAATTCATATTTAACACGTTGATTTAATTTAGACGATAGTAGAAAAAAAATATTCTATTATAATATATAATAATTTATAAATACTTAAATTACTCTTGTCTTTTTTATCCTAATTTTCTCTTCCTAGAAAAAAAGTAGAAGAAGAAGAAGAAGGCGGTGATGAAAGGGAAAAGATAAGGAAATATGACGACAGTAACTGGGGAGTAGGTAGTGGGGAATATAGCGAAAAGATATAGAAAAATAAGATTGAATAATAGAGATTTCAGTAACTTAGTTGATATTAATTAATTAAAATAATTTTGTTAAATGAGAGATTAGGTTATAAAATTCTAAAATACGGAGTACTAATTATAAAATGTGTAAAATATGTAGGTGCGATTTGTAAAAATCTCTTAAATAAAAAAGCAAATATAGAAACCTCTAAAATTAGAGCCGATAAGATAGGATAAGCCCGATTAACATTACAATACTGTTGTTAATTAGGAACAGTTTTCCAATCAGATCGTAGGAAAAGCGTGCAATTCATACTGTATAGCATCCGAAGTAACTTTGTTGGAGCGTCGTGTGAACTGCATGCAGCTCATGGTGTATCACGTGGAAAGTACTACGGCTTACAAGGGAATTGGAATCCAATTCCATCCTCTCCTTTTTATTCTCTCTCTCTCTCTCTCTCTCTCTCTCTCTCAATGTATAGAAGTTTCTTCGTGCAAGTGATGTTAAATCGCTTTAACGCAAAGTAAACCACTGGATTGTTTTCCATGCAATATTGCAAGCTTTGGAGTTGTGAAGCATTTACACGTAATTTCCTTCATATATTTATATATATATATATACACACACACACACACACACATACTTTGATTACGATTAAGCTTTCTAAGTTGCAGTAAACACGCATAAAGCTAACATGCTTGTGAGATGCGATCACTTCACAATTCACGCAACCTTTGTTTCTGACCATACGTGGCCATTTAACACAAGCATAAGTTATAATTTAAAAATAAAATAAAAATAAATTATTTTACTGTTATATACTTTAGCATAGAACCACTTTTAACCCTCTCTAATCTATTTTGTATCACTTAGCGAGCATTTTAAATTACCAAAATACTTTATTCTTTTTATTAGATAGTCTTATTCTAAGGTTTTGGGGATCAAGCAACTGTTTTCTATAATCACCTTTCTTAGAGACTATAGAGTTCACGTTTGCTAGTAGATGTATGGTATTGACCTTAATTATATTGCTTGAGAGTAGATGTAAAGAAAGATGACTTGAAGAAGATATTATATGTGGAAATATTGAGAAGATTGCCCTTCTTCTACACTTGATTAAAGATAGGTTTTAACTCATTCCTTAAATCCATAATTTTTTTTAAGAAAGTATAATCATAAGGGGAAATTAGTCAAGTGGTATTAAATAATTTGATGCCAAAATGAAAGAAACTAAAATATATTTAACATATATTTAATCTCTATTTAATTCAAATTAAACATGACAATGCAAAATACTAGAATTAAGATAGTCAACTTGAGCAAATATTTTTCACCATAATTAAATTTCTAAACAACTAAACTATTTCTATCATTCATAATAAGTAAAAATTTTAAGTGATTAAGTTTAAAATAAATATATATATATATATATTTTGGATACACTGTAATTTATCCCTACTACTATATTAAACACTAAAATTACTCTCTAATTAAAATCACTATAACCTATAGTATAAGACGAAAATTTACGTGGTTCGAGCGATGGGGATTCACAAAATCTCCAGGTAGAGGGAGGTATCTGGACACGTGTTCGGTCTGGATCTAAAGTTACTGGGTGGGGGCGGTGGCGAGAACAGTGCGTCCTTTAAATGCGAGGAATCCGAGGACGAAATCTCGAGTAAGATGACAGATCGCGTGGAGGTTCGTGCGAACAGTCGATCCGGACCGTCCAGTTGATGGGGTCACGGGCACCGCCTCACCCCGATCGGACGGCTGGGGACCGGGTAGCGTCGGAACGGACGGCAGAGATCGTTCCGTTGGTTGGTTGGGGGGGGGGGGACCAAAGGAAGGCGGGGGGGGGGGTGGGCGACGTTGAGGCTTCTGGAAGCTTCTCCCCTGCACGTCATCCTCAGTACGGTCTGCTGTTGACCACCGAACAGCGTGTAGGGAAATGGCGACCAATCTGTTTGCTTTCTTTGCTCCTTTTGGTGCTGGACCCTCTCCCGTAATTTAATTTTGATTTTAAATTCATTTTTTTTTAATTTTAATTTTGACTTTTTAGAACAAAAAAAGAAAAAAAAAAAAAAAGAAAAAAAAAGAGGATCGAAAGGGACTGATTGCAATCAATGGATCATCCGAAATAAAGGTCAAAATCAACACTTTTGATCAAACAAATTTCCGCCATAATTTTCAATCAAGTTTTTGGATTGGTACTATTGGATTTTAGACAAAACTTTTATCAGTTAGTACATATTCTAAATAATACAATAATTATTGAGATCCTATAATGTATTCTTCTTGCCACGTGGAAGAAAAATATAGTTAGTTGGGCGACTTTAAAAGGCCCATTCACGGAGGAATCCTAAAATTTCCATCCAGCCAATTAAATTTTCTACTCGTCCAAAAGTTACTCAACTATATGGTTTAATTTTATTTAGTTTCAAAAGCTCAATCTACGTTTTAGATAATATAAATAAATAAATAGTAAGCAGGAGATGAGAACGTAAATAGAACCTATGAAAAGAGTTACTTTACGTGTCACACAGTACGAGACTTAATAACAAGAAGCCAAAATGATGTCAGAAATCAAAATCACTGTTGGTTTTTAATAAGTCCAATAGTATAATACTATTTGACCAACAACTACCAGTCCTTTACTCCCAATTTATTCAATAGAGTTCTTCAATTTATAATTTATTTTGTCCCAAGTAAATAAAAAAATAAAAATAAAGTCTTCTATTAATTAAAGATAACTTTATTTTTGGGGGATAATAGAAATGTTTCTACATGAATTGTTGTAGGAAAAATACTTCACAACAACTATAGTGCTTTAATAAATAAAATATATTTTTATCAAATATGCTAAGGTAGATAGTCCTAGTAATCCAACCTTTGATAATATATTGACCGGTAGCTAGTCTTTAAATATTATACTTGTCAACCATAGAGGACCTAGTGAATGGCATTAATTTTCTGGCCTCCATGGGGACCATCGAGAAGTTAATGACCTATATCTAAGCATTCTTTTTGTAATAGCCAATGTTGTTTTCATCTCCCATATATAATGTTTTATTTAACAGGAAAAAAAGAGTTTAGAATTGGGATTGTATAGTTTTAAATAGTTTATATTGGGAGATTGAAAGTTTTTTTTTTTTTTTATGTTATATATCATATGTTATATTTAACTCATTTTATGATCGGTACTCTGTCTTTAAGGATTTTGTAACCGAACTCGTTATTTTCTTCTATAATTTTTATTTAACACCGTGTATTAAAAAAAGAATATAACGTTTAATATACAAAATAATTTAAATTACTCCTGCCTTTTTCATCCTATTTTTCTTTTTACGAAAAAAAAAGAATAAGAAGAAGAATAAAAGGAAGAGGGGGGAGGGGAGAATATGGGGAAAAGTGCTGGTGATAACAACATGTAGCGACGATGGAAGAGGTAGGCAGGAAAATTTGTAGAATAATATAAAAAATGAGAGGAAATGATGGAAGCATTTAATAATTTGATCGACATTACTTAGTTAAAATAATAATGAGATCTAATAAGGAATGCGTAAGATTCTATTATGCTGCTGCTGCTGCTGCTTCTTCTTCTTCTTCTTCTTTTCCACTCTTTGGTTTGTAATAATTAATCATCTATCTATCTATCTATCTATCTATCTATTTATCATCCACACCAACCCATAAGGGAGACCGTTACTTTGTATGGCAACAATAGAGGGTGAGTCGCCATCGCCTTTATTTTTGGATTGCTCACAGTTAGGAACATAAAAGTGATAAAGACTGAGAGAGACGGGTTGCAAACGTTTCAAACCTGCAGTTAATCTTCTCCTATTGGTGTTATTGGTGTTTTCCTTTTCTTTCTAAATACCATGGCGTAGCCTAAGCTCCATAGGCTAATCATAATTCCTTTTTTTTTTAAAAAAAAAAAAAAAAATATATATATATATATATAATACCTTACTTACTCTTTTTTTTAACGTAATTCTAATTTATATCTTATATTTTCACTATTTATAAATTAAACTCTATAATTTAGTGAATATCTGTATATATAAGTAGAGATATTTTATTTCTAAAATAACTAAAATGCCCTTAGTATAACTTGGTTGATGGTATTTTTATAATTTTCTGTATATTTAGTTAAGTTTTACGTGGTATTTTTTTTACATATATTTGCTAAATCATATGACTCGATTTGTAAATAGTAAAAATACAGGGTGTAAACTATAATTTCGTTAAAAGATAGGGAGTTATACGTAAATTTATTAACAACAAAAAAATTTGTGTGCATTCCTAACATAACATACAAGGAAAGTTTTAATTTGGAGAAGGGAAACTTAGGCACGCATCATTTGAAAGGAGGGTAATTCAATAATTTTATACAAAAATATAGCAAAAGCATTTCAAACAGAGGAGAGAGGAGGAGTCTCACAAGGAAAGTGTGAAGTAAAGCAAGACTCTAATTCTCATTTGACTTTTCCTGCTTCTTCTTCTACTTTTATTTTTTTGGCTCTGTTAATAATATCAAGTCAATTTAGATACATGAGAGATTAGATTGGGCCAAACTCCCAACTCTTGTCTAAGTTTTTGGCCCTCAAAGCCTGATATGGCCTTCACACATGAGAGTGGGCCTGAGGGGTCCTTAGTTCAGAGATAGAGAGAGAGAGAGAGAGAGAGAGAGGGCTACACATTTTGTGATAAATTTTAAGCCTGATCTCAGTAACTCAGTTGTAATCTATCTATTAGAGGAGGATTATAGCCTATGAGTATTTATTATATTCAGATGCATAAGAGGTTCTTTGTTTTATAAAAGATTTCCAATATAGATTGAGAATGCTTATTTCAGAGGAGAATTAGAGGAAGCAAGAAAGAATCTTGAACTTAAAACTTATGATATTGGGAAATTTTCTATTCATTTTCATCTTTAAATTTATATTTCTATCTGAGTAGTTTGTATAAATATGAATATGAGTTTAAAAGTTAGTATCTAATCAATATTCATATCTCTATTTGAGATGTTATGAAAATAATGATATAAAAGATTGTTTAATATTTTTATATCTATATATATATATATATTTACTTATACAAAAGAATTTAATAAATTTATTATAATATCCAATCTATATCCATAACTATACTTTGTAAATATGAAGAAAGAAAAAAAAATAGATACACATATAATTTTAGAGACAATTAAATTAAATTAAATTCCCTTATTATTTATTTTCATAATGAATTCTAATTTTTGATACATATTATTAATGTTAATGAAAAAAATGTCAAATGATAATTTTACCACCAACTATTTTCTTTTTTTTTTAAAATTTAAAATGAGGATAAAATGATTCAAATAGAGTCTAACATTGATCGCATGATACTCGTATATTATTTTTTTAATAAAAAAAGCCTAATATTTGGAAGTTTTCTATATGTGAGAAAATAAATGAGGCTAATTATCTCTTAATTTTTATCACTATCGGATCCGTTTTCACCCCTGCCGGCGTTGAGACAGTAGTAATAGCCATCCGACCCAATAACATATCGGATTCGGATCCACTAGATCCTCCGTATTATTTATATCCCACCCAGTTCACTCGCCTCACCTCACCTCACCTCACTTCACCTCATCCGCCACCGGAAAAGCGACCGAGGGATGGAGACGGAGGAGGAGTTCTTGAGCTGCTCCGGCAGCAAAAGATTCGCCAAGGAGATGGCGGCCGCTTCCCCCTTCTCCGATCTTGATCACGCTATCCGATCCGCCAGAGACATCTGGCTCAACAAGGTCTCGCTTCCTCACTAGATTCCTCCCCCCCTCCCCCCTCTTTCTCTCTCTCACGCGCATCGAATTCGTCTTTGATCCATCCATCTCCCCCTCCTTTTTGTTTAGGTAGACGTGAATGGATGGCTGGAGGCCTTCGCAGCCCACCCAGCAATCGGATCCACATCCCCCTCCGTCTCCCAGTTTGATCCCTTCCACTTCCTTCTTTTATTTTCTTTTCTTTTCTATTTGGATTATTGAATTCCATCTTGTTCCGCTTATTTGGTGGGTGGTGGATTAGGCGGGCCAAGGAAGAGCAATCTGCAGCACTGGCCACCGCAACCGAATCGACTACGCAGGTGTGTACTGTGCGCTATATTTTTATTATTTGTAATTTGGTGATAGTTTGATGGATTTATGAGTATTTTGGAGTAATTAAAGTGTACATTTTATCTTCTTCTATTTTCTGCCAATTTTTGTAGGAATTGGTTGAGTGGAATGCGAGGTACAGAGAGAAGTTTGGGTTCGTGTTCCTTATATGCGCGTCCGGGAGGAGCACGCCGGAGATCCTAGCTGAATTGAAGGTATTCTGGTTTATTTTGTTTCTTTGCTTTGTTGTTATTATTGTTGTTTTTTTGGGATTTGGGTATAGAGCCCATCTCTTGAATGCTGCTTTTTAGAGCTGAGAAATTCTTTGCTTGTGAGAATTCACTCTGGTGAGTGCCGTATTTATTAGGAAGAAAAGGTAGAATTGCACACTTGATCAGATGCGGCAATCTATTGGTTTCGGCAACTAGAATAACATTTTAGGTTTACCCAACCATCAACTTTGTTCATATTATCTATCTGCACAGATGATTTCGATCAACTACTCTAAGTGAGATTTATCTGTTGAGGGTCCAGTTAAGGTCAAATTTAGATTTGATATGAGTATCCTAAGCTTAAACAACCAGTGATTTGGTCATATGTAGACTAACCAGATAGTTTAATTAGAGAGACTTAAAGCAACCAACCCAACTATGAGGAAAACCAAGAAAGTTCTATGATGAGATCATTCTTGAAGTGGGAGAGGAAATACATGATTTGCATTAGCTACGTGACTCTTCCTTCTTATTTAAAGTAATGGTCTAACAAGGTTTTGTTCTAGAGTTTGTTAGCCTTTTAATTATTATGTATATGTCTATATATGTATATTTGCGCGTGTAAGTCCCTTTAAAGTATGATTACTTGTTGCAGAGGGCGTAATTTCCTTGGTCAAGTGGTTTGATACTTTTATGGGAAAAAATGAGGAACGTATGGAATACTATTTTTTCTTATAACCAGTAGTTATCCCTGCCAGATGTACCAGTTCTACTAAGCTATCAATACTGCTACTCATGGTTCCAGGCCTATTTCCCAGAATCTTACTAGAAATGATGGGTAATGGTAGGATTTTCAAAAGAATAAAAAGGAATTAATGAAAAGAAAAGATAAGCAAGGAGAAATTGTTGGATTGATTAAAGGATGGCTGGTGCTCCAGAATATCCTGACTGTGCCAACGTTAGTTGGCCACCTCCATTCCTCTTTCTTTTCAGAGTGGAGCATCGGGAAGAAAGGCTAAGCATTAGGTATGGTTGAGTTTATTCTGGTAGTAGTACTTAAACCAATTTGAAATCAAGTTCATCCTAGCAAGTTATCTCTGACAGTCACTCCGTTTCTCCATGTTTCGTTACTCTAACACCTTAGACCAAATTAAGAAAATTATCAAAGAAAAACTTACCCCTGTCAATTCTAACTCGACATGGCTATTCAAGCAGATTAAATCATTTAGAATCTAGCTTGTAACTCTTTCTACCTCTGGAAATTGAAATGCATTTAAATTGCAACTTGCTTTCACTTTTCTGTAAAGGCTTCCGAAAAAGCAAAATTCGCATAGTTTCTAATTGCACGTACCATTTCTTGCTTCATAGATACATGCTTACCTCTGACTAAATCATTTTCAAACTTTCATCTTTTCCTGCCCTGTTGTAGAGGCGTTACCTGAATAGGCCCATTGTTGAGCTCGAGGTAGCAGCACAGGAAGAGTTGAAAATATTTGAATTGCGTCTGGCAAAGCTTTTTGTGCCTAAGGCGAGAACTATACCATCAGTTTCCATGGCACTTCCTGTTAGTCATTCAAATAAAGCTGGAGGTACTAATAAAACTGGACTTACATTGGTTATGTTTGGTAATTATTAGATATTTAGATCATGTTCATGCCTGCTTAATCTTGTTTCTACATTTTTGTTATATCTGAAGTACCTTTAAAGAAGATTGCAAAAGATGGAAGTGTCTATTACTCTATTATTGGCAATTCTTTAGTGCTATATTTGATTTTTCTGTGAGAATTTTGTGCTCATGTCTGTCAAATATTCACATGTACTGTAGGAGCATATATGCATTTTAAAGAAATTAAAGAGAGACATACATGCACCCTCTCTTTTTCCTTTTCTTTATGTAGTAGTTTATTTGACTATTCCTATATGGTTAATGCTTGTCCTAGCGGCCGAAACATGACTGCATAAATTTTGCTCTCCCAGGATTCTTTAGACACGAGCCTCATGAACTAGGATTCCCTTATTAAAATGGTCAATTTGGCAATGGTCCTTTTAAAATGTTATTATTGTAGACAGTAGATATATGCAATGGACCAGCTATGGTTAAACAAGCATGAATAGATGAATCAGGATGTTTTAGTTAGTTGGTCTTGTTTGTGCTGATGCTACAACCATTTATTCTGCATATGTTTGCATTTACATGTTTTCTCCATTTGGGTAGTTTTGGTTTATCCTGACATCTCAATTTTGAATGTTATAAAGATCGCATAGGCATTATTGGAGCACATATTACAGCTTCTGCTAAGGCATCTGCAAATAAAACTCCTGAAATGACAGGTAGCACCCAACGCACTCGCCCTCCCATAACAACCCATGTCTTGGATGTTGCCGGTGGTTCTCCAGCATCTGGAGTGGATATTCACCTTGAGATGTGGAGGGATACTCGAAAGGGCCCATCATTCACGAGCCGAGATTCCGCCCAGTGGCTGCTTTTAGGCTCTTCAGTCACAAACTCCGATGGTCGCAGCGGTCCTCTGATGGACATTGCTGATTCCATCAATCCCGGTTTTTATAGGATAAGTTTCAACACTGGTAAATATGCACCATCAGGCTTCTTCCCTTATGTTAGCATTGTGTTTGAGGTCAGAGAGAACCAGAGGTTGGAGCATTTCCATGTGCCCTTGTTGCATTCACCCTTTTCATTCACTACTTATCGTGGGAGCTAACTTAGTGTCGTAAGTGCTTGAGGCTGTTGGTCGTTGTTTTTATGGACTCTTATCTTGTTATTGTAGTGCTCTGAAGTTAAAAAAACATAATTTACTAGTTGTATCATCAGGTTACTCTGTTTAATAAATCATCATCTAATTTGTCGCTTAATGTTGGAGTTGGCATCAATGATTTATTATTCACCATTCATAGAAATAAAAATACGCGTCTTTACCGGTGGTGGTGGTTCACTGCCTGTCTGTTTAGATTACAGAATTATCTTGTGAGATCATCTGACAGATTATTTGAGTAATTTTCCTGATTTAAAAAAAAGACCTGGCTTGATAGCACAACATAATGTCATGGAAGTATCTGCTATTTCTTCGTCTACGGAAAAGTTTGCAGCATGAAAAAGAGCAATAACTCAACTGAGCAAAACTGTAAGCAGTATTGTGAGAGCCACATCCGTTGCCTAAATGTTACAGTTTTTTTTTTTTTTAAATTTTAAAAAAGATCAAAGGCCAAAGAAACCAAGCTCGCTGGCTCTCTCCTTCTCGAATGTCTCGAAATACTGATAAATGATCGTCACGGCGAGAAGAATACCAGTTCCAGAGCCGATTGCACCCATGAAATCTGCTAAAACAGTCAATGCGCCAATACACATGCCACCAAAAGCAGCTGCAGTGGGGATGTATCTATTCAATTCCTTTTGCAAATTTGACTCGCGGTGGCCAGGCATCACCATTTGTTGTTCCTACAAAATAACAAAAATTGAACGACAAATAATAACGGATTTTAGAATAGTAATCGTTATGGATGTTGACACCATAGAGAACAAGAAGTATTGCCTAAACTGTAGCAAGCAAGATAAAGTTTAGGTTAATTTATGTCATCATTTCTAACTAGGTTAAAACTTAGTCATCCTAGAGTCGAAGAAATTCTTCAACTTATTTTGCTACTTAGGAGTTTATTTAGCTAATTTGTGCTACAAAATCATGAGAAAAGGGACATATACTAGACAACTGTAATGTAACGGGATACAAAACAAGGAAATATTTGTACCTTGAGCTGCTTTGCCACATCTCTCGCTGATGATCCAGAGACCTCTATCCAAGTCTTTGAGAAAAGAGCACAAGCTGAGAGCATAAAAACTATATAGAATAGTGCATGGAATGGATTTGCGGCCATATCTGCCAAGCTGCGGGATATAGTACCAAACATGAAAACAATAAGCTACAACAGTAAAGAAAAGAGAGACTATAGACATGCACCAACTATAAATCCAACTTCATAGAACCAATAACACCAAACCATGAGAGAGAGAGATATGTCAAGTCGATTGATTACCTTGAAGGTGCTGTAATGTAGTAAGCAATACCGCCAACAGGAATAGATTGACCAGAATACTCGGATTCCTTCCACTTACCCAGCAAGTTTACAAGGAAATTTCCACTGTATCTCCTGTGTAATAGCTGCATGAACATGAACAGATTAGATGTTCCCAAGTATAAGAAAGATCAGTATAATGTGACAGAGGCATAGATGTGGCGTCAAATTACCTGAGAGATGAAATATAGGTTGGTAACTAATGCGGACTGTAAAATGATGGGCATATTAGAAGTGTAAAATAGCTTAATAGGATAGGAGCCTTGCTGCCCACGAGCAGTCTTTGACCTCACAGGCAGCACAACACGAAAACCTTGAAAATAGATAACTATAAGGAAGACAAGGACTGTTGCAAGCAAGTTGGTCACATTTGGAAGATTTTGACGGTAGAAGGCTTCACGAAGGGCACGGACTTTGTCTGCTCGAGTAATCAGAAGATGGAACAAGGCAATGACAGCACCTTCAAATTCAGCACCACGTCCACTGTTAATTGTTGTGGGGCTAAATGCCTTCCAAATGATATTTTCACTGCATGATAAGGCAAAAGTACGGTTATATACCATATGCTGACAGCGAATAACAAGTGAAACATTTCCATATACTTACCAGATATTAGTAGCGATGAACAAAGAGATACCAGATCCCAAACCATATCCTTTCTGGAGAAGTTCGTCCAAACAAATGACAATGATACCAGCAAAGAAGAGTTGAAGTATTATGAGAATAGCATTCCCAGTTCCTAGTTGACTAACACTGCCATACATCCCAGATAAGACATATGCTACTGCCTCTCCAATAGCAATCAAGATACCGAGCAACTTTTGTGCACCGTTTCTGGAGGAGAAAAACAAAATTAAACATCAGAGAACCAACATTTGATTAGCTGCCCATAGTGAGACTTTATAGTAACATATAACATAGTTGCACAATGCAGATATTAGCATAGGAACACCTCATTTCTCTGTTAATAGCATAAATTCTGTCAGTACTTGCATAAATTGTATATCAACATATAAAAGGTCATCAGAAATTTTTTTTTTCCAAGAAAGACAAAGAGAATGACACCTGAATTCACTACTTATTCTCTTCCTTTAATGATACCAGATAATGAATAATAACTATACCTTCATAGAAAAACTCATAACCCAAATAGACCATTGTAATTCGCTAAATCCTTTAGAGATTTTCTTAACAAGCAATTTTGATGAAATTTCAACTTTACATGGCAACTTCAGCAAGCAGAACTTACAAAAGAGCTCGATCTTCTCGCACACTGTTATCAACTTCAATGATCTTTGAGCCAACCAAAAGTTGCATCACTAGTCCAGATGTGACAATTGGAGTAATACCTAGCTCCATGACAGTTCCACGGCTCGAAGCAAGAATAACACGCATCCAGTAAAATGGATCAGCTCCAGTAGTTGAGTGTATGCCATATAAAGGAAGCTGACTGCACACCAGAAAGATGAAAAGGGAGATCACTGTGTAGATAACTTTTTCCCTGAATGGAATTTTCCGATCAGCACTTTGAACTTCAGGCAGGAATGCTAGAAAGGGCCTGACAAGATGAAGTACCCTGAAGCCTCCTGCCATTTCCTGCACCAGGGGCAAAGTAATTATAGTCTCTAGACAAAAGAATAAATGCCACAACATTTATTGGCAAAAAACAAGGAGAACATCATCTTGTGATGCTTCATAAGGAAAAATAATGCAATAGGAAACAACTGCTGCAGATATCCAATGTTTTAGAGAATACAAAGTAATAATAAGCATAGTAAAAATAAATAAACAAAGAATTTTTTTTTTCCTTCTGCCAAAGATTAGATTGCGATAGATGAATCATAAAATTAAATAAATACCTTTCTACAAAAACTAAACAAAATCAGCTCGATATTAAACAATATGATTATATCTCCATGAGATAAATATTTAATAAACATGCATGATAATATAGTTCCAAATAGGCAACAAATGTCTTAAAGGGGATTCAACCCAATTATTTTTTGCAAAATATTTAACCTGTTCAACCCATAATTGAAGTCTATTATGCATCTATCGAGACTTGCAATTTAATTATATTTAATTTTCAATTTTGCAATAATGGACTCTAACATGCGCATATGTAAATTGTGTGCACTCAATTATAATAAATGTGCATATAAAAATATATGCACCCAAGTTTATATGCTAAATCGAAAAACCAAACGTAATTGAATTGCAAAAGCCCTTGCATATATCTAGAATATATTTCACTTAATTCATTGGGCCTAGAAAAGTATTGTATCACCAATTTAGGCAGTTAAACAAAATTTTACGGCCTTAGTACGCGAATTCTTCTAACTGCATTTGAGAAAAATCATTGTGCGACACATGAAGAAAGGATCTAAGCTAAGCACCTGAAAATATCTAGGAATTTAATCTTCCATGCAAAAAGATCATAACCTTCTAAGAAACATGACCACGATCTCACTCAAAACTTTTGAGGCATCAGATACACAAACATGCAATGATTAATCCTCCAATTCTTATACTATCCCATTATTCTCGTGTTTCTCAAATTAAATTGTACTACGGATACGCCTTCAAGTCCCAACATTATAAATATGAACAAGTCCAAGCAAGATAAGGAAGCATGCATCATCCAAATCCAGACCACGATCGCACTAAAATCCTCACACGCTCTCCGATATTGATTCTTGGCTCGTTGATCGGATCAAAACCAACGTCAGAAGAGTCGATCAGATGATTAATCGGCTCAGCGCGTTCAGCTCGATTACGAGCTTGCTATTCTCCGAAAAATAATAAGCAATCAAGAGATCAAGACAGAGATTTACCTGCGAAGGGCGTGGAAAACGAGGAGAAGAACAGATCTAGGGTTTGTCGGGGGAGGGAGGAAGGCGATGCTTTCAAGTTTCAAGGGAGGTTTGGATCCATCAATAATACGAGACGACACGAGGCGAGCGACGCATTCAATGCTTGCTGTCCACCAGAGAAAGCATTACGCGACGGAATTATATGGTGTTTTTGACCAAACTGGGTCTTCGGTAAAATTATTTATCCGAATAGTTCAACCCTATAACTAATATCAAAATAAGTCTATTTATACCGGTCTATGTTTCTATCAATCCAAACTTATATTACTATAGTTTTTATTTTAAATAATATTTATTTATTGTGCATAGATTAATACTAACTGTAGGTAAAATTATTTATCCAAACAAATAATAATAATAATAATAAAATAAAATATAAATATTTATGTGAAAACTCTTTTGAGGAAAAAGAACACTTACATAAATATAGAAAAAAATTAATGAGTAAGAAAACTTAATATACTCATCATAAATTAATTTATATCCGAAAAATATTATTTGTACAACTCAATATAAGAATATTTATAAAAATTATTAGAGAAGATATTCTTCTACTTTATTTTTTTCTCTCTGCACTCCCTAATTTGTCATCCTGTCTATATTAATCTCTTTATAAAAATATTCATATTTTTCTCTTAATTAAATTAAAATACACTAGTAATTCTACTAAGAGAGTCTTTATAAATCTAATTAATTTAAAAATATCTCACTACCCCTCCTTCATCTAAGAGAACCAAAAAAAAAAAAAAAAAAAAAAAACCTATCAAACTAAGATTACTGGTGAAGAGACCTACTCTAATAATTTAATACCAATATAATAGTAAGTGTCAAGAGAAGAGGCTAGGAATTAAAATTGCGAACTGGAACACGAGCCAAATTGAAATTATATCTCGTGTTCGGCTCGGAAGCGAGCTAAGTTAAGCTCATGCAATTAATATACTTACGAAACTAAATATCTAATAAAGCTTTTAAAAATCTCAATCTAATGATTAAAATACCTCTTAACCAGCAATCAACTAAGTATGCAAACTTTGAGATATTTTCCCTTTTTTCAAATTTAATTTCAATTAAAAAAGAGAGAATAAAACGGCCTTCCCTTTCTTCCAGAGGATAGCCTACCCTGCCCCCCCCCCCCAAATCCTCTCTCCCTCTCCCCCCATGGCATCACTCTACACCTCCACTTCCACCTTCTTCCTCCACTCTCCGCACCCACCTCCTCCTCTCTCTTCCCCCAAACCCACCTTCTTCTGCCGCTCCTCCTCGTCCAAACAAACCGCCAACTCCGTCGATCAACAACCTACCACCACCGCAAACCCTTCTCTCTCAGACCAACTCCTTCCTCTATCCCTCACCCTCCTCAAAGAGAACCCTTCCAAATCCCAACCCCTCCAAGCCCAACCCCCCAAGCCTAAGCCAACTTGGGTCAACCCCTCCAAGCCCAAGCCCACAGTCCTCTCCCTCCGCCGCCACCAGCGCCGCCATTTCCCCTCCTCCTCCTCCTCTAACCCCGACCTCAGGCGCCTCGTGCTCATCGCCCGCAAGCTCCGCGACTCCCCCGACGACGACGCCGAGGCCTTCTCCGCCGCCCTGCAAGAAGCCTTCCCAGACCCCGTCTCCCGGGACGACGCGCTCTTCGTCCTCAATTCCCTTCATTCATGGCAGAAGTCGGTCCAGTTCTTCGATTGGCTCAAGACCCAGAATTCCTTTTCCTCTGAGACCATCTTCTACAATGTTGTGATGAAGTCCCTGCGCTTCGGCCGGCAGTGGGATTTCGTCGAACGCCTTGCGTGCGAGATGGTGGAGCGAGGAATTGAGCTTGATAACATCACGTATTCCACTGTCATTACTACTGCGAAGCGGTGCCGTCGCTTCGATAAGGCCATCGAGTGGTTCGAGAGGATGTATAGGACCGGCGTCATGCCGGACGAGGTGACTTACTCCGCCATTCTTGATGTATATGCCCAATTGCGGAAGCGAGAGGAGGTGATGAGCTTGTACGAGAGGGCTCGCGCCGGGGGTTGGAAGCCGGACGCAGTCGCCTTCGCAGTGCTAGGCAAGATGTTTGGCGAGGCAGGTGACTACGATGGCATTCAGTATGTCTTACAGGAGATGAGGAAACTCGATGTGAAGCCGAATCTTGTGGTGTACAACACTTTGCTCGAGGCCATGGGGAAGGTGGGGAAACCCGGGCTCGCACGAAACCTGTTTGAAGAATTGGTTGAAAATGGCTTGTCGCCGAATGAGAAGACGCTGACTGCGTTGATTAAGATTTACGGGAAGGCAAGGTGGGGACGCGATGCATTGGAACTCTGGGAGAGGATGCGGGAGAATAAGTGGCCAATGGATTTCATACTCTACAATACATTGTTGAGCATGTGTGCGGATCTCGGCTTGGAAGAAGAGGCAGAGAAGCTGTTTGGCGATATGAAGCAGTCAGAGGCAGGTGTCCGACCGGATAATTGGAGCTATAGTGCTATGATCAATATATACAGTAGCGGAGGGAAGGCGGAGAGAGCCTTAGAATTGTTTGAAGAAATGTTGGAGAGCAGAGTTGAGCCGAATATTATGAGCTACACTTGCTTGATCCAGTGCCTGGGAAAGTCCAGAAGGACAGATGATGCTGTCAGGGTATTTGAAACTGCGCTAGAGCGAGGTATAAAACCTGACGATCGGCTCTGTGGGTGCTTGCTCTCTGTTGTTGCTTTGAGCAAAGAAGGGGAGATGGGCATGGTTCTTGCTTGCTTGGAGAAGGCTAACTCAAAGCTGGTTAAGTTGGTGAACATGCTTGCTGATGAAAAGGTCAGCTTCGATGAACTTAAAGAGGAGTTGCGAAAAGTACTGAATGAATCTGCCATGGAAGTGCGGAGACCGTTCTGCAATTGCCTGATCGATATATGCAGGAATCAGAACTTTCCTTCTCAGAGGGCAAGTGAGCTTTTCCAAGTTGGAACACTGTATGGTTTGTATCCTGGTTTGCATTCGAAGAAAACCGATGAGTGGTCGTTAAATCTACGATCACTGTCAGTTGGTGCTGCAAACACTGCTTTTGAAGAGTGGATGAAGAGTTTATGCAATTCTATTCAGCAGAAGGATGATTTGCCTCAATCCTTTTGTGTACATACTGGCGCCGGAAACCACAAGTTCTCTAAGGGATTAGCCGGTGCTTTTACCGCGCATCTCAGCAAGTTGGCTGCGCCATTCCACCAGGATGAAGAGAAGAGTGGTAGTTTTGTTGCTTCAAAGGACGAATTGATACCATGGTTAGAGGCTGGCATTGTACCTGCATTTGTAGCTGGATAAGTGAAAGAGTGTTGCTATTAGTTACATTTTAGATTTTTCTTCTCATTCCCTTACTTTGAAGCTGTAGAATCTAATGCAGATGAAGAGAACAAATTTCATACCTCATCTTACTATGGTGTTGGATCTGTTTCATTCGTCCATTTGCAGTGCCAATAGTTAAACAACTGGATTAGTGCAGATGTGTAAATCTAAATATGCTCTAAGCTGTTACTGCAATGATGATAGCCGGAAGGAGTTAATTAACCTACATCTCAATCTCAATACTCCACTTAGGTTTTACAAGAACCGACGGGAGGATATACATACAAGAATCAACTTCATGTTCTGAATTTTGATGTAATCTGATTCCTTCACAAAATATACATTTCATTGCTTGCCAAATAAAACTTTTGCTAAATGAGATGATTCTGTTCAATTGACAAAAGAATTTGGATCTCATATAAAGTCCAACAGTGACAAAGAAAGGATAGCTACATACTTGTAAAATTAGTTAACCCTGAAAAACACTGACTATTGAACAGAAAAATAAATAAAGGGAAGGCAACATGACTACTAAGTTGCTGCACATCCGCAAGTTAGAGAGCATAGTAATCCCTCTGCCAGGAATTATGCTGCATCGTTCACCCAAAGAAATTGTTGTTTGTGCTTGTTATGCGACATCCTTAAGCACGCTGAGAAAGTATTGCTGGGCATCTTGTCTTCTTTTTCTTGGTCTCTTATGTGCTTGATATGTGACATCCTTAAGCACCCTGAATCAGGGGTGTTCTCAGGAACCTCTGGTAATGGCTTGTGGGATGGATCAGACAAAAATAAGCAGAAGCAAGGAATAGCACGTTAACCATTCCAGAAATTGGATTGGTAACATGCTGCGAGCATTCAAGATCACGACATCAGTTTGTTTATCTGGGCCACATCACACGTATTTACCGGAGGACTTCCAGATTCTTCCTTCAAGTGATACAACCATTACTGTAACATCATCATGATATTTTCTTCGGTCCCCTTGAGGTATGTCCAACAGTTCGTATAAGTCCATACCTGTAAATGGAAACAGTCAATTTTTATAAGATCATATGAGATGTTTAAATTGAATAATTTGAATCAAAACTATGTAACTAAACCAAGGAGACAAGCATTTTGCACTATGTTAACAAGTGCTATGCATTCTACCATTAATGCTTAAGTGGCTAGAAAACTTGAGTGGTAATGAATGAAATATCTTCAGAAAAAATATAGACGTTATATTCAAAAGAATAAACTCACAAAAGTGCATGGGAACAAAAGTCACCTTAGACCATGATGGTTAGTCTGGTAGTACTATAGAATGTACCAGTGGATTAGAAGACTTAGTTAGTTGAAATTCCTTTCTGCTCCTCAAAATTTTCCTTATTTTCTGAGTTAAAACTTTAAATGTTTTCCAGGACAGCATTATACCT
Source organism: Typha angustifolia (assembly GCF_048772165.1). Taxonomy (NCBI): domain Eukaryota; kingdom Viridiplantae; phylum Streptophyta; class Magnoliopsida; order Poales; family Typhaceae; genus Typha; species Typha angustifolia. The sequence goes on along the minus strand of NC_133246.1, from coordinate 3,750,320 downwards.
TCAGTTCCCACTAAATACTTGTAATGATGGTGAGTAAGGATTGCGTGACCAACCTTACTATCAAGTGAAACATATGACATAATTTTTGTGTCAATGAAGTTAAGGCTGTAAGTGATTTAAACAGAGACTCAAAAGTGAAACAAAATAGGACTAGGGACATTACTGCTTGGCAAACAGCCATCATAAAAACTTTTGCTGACTTTGAGGGGCTTTGAATGCACAATCAACTAAAGGGTACAAAATGGGAACAAATAAAATGCACCAAATGTTAGTTTTGGAAGCCAACTCTCAGAAAGCTCCAGAGACTATGAGAGAGGTTCAAGTGGTGATCTCATGTGTTGGAGAATTGGAACATGTGACTTTATACTTTGTGTAAAGATCCTTCACAAAGATCCCTCACATTTTTCGTTAACAAGATCTCATTCCTCACTACATAAGGCTGGAGGCTAGAAAGTATCATATGGTTGGACACTCAGCCAACATTGCATCCTTCAAAATTAAGATTTTCTGGAACAACACTTTAGACCCTAGATTACTGTACAAGATAACTTGGCATACCCATTCTGAATATACCCAATTTTCTTCTTGATTATGGATCACATTTTTTTTATTGATGATTTAAACTTTTATCCAGGAATAAAATACATGTTTGTGTTGTTCAGGTCAATGCCTGAAATATACTACAGCATGAAAAGATACCAGAGATGTGCCTGGCATGCCAAGTACATTCACAGATGCTCTTGTGCTTACACTGCTTTTAAGTCCTTTCTGCTAGCGAATTAAGAAAAGAAAACATGCTATATGCCTAGCCACTAGCTTATTTCACACTACTTACCATCTAAAATATACTACAGCATTAGAATCCGAAAACTTTATAATTTAAAGTAGTGCAATTTACAGCTGTAGAATTCTACAAATATTTCATGACCTGTACGCTTTTTATGACCAAATCCACTTGATGCAAGCTAGTAAGTGCATCCTTTGTAACTGACTACCCTTCAACAAGACAACTACCAATCTTCTAGTGCAACTTCTACACATGCTCTTGAGCAAATAAATCATCATAGCTGTCTAATCATATTTCTATTATGCTCCTGTAAATTCCAAGGTATCTTTACATCACGAAACACCGAAGGAATATTAGATGATGTCTAACCATGACTATGGATAGAGGAAAGAGATAGGTAGCTGGTAAGCCACACACTGCACAAAAAAAAGAGCGGGGAAGAAAAGGAGTGAAAGGAAGAAGAGGACTACCCTAATTCTGCTTCGATCTCATTTCAACATAAATGTGATGAGAATGATTGCTGTTAGGATTCTGGACCTGATAATCGGACTCCCTTGCCATGATTCTCCAAACAGTACCTCTTGGTCCTTCCACTCTGCATTTATAGCACAATTCCAAGCCTAAAAGTCTCTCTAGAAGTGCTTTCTCTAAAGGTGTGATTGGTTAGCTTCTACTTTTGATTCTTACAGGTGTGCCTGCTATATACTTGTCGCTTTCTCTAAAGAAGCTATGGAGTGATAACTCAAAGGTTAATTTTATGAATTCATGACTGGCGTCTTCCCTCCTTGTAGGAGTTTGCCTTTCATAGTCAGCATAGTTAATCACTGAATGAGATTCCTTTCCATTTTTCACATATATCATTCCATTGTTGAAATGGTAACCAGCTCTCTCTGGAGTTTAGACATCAAACTTCATGAGCATTTGTGGAATCTTATATACTTCCCAAGTAACCGAGGTGTAGCATGCAACACCAGATATGGTTTACTATAGGACTTTCCTCAATAGCACATTTAGTTCCCATAACCTTTGACAGTGCCTATATTTGTATTGTGACTTCTCATTTACAAATGTCTGCATAAATGAATGAGGATAGTTCACTGATACTTGATGTGCTGATAGAGTAAGGAAGCTAGTCAGAGATGCAAGTTATGAGAAGTTGAAGAACACATCCATTTGATTAGAAACCCAACATTGGCTGGTTGCCATTAAGTCTGGTTGCTATACTTGCAAGGAAAGAAATTATCATGAGACCTACATGCCTAGAATTTGAGATGTCATTCATTTATATATAGAATTCAGTAGTAAGTACCTGTCTGTCGGTCATATCCATATTCTCTTTCCAAACTAATGCAATAACAGGAGAAGAATTCGAAAATAAATCTTACCAGCTTTCTTGGCTGCTCGGAAAAGAAGCTCCTCAATTAAACTTTGTGCAGGGTCTCCATCAGGAAACTTCTCCATGAAGTTTTCGACATGTAAGACTACTTCCTCATTGCTCAGATATTGATATAAGCCATCAGAGGAGAGGACCAAAAACTGATCATTTGAGCTCAGCTTATGGTGGCGAAGGGAAGGCGTGCAGGATATATATGGACTAGTTCCAATATACTCATTGCGGAACATTTCCAGCAATCCATTGTTCCACTTAGGCTGTATCAAATACAGAGAAGGCAAGTTAGGTTTTTCTCCATGATTAGATAATTCAAATTAAAACTGTATACCATAACTCAACATGTAAAGCTTATCTTACTATCTAGGGTGAGTTACAATGTGTTCAGAAAATGCTACTAAGTGCATTTGGATTAGACTACCCTCAGCTGAATGAATAAATGAGCAGCAGACATAATAGGTTGAATGCTCTATATCATAGATACACAGGAAAACAATCTAAAGACAACACATATTACCTGTTTGAGATATCCAACCCCAAATGCTCGGGTGACCTTTAGCCGCCCCTTAACTCTATCATTTACAATACAGTGTTTGTCATCAGGATGTTCTTGCTTAATTCTGAGGATTTCCTGCACAAGACAAATTAAGTGAAGAAAAGGAAAACGTCAATATACTATGTGAGTTCATAAATTCAGCATTTCAATATATTATTCATAGCTTCTATTCACAAGCAGATATATGACACAGAGATGCATCATAGGACTTCTATACATGCATCCCTAAAGATTATTAATTGAATCTTACTTCTTCAATGCTGGTACTGTGATCAGAGGATAGCTGCAGTGCCCCCAATTCCATCGTTCCTCGATCCAATGCCTCATTTTCCATAGGCATGCCATTTTCGCCGACATGTCTGTCCATCTGATCTAAGTTACTAGACCTATACTGCCCAATGACCGCTCGACTATCCCCGACATTCATCACATACACATCCTCATCCCTCATCAGCACCACTAGCAGGCACGAGCCCATCAGTGCGATTTCCGGATTGCAATCCATAGCCTTATCCGTCATCTCCAAGTACGCATGCTCTGTCACTTCTAGGGCGCGAGAAAGAGCACTCAGAACCAATCCATGATTGGACACCGGACCGGCCTTCCTCCTCCTAGAGTCGCCACGATCAGCGGCAACCTTGGTCTCCTTAACCTTGTCTTCGGAAACATATCTCCATTTTGGGAGCCATACTTTCCGGCTATCCTTTCTCCAGCTCCCAATACCATACCTCAACTTCGACAATGAGAATGTAAACCTTCCTGATCCCGAAAAGTCTAATTCATCGGCGCAATCGCTGTCGCCATCAGCGAGGAACTGCCAGAGTGGCTTGGAGATTTTAGGATTTTCTCGAAAGCTACCTCTTTTCTCACAACCCTCGTCTTGGCAAGCTTCTTCCTCCGGCTCCGCTGCGTCTTCCCAGAAGAGGCCGCGAAGCTGATCGAACAAGCAACGGTAGAGATTGCCGACGAGGAAGTCGGGAGCGTCGGGGCCATTGAACCCGTCGTAGATCCCGACGAAGAGCCACCTCTGCTCCTCCGACACGACCACGTGGACGCGGTCCTCGCCGGCTTTGCCGTGGGCCCACTGCACGCTCTCCGAGGCGGCCTGGAAGCTCCGCAGAGGGACGACCCAAGGGGGGTTCTTCTCGGAGAAGCTCCGGCGGAGGAGAGAGGGCTTCCGGAACCTTCTAGAGAGGGCCCTCCGCTTCTTCTTAACGAGAGGACCGGAGAAGGGGATGGGATCGAGGGGACCGGAGAGGGCTCCTCGCTCGATCGGACCGGAGAGGAAGAAACCGCGGTCGAGCGGCCCGGAAGCGGCGGCTCCGCCGCCGCCAGAGAGCTGGAGGGGGAGGGCGGAGAAGGAGGACGAGCTCTGGAAGTCTGCGGCAGCGGCGCCGCCGCCGGCGCAGGAGTAGACAGGGAGGGGGGCGGAGGAGTTAGCGGAGACCGAGGCGCCGGAGATGGTCTTGAAGGCGATCTCGGCGGCGGAGACGTCTCCGCCGCCTCCGCCGGTGGAGGAGGCCGAGGAGGTGCGCGAGTGGGCCGGGGAGGAGGAGCGCACGTAGCAGAACGAGTGGCCTAGGGTTTCGTCGAGCGGCCCCGCCTCGTAATCCGGGCCGCCGCAGTAGGCGGCGGGGGGCCGCACGCAAGAGATGAGCCGCGAGGCACCGCTCCCCATCGCGTTTGAACCAAAACTACTCTGCTGCTACTCCAACTCTTTCTCCTTTCTCTCTCTCTCTTCTCGCCTCGCTCTTTATTCGATTAATTTCTTTAACAATTATGAATATTATCTTATATATATATATATATTATAGATTTAAAATAGTAACTAATTATTATACATAGGAAGTGGGGGGGTGGGGGGAGGGGGAGAAGAGGAGGGTCATGAGCTCTGACGTCCCTGCGGATTCCTGCTCATGCCTTCCAGGACAGCGCTGACGTGGCGCCGGCAGTGTTAATAGTCAACCTTGTCAACCTCTTTTGCCCCTCGCCCCCTCCTTATTTACAAGACGAGGCATTAACAGAGAAGGTCATTTCCGTAAATTCCGATCCCCATAGGGCGTTAGAAAATTAAGGGGGCGGGCCAACTACCCGCACCGGCAGCTCCGCCGCACGCCCCCTTCGATCCGACGTCTCACGATCAGATTGACGTCGCCGTCACGGAGTCAAAAAAAAAAAGAAGAAGAAAAAGCCCCACGTAAAATAAATAAATAGCAACTCGCCCTAGGGAAAAAGGGGAAACGCTGCCTGGCGTTTCCCCCTTTCGCGATTCACGTGTTGAACCGGTGGGCGATATAAAATAAATATAATATGGGAAAGTGATTCAGCTCTGCAAGTCAAAATTCCAGCCGCTGGGCGAATTCCGTTTCCCCCTTTTGCTACGCTCTCATTGGACGAGGCAAGTTATTAAAAAAAGAAAAAAAAGAAGTCGGGAAAAAACGACACCGAGGGGACATGGAAGACGACTTCCTAAGCCCCTCTCTCTATCTTTCTTTCTCTCACATCACATGCAAAGCATAGTCTTCAAGAGTAAGACACCTGCTCTCTCCGAACACACACCAAATTCAAAAAAAGGAGTTATTTATTGGCGAGTATCAAATTTTGCGCACACGCCGGGTGCGAAGCGTAAAAGTGACTCCACCCCACTAGGGTGCTATTTGCAAAAAACCTCTTCATAAATAATCTTTTGGGGAGTTGGGTTGGCCCGCGGAGGAGTCAAAGCAGTTGACTGGTCAGGGCAGAGGGCGGGACCCACCGGTCGTCCAATGGGAACGGCTCTGCTTTTGTCGGCTTCCCGCCAGAAACGTTTACCAAAATGTTTCAACTCATCGGAGGAGGGAGGAGGGAGGAGGGAAGAGGAGGGAAGAGGGAGGAGAAGGGAATCTTGGACTTTTGCTGGTCTGCTGCAGTAGAATATAGCAAGTTGGGAGAGGAGATTTTTAATGGAGACCTGAAATGCAAATATAGTACGAGACCCACATTTATTGGAAGGAGATCCAAAGCCAAGTCTTAAAAAGTAATAAACAATCGTTTGGAATTAGAAGAAAAATTCAATTTGGAAAGAACAGCAGAAAGGGCCATTGCTGCCTCCTTTTGGGTCTTTATGCAAAAGGGTTTGACAGGAAAAGAGCATCATCAAAGAGTACACATCTCTCTCTCTCTCCGACCTACTTAATTTTTGCAATATTTACTCCCATCCTTTTGAATTTTCCTGACCCTTAAATCACAATCTTGTGTAGAAATTGCACAATCTCTCCCAGATCAGAATCATAGTACGTATGGGAAAATACAAGAGTTTTGTCTGGAAATTTGGTCTGAAGTCAACCCCACAAAGAAAAAGGGTGGTGGATGATTCGCCACCTTTGGATGGAAATTGTCATGAGGAAGGTGGAAGACAAGGACATGCTGGCAGAGCTCTAAGCAAACCCCCTGCAATGACTCCACAAACACAAGTTGGTCAACTGCCCCGATGGCAACAAGCAACCTTACTGGATTCTCAGCAAAGGAAAATACCTGCATTATTCCAAAGTGGGCCAACAAAGCTACAAAAACTACTTTGTTAGATTGAGTTTTTATCTTTTTGGGGGGTTAGTATTTACTCATCAGAAAGTTAAAGCAACAAGATGTCATGGCATTTTGGTGCAGTAGAATATATCAATTAACTTTATAAGGTTTCCAGCAACAGACAAGAATATAGATGTCAAATGTAAATTAGGTAAGTATATGCCCTGAGCCCATTTGAAGAACAACCAAAGTAGATTTTATTTATAAGTCAAAAAGATACAGAAAGAAATATTGCACTGTTCTAGAAAGGAATTGTATATAGATATATAGACTTGAAGTCTTTGGAAAAGGAATTAGCACTTCAGTAGTCATTGAATGTACCTCAAGATCTAAAAAGCTCATCTAAAGGTGAAAGAAATGAAAGCTTTTCTCTCTCTCTCTCTCTCTCTCTCTCTCTCTCTCTCTCTCTCTCTCTCTCTCTCTCTCTCTCTCTCTCTCTCTCTCTCTCTTCATCTTTTGAAGTCCTCTATGATCCTTGGGTAAAATCAATGGGCCGAGAAGTGTTGAAAGTTTTCCCAAGTATTTGTCATCCAACTTAAAATTTATACATTTACATAGCTTCCATATATATTTTTAAGTTTTAGGTGGCAGTTGGATGAGCTAATAAATACTATTTATAACCTAAATGAGTGCAGAAGTGTTGTGGCTCAAGTACTTACAACAAGGATGCATGCATCATTTTGAACAGGATAAGTAAACTAAATGGATGAGATGTGCTGTAGCCTCAGAGAAAAATGGTGATAAAATCAGAGAATCACCTAGAGGAAGCGGACAATCAATCCCTCAAGCAGACAAAGTTTCCAGCAGCTTACTATTGCCAACCCACCAATGATACTAATTCCACTATTTCTGGTCAAGTAGTTGCAGCCACCACCAAGTTGACTCAGTAGATCAATAAACTAATCCTGGCACTCTGGCAGTCATAGGGCCCAAGAGGCAGAGACAGAAGAGAACAGACTGAGGCAGTACAAGATTACAAACAACAAATGAACATACAGTGTCAGCTCATAATTCTCAAATTATCCATACAAGCTTGGGAGAATCATATACATTACATTTTCTTGGAAATGTGGAAATTTACCAAAAAAGAAAGCAGGAAAATCATCAGAAAGTACCATGAAAAACCAAAAAAGAGTAGGAATGTTGAAACTAGGAAGATTTGTATTACTTTTGGCTGAAACTCGTAAGTCAAATGTCAGCTGGTATATACAAAAGCTGCACATAAAACAAGAAAATGGTTGGCCTGATATTCATCAAGACGTGTTAACTTGCCCACTGTAATTTTGACAATAAAGACAATATAAATGACGATAACTGAGTCACTTGAGCACTGGAGATAGCTTATCAGAATAAAAAAAGGTGAGCTCTAGGGCTGTAAGTGATTGCGTAGAGCTGGACCTGGCTTGGAAAATTGACAACAACTATAACAGCTGGCCCATTCAAACCCCATATGGCAGCACAGATCTAGCTCACTCAATTCTCCGATGGTAAACATCAAGAACATAATAGTTCAACTGATCCCCAAATATCTTGGTAGAGAACTTCTGCATAACATGGCCTCGCGCATCCTTACCCATCTTTACCGCCAGATCAGGGTTATTTATCAGCGTTAACATCACCTTTGAGAATTCCACAGCTGAAGGATCACAGAGAAAGCCTGTAACTTCATTGATAACTGTCTCCACAGGGCCCCCACTATTGCATGCAATTACAGGCTTTTGTGCTGCCATAGCTTCAAGGGGAACAATACCAAAGTGTTCATCCTGCATAAGCAGAAAAGGAAATACCAATCTATATGTAAAACTTACGTTTCTTGTGAATGAGGAAAGAGTTCAAGCCCTGTAAAAGCTGATACCACATAAGGAAAATATATTCCATTTCCTTATGCACATTAAATTGATAGTTGATTAACTAGCTCCCTGGCAGGCCACAATCCAGAGCTGGGAGAATTCAATTACTGTTATATATCCAAAATCATTTCAAAATCTTTAATTTTCTTGCATCAGCAACGTCATGAAGAAATACGGGGTTTTGCTTCTAGTAGCGACATACTATTGGGTATTTTCAACATAAACAAAGGAAAGCATGTGTTTATTTAGAATTCCTTGATTGAGGAACTCTCTAGTGAAATGGTCTGAGAATTTGCTACTCGTATACTAACTTTTAGAACGCTTTTAATGGGGAACTACTTAGCAAGAGCCTACGCGAAACAGAAATTTGAACATTTAGGTAATAGTTGATCTTGAAGAAAAGGAATATAGCAGCATGAAATGCATATAGCTACTACAATTTCCATTCAAGTACAATTTACCAACAATAGATAGGATCTAATGATGAAAATCCATATTGTATACCAAAATTAGCAGCTAGAGGCTGAAATTTATGGCCGATAAATGCATTGACCTTCTGTCCACCGTAGAATGGGACTAACACTAATATCGGAAGCATAGGTCCAAGATAAAAAGGTGATGTAAATCTATGTCCCACAAGAAAAATATAGTATAAAAAACAGAATTACCTTTGGAGTATATATAACACAAAGACATTTGGAGAGAAGTTCGTTTCTTTCTTCCGTAGAGCATGATGTGACAAATTTAACTCGATCTGACACTCCTTCAATTTCTGCCAGCCTTTTAAGCTCATCTAGGTATTCAACGTTCTCTTTGAGGCGTTTATCAAAACCGCCTGCATAAGAAAACACAGTGATTTACAGACAAAGGGAAATGAGATCATCAGAAAGTTATCTTATATATATAATTCATTATCCCACAATAACTATCCATCTCAATATCAATGTATGTTAAGAAAATAGTCATACAAAAATATAATATCTAATGTTCCTTTAACCTTCCTAGAAATAAGCAGACTATTCGTATAAACTTTTCTTTCTTTGAGAGAAGATCATTCGCACCAAACAAGGCTTGCATTGGATCTCAGTCCCAAATAATGAAATAACCATAACAAGAGGTTCAGGCAAAGAGAGATATGAAAGAAATATAACAGAAATATAGAAGTAATCACCTGCAACTATCAAGGTAGCCTCCAATAAATCAGTACAAGGAGGGTTACTTTCAAAGGAATGGAGCAATGCAAATGCTGAAATTGCTAACTGAAGGTTCTTTTTTCTTTCAAATCGGTTAATTGAAAGGAAATTCAACCTGAAAAATGCACGGAAGAAATTAAGATTCTTAAAAAACTTAAAATGCAAAAAAACATAGTTTGTATCCTATATGTTACAGCTTCTGATAATTGTGTAACCGACGAGCCCTATAAGACAATAAAGAGATATACAAGCATGCCAGTTACTTGTAAGCAGTAGGTGCATCAAACTGCTCCACATTGACTGCTGGATAAAGAATTGCAGGTTCAATTCCTCTCGAATGAAGATGAGAGAAGGTGGTGGCAAACGTAGATGCAGTGAACTTGCTGTTAACTAGAATCAAATCTGCCATACCTGAGAGTATGAGTGTATAATTGTCAGGAGACCAGATGGAATGAAGTCTGAACTCGGAAATAAAGCATAACAATTAACAAGTAGAAGGTATGCAGGGAAAAATGAGATCTGGATTGGGCCAGACCAGTAGTAGCTTCTTCGATCATGTCAATTGGCTTGCGGTAGAACCTTCTAAGCATAGTTGTATGTTGTGCGAGCAACATATCTGGAAAATGGCAGTAAAATACTATCTGCAAAGATGCACTACAATTCACAAGGTTGTGTTTTCAATCTTCAATAAGATAAAAGAACATAATACAGTACCTTGGTTGACCTTTTCAATTTCATCAGGGGAATGACAACAGATACTTGGTCTGCCAGTATGATGTCAAACGAGGGCCACATAAATAGCACACACAATGCTACAAATATACAACGAAGATATGCACATACAGCATGGAAACGGTAGAAAATATGGCGAGGTAGGAAACCGCCATAAACTGTAACTGGGAAAGGACCTGAACAAGCAATAAAACCTGTTATTATTACTACTTAACAGATCTGAAAACTACAATAAAAGAAAATTACATCAAAATATGCATAACTTACTATCTCGACCTCCTTAGACAAAGAACTTCAAATACAAGCATATTAAAAGAGAATGTAAGTGATAACAATAAATAGTTGCACGCTCTTAGCGAAATGATGGAGGCAAGAAAGTTGAGTTCAGCAGCAACGTAAGAGTCCTGAAGTGCTTTTTACCAGAAAAATATTTTTCCCACCCATCTATTGCTGATAAATTAAGATCCCGGAAGGTACTCCTAAAACTGTGCTGATTGTGCAGTCTCATTGTAACAAACTGAATAAACTCACCAGACACAGTCTCCTCAAAGCATCGAGTTTTATCATGGTAAGATGTGAAGACATGAACATCGTGTCCATGGCCAGCAAGCTCAACTGCAGCATCAACAATCAATCTTTCTGCCCCACCTACAGAGGTCAACTGCATTGTTCATGCTAATTTTAAAGTAATGTTAAATAACTAACAACAGAGATCATTAGTCATCCAATTATCTAAATATAGAGCTACTCATTTTGCGCTTCAACCAATGGTTTCTTAACGGAGTATAGAAAAATGGCATCGCTAATATTTACAAAGCTGCTCTGTTCAGAAACAAATTTGAAGGGAACTTTACATGACACTCCTACTTATGCCGTTTCAAAAAGATACGTGAGTGAAGGACAGTATGACATTGAAGATGAGAGATGAAGAAAATTCTCCACAAATCCAAAAAAAAGATTGTTAGTTCGAAAGCACAGTTTTCCTTAGTCAACTAATTTGACAATTCTATCGACAAAGAGTTCCAACTGAGGAATTCTATATTCCGAAAGCGTTTACAAATTAAAATTTGCGGATAACCGAAAAAAAAAAAACTAATGGGCAAGAAACTACTCATAGATCACGGAATCGTCTAAAACCTATCTGATTTCTTATAGATATAGAGATTAAATAAAGATATAGCGGAGAGAGAGAGAGAGAGGGTGACCAATTCCGAGATCGGGATGGATGATTGCGATCTTTAGTTTGGGATCACTTCGCCTCTTCTCCATCCTTCGCGTCGTCCTTCACCTCCGAGAACTTCTGTTTTAGAATCGTTGTTCTAAACCTAGACTGGCCTTCTTTAACGGGTCTCGTTCATAATGGATCGACGTCGATCCAATGTTCGATCCATTTATTATTCTAATTAGTCCCGATTTGTTTGACTAGCTTGCTGATATTAGTTTTGTTTAATTGAATTAAGAAAATTGGGTTAAAATACTCTGACATCATAGTTAAAATTGCATAATTTCATTTAAATCTTTTTATGAAATTAACCCAAAATAAATGAGGTATTATAGATTCAAGGATGAGCATCTGTGACATAAAATTTTATTGGATTTTCCTCTTGTAAATTGATCCATAACACAATACTTACTTGTACATATCTAGATAAATGCATTGTCCTTGGGGCTTAAAAATTATTTGATTATGTTTGTTAATAACTATTGTTATACTATTAACAAAACTAAGTTCTTATATATCAAACATCAACTATTACTATGGATTGAGGCCATTAGAGTTGTACTAATATGGTTAAAAGACTAATATAGTATGAGTATTTTTTTGAATTCAAATTCAAGCAACATTGGTTTAAACGGGACACCATTAAGTTCTTATTTTACAATAATAAGAGAATATCATGAGAAAAGAATAATTACAACCATTTTGGTATAAACTCTATTTATTTTTTTTAATATATTGACATTCTTAATTATTAAAGATCTTTAAGACCTCTAGAGATTATTCACTGAAAAGAGAGTAAAGTTTGACAGTGTGAGATAGACCATTTGATATCATTAATATCGCTAAGAACGAATTAATTTTTATAACTCAGAGGATTAATATGTATAAAAGAAATAAGTGATGCACATAAAAATAAGTAATAATTTATGGGGTATTTTAGTATAATTATTCTTATGATATATTCATTGTTAATTAGGATTTAAATGCAATTATATGAATTATATGTTGAATAATATGCTGATAATTGTGATATAGGAAAAGCTTTCAATAGCAGTTATGGGAGAAAACTCTTATTTTGCTGGAAAAAATAAAATCTAAATCTTGGCTAATTATAACATGATAGCGGATTGCGGATCCAATTACGAAGCCTAATTAACCGAATCAAGATCCGCGAAGTAATTACTCGCCGCTTTACGTCCTTTTTCGTAAATATCCCCGCCGCTTCGAAGGTCTTACGACCGCTCAGCCAGCAACCCCACCCTATAGAAACCTCGCCAACGGCTAACCGAGGCTTCTCCTTCTTCCCTTTCCCTGGGGTTCCACTTCCTAAACCCTAAACCCTAAACCCTAAACCCTCGTAAGCAGCAAAGGAGAAGAAGAGGAGGAATGGGAATTCCGGCATTCTACCGGTGGCTCGTCGAGCGGTACCCTCTCTCGGTCGTCAAAGTCCTCGAAGAAGCTCCAAAGGTCATCAATGGAGTCCAGGTCCCCGTCGACACTAGCTCGCCGAACCCCAACGGTTTCGAGTTCGATAATCTCTATCTCGATATGAATGGGATCATCCACCCTTGTTTCCACCCAGAAGACAAGGTTTATGATCTCTACGCTCTTCTGGTATTCTCTTGAAACATCTCGAGATTATTGTTTTTTGATAGTTTTTGAGTTTTCATTTTGATGTTTAGCCTCCGCCAAGTTCGTACGACGAGGTTTACAAGGCGGTGTTTAAGTACATAGACCACATCTTCTCCTTGATTCGGCCAAGAAAGCTTCTTTTCATGGCAATTGGTGAGTTTGGAGCTCATTGGAGCTCAGAACTTGATTTTGAGATACATGTACAGGCTTTGTTTTGATTAACTTAGTATATTATTAGATGGAGTTGCGCCGCGAGCGAAGATGAATCAACAGCGAGCGAGGAGGTTCAGGGCTGCTAAGGATGCGGCTGATGCGGTGAGTTTGGTGCTATTTTTTTGTTTTTTGGTTTTTGACGTGGTAGTTTTGTTTGCATCCGTACTTGACAACGTAAGTGGAAAATGTCAGGCGGCAGAGGCAGAGAAGCTCATGAATGAGTTGGAGAAGGCATCCTATAGAATATCTCAGTCTGAGAAGCCTAGCACGATGGATTCAAATGTTATCACACCTGGAACTGAGTTCATGGCCTCCTTATCTCTTGCTCTTCGATACTATATTCAACTAAGATTGAACAGCGATCCTGGATGGCGGAACATCAAGGTAAGTCTTGGTCAATTGTTCAGATGTGTATATCTTTTTAGCTTATTAAGTATAGTTTTATGAGTTTTAAGTGCTTGTGAAATTTTGAAGGTCATTCTTTCTGATGCCAATGTGCCGGGAGAGGGGGAGCACAAAATAGCATCATATATTCGTGCACAGAGGAATCTTCCTGGATTTGATCCAAATACAAGGCACTGCTTGTATGGATTGGTAAAACCATCGCCTGTTGTTTTTCCCTCTTTCTTTTTTCCATTCCTTTTTTCCCTTATCAGAAAAATCTAATATTTGTATAGGATGCTGACTTGATCATGCTTGCATTAGCAACACATGAGATTCATTTTTCTATTCTAAGGGAGGTGGGTACATTTTAGAGAAATTTGGAATTAGTTTTTTTGTCTGATGAATGATAGCTGATGTTGGGTTTACCTTTATTATTATGTAGGACGTTCGAGTTCCAAGGAAGAATGGAAACATTGGAAAGCTTAGTGTGAAAAGTAATTTTTCACATAAAAGAAAAGGACAGTTGGAGTTGGACCGAGAAGAGAATCATAGCATGCTAAAAATAAAGTTTCAGGTTGATCACTTCATTATTTTTACTGACAGGGGTTATATGTTTGCTGATTTACAAATATGAGCTTCATCAATTGGACCAAGTCCGAAATTAATTTCAATCCGAGTTTAAGCACTGGCTGACTTGATTAGGTTTGACTCAATTAGGCTCAATTCATATTTATTAATATATATTATACATAATAAATAAGTGTCATTCTTGTTACATGTTTGATTTGATTTTATAAAATGTAGACTTCCCAAGATTTAATTTTAGCTTGATTTAAGTTGGATTCAAGGTTGTTTCAAGTCACACTTGATTTGAACTTGATTTGGGCTTGAATTAAGTTTGATTTGATATGGGCTTGAATCAGCTTATTGAGCAGCTCGAAATTGGCTAATGCTCAAAATGGGCTCGAATTATATCTAATCAATTCACAGTTGATGCATTGACTTAGGCTCGAAACTAATTTCAAGGCAAGCTTGAACAAAGGTCTGCTTGATTACATCCCTAGTGCTATCAGATTGTTAGAGCATATGATATACATATGTTATTTTAGAATATGACTATAAACTTTATATTACTAAGTAAACCATAAAAACATAATATTTCAATACACTCTCCCAACTATACTATTTTTTCCTTCTATGTATCTGCAGGAGCATTGAAGTAGTTAAATTAGTTTTCACTTTCTTGACATTTTTATTTTACCTACCTTATTCTTGCTTTTTTTTCTTCTTTCCAATGGAGCACTTTGTTACACTATTTTGTAGTGATCTCTGTCTGTTGTTTCCTATATGAAAGCCACTGCGATTCAACTAATTAAAAAGAAGTGTTCTCGAATAAATTGTAAGATAAAAACATAGAGAATTCAAGAATGATAAAAAGTAACTAAACTTTGACTTTGAAAGATCCAGACTTTTGTACTATTTGTTTGATTTAGTGTATCGGTGTCTTGCTCTTATGCTACCAGAATGTGCCTATGCCATTGATGCTCGTGAATGAAGATTAATAGTCAATACAACTGACATTGGTTCTCCAACTGATTTTCATTTTGTTGCAGTTCCTCCACATTTGGATTCTGAGAGATTATTTAGAGCATGACCTACGAGTATCGAGTGCATCGCTAAAGATTGACTTTGAGCGCTTAATTGATGATTTTGTATTTATCTGTTTATTTGTTGGAAATGACTTTCTTCCTCATATTCCTTCCTTGGAAATTTCAGAGGTTTGCTATACATCTTCTCTCTATTGTTTTCTTGTTATGTGAATATTATCTTGTAGTTTATCTATGTATTACCTGCTCGAACGCAAATGTGTACATATAATGTTCACTAGTGATTTATCCTTCTATTTGAAGGCTACACAAATTCTATTTAGATTTAAGTACATAAAGCAATTATATGCAATCAGAATATCAGATACAAGGTAATTGACATATGAGATAGTTCTGGTTATGTTTCATCTATTTAGTGTATTTTGAAGGAAAGATGTGAGCTATATTTCATCTGGAAAAGCAATTGTATTTAAGACAAAGAAGACATCAGCAAGATTTGGAGAAGTTGGAAGGAGAAGAAATAAGATAAGGAAAGGAGAAAATAGGGAATTGAGAAGGCGTATTGAGATGCAAGTAGAAAAAAGAAGTGGTTGAAACAAATAATCTCTTGTTCTCATGCCGGCTTTTGGCTGCTTGGTGCTGCATGAGAAACAATAGTTTGGGGAGACTTACCTCAGATGCTATCTCTCCTGTTCAATCTTACCAGCAAAGAGGAAGGAAGTTGTATGGATTAACTGTAGCGTCTACAAGACTACAACTCCACATATGGTATTTTGGCTACACTTTGAGATACAGCAACAATAGTGATCTTATAGGGCCTCATACGCATGGATTTGTGGTCTCACAACTGTAGTTGCAGGCAGCTAAATAGCCCCGAAGTAAATCACTAAAGTCATAAAACGTTGCAGCAACATTGCATTCTTAGGGCCTCGTACAATCGCGTTTGTGGCCTTCCCACATGCTAAACTGTTGTTGCAGGCAGCTAAGCAACCCACAATAAATCATTAGAATCGTACAACATTTTATCCTCCGTGGACTTAAATTCAAAGCCAGACCAGATGATAAGGCAATTCTAGCACATTCAAACCATATAATCTTTAAGGGCATTTTACATAATTTGACAAATTAAGTCTCCGATGACTCAAATTTTGACTATCCTGAAAAATAGAAAGTAGACTCAATTACAATAGGCACTTCTTATGTTCATCCCATAAGTAGTTCCATAAGCATAAAAATGAAATTAACACAAGTTAGAGATTTGTTGGTATATATTCATATATTGATGCAGGGAGAACTGCTTTGATTTTTGATTGACTTCTGTAATTTGATTTGCACATCATTTTTTAGAAGTGCAACTAACCTTTTTTACGTTATCAATGCAGGGAGCGCTCGATCTGCTTATGAATGTATACAGAAAGGAGTTCTCTAGCATGGGTGGTTACCTAACCAACTCTTTTGAGGTTTCTCATTGAATATCACTTTGATTGGTCAAACTTTTCCATTTAAATTAGTTTACAGGTGTTGAGACAGGACATTATACTTAATTACTTATGTTACTTCCTCTCCCAGTCGGACCAAGAGCATTATGGAAGTTTTACTGGACGGTGTTAGTTATTTTGTTCGTCTCATTATTACAGGAATTTATACCGGTATTGAGAAAAGTCACAATGAACATGCACCATAATGGCATAAACATCATATGAGAGCTTCAGAAAGTTAAAGTATAAATTGTGCTGCTTAACAAAAAACTACTTTTCTTTCAAGATGGTAACAAAGAATATTGAATAAAAATAGAGAAATTTGATCAAGTAATAAGAATCAAGATTCCAAGATGTCGGAAAATGAGAAACATCAGTTTCTAACAGAAAGTTTAGAGGGATAGCTTGTGCTGATTTTGATGTCAATCGATCTTGAGATATCTGGAACACTCACAACTATTCTGATAGCTTTCTTGTCATAAGAGGTGTTCTCCCTTTTTGATACGTCCACAGGGAATTGACTTAACTCTGTACAAATATAACGGAAATGTGTAATGGAAGACAAAATTCTCATGGGCAAGGGAAAAATCAACTAAGATCACATAAGGTTCTTGCTTGTTGGCTACTATTTGTAGTGGGTATTACCATTAGGTTCCATGGCTTCCACAGATAATGAAAAAGAGGAGCAATGTGAACTAGATTTTAAAACGTTAGATGCGAAACACAGGAAACTGCCTTTTAAATATTTCTCAGATTGCATCATTCAATAAATGTTCTCAATATAGTGTCTGCAATCTTTATTTGCAATAGTGCATTAATTAATCATAATACAATACTGGTTGTCTGATACATGTTTCTTCTCATTCTAGTTTTTGGAAATTTCTTTTTAACTCTCTTAACTAGAAAAGAAAGTCCATGAAATTCACATGCGTTGCTGTAATACATAGGATACTTTTACGTGCATCCATATATTGTTCTCGTAACATGTCCTTTTAAGTTTTAGTATTTCTATGTGCATAGAATTTGATCAGTTAGTATGCTTAATTTTGTTGTTTATTGTTATTTGAGGTGTAATGATAGGTCCTCCTTCCTGTTTCTGATTTTTTAGGTGGATTTGGCGCGTGTTGAGCATTTCCTCCAGGTAGTTGGATCTTGTGAAAGTGCCATTTTCCGAAGACGTATCCAGGTATCATCAAACTGAACTTCAGATCGGAGGTATTTTACACTTGCATATTGATAATAAGAATTCTGAATAGGGCAATAACTTTACTACCTTGAAGGGGAAAGGTGGGGTTTTACAGTTCCATGTTCTCTTTGTTATCATGCGGTGGAAAAGACAATATTATTCTTTAATTTAGTGAGAACTTGATGTAAAGCATGAATAATCTTGAACATGGAGAGAACATGATGAAGAAGGTCCAGCAACTCTTTTGCATGGCCTATTGATTAATACCCCTTGTGTTTCTGGATTTGGCATCAATTCCTGAAAGTGAAAAGCAATGACAAACTGGCTGCTGAATTTTCTGACATGATGAGGACTTTATGTTTACTTGTTATGGCATTGATCAGGTTGATAAGGAATTAAGGGATTCATGGATGTAATATTTGAGTCATTTAGCAGAAGTATTTCTATCCGTCATCATCACTCATGGCAGAACATAGTTGTTTTCTACTTTTCTGTATACTTCATTTAGATGATATTTTCTGTTTTCCAGTGCATACTATATTTTTGTGGCTCGACTCAACATCTGTGTATCTCTTAGATGGACAGGAACTTGTTCTTAGTTGCAACTAGGGATGCTAGGGGTGGTGTAGAATTTGGATTTGTCGACTCTATGTTGGGGAAATGCAGGCATCTCCATTGGGTGAGGCGCACATAGAAGAAGGTCAGGCCAAAAGGGGACTGATGTTGGTGGACAGTTTGACCAGAGTAGGAAGTGTAGTAAAGATATTGGATCTGAAGACAAGGAAAGGAGGTAAAGTAGACAGAGCAAAGGGAGGCGGAGCAGAGGGAAGGAAAAAGATCATTGGAGATGAGGCAGATGGTTGTGAGGAGGTGTAGGTGATGATAAAGACTTGAATACTGATGTTGTTCTGGGATTTGAGTTAGGGGTTTAGAGGTTGGTGGTGTAGCACATAGATTCAAGTTTAGGAAGCTAGACTTGGCTTTGTTGCAGGAAATTCAACCTAGTCCACCTGGACATTTCAGGATTGGGCTCAGGTTGGTCATTTGAAGATGTATCAGTGGCTCAACTTTTGGAATTTCAAGTCTCACTTACAGGATCAAATATAAGTGTGGGTGACTACATATTACATAATATCATCCTGAACTACCTGTTATCCATATGCTAGATGACACTCTCGTGCATGCTACTTGTTATTAGTGCAAATGATTGTTCCTAATTGTGATAAATTTGTAGATTATGTCATAGATTTGATCTGTCTGATTTAGCTATAATGCTACATATTTTTCAAAAGAATGCGTTGTTATTCAGTTGCAGAAAGAAAGGGATATTCAATTTGGTGCAGCTTCAAGTATGACGAAGATTGAACAAAAGAATGGATCTGTAAGTATTCTATTCTTTTCTATGACCATCTTTTCCTTGCACATTCAAGAATTTCATGCACTTTGAGGATAATCTAATTAACTATTGCTTTTCAGGTAAGATAATGTGTAATAAGTCATAATTTTAATGATTATTGAGGATGGTGACACCTTTTAATTCTAATTAGAGACCATGTTGACGAAGTTTTCTAATGCTAGCAGAGTTGGATGGAAAGCACTCAGGACTCCTCTAACTTGGTTTGTAGAGACTCCCCAAGTAATGGAGGATCTTGTAATCCAATGAAAAACCAGGTTTATTTCCTTTTCCATTGTGGGTTTGCAAGAACCTTTAATTGTAGAATATTAGTTGGTATTTATTTGAGCAGCTAAAGATGCATGAGGAAGTTTGGAAGGAAAGATACTATGCAGAGAAATTTGAAGTTAAGACTGAAGATGACCTTGTAAATTTGAGAAGGCATACGGTGAGCCTTTCTGTCATGAAATTCATATTTGTAACATTGAGCAGATATTAGGTAAATAATTTTTTGTACTCAACCATGTGCTGATCACCAATTGGTTTATGATCCATTCCCTTTATTAGAAGAATTTACATACTCAAGAAATTCACCAATGAAGTGTAACATTTGCCTTTCCTGATCTGCATTTACACTTCTATCTAAGCATAGAGGTTGGATGAAACCTTTTTTTGCTGACAAATCTATTAGAATATGAATACTCTTCTGCATGATTTCATATAGTTTCCATTTTTATTTATTGTTGCGTGCAGTATATAGTTGTGCACAAATATACTTCATCTGCATACACATATCAAATATTTGTGCAAGCATGCACATATAAATATATACATATGTACAAACAGTTAGTAGTGTAAACAAGCCGAGCTCAAGCGAGCTGAGCCTAGCTCAAGCATGGCGTGAAATTGATTGAAGTTTAGCTCGAGTTAGGCTTGAGATCGAGATGAGCCTATATGGGCTCGGCTAGCTAAGATTACCAAGCTAGCTCGACTCGGCTTGAGCTGTCTAGGTTTTTTAGAAGTTTTATACCATATTTACTCTATAGTATAATAATACAACTTTTTGAGAGGTGGGTACATATCAAGATGATTCTTATCTCTTCATTTCCTGATGTGGGACTTAATACTGTTCAACCAATTTAAAAAATTAATTTTTTATATGTAAAACCTAGGATTTGAACCTGAGTCATCTTTTTTGAGGTTGAAGTGCATTCACTACCATCTGTGCTACAATAAATTATTGTAAATTGTAAAACATAGAATATATCTTAATTATATATATTGAGCTAACTTGAGCTTGAATGAGCCAAGCTGAACCAAGCTTACGAACCTCGTGAGCTAGGGAGCTTCTTTGACAGCCCAAGTGCATATAATATATATGCATGCAGATGTATACAGACACACATACACAGAAAAATATACACTAATAGATGGACCAAAATCTTGGGGGCTGCACCTATTGATGTGTTAATGCATAAAAATATGTATATATGTTATTGCATTTTTATTGTTTGTCTAAAAAGCAGGATGATAGAATCATGGAGGCCATTACTTTGTGAAACAAGCATTTTAAAGGATGAGGCCGTTTATTTTCTCTGGTTTTCTTGTGAATTCTGAACTTTTAGAAACCTATTAATGTATACTGGTGCATACAGATTGTTTTGGTTTCTCCTTTTGTTTGGAGCCAGAGTGGAACTCTTGATTACTAATATACATATGTTAAAGTGTAGGTCATGAAATATGTTGAAGGGATTTGCTGGTTCATGCACTATTACTACCAGGGAGTCTGCTCCTGGCAATGGTGTGTAAATATTTGTCTTCCTTGTTTTCTTAGTTCCTTTTCTTGCCTAATATTTAGTACTTTTCTTTACATGAAGTTCATTTACGGTTTCAAGTTTGTTATTTTCATGATTCATTATTGTTCACCTGTTAATGTAATTAAACCTATTATTTTAGGTTCTATCCATATCATTATGCACCTTTTGCTTCAGATTTTCTTGACTTGAGACAGTTAAAAATTCAATTTACACTTGGAGTTCCCTTTAAGCCATTTGACCAATTAATGGGCGTATTACCGGCTGCAAGGTTAGAGATGATTTAGTTTTTTGAAGTGAAATAGCTTTAGAGCATGATCTCATAGGTGATCCATGTTGCTACTTGCAGTGCACATGCATTGCCTTTGTCGTACAGGAAACTGATGACAGATCCTTCCTCATCCATCATCGGTTTTTATCCACCTGGTTGGTTAACTCTTACACAATTAACTTCATCCTTTTGTTTACTTCTGCTCAGTGGTTTGACAATCTCATGCAGACTTTGAGCTTGACTTGAATGGCAAGCGTTTCTCCTGGCAGGTGACGGTCTTTTCCTGATAGTGACTTGTATTTTCTTTTGGGTACATCATACTTCAATTTTTTCCGGTACTTAAAAGGAAGTATGTTGTTCGTACCATGGACAGATTTTGTATTCCATACAATAGCCAATATTGACATGTCTAGAGTATGGAAGCACCTGTGGTTCCTAGGATTAAATCAAATGAGTTATACTGATCTTTAGAACACGTAAAATCAGTACAGTCCTCAGCATGCAATTCATAATGGAGACCAAGGTTCATGTTGCATGAAATCATGAAGACCTCTCTGTGGCCTTTAAGATCGTAACATCTTTGAAAAAAAGAGTTTCTATGTATTCAGTTTCTTGCAACTTTCAGTATATTATTATTTCTTGATGTTCATCTTTAGAAGAACTCTAGCTGAGGGTGATGATTCTGTTTGTAAATGGTCCTCTGTAGTATTATGTAGTTTCTGCCCACATATAGGTTTGTGCTACGCACTTTTGTCGTACTATATTTTAAAGAATCAAGATGACCTAAGGTTCTTTTTCTTGATTTGGTCTGATAATTACAATATGTCCCTATCATAAGTGGGCTCTATTCAATTCTGAGAAGCAAAAGTCAACCTCATAATGTTACATGAGACAGCTTTTCAGAAGATTTTATTGGAAGTTGATTTATCATATGTTCTGTCTTGAATTGAAGGTGAACCCTTTTCATTTCCCAGTTGAAATTGTTGGAATTTGCAGGAATTATAATATCCATATGAGCTTGTATTGAGTATACTGTGACATCCTTAAGCTTTATCATGGTTGAATTTTTGTTTTTGTTTGTCATTTGAGTAAGGCGTTATATAGATTCACTTGTGTTCATTTCTTTATTGTCAGGCTGTATGTAAACTACCTTTTGTTGAGGAATCTCACCTTCTGCAAGAAATTGAAAAAGTGGAACACACTTTGACGGTAATGATTTATTGATTTATATACCATGCATGTGATCCATTGGTCTCTTGCCTTTGGTCTAACTTTCTACTCTGTAGGATGATGAGAAACAGAGAAACAAGTGTGCATTTGATGTTCTGTTTTTTCATATCTCACACCCCTTAGCTTCAAAGATTATCACATTTTACATGAGGAAAAGGGATCATCCAAAATTATCGAAGGTCAAACTTAAAAAGAAGCTTGATGCAAAAGTCAGGTTTGTGATGAATATTTTGGTTGCACCAGAGAACTGGAAACTCATTTGTTGTGATAAAAATTGGGCAGTTGCAAATAAATATCACACACGTATGCATGTATGTATTACTCTTATTTGGCCTAGCAGTCATTTCATTCCTGTATAATCCCTACTTTGAAAAGCAGTAACTCGTGACTTCACCATTAGTTGCTAACTTTCATAAACTGTGCAGTGTGCACCGGCAATTTCATTTCTTTTCTTAGAAGATTCATTAAGATATATGGACTAATGCCTCATACTTCTTTGACTATGTTTTAAAGAAATCAAGTTAATCAAAGGTTGTCCTCCATTTTCTTGATTATTAACTTGTGACTTCACCATTAGTTGCTAATTTATTTACTGTGTACCAAGTACCAACAGCTATTTTTATTCATTAAAATATATAGGTTAAGGTCTCATAGTTCTATGGTACTATGTTTAATGAAATCAAGATAGCAATGGCAGTTTTCCATTTTCTTGATTATGCTCTAATAAGTACAATGTTTTTCTTGTCATAAATGATATGTAATATTTTCCCATATCTAGAATACTATCTTCTTTACCTCAGTATATTGCTGATGCTGTTGTCTTCTTCTTCTTCCTTTTTTTTTTCTTTGTGTGTGTTTGTGGGTTTGCTCTTTCTAGATGTTGGTTATCTAACAGGCTAAAAGGATATTCTGGTTGATTGTTATTGAACTTCATATAATGGATAGTTAAATTCTGTCACAATGGTGATCGTTACTTATGGATATGAGCTTATGGAATGTTCATTACCTGCAGTGCTGGAATGAATGGGTACATGTACATTTCTGACAAGACTGTGTGCTCATCAGAAGTATATTCGCCGGTTGAGGGCATGGAGATGATAAGAGAAAATAAAACCATGTATGTTTCCTTATCCTGTCCCTTTTGCACGTCGAGTGTATCAAAAATTTATCATGAACAGAAAGAGCACAGATGTTCTGCAAATAACGAGAGGCGTTGATTAGCAATAACCATTTATCCTAGTCTAGTGCCCTATATTATTGAGAGAAAGGAGGATCATCATTTACCCTTGCAAATTAACATATTCATACTGTGACAGATTTGTGTACTACAAAGGACCTCCTATCCAGATGCACATTCCTAGAGTACCAAATGGAGCAACTTTACCTACGAAGGTATATATTGTCACTCTTTTATGGAGCTGCTTCCATTCATTCCCATATGGCCGGAGGGTTCTTAAGTATGTCCTTTTCATGATTCCACAGTTGATTTCCAAGAAAGATGTGCTACCGCCGCCGATATTGTGGCATAAGAGATCAACAGTACAGAGGCGTATGTATTCCGAAAGGTGAATCCTCACTTCCTTAGTGATCTATCTTCCTACTTAGAGTCGATATGCATTGTTTAATCTCCCTTATATATCATGTACTGTTGCTTTCTTCATAATCGATGACTTGTGTTCTTGTGATGAGTATACAGACCTATTATCTAATTCCATAACCTGTTCTCATCTATCAAAGTTAACCCCTTCTTGTATCAAACTGTTATCATGAGAAGAAGCAAGAAAACAAAGCTGACGCACTTGATGACCTTGCTATTGATGGTTCATGTCACAGGCAAAAGATTGCAAAACAAGAGAGCAACCACAAGAATAGCGTCCTAGGGAAAAGGAAGCGCATGGATCTCCAGAATGGAAAAAGGAGGCCCATCAAGCAAGAGAGAAACCATGAGAGTTATACCAATGGTAGCAACCTAGGGAAAAGGAAATACAGGAGCCATGGTGGCAGAGGCAGGAAGACTAGAAGTAAATACAAGAGGAAACAGCACTAGAACTTTATCTGTAGCTTTTCTTTGTTCTTTATTTTAGGTAATGTAATCTTAGCCTAGGGATTAGTTCGGCTTCCTAGCCTTTGTTGCTCTTGCTTATTGTGTAGTCTCAACATTCTTTTTTTCACAAAATAATGGATTATTGGAAGAGAAAAACTAAGCTAAATGGAAGCATTCAAGTTGGTTTTTGGAGTCGGCACCTTCCCTCTTCCTGATAATATATGAGGTGGAATTTTTCTTCATTCAGATTGCTCAGGTTTCATCAATAGATTGGTTTCTTATTTGATACCTGAAAACTTTCAGGAGCTTAATGATTAATGGCATTGCTAGTCTTGCATTTTCAACCTTTTTCTTGTGTAGATATTGCTGTTGTTTATCGTGTGCTGCTATTACCGTGAGAAGTTTCATATTTAAGCTCTTATTTTATATGAAATGTACATAAGATGCTCAAATAATTAAGGAGCTCATATTACATTGAGTATTTTTGAGTTCGAATCCCAAACAGCTTCTGTTTAATTGAGGCTCATTAAAAGTTCCCATCTCTCTTTCTCTCTCAAAAAATAAAATAAGAATTAAAAATTTAAGCTCTTGTTTTATTATGAACTGGCACATAAAATTCATATTAATGTGGTAGTCCTCACTCAACAACAAGACCAACATAGGGTTTGAATAATGTGGAGGTCTCTGGTTTCAAATTGCTCTCTACTTCTGTTGCTCCTTTCTCTTCCATCTCCCCTTGTTATCTTCTCATCGAATAAACTATAACTGGCTCAGCCCACTTTTCTCAACAAAAAGAAAAGAAGGGACTCGAAATATAAATACTGAAAACGTAGGGTGTGAATTGTAAATTTGTGAAAAAAATAATAAAAAGTAGTAGATATATTCCTCCGCGTGGCATTTGAACGCCGAGATTTCACCCGTTCCTCAATCCTCTTCTCCTCTCGGCTCTTGCTCACACTCTCGTCCCCACCTCCATGGCTCTCTCTTCCGCTACTCTCCCTTCTTCTCTTGTGTCTCCTTGGAATCCATTGCCAAGTAACCCCTCCTCCCTATCGTGGTCTTCCTCGATCCCACTCTCCAAGATCTCGACGCCTCATCGCCTCATCTCCCCTACTCCCCTCGTACCCAATCGACAGGTTTGATATGCGTCCAACTCTCCTTTAGCCTTTCTATTGTTGTGGATGAGTTAAAATGGTGAAAGATTTCTCATTTGTGGTATAAACCACTTGTATGAGCTGTATCTTTGCAGAATCTGATCCATGCCTAGATATGTCATGAAACTAAACCTAATAAGGGACTTGATTTGCACAAGCGGTGCTCTTCTTGTTAGTGCCAATAGTGTTGACCTGGTTTAGTTTCATAATGTATTCATTCCTACTCCATTGAGCTGCTAATCGAGTAATTTTAAAAAGTTATCTAAAATATTAGAGAATCTGCGGGGATCCACATGCTAAAATTTCCTAATGTTGCCAAGTTGGTTCATTTTTTTGTTCTACAATGCCATGGTCTTGATTCATGTTATTCCTATGTGATAACTGGAATATCCTCTAGTCTTGATTCAGTTTATTCTCAATATTATCAGCACGCATATCACGCTCGTACTTGTAGTCGCTCCTCTTTGCTGGTACATTACCTCGTCTGCATGAGTCGATTCTCATGTAGCTAATTCTAAGTGGGTGTTGTCCCTAACTTCTGTTTGATATACTACATTCCTATTCTATTTTTTTTCTACCAAGTCCATTTATCTATCTCACATCTTCATCCCAGGTATACTTAACATCCATAAACCATGACTAGTTTTATAGTTGCCTCACAAAGTTTCCCTTTAATGTTAAATGAATACATATAATCAGTTGGTTCAATTTAATAGACTTGTGGAATGGCTATGCATATGCACTTCTCCATCATTCTCTTCAGGAACCATCAGAAAGATTCCTCTATATGCTGCTATATTAATACTGGATTTCTTCTTCTGTTTCTGTTGTTCATTCTTAGTCTCATAGATATGGAAAATGGTCATATACTGGTAATTTTTTTCCAATTATCAGTTTACTTGGAAGTCATGACTAGAACAATAGCCAAATAGTATTCAAAAGCTAGCTACTTAGTTTGAAGATCAACACTTTGACAATATTATTTCTGTCTTACGATGTGTATCCAAATATAAACATATCATATGCCATCTTTGACTTGCCACATCGATGTTTTGGCTAATCCCAGCAGAGCACGAGTTCCGAGTTGTTGTCCAAGTTTTAAGTTCTCAGATCATGATTTTTTTCTCACTTGATTTCTTAAAACTGGTCAATGATGAGAGATCTTATATCAATATCTGTAGGAAAGCGCTTGATTTCTGCATTGTGTATATTTTGTAGGCTTTTGTGGTTCAAGCTGCTTGGACCCGTAGATCTCGAGGTGAAGCTGCAAAGAGACCCAACAGAAAATCATGGAAACAAAGAACAGACATGTACATGAGGCCTTTCTTGCTAGATGTTTTCTTCTCCAAGAGATTTGTTCATGCAAAGGTGATACACAGAGGAACAAGCAAAGTCATCTCTGTTGCAAGCACCAATGCAAAAGATCTAAGAAACACATTGCCATCCCTTACTGACAATGATGCCTGTAGGACCATAGGACAACTTATTGCAGAAAGATCAATGGATGCAGATATTTTTGCTATGTCATATGAGCCCAAGAAAAATGAGAGAATTGAAGGTAGGCTTGCTATTGTCCTCGACACAATAAAAGAGAATGGTATTATCTTTGTGTAGGCAACTTCAAATGTTTGTCAATCCACCAGCTGGAGCAGCTAATATTGTTAAACTACCAAAAGCAGAACTCTCTGCATCAGAATGTAATATGTGAATTTTGCCGTTCCCATTTCTAATTACCTAAATTTGTACTCAGATCCAATTAGAAATATTTTTTCGTGTATACCGAGAGTTGCGCAATTCCATTAGATTGGCTATGTATATTTACTCACAGGAAAAAGGGAATCAGAACACAGTAATGTAGTCAATACCAGCAATCCTTTATTGTGTGTGGGATCAAACTTTATTCCTCTATAAGTATGACAAATTTAATGTAATCTGCCAAATCTGTGGCCCAGTAATTGTACAAATAACTATATGGTGGACAAACATAAATAAGACAACTACATGAGAGGTGTAACTATCTCCTACTGCACTTGCACTCCAGAATCATAAATCGCACCGGCAGTCCAATTCTGCGGTATGTTGTTGGTCGGAATCACCCATGTCTCATCCCCATCGTCATCTCCGCTAAATAGCATCCTAATGGAGAGAGGCCCACTTGGAGGAGACACCACAGTCCATACTGCTCCATGGCTCCGGTCCAGTAGCTTGCATGTCAGGTTCACAGTCTGCATCCCATACATCACGTCATTTGTATACATAGATATATAAATTAACCAAAAGCAGTATTAGTATACATAATTATATATACCTCACATAAATGGACGGCAGTGATGTCCTTATCTCCTTGTTGAAACCATATTTGGAAGGCAAAGTAATCAGGGAAGTTGCTTGCGTTATCGATCTTGAAAGAGATGTTCTTATTTGGATAGCTACAGGAGACCCTGTAATATACGTTGAAGAATAAAATCACTGTAAAAATACCATAACCGGTGGACATTCCTTTTGATGTTGTTTAAGAAAAATGGCAACTCGAGGTCCCCAAGGCCAGGGAGAGCGAGATGTACACATGACCTTTCTCTCAGTGCCATAAAATGACTATATATATACGTACAGAGAGAGGAGAGAGAGAGAGAGAGAGAGAGAGAGAGAGAGAGAGAGAGAGAGAGAGAGAGAGTGATAAAAGATTTACCTTTGGTACTCAATGCCTACTGCACCTAGGGCAAGTAAAGAAGCACCAGCATCTGCATTCTGGCCCATCTTAGCAAAGGCATGTTGGCTAAGTATGAAGTCGGTGTTGTCACTCGATCCCGAGTCAGTAATCACAATCGTCACGCCATTATTGGAGCAGTAGTTTGCATTGGTACACCTCACCTGGTTACATATACATATAGATGCCCAGTTTTAACTTTTAACCATGAACAGTAGATAAAAAGGTGATAGAATTTGCTAATATAACATAAATATTAGATTCTGGTCATCAGCAGCGGAGTTATGTGTTTGATTCTAATCATAAACGTTGAGATTGATATTTAGTAAATATAACATGTAGTTTTAAGAGAGTTAATCTAATATATATACTGAGAGATATTTGTCTCGTAACAAATTAATAATAGAACTTCCTTATTCAACAACAGCTTTACAAACCTGATAGCATGCACCACAACCCACACCATTCCTGTAGAGGTTGGAAGCAGCAGAGACATCACCACCATTGAGTGTTGCTCCAAAAGCACCATACCCGCATGCCCCAGCTGCAATTATATTATACTTAGTCAATATTACGATCTCAGATAAGAGAGAAAAAATTTGTACTTCATTAGAAGCACACTAATAGATAATATCATCTCATGCTTGCTAGTAAAGGTGTAAAGGTTATCACACTTACTGTCAGTTCCCTGTGTGTCAGAGTTGGGATAGTAAGCTGCTCTTGATTGAATAAAAGTATCTCCTCTGGCAATAGAGAGGAATAGAAGCAAAGGTAAGAGAGCAAAGAGAGGGAAACGAGGTGAGAGAGCCATTAATGAAGCAATTAATAGAAAGGAGAGCAAAGAAGAGAAGAAGAAGAAGGAGATGGTGGTATGAGAAGGCTTTGGTTGTTGGGCTATTTATAGTGTAGTGTGTATATAACTTGAGGAGAGATGTCTTCCATTTGCGTGATTCTTTAGGATTTGACATTGTTTTTGGACCTGTGGTTGTTGAAATTGATACAAATATTGAACACTTTTTAAGATTTGAAACTTTGAGTTTGGTGTAGTCTAACTAATACTCTTTTTCATACATTTCATGTGTGGACACATGCTGGAATCATGCATCAACAGCAATAATATATCCTTCTTCTAATAATTATAAGTGTATCTATAAACTCTTTTGTATAGATTAATTAGTTGATCTTTTACATGAACAAATTAAAATAGTAGTTCCTATTTGAGCTTTCAAAATAGTATGTGAGTTAACATAATATTACAATAAGGATTTGACATTGAATTTAAAATATAAAGCGTTCGCTCATTTAAGTTAAATCCCTTATTACATTCATCAAAATATCTCAAGCTCATAACATAAAATAAAAAATGAAAAACTATCATTTCTTACCAACTTAAACTTTTTAGAGTTGTCGGTGAGTTAATTACTACAAATCCTCCTTGTTTAGTGTCATACAAACACTTGTCAGACCTAAGTAGACTCCATCACATATTAATCAGTAACTGTGCATCCATTTGCATGATTAGGTGCTTAATTAAATATTATTATGTTGCCAGAAATAGTCAGATGGTCAGAGTTGTCCTCTTCCATTGTGCTTCACATTCCAAAAGAAGCAAGAGGCATTAACCTGGATATAGCTGCAACTTGGAAGTCCTCGGTAATGGTTTGATCCTATCCGTAGCACTCAGAAAAAAGAGAAGGTGCACCAAAGGTTTAGTGCTTGTGTACCAAGAAAGAAGAGGGTTGAAAACTTCTACAGGAATTCTATGCACAATCTAAGATTCTTTGATATAACCCCAAGTTAGGCAGATGCACTTATGACCATCCGTATAACAACTCCCACTGGTACGTAGCAATCAAACAAAGGCTTTTTGAATCCTTGAGGAAAGGAAGGTGACAGGAAACATTCATCCAATCCTAAGATATGGCCATCATGTCTAGTCCTTCCTTTCCCCCAGTCACCACTCACCAATTGATACATGCCATAGTTGACGATTGTTTAGTCCACAAGTTATGCAAAGATTAACAACTTTAACATATAAATATACATCTTGCCAGCCTTGATATACCATGGATGGACCTAAGTCTTGGGGTCTAAGTTTCTTCCATGAGATGGAAGAAAAAATTAGGCAGGGCAAACATGGTTGGCTATTAGCTAGGCCATGGAAGAGCTATGGCACTCGGGGACCATGAGCTTCTCATCACATCATCAATGACATGGATAGCATTATAAGGTGTTCATAGACTTTGCTTTACGCAGATGATCAGCAGTGTAATCATACAAGAAGAATTCATGGATAAGCAACAGTCTTATAAACACCTATTGCTAACCCTTAGGAAAGCAGTGATAATTGCCATTCGCCTTTTCGCTATTTTGTTCTATAACTTGGCATAATCAACTGGCCTTGTAAAATAGTTTCCTTGTTTAGAAATAGTGCCTATTTTTTCTTTAAAAAAAAAAGAGAAAGAAAAAGAAGAAGCAAAGTTCTTTTGTATGATTGTTATCCTTTTCCTCCCTCCAGGTTTATTGTGGACAATGAAAGGTGAGTGAGAGTTGGCAGTGCTATTGGAGATGTGTGTGCCAAGGAGGCATGAACAAACCCAAATTTAGAAACTTAGTGATCGAAAAGGTCACGGATTTAACTCTAAGTCTAAGTAAATTTATTGTGGGCAAATTATCTTATTATTAGTAGCTTAGTTTAACGACTCAGTTCGATTTAGTTCAGTGGTTCAATAGTATAATTATATGGAGAAGCAGCTCAAACAGTTTGAAGCGGTCTTGATAGGACTACTTAACATAATATGTTGGCTAAAATTTAGTAGGATTAGAGTACTTTTATATTAAGAGAGGATTAATTCTTTAGTCTTTGAGCTATTATCCAACTATGCACAAAAGAAGAAAAGAAATAGAGGGATGAATGAACGAGAAGGTTCACGTTGGTTGCTCCAACAGTGACAATGATGCAACACCACTGATGTATACCTTCACTATCTCTGATGGATAAGCATATACTGCTGTATACCTAAAGTGGATCTGAAGGGGAAAGTGGTCATCATTAGAATCTACAACTGGCATGGGCAAAGAAATATAAGAAGATTTGAGATCATCTATTATGATCAAGGATAAATAATTTATGTCTTCTTAGCATCCTGAACTATTTGTTGGTAGTACTTTCATCCCCTTGAAAAAGAATTCAGCACATACCCTTCTTAGATTATCTAATTATATCATTAAACCCTGTATATTAAAAATTCTGATAGAAAAATAATCCTAAAATATAAATTTACTAATTAGATGAATATAAATGGTCTAATCCTCTCCTCCCCTCCTATCAGAGGTAGATTTTAAATATATTAGAAAAGGTCGATTTAAAGTTCGATATTTAGAGTTGTTGTCTTAGAGACAGAGGTCACAAAAGAAAAATATGGAAGGCAGCAATACTTTTATCCATCTATTAAGTTAGTCAAAATTTCAAAATTATTCCCATTAAAAATTTTAATAAAATATTGACAGAGGAGTCATAGTAACACATTTATATGGTTTATAGGATTAAAAGTGATACAAAGTAACCCCAACTATAAACCATCAAGATCAAGATGATTCATATTTGAGTGAAGGTGGTGACAGACTAATAGGCAAAGTCACGGAAGAAAAATTATGCAACAATCTCTACATTAGAATGAGAACAATGTGATGGATGTTGTATTTATCTGAAATCAGCAAATGCGATGAACAAAAACATCATCTAGGCGATGATATAGTATCGGTCTCACCCTGTTAGATATGATGATTTTAATCTACCAATAGTCTCATGTCTCCACGGTTCAGATGGCTGTCTTCATGAAACTCTTTTGAGGCTTCTTAAAAAGCATCTGGAAAAGAAATAGATAAAATAATATGAATTACTTACTGAATGAATTGAAGCTTCTTCTGGATGCCTGAAATAATTGGGAGCACTCTTGGTTAAGCAACAACAACCTTGCTCGGGAGAAGTCAAATTAGGTTGATATCATCAGCTTCTCGAACCCTCTTCTTCACATTTTGCAGAAAAGAGGAAGGCTTCTTCAAAGTAGCAGGAGCAGATACTCCATAAATCTGGCCACCACCAGGGTGCCAGTAATTTTAAGCAACTGATTTCAGAAGTCGATAAGAAGAACCAGAGTTGCAGAATATAATTTAGATAAGTCCTATAATGAGCAGAGAAAAGGGATGCAAGGTATCGAAAAAAACTGGTTAACATTTCAATTGCAATAACCAAGTAATTGCCATTGATATCTGA
The DNA here is from genome assembly GCF_048772165.1 of Typha angustifolia. Lineage (NCBI taxonomy): Eukaryota > Viridiplantae > Streptophyta > Magnoliopsida > Poales > Typhaceae > Typha > Typha angustifolia. The sequence goes on along the minus strand of NC_133246.1, from coordinate 3,717,637 downwards.
TGATTGACTATTCCTGATAAAGCAAAGCTTACAGAAGTTCTAAACTATGCCTCCACTAGATAGAGATCACTTGCAAGTTACAACTGGTAGTGCATAATGTATATGATAGGAATCTGCATGCCCGTAGAACTCGGACCATCACGATATAACAGCCATCAAGACAACACTATTCGTCTTCTACTTCACTCAAGTAACTCAAATGATTCTTCAAACTTGACCAGAACTCAGGATATATAGAAGTTAAGGTTGTTTCTTGTTAGGACATATGAAGGGAAGAATAATATTAGTTACAGCATTCATTATTATGAACTTAGAGCTAGACAAGGAGTTCACAGAAGTAGACAAATGAAGGAAAGTGATCCCAAAGACAATTGCTTGTCCTGTTTGGGATTGCCAGAGATGAGTTGAGGGTCGAGAAGGAGAACAAATGAGGATAGAGAACATATGTGAAACATTAAGGTTTTAATTACATATATGCAAAAGCTTGAAATCCACAGTAGCATATAAGATTGTTTAAAGAATCACATCGTGGCACTAAAACTTTGACTCTTACATCAAAATCTTTTGTAGAGATTCATCTAATACCGGTTAAACAATTAAAAGCTGACCCAACAAGGAAATATGCTCGCTGAAGTCATCTGATAATATACTATGTTACATTTCTATTTCTATGGCATAGATGGCTAAAAGTGTATCTGTTATTACTTATTACTTGAATAAGTAGGGCCCTGAAAGAAACCTTCAAGAATACGACCTAATGAGAATTGTAGTCGGTTAGTATCTTACTAAATAGATTGTGTGAAATGTCAAAAGATCTCAATGAATCTTTCTTTTCACATATCGACTCTACAACTAATGAGCCCTAATGTGTTGATGTTGTATTACATATGAAAATACTTACATATTTAATCATCTTCAGCTTCTGACTCAACATATTTTGTTGTGCGAAAGCTGAATTTCATTTCTTGATCAACCAATTCCGCTAGATCATGTTTTCCTGCAAACCTGTAGGCATCTACAAGTGCCTTATATAGTGACTCATTAGGTTCAATTTCCTCATATTTCAGAAGTCCATAAATTCTTCTCAATCCTTCAATCATTCCTGCTTTTCCATAACAACCTACTAAATAAATATAAGTAACCAGATCTGGATCCAATCCCTCATCTTGCATTCTCATAAACAAGTTCAAGGCTTTGTTGATCTCCCCTGAAGCTCCATATGCATGAATAGCAACATTATAAGCAACAGAATCAAGTGCAAACCCAGCAGCTAAAAATGAGTTGCAACATTCCAAAGCAAAATCGTGCATCTCTACCATGGAGAACAAGGAGGTCAATATGGTCTGCCTAGCATAAGGCCTTCCCTCATTGTATGATGATTCTAACTGCAATATTGCTTCAAATGGGATACCGCCTTTCTTTAGTATGGTAAATATTGTTTTGAAAGTTGAGGCATCAGGTAGTATTTCACATGCGATCATCTGTTGTAATAATTCAGCAGAATCTCTGAGCTTGCCGCTGACTGCATAAGAAGCCAACACATTATTATATGAAGCACAATCAATCAGTAAGCCTGACTTCTGGAATTCCTGGGCAACATCAGTAGCCTCATCTAGCATGCCCATGCTCTTGTAGAGATACATCATGGTAGCATATGAAACACCATCAACCTGCATATTCTTCCTCATATCATCAAAGATCAACTTGGCCTCACTGACCATTCCAAGATTAGCATAAAGGTTTATCATGCAATTTGAGGCAACTATGTCAGGACCATCTCCCATGTTTTTCATTTTAGAATATAAATCCTGGGCTTCTTGCCAGCAGCTGACCTTGCTGTAGGCCTTGATCAAAGAAGTGAGGACAATCTGATTGGGGGCAAGTCCAGACTCTTCCATCAATCTATAGTAGTGGAGTGCCTCCTCGACCATCCCACCCTCTGCAAACATATCTACCAACAACCCATAAACAACTTCATTTGGTTGAACACCTGAGGCTTTCATTTCATTATAGATATCCAAGGCCTCAGAAACCAAATGTTTGCGTGAATAACTTGCAATGACAGCAGAAAAAGTCTCACACCTAGGTTTGAAACCTGCATCCTTCATTCTTTTTATGTACTCCCTCGCTCTCTCTGGTGAATCGCCAACAGACAGCATCTGAATCAGTGAATTATAAGTGCAATCATCAGGCCAGACCCCACATCTTCTCATGGTCTCAAACAGAGAGAAAGCCTTGTCATATTGCTTTGCTCTCCCATAAGCTTTTATCATGACATTATATTCCACTATATCTTTCTTATGCCCTATTTCTCTTTCCCCACGGAAGACATCCTCAGCTAACTCCCACAAGCCTTTCTCTGCAAAAGCATCAATAATGGCAGCATAATTCTTGGAAGAAATCCCCCCGCCACTGCAATGCTTTTCAAAGAAGATAGTTGCCTCATCAAGCAACCCCAGATCAATATACATCTTCATAACAACAGGAACTGATTGCTCGTCTACACTAGCACCTAATTTCATCATTTCCTCAATTGTATCCTGCAGTTCTTGAACCATCTTCCTCTCACACAGCAGATGCAACATTATTCTATGGCTCACAATATCTGGACGCAAACCAGCTTCCCTAGTCCTTTTATAATACTTGCACACAGCCTCAATATCTCCAAGAGAAGCATACATCGACATAAGTATGTTGAACGTTTTAGTATCAGGAAGAACCCTTCTCTCCTCCATCTTGTGAAGCAATTTCTCTGCCTCTGACAAATGCCCATGCGACCTGCATATATTGATCATGGTGTTAAATGTGATCGTATCAGGAGCAACACCTGACCTAAGCATCGTGGCAAAAGCATCCGAAGCATCTTTCAGCCTCCCAGCCTTCCCATACATATCGATCAATGTATTGTAAGTAGCAGCAAGCCGCGGCTTTCGGGGGCTCTCCTCAGTCCCTGAGGCAATTCTCGAAATTGGAGCTCGGACACCAGATTTGAAGAGCTCAGAAAGCAAGAAATGCTCAGGATTAACCACATCCAACTCAGAGTTATCCAATTCGAGAAAGTCCAATTCGACTCTCCCATCGCACCATCCTTTGAAAAACCTCTCCCCTTTATCGAACTGACCGGAATCCTTTAAAATCCTCAGAACGGTATTCATGGTGACCTCGTCAGGCGAAACCCCCCTGGATTTCATATGCCTGAGCCACAAAAGAGCCTCCTTTACGAGCCCAGCCTTCCCGTAGACATCGATCAGGGTGGCGTACGAGTTGTTGGTCGGCAAGATTCCATCTTTAGCCATCTCGATCCAGCAGAGCCGCAGCTCGTCCCACCGCCGACCCCGGCCGAGGGTCCGGAGCACGACGTTGTAGTGGATTGGATTGGGAAGGTAGTGCGTTTGGGCTTTCATCCGGCGGAAGAGCCGCAGCAATCGACGCCAGTCGCGCTGCCGCTTGAGGAGCAGGGTCTGCTCCTTTGGGTTGAGGTTACCCACAAGGGAATCAAGAGCGGCGTCGTCGAGGTGCTCGATCGCGTTCGAGGAGAGGGCAGCGCACGGGGCGGAAGGGACGCAACGGGGATTCGGGGCGAGGGAGATGTGATGATGATGATGATGAAGAAGGTTAGAAGAGAGAGGGGGAAGAGGGACGAAGCGGTTGGAGGAGGAAGGAGGCAACGAACGGAGATGGCCAGATACGGGAGGGCAGCAACAGTGGAGAGCGGCCATTGAAAGACTCTCAAGGGGAGAGAAAGGGGGAGGAGGGGTTTAGCCAAAGGAAAAGGGTTTTAGGCCTTGAACTGAAGAAAAGAGGGAGATTTTTATTTTGAGCATTCTGATGAAGAGCAAACTGGGCAGCAGCAGCAGCAGCAGCAGCAGCAGAGATATATATTCCTCTCAATTTTATAAAACCTTTTTATAGACTTTTAACTGAAATAATTAACCACTCTTTAATTTTAACTAAAATATAGCATATATATATATATATATTATCATATTTAATCAAATCAGAGATTTAATTTAATGATCTTTATTAAAGAAGTACATTTATCCAACCGTCGTTATTATCTTGCTTTAGCAAACATCCATTGCTGTTGATCTCACTTGCATTTTTCATGGACACGTCAACGAGAGAGAAGGGTGTCTTTAGTTTGATGGCAGTAGGTCTTGATTTGAGACAGTGGATTGAGAACGTAAAATTCCTCCGCTGACCCAAAACGACTTTATTTTTCTATCTCCTGACTTCTTTCACTTTCTATCTCCTTTCATTAATAATCATAATTATCCATCTCGACAACACTTTCAATTTATACCGAACACTAATTAATCATGACTGTTTTAAGATATAGAAACTTCTAACTATCAAAATTCACTTTCTTCCCTCCATATTTTATTAAACAAACACCGCCTAAGCCACAGAGATCAATCTCAACTTGATAGGAAAAGTGATCTTTTAATTAAATCACGAACGTTATTGATTAAAACTAAAGAACGATGCAATTGACATACTTGTTTGCCATACTAACCACACCTTAAACTTCAAATTTATAAAACTATAAACAACACGAATATAACTATAATACAACAACGATGTCCAGTGAAGGCAATTTTGCAAAGAACATACGAGCCACCAGGATGGTGGTTTCGACAAGTCTGAAATCAGCAGATAGCAACAAGAACAAGTTATCCAAACGGCTATATTTTAGACGAGATAAATGTCAAAAACTACTAATTTCATCGGGCCCAAGAAACCGAATCTATCTCGTCCCTTGCTGATTTGTATAACTGGAGTCTTTTAGCACATTGCTGCCTGCGCTCCATCAGCGCAGGGTCCTCATCTAGCAGCTGAGCAAGCTGCTTGCTCTGCACGAAAGAAAGACTAGTAAATAGAGAGTAAAAGTGAAGAGGCTTTAAACATGGTAAAAAGAATGGCATACCTCCTTTCTCCCCACTAGGGTGTAGAAATGATTAAGCAATGAGCGTTTAGCTTCACGAACTTGACAATAGACGACTGCCTTTGGGATTGTGTTTTTGAGTGTTTCAGACACCATTCCGATGTAGGAGGAGACATTTAAAGCTATTCTCCTGAAGTGCCCGTCAGTATACCTGTCGACAGAAGGGGCTGGAGGATTCCCACCTTTCTCTACTTCCTGCGGGAGCTTGCGGAAGAAATCGACAGTCAAGTACGATGATTCCATGTCAACCAACCTTATCGTGGTCTTACGACTATCTTCGCGAAACCTTTCCAAGGCTTCATAAGAGGCAGCTGCAAGTTCAGCTTGGAGAGTAGGAAATCTTTTCAATTCCTGAGGATTAGAAACAAAAGGCATGTGTTTTTTTTATATATCTGCAGTAGAAAATATCCTGGGGAAGTTAAAAATGAGAATGCACCAACCTGAGTCTCTCCTATGGACTTCCTTACCAATTCCTTCAGAACATAGTGCACCTGCAAAAGAAATAAATAAAAAATATAATCAACTTCACATGAATCAAGTTCCACGTGTAGAAAATTAACAATAACGTTGGAAAATGATTTCTTACAGCATCGACCGAAGCTTCTGCTGGGCCCCTAAAATAATTGAGAGCACTATCAATTAAGCGACGATAACCCTGCTCAGGAGCAATCAAGTGGGGCTGATAACCATCTGCTTCAGAGACCACCTTCTTCACATTTTGCAGAGAAAGGTATCGATCAAATGGAAGCTTTTTCATAGCAGCAGGGAGTTGATTATCAAAAACTCCATAAATTCGGTCACCACCAGGACGGCTATTCAAGCACACAACCAATTCAGAAGTTGATAAGAAGAACAAGTTACCTCAGTAGAAGAATAAGTGCACAGAAACAGCAAAAAGAGATACATTTTATTAAAACGTTCCAGTTGATATCAGAATTGCAACTACCTACTAATTGTTGTTGCCATGTGACAATTGAAAGCTATTAGTTTAGCAACAGTCTATAGAGACCCAAAACTGCCTCTTGCATGTAGAGACCAATTTCTACTTTGGCATATGACACTTATATTTTAATTTTCAGCATAGCATAGAATATTGGTCCATTACACATTTTATTTTTCGGAAGAACTTATATTAACTAACACAGGAACAAAAAAGCACCGTTAACATCTGTAGCCAAAAGTTGTACAAGAAGCTTAAGGATAAACTCCTTCCCAAGTACATTTGTACTCATAGAATAGGCAGTATTGTTGTGCACAGCCTAATACTAACCGTTGAAAGCATTACACTCCTGTGTGTGATCCGATCTCACCAAACAAAAAGGAGAGATAAAACAGCAGTAATAAAGCACGACAAAAAGATTTACAAAGAATACTCTCCATAAGAAAAAAAAAACCACGGGACAACTAAGAAAAATCTACTAAGCAAGAAAACATAGTATACCTACTCAAACCTCTTGGAAAAAAAATTAATTTGCATCCAAGGAACACCACTTGCATAAACCCAGTATAAGAATAATTTCACTATGAAAAATCACAGGATCTCTAGAAAAATTATCAGAGAAGATAATACCCAATTGAGAGTATCCACTACGCTACAAAGTCCTGGCTGAAAGCCGATGCAGATGCCAAACTTCAACTAAAAGCCCTTCTACTTCTTTTCTCTCCCAATTCTCTCTTTTGCTTTCTATTCACTTCTTAATTTTGTCGTATTCCATCTAGCATAAATTGACCTCTTTATACAAGTGTCCAAAACCCATACCTTTCTCAAGTTAAGATACACTCCTAATCTCACCAAGAGATTCCTTATAAATCTCCTAATTTAAATAAAAAAAGTCTCACCATCTCCTACCTCATTTAGGAGACCAAAAACATGATGAACTAATATTCCTAGTCCGATTATGATTCCTCATGAGGAGAACTAATCCAGCAGGTATTCGTGAGCCAGTGCACTGATTTGTAGGCCTCACGATAAGTACATAGGAAGGGGGGCAATATTCAACAAGGAGCTTCACTATCCAAAGGGCTCCATGCATAACAATGAGTATAGCAGGAATGTGACAATGTTGAATGAAGATGAGGGCTTCCTGGAGGGTCACAGTCTCAGCCATACGAGCAGAAGAAACTCATACCGGCAACCGATGAGGACAAGGTATCTAGTGGCTGACCTGAGAACAAGTCTCGCCCTACCCGGATCCAAAGGGCGATAAACAAGCCATTTGTATTCGACATTAGCCAGGTCGGAGTGGGAGGCTCCCGTCAAATGAGATGCTCGGGCTGACTGAGTGCATGGCCAGAGTATGCTCCCAAATGAGGCATTTTTGTCCATTATTAAGTAAATCAAATTTCAACATTTTTTTTAGAAATTTCTAATGATATATTGATGGATGAGACTTATTAATGCACTTAAATAGTTTAGAATGTGTATCTGTCCACCGTTTTTCTTTGGGGGTGAAAGTGATAAAGAGTGATAATTGAGGACGTCAATATGTAATTAACTTTTTATTATATAGCATAATTAAATGGGCAATAAAACACAAGGCAAACTAGAAAAAAAAAAGAAACTGTCATTGCTACCTAATCTAAAAAGTCACTAATATTATGAGTACGTAAGAGTGCTCTGAGATGTGAAAAGTGGACTTGAGCAGCAATAAGTGCACCAATTTATATGACCAGTCCCCAAGCAAACAGCATGCAAATGCTGATTGCAAGTGTGCAACATTTCCTGGAAATATTTATTGAAACAAAGAAGCAACTAACAGCATTTACCCTCCATCCAGATGTTCTTTAAATATCTTGTCAAAAGCACGGCAGAGTTCCAATATTGTATATAGTTGAGCCTGAAGATACAAATAGATGTTACGATTATGTTGTAAATTAATCAAAAGCAAGATCTTTAATAGCATTAGCCGCTTACCCCTGCATCAACAGCAATAGGTCTACCAAGATGATCCATCTCCGATTCAAGTTCATCAATAGTTTTGTTTATCAATGATGTGATACTTGGAATGCGTGTCCTTATGACTGACTCAAGATGCTGATAGAATAATCCAAGATTACAATTGACTATTTCCTCTAGGAATGTCAAGCAAGGCACATGCTAGTAAATAAGTCAAAGTGTACCTTCGAAAGAAGCTTAGCAAGATATTCCGAACCCATTTTATTGGCTAAGTGAGAGTAATCAGAACTAGTAGCAAAATACTCGCGTTCCCTTCGCCTGGCAACAATCATATCTGTATTCTTGTTGATATCCGCTTGTGAACGGTTAACAATCCCAACCCAAGGATGTTGCAGCCTATAAGCTCTTCCTTCTAGAACCTAATAGGTAAAGCCTAATGGTATTAGCAACACTTAAATTAACCAGAAGATATTTTACAATATATTTTCAATAAGCTACATGGAAAAGAACACCTACATCAAGTGCATTTGTTCCCTTATCCATAAGATCAAGCTTTGTAAGCACCCCAAATGTCCTCTCACCTGAGCAAAAGTCAGCATGACCCTTATGCAGACGAAGGATAAAAAATTTCACGAAATGAAATGTGATACACAATATAGACCCTCCACTATTGTCAATAATGATAGTTGCAAAAAGACAAAATATTACATTAGCATCTCTAAAGCAAAACATTAGTGACTTTTCTTTGATAACCTCACATCATACCTGTTGGGTCAACTTCTCTAGCAAGCTTAATGGCATCAGATGTTGCAATATCTTGATTGGCAGGAGAAATTGCCAGTATAATACTATTAGGCTACAAAAGAATTTAAGAATGTGAGGTATCATGTTTAAATTGTTTTGAAGATACCAACAGTAATGCAACCTAGTTCCCAAAAGGAAAGCTAGAGGCTAGAATGAGGAAGAAGTTTGGGAATAAAAATGAGTATTCACTGCAATGACTGGATAATGATTAAATAGGAACCATAATTTAACAAATAAATTTCTGATTAAGAAATTTTAACACATAATCAAGATGTATCTAGGAACACTCCAAGTCTCCAACTTTCCCAAATTAAAGTAGGTGTTGATTCATTTATCAAAAGATCAACATCCTGCTCAGTGAGACCTTCCCGAAGGAAGGGCAGTCAGTACAAAGCATCTTGTGTGGAACTGCTTAAGCCCCATTACTAAGTACATTAGCACTTCTAGGGTTCTAGCCTTGTAATAGGAAGAAACAAACAAGTAACCCCTACAGATCCTTTTTGAATTGATTTCCAGATTTGCTCAACTAATATTTACTCATGGCATAAACTACTTTTTAATGTCTCCAAATAATAGGAAAAAAATGATGTCTATCTTATTTATATCAAGGATGCCAGTTTCGACTGATCCTGAGTTGGATCAGCCAAATCCTACATCAGGACCTTCTCAGAAATTAGTCAGATAAGATCCAACCCGCTTAGAATCCTGAATCAGGATCTTCTATTTTTATTTTTATTTTTTTTCATTTCTTCTCTCTTTCCCTCTCTCCCGCTCCCTAACTCTCTCTTAGTCTCTCCGCAGCTGTGATGGTTTTTCTCATTCATCTTTCTCTGTCAAGTTCTATATAAACTCAGTTTTGTATTAATAATGCTCCAGAACAGCAATAAATTACTATTGCAGAAGTGAGAAGGCAGAGAATTTTCTCTTTATCACTATTCTAGAGCATTACTACTGCAGAGCTTAGAATTATATGCTGTCTTTCATTTTCTGAATGAATTTGATCTCTGTTTTGATTTAGTTTACACGGGAAAATTAAAATGGCTTCAAAAGATATGACAAAAGGCACCAACATTGGATAGCAATATTATAGCACAGTTTAGCAAAATAAAAGACATATTAAATACAACTGGTGTAGAAAAAAAAAAGTAGCATTGTTAGTCGTACGAAAGAAATTTTTTTGATTAGAAGATAAAAAATATAGCAGCTTATACTTAAGTAAGTTAGAAAGTCAGAAAACAAATGTCGGCTCACTTAATATGACAAAAGAAGGATATACAATTTGTACAATGAAAAGAGAGAATGGTTTGTTAAAAATTGATGCATGACACTAACATTAAAAAGATTAATAATGATAACAATAAACATAATGGAGAGGATAATGAGCATAGGCAAAAGAGGAGGGCAATGAAAGAGCAGAAATATGCCTAAAAAAGGGAGAAAGAGAAGATGAGAAGCTAGGTTTACTAGATCTTGATTAGTTCACATGTAGGGAGAAAAAGAATATAAAGTTAGTACTCTAAAACTCTTGATGTTATCAGGGAAAAAAAGAGGCAATGCATATAGCACTAACAAGACAACTATTAAAAAAATAAAAAATACAAAGAATTACATTGGTAAGACTAGCTCTAATTTTTTTCCCATATTCTTTTCAATGTAGCTGATAGTTTTTTGTGAGAGAGAAAGAAAGAGAGAAGAAATTGAAAAAAATATAAAAAAATACTCATCCGAATTTGCCAAATCTATCATCACAGGAGCTCGTTGAAGTGCAAAATTGCAAAAAGGGTGGGAGAAGAGTATGTAAGAGAAGAGAGGAGAGAGAGAGAGAGAGAGAGTAAAAGAAAAAAATCAAAAGCAATTGTCCCTAGTGAGTTTTGGATCCGACATGTTTCACACCTGCATCGGCCTATTTTGGTCAAGACCAGTTTAATGCTTGTATTGGCCCATTTCAGCCGAAACAGCTCTAATATGGGACAAGATCAGTCGATCCAACCTAAAAACTAGCCAGTAAACTAAAATCGGCTATGTTCAACATGGGATCGACTAAAACTAACATCTTTGCTTACATGTTTAGATTGAGACATACATATTACAGGCATATGCTAACTAATAGAGAAAGTGGCCCTGACAAATTGATGAAAATTTTGAAATCTAGAAACTTGCCTAGCATCACAATGAAAGTCAAGCTTTCCAATTCCATGGATAGGCACCAAAATCAAATAAATCACAAAGGAGGATTGTAAGATTTAGTATTTGGATCGAAAAAATTATATATTTTGCACATATATGTCATCTCTTTCTCCAATTTACATAAAACGTTGATTTTAACCGTAGAGACATGTTGCTAAGTAAAACATATGGATAGTATTAGTGTTGGATATTATGAAGGAACCATATAAAATAAAATCATTCACTAGAACGTTCCAAGAAAAGAAGCAAAACCCTTATATAGACAGACTAGGATGAAGTTCCATTGTAAAACTACATGAAACATGACAAAGTAAATGGTAGACGCCTTTATGAGCAAAGCATACAAAAAAATGTGGCTTGATGTTCTAACATTACTTGCACACCTCATAGTGTAGTAAAATAGCAAATACCTTCTCAACATACGAGCGCACCATGTTTTCAATATCTTGAACAACACTTTCAGGCTGTCCTTCTAAAAAACACAACCCAGCTTAGTAGGTACTTAATGCATAAATCTTGCAATATTGCAAATGAAAAACAAAGATGAAACAAGTATCATACATACCAACAGCAACCTTTGTCAGACCAGGAAGATCAATCAGTGTTAAATTCACAACTGTAAAAACAAAACAAAGCTTCAGATAGTGTTAGGAAATCTAGGATACTTTCATTTATTACATAACACATAACATGGACAATGATAATATATACATGGGAGAGCAGATTTGCACATAAGCAGGAAAACCCAACGAAGGGCAACAAAACAATTATGTCATGAGCCGTAGTATCATTCACTAATAGCCCAAGTAACAATTGTCATCGAGGAAGATGATTGCGATACGAGTTGCAGCTCTGGACATAAATTAACACGAAACTTTTAAAAGCAATAAGGATTGATCTAACCGTTGAAATGATCTGACATTCGAATATGTTGTTCCTCTGAAAGTCAGAAATCTATTACTACTAGAATCTCATCGATTGGAATAATAGATCACATGTTATTATAAAAATACTAACCAAAGGTCAGGGGTGGCGAGATGGACGAGGACGATTAAAATTGGTGATGTGGGTAAGGTTAGGGTCATGAGAGTGGAAGGTGGCTATGGTGGATGGGTTAATACCTTGAATGAGTCGAGGAGAAGAAAGGGGTTTCTAGGTGGAATCAGTCACCAAAGCAAGGAGAAACGATGAAGTTGTAACCTCAACCGTGGGTTAAATTTCGAAGTGGTTACCGAGAAGGCGATAGGCGGAGGGAAAAGATTAACTCAAGCCTAGATACAAAACAAATGTTAAATGTTCAATAATACAAAAGTGGCTGTCATTCCACATATTTAGAAGCTAGCCATATGTTAAAAATAATAAATAAACCGTAATACAAAATATTTCAGCCGTCAGGTGTTTAAACAACCTCGTAAAGCTATTCGAACGACCAAACCAGTGCTTCCGTATATGCAAACACTATGTAGGCATCCGAGCGCCACGTTTGAACGGCCCTTCCTGCCGTTTGATTGCCCTAGTCAAAAATTCTTATTCTTAAAAACAAAAAGTCTAGTCCGAGGCAGATTGATCAGGTTTAATCTGTATCATGCGAACGCTATGCAGGCATTCGAACGTCACGTTCGAACGGCCCTACCTACCATTTGATTGCCCTAGTCAGAAATTCTTATTCTCAAAAAAATCTCAAAAAACAACTATAGTTAAGTCTGAGGCAGGTTGATTAGGTCTGATTCGTATCATAATCACAAATTGTAACAATTTACCATACTTCCTTTACCTTGTCCTCAAGGTACAAAGTAGGAAAATGATCCATCAAGTCATTTTCCGTCCGCCATGTCGCTTCATTCGTGGGTCGTTTTAGCAACTCCACCATAACCTCCATCTCCAAATGCCCGTCATATCATCGTCATCGTTTGGCTAGGACCGGTATTGGCTCATCTGTCTCTTGCTCCTTAATAGGCTCTGGTAAGTTGATTTCTATGGCTAGATTAGGTTTGATCCTAACTTTCGGAACTAAGACATTGAAGGCTAGATGTACTCGTGTCCACTCAAGAAGCTCAAAGCAATATGCTACGAGTTCAATACGCTCCAATAGCTTGTATGGGCTGAAAATCCGGTATGACAACTTTTAGTTTTGCACAAGCCGCATTGTCACCAGATAATATGGTTGCGCCTGCATAAAGACCCAATCACCAATTGAAAACTCGCACTCGTGATGCCCCCAGTCGTAGACCTATTTCATCATCTTCAAACTACGCTCATCGACGAGGCCACCTAGCCTTGGCTCATGGATCACCAATGATCGTCATCATTATCATTGGCCGACTGGTGGGGTCATCATAGGGAGTCTAAGTGTGGAAAATCAAGATACCTCTTGTCTTTCGATTAGCCTTTCTTAGATCGCCCGCAACAAACCGGTGTTTTATTTCACGATCGTTTGACTAAAGTAACTAATGGTTTAGGCGAGGATAGTAGAGAAGGTTTGTCCCAAAGTATCAATAGACCATAAAAGCATTTCCATGTTTGGATCCATGATAGAGGGTAGAGAAGGCAGCCTTGTGTACGTGGTCCTCTTGCCCTTAGATGCCTACGAACGGAGGTGTAGAGTTCTCTGCACGCGTGGATGTCTCCATTTCTTCTTCTCTCCGTTGTGCTGTCATGGATCTAATAGTTGGTGTCATTGTCATTGTTGCAGTCCCCTCGAGAAAGATGATTGCGACCCGAGTTGCAGCTTTGGATAGGAATTAACACAAAAACTTTGAAGGAAATAGGAATTGATCTAACCGTTGAAATGATCTAAGATTCTGATATATTGTTCCTCCGGAAGTCAAAAATCCAACGTCACCAAAATATTATCAATCTAATCAGTAGATTAAAAGATATAGTAGATATACTAACAAAGGGTTAAGGGTGGCCGGATGGACATGGATGATGAAAATCAATGATATGGGTAAGATTAGGATTATGAAAGTGGAAGGAGTCGTTTATACACCACTGTCCGATCCACCATCTTTTGGAAAATCAAGAACCCAGAAGGTGAAACCATTTACTTCACACCTAGGAAAAAAGGTAAAGGAAGCGTGGCAGTCAGTTACAAATAGGCCGAGGAAGTTAGCATTCCAGTGGTGAGGGTGAAGCAAGAAAGTTCCACATTTCACCAAGCCATTTATTTATTTGACTTTTATATCTTTTTGTGATTGGTTATAGCTTTTAAAATTACTCAGGGAGTCAAACCTAAGCTATTTAAGCCAGACTGGACCAGTCAAGCTAGAATTTGCTTACTTGAATGAGCCATATTCAAATTTGTTCGAATCGGCTAGTTGAGTCGGTCTAGGTATCCACCAAATCCATTGTAGCGCACACCTTACCTTTTGATTTATTGCATTAGAATTTGGTTCGAGTCGGTTTAACCCAAGCTAAGATTAGCTTGGTCGATCAAGTTGATTAGGAAGACACTATAAATTATGTGGTGCAAGATTGACTTCCTTCTTGTTTGACTAGCTCCAAGCTGTGGTCGCCCTAGCCACCGCCTAGGCGGATCACCGTTGCCTACCTCCTCGTCTTGCCGCACCCCCTTGACCTTAAGGAACAGTCATACTTCTTCTCTACCCCCTTCCTTACCAACTACACAGATATCCACCATTACCATCATCGCCACCTTGGCTGATTACCACCACGCCCACTTCGGCAACCATTTTTCCACAATCCACTCTGATAGATTTGTCCTTCATCCCTAGTCTATCACAACCTTAGAACCATTGGTCTATCTATCTATTAGATCTTAAGTTGTATCTTAACCTTGACGATCTACGGTAAACCTAACTTTCTCTACATGAGATGAAATCCAATTCCGTCTGTGAATTTAGACTCACATAGATCGCGGAGTTAGAAAATTCATATCACAAACTTATCAAAAAATTACGAATAATACATAACGCACAATAGTCAAGAAACTTGTACCATTTGGTGAGTAAATGCTGAGATGTATTGGAACAGGAGAAATCTGCTTTGTCTTCCCTGTCAATCTATCAGTTTCATCCTGGATTTCCTTCCGCACAAGAGCTACACGAGAAATGCGTGCATTGCAAGGCAGTCAATGCACTTATAGATGAAAAAGATTCGAAAAAAAAATCCACATCAAAATAACTTATAACACTGTAGTAATGTCGCATAAAGTGGCGGCTAGAAAATGCTAGGCATATATTCTTAGAAAACAAAACCAACATTAAAACCTAACAAGTAATTCATTCAGTAAAATTCAAAAACACACAGAAATCAGTGAATCTCTTCTTTGGCAGGTGAAGGAACTCAGCATACTCCTGCTGCCCTTCCTCCGTCTTGTGCAGCTGTAGTACCAATGGCCGCCTCGTCACAATCCCTTGAAAAGACCACACAAAAGATAAAATAAATAAGAATCTCTCAACTAAAACAAAGACAGCAAAATATACAAGAAACGCCCGTGAAATCAAGAGAACGCATTCAAACCAGATCCACGGGGAAGGAAGTCGCGCCCTACAATGCTCTCCAACACCGAAGACTTTCCCGAACTCTGACACCGATCACAATCAAGAACGAGCTCAGCATAGCCAAGAAAGAAACGACTACAAAAGCAAAGGAAAGAGAAGTCTAGGGTTTAGAGTTAGCACCTGACCTCCAACGACGGCGACGGAGGGAAGGGCCTCCCATAGCGTGGGAAGGGCGGCGCCGTCAGCCCCGCCGTAGTCGCCGAGGACGGTGCAGGCGCGCTGTATCCGGTTCACGAGCCCGATCAAGCTCTCCATCGTCGTCATATCCGAAATCGTAACCCTAGAATGCAAGAAACCTTGGAGGAGAAGGATGAGGAGAAGATCGAAGAGGTGAAGAAGACGAGAGAGAGAGAGACAGAGAGAGAGCGAGAGCTCGGAGAAGACGAGGAGGGTTTACTTATGGAACTCCTTGTTCCCGGTTTTGCCACTCCTAGTTTCCCGTTTTACCCCTGTTATTCTTGCTGTCAGTCGCATACAAGGGGTAATTTGGGAAATAACACGCCGCTCCTTTCAATTCCTTGTCCATGGCCGGTCGTACCAACTTTCAAATGTTTTCAAATTCTCCTCTTCGAGGAATCCCAACACCGTCTTAGTAGCGGATCGCCTGCAGTCTCGGCTGTAGGAAATACTACAGCCCGGATTTCATGGCATTTATTGGATTTAAAATAACTCTTGACCTCATATATTTGAAATTAATATCAGGGAGATAAAAAAAAATATTCTATTTTATCTACAATTTATGCTAGCAATGTCCAAAAACCTTTTATATGTATGATACTCAGATTCCAAGAGCAAATTTAGTGCAAACCGATTCATGCATGTATTTGATGTTGCACCAATCATATAGTTCATATCTTACAACTCCGAGTAAGGAATATGAGAACTATAAGATTTGGGTGATTAACCCGGGTTAAGCCAGCTGAATGAAGCTCCTTAATTTCAAAAAATATATATATATATATATAAGATTTTGGTGATTTAATTAAAATTGTCCCATATATACCATCGATGCACTAAATCACATGTGACGATGAGCACAAAAAATTGGCCCATATTAAGTTTTCAATCATAAATTAATATAGGTTTGATGCAAGCCAGTTCATGCGTGTCGATGATGGTGCACCTTTAGATTCTCATATCTGATAGCTACAACCATGCCTGATAAGAAATGCAAGAACTATAAGATTTAGGTAATTTTATAAAATCGTCAGATACATACTATCGATGCACTAAAGCACATGCAATGATAAGCCGAGACAAATCAATACAGAATCGGCCTACATTGAGTCTCAAACATAATTACTATAACACCCTAAAAATAAGAAATGGAGGCACGTGCTATGTATATGCATGGCTACTTATCTTCTTCCCTCTCTCACTTATGTGTTATGGAATGGCACAAACCAGCCTTATGATCGTGAAGTAGATGGATTGACGATACGAGATCCTAGATTCTCACATCTTTAAAACCCATCATAACTCTTCTAATTTTCTCACTCTTTTAGTCATATGCAACATTTTCATATATGTACCGATGATGTTAACGTTAATTATTTATCCCTTCTTATATTGTGATTGCGCTATATGAGTTTATAATATGTTGTGTGATTATTTTATGTGAGCTTATAATATGTTGTGTGATAATAGCTGAAATTATCTATGATCTAATGATATGATGGATTATAAGTAGTTTAAACTCTATGTAAACCTGTAATACACGATGTTACACATGATATTGAGTATTTGATAAGTCACGAGTAAATGATAATGAGATTTAGTTATTATTCATGTGAATCGCACATTGTTGTCACATTTCTTTAGAATGACTTGTATTATTGCTATGTTTTGCATTGCTTTTGAATTGTTGTAGATTACACTTACTTAGCATTATATTCACCACATTTTTGGTAGAATACGTTACAAATATAGAAAGAGGATTATGAGTTAATCATAGAATAGTTGTTGATGTTTAGTTATTAGATGTTTTATATTTGCTTTGGTTAAGATGAATGTCACTCCTGTGTAGGTTTTTGTTGGGTTATATGGACATGTAGTCTGAAGTCTTACTATCGTCCCTATTTTATATTAGATATTTTATTATTGGGCTCATATTTTAATAAAATCAATTGTTGTTGAAATATTAACTAATGGGTCACATAAATATCATGTGAGTACTCCCTATATGAGGAGCACGTGTATTTTAAAGGTGAATATTTTAGATACCATCTTCCCTATTCTTAGGTTTTTTTTTCTCGTTTCGCATCAACTATTATTTTTTTTTTTGAAAAAAATATATGAATAATTTCCAAATTCAGCTTTCTATATGAGCTTATGACCCTCTAGCCTTTGACCAATGAATAATTTTATTTGAAGTTCAAAGTACATAAAATGGAAAGGAGGATAAATGTATATGGATTCATGAATCACAAGATATGTTTGAAAGGTTGATCAGGTAGGAGATGGAAGAGGGTGGACTTCCAGATTCTAAATTGCTTTTGGTCTTCAAACAAAATCTGAATGGTTCCTCCAGTGGTGCCCAAGGTTATTGCATGCAAACTATGTTGATCTTTACAGAAGACACCTGCTGTTGTATCTTCCAGTTCATCAAAAATTGCATCTGAAAAAAGAAAATTTATTACAATTCAGATAAAGACAAGGCCTAAACTTTTTTTTTTTTTAAATTCTGAATCATTTACAGTTAAAGTACTGCAGATTTCATAAAGTTCCGTAAATTTTTCACAAGCATTAGATATCAATGTTGATTTGGATCTTAGTTCTGAATTTAGATAAAGAGACTAATTTCTTGAAGCTTTGCAGTAGTAGGAGGAAGAAATTTAATAATTAGTATGGAATTATGCTTTAAATTCAATTGAGTCTAAAGATCTTACAATCCTTGAATGAGGTAAAAGCTCCACGCATGTGTTTCTTCCCCAACCTCAGTGTAAGTTTGTCACGTTTGAAGTAGATAGAGACGATTCTGAGTTGAATTCTGCCTGCATATGCCCAAAATTTTTATCATATGAAGACTTAAGAGGAATATAAAGAAGAATTATATTAATTTTGGAGGCTTTAGAGATGTTCAGGTAACAATTTATACTAGTAGTTCCTTACCAGCAGGCGCGCGAACCAGGAGTCGAGTTCCTCTTTCGAGGATCTTGTGTTCCTCTGAGACATAACTGCTAGTTGCTGCCCTTAGTTCTAGTGCTGCAGCTCCTCTTAAGCCTGGAAACAACAGCAATAGATTAATGTTAGCTTCAGAATGAGGCATGCAGCAAAGTAATGCAGAAGAAGGTGAAATGTTTCTCATGTACTATGACAACTAAAATCATGTCAATTTCTCCTTTTTATCATATAGAAGATTCTCTGATAACTGAATGAGAGATAAAAAGGAGGAAAAAGTTCAAATCAAAACCTTTATAAATTGGTGAATTTCGACGCAATTCTAAAATCTTGAGAGTACTTTATGAGTTCCTTGCATTCACAAATCTTAAATTTCCTTAGGAAAAATTATTTTGTTATCCTTCATTCCAACATTAGTCCAATAAAGAGTTGGCTTCTTTTCATCCTTCCTTGATTCATATGCAACAATTACCCTACTGCTAAAATTTTTCTGGAGAAAGTTATAAGTAATCTTGCATTCATGCATTGAGCTACTTATCAATTCTATGTAGTAGTAAGTAGTTCAGAGTTTTTGTTACAGGTTGCAGCAGTTGCAGTCAAGGTGAGCATATCAGGAGATGTCCGCGCCTCTAGGCCCATGTTGATTGCAGACGCAACAATAGACCTGTTAGCTCCGACCGACTCAGCTGCTTCAGCGCACACCGTTGCGACCAGCGCTGCAGCTGAAGCAACCACTGTGTTCATCTTCTTGTCCCAGTCTCCTCCCTCACTGGCCATTGGCATGCTCTTTGGTTCCATATGCGAATTCGCCACAATGCCAGCAATGGCTGCAGCCAATCTTGCCACAGAGAGAGCTGCATGGACTTGAGACATATGCAATCTTATCTCTTCCTTCCTTTTCCTTCTGTGACTCTTAGAGAAGCTACTTAGTACCTCCCCTCTCCACCATGCTTTCATGTGTCCTGCATTCATCTGTGCAACAATCAAGAGTTAATATTGGAATTAAGATGCTCATTGGCATCTTAAAAGGAAAAGGAAAAAAGAAAATTCTCTCTTACCCAGCTAGTGTGGACAGTCTTGTACTTTTGAGGAGCATTGCCATTGGAGAGCACTGTCTGTTAACAAAAATAAGGCACTGAGTTTGGCTTGAATCTCTCTTCTTCTTCTTTTTTTCTTTTTTTCTTTTAAAAAAAATGTTTCTTTACTATATATTGGTGTAATTTAAGTTACGGTACCGATATCTGATCCACTCTATGTGGATTGAGATGGACCATGTTATGCTCCTTCTCTTGATCATCTAGCATTTCAGTATTCTCCTCTTGTCCACCATTATCAAAGCATGACATTAGGCTCTGCACCAAAAGAATTCTATTTTTAGCTTTTCATATTACTCTGAGATCTAGACAAAATATAAACAAATTTTGTAATATGATCACTTTCATGTTTTTTGGCCTTATTCTTGAGTCCTTTGAAATTTAAAATCAAAGTGCAGATCCATATGCAATATATGATTAAAAAAAAGAATAAGATGAGGAAGAAGAAGAAGAAAGAATATATTTATGATTCAATGCAAATGATCAGCTTTCACTATGCAGATTCTTAACTAAAAGGAGAAGGGAAGATGAATCTTATATTTAATTATATACTTATTAATTATTAATAACTCGTGCAAGACATTGGAAACCTCATCATAGACTTCATGATCTCCATCAACATTAACAATAATTACTTACATTGGAAGAGAACAGCTGAAAGAAATCAGAGGAAGATGGGCTCCAAGTCCTAGAGAGGAATTCCATTGCTTTCTGAGGACTTTTGGGAATTTCCAAAGGACAGTAGCAGTTTGAGAGCTGCAAGTCTTGCTTACACATCTCAAGAGCTTTTAGATCATCTATATTCTCCAATCTCTGACTCTGTAAAGAAAGTAAAAGTATGTTACACAGCAACAAAGCCCC
Organism: Typha angustifolia; assembly: GCF_048772165.1. Classification (NCBI taxonomy): domain Eukaryota; kingdom Viridiplantae; phylum Streptophyta; class Magnoliopsida; order Poales; family Typhaceae; genus Typha; species Typha angustifolia. The sequence goes on along the minus strand of NC_133246.1, from coordinate 3,697,207 downwards.
CTATAGTCTATACTAGATTACTGAAACACTGTAATATTTCACAAGGACTGCCATTGAAACAAATGAATTCAAACAGACTGATACTAAATGGCAATGAATGTGCTCACCATTGGATAGGTCAATGGAGTTTGTCTCTGGAAGGAAACTCTTCCAATTTTTGCTCTTCTTGATTCCTCCATTTGCTAACCAACCTAGTATCCGATGAGGGATGTCGAAAAGCAGAGAAGAAAACATGGATGACATAGAAAGCATAAGTAACAAATATATCATGCAATGCATGGAACAAACTGATTGACAAAAAGGCGAAAGCTTATGCTCCCCACTTAGATGCCATATCCAAAGTCTAGATTTACAGCATAAGCCTATATCCAACTACTAAAACAAAACAAAGTAAAAAATAGTAGTCTAAAGATTTAGTTGCTTTAATATCAATACAATCAGAAAGGGGGGGAAAAAAAGAGAGAGAGACACACTAGTGCTTCTAAGGAGACCTGTTTTTGTGCAACAAAACATAGTGGTAGCGACCCTTTTGAGCAGCCACCACTGAAACCAACATAATTCCATGGTGTTCCTACTTTCCTCAAAATGAAGCTCATAGTGATTGGATGTTTATATAACATGAAAGAAGACTAGTAAAAGATGCAACGCAAGCTTATGACGGTTCTTACTCAAAATGGAAGGCTTCTAAATGGCAAGAAGCTCCTAGGCTCGACGCGTAGCGCGTAAATGATATTTGTACACATTCTAAAAGAAGCAGGAATGACTAAGCCATGAGACATGCTGAATTTAAAAATGGCTTACCGTGCACACTAAAGTATGGCATCCATCATGTTCTTGAGAAATTCTTCTGAGTCTAGGATATCCAACTCCTCTAAACGAGATTTTTCTTCTCTAAACTAGGTTATCATGAGTTGATTAGAAATTGAGACTTGCTTCAGAGCCCTGTAATGAAGGTACAAAACTATACAATTGCTCAAGTCAGACAGTACTTGAGTTCAGTATTAAAATCTCTAGTGAAGGTTCACATAATAATGACTAGCATGTTATTGGTTCTGTATTGGCTAGGAATATTCTTAAGATCATTGATATGCAACCATCTCTGCTCCATTACTTTTCACTCTTCTTTTGATGCAACTTGTAGGAAAAGAAGAGGCAAAACTCAGAGCACAGTAAGGAAATAGAATTAATAATGGCGACTCTATGACCATTAGTAGGTAGTTGCAGGCATCTTCAGAAAGTGAAGACCGGCAATTTGCATGATACAAAATAATGGCAATCTTCTTAGGTCTCACATAGGCTAGGAGGAGCTATTCAATATCAAAAATTATCCAAGTCCTAAAGACTAATTTAATAAGTATAAGATCATATACTAAATGCATTCATTCCTAGTTCAGTGATATGATCCTCCAATCTGGAGCCTGTCACATGAACAAAGAATGCAACTAGGCAAATAATGGGATATGTGCAACTAAAAATTAGAGCCAAGTTTCCATACTGTCAATAGTTAATAGCTTAATTATATCGATGGGAGCCGTAATAACCCGGTAATTGAAGCAGGACCATGTGGTTATGCTCCCATAGTGACACGAGGCTCGACGCGCCACCGGGTCAAGTATGAAATGGTAAGAACTGAACTCTCACCAAATGAGTTCATGAGATTGTCACCTGAGAAGCATTTGACTTGCATAGTAGTAGTATGCTACTGAAAACTTGACTCAAGATTGTAATATTATGAGTAGTATCTAGTAGCTAGATTGTTATTAATTTGTAGGAAAATATATAGTAGTGTTAGGTCTGAAAACTTGATAATGAGTAGTAATTAATATAGCAAAACTATTAGCTAGATTGCTATATATCAATTGGCAGGAAAAAAAAGTTTCATGGCCAGCAACTGTTAATTTTAGCTTTATAGTGGAATTGAATCGATCTAAAAGTACATAAAATGTTAATGCATTAAGAACTCCTAATTTTCCTTTCTGTTTGCCTTAATTTACTTCTCACTGAATACCCTTTGCCATTGTATTCTTAGTTTCCTTTCTGTGTCTCTTGACATACTTGGCATCAAAGTTACTTAATTTTCTCATTGAAGAAGAGGAAAGAAAAGAGAATTAGATGATCAATAACAAAGCGAAGAGCTTTTAATGCCAGACAAGATTTTCCCATAAGTTCCTCCTCTTAAAAAATGCCAGAAAATATAGTCAAACATTTCCTTTTGCTTTTGGAATCGCTTTTATATAAGAACAACAAAAGAAAAGGATTTGGAGGCAATGCTTGAGAGTGATAACATTTGCCATGTCAAAATTTGATGAAGACTTCTAACATGACTGTGAGATGAAAACTTCTTCAGTCGAAGAAATATTGATATCTTTTGCGACGGAGCTGAGCTGATTTCATTTTATATAAAACACATGTTAATCTAAATTAGAACAATATATATATGATATGATATGATATGATATACATCCATATTATAAACTCAGAAATTGATTTAAATGCCATGGCTCGAAATATATCACTAGTTTCATTGCAAGATATACATGCATATGTGTGATATTTTAGTGATACCATATCGACAATGTTACTCGAATATATATATATATAATATCCATGGAGCATAGTAGATCCAATGGAATCACAAGAACAACATGCATGCATATTTCATTGTAAATTATACTAAACATTTTAAGGAAATTTTGGAAGTATCAATATGGAAGATGAAGTAATTATCAAGTCCTAGAATACATAAACACGCATGGCGATTAAGTTGTTCATAGAGGCATGCATGCATGGAAAGCAAAGGAACGATCCATAGCAACATCACACTCTTTCTTTTAAGAGAAGCATTATTATATATGATGAGAGATTGCATAAATTCAAACACTGCAGTTGACTTTGTAGTGCCCAAGAACTAGTTCAAGTTTGATCTCACGTGTGCAGTGCTATATAGCTAGCCGTAAAAACTTTGATACCCTTTTTCCATCAATTAGCAACTCAATATCTTTTGGGGTGAGTAAAATTAATCGATGGTGCATCTGTGTGTAGATCCAAAATGGAGAGAAGCATGAACTACACACACTTGGCTATAAATATTATATGAACTTTTGGGAGTATCAATCTTGATTCTTGAAGATGAAGGTGATTGAATAGACACGAGTGGACACGTGCATCGAAATGACATCATCGAATGAATGCATGCATGCATGCAAGATAGCACCATGTACACCAACCTCCTTGATGTAGGTGTGCAATTCATAGTTGGGTTTTAATTACTCTATTTGATGATGTGAGCCTCAGCCTCTGCTAGATGACTATGATGTATCTCTTCTATATATCCATTTGAGCAGGCTATGGACATACTCTTTGGGTAAAGATACACACACCGATCTCCATGAAGTGTATGTGTTTTATATGCACCAACCTCCAATGCCACTATATACAGTTCTCAATAAATCCTTTCCTTTTGGTGAATATAATGTACATCCATATGTACACATATCATTCAAATAAAAATAATCAAATTGAGAGTCCATAAAATATATTTTTAGTTCTGAAGTGGGTTATTTTTAGATCATAGAAAGGTTAATTTTTTTTTTTTTTTTTTAAGGAGAAGAAGATGATTCCCAAGTAATCGATAAATAACGCATTTGTAGATCCAATAATATAATGGGGATGCATTAATATTTGTGTAGTTTATACTAAAACACCTTTTAGAAGAAGTTTAGGAAGTAAAAATTGTATAGAAAAAGAAGCACTATAAAGTATAGAACCAAGTCATGGATGCAGAGATTGGCCCATTCATCCAAGCACATTAGCACATGCAAAAAGAAATCTTGCAACCTCATCCATAAACTATTAGATTCTCCCAGACAACGCCCACAAGATTTCAGAAGATTATCTTGGAATTGGAACATTCCAATCACTCCAAACTCCAAACCAAATACTTGACAACTATTGCCACGCCCATCTGCAAAAGTTTACAAATATTTTTGGCCATAATACATCACTCAATTCTCGACCTTCACTGCCTCAGGATTCTATGATAAAAACTCCTACCACCTACCGAGAAAAATAAAACCCTTTCTATCAGAGTTAAAAACTCCTTTTGAGGATTTTCTTGGCTATCTGTCAATTGTATTTCTATGGTAAAAAATTATTCAGACTTGGCTCAGCTCGCATCAACCTGCACAAGACTGAATCGAGAACCTATTTTTAAGCTGAATTGAGCCCAGGTTGCTGGGCCTTTGTTTAAACCTATAGAGCCAAGCCTAAGCAAGCCGTGTATATATTAATAAAACAACAAATTTGAGCCGAGCATGAATAAGCCGGCTCTAGCTGCTCAAGCTTCACTCAAAAATTTAATCATAATATAACAAACTGGGTACAACCCATTATTTCTGAAAAAAAAAAAATTCTAGTAATTTTTATTAGGGCACAACTTAACATGAAAAGTGCCCTTTTCTCTAAAAGTGTAACTTAAAAATATTTCTGTCACATACTAGGTATGGCACGTTATATTTTGTATGAACAAAGTGCATTTTAACCTTTAACTCCTCACTTTGTCTCAAAAACAAAAATTAATTAAAAAAAATCACTGGATTCACTATTCTTCTAAAAAAAATGAAAAAAGAAGGAAAGAAAAAGATTCTGATATGAGATGTGAAATATTTTACTGGAAACTGCAACTGTTATACCTTGAGAGCTGTTCTGCAAAATATTCAGCTGCAGTGAGGACCGATAATTATAGGCTGAATAGATAGCTACTAATCCGTTATACTTCAGATATATCAAAGAAAACGGGATTTGCAAACTTTATATCTGCAATGGCTGTGCATAAGGTCACAAGCAATTATTGAGCTTCTGAGTTTGCTTCTGAGTTCCATCAGATGCATCACTTTTGTGCCATAAAATAAGAGTCTTTCTTTCTTCCTCAGCTCAAAATCGAAGAACATGAGAACTAACTCTTCCAAGGAAGATTTCCCTTCAGTAAACTAGTTCTCTGGTCATCCAAAAAAATTAAACAACTGAACCTTAGAGAAATTGACCCTAGTCCTTTCTGTATACCAAGGTTGGGTAGACCGGATTCCACATGTTTTTCTGGACGTAGGCAACCATTTCCTCCTTGAAAACATAAAGAATTATGTCAAAAAATGGAAGGTGTATCAATTATATTTAATGGACAAAGGAATCCCTGATCCACATAAAGAATAGATTCACCTGATTAAGTCTTTGAAGCTCCCGGGCATCCATGTTACGATATCCCTCTGCTAGATCCTCTGCTACTGCTTCCCTCACCACAGCTGCAGCCACCTCCTTTGTTATGTCACGTATGCTGCACAGAGAAGATATTCAAAAGCAAAAATTTGGGGAAGCCAAAACATAAGAAGCACTAGAGGCAACACTAAGGACCTGGATATTGAAGGATATATTATGCCATTGAGAACTTCCTCTTCTTTCATATAAGCAGCCAAGCTATAATAGGTTTCATGTAAGCACAATATCTGAATGTCCTGACACAATAAAGAAGAATCTTTAAGATAGAAAGGTTATTTGGACTACCATTCAGCTGCAGCCTGAAGCATGCCATCGGAGATGATGCGTGCACCAGATAAAAGGGTACCAAGACCTATCCTGCATGGCCACACCGCAATGGAAATAAAAGAAATAAGGAAAAACACATATGAAATGCAATTAGAAGAAAGGCAACACAACTAACCCAGGAAAGAGATACATGTTGTTTCCTTGATTGCAGTGGCCAACCCTACCATTTCCTGCAAGGAAAGAGATATATTGCTTAAGTGGCAGTAGAAAACCATTTCTTCCATCAGTTGTTTAACCGATAGACATCCGAATATATCCATGCTGACATTTAGTGGATCATTAGCAGCCAACAACTGCAATGATGATTATCTGTTGCATAGCAATAGTCATCTCGTTGATGACTACTAAAGTTTAAAGCCACTTGAAACAGACTATTTCCAAATAAATATTTTGGGCCTACATATTCTACATTTGACCTAGCAAGGAGTGTTACGGATGGACTGTTACAGATTTATATAGCAGCAAGGAAGAATACCACATAAAACAATAGATGACACAATATGACCTACCTCAGTGGTATGTTGTTTTATTCATATTTGATACATAACAGACTACAATTGTATAACACACTCAATTGTACCATCAAACTCCACCTAGGATCAAGAAACAGCACATTTTTATTTTTTACTTCCAGAAATATGATTCTGGTAACTCCAACATTACTATCATTATGAGAAGCTTTCTGTGATGCAACATATCATTTACCAGATAGTAATACCGGCACTGTAGACTGAATTTAAACTACTCTAGCGAACTTTGTTATATGCCTGAACTTTCTACTTAGAGCAAGAAAATTATTTATGTAACAGTACGAAAGAAGATGTACCAAGATTCACGTCATTAAATGGGCTTCCGCTAGCAAAAATTATGTTCTCCCCAAGAGTAGAAAAGGCTTCTTCGGGTGTGCATTCAGCTACCACATAGAAGATCAAAAGAATAAGAAAATTAGTACATAAATTAAGGCAGATGAGAACTCTCCACTTCACGGACCATTTTTGGTAGGATTTGACATTGCAAAAATTGCTGGTCTAGAAGAAGAAGAATCCTTTAAGGCTTCTAAAACCTGAAAATAGTAAAAGATCAACATTAAGCATCCTTCATACCTTTTAAAATATATGTCAATAATTTATTTACGAAAAAGATCTATTTTACATAGTAGGTAAAGCCAATACAGCATTACACACTGAAGGGGAAAATGAATGTGAGGAAAAAGAATCTATTTACAGAAATCCCAGTAATAGATATTAAAGGATGACAGCCTGAAACAACAACTCACAAAACATTTTCAGGACCACACTTCCTCTTCAACCAACCAACCAACAATGAGGTAACTTCCACCAAACAATCAACAAATGATATTGATCCCCTATTTCATCATATCTGTAATATTTCTTCAATTTGATTAAATTGTAAATGCCTTGTCTACAAATGTACAGAAGTTGATATATCAGAAGCAAAGGATCACCAATCTTTTCAGAATAACTACCAGGGACAAGGACAGAAGATCTACAGAACTTACCAGAAACTTTAGATAGTAGTACTCACTACTCAAAAGAGCATCTTTCACATGGATGGGATAATAAAGGTTCTCAAGAGAACCAGTAGCCTTGTTGAGTTTCTAGACATCTTCACTTTGCTAGTGCATCTTAGCTTCTTACTTTTGCATTCACATTTGCATCATGAGTGTTCCCATGGAACTTTAAGAATTTACAATTGAACTTCAAAAGTAGAAAAGCTTTTGAATAATCTTCCGTTGTATATAATACGCTCAGCTTATAGTCATTTTAGACTGTTTCTTCATGTCTCTATTATTGAGGGAAACTTAAGGCTAGAGTTAAGGCACTCTGAGAAATCATCCAGTAATTCCAAAAGCACATTTGCATACCCTCCTCCGTACAATCAAGTCACTTGATTCCTTTAAAAAGAACCAATGATAAATGTCAAACTTATTATGCTTTTACATTTTAAAGTTACCGAGAAACCTTCTTTTTAAACAATACATCCAAGGTTTTATAGAATAGATTAGGAGGCTATCTAAAAAGCAATCCACTAAAGGGAAACTCATATAATGTATTTGTTCTATAACATATCAAGTAAGAAGGAATTAGGATGTTGCGAACTAAAAGAATGATCCACTAGACTAAAATATTGCTCCATTTTTAACTAGATATTTCTTTATGTTGTCTGAACTTTGAGTGAAGCAATGCAACTCGTGAAGGGACTTCATGAGTATTATTTGAGTGATGTGATTGGGAAACCGGCTATCAGCTGTAAGATTTTTTAAAAGAGATACATGTGCAACATTTTATGTATGGGTTCAAACAAAAGGAATGCAATAATTCAAAGTAAAATTGGGAGTTAGGTTGCTTTATGCAAGCCTAGAAACAGGAAAAAACAGAAATTCCAGAACTTTGAATTCACTGTTATATTGATCCATAACTGGCAAGAACCTCTATGTTTCTTGTTTACTCGCTTATCACCACAGTCAAGTAAACTTTAAAGCACATGTAAGTATGTAACTACCAATATATAATTCTTGGAAAACCAGAACTTGTCTTCATGTAAGAAACCATATAAGTAATTTCAGACTTAATAAAATGAGATTCAATCAAACCAGACAACAAAAGGAAGGTTATCAGCTTAGGAACACAATATTGACATAGGGGGGAAACAAACAACTAGACTTTGTACAATTATATAATTACAACTTATAGATATTTACCTCATTGGAGAATAAACCACCAACTGCAGATAATCCTAGTAGAACGTCAGGCTTTACTTTCTTAACCTGATTCATACACAAAACGATGCATAAATGCATTTAATATAGAATAATCCAGGTCTAAGATATTACATACAAAGTCAGAAAACAAAAAAAGGTATTCAGATTTCAGGGTTCCTTCACTGAACTAAGGATGCTAAATGCTTAGTTCCATTATACATAAGGTAGAAATACAAGTTTCTTAGATGAGATAGAAATTATTACCTCAACAAAGGAATCACGGATTGCTGACAAGAAGACAGATTTCTCAAGACAAGTTAATTAACTATAACCAGATTTCTCATCAAAGTAAAACGTAGGTTTTCAATGCAAAGGGTTGAGAGACCACAAGGATACATAAAAAAGTAACAGCCAGTAAACAAATGTTCCCAGGGTAATTCATACATGAGTAAATTGAAAAATAAACCTTTACCACATTATTGTATATGAATATCAGTTGAATTATAGAGAGTAAGAGAAAGTGTTGAAAGAGATAAAAAGCATATTCATGCAATAATTTCATGCTAATAGACTCATCTCATATGTCCAGAGAAGTGAGAACAAAGAAAGGTCCTGGTTTCAGGAGCTTTAAATGTTGTTTTATATCAGTTATTCAGCAGTAGGACATCATATGTTATGTTACTGACCTGTGGACAACATAATTTTTGCTCACTAAATCCAAAGAGACTAGAAAAATACTATTTTTCAGTTTGGATATTTCATTCATAAAACCAATGACACCTATAAATTGGTTAGTTTAACAAAGAAAAAAAATGTCTTAAAAAAGGTGTGAAAGAGGAAATCCCAAAGTAGAGCCAAGATAGAAGCTACTTTTCTTTTTCTCAAACAGAAAGATAGACAATGAAAAAGCTAGAAATTGTGAGCTGCATCAAAAGATTGGGACTTGTTTGCCAAATACATCTAAGATCCTCCAGGTTCCTTCTTATAAGTTATAAGCATCTTTTACTAGTATGAAGCCAGAGAACTACGGGAAATAATCATGATATGCAATTATTATCAGATTACGATGACAAAAAAGGGAAATTTATAAAGTTTGTAGTCAACTGGACTTCATACAATTTTGGCCTGTAAAAGACTTCCAAATACTCAACAAATCAAGTTGCGAAACTTGCCTATTAAAGGTTGTGCAGTAAAATACAAATACAATTTTGCTTTAAAGAAAAGCAATTCAGAAAGCGTCATGATAATCCCTACTGCACAAAGTTAAAGAAGCTTTAGTTTTTTTTTCTTATTCCATATGTACAATATATATCAAATTTTCATTTCTTTGGAACTCATACATATTGCGTAACAACAGATTTATTTCACATTGATTTTAATTTGTTATGCTAGTGACTTGCTTGAAGCTGTTTCAACAATAACCTAGAAAATCAAATCATATGGAATTATGAATATATGTACATGAAAAAAACATTAAGGTATATGGCAGAATTGAAGATACATACAACTTCAACTAGGCTTGCCCCTTCACTTAGACCTTGGTGACCCGCTTCTCTAAGCTTTTTCGCAAATGGTAATGCATCTGGATCAATGTTTGCACGATCTTCTGTTATTAGACCCTGATATTTCATGCAGAGGATTTTATAAAGAGATATATAAGGAAGTATAAGAACAAAAGAAGTATCATATAACAGAAAGGGGATTTGATGGTTCCTTGAAAGAAAATAAGACATGATGTGATATTTTTTTGAGTTCTTGGAAATGAACTTTTAACATTTTTTTTGTTCCAAATATTGAATAAAATATAGCTGTCAATATTACTACGGTAGATTACTTCATTCCAGGGAATGTCCTTATAGGCAAAGATTTTCATATTGAGTGGCAACCACTGCCAACAAGAAACTCCATTTCAGCTCATGCCAAACTGCACACAACTTTTGGCATGAGGTTGTGCTACCCCTTGCAGATGGCTAACCTGCATGCCCTGTGCCACCTACTCAGAAAGTCAGAATTCTAGCAATAATCGATATTGGGTGGCACGACCCAGTTAATGACAAAACCACATTGATATGCAGCATGCACGCCCAGTGTGGCAAGGGAAGTGGCAAAGCAAAGGTCATTAAAACTCAAAGCCCCTTCCCTTATCACGATTATGTTGTCCCTTTATTTGTGTGTATATATATAAAGATACTGAAGTTTTCTGTATACCAGCTTCCTGGGAAACAAGAATGCCTACAACATGGAATCAAAATTATATTTCATAAGCAACTTGTAAGGGATAAATTAGATGTTATTTCGAAGAAATAGATATATTAATAAGATGGCTTCTGGTGCTGCCTTCTAGTACCATGGTATTTGTAAATAAAATTAAAGTTTCATACTCACCATAGCATCCACCACCCAGAACTGGCTTCTAGCACTCTCAAAGGCAGATTCATTATTTCCCAGCATTCTTGCCATTGTTTTACTTGCAGCATTTACTACTCCTATTCCAGCACTGTAAATGAATCAACAAATTATTTGATACCATTATTTAAGTAGCTGAGACTGAGATTTAAGATATATTGGATGCTCCAATATAAGCAGCTCTTAATAGGGATCCCAAAGTTTTGGGGAGAAGTAAAGAATTTCAAGAACCGTGCATCCCAAAGTTTTGAGGGAAAAATTGTAATAAAATTATCAAAATAAGCAGCTCTCAATAGGCAACAGACTGATAACAACAAAAGGTTTCCGAGGCTGAAACTATACCTAGAACATGGCTCAGAAGACAGTAATTTAACACCTCTATAGAGGCTCTTAACTAATATATGTGTATATATATATATATATATTGAAATTCCTTAATAAACGGAAGAGGTTAAGATTCAGTACTGTACTATAAAATGTTCAGCACATCACTGATGTATGAATGACACCAGCCCTATGCATCTTGATACAGAAAAGGCCAATAAATTTTTTTCTTCGCCAAATAATTCTTCTTTTTTTAAAGGGAAATCTTTTTGAGTAATAATCAAAATCAAATGCATCTTATTCACCTATATCATTATTTGACCATGATAAGATCAAAATTAGCTATGTAATTAGAAAACCAGGAAAAGTCAATAGCAAGAATCTTATTTTCTTGAATGCAATTATATGATAGATAATACATGCACTAGTGTTATTACAGTACTTCTGCAACTATTAATCCAAAAAAACAATGAGAAGGCATCTGAGAAAAGCTTCTGGTACCTAAGATTATGGTATGAGAAAGCAAAGTGATAAAAAAGTTGCAATTTCAAACCTTCCAGCACCAGCAACAACAATTTTTTGCTTTGGGAAGTCAATCATCGGCTTTCCTTGTGCCCTTACAGCTCCTAAAAGACCAGCTATTGCAACACCAGCAGTTCCCTTTGGGCAACAAGAAATTGATCAACTTAATGCTGAAAATTAGACACTTTTACTTTATGAAGATGTAACTAATCAACAAAATGATTATAGTTCTTTAAACGTGGACAAAATGGCAAAATAAAAAATCCAAATATTACCAAGCATCTTTAGAGGCCGTTTGGTTTTATGTATTTGAAAAAACCGCATCTACATATATAGAGTACAATTCAAAATCAGTTTTAAAATTATGAATCCCATGACATATGCTTTCCAAGTGCGACTAGGGGCCTATGTAGCATCTTGACATCCATTTAATTTCAGTGGATATCAAAACACATACTCTCAACCTTTGATCGGAAGAACGAGGAAAGACTTAGGTTCTTCCGCTTATAATGGTTTCTCATTGAACACTATAGATACAACATCTTGAGATGCATGATTGACAACATCTGTCTATCCATTAGAATATAAGCATCTCCTTACCGTATGCATACATCTGTTGCATGTTATACTAACTACTAAGAATTGCTGTGCTTGTAGAATGTGTCGTGCCGGCCACCAATCAATACAGTACATGCCACGGTAAATGACATGCCAACAAACGGCACGGTTGGCATGGAAAAGAACTGAGAGAGAGAGAGAGAGAGAGAGAGAGATCTATTTTGGAACCCTTCACCACCACCCCTCAATCTAAAATCATCCATAGTCATCGGCTTTAGGCTAAGCTTGCAAAAAAATAAGGGTTGTGGACCAGTGAGAAGAGAGAAAGATGATGAGTTAGCTTATCAGACCCTATTTTAAGCAATAAAGGATTCTGACTTGTCATAAAGGATCCTCGATGATCCAGATCCTATTTTAAGTGATAATGGATTCTAACTTATCATAAAGGATCATCTACAATTTGAATCCAATTTTAAGTGATGCAGATCCTATTTCTCCACACCCATCTTCTCCATGAAGTCTAGGAAACAAAAAGAACCCTAGTAATGGCCCTTTCTTCTTCTCTGGCTTCTCCACGCAATTACAGAAGTCCTATGTGAGGCCTTTCTCACTCATCGGAAGGTTTTATAAGCCTTTTGGGGATGCCGTCAGCACTCCTGTGCCATGTGCCAACATAGCATTGACACGATAAGTGTCGGCCGACACTACAATAAATGTGTTATACTAAAAGGTGCCCAACTGCTCATAAGTTACGCATGCCAACTAAGACGTGCACCAAAAGCTGCCCAGCTGAAGTAACATAAGTATCTCCTTATGGTGTCTATACATCCATGGGATGTTGTACCATGAGGTGCCCAACTGCCCATAAGTTAGGCATGCCAACTAAGTTGTGCACCATCAGGTACCGGACCACCCATTAGGCCTGCCAACAAATACACTTGTGCATATAATAATTACTAAATACCATCCTCAATAACATTGTCCTAGAGCACAAATAAAAGTCGAAATGGCTCTTAAGAAAAATTGACAAATCCTAATGATCGGCTCTCAACATGCATTAACCACTAAAATTTCACAAACATTTTTTGATCAAATAGTAATCAGGCAAGAGATTGTCTTAAGCTTCACAGAAGCAATAGATAAAACACTATCTTCCTTACGCTCATAAAACATTGTAGAGCATTCAAAACTTTCTTTGGAGATAACATGTATATTGATAATATATGCACACCTGTTGATATAAAACTGCAGCAGATTGACAAACAAACAATTGAATGTGAAAGGAACTAGGTAGATTGAAATACTTCTTACCTGAACATCATCATTAAACATGCGATAAGTACTTCTGTAACGCTGCAACAATTTGAATGCCCACTTGCTTTGGAAATCTTCGAACTGCAAAGAACAAGAAATATTCATCATGCCTCAAGATGGATACGACAATATGATCATATAGGACTTTACTAGTAAACAACAATATGTGTAATTTCCAAAAAATACCTGTACGATGACATTGGGCCAACGAGTAAAAACAGCTTGCATAAACTCATCAATAACAGAAATATATTCATCACCATCAAGACGATGCTCTTGAAGGCCTAGGTCTACACAATAAAGAAAAACAGAATTTGTAACTTTCAGCATAATTAACAATATCACAGACTGTAAACTCATCTGCAAAGAGAAATGCCATGTAACATTAGCATTAGAGTGATAAGAAATAATAGATCATACATTGAAAGCATACACAGCAATCAAAAGTCCTTTTGAGAAAGCATGCATCAGTGTAAAATGGCAGAATTAAAATCAGAAGCCAATGGCACTATCCCAGTACATGGTGAAAGTGAAATACACCATGAAGTATATAGCTACATAATCTCATACGCCAATGCTGCTCTAACCCTCTGACAACAAAATCATGGATGATGTATAATATAGCATTCTGAGCTTTCAGGGGACTGAAGGCATCAAAGATTGTTGGATAGACCCTAGTGCTAGTAAAGATACTGCAGTAGCAAGGCACATGCCACTCCATGGCACCTAGCAGAAAGATCAAGGTTCCAAAAATCGGTATCGGGATCGGGATCGGCCGTCCGAAAAAACGATACGTATCGGCTGTATCGGCCGTATCGGCTGCCTGTATCGGATCGGATTATTTTAATTAAATAAAATTCTAAATATTATTAAAAATGTTAGAGAAATTTCTAAAAATTTAGAAAAAATTATAAGAAAATAAGAAATAATAATTACTCACATATAAAGCCTAAAAAGTAAAAATATCTTTTTCTCCTTCTCTTCTTTTCTATTCATTCTCTCCCACATTCTTTTTTTTATCTTTTTCTCTCTTTCTTTCTCACCTTTTTTTTTTAATCTTTCCCTCTCCCACACTCTCTCTTCCATTTTCTCTCTCTCATTCCCCATTTTTTTTAATCTTTCCTCTCTCTCTCACTCTCTCTCTTACTCTTTCCCTCTCTCTCTCCTTTTCTCTCCCTTCCTCTCTCTCCCTCACTCTCTCCCTCACTCTCTCTCTCCCTCTCTCTCTACTGCTGCTGACAGCAGCAGCTGTCAGCAGACAGCTGTCTGCTGCCTGCTGCAGCCACCTGCAGCAGGCAGCAGGCCAGGCCGATCGGGATCGGCTATAGCCGAGAGTGGGATCGGCCGAAACTCAAATCCTTGAGAAAGATCATCAACACGCCTTAGTGCAGCTTGCAAATATCAAAGTTGTAGGTCATCTTATACACAACTCTTCACAAGTCTCAGGGAGGTTCCTTGTTGGGGAGGAGAGTCCTAATCCAAGAGAAAGATGATGTTAACTTATTATTTGAACCCAATCCAACACAAAAGATTTAGCCATTAGGTGAGGGTCCAAGAGTCAATATTTATCCTTTTCAATTTTTGCTATCCTCCCAGTGTGAGATTAAACCATAAAAAGTGAATCTCAAAATGTCAGGGCAAGAAAAAATTCAAGATATTGGTCCCTTGACCTGGAACTTCAGAATTAAATTAGAACTGTTAATTAATAGGTAATGTGCAGGTTTAAAAGAGGCTAACCAAAATTCTGCACCCTCTTATCAAGATAAAGTACACAATAGGTGGAGCCACATAATGATGCAGATCAAGAAATTCAGTAAATTTGAAGTCCTGAAAATGTCAAAGAAAACCTTACAGAGAGGATCTTTAAGAAGTTTCTCGTTGTTAGTTCCAACATCAATCATCACAGGAAGAACCTGGAAGACAAGGATAACATTGAAAAGCAAAGGAAACAGAAATAAACTTTGCAAAAGGGAACTTTCTTCCACTTACTAGTTACTACTTAAAACAGCATGTGTAAGTGAATATAAACTGACAGGATATGACTATGTTTTCTATTCACCGGTCATACTACCAATGAAGAAATTTGGACGTGAATTTTAGGAGATAAACTCTTCTCACAGTTCCCAAAATCAGCTACTCCCGAGTTGGATCAGCCGATCCCAATCCTGACCTGAAATGTTTGAGATAGGCCAGTTTCGGTCATATCTGCCAGATCGGCCAAAACTAATTTTTTTTAAAGATCCAGTCAAATCTAAAATAGATTTGACCTAAGAAATATTAGTAATTAATATCTCCAACTGCCTTCTTTTCAAGTTTTTAATTTTTACCCTCTATCTCTTACACATAATTTCCTTCCACCCTTCACATTTTACCGAGCTCATGCAGTGAGCCCCTCCGGCTATTCCACACTCTGTTGAACTCGAGTGAATGTTTTTTCTCTTTTATCTATTTTTTCCTCATTTCTTTTTTCTCTTTCTCGCCCACTCTTTAAATCTCATTATGTTATTACTATAGAACATCAACGAAAAGAGGGATCTCTCACGTCATCTCACTTATGCAATAGTAATTTACAAGCATAGAAATTCACCAAATTCAACTTAGAATTCATTATGGTTTTGAGTATTTTTTTTTTTCAGTTTTTAGGCTTCATGTGTGAGTAATTTTTATATTTTTTTATTTCTATTATTTTTTTCTAAATTTTTATAAAAGATCATATATTTTTAAATAATACCTAAAATTTTGCATAATTAAAAAATAATCCAATATGATACAAGTGGCCGATACGGCCAATATAGACGATACGTATCACTTTTTTTAGTGGGTGATTTTAATATCGAGTTTCAAAACTTTGCTCTTTCTTTTTTCCTAAAATATAACTAAATTTCAAAATTTTCATTCAGGAAACAAAACTTTGGCCAAATCCAAGGAGGGGGAGGAGAATGCCCAAGATGAAGCTCATGTGTTGTGCTTTATGTTGATGTTTGGCCACATATTAAAGGGACATCATATAGGAAAGTGAAATTTGTTTGACAACAAAATGGATGCACAAATCATCGGGAAGTATATCCTCGATTCTTTAATGGCACGCATTTCTTATAGAATTTGATAATGCAGCTAAACCAGCTTAAAACTCAAACTCAAATTCTATATATTGTATTTTGTGACAAAGGGTTCATGGCCTTCAATATCATAATTCATGATAGAGACCAATACAAACACCAAACAAACCAAAGATTCTCTAAAGAATGCTCATGTTGTGCTATAGGGGTGTAGTAATATCTGGATTATCCGAAAATCTGATCAAATCACCGGATGTGCATTGGCAATTCCAAGATACAATCATAAATGGATATCTGATGGAACTTCCATACATCCAATGTTTAAATGCATTGGTATACATATGTTAACATAATCAGAAATTTTGGATGTCGAAGACTCAAAGTTAGTATTATGCTACATAAGTGGAGGATATAAATCAAAGATTGAATATTCGGTAAGAACCTAATCCCAAATGATCAGACTCTTAATGGTGTAGATACGATCATGAAATTAGATTGCAATTAAAATCCAATCCAAATCCAATATCCTACAAAGCTAACTGAAATCAGACTCTACTTCCAACCCAGCTGAATCCCCCAAATACTAATTTACACGCAAGTTACTGTTCACAAATAACTATCACCCCGATGAATTAAAGAATACAAAACAATGATGAATTTTATATTCCTAAAGCACCTAAGAAAATACAATAATACGACTGCATAGACTGCAAAAGAATTCAAAATCATCACAGAACCAAGATAATTATAAAGCTAGTCCTTTCTAGTATAAAGCTAGTCCTTTCTAGTATAGAGCTAGTCATTTCTAGTATAGAGCAGAGAGAATTGGCCAAAATCACATATTTAAGGGAAGCATAAATCTACCCTCTGAGGATTTATTCCAGCAGCAGCAACATAAAGATCCAGCTTTCCAATAGCGATTCCAATGCCCTGAACCCCAAGATCACCAAGGCCCAAAATCCTGCTTCCATCAGTCACTACTATCATGTCAACCTAACACAGGTCATTGCCACTTGTTAACAACAATCAGAGCACTTTCTTAGCATTACTCTAAAGATCTGCTCGCTAATAAAAACTAAAGAAAGCAGCTAGTGAGCAAATACATATATGTGCTATGTGCATTGCGATACCAATCCTTGATAAACATACGCATAGCTGTGAGATTAAATATTGCTAACCTACAAAAGGGAAATTCCACAAGTTAGGAAACAAAAAAACAATGGGTCAAAAATATCCTCTATGCACTAGATAGAGTACATCAACAGCATGATATCGTCCTTACCCTTTTATGTGGATATAAGTACATTAGGTCCACTGAAGAGGAGGTCCATCCAACAATAAATACTACAGCATTTGCATTCACATAGATATATTTTTCATATACGAGAGCTCCATAGTGAAGTACATAACTCAAATAATATAAATACTCAAGTTCATGAAACATTACATCCTTATCTTTAAAGGGAAATTTTGAACAGTATATATGAACATATGATCGAATGAAACATAAACTCACTTTAAATTGCATATGGGGGTCTCATAAGTAAGGAACCATCCAAAGGATCACAAATATTCTGAAAGAAAATTAGAAACGAAGAATAGCTTATGGATCATCTCTTTTACAACATTCCACTGTAGATAGGCTGTGTTCTAAGTTCTAACTGTAAAAAAATAAATAAAGACAAGTAAAGAAATCAGATAACAACATTGTAGGACGCTATATTTTAAGTTATGATAAACAAACAATAAGCTAAATTAATTTGCAGAAAGGTCGCCTAGATGTTTCCTCTGATATCTAAAAACTTCAATATGTATTTCAAATAAAAGTGAGTCAAGTGACGACAAAGTACTAGCCAAGATATCAATTACAGCTGATTCTTGAAGCATGAATTATTTCGTAGATAATGCTAATAAGATGAGAGACAACTATAGCTACCTGATCAGCTGGCCAATTGTAAACCATTGACATCATCTCCCCACGGTCTTCTGCACTAAAATACATTCCCCGTGGCCGCCGGAACAGCCCACTATAGTTCTGGCAGACAAGGCCAACAGTGGGTGTATAAACTATAGGTGCATACTCCTCAATGTTATCAACTAACACCTGTTAAATGATCAAAAAGGAGGCAATAACAAGGGTAACCATTATAAAAGAGAAAGATCTGGAAAGTATTTACTGAAAGAGCATTTCGTGGTAGAACAAAGTGCCTACAAAAGCATTCTAACAAGAAAAAAGCGTCACAGATGCTCTCAGTAATATGAAGATAAAACTCCACTGTTTTGATACTATGTGTCATGGTCCATGACAGGGCGCTGGAGCTGAATGGAGAAGAACTGTAGCTTTTACAAATAAACCCTGTATCAGTGATACAGGGACTGCCTATTTGCATTTGAGTTCCATATCAGTAGCAATGTTCCATATAAGCCTTTAGTTAACCCATGCTATGGACATGCAGTTAGTTAGGGTGAGGAGTCCAAATCCTAGCAGTTAGGAGCAGAGAGAAAGGGGATCTGGGGATAATATCAGAAATCCCCAAATCCATTGTAATTGCTTTTTCATCTCAATCAAAAGGCTAATGAAATAGCTCCCGTTTTCAGCTGGAGAGGGAGAGTTAATCCATTCCATTTCCTTAAAGGCTAATTGCTTCCAATCTAAGCAAAATTACTGCAATTCGAGGTTAATTGCTGCTGTCGGGGTTCAGATCCTGGCTATTATAGTTATTAGATTTATATATAATTTTTTTTATCTTATCTCATAGTGACTTTGTATAGATAGGGGTCAGCCCCTCTTTGATCATTAAGGAAATATAAACATTTTTCATCACTCTTCTCTTCTCCTCTCTCTTCTCCTTTAACTCAATATGGGATAAACCAACTATCATTTCATGTTATCAGAGCGTCCCGATCTCTAGCTCTCATTCTCCAATAATCAACTCCCTCTTCGATTGTTTTTCACCATCGTCGAACTTAAGAGTTGCCACCTCACTCCTCGAGCTCGCTGACGCTACAGCAGCCACTACTGCAACCTCCATCACTGCAGCAACAACTTTATCGTAGATACCTTAGCTCCCCCAGATTTATCTTTTCTAAATCTCCCTACTTCTAGCTTATCCTCCATCCTCTCTGAGATGCCTGGTTCAGCCTCACCATCTACATCCCACATGCTTTAAATTTCTCTATCCATCAACACGCCTTTGCTACTAGTTCATTTTGCTTCCCCGGGTGTCTCTCGCTGAGTCCCCAACCCCAAAGGAGTACCCCCTCCCATGACGATTTTGCCCTACTTTTATACTCATAGATCTTGTCCTCCCACAACTAAGCCTCCCACTCCTTGTAGTATCTTTCTGATTGTCTCATCCTCTACTATGACGGCTCATACACCCACTCATCATTACTCAGAGCATGAGAATCGATATACTCCCCCCCAAACCCCCAGTTTCACACTTTTCTTGCAGCTACTCACTCCACCCCTTAGCCTAGGTCCTATCATGAGGTAGTCCAAGTTCCAGAGTTACAGCAAGCTATAGCATATGAGCTTCAGGCCCTTCAGCAGATGCATATTTGGGATGTTGTCCCTCGCCCACCAGACATTGTGCCTATCAGCTGCAAATGGATCTTCAAGGTCAAATACTGACCTGATAGATCCATTGCTAGGTACAAAGCTCATCTGGTTGCTCGGAGTTTTACTCAAGAATATGGAATAAGTTACAAGGAGACATTTGCTCCAGTTACCCGGATGACTTCTGTTCCGCACTCTTCTTGTTTTTGCTTCCAGTCACCAATGGCCTTTACATCAAATAGATGTGAAGAATACGTTTTTTCATGGTCTTCTTGACGAGGAGGTATGCATGGATCCTCCATCAGGTTTTCCTCTTCCTTCAGGTCACATCTGCCGACTGCAACGAGCTATCTATGGCTCAAGCAGGCCCCTCGTGCCTAGTTTGATTGGTTCTCACGGCCTATGGATTTTAGGAGAGCTCGTCTGAACCATCTATGTTTCTATGATTTTTTGCTCAGAGTCATCCTCCTTCTGTATGCCGATGATATGATTATCACCGGAGATGACTCGACCGGGATTCACTCCATTCACAACATCTTCAGAGTCAATTTGAGATAAAGATCTCAGTCTTCTTCGATATTTTTTGGTTATCGAAATTGCTTAGTCATACCATGATCTTTTGCTGTCCCAACAGAAGTATATTACAGACATTCTCAGTCGTGCTACTATCACAGACACTCATCCCGCTGCTACCCAGTTGAGCTTCATGTGAAGCTTCAGTCCGATGACAGTCAGTTTCTTCCATATCCGACTAAATATCATCAACTAGTTGGAACACTCGTGCACCTGACCATTACTCAGCCTAATATCTCTCATGCAATTGATCTTGTCATTCAGTTCATGTAGGCTCCTCGATCTGCTCATTATACTGCTCTTATGCATATTCTTCGATACCTTCGTGGCACCATCATTCATTCTCTTTTCATGCCATCGACTTTTATCTTGGTTCTGCGAGCTTATTATGATGTAGATTATGCCAGTGGCAAGTTTGATCGAAAGTCTACTATTGACTTCTGCATTTTTTTAGAAGATTCTTTGATTTCTAGGCATAACATGAAGCAAAATGTAGTCTCTCTCCAGTACTGAGTCAGAATATCGTGTTATGTGTGTGCCGACTAAGGAGATTGTTTGGCTCCGTCATCTCCTTAGTGATATAGGTGTTCCCTTACCTCCCCCAACTCCTCTTCATGTCAACAATAATAGTGCTAAAAAGCTCACTGAAAATCCTATTTTTTATGAGAGGACGAAGCAAATTAAAGTCAATATGCACTATACTCGTCAGTAATATCGAGCTGGCATCATTTCGCTCCATCACCTTAGCACTGAAGAGCAGATTATCGATTTCTTCACGAAATATCTTTCCCTTCCGCGCTTTGCGCATTTAGTTGGCAAACTCTCAATTTATGATCCACCTTGAGTTTAAGAGAGAGTATTAGAGTTATTAGATTTATATATTATTTATTTATCTTATTTTATGATGACTTTGTATAAATAGCGGTCAGCCCTTCTTTGATCGTTAAGAAAATACAAACATTTTTCACCACTCTTCTCTTCTCCTCTCTCTTCTCTTTCAACTCAATCTGGTATAGGTTAATATTTTCACTGCCAATATGGAATTCCTAGCATAGCAGTGTCTCAAACTCCAACAATTTTGTAAAGCTTACCTAAGTAGTTTGTGAAATTAGTTGGAAAAATGTGCACTGAATTAAAGAAACTCACCTTATAAAACATTGTCTCATTTCTGTCATGTAACCTGTTGAGTATTCGCCATTTGGCCAATGCATTAGTGTCTGATGGTCCATCTCTTGCATATAATGCTAGTCTTTTCAGGTCAACCACTGGTGATAAAAAAAAAATACTTACTATGATTTCAGAAAAATCATATGATATTATACAGTATTCTAAGGCCGTCATTATGATGTTGAAACTTATTGATTAGAGTGATAATTCAAATTCTGCTACCTATCTATGCCTCACAAAAATTCCTAAGAAGTACTTATCATAAGATAGAAACAAGCTAGTCTTTGGTAGCATGGTTATATGCTGATACTAGACTCTGGACAAGAATATATGATTTTATTTGCAAGAGTCAAAGATGATAACAAGGTCCAGTTTAATAAAAATAACTACGACTTTCTGACATGAATTAAAAACGGACAATGTTCGTATCACCTAGTTCTATATAGCTGTACGATACACGCTTACCACCGAGATCAACAATAAATGCATAACTATTTTTGGAAAAAGAGGACAAGTATGCCCCAAAGAACAAGATTGTAAACACACAGAATAGAAGATTCAAGAACTTACTGAAGCGGTCGATCTGCTGTTGGGGAGTCATCACATTGGGCGGAAGCAATCCTCGGAGATCAAGCCGGTCCCGCTCAGTCATCGAGAAAGCCGTGCCCTTTTCACCTCAAACAGTGAAGAAACCCCACGAAATCAAATCTTGGAAAAGTTCTTGAAAAATAGAAAAAGAAAATCGATAAGAATCGGGATCGAAGGATGAGGTTAATACCTTGTTGAACCATGGATCGTGGAGGATGTCGAGGCTGCGCTTGTGGACGATGGTGGGCCGAGATCCCTCGGTGGTGAAGGAACGCCGTGATCCCTCGACGGCGGCCGTCCGATGATCCAACCGACGGAGGAGTGAGGAGGAGAGAGATCGCCTCAGATGAGGATATAGAGAAGGAAAGATCGCCATCTCCTTCCTATCTCTCTCTCTCTCTCTCTCTCTCTCTCTCTCTCTCTCTCTCTCTCTCTCTTGGAAGAGTGGTAAAGTGGTGCGGAGTCTAAAAATTTCCAACGGATTCCTTCTTCTTTCTTTTTCTTGATTGGATTTTGGATGAGGGTCGAAGAGAGCGGCCGAAGAAGTCGGACTGTCGATCGGTCGATGAGGTGTCAAAAATCGTGCCCGATGATTAATCCGGAGTCTGACTGTCGGAGTGATTAGCGGATAGATACCCTGATTTCTTATTTGATTGGAATTTTCAAATTACACCCCATATTTTTCATCATTTTTTTTCTATAATTTTAGCCTTGGTATATGGTTTACATACTAATTAAATTATTACAATTCTTTCAAATTTCTTTTTTTGGTTTAGCCCTAATAAATTTTAAAAAAAACTGTCATGTCTTAAAAATAAATTATGTATATATAATTTATACGCGTTAACTATAAAAAATATATACTTTGATTTTAAAAAAAATATCACGTATCAATTATATAATTTATACGTATTGCTCATGCAAAAGATACGTCTTATTTCCTTTTTAAAATAGCATACATCACCTAATTTATACACATAATTTACATAAAATATACACTTGATAATACGAGGGTAATTTTACCAATTGAAAAACTAAAGAGCTCTTTACTGTAAATTGCCCGATATCATCTAACACCAAAAGGTAATTAGATACTTTATAAATTATATTTAGTATTTATATTTAGTATTTATATAAATATTTCTTAGTCAGTATGTTTTTATCCGGATTTAGTTTAGTTAACTATAACGTTCGGACCGGGTATTAAATCCGGATTGGCTTAATTCAATATCACCTGTTCGTTATCGGATCGGATCCTATAACGTTCGGACCGGGTATTAAATCCGGATTGGCTTAATTCAATATGACGGTATCACCTGTTCGTTATCGGATCGGATCCTAACTGTACGTGTCAGGCCCCACATTAAAAGTATAACCAGTACCAGAGCGACAGTAGAACGTGCCCCTAATAAATTCCGATCCCAGTAGCTCGCCGGCGCACTGGAATTAAAATAAACCCAGTCTCCTTCTCCATCTCCGATCGAAGACAAAGAGAGGAATCGCCAAACCCTAACCCTAACCCTTCTCCTCCTCGTCCATGGCGGAACCGAGAAGAGGACGAAAGGAGATGCCACGTTGGCGGACGCTATGAGGTGCAAGATCCACCCCTACGAGTGTGGGGTCGGGGTTTGCGCTCCTTGCCTCCGGGAGCGCCTCCTCGCCCTCATCGCCGCACAGAACGAAGCCTCGGCGGCAGCTTCTCCTTCTCCTCCGCCGCCTCTCGCGTTTCCCCGGTCCGTTTCACCCTACCTCTCCCGCCGCCGATCCGACGCCTCCACCTCCGCCGCATGTCGCCACCGCCACCCCCTCTTCTTTAGCACTCCTCAAATCGGTCCCTCCGCCGCCGGTGACGAGCTCGCCGGGAGCGAGAAGAGGTGGAGAGGGAAGTTCTCGATCCTATCGTCTCTCTTCGGCCATTCCAGATCTGGCGAGCCTTCAATAGCTTCAAGAGCGAGCTCTTGGCTCTCTCCGCTCATCCGCAGGAAGAAGACGACCGAGATCGTCTCCCCCGAGCTCGCGTCACCAGCCGCGGTTGGGAGGGCAAGGAGGTCGTTTCAAATGAGGGATCGGGGAGTATCACCGGAGAGAGGGGAGGACGAGCCCGATTCCCCGTGGCGGGCGACGCCGTCTCCAATGAGGTCAACGGCCAGCCGCCGCCGCCACGGCGGCGGCGGCGGCGGAGGGATCTCAGGGTTCGCGGTTTGCCTGAGTCCTTTAGCCAGGCCGAGGCCCTGCCGTCACCGGGGCTCCGGAGCTCCAGCGGAGGTCGGGCTCTCCGGCGATCTCCGGAACGCGAGGTCGCCGCGCCACATCTCCTCGCTGGAGCACAACCGGTCGAGGAAGCTGGCCGACTTCGGTAGGTTTCGATGACGCTTTTGCCCCCTTCCTCTTTCGTGCTTTTACCGCGCTTGCCATTTTATTTTTATTTTATTTAAAAAAAAAAAAGAAGTTTTAACTCTGCGGAATTTGTTTCCTTTTTGTTTTTTAAATAAATATATTACCTAGTCAACGTTCTGTAAATTACGCTACTATTTATGAAATTTCTATAATCTATATATTCCCTATCTTGATATCGAGTGCCTCAATAAATTTAAAATTTAGCCAAAATAATTGCAGAATATTTAAAAGGTTACGACAGTAACTCTTAAATTAGGGAAGAAAATAAGTAGAAATAGTTTGATTTAGTCTCGGGTGGCAACTATGACTTTTCCGATATGTGAAGTGGGATCCACGCAACTTGCTTGCCTAATTTACCCGCCTTAATTGCAGAATTTTCAAATACTTCCTTATTATTTGTATTTATTTGACTTTTATGAACCTCTTCAACAGATCTTATCCTCTCTTAAAAATAATTCTTCTTTTAACCCACATCTCACATCAAATCTCTCAGAGTATTTGGATGAGATCTATGAACACTAATTTAAAAATTAAAAAAAAAAACGAAATCCAAATCATTGGACTAGCATTCACACAAATCATTACAGAAAATGAATGATTGGTTAATAACAATGGGGGGCTAGGAGTCAACTGGGGTTAGTCGGCAGAACGAGGGAAACCGTGCCAAATATCCTTTGAAGGAGTCAACTCCAAGTGCCCCTGACCCATCTAAGTGTCTGTCATCTCGTTGGATGCTGCTTCTTCCTTTTTTAAGTTAGTGTGGTGGTTGAATCGTAATGTAATTGCGACGGTGGTGATAGTAGTGGTTGACTAGTTGCAGGTAGTGGGTTGCAAAATTCCATATAGATATAGATATAGATATATATATAATACCTTCACGTCCACCATCCGAAGTGGTGGGATCCAGGCCAACCTTTCTTCCATGGAGGTGAAAGAATTGATGAGTGGGACTGTATAATTTGGTCGACCACTAGTTGCAATTTTATCTCTTTTTCAAATCTTTTGAAAATTCAAATATCACTATAGCTTAGTGATTGAATTCTATTGATCTATGATACAGTTATTCAAATACTCCTATAAAACGATACACTATTTGTTCATGTGAGTTGTATTGACTCTCGTTTCTAAGTAACGCAAATCTTATTTAACTTCTTTACTTAGCTTATTATCGAGTTTAGATGTGATAGCTTAGCTACCATCAACTTTGAAAGTAGGTGAGGTTGGAACGCATAGGGGAGCAATTTATTGAATCCCCCCTCTCATTGAGCTCAGCTCGGTGAGGAAGAAGGAAAATATTAATATTTGATGTAAGAAATCATCCTTGTTAAGAAACCATGAATGGAAGGGAGGTAAAGTGGTAACTTATGTTCCCTTGTTTACATTTAGAGATGGTCATGACTCATGAGCTTCTTATCAGTCAAAGGTTGATCAGTATGAAGAAATAAAGTGTTTTTAACTTTGCCTGTCCTGATAAAAGGAAGCATAGGTAGAGCAACAGATAGATAATAGTAGCCAGATCAGGACATTGAGATAATCTTAATTTGTGACGCTACAATTTTGGAACCAACGACATGATGAAGTTTAAAGTAACGACTGCTGGATCTAAATCAATGCGATAAAAACAAACAAAATAAGCGTAGAGATTTATGCGGTTCAACAACTTACCTATGTCAAAGAGCTCCAACAACAGTCTTTTTCACTGCTACTGGAGCAATAAGAACATATTTATCTGTCAACTTTGTGGTTCATGTCAACTTTGTGGTCCCTTACCACCGAAGCATGATATCACTAAACTGTGAACTTTTCTCAAACCAAAAGAAGGGAGAACTTATATTTTACCCTTGCACCTAAATTTAATTAGTTTTCATAATTTTATTTATGTCATTTTATTCTATTATAATTATATTTAAATTAATATTATATTTTTTTTCATCATATCTGATCAGTTTATAAAATTAATTTTAAAGATATTTATTAGAAATAAAGTTGTATATAATTTGATAAGTATTTTAACATATTTAAAATAATACCGATTGAATTTCGTAAAAGTCATAAATATATAAAATATATGTATATTTTTATCATATATTTATCACTTGAAATATAATCGGAATTATTTTAAATGTGTTGAAAGCTTTATCTAATTATTTATGACTTTGTCTCTAATAAATATTTTTAAATTCGATTAGCCAAATATAATTAAAAAATTAATAATTGTAAGTTAAATATAACTATGAAAAAATAAAATGATACAAATAAAATTATAGATCTATGCACGTTCTGAAACTGTAAATAAAATATCTATAGTACATTTCAAAAAAAGAAGCTATAGGTCAACATGACAACATTAAATCTTCAATGCACCAGTACAATCTGAGTAGACGAGCAGCTTTCTTCAACATGTAATCAATCAAGCTTTTATTGAGGTCTCAACTAATAATAAATGTGAAGGAAATGATGACAGACAAAATTTGCTTGTCTGCTATCTCAAATATGCACGAAAGCCAAAATTGATGCAGTAACACTACATTCAAGATACTATTAAAAATAAAGAGATTATATTTTAGTGCAAGAAAGGAACGACTTTGAGAGTTACAATTCAACAAAATGCTTCGGTTTCTTCCTCACTATTGCAACTGATGGAGGTTTCCCTCAACGGAGAAAACTCCAAATGCATTCAAGCTGTTACCTGGTAGGTAAGGAGTAGCTCCAGGACCATCTTCAGTTTCTAGCAACACAATCTTGTGGGTCATTACGATATGGCTTAATTTGCTTGTATGTGTATGTCCATCAAAACATAAACAGTTCCTTGACGCATTTGAGAGAGACAGGCATTCTCTCATTCCTACTTCAAAACACTTTTACATTTTCCCCAGCAAAAGAAAAAGAAAGAAGAACCAGAGGGATATAGCAGTCGGATTGTATGGCTAAGGATCAAATCTAAAGAGAGGAGGAAAATAAATAGAAAGAGAGAAAGATGCTAATCTAATCACTTGGTGTGCTAAGAAAAGTATAGTAATGTCAGAAGGGATCACTGACCTCGTTTCATCATAGGTATAGCAGACTGAACAATGCCAGCTTTGCACTTCAGGGACCTGAGGCAATTTAATTTCCTCCAAATCTTATTAGAATCATCACTATGGCCCATCCAGTAGGTAGAGGGGAAAAAAAATATGCAATGAAGATCGGTACCATCTTGATGTAATTATAGATAATCATTCAAATCATTATTTCCTTGAGCATTCTATGAATGCCATTTTGACCTGTAAAACAGCTGATAGAATGATGGCAAATACATATCAGCTCAAAAAGACCATCTGAAACAATAATAATAAGAAAATAACATATATGCATTTCTTACATTCCAATAATCGCTTTAGATTTTTAAGCAAGATTGTAAGAACTCCAGAAGCAAGGAAGTAAGAATGGAAACTATTGCCACGAGAGTACTATTAACACATTAAAAGTTCAGGTCCAGGAAAGTTTTATCACAGGCAAATACTAGGAATATATCACACAATAAAATCTACCTCTAGGCTTCTAAATTCTAATATTCATTTACTCTAGGCAGACGTGCACCATGGCACATCCAATATTGCTAGTTTAGGCCACAATAAAAGAACAGCTCCTGCAATTACAGTGCCAAAAATTCTTTAAATTTACTAAATGTGAACTGGAGTAAAGCACACAATAACGAGATACTAGTTCACCACACTGCACTGCAATCTTCATGGATCCTCCTTTGCAGATGTAGCTCTGATGCAAATAATGTTGTATAGTCGAGTTATAGCTGATAATCTTATAGCTTCCATTGGAACAAAATCTGGATGAGGTTCAACAACTGCAGCCCCCAGACTGTGGCTGCGACTGGGATGAATTTGCATTTGTCGCCTTCAAGTTCACATCAACCATGTCTTCTTGCTTTGTTGAATTAAGGGTCTCCATTCCTGGAAGGGCAGCAGCAATCTTGCGAAATAGTGCCTGCAGTGACCTCGCCAATTGTTAGTATTCACCTTGTGGAAATAGATACAAGAAAGAAAGCAGAATAGTATAAGATGCAAGATGGAGAACTGAAAGGATAATAAAGATGAGAGAAAAGAAAGACAAGCAAACAAAGTACGGTTGTAGATAATATTCCTTATGGATTTAGTATTTATTGCAAGCGGAACTGGTAGCTAATAATCCTTGTGTACTAACTGAGAGGTCTCTACAAGTTATCAGTTATCCTTTCATCTCCACATGCACTTCCACTTTTAAAGGAAAAGGATCAGAATTATTCAAAGGATCGCCTAATAGTTTCCTACAATCTGCTTTTCAATCGTCCAACATGTTCCATTTTCAAGTCAAAGAAAATGACGATGATAACCATTAAAACCTTGGATGCCATTCCTTAGCAGAAGCAATTTGATGGTGTACAGAGTTCTACATGACAAACAGGATTTGTATGCTTGAAGTTAAACCCATTTATGCACCTCCTTGTTTTGAATAACCATAGAGCCGAACCATAGAAACATCTGCTCTATTTGAAAACTTATCATACTCTGTATGCTTCAATCAAACCCAAGAACTCTCTTTGGAATATTTCCACCCTGTATGGTGCCATCAAACCCAAGGAAGTGAGACACACCTTTATATTAAAACCGGCTTTGGCACTTGTCTCAATAAACATGACGCCAAGATCTTGTCCTTTGGCTTCTCCTTCCTCTATTGATACTTGCCTGTTGTATCAGAAAGAAAATCAATCATACGCAAACATTTAATGAGGCTTTAAAATTAAGTTGAAGACCTCTCGACAAGCAATATGTCAATAATAAAAGTAAGCATTATGAATATGAGAGTAAGGCTAGGTTGAAAACCTCTAAAAAGATATACGATCTACTATTTTCTTGTTTATCTTATACTTGTCTCAGCAGTGCTTTAGATACTACAAAGTACTATGGTTTAAACATCCAAGTAGCTCCAGAAATTACATAGGGTGAAAAGAACCTACCACCAGTACTCTTTATTGATTCTTCTTATGATTCACTTAGCAATGACTCGATCTTTTATTCCATTCCACTAGGATTAATCATTTCTTCTTTTCTAAGCAATAATATGATCTTAACTGAACAACCCTCATTTGAACTTGATAAAGGTCAGGCAAGAAAGTAGTTAGCATCAGATGATAAAGGTATTGTACTTCCAAATTACTGACTAAAGTTTACACAGGTAAGAGGAGGTTAGGTACCAAATTAAAGCAACAATAAGATCTCTGTGATTACTTGCATAGGCAACAAATAAGAGGTTCTCCCTTTTCTTTGCATTTGTACAGAAAAGAAAATGTCCACAGCACATGCCTAACTTTGCCAGAGGAGGCATACTTTCCTAGGTAATAACTAGACAAATCGATGTAAATGGACCCATATTTAGATTACCAACATAAACAATTAAACATTGATGGAAAAAGATCCAATTATAGATAACCAAATTGAGTTTCAGTAAATACTAAATATAGCACTCAAAATTCAATATCTAAGTCAAAACAAGTACAGAGAACAACTAATTTACCTATTTAACAATTCAAAAGTTTTAGATCCCTGCTTTCAAATAATCCAAAAGTAAGAAATCTGACTAGGATAACACAATGGATTGTTCCCAAGAGTACGAGTAAAACTGAATCAGGCTCAGAGGCATAAGAAACAGGGAGCTTGCTTTTTTTTCTCCTTTAGTTTTGGTAGTAAGCATATTCAATAATTTACACTGCAACTGCTGTTTGGAGTTTGCTTTCATGAGTTTTTGACTAAGTACTGCTACAGTGTAAATTATTTCTCAAAGTACATCACTATTCAAATTATTTCCCAAACTAGTACAATAATGAAATTGTTGTCCCAAACAGTGATTTTTAATAGATTAATTAATTTTTCAACACCCTGGAAAACCATTAGGAAAATAATTGTCTTAGACAACGAAATTTTTTTCACCATTATTTTTATATAACATGCTTTCAGAGAAGACGATTTATAAACTATTATATAAAAAAATTGAAATTGAAATTTGGAGGAGCTATGGTCTTTATTTTGCGATTCTGAGCGCAATTGGTTGAGGGAAATAACTATGTCATTCTATCTTATAGATCTCTTTCATATCTTTACGACGATATATTTTATGTCCAAAAACATATAACCTAGTGCAAAGTTATGATAATATAAACTTTTTCTTTATATTTTAACCTATTAAAAAACTGATTAATTTACTAAGAATCATTATCTGAGACAGTGATTTTTACTATTGTACAAGTTTGAACAATACTTATTTTGAAAAATATGTTCTACTATAGCAGCACTTTGGTTAAAAAACTCTTGCTTTCTTAACCACCACTTTTAGTTTGCAAGTCAGCTCTCCTATATAGGGCTGTCAAAATAACTCAGCAACTTGTGAGTCACTCGAGCTCTAAACAAGCCAGGCCAAGCTCAATTTTTTGGCTTAAAGAAATAATCGAGCCGAACCGATATAGACTCAGCTTGTTGCATACATATATATATAATTTGAGTTATTAGAACCATTGGATCTTAGATCCAATGAATATATATATATACTCTCTAAACACTCTAAATCTCACTGTGACCCATTGCCTATCTTGCCCGAAACCCTTCCAAAATTTATCGGCCTTCTTCTTTCTTTCGCATTCTCACAACTTCTCACTAGCAGCACCCCAACTCTCCACCTGCCTTCTTTCTCTCGCCAAACCTCTGATGGCACTCCAACTCTCCACTAACCTTTTTTTTCTTCCTATTGCCTCCTCGCAATTTGTTGTTGGTAGCACTCTGACTCTCCACTAGCTTCTTCTTCTCTCGCTAAACCTTCAACGACACTCTGACTCTCCACTGGTCACGCCTTTACCAGCTTTTTTCTTCTTCCCCTCACCTTATCACAACTTGTCACTGACAGCACTTCGACACTCCATCAGGCTATTATAGTCTACAAGTTGCCTTTGATTCCCTTTTGGTACAAACTTTGCAAAAGAAGTTGTCGATTTTGGTGCTTGTTTGTCACCTATCTTCTCTAAGCTTTTGTGACCAAGTTGATTCCGTAGACTTGAGATGTTCTTTGTTTGTTCTTAAATAATGGATTATATCTATCCATCATGAGGTTATCAAAATCTAATTCTATTTTGGTCAAAAATTTGAATCTTTTTTTTCTACATCGATTACCCTCATGAAGTTCATGTCTTGTGGTTTATTAATGTTTTTTCTATTGATTTTTTTCCTATGCCCATGAAACACTTTTGAGCTACTGAGCCAAGCTTGAACTTTCTCGAGCCTTATCGAGCCAACCCATTTTAGCTTGTTTCAAGCTCGAACTTTGAAAAAAAAATCACTATTATAATATTTTGACAACCCATTTTAGCTCAGCTTGCTCAAGCTCGGCTCATTACACCCCTAATCAGCTGTAAACTCTCTATGTTGTGTATGTATTATAATACATGTATAATAAATACTTGGTACCTATGCTCTGCACACGCATTAAAGGAGACACTCACTAGTTCCAAATAGTTCACCTCAATTTACAAGTCCTACCCTATCATTACTTTGTAAAGTAACCAATGATGGACAAGTTGACAAAATTAAAAAGAGAACAAATTATAGTAACAGCATAACAACATCATCACTGATCACCTCTTGTCAACAAGGTCTGTTTTGTTTCCAACAAGCACAATGATGACATCACTGCCCCTCTCTGTGCGGACCTCTTCTATCCACTTTGAAGTGTTCAAGAAAGACTGCCGGCCTACATCAAGGGAAAAAAAGGAAAGAAAAGACAGCAAGATCAATTAAAAGCTTATATGTGAACAGAGGATAGTGAAGAATAACATGGGAACAACCTTCAAAATCTCAAGTATAGAAAATTTATACAGTTCAAAAGGCATTCAGAAAAATAATATAAGTATAACTTTCTATTAAAAATCTTTTGAACTTTAAGAATGAACATTCTAATCCACAGTAGTAATGTGGTTCATGTTTGATTGTCTTGTTTATTACACTTCATAAGAAAGCATACTTGCAACATCATAGACAATAACAGCAACAGAAGAGTCCCTTATGTAGCTGGGAATTAAACTTCTAAATCTCTCCTGGCCAGCTGTATCCCTGTCAGAGTAAAAGAAAGAAACATAAATAGTTGAATGAGATCCTCAGAGTATAAAGCACAACACAAAGAAATTGAGTACACCATAATTTTAATTTCTAACATCATGCATCATCTTCCGAGTGGCCTTTCTTTGTGATCAGATATCATCTTCCTATGATTGACATCACTAACTGGGTGGTAAGGATTGCCACACTTGCACATAAGTAGTTGCAAGTTCGATCTACAGAAAGAGGCTTTCAAATAATACATCTAGCCTTCCTAGAGACTGCACAAGAAGGAGCTCCATGCATTGATGCAGTTAGACGTGCCCAATTTGTTCTTCCTAATAAAGTTGGCAGTTCATTTTCTTTGTCTGCGACCTTATGTTTTACATAATGCTAATCAATAAGAAGCTCTCAGTAGTCAGCTAGATAATTGGTTCAGCTTTACAAAAAGAACGGCCAAAAATTAAATGGAAGAGGCCAGAAACAGAGAAAAAGAAAATTTTACATCTATCTTTGAAGCCCCAAGTTTGAGTGTTACTGTGGAGACAATTTTGGTCTTTCCCAATAAGTTAAGGGATTAGGAGTTACTTGTTTTGCAGGAAGGAATGAAGGGATATAAAAATTGAGAAAGAAATTGTTTTGGGGGGGCCCACTAATTACTGTCGTTAGGTAACATAGCCCAAAATTTTGTAGCCTTGAGCCCCAAAGTATGCAGGTGACCACTCTTCAGGTCAGGGGCCTTAGGCAATTGCCTAAGCTGCCTAGGGCTTGAACCAGCCCTAAGCCCAAGACAAACAAAGTTGTGGATAGAAAATGAATTGCCTGGTATGGAAAAAGAAAAGGAGAATGATAAGCAGAAGAAGATTTTATGGATTAAAAAGATACACTGAGGCTGTCACTTAGCATATGAATGACACTACATTACAGTATTATACACAACAAATGTAGGAAATGGGACAAGAATATGTTCATCTGATGATAGTGCCATACAATTGATTGATGTAAAGCATAGTGAAAAACTGAGCATACCAAAGTTGCAGTCTGACAGTTCGGTCTTCAAGATACATAGTTTTTGACAGAAAATCAATGCCGATTGTAGCCTGTTCATCAATGTAAAAAGTCATGGGCACGACAGTTTAAAATTAAAATGTTTCCACTGTTACTGTCTTACTAACTTTAGATGATATTAA
The DNA here is from genome assembly GCF_048772165.1 of Typha angustifolia. Classification (NCBI taxonomy): domain Eukaryota; kingdom Viridiplantae; phylum Streptophyta; class Magnoliopsida; order Poales; family Typhaceae; genus Typha; species Typha angustifolia. The sequence goes on along the minus strand of NC_133246.1, from coordinate 3,663,119 downwards.
ATAAAGATATACTTTACAAATATAAAATAATATCAGACTGCACAATATTGGATGAAATAGGAAATGATTACTAGAAAAATCCTGCAACAATTAGTTATTTCTTCTTCCTCGCTGAATACAAATGGAAACAATCAAGCAATTGATTAGCAATTCGTAATTCAAATTAATCTTAATTCTGAAACATAGAAATCCTGTAAAAGGGGCCACTTTCCTAGTGGTGGTTATAGATAATAAATATCCTTTGGTACAATACACCATCCTATATTTGTGGGTTAGTTCCTCTGCAAAGCCCAAATCTCTGTACCACCAAAATGTCAAAGACTGGAATGTGTCCTAAAGATTCTGTGGCAGACTTTGAAAAGAGCATCAACAAAGGGGGCAATATTTACGCATGCCTTTTATAAAGTTCATTATGATATGTAAATTGACGCATTATAATTACTCTGCCTAAATGTATCAATCATACTGTTAGATGGGATCTGACTTACCACTTGACTTGATTTGTTTACCATCAAGGCATTGCCTTCATGAACCATTAGCGTAATCCTAACATTTTATGATGGTTCCAGTAGCAACCTTTATCACGAAACCCTATCGATTTCCAAATCAAGTAGTTTAAGCATATGAAATTCTACATAAACTACATGAAATAATTGGAATTCTTCTGAGTAATTGATATATTGAAACAAGTAGAGAAAATCTTCCGTTATGTAGATTAGTGAAATAAAAAAAAAAACAAATGTAGTTCATTCCAATTCGGGAGAGCAAATTATGCACCCTAAAGGACTAAATACTGTATAAGGAAACTTAGGATGCGCAAGCACTCACACAGTATCACTAGAGAAAGTAGCAAACACAATCCCACAAAACAAAAGGAACCTTGGCATCATTCAATTGACAGCCTTGATCAATTATCTTTCCCACATTCAACACAAAATGGTAGCCAGTTATACCGAGATTAATTCGCATTTCAGTTGTCCTACATACATACCGAGCAGAAAATAAACAAGTTTCAGCACTCCAACGAGAAAGGTAAATGAGTTTGAGTCTGCAGATAAGTCAGAAAATAGAAGCCAAATTCCAACAAGTCTCAGTGGTGGCTCAGGAGGAAGAGGGCTAATTGATTAATTGTTTGAATCAAGTAGTGACTTAAAAATGAGATCCACAAAAGTAATAGCTCTACTGTTAATTTTCTGATTCTAACAATGTCTTCACGCAGATCCAGATCTCTCGATAAGTATCGGCCTAAAAAACGGACGATTACAATTAAGTGTCACGTAATTTTACAATCACTGGGAAATCAAGAACTAGATCTCACATCCAAATAAACTTATACCAAAGATATCTAACCAAAAAGATCCCTAGCCCATTAAACAGGTAAGATCTCCACCACTTAACGAGCATCTACAGGGAAACCAAAAGAGGAATGAAAGATCTGAAACCCTAGTTCCGAGATCAAGGTCGGGAGAAGGAGATCCACCTGATAGGTGTTGTCGAACTTGTCGTACATGAATCTGGTGATGATGCTCGTCTTCCCCACCGATTGATCACCCAAGAACACCAGCTTATACTTCGCCAACGCCGACACGGGAGCCATCACCACCTAAACCAGATAGATCGATCGATCGATCAATCGAGCAGCAAAGTGGAAGCTTAGAGAGATGGAAACGAATGCGAAGGCGGAAGTGACGATATATTTATACATCTATACATATAATTTTTATATAATTGCCGCTGATAAATTTTAAAATATGATAATACCATTTTGCCCTTATATAAATTATGTAATATGACAATTATAATATTATATATATATATATATTAGTAATTACAGTTAAAAATCTCATTTAGCATGTGTAGATGCACTTTGTCCTCTTTGCAAGTAGCTTCATGGAGTATCATTTTGTTATAGTGAATTTTGGTCTGATAATGGACTCATCTCTTAGAGAACTGGATTCTCTCTGCATGTGTGTGTGCAAATGGCCACCCCTGAGATGGTATGGAAATTAAGCTAGTCTCAATAATCCATCTAGGGATATTGAGGAGATCTCTAATCTTCTTCCTCCACAAATAGTTGAAGATGTGGTTTCTCCTTTGTCTGCATGTTGTTTTTCTATTCAACGAGTTATATGAAAATCATTATCCTTTAATATTTTGTTCTCTTGTTTGGTAATTTACTTAGCAATTTATATGACAAATTAATTTTCATATAACTTGCTTTTTAATTCAACTACTTATATTTGAAAATCATTATATGGTTCAACAATTTGCTGAACTAGACGAAAAAAATAGTGGACGGCTTTTTGAAAAAAAATAAAATATATTAAGATAAAGTTCCACAGTTACAAAATGCTCAACTAATATCAGAGGCACAGAACTGTAAAAACAATGGGGGTTTCAACTCAAGTACAACTAAATCCTTAGGATGTTTCTAGGCTTGCTAGACAGTCAGACACCCGATTGACCTCGCGAAAAATATAAGAAATATCATCAGTAATTAATTTGATAGTCCAAGAAGGGTTGGTTAGTCAAGTTAGCATGTTGACCAAAAGTAGAGAATTAATTTCAAGCCACATCCGATCAACAACAATTTAAGTAATAGCACAAAGAGCATCCAACATCGCCAAAGCTTCAACAGCAAGTGTAGAAGCATACTTTCCACATCAATTGCCTACAAGAATAAGATCACCATTAGCTTGCTGAGCAACAAAGTGCATTCCACCCAGGTCCAGTTGCCCTATGAAGGAACCATTTGAATTGATCTTTATTTAACCCGAGGAGGTTCCCACTAAATGGAAGGATCGGTGGCTGTGGGTTTTGTCGACCTTACAACTTTCTGATCAGAAAATTCTAAAAATAGCCTAAAAGTACAATCTCAAACCTTAGGCACCGGCTCAAATGTGTTGTTAAAGCAAACATAATTTCAAAGCCTCCAAATGTATCAATGGGCCACAAAAATAGTAATAAGAATTAAATCACTTTGGGCCCCCACTTAGCCTCGATTAAGTGAATCCATTAGCCATAGTCCTAATAGTAAAGATTAGGTAAGGCAAGATTATATTCAACCTTCAAGCAGAACCATAAGTCAGTAACAAAACTATAACTATAGAACAAATAGCTAATAAATTTATTAAAGAGGCCATAGTTAAGGCACACGAAGAAAGATCCAATATTTATAGAATGGAGCATGTCTAACGTCAAGAGGCGACTCCAGCAAACTTTTCAATAGAACACCTTGATTTTAAGAGGGATGCTAATGGCGTATAATTTCTCATAGCCTTTAAGCCTTACCAAAGAGATTCAATCACAAGATTCTTGCGCAAGAAAAAAAGTATAGTAAAAAAACTCTTAAAAAACCTCATTCATATATAGAATAAGATTAAAATAGGAATACAAATTCTTATTTGTTATTATCAAGAGTTATTTATCCTAAAAATAACTATTCTTATATTGACTAGTATTATAAAATAAAGATATAATAACTATATTTAATATAATATAAAGTGAAGAAAAAATAATTAATTATTCTTTATAAAATTATAATAAATATTATTTGATTTAATATAATAGATTAATAAGATAAGTATCAAACTATCAGTAATTGAGTTAGTGTGCAATATAAGATTTAATTTTAATAAATAATATTTGTATTAAAAAATATAGCTATTATAATATTTACTTGTTGTTTTGGAATAATTGATTGTATTATTAAATAAGAAAAAAAATAATTCCAGAAATAAATAAGAAAAAGAAACAAAAACACAACCTATTTAATAATCATATAAAGTGGCTCAACCAGTTTATAATTGGAATCTTATTATATTAAACTCAGACCCCTCTAAACTACGCCCACTATCCTGCGCCCAGGAAGCCATTTTGGTTAAACTACGCCCCCGTTCCACTATCCATTCTATTCTTCCCCAATCCGACCTCTCCCTCAGCCCCTAATTCGCCGCCATCATGTATCGCCAAGCCTCGCGCCTCGTGATCCGCGCCGTCGGCGGTCGGCAAGGCGGCGCAGCCGCCGCTTCCCGGGCCTTCTCTTCCGATCTCCCGGCGGCGCCCGCAGAGGATGCGGCGTTCGTGGAGGCGTGGAGGAAGGTGGCCCCCAACATCGAGCCCCCGAAGACTCCGCTCTCCTTCATGAAGCCCCGACCGCCGACCCCTTCCTCGATCCCCTCCAAACTCACCGTCAACTTCGTCCTCCCCTACCAATCTGAGATCGCGAACAAAGAGGTTTGGTTTCTTTCTTTGCTCTCGCTTTGGATCTGGTTTCGTTGTGGGCCAGTATGCGATTTCTTCTCGTTTATTTGATTTGTGGAAATTTTGGTTGACATGTAGGGCTTCCTCGTGATAAAAGTATCTGCAGTCATAAGTAATTGTATTTTTATGGATACTTGAGAACATATTGATTCGCACATTTGTGGCAAGATAGTTTGATACGAGTAATGCTACAAACTTCAATAAAAGAAACCTAAAATTTATCTTACTCCTAGGTTTATTAGGGTTGGTTTCTTTAGTGGGTGTCAAAAGTATTACACTTTGATAGGTATCATTTGGAAATTGTTCCTCTATGTGGTCGGCATTCATACACAATAACACAAGTGCTGGATAGCAACACTACCTCATTCATGTATGGTCCTTTTTCCCATTTAGGATCTTTAACTAATACACCATGCACTGCTCGTGATTTTCCTGTAGTTGAAGGCATCTCCTGTAAATTATGTTGACCGAACTCAATTTCTGACCCTCCTTTCCCACTTATATCTAATAAGACGTATGTATGTTGAGAGATGACGGTGATCTTTTGCCACTGATGCTAAATATTAGGCATTTGATTGTCTTTGTTCTAAAGAATGTCTGTAGGTGTTATAATTACTTCGAACAGTTTGCGGTTCTTTGTAAAGATGCGCCAATATATGGGTATGTCTATCATTGTTCAATCACCAGTGGTGGTCAAGATTAGGGAGATGCCCACTTGATTGTGAAGGATTTGAGTGTACTACAAAAGAAATCAACAGTCACCCTCAAGGATATTGATATGTGCACCCTCAGGGATAGTCCAAGTTGACAGTTGGATGCTAATCCTGGTGACAATGAAAATGAAAGATTATTTTGGCTTGATTTTTGAATCATAAAGCAAATTTTAAAGATACATTTATGGTATCCTCAGAAATTTTTGCTAGAGGAATGATGATCTGGAAGATTGAATTAAAACCTGCCTATTTAAATGAATAATTGTTGATATGCAGCAAGCTTGCTTACTTCAATAGTACACCTTATACATCAAGTGGATTACATGTTGCCTTGAGTGCCTGATGTCAAATGTTCTTGTTGACAGCCTCTCTCAAGTCTCAACAGACAATTTTTTTTTTTAATGTAAGGGTGATTGTGCACTACTGTAAATGGATAAATGGATTCTTTTTGCTCATTAGTCCCGCAAGATTCATTTGGATGCTTCAGAAAATATAGTTTAGGGGATTTCACCTCTTGTTACATGGTTGTTAAGAAATAGTGAACTAGCTTTACGAATTTGATGGGAGCATTAGGGTTTATTTCCATCTAGATTTGCTGCTAATTTGAGTGATTGGAGGTCTCTATGTGAAGTTACATGGTTGTTCCCTAACTCCTTTTCCACCAAAGCAACTTTGAGTCTCTACGGAATGCTCGTTCTTTTGAGTTAATATATTTCTAATATGCACCGCACATTCACTTTTTAAGTGTTTGTCTATGTGAAGTAATTCATTCACATAGGAACTTCAACCTTCTGATTAGCCTTGATTACTATCTCTTGTTTACCTCAGAAATTCCTTAGAATACATTAAATTCCGTAATTTCTGTACGTTAATGACAGCTACCATTCAGTGAAGAAAAACTTTGTAAGCTTGTGCACTGTAATTTACCTAATCTTGATTTACAGTTACCACTTAGTGAAGGAAAAACTTCCTATGCACTGTAAATTACCTAATCTTGATTTCTCCATGTCATTGACACTTACCACTTATTGCAGTATCTTGCTTCTGGGATAATTACAAACTTTGGTTAATCAAAAGAAAAAAGTGCTAGCGTTATTATTCTGTGTATTTTGAATTCTCTTTCCTGGTGCCCTTTTCTGAACTTACTTTGTCAGTAAGTGTTATGTCTAAACATAACATTTGCCTAGGCAGCATTGATACTGCTTGGCTTCATAGAGAATCTTGCTGTTATAACTTGCATCATAAGTAGAACACTAGCTTATTCAATCTATGTGAGCTTGTGAGGTCATGGAATGGATAGGCAGAGGTATCGAACACTTCTGATAATTATCAAGGTAGATTATCAGTTTATGAACCCCATATGTCTCTTCTAAGAAAAGGGGATGCACTTAGCTTCTATGCAGCATAATTTAATTTGTTGGGCCTATATGTGAAAAATCCTAAATACAGTGCTTGCAAGGAGATAACTGGAGATAGTTCATGATTACACCAACAAAAGCATTCAATATTTGATTATTTTAGCAAAATGTAACAAGTATTTCAGAGGAACAAAACATATGTCAGAGGAAGATAGACATAGTGGTGAGACATAAGTGTGATGAGAACACGTCAAAATCCTTATTTTGTGCTTATGGTTGCCAATGAGATGATGAGTAGCCCATGGATGGATTTAGAGATGATTGCTTTCTAGAACCATGATTACAACTGAAGTTCTTGTGGTTACCTACACATATTTAAGTACCTGAAAAATCATCATGCTGAACTTAATTTTTCTCTTGAACTGCATGGCATTATCTTTTTGGTCAATTTTCCTTTAACTTTTTGGATATTTCAGGTCGATATGGTCATCATACCAGCAACAACAGGTCAAATGGGTGTTTTGCCTGGTCATGTCGCCACAATTGCAGAGCTCAAGCCAGGCCTTCTTTCTGTGCATGAAGGGAATGAAGTAACGAAATACTTTGTCAGCAGTGGGTTTGCCTTCATCCATGCAAATTCTATCGCTGATATAGTGGCTGTCGAGGCTGTTCCTGTTGACCGCATTGATCCAAGCTTGGTCCAAAAGGGACTAGCTGACTTCACCCAAAAGCTTGGCTCTGCTACCACAGACTTGGAGAAGGCTGAGGCACAGATTGCTGTGGATGTTCACAGCGCACTTAATGCTGCATTATCTGGTTAAATGATTCATCATAATAGAGGGACCCCTTTTGCGTTTGTCATTAAGGATGAGTTAATTTAGGTGCAAACTTGTGCGGTGGGAGGGATACGAAAGAGATTTGAATAAATTGTGCTTATGTTGAATAAGTATCATTTTATCATATTTTCTTCCTTTGATGCATGGATATTTTATGGTAGATTATTGGCTTCGCATCACTACCAATGCTCTGACATTGGGGTTTGGTAGACACTTCTGTTTGACATCAGAACAGATGAAATAGCTGGAATCCATTTTTTTTTATCTTGGTCAACCTCTTCATGTTATGTGGTATTCTATTCGTAATTTGTTCGCTGACCGACTATCTGAGGAGTTATAATATTTTCTTTTCTTTCTGAAGTTGTTTGGGTTTTACTTTGATCAGTTGACTCTTCAATTTATGAAGTTGCAGATATTGTATCTATCTGTTTTAGGTTGAGTTGCCGATAAGTTATCACGCCATCCTTGATGTAATCTCAACTTGCTGTTATTGGTCATTGGGATTGTTACTACCAGCCCACCATCTGCATATCATATAATACTACTGGACGGATTATGGCAAGCACTCAGCTCATTATCTGAACATCTTATGTTTATTATCAGCTTATGGTCAAATCTATCAATAAGTAGGAATATAAAAAGGTCATACAGTTGATAGTCAAATCTATCAATGAGACAAATTTGCTTCCAGATCAGCCATGAATCCATGGGCTTTTGCTCAAAATCTCACGTTGTTTGCAATGAATCTTTCTTCTTAGTTATTTTCTAGTGGCATTGAACTGTTGATGCCTTCTGGAGGTTGTTTTCTTGTATAATATATACTTATGTAGCAACGCGTGTTTAACCTGGTGTGGTGGTCGTACTTCTAATTAACATTGACTTCGTAGCTAGATTCCAAGCTGAACAAAGTGGATTTGGAATCACAGACTAAAAGATTTCAATCTCCATGGTTTTCTTTCCTTAGCTTTACAAGATTTTTAAAAAACTATGTGCTTGGTAGCAGCTACACATCCATATGCCAATGATGTTACATTATTATTTCACAAGACTAGATCCAAGCAATTAAATTAGTCATCTCAATCACAAAGTAATCTATCATATCAGCATGTTAAGACTCTAATCTCTGCCATCTTAGTTTATTTTGCTAGTGATGCCATTTGAGATGTCTTCACAATCAAATTGAATGCCTACAGGACTAGCTGAGATGATAGGCGAGACTTATTCAAATATCAGACTTGTAATCATCTGGTTGAAATGAATTGATTCTTTTGCCTTAAAGAAAATAAATCAGAAAGAGGGAGGAAATTTGAGATGCTGACATCCTCTCTCTCTCTCTCTCTCTCTCTCTCTCTCTCTCTCTCTCTCTCTCTCTCTCTCTCTCTCTCTCTCAAATTACATGCCATTCATGATGGTTGTGGCTGGCATACTTGTAAGGTCATAATGAGGTTGGCATGGCATGGGGCACCCATGACTTGGCTTCTCTCACCAAAGTCAGTGATAGATTGCACCAGGAGCAGTAGAAAATAAAAGGATAGGCAAAAGGACAAGCCTGATGGACTATTAAAATATAAAGAGATATTGCTTGTATAAACTGAATCCGTGATGAATGAGAGAGAGAGATTGGAAAACTCACATGATGTCTCTCTCTCTATTCTCCTCTCCAATTAAGAGAGAGAGAGAGAGAGAGGGACAGAGATTAGAGAGATAGAGCAAAGGCATGTGAAGGGAAGGTAGCTTTGATCTAATTAATAGATAAAGAATTTATAAATGACACCTTATGTTTTAACTTATACTATAAATAAATCTCTCCTTCTTTTTATTATTTATATATAAAAACTCTTATCTCACTCCCCTGGTATTGGGATAAAACAACTGTTATTTTAGATCTCTTTCATCTTATGAGATTCGGTGTTTAGATGTAATTTTAGTATTTAATTAGGATTTATATATAAGTTAACTAGATATCTATCTAGATAGACAGATATTTTTCTAATAAATAGAAGACTTTATTGCAAATAAAAAGAGAGTGCTTTGGTTGTAAGATAGTTAAAATATTGGCTGTTATTTATAATTTTGTCATCAATAAAGCAAGCAAGAAGGCATTCAAAGGAAAGATCTGGATCCAGAGGTAGTAATGGTGGCAATTGGCAAAATTGGGCAGGTGATCAGTGCATGACTATGTAATGCATCTTCTCCAAGATGCTTGCTATGCACCCAAAAAAAAAAAAAAAGACCCAAATTAAAGTATCTTAATTATCAGTTAGTTTAAATACATTTTTCCTACCAAATTATTATTTTTATTATTATTTAATAGAAGTAAAAAATTTAAAGATGATTCAGTTAAACCGATGCCGATGGTATTTAAATTCGAGAACACTTATACAGCATGGGCCCCTTTATCCATACGAGCGTTATCCCATTAACTACGGTCTAAATTATTATATTCTATTGGACTTTATTTTGTATCATTATGTTTTCTTGTATTTTTGACTAAGTAGATACTATTAGGATATTCATTCAAAGTTAATAGTATTCGTGCTTTTCTTAATTTTGTAAAAGTACTATTAATTTAAATATTAAAAAATCACTTTACTCCTTAAACTACTACTGTCTCTCAAATATATATCTCAATAATATAAATAAAGTTTACTAGGGTGGGTGGGTGTTTACAATAAAGATTCAAATGTAGGTTGGTTATTTGCAAAATAAATTCTCCATAACATTCAGGGGGTGTTCAGTGTTCTCCCTTCCACAATGCTTTGAAGTTATGTTTATAGCTGCTAGCATTTTGAGTATAAATGTATGAGAATGTCACATGATGCTCGTTCATTTTGGCTCCCTTTTGGTTGCAACTTTGTCTTTCTCAGCACTCAAAAAGAAGAAGACGAGGTGAGTTCTTTTAGCCATTCAATCTCATGCATGACAAGTATTTTGCCCTGGTTTCAACCACCTCCCATTAATATTTTTCTCCTTCTTTCTCTTTCTAAAGTAGTATTTATCGATTTACCTTTTATAATCTTCTATAATAGTTTATTATAAATATATATATAATCCGTCTCACAGTAACACACCAAAAAGAAATTCATCAGCGTTATGTTATGTGGGATTCGACCCACAAACTCTTGTCATACGATAATGCATTTCGCATGAAGATAAAAATATGTTGAATTAAATCTTATATCCGTATTCGAATAATTTATATAGATTTAGACATGAGTTGAAAAATAGTATATGAATACAAAGATACTCGATAGCTATACTTAGGAGATATGATAATTAAATTTACTATCTTTTCACTATTCGATATGTATCCGGTCCGTTTTCTTCGATTGTAATATTTATATCTTTTTAACTCGAAATAAATCTTAAAAGTCACAAGCCCACATAGGGTTGATTTTAATATTAAGATCGATGACATCCTTCTGTTCTCTATAATGGACTGGTCTCCTAAATAGATAGAATTGATGGTATATGGTTGAGTGCATAGCAACAACCCGGTTGGAAATTATTACGCCGTAGAAGGGGTGGTGGCCCATTGTTGAAAATTAAGAATCACAAACACATCTCTCTCTCTCTCTCTCTCTACTCACTCTTGTGGAATTATCTCAACAAGAGATCCATCTATCTATCAGCATTATAATGTTTAGCACCATGGAACCAATAATATAGTACCTAATTAATGTATCTTTTATCTTTTCTAGATGATATAATAAACGTGTCAAACAGTAGCACCATCAACAAAAAGAAAAATAGAAGATAAATTAATAATAATAATAATAATAATGATTATTGTCAAAAGTACATTAATAATAATAATAATAATAAAAAGTATTTAGCCCTGATTTATAGTTCAACTTTGTTGGGTAATCAATCAAGATTAGGTTAAGTGCACTAATCTCCTATCTACTTAATGATATAATTTTGGTCATTTTTTAAGGATAAGGCTGGAAAAGTTGGGGAAGTTATTGGTGCGTGGAGCCCAAAGGCTGGGAAATCCAAGGAAATCATAGAGAGCAGCAGATCCCACCGCCACCGCTGGCTGCAGGAAATTTGGTGCAGTCGGGATACAACCAACGAGAGTTGGCCAAGTAATCCTACCCTCTTTGGACCCGAAATCTCAAATCAAACAAACCCATGTACTAAGGAAAGTTGGAGTCGTAATTTGTATTCCTCTCCTCGAAATCTTCGGTTATAGTCGGAGGTGGTGGTGAGAAAGGCGATCGATATCTTTGGCGTTTCGTCCTCCTTTTCTGCTCCGGATTCTTCCTAATGGCGGTTCTCGATTTGTTGAAGTGATCGTGGTCGGTTTGTTTGTGCTCATGGATTTCTCCCAACCACCATCTCGCGCAATCTTCTTCTCCAATGGAGGTACGAGGCGAGACCAAAACAACTGTTCTTCGTTTTAAACTTGTTTCCATCTCTTTAGATTTTTGATTTGGTTACAGAAGCGTCGCCGATGGTTATGAATCAGCTTCCTCTCGTTTCCACTGGGTTACACCTCTCTTTTGGAGAGCACCAACATGGGAAGAGCCAATCCGATCTCGTTCTCTCCTCCGTAGACGAATTCACTGCCCAAATCAACCACAACAGGGACGAGATCGATCGATTTATTCATGCCCAGGTATAAATTTCTCATCTTTTGGGTTTCGTTCTGAGATGGGATAAAGATACGAAATTTGGGTTTTAGGGAGAGCAACTACGTCGAGCTTTAGCCGAGAGGCGGCGGAGCCACTATCGAGCGCTGTTGTGCGCCGCGGAGGCGGCGGCGGGGCGCCGGATGAGGGAGAAGGAGGCGGAGCTGGAGAAGGCGCGGCGGGACGCGGCCGAGCTCGAGGAGCGCCTCGCGCGGCTCAAGGCCGAGTCGATGGCGTGGCAGGCCAAGGCGCTCTCGAAGCAGGCGGCGGCGGCGGCGCTCCGGGCTCAGCTGCAGGAGGCGGCGGAGGAGTGCGTCGGCGAGTCGAGCCCGGCCGAGGACGCCGAGTCGGCCCACGTCGATCCCGGCCGGGGCGAGCCGGGCCGGGTCTGCTGGGGTTGCCGGACTAGACCGGCTTCGGTGGTCATATTCCCGTGCCGCCACCTGTGCCTTTGCGATTCGTGCGAAGTTGGCAGGGAGTACTGCCCGGTCTGCAGAAGCATCGTGACCGGAAGCATCCATGTCTTCCTTCCGTAATTTCCAAAAGAAGAAAAATGGAAAACAAAAACAAAAAGAAAAAAGAAAAAAAAAACTTATTTATGCCGCCCTCCCCCTCCCCACTCCTCCTTTCTACTGATTTGGTTTCTAGGTGAAATTAAATTATTAATATATTAATTCTTTTATATTTTTGATATTTCCATAAATGGAATATTGAAGGTACCGTTTGTCGCAAGTCGAAGCACTGTGCTTCGATCGCCTTCGTTTGTCTTTTATCCTCTCTTTGTCGGAGGTGGGTAGCTATTGATACGGTCGTACGTGCATGAGTTGTTGGGAGATCGCAAGCCGGTGAATCTGAACCGTCCGATGCTGCGAGTAACAGCGTGTATCCATTGGCCACGTGTCAGTTGCTCCTCTCGCCTGTCGTGGATGTTCCTTATTTGGTGCTGCCAGGTTTCCACGCGATCAGGCCGTGAAGGGTTTGGGCTGGGCTTCTACTAATTGGGCCTGGCCCACTAAACAAGCCTCCAGGCTAATAATTCAAAGAGCATTTGTGTATGAAAGTTTGATACCAAAGCTTGAAATCTTTTGTAATAATATTAGACTTTTTGCCAACCTAATATAACTTTGTACACCACGACAGCAAATCTATTAGAAAAATGAGAAGAAAAAAAAAAAGAAGAAGAAGAAGAAGAAGAAGAGTTGTTAGTGATAGTCAAAAATATACACAAGCTTAGGCACAAGGGAATGCTCCTGTTGGCTACTGCTACAACAAAATTAAACTAACACCATGAAAGAGCATGGAAATAAGCCATCACTAGCAACAAAATCATACAGGACTGGCAGCCTTCATGAGCACAAATCTCCTCCTTCGAACCATATTTGCATTCTCCCCCAGCTTAGCCAGGTGAAGCATTCTCCGTCTCGAGGAGTTTGGAACGGTAGGTTGCTCCGTTTGCTTCTCCATGTCTGGGTGGAGTGGTGAGCTCTCTTCACTTGGATCAACGTGCCCGTCCATTTCCTTATATTGCATGGCTTGCTTTAGACTTTCGATCACCTCACTCATCTTGGGGCGATCCTTTGCGTGCTTTGAGAGGCAGCTATTCGCCAGCTTAGCGATTTCTCGAGTAGCTTTTAGGGAGTACTGATTCTCGAGTCTCGGATCCATGATCCTACTGAAACGTTTACCTTCGACGGGATATTGCTTCACCCATTCCAAGAGTTTCTGCTCATTCCTCGGACGGTTTCTCTCCATCGTGCGCCTGCCTGTGAGGATCTCATATAGTACGACGCCAAAGCTCCAAACATCGCTCTTGGTAGTGAGATGGCCTGTCTCAACATAATCCGGGGCTGCATAGCCATAAGTTCCCATTACCTAATTGGCATCAAGAGAAAACATCGAATAAGTTCTCATATAATCAGAGGCATTTGAATAGAAAAGATTACTAGAATGAACATGTCAACCGATCCTTTTGGTCAGAATGAATTGACATATGAGTACCTACTTAGATTAACAAAGACGCTTACATTAAGTAGAGTTGAATGAAAGAAAAAGATCAACATGGCAACTAGCGGCAAGTTGTTGCTATTATTTCACAAAAATCTGATGTCGAAGGAGATATGGGGTCACCGTAATGCATGTCAAAATCTTCAACTCAACCATTTTAACACCCAATGCATGGCAAGACTTGAACACCTAGAGCTCTTGGCTCCTCTAAGGAAAATGTCCTCTTTCTATCAGATGTGAAGAGATTTTCTACCTTACCAAATTGAACCTACGAAGTTTCATTCAATTGCTAATATGAACAACAAACGGAAAATGAAACAGAACTGCAGTTCCGTGATACACGGTGATATTCTGGTAAGCAGGAATATGATATATATATATATGACATATATAGTTCTTTATTACTATTGATAAACCAAGACATACCGCAGTGGACACATGAGTTTGCCCAGCTGATGGTCCCTCTCTTGCTAACCCAAAGTCTGACAGTTTTGGTTTAAACTCTTCATCCAGTAGCACATTAGATGCTTTGAAATCACGATATATCACCTATCAAATCATGAATTGATATAATTAATACTTGTAAGAAGAACTCAACAATCATTGCTCGACATAACAAGATTATATCTACTGTAAAAGTGAAATAGAATGGAACACCATTTGTCCAAAATTGCACATAATTTCCACAGGATGCCATCTTATTACTTGTATATGCTCGAAGTACAACAGGTAAGTTTCTTCTTCACAAATATGCTCAAGGTTATTCTGAGACTCTAACCTAGAATTTGGTTCTTCCAATATTGCCATCAATCCATGTGATTTTACTCTAGAAATGGAAATACCCTCATCAATAGCAAGTTGAATTCCACCATTGAATTTAAGGCTCTAGAACATCATGATCTCCAATTGGGATATTCTGGAAAGAGAATGTCCCATTATAAAAAGGAAGGTCTGTGGTAGAAGATGTAGGTCAGCAATGTAAGTGAACGATTCCTGCTTAATGTGTAAGTTTAAAGATATTTAAGTATGAAGAGCATTAAGTTTGCTTTGCCTGACAGGTTGATCCAAAGATTGCAAAATACCGAATAAGGATAATGACAGTAGAAATAGGAGCTTATTTTCCCTGTTTGGATCCTTAAGAAACATCGAGGGACAAAAAAAATTAAATCCAAAATGATTACGTAAGAATATTACATTTGGATCTGGATATTTAATAAATTCAAGATTATAATCATTATCAAGAGAAAAATAGGATGTGATGAGAGAAATAAAAATGTGGTGCGCTATCTGATACTTTTACCAGTACTCTAACCTATAAGGGTTTTGATACCTGGGTTGAAAATTCATTGGTGACTTAGGATTATTTTTCTCCATCATGTTAAACTTGGAGGTGAAGATCCTAGCTATTGCCGCAGCAAAACTATCCAGTCTTAGATTAAAAAAGGAAGAAGATAGAATACACATAAAAAAGATGCGGAGTCATATGATAGATAGTTTAGTAATAAAATCTGTCTTCAATTTCAGTAGAATATAAAAAGATTCTGAAAGGAAACCTGGACTTCCAATCCCTCATGCAGATACTGTAACCCCTCTGCAGCACCCAAAGCAATCTGCAATCTCACATCCCATGGAAGGCAAGGATAGGCTTTATTAAATAAATGATCTTCTAGAGTTTTATTAGGTATAAACTCATAGACCAGCAGCCTCTGGGCTCCTCTTTCACCATCGACGGCACAGTACCCGATGAGCTTCACGAGATTAGGGTGTTCAACCACTCCAAGAAATTGAACTTCCGCCAACCATTGCTTATGACCCTGACAGAGGCAAAAAGAATCAAAAGAGAGGAAATACTCGATGTATATAATTAGCATTGGAGCCCCAATTCTATCAGTGAAAATTATAAGTGCGAGGCGCTCAAAGTGAAGTAGGATCTGATTGGTGGAATTGGAAGACAGTCCTAATTGAGTTCAAGCATGATATTTAAAGTGAAGATTGACACTGCTGATCATGATCTAGAGCTGCCAATTTTCTTAAATAAGAATCTACATGTCCTATAGCCTCTCATGATGAATCATTTGAAGAAAATTGTGAACTACCATATAGAAGCATCTAAAGTTATTCAATTTATGACACAACAATTTTCTATCAGATAGATTAGAGCAATAACAGTTGGTTCAAATGTTCTATGATGTACCAGTCTTTATCATGAATCAAGACAACAGCCAAGAGACGATTTATACCTGCAGGCTATTCTGGTTGAGCTTCTTCACCGCGACTACGGTGCTCTCTTCCTTCCCGCCGGGAGGCTTGATGAAACCTTTGTACACGCTCCCGAACCCGCCCTCGCCGATCTTGAGAAGCCTGTTGAACTCACTAGTAGCAATTCTTAGCTCTTTGAGCTCAAATTCTCTCAGGTTGTGAGCCTTCTGCTCATACAATTCCGGTATGCTTCGCTGCGATGAGACGGAACCGGAGGATTTGCTCGTCTCCTTCGCGATAGCGAGATCATCCGAACAGGCCATCCTGTTCTTCGAAGCGGGTGAGCTGACGGTGGTCGAGCTCGGCGCCGGAGCAGACTTCCGCTGCTTCCTAATCTTGTACAACTCCTTGATGTAGTAAAAACAAGCCATTCTTTACCAGACCTTCAGCTTCCAAGAGTTCCTTGCGCTGCTTTCTTCATCGGAATCAACTAAAAGCCTGAATGAATGAAGCCAAGGAAAGGAACCAAGGTGGCCAGCGGAAGAGACCAATCAGAGGAAATCTATGGAGAGAAATAATGGATATTAAGACTGGTTGGATATTGAAGAACACCCACCTAGCGAAACCCAACGAAGTTGCTAAATGTAGAAGAAGAGCCCCAAATAGGAGTCAAATGAAAGAGAGAGAACTGGAGACGAAAGAATAAAGCCTCCTCCTTCTCTCCCAAGTCTCAACCTTTCTTCACCTACACAAACACCCCCAATTAGACTTCCAACTGCAGTCTTCTAAGACCTCTCAACGTAGCCTCTCTGCCCTGTTCAAGCTCCCAACCCGGTCAATCGTATTACTCTAACAAAGATGGGACTTTTGCGGCTTCATTTGGGTGAAAGGCTGAAAGGAGGAAGGCAGAGAACGACAAAAAAGCTCCTTTTAATGTAATTTTGGATTAGAGATGGATCGAGAGAAGGCAGAGCAGCAGTGTGTTTATGGAGAAAAGGACAATTAGGTGGGCACATAGATGTCCCTGTGATGCCAAAAGCTGTTCAAAAATGTGGATCTCTCCCCCAACTACTAGATTCACTTCAATACTACCCAACAACTGCTCAAAAATAATAATAAAAATTTCACAGAGCGCTTTTTTTAAAAAAAAAAAACATGTAAACTCATTTTATTTTTTTGCAGAATCTAAAGTTAGATTTGATTAATTATATAAAGTGAAATAAACAATGGTTGATTCGGTAAAACAGAAGATGTCTCTGTTTTGAGAATTAGCCTTCAAAATTAAAAAAATAAAAATATATAATTAAAAAGTGGATCTCTCCCCCCAACTACTAGATTCACTTTCAATACTACCCCAACAACTACTCAAAATTAATATATTTTTTTCACAAAGCTTTTTTAATTTACATGTAAATTGATTTTTTTTTCTAAGTTTGCAGCATACTCAATTTTATTATTTGCAGAATCTATAGTTAGATTCGATTAATTCCTTTAAGTGAAATAAACAATGGTTGATTCAGTAATATAGAAGATGTCTCTGTTTTTGAGATTTAGCCTTCAAAATTTAAAAATAAAAATAAAAACAAAAACAATAAATAAACAAATAAAAAATAAAAAAATAATGTTAGCCTATCTTTAAATGTTGGCATTTGGATTTCCCTTTCCTCGAGGAGCCTTGGAGTCATCAATTGCTCAATTAATATTGATGGAAGTATGTGAGTTTGTAGATTTTATTGACAAAACTTGAACAACTATTTATTTTGCTGTCTAGTATATTATAAAATTTAAATATAACACTATATATGTTTGTTAAATAGGTGACTTATATACATTTTTTTATAGGAAATTATTAAATTTTAAGAAGAAATTTTTGTATAAACTATTTTATATAAATCACTGATCAGATCAATAGTTTTCAAACACATAACTTTACATTTATATTTTAAATAAATTAAATTCGTCTTTATGTACATGCTCACATGCATCTTTCTCAAGTCTATAAGAGAAACTATGTGTTAGTGAGCTTGAAGAAGATAGATAGATAAATAGATGAATAGATCTAAGAGTGAGCTGTCTTAGCTACTTAATATCAACTTAGTTTTGTTTTTAATCTCCAATTGATCATTCCATCGTCTTTTTTATTAATCTCCCCACGAGATTTTTATCGAGATGATTAAGTTATTAGTATCTAATAGGGGAGAATATTTATAATATATGAGTCCAGCACACCAACCGAGGCAGCTCATAAAATAGTGCCAATGTGTGACGTCTAAACTTTTCCCTAATCTTCTGCCTTTCTAAACCTATTAACTTATATTCATACCGTCGAGGTTACTTTCAAGTTGAGATTTTAATAGTTAATATTTTGATAAAAGAATTCAGAGTATTTTTGATATATGTAAATAATATATGTTTTGAGAGGTATGCATATAAATATCAACTTTAGAAACGCAAAAATAAAAGTTCATGTTTTATGTCAAATAATAATAAGTCATGATCTTGACTGTTAATATATACATATAGAGTACCTAAACTTTTAGAGTGGTTGAGAAATAAATAAAAGTGATTTTGAATGAAAAAGAAAAGTAAAAAGAAAAAGAAAAATTGCCCAGATGCAAACAGAGATTTGATCTGGGAATAGTATGTCTGACCCAGTCAAGAACTATGGGTGAATTAATTGATGGATAGCAGAGTTAGGTAAAGGGGCCTACATCTCTTAAATCTTGCTGAGCTCACTCTTGAAAAAGAATAACAATCCCATTCACATATTCACATTAATCCAAATCCCAGAGGATTGGAATTATGGAATAAACCAATCTTTAGAATAACTTAAGTGGGAATCATTTTACCGCATAGGATGGCAATTATGTACTGGGAAAAAAAAAGTTGTATTGTTTCCCTTCTTTTCCCCCCGTCAATAATACCATGACAATCTCCTTGGTGATCTGCAAAAGAAATGAAAGTAAATTATGATGCATTCAATTATTAATTAATATAATATAGAGAAATTTGTCAAAAATACTCATAATATTGCCTGTGTTATCGTTCACATCCTACAAGATTAATATTTATCATTCAAACCTTGCCTACAATTACTATATAGATTAGTTAAATTAACTATGGATGTAAAATTATCTTAATATTCTTGAGTATGTCATACAGAGTGCTGTCGTTGAGGTATTAAAAGTAAATTATAAGGATTTAATAATAAATATTTTGTATGGTAAGATTTGCATACTTATTCATGGCTGAAAGCAAAACAGGACTGACATAAACCTAACTCTGATGAGGCTCTTGAAGATACGGGTGCAGGACTGCAGGTATGGGATACTAAAATCAAAACATGAAGATATATTTTTAACAAATTTCCCCCCATAAATTTAGCTAAGCTTTGCCCACTTATCTCAAAAGATTTTAACTTACCAATTACTCCTTGTATGCCACGTGTCACGACCAACAACCTGCGATGAACCAAAGGATGTTGCTATGTCGCACAACAACTAGAGATAGACTCCCACTCGAACAGATCTACCAACTACATCACGTACATCTCTCTAATAAATTTACATGCATGCATGACTCTCATATTTCTTACTTCTTTGTTAATTCTCATTGAAGTCAGCCATGCCAACCAACCCTCCCTGCGTGCTGATTGAAGCCCCAGGCATGATGTACCAACAATGGAACCGGCCCAAGCACTACAAGGAAGCATCATCAGAAGATGATCAAAGACTGGATCTGAGGGTCGCGATCGACTTCAGTTACAACTACACCAATACTTTCAGCATGAGACGCTAACCTCAGGGACGACGGTCGCCGACGACCTCAACTGCTTCGCCACGGACACCGCCTTATGGAAGGTGGAGTCGGCCGTATCTCTTCTGAGATCACTTCATTCAGAGAATCTTGGGTTCATAAGGAGAAACTACATGAAGCATGTGGGTGAAGCTGTCACCGGCTACAGCTTCCTCCGAGGGATGGCAGAGCTCCGAATTAGGGGGGTAGTCACCTGCCAGTCTCTGCAAGAGGGAGAGCAAGTTGATCAATCTTAGACCAGACTGTGACATTGCCAACCAAGATATATGAGTCTTTCGGATATGTAAACGAGCATAGGTTTAGCATAATGTCTGCAGACTACGATCTGTTTGACCTTGCTGTTTAAACAAATATGTATTATTTATTTATTTTTTAAATGTTATATTTGCTGTCAACTTCATAGACTACCACATTACTATTGTCACGTAGTAAGTCTGATCTATAAACATGTGATGTCAAATATAGCTGCAGATCTCATGCACGCAATCATTATCTAAAGATGAAGCAAATCAAGAAAGTGTGAATCCCATGTCTATACAAGTAATGAGTAATTATTGGTAAAGATAGATTAGAAGAAACCCAGCAGAAAATCTTACCATGTTTGAGGTGGGTAAAACCCATCTATTGTCTTCACAGGACTTCTACAGCTGCAGAATTTGTGTCTTCATCATCGCTTACGCATTTTAAAGCCTATCTGTGGCTTGAGGTAAACCATATGTCATCAGAGAAGTCAAGAAACTAACAAACAAGCCAAGTTGAAAGGCAAGATTTTATGCAGTTTTTTGTTGCAAGAAATCAAAAGGTCAGCTCTAATTACATGATCTGGCAAGAGAATATTGAAACGTGAAACTATCTCCATAGAGAAAAAATATGGAACTACTCATTCCATGAAACAGGAAATCCTAAGAAGCATTATAAGCAATCAATCCAAAATATGTAAAAATATCATTATATATATAATGTATACATACATACATACATATACGTTATAACATTGTAACTACGCAAGAAATTAATCATAACAAAAGGATACTACCTTGGTACTTGGATCTCGGATATATATCTTCACATCTGGGATAATGTATTTTCCTTTTAATGGATACAGGAACATCTGATCGTAGAAGATATGGGCCTGCCATTGCAGTACATTAGGCACTGCCTCAGCAATCATCATAAAAAGTAGTCAACCAAATTCTTATGCATCACAAAATGGAATTATAAGTTCTAGGTTTCATGAAACAACTCACTGGTTCAACCACTTCTTTACCACTAAAAATTGTGCAAGGATAAATCGATTCATAAATCATCTCTGCAGTTGATTCAATCAACTTATTGTGGTCGTGACTGAACATATCACCTGCACATTTGCATACAGAAGACCCATCAATATCACCAAGCTTACATCTGGAGAAACAAGACATAACACCAAATGCAATAAAGTGATAAACAAGCTAGATGTGAACACGGCAAAATATTTGGTGCATGAAATATGATTGTAAATCGTAGTACTCCCAAACAAATAGCAGAAACATGTACTTCAAGACCAAGCAGCTGCCTTGAGCCACAACTTTAACAACTAATATGTTGTTAATGAAGCTGAATTAAATGAAGAAGGCTCAATTTTCTTTTATGTGGGAAGAGAATAGAAACCACCAGAATCCACTACTGTACAGTAAAGAAAATACTAAACTATCTATCAAGTGCTCCCGGAGCAGTCATAGAATGGTTCAGAACGCCCAAAACAAGCTATTGAATGGTCATCAAAAATCATTTAATAGCTACTAACCTACAGCTCCTAAGGAATCAGAGCACTAGAAATACAGGTACATCTTCTAGCTACCTTTGGTGAATGCCTGCCCATAACCTAAAAGCCCTAACATGTTCGAGCCTGTTAATCTGAGCATCTGTTCTGATATTAGATGACTTTAAGTTCCTGTACAGATTCTTGTGGAATTTCAGAAACTCCCTTCTGTACTTCCACTTGTCAGCATATATTTTGTGCCTCGTCATGTAACTGATAATCTCCATTACCCTCTCAAAGTAGCCACCTTTGAGAAAATTCACTAGCAAGCAGTCGAACAAGTCTCTATCAGCAGTTAAACTGCCAACTTCCAGCTCTCTCTTTATTTCTCCCCATAAGATTGTAATCTCACGGTACATGTTTAGAGAAGAACAGCCATTTAATAAATGACTGAAAGTCTGTAACGTGGGCTTGATATTTCTCTGTCTCATATGTTTAAATGTTTTAAGAGCATCTCCCATCATCTTGGCCTTACAAAAAAAAGTAATTGAATTATTAATCTCATAAAGTACTCCACTTCCGTGATCTTCTTGCATGAATTCTTTTTCTAAACACTCAACCAAATATGTATTCCCAATGGAGGCTTCATTGGTTGGGTTACAAGCAATATCTTTTGAAGTACATGAGTTACCAACATGAGTATCTGTTATGAAGAGTCCTGCTTTCTCTATCTGTTTTAGGAGGACTTCAGATTCTTCCAATTTGCTTTGCTTGTAATATGCTGTCAACAGTGATTTGTATGTCATTACCCCAACTGGAACTCCACCTGATTCTAAATCATCTAGAATGTCATGGGCAACATCCAACCAACCCATATGAATGCAAGCATCTATCACATCTGAACCCAAACTAGGTTCTTCTAAACCTTTGTATACACTAACCAAAAAGCTAGAGAGTCGACCAACCTTTCTCTCTTTCACATAGCTATTGATAAGTTTTGCAAGAGCCTTCACGCTAGGAACAAGCTTCCCATCAACAAAAATGACAAGTCCTGGATGGCTTTGTGCATCAACAAAGGAACAGTTCTCCTTTTTTGTGAGCTCAACTGTTATTTTATGCCCCGTCTTTAAGTTACTAGATCCGCTATGCATGAGACAATAATTTTGGAACCCATTACTGGAAGATTGAAAAGGTTTTGGCTGTCCATAGAGATCAAGTAGAAGCTCTGAAGCAGCATCAATGTCATCATATTTGAAGTGCAGACTCAACAAACTGTCATAGAACTGTCGGTAGTGGCGAATCAATGACACAGAAGAGATGCAATCAATATGTCCTTTTAATTTCTTCAACTCATCACGCTGTCCAGTCATTTCATAGATCCGGGAAATGGTAATGATGGTATCTGCATCAGCCATGAGTCCAACAAGTGGCATCAGTTGTATTATTTCTTGGGCCTTCATGGTACATCCAAACCTGGCACATGAATCCAAGACAAGGTTGAATAATGTAATATTGGGCTTTATCAGCTGCACTTTCTTAAATTTCTTTCTATCTGAACTCTCATGCAATAGAAGCTTACAAGACTCAATCAGGACATCCATTGCAAGGTATGATCCAACTTGCGTCTTCACCAAATGTAAGAACACGGTGCACAAAATATCAACCGACGGAAGCTTGCCTATCTCTAAGATGATCCTTAGAATCGTGGAGGCATGGATGGGCATTTGACTTCTTGCAAGTATCAGAGCAAGCCTGCTTAACGAGCTGCAGTCAAGAAGATGGGGCTTCTCTTCGTGAATCTCACGGACCATGTCATATGCTTTCTGAAGCAAGTCTCTACTGGATGAATAGGAGAGCAATACAATGATTCTACTCACCAACTGCCGTGTAGGAAAATCATGTAGTCTTTTAAAGTTGTTGAACGCCTCCCATGCTTCGTCTACATTGCCATCTTTCAAAGCAATTTCAAGCTTCTTCAATAGAGTTTCATATGAGGAGCCTTCCCATTGGATCATTTCAGGTAGAAGAGTAGAAAGATGCTGAACCCCATGGTCACAATTCATCATGCAGAAGATAGCAGGTGCATGAAACACATAAGCTCTATTGGGCAATGATAATCCAGCACAGTTGACCTGAATTAAAGGTGCAAAATATGGCGCGTCAATAAATAATAAATTTAGTCGAAATCATTATGCAATTTACTTGAGTAATAGATCTTACACTCCAAACATCTTTAGTTGCATAAGCCACCCGCGAGAATCTAGCAGGGAGTCGGCAAAACCCAAGCAAGCCTCTCATTGTTATTAAATAAAAAATAGCTTAAGAAGCCATTTCTCTACAGACAAACATAAGAAATTTCTTCGACATCGCGAAGCTTACGACCTAAGATCTGTTAGAAGTGTAAAATTAGTCGTGTTAGCCTCAGTAACCAAACAGTTCCAAATGCTAAGCTAAATACCTATCAAGAACAAAGAAATAAAAATAAGATATTCTTCTAATCCATGGGGAAATTTTCCGCATGGATTAGAAGAAACATGGATTGCCGAGGTGAAGGTCAGCACTGATGGCGCCAATAAACATTTCCACTTCCAAATTTTTCCGAACCAGAATCATAAATCTACACATAAACTCAGAGGTCTCATTCTGTTAACCTAATCTATCGCAAACCTTGCCTTCGCGCCGCGCCGCGCCGCTCCGCCGCTAATCTGATTCGATACAAAGAATCGACAGCTAGAGAGAGAGAGGGAGGAAGAGGTGGAGGGGAGGAGAAGAGAGGAAAAGAAAAGAAGGGTTGGGTCGAGATGGGCCACTTTGGATCTTAGAATTCCTCAGCCCACTATGGACTTAGTTACTGGGCTACTTTATGAGCTCTCTTACGTTATTCATTAGTAGTAGGATTTGAATTTAATATGCAATCGCGCGTAGAAGTGCCAGCAACGGTGAAGCGAGAGTGAGAGGAGGAAAAGGTGGGGATCGATTTAGGGTCCCGACTTAGTTGGTGTCAGGTTGTACTAAGCCGCTGACAAGGAGGAGATGTCGGCAACAGCAATCTCAGCTCCGTCGACTTTCTAGTGATGTCATTAATAATAAAAGAGAGGTTGAGTGAGAAAGATGATAAATTAATCCTAATTATATCTCTTTTTATCCTAATTTATTTAAAGGGTCAACATAAAGCTGTATTAAAATTTTTATTAATTTGATTGAGATACACAATGAGTATCTAAGTCATTCACTAAAAGAGATGGGCTAAGTTTGGATCGTAGAATTAAGCCGATAAGGCCCACTACGGACTTAGTTACTGGGCTTTTCTTTATGAGCCTGTTATTCATTAGTAGCAGGATGTGAACTTAATATAACCAAATTTGAATCATAAACAGATTGATGTCATTTAATTTGACTATTAAACGAATTGCATTTTAAACTTAACTTGTTTATCACGACCCAAATAATTTAGTAGAATTTAGTGTTCCACACATATCATGCGCTGGAATAAGCTGTCAAAGCCGATAAACTTCACGTTCTCTTTCCTCATCTGTGGTCGTCTCCAACTCAGCAGGAGCGCGGTGAGTCGACGACGCTTATCCACTCCAGCTCAGCCAAAGCCAAGTCCAAAGCCACGTCACCACCGACCTAGCTGCCCACCTGCCAAAGAATAAAAAAAGGTGACGGCACTCACGTTTTCCGAGGCGCGTTCTTACCCGAAACGCGGCGGCCCTACGGCGTGATTCGATGCGATTTCCTCGCCGAGCTGGAACTTAAAAAACGAAGACAACTACGAATTTGAATCGTTTTCTGTGAATTGAGTGGCATTAAGTTCCAAATATAGTTTATTTTTTAAAAAAAATTCTTCACAAATTTGGCATTAATTGAAATTTTGTCATGTTTGGGTGATGATTAAGCTCGACAATAATAGTAATAGTCTACAGAGATAGAGCCTGGACCAGATCCAACCGGCCCTCCCAGTTTCGTACAGTCGTTCTATACTACACCTAATTCGTGCGTACTTCGTTCTAAATTTAGATCTTCATGACTTATTAATTCATTTATAATTAACTTTTAAAAAAATCACGTTTAAAATCGATATGGATGTTTTACGTAGTCTCTCTCGTCTGTCAATCGGTGGCGTGTAGAGTATGTAGAGTACTATGAGTACTCCGCGACTTGACTGTTGAGTAGTTTGAACGGCTCTTTTTCTCCGCTTCCTTCCTCACTTCTCGCATCGTGCAGTAAATTTTCTCGTCTCCTGTCGCCACAAACCAAATCCAAGAAAAGAAAGCATTCATTCTCGGGCTTATCCGGCCCGTCCTCTCCCCGTCCTATAAATACCCACCTCCCGCTCCCAACCCCTTCCACGCAATCGTTTTAAGACCCAATACGTATTTTGGTTAGATATCCTCGATTTTGTCAGAAAGATCCTTCCTTTCTTTAGCGTTTTCTTGGTAGTCATGAATGCCCTGGCAGCCACCAGCCGCAACTTCCGGCAAGCGGCGAAGCTTATCGGGCTCGATTCGAAGCTCGAGAGGAGCCTCTTGATCCCTTTTCGGGAGATTAAGGTATGGGTTGGATTTGGGGCTTCTTGGGTAATTTCTTGGATGGTGGTTCATGGTTGGGATATGGGGCCGATCTTTTTCTTGGGGGTGTGCAGGTGGAGTGTACCATCCCGAAGGACGATGGTACTTTGGCTTCGTACGTGGGTTTTAGAGTTCAGCACGACAATGCTCGGGGCCCCATGAAAGGTGGGATCCGATACCACCCGGAAGTGAGTTCTCTGGCTTTGTCTTGATTGCTTGGATGTTGATAATTTTGGATCTTTTCTTGAAATATCTTGTAGTTTTAAAAGTACTGAAAGCGACTGCTGTGGTTGCATGACAGCTTATGCATTAGCACTGGTGAAAAATAGAAAGAGATCGTCTTATAGTCAGTTTGAATAACTCACAATCTGACATTTTGTATCGCATCCCTTTGCTTCTCTGTTGGTATCTCGTCTTTAATATTGGACGTGTATGGTTGGAAGTTGCGTTCTCGAATTGTACAGTCACTTCTCTAGTTTGTCAAATTGGTTTATTCTAAATGATGTTTGCGTCTTTTCTATGGCATGGAGATGTTTTTATTGTTCTAGCAGGCTTAGGTAGCTGCCAGCTGATATAGCAATTTTCAACTGAATTGTATACCAATTTTTATTGTTTTTTATAAGGTAGGTCCTGCTAAATTTATATAGCAAATATCAACTGTGGAGATGATAAGCGATTGGCTTATGATTTGACAAGGTGATATTACAGAATGTCCTTGTTAACAATAGGCTGCTGGCACTTTCTAAATTTTGCAACTTCCAGTTGAAACATTGCAGATGCACAAGCTCTCTTTCTCAAATATGAGAAATTGAATGCTTACTTGTGCATCTGTATGGGAACAAGGAAGGCAGGATAAATGTGGTTCTTAAGATTTAATTGTCTATAGTCACTATAATCCTTCTCGGCATATGCAGTACATGAAGAAAGAGGCTTGATGATGATTGTATCTTCTTTGGCCTTCTCTATTATCGGGTTTTGGTTTTCTAGGAGGTTACTGTCAAATGAAGTTGTCGATAATCTTATTTGAGGTTATTATAATCTAGGAGAGCAACAATCCTATTGTTTAAACGAAAATATTTCTGTGTCATTTCTTGACTGGTAAATTGGAGCAAACTGGTATATTTCAAACTGTTTTGCTGTACTCTCTCTTACTCTGCCTTTGTGAATTGCAGTGTATCATACCACCTCTTAAATTCTCTCTTCTGCTCCAAGCTACCAAGATTTGCTTTCAAGAAACATTAGAATTTCAGATAGTTTCTCAGGAAGTTGAATATATCTAGGAAATTATGTGTTTTTGGTTTATATTCCAAAGTTAACTGCGATAAGTATTATTCTTCGCTTCTCCCGCTTTTGTTTTTTTCAGAAAGCAGAGTCATTCTTTTCTTTCTAATAACTATTTATTATATGCTAAAATGTTTATAATCACATCTTGCAGGTTGATCCTGATGAGGTAAATGCTTTGGCTCAACTGATGACCTGGAAGACTGCTGTAGCAGATGTACCATATGGTGGAGCAAAGGGTGGGATCGGATGCTCTCCTGGAGAACTAAGTAACAGTGAGTTGGAACGCCTGACGCGTGTCTTCACGCAGAAAATTCATGATCTTATTGGAACACATACAGATGTTCCGGCCCCTGACATGGGAACTAATGCACAGGTACTTTCTTTTGTTCATTTCTCATTGCCTATGTGTATGTTGTATGCCCTTTCAATGCCTGAGTACTCCTCTCTGACTTATGGTCCTCATTGTTCAATTTCTGCTGGCATTGTCAAACAGACTATGGCATGGATATTGGATGAATATTCAAAATTCCACGGGTACTCACCAGCCGTTGTTACAGGAAAGCCAATAGTAAGTAAATTAAATTCATAGAATACTACTTCTGTTTACTGTTGAATTTTTTATTTTGTAAATAAATCTAAATATCTTTTGTCTTTACATGTATTGTAGGATCTTGGTGGTTCACTAGGTAGAGATGCTGCCACAGGACGAGGCGTTGTCTTTGCAACAGAGGCTTTACTGGCTGAACATGGGAAGTCTATT
Organism: Typha angustifolia; assembly: GCF_048772165.1. Lineage (NCBI taxonomy): Eukaryota > Viridiplantae > Streptophyta > Magnoliopsida > Poales > Typhaceae > Typha > Typha angustifolia. Next base: position 3,634,940 of record NC_133246.1, on the reverse strand, counting down.
TCAGGGTCGACTTTTGTTATCCAGGTGAATATGATGTAATTATTCCATATTCTGCATCAACTTTGAATGAACCACAAGATGAGTACTTCAGTAATTGAACTTATTCAGCAAAACTATATATTGAGAAGAACAGCCATGATGAACTTGTGAATTATGTATGATCTACCATTCTCCAGTGACTTGCCTACCACCTGATAACATTTTTATGCAAAAATGTTTTTGACACGTTCCTTATGAATTCCTTCACAACATGAATATTTTGCTTGCATGATGCATCATCTTGATAATGAATCTATCATTGTCAATAATGGTAATTACTAAGTTTGTTTGACTTATTATATGTTTCAGGGTTTCGGTAATGTTGGTTCATGGGCAGCGCAACTCCTCCATGAGAGGGGTGGTAAGATCATCGCAGTTGGAGATGTAACTGGTGCAATTAAAAATGAAAATGGGATAGATATTCCTGCTTTAATCAAATACAAAAGAGAAGGCGGTCCTCTGAAGGATTTTCATGGTGCTGATGCCTTGGATGCAAAAGAATTGCTTATGCACGATTGTGATGTTCTCATTCCCTGTGCCTTGGGTGGAGTTCTCCACAGGTACTGACAATTTGCCTTGCTAGTTCTTAATTTTAACTTGCCCTGGCTCATTTTTTGCTGTCATATTCATAATAATCTATATACACTCTTTGATGCTTGAAAATGCATTGGCGTTTTAATGCTTATACTTGAACGTATCACCTTTTCATATATTCCCAACAGATGTGACCACAAAATTCATATACTGACAGCATCCTCATTCTTTTTGTTCAAATAATGAAAGTTTCTGCATGTTGCCAATGTTCTGCCAAGTTTGCACCCAATTGACTGGTTTAGTAATCATGTCGCATCCATTACGTTGAAGCTAACTTTGTTTAACTGTTTAAAGGGAAAACGCTGCTGATGTTAAGGCCAAATATATTATAGAAGCAGCTAATCATCCCACAGATCCAGAAGCAGATGAGGTAGGCTGGCCTTTAAAGTAATAGCAAGAGTAATTTTATTCGGAATCTGTTAACCTTTCCCGTTATTCAACTCTGTGTAGATCCTATCTAAAAAGGGAGTGGCTATACTGCCTGACATATATGCAAATTCTGGCGGTGTGATTGTTAGTTATTTTGAGTGGGTTCAGGTACTGATCAAAATGCAACACTCCTTCTGCTTTCGAGTATATTTAGATTATCTAGGCATTCAACCATTAATTTCCTTTTCCATATGTGGCCTGCAGAACATCCAAGGATTCATGTGGGATGAAGACAAGGTGAACATGGAGCTCCAGAAGTACATGAACAGCGCATTCAAGAACATCAAGGCAATGTGTAAATCTCATGACTGCAGCCTCAGGATGGGCGCGTTCACCTTAGGCGTGAACCGTGTTGCGCGAGCTACTGTCTTGAGGGGTTGGGAAGCTTAAGATGCATGCAGTTCTTCTATTCATTCTTGGGTTTTCCTTTCGTTCTGAGAGGATCCAAAGAGAAAGATAATTGATTTTGCATAAGATACTTCACTTGCTTTTGTTGCAATAAAGAAAATTGGAAGCTATGAATTCAGATATATTCCGCAAAATTTAACGCTTACAGTGTAATTGCAATGAAGATTGATTGCATGCCCTCTGGCAAGTGTTCTGAATACAAAGGATATATCTATTACATGCCATTTGGTATTCTCTGATCCTTGGATTTGTTTAATAGATCTTCGTTGTGAGGGCTTTGCTATAAAATCAATACTATACTAGTGCATATTACGACTTATATTCTCTTACTTCATGAAATTAGTGAACTTGTTTAGTCCTCTAAAAATTAAAAAGAGTTTTAATTACACATGTTAATGCATGTTGCCACTCCTCCTCTACTTCTAATTATATACTCTCTCTCTCTCCCTTTATCAATCAGCATCCATAACGTTGACATTTGGTTCCATCTATGTAGATAAAAAGAGGTGCTATTTATAAATAATAATTAATTCATAAACTCGGATAAAGTTTAAGTATAAAATTAGGCTAGTAGTTATTTACCCAAAACAACCTTCATCCCAAGCATAGGATAGGAAGTCCTCTGACGTCAGCAGCAACCCCACAATACCCGTCCGGCTTAACCTACTCCGCCCGATCACGTTAACCAACGCAAAAACCAATGCGTTGTGGACTTGTGGGAATCCCAATGCCCGCACGCCGTTCCCACTCTTCCTGTTCTCATTCTCCCCCAATTGAATTTAATTGAATTGAATTCTAAAATCCCTAATTCGGAAAACCGAAAGCTTTAAAACCGGGGAATTGGGGGAGTGGTTTGATGCGGAGATCTCGACGTCGCCATGCCGTTCCTCTCCACGCCTTCCTTTGATCTCTCCGCTGGATCCGATCCCTCTCTTCTCCCTCCTCGGGCGCCGACGAAGGAGGTCGGCGGCGGCGGCGGCGGTGGCGGCGATGCGGCGGAGCGCCGCCTCCGGGAGGCGGAGGATAGGTTGAGGGAGGCGATTGAGGAGCTGCAGAAGCACCACGTGCGGGGAGGCGGTGGGGAGGGGAATCTCGAGTGTGGCCACGCGGATGAGTCGTGCGTGGCGCACGCGGTCGGGAATCTGTGTCAGAGCTTCTTGCTCTCGTACGGTGTTAGGGTTGGGATAGGGATCCTGCTCCGGGCGTTCAAGCTCGCGAGGAGGCAGTCCTATTCCTCTCTGCTTGATCTCAAGGTATCGTGCCTATCCATTCCTCTTACTTTTGGATTGCTTAGTGATCCGGAGTTAGTTCAATTGGATCGTGATATCTTGATTGTCTGGAATTCCATGTACTTTAGATAATGCAGATGGTATGCGAATGAGAGAGGAGATGACGTCTTGATGGTTGACTCTATGACTTCTTAATTTTCGTAATAAGCTAATTAGTTCTTTTGTGATCGTATCTCATTTGAATTGTAGTATGAACATTCTTAATCTAGTCGAAACCGCATTACAGTAGTTAACTGGCCATTTGAATATCATAAAATATATATCTTGCTCCTACTCAATGCCGAAATGTTTGATGCTTCCTGCCATTGTGACAGATGATAACATAATACAAAAGAGTGCAAATAGAGCCATGATAACTGAAGTCGCCTAACTTATTAGCTGTTTGTCTTTCATGTACAGCAACTTGTTTCGGAGAAAGATTTGATTGTAAGAGAAGAAGCTTGTCGTGTTGGATTGCTTTTTGGTGGCTTTACTGGATCATATCATGCTCTAAGATGTCTTCTGAGGAGAATCCGGAAGAAAGAGACACCATTTAATGTGTAAGTTCTAACACATGAAAAAGCTCTGTCTCTGTAGATAGATATACTGTTGGGTCCATTCAGCTCTTTGGGTGCTTTTTTTTTCCTTTATAAGTCACGAAAAAGAGAATTAGCTTTGGATAGTCCAAGTATCTGTTGTGCTATCGATTAGATTTGCTTCTTGTGTTATTCTATTCTCAACCACATTCATGAGTTAATCGAAGGGCATGATGGAGCAGAATATTAGCAGGTGGAGTCGCAGGCTTGTCAATATTAGCATTAGACGATTCTAGTCGGAGACGCACGCTTGCTTTATACCTTTTAGCTAGGCTTGGTCAGGTATAAAATTATTGGAATTTCCATAATGTTGTACACAGAATAAATTGCTTTATTTATGTATTTTGAAAATATATTTTGTTATTTCACAGTGCGCATACAACTCAGCAAAGTCAAAAAATAAGTTTCACCTATGGGGCAGCCATTGGAGGCACGGAGATTCACTTCTCTTTTCTTTAGCATGTGCCCAGGTAAGTAAAACATACGTTCGATATGACTGCACTTTTTTGTGCTTGCTTAAACTGAGCAAAAGAGAGAAACCTAAGCAACAACTTTTCTAGTAGTTCAGTTCTTGACTATTATACAACATTCCAAGTTCTTAAAATGTTATTGATTATGTTGGTAGAATTGGCATGTGAAAATGTCATTTGGAGAAAGAAGATGTGATAATTGTAAACTAAAAGTCACCGCTATACATGATTTTTTGTAAAAAAAAATTTGTGGTCAATGGACATATGCCTACTTGTTGAGAAATAACTTATCTCCACATGATATAAAGCCCTAAATTTGTTGATTTTTATAGCCTTTTTAAATGCGAATCATGCCTAATAGAGTGGTTTTCCCTCTTAGATGACCTACAATGCATTTTAGTTGATACTGTTGCTCAATCTTCAATTACACATTTATCCATCATTGGCATATCTATGATTATGTACATGTTTATGTGCATTCGTATATCTTATTACTAATCATGGATGGCCGTGTCATGGCACGGCTCTTGCCGATTGGTGGTTGGCATGGCACGTGCCACGGCATTTGCTGGCCGTGTCGCAAGAGTGGGAGAAAAAAGAAGAAGGAAGACTAGTAACGCTTCTTCGTTGTCATCGTCGCTTGTCGTACCCGAGGTCGTTGATCGCAATGCGGATGCCCTAGCCTTTGGCTCGAGGAAGAAGACGACCCGAATGGGTCGAGTCGATTACGAATAGAAACTTAAGTTGCGGATTTGCCCGTCGAGATCAACAGCGATGGCGAACGGCGACGACAACGATGACGACGAAGAGTCTTCAGTGAAGCGTTGCTAGGAAGGGTGCCGTGCGGCACCCCTTGTGCCACGTGCCGGTATGCCGCCGGCACGGCGGTCGTTGTTACTAATATTAAGGCCATCATTTATTCTTGATGTTATGCATGCACAATAGTTATTTTTGATCTCTTGATGCGGCAATTTATGTCTCATTTTCCGACTCGCATATTTGCTTAAAAGAGAATTTACAAACAATTAAATAATATCAACATATTAACAGCGTGTTCCATATCCATCTTTCATGTCATCCTTCTACTAGATTTATGCTGAAATGCATGCTTCGACTACCTGTTTATGATATGATCTGGAGATTATCATCCAGCTGGAAATTTGGAATTGCCAAATTTTTACTTAACACTATTTGATTATTTCTTTCGAATCTGATTTATTCAGTGTAACATTTATCGTGCGTCCTTTTATATCTTTTGATCCGGTCTAACTGAACGCATCAACTCAGTTAATTTATTGACTGTATATTGATTCTGTTCATCTCAGGTTAATGGTCTTCTTAATATGGTGTGATACCATCACAGGACAATGCACTTCTAATAGTTAGTTTACTTAATTTTCAGATTATGTATGCTTTTGTTATGAGACCAGAGAGCTTGCCTAAATCATACCAAGATTTTATTCAAAAGACTGGACCAGTTGCAGAGCCTGTATACAAGGCTGTGAGAGAATGTTGCAGGGGTGGTCCTGTGGATGTCATTTCTTTGTCAGCTTATTTGTCAAACAAGAAGGGGTCTAGCTCTATGAAATTAACAGAGTATCCTTCCATAATTCCGTGCTCCATTATTCATCCTGACAGCACTTCTTGCCTGGCTCACAATGCAACAGCTGCATCAGCAACATTCAGAAAAACATTTCCGCTATATTTCTCGTTGACATTTGTCCCATTTGTCGTTCTCCATCTTCAAAAGGTACTCCACTTAAATGTTTTGATTGTCCCTATGTTTTTGGGGTTACTAATCCTAAGCTTAGATGTATATTGTCAATTTAGTTTGTACAATTTTGTGTTCTAGTCCTTGGTGTATATCATTTGTAATTTGGTGTAATGAACCCAATGATGAAAATATTTTCTTTTATTTTCTGATACATTTGTCACTATCCTTCTATATTAAGTTTGCATACAGTGACGGACATACTTTTCTTCTTTCTATTTGGGCAATCTCACATTATTTAGTTTACATATATTGAGGGACATGCTTTGCGAGAACTAATCCTGTGAGGCTTCATTAAATAATAAGAAGAAATCATAAGCTTTTGATATGCTTTAACAAAACACGAATAGTTTCTGGGCTCTTTTTGCTTGCCTTTTATTTCAGTTTAATTTATATTGCAAATGTTGATCTAGAAGCCCTGTGCATGAATTGCGCCTATATGTATTGAAGTTGAAAAATACTCTGTTATACGTTGTGAGCTAGAAATAATCTTGCAAATCTTTTTGCATATCTAATGTAAAAGATTTTTTTTTGAATCAAATACTAGTTCTTGGAGTCTCCTTCTCGGACTTGCTGGCGTGCTGTTGTCGGTGCCGTTCGCTCAACTACCTTCTTGTCTGCTTTTGTTACAATCTTCCAGGTAATTTCACTGATAAAGCACTTGCTTTCTATGCATTGCTTTCACTTATATTTTTTCTTGTTCATTTGCAGAGTGCCATTTGTTTACACCGTAAGGTGGCAACAAAGGATCATAAACTCATATACTGGTTTGCTGGCGGAATATCTGCTCTTTCTGTGCTTTTGGAAAAGAAAGCTAGAAGAGGTGAATTGGCACTCTATGTTCTTCCCCGTGCTGGAGATTCTTTGTGGCATATCTTGGTCAACCGCCATATGCTACCTAATATTAAAAATACTGAGGTACTTAGGTTCTACCTTTGCTTCTGTTTTTCTGATCCAATAATAATAGATCTCATACTTTTATTTTGGCAAGGGCGGGCGGGTGAAATTTATACCAGACAAATTGTAGCAGTTGTGATGTTTTTTTTTTTTTTTCCCTCCTATGGGTTTGGCTAGACTTTCATTGTTCTTGTGACATAGAGAAAATATTCAGGTCTTAGAATATCTAGCTATTTTTGAGACAAGGGAGATCAAAGTTAGTTGAATCAAAAGTTCGCTGGAGGTTCATACTATGTAACTTGTATTGGCAAGTGCTCTTTGGATCTAAAGATTACCTAAACTAGGGCTGCTTGTATTTCTGTTAGTTTTCTGCACCATCGCATTTGTTTTGGTGGGCCATTGATAGTCAATCTGGAAAACTAAACTTATTACCTATATGTGCCAATGTGAAAACTTAACATGAAATAAATGATGATTATGATGACACAAGTAAGATAGTAAGGTTAAGACTATAAATTTGCTAGGTGTATTATCTTAGTGTAGGACATGCTAAGATCTTGCTACGAAGCAATGATTGTTGCTCATTGGCATTCCATAGACTCATGAAGAGAAAACTTAATTTCTGAAGATATGGATTAGTGTTCAGTCAGCAGCAAGCCTTTCATCTAATATGATGATACTTTTTTACTTTTTTAATGATGCAACAATTCTGATGGTGGGGTCTGTGACCTTTATCTCAACTTTTGGTTCTGATTTAAAAAAACATCTTCCTCCACAGAACCTATGAATTTATAAAATGGGATACTATGGTTTTGCTAGTGGACAATAGGAATATGCGGTTGTGTGAATGGTCAAAATTCATCATTTTTTTTAGTGTCTATGTAGGTTTTTTGGCCGAATATTTGGTTACAACTATCAAATATTAAGTACATCACGTAGCAATATTTTAATTTATGAGTTCTAGTAAGACCCTTTATGTGAATGCATACGTTGGACCCATCAAAGCATGCAATTGGATGTCTGAACTCTGATGTATCCAGAAGTTTACAAACATAAGGATAAATTTATTATTATATTTTTATTTGATTGCATTGGATACTTCAGCAGAGGTGTGCCTACCCCTTGTTCACTATCTGTGCAAGTCACATTGGGTTTATGGGATTAAACTTCCTAAATTAAAATGTTCAAGTCCTTAATGATCGGCAGATTACTTTTTAAGGTCATTTATTTTAAAATCTTTCCTTAAATTAGGTAAATATTCTAAACATACCTATGAGTATATTCTGACTTGAGATGTTTGCTACTATGGCAGGTGGCTCTCTTTTGTCTATGCATGGGTGGAATCATGTATTACTTAGAGCATGAACCAGATACAATGGCTCCATTTCTTAGGGGTCTCATACGCAGATTCCTTGCAAGCAGAATAAGCAGTCCAAGCCCACCTTCCAATCGAAATGCCTCCTACTCTTACTTGCACACACTGGGTGCTATTGAAAATTCAAAATCACAAGAGAGCAAGGAGAACAGAGCAGCAGAATCAGCTAAATACAATCTTGAATCAATACCTGGACTTTAGGCGTCAAATTAATAACATAAGAGAACTCTGCCTCAACATTCATCATGTTCCGGCTATTCATCACATTTGCTTCTGAGTTGACAACTCTTGACTCCCATTTGTCGCTGATTAGCTGAATATTTTATTCACCCATTTTTGTCTGCAGTTATCCTGTTTGTTAAGGACGGCCCCCCATTCAATCTTTTCTTGAGATTGAACCATCATTCCAGTTGTTAATTTTTTTTCTTTTTCTTTTTTGTTGTTGTAAAGCCAATCATACTTTTCTTGAGTTACATAAGGAAATAAAGCTTGAATAATATCCGCATATCTTTGATTAAGCTGGTTGTGCATTGTTTTTGTTCTATTGGAGGGTGCGTACGGAGTTGAAAAACTGCATGGTTGAAGTTAAAGCAGCTAATTTTGAGTCAAGAGTGTTTTCCTTGATTACGTTTATATGCTAACTGGTTGAATTGGTAGCAAAGGTGGCCTTTTACCAGCCTGTGTGGGAACGTATTAATTAATTAGAAAGACATACTTAATATTATGCATTAGGCCTTGAAACTCACAATGTCGTTTATCTTCGCTAAACTTTTTATTAAAGGAATTATATATCATGAAGTAGAGCCAAACTGAAATGACTATAATTGGTTCCTGAAGTCTCTCATAGAACACAAAATTTATAGAACTCGTTATTGGATGCAACTTTTACACTGTAAATCACTTCTAATCTGGAAGCTTGCAAATGTCATAAGTCTTTTTACCTATTTTACATACTATGCTACTAAACTTGCACATAAATATATGCCTCCGGGATGAGCTCGCATTGCTCTGAGATTTATCGAGTTCCTCGATTGCCTGCTTTAGCCTGTGGCTGATATCACCCGACGCCCATAGCATTGATATATGTGGACGAGGATTCTTATAGAACTCTGGAAGACCATGCAGTCTATAGATTTCATCGACACTATGGATCTGCTTAGTTATCTCCAGCAGACCGCCCCCTGTAACTTCTAGCGAAAGGAAAGAACGAGTCTTTTCGTCATTCATGAAAAAATCCCACTTATTGAACTCCATGCAATATCTGTTTTCAGATATATTATTAAGCATGTTTTAGAACAATAAATCATGAAAAATTTAAAGGCATTCGCAGCTATGATGGTATATAAAAAGGCTTGTTAGGCAATTAAAGAACAAATGTTCTCAGTGAAGAGAATATACTAACCGTCTTTGACATTGGAACTTTTGTCGGAGCATTGCCACAATTGAGTCTATTTGATGTACTTGAATTGCAACGGTTCTTCCCAAGCTAACATGAAATTCTCTACTTAGAAGTACTTGGTCAAGTTTTTTATCATCTTTGCATAAATCACTGAGCGCATAGTCAGCATCCACAGCATAGAGGTTTGGAATGAGAGATGCAAGCTTTTTCATGAAAATTGTCATTTGATTCCTTGTTGTAGATGGTATCAGAACTGTATCAGGGAAGATGACTATCTCAGTTCCACAAACATATTGCGGAAAAATATATCCTACGAGGTCTCCATGTAAAGGCAGTTAGTTGTATGTGTGTCTGTTTGTGTGTACGTGATTACATGTAATTGTGTGTTGTGTGTGACTATGCATTGGTATATATGTCTAGCTATACATTTGAGATGGCAGAAGAAAAGTTTTGGTTGCACGTTCATCTCAATTAAGCATTTTTCAACTATTGTTAGTCTTTTCCTTGATATTGGATGCCAAAGAACACTTGGACGCTCCATTACATAAAAAGACCACCCAAATTTATCTGGCAAACTTAAAATATATAAACATCATATTAAGACCATATACAACCAAAGGGGAATTTCTAGCCATGCTACATTCAGATACCAATATCTATGCACTAATTCAATATGTTCATCATAAACTTATATAGATGATGAAGATGAGTGAAACATAAGGAAAAGGATACCTGGAATGAATATATGAAGAGAATAATTTCCTTCAATATGTGGGAAGTTCCTGACACGGCTTCCTCGAGTCAGTGATGAAACATCTGAAGATTATCATGGCAAGTGTGTTTAGACAGAACTTTTAGCTTCAGTTCTAAATCGGAGATGAAATAATGTTAGAGAAAAATAGCACACCCAAAATTTAAAATTCAGCTAATCATGATCTTAGGAAAGGTAGAAAGACATGTGAATGTTCCACACTAGTCATGGTAGCCCCATCTGATCGCTTATATCCCCTAAATAAGTAACAAGTCAAGTCCTCCTGATTGTGCATAGGTGCTAATATTTGTTGTTTTATATTTGATACTATGCTTTATTGCTGTCCTGTTTGTTTTCAACCAAGCGTCGGACTTGTGTTAAAAAGACCGCCACTCTATCTCTTCCTTTAAACTTTCTGTGTTTGTGTATCAAGTTGTAATCAAATTATGAATAATTATTTGCACCGACGGGATTTCCGCTCAAGAAAAAGAAAAAAAATGACGAGTCAAGTAGCTTCTCATCTATTCCAAATAATTTCTGTCAAAGACAGTATCCTGCATACCTTCTCCCATGTCACTAATCCACATGAATACCTTTGATGTCTATCCACACTCAAATGCCATGAAGTAGAACTAAATCTTATTGCTACACATCACAATGATAACAAATTATTAAAGCATAACATCCACCAATACATTGAATTACTTGCAAGAAATTTTTATATTACAAGTAAGAAATACCCAAAACAGTGCACTTGATTAAGATTAACAACGAACTGATGCTTACTCCTTAGCAAACAAAGGGAAAGTAGATACCTTTCATGTGAAACAACTAAAAAGAAATCAAATACGCAAAGAATTAAAAGGTTAAGTTTATAATCTTGATAGAAATTAGACAGCAGTACCTACAAAGTTAGGGGGTTGGAGGAGATCGAGAGGAGGAGGGGGCAATAGATCCGCTGCTTCGGAGGTTACAAGAACTTTGCCGGAATCCTCGCTGCTTCTTCCGATTCGGGTCGAAGGAGGCGAACTATCCGACTCGTCCGAGTCCGAGCCGTACGTAGCCATCAGAGTCTCCATCTCTCTCTCTTCTCTCTTCCCTCTTTTGGTTAACGGCGAATTAAATCGGATTGCAAACGAGCTTTCTTTTATGCTTTGTTTTGTTTCCAGTGTGCATTCCCCGATCTGCCCTTGACTAAAGTATTGGATGTCTATGACGTTTATGGAGCTCCAAATGGCCTAAATTAGAACTAGAGTTGGATAGAGAACTTCGCCGTGACATAGAAGTTTACATGTTCAGCTTCACTTTAAATAATATTATAAAAAAATTATTTAATAATTTAATAGTTTGGCTCGGTTGATGATTTAGTAGTACGGTTAGCTTAGAGAAACAGTTCGACAACGTGACATTTCAGTCCATATCTAATTTTCGAACTTATGAATGTATAAAAAAAAGGAATTAGAATTATAATATGTCGTTTCCTTTTCGTGCATATATTATTTGTCACTGATTTCAATTAATTTGAGTGAATTTGAAAAGGGTGTTGTAAAAATCCTAGGCTAATTATATGATAAATAATTAGACTAACACTGTTTGATATATAATAAATAGAAGAAATTAAATTATACGCATATACTATTTGGGTTCGCTCCGCCGATTCGAAATTTGGACCATCCCGCCGCTCTCCTTTAAAACCACCACCTCACACGCCCTTCTCCAAGCTTCTCTCTCTCTCTCTCTCTCTCTCATGAAAAATGGAGAACAACTCTCCCCTCCGGTCCCGAATCCCCCACCATTACCAATCCGCGAAGCCTTTCCTCCCTTGCAAAAGACCCCAAGAATCTCTCTCTCCTTCCCCCTTCTCCAAGTCTGTCCTCTCCTCTCATCGTTTTCTTCGATCTTGTTTCGCATTTAACACCCTCTTCCTCCTCGTCCTCCTCCTAGATGCAGCACCAGGAACCCTCTCTCGGAGATCAACAACAACGCGGCCCGCGAATTAGAAGATGGCTACTCGACCCCTTTAAAGCCCCCCGGTTCTTGCAGCGTGCATCGGGCAAGCGGCGATCTTGACGAGGATCTCGACGAGGCGTTCTTGCGAGAAGTGGATGCTATCTGCGAGGAGCGGTCCACGGCGAAGAAGGAGAGGCCGAGCCCGGAGGAAAGCGGGGAGGAGGTGAGTCCGGATGACGGTTCTGTGCCTGACAAGTACTGCGATTACCTGTCTTCCCTGAATGATGTGCAAAGGGAGGCGGCGTGTAGCGATATCTCGGTTCCTTTGATGATTGTTGCTGGGCCGGGAAGCGGGAAGGTATTGTCATCATCGTTTCTTGAAATTAGGAAAAAAAGGCCCTAATTTTGGTTTTCTTGATTTCTATTCTGCTTTCATGTGCTGTTGATGATTTATAACTGCTGGATGTAAAGACTTCTACTATGGTTGGGCGAGTGCTTACCCTACTCAAAGAGGTAAATTCTAGCTTTTTGATTATTTCTGGAATTTTGTTTTCTTCTATTATTCGGATACTCGTCAGAAAACAATCTACCTTTTCTTTTCTTTTGTTTAGGGGGTTCATCCCTCCAACATTCTTGCGATGACCTTCACCACCGCTGCGGCATCTGAGATGAGGGACCGAATAGGAGCAGTGGTAGGAAAAGCGGTTGCCAAGGAGCTCGCGATCAGCACATTTCACTCGTTCTGTCTGCAGCTTTGCAGGTCTCACGCGGAAAAGTATGTCAGTATATATATTTTTTCTTTAACAGGAAATCTTTTACATCTCACGGTCATGCTCGTTTATTATGAAGTAATTCACCTTGTTGCATGTATAAATTATATGGCTATTGATAGAGTTGAATTATGAATATGTCTTTAATATGGTGAAGGTTGGACCGCACAGCTGAGTTTTTAATATATGGACATGGGCAACAGAGAAAAGCAGTTGTTGAGGCACTGCGTCTAGTGGAGAGTGGAGAAAGGAATGGAGGTGAAACTGCAGCTGAACAGCTTGATCAATTTTCTACCGATGATGTTGCAAAATCTTTTAAACAGAAATCAAAGAAGTGGCAAAAGTTTGTGACACAGGTCCATTTTCAGCACCTTCAATTTATTATGTTTATATTTGACACAGATATCATGTTAGGTTGCCAAGATATGTGATATAATCTGCTGAAACATGGTATATTCAGTCTACCAGTACCGTGAAGTTTGACCTACTGTCCGTTCTGTTTGATCTTGAAGACTACTTTGACGTCCTTTGTCTTGTTGCCTCAGCAGCTACCATTTAGAATCTTTAGATTTTATGGATCTTACTTGTGCAGGTTCAATTATCTTCATCTTATTCGAGGAGAAGTGCCTATATCTGTTTGCTGCTTTTGGAGAGGTGTCATGACTAGTGAAGTAGTGATATCTATAGCTACATATGTTTATAATATTTGAGGCCTTAAGTGATATTGATTCTCTACTACTAGTTCAGATAATGAATGGATTGTGGTAAAGGCATGATCATACAACAACATTATATTTGTTAATTTTTTGTGGCTAATACAATTTACATACTTATTGCCAGGCTAAGGCTTCTGGGAAAACTTCTGATGAATATGAAAAAATGGGTGATGTGATAGGAGTAAGCCAATCTCCACTAGTCCTTTATTATGTGATGCTAAATTTTATAACAGTTGTTCAAATTTTCTGCTTGGCTGATTCAGGCTTTGGTTCTTAGACACTATAATGAAATACTCAGATCATGCAATGCTCTAGACTACCACGATTTCATTAGCTCCTCAATTAGGCTGCTAACTGATTTCCCTGAAGGTTGTTAACTTGTTATCGTCATTACCTTACATTGGCAGTATCTGACATTTTTGTCTTTCTAATACTTTCGTTTATAAACATTCTAGTGCATAACAAGTCTTTGGATACATGGAGGGCAGTAATGGTAGATGAGTTTCAGGATACAAGTTCCACACAATATAGTCTTCTAAGAATTCTTGCTTCCCATAACCATGTAACTATCGTAGGCGATGACGATCAGGTACACAAGCTATGATATACGTGTTTCCTTTACATAACCCATTTATAGTTATATGGTTATATTTCCTTTTTAATAGATCCTATGTTGTGTTGCTTGACTTTTAATCTCTTATCCAGTCCATATTCAGCTTCAATGGTGCCGATGTTTCAGGATTTGATTCATTTCGTAGAGACTTTCCTAGTCACAAAGAGGTCTTAGTTTTTTCCCCTTGAGTTGTTTTTTTTTCAGTGAATGTGATGTCCTATGGACTAGTGAGCTCAACTTTCTGATAAAGTTCTCTTACTTTTCAAGATATATCAACTTATGTTAATGACTGCAGGTTAGGTTGAATAAAAACTATCGCTCCACGCGGTCTATTGTTGAGGCATCATCATCTCTTATTCACAATAATATTAAGAGATGTCATCTTAAAGCTGTTGAGACTGATAATCCTACTGGCTGCAAAGTATCCTAGTCAAAGTTCTTTTGCTAGGAACATCAATATATTATATATCTGGTTAAAGATCACAATTCTTCAGTATTCTGTTTAATCCTTGACACTTTTTAGATCACTGTTAAGGAGTGTAGCAATGAGGATGCACAGTGCGCTTTTGTTGTTGATAAAATAATAGAGATTACATCTAATAGTTCAACTGATGGCTGCAGCTTTGGAAATGTAGCTGTCCTTTACAGAAGACAGGTATATATGCTTATCTAACCATCATGTTTTGTTATACTTTCTACTATGTGTCCTGATCTTACTATGTGTAGATATCTGGTAAAGCATTCCAGATGTCCTTCCGCAACAGGAGAATCCCCTTCAATGTTCACGGTGTGGCCTTCTACAGGAAAAAGGTTCTACGTTACTCTTGCTTTTATCAGCTGAGATGTTCTAGCAGCTCTACCTGACCTACTTGTGGATCTCTGTTAGTTTTTACTTTGTAGCATATAAGAACCATAAATCTTAAAGCTTAAGAAGAAACCTAGCAGTTGGCTATAGGTCCATTGCGTTCACTGAAACTAAAGAGTACTTCATCAAGATTTGCAGATGTTATGTGTAGTCCAATATTTATTACCTCAAGTGTTGGGACTGTCTTTCTGAAGGATTATTTGAGCGATGAACAACTGAACAAGAGTGTCAATAAGGTGGTCCACGAAATCCAAATTATTTCGGCTTTGGAAGTTTAAGTTAGTAAATGATAAGATAATCTATAACCACCATAAAGCTTTACTTGATAGAGAAGTTTGGACCTTCAGTAGCTTAGTCCTATGTTTATGATATAGTCTTTTTCTCAACGTAAAATTGAGCATTTAGGTGTCTCTTCCATTTGCATGTGGGCTCATATTATGAATGCATTTATTTTACTGGGATTTAATTGTATAGAATCTATCAAGACCTTGCAAGGCAAGAAGTTCTCAATGTTCTGTTTCATTGTTCACTTATTTTCTATGGAACTCCTTACATTGTTACTTAGCTGTTCAAATTGATGCCTTTTGTTCCGCAAAGAGAGTTTATTAGGTGGTTTTTCAAATAGGTAATCAAATCCATTATGGCAATACTTAGAACAACATTGCCATGTTATGATGATGGCCCATCTCGTCAAGCCTTTAAAGCACTTCTCCCTGGTGATAAAGAAGAAAAGAAAAAGGTGTAATATAGTTATTTATTTTTTATTTTTCTCTCTTTCCTTTTTGCCACTTTCCCGTTTCTTGTGTATTAATCTATTCTTCCTTTTTAAGTAGTTCTTTTGTTGATCCTTCTTTTGTTTTGTTTTCTGTTGAATCTTTGACTTGCATCCTGCAGGTCATCGATTATGTTGAAAAGATATCTTTAGCAAGGAAGTGCAGCTTTTTATCAGCTGCCAGAGACATATTCAATGCAAAAATCTCGGGTACTTTTAAAAGGTTCTGTATCATTTGTTATGACTGTGTCCAGTTTTTGTATGCTTGTGTTCAATTTTGTCGCTCCATGTCCTGCACTGCATGTTCTATGCCAATGGAACAGTATCATTGATTTTGGAGAAATCAAGATACTTCATATCGGAAGACTAGCTATGGTTTTCATCTTGACATTGCTCATTTTATGTTATATTCTAACATATCGCCCGTGTATAAAGCATTCATTGCTTCTCTGAACACGATTTTTATACCCAAGTGTTGGCAGGTAGCAAAGGGAGATCCAAAATGGCAGGCCGCCATGCTGGAGGAACTTAGGGCCCTTAATAAAAATGGGACATGGGAACTTGTGTCACTATCGATGGGAAAAAAACAGTAAAGGGAAAATTAGTCTTTACGGTGAAGCAGACCTTAGAAAGGAATGTTGAATGCTTCAAGGCAAGATTGGTGGCAAATGGATATAGTCAGACTCATGGATGGTCGTGCTAGTAGAGGCACAACACTTGGCACGCCCCCGTGTCATCCGGCACGACCTCGTGCCGGTCATGTACTAATGTAGAGATAATTTTTTTTATTTTTTTTCAATTTCTATCAATCTTTATCAAATTAACTTTACTAATTTTCTTAACAAATATGATATGACATGTTGAACCCATTTTTTTGTAACTTTTTTTTTAATTTTTATTAATCATCATCAATTAATTTTTGTCATTTGTCATTCTTTAATTTTTATAATCATTATTTAACAAACATAGAATGACAACTCATTTGTCATTTTTGGAATAACAACTCATTTGTTATTTTTTAAAATTGGAATGATAACTCATGCCTAATTTTTATTTGTCATTCTCTTATTTTTATTTGTTATCTTATTTCTTTTTTATCTTTTTTTTATTCTCATCTATTAAATATTTTTAAAACTCTTATGTTAAACATAATTGTGTTTAACACTTCTCTCTCTCAATCAATGATAGCCGTGCCAGTGGCACGCCTCCTCGGTGCTAGTGACACGCATTTATAATATTTTTAATAAAATTTTTAGGATATTTAGAGATGTTTTTGGTAACGGTGGCCGTGCCACTATCAAATAAGATCATTAGAGTAGGAAGTTATTAAGAAAATAAAAAAAGAGAAAGATAGAATAAAAAGGGCTATGGTTGGAGTTAAGAGAGAGAAGTGTTAAACACAATTGTGTTTAGCATGAGAATTTAGAAATATTTAATGAATGGAAATAAGAAAAAAGACAAAAAGAAATAAGATTAGATGACAAAATATAATAATACATGATTTGATTGAAATTAGAGAATGACAAATGAAAATTAGGCATAAGTTGTCATTCCAATTTTTAAAAATGACAAATGAGTTGTAATTCCAAAAATGACAAATGAGTTGTCATTCTATGTTTGTTAAATAATGATTATAGAAATTAAAGAATAAGAAATGACAAATTAATTGATGATGATTGATGAAAATAAAAAAAAGTTATAAAAGTAGTTTCATATGTCATATCATGTTTGTTAAGAAAATTAGTAAAGTTAATTTGATAAAGATTAATATAAATAGAAAAATAAAAAAAATTGTCTCTACATTGGCACATAACCGGCACGAGGCCGTGTCTCCACCGGCATGAGGCCGTGTCTCCACCGGCATGGCCATCCATGCTCTCAACTTCTCTAATAGTAACCTTTCTTATTCTATCTTTCTCTGTTTTTCTTTTCTTAATAACTTCCTACTTTGGTGATCTTATTTGATGGTGGCATCGCCATCGTTGCCAAAAATATCTCTAAATATTATAAAATTTTTATTAAAAATATTATAGATGTGTGCCATTGGCATTGAGGGTCATGCTACTGGCACGTTAGGGCGTGCTGCTTGGCATGCCCCGTGCCGATGGTGTCATGACACGGCATATGCCACCAACATGGCCATCGCTGGTTAGACCTACAACATCGACTATGATGGGACCTTTGCATCAGTGGTAAAGATGAGCACTGTCAGAACACTTGTCTCTCTTGCTGTGAATAGTGGATGGCAATTGCACCAACTGGATATGAAGAATGCATTTTTTCATGGAGACCTGTTGGAGGAAGTGTATATGAAGCAGTCTCCTCAAGCTTGGTTTGACAGATTCAAGAGAGCTATGATAGGCATGGGATATTAGCAAATTAATGCTAGCCACAGTGTTCTTCCAATAGCATAAATGCCATACTACTATGGTCGCAGTTTATGTTGATGATATGATCATCACAAGTGATGATGAGAAGGAAATTGCCCAACTGAAGATGAGACCGGCTAAGGAATTTGAGGTGAAGGACCTAAGTCTGCTCAAATACTTCCTTAGAATTGAGGTGTCTTGTGGAGGAGAGGGGATTGTCTTATCTCAGAGGAAGTATGTGCTCGACTTGCTTACAGAGATTGGCATGCGAGGATGTAGGTTTGCAATCACTCCTATTGATTAGAGGCACAAGTTGAGTAGGTATGTTGGAGAGTCAATTGATCGGGAGAGATATCAGAGGCTAGTAGGTCGGTTGATTTACCTGGGTCACACTTGTCCTGATATTTCATTTGCAGTGAGCATGGTGAGCCGCTACATGCATGACCCAAGGAAAGGCCATTTGGATGCAATTTATCACATCCTAAGGTTTTTGAAGGGTTCTCTAGGAAAAGGGTTGTTGTTCAGGAATAATGGTCACTTAGACATTGAGGCTTATAGTGATTTTAATTAGGCAAGCTGCATCGATGGCAGAAGGGCCACCTTGGGGTATTGCATCTTTGTGGGAGGTAACTTGGTCTCTTGGAAGAGCAAGAAGCAATTAGTGGTAGCACAGTCTACAGCCGAAGCTGAGTACAGAGCAATGGCTCTTCTGGTGGAATTAAAGAAATACAAAGGTACTCACATGAGACTCTTATGTGATAACAAGTCAGCCATTAGCGTTGCCAACAATTTGGTGCAACATGATAGAACCAAGCACATTGAGATCGATAGGTTATTTTTATCAAGGAGAAGCTGGATGGAGGACTATTGAAGTAAGTCATGTTTCGACTGAATATCAAGTGGCAGATTTCCTCACCAAGGGTCTTAGCTCGTTAGGTCTTTCTAGATTATATGACAAGATGGGCTTGGTTGATATCTTTTGTCCATCTTGAGGGGGAGTGCTGAGAGTTAGATTAATGCAATTATGTAATAAGCTGAGGGCCTATTTGAAAGATGTACACTATATAAACCTTGTTAAGCAATAGAGAAGAAGAGTTTTTTTCTTGACCTAAATTATAAATAGTTGGATATTGCTTTGCCTGGTCTGATATACGGGTATATCCCTTTTTATGTTATTCATATTGATCTGGCTTTAAGAACGGTATGTGAATATATGTTGAAGTTTGGCTCAAATTTAGACTTTTCAGATTTACTATGTCGGGGCGTTCGAACGCAATTTTCCGAGAGAATTTGAACTCTATAGGCGTTTGAACGGCCCCACAGGCATTTGAACGCCCTCCTACACTCTAGATTAGAGTTTTTTTGGTATCCAAACGGCCCCACGGGCGTTCAAACGTTAGGCCAGATTTTCTGCAGCTTTTAGTCAGCCCTATAAATAGAAATGTTGGGTTTTAGGGTTTAGTGTGTGCATTTTGCATGAGAGAAAAATTGAAAGGGAGAGCTATCATTGTTTAGAGTGAGATTAGAGTTTAAAACTTTTAAAATTTTGTGATTTGCCTAGTAGATTGAAGATTGCTCTGTTTGTGGTCGTAGGTATGTTGCCGAACCACATAAATTTTGTCTCTCGTTCTTTTCCTCTTTGTGGTTTGCATTTGGATTTCTTATTTGTGGTTATCTTAGGTGTTTAGAAGTTCTCTACATTTAGCAGTTTGGTTAAAGATTTTTTTTTTTGGGGGTATTGATATTAGTTTTGCTAATATTTGATTTGCCCAAATCTATTGCTATCATGTTAGTTTTATTGGGGGAATTAAAAATTGCTTCCGCTAGCACCCACTCATTTGGCATTTAGGTATACCCCTCTTTATGTTAATGAACACTGAACTTGTGTTCCAAATGTTGTGGTTTTGTATAAAAACACCATGTATACTGTCAAATGAACTGCATGTAAGAGAACCCTTTCATTATATATATATGCTGTATGAACATGATGGACAGTTCCTTTGAGCATATAATTATGTTATTTTTTTCATGTATTACCTTTTACTTTAGTACTCGTTCAGTTTGTATTGAGTTTGCGGTTAGACATTTTTCCTTCTCATGTCATCAAGTAAGGAAATTTTCTATTCCGAACATATGCTGATTCTGATGGTTGTAGGACTCAGCTAACTCAAGGACGTAAAGTTTTATCAACACTAGATATGCTATCAAAACTTGTACAAAGGGTAAGAAACTAGTGAGCTTCAGCTTTCTATATCCATTGTACCTATTTTATGTTATGTTTTAAAATTTTCTCCTTGTCTTGCTGAATGAGTGCCCAACATTAATTAAGAATCCATTTTTAAAGGGACTTGATGCCTTCTTTGTATGCAGAAGAACCACAATCAAAGGGATTGATCTGCAACTTTCAGTGAATGATTTAATTGGTACATTTTGCGTCCAATGGGAGAGTGACAGGGGGTCATCAGGAAGTAGATGATAATTGTAAGGACCAAGAAAGTGGAATATGTTCTGGGGTTTGATTGTACAATGTAGACTTCATAACTTATATAAGCAAGTGGTATGCAAGTATTGTAGGAAGTTCAAACCAAAATAACTCATTATTATACCAACTTAAAACAAGAGGTTTTTTCTGCCCCTGAGAGGTGGTAAATTTTGAAGGTCAAGGAGTAAGGTCAGAATTCCTACTTGTCGCTTTTGAATCTCAGAATACATGAGGAAGTTTTAGGAAGAAAGCTCCCTTGATTTACTCATTGACATATTATTGTCACATTTAAATGCCAAAAAAAAAGGGAGAGAGATAGATTAGGTTGACCTAATTATATGATGTTGCAATGGTAATGAATGCGCTCTAAGACCAAATTTGAAACATTTACATGAATGACTTGCTATTATTGTGACGCCTTGATTCTTTTCCTATGTTCTTCTGTTACATTGGTTTAGAAGTTTCATCAAAGGGATTGACAGTTATCATTCTGAATGATTCTATTCATTAAATTATTTATTGCTGAAATTTCTTCTTACCATCAATTTATTCTTGTCCATTATCAGTTTTGGCATTAGGAACTTCCTTATGCTTTCTCTTTTAATACTTCATGTTCATTTTAAAGCAATGCGTATTTGAAGGCAGTGGTGAATTGTTCTGTTTCTCATTTTATCAATGCGAATAAGCTCTTTTTGGTATCTTTACCTTCAAATTTACTGCCCTGACTGTAGTATGATGTTTGTATATTTTAATAAGCTATGCCTGTTTTTGTGCTCTTAGGAACAATCAATTTCGGTTGTCATTTCTTCAGTGGCAGATGTGTTACCTCAGGTTTAATCTTGATTCTTGAATCAATGTCATATGTAACCAATATACTTTATTTACACCTTTTGTCCTTTTCTTTGTTTTGCATGAATTGTTGGAAGATAGATATGCTTTTACTGAAAACTATCATTTGTCTAGATGCAGCTATCTTTGTCTGTCACTGTCAGCATTTTTGTCTTCCTAAAGGAATTTTTAACTGAATTTATGTTTACTTGCTTGTTTTAGTTATTTTGAATAGTTACATCACACTGGGGCTATCGTATCTCTTCTTAAGGCACTTTCATTAGGGAATTTGTAATTTTCTATTGCTGTGATTTAGATTTTCTTTCTTTGCAATTCTGTACATTTGCCCTATAGTATAGGCTATATAGCTTGTAGAAATGTAAATAAGTATTTTGTAGTCTTTTAAGTCATGAGAATAAATGGTTGGCATTGAGATTTTCTGTCATCTAGGTCATCTGCTTGCTTGGAAGGACTTAAGTTACTGCTATATTGTGTTAGGACGTGGGTGGCTTAGTTTTCCAACAATAATCTGTCCTCTTTGGCTGGTTTGCTGGTGCACATATACATATGCTAGTTGCATCTCTAGTTAATAATTAAAACTTTTAACTATGGATGGCCGTGCCGATCGGCACCGGGCGTGTCGGTCGACACTTGCCGTGCTGGCGGCGTACTGGCACGTGGCATGAGGGTGCCGCACGTCACCCCTCCTAATAGCATCGTCGCTCACCATTGACCTCATTACTAATTGCCGATCGCCACCCGCCGCTCGCCATGGTCGTCGCTTCCTTGCATGCTCTAGCCCACTCGAGAAAGAAGAGAGATCGAGAGAAAGAGATCCGGATCCGAACCCGCAATTTAAGTTCTCTCTCTCTCTCTCTCTCTCTGTCTCGATCTCTCTTCTCTATCGGGCGGGTTAGGGCACCCGACAAAGTGACGGCCATGGCGAGGGCAGGCGGCGATCGGCGAGTGACGGTGACTACAGAGGCAAAAGTGAGTATCCCTTACCTTTTTTTCTTATTCTCTTACGGCACGGCGGGCAAGTGCCGTGCTGGCCGGTGGTCGGCACGGTTCGTGCCTGTGGCATGGCCATCGTTACTTTTAGCTTCAACGATTGTTGCAAACTCTTAGATTCGGATCATGGATCTTTGAGGCAATCATAAAAATATTCATCTTCCTAAAATGTAATATCAAAGTACAACCTACATTGCATATAGTTTTTATTTTGATTTTGTGCACTCAACATCTCAAGATCCACAACACCTTTCCAGCCTCAATTTCCAGTACCCTAACACAAAACAGACCCTTTTCTCTATAGTGGGTGGACATGATCATGCATTGAGTTTGCTAAATCCTATGGGCTATAATAGAGGCTTATAGAGATAACAATGTGAAGCTATTTGCCATTGATGGTCTAGCTGTGCTAGCCTCTTCTGGAATCTGGAGAAGAGGATTGTGTAATATGTGACATTGGCGTGACTTTGCTGCTGCATTTATTTCATGTTAGGCAACAGATAGTGGTCTTGGAAGTGATAAATGATTGTCAACCAGGTAGGTCTTCTACCTATTCTATAGAGCCTATTGGAACTTGAATACTAGAGGTTTTTGGCCAAATGATGCATGGCATTACCATAAATGAAACATTAAAATACTTGAAAGTATCCAAACACTTTAGTGTTGACTGTTTGGTATTTGGGAAACTTGAATATTACCATCCCGATACCTGCTAGCAACTTCTAATCTATTTTCTGCTAAAGTCATAGTGCACTTATCTGGAGCTTCGACAAGTGTGTCATGCTGTGTTGATTTGTGTCCAAGTTTGCAGAAGACAGATGCTTTAGAAAATCCTGAATCATACATGTTCTGTTGACGTGTTTGTCTCTTCTTTGCCTCAGGCCATTGGAAAAGATTAAGAAGCCATCTTCCCACTGTAGGGAAACCCTGTCCATATTGGTTTATATGCATATTGAATTAAATCACCATCATTAAGGTGTATTATGGAACTTTTTACCAAACCCTGTGCCCCGATCCCCCCACCCCCCAACCCCCCCACCCACACACACAGAAAAAGTAGTATGGAATGAGCTTATCAGCTCAAGGTGAATGGACTCATATTTTCAAATGTTTCCAGTTATTTTTTTCCTCGTGTAAGCCAATGAGTCTAACAAATCTATGAAGAAAGGAAAGGAAAAGAAACAGTTTGCACAGCTACCATTTTTTCAGGAGTACCTTCAATTACATGCCTTTTTGTGAAGTGACTGAAATAAATCCTTGCTCTGCGATTGCTGTGGCCTTTCTATTTAGTAACTTATGTTATTTTCTGCTTCCCATCATTTCTTCCCAAGTCTAATATTCCTAGCCCCAGTTTAGATTTTCATATTTGCTTGTAGAAGTACCTGCTTGAACAGCGTGCAGTTGTTGATGTGGAAGGTGGAAAGCTGTTGAATGAAGATAATGACCTGCGATCTGTAAGTTTATGATAGATCTTACAATTTCGAAGTTAGCAAATAATGTAAAAATTTATTTGCTGAAGTTTTAAGTTTTACTCATTTCTTTGGTTTGTGGATTTGGAAAAATCTTTCTGGTATGATTAATTTATATCCATGTTGTTGGCTAGCCAAGAAAGCTTAAAAGCATGCAACCGAGAAGAAATGATTTCAGCTAGGAATTTGACAAGCAGTCCATGTAGATTCAACCCTTTTTATTGATAATTCCAAGTATACTTATGTGTATTTTTTCTATGTTACTCTATACTGTAAGATTTTTTTACAATTAATTGGTTTCTGAGATTTATGTCAGTCCTTATTGTTTAGTTTAAGAGATGTATACCAAATTAATTGGTATTGTGTTGCTTTGCAGGTCCTGCAATATTTAATGGATGACATATCTGATTTCTTGTCGACGCATTTTGCTAATCCAGAGGATAAAAGTAAGAGCAAACAGAGAGGCTGTGCTGATACCCTTAAGGCATTTACAGACTATATTTCTTTGAGAGAAACTGAGAACTTCCGCTCTCTAAAGCGAGAAAATGACAACTCTGTTACGTTGACTACTATTCATCAGGTCACTGCGATGAGAATAATCACATGCTTTCTTGCTTGTTAATTCTATTATCTTTTCCTTTAAGATATACTTGCATGCTGAGCCAAATTTTCATTTTTGCAGTCAAAGGGTTTAGAATGGGATATTGTTTTCATTGTCAAGGTATGATTCACACTAGAAATGTTATGTTCATGTAATGTTCAATTGCGCTTTTAATTCAAGCTGCTATTAGTTTGCCATTTTATTTTGTCTGCATTACCTCCAAATGGTTGTATAGTTTAGAGAGATTTTGTTTCGTAGTTTGTGTTGTCTGTGGTTGTCACTTCACTATTATACTCGTGCATTTTATTTCTTTCTCACGCTGCTATTAGGAATTTAGTTTTGTTGGTTATGTGCAAATGCAGTGATAGATCATGAGATGGTCTACTTGACATTATTCAAGTTCAGTTTTCTTCCTTCTGATTGCTGGCGTAAGGTTTTGTAGTTCAGAAGCATCAATGCATAATTACCAATTGAACCCTTGCTAATGGATTTGGCCCTTGCTTTAGATCAGTAAAGTTTTACTAGACTCTCCAGATGATGCATTTGGCCCAAGAGAAGATGCATGAAATTGCACTTAAGTGTAGCTGGCAAGGGATCTTTCATTCCATTGTTGGTCTGAAATAGGATTAAAGTTGACATTTGCAGTAGACTTCTGAGTTTCCATTATTTAAATGTCGTAAGTGTTAAATTACCTATTAACCAAAAGCTTAAACTTTGGGGTGTTGCATCAACAAAAGCGTAGTCTACTAGGTAAGGACATGTCATACATTAACACTAAACATCCCAAAGCAAATAATAGAGGACAGAAGGTAAAACGTAACTTGGAATGACATAAATGTTGTCATGTGTTATTGTGCTTAACCCTTTTTAATTGTCTTCTTGAAGTTCTTCAATTTTTGTTAAAGTACATATGACTTTTCAAGGAAAAGTAAAATAATGCTGAGAATTTCTATCCAACAATATAAATTTTTGTGATATTTAATTCTTTGATAATGCTTAATCTGACTGATCTGAGCCTTGTCTGAAGAGATAACTTATACTTGGAGCACATAAAATAATCTATTAGAATGCTGTTATTTCTTTTATACCATTCAGTCTTTTAATGTTTTTCATTTTCTCTGGGGTGATACTTCTTAATATGTATTTGTTACTCTCAAATCTCCAGATAATCAACTATTTTGTGAACATTGCTTCTGTCCTAAGCAGTAAGACTCTAATTGACAAGAAAGGTCTTAGCCTGGCAAATTCTTATTGACAATAACCAAATGTTTCTAAAAGTTGTACATATGTGAGGCATGGAGAACATTGCTTCCATCTATTAATGTTAATATATGTACAAATATGGTTCATCGGATATTATAATTTTGTAGTATCTGCTATAGGTTTGACTGTATATCTCTGAACCAGTTCTTGAATAAAGCATAATTAAACAAGAGAATGAAAAGACATGAATGTCAGAACCACAGAAGGCTGATGGGAGTCGAGGTGCATATCATGCAGATACATGACTTCTGTTTTGGTTTGGATATAGGTTGACATTTTTCATGGCGAAAGAAGACCTATGAATCCAAGGACCCAGTATGTCTTCATAAAAGCACTAAACCTTTCATTTCTTTCATAGCATTCCATTTGGGACTTATTTTGGTTTAGAGAACTATTTATAGCATATTGAAAATGTTTCACCACCACCAACATCACCAGCACCACCATCGTTAAGGGTTAAGAAAGTTTGGCCGTGCTGCAATTCATCTTTAGAATTTTTGGTCGTGTGGTAGTCCATTACATATGCATATATTCTCTCTTTGGATGGCTGCTATAATTGGCTTTGCATTTGATTCACCAGGAACTTCTTTTTGTAATTAAGAAGTATTAATAAATTTCAGGCAAATGACTCTGAAATTCCTTTGTTGCATGAGTACAATGGGAGTGTAAAAGATGGTGAGACCATGCTCGAGGTATGGTTGTGTTATTTCATATTTTTGTTTTCTCTGGCTGCAAAAGGAATCTGCTTATATGCTGCATTTACACGTTTGGCTACAACTTGTAGGAGGAAAGGAGATTACTTTATGTTGCAATGACTCGTGCCCGGAAGAAGTTGTACATTTTATATGTTACTGTGGATTATAATTGGCAGGTATGCCATATTTTAAATGTAATATGCACTATAGATTCTGCTATGTATCTTCTTTACCTTTCCTGATTAAAGCATATTGATTACTAGTTGCTGCAACCTTCACGTTTTCTCAAAGAACTTCCTGTTCACCTTCTGGAGATCCAGGTCAGCGGCATGATTTCACATCTTCCGTTTTAAATTATCCAATTTAGAAAACTTAATTTATCTCAGAAAAGAAGATGTTGCATCATGATTCATCTTTGCTGGTGCGTGGAAGCTTTTCCAGTGTCTCCTTTCAATACAAATTTGTCATCTGAAAATTTTATTTACTTGTATAAAGTTTAACATCTATTAGTACTGGATAACATTTTATTTACTTGTATAAAATTTTATTTATACAATTTTATTTACCGTGGCCCGAACGTATATTATTTACTTGTATAAAGTTTAACATCTATTAGTACTGGATAAAATTGTGATTTATACCACTTTGGCTTTTCAGCTGATTGCACATATGTTATCCCTTTAAATCCAAAGTGAGCATAAAACTTATAAAGTTCTTTCTCCTTACCTGCTGATCTTCTTCTAGGTTTGATGGATGCCTTTCTTTTTCCCAAAATTTTCTTACAGCCAAGGTTTTGGACATCCACTTAGGTTAAAATGAAAGATGGGGCTGTGAGATGCAAGATTATTGTTGGTAATATAATCAGTGAGACTGACACTTCATTTTTCAAAATGAACTTAAAATTCTATCACATATGAAATAAACCAGAGACAGGAAGATATCTCTTGGTCTAACCTAGATTTCTATGACGTGTAAAAGTTAACTAATTTAGATCCTCAAATCTATTAACAAAATAGACACCTGTAGTTATGGTTGGAATTGTTCAGTTAGACTTTTATTACATTATAGTCCTTTTGCACAGTCAATCTGAAAGCTTGTGATTTTGGACAATAATTATACAACAGGATTGTGTTTCATTTTGTTTAATGCTTTGGTGAAGAATAATCCTCATATCCAATTTCATCATCTTTCTATCTTTATCAATATTATTACTAAGAATAATGGATTTTTTTTCTGTTTGGAAGTTTTTTCTAGTTGCATGAGCATGCTTGTTCAGATTATTATCATGAATGGAATTTCTTTTATTGTTCTCACTTTTGAGGTTGCTCCTAGTTGCATGAGCCTAAAGTACAATCAATGAGAATGTAAGACAGATAACTCTACCAAATCTAAGTCTTCCATGCAAGTCTTGGTATTTTCATGTTCCCTGTTGAAACAATAAGAGATCCAAATCTAAAATGGGTTTGGAGAGGAGAGGAAAAGAGTAGAGGATTTTGGTGAAGTATTTCTTCATGAGTGAAAGAGATGGTTCAGCCCTATTTATACAAGATTACTATAAAATAAGATAAATTAAATGATATAAATTCGAATAACTCTAATACCCCCCTCAAACTCAAGGTGGATTATAAACCAAGAGTTTGCTAACTAAATGTTCAAATTGAGGAAGAGGAAGCGACTTCGTGAAGAAGTCGGTAATTTACTCCTCAATGCTGAGGCGATGGAGTGAAATGGTGCCAGCTCGGTACTCCTGGCAAGTATAGTGAATATTGACTTTAATGTGTTTCGTTCTCTCATAGAAAATAGGATTTTTAGCTAACTTTTTAGCACTATTATTGTCGACATGAAGAGGGGTTGGAAGGTATAAGAAAACACCCCTATCACTAAGGAGACGATGAAGCCAAACAACCTCCTTATTCGTCGCACACATGGCATGATACTCTGACTTAGTACAGGAGAGAGACCACATTCTGTTTCTTGCTACGCCAAAAAATCAGAGAGTCTCCTAATAAAATGTAGAAGCCAGTAGTAGACTTTCGATTAAATTTGTCACCAGCATAATCTGCATCGGAATATGCTCGCAGAGCTAAAATAGAAGTCGATAGCATAAAAAGAGAGCGAGTGATAGTGTCACGTATGTATCGAAGAATGAGTATAAGAGCAGCATAATGGGCAAATCGAGAAGCTTACGTGAACTGAGTGATAAGACCAATTGCATGAGAGATTAGGTCGAGTATTGATCAGATAGACGAGTGCCTCAACAAGTTGACGATATCTGGTCGGATCTAGAAGGTGACCATCATCGGGTTGAAGCTTAACATGAGGCTCAACTGGAGTAGCAATAGGATGAGTATCAGTGATGGTGGTGGCACTGAGAATGTTAGTAATATATTTCTACTAAGACAACAAAAGAGCATAAGATGATTGGGCAATTTTGATCCCCAAAAAATATAGAAGAGGACTGAGGTCTTTCATCTCAAACTGATGTTGAAGATGCTGTTGAAGGGAGCGGATATCGACTGAGTCATCTTCAGTGATAATCATATCAACATATAGAAGAAGAATGACTTGCCCTTGAGTAGAAGATCGTTGAAACATAGATGGCTCAGAGGGGCTCTCTCGAAATTCATAGTCTGTGAGAATACTACGAAATCGATCAAACTAGGCACGAAAGTCTTGCTTAAGTTTATAGATAGCTCGTCGCAGATGATAAATGTGACTTGGAGGAAGAGGGAAACCAAGTGAGGGTCCATGTATACCTCCTTATCAAGAAGACTATAAAGAAACACATTCTTTACATCCATTTGATATAATGGCCACTGGCGTTTGGAAGCAACGACAAGAAGAGTGCGGACAGAAGTCATTCGGGCCATTAGAGCAAAGGTTTCATCATAGTCTATCCCGTATTCTTAAGTAAAGTCTTGAGCAACTAGACGCGCTTTGTACCTGGCAATAGATTCATCAGGTCGATACTTCACCTTGAAGATCCATTTGCAGCTGACAAGCACGATGTTTGGTGGGCAAAGGACAACATTCTAAGTATGCATCTGTTGAAGGGACAGAGTATGCATCTGCTGAAGGGACAGAAGCTCATTTCTCATGGCCTGCTGTCACTCTGCAACCTGGATGGCCTCACGATATGACCTGGGTTGAGGAGTGGAGTAGATGGTTGCAAGAAATGTGTGAAATTGGAGAGAGTATATAGCGAAAGACATTAGAAAACCATACCAGTCAGGAGGGCGACGCTCACGCTCTGGATAACGACGGTTAGGTGCAGGAATCGTCACAGTAGAGGATGAGACTGTCGGAGGAATACTACTAGTGAAGGGAGGCTTAGCTGTATCGATCCTGATCCTTTTAGCTTGTAGACGGGTTCTGCACAACATAAGTAGACGAGAAAGATATAGTATAACTAGAGTCAGAAAGCTGAGTAATAGAAATAAGACTCATAGTTAGGCCAGGAACAAGCCAGACATCAGATAAGGTAAGACGACTAGTAGGATTCTCTGATGGGATGATGTGACCAATGTGAGAGATAGGATAATGGGCCCCATGAGCTGTGTGAACATGAGGAAAAGCGAGTGGGGCAAGTGTGAGGCTAGTAAAAATGGAGAAGTCATATGATGTGAGGCACCTGAGTAAAAAATCTAGGGTTTAGTCATGCCAGAGGCAGAAGTGGAGGCGCCAGTGAAGCTAAAAGCTCCATGAATGAGCTGAATCTGTTGGAGCTGCGCACTATTGAAAGGTGGGATTAGTGGAGTGAAGAGATGGATTGGTGCTTGGATCAGCAGTTGAGAAAGACAAGTGAAGGTGCTTGTCCTTGATCTCCTTTGTTAGAACGAGCAATAAGCTTAGGATGAAGTTGATAGTAGTGAGCAGCAAGATGATCAGGACAGCCACAATGAGTGAACATAGGTCGTGATGAGTGATGCTCTCGTCCTGACACATAAGTGACATGAGCAGTAGTAGAAATGTTAGGTTGGACTAGCATAGGGGCAGGTGTAGCACCAAGGACACTCTTTATGGCGACACGGGGCTGTGTAGGTGTAATCTGTTGAGAGGGCAAGAGACGCTGTCGAAACTTCTTAGTGAGGTACCAAAACCTCCAAATACACGTGTATATCGTGTGGGTAAATCCCTCCACGCGGTGCATCACAATATCTGTCAGTAATAAGTTTTCACAAGGCACATAGCAATATAGGTTCACACCATAAATAATCTCAAATAAATATGAGTCTAGATACCAGTTCTACAGGCCACAACAAGCCTTTAAAATACACATCCAAAATACAACTCTAAAGTCCAAAATATAACGTCAATCATAACACTCTCGTATGGGTTAATACAATTGATAGACATAGACATAATCGAAATAAAAAGGCAGCTACTCCTCGCTACCCGCACATGCTTTCTTTAGCTCTAAAATGATGCCACTAAGAGGTAGTGAGCACACAGCTTCGTGAGTAGAATCCATACAACCTATAACAATAAAATCACAAGTGTATATTCAATACATGCTTATAGTTGCTAGCAATAATAATACGTTTGTTTAAATGACTTATCATGAGTTAATTAATGCAATCAATAAAGTCTACATGTCACTATCCTGGAACATGTCAACTCCTAATCATATCAGGATAAGTCCATACAGATATAAAGCTTGATATAATCTTTAATTCATATAAATCTCAATCATAGTGTTTACATGTTATGTTTAGCAATAAAAGAGTAGTTTAGTCATTTCATGCTCACCAAGGTATTAATTATGTTTTATCAAAGCTCATCGAGCTATTCACCACACAGTGTAGATATTCTCAAAAAAAAATCATTCATCACATAATTATCTATCATCTTATACATTAAGGGATATATACACATCTAGTGGTAATGCCACCAAAACATGCATGGCGACACTACATGTGATAGGTTGTCTGTGGTTATCAAACTAAGGATCTCGGTCGTGGGCCCATATCTCACTCTAAATTATCACTGCCCTCAGCGAGAGAATCGGGAGCCCTTGGCTCATTAATGGACGCCCTAACCTTACGTCGTCAGGTGTCGTTAGAGATATATCTCCGCCTCATAATTATGTTCTATCATCATAATCTAATTTTGACTATGCAATATAATTACCTGAATTCCACACAGGCTCTCGACCTCAGTTATAATTCGCTAATAGTATAATCATATATGATACACTCTACTTTTAACCTCGGGTTGAGTGAGTAG
The DNA here is from genome assembly GCF_048772165.1 of Typha angustifolia. Classification (NCBI taxonomy): domain Eukaryota; kingdom Viridiplantae; phylum Streptophyta; class Magnoliopsida; order Poales; family Typhaceae; genus Typha; species Typha angustifolia. Next base: position 3,603,313 of record NC_133246.1, on the reverse strand, counting down.
GGGCACTGCCTAGTCAGAATTTAACTACTAATAATAGGTGGAAGTGGTGCAGTGTATGTGAGTGTATAAGGCATGTCATAGTTATCATGATCGTTATATTTTATATTCACAAAAGATATTTATGCAAAAGTTTATCATACAGGATATATGTAAAGCATCGTTACACTAATGTATATGCTAACATTAACATTCTCATAATATTATGATGAGTAAACTATCAATAACTGCACATGTCAAGATATATTATGTTACACTAGATGCATGTATTAATGCTAACATTTTCTACAGCATCATGGAAGGTTATAGTAGCTATAACTACATTATTCTAGACTTGTATAACCTCTACTTGCCTGAAGGTATCCAAAGTACTTTAGTTTTCCTCAGCTAGCCGGCTTTTTCGAAATCCCAAAATATTCCTGAAGTAGTGTCGAACTTAATGCCTTCCAATTCTAAATTCTACTAGAAATTCACGAATGAATGAATAGAATTAATTACCTTATTAGAGGATTTAGGTTTAGGCATATACATAAGTCATGGGTCTTCTAAGGTGAGTTATATGTCATCGTAAAATTCACACTATTTAAATAATAATAAATTATCTTTAGCGGAGTGATTAGGCTAATTAATCAGGTGGAATAAAGAAATGAGGCTATATGGTCCAAATAGCCCCAAAAAGGCTAGGTTGGGGGTGTTGGGTTAGGCTCAAGCCTAATCCAATAGGCATGGGGGGCCTTGGTGGGTTGCAGTCCAACTGCAGTTCACAAGGTTGGTTGAGGTGGGCTGGGGGTCTAATCACAGCCCATCAAGGTTTGATTGGTGGGCTACAGTCTGCAAATCACCCAAATTTTTGGGTTAGTGGGACCGCAGCCCACTAAAGGCCTGGGGTTGGTGGGTTATGGCTTGTAGCCTACCCAAATTAGGATTGGTGGGCTGTGGCTTGTAGCCCATCAACGCTCATCTCTCCAAATTTCCTTCGAAGGAGGGAGACAGAGGGGAAGAGAAGGAGGGAGACAGAGGGGAAGAGAAGGAGGGTCGGCGGCCAGTGATCCTTGACGGGGGGGGGATGGCTGGTCGGAGGGAAGGAAAAGAGGAGGAGAGAGAGATGCGACGACGCAACCACGAGGCTAAGAGGGGTAAGGCACATCAAAAGAAAAAAAAACAACAAAAAGAAAAAGATTTATTGAGGGGTTGCGCGGTTGGCTTCGTCGGTTGTTGGCTCCGGGGCTTCGTCTTCGGTGTTGGCAACCCGAGGGAGAGAGAGAGGTAGCGGGGTGGAGAAGAAATAGGGGGCTGGGGATGGTTGCGTGCACATCAAGAGAAGAGGAAGAAGAAAAAGGAGAATAAGTGGACGGGGGTGGCAGGGGCACTAGGACGCACGTACGCGCTTGGCGGGTGCACGGGTCCCTCCTATCTGGCGCCATGAGTGTCGTGGTGAAGTTGAAAGCGACGCATTAGACTCGATTGAACAAATCGACGACGAGATGGGTCTAGATAGCCTGTGCAGAGGAAAAGGTCTGGAGCTGAGGTTAAAATGATCGATGAACCTGTAGAATAAGGTATGTGTAGACCTCTATGTCACGTAGGACCCACACATTATACTCTGGAAACCAAACCTCGGATTGAACAATCTTGAGTGTGTTAGACTCAGAAGAAGTCACAATAGTAGTTTGGATGATAATGTGAGGGGGAGCACACCCCGGAGAGATGCTGTCGTTGTGCCTAAGAAGACGTCGCCCATGAAGGACGATCTCAATGGAAGAGGCCTATGTTATCCAGTCCCGTTGAGTGACAAGAAGAAATTTGGCTAGTGATACACTCTCACGATTGACCAGGACATAAGACACCATTGGAAGGGATGAAAATCTATCACACCTTGAGGGCGATTCAAGATTTTACCACTCAGGCCTTTCGTCGAACAGTTGGAGTGCGGAAAGATTAATCTCAATTTGCAGTCAAGCAGTTGCCTTATTTCCACTGTTTGGATGAATGGAAGCAAGAAGCGTAGCCTTCATTCACAGAGCTTGAGTGAGTGGGAGGAGATGGTCAGACGAGCAACAACCCAGCCATTGATGGGTGGCTTTGCTGACAGCAAATGGAGATCAATGATGATTTCTTTGCTAGTGGTGGCTCTATGATATGAGCTGGGAGAGCGCACCAACAAATGGAGCTTGAGCTCACTACTGCAAGATTGGAACTTGCGGCGATGACTATGTGATCCGAGCTCTTGGCGGTGAAGTCATCGACGGCAATAGCAAGCTTTTGGTTGAAGTCGAGCTCAAGAAAGGTGACCGGTGAAGGCCACCTTTTCTTCAACGGGAGAGCTCGAGTTGCGAAATCAGGCTTGCTGGTGAAGGAAGGAGGCAGCTGAGAGAGCTCACTGGTGGCAGCAAAATATTTTGGTTGAACCCGAGCTCAAGGAAGCCAACCAGTGAAGAAGAAGGAGTTGCCTCTCCAGCGGCAACCTCCTTGATTGGAATGGGCAGCGATGATAGGCAGCGCAACGGGCAGCGATTAATTCCTCCGTTGAGGAAGAGGAAGAAAAAAAAATTGATGCTCGCTTGGAACGATGAAGTCCAAGGGCAGCTGAAGAAAAAGACTTACAGATTGGTGAGCTTTGATACCATAAAACAATAAGAGATCCAAACCTAGAATGGGTTTGATGAGAGGAGAGGAAAAGAGTAGAGAATTTTGGTGAAGTATTTTTTCATGAGTGAAAGAGAGGGCTCAACCCTATTTATACAAGATCACTATAAAATAAGATAAATTAAATGATATAAATTCTAATAACTCTAATATTTGTCTCATCTAAATTTGGCAGTTGTTGCTTACTTAAGAATTGGCATTAGACTAGAACCGATTGTCACTTGTAATTATTTCAGTAGGTTTTGCAAATTGAGTCATGCGGTAGTTGACTTGCTTTACTTAATTTTATCGTGCATGTGGAAATTTATTCCCAATATAATGATGTAAAGGGTCTAGAATAATTGATATTTCTTTTGTGTTGTACTGTAGTATCATATGACATCAACCTTCCAAAATTTGGTGCCATGTTGATATCCACAGCAAAATTTGACAGTAGAGGGAGTGACCTCAAAATCCATATAGCTATTGGTGGGTAAGGTAATCTACCTTTTTGGTTGTAGTTTAGGTTCATGTGATTAGGAGTAACACTCCAAAACTCTAGGCATGGGGATTGTCTAGATGAGTGAGAAAAATGACAAATTTTGACTAGTCTTCTCCGAAATAACTAAGCAGAAGAGACAAATGGAAATTTGTCTATATACATGTATAAGTATGTCAATTAAGGAGGAGATGGATCTCTCAGTTTACTTGATTATTCGCCTCACAGTTTCTTCTCGTCTGCTATATCTTAGGATCCAAAAGATATCTGCTCATTTTTTGAACCTTTTCCCTTTGACTCCTAAATTCTTATAGGGTGGCTTAAGTGACCTTCCTTATAATTTTTAGTTTAGTTTGGCATCAAGAAGAGGCATATAGAAGTTGCATACTGATGTATATGCTTCATGCTAATTACAACATTTTGTAGGGCACGGAACCTTATGAAGAAATAGGGCGACTGACAGAGACAAGAACCCTTCATCACAGTAATTCTGGATGTGAACCGTCAGTTGGAAAGCCTATTTTTGAAAACAATGAGTGTTCAGGTTTTCCTACAGAATTGGCTCAAATGCCTCCTGCGAATGGTTTTTTGAAGAGGTTAGTAGTAATTGTTGGCTTATTGCTTGTGGTGTATGCTAAGGAAGTGATGATGTAAGTATTGGTTACACCAAGGTCTCTCATGAGTCATGACTCTTCGTCTTTTACAGGTTCAGTACAGATGATAGATCTATTGTATCTCATCTGTTCCATCATTGGGCAAAAAAGAAGGCATTTCAGCTTCCAAAGCGTTTGCTAGATAAGGTACTTTTTATTGAAAAAAAAAAATCAGTGTAGAAATTAATGGGAACCATGAACATAATGTGCTTTTCTCAAGGTTACAGTGCAAGAGATTTTAATGAAAATCATTTGAGGAATACTCTATATGCACACTTAACTTTATGGTTTAATTCATTCCAGGCACTGCATAACCACACATTTTTTATGGGCAATTTTAAATGAACATTATCGATAAAGGGCCTAAATTATATGGTTATTAGCCTAGATGGTTTAGAGAAAATGATGGTAAAGATTGATTATTGCAGATGACAGTAGCTTTCCATTGTCTTTGCCATGTGAAATCTGTTTGACTAGCTATCACATTTGACTTTTTGTGAACAAAGGATTTTTGAGTTTGGTGTCAATATAGAAAGTTTTGCTACTTGCTAGTACTAATTTTGGAGCAGTATTGGTAACTCAGCCGCAATTTATTCTAGTAAACTTTTGTTGCAAGTTCCAACATGCAGGTCCAGAACGTTATATGATTATGTTAGATATTTCATAGTTCTACTTGGAATTCGTTTGTGATGACTGTGATGATTAAACTGTGATGGACAGCAAAGCTGTAGCATTTTTACTTTATTACATGATATGATTTAAAATATAGGGTTTAACGAATCCTGGTAATATATAATGTAAATCATGGCTCCATTTCTTATCTGTGGTTGCAGGTTGGCTTTGCAATTGATGAGCGTCTAAGGAGCAAATCGTACAAACGCAAGGTTTTCCTTTTCCAGAAGCTATATTTTCTTTTTATAAGTGATTTTGATACTCCCCATGCTATGGACATAATAGTTGCATTTGTATGCCATTTACATATATATTTTGTTCAAATATGTATACAAATGTATCCAAAAAGGCTTAATATTCTATCTTCCATCCTCTGTCTATTCCTAGTGACCAATTGTTCATCCTTCCCATATCCTCTTCCCCATCTTTATTCCAAACCTCTTTACCACCTTGCTTGAATACTAAGGGTAGAGATTAATTAAGCAGTTGTGAGACGAGAGGTGAAAGAAAGGAGGATAGAACAGTAAAGAACAAGAAGAGGTCTGTATTCTGGAAAAGTGATTAACTAATTTGTACGAATGGGATGCAAATATGCAATTCCTTTTTGTGCTATTTGGTACTAAAACCTAAATAAATGTCTACATCTCGTACTGATAATATACTGCAGTTCTCCTGGAGCTGCCATGGCAAATTCTGTTTTATATGACAGACATCTTTAAATAAATTTAACCATAATTCAAGTGTCAGAAAAACAGTTATAGTAGGATTCTTGAAGGTCATAGAAGAAGTTTGACTCTCTTTTTCTTTGCAGTACCAGAACGATGAGACTGCTGGGTTTGCTATTCTTCATTTCTTCACATTTCAATGACTTGTCTCTATCTCATCTTCCTGCTGCATTTAAAGCTGAACAATCTGAAAATCTTCTTCTCAGGAAGTTCTATCTAGCCTCAAATCATGTTTGGGTGGTGATGAAGCCTTTTGTTATGCACAATACGTGAGTTGACATAAACAGAGATTTTCATAAGCAAGCCAAATCATGTTTTACTCATGGGATTGGCCAACTGCACATTGCAGGTTATTAGGTGGGAGCAGATTCCTATTGATAAGCGTGCTTATTTGATTAGAGAAAGACAGGTCTGTTATTGTATTTTACTTTTTAATAAATAACTGTTTATAATTTCTTCTATCCTATTAAATAATGAAACGAGGTGCCAATTTCTTCTAACTGAATTCACAACTGTAACCTCAATATACTCTTACTAGTTCATGCGCATATTTTATCCTGTATTTTCTAACCTAGTACTGCAGTCATCTACTTCAGTTTTCTGATTAATGACATTCTACATAGGCCATTAATCCCTGTTCCTCAACTGTTGTGCTGATGTGCAGAATACTCTGAAATTAAATTGTAGCATGTATTGGAAAACTATTCAGTTAATTGCAGAATTAACGAACGGCTCTAATCTCACTACTTTCTTAGCTGAGAATTTTCTCAATACATGATATGACATATGTTAAATACATCAAATTTGTCTTAAATTTCCAGAGCATCATCATGCAGTAAATGTTAATAAGCTCTTTTTTTTTTCAGGAACATTTCCAGAAGCAGAGAATTGAGAACTCAATGAGTTCATCAGAGGCTACACCTAAACAGGTTGTATGTCAGCTAGTTCTCGTTTATCATGTTTTCCTGTTGTATCAAGTGAAAGCTTGATTCTTTCTCCCCGAACTTCAGAGTGCTAACACAACTATCTCATTCATGCAAAAATATCAGTATTCTATTTTTCGAGTATTTCTCTCCATTAAGGGTATTTTTATCCTTTTTTTATATTAAATTATTCAGATTTAATTTGAAAATTAACCGGGAGGGTATATATATGTGCGTGTGCGCAAATAACATATGTTTTGAGAATGTAAATATCAACTTTCCAGAGGTATACACGAAAAAGAACCCCTCTTATTTACATGTGAATTTCTTTCATTACAAGGATCCAGTTACTTATGATGAATTTAATGAGACCAACTGAATGGTAGAGTAATAGAAGGCTTTGCCTTGTTGCTGGCCTCTTTTCCACCTCTGTACCTTGCTTTCAATAGTCATATTAAAGTTAAACTGCAACTCCTTTCCGATAAAGGTTAGGCCGTTATAGCCTAATTCAGTTGATTTTATTATTTTAAGAGCTAACAGTCCTATTGATTTTGTTTTGCTCCCACTAAACATTTTTCTTGCTTTGATTGTTATCCACAGATTGCATATCTTCGGAATCTGGGGTGCACTATCACACCTAATTCACGCCTTCATGCATCACATCTGATAGAGCAGTACAAGTCCTTGTGAGATAAGAGGATGACTTGAAGATTATAATATGTTTGTTCTAAATCATTTAAGATAATTTAACCATAAAACTATGGTGAGAAAAAAAAAATAATCTTGTTTCATTTGAAAGATTGATTGGCATCAAGATTAGTGATCGATATGTTATATCTTGTACCATTGAACAAGAAATATTTAAGAATATGCCAACTTTTCTCCTTTCCAAACATTCTCTAATATTGATTATCTTGTACAACTTGGGCCGTTCTGTTTCAATCCATTTGGAGGCACGGTCCAATGTGCATTAGTGCATCAATTGCGTCCATCACTTAAAAGGATCAAGGCAAGAATTAGAATTGCAGCAAGACGGAACCAGATTGAGGTCTGGATAGAAATCAGGCCTGTGCTTCAATAGTGTTCCAAAAGGAGACCTTCCTGGGCATGGAAATGAAATTAAGAACCATAACCATCTGGAGTTCATCTATTTCCAACCAATATTGATATAGGAATTGTTTTCTGTAAGCATCTGTAATGCCGATGCACACACACCTGACAAGTTCTTTGTAGTAAATCTCAATTCATGGTGCTCCCTTACATGTATCATAGTACCAATCTGGTGATGCAGCACTTGTGTTTTTATTGGCAATGTATACAAAGTCTGCAAGTCCATCTCTCCACCATCCTTAACTATCTTACAACTCTTGCCAAGCTTTACAAGAAAGAAACCACTGAGAGCCAGTTTAGGGGCAAATCTAATATTAGCTAACTTATAAGTCAGCGCAGTCATGATCCAAGGGAAGCAAAAATATAGGAGAGCAACAAACTATGAATTCAAACTGCTGAAATCTCATTTATGTCAATGTTGTTAAGGCACAATGAGCTGCTTTCGAACTATTCCCCCCCATGGGGGGTGCATAGGCTGCTAGTTGCTGAATCTGGAAGATTGGTAGTTGGAGGGGCTTCCCTCCATTTCTGCTACTCCACTCTCTGCAGGGGAGTTGTTTGTGGCTGATTTCTCTTTTGGAGGATGGTAGAGAAGTTCTGCTTCTGGGAATGATCCATTGCAAGGAACATCGACCAATAGGTTGTGATCAGAACTATCATCAGTATATTGGACCAGCACAGATCTCCTATCTGGAGAAGAAGCTAAAAAGTTCCTTGGATTGAAGCAAGCTCCATCACTGTCAACAAAATCATCAGTGTCAACGACAAATCTGGTCGCTGCATTACTAGATTTCGATTGATCAGAACTTTCCAATGGAGGATCCATGTTGCTCCTAGATTTGCAAACTTTTTTAGGGCTTCTCATGGTGCCTTTCAGCTCTGAAGTTCAGGATATGTAATGAATCAGCTTATGGCCCGTAACCATAATCATGCACTTCCACAAATCATTTTTTTAACATAAAAAAGAGATAACTGCATGTGTAAACATCTCATTAAATTTTGAAGTAAAACTTTTGGCAAACTATGCAAATTGTTTCACAGAAAGACCAGATATTCTATTGAATGAAATTGTAAAACAAGAAAATATATTTCCAATAAAGTGAACAGTATCAGAAGATACCTTTGCAATCTTCTATCATATAGCATTATGATAATAAAGGGTGTTGGAAGTTCCCCTTGGATAGTTGAAAGTCTAGATGGTACTCCAACTGGAAAAAAGTGTGTAGAAACCTAGATAAAGTGGCTTACTAGCTTGTTGCCTATAGATGAGCAATTTGCATATTTTGAAGAAAATATAGCTGCAACTTTGCACGGGACTTATTATTATCTCTGATTATGCAAAATGTTGTCTTTTTTTCAGTTACATGTAAAGGTTGATACCGCAATAGTGAGAGTATATTAATCTTCATAACAAACTTTAAGTGTGCTTGTTAGGTCTCTTAGTTTTGCAATCATATTGCATTTGAAGGCTACAACCATGACTTCCTCTTGAGGTTCCTGCAGAGTAAAAACTCTGATTTGATGGATCTGACATCAAGATGAGTTTTCCAGAAGAATTGTTGACGTTTGTTTGTTTAGTGTGGAAATTAACTGAGGAAAGAGAATAATAAATAATTAAATTGATACACGCAGATTCACAAGCATCACCGAATGATGGTCTTATGCAATTGCTCTTCAATCATGAAAATCTGCAGTTCGTACACAAACCAGTATGATCAGCGGCTCTTCATTAAGTGTATATGGATTCAATAGACAGTCCACTTCCTAGTATATAAATTCCACAAAAGTAGGACATTTGTCCAGGAAAAGATTTCGGATGCAAAAGAAGGAGATGCACGAGTACTGTAGTGGTTTGAGGCACTAACCTGTATCGGTGCAACTTCGGCTATCATGAGGCCTCTTGAGGGATGCTAATTTTGAATTTGCAAGCAAATTTGGCCTAGTGAACATTTCCTTTCCTCCCGTCTTTTTATGGGTTTTGCCCTAAAAGAGATACAAGCAAAGATAACAAATTTGGATGTCCATACATACAGCTTAAAACGAGAAATTGTTCATATAGCAGGAAATAAATCTACACCTAAGAAGTATAGACTAAGCTTCTATCCCTATATATACTAGGTTGTAATCTTTTCATACCTCCAGCTGTTTATAGCACTCCACCCACTTAGACTTTAATGGATCAAGCAATACTAGACTCTTTAAAGCTCTACATTCTTCAGTGTTTGCTTCTGAAAAGGAGAGATCGAAAACTCCCTCTTGAAGAAGCTTTTGATAGCAATGTAAAGCTTCCAGATATTGGGAAGTGCTAAACATACTTCTAAGGCTGCAGATGTAACATGATAAGTTTATAAGTAACGACATAGTATTTCATCTACTGAAAGACAGGAGTGCACTTGCAAACCTTTCAGGAGGTTTTGTATCTGTAGGAGGAAGATACTTAAGCAACTGTTCTTGTTCCTCACGTGTTAAATAATTAATAAAATTCCCGAAGTTAATAACATCCTACAAACATGAATAAGAGGATGTAAGCTCAAGTGCATAGGCACATTAATGAAATGTCTTACGGTTAATAGATACCCAACCAAATCTGTAAATGAGAAGTTATATTGAAAAGACTGAAACCTTGAAAAAAATGTGAAGCATGCTAAACTTACAGCTAAATCTAGTAATTTTAATGGTGAACCAGCATTTTGAAGAATCTGTATCTTTTCATGATGTTTATCCCTGCAAGAAAGTGACAAGCTAAGCCATGCAGAACAATCTAAGTAAAGACTTTCTCTGAAGGATAATCCTTTAACATATACAAGTTATAGCCAAGAAAAAGAATTAACTTCAGTCATGTGTACTCTTTTTATATTGCTATAGTGAATGTCTAAGAGCACCTTTTTGAATTATCTTGAGCCACTTGTGCTGGACACTTCTTAAATTTCTCGGTGTTGATATTTGATAGCCTTGTTCCTTTTCTTTCACTATGTACAGGAAAAGGTGCTGACCCTGAGTAGGCCTCATTACTAAAAGACGATTGATGATCTAGGGGAATTGAGCTTGCTTCTGATTCTTCCTCCAACAATTTAGAACTTGGATGTCTTATGAGATAACTTCCATAGCCTGTCTCAAAAGAACCTGCTGGAGTTTCACTTTGATAAAGCAGGTCTTCGTTTGAGGATCCTGAAAGGTAAGATGACTGTTGTTCATGCATTATCGAGTAGAGATCCTGTGTGAGCTTTTCAACATGAGAAGGCTTAGGATGAGCGATGCATGTCCTCTTTTTGGATGGCACTAGTGAATCCCAAACATTGGACTGTGCTGAACCTGGAAAAGAAAGATATAAGAAGATTAGATAGAGACGAGACACATGATATCACGTACAGGCACAACAGCACCTCAGGATAGCCAGCAACTTCCGGGCAAAACATAAATTCATGAAAGGAAAAATTCTATTTGTTAAGCCAGACAGTAACAAGCTTCAAAACATTTGGTCTACAGTTAGTTCTATTTGTTAACCAAGGAGTTCTTGTTATAATTGTAATGACATAATTAGAAGTCTTTCATGCTGAACAATATCGTCAGTCAAATAAAAGGCTGCTTCAAAAGAAAAGAATCAAGACTCCAGAATAAATAACGGTGTCAGATGCTGGATAGCATATAGGAGGCTTGAGTACGCCTATAAGTCATCATGTAGTTGAAATTGATTAGTTTTAAGAACTTTATGTGTGCTGCAATCAAGCTAGTTGAGTAAAAGAAAGATCACTTTGCCTCATTCAATCCAACAAGTTTAAAAGCAAGTATGCTCAAGTTCAGGAAATAATTTAGTTATGAATAAACAAACAAATTACATACGTTTGCAACTTTAATTACAAGAGGTTCTTATAGAAACAACAACCAACCCATCTTAATTCCACACAGAATGCAAGGGCAGCAAACAACCTTATAAAATGGCATAATGTCTTTAAAATTCCACACAGAATGCAAAAGTACTAGGATTTATGGATATAGTCAATGACTACATAATAATAGTCTGAAGAGACATGTTGACAGTGTGATTCTGAAATTCCTATTCCAAGTTCAACAAACTCTCCTGTGACATTATATCTTTGAAATGTACCTGCTAGCATTTGCATCCCTCAACTAGGATCCTTGTCCGAGAAAACAATGTAAGATAAATATCATCTATTTGCTAAGGTACATCAAGATTATTTGTGGACAAGAAAGATATATAACCTGTCAAATCACTTGCATCAGCAGTGCCAAAATGTCCACAACTCTCTGAATATGATATTGCTGATCCAGAACTAGATCGATTGCTAGTATCACCCTCAACAATCTTTCGGAAGTTTTGATCACAGAATGGCATTTCACGCTCATTTTCCAGTATAGCATTATTCTGCTTCTTCTTGGGCAACTTCTGTTCCTTGGGCTTGAATGAGATACCTTTAACTTTAGTAACATTTATTTCTTCAGAATCTATAGCTTCCCGAGCATGTATTGGAGTGTAGTTTGTCAGGGAACCCTTAGTTCTCCACCTTGAACCACATGCATTGCATAACACAGGCTTTTCCGGTGGTCCGTTCCGCCAAAGAGGAGTACCTGTTGCATAAATTATCTTCAACATCGGATGGTTCATAATTGTGGAAAATTCACTAGTCAAGAGTCGATGTCATTGAAGAAATGAAGAGCATGGTGGTATAGTTATATCATGATCTTGGTTCCAAAATATCAAATGCAGATTAGAAGTCCTGTTTGAAGATCAAGTAGATTGCAGATTTTATTGGTATGTGATTAGGAGTTACTAATCACACATGTAGGTAATTGAGAAAGAGAGACAGATCTCATTGGGTACTACAGGTAGATTTAAGCTACATTCTTTAATTCTAAGACTTAAAAGAGTTGCAGAAATGACTTTCTTTAAAGCAATAAAATGGTGCCATAAATCTCAAGAAATACAAACGGGAAAAAGGTCCTAAATATTGAGAAATCCAGTGATGAAAAAAATTAAAGAAAAGATTGAATGTTTTAGATTGTAATAACTAACTTCAAACATCACCACAGAACCTTTTTTGAGATTAATAACAAATCTTATACACTCATTAATTCCATCACGGTTTATATCCATGAGATGCAGTCATAAGTTGTATATGATGGTACCTTTTAGATGCAAAGTTGATTGACGCTAAGATAAACATATGTACTTGATAAAATTAATTGTATTGAGACCAAGAAAAAATATAGTCAAATGCATTATAGAGAATGAACCAACTAGTATCATTTCATAGTGAGAATAAGCAACCAACTGAAGAAATTGATAGCTGCATCTAACAAAAGTAGGATATTTGTGGCAGAGTGGCATGAAAATTCTTGTGCTGAAACACACATTAAGTCAACTATCTTAAACAATTGGATTTTTAATCAAGAAAACGGCAAGTCAGAAACAAGTTATTCCAGTTAAAGAAAATGGAACATATCTGTAATTAGTAGTATCAGTATTCCTGATTTTCCTTTGTTTTGACAAGTAATCATTTGCCACTTTTGCAAATAATATACTTCAAAGAAGAAAGTGTCATTTGAGTATAGGAAGATATAGGGTTGATTTATGGGTCTTAAATACATATAGAATGAATTTTAGTCTTAAAACACTAAAGAATACTGCATATCTGAACAAGAACCAGAAAGCACAAAACGAGAAACAATTCAGAAAACAAGAAACCATAGTCCGCTAGTTTCAGGCAAGATTTATCACAAACACCTGCATGGCCAGATGCATTACTCATTTCATCTCAGTAATTTGAAGGCATGCAACTATGCAAGTGCCTAAATGGAAAAGGGAAGAACTAATACAAAAAGAAGCATCTCAAAACAATTTTAATCAGATGAAAGTCCTCTCATAAAAGGGAGATAAAACCAATGAAACAGAGAAGCATAGAAAAAAAAAAATCGAAATAGTAAGAAAATATTCATCAGAAACACAAATAATAGCTCACTTGTAACTCCACAATGACGGCAAGGCCCATGCTTTCCCATGTCTATCTATCTCCTTCCTCCCCTCACTCCTCCTTAACCCCCCAAGAGTTAAAATTATCAGAAAGGGAGATAAAAAGATTCGTTCTTCATACAGCATATATCTTAGCAAAACTAGCAATAGTTCTATATCCTTGTAGCCAACTTCTTCTAAAGGTGTTCTCGCAGTGAGAACAGCAGATAAACTCAACACAAGTCCTTGGTGGATCCTATTCCTCCTCCTCCTCTCCTTCTCTTCTCCTATCAGTCTCAGTCTCTCAGACCCAAAAAGAGAGAAGAGAAGAGAAGAAAGAAGGCCAAGTGGGGCAGAAGAAAAAGAAGACAGAGATGTAGATGTAGAGAAGAATGCACCCAAGAAAAGGAAGAAAAATTTAGAGGGTCAGATGGGTTTCTTTGTTGGAATTATACAATCCAATGGAAGGGAGAAGGCTGCTGGGAATCAAATTAATGGTCAGGGAAAAAGGAGAGGAGGTGAAGAGGTGGGAGATTAAAAAAAAAAAAAAAGGATTTTTTTCCCTATTTGTATTTGTATGACCTCAGGTTATGGGCTGCAACATTCATTCATATTATCATATACATGAGTTTGAGGGAATGAGCAATTATATTTATTTATTTATTTATTTTATTCTATTCCTCCTTGTTAAAGAGAAGAGATTAACAAAGGGGGATTTTTTCTTTCTTTCCATTTCACATCCTACATTAAATATTTAATCCCAATTTACACACTCTTACATTCATATCCTGCTGACCTTTTTGTAATTTTTTTTAAGAGAAAATCTTTAGGCATAGATTTCATTCACTCATCTAATAAACTGATGAGATACAAAAATTAAACATCCCAAAGAAAATAAGACCATCCTGCAGACCTTGGACTTTTTTGTGATAGCATTCAAGAAATTTTTCAAGGATAAAATAGATTAAGGTAACCATGATTAATTATCTCCTAACAGGTGCTATGCATTTTAATTGGATTTATTTAATATGGAATGGTGGTGTTCTCTTGAAACTGTGGATTAATAATACAATGAATGTCCTGGTAATTAAAGATTGCATTACCAAATCTTGATCACTACATCATAATAAATGCAAAATAATATTCTCTGTATATTGAATGATTTAAGAAGATTTTTTTTTTAATCCTACTGTAGTATATATCTCCTTAGAAGATTTGAAAGTTAGGAAGTTCATCCATATATATATATATATATATATAATATTCTCCTTTATGACACTGATAAAGTTGACCGTAGTTATTGAACTTTAATACAATTAATTCTCTTGCACTAGAAGGCAAAGGTGGAGGATCATTTTTATTCAAAGTTCCTCATTCAATTTCCATTATATCCCAAATTATTTCTTTTTTCCTTCTCTTTCAGTAGTCTTAAAACATTATAATTGCTATTATATTCTTTAAAATGTTACAATTGCCATTAGGGTTATTTTTTATCTAGTATTTAAAAAATACTACATATATGTTAATAATTATAATACCTTTATTTCTTGAACTTTGGAGGGAAAATATTAATATTAATTTTTCTTGCGTAAAATATATTTTTTATTATACGGATAATATTGGATAGTTTTCGAACAATTTAAAGCTCAACCGAATGGTATTTTCTTAATATAAGTTTAGTTTTAATTGTAGTCATTAGATTTAGTTGATGTCAATAATTATGTTTTGAAGAATATAGTGACACATTATATAATTTGAAAAGTTTTCAATAGCAATTTATGTTAAGAAAAAAATCCCTAAAGAAAATAAGGTTACTTGGAGCACTAATTCTCTCCTTATCTTGTGCTAATCCAGAGTGTATTCCTTTCAAACACTTCAACCTCCACACTTACCCAACCACCCACCTTTGCTTGCATGATCTCTCTCTCTCTCTCTCTCTCTGAAGAGAGTTGGGTCATGCATTGGTTGATGCCTATCTTTTTGCCATGGCTAGTGACCATCACTCCCATTCATTTTCAATACTAAGAATTCAAATTTACATCCATAACCTAATCAAACCCATAGGTGGCCCATCCAAAATTTGTCTGCTTTGTTCCTCTCTCTATCTTCTTTCCTCCAATTTCAACATATATATTTACATACTTATTTTATAAACTTAAGCACTTAACCCTCGATAATAGTACAACAAGTTATAATTATTAAAATTGTCGTTGCTAGAATCGATATGGTTCATTAGTGCCAACATTTTTTTGTCATAAATAAGTTGCTAAACGACTAAAACTATCTTTATTTGTCTTAAATCATACTACGATTTTGTGAGGATAATAAAGTTTTTTTTTTCTATCGCTATTAATGACTGATTGACTATCCGTTGTAATATAGTGTGAATAATATACGGATTGAGTGCCTAAATTTAAAATTAGACTAAGTTAAAATTAAACCAAACAACAATGATATTACCCATAATTTTAATACATAAATTTGATAGGGCTAAATATGTGGGGAGAGAGAGAGAACTTGACCTACTTGCCAACCACAACTAAAAGTCTTATAAATGTTAGGGCTTGACCATGACCAACTTCTAACTTACCTTCTTTATGAAGGTTTTAATATTTTATCTTCTAACATTTACTTCAGAGATAAGGTATTCCCTTTTCTTTGTTATTGGCCATCTCACCTAATGGATTGCCCATGGACTCCACTTTTCCTCCCCTGAACTTGTGGATGGAAAGTATTGATTAGGACTCTCATTGCATTCACCTGGAGACTACACCAAACTTCATATACAAGGTGAAAAAAAAAAAGAAATCGACAATGTTAATGGAGTAATAATTCCAAAATAATGATATATGTTCTTATAAATTAAGTGGGGGTGTAATTGAGATGAGCATGATTTGAAACTTTTTTTTCTCTAATTTCAAGCTTGAATTGTCTTTCACTCTGTCTACATGTACACACATCCAAATTCTTATTGAGACTGAGTTTGATTGAGCTTTTGCTAAAATTTGGCTTGAAATAAATTATGAACCTGAAAGTACTGCTGAAATTTAATTTGATTTTTATTTCTTATTTTCCTAAATTCAATGCTTGAGTAGCTGGATTAATTTGACATTTATTACAAGATGAGGTTCATTTTAGTTTTCTTGTTCTATAAAGAAAAGGAAAATAGCACTAATATTTTCCTCTCTTGAATTGACTAGTATTTTAGAATTCTAGAGTTTATAATTTAATCAGGACAGCGTAAGTAACTAGGGCACATCATTATGGGCCCATTGAAATAATGCATGCAAACCTGCCTCTCTTGTTTAAAGCTCAATCCAAGTATCAAAATCCAAAGATCTTCTCTATCTCCTCTATGATTAGAGTTCTCGTATGAGCCGATCTAAATCACAGAACCACTAAAAATATCTTCCAACTTGGACCCAATTCAACCCTCTTCTTACCACCGATCTTACTTTAGGATTGAGATTCTGTACAGACCGACCAGACAACCAAATGCATGATGTAGTTTTCGCTCGAATTTTATAACTCCTCTTATATTTCTTTTTTGAGCATAATCAAAGCTATCAAATGTGTGTGTATATATATATATACACACAAAAACAAAAGTGGATTGGATCAAATTAAGCATGATAGAGGACTAACTAAATTAATTTAGGTCAGATGAGACTTTGTTGTTAAAAGAAGGGTTGGTTGCATGCACCATTTCACTATTATATTAATATTTGGTGATCAGGCAATGGAACACTATTAAAACCATTGATGCCCACTTTGCAAAGAATCAAAACTAGAAAGTTAATTAATTTAGTATAAATCCAGCTTATCTTGGCTGTTTACTTTACGTCAATATTTATTCCTCTCCAAGAACAATGTTCCTTTGGACTGAATAAATTATATAAACCTTTTGATCTTCGAGAGCACCAAACCACATCATAAACTTACAATCTTTTGTTGTATATTAACCATCTTATCCACCGCCCTCCTCCCTCGTCTCTCTCCTATTTTATCTTGTAGAAGGAGAAGATGATGAAATAATAATAATAATAATAACAATAGAAAGAAGGAAAAAAATAATAATAACTCAAATGAGGTCAGCAGTAGGCACTAATTTTCTTTAATCTACTTAGCTTGTACATATCTGGAGACTTTTTTTTTTCTACTAGTACAAGAAAACAAAATTATGAGACCCAAAAGGACCGATCACTATAACCTATTGGCTTAGAGTATAGTTCAGATTCCACTATAATATAGTGTATGATTTGTATCCATTATGACTCAGTTTCTTGAAACAAATGATCAAGCTGTTCAAATTCGAGAAAAACTAATGGTTTGTCTAACCTATGATTAGTCTACATGCTTATTATTATCAGTAAGAAGAAGAAAAGAAAAATTAATGGGGATTTGGCATCACTATTTTGTGGGACTACTCTTATCTATTAGTAATAAGACAAGACGATCTTATCCCAAATTCTTCTGGTGGGCTTCAAAATCTGACAATAGATTTCTTTATTGATACAGGGGATTTGGCTCTTTAATGCGTCAAACTTTTAGGCGTATTTAATCCATTTCTAAAGTGTGATTCGCTATTGAACCAGTCAGTTAAATTGCCACTAATTTCTCATTCATAAGAGCAGTGCAGTGTTCCTTATAAATGCTATTGATGAGTAAAATATATTGGATTACAGGAGCAAGAATATAATAAATGAAAAGGAGATGGTATTAGTAAAGGGCAAAAAGTGTTAGAAACCCACCACGTAGGACATCCAAAGCATCGGTAGTATTTTATGCAATTATAACATCATCTTTATATAAACATTCTAGTTATCAACATCAGTATAGAGAATGTTATAAAAGCAATGTACCCAGCCAGGTATAGTGTTAGGGTTAAGTCATGTCTACCCTTGAATTCTAGTTGGGTGAGGCATTAGTTTATTCAAGTCGAGGTCTTGGGGTTTGGAAGTTTATAAGGGACATAGTCAAAACTCATAATACTATACTCCTTTCCATCTTCCATTCAGAGTTTATGAATGCTCTACGGTTGACCATGAGAAGAAGCCTTTGAGCCGCAGCTTTCACCTTTATAATTAAAGTAATTGCAACCTGAACTACTTGTGTTAATAATTATAATGTAGAAGATGATCACATCTTGTTACGTCTAATGGTGAAATAGGTAGAGATAATCTTTTCGAGGCATCACATCGAACTGAAACAATCAACGTGGAGTTATCCACTGTAAAGCATAATCCAATATACCCTTGCGTAGGACGTAGACATATCTATACTTGTATGACAAGATGAACACGTAAGATATCAATGATTATCGTATCCAAGGCATATACCGTAGATGTGATCTGCTAGAGTGCAATCAACGAAAGGGTTCCAGGAGAATTCACAAGAGCTCTTCTATCAAACATGGATCTTCTTCTTGGAAAATAAAAGAAAAGAATCATAACCCTAAACTTTAGTGTTTCTTGAATATTTCTAATTTTGTTGACGTGTATATCCTAATATTTCCAAAACTCGTTCTTCTGATGAGTGATAAATTACATTGAAAGAATAAAAATTAAAACACATCTTCTCCTGGAGACGGTATGTCCTGCAAAACTCATTAGCAGCCTGGCCAGTTTGAGAACACTATATCCTGGTCTCCTACATTCCCATGTACAAATACTTTTGGCTCTTTAAGCTGTATAAAAGAAAATATCATCAGTTGGTCTCAAAGTTCTAATAACACAAACTGCTGACTTAATAAGACAACTGGAAGCAACATTCTAGTTGATAGGGGAACCTGTAAGTAAGATAAGATCTTTAACTAACACAGTTAAAAGCAAAAAGATCTACAGGGGACTCAAAATTATGCCCACAACTCTATTTCAACTTGTGTCAATACTAATCCCATGATATGAACTTTCTCAGATCCTATCTTTCAAGACTTAAAATAATACCATACCAGTAATATCGGTGGAAAATGAAATCCAATACGGGCTCTAGAGAATCCGTTTACTGCAAGTAAGCATTTATAGCCAGCAACTTCACTGTGTTCACTGAAAAATAACAAAAAAAGAAATGAGGGGAAAGAACCAGACCAAAATTGAAAAAGAAAAAAGAAAAAGAAGAGAAGCATCTTGGCCATAAATCTATCCAACTTTCTGCATTCTAAAATGTAGCCATGCATCTATTCACATAAAATTGGCAAAGAGTGTGCTCAAAAGAATATATATGATAATAGAATAATTGATCATCATCCACTTTTCAGAGAACTGTATAAACAAAGAGAATGAGAAAAGTTATTCACAAATTCCCCAAAATATGTATTAGCTTTCCACTCATTTTACTTAATGTGGATTAATCTATTATGTAAAAATGCAAAGAATGTGCAACTGCATAAGCAAAAAAGTTGTGCAGTGCCTTAATTTTGCAACCAGCATCAACACAACTTGCATGTGCAAAATAGCCAAGGCCAAAAAGTCAACTTTCTTCTGATCAAGATATGACAATAACAAGGAAAGGAAAGTAGAAAAGAACAACCTTCTTCAAATAATGGATGCACTCACAATGAAGTCTCTCTTCAATACGAATCCACTGCCCCACCCACACAAAAAGCAAAAAAGGAAAAGAACAAAAGCCAAAATAAACCGGTGTAGGCCTGCATCTTGTCAAGATGTTCTTCCTTTAATATTCAAAAGGCAACAAAGGATGAAAATCACACCATAGACAGATTACTGCATGAGAAGAGGATCTGCAGCTTAAGAATTGAAGTGAAATGTGACAAGAGAAAGTATTGAAAGTGCAGGTTATGAAGCCATATAATTAGTATATAAAGGACAATCTCTATGTGCATGAAAAGCAGAATATAACAACTGATAACATGCAAGTCTTTTTTATGTTCAACATAGTGCTAGCATGAGAATGGAATAAGATCCGACACTTACTTCAATAGGTAGGTGAAATTTCTGCTGCGATATTCCTTGACGGCAATCCCTTCCTCCTTGGAGTATCTATAAACAAAGCAGAAAAATATCCCAAAATAGATGAAGAAATCAAAGAATTTCCAATTCGCCGGGATGATCAACTGATAGTGCTGTGTTAATATACCAGTATTTATCAACTAACTCTGAATATTTGCATGTACTAATTCCTAAGAAGGGCAGAAAGAACATCAGTTTGACATAGGCTTTCAATACCCAAAGGCAAAGGTACATACATAGCAAAAGGTGTATCACAAAACTAGTCCAGCAGACAATAGTTATGGTGTATGTTTTTTACAAAAGAAGATAGGTTGAATATTGACCCCATAATGCCCTCAAGATAGGTTGAAAGCTTGGAAGTGTTCTATGTTTACGATCTACTCCTAAAAAAATATAAAAAGATAAAGACGATCTAACGACTACGATAAAAAATAAAGACAAAAATAATAATTTAGCTAAACTCAAATCCATTCAATGATTTTAATCAACACATATCTATTCCTATTTATAGAAATAAAAACCCTAGTAGATTGAATCCACATACGAATTATCTGATTTATTTAAAATTTAAAACAATAAAATAAATCAAACTAACTCAAGTTGATTCAATTCGACTCAACCAACTTGACTAACCTAACTCACGTGATCGGATCATAACAATCCACCACGCTTTCAACTATCTTGACCTCAAAGTGTCTATGGTGGTTTCCATACCTTCTGTCGCTCTCGAAATGCATGTTCTTAATCTCCGTGTGGATCTTATCTGCCACGTGGAGGAAGGGCCTATGATGGGTTCTACTTTAGGGCCCACTTATTCGAGCCATAATCTGTTATAGCCACGGTTGGCTAAGATCGAATCCTAGCCATAGTGCATGCGGTTTAGGCCATAGCTCAGGTGCGAAAGCTCCAAGGAAGTGATCGGTCATGATGGTTTGTGCCGATGGGGCTTAGATCGCCACTGGTGAAAAGCTAGGGTTTTCGGTCCTAGCTTCCACTGCAGGTAGGGGAGATGGCGTCACGGCCGTCGCTAGGGGCTTCTCCGGCATTGCTACGATGAAGGGCTCAATTTGCAAGGATGGAGGGTGCTCCACCGCGGCCGGAGGAGAGGTGGTTGCCGCAGTTTAGATGGTCTCCATGGTTTCACTATTGTTAGTGCTCAAAGGTGGAGGTGGCGGCTGTTCTGCAGTAGCTTGCAGTAGTGGTGGCGCAGGGCGGTAGAGGGCGGTTAGTAGGACTTCTATTAAGGCTTGAATCGAGTCCTTGAGGATGGTTTGGATCTCCTTCAAGTTCTCCTTCAATTCGAGCGAGAATTCTTTACAACCATTGCCCACGCCGATGGCTCGTTGCCGACGGTTGCTAGTGGTGGCGGTGGCACCAGGAAAACACCCATAGGAACAGAGATGAGTTTATGATTCTCCAAGATTGCTCCTTCATTCATCTTCTTCAATCTCGTGCTAACCATCGGCCGAGGAACACCGACTCTAATACCAACGTTACAAACCAGATTTGGACTAATCTGGACATAAAAAAAATTATGAAATTTATATGGTGGTAGTCTCACGAGTTACAAACAGAGTAGAACGATAAATATCCAATATTGTGACGGTTGTCGAAGGGTGGTGGACAGCCAAGGGTGATGGTGGATGGCTGTACAGTAAGGTGGCTATTGGAGAGAGATGGTGGCTAAGGTTTGAAAGCTTAGAAGGATTCTACGGTTACGATCTACTTCTCGAAAGATAAAAATAATATAACATCTACGGTAAAAGATAAAGACGAAAAAAATAATTTAATTAAACTTCAATGATTTTAATCAACACATGTCTACTCCTATTTATAAGAGAAAAAACTCTAGCGGATCGGATCCATATGTAGATTATCTGATTTATTTGAATTTAAAAAAATAAAATAAATCTAACTAACTTAAGTTGACTCGACTCGATTCAACTAACCTAACTCACGTGATCGGATCATAACAGCCTAGTTGGGCATTCCTATGGCGAAGGAGTACTATGATAGCAAACAAGACCTAGTTGATTATGGTACTTGCCAATCAAAACGAGAACCATCAAACATGGCAATAAACCAAATTGTATTGCCTCGGGAGCTAACCAATCGTAAAAGGTAGTAGCATATCTAAACATTGGTATGGATCTTGCTCCCCTTATTATAAAGTTCAAATTTGAGAAAAGCAATTTGTAGCATAACCAAACCTTATGTTTGGACTTTGCTACCCTTATTGTAAAGTTTAAACTTCGACAAGATGGAATTGAAACATGAACTAATTATTACATGTTTTATTTATGACTAAGTAAATCTAACTCACACTTCCATGAAATTCCTAAGTTTTCATCACAATAAATAGGGATAACAAAATACACTAATCAAGTGGAACTAGTGCAAGCATGAAGTTGATTCCACAATAAGAAAATCCCCTTGCAAGATGAATCAAATTTGAAATATATTACATCAAATCGAAGACAATTAATGGCTATAAAAGTGTACCTCCAAGGATATTCACTTTCAGAAAAACGAGAAACTCCATTCATTGCTGCGAAGGTATCAATATGAACAAGCTTTTCTCCTGTTGAGACATCTGTTGTCATAAACACAATAAGCATAAGATTGTTGACAACAAACATAGAACATCTGAAGTCAATCTTTGCACCATCATCTTTCAAATAATATCAATTGTGGATTATCATGAGCTAGTGATATCTCTTATGATTGATACTACACTTGCTCTGCAGTGAAAGACACAAAGAGAAGAACGCAAACCATGAAAAAAACTGAGACATTTGCCACAACTCGACATCATGAAGAAAATACATTAACTTCTTGCTTGATTATAGATGGAAACAAATAGAGAATTAGAACACCATGAGATGTCAATCACAAGAAACAATGACATGTGTACAAGAAAGAATGAAAATAGTTTACCTGCTTGATGTAAAGCTTTCAGAGCATAACCACCTGGATAATTGTTGTAGGATGCCATGAATGTCACGAGAGAGCATCCCAGACTAAAAGAATTGGAATATAAGCATAAAATAGAAAGGAAGATTACTTTTATCCTCACTAATCAATAATCTAACCTGAATACAAAAGATCCAAACAAAAGAACATAAAGCCCATTCCATACATTCTTCTTCCTGTTGTTATATCTGTAAATATTATGAAACAAGACATTTGTCATATGGTAGAAAGTTGAAAGATTAAGGTTATTATGACATTCTTCAGTTACATTACTCCTAGGTACCATAGCATATGAATATATGATCAATTTGTCATCTGCTCTACAAGGCAAAGAAGGCATGGAGCAATCATGATTTATCTCAGAAGCTACAAATTTGAAGCTTACTCCTAGGAGCACAGCATATGAAAATATGATCAATTTGTCATCTGCTCTACAAAGAAAAGAAGGCAGGGAGCAATCATGATTTATCTGAGACGCTACAAATTTGAAGGATCAGTACATAAATATGAAAAGTACTTTTCTAGGTCATCTGTTGATAATGAATCATAGAATCATTTATGATCATCAAACCCCACTATTACTTGGTCTATGAAAAGAAACAGTCTTCATTATGTATGTATTGTAAATCAGTTGATTGCAACTCAAGAAACAAAATACATTTCCTGTTGATTGGAACTTAAATAGAATATAGTTTCCACATAAATGCTAGATGCTTTAGCCATATTAAGTACAAGTAAATACAAGCCTTTTATGAAACAATGGCAATAATAAGAAACAGAAGTAAAATCTTCATATCCCAGTGAAACCAAATTGTCCATGATGTTGCAATTATAATCAGTGAAACTAAACACTTAACCCAGCTAAAATCAAACTGTGATATGCTGCAAGATGACGTCCGCTGAGTACTATACCGACTAGGCACTGCTCTGACACAGGCCAACTAATAATTCAGCGCTCAAATACCCAAATCCAATGGGGCCAGTTAGAATTAAAAATGGGAAAGGATATAAGATAAAAACAATAGCATGTAAAACCAGCCTACTGTTATCTTAACAATAAATTACAAAGAGAATTAGAGAAATAGCGTAAGAGGAGTAGATTGATGGTGCATACATTCTGCTAGCAGCTAGTGATGCAGATACATTAAGCATTGGAAGAGAACCAATTATGAAACGAAGCTCCTGAGATATAAGAAACATAATCACATGTATCATATATTGATATAGAAAGAATGTTAAAAAACTAACTGAAAAGTTGAGCATGAATTAGGAACCTTGTGTGGAAGTTTTGAATAAAGTAAAATGAACGACAAGATTGGAACCATGTATCGCATTATCCTTCTATCAAGAAGCACACCAATCTGTTACACAGAAAAAAATTGTAGGTTGGTAATTACTTGGTAGCATATAATTATTTCTCAAGATAAAATAATGAGAACTAAGAAAAATAGAATTATGTAGCATCTTATATCCTACTATAAACCACCCCTATATCAGCTGCTGATGCAGTGTAGGATTTACAAGGTAACAACATACCCACAAAAGAAAAAAAATTCTCGGTACTTTATTTTCAATAATATATGTGAGAGGGCTTGCCACTTGCAGATTCTGTATGTCAGAATATTGTATATGTTTGCGAATTAATACATTTATATGCATGTTCATATTCGTTTCTACCATTCTGAAGCAACTTTATCATATTAGAGTAACCAGGCAGAATCATGTGGCATGTCCTAAGTCTTAACCAAGGTTATTTGTCACAGCATGCCCTACTGCTGTCACTAACCTATTGGCACAGTCAACATAAACCCATGCCAACATAGACCTATATTGGTTTAAGTAATGTACCTAACTGGCATGTAACAAATGGAAATCAGTCAGCTTGATCCCTCAATATAAAGATTTATGAGATAAAAGAGAAATTATATGATCAAAGCATAAGAAAGACCAGGAAACAATTCTCTTAGTGAAGGTGATCCTGGACCATGTATGAGAGATAGGGAAAAATTCTTGTTTGAAGGTGAACCCAACATGTAGGTGTCAGAACCAGAAACAAAAAATAAAATAAAATAAAAATAAAAATAGGGGTTGAGAGAGGAGGGTGCATATGCAGTCCCTCCCCTCTTCCTCTCCAGCACGCAACGAGGCGCAGAGAGAGAAATCACACCTAATCCGGATCGGATTAGGTCTAGATTTCTCTTCTAATCTATAAATTAAAACCCTAATCTCTTCTCTCTCTCTCTGCTTAACCATCTTAGCCCTCTTCTCTCTCTTCTTCCTCCCCTCTTTTGCTTTCTTCTTTCTCACCGTCGGAGTCGTCGCTATAGGATCGGCCCGCCGGAGCGCCGTCGGAGCCATCGGAGACCACCACGCAACTCGTTGGTAAGCCCTCTCCCACCCATAAATTTTAATTAAAGTTTAATAGGGTTTAGCGAAAATACCTAAATTGGGGATTTCGGCTTCGCCGGCAACTCTCGTCGGCTGGCAGCTTCGAGCTGTTGCTGCTCGTGCTCGAGAGCTCCAAGTCGTTAGCCTTGTGTCATGGATGTCTTCTGGATGAGCCCTCGTGGCTCCAGTCGACGTCGGCCCCGACGTCGGTCGTCGGTGGTGGGTCCTCCTCCACCTCGTGAGGACGACAGAGAAAGAGTGAGAGAGAGAGGGAGAGGAGAGATTGAAGGTGATTGTGAAGGGGTCACTGGCGAGGGGTCGCCGGCGGTCACCCTCTCCCTCAGTCCTCTTCTCACGTCGGTCGCGAGAAAGGAGAAAAGGGGTTGGCTGGGCTCGGGTTTAACCCAAGCCAACCCCATTTTAATTAAGTTTGGGTTCGGGTCGGGTTTGGATTTCGGATCCACAGACCCGACCCGAACTAGTTAGTTTTGGGATGGGCTGCGAGTTGACCTGTAACCCAATCCATTATTTTGGTTGGGCCTTGGCTTAGCCCAATTAGCTCATTTTCTAGAATGGGCCAGGCCAGCATTAGCCCAACCCAATCCAATGGGTGAATTTAAACCCATTTTAGTAATTTTTAGTTTTTAAAATTTTAAAAATAGTGTTATTATTCAAATTAAAATTTTGATTATTATTTATTATTTAAGGTGGTGATTTTTAGTACGTGAGCTAGAGATTTGAGATTTCGATTGTTTTGCCTAGACTCAGGTGAGTGGGTTCACTCACATGTTCATTTTATTGTATTTCGGATCTTTGTCAGACCATGTAAATTTTCTGTGTGTAATTTATTTATTTCACCCTTATGTGTAAAAATTAAATTGTTGTAATTTTCGTATGCAAATCTATTTATTTCATCCGTACATGCGAAAATTTAATTGTTTTATTTTCTGTGTGCATTTAATTATTATATTCGGTGCATCACCATACTTCGTGCAAATGTTGAAATTTATGAAAAGAAAAATAGACTAGTATTGATACAACTTAGAGAACAATCCCGGTATAAATCGTTTGCGATTTTCCGTGGTGACTCAAGTCTATCTGGAAGTCTAAGGGATAGTCCTACATTAGATCACTGCAGCGACTTTCTTAGGTGACTCTGGCGGGGTTAGGGAACAGTCCTAGGATGAATGAGAAAATTTCCTAGGTGATTCTAACTTCTCTCAACGGTTAGAAGAAAAGACAGTGTGTTAATCACAGAATGATACCCTCTGATGACCCTAACCGGATCAACTATAAAGAAAAGTCCTGAGCGTCATCTCGAGGTGACTTCTAGTTGATGTGGATCCACAGGGTTTAGACCCATTGAGACATATGACAGTATAAATATCAAAAGATGTTAATATGTTGAAAACGTGCAAGATTACAAGTTGTGACATTTCTCTATTGTTATCATTGTTATTATTTAGAGAGCATGCCTATTGTATATTGTTATAGATATTGTTGCTTTTAGTTTAATTTATTCAGCATTAATAAGATTTAAAATTTATTTAGTTTTCGAGTGGATTCCACTCACTGAGTTATAGTTGTTGGCTCATGGGTTTTATTGTTTTTTTTTGTATTTGTTTATGTATTTCAGGTAATAGTCAGCGGGGTGACTAAACGAGATGTACCCGGACTCCACCTCCACTTAGGATTCACCTATTTACCTTTCCGCTCTTTTAGATTTTATACTTTAGATTAGAAGTTTTATTTATTTAGTTTAGAGACTCAAAAACATTAACATTATTTATCTTTATTGCAATTAGTTATAAAATTTAATAAAGCACATTCTCATTTTATTTATTTATTTTGCCATCGTACACGTAGAGAGTATTAGTAAGGCTTCGTGCATCTCAAGCATATTGAGATGCATGGCCGGTCATGATTCCTATTTTGGGTCGTGACAGTAGGAAAGATCAGGAAATGTTTCACCGTTTGAAGATGACTGTGGTATCATTGATCAGAAAATATTCCTTTATGTGAACTTGATTGTTATCATGTTTGTCAGCTCAGAGAACATGTCTCTTTTTGAAGGTAACTCTGGCAACTAGGCACTACATGAAAGTAACACAAGTTCTCAGCAGTTCATGAGCCAAGACTAGATAATTTCAACAAATTTCCATGGTTGCCTTGACAGGTGTGACATTCAGACTATGCAATAAATGGAGAGAGAGTGAAATGTGTAGATATCATGCTTGACAAATGACAGGCATAGAGAATATTGCCAAAGGAAGCACCAATGCTGTTGCACCTTTCCTCCACCAATTAAGCGGTTCAGCCAATTGATGTAAGTTACCAGAGGAATACAAGCACCAAACAACAGAAATTCTAGATAATCAAATAGGCATATGAATATATGATATTGATTTTGTAAATCGTTGAACAATTGCATTCTTTTACCAATGAATGAAAAACTTTGTACATGAAGAAATAAGTCAAATAACAGTTTAACTAACCACAATTTTCATCAACTTCTTATCCAGTCCAACTTACCACGGAAAGAGGATATGCTACAAGCATGGAGCGTGGAAGAGCTGATGTGAAATACCAATGGAGCGGTTGTGTCTATGTTTGCATCTTATAAAAGAGAACAGCTCAAAAAGAGTTTCATACACATGGATATAAAAGAAAAAGAAAAGAGGAGAGCATGTGCCATGAAATGCATAAGCAATGCATAGAAAGAAAACTATGTTCTAAACAGAACCCTAAAAGTCAAAGAGAACCGGAAACAAAATAAATTAAAGTTCAATACAAGTATTAATCATAATATCTACTTCCTGATAGCGAACAAGGTTATTGTGGCCTCCAACAGTGCTATGGCATTGTAGGCTTAATTCATGCATTAAGCACTAGCTTGCCAGTTACCCGGTAACAACAGAAATGTACATGCTTCTCTATCAGCCATGGTAGTCCAAACCATTGCTATCATCTCCTAATATGTAATAAAGCTAAACAAAGAAAATGAAGCACATGAAGGCTGAACCATGAGAGCTCCCACAGTCCTACTGTTCTATGTTATAGTACAAATGAGAGAACTGTGATAGTAATTGCACCATACTATAGCAAGATGTATCAATCCAAACAAGTAGAATCTTCCACTAAAGAGCTTGTAGATCAAATTCACGGCTTTAAAACTTTCAAAACTAAAATAAATGAAATTAAAATGGTGGACAACCAACTTGAAAAGTATAAACTGGCAATATCCACTACTTTGTTCTGATAAATTTCCAAATGTCAATACTCAATACTACTAATCAAGATAAGAAAAAACAGAACAAATAGAAATAAATGCTCAAAGCAAAATCTTCTATTGTTTGATCTTGGTTAAATAGTAATTCTGGATTTTAAAGCACGAGGGACATCCTTTTAAGAAGAACTAAAGAGTCAAAAGGTTCTAATGTGAATAGAACAAACCAAGGCACTCTTTAAATATGTACATTAAAAGAATTCTGCAGAACTCAAAGAATCTTACACATGTAACTCAAAAAAGAACACAATTATGCAAGAATCAGTAGCTCGCATACAATTTTGCAGACAATAGAGATAATTTTCTGGATCAATTCCATTTGCAAGAAAACCACCTATAAATATCTCAAGGATACACCCCAGTCCAAACTCAAAGAATCTTACACATGTAACTCAAAAACGAACACAATTATGCAGGAATCAGTAACTCGCATACAATTTTGCAGACAATAGAGAAAATTTTCTGGATTAATTCCATTTGCAAGAAAATCAGCTATAAATATCTCAAGGATACACCCCATTCCGAACTCCGGTTCTGAATTGAGTTAAACAAGAAAACTTCCAATTCTGGCCACAAAATTCTCTGCCACATTATTGAATCAACCAGCACAGTAAAGCCTGAAAAATGAATGTGTGACGAAATAAAATAAACTAAATCAGTACCACATTAACTCTCCAAAATGAATTGTTCATTCTAGGAAACATCATACCTATACATGGAAGTGCTGTGCTTATGCAGCATATAATTGCTTTCCATAGTGAAATAGATTTGCTCTGTTGTGCATAATATTAAATTCAGAAATATGAACACCAGAGTTCTAAAATCTAAGAAGTCCTATACAATAATATGATGCAGCAAAATGAAAGAGTAACAGAAAACAGATCAGCAGCCAAATGGAAGAGAATGAGATGTTACAGCAATCTGAAACTTTCAAGTAAAGAAGAGCCATGATCATTAAGCAGGAAATGGACAAGGAATCATGGGTCGATAGATAGTGAATTATCAGAGCCAATACGGAAGGAATATCTTGATACTTCTTCATCACCACTTTTCAATGTGTGTCACTAGAATTTTTCATATCTTATTTTAAAGAAATCTAACATGGAGTCTTTTTCATCACTTTTTGATACCCCTTTGCATTTTAGTGCTTGGTCTACATAAATTATGCTTCAAATTTTGGAAATCAGATGGAAATTTTGGTTTTCTCCAAGTTATTTGCCCCAACAAAGTGGATATGAGAAAAATTAGGAAAAATGAGATTTGAATCTAATTGCATACACTACACTAATATATGATGTTGAAAAACTTTGATTTAGTTTTTATAATCTATTTCAAGGCTTTAGAGAGGTTTAAACTTTAGAGATTGTTTTTTGGCATGTCAAGACTATTCAGTGTGACAATGACACTCCGTCTAATCACAACACGTGCTAGCGATCCATATTGTGCTGAGCCAAAGTCAACAAGCCTTGTGCCACTGGCATGACAATCATTGCAAGGATTAAAAAAAATTAACTACTTATAGTCATATTTACTATTGTGGAGGAGATGCTGACAGCTAACAAATTGAATAGTGTAAGACAAAAGAAAATGCAAATTAGCTCTGCAAGAAAAAAAGAAAGAGAGTCACCTACATATGGTTGTATGATAGAGTCTAAAGAAGAAAAGTGAAAAGGTAAAAGGAGCAACTAGGGGCTATCATAGCTACAAGTTTGTATCATGGGGAATCTCCCCCCCTAGATTGCATGACCAACCTCTAAACAAAGTTTTATTTTAGCCATTATCAATTCCTCTCTAAGCTTCCCAGGCTTATTTATTCCAAAGGAACATTGACTAATATAGCTCATTTCAGTCTTGATGTGAAATAAAATTTTAAAATATTATTTAAGCTGAAAATTAATTAATTAATTCAAAATATTTAAATACGATAAAAAACAGGTGCATGGGCATAAGAAATAATATAGTTATCATCCTACTAATTGAAGGAAAAAAACAACATAGATACAGAGGAAACATACCAGCAAAAGTTCGATCCCAATTGGTCCAAAGAGAAGCACTGTATCACATCTAAATACAACCGTAGAAATAGTCTGCTATGCAAAAGTAGACAATTTATAATTTCTTGATGAAGAAAATCATATGATCGGACACTAATTGCATAAAATCAAGAATCATAAGCATGTCTCAGCAATCTGTGATGACAAAATAAGAAGAATTTGAAAAGGTATGCTTTGGATACCTACAGGAATTAAAACATCAATAGGAAATTATATTTGACACCACATGTCTTTTTGTTTATTAGATTGTACACACACAAACAGGACACAATTGCAAATTTGATTAGGTTTAACAGACATTTTAAAGAGAACGAATATAAAGAAGAGACGTACCAGACATTTTAAAGTTGTCAGGGGATTTCCCTTGAACCAGAAGGAATATGCCAAATTAACTATATGATAAAAAGCAATAAGTCAGTATACTATAACCCCATAATCTCTCTTTTTTCTGCTGGTAATTAACTTCACTAAAAAATCTTTTACCATGTAAAACATCAGTAGCAACATCTATTAATAAATAGAACTCTCTGAATAACTAACATCATCTTCACCTTGAATTAACAAAATTCAACATGAAATTATAAGTAGGACAATATGCTATCCTAATTCACAAAGCTATTCATTGAGGGCACGTAAATCAAATAAGTCACTCCGAATACTTTGTTAATACAGATTTACACCATTAACTTTCTTTATTGGCATCAACAAAAATCTTGGTAAAAAACCACTGAAAAACAAAGAAAACAATGTCCAAATTTCACATGTAGTAGGCTGTCTGCACAATACAGGCGATGGAACTAATCATCCAGAAGAACAAGTGGTCTTGAGATAGAGATTAGCAGAAACTGCATCTACTTTTGTAATTTCACCAATGCCAAAATTAGTTCTCCATGGTTATGTTTATGCATTTTGCTCATGTGCATAGACCTATTACAACATGAAAGCCTTTAAGCAAAACAGCTAAAGTATGCCAGAGAAATGAAGCAACACCCTTCTCAATTGGAAGCTAAAATTTTACAGCATTATGAATGTTCTATAGTAATTTACAATTTTCTATTTTAAATATCACTCACTCTTGTGAGATCTAACTTTAACAGAAAATACACAGAAAATAAAATTCGCTTGTTTTGGCTATACCATGTTTATGCATGAACTGCTTACTTGAAGGTGTCATCCCATCAACTTGGCCACCATATATGCAAAACATTAATTCAGTAGAAGATAAGAATCTTAAAACATAAAGAGCTGCATCACAAAGCAGGAAGTTCTCCTATCTATGGGAAAGAGAAGGATCCTTCAGTTAATCTGTCATCTCACCATATAATGTACCAGCCTACCAGCCAGACCTTTTTTCTGGTTTTCTCATGTATAACAACTTGAATATAATCTAAATGCCTCAAGTTATAATAAATTACACCAATACTATTCTAGTCTCCATGCAGGACATAAACTGAGCAGTTTAACACTTTATATACTGCAGCAGTTAACACTTTAGGGAGCCCAATGCCAAGTCTTGCTGACTAAGATATGATAAATTATAGTATGTGATACATGATGCATTCATTTCAATGAGATCTAAATAATAATACAGATAGTAAAATTTTGATTAACACAAATTGAAGCATGAGGAGAACCAAGAAATTTATCTATCCATTAGTCACACATGCCATTGAACTTTTGGCAGTAGAACAATCAGCTTGACACCAAAATCCAACTGTATCAGAACCAGAATATTAAAATAAAAAATAAAAAAAAGGGGGTTGAGAGAGAGGAGGGTGCACGTGCTCTGCACGTGCAGCCCTCCCCTCTCCCTCTCCAGCACACATCGTGGCGCAAAGAGAGAGAAAAATCACGCCTAATCCGGATCGGATTAGGTCTAGATTTTTCTCTTCTAATCTATAAATTGGACCTTAATTATCTCTCTCTCTCTGTTTAATTATCTCTCTCTCTCTCTCTCTCTCTCTCTCTCTCTCTCTCTCTCTCTTCTCTCTCTCTCTCTCTCTCTCTTTTCTTCCTCCTTCACCGACGGAGTCGCGCCGTGGAACCGGCCTGCCGGAGCGTCGTCGGAACCAGCGGAGACCACCACTCGATTCCCCCGTAAGCCCTCTCTCTCCCCTCAAAGTTAATTTAAGAAATATAGGGTTTAGTGAACTTACCTAATTTTTGAGGGTTTTCGGCCTCATCGGTAATTTGGCCGGCCGGTGGCTTCGAGTCGCAGCCGCTACCTCCGGATCCCGTTAGGAACTGAGAGTGCGCCGGCAAACCTCCGCCGTGGCGGTCGCCGGCGTCGCCTTCTTTTTCTTTTTCTTCTTCTTCTTCTTCTTCTTTCTTTTCCTCTCTTTTTCTCTCTCTCTCTCTTCGGTTTGGGGAAGACAGACTCGGGTTGCCCGAGTCTGATCTTCTCCCTTTTAGTGATGGATTCGGGTCGGGTTGGATCCGAATCCAAGGAACCCGACCCGGTTCCATTATCTAATTGGATTGGGCCTTGGCCCAATCCATTTAAGAATTTAATTGGGTGGGCTGCGGGCCAACTGCAGCCCAGCCCAATTGATTTGGGCTTATTTTAGCCCAAATTAATTATTCTTAAGTTAAATTGTATAAACATTTTTAATAATTGTTTTGATTAAAAAAAATGTTATTGTTATTTATTATTTAAGGTGGTGATTTTTAGTACGTGGGCTAGAGATTTGAGATTTTGGTTGTCTTGCCTAAACTCAGGTGAGTGGGTTCACTCACGTGTTTATTTTATTGTATTTCGTATTTTTGTCAGACCATGTAAATTTTCTATATGCAAATTATTTATTTCACTCTCATGTGTAAAAATTAAATTATTGTAATTTCTGTATGCAAGTCTATTTATTTCATCCATATGTGAGAAAATTTAATTGTTTTATTTTCTGTGTGCATTTTATTATTATATTCAGTGCATCACTATACTTCGTGCTAATATTGAAATTTGTGAAAAGAAAAATGAGATTAGTATTAATATGACTTAGAGAACAGTCCCGATATAAATCGTTGCGATTTTCCGTGGTGACTCAAGTCTATCTGGAAGTCCAGGGGAAAGTCCTAAGTTAGATCACTGCGGTGACTTTTTTAGGTGACTCTGGCGGAGTTAGGGAACAGTCCTAGGAAAAATGAGAAAACTTCCTAGGTGACTCTAACTTCTCTCAACGGTTAGAGGAAAAGACAGAATGTGTTGATCACAGGGTGATACCCTCTGATGACCCTAACCGAATCAGCTATAAAGAAAAGTCCCGAACGTCATCTCGATGTGACTTCTAGTTGATGTGGATCCACAGGGTTTAGACCCATTAAGACATATGACGGTATAAATATCAAAAAGATGTTAATATGTTGAAAACGTGTAAGGTTACAAGTTGTGACATTTCTCTATTGTTATCATTGTTATTATGTAGAGAGCATGCCTATTGCATATTATGATGGATATTGTTGCTTTTAGTTTAATTTATTAAGCATTAATATGTTTTAAAATTTATTTGGTTCGAGTGGATTCCACTCACTGAGCTATAGTTGTTGGCTCACGAGTTCTATTGTTTTTTTTTTGTATTTGTTTATTTATTTCAGGTAATAGTCAGCGGGGCGACTGAGCGTGATGTACCCGGATTCCACCTCCACTTAGGATTCACCTATTTACCTTTTTGCTCTTTTAGATTTTGTGCTTTAGATTAGAAGATTTTATTTTATTTTATTTTAGTTTAGAGACTCAAAAACTTTAACCTTGTTTTTATTTTAATTGCATTTAGTAATAAAATTTTAATAAAGCACATTCTCATTTTATTTGTTTATCTTGTCATCGTATACGTAGAGAGTATTATTAAGGCTTCGTGTATCTCAAGTATATTGAGATGCATGGCCGGTCATGATTCCTATTTTGGGTTGTGACAAACTGTCACTATAATAAAGATTCTATGACAATGCCATGGAATGACTCAAATACTGCACGCCTGTATCTATAACTTAACTCCAGATGTTAGTTCACTAATTCGTAAATAATTTTCTACAAGTTCTTGTAGTGTTTCCAAAATGAAAAGGGAAATCTTATAAGTAAAAAGAAACTTGTTAAATCTTTTGATAACATATTACAGAAAAAAGAAAAAATCACCAAACAAGTGAATGACAGAAAAAAGAAGCATCATCAGTTTATTTTGAAGAGCATAATAACTTCCAAACCATGATTACCTAAAACAAAAGCTAAAATATTCGGAAGAGGACGTGTTGAGTAGAACAACAAATGAAACTGCAAAGCCGTTAGTATGGCAAAGAATGCTTCAACATGATAGCCAAATTTCCTTCTAACCTGTTAATAGGAAAATTAGTTTAATTCAATCTTTGATAAATACCTGACAAATAAAAATAAATTGAAGATAAATTCATCCTGCAGTTACTGCCACAGATGAAAGGGGCATGGACAGGGAGAAGACAAACAAAATGACAAACGAGACATAACCAAGTATACTGACCAACAAGTACCATGATTTGTGTGCTAAAATAGAAAAGAGAAGAATTTCCCATAGAACATAGCACATTGTTACATGTGAAAGATTAGATTTTGTAGGCCCAACCACTAACATAAGAGGTTGGAGTCCTACCTTATCATGAATGTTGTCATGAGTTCAATTCCCACCTTGAGCGCAAGGTGCGATCATTGTTTAAAAAATTTCTGCCTCATATAAAATATAACTAGCTTATATAAGATATAACTAGTTTCTGCTTAGGTCTTGCCTAGGTGACCCACAGTAGCATCTCATATTATATTTTAGTATGTAGAGTGATTCTAAAATTCAAAATTATTATATATGTTGATAAATATAGTTCTTAATAAAAATGCATAAGTATAATGTTTAGATTGTATGTATTAATTTTTTTACTTCTTCTCTAACTATTATTTCTTAATTTGTTTATTTTTTAACCGTCTTGAATTCTGGGCACCCGTCTAACACCTACGTGCTATATGATCCCTTCTCTGCCTGCCTACCGCCTATATTCTTTTAAAACCTCGGGTGTGATTTATGGTGGA
Source organism: Typha angustifolia (assembly GCF_048772165.1). Classification (NCBI taxonomy): domain Eukaryota; kingdom Viridiplantae; phylum Streptophyta; class Magnoliopsida; order Poales; family Typhaceae; genus Typha; species Typha angustifolia. Next base: position 3,567,431 of record NC_133246.1, on the reverse strand, counting down.
AATTCCACGTGGACACCATGTGCGCATAGTTTACACCCACTGATTGTGGCCCCCTTTTTAAGGGTTAGCTCAGTCATCCAACCTATTATGTACCAATGATAGCTAACTTTTTTATTTAGCTTATGATTAGCCTATAAACTCATAATATATTGAAAAGAAATTGAGATTAGATTTTATTATAATCTAATAAGTACTTGGAATACTAGTTATTCAACTTGTAATAGAAATTGCATGGAATCAATTATCTAGGCTAGGCAAAACGGATACCTTCATACTCCCACCGTATCCGTATTGAATACCATATCGGATACTTCTTAATACATATCAGATACTTTCCTAAAATATCCTAAATTTTATGAACAAAATTAATGTTGTAGATACTTCTCAAATGCTTTTTAGATACTTCCTAAATTCCTAACAAAATGCGTAAAATCAAAGGAAAGTATTACCATTTATTTCTTATCAAATCTAGAAGGTTTCTCTTTTTAATTCTTTGTTACAAATGGCAGTTATTTTAATGAATCAATTAGAGGTCTTGTTACATAAAATATCATACACAACAAGAATATATGATTCCTTAATTAAGAAAATTAAAGTACAAAAGTTCACCAATATATGTGTGTGTCTGAACATAAATATATACATTGTATCCTAAGTATGCCTTATCCTCATTTTTCAAGATTTGTCATATCAAAGTATATAGTATTGTATCGTATATGTATCTCATATTCATATCCTAGGTAAAGCAATGATGGATCCCAAAATCAGTTGATCCGGATCGGGATTAGCCATAACCGATCCCGATCAGACCAGTTTTGTTCGGTATCGGCCAGTTTTGGCCGAATCGACCGAAACTCAGCCGTATCTACTAAAAACAACAATATCGGATGATGTTTTTTTTTTTTTAAAGATTCAAGTCAAATCTAAATGTATCTAACCTAGGAGACATTAATAATTGATGCTATTAAGACATCGACTGCTTTCTTTTTTACTTTTTAGTTTTTACTCTCTATCTCTAACACACACTCTCCTCTCACTCTCACATTTTACCAAGTTCATTTGGCGGCTGTTTCGGTGAGTCCCTTTGACTAGTCCACACTTTAATGAACTCGGATGAGTTTTTTTTTTCATTCTTTCTCACCCACTTTTTAACTCATATTTTCTTACTGCTATAAGACAACAATGAAGAGATGTCTCTCTCTTCATATTGTTTTGCAGTAATAATTTATGAATATAAAATTTGTCTAATTTAATCGAAATTCATTATAGTTTTGAATGAGTTTTTTTTAGTTTTTAAAGTTCATCATATGTGACTAATTTTGATTTCTTATTTTTCTGTTAATTTTTATAGATTTTTAGAAATGTTTCTGTATTTTAAATAATATTCAAAATTTTACATAATTAAAAATAGTCCAATCCGACATGAATGGCCAATACATCCAGTACAACCGATAAGTATCGTTTTTTCTAACGACCTCCTGATTCTGATACTGAGTTTCGAAACCTTGATAGCAATTTTTTGTGCATACAGTCTATGTGGGTTCACCTAACATAATATTTTATTGTCGGATTCAAGAGCAAACTAATAACTATTCTAAATCAAATAAATAAGTAATCTCATAAAGGCATACATGAGATATCCTTATACATCTAGCCTTCCATAAAAGAAATTAAGAGAACAACACTGCGACCAAAATTCACAAATCTTTCAAACACAAATTGAAGGAAAAAATGCATATCATAATGACAACAAGACATTGTATGAAAAGGGAGGAATGCACCTTCAATGAGGTGTAACGTCCACATTCTCAAAGGAAAGAAAATAAGTATATAATATCAACATTAGTTGAAGACGAAAAGTTTAAGGACTAAAAGATACCTGAAGTCGAAAAAGTCTTAAAGTCATTAATACAATGCTACCCAATGCCAAGCGAACTAGAAAAGGGCAAAGTAAACAAAGAGTTGGTCACACACAATAAAAAAATGAAAAACAATAGACATACTAAAAAGATAACTGAAAGCATAATAACATTTTACTAGAAGCACTAAAACTATATTTGAGTTGAACACTAAAGAATATGCTTATGCATTATTTCTGACTGAAGGAAATCAAATCATGAGAAGATGTGTAATTGAAGCCTATATTGGTGCATTATTTCAGATTGAAGGAAATCAAACCATAAGAAGATGCATAATTAACTGTTCAATAGAGCAAATTGCAATAAATAAGTATGAGTAGTAAGAACTACACAGTACACACAACATAAATAAACCCAGGTACAATAATATAATGCTTGTTTAAACTTCAAGAGCACTTTAGTCACCTAGAGAAGAAAGACAAGAGGATAAAGCCCTTAGAGATAAAATCAGCTTTAAAATTTATTATCTTCTCCTTCCTTCAGAATTTTTAGTGTCTTGAACAAACTTCCAAATATGCCATTGTTGGGAAAGACTAAACTGCCATAAATAAGGTAGATCTTCCCACCAATCAACTGAGTTTAATCCTAGTATGCAATAGGCTAGTCATGAGCAATAATTTGCATGGTGCATTGGATGAAAATAGAAGTACAAGCCAGTGGTCAGAATTTTAACTTGAAGATAGCAAACAGAGTAAGATTACAAATTTGTTAAACATTGTAAAAAAAAGCTGGCACTTTTGTAACCCTCGAGTGTGCATGGGATTAACAATCACTCATCCGAAGAGAGAATATGAGAGTGCTTTATCCTCACCATCTAGGAATGAGTTCTGGATCTGAGGTGTCCTTCATGGGTATGAAAGTGCTAGAACTTTCTTCTAAGCTTCAATGTAAAGTTTGTTGTCCATATATGTACATACAGTCAGCTCAGGAAAACGAAAAACTATATTGGATAAAAGATGAGCCCCAGAAATGCAAGAATAGCTATACCGCCCCATTTTAATATAAACTAACTTGCTGGTAAAAATATCTAAAGCATATGAAACTAGGATAATTCATAGCTATGTTATGATATTAAAAAAAAAGGATAGGAACGTTATTCATTCACCAGTTTGTTGACACTGACAGAATGTCATGCTAGCGTGCTAATTATCAGTGGTAAAAGACATTTCTTTTATGCCAAAGGGAAAACAGCTACCACAATCTACGCACCAGCCAATACTACTCCATACATTATGATAATTACTGTATCAACTGCTGTAATTTATAACTTCAAGTAAAGGCTAAATATTAAAGTGGCAGATGTTTAAAACCTGGGATACAAGCTTAGTGTGTACCCAAATTAACGTTATCTAAAAATGGAAGCAGACTTTCCACAACAAAGCTTCATGACTTTGGATACTTGAAAGGAAGGTTTATCAAAGCAAGTCAAACATTTGAAGCCAACAAAAGTTTGTGGTCCTAGATACCCGAACTGCCAAAAGAAAATCCCATAGAAGAGTGAACGATGAAGTTTTTTTAAATGACAAGATCACCATATATCTCCTTCCACAAAATAAATTTTAGGGATGTTTATATAATTGCCCCTGAAAACTTTCAAAGTATAATAATTACCACTACATTTTTCAAAATATCATAATTGCCACAAAAATTGTTGTGCTCTTTCAAAAATACCCTTCCATTAGTTAAATCTACCAATCACAATTGACACCGAACTTAGATTCAAAGAAAAGATTATCTGTCCTTGCATAAATTGTTTAAAATGGTTCAAAGCTATCCAGTATCACAATACAACAAAAAATATCTTCTTTTATGTTGGTAAAGATTCTACACTCTAAATTTCAAAAGAGAAAGGTATTTTAGTTATTTGCATGTGTTTGTTAACTTCAGCAATAATCTGTTAAGTATATTCTGTTAGAAACTAATTACAAGGGCGATTCCGAAAGAGTCAAAAGATTTTAGTGGCAACCTACGATATTTTGATTATTTTCAGTGGCAATTATGTAAAAAAATCATACATCGTAATGATAACTTTTACTAGTAAGGCCGCTATGCCAATTTTCAGTGGCTTTCAGTCCAACACATATAAAAGATAACAAATGAGCAATATCAAGTTTCAAGCACAGTAGAGTAATGTTCTTGGATATTTTGAAGACAACATATCCTCAAGTTAAAAAAATAGTTACCTATGAGGAGACCATAAATCTTTGGCATATGAAAATAATGCATCAGTAAGACCAGTGGTGATGCCAGAAGTGATACAAGAAATGCTCCTGCAAAGCAGATACACCATAAACAATGACACCGATGCTAATCACTACAAGATTTTACCTTGGAGTTAAAATTAATAATTAAGAAGTAAGAGATATGCCACATTTGTGCTATACTGGCTGTCTAATTGCAGCAAATTCCTAGGCCTTTTGATATGAAGATTGAAGACATGATATAAGCATATGGCTGGATGTCAGATGACATACTTATTGCCGCACTAGCAAAATATGTGAGATAATTAATTGCTTTACTATAATTACCAAGTGATTATGATGCCTTCACCTTTACCGGCCATACCATGCATAAAAACAATGATAATTAATTAATTTGCAGAGTTGAGAATATATTCAAAATAAATTGTTCACCACGACTTAAATCAAAAGATATATAAATTCTCGTTCATAACATATATTCCAGTTGAGTTTTATGTGGTAAACAGAAAAAAAAGGAATTAGTTCTAGTACAATAACTGGTATCCTTTACACTGTTGCAGACATAACCTCACATTACAGTATCATCATATCTATCACATCTTACTTGCTTACAGAACTCTGTTAGTTCCCTTGCAATTTAAATTTGGGATTCTTAATGCAGGACAGGGAAATTAACTCAAGATCGACTGCACCAAAACCATAGTGAAGGGCTATTGTAGAACAGTAAAGACAATAAGTCTACAGCTAAGTCTACGATCTCAATGATCATTACCCACATCTAAACAATTAATGATTATTTTAATTGTCAGTTAAGTCTACAGTTATTTTCTTCATTATTTAAACAGACCGACTTGATTTTCCTTTTAGAAGTCAGGATTATAAGCTGTTGGGCAAAGGATAAGATCTAGAGGTCCGACGGAAAGATTTTATCCACTCTTCTTTCATCAATAAGAAGTTAAAGGAACTTATTGTCTTCTTTATACAAGTCCTTTCACTTCTTTTTGGAGTCTAATTCAATTAGTGTTTTGAATTGGGTGGAAGGTAGATACATGTGATGGACAATTCGTCAACGAGCAATGCTTCTCCTATGCAGAGCCAATGCATGCTACATTGATCTTAATTACTAGGATGTAGGTAACAACGGCTGTTGAGACTGAATGACTAACACTAGAGGTGTAAATGAGCCGAACCTGAGCAAGTCGGCTCTAGCTCAGACTTGGCTCAAAATTAATTTTGAACATTCTAAAGATATTTAGGCTCGGCTCAGCTCAGCTCAACTCGAGCCGAGAAGGAGGAGGCATAGGAGCCAGCGGGGCGGCGGCTTACTGAAGGAGGAGGAGGAAGAAAGGGCCAATGGAGAGAAGAAGACAGTGGTGACTTGTCAATGAAGGACAATGAGGTCGGATGAGTAGGTGAAGGAGGAGGAAGAGGAGATGGTAGAATGGTTGCTTGTCGATGGAGAATGAGGAGGTGGTGGAGAAGGAAGATGAAGAGGCGACGAAGGAGGCCGATAACAACGGAGGAGGCCGACACCGTGGTCAAGATCGAGCAAATAGAGGAGGCTGCCGGAAGAGGCTGGATGAGCCGATTGAAGAGGAAATGAGAATGAAGAGTGCGGTTTGTTACTAGTTTTTTATTAAATTTAGGGTTAGGATTAGATAGGGATAGGATAATAATAGCTATTAAATCAAAGATCTAATGGTTATAAATATATTTATATATTATATATATAATTAATAAATATTATATTTAAACGAGCCGATAGCCTGAGCGAGTTGGCTCCAGCTCAGGATTGGCTCGGCTCAAGCCAAATCGAGCCGAGCTCGAGCCGCTCATTTATTTTGACACTCCTAACTAACACTCATGTTGGTGATATGCAGAATAGTAATTTTTCTGATACTGTATTGTAACTATTGACTTTTCCTATAACTTAAATTTTCATGATAGAATACAAGGATCTTTCTGTGATTTAGAATTACTTAAGGGCATATTTCCTATATTATACCCAATGTCAGATACCCTACACAAGATAACAAGTGACCATCCCGTTTTTGGTAATAGAGCTTCAATAATGAATAGAATGTCATCATCTAATTGATGGGTAAGTTATATCTATGTTGCAGACATTGCACTACCATTGCATCAAAGCATTACATGCAGTGATTATCTCGAAGAGCATATCAATTCGCCTAGTAGAAATATTAGGAAAAGCAATATATATAGAAAAGCATAAAATGTTGGCAGATGCAACAACATTTCAGGAGAACTACATTTTATATACAAGGAGCATTCTGAAAGAAGGTAGCATTTACCAATAAAAGTTCGGGGAACGACACCAGGAAAATCCAAATGGTCATACTGTACCAGTGATATGTATAATAAATCAGCATCTCATAAACGATCTCAAAACAATAGATACAGTACAGCAAGTGAGAAACTAAAAGAATTGGAAAAAAAATAGAACATATGCTTGCCTTCTCAATATGATGATGATGATAAAGGATATCATGCATTGCCTACAGAAAGAAGAAAAGAACATCGGTTATCTGAAGCACTAGAAGTTTATATAAAGCAAATAGAATAAATCTAACAGTGTAATCTATCCTATAAAAGAAGTTAAGCTGACACAGAAAATAATAATAATTATAAGCTAGTGTACCTGACCAAACCGTAAGGCTAAAATAAAACAAAACATTATAAACAAAGAAGAGCTGCAGAAAGAGAGAGTAAAACAGCTAACAAACAAGCTGACGATTTGCCTCAGAACCCAATATCTGTCTGGAGGCAAGAATACGGTACTGTGGTTAAGAAACAAACAAAACCAATATCATGCATTTCGTTGCATTATGTCGACACACAAAGCAATCACCTCTAAATAATCCAATATATAAAAGATCATAGTTTCTGGGATTTGGGATTCCTGAATCTGATTTCTAGACCAAAAATCTCAAGAAATCATGCCAATTCAAATTCTACAAAGACCTATTCACTTCAAGAAAGATGGCCCCGGCAGCGATACTGCAAATCCCAACTTCTAGTATTGTTCTTCGATGATTCCGTCAATTTCAACTCCATATATACGGTTTTGAAAGAACTGATCCAATTTCAACTCAATTTCTACTAACCACCTTCTAGATTTTTTTATAAAAAAAATTTAAAAAAAACACACACACACAATGAGACATGAGATTCTCGAATCGGAACTCCATAGATGAACTTCCAAGAAATCAGCGACTCGGAAACATCTAATCGCGTTTTCGGTGAATACATCAATTTCGAAAAGAATGAAGGTTGTAAAAAGGAGAAAGAAAGAGCAAGGAACCATGCCTGGACATTGAAGCTTTCTTCGACCTTGGTGTAGGGAACCATGACGACGTAGAACGCAGCGATCGATCCCAGCATCACATCCCAACCTGCGATCGATCACACGAGTCTCTCAGACACTAAAACCTCCAATACCAACGGATCGTAACGGGAAAGGGGGAAAAGGAAAGAGAGATCACCGAATTCCTGAAGAATCTTGGAGATCCTCGTGGGTTTCGTCGTCGCCATTGTTACGAAGACACTCGCTGGTGAGCAAGAAACGACCGTTATAATTCTCCCCTGAGCTACATACACCTCTTCCTTCCCCTCTTATTTATAGCTCCATTTCTCCACTCTGAAGCTATCCACCGCGAAGACGGGAAAAAAAAAATAGAAACTACAATTTACATCTAAACCCAAATATTATTTTGACTACATTACAAATAAACTCCTCCCTTTTCATTATTTACTAATTGAGCCCAGTGCCAAAATGATGTAATTTTGTCTATTGTAATAGACGATCCAACGGCCGATAGGTCTTGACCGAGAGCTATAAGATTCTCACGACAAAGAACAAAAATATAAGCCAAGAACTCGAGGAATATTACCAGAAATATTCCTTTTTGACGGCTCTCTGTATCTCGCTCCTCCTATAAAGATACGCCCCTCTTTATCTTCTTTATACTACTCTCCTCTCGTCCTCCAATCTAAAGTTTAGGGTTTTCTCCGCCGCCGCCTAACTCTTCGAGAATGGAGCAAACTTTCATCATGATCAAGCCCGACGGCGTCCAAAGAGGCCTGGTATTCTCTCTTTCCCATCTCGATCCTCATGCAATCCTCTAGAAAAATTAAAGGAGCCAGCCACCTTTAACCTTGTTTGTTGTTTTTGAATCAGATCGGAGAGATCATTAGCAGATTTGAGAAGAAGGGTTTCTACTTAAAAGGTAAGCAAACGATACATAGATCTTCGTTTTAGAAGAAGAAAAAAATGGAGTTTTGATTTGTTTCGGTTGGTTGGTTTAGGGATGAAGCTCATGAACGTGGAGAGGTCTTTTGCTGAGAAGCACTACGCTGATCTCGCCACGAAACCCTTCTTTCCTGGGTTGGTGGATTACATCGTCTCCGGCCCGGTGGTGGCGATGGTGTGGGAGGGGAAGGATGTGGTTCTCACCGGACGCAAGATTATTGGGGCCACTAAACCCTCGGATGCTGCTCCTGGGACTATCCGTGGTGATTTGGCCGTTGAAGTCGGCAGGTAATCATCTCTTCTTAGTTTAATTTATCTTTCTATTTTCCTTACGGTAATCATTAATGCAATTGAGTTTGGTTGGGATGTTAGCTATGGTTACTATCTAGCTAAAATGGATACTGATGAAAAAATGTAGCATTTTTAGTTGTTACATATCTAGTGGCATCCATAGTGACCTCTTTTATTCGTTACATAGTTAGTAAGTCTGCTTGTAGCCAATTATTGTCCAGTTTGATTAGCTGAATAGCTTTTGACATTGCAAAGTTACCAATTAGTATGTTTATTTGTTTGGTCTTATGGAATGGTGATAGGTTTTAACTTTGACATCTTGTTGTCCCACTGCTGGATTTCTCTGTAGAGGCATTTGCAATATTTGGATGTTACTTGCTATCGGTTTGACCATACTGGTCTTGATTTAAATGATTAATGCAGAGTAGTTGTTTGCCAGTAGCTGCATTTGTTTTATTTCCATTTTCTGTGCAGTGATAATATTCGAAATGAGCCGCCAAAATTCTTGCCCTTTTTTCCTCTCCAATTAATGTGGCATGAGATAACATGTCTGTAGTTAATAAATTTTTGCAGTTAGTGAGACACTAATTTCAGACTATTCTGAGTTTTCTTTGAAGGTGAAGGATTCCTTGAATTCTCCTTTTTCAAATTAATAAAAAGTGTAAGAATAAAGAATCCATAGAACTATCAAAATTTTATGCTACTATTTTTGCTATCATAAAGATTCTCGAACAAGTATCATATTAGTCTTCCCATGTAACAATCTCAAGTTCCTTTGAACTTCTTACTAATTATCTTGATCTTTTGCTTAGCTGATTAACTTCCAATCTGATTTAGAGTTTGTTTTGGTTAATCATGCAGGAATATTATCCATGGAAGTGATTCAATTGAGAGTGCAAGGAAGGAGATTGCACTATGGTTCCCTGAAGGCATAGCAGACTGGCAGAGCAGTCTCCACCCCTGGGTTTATGAAGCATAAGCTGTGATCATCCTGAGCCCTAGCTTTAAACTTTTTCCCAATCTATATTTCGACAGAGAGTTCTCAGTCAAACTCTTATATGTGAGACTTAATATGCGGTGTTATGGTTGTGAGACTTATGAGATAATATTTCATCTTATCACTTTTGATACTCTTCAGTCTTGGAGCTGATAAATTGTTTGAAGTGTGCAATGGATGGTTGGCTACTGGTATTGCAATTAGGAGTTAAAGAGACATACTACATTGTCTTGATATTTTCTTATTCACAGAAGTGCACCAACGAGATTGAATAGAATATGGAGTAAAAGAATTTTACAACTGCACAGATGAAACCAATTAATCAAAGTTAAGCTACACAGAAATCAGCACCAAACTCACTCATTAATGCATCTTGATCTTAATCCAAGAGCTCAAGTCATTCGGATGCATCATGCTAGATACAAGCAAAACGATATTGTGGAGAAGTTTCCTCGAATATATTACAAGGCATATCTATATATGTACACACACACAAAAGGAGAAGCCAATTATTCACCAATACAGAGTGAATCTAGAGTCTTACCAGCAAATGCAAATGTTTTTGTTCTATGTACACTCTATCCATAGCAATGAAGTGCAACCTTTAACCGTGGATTGTCCTACTCCTCCAACACGCCCACCCTTCTCCAAGTATTGCTGGTGGTACTACTCCTCAGCTTTGTAGAATTTCTTCGCCGGAAGGATCTCTGTCACAATTTTTCTGTTCAAAATTTTCCGGTGCCCCTCCAGAGATTCCCTCACAGCTTTCTCCTGCTCCGGCGTGTAGAAGTATATCCCAGACCTGTACTGGGTGCCCACATCATTTCCCTGTACAATTACATGAAATGTATACTTATCAAATCAGTTCAGGGCTGCCATATTGGCGACCGCAGCTCAAGGGTTTGCAACTCATTTAAGCAGGACAGTGATATCTACTGAGCACTGATAGTGAAACTATCTAATATGACAAAAGGTCCCCTAGAAAGCCACAGACCTAGGACTAAACATCACATTTTCTGAAATGAGGTAGCTTTTCCATTCTTCCAAGGTAAGAGATTGTATGGTTGAGATCAGGATTGAAGGACCGCGACAATTTACTGTAATTTGATTGAAGTTATCATGCCGCAATTTTTCACATGTTTTATATCGTGCTCTCTGGTCATCTTCTGAGATGAACAACTACTAAGAATAAGGGGAAAAAGAAAATGTGTGCATCAATCATTCATTGCAACCTCCATAATTCTCTCAGCAAAGTTCATTATTTTACGGATCTATTTGTTCTTTGCGAAGGATTCACTTAGGATGCGAGTAGCTTTAACAACAAATCATCGAAACTGAATTGCATATCTTCTCTTTGATTCTGATCTCTCCACCTTTTTTTTTCACGTTTTCTCTTCACAGAAACAACGTTCCGCCCGCAATCCAATGAAGTCGACATGATAATGTACTATAAAATATAAATTGCTGTCTAGGTTACATGCCAACCAGATAGTATTGCAGCTTCAGATTCTATCCTTTTTATGCTGCAAACTATGAGTACAGCAGACTTAATTCTAAGAATTTGTCAGGAACTTACACAATCACAAGCCCCTTGATATCCTAAACTCCTAACAGTATGCCAATACACTAACACCTTCCATTCTTGTGAATTACTACTAGAGGAATTAATTATTGCACAAATTAGTTGATTCATCTATATAATAGCATTCTCCCCTGCATAAAGTGTAGCTTATCAACCTTTTCCTCACAATATGCTTATCTATGCAATATAGCAAGTTGAATAACCAAAAGAAATCTCAATCGAGTCCAAACGAGCAATAAGAACATGAAATCAAACAACGGAATCTTAAGATTGAAAAAAAGAAGAAGGGAAAAACATTTACCCATCTTACCTACCGATTGAGCGTAGTGGGATCGTGGCGCCGTGATCATACTGCACCCTGACGACCTCCTTGTGGTTCGTCATCCCCGTGCACACGTCCTCGTACGTGGGCTCACGCGACTGCCCCTGGCTATACCCCACCTCCGTCCTCATCAACCCCGGAACTCTCTGGAAGGCTAGCTCGACTCCCCAGAAGCATCCGGCGCCGAAATGCGCGAACTCCTGCCCTCACTGGGCGAGTCGTCGTCGGGCCCCCCGCGAACGCCGGGGAGGGCTCCGACGAGATCCCCGGCCGAGTTCCGAACCCCTAATCCTAGTTTCCCGAATCAGCACATTGTAGAAGTAAAAGGCGGCGGGGGCGGCGGAGAGGGAAGGGGTTTGGAATTAAGGGGGGAGGCGGAGTTGGTGGGAAATTTCGGTAGTACATAGGAAGAGGAAATGCTTGCGGTGTGGTCACCGCAAGTGGGGTTAAGCACAGGACTTAGATTATTCTTACAGATTAATCCAAATATTTTAAATAATTAAATAAAAATACAAAAAATTAAAAAGAAGAAGAAGTGAGTTTTCAAATTATTTGGAGGAATAAGTATAGATGAATTTGGCACCTAACAAACCGTTTTCGGCCAAATAGACCAACATAGAAGGTTTATACAAGTATGATCATACAAACAACAGAACACATGATCATTCTGGATTAAGTAAAGTAATCACATTTATCCTCCTCCTCCAGTACCATAATCCCTTATTCAACTCCAGAAGGGGATAGCACACTACCACAACAATTGGGAGAAACACATTTCTTTCAGCATTCAAAGGGTGGATAGACTGATACAATGTTGCATTGCAACCTTATATGAACTAACTTAAAAGTACAACAGTGCATTTTCATGGCGTAAAGGAAAAGCTGCAACCGCAAAGTTCTTAATGGAAAGACATTTTAAGCATGAGCTTTTTCCAGAAATATGGTTACACCATTGCCAATGCAAAAAATCAAATTACATCCATTGATAGGTTATGGCTTGTATGAGAGTTTCACGGTAGTTAAGATTACAGAAGGTTCAGCCATTGCACCAGTCCCATAATCTCCGCATGCAAGCCTTTTGGTAATCGGAGGGATCAGAGATATGCCGAGTTCACTGATTGTTTCTAGGTGGCGTTGTGTGAAGGAATTAGTCCACATAAAGGTATTCATAGCTGGAGCAACATATAAGGGCTTGCTATAGTCCCATGCTCGCACGATGCATGTCAAAAGGTTGTCGCATAATCCACCTGCAATCTAAATAGACAAAATATTTACAGATGGCACTAAAATTTGCACAAGGACTAACAGCAAAACAAATCTTGAGGTTATGAAAAGCAACAATTAAAAATTTTAAATCAAAACCTAGTTGAACATATTTAGTCTAATATGTTCATATATTAATTTTGACCCATATAAATGAATATCACACATTAATCTCATATTTTCTAAAATTTGAGGAATTCTTTTTTCTAATTATACTAAAATTTTAGCTAAAAATTGTAAAATTTAGGTCCAAATTACCTCATATGGAATTATTCTAACATGTTTCTATATCAATTTATACCAATTTTGACCCAATTTGAACAAATTTTACATATTAGTTTAAACTTTTTATTTAAATTTGGAGGAATCAAAATTTTCATTTGATTCCTACATTTTAAAGAGTATTTTTGTATATCTAACATCAAAATGCTAGATCTTACAAATAATAGATTCAACAAACATGAGCTAAATAAAGAAAACAAAAATTAGATTGGCACGAGTTGGAACACCCAACACGGGGTTGTACCACTGGCCAACCCATGTTGGGTGCCGATAGTGTATCAACATGGCCATCCTTGGTGAGAAAGATAAAATAATAGAAACTATTCGTGCTATTCTACTCCATTATTTTTTTTCTTATGCAATGGGAGAAGGATAAAATACCATAAACTATTTGTGCTATTCTATATCCCTTTTTTTTCTTATGCAATGGACATGTACGCAAAGTCTTATATCTGTTTAACAAAATTAAACCAAATAATAAAATACACGTGATTTTTGTATTTCGTTCTTTTTATCATAAGAACATACCTTAGCAAGGGTATTTGCTGATAGTGGAGCAATTACCATAAGGTCTGCCCATTTTCGTAGCTCTATATGCAAGACTTCATCGCCTATCTTTTTCCAACTAGACCACTCATCATCATCAGTGTAGAAAATCACATCCCTAGGAAATGTTGTCTTATCTAAAAAATGTAAGGATGACTTGGTGGCTACTGCTCTAACTTCTGCCCACTCAGAAAATATACGACAAAGGCACTCAAATTTAATTGCAGCCACACTTCCTGAAGCAGCAAGGAGGACCCGTGGTTTAGTAGGTTGAACACTGTCATCTATCATGTCTTCTGATGTTAATCTTGGATCAGCCATCACCTCTTAGCTAGTAAAGTTTCTGGTTGGCTGCAATAACATAAAATGAAATAATAGTAAGATCTAGAAAACCTAACATGAAGCAGATGTTAGAACCAATAGACAAGCATATTAGACATCCAAGAATGAGCATTGTTTATTTGAACAAAATTTGTTGGGCCAACTCATAGATAACCATTGGCTTAAAGAATGAGAAGAGCAAGAGTATTCCTAAGGAAATGATAACATTAGACACTTTTGAAAGAGTTCTCTATGCCAAAAGAAAAGTTAATGCTGACAGTTTCCCCATTATATGTTGAGATTTTATCACAAAGTTACTACAATGTCATTATGGCATCCTTTTAAGATGTTTAATACTAAAAATTCATCACCATTAATTTAGATTTCCAATGTGTAATAAGGAGATTGATTAGTTTAAAGCCACAATTACTGCATGATACTACCTATTGTAACAAGTTAAGGTCATACTTCACTATGATCAAAAGATACTAACCTACTAAAGCATGGATATGAATATGGATGCGAATGCGAATGCAGTATATAGGGATTAGGGAACAAAAAAATTCTTAAACAATAAAACACGGATATAGCATGGATATGCCAATACATAAATTAACAAAATATATATATATACAATCTATTGCCAACTAATGTAACGTATGGTAGAAAAATGCATATCACAACAATACAATGCAACAATTCTAATTCTAATTTCTCCTATTGCAAATTGACGTCGATTCTAACATATACAGCTTGAAATAAGTAAAATTAACGTAAAACTAACTACAAAATAGTGGAGTTTTTGACCAATGTATTGACTATTAATACAAATAGATTCTACTTCTAACTTCACAAGCTTCAATTGACTTCAACATACAATCACTTCATTCACGCTAACTTTAAGAAAATTAAATTAACAAATATTCCAATACAAAGTCCAGAGAAAAATTGGCATTAACTTCAAGAAAATTAAATTAAGACAAACAAGATCCAACAGACGCATGGATTAATAAAGAAGAATGTAAACTTACAATTTTACTTTTAAAACAAGAATAAAATGTTCAGTGAAAAATGACTCAGAATCAGATAATTAACTTACAATCAGATAATTGCAAAACAAGAATCAGAATCAGATAATTGCATTGAACCCAAAACAATGAAATAAACCAATTGCTAATTAAGGAAGTAAAAAAAAAGAAGAAGATTAAAATAAACCAATGGCTAATTAACCAGACTAAACAGAAACTTTAACTCTGATCGATAAACGAAAGTACCTATAAATAGATAAATTAACTCATATTACCTATAAATTGGTGAAATAATGGAGCTTGGTGACGGCGACGGAGTGGTACGGTGGAGCTTGGACAAGGCGAGCTCGAGGAGGGAGGAGGCGGGGCTTGTTGACGGCAACGGAGAGAATGATGACGGCGGAGCTTGGTCACGGCGAGCTCGAGGAGGGAAGAGGCGGAGCTTGGTGAAGCGAAAGAATGGTGGCGGCAGCGGAACTTGGTCAAGGCGGAAATGAGATGGTGGCGGAGAGCATAGGTTGGCAAGCCGCCGAGCTCGAGGAGGGCGGACCGCCGAGGAGAGATTTTAAGAGTTGGGGGTGGAGGCGGCTACGGGCTCAATTGGGATTCGGGGTGGGGAGGTGGAGATTGGAGATGGGGGTAGCTGGGGGGTAGGTATAGTGTAAAATATTCAAATAGCGGGTAAACGGATATCCGATAACATTAGTTATACCCATATCCTTATCATTATCCAAATTAGCTTCTTAGACAGTAAACCCTTTTTAATGAGACTATTATTGTATGTAACCATCCATGTCAAGTTTCCATTCCTGCTTTCTTTCATGTCCTCAGACAGACATGAGAGCTAGCTTTCATCCAATTTGTTCAAAAGAACTCGCAGACAATGTCTGATGTCTGTCTGTCTGCCTGAGACTAAACAACAAACTGGCATAACTTGATGTTGAAGCTGTCCATCTTGCTAAGAACGTAAAGAGCATCATGAATCATTTCAGATTGGGCATACATGCTTGCAATCAAAGAAAAGGTTCCAGGAGTATTCACAAGCATTTTTGGCATAATTTTAATGCTATCAGAATGACAAACACCATTGTAAACACACAGCTATTTGCTTCAAAAAGCTCTTAAATTTTAGTTGTAGTAAGATTTGAGTTTTTATGTCCATCTCTTATATAAATTAATATTAAAAAAATATATGCATCTAATGTAGAAGATTAATGCAATCTTGTTATTATTACAATTTAAGAGTCATCAAAATGTCCCCATAAACACACCACCTGCTTCTCTATATATCTTTGATGGCATCTGCTTTTTTATCACAAGGATATGACAGTGGAAAGAGATAGGAGATAATGAAATTGCATAACTTTATATGTTCTTAGCATTTCAAATATAACAAGTGCTTCCAGAGATATTAATTTGTTCATACAAAGATTAAAAAAGGACAACAGATGGAAAGAAGAGAATAAAAAGATCCAATTAACATGGCAAAAGATGTGAATGAGAGACACGCTCTTCACTGTTCTCTATGGTACTAATTACAAGTCAATAACAAAAGAATATATCTCACGAGCAATCAAACTAATCTAAAATGAGGAGGCTGTAGCAACTGCATTCCTTCTAGTGCAACAAACTTCTTTAGCACCAGCTATTGCTGATAAACAAAGATAATGTGAGGCAATTTGTCAAAAGACATGAAGTATTAGAAAATCATTAACGATAGCTAACTGAGCTGGAACAGTTCCTATTCGGTGGGTGGTGCAGAGATCAGGAGATTCAATAAAAGCCCAACTGTTACACCTATTAGTCCAGCAAATGCAGCAAAGGTCAATGAGAAGCCTGCATCACTTTTACGGGTTTTACGCCTCTTGAGCATTTCCTGAAAAATATCTTAGATAATCTAGTCAAGAAGAAAATGAGAAGGGGAAAATTGTAAAAGGTATCTGCTGAATAACTAATGAAAGAAAAAGAATAGCTGTATTGACTGCAGACGTTCTCTTCAATGTTTTTGCACCACTCAATCAGTCAATGAAGTAAGGGACAACGAATACATACCACATGCCAAACCGGTAAAACCAAATTTTACCTAAATGCTATTTTACAGTAAATATGGTTCAACAGTCCTGCAGGACTTCTTTTGAAACTGGGGACCAAATACTGAACTATAATGTCAAAAATCTTTTATAAAACAAATGGAGACATTTCTCTAATATTTGTGAATTAGCTTGTAAAGAAGAATACAGGCCACTTTAATTTATGCCTCCTTTAGTTCACTCTTGAATTTAAATCTTTTTCCTATTTGCGCTCTAAATCATTACCATGGTATGCCAGGAAACATGGAACAGAAGCATAGGGGCCAAAATTAAAAAGGACACTTTTAACTTGGAAAGAAAGAAAGAAAGAAAGAAAGAAAAACGCCACTGGATATTTGAAACAGATTTAGAGGAAAAGAAATGATTATGCACCAGTTCACGTTGCATCTGCTGATTCTGTCGAAGAGTGAAATCTGTTTCTTCCTTCAGACGCTGTACTGTCTGCATCTGCACACAGAATTTATTTTAGAACAATTGAAAATCACTTTAAGAAACAAAATTTCAAATTTTGAACTTGATCAATTTGATTATATCATAAACTTAATGGTGTTAAGAAGTCATGAAATTACTATACAGTTAGCTGTGGTGCTCAAAATATAGATTCTGTAGGATCTCAAGTAGAAATGGGAAAATCAGGATGTACACACTGTGGGGTCTCAGAAATTATCGGGAGCAAGATGCATATAGGTGCCATAATTTGTTTAAGGAGTTTTAACTTCAGCATTCATGCAAGATAACTTATGGTAAGAAAAATTAAGAGCAAGATATTCAACTACTAAATGAGAATTTATATCCATTAAACAGAAATACTCATTAATAACTTAATCCTTTTTCTGACCCATCTTTTAAACTTCAACAAGGATGACACCAAAGCACTTTCATGTGCCACCAGAACTTATACAAACGAAGAGTCGTGTACAAAATTACTCTATTTATCGTATACTAGGATTTCTTGGATGTTTGTAATCTGTAGCATATATCTTAAATGAAGAAATCCTGTTACTCTATAAATTCTTGCATATACAAAGTGTTTGAAATACAGTTGCTTCATTATGAAGAAAAACCAGAAGAAAATTAGGTGAATTATTTTTATACATTTATTAAGGAATAAGGGCAAGGTAATGATAAATGTTAAGGTAATGGATGTCTTTACCGCTTCAATATTTGTACTCTTGAACACCTAAGAAAAGAAGAAAAATGGATCAGCTATCGTGTGCATGCAAATGTTTCAGGAACCAGGTCATCAAACAAATTAGTAGAAGAATGAGGTAGAGTAATATCTTGGCTTCTTCTGCGACTATAGTATAGAAGAGTATCTCACCATGCGATCATCAGAACTTTGTCTAGACCTCCTCGCTGCTGATGAGGTAAGTCCATAGTCTTCTTCAGAATTTGCATGTCCAAATGGACTTGTGTAAACAACCCCAAGCTTCAACTCTTCTATCACCTTAATGCCATCTTTATTGAACTGTGCCCAATAAGAAAAATGGCTTTAAAGATAAAAATGAAAGTCGCCTAATTTTCTATTGAATGAGAAATGCCAATCTCACTGTGTCTGCAGGGATTTCGTCAATGTCAATGCTTGGTGGTACTCTTGTACTCTGGATGAGGAATTTGTCCTTGCATTGCACGTCAGGTGAGTACTCTTTTTGTGCTTGGAGAGTGACTAACAAAAGGATGATGATTCAGTGTTGAACATGATTCAAATGCTACAATATATAACGAGAATTGGCATTAGAACTAGCCAAATCTCTACCTTTTATTGTACAGGAATCCCAAGGTTGCACCACAGAAGCGTTGGGCCGAACAAAGTATTTCCTTGGTGATGTCGTTTTCACCTACCCATATGCAAAAAAACACAATTCTCAGAAGGGATTTTGCAACACATAAATTTCTAAAATTCCTTATTCAAATTTATCCACCTCTAAAAATGCTATTTGCTTGTATACCCATTTTATTTCTTTTTTTGCATGGATGCCCTTCTGAGTTACTTTCTACTTTTCTAGGTAACCAACAACTAAAATCTGAATTTAGCTCTAAAAGGATAAGAGCACTCTCTTCACGTAGGGATGTTTCAGTAATTTTCACAACCTTACAAGAGTGTTTACATCCCTTATGATTCTAATTGCTGCTCCCAGAAAAGAAACCCAGGTGCACCCATGAAACAAAATGTGACTTTGAGGGGTCTACAGGCAAAAAAGTACCCAACTCAAAATTCTAATAAACAAACACATCAAGAAACAATACAAACTAATGGAAGAAATTGAAGAAACCAAGGTGGATAATCATGGCACCTTAAACGCCACATGGTGTTCGGTATTGTTGACGACCTTTAAATTGCAATAAGATGGCTTATCCAGCTCAACTAATCACCAAAAAAAAAAAATGCAATTTTTTCACAGGAACTAATCGACAAACAGTTTGTGGGCAAAAATTTTGGAACTTGGAAGGCAAAGAAATCAAACCTACCTTCGAAGGTTAGCTGTTCCGGATGAATCGAAATCAACCGACCACCACCACCCATCCTGTACTAGAACGGAATCAAATCATCAAAAGATTGGAAAGGAGGGTAAAATTCGGGAGTAGAAAAACGAGAATAAGATCGAAATCTCGGAGAAATAAGTACCTTTCTCAGGGATTAGTAAGAGGAAGGAATGAGGAAAGATTGGAACGATCCGGAGTCTCGGTTGTGGGCGACAACGACGGGGCAGCGCTGGCTTTAATTTTACCACCAAAATCATTAAATATATTTCTTTCAAAATAATATGACAAACATCCGGTTTATTTGCAAAAAAATACTTTTAATTTTTTAATTAACAGAAATAGACTCCCAATTTATCAAATTATAAATTCAGATTTTTTTATTTATTTAGACTAATTTATTATTTTAATCTTAATATAATATTATTAAAAATTAGAGCGTACATATATTTTACACAGATAATATATATATATTACATAAAATAAAATTTAATTACGACTAAAAAAATTAATTATAATTATAATTATATATGCTACTTAAATATTACTTTATGAATTTATATTCATCAAACTAAGTGGTAAATTTCTTTCATGATTGAGAGTGCCCTTTAAGAACTTTTATTTAATATATAGCACAATTTCAATAAAAATAGCTTCACTAACACGTAGGCCAATAAGTTGATTTAATAATATCCCCATGAGAGCAATGAGGCCAGTTAGTTGTTCCACATAAAGTTTATAAGGTTTGAGTAGTAGAATAAATTCTTTTATAAAGAAATAAAGTATAATAAATTCTATCGACAGGAAAAAGATAAGCTTGTAATAGATTGCATGCTTCCCACTAATAACCATAACGTAATTGACCATATTATAACACTTTTATCAGCATAAATCCAGCAGAGAATGCATTAGATTTTGGATTGGGAACAAGTAGTAAATTGACGTAGAAGGTTTATATGACTATATCCATAGAAACATCAGAACACATGATCATTCTGGATTAAGCTATCACATTTATCCTCCTCCTGGAAATGTATTGAATGATAAATAGCTAAAAAAACCAATTTCATTTCCTATTACTTAGCAACTGTTACACTTGCCATTAACTCATCAAACTCCTATTCCCCTCATCACCAGATGCCACAACATTATATGACAGATGAGCAGGCTTATTGCCTTCTGCGAGAGTTAGCTCTTCAACACCAAGCTCACTCCATTGCCCCACCACAATTGAGCCATTGGATATGCCATCCGGACTGGACTCGCCGTTAATTGCGAGAAAAAATTTCGAAGCCATCTTTGCACCGAGCTTCTTCACAGCCTCCTCAAGGAGGATGGCGGTACGGGTAGTAATAACAGTGGGGGTGTATAGGGATATAGGCTTGAGATGTTCCTTTGAAGAGCTGACCCTTGGTGAGCATTTAGGTGTGGATTGGAACCCCAGATTTGAGGAAATTGGTCAGGAATAGGGGGTCAGCCAGGGGGGACACTGTAAAAATCAAATAGCATGGAAATAATATTGGGTTTATCTACAAGAATCACAAATACAATAGAACAGTTGTATATGAGCTCTTCAGTGGTATCCATTCTCAATAAATAGGCTTCTCAATACTAACCTCTTCAAAAAAATCATTTGCAGGAGGCATCTGACCCAATTCTGTAGGAAAACCTGAACTTTCATTGCTTTCAAAAATAGGCTTTTCAAGTGCCGGTTCACATTCAGAATTATTGTGATGAAAAAGATCTTGTCTTAGACTATTGTAAGTTTCCTTGCCCTGCAAAATGTTGTAGATAGCATGAAGCATGAAGCATGTACCTTGACATGAACATTAGTTGAAAATAACGTTTCTAGAGTGAATTGTACCTTGACATGAAAACAGTATCCCATTCTAAACCCTTTGACTGCAAAACTAAAAATTTGGCTCAGTAAGTCAGTGTGCATTTGTACCTTAAAAGAAAGGATAATATGCTTAACAAGCAAGAAAGCATGTGATTGCTTTCATCCCAGTGACCTGATGAATGGTAGTCAATGTAGCAGAACTGTCATTTTCCTGCTTTAGAGAGTAGAAGCTCTCAGTTTCCCTCAAAGAAATATAGTTTACAAACACCTTAAGTAAGAATATGAGCGCAGCCTTTCTCTTCACTCTTTAGTTTTATCCTCTGGATTAGCAAAATGTGCCAACAAGAGATTAGAGATGTCATCCATTAAATATTGCAGGACCTACAAAGCAACACCATACCAGTTAATCTAGTGTACCATCTATGAAACTAAACCGCAAACATATGAAATCGCATAAATCTCAGAAACCATTTAATTTTTAAAAAAAAAAACTCACAGGATAGAATAACATAGAGAAACTACCTATAAATATACTACTTAAGAAAGGGTTGAATCTACATGGGAGTGCTTGTCAAATTCCTAGCTGAAATGAATTTCTTCTGGGTTGCATGCTTTTAAGCATTCTTGGCCTGCCCATGATGTGGATACAAATTAATCTTACCACAAATATTTTTCCAGATCTGCAAACAGAAGAAAAGAGCAAAACTCAGCATAAAATTTTTACATTATTTGCTAACTTCAAAGTCATAAGATCTAGCATGAACTTACAGATCATAGGTCATCATCTTCGTTCAACAACTTCCTGCCTTCCATTTCAATGACCGCATGTTGTTCAAGCAGGTACTTCTACAAGCAAAATTAAACATCTAAACTAAGGCTAGGAATAATAGACTTGGGAAGAAATGATGGAAAGCAGCAAATGGCATTAGTTAATAGATGAAAATACTTCAATCCTTTAAGAGAGTATAATATAGAACGCCACAGCAATCACAGAGCAACAACTTTTTAGCCTCTTCATAGAAAGGCATGTAATAGAATGTACTTGTGAAAAAGTATTAGTTGTGCTAAGTGTTTTTTCTTTTCTTTTCATTTCCTTTCTTGATATTTGCTTAGACTCATCGGCTTACACAAGGGTAAAAAAATACTAGAAACGTTTGAAACTATGAGGTCACTCACCTTGAGCTGATAAGTCCATTCCATACTACAGGGTTGGGGTTAAGAAGTTCCATACTACACCTTAATGATGGTGTTTAAACTCAAAGGATTTGAAAATCACAACAAAAATAAATATGCATATACCCATGTGGACATGGTTTCCCTAAAGTGAGACGATGGCTTCTTAATCTTATCCACTGGCCTGAGGCAAATAAGAGATAAACACATCAACAGAACATGTAAGGTTCACGATTTTTTAAAGCTTCGGTCTTCCGCAAACTTGGACACAAATCGACACTGCTTGACACACTTGTTGAAGCTCCACAGAAGTGTCTCATGACTTTAGCAGAAAATCCAGGACAGTTGCTAGCAGGTATTGTGATCGCATTATTCAAGCTTCTTATAAACCAAACACTTAACTATAAAGTGTTAGGATACTTTCAAGTAATTTAATGTTCCCTATTATGGTAATTTCATGCATCAATTGGAGAAAAACCTTCAGTATTCAAGTTCCACTAGGTAAAAAACAAGACCTGCCTGGTTGACAATCATTTATCACTTCCAAGACCACTATTCGGTTGCCTAACATGATATACAGGCAGCAGCAAAGTTACGCCAATGTCACATATCATACAATCCTTTAGTCCAGATTCCAGAGGAGGCTAGCATAGCTAGACCATCAGGCAAAGTAGTTTCACATCGTTATCTTTATAAGCCTCTATTAGAGAATATAGAATTTAGCAAACTAAATGCAGGATTATGGCCACCCTATGGAGCAAAGGGTTCCATTTTTGTGTTAGGGTACTGGAAATTGAAGCCTAAAAGGGGTCTTGGGTCTTAAAATATTGACCGCACATGATTAGAAGAACAACTCTGTTAGGCGATGTAGGTTGTACTTTGATATTACATATTAGGAAGATGAGTGATGAATCTTTTTATGGTTGCCTCAAAAATCCATGATCTGAATCTATCACTTTCCCCATAAAAGAGTTTGCAGCAATCATTGAAGTTAAAATTTTAATTAATAACTAGAGATACAACTAGCAAATGCACAATGCCACCAGCATACTAGCCAGAAGGGACAGCTTATTGTTGGAATACTAAACCACCCACGCCTTAGCACAGTAGGGCAGTAACTTAAAGCAGTCCTGCCAAGCTGGCAGATGACCTGGATGACAGAACATCTTGATACCAACCATTTATTCTCATGACTTAAAAAGACTACAAAATACTTATTTACATTTCAAACAAGGTACAACAACTTCCAGATTTACTATTAGGGAAAGGAAGTGATCGCAAATACCTCATAGATTGACGAGCACAAGATAGAAGGTATAAAATGCCAAGTTACTATGGACTACGCCATGAGTAATTAGGGCAATAGACCACATTTGACAACAATAGCTTGCAATGCAGATAATGACCAAAGATCATTTTTCTTGCTTAGAGCACTACACATCACATAAATTAACTCCTGATCTGGAAACAAGCCAATGTGTAGCAACATCTTGAAGAATACTTTTGCTTCATTTAGAAAGTGCCTTTTGCATAGTCGATTGATTGCTGAACTGAAATCTTTTATTGAAACCTCAAACCCAGCATTTACTAGTCTGTCAAATAGGACAATGGCTTTATAAGGCATTCCTTTTGCACACTGTGCTTTGATTATTGTGGTGTAAGCAAATTTTCTCAACTCAACACCCCTATCAAGAAGAGAATTCAGAAGAATTTCTGCCTGGTTGACCTTGCCATTCACGCAAAGGACATTAATAAGCAAGTTGTAAGTAACAGGACTTGGCATGAGGCCCTGATGTAACATATAGCCATGAAAGCGAAAAGCCATTTCCCAATTTCGTGCTTCACAAAATCCCTGTATAAGTGTATTGTATGTAATTTGATCAGCTTCTACACCTTTGTAGTTCATATCATTAAGAATGTTGATTGCCTTTTGAAACCTACCTTTCTTACAAAGTCCCTTTATAATCACACTATAAGTAATTGTATTTGGCATGATCACCTTTCCAACCATTTCATCAAACAGCTGTAACATCAAATCAACGTTTCCAGCTTCACAAAATGCATCCATAATAGTAGTGTAGGTTACTGCTGTTGGAGCCAATCCATTGAGCTCAATTGCCCTAAATATTCTTTCTGCCATTGCTAAGTTCTTAATTTTGCAAAATCCATAAATAAGTGAATTATAAGTGACAACAGTAGGATCAATTCCTAATTCAGAAATCTGTTCGTATAACTGCACAGCACTATGAACATCACCAACTTTGGCATAACCATCAATAACTATGTTATATAAAACAATGTCAATCACCTGCAATTTGCTAGCCAAGTTTTCCAAGTACCACCTAGCTTCGACCAACATACCCTTCCTACAAAGGCCTGACAGAATTGACCCGTGAGTAAATGAATTTGGTATTAATCTTTTGGAGCACATCATCTTGCACACTTGAAGTGCCCTCTCAATTTCTCCCAACTTGCAATAGCCATGGATTAGGATGGAATAAGCAACAACATCCATATCCAGACCAATGGTCTCTATTTCATCTAGTAAATTTTCTGCTTCAGCAATTAACCCCCTTTTGCAAAGAGCATTTAGAAGCACGCTATATGTGACAATATTTAACTGATATCCTCGGGCAAGGATCTCCTTCCTCATCCTTAATCCTTCCTCAATGTTCCCCTTTTCACAATGGCCAGTAATCAGTATAGTATAAGTTACAAGATCTGGTTGGAGTCCTTGCATAATCATTATCCGAATTAGCTTCTTAACCTCACTCATCAAACCAAGTAGACGGTAACCATTAATGAGACTATTGTATGTAACCATGTCAAGTTCCATTCCTGCTTTCTGCATGTCCTCAGACAGCTCCAAAGCTTCCTCCATTGAACCTGCTATACATAGCCCATGTATCAGAGTGGAGTAACTGTATCTGTCAGGAAGCAACCCATATTTAAGCATCAGAGATAAGAATGATTTAGCAACCTGTACAAATCCCACATTGCATAATGCAGACATGAGGACATTGAAGGTCGTGAAGAATGGTTTAAAGGCTTTTCCACCTCTTGCCTCTTTGAAGAAAGCTATGGCTTCTCCCAATTTGTGTTTCCTGCAAAGGCCGTCAATTAGGATGTCATACGTGTGTTCACTGTGTGAAATACCACAGGCTTTCATTTCTTCAAAAAATTCGCAGACAATGTCTGTCTGCCTGAGACTAAACAACAAACTGTCATAACTGGATATTGAAGCTTGCATGTTCAGGCTGTCCATCTTACTAAGAACGTAAAGAGCATCATGAATCATTTCAGATTGGGCATACACGCTTGCCAGCATATCCCATACATTGCTGTCATAATCCCACTCTCTGAAGTTATTGCATAATATTCCACAAAGGGATGGTGCTGAACCTGACCCTAAGGTAAAAGAAAATGAAATAATTAAGTGTTTGATCTATATATTTCTGATACAGGGAAGAAAAAAAGTTCTGAAACTAATGGTAAGAACTCAAAGAAACAACAACCAGATTGCGTAGGCTGATCCATCTATACAATGATATAAACTAGTACGAATCAAGATCAAGGATCGTTTAGGAGTCTATCTATCCAAATGCTGATAGTAAAAAGTATAGTCCTTTCCTGCTGTAATAAAAGTAATGACGAGAAAAAGATAACTGTTTTAAAGACTATCAACAAAAATTTGAAAGTACAAAAGCAAGTTAGAGGACATTCAAAAAGAAGACGCCGGTCAAGTCAACTTAAAGATCAATAAGATCATAAGAACGGAGACTAGAAAACCTGCACAAGAAAAGTTACTCATATAGCTGATGAGTATTCTAACCTTCTCATACTCTGTAAGGAAGGTGAGAAAAAATGAATTGTTGATAAAGGAATAGCGGGAAAAGGATTTAACTACAAATATCGAACTGAATAAATGGTTATTGTAGATGGAGTTAATCACGTTTGGCTTGTAATGAATCCTAAAAGTAGGTTTTTAGATTCCAAGCTGTAGAATCTATGTTGAATAACCACTTGAAACTTGGTAGGACTTGAAAACCTAAAATTACGTCATATTATCCTGACATGTACTGCATTTCAAACTGGAATTTCTAACAATCGTCATTATTGCTGGTAAATATTTTAAATTTTAAGTTCTGAGTCAAAAAGAAGAAGAAGAAGATAGAAAGATAGAAAGATATACCTTCCTCATCTACCATTTGCCTCAAAACCTTTCTCATGTCCTTCAACCTCCCCTTCCTAGCCAAAGCATGGCAAGCGTCAAAACGCAAGACCCTCGCATCCTCCTCAAGCCGAGGGCCCGAAAAGATCTCCTCTCCCAAAATCCCATCTTTTTCACTTCCGAGAGCTCCTCCATAGACTCTAGCTCGATCCCAGCTCGGAAACGATGGCCCAAACCTAATCTTCGACAGACTTAGGGCCTCTCTAAGCGGATTCTTCCCTTCTGATGAGGAACGCCCGACGTGGAAATCCTCCTCCACCACCGCCGCCGACGAATAAGACGAAAGCGAGGATTTGGGAACAACAGCACGAAGTCGAAACCAGATGAAATGCCGAAGCTTTGGACGGGAGTGCATGGAAGAGGTCAGGTTTCATGGTAAGGAAGAAGGAGAACCTCTAATCCGGTGTAGATAACCCGGTATAGATAAAGAGATATGGAATACCTCTACTGCCGCCCGAGGCCCGAGAGAGAGAGAGAGAGAAGGGGGGGGCAGTCGCAGAGGAAGGAGAGAGGAGAGCAGAGAGGGAAAAGGGCAAAAGCGAGGAGAAGTCTTGGATCAGGCTTGGATTCGGATTTTGGTCCGCTTCGGATCCACATAACTCAGCTCGATCCGACCCGGTGGGAGTTTGTAAATCGTAATAATAACTAATAAGCTAATTTCGACCCAAAAAATAAGGGGAAATTTATAAAAGGCACCCAATATTTTATTTTTATTATTATTTGCATCCCCCCGGATAGCTTTCTATGAGTAGACTCATTCATTTAATCATTTTTCTTTTATTTCCTCAAAAATATATAAATGAATTAATTAAATGAATTATATATGCTCGACTGTAATATTAACATGAGCTCACTCTCCTTTCTTTAATTATTAGTATTCTTAACAGGTATTATGGTGTTTAATTAGGTACTGCCATTTTCTTATTTTTAAAAATAACAAATATATCCTTTGCTATAAAAATATTAAATTAAAATGTTT
This sequence comes from Typha angustifolia, assembly GCF_048772165.1. Classification (NCBI taxonomy): domain Eukaryota; kingdom Viridiplantae; phylum Streptophyta; class Magnoliopsida; order Poales; family Typhaceae; genus Typha; species Typha angustifolia. The sequence continues at coordinate 3,539,615 of NC_133246.1, read as the reverse complement.
TCTTAATAATTTTCATGATTTATTATGAAAATATATTTAGTTAGAATCTATCCCCTTTATGTGGAATTTAAATGATTTAGGATTTCAATATATACAGTGAAGTGAACATCTGATGATTTGAGGTTAGATGGAATTTATTTACCACCTAATTAACCTCAAAACCAACATTTTATTTGGTTACATTCTTATTGAAGCTTATGGGTAAAATAAAATAAAATTTGAACATAATAACCCTAGCCCAAGTAATAACATTAGATGGATTTCATTATTTCCAAACAATAAAAACTCAAATGAATTCCAAACACATCAAATTTTACAAAAGTAAGCAATCAACCTTCAATTAATTCAACCAACTCATTAATAAACCATTTGTGCTGCAACAAAAAGATTACAAATTACAAGCACTAACAATACCAAATTCCATTTCCTATTACATTTCTTATTCCTTAGCAACCGTTACACTCACCATCAACTGACCCTTTCTTGGTGCCATGATCACCACAAACCCTTCATCAGCAGAGGCCATAACATTATAAGACACATGAATAGGCTTATTCCCTTGCACTAGGGTTAGCTCTTCAACACCAAGCTCACTCCATTGCCCTGCCGCAATTAAGCTATTGGACATGCCCGGAGATTGCAAGCCAGTATTATTACCGTCACCGTATGATCCGACTTGCATCTCTCGAGATTCATCGTTAATCACGAGTGAGAATTTCGAGGTCATCTTTACGCCGAGCTTCTTAGTAGCCTCTCTGAGGCAGAGCAAGGCAATCGCCTCGAAAGACATGTCTTGAGCTTGAGTTTGATTGACTTTAAAAATAGCAGTAGCAGTAGCAGTAGCAGTAGTAGCAGCAGCAGCGGCGGTAACGGAGTCAAGGGATATAGACTTGAGATATTTGGGATGGTCGGGCCTTTGGAACTTGCTTAGGTGGAATATTGGGTTCTTGCAGAGCTGGCCTTTGGTGAGCATTTGGGTGTGGATTTGGGCCCAGAATTTGAGGAAGTTGGTCAGGAATAGTGGGTCTGCCAGGAGAACACTGCAGCTGATTCCAATGGAGTATCCATCTCCTTTGAATTTTGTTACCTACAAAAAACCAAATAATGTGGAAATAGTATTGGGTTTTTTATTTTTTGGCATGTATACCTCTCAGAAGATTGTATATTCTCTTCTAAATATGAATCTCATATTTATGTATTGATACCCTTTTAGTTACTCTTTTTGATAGCCGAATGTTAAATGAAAAATATAAAATTGCTCTACAAAATAATAAGAATATATTAGGAAAATTTTATATTTTACTCTTCTGCGATATAAATTAAAATGCAACCGTTATATTTTTTCATCATATTTAATGGTCATATCCTTAAAAGCTAAAATATTATTCATCCATAACTTAATATTGAGGGGCAAAGTTATTATTTTACTTTTCATATTAAGGGCAGACTAATCATTGCACTTTAGTCCACACCAGAAGAATTAAGCCACTGAAGGGCAAGTGCAATTTTCCTATATATTAGCTTTTTATTATTAAATTGATAGGAACGTCATCAAAATAAATAATGTATATCATAACAGATCACTTTCACAGGCTTTGATATCTAATTATTTTTGTCCTCACACAATCCTTGCCATATAGTTATTTAGAAAATTATAAATAACACTCTATATTTTAATTATTCACAAATAAAGCTATCTCTAACTTAATTATAGAATAAAATTTAAGCCCCCGGAATAACTTGAAGATAGACTGAAGCATTAATTTACGATAAAATTAAATTAAATTAAGCTTCTCAAATACTAAATTTCATAACTTCAACCGAGTGAAATGAAGTAAGTTAGAAAATATATATATATATAATCTCATTTATATAACAAAAGGAGGGGTTTTTTTTATAATATTGTTAAAGTGAAGGGCGTTTTTTTTGTAATTTTCTCTTAATTATAATTGACCAATTAATTCAACTAGGGGTATAGAAATTCATAATTATATATATATATTGTTTTAGTTCCAAAAGAAATTTAAAATTTTGAGTACCTGAATGTAGAACAGTGCAGAGAAATGAGGGTTCTCTTTGTCAATATCCACCCAATAAGCCAAAGCATCCTCCTTGGCCTCCCTATCCTCCAGAGCCAAGAACTCCGACACCGTCATCTCCGCCGTCGCCTGCACCAGCCGGACTCCGGCATCGTTGAATTTAACCTCCCAATACCCGTCGGCCTCCCCGCCCCGCCGTAGCCTCCCCGCTAGCTCCGGCTGGTCGGCCAGCGCATTGCCGATCGACTCCTTGATCCACGCCGCCACCGTCCACGCGGACTCCTCCTCGGCGACCTTGTTATAGTAAAAGATCACCCGCAGCCGGCTCTTCAGGGCTCCGGGCGGCATCGGGGTGGCCGCCACGGCGATCCGTCGCGATCGCCCTGGCTCGACGATGCTCCTCGGGATCGCCGATTGGATTGCCTCGATGTGTACTTGAGCCATCGGATCAAACAACAACACCTCGAGGCAAAAATTTCTCTCTCTTTATTCTCTTCTTTTTCTGATACAGAGTTTGGGAGGGAAGACTTATCTTGCTTTCGAATTTAAAGCCTTCTCGGTGCAGTGGTTAGTTGGTGAGCAGCAATTGAGTTTAATTCTAAAACTGGCCCTGTAATCGTACGTTACCACGAGACTACCACTTGTCCTAGTAGTTGAAGATTTAATGGTGGCATTCTCGTAATTGGGGAGAAGAACATCGGTTTCTTGGTAATCAAATGCTTGCAACAGTTGGACTGGTACACCTGCCATTTTCTTGACAAGGTTATATTAAATTTGAGTACATATCTACTAGCTAATATGGATGGGCTCCTATGCATTAAAAAAAGTCATGCTTTTGAAATTAAATGTAGTTATTTTTTTTATAATATAATATACATAATTTATATAGCAAGATGCCCACAATAACCTATTTTTACTATTTTAAGGCCTTGTTTGCTTTGAGTTTTGGGATCTCCCCGGGACTCCTAAACTGGTTCAGTAGCTAAATATATTTTTATCTTTTTATATCTAATTAAATATATTTTTTAAATAATTAAGACTAATTAATCGAGTTAGGAGCTTAGTCTTAAATCAAACGACGCCTGAGCTAACAGTGTAGCTACTGACTCATGGCATAGATCATAAATTTAATTTCTCTCTCATGAATATCAAGATTGATATTTAATAAATTATTTGTCATAATATTATATGTGCATAGCTTGTGCTTATTTTTTTTAAGGGTTAACTTAGTTGTTTGAACTTTTTTTACGGTAGTCTATTTGTCTAGCTTATAATTTATTGGCTCTGGTTCGATCCTATAAAAAATGTTCCAAATAAATATTATGTATAAAATTATAAAATGCCATTAACTGAAATAAATGTTTGCAAATAAGAACAAAATATCCATGTTTTTTTAAATAATTAGATGAATTTTAACTGCAAGTAATTTTTAAAGAGCCTCTTATGCAACAAAGAAGAGTTTTAAACAGTGTCTTGTCTATGCATAAGCTAAATATTTTAAGATATATATCAACTTTGAGAGCTATTCATGTAAATAAGTAATTTTAGAATAATATAAATACAAAATAATAATATTAATTAAAAAATATTGGGTGCATTGTGCTACATTTTCAATACTTTATACTGATTGACAAAAATATTAGAGATTTTCACATATTACAAGCGATGAACTATTTTAAAAATATCATCATTCCTGTTAAATTAACTAATCACCATTAAAACAGAAATTAAATTTTAAAAAACTATTTTGCTATATCATATAAGACAAATAATTCACATAGTATGATTGATATTAAATAAATTTAATCAAAAGTACCGATCATACGAACTAGAAGTACCGATCACTTTTTTAAATTGCGAGAGTAAAGTAGTCATATTTTATTTATTTCTTAGCTATCCATTTTTTACCAGGGTCTAGCAACAATCCGACAGAAATCAATCTTAGTATAAGTGAATAACAAAGGCCTGTGTTCATCGACGCTAACCTATCCGAAGATGAAAGGGAATAGTAATAAATTAGCAGAAATTGATACTCATGTTATTAAGAAAACCATTATAAGGATAAGCAACGAGAAAATAGTTAAATTCTAATTTTTATATATCAATATAGTGACAATTGTAACATTCTAACAATTGCCAAACCTACCATTATATACAGTATTTTTACTAAGGAAAATGTATAAGATGATGTCACATCTACAAGGCTGGCAGAAAGCAATATAATTCCTAAATATTAATTACAATTTACAAAAAGAAACCCTTATAGATGTAGCTTAACAATTTGCTCGTGTTTCTTATGTCACATCTTTACAGTTAGCCGAAAGCAATGTAATTTTTCTAAGTATTAATTACAAACCCAAAGCTACCAACTCAGTTGGGTATTTGAGCCTAAAGTTTCCAAATAATAATATATAATATATATATATATAGTGATGGCAGATGAGCTGGTAATCTGGTATGCATTCAATGGTAGGTATGGGTGGATACTGGTAGATGATTGCTGATTGCTGAGCCTATATATATCAATTATATCAATAATATAAATTTAAACATAAATAATAGAAAGCCCATCATCACTCTTATTCATATTTCTTTCTCTTTTTTTGAGAAATAATTTAAAATTTTATAAGATATATAGTTTAGGGAAGAATATAATAAAATAAAAAATACTCCTGGGAGAAAGTAAGGGATGAAAAATTAATGCAAAAGTAACTCAGAAACCTAAGTATAACTAACCCTATTAAATATATGCCATATCACTCGCTGGTCTTCTTTCTACGTCGAATAAAAGTCAAACTTTGGCGTTACGTTGCGTGTATTCGACGGTTCAAATTGCACTCGGAATAAGATGTATCCACCTATAGCCGTATAGGATATGAACTAGAGTGATGGTGGTCATTAAATGTGTGTAATTGATTTATTAGTAATTTTAATATGCATTTAACGATGTAATCGGAATCCCGGGACCCTGTTGCCTTCTCCCATTTTGAGCTAATTCACCACCGGGTTGGTCAACTGGCGATTGCCATCGTTGTGATTGAGGTGAGGAGAAAGAAGCCTGAAAATAATGGGTTGAGAAAGACGAGAAGGAAGTAGAGGGTGAGTGAGAGAGGTAGGGAAATATACACATTTATATCGGGGGGACAGCTTAAAAGCATCTCCGATGGAGAGCTCTATATTAGAGTAAAAAAAAATAGATATATATATTGTATATTATATTTTTAATCAGTTAATAGGTTCTCTTAATGTTATTATTTTTTTAATAAAAAGTCTATAGTTAGAAAACTCTCATTGACATATTTATAATAAGACTAATATAACAATTTCAGAAATAATTTTTAATTAAAATATATTGAAATTATATTATATGAAATAAAATTTAAAAGAACTTAAATAATTTAATATTAGACTCATTTTAAAGATCTCGATGAGATGAGAGCTTTTTAACTGTACTGTTTTCTATTTAAAACTTATTAGTAAAATTAATTAATATTATTTAATTAGATTATTTAATAGAGGATGCAGACGAAATTTAAAATTTTGGAAGTTAAGTTTTTGTAAGGTAAAATTGGTATTTTAAAAATTAAATAGTATTAGAGCTGGGCTCCAAATTTTTGTATGAGGCTCTAAATTTGGAGCTTCACCGTCGCTGACTCCAAATTTGGAACTCCTTTTGAAGCTTGGTTGGAGCTACATTAGGCTCCAAATTTGGTGGTGTTTTGGAGATGTGTTGTTTTCTTATTAATTTTGGTGATAATCCCCTTTTCTACCACATAAACTATCACCCATTTTAATAATGACTTTTAAACTTTTTCATTAGTACACATAGAGATGATCATAGGCCAAACCCGCCAGATTTTAATCAAGCTAAGTTTGGTCCAACACAAGCTCAAGATGGTAATGAACAACATAGGCTAAGCCTTTGCTTGCCTGGCCCAACGCAAAAGCTTAACCCACTACTCTCATTTATAATCTGACTCATAATGCATACATATTCCTATATTTTTTAAATCACACAATGAATACTTAATAAATTATATATCAATATATAAGTATGTTCTTATGAAAGATAACTAAAATGTCTTCATATAAACTCATTAAGCTTAGCCCAATAAAATATAATATTTTTTAGATCCATTATACCTAACCCAAATCCAATATGTAATGGGCTAGAGGGCAGTAATAAGCTAAAATATTTTACCCCGACCTCGTATGAGTAATTAGTGGGTCGGGCCATGAATAAATATATAAGCTCGGTTGGCTTAAAAAGTTTGACCTGAATCCAACCTCGCCCACCTAATAATCACCTCTAGGTAGACACTAATCCCTTGAATTATTAGAAATACCTTACCACCTTAATGTTATGGACAGAATCAGTGAATCGACTAAATTGCATATGCACTTATAATAACGTAATAGTTAAGTGGCTTAGCTAAAAATTAATTTTTTAATCTTTTTTTGAAATTTTATTATTGCCCTCTGCCCTAATCCACATTTCTCCTAGAACTTCTTTCATCACTAAGCTCCTTGCCTTGTTAATGGTCATGAAGCAAAGGTAAGTGCTCCTCTAGCTCATCCAGCTGCCGGTTAAAGTTTGCATTTTCCACACCTACCGTATCACCTCCTTCGTCAACCACCTCAACCCATCGTCTTGTTGCTCCAAGCATAACTGCATAAGCTCATCCATGTGTTCCACCTCATCATGCAACCTCGCCACCAATCAACTTCTCATGCCTCATTGAGTTGGGAGATTTCATCTATTCTCTCCTTGGCTGTGCCGAGATGGCTCTCTAGATCTCCACGACTCCACATTTCTCTCTTCTTTCCTAATTTAGAGTCATAAAGAAGATGGGTAGAGTTGAAGTTGGGAAAAAATCTTGAGATTTTTTAGAAGGGAAAATTTTCACCTTTCTCTCAAGGATGGTTGTTTTGCATGTATCTACAACAAGAATAAAGAGAAAATAGGTAGTAATAGCAGTTGATTATGATTTCTCACAACAAAACAAAAGGAATTGATAGCAGTGCCAGGGGCGTAATTTGAAAATAGCGGGAATACAGGGTTTGAACAGTCAATCGTCTAAATGCAGGGTGTTATATGCAAAATTCGCAAGCGTATAAGGTTGATTGATAAGATTTTTCTTTTTTGGCGCTCTCTCTCGTTCGCTCATCGACTTACGGGCTTATGGCTCTCATCCAAATTCCCTCCTTTTTCCACCCCATGGCTTCGCTCTCCTCCTCTCTCTTCCTTCTCCCCTTCCCTCCATCTCCCCGCCTCTCGATGCGAAGCCCTAATCCCAACCCTCGGACCTTCCTCCCAATCTCGGCATCCGCCGCTCGATCCGAGGATGTCGTCATCGTCGGCGCCGGAATCGCAGGACTCGCCACCGCCGCCTCCCTCCGCAAGCTCGGGGTGCCATCGCTCGTGCTGGAGCAGGGCGAGTCGCTTCGCACCGGTGGGACCTCCCTGACGCTGTTCAAGAACGCGTGGCGCGTGCTCGACTCGATCGGCGTCGGGGACGAGCTCAGATCCAAGTTCCTTCAAATCCAGGGGTACGATTCGAACCCTGAAGGCGCCATCTTGGTGCCCTGTTCGTTAATATTATTTGGGAAAAGGCACTAATTTAACCCATGCGGTTTTGGATATCTTTCATATTTGGTTTCTATTAAGGAATTGATATCCACAGAGCAACCGTAAACAATTTCATGTTTGATTCTTTAGGCTCTTTGCACTCCAGCAATTCTTTGTAGAATTATTTGCTGTAGATAGTTTTTTTTTCCTGCTATGTGATGCCAGTACCTCTTCTATAATAGAGATCCATAAGTTAAGCAAACTCAATAGAAATCCTTGGTTTAATCGTGCGGTACGCTTTGCAATTTTACAAAATTACTTCTAGTCTCTTGAAGTCAGGAGGTCAAATGAAGTAACTTTAAATGTCATGAACCACATGATCTCTATTGTTGAAGTTAAACCCCAAGAACCAGACTGAATTTCTAATATCTTGTTACTATTGTTTGTGCTGCATGCAATTTTTTTTTTTCTCACTTCTTTGGTGGTTTCAGCTGTGCTCAGATTGGTGATGAGATCGGAAGATGGAAGAGAGCTTAGATCATTCACATTTGAGGAAGCAGACCCTGGGTAATTGTTGTCCTCAGTGTGGTGTAACTTTTAGATATAGAGATTACACTGTTTCAGCTATCTGATATCCATTGTGGCAGGCAAGAAGTGCGTGCTGTGGAAAGGAGAGAGCTTCTCGAGACTTTGGCTTCTAAGTTGCCTCCGAACACGATAGCTTTCTCATCCAAATTGAAGTCTATTACAAGGCAAGGGAGCGATGGGACTTTACTAGAACTTGATAATGGTGACCGTCTGCTGGCTAAGGTATTTCCTAATTAAGTTGATAAAATCTGCACCTTGATGAAAATGTCTCTTATTATATTTGAATGGTGACAGCACTTTTCTGATGCTTATATCTTCGTTGAGCACACAAATATGCTTTTTGTGCCGCTATTTTCTTAGGATCTGGCTGAATTCCTGCAACTGCAGTTGTAGGCAGACGACAAATAGGATGATTAGAGATTTTATATTTGCTGCATCTATGTATCTAGTGAACCTCTTTAATCCTTGGTATTTTGTCATCTTGAGATTTTGGATACTTTTGCCTCCTCTTCACACCTGCTGGTAATTTAAGAAGAGTGGTTTCTTTTAATATGCTGTCTGATGGTCAAGTGGACATTGAACATAGTATCTTGATCTGCATCAATACATGATTCCTGTAAAAGTATAACCAAGAAAATGGTCATTCACTAAAACAAGAATTTTAACAATTTCTAGTACGAAATCAAAGAAATTCAATGTTGCACTAAGTCATGCAAAAAGGACAATGCTAGGCTGAAATGGTGCCTAGGCATTAGGCAAAGGCGGCAGTCTTTTTAATTAAAATATTTTGTTTTTCCAATTTATTTTCCTTTAATTGGGTCAATATCCATATGATACAAGTGATATAGAGTTCTCGAATATAAATCGTTTGAGTGTGGAGTTCTGGTTTCCCTATTCTTTGATACTCTGCTTTACAAAGGGGAAATAGCTTCTTTGAATTAGTGTTAGTTTAGTCACTCTGTGGCTTACTACCTCATCATCCTTTCGTCCATGGTAACAGATTGTGATTGGCTGCGATGGCATTCGCTCACCAATAGCCAGGTGGATGGGATTTTCAGAGCCTCGCTATGTTGGGCATTCTGCATTTCGTGGCCTTGGACTATATCCTGAAGGTCAACCATTTAAATCAAAGGTGAACTATATCTATGGAAGGGGCCTGCGAGCCGGTTTTGTTCCAGTTTCTCCTACAAAAGTCTATTGGTTCATCTGCTTCAATAGCGGTACTTCAATTCCACCAGGTCCACCTACTGAAACTTTGCTCTAACATGTCTTCTCAGTTACTTAAATTATTCCAAATGAAAGTCATACTGATCTTGAACAAAAAACATGGAAACTACATTCTTTTCTCTGCATAGAAATTGAGTTATATTCTTGTTAGTATGGTTGCTGAACGAAAAGATTAATGATCGAGAAATCACTAGCAGAAACAATTATAAGTGATCATAAGAGTTGGTAAAAATTGTGCCATATGCCAGAGGCCGCATCGGTGGGAGCACTAAGACGTTCTTTATAACATTAAGGGATTTATAAGCAGTAATGGATACTTCGAGCAATAATCCTTGCAGTAGTAATTTGAAACCTGTTGTACTTTTTAGTACCAATTAAGACTAAGCAAAATGTCAGAAATATATAAGCATTATTATTTGGATACATTAGATGACAAATTTTACAAGAATGAGCGGCATTGGTATATTATTATGTTACTAGAATTTTTCTTCATATTATGGTGGCTTCAACAATACAATGGTGAAATAGCTTCAACAGCATGCACATATGTGGAGTTCCTTATTAGTCTAGCAACTAACGAGTTACTTTTATATGTGAATCATGTTCCAACAGGATCAAGAACCGGCGACAGATCTGCTCTGAAGAAGGAAGCACTTAATCTTGTAAGAAGCTGGCCTCAGGAGCTCTTGGACATCATCCAAGAGACCCCTGAAGACATCGTTGTCAAGACTCCACTGATGGACCGCTGGCTATGGCCCGGTCTTAGCCCACCGGCATCCAAACGTGGAGTGGTGGTGGTTGGAGACGCATGGCACCCCATGACGCCGAACCTTGGGCAGGGTGGTTGCTGCGCACTGGAGGATGCAGTGGTTCTATCTAGAAATCTTGCAGCCGCCATTGATGGAGGGCAGGGAATGATTGATGCTGCTCTGAGAGATTACGGCCAGGACCGCTGGTCTCGTGTTTTTCCGTTGACAGTTCGATCTAACTTGGTCGGATCTTTGTTGCAGTGGGAGAATCCTCTTGTCTGTGCCATTAGGAATGATATTGCCATCCCGAAGCTGGTGAGACTAGGGCCATTCCTTGAGCACACAAATTTTGAGTGCGACTTGCCAGAACCAGGGACATCCACGTGAAGTTCTTGTATGAGACTAGTTGCATCTACTTGGCCTCTTTCCAATTCACACAGTTCTTATACTCAAAATTACGTAAGGCGATATTTGGGGATTAATACATCAAAGGGAGTAGGCACTATGAACTGGATGAATCCATGTATATGTATGTCAATAAACGTCTAAACTTTTTTTTTTATTTTTATTTAAATACTTTTGTTTACTTTGCTTGTTAGGATTGTGGAAATTCCAAACTTGGGCCTTGTGACAGAGTTGTGGATGAATACAGTATGGTTACATCGTTTGGTTGACTATTGTGAAGTTGGTGGATCTTATACTCCAACCAATATCATGATTTAGATCCGACCCGGTATCTTACCGGATTGGCAATTTGGGCCCAGATAGATAGAAGTTGGAGATGTGCCATGTTCTCTGAGACTCTCGACACTTGCATCGCCGACTCTGACTTATCTCCATCTTCTCACTGTGCCTCTGCCGCCGACTTATAACTGAATTTACCTAATTACCCCCACGTCAAGTGAACATTTAAGAGCTGTCGCTTCTCCTTCCTCCCACGTCTTCCCCTATTAATATTTGGTCCCCGCAATTCTTCTCTCTCTCTCTCTCTCTCTCGCTCTCAAATTCTCCATTGCTTTGCTTCGAAACCCTAGGAGGGAAGGGATACTATTGCCTCCGGTCTCTTCTTTCTTCCCCGTTTCCCGCCGAAGTTCTGCCCTTGGTCCCGCCGGGGAATCGCAGCCGTAGGCGTCGTTGTCCTCATCCATCACGCCATGAATCCGGAGTAGTAAGCTTCTCATCTTTATCCGATTAATTCGCAGTTCCTTTTGGGGTTTTAGATCGGTCGGTGGGGTTGGTGTTTAGATCTCGCCGGATCTGGTTTGTTGTTGTTGTTGTTGTTAATGAGGAGGGATCATGAGACTGGTTATTTGACGAGATATAGGATCCAGATCAAATGATAGTGCTTGAGATCTGACTGTTGATTTGACGATACATCTAGCGGTTACTAATATTAAAAGAAGTCTATCTGTCTCATACGTATACATTCAATTATGTCTATATATGTTTTTCTTAGAGTATTTGTGCATATTTATAAATTACAATCCTCACTAACTTTTCTCTCTTAAATCTCGTGGCCCGATGGTTAAAATTTCTTTGTACTTATATAACGTGAATCCAATGTGTGAAAATAAGTCTACATCCTCAGTCTTATCTTCTACTAAAATTACCTGTAATTGTAAGTAGGTTTTGAATATTTCAATATATTGTCAATTTTGTGAAGTTAGAAATATCGTGAACAGATACTTGTATATGCTTTTGTCTTCATATGTACATGCACATTTGTGTATTCATAAGAACGTAAGGAAGATGATTTTGTTATCTCTATTGGAAACAACAGGTTAATGGCAGTAATGAAAGGAGAAAATCTTCAGACAAATATTATACCAGAAAAATAGTTGTTTGAACATAGTTTGACACCTCTCATGTTATGATGTTTATGTTTGTGTAGAGACTTTTGTATCTGGGTACACGGAATCCTCACTTCTGATAGCCAGCCTGATATTTTAATGGGAATACAAGTTGCTCGAAGTGTAGTTTCTGCCTTTCTGGGCATATCCAATATTATGATAATTATGTTTGCGTAGAGACTCTTGTCAAAGCTGAATATTTGGGTACACGGAAAACCACACTGCTGATATTTCAATGGGAACTAGAACAGAAGACAAGTTGCTTGGAGTTTTGGGCATATCCTCCTATAGTATGATGGTTATGTCAATATGTTGGGACTCTTGTCACCGCTAACCGTCTTAGAGGCATTATATTATGATTCCTTGTTTGTTGTTATGTTCTGGAAGGGTGCTGTGTCATTCCTAAGGAGTGAAGGGTCAGCAATTTTTTTAATGTTCTAATTTAGTGGATGGTGAATATGCTCCTTCAGTGCTTCATCTTCATGTATTTTTTTCATGCTTCTAGTATTAGAGTTAATTTCTTTGTCTTTTCCCCCATCCATTCTCTTTTAATATTTTTAATGTTGATACCTCTTGTTGTATATCAAATGAAAGATCGGATTTATATCAAAAGAATGTTATATTTTAATTCTTTCTCTTTATTCATTGGCATGAGTTACTATATTATGCAACATATATTTTGTGAAGATATTTAAAAAATTATCATATAGTAGGGTTCAGCTATCTGGAAATATGACAGATTAGTAGTTATGACTGAATGAGCCATTTATTTACTGGTCTTTCTTCTGGTTGTCTACTGATGTTTCTTAGTAGTGTGTTTTAGTGGGACCTGTAGAATGTAGATGTAATGCATTTCACTAACAACATTCGTGACTTTCCTTTTCTTGTTTATTTCTTGAAATTTAGGGAATTAACTTCATGATCTCTTAAATTTGCAGTGACTATCTCTTCAAGCTTCTGCTTATTGGAGATTCAGGCGTTGGCAAGTCATGCCTCCTCCTGAGGTTTGCGGTAAGAATTAGAGGAAGAATGTTCTCTTTTCAGCTTTAAATGTAGTCCTCTAGTTGGAGAACTGATTTCCGAGATTGCGAACCTTGTTATCATAGGAAATTAGAAATCCCTCTCTAGTTTTTCTTTATGAAAATGAATGCGGTACACCAGTATACAAATAGCTAATGGAACTGTTTCTATTCATAAATCTGCTATGGACATTTATCTTCTTTTATGCATTAAATGGGTTGAAAACCTTTTTTTGTGCTTGTGGACTTTGGTGATCAGTGACCCTTATCCCTGCACGACTAGAGTATACTTCTGATATCTTTAGAAAATGATAACACAAACACAATTTTCTGTTATGTAGACCATAGAACTTGATTACATACTTTGTCAAGCCCAAAAAGTTTTGGTGGAACCTACATGGCCAAGGTGATCCATTTGGTTAATCCCCTGTTGTAGAACAAAGTTAATGATGTTTGTGTACACTGCTGAAAGTTTATCCTATAGTACTATTGTAGTATATTGTGCGGATTGTACCTGTAGGGGTTAAGCATAGTGGCTGTAGATTATGCTATAATGAGTTTTTTTTTCTCTTGTAAGAGGCTTAACTATATTTTGTCTTTTTGTGGTTAGGATGATTCATACTTGGAGAGCTATATCAGTACAATTGGAGTTGATTTTGTAAGTGCAATATCTATTAAATGCTCAGAAAAGTATCTTTACTCTGCATGTAACACATAAGTTACTCTTTTTTTAAAAAATTCCTGCAGAAAATACGCACTGTGGAGCAGGATGGGAAGACTATTAAGCTTCAAATTGTGAGTTTTGTTTATATGATTTGCAACCTTAAAATATTTCTTCTACCTGATATGCTTATTAATTTCTTGTGCCATTGGTAGCATTCTAATAGTCTTTCATGTCTGCTGAGGAAGGTAAGTAGTAGTTAACCTACTTCGCAATTAATCATGTCTTGTTGCATAGCTGGCCAAAGATATGTTATGATACATCTTATTTCTGGTGCACATGTGAGAAATGGCTGTAGAGGATCAAATGCATAATTCTTGTCATGTATCTTTTATTCGATATATCGAGGATGAACTTGCAAGTTGGATATAGTAGATGACTTTACTAAATTGGTGGTTCCTCGATCCTATAGATTGAGGTATATTGTTAGGAAGAAAGACAGGAGTAGAAGCTGTCGAAGCTGAATTGTGAAAAAAATCTGTGCACTTAGCTTTTAGAAAGTTGCTGATATCTTAATAAAAGCACATCTTAGAATTAGTTAGAGCATAAAGCTACCACAAAAGTAATGTATTAACCTTAAAATGTTATGTATTTTATGTGAAACAAATTTATAAATTCCTAGTCCACTGCCTTTTGTTAAATACAGTGAATATTGAAATTCTTTTCCTTCTACTGTGCAATCTTTACCATGGGCTTTTAAGAAACAAAAGGAATGATGTTATGCTCTCTTTATTCTGAATAAAACAGAAATTTTGACCAGTGCCTTGTTTTATGATTTTTTTACCTTAGTGGTGCAGCCAAGGAACCTCATCCACATAGAGAAGTGCATAGATCACATTTAGAACTGTAGATGCAATCACTGTTGTGTATCTGTTTCTTTATGTAAGAAACATGCTTAGTAAAAGGCAACTTCATCAGTTAGTGTTCTGAACTCTTGTGAGTGACTGCCATTGAATTATGGCAGTTCCATGAATTTGTTGACCTACAGTATGGTCCATGTGCCCTGATTCCCTGAAAGTAGCAGTGGTTGCTAAACTAATCTTCTCTTCTTGAACTCTATTTCTCCTTTTTCTTGGTCACAGTGGGATACAGCTGGTCAAGAACGCTTCAGGACAATTACAAGCAGTTACTATCGAGGTGCACATGGCATCATTGTAAGTCCTTATTGCAACTCCCTTGATAATTTGCATTTTACTCTTCTATAAAGTATCGACAAAACTCATGCAACATGTCATGGTTTGCAGGTTGTATATGATGTGACAGACCAGGAGAGTTTCAATAATGTAAAGCAATGGCTAAGTGAAATTGATCGTTATGCTAGTGAGAATGTAAACAAGCTTCTCGTGGGCAACAAGTGTGATCTTACTGCCAACAAAGTAGTGTCTTACGAGACAGCAAAGGTGATTTGTTGATAAATTCTACTTCATTCGATGCCCTTTTACAGTCTTTTATTTTTTCTTCTAGACCTTCACATCTTAGTGATCATGAAATTGTCGAGTTGGTAATTCAGAGGCTTATTTGCTTCCTTCATTTGGTTATTGACTTAAAACCACTTCTTTTAGGCATTTGCTGATGAAATTGGTATTCCATTCATGGAGACTAGCGCAAAGAATGCAACAAACGTTGAGCAGGCATTCATGGCCATGGCTGCCTCAATCAAGGACAGGTGTGTCATCTAAGGAAACTTCTAACCTTCGATAGTTATTCCCACATGTACATCCAAGTTATCTAAGATGAAATATTCCTCTTGCTCTCAGGATGGCCAGCCAACCAACCATGAATAATGCGAGGCCGGCGACTGTGCAGATCCGTGGACAACCTGTCAATCAGAAGACTACTTGCTGCTCTTCTTAATTTGCATACTTTTAGCAGTGGCGTCTATATACTCAACTGGTCTGTGTCCTATCTATTCAGGACGATGTTCTACATACGTTCTTCACCATGCTATTGTCATTATTCGATTCTTTCTAGGATTTGTTTATAACCCTGGACTTAGACAGGTGATTTGGGAAAAAAGAAAGTCTGTTTGTATTGTGGAATTAGCAAAGTATCCTTTTTTTTGTGTCCACGTTTGTTTTCTTTACTCTGTAACTAAATGGTAAAACCCAAGGTTCGAAATCTGATTCTGTTATTAAGCATTCAGTCCTTTTAAGTTGATGGTAAGACTGTCTGACAAAATCTTCATCATACTGGGGATATTAGTATTGGGGGTTCTCCTTATCCAAACCTTGAGCCCTTCTAGTGGACAAAGAAGTTTGGTAACTAATGCCTTCAATTTCTTATGCTAGCATCAGAGAGCTAAAATATCGAAGTGTAACTTATTCTAATATTTATTTGTATATTAGTGGTGTGTAATAAAATGTGATATAAAATTGAAATGATAGTTTTATAAATGATCAAATACTTTTTATATGGAATGTTTTTTAAAGGGTAAAATAATAATCAGCAAATATAAAAGTATTAAATGAAGGAGACGAGCAGAGAAGCGAGAAATATATATTACTATATTAGTATAGATCTAAGTGGTTGTTTCTTTATTATATGATATAAGGAGCCAGCATATTTTCACACAAAAGTTTGAAACCCTCTTACCTATCTCTTTTACTGATCTTGAGGATCCAGATTCATCATATAAGCCATCATAACGGGGAAATTAATGGGTAAAGCTACTTTTTCTTTATTAAGCATCACCTTTTGGAATGAAGCAATTCTTCAGAAAGGAGTTAACCTCCTGCCCGACTTCCCACACTTGATTGAGTTTTACCTGTTTGATCCTATTAGAACCTGGAGGCTGTGAATAGCTTTTGTAAAAAATAAAGGACCCCATAGCAATCTCTAATAAAAAGATTTGGTTTGCGTTCTTTGGAAGCTCAGTCACAAAAAGAACCTCCTCTTAGCAGCTACAGACACAGCTATCCTTGAAAAGTAAAGAGGCAAGTAGTAGCTGGCCTCACACAATGATGCACTGTACCATCCCAATCCCTAAAGTTGAGTGGACCACATAAACACCCCCCCTTAACATCCTCTTCCAGTAGTATCCTTTTTACAGTATCGTCTCAACATCCCAATCATTCAAGCATCAAATCAGAAGCTCAGAGCCACATGAGCCTCTCTGTCCCAAATGTTTCTCAAGTTGGAACAACGAACAAACACACTCATAGAGATAGAGACCTCTTGTATTCTTCTCCAATTATACATTATGAGTAAGGACACATCTCTGGCATTAGTGCTAGTTCACGTTTAGAAACATGAAATCACTTTGGATTTATAGCTCCTTGATTCAACAAGGCATTACCCATCTTTTCAATTGATCGTATGTCCATAACATGTCCCAGAGGTAGAGAGATTTATCATACAGTACCAAAGCATATTAGCTAACACTTATGGCGCCTACAGAGCCCTGAGAAGATAACTTAGCCAGACTTTGTGGCTGAGGCGGTGCGATGCGGAGCTCCAGATCGCTGCCTTCATTTGATTTAGAAGTCGCTGAAGAATGAGTTGGGCAATGCGTGTGAAGTAAGGATAGTTTGAGGAAATCAGGGGTGCATGCCATGGAGCTGGCTTGAAAAACTGAGTTCATCTGGTCTGAATTCTTCACAGGTGCAACCGGAGAGAGTGTTGGAATGGCTTGATCTGTTGTGCTGCCTGACAAATTCACCTGTTAAATGATCCCAATATTAGTAGATTTAGATCACTCACGTCAAGATGAATATAGGATTGAGCTGAAGTTACCGTGTACTCGGTGTTTTGGAAGTTTGTACAGTTTCCATGATTTGTCATTAGGAGCATAACTGGGGATGGTTCTACACCCTGAGGTGCTATGACAAGAGGTGACCCCGGTATCTGCAGAATGGCCAATAATGGTCCATGGTTACTCTTGTTCATATTCCAGGGAGTGCTCATAAAGTTGATGGTATCTATTGTCGTGTACAGGCAAAAATGACATGAAATGTATAAGAATCATGTGGGAGAATTACCATTTGATTGTCCTGACTAAGATGGTCAGGCTCTTCCTTACGTCCATTGATTTTCTTTGGAGGCAATGCTGCAGAAACTTCTGGGATGGTAACCTGAAAAATTACCAATAATGATTAGAAATGAGACCAACAATAGAAGCACAAGAAATCACTCTGAGGAGTCAACAGGAGTTACCTTGTCATTCATCACAACATCAAAGAGGCTGGACCTGCGCTTCTTTTTACCCTGATTGATTTGCCTGAGGAAATACTTCTGAGCATGGCTAGCCACTTGGGTTGGCGTTCGAGTAGTCACAAAGTTCCTTGAGATTCCTCTCCAATCGCCTTTCCCAAGTTTCTCAAGTCCAGCTAAAAATGTTCGATGCTCTTCCTCAGTCCACGGTACCCCTGTATCAGAAAGCACAGTGATCTAGGCATCTCTTTCGCAGAAAACAATAGAACTCCATCAAATCAACAAAGGAAGTGAGATGCAAATAATTGAATGAGATGCAGATGATAGAAAGAAAAATAAATAGTAATCTTGCTTGCTTCCGACAGGACAGCAACATTATGCAAAATTTAGATCGTAATAATAGAGCAAAACTGATGCATATGTAGCAAAACATAGATACCTAAGAACAAAGGGAAAAGTCTATAATTCTTATTGGAATCAGCCATCTATTTATACTAAGTCAGCTTGCAGAAAACTTGCCAATTATTACTGATTGCTGTCAAAGTGGTAGAAGAGAAATGTGCATGAGTGACAAAGGACTGAGACTCTTCAACTTCACAAATTTGTCTTCCAATTTCTTCTTTGGATTACCAGAATAACAGACAATTTGAAGCAAAATAAGATTTCATAAAATGAATAAAGCATTTACCAGATCAAGGGGTTGTATATTCTGTAAATCCATTTCTTCTTGGAGACATTCTACTTATTATCAACAATGCCAAGAAATGGAAGGATCACTAAATACCACCCAAACCTAAATTTGGACAGTATGTTGCAGTATTATGATGGGTCAAATTGCATGAAATATTCTGAAACAAATTGTCAGCAATTCCCCTAATCCATTTACCTCTTTGATCAATAATAAAATGTTATCACATACAAACATACAATACACAGATGATTATCTTGCAAGGATTACGAAACATAATTGATTCCCATTATACTCATCAGACCTATAAATTGTGATTCTGTATGAGAATATCACTGCTAAAATAAAAGAGAACTTCGCATTAACCACATATATAGAATATTGCAACGCATAATACTCTTCGAGCAATACCAACAAACATTCCCACCCAGAGGGCTTCTTAAAATCCAATTTTTAACAGATCTAACTGACTAAAAATTGAGACCCAGAGAGCAAAGGCAGCAAATTAACTCAGGCTATAAAGAGACCCACCTCTCTTACGCTCCTGACCTCTCTTCCTCCTCCTCACAGACTGGTCGAGGCCGCCATCGGAGATGTACCCATGATCCCCGCCGCCGCGATCGGCGAAGGACGCCTTCGCCACGGAAAAGGAGGCCAAGTTCCCCATGCTCGCGCTCTTCCTTATCATCTCATCGTCCTCCTCGTCCTCCTCTTCCTCTTCCTCCTCCATCCTCCTCTCGTCCCAAATCCTCACCCCGAAGAGCTTGACTCCCTTCCTCTCCCCCTCCTCCTCCTCCCGCTTCATCTCCATGGCCAGCCGAATCTCGCGCGAATATCGATGCAGCCCCCTCCTCCTCCTCCTCCTCCTCCTCCTACCTCTCCAGCTCCGTTTTCCTCTTCTCCTCCTCCTCTCCTTCTCTCTCTCTCTGGATTGCGACCTCTGAGCGGTAGACGAAGACGACTCGCCAATGGATTGGCCGGAGAGGTCGTCTGGTCGCAAAGGTTGTTTACATAGGAACCGGAATCCAGGAACACCCCTAGATTTGGGTTTATTTACGAAACTTGTCCTTATCGTTAAAGGACGGTTTTTAGTTCAGCATGGCGTGGGTAAGCAAGATATGGTAACCGCTGGTGACGATAAAAGCCACTTTTATACCATATCACCATTTTCTTAGAATAATAATAATAATAATAATAATAATAATAATAATAATAATAATAATAACTTTAATAAATTTTAAATGGAAATTTTTTTCAAAACATCTCCGCATTATAAACTTTATATATTCAACCTTTACCTTCTCACTTTTTATTAAAAAATCCATGCTTTTCTAAAAAATTATTATTATAGTATCCTATTTTTACCATCATAATAAATTACTATCATGCATTAGATAAAATTCTAATTTAAAAAAAAAACTCGAGGTGATTTTTTTTTAATAAACTTCCCAAACCTAACATAAATTTTATTTGTAGATTTTATAATAAAATAAAATCTCATTATTTTCTAAAGAGTATTGGAGGGTGAGCTCACAGGGAGTGACCACACCGCTTCCATTTCGGTAAAATACCTGCATATTAACGTCCAAAGATCTCATGCCACCCGTGCGGATATTAGACGATTGCGTCATTAAAGCCTCTAGCTTTTCTTTAAAAGAAAAAAGGGGGGCTTTTTTACATAATTTTCACTAAAAACTTCTAAATATCATACTAGTCCTCACAATTTCTTTTTTTAAAAAATACTTTCGACTATTAATTAAAATAAAATCCTTTGTTTTTTTTAAGAAAAAAAGAATTATTTTAAATTATTTATATAAGAGCAAAATGATCTTCTTTTATTATTTAATTATGATATTTTTAAAAGTTTTTAATGGTAAAATAGCCTATAATTACTTCTCTATGTAGGGTCAAATATGAAAAAAATCCCACCGTATTTCCCACGTCCTAGAATTTGTGAGGAAAGATACCTCGCACACCATTTACCTATCTTTTTCCTAGAAAATTTCTACCATTTATTCTTCCTCGTATTTGACTAATTTATAGGTCAAATTTGTTTGAGATAATTAAATATTTTCAACGTGGCAAGAATAATATCAATCAAATTATAAACGATAAAAGTATAATAAATATGTTAATATTAATTTTTGTATGTGTTCTATAGATTACCTAAATATATGATTAAAAAACTATAGAAAAATCCCCTCTTTTTTTCTATTGGTTGAACTGGATTTTTTTTTAAAATAAAAAGTATTAAAGAAGAGAAATTAAAATAAAAGCATATTTGGGTTCTATTTTGGCGATAATTTATCCGAAATGCAAATTAATTGAATAATAAGTCAACGGTGACACCATATAATGTAGTCTTGTGGTGTCATTACCTATCATTTTCCACTACATTTATTTTCTATCCTGTCAAAGTCTTGGAAAATTTTCTATTGTTCTCACTTTGGACGGTGGAGTCATTACATAATAATAATATAAATAATAATAATAATAATAAAATGTCAATTTCCTGGATCGTTACTGGTAGAGAAATCTATTAAAAACACCCTTTTTTATTTTTTTTATTCTAATTTTTGACCTAATAAAAAAATAAAAATATCTAAAATATTTTACTCAGAGATATATTATTTATTTTTTAAAAAATAATTATATAATTAAAAAGCAGGAATTTTTTTTTTTGGATAGATTTAAAAAAAAGATTTATTAGAGTTGGATCTTGAGATAGATTTTATGAAATAAGATTGTGTCGGCTTGCTGGACGACAATCTTGTGGTGTGGGCCCACACTTGTTTGTCTACACCAAAATATTGCGCGTGACGCACGTGATGACCACATAATTAAGTAATATTAGATTAGTTGATTAATATTGAATTGCTTTAAGATATCGTAATTAAGTAATCGTAGCTGTCACTGGAATTACTGAGCTTTTTCTAGAATATTATTCTATTACTTAGATCTAACCAATTACCATTAGAATTGGACTTAGATTGAGTGAGATTATTTTGCATTTATATAAATTGTTTAAAAATAGTTTTGTGTAATAAAAGATAGTTTTTTTTTTAATTTATGCGGGATAGAAAATATTTGATAAAAACTCCTTACGAATGGAATTTGTTTTGGTAGGGAAATAGATTAAATAGGACAAAACGAGCCCCCTAGAGAATGGAGAGCAAGGCGACGAAAGATAGGAGGGTGACAAGGCATCTAAAGAGGAGGGTGGCAATAGTGAATGGGATCTGAGGTTCACAAAAATCATCGAAGTGGTAGAAAGAGAGGCGAGAAGGCACAAAACCGACTAAGATTAGAGGATACCTTGAAGAATATGACATGAAGAGGACAACGACGAGGGAGGAAAGATGGATAGGAAAGAAAAGAAAGAGAAGGAGAAAGGTGAGAGAGAAAAGAAGAAGAAGAAGAAAGAATAATTCCTTCGTGGGGGGCTTTCCTCTCCACTTAGCCACCCAAGCAAGGGAGAGGAGAGGGGGATATCTTTTTTATTATTATCATTTAAGAACACGAAGTTTATATGAGCTAGATAAAAGGGCAACATTTCGTGTAGATATTGACCAAGTTTACTTAATATACTAAGCCACCTAATATGGGCTTCAAGTTATATGCATCGTTGAGCTATTGTTTCTAGCTAAAAATTATCAAGATATCATTCCAAGCTGTTGCGTTGTTAAGTTGCTCCTCTAAATAACAATACTATTGAGCTATCAATCAGGTTGAGTCGAGCCATTGAATTGAGCTACTAAGCTACCAAATTATCAAATAATTTAGGGTTGGAGTTAACCCTAGGAGAGGTACCTACCAACTTTATAAGAGTTAGTCAGTAAAGAGGAGAGGAAGTCGCTAAAACGTGAAAATCCTTGAGATGAGGGGAATATCTTAAAACCCTAGCAAAGCTATTGGGGGAGGTGAAGAGTTGGGAAAATGTTACCATTTTCTAAACAAGTGCAATAACCCATCTATCTATCATGGATGTTTGGTTTAAGAAGGCATTGGGGCACAATCGAAGGTTATATGTCTGCTTTAGGAATGCTTAAAAAGCTCGTTAGTCTGAAGCCTATCTATGTCCAACTCAATAAAAGCTGACCATAGCTTGTCCCAAGCCCCTTTTGGATTTAGCTTGACCAGATCCGAAAGTCTATTGGATTGGTTCTGAGTTGAGCCATGTTCAAGCTCGACCTAGCCCGAGCTCGTAGCGCCTAGCCCACCCATTAAGGCCCATAGACAATGGCCCATCTTCTGAGCTTTAGCCTATATGCTCGTAATTAGTTCGATCCATGTCCATTAGATTTAAGTTTAAACTCCTTAAATCATATTTAATTTCTTATATTCATTAAACGTTAAATATTTGATTCTATTACTTTACTCATAGGGAATATTAGCAGCTGTAAAAAATATTATAGGATAATTTCACCTAGACATCGAGAATTATCATTATTTTCTGTATACACTCCCTGAATTTTTTTACCACATATACCCCTTGATTCAAAATATTTTTCGTTTAAAGGTTTGTATAGTTATATTTTTTTTTCTTAGTTCAAGAGATATACGTGAATATTATTTTAGTTTAGAGGTGTATGTAAGTAATAAAAATGTTCAAAGTATGTATATAAAAAATAATGATAGTTCAAGTGTTTATCCGTTCGCTCACAATTGGCCTCATATGGGCATGAACTGAACCAGGTCAAAAAACTTGAACCCGGCCCCCTGAGCCCAGACCCGGTCCTATACTAGTTTGGGAATAGACTAACCCGAGTCCAATTTTATTTTATTGAAGCCAGGTCCCACTCAGTCCACACCACTAGTTTGCTTATCAGGGAAAGGGACTGGCAGGATAACAAATTTAATCCTCCTATTAAGTATTATATCTTCCACAAATTCCTACAACCGGGGTTGTATAGGGTCTGCTCCATTATGGCCGCCTCACCCAAAGCTTATCACTCAAAGCCGGATCCAGTACTCGACTCGTCGCACGGTGCTTTGCTCTCGCAATGCATCGCTTCCGAGGCCTCCTCGTCTCTAGGCACTTGTTCCTCGCCGGCGTGTCCTCCCACACGGCGGCTGGAGCCGCTGCCTCCGGCCCCCTTGCTGTATTCCGTCGGACTCTTATAGTCCAAACCCTTCCGGAGCCAATTAAGATAGAGAGGCTCTCCGACCAGGATTCCGGTGATCTCAGCTTTGCCTCTCGATCTCTTCTTCTTCGTTGTTCCGGTTTGCTATCTAAATTTACTGAGAAATATCTTGGAATTTTGAGGTAGGGATCGTTGAGCTGAAGCTTGATCGGCCGGAGGCGAAGAACGCGATCGGGAAGGAGATGCTGAAGGGATTGCAGCGTTCTCTTGAGGCGATCGATCGGGACTCCTCGGCGAATGTTGTCATCGTCTCCAGCGCGGTTCCTAAGGTTTTCTGTGCCGGTGCTGATCTCAAGGTACATAGCTGCTTATTTTTAGATCATGGTTAGTTTTATAAGATTGCAGGTTATTGATTAGTTAATGATAAATTCACGAAGAAAGTTTCAGTTAGAGGAATTCGGGGTTTATCTTTCGGATTTCGTGTGCAAAAGTTGTTCTTTGGAAGTGCTTGGCCTATCAAAAGAGGAGATGGACAACTATTTGTAACTAAAATCGAATTCTTGTTGCTTAGAAGATCATACAATCATAAAAATTCTATGTTCTGCTCTACTTGTGGGATTTTAGCATATGGAGACTTAAGTTAAATGAAGATGTTTGGGCTGAATGATATGAATGCATTTTACTGATTATTTCCTTCCAATACCAATAAAGGTGAATGATCCCATGGATTGATGTGAGAGTTGGTACATCGAGCATGCTGACTTTGCTAAATCTTGTTGTATCAATGTGGTGCAGTTAAGGAGTGCCGAAAAATAGAACTCTTACAGGGGCATACTGATTGTGCCACGTATCAATGGCGCGCAGCTGCAGCACAAAATTTGTGAACAAACTTCAAAGTTAGGGGGCAAAGGTTGTTGTTTAAATTAGTAACACTAGAAACAACATGTAGCGAACCCAATTACGTAAAGTTGCTGATATACTCTAGTAGCTCAGAATTTCTTCTTTTAATGATTGATACATGTATTGTGACCTTTTGTTTTGTTTTTTCAATCCCTAATTTTCCAAAATGTGTATTATTGTTTGGATTTCAGATATTGGATTCAATTATTTTGTTATCTCCCTGTCCCTTTGGAATCTAGCGTCATTTGCAATAGTCCTTTTTTTTTTATCGTAGACTGCTGCAACAATTATTAAACAGGTTGTAACTTAGAATAAATACCCTTTTTTATGATGCTTAAGGTTGGGTCTTCTGATGCAGGCATTGTTGTTATCCTGCATGCAAAATTCTTATAATTTAAGCTACCGATGCAGTCTAACTGTGTATCCTTTTCAAAAATTCTTGAGATGCAAGTTTGTTTGAATTTCTATTTTAATTGTTTCTCCTATTTCTTGCATCTTACATGATATTTTAGTTATTTTCTGACGTTCATATGGCTTGCTTTGACATTCTGCTCAAGTTGGTCATAACTGAAGGTCTACTGGCAGGAAAGGAGGCTGATGAGTCCTAATGAAGTTGAGCTGTTTGTTAACTCTTTAAGGTCAACCTTCTCATCCATTGAGGTTTGTGCCTGATCGCATGCTTCAATTTATTCATATGTAAGTAATGCTGGTTTCTTCAAGAAGATCAAAAGAATGACTATGCAGGTCAGTAAACTAGTTCCCAGTGGTAGGAATGCCAAGATAATAGTAATTGTCTGAAATCCTCTGTTAAGTAGTGACTTAACCACCTAAGATGAAGACTTGGATTTGCAATCAGTTTTTCTGCATTTCCAAACTTCTTACTACGTAAATTTTATTTAGGATGTATCTATAATGGATATATTGTTTTTCTAGGAGGATGAAACATCTATATTTTGTTTTTCAAGTCTCCTCACTATGCAGCCATCTAATTTCGTTAAACTGGTTTCTTTTGTCACTGCAAACCCCTTTGAAGTTCCAAGATTAGATTCCCTGTTGTTGAAAAAGGTTGATATTGCCTTCCTGTCTCTTTGCCTTTTTCAGTCATCTTTCCTACTATTGGGTTTTACTGTGAGCAATTTTCATTTTTAACATGGTTTCCATCCCATATGATCTTATGGATCACAGTAGATTCTCTTTAGTGCAGGCACTCTCAATACCTACAGTAGCAGTTGTTGAAGGAGCAGCATTGGGTGGTGGACTTGAGTTGGTTCTGTCATGCGATCTTCGTATATGTGGTATCACAACAATACATTAGATCCAGTTGATTTGAAGTATATAGAAATATCTTACATATCTGCTTAGAAGGGTATTTGACTTTCAAAATTCTTTCAACCTGTTTCGTAGGAGAGAATGCAACATTTAGTTTGCCAGAGACTGGACTCGCTATAATTCCTGGGTATGTTTTGAAGCTGGTGGTTATATCAGAGAGTAAGGTGTTTGTTGTATAGTTTTGTTACTTTTGCATATGCCTAGCAGATGAAAAATATCTTGTCTGAAACATCTGCTGTCTAAGTTATGCTTAATTATCCACTTGAACTTTCTAACGACACAAGGATACCTTCATTCATCAAATATTAAAGCTGATGTTTCCTTCCTACAAAACTTGGAAAGAGAAAATTCCTTTAAATGATAACTGACATTAATATCCACTATATGTAGAGCTGGTGGGACCCAACGCCTTCCCAGAATAGTTGGGAGGTCTGTGGCAAAGGAGCTCATATTCACCGGTCGAAGGATTGATGGAACAGAGGCAGTGTCTATGGGTAAGAAGTTTGATTTGCTTATCACAACAAATCCTCACTAGAAATTCTTTCTCACCATATAGGATTTATTCAATGGCAGGGCTTGTCAATCACTGTGTTCCTGCTGGGGAGGCTTATCTAAAAGCCCTTCAAATTGCTCGAGATATAAATCAAAAAGTAGGACTTTTGTTCTTGTTTTTTTCTCCTTGTGGTTTCAGAGTTTCTCTATAATATCTTTGGAAGAGGTCTACCGAGCATTTGCATAAAAAAGACATTAGTTTTTAAAATGTATGTATCTAGTATAAAAAATTTAATGTATTCAGTTGCAAGATCTCAATCTTATTATTATTAAAATCTTCGGCAAATAGTCCGAGATCTATCCAATCTATCTGTTATGTTTATTATGGATCGCATTCTATGTATGTGTATGATATATTAATCCAAGTAGTTGCCCTATTGATCTTATTTGCATTCCATGTTTCTCTATCAGGGTCCTCTGGCTCTAAGAATGGCTAAAAAATCCATCAACCTGGGCATGGAGGTGGACATGCCATCGGCACTGGAAGTAGAGGAAGAATGCTACGAGCAGCTGCTGAACACAAAGGATCGTCTCGAAGGATTAGCTGCTTTCGCGGAGAAAAGAAAGCCAAGATACAGCGGTCGATAATTCATTACTCTTTAAGTCTTCTTCACAGTCTTTCTTGGATTCTTCTCAGGGGATTATGCATCATAGCATATCTTTTCCTCTGCTGTAATCAAATGATACTAAAAGCGATCTTCTGACTTTGATCATGTAATAAGGAATAAAATTACTTTTTCACCTCCCTCTATTGCGTGCCTTACTCAAGGGACATTAATTGTTTTTCATTTTATGGGGGATATTTTATTAAAATTTTATTTTACACTGTGTCTATTTCAGTTTACATCTAATAATTTTACTTAGATCTTCTAAACTATTATTATTTTTCATATTTTTTTAATTTTTTTTATTATTTAATGAGGGATTTTTTTTAATTTTATTTTACACCGTGTCTATTTCAGTTTACATCTAATAATTTTCCTTAGATCTTCCAAACTATTATTATTATTATTATAGATATATATATTTAAAAGTTTTTATTATCTATATATACTCTTAAACTAAAAGAAATATTCATATATATCTCTTCCGGATAAGAAAAAAAAATCTATACGAACAAAACATATGCAGAAAATAATAATAATAATAATTCAGGGGTCTATATGAAATTATTTTTATTTTTTTTAAATAATTATACTTAGACTGTGACCCTTTTTACGTGCCTATGACCATAAATTTTGCGGTTGGTTTACCGGTTTGGTCATCCTGTTCCGTTCGGCTATCATAATTATAGGTTCGATAAAATTTAAAATTAAAAATAGTTGAAAGGATAAGGTGTAAAATGAGATATTTTCTGTGGGTTAATTATAATATAGTTGAACGATTGGGTTTGAAATGAACATTTTCCTCTGATATAAAATATAATAAACATAAGAAGGAAAAAGAAAGGGAAAAAAATCCAGGCGCCTCGGTACTCGGTAGCTCGTTCTACGATTCGGACAGAGGTAGAAGCGGAGGAGGAGAAGGGAGAAGAGGAAAGCTCGAGGCGGAGGAGGCAATGGATATGGAGCAGAAGCAAGCGGACCTCATCGATCACTTCTCGAACAGAGCGGCGAGCCTCGACGGCCCTCAACTCGCCGATCTCGTCCTCGAGGCCACCTCCCACCCTTCTCTCTTCGCCTTCTCCGAGATCCTCTCCCTTCCCAACATCGCCAAGGTTGTAACCTTTTTTTTATGCTCAGATGATTTCGATCGCTCTCGTTTCTTTTCCCATTTAGCCTCCATTTTTTCTTTTTTTAAAATCTCGAAGTAGAGACGTTATCTTGCTGGCTTTGCTTGCGTTGCAGCTCGAGGGAACGCAGTATTCGGCTCCTTTGCACTTGCTTCGCTTGTTTGCGTATGGGGCATGGAGCGATTATAAGAGTTAGCACCCGCACCCTCTTTTGGTTCTTCTTGCTTATTTTACGATGGCATCTATTCTTTTAGATGGACTCTTCTTGAATAATAAATTTAGTATGTTGTTTGATTACGAAGTTGTGGATTTAGTTTAGGCAATTAGAAATCTTGATGTACTTTTGATATTTTTCTTTTGTTGGGGGTTCTACTATCCTATTTCTTTAGGGAAACTCGTGTTTTAAGTCCTTTTTCTTAGGTAATGCTGGCTATCTTCCGGAGCTATCGCCTGATCAAATAAGGAAGCTTAAACAACTTAGCGTGCTGTCTCTGGCTGAGTCCAACAAGGTACTTGTAGAGTTGTAGTATGTATATCGGTTCTATATATATATGAATTATATATGTATACAGACTTTGCCGGTACGTATATCTCTTCTTAGCTACCCTGTAACAATTGGGACATTTAATATGCATGAAAATGTGAAGCAATACCTGCATAATAATACCTATATTCTTTTGGATGACATCTTTGAAAATCAATATTTTGGTTATCACTTTCATCCTTTTGATCGATTGCATATCTTAAAATTAAAAATATTTTGATTCTTTAAATGAATAGAGTTGAATTTTAGTGCATGTGAAAAGCAAACATATTTGTTTTACTATGGGCTAGTATTGATATTGTACCCTCTAGAAGAGATTTTCTCTCTTTCTGTTCCGGCTTGGATGAGTAATTGTATAATGCTTATTTTGTTGCATATTTTGAAGTAAATAAGAATCATGCTATTCACCTCTTTGAGTGCTCTTCTGATCTCAGCGTTGATCACATAAAGACAAAGTTTTGTGCAGACTAATGGTTTTAACACCCTAAAGGGCTGGTACTACATAATGGAAAGATATGATGTATATGTTAAGGGAGATGCTGCTGTTTGTCAAATGTATCTTGGACTATACAATAAATTTTTTCAGCTCGTGAATTGCTGACATAGAATTCTGACCTGAACTTGGGCTCTATATTTTTTCTGACCTTGGGCGTCAAATAAAAACAGATTATGTAAAGTTGTAGACTAAATGTATACTCTAGTAACTCTACTTAAAGTGCAAAGAAACATTACAATTATCAGCCTTTTGAAACTGTGACACCCTTGAAGTGATACAAATAAATGACCATATGATTGATAAAATCACATGCGTGAGAAAATCAGAGATTGCATATTTGATCAAGAAGATGTTTTTTTTTTCTTCCTGTAGATGTCATAGTTCTCAAATCCCATAAGTTATCTCTTTACTATGTATTCAAATATAATCTTCTTAGCTGCATCCTGATGAAACAAATGCCTAATTTTCATGTTGGTTGTTAGGTATTACCATATGATCAGCTCATGCAAGAAATAGATGTTTCCAATGTAAGGGAACTTGAAGACTTCCTCATCAACGAGTGCATGTATTCGGTGAGAGCTTGCCAGATTGATCTTACATTGATGTAAAGGCACTGTATAATTCATACATATTTCCTGGCCAATTCTGAAATTCATGTGACGCTTTTCTTTTATGCTATATATAGTATGTTCTACAAGTTACCTTTAATTTCATATGTGAAATGCATATTCTCTGTGAAACCTTGATCTTCTTGGGAATATCAGTCCTTATATTTCCATATTATATTTTACATTCTTCATGGTCAACCATAAGTTGAGCACATCCGTGGGAACTATGATGCCTCTTCTTCATATTTGGTAGCTTAAGACTTTAGGCTTAGAGATAATAAGTTTTATAATTTTGAGATTACTGTACAATACTTGAGCTCCAAAGTTAGTTTAAAGAAAAGTAATGGATCAGCCATGCTTCAGAAGTTTCTGTCAAGTTTTAACTATGTTGACTTTGTGGATTGAGAGTTATGTTCCATTCCAATTAAAAATTCCTCAACTTGTACTGTGCCATGAGAACATTGAGAAGAGTGGGTGAAAAAAGAAAGGTATTGTGGCGCACACACTAGGCATTCAAGGGTGTTATGGTAAGTGTTTGTGATAGGCATTTGAACGGGACTTCGATCATGTTTTCTTGAGAGTAAGTTTTGACAATTTTCGAATGGATCCTCAAGCATACGAATGGGTCTGTTTGGGTGTGAACTTAAAAATGCTAGCCAAGTTGGATTCTCAAAGCATTTGTGATCAGCTTAACCTGCATAGGCTTCCTTGCCTTTTAGATTTCAGCAAATTTAGACTTAGAGGATGCTTTGGATAACTTGGGCTTTTTACGGTCGCTAGTCGACGAGGATTTAGTCAATTTAGATTTGTTAGTCTCTTGACCAATCTGGAGATTCCTTGATGGCATCCGATTTAGACATTTTAGAAGTGGAGCAGCCGATTTGAGCGCCCCCTATTTACTTTGAACACTAGCCGAGAATTCTGTTCTTCTTAGCCTGAGAACTTTCTGTCTCAGTCCAATTTGAATCTCTTTGAATTGGAAGCTGCCAATTTGATAGCTGATTCCCCTGGACCTCATAAAAAAAGATAGAACAAAGAAATATTTATCTACATTCCACATGTTTGGGTTAAAGAAGAAGTTGCAGTATTTAAATTTATTTATGATAAAATTTGTGTTAAAAGAAATTCTATGATTTATTAGTACTTTCTTCTGTTTTAGTCATCCTCCATCATCTAGATGCACATTCTGTTAGAATGAAGATCACTCACTTGGTGCATTATATGGTCACCATTAGATAGGCTCAAAACATCCCGGTCAAACCAACCCCTCATAGTTGGGGCAAAAGGCATGCTTTCTGTACAGACTTTGACCTCTTGAATTGTGACTTGTTCTTGTTCCTTGTAGAGAACTGATGTAAGACAATAAACTGGATCTTATGCTTTGTGTTTCTTGTAGGGTATTGTTAGAGGAAAACTGAATCAATCACGCAGATGCTTTGAGGTTAGAATGGACTATTACATGGCTCTGGTCATATGTTGATGACTCTTTTCTCAAATCTTGAAAATAATCTTGTTCTCTACTCATCATTTGGCTTGTTCTATAGGTGCAATTTGCAGCTGGGAGGGATCTTAGACCTGAACAGCTAAATGACATGATACAGACATTAACGGGCTGGTTAGTTTTTAAATTTCGTCATATTACTTTTGGTTGTTATCTTTTGTTTATAATTTATTTGGCTTTGAGCCTTGCAAGCCTTGACTTCTTGTAAGCTAATCAACATAACTTTTGTCATGTGTAACATCTTCAGTTTTTGTGTTTGGAAATAACATTTTTTATGTAGCCGGGCAGCCCGCCAATGCGGGCTGGCTGTTCGACCCGCTTAATAAATGTTATCAAGTTGGAAATGGGTCAGTTTCGGTTTAATGGATCGAATCCGATTGACTAACCGATAACCATTATATATAAACAAAAAATAATTAAAAACCTAAACCCATCGCTGCTCTCTCTTTCTCTTGATCAAACCATCAAAACCCTAAACCCAAACCCCTCTTTCGAATTTCGATCATCTTCTCTAGCGGCAACGAGCGGCGACCAGCGAGCTAAGGCGCCGGTCAGCAGCAGCAAGTTATTATGGACGGCGATGATCAACAGTGGCAAGCAACGGTATGGCCACTATCTTTCATCTCTCTCTCCCACTCTCTTCCACTCTCTCTTAGTCTCTCCCACAGCTTCACTTCTTCCTACTGACAGCTCCACTTCTCAGTCTCTCCACTCTCGTTTAGGCAGCTAAAGGAATTAATTGCTTAATGCTAATTAGACTGTGAATTAAGGTCACTGAAATTTTTTTCCACTATCTTGCATAGTAATCAGAGCCTTAGAGGAATTAATTGCTAATTAAGTAAATAGTTAGAGGAATTTGTAATGTGAATTGCCGTTTAGTGATTAAATATTTAACTGATTACTAATTAATGTTTTTACTTTTTATGGTTTTTAATTTTTAATTACTAATTAGTTAGTAGTATTTGTTATTTTGGTGTAGTGCATCATTGCATCATTACAAATTATATATATATATATATATATATATATATATATATAATATTAGTATTAAAAATAAAATATATCATATATAATTTTTTTATATAAAAATGTTAGACAGTCTTGGCACCCGCCTTCTGCCTTGGAGCTAGGTGGTGCGGTGACTGCCCACCACCCACAACCATTTTTCAAAACATTCATATGTAATTACCATGATTGAGTTCCTATTTGCTAAAAGTTTAAATATCAATGGTCCACTTCCAAGTTCCAATAAATAAATCGCCGAATGTTGGATGGGTGAAAGTATTTTGAATGAGGGGCGCCTAGTTGATGCTTTCCAACAGATATTGATGAGTATTTACCAGTGCATAAGATTTAGTTTTACATTTTCTGTACTTGCACTAATTCTGCAGGTTGGGCACTTCAGATAGTATACTACATCTGATTCAAGAGAACATCAAATGGGCTGATACAACAAGTGAGGCAAACAAGAAACACCGGAAGGAAGCTGAAGACAAGGTGGAACAAGTCAAAAAATCTGTCAAGGTCAGTTTAATCATCTGAATATAATATCAATTGTTAATATTAGAACACATATTGAGATGCTTTGCGGAAATCTCTTTGTTGCTGAAAAATTCTTTTGCATGATACAGAGTGAGATGACTTTTCCATTTTTTTTCAGTGTCATTATGTCAATTGTATTTCCATTTTGTTTGTATACGATACAATACTATTCACCTAACACCAAAAGAGTGTAAAATAGGAAAACTGATTGTCAAATCTGGGAGTTTTGGTCTGTCTTACTTGATGACAGAGGTTAAACACTTATAAGCAGGCCGACATAGACCTACGAGGCCATGAAGGAATCTTCTCTGAGTTGGGAGGAATGATGGACTATGAAGAAGATCGTACCCGACCTAAGAGGTAATTAATAATTTAGGAAGTACAGTTATGATCTGTACATAATTTTAGTAACTGTTGCATTGATATGTAAATGACTTGTTTCTTCATAGCAGCACATTGGTTAACCAAGAAAAAAGGTTTGATCTGACTATCTACTAATCTATTATAGCAAGTTTGGTGCATATAAGGACATATATAACAAAAGTCTGCAGTTGATAATAGTCAAGGTCATTATCATTTCACCTTATCATGGATTCTAGCAAGAATACTGTGAGAGATTAATATCATTTTGAGTACAATTTTGTTCATTGTACTTTTGCCTTACATCTAACATTTGCTTCACACATGTTCTAGATCACATTTATAGTGTTTGCACACCTCTTCAATGTACTCTCAGCACATACAAGATTCGCTCGAAGTAGATATGTCTGATCTGTGTATGGCATTTGATTTCAGAATCTAGGAATTTTGTAAGATCTTAAGTAAATATAGGAGTTCTTCATTTAGCTGTTTTCTGTTTCAACACGATTTTGGATGGTTTTGCATTCCAGACAGTATTATTGCACAAACATTCTTTTTCCTCAGCCTGATCTGAGCTATCCGTACTTTTTTAGTCAAATATATCTGTAGCTTTTCTGTTGACTCTTTAACCTACTGATCTCTTATAGACATAGAGTGGTTTCTTACAATTTGATCTTTGTGTTGCAGAAGGCGGCAACCAATTCTATAGTTGCTAGGGAAGCTGACATGCTAGATTTCTTTTTTGGGGTACAACATTTCACGCTTCAGGATCTTCTGTGATCAAAGTTGCTGATTGTTCTCTGAAGTTTTTCTCAACAATATTGATATCCAACGACATCGTTCAAGCTGGTTCACCATTCTCATATATTTTGAAAGAAAAAAGAACAGGTTGATGTGCCACAGGAGAAATCTTATTTGGATGATGTTTCTTAAAAATTCTATGTGATGCTACCTTTCAATTCACTTACTGCGACCCAATATTGCACTGTGACATCCTTTTCTTGTTACATCTTGAGTGAATCAAGTGCAGGTATATGGGGTGTTTGCTTCTGCCTTTTTCTCACTCAAATTGTATGGTTCGTGTTCTTATTATGCCTAGAAAGTGTACACGCCTGGTCCAACTCTTTGGGGACCCCAAAGGGATTAGGTGATGCTGACAGCCATCAGATTTTGATTGGCTACATTTGATGATACAATCAGCATTTATCATACGAGTTCAATGATCTGCAAGCTACAACCATGCTGCAGTTCCCAACTTCCAAACTTTGGGGAATTGGGTTTGGATGGAAAGGTAGGGTATTCATTGCAGCAAGTCAACGTAATGTATTAATCACACATATTTGATGACATTGATTGCATCTGATATTAAATATATAGAGAGGTTATAGGATTAAAGATAAATCAGGACCAATGGGGCCGCACCTAATCAGCGGATGGAACGTGCCAAGGTGGCAATAGACAGTACCCAATAACTTCCCAGCAGTCATCAACCTGGATATCTATAAACTTCCAACTATTATGACATTTGAACAGTTAGCATGCATCTAAGAAACAAGAACAAAAAGGTCCTTTCACAAACATTTATATACAATCTAGGGCATTTTGACTTACAAAGCCACAACTGAAACATAATATTAGAGCATGTCCCATATTGATGATGTCGTTACTCTTTTCAGCAGATCTGACAAAGAAACTTCAACAATTTAGGTGTATAATAAAATTGTTGCCACATGCAACCACCTGAAAGATCTCTGGTTTCCATCCAACGACTTTCACATCAAATGAACAATAGAGTTCGGGTTAACCAACTGAAGATGTCCAAATGTTCACAGAATGCAATGCCACTTGACTTAAAGAAACATTGTACAAACTTATGTACAAGAAATAGTAGTAAGTGTAAAGATTCTACATCTATGTATAAAATCAGTTAGATCATTTCTAGATTTCATGGACAAAACTACTAGTCATCCCTGCCGTCCTGCAGACAGTGTCGGCCTCTTTTTAGTTAATTCTTGCTTAAGAGCCCAAGAGACCAGAGACTTCCTGTCAACCTGCAGCAGAAGGATGAGCTGGATAAGATGATTGGCAATATCGATAGAGGAACTTGGAACTTCTTTGCAGCTTAGGATTGTTATTTGTACAGGTTAACCTGAAGGACAAACATTTTGCTGGTTTCTCAATGGGCTTTTCTGAGACTGACTCGAGAACATGAAAATGGAGGATATCAGAAAACAACCTTCTGAAAAAGAGAATTTTGGAGTTTATGCTTTTTTGAAGATACTGATGTGAAATAGTTCCTCTTTTTGTATTTCTTCCAATTATAGATTTTAGATGAAAATTAGAGTGCTTTAGAGTATACAAACTGCATTACTTATGTTTACGAGTTCTATATCTTAGTTGATTAGGAGAGTTTTTCTAAAAAGTTCAATATATAAAAACTTCAAGGTCCTCAACAAGATTATATCACATCTAACAAGCATATAAGAGCAATTCATGACTGAAATATAATAAATTGAAGAATATCATAAAAACCATCAACATATTTTCCTAATAGAGGGGTGGAGAGGTATATGCAATAGTAAAGTCCAAACATAACTCTAACTGCAAGCACAGGAGAACTGTCTAATGACTCTAATTTGCTTCATTTGTGATGAAACCTTCACATTAGGCAATAGGAGATACACAGTTATCAAAAGAATTATAGAGGAATAAACATGAATTTTAAAATAACTACAAGCTACTCAAGGTTGAATCAAGAAAGTTATTTATCTTACTTTTCTCTAGATTGTTTCTCTCATTGCTTGTTATCTGCTGCACCTGTTAACATTGAACCAGAAGTTAAGTGGTGGATTTTGCTCCTTATAGTGTAAACCAGATTCTGTTTGTACTTCCTGCTTACAGTGATAGAGAATAAAGTTACCTGGTCATGAATCCGAAGCTGGAAACTTCCAAGTTGTTCCATTTGACC
The DNA here is from genome assembly GCF_048772165.1 of Typha angustifolia. Taxonomy (NCBI): domain Eukaryota; kingdom Viridiplantae; phylum Streptophyta; class Magnoliopsida; order Poales; family Typhaceae; genus Typha; species Typha angustifolia. The sequence continues at coordinate 3,503,400 of NC_133246.1, read as the reverse complement.
TTCATAATACTTCTTCCTTTTCAGACACTGCATAGCCGCTGTTGAATTCAATAGTACAAATTCTTAAAGTTCTCACTCACAGCAACGCTCCCAAACTATTATCTAGATTACGCTAATATAAATTAGTACCTTATCTAGCTTTCATATGTACATATATATCTCAACAGAATTTATCCCACAAGCAGGTGATATCTCTTTAAGGTCCATTGAAAATACAGTTATGTAGGGTCACTTTTTTGCACTCTTTAAAATAGAAAGAAAGTCGAGGAGCACTTTTTTTCATGAAATAAATGGGGGAATGCCTTTAACCCACAAAAGACTGACTGAAGCTTGACATGAGCTGCGCACAGATTTGCAAAGAGTGATATTGGCTCCTACGGTATTGCAGTTTGACATTTAATAAAGATAGTTGCGTGGCAAAATGTCCATGTTGTTGCAAATAAGCTAGTCACTGTTCGGTTATAAGCCATACCCAAAAGGGATGAGCATTTATACACAACGTGTGGTGGTACTAAGATCTTCTGATGAAATTTCAACACTACTCCACTTTTTAAAAATAAAATGACAGAACATGACAAGGAATTTTTACTCAAAAGTGTAGAATTTTGCATTTGAAATTCAATTTCCTAGAATTTCTTATATCTGATTTCTTCTTACCTTGTTTATTTCTTGACCTCGTAAATTCCTTTGCTCTATCCACCTCTAAGGAAATCTTCTTCTGCAAGACAATCTCCTTTTTCTCAAGCACTTCTAGAGCCTGCAACATAGAAAAACTATTTGTAAATCACTTCCAGTTTGAAATGCAATATTATAATGGTACCCTCTGGCAACCAAACATATGAATCTACACTATATAACACTGTTTGCAAATATAAGGTGTATCATCGAATTGTTTTACCTTCCTATATTGCTTGGTCAATGATGTTATTCTTTTTGGCACCTTTAACCCATAAGTTCAATATATTGCAAATTTTGTCTCCCTATGTAGTTCACTTTGACTTATTTAATTACTTGGACTATCTTAAGGAGGGTTTACATTTTTAGAGAAATAACAACCTATGATACTCTTTTATTATATTTCACTTATATCGTCTTAAATTTAGTCTCTTGTCATTAGAAATTTGTCCTTTCTCTTCCCCGATGTGCAAACATGTGCCAATTTGCTAGCATAGAAAGAAGATCAACCTTAATTCTAGTAATACAGTTTGCAATCTGTATACTTGGTAGAAATTTTATTCCCTCAATGTCCTTAAACAAGCAAAACTTGAGAGAATTAATCTTCTCGTAACAGGCGCTCCCATGCAAATATTCATGCCAGTACGCTCAAATTAGGGCGAGTTCCGTCAAAACTTAAACAATTGTTCCCTTCCAATTAAAAGTTTCTCCTCTTCCTCCGCATCTTCCTATCCCATTTCGCCGTCCCAAGATTCTTCCTGTCTCTAACTGATACACATTAATCTCTAGCAAACCCTACTTCAAAAACCTTAGATCAAGCTCATGTCAAACTCAATCATCACAAGATTGGAAGTACTCGACAAGCTTCAATCTTTTCCCTTCTTTTTGTTGCAAAAAGGCGACCGAACAACCGTATTAATTCCCAAATCCTTCCAAAATCCACTGCAGGCGGCACTCTTCTTCACCCGATCGCACAGATCTACTGCCCATATAATGCGATCCCCCGAACCCTAGGCTACCAAATCCCAAGAATCTACCGAAAAGAACAGTAATTTAAGGAAGATAAAAAAAAAAATCCAGGAACGACTCGAAGAGACCTGCTTAAGTTTGGAAGAGGGCGTCGGAGACTCTTCCCTGCACCCTCGGAAGAGCTTGAAGAACATCGCCGGGAGTGGGGAGAGAGGAAGAGAGGTGAGGAGTGAGAAAGAGTGAGGGGGAACAAAAGCGGGAAGCTTCCTTGGGTTATTATTATTATTATTATTATTATTATTTCCTTATATTTTGATGGCAATTTCCTTGTCTGTTGTTAAGCTCGAGCGAGTGTAAAAAAGGAAGTGGGCTTCTTATGGAAATTGGATTATTTATTTATTTTTTTTAAATAATGAAATGGAAATTGGAATCCTTCTCGGAGTCGTTTTGGCGAATTGGAAAAAGGGAAGGTGGGTTGTGCGCATGGGAGGGGTTTTTTTGGGGTATTTTATAAATCAAACCTTATATTTTATAATTATATATATATATTTTTTTTATAATTTTCTTTTAACGAAAGGTGCTAAATGAAAATTATAAAGAAAAGAGACAAAATATAGGGTGTGATTTGTAAATTTTTTTAAGACGCCCAAAAATTTATACTCCAATCATCAAGACATACATGGATATGAGCTCAGGCATACTGATACTGAGCTATCCCACAAACGGAGAAAAAAAAGAGTTATTCAAGTAATGACTATTTCGCTAACTAAAATTTACTTTCTCTAAAAATATAATTAATAATTACTGAGATGTTGCATATTTGTGATCGGAGTTTCTAACGGTCGGTAAGTTCATAATTTTCTTATCTATATATATAATTTCTTTTGTTGGAAAAAAGATTACACTGAGGCAATTTTGATTAAATAATTAGCAAAAAAAACATTACATTCATGAAGCATATATTCTTGATCGTGACTCAAGCAACACGTGCCAACCAGTCACTCACGTGTCGTACTAGAGGAATCCAGTGGCAATGAAAACGAATGTTTTCTTTTGCATATATACACCATTGACAATATTTTATTGACTTGTATGTCCTTCTGATATTATACCTGCATAGCCCTCTAAACATATAATTTTGTATGCATATTTTCAAATCTTCTTTTATGAATATTCTTAACTAATTGGTTGATAGGGGAGGTGTATATATTTTTAACACCTCAAGGAGAGGTTTAAATATGTTTATTACTCCAGCTCAGGAGTTTTGCGATAGTAATTTTGGCCTCTCACCATTTTGATATTGTAAATCACTTTTATGTTGATTTCTCTCTTCCGCTAAATTAGACTAAAGTCAATACTGATGGATCCTTTGATCTTGTGGTCCAAAAAGGTATAGTAGTATATATATATATCATAAATTGCTTTGATGGCTCTGCGATATTTGCCGGTGTTATTTGAATTGACGAAGAAAGCCCGCTTGGATTCGAAGCTACATGAGCATTACAGATTTTAAGACAACTAGCGGGTCATTTTGGAGCTGGACTATAAGGAATTAGTAGAGTTCTTAACTCACGATTGAAAGGTTCCCCTTTACGTCAGCTTTAATATGCAGAATTGAGAGTTAATACTTAGTCCAACATATGTATTGAAAAGCTAATATGGTTGCTAATTTATGTATGGGGCAGGGTCATCGGCAGTTTATCAGTTATTTTATAATAAAAATAAATTAAAATTAAACATTTTTAAATATGTAAAATTTAAAAAATATATATTTTTATTTGGCTTTTTCTATATGAAATTATTCAGATTTAATTTTAAAAAAAAAAATGGAAGAGTATCGATGCATATTGGGTATATATAGATGCAAATATTAATTTTAGAGGGGCATACAGGCAAATAAGAGATTTTTTAAAGGTTATTCGCGCAAAAAACCCTAAAGCGAAACGCCTCCGGAAAGGAGACTCGAGTCTCGCCTCGCATGAGAGAGAGGGAGTAGTAGGAGGGCTTCGTTTGTCATTGCCACTCTCGCCGCCTCTTCCCCTCGCGCTGCGTCCTCTCCAATGGCTTCCGCCAAGGTGATCGATCTCCTCTTCGTCTCCCTCCCTCCCTACTTCTCTATCTCCGCTTCTTTTCTTCTATGCCGGCGAATCTAGGGTTTCATCTAGCTCCTCCTCATACTCCTCGTCGTCGTTCTTGACGATTCCTGATTGACCTAATGGTTTCTTTTGGGCGACACTCCCATGTGCATTCAGTCAAGGATCTTCTTGTGTTTTTGATTTGTGTTATTTTGCTCATGCAGGTGGACAGTCGGGGCTCTTTTGGATCTAAAAGGTCTCGCAATGATGGTAGGTGGAAGTGATTTCATCTTTCTATCTTAGATTTTCTTTTTTATTCTCGAAGTGTACGTTTCTCTTGTGATCAGTGTGAGATTGACAGTTAGGCGTTAGATATATTTTCTTGAAGGTTGTCATAGGGTTATGATGGTTATCTAATTGTTGTATTAAAAGTGGGGCGCATTGATTATTCTGTCTTTAGCTGTTTCGGGTCATCAGTTATGCAATTTCTGACGTCCATGATTGAGCTGTTTCTCTTATACAAACAGTAGCTAGTAGGACCATACAGGAGATCAACATCTGCCAATATTTGTCTACTCTTTTGATGTTATAGTTTTTATTTTGGTTCATGATCAAGCGACTGCTTATAATTTCAGCTTCGGCAAGAGATGGGGACTGGACTTGCCCTCAGTGCGGTAATATGAACTTCAGTTTTAGAACTGTTTGCAATCGTGGAGCATGCGGGGCTCCTCGGCCTACAACTAGCCCAAGCCCAGTAAGTTCATTTCGGTCTCCTTTATACTAAGACATTTTTAGTTTAACTAAAAAGAAAGCGACACTCTTGTTGTCTTTCTACTTTTTGAAATGGACTTCTTTTGTAGGAAACTTAGCTTCCTAGTACAAGTTTTCTTTGCTAGCCTTACCAACGGTTGATAGCACCTTGAATATCTCGAGTGAACTGATACAATTCCACATCCATATTCTTCTAAAATCAATATCAATGGAAAGCAACAGAATTTAGAGCTTCCCATAGATGTTAATGTTAGCGTTGAGCCGGCTTCTTTCTTGGCCTACCTTTTGTGGTTAAGCATGGCATTTGGGGTTTGCCTTGCAACTTTAGATATTCGGACAAGATGCTTCTGTGGATATAATATACAGAATAACACAAACCTTGTAGAATGTTCAATGTGCTTGATGTGCACTTTTCACCTAATCTGCAGTGTTTTTAGTGAAGAAAAGACAATCATTTGACGATTATTATGCGTTCTAATATGGTAGCAATTAGCTAATACATTATTTAGTAGGTGAAGCAGGATGGTGCTAACCAAATGAAGACCATCATGTCAGCTGCAGGTGCCATTTTTGCAAGTGCCACAAAAAAAGATTCTTCGACATAAATATCTGCTAATAGAATATGTAGATGACATTGTTTACTCTTTACAGTATAGACTTACATTCAAATGATATAGAAAATAGAAGATGATCTTCATTTTGTTGTAGCACTAACTTTTCGGCGTCCATGTGAAGTTCTTGTTGTACATGCTATTTTGGCTTGTGAGCTGGATTTTTATGTCTGTATGTATTCATTTTTTCTTATTCTTATCAGAGAATGGGGCCAACACCTATTGCTGGAGGTTACGATCATCCAGCACCTTTCTATTATGGTGGTGTTGGGGCTCCGCCGCCCATCCCACTCGGCATATCCGGTAGCTATGGTGCTCCATTTCCACATCTTGGATTGCGTTATGACTATGGGCCAGCTGCTGGTGCTCTGGGAGCATATGGTCATTTTTCTTCATATGGTCCACCTGGACCAATGGGAGGTTCTCTCTCTCTCTCTCTCTCTCTCTCTCTCTCTCTCTCTCTGTAGGTGTACACATGTTACTGGGAGCTAGTGAACAGACACTATGTACATTTTCTGTTGGCATTGGAGAGTGATATTTTAATTATAGAGGTGTGCTGGAGTCCTGGACACGTGTCTTTGCCTTACTAGTGTCTTCGGTGTTGCAGGCGGCATGGGCTATGGTCCTGGCCCTGGCATGGACCGCTATGGTTATGGATTTCGAGGATCTCCAATGCCGGTTGGACTTTTATATTGTAGATTTGTTTAATGGCTGTTCTTCACAATTTTCCCTACATTATTCAATTATATGCGTCATTTGGCTTCTGAAGGTATCCAGTCCATGGTCTGGAGGGGCATTACTGGATAATAATGCTTCACGAAAGCGTCGCGGAGGTAACACAATAAATGGATCTTGTATTTTGTGTTTATAGGTTTATTTTTTGTTATGCTGAGATCAGCTTGTTTGGTAAATTTATTTGGTTTTGCATTAAGTCACATGTTCTATGTATCAATGTGCTGCTCGTGTTCTAGTTATAGTTAGACTTGGTACACACACATATTTATATCCACATGATCATCATAAAGAGCTCCCCTCCCCGCCCACTATTGTGTGAAGTTGAATATGGATCACATCCTAAGGTTGAGAAGGTTCCTTGCAAATATAGTTAATGGATTTGAAAACATTATCAACTTGATATCTAGGAATTGGTGCTAGCGTTGCAAACTTGCAATTTAAATTTGGGGCTTTAAGCCAGAGTTGGCAAGCCAAACCTTCTTTGGGTATGACTTGAGAGTTGAGATATAACTTTTTCTGAGTTACTTCTAATAAATATAATAAATTCAGTATTATTGGCTTTCATTTTTGTTGGTTTGGAACTTCATTAGACTTATTCTAGTGATCTTGTTTTCTTTACGGCTTTGACTCTTCAGTATGATGGTTTCTATTGGTCATTTAATGACAGCTTTCATACTGTTCTTTATTTTGAAGTATCACCTTCATTTCTTGATCATCAGGTTAGGTGTTGTTTACAAAAGAAAAGGGAAAAAAACAAAGCTGTTTCTCGTAACTATTCTGTCTAACTGTTATTCAGTATATGATATAGCTTGCGCTAGTTTTACTTTGTGGTATCTTTTTTTTGTTTCTAAGTTTAATATTCACTTTACTTGATTGCTGTTGTTATTTAAAATTGATAGGTCCTGATGGGCTATCAGAAGGTGATTGGATCTGTCCAAAATGTGATAATGTTAACTTTAAATTCAGAACCACTTGCAACATGAAGAAATGTGGAACTCCAAGGCCTACTTCTGTAAGCACAGTTTTCTTTTGCTTTCTTATTTCATCTTTCTGTGGAATCCTCTAAGCAAAAACTCTGATAAGAGATGCAAGTTCCTTCTTATCTGTTGTATTAGATTGTTCATAATCACAACTCCTGAGGGATCATTTTGCTTATGTCAACTGATGAAATGTGTAGGAAATCAACCTAGGTTAGGCCAGGATGTGTTTGTTAGGCATAGAGCAATAATGCCGCACGTGCCATTTTCTCTCGGCCAAATATTTTTCTTTGAGAACCCACTGTCATGAGCCCTCTGTTGTCTGAATATGATTTACTCTTTCTGCAATTGAAATTAATGTTAGTAGAAGAAATGCATTCGATAGGTTCCCCCTAAAGAACTTGAGAGTCGGCATATTTTCCATCGTCTGGCATGATGGCATCTTAATTTATTTATGGGCCTTATGGCCAACTAATGGAAAGAAATTCTCTTTCAAATGGGTCATAAAGTAAATAATTGCTTGCTTGTCTAAGCTTCTCTTGACTGTAGCCCATTTTTGATGAGATTTCAGCTTGTTAATTTCAAGATTAGGTCAGCCGGATTTTGTTATTTGCTCACATTATCTGTTTATCCATGTACTGGTCAAGATGATGCATATTACACTAGATTTTTTTTCTTCAAAATCTATTTAAGCTTGTAATTTCATCCAAGTTCTATTTTTGGATGGAGGTACTAAACTTAAATTAAATATTTCCTGTATTTATCTCTGCTTGATATTTTGCCGGCAAATTGTTAGGCTTCTTAGTACTCGTAGCATCGTAATCTCCTTGGGGTGTTCCGTTGTTCCTAGTAGGCATGAGGATATATACACAAACCAGCAGGTCATCCATTGAAGCAGACCAAGGTTCGTCACCTGGCAATGCTGGATCTCTCTGTATGGTCATTGCCTTTTCACATCTGAAGTGGGCGTAAAGTATTCCACTTTCCTAGTAGCTGGTGTGGCATAAAGTCCTTTTTTCTGCATCAGGCGTGCATAACCTTGTAGATGTTCCTCGTTAGTAGCATAAAAACATCCTGCCAGTTCATTATTAACATCTGCTGTTTATTATCTTGTTATTTGAAAGTAAATTTCTTAAATGCAGATCTCAGGCATTTTGATTGTGGCAGAGATAACCTTTTTCATGCCTATTTTTCCTCTTCCTTTCTAATGCTCTTTTGCTGTTGATTACCACCAGGCTGCTAACCGAGGTTCATCCAGCAACAAGGACTATTCAGATGCCCCTGAAGGTAGCTGGAGCTGTACCAAATGTAACAACCTAAATTACCCCTTCCGAACGGTATGCAACAGGAAAGGATGCGGAAGCGATCGGCCTTCCACAAGCAATTAGAGCTTCAATTTGATGCCCCCGTTATCAATGTCTGAATTCGATATGCTACTTGACTTGACGCCATTACCAAAGTCTGAATTCGACGTGGATACATGCTCGTCATGCGGGATTTAGAGCGTAGATGAGATTATAGTGCTGGAAGCTTAGATAAGCGAAGGTGCCTGTGCTCCATGCTGTTGCTTAACAATATCGCTAGACAATTTGGTTTGTAGTTTGCTCCATCATACCATCGATGCTATGAATGCTGGACTTCTCTAATATATACTCGAGCAGACAAAAGAATCCATGAATTATTCTTGAATGTAAGATGCCGGTAGATGCATTATATCCAAGTCTTATAGTTCTGGCCCCAAGTATGTACCATCATAGTGACCCCGTGTTCAGATAAGCTCCAGATCCCAATCACTTTATTATATCTAAAAGATGTCCAGAGGTTAGAGTTTTTAACTATTTTAAGTCTTGCTCATCAAATATTATACCTAAACAGGTGAGTTCTAAATTTATTTATAGAATTAAGTGAGTTATATTCCATGTGGATACCACGTAACGTAAAATAATTTATATAAGTATATATAAAAAAATTGATTGTATAAAATGATGAGTAATCTTATTTATGCATAAAGAGTAAATAGTAAATATATATAAACTAATGTACACAACATCTAGTTTACTACGGGTACTTGAACTCACCTACTTAGGTACAATATTTAATGGGCTTATCTAGAATGGTAAACAAAAAAAAAAAAAAAAAAAAACTCATGATATTTAACAAAAATTGCACTTGACACACGTGGCACAGATTTAATAACATTAGAGATGAAGGATAAAATTACTCTTTTATCCTTTTCTCTTCTCTCATATATAAATAATAACACGATCATTACTATTTACTTGATTATATATTCTTTTTGTTTTCCTTTCCTTGATAAAAAAATATATAAATATAATATTATACAACGATGGTGATTGGTGATGCATATAGTTGTCCCACTCTTTTGGAGGATCCACGAACCCTATCCTCTCCTCCACGTGGAGACCACTAAGACCAACCACCGAACAAATCCACGAACTAAGTTAATATATTCCTCCTCCATCCAATTAATTAATTACCAAAATAGCGACACGAGCCCAAAAGATCTCAATTTAAATAGACCACTCGTAATTGGGCTACCACTTGCTTACAATTAATTAATTATCCCAACAAATTCCAAAATATCCATTTGATCCTCTTTTCTTCTTCTTTTTTCACAGCATGCCGTAGGAATTGCATATTATCCTCCATAATATTGCCCATATTTCGGATCTATTATCTTTGGGCCCTTATAATGGTCCTAAACTTTGCTGAGAGTGAGGTGAAAAGGACTTAGAATTTTTTTTTGAAGAAAATATAATTAATAAAAGTGTTTTAGGATTTAAAAAAAATTAAGAAAAAACTATATTTAAATTTACACCTCGTGGTTAGATTTAAATTCACTTAACCTCGTATAATTTTATTTGTGCCGCTTTCATTACTATAGTTATATATGATTATATCCAAACTGAAATTATTATTTTCTCCGTCGACTGAACCACATGTTGAATTTTAAAATATTTATTTATAAATAATGTTGTAGATAATTGAATAAACTTTTCAACGATTCTAAAATATTACCGATTAGAAATATTATATATATATATAATATTTTAGTCCGTCTATACAATTTTATATATAATTGAATATCTTTAATTTCAACAAATATATAAGTTAATTATGATAACAAAAAAAAAATAAGGGTCCTAATCACATGGGTAAAACAAGGTAGATTATAATTATTTTTCCTAACTACAAGATTGATATTTAGTTCTGCCCATCAATAAGTTTCACACTTTATATTATATGGTTGGAAAACCACAGCTTCAGCAATGTTGGGGTAGTATTTGGTACAAATTTGAACTCCTCGGCTACCAATCAACTCCCCCCACCCCCCCAAAAAGATCAACTCCCCTGCCGACATCAACGACAGCTAATTAATTAACAACATTCTTTTTCTAAAAATAAAGAAAATTTTCATAAACACCCTGTACTTTATTATTATTTAGGATAACTTTTTTTTAACTATAAATTAATAGTTTAGAGGATCATTAATCGTGGAAAAGAGTTATCCTTATTATTTATACTCTATCGTGTAGTTATCATAAGAATAAATTAAATTAACTATAGATGCAAAATAACATTAATAATTATATTATTATAAGATAAATAAGAGTTAACTCTAGATATTTTTTAGATAGACAATGGAAGATAAAATATAAGAGTCGAATAATAAATATTTAATTTTAAACATCAATAGAAGTAAAATCTTGGAACATTTTTGATATATTTTCAGAAAAAGAAAAAGAAATAATTCTCTAAACCCCCAACATGAATCACGTGCCCTCGTGCTGGCTAACAGGAACCAACGGTACGACTGAACACTTATTGACACACTTTTGACGGCAGATGCTTTTCGTTCAGATCTGCAGTCCATCAGAGAAAAAAAATAATCAACCAACGTTTACAGCAAATCGCTTAAAAAACTTGCGAGTCACTTTCGGACACTGTCCACCGCTCAATTAGTAGAGATAGTAGGAACAAAACCCATTTGGCCGATACCGGATTTAGGATAAGATTCTACCTAATTAGTCGTAATTTCGGGGGATTATCAACTGGGTTTCTTGCAGTTTGGGGTTTTGTAGTTAGTGAGCATTGCGGCATCCGAAATGCGACAATTCCCACGGTCTTACTTGTTGTTTTCGATGTTGATTTGATAGGCAAAATGGGGGTTTTTTGTTGTTGTTGTTGTTGTTGGAGTGATTCTTAGATATTATCTGAGGAGTATATAAGTTTTGGTGTGTGCTTTATTTGAGGGTGATGGAGAAGGTGGTGTTAGATTCGAGGTCGGAGAGGCTAATCTTAGGGAAGACATGCTCAAATTTCTTGAGGGGTCGCGGGAGATTCTCTAATTGGTTATGTTCCTCTCAGTGGAAAGGTAGTTTTCTCCATCAGCAAATGCTTTATTTTTTTTTCTCTTTTAATGAGCCATTTGTGTTTTGTTTTTACTGTTCTGCATGGATGTTAAGTTAGCAAAGTTCAATGATTGATAGATAGGTTCTTGTGCAAGTAAAATCATAGAAACGCCATCTCTGCGTTTATGCATTTCCTGATTAAGTTTGATTACATGGATGAAACCTTAAGCAGAGCATTGTCCTGTTCCACACTTCTCACACAGTAATCTTTCAGTGGAATAATTTATTCAAGTCAAGTGTGATTGATGATTTCTTATTGTATACAGATTATTACGATGCCTTTCAATGTGGATTCATGTAGATTGTCGTGGCACATACGAGCTTTATAAAAAGTATTAATCTTCTGAGTGTTATGATGACAAGACTGAACTCTCTCATTGTTATGAATTTTGTTTCACACTATGTGCACTATGAACTCAGTTCATACTCGCTGAGTTGGAAAGTTAGCCATCTCAATATTTGGTTTATTCTCTTTGTGCACCAGGAACACTGTTATGAATTTTGGTTTATTCTTCTAAAGTTGATCTATCTTCATCATTCATATCCTTATGTTTCCAATTTCAGTGTTCCCAGTGAAGGCTTCGTATGCAACTACTAGAATATCGAGTGAAAATATAGAGCCTATAGCTCCTAAGATGTTCTTGAGAAGTGATTCTTCTGATATGAAAGGATTTAATGATTCTTCATGTTTATGGACATCCCCTACAAATGACCACATACTTGATGCTTATGAAGATGAGTATGGGGGAATCATCATCAATCCAGACAGATTGCCCTGGGAGACTAATGCTTTTGGTACTGCCCTTCAGGCTTCTCTTTCTTATTGGAAATTAATGGTAAGATCTGGTTCTTATTTATCAATTTCATTTGTATAGCACATCATATTTCTGGAAACAATTGAGAAATAACTCTAGTTTCCAATGGCATACAGTTGCTTTTTGAACATATAAGGTGAAGATATGTCTTGATGGAGGTGCAGATCATATTTGCTGACAGGCTCATATGTTCTCCATTTATACTTGTGGACATTCAGATTTTCCATTTTTTTTATGAATCGTTAGAGAATTGGGAAAAAATATATGAAAATCGCATCTAATTTGTAGAACATTCAGATGATCAGTGAATCAGTACTTATATGTCTTTCTCAGGGAAAGAAGGGAGTATGGCTTAAGTTACCACTGGATCGATCTGAGTACGTCCCAATAGCAGTGAAGGTATGTTCTCATTAGCCATCTCCCCGATTGAAAATCTAAAGTGGTACTGTGGCATATGAAATTAATGGTAGTAGGCATGTCCTTTATTCTGACAGTTATCTACATCTATGTATGCCATTTGAAACTGGTATCGTGACTGACAACTTTTTAGCAAATATAGAAAATGCTCAAAGCATTTCTCACAGAAGATAACTTTACCAGCATGTTATGCAGGAAGGCTTCAAGTACCACCATGCAGAGGAAGCATATGTAATGTTAACATATTGGATTCCTGATGGACCTTGCATGCTTCCTGCCAATGCATCACATCAAGTTGGAGTTGGAGGTTTCGTGATCAATGATCAGAATGAGGTATGCCTATAATGCTACATTGGAGAAGATGATGCTTCTTCCTTTTCTGTGATGTAAGAATGTACTGACCTGATAGACTGATACTCCATTTGTTTGTCGTGAAATGCAAATATAAGTTGCAGACTTTCCAATTTTAGCCATATTACCACATGTACTGATGTTTTATTTTGTTCTGAAGTGTCTGAAGCAATGAATTGCAACAAAAGTTGGACAATATAAATTTGTGAACTTATTCTGGAATCTTTTAAGTATAATCACAGAATCCATATCCTGAGGTGAACTATGTATCTGTATAATGATACCGGCTTCTTTTGATTTATTATGTCCTTTCCTGGTAAAATTGAATATATGTTGCTTGTTTTAATTTTGATGGTGCATAGTCGAGGATCCTACTGTTATATTGTAAATTATGTGTATATAAAACCAATGTCATGCAGCTACGAGGATGGATCTTGACTGCCTGAAAACTTAAGGAAATTCCTGAGTGAAATGGTCACTGCTTTAGAACTTCTTGCAGCATAAGTGTTCTGGTTGATACTGTGAACTGTCAGAATTTGCTTAGGGAGTAGATACCCACATGATGACCTCAACATTTAGTATTGTGTGATGACTCTGCTAGCGGTTCTATCCTCTATGATAACCATAACCTATTAGAACTTCAAAGATGCTCACCACCAAAATAGTGCATACATTTCAATTTTACAATTTTACTGATGCCACTCTAACGAACTTTCGAAGGTGCTAGTTGTTCAAGAGAAGTATTGCGCTTCATCACTTTGTGGTGTTTGGAAACTTCCTACGGGGTTCATTCATGAGGTAACTTCTCAGCCAGAACTACAATAGCATACAATATATAATGATTAAAACCCACAATATGTCATTCAGTATTTTCAATTTTGCAGTCTGAGGAGATCTTTGCTGGGGCTGTAAGAGAAGTTAAGGAGGAAACTGGTGTAAGGCACAAACTCATACATATATTTGTTTTATAAATACACATTTTATGCAACTTAAGTAGGCTACCAAACTGAATGTTAATGCAACCTCTGATGCATTGTACAGATCGACACTGAATTTGTGGAAGTGATTGCATTTAGGTAATGATACTTCTGATTGCTGCATATTTTCAGAAATTTTCTAGTTTGACTCAGAAAAGCTAATGCAAATCACATTCTCAATGTCACTCTTCGAGTGCAATTATTTTAGTACTTTTAGAACTGTAATATCATTCTCAAGAGGCCTAATGCACCACAGGCTGCAAGATGTCATGCCTATCCCTCTAAGTGACACCCTCCAACACACGTGTTCTATAATTAGTAAACTGAAATTCATAGGACTACTATAAAAAGAAACATGGAGCATGCATTTATGCTCATCATATAAGACATGCAAGATTATCCTGTTGGTTTTATGAGTCTATACAAGGAAAATACTATGATTTAAGTTCATCTGTAATCTTTTTCCCTGAGTATTATTGTCTAAATGTCCATGTTCTCAAAATAGAGTTCATTGTGAGTTAGGATTTGGTGGATCTGGGAACCTGGAGATCATTCCACTTATTTTTATACATGGTTGACATCCATTAATGCCACCTCTTAGTTGATAGTAGTGATCTTCTGTAATGGCCTTAACTTTTTGTTGAAATGGGGCAGTGTGAACAATTTATTAGAGAAATAAAGATATGATATTCTTTTCTAGAAGTTAATTCATTGATTTATTTCATCCTTATTAGGCATGCACATCACGTGGCGTTTGAAAAATCAGATTTGTTCTTCGTCTGTATGCTGAGACCTTTATCACACAAGATCAACATAGATGATATGGAGGTACAAGCAGCTAAGGTAAATATTGTTTTGGTTCAGTACAAAAAGAGCATTCATATCTTTGGAACTCAGTTTTTTATTTGCTGGTTATATGATTACTGCATTGTTTTTCATTATCTCGAGCGGAGTAGGGGTTTCATGCTCCACTACTTATACACCTGTTATATTGTCGTCGTTAAGGACAATGAGAATTAACATTGATTGCTTACTAACAGAAAAGATTCTGATGACAGGGATTTATCCAAAGAGCTCCTACTTAAAATTTTTGTTTTTCATCCTTGCTGCCTACCATTCTCTTTTATAAGATTGCAACATGGAACTCTTTAATACATATATTTGTTTCTAGCAATTCACATTGTATCATCAAATGCAATTTCTCATATTATACCTCAGGTTCTGTGTTCCTGGTTCAATCAGCTTATATACAGACTAATCAAATCGCTAAAGATTAAGACAGTACTGAATGTAGAACTCTTGTCACCATTGTAGCCACTTCTCTTTGTCCGACATATAATTTTCGTAGTGTGGATTATTTCTGCCGTTGATTATTTGAGCAAATTCTTCTGTCTTCTGATGGCATGTTTCTTTCTACGCCCAGTGGATGCCGCTCGCGGAGTTTCTCGAGCAACCATGCATTCAGGATGACAGTATGTTCAAAAGGATCATCGACATTTGCATCGCACGTCTTGGGAAGAGATATTGCGGATTAGCGGCCCACCACATGATCTCAAAATTTGATGGAAGATCATCTTGTTTATACTATAATGTGGCAGAACCTCAGGATTTTAACTGCCAGGGCACTTGAAGGATTGAAACACCTATTTTGTATATTGTTTCTTACATGCCTACACCTATTCTGTGTAATTGTTTCTTGAACCTCACAGAGCTTTCTGTATATATCTATTAGAAAATGTTTCTATGAGTAAATATTTCCATTAAGCTTCCTCAACCTTGGCCTGTTCACTTTTTTTACTCTTAAAATATAAAAATTTTACTCAAGGGTATGAAAGTCATTTTACATTCATGGTTAATTTAACTAATCGACAGGGTCTAAATGATAAATATTCATACGACAGAGGGTGTAAATAATAATAAAGACAAAACATAAGGTTGCCTTCAATAAATTCTCATATTTATTTATTAAAGTTTTCCTTTGGTAGATGAAATTATTAAATTTATTAACTAAATGCTTGTTTAATTTGGATAATTAGTAACTAATCACTACTTTGGTTGACTAAGCTTAAGGTTTCCAACTTGGGAAGTTATTGGGAAGCTAATGTTCTGGTCCCGCACAAAAAGGCCATCGCTTTCCAACGAGTTACTTGAGCTACTTTTTCCCCTCTTTCCGCGAAAAAGGTTGTGGAGAAGAGATCGACATAGAAATCTCCCCAATTTCTAGGGTTTCAATTTCGTGCGCGCCAGTGTGCTCGATTTGGCGAAGAATCGTCGAGCTCGAGCGCGATTTCATGGACTTGGAGGGGGCGAGGCGGCCGTGAGGTTGGGGAGTTTGAAGGGTTTCTCGGTTTCATGGGGTCTCTTCTCAAGTGTTATTCTTCTTCTGGAAAGGAGGAGAGCGATGGTGGAAGTAGTACGACTCATCTGTATCTGAACGTGTACGATCTTACCCCGATTAACGACTACCTTTACTGGGTTGGCCTCGGGATCTTCCACTCGGGGATCGAAGGTACGTTCTCAGTTTCACTTTTTTGTTGGTATCATTGCGAGATCTTGTTTGGAATTCAGGCTTTGAATGCGATGTTTTGAACCTGGGGATACCAAAATTCTGCTTCGTTGTTATTTACTTCTATGTCCTTGAATCCTCAATTATGAGATATTCTTGTGCTAGATGGATACTTTTGGAATATTTTTTCTTGCTGGTATGCATCTGATTTGGTGAAAAAATATCGTAAATGTGATTGAGTGGATGCTGAAGCACGGCTTTTATCTAATTCTTAGACGATGAAAGATTCTAGGTGGAAGTCTGAAAGGGTGGTTTTGAACAATTTGTCAAAAAAAAAAAAAAAAACAAAGTTTTCACTTTGTTGGAACTTAATGAGTTATTGCAGATTGTTAAATTTGCCAAACTCACAAATTCCTTCCAGGAGAAATTGGACGAGGAGCTTTTTTTTTTATAGATTTACTTGTGAAAATTGCTGAAGAGTATATCATTTTTAATAAGAGAAATTATATTTACATTACTCTAGTTATTACCTAGTCTCATTTTAACTTCTTTAGCAGAATTAATCCATGTTAGTTGTTTCTTATCAATTCAAGACAGTCCCTATTTGTCCACATATGTTGAGAAGTACAGTTTGGAGTAGACAAGGCTCATGTTTCCCTACCAATGGTGGTGGTTTTCTTTCACCATAGCAATGATTTTTCAGGCCTTATTCTAACTATTTCTGTTAACTTAATTAGCATTGAAATTGATGTGGGAATAACAATTAGATTGGCATTCGTTGGTGAAGTCTTGTAGTGTTATGGTATACAATAATTAATTTGGCTAATAGATGCAAACAAAATATAGGGTTTTACCTTCAAATCAAGCCTAAAGTATCAAAATAAGTTCAACAACATCATAGGCATTGATGCTCATGTTTCAGACTCAGTACTTATTTGCCATCATGATGATAGGCTGTAGGCTCCTATACATAGTCTTAACAGCATTAGATCTTAGAAGCTATGTTACTGAGATAGTGTTGAGTAAGCACACGATTCAAAGTGCAATTCTCATCCATATAATTTGATAGTGCTGTCATGGGTGACCAGATTTAGCTGCAGCACATGTTTGATAGCTGCCTGATAATATGTACTTATTTTCATTTTCTCTTTCGAAATGATTTTCTGAAATTTAGTGTTTTAGATTCACTATACGTAATGACACAGTACAGAATTTCCCACAAATCATCATGGCAACTAGTAATTCTTACTTTTGGGCATCCAGTTTAACTCGAGGACAATTGAAACGGGATCTTCAACTGTCCTTCGCTGCAAGTTGATAGCAGGCAATGATAACACTGGATGGTAAAAATTGCACATAGAAACACACTTAAACTAGAAAGTAACTTGAACTAGATCAGAGAAACACGAGAGTCAAATAGGATGAAACAACCAAAATCGGAAACAAGGAGGACATAAGTGACTGCAATGGTATTATTTTAGCATGGTAAATTTTTCATATTTTGCTTGATCAAGTCATTCGGTTTCTCTAGAATATGGGAAACCTGAGAAGACATAGTAGCAAGATACTATGGGTCAATAACTTCTACTTACCTTACACTTTTTGCAACCAATTGTTGGAAGTTTCATAAGTTACACAAAATAAAAAAAGACAGCTATTCAGTTAGGAGTCTGTCTGGATATCCTGCTTCATCTTCTCTGTTTCTTTGTAATAGAATTACATCACCTGAATACTAATTCTTAACAAGCAGTTCATGGCATGGAGTACGGGTTTGGTGCCCATGAGTACCCAACAAGTGGAGTGTTTGAGGTGGAACCAAAAAGCTGCCCCGGATTTGTCTTCAGACGTTCTGTATGGCTAGGCTCCACTGACATGTCGCGTTCAGATTTTCGTCTGTTTATTGAAAATCTTGCAGGAAAGTATCATGGTGACACCTATCATTTGATTGCCAAGAATTGCAATCATTTCACTGAGGATGTCTGTACACGTTTGACTGGAAAACCAATTCCAGGGTGGGTGAATCGGCTTGCTAGATTAGGTTAGTGTTTAATACAATATATTAAAGCCTCAGACGCCGTTGAAGAATGATAGGTGCTGACTTGTATGGATTTATTGAAATGTCAGGTTCCTTCTTCAACTGTCTTCTACCAGAAAGTATTCAAGTTAGTGCAGTCAATCATGTGCCAACTCATCCTGCATTCTCTGGTAAGTTCTTTTCTTGTATTTTCCTTGCTTATTTACTACAGTGTGGTAGTTTTATTCTTAAACTGCAAAGGACTTGGGTGCTCGGCATCAGAAAACTGTACAATTGGATAAAGGTCTGTCAACCTTTCCACTTTTCAGATTTTGCATTTAGAAGGCCATCTGCCCCCACAATATAATTGGATAAAGCTCTGTCCACCTTTCCATTTTTGAGTTTTTGCATTTAGAATTCCATCTGCCCCACAGCATCTGGAAACCTAACTAAAGCGGAAGAATGGTCATTTCATGTCTATTAAAGTGACCAATTTGCCCATGCAAAACAAAATCTTAACAATATCCTGGAATGAGGTTTCCTGTAAGCTAAAATCTTCGGAACTTCTTGGACTAAGACTATTTGATAGTTTTACAATTTTTCAAATGTTATGAGGATGCAATTGCTAATTATCAATTCTTCATGAAACCAATTGTTCTACAGAAGATGACACGGCATCATTTGCCTCATCGACCATTGAGGAGAGCGATGAGGAAAAGCTAGATCATCACCTACTAGCGACACCGAGCAGCGATCTTGCACATTCAAGAGACATACAACTGAGGCTTGCTAAGGATGCCATGTGAATTTTGTGCGTTGTGCTCGTTGGTCTCCCATGTATAATTGTAGACTGATGATCATTCTTTGCTCCTCTAAATGGCCTAACTTGAAGCATCAATATGCTTCCTGATTCCCTTCAGTTGTTGTTCTAAACGGATAGAAGGTTTATATAAACTTTATTCGATTTCAAGGCCCAACATAGGGTTGGGTTTATGTATATCTTTGATCCCATTACAGTTGTACTTTCCTCCCTAACTGACAGCACTAAGGCACGCATATGCTGAACAACTAATGTTGTATAAATCTGTTTGTTAGCTTTTAAGTTGTCTGCTCCTATTATGGGAGCCATTGTGATACAGTAAGCCAAATGTAGTGAGATGTGAGACCAGTGGATCAAGGTTCAGGTTAGGGGTATAGAAGAGGGGGATTGTTACACTTTTAAATGTTGGTGTAACTGTGAAGGGATTTTTGGTTTTGTAATAATTTGTAGAGGGTTGTCAGCATTGTTCTTTAAGTGCTGGATATTTTAAGTGATGGACATTGGGGGGATATACACTTTGATCACAAGTAAAAGAGGATGGTAAAGGAGGCAAGTCTGAGGTTTAATCTAACATGAAATGCTGATATTGTTGTATAAAAGGATTGATATACTATTTGTCCCACAAAAGTTTTTTGATCAAATTTGAATCCCGTTTACTCATAATTGGATTACCATCATCTTTGGGAGCCTCAGCAAGCAATCAATAGAATGACCATGATCTCTGTTACCTATAGCCAAACAGAGGATTAATTCAATCAAATGTAGAGCCTACTATGATAAGTGCCTTTAACCCTAAAATCAATTAATATGCCTACATATTAAATTCGGTCGCATTAAAATGATTGTACACTCCGTGAGCAAAGAAAATTTGAATGCTGTCTACTCATTTGCAGACTACATCCGAATAAAAGAAGGCTACGGTCCTCCTTTCACAGTCTTGAACTTCGAGTAGTTCTATGTCAAAAACTTCAAACTGCTTTGCACTGAAGAATGTTGACGGCCCGACCTGCAAATAGTTTGTGTTGGATAATCAGTATCTATAGAAGGTAAAGGATTCAACAATCCATTACATTTTCAAGGAAGGTAATATGCCTAAATCAGTGATATGTTTTCTCCATTTCTGTGTTCTCATATAACTTTTCAGAAAACATCATTTTATATATTATCTAATGGCAATAAGCATTGAAATATCCAAGATAGATAGATGGTTTATAAATTTATCAGCGCCCACGTCCGTAACAATACAAATAAAGATACTATATTCTTGTGAAGAAATTGGTGGATTCAGTGTTCAATAATTCTGTCAGAGTGGAGAAGCTGATATGGGTCCAACCAGGCTTAGGTTTCCTGAAGAACATTCTACTTATCCACCTACAGAAGCAGTAAACTGGAAACAGGGAGAATTATATTCTAGAAAGCACAAAGTAAAGAACTAACTGGAGGCCCAAGTTCTGGAGGAATGATGATTCTTCGCTTTCCCCCTGGTTTCATATCTCGTATTCCTTCTTCGAATCCTGCACTAACCAATTTCCCGTCCTGTTAAATACTGGATGATATACAAACTGAATAAAAACTACAGTTGCTCAAAATTTGGTTCAAAAATTGCCTGGGACAAGTGACTTGTTGCCTAAACGAATCTTCGCAGGTGCACCTTGCAAGTAAGTGCTATCAATGCGACGGCCTGATTCATTGTAGCCAACATAATGAAATATCACCTGTTATTCCAAACTAACCAAAGTTAAAAGTGTCCTCAAATGGCTAGCAAATGAATATGTAAGAAGGAACCGAGTGAGACCTATCTATGTGTATGTGTATGCACATGTGCACGCATAAAGATAATTGCCCTTATATTTTAAAACCTGTTGCTAAATTTTCAGAAAAAGAATACTACTCTCCTTGTTGGCAAGAATACCTCTAATAACCCACCTTTACGAAATGCATTACGACAACATAATGCATGCACCAAGTTCAAGAGAAGCACCCATGTCAGTTTCTACAAGTCCACAATCATCATCAACATCATCACTACCTTGTATAATAATGCAGAAGCAACCTAACATCAAGTCATCAACATTACAGATTTTTTACGACCAACTGCCAAACTGGTTCCAAAATTCCAATCCTTTACAAATTCTGCCAAATTCTAAGGCAAAGGAAAATCAAAAAGGGAGGAATTAGCTTATGTTACATAACTAATCTTTCATAGAAGTGGATTCACACAACCAACCCTTATGTTCTTGGATTATTTTCTTGATCTCATTCTTCACTTTGATTTCTTCTGTAATCTAGATTTTTTTCTTTTATTCAATGGTGTTATCATTAATTAAATAATCCACAAATACTTGACCTTCTAAAAATAATTAAACAATATGAATACACTGTAAGCATGCTTCACTATAAGTATGGCTCATGGATAATTTATTTCATCAACAATTCAAAGGACAAAAGATAAAGCTACTTAATCTCTAATTATAATAAAGCATGAGCCTGTCAAGACAACGGAAGGAAAAACCTGTTGGCCATCCTTCGGGTAATCACCTTTACCAACTTCTATATCTCGATATATAAGTCCAGAATCACGTTTCAAATAGTTATCAGATGTCACCACGTTGACCTGAAAACCTGGATTATGTTCCAAGGACTTGTCAGTGCCATATTCATAAGATGGACATTCACATTCATTCTAGAAGAAGCAATCCATTCATACAACAACCTAACACCTAGCATTAACAGCCAATTGATTAGTACATGAATACCACAATAACAGAGATTCATATTACCGAACGATAGTTAGTTTCTCAACCAAAAGTTAGATAGTCTGTCCTCCATATAGTTCCTCAACTAAAATGTATCAAGTCCTTGTTATTTGAACTTAAGAAACAAAACATATCTAATTCAGAATTTGCTTCCTGTAAGTGGTTATTCCAAGTGCTGTTCTTGGTCACTATTTTTTTATCAGCCTGTTTCGTATATCAACAATAGCAAATCTACAGGTAATTTAGTTTATTGCAAGTAATTGATCACTTAATTAAAATTTCCTACAATATGCTTACTCAAGTTCCCGTAAGCTCCAAAATCCAGCCAAATTTGAACAATTACCTTCTCTAACAAAATTTGGAAAGTCCTCCGGTGCACGGTTCGCCTCTTGTATCTTCTTGTTCTGTTCAAGCAGGCGCCTCTCATCATAAGGGCTCCTACTCTTCACCTTCCCATGAGCAGATAATGCGACCAACAACCCCGAGCTGACCACCGTGAGCATAAGTACCGCCCTCCGGCTTCCATTGTCCCCGTGCTTCCTTCCACTTGCAATTCCTTCCTTGCTACCCAAGACACTAATTCACAGAAAGTACCATTCACGCATTTCATCAAACAGTTGTAATACACAAAACAGATGCCGGTTAAACGGAACTTGCGAAGTCATTCTTACCACAACAGCGGTTGCTTCTTGTGGATTTTATAACCTCCAATCGCTACCTTGGAAGGTACGAGCAATCCTGAGACATGGAAAGAAAGGATTGCACAATCTATCAATAAACACCCACAAAAAGAGGGATGAATGCATGGAATAGTGAGAGGAAATACTTGGAATTGACAAGAAAGAGGAAGAAGAGATCGTATCCATATTGTTCTTCTTCGAGTCAGGCTTGCGGCATTGCGATTTGAAGAGGAATTGAGTTGGTTCGTTATCTCTCTGCGCCTTCTCAAACTAGTCCAGTAGGCGGTGTTGGATTTGAAGCCAGTTCGTAGAGCTTCACTCCTATTGGTAGAGAGAGAGGTAGTATTAGGATAAGGAAAAAGGGTTTCGAATTCATCTTGAAATCTGATGCCGAGGACTTGCCAAGTAAACTACCGCAGCAAACTCCTGCGCCCGGAGCTACATACGATCCTTTCTCTGGAATGATAATTTATTCTAAAAGATAGGATGTTTGGTTTGAGGGCGTGAACTCTTATTAAGCTGGTCTCTCTAGTTTCTTAGTATTAATGTTTTTAAAAATAAATTTAATTAGATATAAAAAAAAAAATTAGTTACTAAATCAGTTTTTTTTTTTTTTATCATTCATGAGCCTTCATGAGCCTGAAGACTAGATATGGGCTGGACAAAGAGCTAACCCTCCTTAGATACATAAACACTTTAGGCCCCACCGAGCTTTTTAGCTGTCTAGTCTAGGCTTCAAGCCATATGCGTCGCCGAACAATTGCTTTGAATCAAACGCTGCTGAGACCTGCTCTAAGCCGTTGCGTTGTCGAGACCTATTCTAAGCCGTTGCATTACTAAGCTGTTTTTCCAAGCCAAATCGCATTGTCGAGTCATCAACCGAATCGAGCCAAACCATCAAACCACCGATCACCAAACAATTTCTCCACAGTATTGTTTGAGGTTGGAGTTGAACTCATGACCACCTTGGTCATGAGCAAGATACTTACCTTAGTAAATCAGTTTAAGATGTCTGTAAACTTAAAACAAACAAGAGAAGAATAAGTTGAATCAATTTATTAAGGGAGTTTTATATAAATATTATAATTGTCAAAAACATATTGGATCATCTCAAAATGTAATCTATTTCACATTTAAATTGCTTAGAATATTCTAAGCTTATATTATGTTACGAGTAGTACTAAAAAAAGAAAACCTAATCTTTTGCCAAAAAAATATAAAAAAATAAAAATATTTTATGCTTAAACTTTAGAAAATAAGTATATCTTATTAGTTATTTATATGTATTTAATTATCTCAGTAACTATTTATTACGAATATCCTATAAATATTCTGTTAAAATCTAGTTGTAACGATAATTGTGAAAGAGTTATAGTAAGATTTCGATGTGATATTTAAAATATATATACTAACTATTATAATATTTTAAAGTTTTGGCTGGCAAAAACCTATTTATTAATTTTTTTTTATATATGAACTTATTTTTCCAGAGAAGTAGACTGGTAGTCAACAACTCTTTCTATTGGTAGTTTCCTTTTCCGTATCGATCTCGAACTTCGTAGTTTCCATCTCTATCTCAAACTCGTGCATAGTCTTCCTATATAAATACTAACTTCTATTTACAAGTCTCCTAGATAGTCGAGAAAATCTAATCTTCTTCTTCTCCTTCTTCTTCTAATCTAATCGTCGAGTACCCAAAAAAGAAAATCCATGGGCCGCCACAAGATCGAGATCAGGAAGATCGACCAGAAGCACTCGCGCCAGATCTGCTTCACGAAGCGGCGTAAAGGTCTCTTCAAGAAGGCGAACGACCTCGCCGTCCGCGGCTTCGACGTGGCCGTCCTGGTGCACTCCGCCGCGAACAACACCTTCGTCTACGCCGTCCCTGACGTCGACTCGGTCATCCAGAGGTTCCTGAACGCCAATCCTCCGGTAGCCGCGGTGCCGATTCAAGAACGAGCGCCCGACGAGGCTTCAAACACGCAGGAGGGTGGCGCAGCCAACGGCGAAAGCCATGACAACGAGGATAAGGATATCGTGGGTTGCATGGATGAAGAAGACAACGAATACGACGACGACGATGAGGAGGATTTCACATTGGAGTTTATAGAGAGCGATATATTCTGGTGGAATAAATCTGCGTGTGATCTTGGGATAGGAGAGCTGAACGAGTTCAAGTTACGGCTACAAGAGCTTAAGAAGAAGGTAGAAGAGCGTGCTAATTTTCTATGGATAGAGAAACCTCTAACGCTCGGCTTCCCCCAATGGAGATCGTGATTGATGAAGCTGTGCCAGTGTATTGAGAATAATTGCTTTTGATTGCAGATTAATTTTAATTTTTATTTGGTATATAGATATAGTTTGAATTCTTTTAAAGTATTATGAGTGATTAGTGGTTTGTGTGATTTGTTTTGCCTCTATGTATCCTTAAAACTCTGCAATCTTTTAGTAGGAGAAAAGATTTGGTATCGTGTTGGTTTAGTAATTAATCAGATGGTTTCTAATTAACTAAATCTTGGGTGTTATGAAATCATGGATATTATTGGTTCCAGGTTAAACCAAAGGGGAGATCTATCCAACTATAGGAATTATAAGATTCCAAACCAAGTTACCAAATATCCCCCAACGAATCGTATTTATCATCTCTTATCTTGAAATAGCCGGAAAACTAACATACGTACGTACGTGCTCTTATAAATATGGCCTTTCCGGGCACGTACGTAGATATACATGCGTCTTGTCTTGCTCCACTGCGTAGCGTCATGGGGCGCCACAAGATCGAGATCAAGAAGATCGAGGACGAGCACTCGCGCCTGATCAGCTTCTCGAAGCGGAAGAAGGGGTTCTTCAAGAAGGCCGACGACCTAGCCGGCCTCGGCTTCCTGATAGCAGCGTTGGTTTTCTCGCCGGCGAGAAACGTTTTCACCTACGGTAGTCCTGACTTCGACTCGGTCGTCGACTGCTTCTTAAACAGCCGTTCGATTGACGCGTTAGCTGATCAAGAACGAGCAGCGCCGGCGTTGGCGAACAAGCCTTGGAGGATGTCACGCCGTACGCGTGGAAGAAGAGATGACGGCAGTGATCAGGAGGAGCTGCTACGTGCGGCATCAGACTTGAGGAAGAGCAGTAGATTCTGGTGGAATAAGTCAACGGAAGATATGACGCTGGAAGAACTGGTTGACTTCAAGGTAGCGCTACAAGCGCTCGTTTCTAAGGTAAAAGAGAAAGCCGAGGAACGACAACATTTGAATCTTGACATCTCCCTGTAGGTGTTATTAGTTATGATTCAGTGACTCTCTGAGTGAAGTGTTTATTTAATTATTTTATCTCTCCACTATGGAAAATAGTGTGAAATAATTGATTATTTATCACATCTTCAATAATTTGATACTCACTCTTATTGCGTACGGAAGCCCAGCAATTATAAACAAAGGACCACCAGAATATGAAAACGAAATTTATTTATGCATAAGGAGTTCATATGAGAAAGAAAAATAAAAATAAAGAAGTAATTCTCGTAGCATATATAATGGTTGACAAAGTTTAATGGTACACCCAGCTCTTCGTTGATATCTTATAGGTGCTGGGGTGCCATTGGAACAAAATTTAGCCAATAAATACCTAATCTCACATCTATATTCGACTTGTTAGCCTTGTAATACATCATGAAAAAAGAAAAAGAAAAAAAGGAAAAGCAATATTTGTACCATGTATGTTATGTCTCCTTTTCCTCCAGAAGACTGTGAACAACCATCTGAAGAATGTTAAACTACAGGTCCTGATGCAAACAAGTTGATGAGCCCATGGCAGACTTGAACCGAGACTTGGCATGCCTGGAAGATCTCTCCGTCCAAATTCCAAACACTTTCGTCATGAGATGCAACAAAAGTGAATGCAGGTGTCTGTGAAAAAGATTAGTTAGGATTTGGGATCGAAAACATACAGTGTGGAACGAAATAAGTATTAAAGCTGATCTATACTTGCCTTATGATGTTCTATAAACTTAAATTTCAGCGGGTCGGAGCCTCTCTTGGTTAGCTGCGTAAGATGCCTGTAGTAGTGTCCCCATCAGTTAGGCAACATTGAGAAGCAAGAAGCAACAAAGAACAAAATATTGTCCTCTTCACATTTCACGAATAAGTTGCTATCTTAATTATAGATAACATAGTATGCCTACTACCATACGCTGGGATGGTCTAGTATGTTAGTCATGCTGTAATTACATTTAAATCCAAGCAAAAACACACAAAATAATACTTGTAAATAACAATTGAACAGGTATGAGAAAAAATAAATATAGCCAAAAAAAAATCTAAACATACGTAGGATTTACAAAATATGGAGGAATTTTGTCTATTAATTTCACTAGTTATGCAATTGAGCAAATAAAAAATTTGAAGTCATAGACTACAAAGTAATCTCATTATCCCATAGATAATTCTGCACAAGCAAAGTTCTTTAAGAACTTCACAATGGATATTTAAACAGTTATAGAAAGGTTGATGCAATTTCTTGACTTTGTGAGGCTACTCTCTTGAAAGTTAAATGAACTGCAGGAAACCTATGAGATCATTAATCTGCATGGTAATATCAAGTAAGAACAAAAATTTCTGGAGTGTTTTGACAAGGATAAGTATGGCTACCACAATTTCCTAACTTCGTGTCGGAGGTAAAAGACACCAACATACTTTATTGAAGTCGCTGAAATAGTTTTGTGTCAATATAGTGAAAGGAGGTCGCATCAGCTGCATTTATACTGGTGGTTGGGTGGGGGGCGGGATGTAGAAGCTTTCATGTAGATAAGTGAAAACAATTATTAAATAAATTGCAAATCTGAGGTAGAAGCTTCTTATCTTACCACAAGTAAAAAGGACGAGGACAATCTTTAATGAGTATGAGATGAAGAAAACCATCAGCTAAGTGTGCATCAGCCACTAAACCATCAGGAGCTCTTTCATTACGACATGACATAATGGCAGCACCAATGCTAAGAAAGCGTCCCTTGGATCGTAGCCACTTTGATTTCTCAGAATAATTGTTGGTTGCAGTGATGGTTCCACCTGCAGAATGTTGAGCTGATTTTGTAGTTCCACTACAGATGGTGCAGTTCGTACGGCAGATTTGTCTGTCAGAATTTTTCCGAGAGATTTTTGATGGTCGCATCCCAATTCCAGCATTACTTAATGATCTAGGAACAGGATCTTTCTCCACCTCCAGGAAAGCAATTTCCGCCTCATAAGATCTGAACAGATGAGATAGAGGGTCATCAAAGATATAAAGGGCATATCACTTCATTTATGTCATGAAGTGCATGATCTAATTCTGATTAAGAAAAACCTGTGCTTCAGAAACACCATTGTTCCAGCATAATCATAACGAGCAGGACCCATCCAACGATACTTTTCACTCTCCTGAATGACGTCTCCATAAAATCCATACCTAATGACAGATTTTAAAATTTCTCTATGGTATCATAATGTGATGAAGGAAAAGTTGTTGCCTGAGCTCAGTAGCATAAGTTAAAATGTGCTAGTCAGAATTCCTAGTTTAGTTTCTAAACTTAAAACGCCATGTGGGGGAAAAAACAACTGTATAAGGATAAGTTTGGAACAAGTGATTCAAGAAGGCACAGCAGTAGGCAAGAATTAAAGTTCAACAACGTGAAATAATCCTAATTATTTATGCAGAACACAGTTTAAACATAAACATCACTATGAGATTGACTATCAGAAACTCTTTTCATGCATATGCAGATGTTATGACGATAAAAATTAAGGTTGCTCTCTGGTTGTATAATTTATGCTGCCACCTATTAGAGAATTATACTCGAAGAGTGCGTATTAGAAGTTTAGAACCTCTAAGATGTCATCATAGCTTGGTTAGAAAGATTGTATAATCTCCTATATAGATGAAGTAAAGTACCCTGCAAATGAAGCCGCATAGCGTACAGAAGGCAAATCCGTAGATGAAGGGCTAGTTTTCCATCTGACCACCTGAGCAATATCCAGTAACATCTTTCTACCCTGGATAATCTGCAGTGCAGATGTTACAGGATCCCGCAGTCCAGTAGTACTGCAGAAAGAGAAAAGAGCTTTTCTTATTAAACCACTAATGCGCATTTCAAAATGACTGTTATAGATATTAGATAATCAGATTAACTACTCAATTGTAGGAAAACATAGTAAAGCATTTAGGCATACAAGACATCCGCACACAGGTTATAAATGCATAGGTGCACCATAGCTTGATGTTTCACTGCTGATTTCATTCCCAGACTAGACAAAACATTTTGGAGATCTCAAAACATAGATTCAGTGCTTTTGGTTTCACTATTTTCAAATGATTGATGTAACAAAATACTGAAAATCAATATAAAATTCAAAAAAATAAAAAGAAAATGAAACATAGAAGGGAAAGGTATTAAACAAGTTATAAGTAGGATCATCTCATGCTGATAACATCAAATCACAGAAGAATGGACAGTCACACCGGTGTTCATTGTCACAGCACAAATGATAGTAGTACTACTACTATTATGTGGGTAATAACATATTTAATTACCAACATTTAGTTAACTTATATTAGAGACTTGTCCTATTTGTACAGACAAGTATGCATGCAGGTTGTGCAAGTAAGGTTTTCAAACTATTAAGGCCATTAATATGGGAATAAATAAAGAGAAGATTAGTTTTCTTCCAAACAGTTAACTGCATACCACAATCACAGATGAGGCAATACGCTCTCACTGATCCACAAGAGTTATTAACTCATTGCATTCACTGTTGTTGTCCACCTGAGGTTTCACTCGGTAGCAGCTCCCAGCAGTTATTAAACCTTCTTTTCTCACCTTCAAACATGGCTAAAATGCACTCCACCTCTTCAAATCACCCTACTTACTACAAATTTGCCATCTTCCTTTTTAATTCCCTTATATTTATCTTATGATAACAATAGAGAAAAAAGAAATAATGCAAGCCCCGAATGGTCAGTCCCTACAACAGGTGGGAAAAGAGCTCTGTTCTAATGTCCCGGCAAAAGACACCACACGAGCGTGCTTGGTAGATCAAGCGGCACGTTCCAAGCTTGCCTTCTATTTACCTAAACAAAACCAAGAAAGGAGTAATAACATAACAAACATGATCTCATCAAAGAATGGTGATGTGATCGAGGGGACAAGAGGAGAAGGGCACTACCATGGCAAAGGGAGAGGCTTTTGGGGAAGGTATCCAGCGGAGGTCCAGGATCTGTGTAAAAACCAGTGTGGTTGAAGACTTTTGATGTACTCAACCTTGTTTGCTACCTTTGACCATCATCTACAACCTATCCCTGACCTATCCATCTCCTTTTTCTCACTGACCCACTCCATCTGCTACTCTCTCAAGTCACAACCTCCTCTACTCAACCAAGACTAGGCCTGATTGGCAGAGTGGCTCTCACTGAAATCTATCTATCTCACTTGAACATCGAATTATGATATGTGTGTTTATATGTATATATGTATGTACATATTTGTGTGTATCCAGATGAAGCTGTCATCTGAAAATCCATATGATAAATTTCAGAAGTGAACAACATTCATGCTTAACAATTCTGGACCAAAGTGATACCTGAGAACTATGGCATCAGTTGAACCAGCAGGTATCATTCCAAGTCCAAACCAATCATTTGGGAAGTCAACTGAAGGAAGTTGGTCTGCAACAACGCCCAAAATGATTGCACTGCAAATGTCAGCAATTCACATCGAAACTTGTATACACACAGCTCCCGGAGGATAGAATATACTCTAGGAAATCAACATCCCTACTTCATCTTTTCCATTAAAAGGAGAACAAAAATCAGAGATATGTAATTTTAACTAACCTGATTGACACAGTCCAACATTACTTGCTGAAATCCAAGACGAACCATGATTTGTGTCAGTGACTTTAAGGATTAGCAACTTAATTTTCTACTGGCTTTGCATCATATAAGAACAATAGGTACATACTGAATTTTGAGATGGTAATTCCATTAGCCTTTGAAGGCCCGAGAAGAGGTTCATCATCTTCGTTTGTATATGAACTCTCAGGAAGCATGCCACTTGCATCAATAAATAAGGACCTACTATTACTAGTGTCGTTGCTCCCATGCTTTTGACTTTGATCATCATATCCAACAATGTTGAAATCATTTGGAGTAGGTGGATAAGGAGCCTTGTGCCTGGATGCTAGAAGCCCATTCAGAACTTCATTGAAGAGACCATCACCCCCCTGAGATCCTATTAGATTTAGTCACTTGGAGACCATAAAGAAACCACATAGTGGACCCATTATTAATTTAGAACAAGAAAGCAAAACAAAAAATCATTTTCCTTGTCAATCACTTATTATCACACCATAGTTCACGCTGTTGGTAGTTAAGGCATAAGTGTAATATACTTGTGATCAACCGAATAGCCGATAACATTTAAGTTGTAGAAAATCTCTTAAAAAGAGTTGAATATCTAATTATCTATTTTAAAGTGCTCGCAAATTTTTAGGGATAACTTAATAGTACTTCTACAACAAAAATATAAAGGGTAAGAAGAAATAAGCCATTTGTCCACAACATATAACCTCTGAAATTTTTGCCCTTTAAAAAGTTTTCTCTACACATTAGACAATTCCATTTATTATATCCAAAGATGGTCATGCTACAGGCATAGCCCATGTCGACCACGGGCCGGCACAGCACGTACTGCAGAACTTGCCAACCGTGCCAAAAGAAAGGAAGAGGAAAAGATGACGGAACCTACTCACCTTCACCTCTTGTCGCTCGCCGTCGTCCACAACTTAGGTTTTTATTCAAACCCGACTCTACCCACCTGCCTTTCTTTCTCTTCGAGCTAGGGCACCTGCATCAGGTGCGAGCGGTGCCTTGAACTCAAACGACAATAAGGTGGTCGGTGAGCGACGACAACAAGGTGGACGGTGAGCGGCGACAACAAGCTCGATGGCGAGTGGCGACGATAAACTCAACGACGAGCGACAAAGGGCAAAGACGAGTAGTAATGTCGATGGCGAGCGGATCGTTGCTAGAAGGGGTGTTGTGCAGCACCCCCCCCCCCCTTTGTGCCATGTGTCGATGCATTGTTGGCACAACTATTGTTGATTACATCTTTCTTAGATCTTCCAAATGTATATCGCCACATCTCAAGCGGGTGTTAGGTTAAGGTTTTACTTTCGAAAATTTCTTTTGTATGTACAAGGCTCCTAAAGTCATTGTTATATTGGAAGAAACATGGTTCTATGCTTTGAAAGACACAAGTCTGCTTACCTAACTAACGGTGAACTTCCATGGAAGAATAAAGCTAACCAACACGGTAAAGTCATTGAGGTATACAAGTTCCATAAGTATTCCTGAGATGCTTGAGGAAGCACCATATAATAGAACAAGACGAAAAGGAAAACAAAAAAAAAGAAGATAATTTCTTGTTCTAACTGTGAAAATCAATTAGCTGCACATGCTCTCCACACATTTTTAAAGCGGCAACCTTTTCAAGGTGCTCCACCACATATGGAGATAATGTCTTTTTTGGGTAACAAGTTAATAACATCAAAAACTAAAAATGCAAAAGGGAAGCTAATCATGACATAAAAGACAAATCACAAGTGTCATAGAAGAAAAGGATTTGACATCTCCAGCAAGAAATTAACGTTGTCTACATAGTCCAGAATTTCAAATTCCATGGTTCCTCGCTGCAGGATCATCTTGCTAGTTAATAATTTAACCAAACTAAAGCTTAAAGAAGAATATAAATAACCAATACCCTAGCAGTCAGCAATATTATAATCTCACATTTTAATGAGATATGGCTTCTAATCATGTTTGACTGAAACAAAAGAAACCTGGTACAGAGATCCTGGGGCTCCTATTCATGTTGACGATTGCAGGTCACAATTTGTTGAATAGACAAGAGAGTAATTGATTGTGGTAGCCCGATCTAATATTTCACTATTATTATAGTTATAAGTATGTTCTTTGACTTCTTCCCTAACATATTAAACTTCAATGATGAAGATATCCTGAAACATAAATATGACTGCTGAAGTCATAAGTACCATACATATTATTCAATGAAAAATAAAGAATACTCTACCAGGAAAGAACTTACCACAGTAACAACGCCATCAAAAGATCTAAGTTCTTCGTCTGAAGTAGATGCTATCATATCATATGCATGACCAGCCCTCTGAGTCACTGTTACCTGAGAAGAATGGAGAACGTGATGCATCACTTTTACCATCTGGTTAAGCAAATTCTGCTATTGTAGGGCATAGTGCAGAACTGAGAACAAGGTCCATGTTTGTTGTTACTCGTGTGTAAAATATTCAAATTTCAATATTTTCACTAATGGAACTTACTTACCTTTGTTTGAACTTCAGCATGGGAAAATATAGGAGCAACTCTTTCCCAGGTTTTGGGCCCATTCCCTTTTCCACACAATGGATGAACAATGACCTAGATGATACTACAGCAAGTTAGCAAGAATGAGATCCTGCATGAGAGAACTGCTGTTTTAAGAAACTAAAAGAGAAGGATCAAAATGAAAAGTGTGAGATCTACCCAAAGACTCTTTGGTCTTCTTACACCATTTTTTATAGAAGCTTTTAATTGTTCAACCCATGCCAGGCATACTTTCAAGTCCTTGTGCCCAAAAGTATACTCCAAAAGAACCCAAGGTGAAGAGTGCTCTTGCTGTCTGATGTATCCATGAACGATGAATCGGTGCATCTGCATGGGTATATAGCTTTTAAAAAGGTTATATGATTTTACAAGGAGCACAAATATCTTATCCCAGCTCAAACGCTACCAACTACATTCTTGGATATAAGAGATTATACTACAGAATAGCTTTCACTAAGAAACAATAACCTTATTGGCACTGTTCTGAAGAAAATTGTCAGCACTCCAAGTCGGATCATGAATCAAACCACAACTTAGAAGCTCTACGGCATAAACATCTGAAAATCTGATCTCTGTTTCTGGCTTTGACTGAAACTTCAAACAGAAGCAAGATGATGTATTTGAACCCTAAAAGAGACAAAAAGAAGCTCAAGAAAGAAATAGAAGAAATAAGAAAATAAGAACAATTTGAGGTATCATAAATATGGAATTCCTTAATTGTAATTATATAAAACAAGAGTAAGCTAGAAAATAGTGGAGCTATTAATTAATGGCAAAAAATAATGTGTCCAAAAACACGACTGGAATGTTCAAAATATGCAACTGCACGCTGTTAGAGTGAATTTTAAGTCATTGTTTAAGGAAACCAATTCTAGGATACTGAAGATCTGATAAATGGTTTTAGTTCACCTACTAACTAATTACAAATTGCCATTATTAGAACCCCATTAGTAGTTTTCAGCAGGTGAATTGTACAACACAATCTTGTAATTTCAGGAAAAGAGACAAAGAAAGAATATGTTGAAGGGACAACGGTGCACGTGCTAGTCAAACATCTTCAAAATAAGATAAAAGGAATTCCATCTGACTAATTCTTGCCTACAGCGGACTGTTAGTAGCTTACCTTAAGAAGAGTAATTCACTGTAAATAAGTTTCAGAAACAGAGAAACCAAACGAGAACCTTCTTCATATTACCAGCACAGCATAGAAATCTAACAAAAGGTAAAATAAAAGGAAATACAAATTTGAAGAGGATTATGCAGCAGCAATCACGATTGCTTTTCCAACTGCCTCTTTCACTTATTTACATCTAGAAGGTGAACACACTGTGCATATATATAAAATTATCATCTTTCTCCTCTACCTTGTAAAGCAATTTTTGTAGGTACACTTCTACCCAATAGTATATTCTTAGAGATCATGGCAAGAAATTTATACTTCCAACTAACCCCTTAATCACTGCTGAGCTTAGGATTTACAAAGCTTAACTCCGATCTACAAAGGCGACAGCATCAAGCATCACAATCATTTCCTACAGGATCTGCTAGTATTAATTGATTCAACTGAACTAATTGACCAGATCAAACAACTCTGCGTTCCAAGAAAATTGCCAATCCGATTGATTTCGACACAGATCAATTAAATACTAAAGGAATACTTCAGAAACAATTCTATGATCAAAATTGCACCCTATGTTTAGAAAAAGGAGGGAAACGTATACCTCGTCGATGTGCTTCCAAGATAAGCGATCTGGATGAAGGGCGACGGCAACTTCCCCGATGCGATCCAAGAACAGCGTCGAGCTCAAGACTAGCGTATTCCCTTCCATTGGTGCGGGGGAGATCAGAAAGGAGCCCAAAAACCCAATTGAAGCTTTCGCTTTCCTCCCACAACGCGCGCCCTATCTATGCATAGGGCTCCATTTATAGATGGACATGGGAGACTGGGACTTCACGGCAAATTTGCGAAAATATATGTAGCCATTTTATGTTTCAATCCCTCTAAAGTATCTTATTTACGTATATATCCTATATATATATATATATTTATTTATATGTATATATAAATGAATATTAGACTATTAATATGAATTAGGAAAGATTGGTAAGAGTTTTTGACCAAAGTAGCCCTGTTTCAAAACTTTTTTACGAGAATGGACTACTCTTAAACTTATCTACCAAATAGGGTCTAATTCACGGTAGCCCTAATAAAAAACACTAATCTGATTAGTATTTTTTTCTAAGTAAAAACGCTGATCAGTTCGGTATTTTTGTTTACTCCTAAAACGCTGATCTGTTCGGCGTTTTATATATATAAATCTCTTTAACTTAGTCTTTCAGTAGTTTAGGGAAGGAATTATCTTATGAGAAAAACGTTGATAAGTTCAGTATTTTTGTTACGACTACAGTGAATTAGATCTCATTTGATAAATAATTTTAAGAGTAATTTATTTCGGTAAAAAAAATTAAAATAAGTCTATTTTGATCAACAACTCAATCCCATACTCATACACCCAAACCCAGACCCAAGACTAAGAAAGGAGATGATGAGGCAAATAAAGACCACAAGTAGCAGTCCAGATAAGAGATGCATCAAAAGAGAAAAAGAAGCCCCATAACTCCACTCCTACTCCAATCCATTTCCAAAACATTTCCACTCCTATGGTCAGAATGGGAGTCCTTCACTTCACTTCTCCAGCCTTCTCATCCACCCCACTAGCCCCAAGCTTCACCTGCAACAACACCAAGCTACATAGATTCCTTCATCTCCCCAGCCATCTGACTCTCAGTAGAGGAGGAAGGCTCTCTGCCATTGACACAGACTCCATAACCAGTGCATCAGAAGCCACCACTGCACCAGAAGAGCCACCGTCCCTCGATTTCGCCTTCGTCAGTGTGAGTTCAATTAATGGTTCCATCTTGAGTTCTTGAGATGTTTGTGTGAATAATATGCATTTGAATTCATGGTGGCATTTGCTGGCACAGCCTAGGCTTCTCCCTGATGGGTCGCCGGACGTGCAGTATAGACCGGCGTGCGGCGGTCGGAAACTAAGGGATATAATGCTTGATTCGTACATTGATCTATATGGGCCTTATGTAAGTATAATGAATATTTTTTGCTAGTATTGTAGTTGGCTCATTGCCCATGCGAGATGAATCAATGCATTGGCTGGGTACTACTGCAGGAGAAGCCACTGCTGAATTGTGGAGGAGGTGGTACTTGTGGAACTTGTCTTGTAGAGGTAACATAGTTTCCTAGTAAAATTCCACTTGGGTTATCTTTAAACTATATCTTCTTCTTGTCTGTGCTTAGTTAAAGACGAATTTAGTGTATATTTGGACACCTGAAAGGTGCTTTCCTTTTAGTTTCAAAAAGGGTATCTTGGAGAAAGATTGTGGATACCTATGTGTCAAAAGAAGTTGTTGTTTTTGTAAGCTTTGTTCTTAATTTCCTTTTGATTAGTAGCAAGTTTTCGTTTCAGTGACCTCCCTTCTCTTTTTTGCTACTCTCAATTCAAAAGTAATTCGAGACAGCAATCTTTCTTGCGTCGAATTTTAATTAGACTTCGACAAACGAAAATTTGTTGATAACTCAACCAAATTATTTTGCATAGATTTCAATTCTCTATGTATGATTTTCTTGCATTGATCTCGAAGAACAGAATTCATTTAAAATCAAATGATAGCATCTCCATGGAAGCACTATTATCTGACATACATGCAATTCAGTTTTCTGTCATCTAAAAACAAACTCCAATCTGATTGTAAATTGGCAGGTGCTTGAAGGCAAGGAATTCCTTTCTCCTCGCACCGATAAAGAGAAGGAAATACTTCAAAAGGTGTTTTTCATGCAAGCTATCTTCTATTTAAATTTAAGATTCATTCATAATTTCATATCTTTTAAACGTTTCATCTCTTTTCTTGCACTCTTCAGAAGCCCAAAACTTGGAGACTAGCATGTCAGACTGTCGTTGGTAAACATGATTCTCGAGGACAAGTAAGCTACTATTCTAATTAACAATTATTCGAGTATACAAAAAGAAAAAATCACAATGTTATAAGACTACTTATGTTTGATTTCTCAACAAGATCTTTCTAAAACTTTTATTTCTTCTTCATGTATGCAGCTTGTCATTCAGCAATTGCCAGAGTGGAAGGCACATGAGTGGGAATAACTCATGTATTAAGACAATAAGATATAGTGATGTTGATTCTTAGGTTATATGTATTGAAATCTTGGTTTCCTCTTGAGCTTGGAGACATGATGTAAGAATTTAATTTGAATCAAATGCTACTATACCAATCAATATCTGTACATCTGAAATTTCATGCCATTTTACTATCATTGAGCAAATTAGAGTGAAATGATACACTTTTGGACTATTAAGTTGAAGTTAGATCAAGATTGAGAGGCCTTTATGAATGTTGTGATATGGAGGACATAAAAGCTAAAAAATGGAAGTTTTATGTCAGTCATGCCGTATTTTAGATCTTCAAGTATACTGGTGCAAGTAAACTGGAGTGTTTTCACCATTAAATTGCCTACGTATTTAATTATCCTGGTCATATTCAAAATGGAATACAATAAGATTATAAAATTTGAATTCAAGTAGGACTGATGCGTTAACATACATCTAATATGCCAAACTGACTCATGCGGTCATCCCACATTGAATCTCGATCCTAATTTTATAAATGAGATTTTACTCATCAATGAGACTCATCTCCCCATGCCACTGTCGTCGACCTCCTCCCTTTCCGGTGAGGAGAAGGGGAGAGACATCCCTTCTCTTTGTTAGGTCTCCTTATTTATTCTTTCCTTCCACATTTTTTCTCCTTTCTTCACTGTATTAATTACGAGTTGCTAGTGGAGTCTAATGAATGGTGGGGTGAGTTATTGAGCATCGCCTCTATCATCCTCGATGGTCTTGTCCTCCGCACTCAACTTGGATTGATCATTTTGTCTACATTTACCTTTCTTCTAGCACAACGAAGAGCGATAGTAGGGTGGCTGAGCATTTTTCCCTCATTCCCGTTAGCTCTAGCAGATGATTTAAAGTTGGTTTTGAGATGATTGAAAAGTTTGGGGATTGTTGTGGTGGGTTATTCTAATTATGATGGTAGAGATCTGAGATTATGTCTTCTCTTCTTCGTTTTTCTTTAGGCGATCAAAATTTATTTGATTTTACTTTTTTTCTTTTACACTACTATATGAGTGTTGTTTTATTTGTCATTATGAGGTGTGAAACTGTCCGAACTACTAGAAATATCTCATTTTATTTCTTTCATTAATTTTTTTTTCAAAGTTATTTTTAATAAGGGAGGGATCTTCCCTATTTATTGTGAGCATTATGTTTATATCTTTTAGTTATATTCCACTACTTTATAACCTTGTAATACTACCAGCTTTCTCTTTAATTAAAATAATAATAAAATAAAAATAATCGTTCTACTGTCCAAGTAGCATTTACACTTTAGTCATGTATGTGTATATGTTTGGTATCTCAATTACTGCCCAAAGAACATCTCTACTAGAGTCTAAACCCCAGCATCTCCATCCCAACCCTAAGGCTAAAACCCATTCGGCCATTCTCCTCTTCTCTCTCATCCCATCATGCGTCATGCTCTTCTTCTTCCACTCCTCCTCCCGTAGTCACTCCCACCTCTTCCTCTTCCTCCGCCTCCTCTCCTCTTTCCCATGTCCTTCCTCTCCTTCCCCTCCAAAGCTCAAGAACATCTGCTACCGCCACCGCTCCCGCGCCCTGGCTGACGCCCGCTTCGCCCTCACTGACTACCTCCACTCCACCCGCTCCCTCCCCTTCTCCCACGCCGAGCTCATCGCCTCCCATTCCCCATTCTCCCTCTCCCTTCTCGTCTCCCAGATCCCTTTTGACCCCTCTTTACCCCTTTCTGACTTCCCCCGCGCTCTCCGCCGCTTCCTCTCCTACCGCCCCATCAACGAGTACGACTTCTTCTTCGAATCCATCGGCCTCTCTCCCTCTTCTCTCTCCACATCCGCCACCACCTCTACCTCCACCTCCACCTCCACCCCCTCCTCTTCTTCGCTCTTCCTCGATCCACATCTCCTAGCGGCGGTCTCCGCCCTCGTCCACTTTGGCTTCCCCTGGGCGCACCTTGGCCTCCTCTACCGCGGTGACCCTGCTGTTTTCCGCGCCGACCCCGACCGCCTCCTTACTCGACTCCGTGCTCTTGAATCACGTGGCCTCCACCGCGCCTGCGCCATCGCCGTCTGTCTCGCCTTCCCTGCTGCCCTCGTCCGTGACGCTGATCTGAACAGCGACCTCGATCTCCTCCTCGGCGATATCACATGTTTCTTCGCGGAATTTGACCTCAAGGGCAACAATGTAGATGCATTTCTCCAACTATGTCAAAAAATCCGGGTGTTATACGATACGGGTGCGGAGGTGGGGACCATGGGTGAGCTCATGGTAAGGAACAAGAAGATCTTTCTTAAAATTGAGAAATCAGCGCTGGCTCAAAAGTTGGGATTTTTTGCCCGATTAGGCATGAAGAGGGAGGAAGTAGGACGATTTTTGCTGCAAAACCCTGAAATTTTGGAGCTGGATCTGGACAACCCGAGCATTTCGATGCCAGGGTATCTGCGGCATATCGGATTGGGCCTAGATGAAGTGGCTGAGATAGCTTGGAGGTATCCGTATGTGATGGGGAAGAATAAGCTGGGTAATCTACCTGGATCGCTGCGTGCAGTGGGTCTCGCTGAGTGGTTCCTCTGCAAGATTGTTGATGGTAATTACCACCTCCTCTATGCTGATTTTGTATCCTCTACTTCGCATGATGAGAAGATCGAGAGTGAGTTCTTGCTAGGCATGGAGAAGGCAAGGATTGATAAAAAGGAGCCTTTTGTGGATAATAAATTGGAATTCCTACTAGGAATTGGGTTTGGGAAGAATAAGATCACAAGTCGAGCTGTTGCTTTGGTAAACAGCACGAGGTATCAGTTGCAGGAGCGTTTTGACAGCCTTCTTGAGATTGGGATTGGATACCCTACTCTATGTAGAATGATAAGTGCAACTCCCAAGTTACTTAATCAGAGCAAAGAAATGATCCAGGAGAAGGTGTATTACCTCTGCAATGACTTGGGCTATTCATTAGAGTACCTTGATAGTTTCCCGGCGTATCTATGCTTTGATCTAGAGAATAGGATAAAGCCCAGATATAGGATACTGAACTGGCTTCAAGAACATGGTTTGCTCAAGAAACCTTTTGCCCCCGCGACAGTCCTTGCTAATTCTGAGAAGAGATTCATGGTTAACCTTTACAATGCTCATCCTGCTGCACCTAAACAATGGTTGGAGTGCTTCTCTTCTAGAAGTCACAGGGACCACTACCACAAAAACCTATTTACTTCGCGGCCCGAAAATCACTGTTAGATGGTCAAAGTTACTTGAAATTTGCTGCAGTACAGTGAACGGTTAGTTGGTTACCATGTAACTTTCAATACTAGATACGGGCCATGACTTTGCCATTTGAGAAAGCTAACTTATGACTGTCAACAACAGATTTAATATTCAATCTCTTGGACCGGTCAATGCAATATGGATTTTATTACATACTGTAGGATGGAATCATGGAATATCATAAAAAGTTAGAATTATGTAGCTTGTCTTGTGGCTATAATTTGTATATTACATAACTTGAATTAATAACAATCCTGCTCCGCTCCCTCAGTGATCGCACAAACTTCATATTTCCAATGTCCCAATGCCCACTAATATGGATGTGATCTTCAGGTTTTCGAAAAGAAACTAATATTTGATATGATACCTAGATCACATTTTTTAGGAGTTTTTATAGAGAAATGAGACTAATCTGGATTGCTTGTCGCCATTTCAATGTTGTCTATTTCTCTGTAATTGCAATAGTGGAAATTTATGCCAATCATGACAGTCTTGTACTTATAGGACATG
Source organism: Typha angustifolia (assembly GCF_048772165.1). NCBI lineage: Eukaryota > Viridiplantae > Streptophyta > Magnoliopsida > Poales > Typhaceae > Typha > Typha angustifolia. Next base: position 3,462,444 of record NC_133246.1, on the reverse strand, counting down.
CATTGCATGAATAACATTTTTTATACTAAAGGATCATGTCTTGGTAGCTACTTGTTTCTTTAGTTGTATCCATATGTAGAAGTAATTAGTTACCGTTTCTTTTAGACTATCAGTATTTAGTCATATATTATAGGGGATTCTTATTAATGGTTAGTCTACAGATAGATGTAAATGTTGATATTTGTGTGATAAAATGTTTTGTAAATAGCTATGTATTTTTTTAAAAAAAAATGTCACCTCTCACCTGTTTCACAGTGGGCTATTGTTTATAAAAGTTTTCTCGAAAAGCTGTGGACCATGATTTCCTACGACAGACAGATCGGTGGATCAAGCCCTCAGTATTTTCTTGTCAGCAAAGATTCTAGTTTTTCTTCTAACAGTTTGATATCATAACTCATAAGTTGATAATAGTAATTCCTATCAGTAGATAGTGGAAATCGTTGGTGTCCATAGGAAGCTAGGTCATATACAAGTAGGTGGCCAGAGGTGAAGCAGCAACTTAAAAGATATATAGAAGCTCAAGCAGTAGCATAAGTGTTTGATTATTAATTTTGGAGGAGAGTGAAGCAAACCATTACATATTTGGTAATTTATTGATGGTTCACTATTTGAGACCTCAAAGATCTAGGATTTGGAATTCCTTTTGGCTGACGACAAGCTTTGTCTTTCTGAAATTGATACTTGTATCTGGATGGCTTCTGTAGTATTTGGTGATTAGAACTTCATCAGATGATATTAGAGTATGGTAAGGAATAAGTGTATACACTTTCTCGGCTGAGTAGTGGTTGCAAAAGCTATGATACGCTGCTGTTTAGGTTACTTTGATGCTGTTATACTGCAAACATTAACGAATCCCTTAACTCATTCAGTTCAGCTGATCCTGGGAAACCCAATATTTAATAACTCAATGATAGCCCTATGACCATATTTTAGTCAGCCCTAGCTAATTAAGTTAGATCCTAAATCACAGTCGTGTAATCACGATTCATCTATCACAAAAGATTAACGAAGAACTGGCTATTTTCTCAAATTGATAACATTGGTTTCCAGGGAGTTCTAGACGTGCTTATGACATCAGGTCATGAAGTTGATGGCTCTGCCAATTCTAAATTCATCGCTTCTCCTCTGATGCAGAAAAAATCTAAGCAGAAAGCATGCCATCATTCAATAATTTTGCCCAATAAAATATCTCTTTATCTTCCTCCAGGAAATTGAACCATTGTGCATAACGCTTGATCTGCTTAAAGCACTGCTCGTGAAAATTCGTCATATCTTGTCTTCCAGGATGTCAATGAATCATGATAATATGCCCCGCTGAGGACAAACCATGTGGCTTTTCATGTTGCTGATCAGTTTCTACTTTTGGTTCTTTTGTTCACTCTCATTTTGGTTCTTGTGACCCAACACTAATTGAACAGTATCACAACCATCTATACTATACGTGAATAGATCAGTACATTGTAATAGAACCTTGGGCATTAAGGTGGAGTGACAATATCTCTAAGCAGTTACGTTTCAGAAGCCTACAGGTGCATCCTCCAATGAGTTTTAACTACTGCAGGTATTTACAATTCATCTAGGATCTTGCTTTCCAGGTTTCAGATCTGAAGTCTCTTATTTCCATTAAGTTTTATGTTTTGTCACTTTGCGAACCATAACAATCTTAGTCATTTGAACGATGTTATTTTGCATCAATGAACAATGTATGTGATAGATCCAATATGACTACTTACATACACGCTTAATGTGTGAATGCATTATGATCCAGAACAATATTTAAATGTATGGCTACTTTAAATGCCCAAAAGCAAACCCTTTCATGCAAATTTGAAACTTCAAAATGTTAACTTGCTCTGCCATATTAGTGACTGGTAATTTCTCTGAGTATCTTTGCAGTATTTGCTGCTTAGTGTGTAAACATCTATCTGCAAGCAAGTTATGTATTACTGCATCAAGGAAATATCAACTGCTTCCTTTCTGCTGGAGTTTCAGTCTGTTGCCATATGAATAGCATCGTGCCTGATACATGGTAAAGACTCCCTGATGTTGCTTCGCTTCAGTTGATACTTAACGATGAGCATTTTAGTTCAATGTGTTGATCCAGTAAAGTTTACCACAATGCTCAATATTTACCTGCTGTGTCACATGTATCCAGTTTACTTCAAGAGTTGCTCAATGGGAATCTAGGGGGCATCACTTAATGATGAGAAGGCTTGTGCTCCTTGTGATCACTGATTCAAGTGGTAATAATCCTTCATGAATGAGGATAAGGTTGCATAGATCTCGCCTCCTTTTGACTCTGCATTGGTAAAAGCCTATTTAGCTGCTCATTGGAAAGATGGCCACTGGATGGAAAGCTACCATAGGTCAGTATTCTTTATAAATTGCCCTCTGGTGGATTCTTGTTCAATGTGTAAATACATCATCTGTCACTCTATTGATTAGGAATTGTTGAATTGGTTGTACTTTATGAATTCAAGGAATTAGTTTGTCATTAACCTGTATGAATTATCAATCAATTAATGTATCTCCCGCAACTACTGATGCTGTAGATTTTTATGACATTTTAACTCTCTCTCATGCTCTCTTTTGCAGGTTGTATAACCTGCAAACTAATCTCCTTTATTAGCTTCTTTTCTCACTGTTAACATGCACAAGTGGGAGGTGAAGTGGTTAACTGCCAGCCAATTATGGTTTTATTTGAAGCGGTGGACTTCAATTCATTAAACTTGAATTCTTTGCTCACCTTTCATTGCCAATAGGCAATAGTATCTGATCTAGTCTAACCAAAAGTACATGCTTTTGTTCCCTCCTCTTATCTTCTCACTAAATTTTTAGCAAAATTTATCTTACAGATTGCACTTTGTGCGTTACATCAAATGTTTGCATAGCATGCTTTGGGTTATATTAACAGTAGCAGATGACATAGGAAGGGAAATATTCTGCCTAGTTTAAACTACTTGTCTACTAAAATGACTAAAATGTCATTCCTTTTCTTGTTCTTCTCATACTCTTCTTGGCCTAAATATTTCAATGCTGGAAGACAACCCATTTAACGTTCTCCCTGAAATTCTTGAGAATTATATTTTAGTTTCTAAAGATGAATTAATTAGATAGAAATTCCCAGTGTTGGATATATATATATATATATATATATATATTTCGTTTGATATTTAATTGATTAATTACTATTGTGTTTTAGGTAAGAATTTGGTTTAAATGAATTTAAAACGTAGGATGGGATTTGCAAATCTTAATAATATAATGTATAAATAATAAATCCCAAGTGTTAAATGCAAATCTCCCGTTATTTTATGAAAATTTAAGTGATAAACTTTTATTTTTAATTTTTTAATTTTCAAATCCGATCAACATGTGTGCAAATTAACTCATTATTGGTTATCGAGTAAATGAAGAGCGTTTGCAAAATAAATAAATAAATAAATAACTTGCTAAGCTTTTTCCAATTTCCCCCCTCTTCCACTCTGATAAAACTTTTCAATTTCCCCCCCTTTTTGCCGCTCTCGCCATTCTCCTAACCTCACTGCTTTCCCACTCCCTCTCCCTCTCCCTCTCCCCTCCGATTACCAAATCCCGAAACGATGACTTCCCGAGAGAACTACCGCAACGAGCTCCGCGCCGCCATCCGCCAACTCAGCGACCGCTGCCTCTACTCCGCCGCCAAATGGTAGGCTCCCTAATCCCTCTTTCCCCTCTACTGCCCTACGCTTCCCCATCTCCCATCTCTCTAACTCTCTCTTGCCTCTTTGTTAGGACGGCGGAGCTCCTCGTCGGAATCGATCCCGACGCCCCTCCCTCCTCCTCCTCCTCCGGTGCTTCCGCCTCCCGCGCCACCCCATATTCCTCCTCCTCCGGGACCGGCGGCGGTCGGACCCTCCACCTCCACCGCCACCGCGAGGGATCCACCTCCCGCCGCCGGATCCGATCCGGCGCCGTTGACGTCATATCCACACCCCTGGCCGGGGTATCCTATGTCAGCACGCCGATCCCTGACGATGGCGACGGGTTCGATGGCAGCGGCGACGCCTACCTCCTTGCTAAGTCTTACTTCGACTGCCGAGAGTACCGACGGGCCGCTCATGTCCTTAGAGGTCAGACCGGGAGGAAAGCCGTCTTCCTCAGATGCTATGCCCTCTACATGGTAAAAGATTTCTCATCTTCGTGCTTCTTGATTGATAGGCTTGTCAGGACGCTCTGGTTTTGTTTGACGAAATGCATCACTGAAGGCTTCGTTCAAAATCATAAATTTAATTGTTTCGAAAATTTATAGCTCTGTCTGCAAATAATTTTGCTATCTTTTGAGCAAATCATTGCGCTCTTTTGGGATCCACGCAACATCCTTTGTTAATTGCTGTTTGGGGTAGCTACATCAGACGTGATGTTGCACTTCATACTTTGCCTCGCCTGCTCTTAGAAACTCTTTGCGTGTAAGTGCTGCAAGTATAAATATGTTTAATTGCTCTGCATCTGCATAATTTTTACCTGATATTTGGGCTTTAAAGAGGAGTATTTCTCCACACTTTAGACATCAAATTACTCACTAAATTTTTTATCTGTATCACTTTACCTCCCTTGTGGTTTAAACTAATGTGAAACAATTAACTATTCCATCCAAACTTAACAGAAAAATATTAAAAATATTATTAGAGGGAATTTTCAAAAACAATGAATATTTAAATGTCAGAATTGTCTTCTCTTTCTATTTAATTTATTCATAGTATTCTGTTCCTCAAATTTTAAAACAAAATGTACTCTCATACATTTTCAACCTTCCTTATCTTTTCTTTCTAAGATTATGAGCCTCAAATCTTAGTTATTATCTAACTCTCACAATGTATCTCTTTTAAAATATATATTCATAGAATAAAAATTTCAATCATCTTAAAGTATGGCTTGAAAATTCATATTTAATCAAACGATGGGATTATTAATATTATAGGGATATTATGATATTTTGTATTTTCTCTATTAAGTTTGGATGGAAAAATTAATCATTGTACATTAGTCTAAACCACAGAAAGCAAAGTGTTACAAATAAAAATTCAGAGGGTTAGTTTAATTTTAGGCATAAACATGGAGGAGTAATTTAAAATTTACCCTTATATTTTATCTTTTCTTTCCTTAACCCTATTTTCCAAGTCAAATAGAATGCTCAAATAATTCAATATATGCATGGAATTCAAGCAACAACATATGGGCCATAATAAAAAGCTCCATTAAGTTTAGCTATTTTTTTTAGGAGGCTTTGTTGGAGACAATAAGGGTATGGGTATGGAGATGATAAAACAACATGCTGGGAACCAGCAAAATTGTAAATCAAAAGAAACCAAAACATTCAAAAGGATGTGGATATGGAGATGTATTTCTCCAAGAGCCGTATAGAGCTCCTAGCATGTTACCTAGCGGTAACCAAGATAAGCATCATCTATAACATTCAATCAGCTTGCTTTTTTTATTTTCCAAATCATGCTTACACCTTTTATATATACCTCTTGGTGGCTCTTCAAACTTGCAGCTCATGACCTTTAGCCTACAGCAATTTGTAACTCTTAACTCTTAGTCTTGACATTCATGACTTTTTGGTTCTTGCGACTCCATGACCTTTGACTCACTCTATTTGACTCTTGAAGTTCTCATGACTCATGAATCTTGAATATTTACTAAAATATACCAAGCTCTTCCTTTACCCATTGATAGAGAATAATCTTTATCTTCAGTTCTTCAATCTTGGCAGTTTCAGATTTAGATAAATTTGTAGACTACCTTGGCTCCTTGCAGCTTGACTTACTCATTGATCTCTTGATAGTGAAAAAGTAGAATACCTTTTATGCACGAGGAGGAAATCACTATGAAATGGTACAATGTATCTCACCTCTACTCAAGCTGGCCAAATTATGGATTTTAAAGAACAAATCACATCTTCAATATTTAATCTAACATATTCTTCGGTTTGTTTCCTCTGTATGGTCATGTACATATGTTGCTATATTGTCTCAATGTGATCCTATTTCAGTATTTTTATGGTTTCTGGTGCTCTTAATATTGATTCACATCTATGCTAAACTGGTCAAGAACTGCAATATGCCATTCTCTTAGGGAAAAAAAAGAGGTACTAGGTTGATTTGCCACGAGCAAGTGTGGTGCAACTTTATCATCCTTAATTTTGTAAACTCTACATATACCCTCTATAATTATGTATTTACGTATTTGACCTTGGTTGAGCTATTTGGCATCTTTATAATTCTTTCTGCTAGTTTATTTCTCGTACTGGAAAATCTTTTTTATCCCCATATTTCAGGCTGGAGAAAAGCGCAAAGAGGAAGAAATGATAGAACTTGAGGGACCCTTGGGCAAGTGCAATGCCATGAATAGTGAACTGGCTTCATTGGAGAGAGAGCTATCAACGTTTCGCAGAACTGGTGCCATTGATTCCTTTGGTCTGTACTTATATGGCATTATACTGAGAGATAAGGGATGTGAAAGCCTTGCTACATCCATTCTTGTGGAATCTGTCAACAGTTACCCCTGGAATTGGAGTGCTTGGTCAGAGCTATTGTCTCTATGCACTACTAGTGACATTCTAAACAACCTGAATATCAAAAATCACTGGATGAAGGACTTTTTTCTTGCCAATGCATATCAAGAACTTAAGATGCATGACGAAGCTTTGAGAAGATATGAGTGCTTGATGGGTGTATTCCGGTTCAGTGACTACATCCAGGCTCAAATTGCAACAGTGCAGTATAGCATGAGGGAGCTTGATGATGCTGAGGTGATTTTTGAAGAGCTTCTCAGGACTGATCCTTATCGTGTGGATTCAATGGACATTTATTCAAATTTACTTTATGCAAAAGAAAGTTTGTCTTCTCTGAGTTTTCTTGCTCACAGGGTATTTTTGACCGATAAATATCGACCAGAGTCTTGCTGCATCATTGCAAATTACTATAGTTTGAAAGGACAACACGAGAAATCTGTTCTGTACTTTCGGAGAGCATTGAAACTTAACAGGAAGTATCTCTCAGCATGGACGCTTATGGGTCATGAGTATGTTGAGATGAAAAATACACCAGCTGCAATTGATGCCTATCGGAGAGCTGTTGACATAAATCCTAGGGATTACCGTGCCTGGTACGGTCTGGGACAAACCTATGAGATGATGGGGATGCCTTTTTATGCACTTCATTATTTTAAAAGGTCATCATACTTGCAGCCTAGTGATGCCCGGCTTTGGATTGCTATGGCTCAATGTTATGAAAGTGCTCCCCTTCAGATGCTTGAGGAAGCCATCAAGTGTTACACAAGGGCTGCAAACTGTAATGATATGGAAGGGATAGCCCTACATCAACTAGCAAAGTTGCACAGTATTCTTGGGCATTCTGAACAGGCTGCATTTTACTATAAGAAAGATTTAGAGCGCATGGAAGCTGAGGAGAGGCAAGGGTCAAATATGATTGAAGCTCTGCTTTTCTTAGCTAAACACTGCAAAGCTATGGATAGATTTGATGAAGCAGAAGTCTACTGTACAAGACTCCTAGACTACACTGGACCTGTATGTCTTCTCATCATTTATTTATAGAACTATTTAACAAAATGAAGAAAATGCATAAAGTTTCTTTTCAAAATCCCAGAGTTACCGGACATATTTGCGGTGTTCTTTTCCCTCTAGTTTTTGGTTAATCTTGAAGAAAGATAATAGAAATTATTCTATATTAAAAATTCTGGGAATTCTTGTTTATGATGGCTGATTTCCTGATATGTTTTCTACTAAACTTGCAGGAAAAGGAGACAGCAAAAACTATTCTGCGAGGATTAAAAATAGCTCAATCTGGTTATCCGTTGATGGATGTTGACCATTTTGCTCCTTAAACTTCACCCTCATGTATCTTCAATCTCAAGGGCTCATGAAATTGTGTTAGAATGGGAGAAATCTAAGGTTGCCAATTTGGACTTTGATGAAAGGTAAAACTTTGCGACAGCTGGAAGTTAGTCATCAAATGAGGTTTTCCAGATTTCTGACTTCTGACCTAGATCCGCTTGAAGCAGTCTAGTGAAGCACTTTTAGAGTCATTATGTTTAGCCTTGCTAAGGAGGCTTCAATGTGCCTGCCTGGAGACGTTGATCTATTTTGATGGAGCTGCTGAAGCTTCGTAACCACAAGCACAAATCAACCGCATGGTACAACATGAAACCAAGCATTTGTTTAGGACTAGCACTGCATGTTGTGTGATGTTAAAAAGTTAATTTTCTAGTATGATTTAAGTTACCAGGGGAAGAATCTTTCTAGCTGATGATGCTCTTTGTTGGAGTGATTTGCAGATGTTAGATGTTCTATATTACTCGCACCTTATTTTTGTGGCAATTCTGATATTCTAAAAAAATGTGATGGTAATTATGATCTTTTGAAAGTTTCCGGCTGACACTTGTGTAAAGACCCCAAAAGTTTAGAAACAATTAATTAACACCGACTTTTTTCATTACGGTACACAACTCTGTGATTTAATCATATCCAAATTGAAATCGTCAATGCTCCAAATCTTATTAGTATCCACTGTACAATATCAACAATCTATGATCATCAGCAAGATAATCAACTAAAATCTTTTATGATACATCCTAGCAATCAAAATTAGTAAAACTCCAAAACCGTCATGTGAGCTTTATCCAATAATTTCATCCTAATAAATGTTCAATGCAGAGATAGGACTGCCTGACTGCCAAACGAGGAACTACTAGAACAGCCGACCATAGGATAAATCACCTCCATACAGTTTCATTCGCATCTGTAAAGATAGCATTATGATGTTCGATGAGGCATTGGATAACCTCAATGGCACCATAATCAGGGGGCAAACCATCATCCAAGGGTATCTGGGAAGAAGCATCAACACCGTCATCTTCATCTGCTAAGAAACAGCAATAATGTTAGCACTGCAATTAGTTTATCCCCATTAACCACAGAAGGAAGTCTTATCCTTCCCAACTTTGGCATTGTGTCATCTTCATCTTCTTCGAATATATTTTTGAGGTTTTATCAATTCTACTGTAGAGATCATAAACCCTGTTATATAATGCAATTTCATGCTGTTATTTTACGAAATTATATTGATTTGAAAAGGTATAAAAATTCTAAAACTGCTTCTTTTTCATTCAGTCCAGCTGAACAAAGTGATGAATTTTGCGAGAATACCATTAACAAGAATCATAAGACTGCCATCAACACGTTGTTATGTTGTTTTTTAAGTTTTAACCATTTATCTCTTCATTTCTGGTCTGATGATACATTTCAGCTTTGTTTCTGGTAACATGATTGATATGGTTATATATTCTTTTGAATAGATTTGGTTATGCTTAATTATAGTTTGCTTTCCTAAACTTTGACTTAGTATTACTTTGCCCCCTCAACAATGAAAGAGGTGCCAAGTGTTATACTTTAGATATTATGATGAGTAATTTGTTCACTTCATAGTTGAGGGTAGTTTAATCATAGAAAAAAAAAGGTTGAGAAAAGCAATGTGACACTTAGTCAAAGTTCAAGAGAGCAAAGTGTAATTAAGCTATATGATTATATTAAATCATGGCTACAGTTGGCTCATGGGAAAAGCTGAGTCAAAACTCTGATTATAACCAGGATAATAGAGGGCCTCATTTAGATTATGATGAAAATACAGGACTTGAGAGTCATAGAGTCACTATAAACCACCTATCTATTCAATAAGAACCTATCTGTTCCAAGTAAATTCACAAATCATCAATAAAAAGTATCCTCATAACATCCTATAGTTTGGGAAAAAAATGTTGTTCATATGGCTGTTTTGCATAGGTAGGAGAGAGAGAGAGAGAGAGAGAGAGAGAGAGAGAGAGAGAGAGAGAGAGTTTCTTTAGTTTAAAAAGAAAAAATATATAATTAAAATATTCTTATCGACTTACTTGAGATTCCAAATATACCTAAAATATGAGTTAAATAATAGCCAACTAGCCAAGTTAAAAGAGGCATCTAAATAATGCTAAAATGTAGGGTAAGGATATGCAAAAACCCAAAAAATTATTCTGATGTCTTAGTAGATTTTAGGAAAAAAGTCCAAACTTACCCAAATATTTATCCCATTCATTATTGTTTGGTGCTAGACCCACAATCTTGGGAGGACCCCTGAATGTACACCTAAGGTGATTGCGTAAATCGGCTCCAGAATCATCTCGCTGCCACATAATCAAAGGTGCGAGCTCCACAGCAAGGCTATGAGCATCCATCTGCATTTGAGTAAACAACTGATCAAACACACAACTCAAATATCGAAAGAACATCTCATGTTAAGAGCATCTCAAATGCAAGTTTCATGGGTTAATGAGTGTAGTGAAATTGGATAAGGCAAAAGCTCCTACACAATAAAGCACAACATTTATACGAGAACATGAAAGAGATAAATATACAACTAAGCAAGGATAGTAAGGGAGTTGACTCTCATAGATACAACTAAACTCATTGCATCAAGGTAACAAAAATTTCATTTTTCAGTAGAATAATTAATTGGATTTGACAAGTCCCAGAGCATGGTTAGTTTCAGTACAAAGTCAAGTTGGTCAATAATAGTACTGTTACAACAACAAAAAAATAGTTAGACTGATTGTTCAAATAAATTGGCTGCCAGTAATTGTTAGAAAAGATTAAGAAAATCACCTTATAAATGACAAAATAAAAGAGCAAATATGAAGTCATCAAATTAAACTGCTTTCACAAATCATAAATGCACATTAAATAAACTAAGCAAAACTTGTGCTGCGTTCTATTTTATCTTTTAAAGGAAACTAGGACAATTATGAACTATTACTCGTCATTTAACTCATATGTGTTCAAAGATTACTCTTTACATACCATGATACAAATGTAGCAACACAAAGGGAACATGTATGCTTGCACTCGAGCACACAAAGCTATCTTTAAGAAAAAGTGCCTTTCTGCATACATAGTGTGAGTCACTTGAGTGCCCATTTGCATCAAGTATAAAAACTAGATAGAGGTGTATCAGCTTTTACATACCAAAAATTGTTATTTTAATAAAAGGTTCCTCTATTGCACCAATATGGCAGGAGAACAGAATATCCGATTTGATAAAAATTGGTTGAACTGGAAATTTTAAAGATTCAACCAACTCTCCAACTAGAAGAAATCTCTCATTAAGTTGCAGCAACCACTAGGATATCCCTTTCACATCCAAAAGCTTATCCTATTTTCTAATGTATAAATCTCAAAAATTATCCTACTCTTTTCAGAATTATGTGTGAACCAATGGTCCCCTTTGATGGGGAATATTATATATGGTATATGAATAAAGCAAATAAACTATAGAAAAGAGACTACATTGTTAAGTGAGGGCTTCTGGCTCCTCAAAAGAGCAGAGCAGGAAGAAACTCAACCATTTTTCCAAAGTTTCTAGATGTCTAGTTTTATTCCTTTAGTGTGAACCAGAGTCCCCTTTAGATAGGAGATCTTTATAGATTTTTGTGGACATGAATAAAGCAAAAATGAAAACAAAGAAAATAGACTACCTTGTTGAGAGACGACTTCTGGCTCACTTGAAGAAGCAGAGCGGTAACAAATTCCAGTGTCATGTAACTCACATTTGGAAGATTCTTCAAAATGTTTCTCATATCATGTATGTTACTCCTTGCATCTCTAATCTTATGATACAGAGAAAATGTAGTAAGTGGCTCAGGAAGGCTAGCAAGATAACACTTAATCAGTGCAGCCACATCTATTGAGTTTACACCCTCTGGTAACGAAGCATTCCAATCTGTGAAAAATAAATCCAGATATTATATTCAAGATTGTGTATTAAATTATTAACTGCACAAAACAGAAATAAAATAATATCTACCTTGGTTGTAAAGTGCAATTAATTGCCGAATGACTTTTCTATCACCTTCGGATCTGAACAAGTACTCAGATTTCAATCCTAGGTCCAAAGGATTCACCATCAGCACACAGTATTAGCTAAAAAATGAAGTTATTACTTGTGAACTCGTAATTCAATGTCACCTGATATGATTAGATTATCTGCACATCTCACAAGTACTTGAGGCACGGGCCCAGAAGAGTGTTGCCGCTGCACAATGATCTCAATCGGAACACCAAAAACTGCAAATGTCGGAATAACATTACCTTGTATTGTATTCCTATTTCTTTCGATTTTTAAAATGATACACTTCACTATTTGAAATGTCAATGATCCTAAATTCAAACTTAATCTTAAAGCAATAAATCTGAGGCCGGTAAAATATCGTACATATTGCACTAAAAACCAAAGAGAGTCAAGGACTCACAATCTAGTGTGTCAGCAACACACTGGCTCAGCATGGGACGTACCTCAATATGTGCCATGCTAAGCCAAGGCCACACTCCCCCTGTCTTTGGCACCGAAGTCTTTGATCTTAACTAATTCAAATGTAGTATTATGGAGCAAAGTATATATGTCTGTAAATTGCATTTGGCATTTACTCATGTTCTTCTTAATATCCAGAAGAAGTGTTCTAAAGTGTAAAATATTTTGCATATGAATGAGAAGCAATACACTTCCCAAGTTTCACAGAACTCAGAATGACTTTTTTTTTTCCTTTGTTTGGGCCATAGATTTTATTATACTAGGTCACAATATTCAAGCTATGTTTTGGAGAATTTTAGTTTTTTACAAAATAGAGTTCCTATACTATATACCTTATGCGATTATAAGCCAGTTTTTCTTATGCTATACCTCCGTCTTTTGACCCTTTCTTTATTATCAGAAAGTCCATTTTGTCATAAGTGTCAAAATCACGTTAACTACTAAAGTTGAACATTCATTTTCTAAAAAAGCTGATAGCAAGCTTTTAGGTCAGCTAGAATAGCAGGGGAGCAAATCATCAATTTGACAATATCCTACCAGAATATACTCTATCATAAACCAAGGAGAACAATTTTCAAGTTCATTATAAGACTGACTGTATATTAGGCAAGAAAAAACACAAAAATGTAAAAGCTTAAATATGGTACATAGTCAATCTGATGCATTAAGATAAGCTATATACTGATACAAAAAAAAGTACGAGTTCCAAGCTTAAATTCGGTATGTATAGGCTCAGAGAAAGCAAGTAAAAAAGAAAACAATTTTAAGAAAATGAGCCTAAAATTTGGTAGAAATAAAAAAAACAAAAATACAACAGGCTGGAAAATGAAAAATGAACTCTACTGATCCTCATAAGGTTTCACAACAACAGAACATTTTTTTAAAATGAAGGCAATGAACTGAGACTCACCATCATTGCTTGCAACTCCCTGCAAAATTTAAATAATCTTAGATCAGAAAGGATACAACTAAATAAAGACCCATTTATTTAGTTTAAATGACAAACCTTTTGCCATCGTTCAATATTGTTCAGAATATTCTTACTTTTATCTGCAGTCTTCTTTGCAGCCTGGAGGGAAAAAAGATTATATCATCGACATTAATTAATAGTTCATGAGCTACATCCTAAAAAATGAATTTATATTTTAAAGAAGAAGACTGACATGATGTAGCAAAATAAGGGAAGCACATGGAATCAAGATTAAAAAAGATAAAATTAAATATAAGAACAAGACAGCAATGATATCATAATAGTTCAAAGATTAAGCACAGTTCTGTCATGAATTAGAAAGAACATACCATTCTTAGAATACTATAGCTAGTATTCATAAAGTCAGCCTGTTGTTACAACTACTGGAAGGGAATTGTGTCCAAAACACCAGCAGAAATTGCTAATGTAATTCTAGAAACATTGAAATGACCAAAAAATTCGAGGTTCTTTTCTTATCAACATATAAGCCTTGTATAGGCATGGCACATTCATTAGACATCTTAACATACTTGAGCTCTACAGGGTCTAATGACTCTGTGGCATAAGCAGCAATGCAATATAAACTAAATTATGAAAGGTCATATGGGTCTCCGAATTACCAAAGGATGTTTGAAGAGAAAACATTTTTTATTGCAACTAACAGATCCAAACAAGATAACCCAAAAAAGAAGGTAAAAACAGATAATTCAAGGTTGTACTGATATAGATGTTGGCCTGATGTAATAATCTAGATCAGGTCAAATTAATTGGAATTCTTATGTCTATGTACATTCACTAGTTTTTACGACAGAATCAAACATCAATTTAGATATTTACATATTATCAGCACAACATTTGACAATTGGAACAAGATCTACTTCATTCGAAAGTCATCTAAGTACATGATTTGACCAAAATAAATGAACAAAATATGGGATATCTATAAAAAAATCAATCTCTTAGCATCTTTCTATATGGTATTGAAAATCTTGTAGTGTCACTACACTGGGTCCTGCCACACTTCCTATCTTTCCATAGTACGCATGCAGCACTGTACCATTCTGAAAGTTATTTCTTCAAGAAGGATAACTAATCTAAGTAAAGTGATGAAGTCACCCACAGATGACAATTGATGATTCATAGATGGCTATGTAAGTGAAATATAAAGAGTATCCAAAAATCTATCACGAAGGTTAACGTTTTCATGAAGACGTCTTCATCTAAGGCTGATATACATTGAATAATATAAGAACATCTTTTTTTTATATACTTAATTCATTTCTTAATGTCGAAACTACATAGACAAACAACATTGGAAATAAATCAATAATCATCTGGAAAGAAAAATGATTGTTTCTCTTCATAACATGTTGATATTTGAAAGCTCTATGGCAAAAATAAGCGGAACTGTCAAAGCCCTTGATATTTGCAACTTCCAACAAATCATGCTGAAACTACAACTTTCAAAAGAATTATTGTTGTCCATAGGATGTGCATGCGGATATCAAACTTTGTGAATTTTTAAACCATGTATTTTGATCCCCATGCTTCATTAGACTGCAAAGAGATCATATTCTAGAGGTTGCTTCATCACACAGAATATTTTTGATCAAATATATACTTCACTACAGAATTAATGTGCCCTAAAATGAGTTCCCATGAAGTTAGAGTTACATGGTACCATAATTCAATCTCCACATTACAGATTAATTTTCCTGATCAATTTGCTCTACTATTTGAGATGAAAAACACTTCAAACCACAATTTTACACATTGAAACAGAGGACAAGTACAAAAAGTTTGAAAAATCATGAAATTCTACCTCTTCAACTTTCATCTTTCCAACGACAACCTTCTCCTTCGTCTCTGAGATGCCCTTCCTCAGAAGCATCCCAGTTGAAGCAGCAGCAGAGATGAGCCTTTCTTGCATACTCTCTCCCGGTGATCCAACCGAATCCCGTTGCCTCGCTTCCTGAAACAACGACCAACGGCTCTTCACCATTGACCCAACCTTACCGGCAACATCAGCTGCATTTTCGCCCGCAGATTGCCCAGCTTGCCTAAGCTTGACTCCTATACCAAACCCTATGACCTAAGAACCAAATCAATCAAAAGAACCAGGGAGTAATCAAATTTGAATTACCAGAGGTAGAGAAGAACCCAGATGCCTTCTCACGCCAGCGAGGTGATGCCTCCATGGGCATCAGAAAACACCGGCACGAACCCTAACAGAAAGAACACAACGATCTCAGATCAGGAAACCCTAAAAATCGGACGAATTAATCAAAAAGAAACAAAAAGAATCGAATCGTAAATCCAAAGTCCGCATCAAACAAAAGCAAAACTCCAATTGATCCAGGAAAAAGCGGACCGGCAGGGAATGGAATCAGAGAGAAATAAAAAAAAAATTAAAAAAAAAAAGATCGAAACCAGAAGAGAAAATCACCTACGTCTAAAAAAGAAGTATTATCCAATCCAACGAAATAAATCGGCGATGGAGATGAGATGATCTGGGAACCCTAGAAACTACGACGAGATACCCGACCTTACCCTTCTCGGGAAGCGGAGAGCAAGGGGAGGGAGGGAAGAGAAGAGAAGAGAAGAGAGAGCGATCTCTGCGCTGGACTCCGCAGCCGTCACAATCGCACGACCGCTCCTTCCCGTGCGCTGGCCTACAAGGATCTGAGACTTGGTGGTTGGGCACACGACTTGGGGTTTTCTTTTATATAAAAAGAAAAAGAGAAAGAGAAAACACTTTATAAAGAGGGTTTGCGTCTCCGAACTAATAACTCCAGTCGGCGACCGGTATGTTTTCTAGTCAACTGGAATAACGGTTGCCAGTGGCGTCTGCTAGTTCGTGGATTTATCATCCAGCACTCACAGCCGCACAGGTGTCGCTCACGTGCAAAGGAATTTTTTTTTTTATCATTCACGAGCTCATGATATGGTCCAGGTAAAAACTAACCCTAATTTTTAGATACAGAAACACTTAAATCTTACCAAACTTTTAGCTACTTAGTTTGAGATTCAAGTTATATGTATTGTCAAACAATTATTTCGAACTAAATACTGTC
Organism: Typha angustifolia; assembly: GCF_048772165.1. Taxonomy (NCBI): domain Eukaryota; kingdom Viridiplantae; phylum Streptophyta; class Magnoliopsida; order Poales; family Typhaceae; genus Typha; species Typha angustifolia. The sequence goes on along the minus strand of NC_133246.1, from coordinate 3,446,002 downwards.
GAAACCTATTCTAAGTCGTTGCACTATCGAACTGTTCCTCTAAGTTAACTACATTGTCGAGCTATCAACAGAATCGAATTAAGCCAGAAACCACTAATTTTTCCATGATTATTATTTAGGTTTAGAGTTGAACCCATAACCCGTTTGGTTGATACGGTGCAAATGATTTTAGACTACTCTAAATATTATTACATATGCTCCACTTAAATTATTTAACGAACTACTATAATTATCATTTACAGGAATGCCATGTCAGCGAGATAAATCATTATTTTTGAATGGGTTTCTAAAATAATTTATATAGTAATATGCTTAAACAAATCTACATGGTTCTTACGTGGTAAAAACTATAATAGTTTGATAAATAATTTATAGGCTATAGTACAGTGGTAATAAATTTTAGGAGTATCAGCATGTCGGTCAAAACCTCCTCTTAAAGTTCCATCCTTGAGTGTTATGATTTATTTCTTCCTCTAAAGTTCCATCCTTGATATTATGATTTATTTCTTGAGAAGATTAACCATTTTGTCTAGCTTACTTATCAGGCAGCAGTGAGTGATACAAATTAGTTTTTGTTAAATATAAACCTGTTTAATGGCTTCAGATTAGTGTTGGTTAACAACTAGGGTTAAATTTTGGCACCAGTACCACCAATAGAAACTCTACAAGGGTGATATCATATGAATTATGTTGTCAAATAGCAAAGAGAGAAAAAAATATATATACATGCAAACTAAAATATAAGTTTAACTATAAAATTGCTCTTGTGAACTTTGATGTATTACTTTACTCCCTCAATTAAGCGCAAAATATATAAACAAATAAGCACATTTACAAGCAAATCTAGGATACGAAATTGAACCTGTAAATCCAATCATCTTCCTTTTATACACCAACAAAGGAATAAAGGGGGCGAAAAGGAAGAATCTTCTTACAGAAGAATATGTTTATACTGACATCTGAAATCCAGCAACCATTAAAGGAAAAATGAAAGCATTTCTGACTAAAATAAATAGCCAGAGAGTTCAAGAACCACCACATGAGAATAAGACTTCATTGGGGTTTACAGACCAAGCATTACAAATAAGAGAGGAAGCTTGTGCGGAAGAATGTCACCCACCCTCGCAGCATCAGATTCCTTCGCTCTCAGGAGTAATAATATAGTGTACACCCGTTTGACCGTTCTTGGTTAGAACTATGAAGTTTTCAGCAGTAAATGGCTGTGTAGGAATAAGTGATATCTGTCTTTGAAGATGAGAATATGCACAGTATTCTACTTCATAAATTTCAACATCATTCTGAAACGAAGAGGCTGAGACCCCAACACCTTCACCTGCAAATGAGAAGATGGTTGTATAGTGGCTGTCCAAAAAGGAAGAAGAAAAAGAAAGGAGTAAAAAGAAGTATGAATCTAACAAATATGGACATAACAAGCACTTCTAAGAAAAGGGGGAAACTTAATTGAGGATAAGGTAATTAGTCACGGCACCTGTCAGCCACCTAAAAAGCTAAAACAACAGCAACAGGGAGTTAATCACTCAGCAAAGAACAAATTGTTTCTTTTGATATTAATGGAGAACTCTGGTGAACATATGTTGTTTCACTACCACTTTTCTGTAATTTCCTGCCAGATTACAGACTGAAGTTTTCCAAGAGATAACAACCACTTTCATGAGTTAGTGGCAGTATTTAAGCAGGGGCTTGTATCCAGACTCATCAGATTAAACCTGACTGAGTTAACTTGCTTGGTGGGTCCAAACAATCTACCAAAGATAGACTTTGACCGACCAGCAGAAACAAACCAGATATGTCAGACGGAAAGTGAACCAAGGGAACTAAAAATAAGTGAAATTTGTTTATCATCAACAAACTGTAAATCGATTCTCTACTGAAGAAACCTAACATCTAATTTTGGACTTACCATGTGTAACCAGAAGCAAGTTCTCATGAGGATATTTGTCAGCAAGTGCCTGAATAATACCTTCGTATCTAATTCTTGCATCCATGACAGATTCACCCCATTGTGGCATCTGCAACAGTCCAAAGTGTAAGTTCTCACTCTTTCTGCTAGTAAAATACAAATTTCAGAACAATCTCTCAAATGGCATATACACATGCAAAATATCATAGTGAACAGTAAGTTTAAACCTCTTGGTAGACATGCTCTACAGAATGATCTATAGTTCCAGCTGGTAAAACAGCTTCAAGTTCCAATAAATCAGGGAACCACTTCCCATCTTTAGGAATCACGCCTATTGCTTGAGTGTTCAACATCTCACTTAATCCATACTCGATTGAGACCTGTAGAGTGGAAAAACAAGATTTCAAGGATATGATGAGAAGTGTGATATAGTATACAACTGATAAGTGATAAATACATATACAGAGTCTCGAGCTCCACAACATTTACTGGCTTTAGTAAAAACTCAAATAAGACATTGTGTTTACGTCTGTTAGTCAGCTGTATCAGCTCAATGTTATTCGTAGTAATACTAAATCAGCTAATCTGTTCATACCATATAAACACAATTTATTTTTAAGCAACAAAAGAATGTGCATGGTCATGATCACTACTCATATATAAGCAAGGCAAGTATAGGATGGGTGGTAATTGTTTCAATCATAAATTTCAGTTTCGGCCTATCCCGATTTGGACTGGTTGGTTTCGGCACTGCAGCAACTGCTGCACACACACACAGAGAGAGAGAGAGAGAGAGAGAGAGAGAGAGAGAGAGAGAGAGAGAGAGAGAGAGAGAGAGAGAGAAGAGAGGCTTTTAGGTTTTATATATGAGTAATTATTATTTTCTTTTTTTTTATATAATTTTTTCTAAATTTAAAAAAATTAATATTTTTAAATAATATTTAAAATTTTATTTACTTACATAGTCTGATCCGATACATATTATTTTTTTGGACGGCTGATACCGATTTTCGAAACCTTGGTTGCAATAAGACAAAATACCACAACATTAAATTCATATAGAACCAACGCATCTCTTCATAGAAAGAAGGTAGGATAATTGCTTAATCCATAATATCTACCCATTTAATGCTAGTTAGCATTTCCTCTAGGAAAGAAGATGGTAAGGCTATCATTACCAAGATAAGAAGGGGACAGAACAGAAAACTATGGCACCTCGCATTCTGTCTTAACTGGACAGGTAACAAAAACCAAATCAGCGTCGTATCATGCTTCACTTGTTGGCCCATCTTTATTGTATCATTACAACAACAATAACCAAACCTTTGGTCCCATCACTTTGGCATATATTTGGAATACTTCCTACTTTCTTGACAGAAGTTATATATTTTCTGTCAAGCTGCATAGCATCACTCTCTTCCTTTATCCAGTATTGGTATCAGCTGTTGAAAGATACAATGTCAAATGTGCACAAGCAGAATTATCATTATCGTATAATTGGCTCATCAAAATTCTTGTCTGCAGCAAAATTCAAAAAGTTATCATCACAGTAATTACTGGATAGCCAAACAAGATATGATTAGTCCATTGGTTGACAAATCCTCAAACTTTTGAAAGCAGCAAAATTATCCCAAGTCCCAAGGATGTGGAAGGTGCTTCCACAACAAACATGACCGGACAACAGTCAAGCCTGAAGCCTCAAGTCCCAACTATTTGGGTTCCTATAATGTGTTCCCTATAGAAAAAAAATATATGAAGCAAGGGAGAAATTGTTGTTGTTAAATTCAGCCTTTATTTGTTCACAAATTGGAGGGAAGAATGAGAGTGCAAGCAGGTTTTGCAATGGAATATTGTTTTTCATAAATTAGGGATGGACATTATGTCAGAAAGAATAGCCATATATGCATAAAAGGTGAATAAGCAGTATCACAGCATGCTTGCAGAAATTTAAGGAAAGACCGTTATATTAGAAGTAGATAATTAACTATGCATAAGACAAAAGCCTTTGATAAATTATGGAAGTAGCTTATTGTTCTAGCAAAGAATAGTAAATCCAAATGATACTAATAATATCGGAAATTTTATCTCCTATCATAATAGAAAAGTATAGGAATAGATTCTCTTCGTTTGCTAGACTTACCTAAACTGAGGCAAACAAAGAGTTTGGATTGGATAAGTCGATAAGAAATATTAACAACTTTTGTTATATTTAATCATTTTAGCTTAAGTAAGAAAGCAATCAAACGAAAGAACATTTCACAAAAGCTACCAAACCACTTGAGGTAAAAGAGAGTGAAATTTTCTTGATCATTGATGTACTTTTCTTCTAGTAATACGGTCGGCATCCATATCACAAGAGACTTCATTTAGTTGAGGAAATATTTCATTCTCTATGACGATTAGCATAGAATGAGGCAGAAGGTACCCAAACAGCATCTTTACAAAGCCAAACCAGAATCACATTCTACCTATACCAATGTCCGCCATGTCTTCTTTATCACTGTCTTGTCACTATTATTTGCATACTTTGCTTCCACATCGAATCACTTCACTCGGCGTGAGAACGACGTTAATCTGATTGGTCAAGGGATTTATTCTAATTACCCCAACTCATCTCAGATCAACAATGTTTTAAATACGTATCTTAGCATCCATTTGCGTATAAAAAGTTGAATCGATCCGCAAATCTATCTATAATAAGAAATGCAACCCATTGAAACACAAAAAGGGAGGAATGGAGACCTTGACACGGGAGGGATCGATGGCGGCGCCGTGGCTGGTCTCGAGTGCGAGGAGGGCGGCGGGGTCGTCGATGACAGAGCAGAGTGCTGTGACGACCTCTGCGGCGGTCTGGAGGCACCGGACGAAGGGGGAGACGATGACGCGGTGGATGGAGAAGCCGACGCCACGGAGGCGCTTCCCGGTCGTCCAGGCGCGGATCTTGCCGGCCTCCGTCAACGGCGGATCCCACGGCCGCGGCGCGTGGAGCGGCCACAGAGGCTCCGCGTGGTCGATACGGTCGCCGTGCCTCATCACCAACACGTTCTGCGCTCGCTGCTTCTCTTCCATCTCTCTCTCTCTCTCTCTCTCTCTCTCTCTCTCTCTCTCTCTCTCTCCTCTCTCTGCCTTCGCTTCCCTTCTTCTAATACTCGGAAGTCGCAGAAAGACTAATGCGCGTATTTGATTGCTGGGCACGGTTACGGCAATACGGATTTGTACACAATGAAAAAAAAAAAACTAGGGGTGTTGACTAATATTAATAGAATAAATACAGACGTTTATTAAAAATAACATTTAAAAATAAATAATATTACTCTATCATGTTAAAAAAACAGAGTTAATGAACACTTTTTATATCTTTATCTCATCTTAAATTTGTAATACGAAAATGGGTTAATTACACTTGAATCTCATGAGCATAAGGCCCCTTTAACTCGGAACAAAAGAATATAAAAAATAATAATAATTCTAGTTATATGTAAGATAATTATTAGAGCATCTAAAATTAATCACACAATGATTATATTTACTGCTAAAAAAATAAACATACACGTGATGAAATCAAGTTATCATGATTCTCTTATGCTGGGGATTTGATTCGGTGGGCCTGAGATCGATTTCTGCGTGCTTTAATTTGTTGTAGACTGTGACTAAGTTGCGTCTTCCGTGTCACACTCGTGGCAGAACTACTTGTCTCTTTATTGCAAGGGAAAATATATATATATATATTGCCAGCTCTAGCTGATGAATGCATTCCACGCTCGACAATTTTTATTATATGTTTATTATATTATAGGTCCAACTTAAAGATACTTGTTATAGACAAAGTTGTAAATAATATATTTTTTTAAAATATTAATTAAATTTTATATGACAAGTGATACAATAAAATTATACATCTGTTCAATATATTTATTATATCTTTATTATCTAAAATTCAATTGGTATTTAAATACTTAAAAAGCTTATTAGATTATTTGTGATTTTGTCTCTAATGAAGATTTTCAAATCCGATCTGTAGTTCGATTAAATACGTTGGAAATAGTAATTGTTAGAAATAAGTTTATCGATGCATCTAAAATAATATTGATCAAATTTTTAGAGATGAAAAATAATAAATATATATATCTATTCAACGTATTTATCATATTTATATTATCTAAAATTTTATGTTCCATGTGTTTTAAAGTTTATTAAATTCTCTATGATTTTGTCTTCAATAAAATCCTTCAAATTATATATATAGTTTGGTTAAATATAGGTTTAATTACGCTAACACCCTATGTATTATACTTAGTTTTCATACATACCCTATAAACTCTTTTAGGTTATAATATCTACCCTAAAACTTTGGATCTAAGTGAAATGGCAAGTGGCGGTGACAGAATGCATCAAATGACTCTTATACCCCTAATGTATATATATGTATATATATATATATATATCACATTATTAATTTTTAAATAAACAAAAAGTAAATTGCATAATTGCCCTCAACTTAACCTTCTTCCTCTTTCCTTTCTTCTCCCCTACTGTCATTTCCTCGGGATTTGCACCTCCCTCTCTCCTCCTCCACCATCACTACTCCTCCTCTCCTTCTCCTTCGTCTTCTAGTGCGAGCATGGAAGACCTTCCCCTTCTCCTTTGTCCGATCTAAGTCCTCCACAGCGCGTGACTTCACCCGTTTTGCTTCACCATCCTCGTCACCCTTCTTGGCCACCCTTCTCTTTTGTCCAATTCGAGTCCTCTATCGCGCGTGACCACGCTTGCTCTACATTGTCATCCTTGTTCCCCTCCTTAGCAACTCTTATCTTTTGTCCAATCTGAGTCCTCCACTGCACATGATCTTATCTATGTCGCGCCATTGTCCTCAGCTACCCTCGCTCTCACCACCCATGGTTGCTGCTCTCACCCTCACCACCCTCAACCCCTGACTCTCACTTCACATGGCCGCCCTCACTTTCCTTGGCCGCGGCAAGTAGAAGCTCCTCTTCAAGGCCAATGAACGATGCTCCGACACTGCCCCCCAATATCCTAGCCAGCTGCACAACGCCTTAAGCCCCTCGCTAGATGGTGAGGGGAAAGAGGGAGGAGGGGAAGCTATATTTAAATCTAAATTAATCATCCTAATTTAATTAAAGGGTAATAAAAATATATTTAAATCTCTATTAATTTGATTGAAATATATAGCCAGAGCATTTAGGTCATTTCAAGAAAATATGACTACCACTTAAGTCGACTCGTCCAATTTTTCTTATGGCACACTAACATAAATGTGGTATTAAAACTTCCCTAAAATTCAAGAAGGACATTGTAACCTAAACAACAAGTTCACGAGGTTTTAGCATGATTAACCCTTAAAAATATTAAAAAAAGTAAGCATTGCACTTTAATTTAGACTATAAGACAACAAATTAACATAAATAAAATAAAATTATTGGAGGTGAAGCAAACTTTAGTCTAACTGGTAAAAGTATAATACAAAAAAAATTAAAGATTTGGTGTACCAGACCCGATAAAATAGATCTGAAATAGACCGCAGCAATTTATTGAAAACCTTGCAACTTGAGGTCGATTTCCAGCGAGGTCTACATCAGAACGAGGAATTCTTTTTAAAACTTAGTTTAATGACGAGGAAGTTTATAATGTGAACTTGCAAAACCAACCCCTTTTTCTTATATGAATCACAAGCGAAACCTAGTGAAAATCACCCTCTATTTTTTTTGCTGTCTCTATAGATAATGTAAAATAATAGCTAATTAGCTGGTCATAATATATATATATATAGGGCTGGTCAAGAGTGAAGAAATATGGAACAGAGGGTTGAGGGAGATGCCCATGCAATTTAAAGATATTATTTTATTTGGCAACTTTGACAATGGAATGGAATCACTAAAAGCAGTGTATTTTTACTCTGTTTTATAAAAAATAAAATTTAAAAGATAAAAGCTAAGAGGAGGTAATGGTGACAACTATAAACGTCTATATGTAAGTTTATAATTCGCCATATAATATTCACTTAATTAGTTGTAGCATAATGGAAAAATTAATTAAGAGAATTTTAATGGAGCAAGAGAGTTAGATTTTTCTTATCTGAAAGTAATAGTATTATTAATACATTGTAAAATAATTATATTATTTTTTATTGTTTTCAAATCTAATTAATTAATATTATAATTTACGTAGATCATATATAAAGATTAGAAATGCTTAGGTTTAAAGTACAAGTAAGTAAATTAAAAAAAAAATCATGAATTTTTAAATTAATAAATAGGCTTTTGGTATCTGGAATCTAGCACGCTTGAGTTCGGCCTATCTCCACATGATGACGTGGCGGAATCTCGTTGGCCTTTTGGGGCAACCTTAAAGCATCGGCCACGTGTTAGTAAACCAGTGACGTGCCTCACACGCTCACCCCAGTTGTCCGGATAGGCTGATCGAACGGCTGGCATCGCATCGCGTTGTGACGCGGATCTCGAGATGCGAAAGCCTACTTAACGATCGCCAGCAGCAAACGTACCTCCCTCTCCTCGAAATCGCTTCGGAGCTCCTCCTCCGTCGATATTACCCAATCGCCGCCTCCGTCGCTCCCAAATCGATCCGATCCTAAATCGATCTAGGGTTCGTATTCCGATCTCGATCTGCGTCATCTTTCTCTTCCTTTTGTTTTTCTAGCAATTTATGGTTTGTTTTGGAAAGATTTCGCCTTTTTGTTTCTATTTTAGTTTGTTGTTTGGTCGGAGATGAAGTGTTGGGTTTTTATCATGGGAAGTAGGTTTCGGGAAGAAGTACCTGACAGATGCTGCTGATGTTTTTCTGGTTGATAGATCAGATGATTATTGCTAAAGTTTCATGATCCTTTTATTTTTTATAAAATTTTTCAAGTTAGATTATGCACTTGCTATGCATTAGTATGTTAGGAAATATGATTTCTTTTTTATATTTTAAAGCCCAATTTTCTAGGGTTATTTATTAGACTGCGAAGAAATTGGGATCTAGTTAGGGTTTTCTTTTTACCTTTCCTAAAATCCGGCTTTAGGTCATCAAAAAGTAAAACTTTAAAAAGTTAAGATTGGATTCTACTGGTTCATCTCTTCTTCGGAGGATCTTTTCTTACGGCAGTGCGTGATCTCTCCCTCTTCTTCCTATTGTAGGGATATTGGGGAAGTCAGTCTTTTCCTCCATGCCATTGTGGTTAATGGTTACGGTGGAAGTGCCAGGTTTGAGGCTAGGTTGTTCATCTACTAGTTCGTGATGTAAATAATTGAGCATAATTTTCTATTTAGATCAGGTTGTTCATCTACTAGTTCATGATTTTCCCCTTTTTTTTCAGTTTTTTTTGGGATTCTCTAGTAATTACAGATCAACCAGTATCTACCTATTTTGACCACGAAGTTCATCTGATTAGTTGATGATTCTCTCTTTTCCTTGGATTCTTTAGTAGTGACAGATAACATTAATGGTCAATTTCGGTTTGACAGGAGAGTTTGGTTGTGAAATTTTGCTTAAGTTTTTATTGATCTAATTAAAGCAGGTTTTGTAATGACGGTTTCCTGTTTATTAAAGTATTATTTAGATTTTGATGTTGCCTCTTTGCTTTGTAGGCTAAGTTGTGCTTCTTAAGAAATTGTTGATCCTTCATTGTTTGCAGTTAGATTTATACCACATTTTCTTGGGAAGGTAAACAGTGAATTTCCAATACCTTTGGGGAGATTTATTGTTTGATCAGACTTCTCTTTTCTCTTTTCAACTCTTCATGTAACAACTCTTGTCCCTTTAGCTGTCCATATACCAAAGATCATTGTTGAGGTTGACCAGATTGATGACTAAATATCTTTTTGATGGTCATTAGATTACCAACCTAACTAACTAGATGAAGTAGATTTGTAATGAAAAGGGACTTTAGTTAAACTTGATTATAGACTTATAGTAATCATAAACACCAATTATAAGCCAACTAGTATGAATTTGCTGCAGAATTTATATTGAAATGATACTTAAGTTAAACCTGATTCATTCTGGTAAGTGGTATTCATAAACATCAATTATCAGCCAACTAGTATGAATTTTCCTGCAGAATATATAATGAAAGGGTACTTCAGTTAAAACTTATTCGTTCTGGTAAGTGGTATCTATAAACATCAATTATCAGCCAACTAGTATGAATTTGGAGCAATAGAATTTTATGTTTAATAAGTTGGCTTGATAGTATGTGTACATGGCCTGATGATTTGGTTGCTATGTTATTAGGCGCTGTGGATTCAGATGTAAGATATGTCAGGAGATAGATTTTGATTGTCATTCTTTTAGTAGCGCACCAGTTTCAAGCCTCTCTTTCCTTTGGGCCATCCTTTTTCACGCACACCATCAGTGACCATATTCTTCTCTTTCTTTTTTCCTCATTTGATACAGGGGAAGGTCTTTAAAGGTTTGTAATCATGTTTGGACGTGCTCAGAGAAAAAGTGACAACACCAAATATTATGAGATCCTTGGTGTTTCAAAGAGTGCAAGCCAAGACGAACTTAAGAAGGCTTATAGGAAAGCTGCAATAAAGAACCATCCTGATAAGGGTGGCGACCCAGAGAAGGTGAGCCAGTCCATCTGTTTTTCAAAATTTTGTTTGTCACCTTTTGTCTTTTTTGGTAATGAATAGTGCTCCATTAGGGATAAACTAATAGGAGATCCTTTCTCAGGATGATTAGTGTCGTTTATTTGATGTGTGGTGTATTTGGGATGTTGTTTATGTCATTGGACAGTTTAAAGAGCTGGCTCAAGCCTATGACGTTCTTAGTGATCCTGAAAAGAGAGATATTTATGACCAATATGGAGAAGATGCCCTCAAAGAGGGAATGGGAGGTGGCGGTTCTTCTCACAGTCCATTTGATATATTTGAGCAATTCTTTGGTGGCGGCGGTGCTTTTGGTGGTGAGAGGGATAATTCCCACAACATATTTTTTTCCTCACTTGTTTAATTAATATTTTGCAATTGTTTAATTAAGCTTTTTCTTTTTCCTTTTTTGATTAAAAGGCGGTAGCTCAAGAGGAAGAAGGCAAAAACAAGGTGAAGATGTCGTTCATACCTTAAAGGTGTCCCTGGAAGACTTGTATAATGGGACATCCAAAAAGCTTTCTTTGTCAAGAAATGTGCTTTGCTCAAAGTGTAAAGGGTATGTGTTTGGATCTTTTTTATTTGGAATGACCTTTGCCTTTTTGTTTAGAAACATACTTATTGTTTGTGTGTTGTCATTGTAGAATAGGTGGTTTTTCTTTGTAGTGATTCTATTAGCTGACTTGTTGCAATCATCATCATCATGCACTCATGCTTTTTCCAATTCTTGATGCTTCCACTTAACTATTTTTTAAATCTTTGAAAGTCATTTTTAATGAAAGGAAGTCTTTTTTTTAGTATATAAATGCGGAAGAAGTGAATTTTTTAAACTGTGAATTGTGAAGAGCAAATTTATAACACAATTTGTTAAATTATTCTAGGTCGTTATATTCCTCGTTTAAGATAGAGGTATTCTTTCCATGGATTCTTTTTGACACTAGCTTCCATATCATTAAGTTTTGAAAAACACACTGACATTTGTGTTGTTTACTGCCTGGGTTTCCCGATTCAATTTGTATTCTGTGTATCTAGTGACGGCTGTGCTCATGTATCCCTTAAGCAAGGTTCTTAGCATCAGCTTAAGTTCTGCCATGTGGCTTATGAGATTTGTTTCAGCTTTACCAATTCGATATTTTGGATTACGGTTATCATCTGGAAAAAAAAAGAATCATGAGATTACGGTTGTGTTTTAAATTGGAATTGTTGGGCGTAAATTATTCCCCACTTATTTTTTTGAATAGGGCAATAAAAATAGTTCCACCTCCTTGGTGTACTTATTTATCTCAAGAAAAACTATAAAAAGGATAAAAGCACCTTTTTGCCTTTTCAAATTGTCAATTTTGCCCAAAACCTATTCCCCTCCAGAAGATGTATGCTAAATTTTAAATGCTAGACGTGGTATTGTGGCATCTAAAAAGTAATTAGATTTTTGTTTGTGTTTATGTATATATTTAGCCAAAAACATTACCCGAAACCTTCAAAACAGACCTTTCAACTGAAAGTCTCTAAATGCCTGAACTGTACTAGAGAGTAGAGAAACTTGTGAAGTTGGAGAAATTGCTGGAGCTCTAGCAATCAGGGCCATTATTGTAAGATGTTTTTAGGTTCAGGAAAACTTACGAGGGTTAGTCTTGAATCACATGCGAATATTGGTCTTATTATGCACCAAGAGTGGATTAGTGTGCAGGTGGGCATGGATGGCTGATTGTTAGGTCCTGCAAAATAGTTGTATTTCTTAGGCTTATTTAAGATTTTTTGCTTGTCGACTAAATAACATTCCCCCATTTTGATTTTATCCTGATTATAAATTTTTGTTTACTATCCATTCAGAAAGGGATCAAAAAGTGGTGCATCAGGAAGATGTTATGGTTGTCAAGGTTCAGGAGTGCGGACGGTAACTAGACAGATAGGACTAGGCATGATCCAGCAGATGCAACATGTTTGTCCTGAGTGCAGAGGAGCAGGTTTGGCAGTTCTTTCATAATTCATATAGTCCTTGCATATTCTTTGTGGACACCATTTGCTTCATTTGGATTTCCTAATTCTATTGCCATGCAGGTGAGGTCATCAGTGATAAGGACAAGTGCCCACAGTGCAAGGGGAACAAAGTTGTCCAGGAGAAGAAGGTGTTGGAGGTGCATGTCGAGAAAGGAATGCAACATGGTCAGAAGATTGTATTCCAAGGAGAAGCTGATGAAGCTGTAAGTGAGAGCTATTGTTTTGGCTGACCTTGCCTCTTTCTTTCTATGTTAACTTAGCTTAAGCTGTGTTCTGCTGTTTTCCTGAGTATGCTCCTGCAATCTACTCTTTGTTTTCTAGTTCTTTGGGCAATTATTACTATTTTAAATGTTGTTGCCCTTTTTGGATATTAGATTTTAATTTTTGACATGCAGAGTGATGCTAGAATTTTCTCTTCTTTCCTTTTTATTTGGTTGAGTCATTAACATTGCCACATAACATCCTTATTTCTGCAGCCTGACACGGTGGCCGGGGATATAGTATTTGTGTTGCAACTGAAAGAGCATCCTAAATTCAAGAGGAAATTTGATGATCTTTATGTGGAGCATACTCTCAGTCTGACTGAGGCACTGTGTGGTTTCCAGTTTGCTTTGACCCATCTTGATGGCCGACAGTTACTAATCAAGTCTAATCCCGGGGAAGTCATTAAGCCTGGTATATTTCTTCTTGAATCTCTAGCCTTAGCATAAATTTCCTCATCCTGTTTTACCTGTATTGTTATAAATAAATGCAACCCTTTTCTTGCCAGAGAAATTAATTTGACTTTCTCTAAACAGATCAACACAAGGCAATCAATGATGAGGGTATGCCTCAGCACGGCAGGCCCTTCATGAAGGGCCGTCTCTACATCCAATTCAATGTTGAATTTCCAGACTCAGGAACACTTTCTCCTGATAAATCTCGAGCCTTGGAGAAGATTCTGCCGCCTAGACCCAGCGCCCACTTGCCAGACATGGAACTCGATGAGTGTGAGGAGACCACTATGTACGACGTCAATATCGAAGAGGAGATGAGGCGTAAGCAGCAACAACAGCAGCAGGAAGCCTACGACGAAGATGAGGATGCCGGCCCAAGGGTACAATGTGCTCAACAATAAGCTCACCGTTGCGCCTTAGATAATTAGACCTTGCTGCTGCAGAGACTGCAACAGTCACCACAACATTCTATTACCTCTTCTGCTGGACTGTACTAGTTTAGTTTTGGGTTCTTTTGCTTGATTTGTGTCCCACGTATTTGCTTCATGTTAGTCATATTATCTTCCATTTTTTTGAGCTTAGTGTGTGACAATAGTATACTCTGTTATTGCATGAATTATGTAGGCTTCTCAGTCGAAGCATCCTTATGATAAATGTTTGTTTACCTCCTAGTACAAAGTAAACCTCAAAACACAGAAATTGAAGATAAATATCTTGGGATTTAATCTCCATATCTGATGCCAAAGAGATTAGCCCTTTGCTAAACCCATTTAAAAAAAATTATGGCTTAATTATCTTCTAATGCATTAATCTATTTGGTTTTGGTGGCGTGAGAGCCCATTTGAAGTATGGGAGGAGTAGAGGTTATTTAATTTGAGGAAGCTGAAGCTTCCTAGTTCTTACTGACTTGCACAACACTGATAACTTATGCAATCACTAAACTTTCTCTTAAGAAACTATTTATCCATAAGCTAGACAAGCCTAGAAAAATGGAGGGGTAGCAAAAGTCTTACACTATCTCTCTTTTTTTTTTCTTCTCCTTTCTTCTCTCATCTATAAAAGAAAGGAGTCTTGCATTACATGATTCCCTTGCCTAGTCATTAGGCTCAATAATGCCTTGCCTTGGATCAATTAGTCAATTAGATGAATAATAATTTTATCAGTGATAGCATTACCTTGCAGTGAGAATTATGACTGTAGCTATAGCTAAGTCATTGCTCTTAAAAAATTAATCACTAAACAACTAGAACATAGAAGTTAACGCACTAGCAAATTACCCTCTTTGGACATATGCTTGCTTAGAGCTCATAGTTTTTCCTATGTGCATTAACCTCCTTAATTACCATAGGTTGTTAGACTAACCAAGAAGCCAGTGATAATTAAATTATTGTAGGTTGTTAGATCAGAGGTGGTTGTGCTGTGAACAGACGAACATTATATGCCATATGGTACACGCCATTTGACATGTTTCTTCTTCTTTTTTCTCTCGAAATTTTATTTTAAAATGATGTTATATTTAAAAAGTGGAAACTTTGGGATAAATAATACATGCTGGAATAGTGTTTTTGCTCATATGGTTAAAGAAATTAATATTTATACGAGTGTGTATTCTTTAGTTTAAATCTCAGCCCTTTAGATTTAAATGGATTAATATATAACTCTCTAATTATGATCTATGTGTATGACTTTCAATTCAAAAAAGTAGCAGAAAAAAAGAGGAAAAATTGAAAAAAAAAAAATTGGGTCGGCTGCCACCTCAACTGTGCGAAATCAGAAGATTTTGTTGGCAAAAATAGAAAGTCATAATTAGATTATCACCGAATCTCTGTCGGTCTTTTTCTTTTTTTTATTAATTAATAATTTTGCATGGCCCCATCGGCCCATCGTCTTATTAAAATCCTCATTGGCTTTGCTCTTTTCTCTATGTTGCTGCTGTCCCTCGTCCAATTTGGGCATTCAATAAAAAGGCCCTCTCTCATTACCTTATATTCAACCCCCCCAGACCCCAGTACACATGAACTCCTCCAAAACTTCTAAGCCTTCATCATGGAATTAAAAGCAAACTCCTCCTCCTCTTCCTCCTCTTCTTCGTACTTCTCTGCCCCTACTAGTACTAATGCACAAGAGTCTAAGATAACAAAAAAGGACAAGAAGAGCGGCGGCGGCGACGGCGGTGGCGAGAGTACTAGGAAGAGAAGCAACGGGGGGAAGCACCCGGTCTACTGCGGCGTCCGGATGCGGAACTGGGGAAAGTGGGTGTCGGAGATCCGTGAGCCGAGGAAGAAGTCGAGGATATGGCTCGGGACGTTCCCGACAGCCGAGATGGCGGCGCGGGCTCACGACGTGGCCGCGCTCGCCGTCAAGGGCCGGTCGGCGCACCTCAACTTCCCCGAGCTGGCCGCCGAGCTCCCTCGCCCCGCCACCGCCTCTCCCAAGGACATCCAAGCGGCGGCAGCTCTCGCCGCCGCCGAGCTGCCGAGCTCGCCGCACTCCCCGGCGTCGGCAAAACCGTGCAACGGCAGCGGCGGTGGCGAAGATGATGCATTCTTTGATCTCCCTGATCTCATCCTTGACTTGAGAGGTGGATGTTGCTACTCTTCTTCTTTATGGGGGGTTTCTTTAAAGGATGGTGATGTTCTTGAAGAGCCTTTCTTATGGGAGTATTGTTATAGCTCATAGTAGTAGCAGCAGTAGAAACTCCAATCCTACTTTGAGTCTTCCAATTGATCAAAGATTAAAAGATAAAGGAGTTCTAAGCCACTCCAGTAGAGAAGGACTCTTCAATTAATACAATGTAATTAAGCAAATATTAAGTATGCCTACTATGGCTTCTATTTCTGTGTAAGATTATGATGATGAACTGATGGTTTGGTTACATATGTGCATGCTTTTACTATAAATTCTATAATCATCATATGGTGGCAAAGGATCCCACTTTCTATTGGGAAATATGATAAGAATAATTGTGTTATTTAATTGCAAAGCTAATCTTCCAGCAGTCAAGAAGATCCCTCAAATATGAATGCCCACATCACTTTCATCTCCTTGATTAAGCCAATATAAGATCTTTATTTTTTCTCTGTAGAGGGATGGATACCACCAACCTACACAATTATTATGATGCCTTAAGGTGGGGTAATTAAGCCTTTCTTTTTTTCCCCTTTCCATTATAAAAATAGGGGAGATCTCCTAAAGGCTAGTGCAGTATGATTTTGGATACACTGACCCTCCCTTAATTGTCTTGGCCAAATCATCGCAGCCACGCGTCGACGAATAGCTGGTCACTTGGGCTTTTCTAAAACTATTAATTTCTTAAAATGACATGAAACAAATTAGTTGTTAATTATGAGTGGCAAGATGCTTGTAGGTTGATGTTTTTCAAGTGTACAGGTAGCAAGATTTTTGTTCTATTTGAGTGAATAACTGATGCATATGCTGATGGAGAAATTTTTGTGTTCAATTGAGAAATAATTGGTACTGGACCACAATTGTGCTCTTATGTCTATTATTGAGTCCTTCCTTAAGGATGAGGAATTAGCTAGAGTTTGGTGCACAAATAAGTGGTACAAGATATGTTTCTTGCTGGTGAAAACTAGTTATGCCTATGTCCCTTTTACAATTAATGCAAGGTGTTACATAATCTTTTATTTATGTACATTGCTCTCAGTAATGCCACTGAAGTTCTCAGTACACTTCTTTTTACTTACCCACAGTTGGTATTATGAGAAAATAGATCTGGAGACAAAAAAAAAGAAGTCATAATCTACTAGCCCTCAGAAAAAGTTAGACATGGAACAACAGAAGCAAGGTATAAAGGGTCTTATTTATCTTTTGAGGAGGAGAAGGGCAATCTTGATCCAACCTTTAACTTTTTCTTTTTTGTTGGAAAGAAGCTCATCATGCACCTCGTTTTTGTTTTTATTTTTATCTTTTAAAAATCATAACATGAGACAATTACATTCTTCTGATGCATGCATCCTTCACTATTTTGTATGGATTGTGTCAGGTCTTAGGAATTTCGACGATCTGGTATATGTCACAACCCAATTGGTTGTTCTAAAGTTAGAAAGCTACTTCAATATATAAATCTCTTGAACATATCTACCAGTCAGTCTGATACGCCAGGTACACAGGTTGGAAGTTCCTTTAAAGACATATGATCAGCAGCTACTTATTTGGGGTCGTCTTTGCACTTAGAAGCAGCAGGGAGAAGACTATTTTACAATAACCAATGCTTAATTTCCAAATGGTTAAAGCAATATATATATATATATATATATATAGCTGATTTTGGGTCAATTTTAAGTCTGCGGTTAATTTTTTTTTTAATGTCCAATTCATTTTAAAATTTAAATACGAAACTAGATAAGTTTTATAATGTCTAGTGGATAATAACTTTCAAAGATAAATCTTTTATTTTTTTAATTTAAAAGTCATAAAGCACTAAATTTTAAGAGGCGAAATTTCTACATAGATTGCCGAATTGAACAATGATTTCCAAATAAGTGTCACTTTCCCTTCTTAAGACTTGAGCAACTTAGCGACTTTTAAATTTTCACATAAAAAGTAACTTAAAAATAAGTCATTGAATTAAAAAGCAACTTATATTTAAAAGTTAAAGTGGGGGTAAATCCTATTGGATGCATAAATAAATAAAAAAAGGTTGTAGGAGGGCTGGTTTGGTCAAGAACTCCAATATAGCTTTCATTATTGTATAGAAAGTGTGGACAACATAGTGAACGGAATGCATTTCCACTTGGCATAAATAGGCTGGACGATGGTACTGCCTGACACAAAGATTTGAGACATGGAAGGACGTAATTATTTATGAACCAAAAGAACAGAGAATAACAAAACTTTAAGCAGATGAGGAGTGACAAAATAGGAAGAGAGATGAAAGGGAATAAGGTGGGGTCAGCGTGCTAAACAGGACGATGAATAGAACACTAGGACAGGCATTACCTACAGCGACTTTGCCTCACCCAGTTGTTTCGTGACACCCTCTTTGGAAACCTGGAGTTGCTTTCCGACACCCTGTTTGGAAGTCCTGAAATCTAGATTTTTCCACTTGACTGCCACATGACTTAGAGATTGATTGAAGTAGATTTGGATCGATTTACGCATAGGGAAAGCCCCCCCCCCCCCCAAAAAAAATAAAAATCTGAGGATTTACACTCAAATCCTGCAAAACGACAATATGGCAAGGGCGAAACGGTACGTCCTGCAAAATAAACAATTAACACACCAAACATGACTCAAGAGTGATAGAAGTCGGTGAATTATGGGATGCTCATCATTCTGAAAAGCCATCTCCGAGCTTTGAATCTGCAACTCTGTACTGATTCAAACATTGGAAGTTGAACAGACACGGGCGGCACCGACACTGCTTGAGAGAAACAGAACATGAAATAGCAAGGCGGAATAATGAAATAGTATAGCACTTGGAAGAGAATTAAACAAGTGGCAATTCCATTACTGAGGTAAATACCAGGACTGTAGAATAAGGCCAAAGCAAAAGAGTTCAAAGAGTTGCTCTGAACAAAGACAACAAAACTTGATATTGAGACGTCTATCAAACTATCAAAGAGCGGGCAAAATGAAAACTCGGAGCAAAGATCATCTAAGGAAATTTTAACGGTATCTGCGGAGGGACAATGTCTGGTTCCTCTTCCAGGTTGCTCTGCGAGACGGCCTCGATTTGTGATGACGATGGCCCTTGCCACGCAGGCCACGATACTTCTTACCGGCTGATGTAAGTCCACGAAGCTCACGATGTTTGTGAACACCCTTGCAGATCCAGTTGATCCTAGGGTCATTGCGAATTGCATTATGAGCAGCATCAACAAGGATAACCTCATAGTATTTGTAAGTTGAATCCTGCAGTGAAAGGACAAAAAAGGTTTCAGAGCTCAGCAATTATACAATTGAAAAAGGGAGACAAGGAGACTACACAACTATAATTTCATAAAGGAAGCTATATCTACAGTCAGGTTGGTCGAGCTTTACACTAATGTATTGTAAAGCATACTAAGATAAAGTCCACATGAAAGAAGGGTTAGTCATGCTCAACATTGCAAGTATCATCATGCAGGAAATATCTCATAAAATCAAATGTCATGCAGGTCTTCTAACCTCATTGAGCCAGTATGAGTTGAGCACCTTCAGACCACCCAACTTCCTACCAGCTCTTTCCTCAGCAACTGACCTCTTGTTCCTTTGAAATTTCAACTGAGTGATACCCTGGTTCTTGGGCTTGCCATAAACAATACCTTTGGGAACTGGTCTCTTCCTGCCTCCACGCCTAACACGGACACGATAAATCACATAACCCTGCACATTAATGCATAAAATGGAATTAATATGCAGTAACAGATCATAACAAAATGAAAATGATGGTTCAATGCACAGTCTTTACCATTAAAAGTTTGCTTTTGTTGTGTGGAGTATTTACAGGCATTCATATCACAATACAAGAACATTCATATGCAAAAAGACAGAGTCACTGTACAGTCCAAAGTTATCATTTAGAGGATAAATGACAGTCCTCTGAGATACAGCCAACAAAGTACTGGCTAGATAGAAACTTCTGATGGACTGGACAGTTTTATTATCTTCATCTGAATAAGTATGTCATACACCACCTTTCAAAAACTAAAGGTAGTACAAATTAACATATGAAAGAGAATATGACCTCATAAGTAACTATAAAATGGATTAAGGGGAATTAGTGAGGAAGGACATTGCAAATAATTTTTTTTAACATGACTGTTAAAATAAAAAAAGCCTCTAATGTGTTACGATGGAAGAGCAAGGTTAGTAGAAAAGATAGACCCAAGAGATAACTGTATCAGATAAAATCATAGAAATTGAGATTCTTTCAACATGTTCAAATAATTGAAAAGACAATATACAAGACGAATGCAACTGACAAATGATGTGAGAATTAGTTGAGATTCTTTAGACAGTCTAAAAGAGAATAAATGTCCAAGAGATTGCCACAGTATGAATGAGCAATTTTATTGATCTAGAAGGTGTATTGAGAGATGACCCAACATGATATGCAATGAAATGGTAAAGGAGAAGATGAAGTAACAAAGAACTTAAAAAATTAGGTAGCAGCGACTGGAGGAACGGAATCTTTATAGGCCATGAATAGTTGACTTTAGCAGCTCGTTATTGATGTAGTCTTGCAAGGATAAGGTCTAAGAACAGTCTCCCTACAATGCACCAACTACACTTGCTACTTTGCATGATGCTTTACATGGAATCATAAGTTAATCATAGCTCAAATGTAGCTAAGATAAAAAGATACAACAGACATAACTTCCCAATTCAGTACCTCAATTCATATAAGGAGCTATCTTTAACCCTAAACAAAGCAAAAACTCATACAGTAATTCTACAACCTATATCTCTAGCCACCAACAGGAACCATGCTTCAAATATTCACTCTAGTATATATAAGAAGCCCACAACAAAGCAGTAGATGTTTTCAATGAATGCAAAAGTGGACAATATATGCACTACATTTCTCTGAATTGGTTCTTGGATACAAGATGGTGTTGCAGTGGACCAGTATTCGCCACTAAATCACAAATCCAAACAGCATATTCCAGGTACACTACAAACATGCTTTATTCTCAGGGCGCAGAGCAAGTTCTACACCATGCGGATATGCATACCTATCTACAATCAATAAACTGATTACAGTCTGCCTTTTTTTTGAAAAGTACTAGATCTACCAAAAGATACAAAGCCCTAGATGCAAAACCGCAAAAGTAAAATGATCTGCGTAATGTTCAAGATCTTATACCTGCTTGGCCTTGTACCCGAGACGCCGAGCCTTGTCAGGCCTCGTCGGCCTCGTGACGCGGACGATCGACGGGTGCTGGCGATACTCCCAACACCTCACTCGCTGCAAGAACCGCATCACATCCGATTGCTTCTTCCTCCATAGCTCCGACACGTACTTGTACGCACCTAAAGGAATCCATCACGCCAAAGAAAACGATCAATAAGTGCATCAGAGATGCTGCACGAGTACAAAACTAGTAGAAATTTCTGGCGATCAAGCAATATCTAACACAATCAAACGAGAAAAATATATAGCAAAGAGGATCGAGAGCTCACCCATTGCTCAGAAGAAGCTCCTCCTGCGTTCCTAGGGCTGGAGTGGCGGCTTTGGTTGGAGAGTAAACGGGGGGGCTTAAAAGGGCGACCAGGTTTGGATTTAAGAAATAAGGACCGTCAGATTTTGTGGGTGCGATCCAGACCGTTACTTTCCTTCTAGGGTTCTGGAAAAAGGGTTTTGGTTGTAGGTGAGAAATGGATCGGATTATATTAGGTAGAACCCGTATTTATTTGAGTTCTTCTACGGACTTGGGTAGATCTAACTTGAATCCGGACCCGATTATTCTTTCCGATATTTCCGCAGTAACCTCATTATATTGGGTCTTAGGTCTATACTGCATAATACCCGAAACCCGTCCGAGTTCTTGGATACGGGTTGGGTCGTCTTTGGGTCCTAATAGCACAATAGCTTATCAGATCCATTTGCGGATCTGATCTAACATGAAGCCGACCCGTCTGCGTACTTGCTTGCGTTCTATAATCGGGACTCGAGAGCCAGATCGAGAGGAGGAAGAAGAAGAAGAGTACGGTGATCCCAAGCTATGGGTGGAAGCGTGGTTGCGAGCCACGACATGGCTCACACCTTCAAATACCTAATGGGTGAGTTCTCTTATCTATTCCATCTCCGATTGATAGATCGCTTTCTTCTCGTCCTCTTGATTGGTTTTGTATCTCAGCGACGCAGTTTCTATCGAGAGGAATCCCCTTCATATTTAATTCTTGGATCGTGAGGCACCTCACTGAAGCTCACTATGCGGTATTTCATCTTCCTCAAACAGATTTTTTGCGTTTAGTTTTAAATCGTTTGTTTGTTGAGTTGGTTAAAGTAAAGAGAAAATTTAGATGGAAGCAAGCTGGTTTGACGATTAGTATCATGAAATGTTTGATGTTCTAGTATTGTATGATTAGATAGTGTTTGATTAATAATTTAAATATGCAATTCTAGTTTATTAGTCGGACAAATATGCCATACCAAGGAAGCTTGCTAATTAATGATGTTGAGAATGGTGTGGATGGATGAACAAGAATAAGACACAATTTCTTATTTTGAGAAGAAGGGAAGAGTAAAGATTTTGTGTCAGATATTATTACAATAGTATATTAGTATGAGGATGTAGAATTAGTATAAACGGTTGAGAGAATCAATTATGTTTCACATTTGAAGACATTCTATTTATTTCTATAGTGACGCTAGTGTTAAGTTCAAATGCTTTGTCATTTAGTTTAATCTTTCTGTATAGCCTTTCAACTGAGTTGTGTTCTACAGCCGATCATATATTTAGTTGGGAAGAGTTAGTATAAGAAGAGTTGTTTGATTGTTATAGTACATGCCTTTTAAATTTCTATAGCACACACCATGAGTAGATTTTGCCATCAATTACCGTTTTGGTTTTCCTCTTCCTTTCCTAATTTATTGATTCTTTAATTATCTTCGTTTAGTATTCTTTTCATTGCCAGCTCATCCTTGTTTAATTCCCCTTTTTCATAGTGGCCATCTTTTTACCTGTTATCCTATTCACCATTCTTTCTTTTTCCTCCTTTGGGTCACCTCTCTTTATGTTCTTTTAACTCCTTGTTTCTCTTATTTTCTCTAGAAACAGGTGGTCCATATGTCAATGAACCTAGTCTTTGCATTAACTTTTTTTCCTTTTCTCTCTAGGATCCTAACCAACTGTAGTTAGCAGGTCCTTAAAAGCTTCTTAAAGTATATTCTGGGAGTGGTTACTTTTAGTTGGTTCTCCATTCCAGCCATACTTTTCTGTTTCCTTTATTTCGTCACCTTGATGATTTTTTTCTACTGGAACTCATCTATTGCCTTTCTTTTGTATGTATCTTTTGCAGTTGTATGCAGTGCAATTTCATCTTTTTGTTACCTGCATCTTGTTTTTAAGTCGGGAGGGTTTCCGGCGTGCATGTATGCGAACTAATGTTGAAAGGTAGGCATTTTCTCTTTTAACTGTAAGCGGTTATTTTGATTTTGGTTATTTCTCAATACAGAAGAGCATGGACTTCATGTTGTTGATGATTTTTCTTTGGGGTTTGGTTTGAACTAATTCATTTGTTATTCACCTCATCCAATATTATGCTAAGTCATAGTCATACTTTGAGTGCCTTATAGCCAATTCACATCAATTTTCTGTTGCTCTATGTATTATGAGGGATTCATCTCTCTGCTACAATTTGTCTATGCTAGTCCTATGTTGTGACTACTGTTTTGTTTGACGGTGCATTTAATAATCCTTGCAAGACAACTAATGACAATATCATAGCATCAACAACAAATTAATTAAGGATGGCTTCTTGAATTTTCTTTCTCCATTTGACTCTATATTGGGTAATTTCCATTTGACTCTATTTTTGGTAGTGTCTTATATCAATTAAAGATCAGATTAACTTGTCAGTTGGATGTACACAATTTTTCACATATCTTAGGGTTAACTGGTTCACTTAGTGATGTGAAAGAGAGTGGTGGAGTATAATTGCAGTACATTTACGCTTCTCTTTATTGATGAACATTGAACAGATCATGAGTGAGCATGGAGGAGTCAAATGTGACATTCTCCGTTGTAAAGTTTCCAATAGAAATATTTACATTAGATGGCAACTGTGCTACTAAACTGAGGCATTTACATCAGATAGACATGCTCATGCTGTGAATCCTTCTTTTCTTAACATACCCTACCTGTTGCTCAATTCTTCTGCTTTTCTTTGTGTTTATATTTTTCATCTATGTAAACTTTATTAAGCATTAAATGTACTTCTGAATCACTTGTTAGTAACACTCAAAATGTGCTATGGATTGTGTATTTTTATATTTTTCTCCTGTAACCATTTCTTTGTTGTTGAATAGTTCTGAAGTATGTGTTGAAAATGGTTGTATAACTCATTAGTATATTGCTCTAGTCCTCTAGTGTATAATGCATTGGTAACATTTTTAAGTTCCAAATAAGATTTTGACTGCTTTTCTTATATATTGCATGCGGGAAAATTTGTCTGGACTTCATTATGTAGCAATTCTCAGTCTTGAATTTTTCTGTTATTTTCTTTTCAATGTATGTCCATGCATCTTTGTCTGGACTTCGTTAGCAATTCTCAGTCTTGAATTTTCCTGTTATTTTCTTTTCAATGCATGTCCATGCATCTGCTAAAAGATAATGCTAAGCTTAATTACAGTGATGATGCACCAGTGGATGAAAATGCTGCAAAATTGTTGAAGATAGCTTGGATGACTTTTCCAATTGGCATACTTTTTACTGTTGCTGGCTGCATCTTTGTATTCTGGTATCAGAAACTCAATTTTTCTGATCCATATGCACAAGCTATATTAATTCATGGTAATTTTTCGGTCCATGTAATACTGTTCCCTAGATTTTGGTTTATGAAGTTCTGATGTACAAATTATACTCCTTAGAAGAGTGTTTTGTTACATCTCTGAAAGTATTGCCATTTTTAGAACTATTTGGAGTTTCCTATTAAAGAATGTTTCACTACTAGTCATGTGACTTCCAACTCTTAAAATTTCCAGCAGTAGTATGTTGATTAGTTTTTCTTCCTCTGTTTAGTCTTCAAAAATGAGTACAAAACTTTTCCCTGGTAGTTTAGGATTGAAATGTGTGTGAAGCTCTGATAACATGATGTATGGCTTTCGAAATGTGTTCCTGCCTCGATAATTTGCTTGATTCCAAGCATGACATAGCAGAGAACACCTGCTGCACCCATTTTAGAACTCTATACATCCTTTTGGTCTGTGGACAAAGGTGCCTTTTAGAGTCACCATCCTCTAGTATTAGAATTCGCTCCAGCTTTCCCTTTTGACAGCTGATCTGTAAAATTCGTTCCACCTCTCCAGTGAGTAAAAATTAATATTTTTGACCTCAAATCTTGCAGTGGAAGGATGGAAAAAATGTATATGGGGTATATGCTGATAATTATGTCATGAGATGTGACCCAACTAATTTATATCTCTAATTCATACTTACTTTGAAAATTGGAATATTTATCTTGTCCTATTTCTGAGGTAAGAACATTCTAAATTTTTTAAAATTATTCTGATTCTGCTTGCTACAAGTAGGGAGTGCTTTATAGTTATTTTCATTCATTCATTGACACTGTTGATTAAGGTGGACAATAGAAGTTGAAGTCACTAGATAAAAGGTTTGCTCACCAAGGAGCAGGGTGAAGGGACCTAAACAAGAACTAGCTTCGAGTATTAATCAGATTAATGAAAATTAAGTAGCATGGTGAAATGACGGTCAATTTTTTTGCTTGCTCAGTCTTCTGAATTTCAGTCTGTGTATATGTAGTCCCTTTTATTATTATATTGCCTTCTCTGTCTTTTGCTTATCTATTTTCTGGTGCTAGTAATTTATTTGAGTTTCCAAAATGACAGGATTTGCTTGTATGTTGGAGTTACTGGCAGAACCCCTATATATTCTTTCCCAGAATTTGCTTTTTCTTAAATTAAGGTTGATTACTGAAACTTCAGCTACTATCCTACGTTGCTTGACAACCTACATCTTCATTGCCAGACAAATTCAGATGGTATTATCATATCCCTCTTTCTTTCTTTCTTTCTTAATTTCTTTCTTTCATTCTTTCTTTATATTTCACAATTTCTTGAGTTCACAACAAGTTGAGCATTGTCATGTGGCATGTGTAAAAATTTGTACACTGTGGTCTGTTCTTATATTACTGTAATATTTTCTTTAGAAGATCTTTCAGATAGTAGGAAATCATGAACTCCCGATAATATAAAGCTGCCGAAAGGCATGTAACGTTGGTTTTGTGCATGTTTCAAACAATTGTCTTCTCCATATTACCACCATATCATGTACTAAGTGATTTATATGTTGTTGAAGTTTGTCATTGTCAAATTATATTGGTATTTTTTTTTATTAAGCAGCATATTAGATATTTGAAAAATATATAGATTGTATTACATGTGAGGAGCCCCATATGCTGCAGCCTGAGAGATATAAAATTCCTACCTTTTATAATTAGTGTGTACTATCAGAATTCAATTATCTGGTGGAGTAGAAGGCCAATTTGCAAGGCTAAAATTGATGATTTGTGGTGGGATTTTCATTTGGTTTGTCACTTAAATACTAATTTTTATAATCTCTAAATTGAGGAAACTCATCCATATTGTTAACCCCAAAGAGTTGGTCTAAGATTGGTGTTGTTATTATTTGTGTCTCATCTGTTAAAGATAAAATAGTTTGGTTTGCTATAAATTTATTTTATCTTCTTGCTTGCTAATTACAATGCTAAATTGAATACTTTCAGGAAAAGGAGATTGTATTTGCTTTATCTCAGGCTGCTTATGGTGCCTGCTTGCTCTTTGGATACTGGGCATATTTTATACTTTTTCATAAAATCAAGCTCTCTCATCTTTTACCCTTCAGGTTTTAATCCCTGCTATATCAGGCTACTTTTCCTTGTCTCACTGCAATCCTTATGCCCACTCTCCCCCCTATGCTTTTGCATAATACTCAAAACATCACCTGTTTTCAGGTTGCAGAAGTCGACCAACTATGACAAACAACTTTGGCACATGTGCATGTTATTCACGGGTCAGTCTGTTCGAAAGCTGATCCTCCAAGAAGGCGAAAAGATTGTTCTTGTATGGTTAGATACTCCCTACAATCAAGCTGTTTATGGGCTTGTGGATAAATTAGGCATGTTATCCTAGTATCTTAAGAGGTTCAAAGAAAATTTCTTTACATTCTGGTGGAAACCTATTGTAAGGCTTATTATCTGTAAATTCTCAGGATATATGATCTTCTGACTCTACAGGAAGTCTTGTTGTAAGATTGGTATTTCTTCCTTTCGAAGAAAGTTCATATGCTACTTTTGCGAAATTAGCATCAGGTTTGTTTCTTTATTTAAATAAAATGTCCTTATCTACTTTGGTGAAATTAGGATCAAATTAATCTTTTTATTTAACAAACTGTCTTTTTGGTAAGATGTTTTGCCTAGCTATTGGACAGCATATAGTATGTGGTATTTGTGTCCAAATTTTTAATTGTTAATTTGTCGCTGACTATTGTCAGCCTATCCTTTTGGTGTGAAATGAAGTTTCTATGCTGGTGATATTTGACAGCTTTTGGAAAACTAGAGCATCTCGGAACCATGTTGACTGAATTCAAATTGTTTCAACCAGCTTGGTCATTTTAGTACTGTATATGCACACACATCTATGGCATATTATGTACAAATACATGTGTATGATGTATAAATTAATAAGTAGTACAAGTCATGCCTTAATAATAAGATGATAAGAATTTATTTAGCTCATATAAGAGACCAAAGTTTCAAAGTTTGAACCCCTCTGATATACTTACTCAATTGTTTGACCTTTCTTTGTTGCAGAACGATCTCCCCGGACGATTATGAAGTTGAGGAGTTCCTTAACTGAGGGGTTGAAGCTCGTTCTGCTGATAGGTATTCTACTAAATGGTTTTCTTAATATCTTTTTCAGTTCAAACATCCTGGCTAATGATAAAGCATCTTGCTACACACATCACAAGATATAGTATCATTAACAGTGATAATGTACATAGCTGTTAAAAGGGATATGAATCAAGTTGGACTCACAGTAAGAAGAGTGTTATGATACAGTAACTTAAGCTTACTTTCATTTGGAAGTGAGTCAAAAGTGGATAGCCATGACTTGTACAATATGTTGTCTTGACCTTCACAATATTCTTGAAATGCTGGTACAGACAATTATATAACATTCAAATATTTTGTACATCTTTCCATATGCACAATTTCTCTAACTTTTATACTGAAGTATTGGACCCTTTTAGGACCAATTACATTATTGAAGGTTATTTTTCCTTGAGAAACTCTCAAAGGTGAAGTTTTACTGGCCTTCTGGCTGATGTTTCCATTTTGCTTTCTCGTAGGGCTTGTGGTACTAGCATTTGGTCCAAGTTACTCATATACACTCATAAGACTACTATACGGAAGGAAATGGAGTGATGGAGAAGCTCCAGTTGCCCTCCGTTGTTATTGCTTTTATGTCATCAGCTTAGCCATGAATGGTAAGCGAGTTGCAGCATACAACAATATTGGTGGAATTCTTGCAGAAAAAAATCTGATTTGTTGTTTACTGTAGTCATTATTAAACTTTTAATTAACCAACACATACTTATAATGTTATCCTTTTACTGTTTTAGAGATGATTATACAACATCAGTATATCATCAATGACTTACTCCATCGAAAGCTACAATATAGAATTGTCATTTAGTTTTTCTTCTTCATCACTTGTCTCTTGTAATAGCCTCAGTTTATTTTACTTCTCAATCCAGCTTTAGTTAAATCCTCTCTAATAGTATATGCGAAATGTCTTCGGTCTTCGCCTTACTTACATAGGACCTTTGCTGTTGACTAGTTTAACTGGTTAGTTTCAATGTGCTTCCTTTTACATAGAGCAGTGCATATGCTTGGGCATGAGCATGATATAATTTTTTTTCTCCTTGTTTAATCTACTTCTACCATGGAATATATTAATTGCACAGTAGTAAAATGCTTAAGTTCTTTCGTGTGCTCCAGGAACATCGGAAGCTTTTCTCCATGCTGTTGCAAATGAGAGTCAGCTCAAGCAGTCAAATGATTCATTGCTCATTTTCTCTGGAATTTATATAATGCTAAATGTCCTCCTGATTAGAACTGCTGGATCTGTCGGGTTAATTGCTGCTAATTCAATTAGTATCCTTTTTGCAGAAGCCACTTTCTCCCAAAATGTTGCCTCATAAGTAGCGTTTTTTTTTATAGCTGTAGGGCCATGTTACATATAAGGATGTCATAGTTCTGATCTCCTTAATTATCTGTAAGTATTTTTTAGGCTTTTAGTCTTTCAATCATTTGAACATGGTTATGGTGTTTTCATGAAATGCTAGTCTCTATAAGGAAAAGGGTTCAGATAACCTGTACAAGTACAGAAGTACTTGTACCTTGTGCTATCTCACATAATTGCTACCGAATTTCCCCGTATAGGAGTGAACTGCACCAATGTGATAAGCACTCCTTTTGTTTCACATGCATTTGATCTGTAGTACGTTTTTAACATTGAAAGAATAAGGTCAAGCTTCTTCCTGACTGTTGTCAAAGATATGCTATTAAGAATTATATATTCAGCAGTTTTCATCAAACGATATTTCCAGGTAAATTTCTCCTGTATTCTTTTGGTACTAGTGTTTCACAACATTCCTGTTTGAGTACATGTCAGCTCATTGAACAACCTTTCCTTTTCAGGAATCTCCATTTTCATTCTATCATTGCTTGCCATCTGGCTGGGTGGTTTTACTTGTTTCTGGTTCTGCAACTCTCGTGTCGGAGAGAATTTTCCTTGATAAGGAGAACTTCTGGCAGACGATTCCGGTTCACTTGACCATCGGGGTTATGTGCTTCTGCATCTCCTCTGTTGTAATGTATGCACCAATGTTCTTGTTTCTTCAATATTTTGGATCTGCAGGAACATGTTGAATTACTGTATATGGTTCCCCTCTCTTATTTTTTACCACATGCTTTGTGCCTTGTCTTGTTTTTTCATGCCTTAGCTTTGTGAAGGGTATCTGTATCTATTTGATGAGCTTTAAATTTTAAACTCGTTCTGAAAACAGATACCGTCATGAAAGGCATTTGATCAACAAAATCATACGGAGGCGTAAGCATATCGACTGAGAGAAGACCATCTAAGTGTATGAATGTAAGTTTAGCTGTAATTCTTCCCTTGATTTTATTATCATAATTTTATCTGTTTGGATTATAGTCCTGATTTCTGGTCTCCTTCCAATGATCAGAAGGAGCAAGTGTTGATGATATTTATCAGGAGGATTAAATACTGATCATGTTTATTCTGCTTCCTGTGAAAAATAATGGGAAGTCTATGAGGCTTCATATGGTTCAGAATTTTATTACTTTTGAAGTGCGACAAGAATTTAGGAGAACTTTGTGTTCCAGTCTCCTGGCTGTAGTCAGTGGCAAGAACTAAATTAACATGATTTGAAACTTTCAGCTTTCTGTGCGAAGGTGCATGCTGCATTTATTGTGGAGGCCTGGTCACGACCTTGAGCGATTACAAAGATGAAAGATGTTCAGTAAATGTGCTTATGGGACTGTTTAACTGCAGGATCAAGGCATTGTATGTTCTGGAGGAGCTCTTATCTGGTGCTTTGTTTATGTCATTTTTCCCTTGAGTTAGTGATCGAGTTAATCCATATCAGGATTCTTCTTTTCCTTACCATATTGTATCATATTTCCGTTTGATAGGCATTTTACATTAACATATAAGTTTTACATGTTGTATAATAACTTTTTATGCTAGGCAGTTTTTTATTCTCCTCTGATGAGTGTAATTTGATTGGTATAAATGTTCAGGGAACTTTATCTACTTCATGCAACATACTTTCCAATTCTTGAAGTATCTAATGCTCTTTGGTTATATTATGAATTCAAAGAGGACTCTGATGGATTATTCATGTACTTCATTATCTTGGAGTTCCTTACAAATTTTTGTCCTAATGGCTATAGGTCTGTTGTTATATGCATGTAAATATCTGGCTAGTGCTTTTAGAAATTAAGTTAGCTTCAGTAAATGGTCAGTACTATGTATACAAGTAAAAGAACAATTATAGAATCGCATGTATGCAGTGAACCTAATGATTTCATATTCCTCTAGATTTAAGTCCTTTGCATTTTAACTATAAAGCATAGTACGTCATGTTAATGTGCCTACACTGTCAGATTAACGTAAAAGTGGCAGAAATATGCTTTATAGTTAAAAAAAAAGCTCTATAAGTTTCTAAGTAACACTCATAACAGTCCATCATCTCTCTGCAGCTCCTGGAATTCCTAGGTTTACACAAGCATCAGTATCATATGTATATATCTATATATACTCTCTCTCCAGTTATATTTACTCTTTTATTCCATTTTCTTCATTCTGGTTCCTTTTCTTATCATCCACTGTGATAATTTTCTCCCAATGAAATCCCAAGTGAGTTGAATTTCGTAATAACTAGACTCATCTCTCTCTCTCTCTCTCTCTCTCTAGGGCAGCAGCACATGCAAACTTGAGCACGTACAAACACCACCAACAGAGATAAATACACATTCATAGAGGCAATCAGACCTGCTATCTTCAGTATAACAAGAGGCAGGTCACAGATATATAAAAATCAATAGACCACAACATACACTTCCCTAAGGTCTAAAATTAAAATTTTCATATGAATCATCCTTCTTTGCAGTGACATGCTTGCTTGCTGCACACTACGAACGGAACCATCCAAGATCAAGCCTTTCAGGGTCATAAGAAGGCAGCTCCGGTGTCGGCTGACCTGATTCTGAGATCTTTGCGAAGCGACCTTTGATCCTTGGCCTCATCTCGGCGTACGCCTTCCTTGAAGCATACCTTATTTGCTTCTCGTACTTCCTCTTCTTCCTCTTCTCTTTGTACCTCATGACCTTCGCTTCTCTATCCATTGCAGGATCTCCTTGGCTAGGAGTCATGACTTCGCCGACCTCCTTAGAGTTCTCGCACGACGAAGCATCGATGAATGTGTTACCGGAGAATGCCATCTATAGAGGAAATTTAGAATGATCATCATGCCAACATAAATAAGCAAAGTTTGGTGTGCATATATATATATATATATATATATATATATATATATATATATATATATATATATATATATATATATATATATATATGTAGAGAGAGGAGGCACATGAAATTTGAGTGCACTTCTTAATTTCTGCCGATTATCCCTACGTTGCTCCAGATCCAACATAAATTTGTCAGCAATTAGCATGGAAGCACCACTGCTGCTATATCCTTAAAGTCACAGAACTATCAGCAACCATTTTCTACGAAAATTTTACTTGGAAGGGAAAATCTTCGCATCTTCCAGCAAGATTTGGCTAAATATATTTGTGGATATGAGAGAGACTTACAAAATTAATGAGCTAGTGGACTGGAAAAGGCATTAATTAGAATGAACGTCACGAATTTATTTCATGGTTGAGGGGACTAAACTTAAAGATAGCTTGATAATGACTAATAATGACTGTCACCACTCGATAACTTTTTTCGCCACTATAGATTAAGAGCAGCTTTCTGCATCTTTGCGATGAAACGATCAACCTAAAAGTGCCAATAAAAGTTTACAAGATCGAGTAAAACGTGACAGTAAAAGATTGAAAGATAATCTGCACTGAGTAAATTAAAATGGAAATATCCAATATACCCCGGATCGACAATGTATGTAATGTATTGAAGGGATCACGTGGAATCCCCATGACACATTAGATATTTTGTACAGGAATGTTTTAGGTCTCTACTTTAATTTTTTATTTTGAAAGATTACGATGTTATACATGTTTATAGACAATGTGTTATAAGAGCTAAATTAGGTTGCCAATATAGGGGGTGAGGTAGATGGGTCTGAAAAAGAGGTTTAGGGGAAATGCCTCTACTACTACTACTACCTCTTAAAAGGTTTCATTTTGTTTGGCAACTCTGCGGCTGTGGTTGGCCAAATCCTGTGAGGCAAGACAGTTGTTTTCTTCTCTTTTGCACAAGGGTAAGAGGAGTGTAGAGTTTGTTAACCCTTTATTCTTATAATTAAGTTGAGCTTTTGCTATCCAGCAGACCTCTAAATTTAGCTACCAAAACGCAGATAAAAGAAGTTCCCTTGAATAACACGGGAAGGAAGAAGGCTGGAATTAAAATCCCATTATACTCGAGTGCATGCATGGATGGATTCCATCAGAACAGTGATGAAATTAAGCTCAGAAATACTGATCTCAACTTTAAAAAAAAAAAGAGAATCTTCTAAAGAGAGTCAAAAAAAAGAAGAAGAGAAGAGAAGAGAAGAGAGCTAACACTGCACTCACCAAATTGGCGGTCGAGGCAGTGGGCATCATGCCGGAACTGTCCATCGAGGCTGGGATGGAGTCCGGTGGACCAGACCTATCCAGAGATACATTAAAGGTGAGCGGGTGACCGGGATGGCAGGAGGATTCCTGGGAAGTATCTATGTACTTGAACGACGTCGGCACGACGGGCTGCGCCTCACCCGTAGTCCTCGGGTCGCTGAACAGCCACGAGACCGGCTCGTCGTGGCCGAAGAATTGGAACTCGTGAAGCCCGTCAGGCTCCCGGCCGGACCCAAGAAACATTGGCATCGAGAGGTTGAGGTCAGTATGATGGGGGCATCCGCCGCCGGTGCGGTGGCATACGTTGCATGTGGCGGATGACGACATGGAGGCAGGAGACGGCGGCCTCCTGTAGCTGTGGGGGAGGCTGGGGGGGGTTATGGGTGGGGGATAGCGTCTTAGTTGTCTTTGTGGGCGCTGGGAGTCAAAATGGGGATGTGTGGTGTGGTGTGGAGTGATACTCCGATACGAGAAGTGGCTGCAGGAATTTCTTTCCGTCTGGATGTTTGGCAGCTTGTGATTGGCAGATATAGTTTTGCAGCCAGCTGACAATCAACTTAATTCGACTGCAGGAAGTTCCTACAGCTAGGGGTGCAGAAGATTTTTCTCCCATCCATTGGGGGCCGCGGGGAGGGGGGGAGAGCGAGAGGCCAATGAGAGGTAAGGAAGAGATTCGACCACAAGAGCGATCAATATTTTTTTTCTTTTCTTTTCTTGCGTGGAGGTTTGCTTGCCACCTTCTTATTCGTTATAATCCCCAATCTATCTTATTAATTTGGGAAAATAACCTGGATTTCCGAGGGCAGGATGGGAACTTTGCAGGATATCATGTCATGTGGGCATGTAAGATAATCAATCTGGTCCCTCCCCTCCCGGCTCCAGACAGCGAAAATGTAGACATTGTGCGATCATGTGGTGCACACGATGAAAGGTACTGTTTTGCATGCGAAACAAATGGCTGTCTACCACGTGGCAGATAAGGAGCGTACCCACTTTGGAAGGCAGTGTTTGAGGATGGTAGCTGATGGGATTCTGGTGGATAGGCTGTCGGACTGGTAAGTGGTAACTAGTCTTGATTCTTGAAGATGTGGTCACGTGGCACGCGGGGATCCATAGAAAAGAAAAGGGCAAGAAGAAGAGATCCAAGTAGGTAGGATAGACGTGAAGAGAGGAAACCTTAAAAGAGTATCCCTAAAGTTTAAAAAGCATCCGATTGTGGGTATATATAGAGATTAGAGACTTTTTTTTTTTTTTTTTGAGGATTATTGTCACGTTTCAAATTATTAATAATCTTTTGATGATGATTAAGGAGAAGTTGTCCAAACAACAACGGAATGAATTGATGAAGGTAAGAGAGAAGGTACGTGACGTTTGAAACGAGTGCCTCCGTGTAGAATTGGAAGGTCGTGTGGTTGTTGCGACAAAAGCTGCTAGGTACCTACTAATGCCTGCCATTCTTGTCCCGCATTACAGCCACACATCTATCTTGAAAGTGAATCTCGCACGATCGAAATGCTAGCAGCGATAAAGATGGTATTCGACGATAGAGCCAGCCCTAGCAACACCCCCCCCTCCCCTATGCACTTCTTTTAATTCCTCTTTAAAAAATAATCTTGCGGAAGAATTTAAGCAAGCATTCCAAAATGAATACAATGCGGCCACATAATGTTTGCAGATTGCCCATTTCGGAATTTATATTTGGAGAGGGAGAGAGGGGCATACATTGTCCAGCCCACTGTGAGGGTCATATCAAATAAATAAATCAATCGATATAGACTGCTAATAGTCAGAACTACTTCAGAAATGTCTCTTTTTTCCAGCGAAGTAGGTAAGGCATGATTTTTAACTGGAGTATATCATATGCATTCTCTTCCCGAATAGAAATTGAAGTTAAAGTATTCCTTTAATTAGGGTATTAGCTGTCATTTTTCTCAAAGAAAAGAAAAAAAAAATGATTCTATGTAAAACAAGAATAAAATAAAAAGCAATTTAATATTATTCACACATTTTCAAGTTACATAGGTGCTGCCTAATTGGGGTGGGAAAAATAATGTCACAGTGATTGATTCATCATAACCTGTAAATCTTAAATGCATGCCATTGTTAGATGTTTGCCTAGGAATAGGATCTCCTGAAAGTCTTGGAAAGAGAGAATCTCCTCTACGGGGGGTGTCGTGAATGAAGATAGATGTGTCTAGTTAGAGGCTTAGAGCTTCGCGTTAACGAGGCTAGACTTTCACTTGGGTGAAGGAATGATGAGTTGAATTAAATAGAGAACCGAAAGAAATATTTGTAGCCTATCTATCCGTCCAAAGGATTTAGTGTTCCATTCTTTCTTAACACTATAACAGAAGAAGGACTAAGGCAACAAGATAAAAGAAGATAAGACCGATATATGGAAGAACATTAGATAAAGAGTTAAAAGAGATAGAAGAAGAAGAAGAAGAAGAAGAAGAAGAAGAAGAAGAAATAGTAGTTTTCTCTCCTTCATACAACGCTCAACTTTATGTAAAAAAAACTTATTTTCCCACCTTGCAGCAATAATGAGGTGTATTTTTTTTTAATGCAAATCACCCTTAAAAATATGCAAACTGTGGGAGAAATATACTCATAAATTAAAATAAAAATAAAAATAAAAGACCTACTTGTTCAACTAAACACTATAAATTAAAATAGGCATTTTGATCTTTCAAAAATCCCATCCATTTATTTAAATGATCCGAACCGAACCGTACCATTTTTTTTTATTAATAGCCTTTAACAAAAATATGCAATTAATAATCTATTAGATAACCAAACTTATTAAATTATCAATATATCCTCAGAAATACCCATTAACATAGGTATAATTCTAAATTAGAAATATAAAACTTAGGAAGAAAATATTGGAAAAAAAATTATATGATGGTCAAAATACCTCTCTAAGTCCAGAAAGATAGCCAAGAAAGTCAGCCCGGATTCGACCACCAGCTTTAAGGTGAAGTGATTCAAAATGCATTGGGTGAAAGCACAATCGAAAAAAAAGTGTTCCAGACTCTAAAATGGCATTACAAAGAGGACAAACAGTAGGGCTTGTGAAGCCAAGATTTTTCCTGGTATGAAAGTCTGTCCAAATATATGCTAGAGAAAATTCTAACCTTGGAGGGAACTTAAATATTTCAGAACCAGGAGCAGTAGGGAGGTTTGACGCCGAAAAGAATAATGATGCTGTAGTAGGACTAGACCGTGTAAATCCCAGAGGAAGTGAATTTCCTACCAACGCTATCCCTGGCCGAGGAGCAGCTGAGCTTGCCTACAAGGGCTCGTATGTCAGCAAATTCCTTGTAGATCCCAAAATCCGCTCTCCTCGGCGGCTGAAAGAGAGAAGAAATCCCAGGAATGGAAGGGCAAGGGAGTGTTGACTACATCTAATACTAGACTAACTATGAACAACCAAATCTATCAAATGCACCTACCAACACGAACTATCCAAGCAGTTGACTACATGTTGCATGCCTTTCACGCATAGTTTTCAGACAAAAAAAAAAACTGTTATCTGCTTGTAGCAAAGCATTCGTATCATCCATCTTATTTCTGTTAGCACTCTAATCATATATGTGAATCCATGTATAGCACAACTAAGAGGATGGAAAGTGATACACCATAATAACTAAAAGCAACAGATGGAAATGATATAGTGACAACTGAAATATTAAAGGTATCAATTAAGCAATTATAGAATTTTATCAATAAAAAGGACTCGATGAACTAAAGGGTACCCGGTAGCATAAATAAACAATCTCATCTATTGTAGGATCAAATCACATAGACTCCATACAGTCCACTATACAGACTCTAAAATTTTGTCCGCTATCTTCTACCACTAGAGATATTAAAATCCGTAATTAGAGATATTAAAATCCATACTAAGGATAAGAAGGGAAATTTATTGCTGGATACCTGCACAGAATATTTACTATCAGGTAGAGATAAGAGCAAAAACATACTCCAACCATCTTCCCTGTTGGAGGTTGGTGTTGTTTGGTGCTCAACCACAGGATCCCTGAACAGGAGAAAATTTAAGGAACAGAGAAGGCAAGAAAACATACTAAATATGTGGATGGGTTCCACCATGCACTGGAAGCTTTTGTTCCTACTCCCATGCAGATATGCTTGCAGTATTGCCCTTTTAGATTGATGAGGGTAAAAGGGCTTTCTGGGTAAATGACCAACCATAACCCCAATCTTGAATTCCATCACTAATCATAGCCGAGTCTCTAACCCAAATGGAAAGTACATTTTTTGCATCATAATGGATGTTAACAAAATTCTAAACAAAAAAGGCTATTTATAAAATTTAATCTTTACTTGTCATTCAAGGATTAAATGACTTATCTACATAACATCTTTTGACCTAACTTTATTTAAGCAATGGACTGCAAAAACCATTCAACTCGACAATGCTCCAGTTTGATCCAAGAATCATAACCAACAATAGGATCGACACAAATGGTGCATCAAGTATAGAATATTATAATAATATAGACCTGAAAACCTAATGCGATATCTTGGTTTTAGATTATAGGTGCACCACCAATTGGTTGACAAATTTGAATTTTCCTTTGGCTTTGCCATCCCGATGTGCATTTGCAAGTCTTTTAGTGTAAGGATTGTCTACAATCACTTTTAATTCTTTACCAAAGAGACCACGATACATGCCTTTGGCATCCTGTATGCTGGTCATTCTCTCTCCTACATGGAGAGAGAACAACTTAAATATGTAAATAGTTTGAACTCACTATCAAAAATATTTTTTTATTAAAGTAATTGAAAATAAAATAAAGTATAATATTATTAAAATAGTCTGCACTCTAATCATATACATAAGGTGCAATTGCATTCCTCATGTCCGCCTGAGTGTCACTTCGTACTAATAGAATCAAATTTGACAAATGTTAATGCTTTGCAAAAGTCTAATTAACATGGGACATCCTTATGATATTAAAATACTATGATGTGACTCATGTATATGGATGCATGTAATAAAACTAATAATCTTCCCACACATGAAAATTATAGATATATCCCCTCAAGTTAACAGTTTCTCAAAACAAAACCGACATGTATATCTAAAGGAGGGAACCCATATAAAATTAACCACCAACCTTGTCACCGAATATCTCTAACTTGTCTACCTTCAAACCATCAGACCTATACTAAATAAAATATCTAGCATTGGTAAGGTGTTTAACCTTGATCTTGGTAGCTTTGATCCATGCACCTGGCCACTTGTCACAAAAGCTGATCCATATAAAAAGAAAAACCATCTTTTTTTTTTTCCTCCAATAAAAAAAAATTCTGCAATTTGTAAAAACGATATGCCAGCATGAAAAATTGGACAAGCACACACAATTAGGCAACCCATCGATCAGTCATCCTAATAATGAAATCAATCATAACATACCTATCTTTTCAACAAATCATAATATTTGCCAGTTTACTCAATTAGATCAACTTCTATATTCTTTCCTTACTCAAATTTGCAGCAGTGGTACCACCAACACATAAGTAAACTAACAAGTTAATATGCCATTCTAAATGTCCAGCAGATTCTGCAAAGTGATAGGAATGGAGGTCTAATAACTCCATACCAGTCTACGTATCAAAGGAGATGATGTCTTGCTGCGGGAGGAGAAGATTCACTGGATCAGAAGAATCCTAAGCCGAGCATTCGAACGGCATTTCTGGCATTTGAATGCTAACATCAGAGAGCAAGAAGGCCTTTGGAAGCGTTCAAACGGCCTTCTTGGTGTTCGAATGCCAGTCCGATTTACCTAGAAAAATTCCTGATACGTTTGAACGCCCGACAGACGTCAAGTTAATTAATAGGTTATTTTGATTAGGTTTTGACTATTTTCTTTCCTTAAGTGAATAGTTCGATTGAGAGACTATATATAAGTTGTTTTATGTGAGTTAGAGTAAGCAATAAGTGATTAGGGATTGTGATCTCTTTTTTTCACCATTATTCTGATGTGGTATTGCTTGATAAGATTCCGTTGGGTTGGAACCTATCAATTGGTATCAGTGTTTCTATGGCCGGTCGGAACCTATCAATTGGTATTAGTGTTTCTGTGGCCAGTTGACGAAACTTTGCTTTTCAACTTGTCGCAAGGTTAAGAAGGATGTCGAAAACATGGGCTACATTGACTAAGGACCATCTCGATGTATTGGAGTTACACTCTTCATTAGAAGCAGTTAGAGGATGGAGAGGCCATGCAAACAATGAATACAAATATGGAAGAGATAAAGGAGCAGATGCTTCATATCACGGAGATACTAGCCAGGATGGAAGGGAGATCGACAATCACTCCGACAAAGGGGGTTGAGAAAGACCATATTGAGGAAGTCCAGTCATGAATCACTCGTTTAGATTTTTCGAAGTTCTCGAGCGAAGATCCTATAAGTTGGATATCCAAGGCGGAGCAATTTTTTGCTTATCAAGGGACGTAACTAGCGGAGAAGGTTAGGCTTGTCGCCTTCCACTTGCAAGACGAGGCCTTGCAATGGTTTCAATGGTAAATGAACCTATTGTCAAATTGGTTGGAGTTCACTTGAGTGTTAACATCGAGGCTCGAACCATCAAAATAATAATAATTTCAATGAAGCCTTGAAGAAGCTGCAACAGATGGGGTCATCAGTGATTATTAGAACGACTTCGATAAATTGGCCTCGAGAGTTTATGGATGTCCAGAGTCGGTGCTGTTGGGTGCTTCATTGGAGGGCAATGGAAGAAGGTACAACTGGAAGCGAAACCTTTTGAGCCTCAAATAATAGCTAATGCCATGACTTACCACGGATGCACGGGAATCAATTTGTGAGGGGATGCAGATACATAGCAGACCGAGGCTTCTACCCATGCCAACCGTGAGGTTGAGTCAGACGCTACTTGTGGACAATAAGACCTTAGGGCAAATGCCAACAGGGGCTCAACCAGATGGTGCTATACAACCTACAACTCCGTCGAGCAATAATTTTCAGCATTTGACTTATGAGAAGATGCGGGAGTGATAGAAAAAGGACTTGTGCTTTAACTGTGACGAAAAGTTCGTCCATGGACACTAATGCAAAGGAGAACAATTATTCGTACTCATAGCTGATTTAGACTTTAATAAAACAATGAATGTGAAGACTTGTCATGCCGCAGAGGTTAGATTGGAGGACTATTTGAAACACCCAAACCTCCAAATACACGTGTAAACCGCGTGGGTAAATCCTTCCACGCGGTATATCACATGACCTGTCAGTACAAGGATTTCACAAGGCACACAACCACACAATTTCACCATAATTAACTCAACTAAAGGAGTCCGGATACAAGTTCCACAGGCCACAACAAGCCTTCCAAATATACATCCAAAATATTACTCTAAAGTCCCAAGAAGATACAACGTCAACATCATACCCTCGCAGGGGCTTAATACAACTACGTACGTACTAAAAAGAAAGAAAGCGGCTACTCCTCGCTACCCGCACCTGCGTCCCCTAGCTCTGAAATAATATGCCACGAGGGGTGAGCTTACAGCCCAGCGAGTAGGATTCATACAATCTAAAATAATGACAGCACAGGTGTATATCCAATGTATGCCCAAATTGCTAACGATAACGACATGCTTATTTAAAATGACTTACCACAATTTACAAGTCAATGCAGTTGATAGAGATTACCAATCACTATCTTGGAACATGCTAGTTTACCAAACATATTATGATCAGTTCACACAGATATAAAGTTTGAGACAATCTCTTATTCGTACACATCTCAATCATAGGTTTACATGTTATGCATAGCAATAAAATAGCAGTTTAGTCATCTCATGTCTACCAAAACAATAATCACATTTATCATCGCTCACCGAGCTATTCACCACACCAGGGTAAATACTCCTACAAAACAATCATCCATCATCACATACATCGAGGGGGGATATATACACATCTAGCGGTAATGTCACCTACACGTGTATGGCGACACTACATGTGACCGGTTGTCTGTGGCCATCAGACTCAGGACCCCGGTCGTAAGCCCATATCTCACTCTCTCTAAATCATCACCGCCCTCGGCGGGAGAATCAGGAGCCCACGGCTCATCAACAGACGCCCTAACCCTGCGTCGTCGGGTACCGCTAGAGTTATATCCCCGCCTCACAATCATATTCTTCTATCATTATAATCTAGTCCTAACTATGCAGTATAACTACCTGAATGCCACACAGGCTTCCCGACCTCAGGTGTAGGCCGCTAATAGTATAGACATATATGATACACTCTGCCCTTAACCCTGGGCTGAGTGAGTAGGGGTACTGCCTAGTCAGAATTCGACTACTAATGATAGGTGGAAGTGGTGCAGTGTTTATGCGTGTATAAAGCATGTTATAGTCATCATGATCATTACAGTCCATATCCACAGCAATCATACATCTATGCAACGGTATACCATACAGGACACATGTAAAGCATTATCATACACATTATCTTTCTCATGATACTATACTGAACAGATTATAAATAACTACATATGCAAAAGATATAACAGGGAGTACCAACTGCATGCATTAATACTGACATTTCCTACTGTATCATGCTATTCTAGATTTGTATAACTCTACTCGCCTGGGAGGTCTCCACGGTAAGGTAAAACTCGTCAGCTAGTCCGGGATCCCAAAATCTTCCTCACGCGGTGTCAATCCTATTAATTCACGCAAGTAAAGTCATTAGCGAACTACTAAAATTAACTATCTTATTAGCAATCAAGGGTATCCTAGGAATCTTATATTATCCCAAAATTAAGGATCAGGCTAATCAAATTAGGTGCAAATGGTAAACAGGGTTATAGGGTCCAAATGGACCCAAATGGGCTAGGCTAGAGGCAATAGGTAGGCTCAAACCTAACCTAATAGGCAAAGGGCCAAGGTGGGCTGCAATTGGGCTGCAGCCCACAAGTTTGGCCGAAGTGGGCTGGATCCAACCACAGCCCACCACAGGCTTGGTTGGTGGGCTGCGGTCTGCAGCCCACCCAACCCAAGCCTAGTGGGCTGGGGTCTGGACCGCAGCCCACCAAGGGGGCTCGGTGGGCTGCGTCTGACCGCAGCCCACCCAAGGGCTCGGTGGGCTGCGTCTGACCGCAGCCCACCAAGGGGAGGGGAAGGGCACGGGGGGTTTAACAAACCCCCCTCCCACCCACCTACCCTCCCTCGATATTCCCCAACCGAGGGAGGAGACGAAGGGGAGGTGGAGAGGCTGATGGGCTGCGGCGGCGCGGCACGAGGCCGGCGGCGCAGCGCGGAGACAGCGGCGGCACGGCACGAGGCCGGCGGCGCAGTGCGGGGACAGCGGCGACGCAGCGCAGAGGCGGCGGCGCAGCGCAGAGACAGCGGCGGCACGGCACGGCACGAGGCGGCGGCGCCGCGCAGAGACGGCGGCGGCAACGGTCCGGCACAGCACGAGGCCGAGGAGGGGAAGGAGAAAGGGAAGAAAAGAAGGGGGTTTACCGGAGGGGGGAGTCGGCGAGTCGGCGGCTGTCGACGGCTGTCGGCGACCACGAGGGAGGGAGAGAGAAGAAGAAGAGTGGCTGCGGTGAGGGGAGGAAGGGATAAGGGAGATGGGGGGAAGGGTGGCGTGCACGGCAAGGAAGGGAAGAGAAGAAGAAAAGGAAAGAGGGAGGGTGGCAGGCCGACGCACGTGCTCGGCACGTGCGTCGGTCAGGATTTTTTTTTTTTTTTTTTTTTTTTTTTTTTTTTTTTTTTTTTTTTTTTTTTTTTTTAATTTGGGGTGTTACAACTATCCCCAACAACAGGGAATTTCGCCCTCGAAATTACGCACCTGAGTCGATAAATAAATGAGGGTAGGTAGACTGAATCTCTTCCTCAGGCTCCCATGTAGCTTCCTCTACTCCATGATGCCGCCAAAGGACCTTGACCAGTGGTACGACTCTTCTTCGGAGCGTCTTCACGCATCTATCAATGATCCGTACTGGTTGCTCCTCATAGGACAAGTCCCGATTTAGCTGGATAGGTTCTTCCCTCAAAACATGTGACGGGTCATGTAGGTAC
Organism: Typha angustifolia; assembly: GCF_048772165.1. Taxonomy (NCBI): domain Eukaryota; kingdom Viridiplantae; phylum Streptophyta; class Magnoliopsida; order Poales; family Typhaceae; genus Typha; species Typha angustifolia. The sequence goes on along the minus strand of NC_133246.1, from coordinate 3,402,585 downwards.
TTCCTCAACACTGACACATGAAATACATTATGAATCTGTGATAGCTCTGATGGCAAATCCACCCGGTAAGCAACCGGTCCGATCCGTGCCAAGATCTCATAAGGGCCTATATAACGAGGGCTCAGCTTGCCCTTCTTCCCAAACCGAAATACCCCTTTCCATGGCGAGACCTTGAGGAAAACTTTGTCCCCGACTAGGAACTCTAGGTCTCGACGCCGACGGTCAGCATAACTCTTCTGTCGACTCTGGGCAACCTGTAAGTGTTCCCGTACCTTCCGCACTTTGTCCACAGTCTCCTGTATCAGCTCTGAGCTCTCTATCTTCCGTTCCCCCACTTCATCCCAACTGACAGGTGTCCGACATTTCCGTCCATATAACGCTTCATAGGGGGGCATCCCAATGCTGGAGTGATGACTATTATTATAGGCGAACTCAATTAGGGGAAGGTGTCGGTCCCAACTGAGTCCGAAGTCTGCAACTGAGGCACGTAGCATGTCCTCCAAGGTCTGAATCGTCCGCTCTGACTGACCGTCAGTCTGAGGATGATAGGCAGTGCTAAATTGCAATTTGGTACCCAGTGACTTAGCAAAATGATGCCACAGCCTAGAGGTGAACCTGGGGTCACGGTCAGAAGTAATGGAGACTGGTGCCCCATGGCGAGCAAAGATCTCATCCCGGAATAAAGTGGCTCGATGATCCATAGAATCAGTGGTACTGACTGGGAGGAAGTGAGCTGACTTCGTCAATCGATCCACAATCACCCATATAGAGTCCTTTTTCTTCAAGGTCTTCGGCAGACCCACCACAAAGTCCATGGTGATATGCTCCCATTTCCACTCAGGAATAGGTAATGGCCTGAGTGTCCCAGCCGGCCTCTGATGTTCAATTTTGACCTGCTGACAAATCAAGCATCGAGCTACAAACTCTGCAATACTCTTCTTCAATCCTGGCCACCAAAAGTATCTACGAACATCATGGTACATCTTCGTCTCCCCAGGGTGCACACTGTAAGATGTCTGGTGGGCTTCCTCTAAAATCTCCCGACGGAGTCCGCCCACGTCAGGTACACAGAATCTATCTCCAAACTTCAGGGTTCCCAATCCATCAAGGCAAAAACCCTTTTTACCTGAGTCTCGAACCTGCTGGAGGACTTGCAGTAAATAGGGGTCTTCTGCCTGTGCAACTCTGATCCTCTCCGCTAGAGTCGGCCTCACGGTTAACTGGGCCAGCAGTCCAGTACCCACATCTTTGGCTATGATGTGCACGTCCATCTTCTGCAGTTCTCGAAGGATGTCCTGCTGCTGCGTAATCAAACTAGCCAAGTTCCCCATCGACTTTCTGCTCAAGGCATCTGCCACTACATTTGCCTTCCCAGGGTGGTAGTTAATAGTGCAGTCATAATCATTCACCAGCTCAAGCCACCTGCGCTGTCTCATGTTCAGCTCCCTCTGGGTGAATAGGTACTTCAAACTCTTGTGGTCAGTGAAGATCTCGCACTTCTCCCCGTAAAGATAATGCCTCCAAATCTTCAGGGCGAACACTACCGCTGCTAGCTCCAAGTCGTGGGTAGGGTAGTTCCGCTCATGGTTCTTGAGCTGCCTGGATGCATAAGCGACAACTCCGCCCTCCTGCATGAGCACACAACCCAAGCCTGAGTATGAAGCATCACAGTAGACCTGGTAGCCTCCTCCACTGCGAGGAACTACAAGGACGGGTGCAGATGTAAGTCTCTTCTTCAGCTCTTGGAAGCTCTCCTCACAATCAGCCGTCCATTCAAAACACTGGTCCTTCCGGGTTAGCTTAGTGAGGGGACTGGCAATTTTCGAAAATCCTCCCACAAAGCGCCGATAATACCCGGCCAAACCCAAGAAACTACGGACCTCCGAGACGGTACTCGGTTGCCTCCAATTGAGAACGGCAGTGATCTTGGATTGATCAACCCGGATGCCCTCTCCTGAGACCACATGCCCAAGGAACACCACCTCCTCCAGCCAAAAATCACACTTGGAGAACTTAGCAAATAACTTTTCTCTCCTTAGCATCTGTAGTACCAAACGAAGGTGCTCTTCATGCTCCCGCTCTGAGGCAGAGTAAATCAAGATGTCATCAATGAACACCACCACGAACCGATCCAAGAAAGGGCGGAAGACTCGGTTCATCAAGTCCATAAAGATAGCTGGTGCATTGGTCAAGCCGAAAGGCATAACCAAAAACTCATACAACCCGTACCGGGTACGGAAAGCGGTTTTTGGGACGTCCGCTTCCCTAATCCTCAGCTGATGATACCCCGATCTCAGATCGATCTTCGAGAAGACGCGCGCTCCACGCAATTGATCAAACAAGTCCTCAATGCGAGGCAATGGGTACTTGTTCTTCACAGTCAGCTGGTTCAGTTGCCGATAATCAATGCAAAGGCGGAGGGTACCATCCTTCTTCTTCACAAACAAGACTGGAGCGCCCCAAGGAGATGAGCTAGGCCGGATAAGTCCCCTACTCAGGAGGTCATCAATCTGCTCTCTCAGCTCTTCCATCTCCTTCGGAGCCATACGGTAGGGTGCCTTGGAGACTGGTCCCGCCCCCGGGATCAGGTCAATGATGAACTCAACTCCTCTGTCTGGGGGAAGCCCTAGAATGTCCTCGGGGAAAACATCTGGGAACTCCTGCACCACTGGTAAGTCAGTCAGGGTTTGGGTCCCAGCTGACTCGATAGACATGATTGCCACCAACTGTGATCGGTCCACCTGTCGATCCTTACACAATCGACACTCAATGCCATCATTAAGCTGTAAGATGACCTCCTTGCTGTAGCAGTTGATACTGGCATGGTAGGCGGCTAACCAATCCATCCCCAGGATTAGGTCAAAGTCCTGCATCTCGAGGGGTAGGAGGTCCGCCTTAAAGTCCCACTCGCCAAAAGTCAAGGTGCAAGAGCGATAAACATGGCGGACTTCCAGGAAATCTCCAAGTGGGGTGGCTATGACTAAGGGCTCCACAAGAGGTCCCGGCGCCACATCCGCATTTTCCAGGAAAGACGTAGAAATAAAGGAATGGGTGGCCCCGGGGTCAAATAAAATCCTAGCGGTGTGTGCAAATAAAGTCATAGTACCTGCCATTACGTATATAAGCCTTAACTAAAAATAGGAAACACATTTTTCACAATATGTAAATTGCATATGGTTAGGAAGGAGGATCTAATATTATTTATGAATAGGACATACGCAAAACTTAAAACATGCTTAATTTACTCGGTTACCTGTGGCCACGTCATTGGATGCTTCGGCATCCCGCAGGGTCATAGCAAAGACCCGGCCGGTACGTCCGCCCCGCCCTCTGCTAGGAGGTCCCGATCGCGCGCCCCCACGACCCCTACTTGCGGCAGTACTGGCTCCCGATGCTCCAGATATAACAGGCGGGATAGGAGTGGCTGGCGCTCTGCCCAACAGGGGACACTGCGTGCGGATATGCCCGGACTCTCCACACTGGAAGCAGGTAACTCGAGCCCCGAGGCAGTCACGAGATATGTGACCCCTCTTGCCGCAAGCAAAACAAACCCGACCCTCAGGGGTAGACGGCCGTGCAAAACCACCACTGCCCGCACTGCTCAAGACTGCTGCCGACCTCCCGCCACCAACTGAAGGTCGGGCCCTACTCGGCCCGCCTGAACCCTGAGGGCTGGGTCTACTCGGGGTAGCACTAGATCCCGCGCCACCCGCATAAGGGTGACACCTCGGTCGTGGGAAGGTCCCACCAGAATGGCCTCCACGTGGACGCCCATCAAAGCGGCCCGTACGACCCGCTGCCCGCTCCTGATGCTGTGAGCGCTCCTCAAGTAAGTCCCTCTCCGCTATCCCCGCATTCTCTACCAGTTCTGCATATGTCAGGTTCTTCACCATGTTCACCTGCTTGCGGATCTCGATTCGGAGGCCCATCTTGAACTGGTCAGCCCTAGCAGTATCATCCGGTATAACTCTAGGGCAGAAGCGGGACAAGGCATTGAATCTGTCCTCGTACTGAGCCACTGTCATATCCCCCTGCCTCAACTGGGTAAACTCCCTCGTCAGCTCGAAACGCAGGGATGCAGGGAAATATTTCTGGTCGAAGGAGTCCGAAAATGCCCTCCAAGTGATGTACTCCCCAGCAAGGCGATCTGGCATCAGGCGTTCTGTGGCTCTCCACCACTCTTCCGCCTCCCCACGGAGAAGGAAGGTGGCAAAGGTCACCTGACGACTCTCCGGGCACTCAAACGCAGTCAGGATCTTCCGTACATCCACCATCCACCTATTTGCCTCCATGGGGTCTGTCGTGCCGCTGAACAAAGGGGGGCTAAGCTGCATGAACCGGTTCAGCGACCAGGCGGACCCACCTCCAGTCTGCTCAGCCGGAGTAAAATGACCTAGCGGCTCCCTCGGTATGTGCATCCCAGACATGGCTGCCGTGCGCTCTCGCACTAACTCCTCGATGAGCCTCTCTTGCTGTCTGACAAGCTGTCCCAGAGCCTCAATGCTAGCTGAAGCACCGACTGCTGGTTCGTCGACAGGGGCTGGAGCCCGTCCACGACCAGTCGCACGAACAGACCGAGCACGTCTAGGCGGCATTCCTGCTAAGTTCAAAGCAGTTTAGCTCTTAATTCACAAGTATAGCGCAAGTCGTGAGTGACTATATTATTCATTACTCCTAAGTATTCCTTATTATTATTCATTTCCTATGTATTTGGATGATATATAGGAAGACTTGCCGGATTTATGGTGAACCATAGCTCTGATACCAAGTTGAAACACCCAAACCTCCAAATACACGTGTAAACCGCGTGGGTAAATCCTTCCACGCGGTATATCACATGACCTGTCAGTACAAGGATTTCACAAGGCACACAACCACACAATTTCACCATAATTAACTCAACTAAAGGAGTCCGGATACAAGTTCCACAGGCCACAACAAGCCTTCCAAATATACATCCAAAATATTACTCTAAAGTCCCAAGAAGATACAACGTCAACATCATACCCTCGCAGGGGCTTAATACAACTACGTACGTACTAAAAAGAAAGAAAGCGGCTACTCCTCGCTACCCGCACCTGCGTCCCCTAGCTCTGAAATAATATGCCACGAGGGGTGAGCTTACAGCCCAGCGAGTAGGATTCATACAATCTAAAATAATGACAGCACAGGTGTATATCCAATGTATGCCCAAATTGCTAACGATAACGACATGCTTATTTAAAATGACTTACCACAATTTACAAGTCAATGCAGTTGATAGAGATTACCAATCACTATCTTGGAACATGCTAGTTTACCAAACATATTATGATCAGTTCACACAGATATAAAGTTTGAGACAATCTCTTATTCGTACACATCTCAATCATAGGTTTACATGTTATGCATAGCAATAAAATAGCAGTTTAGTCATCTCATGTCTACCAAAACAATAATCACATTTATCATCGCTCACCGAGCTATTCACCACACCAGGGTAAATACTCCTACAAAACAATCATCCATCATCACATACATCGAGGGGGGATATATACACATCTAGCGGTAATGTCACCTACACGTGTATGGCGACACTACATGTGACCGGTTGTCTGTGGCCATCAGACTCAGGACCCCGGTCGTAAGCCCATATCTCACTCTCTCTAAATCATCACCGCCCTCGGCGGGAGAATCAGGAGCCCACGGCTCATCAACAGACGCCCTAACCCTGCGTCGTCGGGTACCGCTAGAGTTATATCCCCGCCTCACAATCATATTCTTCTATCATTATAATCTAGTCCTAACTATGCAGTATAACTACCTGAATGCCACACAGGCTTCCCGACCTCAGGTGTAGGCCGCTAATAGTATAGACATATATGATACACTCTGCCCTTAACCCTGGGCTGAGTGAGTAGGGGTACTGCCTAGTCAGAATTCGACTACTAATGATAGGTGGAAGTGGTGCAGTGTTTATGCGTGTATAAAGCATGTTATAGTCATCATGATCATTACAGTCCATATCCACAGCAATCATACATCTATGCAACGGTATACCATACAGGACACATGTAAAGCATTATCATACACATTATCTTTCTCATGATACTATACTGAACAGATTATAAATAACTACATATGCAAAAGATATAACAGGGAGTACCAACTGCATGCATTAATACTGACATTTCCTACTGTATCATGCTATTCTAGATTTGTATAACTCTACTCGCCTGGGAGGTCTCCACGGTAAGGTAAAACTCGTCAGCTAGTCCGGGATCCCAAAATCTTCCTCACGCGGTGTCAATCCTATTAATTCACGCAAGTAAAGTCATTAGCGAACTACTAAAATTAACTATCTTATTAGCAATCAAGGGTATCCTAGGAATCTTATATTATCCCAAAATTAAGGATCAGGCTAATCAAATTAGGTGCAAATGGTAAACAGGGTTATAGGGTCCAAATGGACCCAAATGGGCTAGGCTAGAGGCAATAGGTAGGCTCAAACCTAACCTAATAGGCAAAGGGCCAAGGTGGGCTGCAATTGGGCTGCAGCCCACAAGTTTGGCCGAAGTGGGCTGGATCCAACCACAGCCCACCACAGGCTTGGTTGGTGGGCTGCGGTCTGCAGCCCACCCAACCCAAGCCTAGTGGGCTGGGGTCTGGACCGCAGCCCACCAAGGGGGCTCGGTGGGCTGCGTCTGACCGCAGCCCACCCAAGGGCTCGGTGGGCTGCGTCTGACCGCAGCCCACCAAGGGGAGGGGAAGGGCACGGGGGGTTTAACAAACCCCCCTCCCACCCACCTACCCTCCCTCGATATTCCCCAACCGAGGGAGGAGACGAAGGGGAGGTGGAGAGGCTGATGGGCTGCGGCGGCGCGGCACGAGGCCGGCGGCGCAGCGCGGAGACAGCGGCGGCACGGCACGAGGCCGGCGGCGCAGTGCGGGGACAGCGGCGACGCAGCGCAGAGGCGGCGGCGCAGCGCAGAGACAGCGGCGGCACGGCACGGCACGAGGCGGCGGCGCCGCGCAGAGACGGCGGCGGCAACGGTCCGGCACAGCACGAGGCCGAGGAGGGGAAGGAGAAAGGGAAGAAAAGAAGGGGGTTTACCGGAGGGGGGAGTCGGCGAGTCGGCGGCTGTCGACGGCTGTCGGCGACCACGAGGGAGGGAGAGAGAAGAAGAAGAGTGGCTGCGGTGAGGGGAGGAAGGGATAAGGGAGATGGGGGGAAGGGTGGCGTGCACGGCAAGGAAGGGAAGAGAAGAAGAAAAGGAAAGAGGGAGGGTGGCAGGCCGACGCACGTGCTCGGCACGTGCGTCGGTCAGGATTTTTTTTTTTTTTTTTTTTTTTTTTTTTTTTTTTTTTTTTTTTTTTTTTTTTTTTAATTTGGGGTGTTACACTATTGCTTCCTTCTCGATATGTATCGCTTATTAGGATTACAAGGCTTCAATATCGTCTTGGGGGTGCAGTGGTTACATAGTTTAGAAACTATTGTCTTTAACTGTAAAAATTTAATAATAGAGTTTCAGACGGTGGGGAAGAAGTATCGATTGCAAAAGGATGTAGGGGCAGGCTTTCAAATAGGACAAATGGACTTGCTGCAATGGATGATGAAGCGAGGGCATTCTTGATGATGAGGATGGAGACGACTCCAATCAAGCCACTACCAGTTGAGCGAAACCTATGAGATCCGGGTCAGATATTCGAACTTATGCAGTGCCACCAATAGAGGGGAAGAATTGTAATTGGAGGATGCTGCGTGAAAAGATTTTGAGGAGCTAAAGCTGCAATTTCTACATCTAAACCTTAAGAACATGGTTTGTTTTTAAGGGGAGGAGAGTAATAGAAATGGAGGTCTAACCACTCCATTCTAGTTTACAAAACAAAGGAGACGACATCTGGCCTTGGAAGGAGAAGATTCATTAGATCGGAAAAATTCTGAGCCGAGCATTCGAATGGTCTTTCTAGCATTCAAACGACAGTCCAATTTGCCTGGCAAGTTAAATAATAGGTTATTTTGATTAGGTTTTAGCTATTTCTTTCCTTAAGTGATTAATCCGATTGAGAGACTAAATAGAGGTTGCTTTATGTGAGTTAGGATAAGCAATAAAAGTATTTTCTTCTCTTTTCTCTTCTCTCTCAAGTCCAGTCAGGGGCTAAGGTTTGTGATCTCTTCTTTTCATCATTATTCTACTGTGGTATTACTTGATAGGGTTCCGTTGGGTCGGAACCTATCATAAAGTTTGCAAGATATAATCATCACCTAGAAGTCGCTGAAGGGGGCAAAATGAAAGGCATTTTCGGGTCTTTACCAAACTGTTTGCATGGTCTCGCGGTGCATTTGTATGGTTTGGAGAGGCTTACTTGTCTTAGTTTAGCTGCTTAAATGATTGGTTTGAGTCCCCCACTCAGCAGAGGGACTCCGTCCATATGTGAATGAGTCAAATTACTTATCCATTGGTCTATTAGAGAACTATCTCTCCAGGGATTTGTTATAATACTGAACAATCTCTGTGAAAGTTCACCTAGCATTTACTAAAATTAGTCAAAGACAGCTGAGAATGCTTTCCTGCAAAGTTTACCAAAACTTTTGGTAAGTCAACTATCGGACAATTATTTCCTGAAGATCAACTGAAACAAAGAGTATAGATGTTAAAATTCCAGATATCCCTAATAAATGAACTCACTTTGTTTCTGGATTAGCCTCATGATGGCACAAAGATCAGCATGTTAACCGACCTTCTCCATAACTCTCCTTCAGATTCTTCAACACTTGCCGGATATAATCCTCACCTTGGTTGGAATATTTTAAACAAATAAGCCTTTGGACAACCTGGTATACCGATTGAATTGAATGATATTCTTCACAGTTGACATCCATCCTCTTCACTTCCTGGTCAAAAGAAAGACAGGAGATGCAGTATATTACTGTGCTTTCGACCTATGCCACATAAAAAGCAAGATCTTTGTTACGCTCGGTCATTTCAAATGTTACAGAAACATTCTCACTAAAGGCAAAGATAGTTGCAGACGCATTCTGCTGCATTTCGATTAGAAACAAGTTACTCAGATGTCGCTTCGTGTTCACACCCTTTTCCCGACAAAAGTTGTTGACAAATTGAACAATAAACTGTTCTGATAAAAGGAATTGGCTTAATACCTCTTCTGTGATCCTTGAAGTAATGCTTCTTGCTGTCTCCACCACTGAGCTTGGTAGACCAGCAACTCCAGCTAATAGAAGGCCATAGTGTGGAATCCGTCGTGGACCATCCTTAAGACGGAACTGATATAGAATAGCTAGAACAAATGTCATCATGAAAATATTGTGGCAATGATTCCTGATGCATTTAGTTAAAAGAACCACCTTAAAATCCAAGCGATTGTTCCTCAAGTCAACTTCAAAGTGGAGTATCTTCACATTTGGATAGATGGTCGCAAGTTCAGATAGACCTTCCATATGAGTAGCAAAAACAGTATAACTGGTGAAAGGAAAAGGAGAGAAGGAAGTTTTAAAGGATAAGTTCATGTGAATAAAGCCAACAACTACATGCACAAATGGCAGGAAATTGATAATACTGAAAATGGAATGTTATGAAAGCAGGACATATACAGAACTGATGAACTGTGCTTATCTTCTGTCAAACTGGGTAGATAAATCATAACTTTCTGTCAAACTGGCTAAACAATACTACATAGCAGCAAAAAGAAGAATCAATCTTCTACAGTATTCTAAGAAGTGCTTTATAAATCATAACCTCCTTTCTTTTAGATCAGAATCCAATAATACTTCTAGAGATACTTAATAATTAACAATAAGTATAGGTATTACGCTTCGAAAGACAGCAGATGCTCGCAACAGCTCCATGCAATTGCAAACCCATCAGAGGAAGAAGTAGCCCTTCCAAGTTCGTCCATTACAACAAGGCTCCTAATTTGAAAGAACATCAGATGAAAAATAGTGGAAAGAACTAGTAAACACTAAGCGAATCGAGACTGTAGATCTGATACTTGGGAGAAACGTTTTGCATTAGGAAAGCTGTTTCTTTCATCTCCGTCATAAACTGCAAAATGTTTTAATGCTGGTAAGTAGATATTTCATGCCCATTCTGCAGTTTCACTCAGAATACTCAGAAAGTGTGTTAAACAACTAGTAAAACAAACCAAAGGATTTATGTGGGAGAAAACAATGATAGCAACAATAGAAATTATTAGCAGCAGCTTCTTCGAGAATAGAGCATTTTGCCGAATATGGTCTGTAGAAAGTAACTCATTTTCACATTTGTTTGAAGTGTATTCAGTTAGTAAATCAATTGTTACTTCCGTTAACAGAATGATTTTAATATCTACTCCAGAAATATCAACTTTGGAAAGTAACTCACCCATTGAAAGTTCTTATTTACATTTTTCAGAGTTTGCTATTTATTATTCTCTGGAAGAATGAAAACATCATAATGTTCCTCAAATCTAATACCTTTTAGTAAGATGTTTGCGAGCACAGGTTTATTCTTGTCATGCCTAATCTAGTTTACAATCAACAAATAACCAAATAAATAAATACATAATGTACTACCAGACTAGAAGTTTTACAGCTCTGCAAGTACGTCAAATACGATAAGCATGAAAAAGAATCCAATGAAGAGATTCTTATGCATAACAATTTATAAAATGTCATATATAAGTAATACTTGGCTTGTCAATTGAAAATAAATCAGACATTTTACATCTTGAAAGAATTCATTGGACTCATAGTTCCGTATTTGATTAAGATTTAAGAAGATTAGTTATTCATTCATTTTAAACTTTCAGATATAGCAAGGCCATTTACTAGAGAACCAATATGATTTTTAACTTCCATACAGTGCTAGAGTTGTTTTCAACATTGTCTCCAGTCCCTATCCGAGTGAATATTCGATCGACAACTCTGAGAGATGCAAAACGAGCAGGAACATAACAACCAATTTGAGCAAGAATGACTATCAGACAAATTTGCTGAAGATAAGTGCTTTTCCCACTCCTGAAAAATAGACACAATTAGATTGAGAGCTAGAAATGCACTAGTTGGAAGTAACGGATACTGAAACAGTTTAGAAGCAACATGAAGGCACTCTCACATGTTTGGGCCCATGACAATCACCATATTAGATGCTTCAGAAAGAAAGAGATTGTTAGGCTGCATTAAAAGTAGGATTATCTCCTAGGATGTAAACAAACATGGTACCAGTATAACAAGATTTTAAGTGAAGGTAAAGTAACTATATAAATCAGTGAATAGAACCACATACAACAAAATCAGTGTGCAAGCTTTCTAAAATAGGGTGCCTTCCAGCATCAATTGCCATTGGACCATTCTCTGATCAGTTGAACTTAGTTAGACAGTTCACTTCACCACATCAAAGTATCCAGGAAAAGAAAGAAAAGAAGTTACCAGTGAACTCTGGTCTCGTATAATGGTCAACAGGCTTAGAAGATATAGTATGTGCAAATGAATTCACAATCATGTCGAGAAGACATAGGACCTCTGCAAGAAGTGTTAGTATTGAGATATCTTCCCTTATCACATCAATTAACCCTGCAAAAATAATGGTTAGATGAAGGTAAAGATTTTTGGCAAGAAAATTTAACTCTCAATTGTTTGAGCATGAGCTTAGTGAGTCATCCCTAATGACAGAAATATGGAAAGTGATACAAAAGGGAAGTCCTCATGAAAAAAAAAAAAAGAATTAATAGTTCGAACAAATCAGGTTAAAAAATGATTCAGGATATACTACGGTAGTACAGTACTTCCTAAGCATGCAATGGAAAATAGTAAGTGGAAGTTACAACATTTAGCATTTCATAAGATATACAAGAAAATGATTCAGGATGTGACAAAACATGCCCATGCTGGACCTCAACGAGATTATATGACATGCCAATATAACATTTTAATGTACGCAAGAAGAAAGATTTGCAGCTGCACCATTTCAAGTGTCCACATCTAAATAGTCATCCAATTTACAAGAACGCTTTCACATGACTAACCAAAGGATAACTTGAAATTGCATGCTCACATGGATCAAACTATTAGTAAAAAATTATTTGATCTACTAAAGATATCCAACAAGTTTGAGACCAAAACAATAATTCAAAACTGTTCTTAAAGAATATTTTATCTCACAAGTAGAATCAGCAAAGTACAGATTATATAAGAAAAGAAAAAGAAATTGAAATTAAGGTGTTGCTAGTAGTGCACAACCTTCCAAGCAAAACTCTGTACGAAGAAAGCATTCAGCAGCAGCAGACTTGTTTCTAACATTCAGCTGCAATGATATGAAAATATGAATATTTATATATGTAAGAACTATAGGTACAAGACTGCATAACTGCATAAACAAATGAAGGTTCCTACAACTGTATGGCACCTTTCTACCATATTTGATATAGTAAGAATCATAAGTGGCATAACTCTAGATAACCATAGTAACAGTCTAATATATAATTGCTCCGAAGGTATTGAAATTCATCATTATTTTTGCACTATATTCAACTAAATCTTGAATGTTCCCTAAATCTAAATATAGGTTAAATAGACAAGATCTGATTCTGAATTGTCAAAAAAATGAGATTAAGTGAGATGAATCAGAAATTTTTGATGAAAGTTCAAAAGGCTGAAGGAGACTTAATATTAAATTATTAGCTTCACATTTTGTCTTAATTGTCCATTTTACAAAATGGTTAAAAAAATAAAATAAAAGAATGCCAGAAGAGTGAAACATTGAATTTTAGAGCCAATATATATATAAAAAGGAGAATTATGGAGTTAGATAAATAACAATGAAACCAAATGTATGAATCAGAAATTTTTGGAATAAGTGACCAAAAATTAGGATGTGAAATGACTGCATCTGAAAGTGAATTTGCTTTTGTTTCAGAGAGATTGACTACATAAGCTATCTACTTAGACCTGTAGTAAATAGGAGTGCTTGATTATGAAATCAAGCACAGAATTAGAGAATTGTAGCTAAAATGGAGAGATGCGAAGTGCCTCCAGCATCTAGCATATGTCGCGTTACTGTCACATATCCCTTGAGCTGAAAGGAAAAATTTATAGTAGGTCTAGAAGACCAACGAAGAACCAACTTCACAATAAGAAACTTGAAAACAAAACCCAACAGTGGTTCTATATGCTAAATCTAGTCAATTAATGAGTTTTTGACCAAAGTGTTGCTATAGTAAAAAAAAATTTCCAATATATAATATTGTTCAAACTATTTTCCAAACTAGTGCAACAATAAAATTGCTCTCTTAGACAGCGATTCTTAGTAAATTAATTAGTTTTCCAATACTCTAAAATATAAAAAAAAAGTTTAGATTATCGTAACTTTGCGCTGGGTTATCCATTTTAGTCATAAAAACGCTTTCAAATTTGCATATAAATTATATATAAATCGCTTTCTCTAAAAGCGTTTTATATAGAAACAATGGTGAAAAAAGTTCGTTGTCTAAGATAATAAATAACAGTGTTTTAGTGCTTTTAATAGTTAATTAATTCATTAAAAATCGCTGTCTAAGACAACGATTTCACTGTTGTACTAATTTAAGAAATAGTTTAACTAATGATGTAGTTTGGAAAATAATTTACACTGTAGCAGTAGTTTGGTCAAAAACTCATCAATTAATAGTGGATGGTAACCATTGGAAGTTCAACATATGGACTTCTATGTACTCCTCTCTTGCCAACCAATCTTGTATATTCATTATGAAGCCTTTCCTACCATATTTGCATGGGGCAAGAAGTTAGACAGTCGTGGAGAAACCAACCATGTTACAGGCTTACACAACGTATCATAGGGGTGGAGAGGCTCGGTAGGGTTTCATTCTGACTGAGCAAAAGACATCAATTTTTAGAAGGTTGATGTTAGGTTAGTAATTGGCCCTACAAGTATGTACGTAGCCTTCTAGAGTCAAGATGCTTCCTAGACATCTTACCAAACACACCATTTAGATGTAAATAATAGGGAAAGATAAAAGATGATTAAGAGTATTAAGAAATCTTACATACTTGAAAATGAAATCTTAGGGAAAAGTCATAGACTACAAATGGCATTTGACGCATGCCAATAGGAGGAAAGACAATGAGGTATATGGATCCACCATGAGGGAAAGAAAAGGTAGTGCATCCATGAAAACCTTTTCCCACCTCATGCATTAGCAATGTTATATTGGTTGCACCAGTAAATATTTAACAGTCTTGAATCTGAAAGGAGATTATGATTCATGAATAATTAAAGTTCATCGAAAAACAATTCGTTGTGCATGTTATCAAGAAGATTCTCAAGGAGTCCCATGTTAAGAATGGTAGGATCAATTCTTAAATGACCCTCTTAAGGTTGATGATCATGGATGCTATAAAGGCATAGACAAGGTTCCTTCTTATCTGATTTGTTAGGAAACTATCTAAAATAGCGCAAATATCTATATCACTCATCTCCCTATTAAACATTTTCACTAAAAAATGCTTCCTTCAATAATTTTAGCTGCACCAGTGAGTTCATGCACACGTATCACAACCATGGATGGCCATGCCAACGACGTACTGGCACGTGGCACGAGAGGTGCCGCACGGCACCACTCCTAAATAGTTCCGCCGCTCGCCATTGACCTCGTCGTCGAGCTACCTGTTGCTGATCGCCGTCGTCAATCGCCATCGCCTTCGCGATCGAGAGAGAGATCGATATATCTATATATCGATTTCTCTCTCTCTCAAGATCTCTCTTCCTCCTCCCTCGGGTTAGGACAACCAACGCGAGTTTGAGTGACGGTGACGACAATGGCGAAGGCGAGCGGCGATTGGCGATGGCAACAAGGCGAAGGCGAAGGTGAGTATCCCATTTTTTCTCTATTCTTACGGCACGGCCGACAAATGCCGCGGCATGTGTGGTGCTGTGCCGGTCGGTGGTCAGCATGGTTCGTGTCTATGGCACAGCCATCGTTGATCACAACATGAAGTAAAGGCAAAAAAATGTTCAGCTAATAGTATAAAATTATAAATTTGCACCAGCACATATTAAAAGTATTAGAACTAAAATGCAGTCATGGATATCTCAAGTGGATAAAGTAATAATCAATAATCATAATAACACTAAATAAAGATAAGGAAAAAAGCAGAAGTAAATATACTTACGGAAGCAAGTTCAAAACTTGAGCAGTGTACATTCTTCCCATGTTTCATGACCTAAATGCCGCAGCATTCCACAACTATTGACATGACTCCCACAGATAATCAAGAATACATCATATAAAGAAGAAAATTTATAAACCTGAATAAATCTATCAGGCAGCTTTCCACTTATATCCTTCTGCGGAATACTGAAATAAAATCCTTGCCTACTGTTGTAAGGAATCTTCAAATTTGGCATCTTAAATTCCTCTCTGTACTTGTTTGCAAGGTTATGTATCGCTGTAATCACAAAATGATGAGCATTGTGGATTATGCATTGACCACAATTACAAATAGTTAAGCACCTTCACTTGTATCACAGAAAGACCGCCGTGCAATATCAAGAAGACCATCTATTCCAGCTTTAATAGCAAAACACTGTTGCGTGCAAGCAGCAAAAGGTGCCCTTGAATGTACCACGTCTTCATCGATTACATCCCCGATTCTGGGAGAAAACAAATATGAAACTTAAGAGATGTACTAAACAATGACAATGTCAAATTGCCAATACAAAATAAGAAGTGCCAACATTTTTATAACCACTAATGTCAAATAGTAGGCAATTGATACGGAAGCCATGTGAAGGAATCTAAACACCAATATAACATTTTTCAACTTCTTCAGTAAGACATCTTAAGTAACATAAGAGAATAAAACCTTATTTTGGTCATTACATTAAGGTAAAAGTAACAAGAGATTCTTATGAAGAATCCTACTCAAATCCTTCAACATTGAGACATAATAGTAACCGAAAAAATCCAAAGCATCCAAAAGATCATAAGCCCGCACATAACAGCTAACAACAGTTGTCATGAACAAGCAATTCCAATATGCATACACAAAATAGGTATAGAAAGATATCACCATTTAACAAAAAAGAACCGATAAATGCACATGCTTATTCTAGAACAACATAGAGTTGATATAGAGTTACTATGGTGAGAAATCAAAAATGAAAAGAAGTGGCCATTATTCAATTCCGTTCAAGAAATGATAGAATTTATATATATTACTATGTAGCATATGCATTAGTTGATAATCTTCTTATGCATATTCTTCTGGTTTCTCAAATCAAATTTTCCATTAAGAACTGTGGTTTTGTACCCATATAATCAGTTTCTAGCTATACATGTAACTCGTCAGAAAACTTAAGATGTTAAATACTGTCAAAGAGAAAATTATAGACCTCCCATAGCATGTAATAGATTTTTGAGCAATAGTAATTGTACCTGGCTTTCCTTGACGTCTTATGGAAAATTTTGGGTGTATCTACATCTAATATGGCAGTGCTTTTATCGGTTTCCATTTGACTGCTTTAATTATCCATAGAGTTACCTTTGCAAGAAGTCATGCATATGAAATAGCATGGAACTACGGATGTTCACTTATATACAAGCATAAATCCAGAAACACTGGTATATGCTCACAGTGCTCTCTATTCCAATAGTCAGCATATAGCCTATCAAACTACTTACGACATTGATGATTGAGCAACAATTTTGATTAAAGTCCTTCATAGAAAGCATATAAGCTATACTTGGAAGAACAGAATAGAAGGAAAGCTCAAGTACAAGGCTATAGAACAAAACCTCTTTTTCATGCTTGAGTATTTTTTATTTTCACAAACAGTCCTGTAAATGTTGCACAGGAGAATGCTTTTTCCATCCTTAAGAACCTGAAACACCACATTCTGTCCATTAGTCCAACATAATCATTAAGGAAGGCTCTGAATTCATAAAAACAGAATGCTTGGCAATGTTTCTCAGCTGCATGTCCATCATTAGCAATATCTTGAAATCATTTCACAACTGATGTTAGAGAAATATAATTCATCCCTTCAATACTCTATATTTCAGAAGCATAAAGAAGCAATGTCTTGAGATAGTCATATTGTACCTTGGAGAGAAAGGGTATTGCATCCAAAGCAGTTTTTAGAACAATAATGTCTGAAATCAGCATTTGACTCTTTCTACCATTTATAGGCCTCAAAACATCTTCTGTGACCTTTTTGGGTTTGAAGCAGAAGTGACAAAGAACCTTATCTGGGAAAAACATTTTACTAAGTCCTAATTCACAACTAACAAACATAGCATAAAAATAGGCAACGAATTAAATACTCATCCCACCAGTTTCTTTTGGAAATTTACGAAGACCCTGTGTCAAACCAAAGAATAATTCCTCATTGCTCATTAACTCATCCTGAAATTAATTGCACAAATTTAAAAAAAAAAAGTAACTCAAAACTCAAAAGGACATGATCTTCAAACAAGGACTCTATATATTAAAGGGAACAAAGTGAAGAAAATCAAGACCGGTTGCTTCCTGAACCTCATTCATGGGGATTATGTCAATTTCCAGTAATATCAGTGACAAGACACATTTAGTATTCAACACTAATAGAAGCATAGCTCAGTTTACCATGTAATAGTGATTTCCATGTAAATTACTGATTCATGCATCTAATAACAGTCTACTAAGCTTGAAATTAAATTTAGAAAATTTCATACAAGAAAATTGTAATCAATCAACACTAATAGAAGCATAGCTCAGTTTACCATGTAATAGTGATTTCCATGTAAATTACTGATTCATGCATCTAATAACAGTCTACTAAGCTTGAAATTAAATTTAGAAAATTTCATACAAGAAAATTGTAATCAATTACAATGTGTTTTAAAATTATAATCAAATAGTTTTTGTGGACTTCACCAACAGACATGCCACTACAGATAATTGGTATGGCAATCTCCATCTGTTATGTTACACTTTGTTCAAACAACACAAAAAAAAGGTATATGTAACTGAATTATGTTCACGGAAATGCTGATTTTTCTGTATTCGGGTAGTTTTACTGCACTACCAGTTCATTGATCCATCAAAAAACATAAATGCATTTGCCATCATCAATTTACAAGAAAAAATTCTACGAATATGTGGTCCACAATGTGCAAAAAGGGGATAGATATCAGCCTTGTATTCTTGCATTTGTGCTTATTTAGAAACAAACTCATGTTTTATTTCAATTTTCAAGTAATTATACATGAACACTATTTCAGGCAATACTACTGTACTACTCCATCACCATCAAGCAAGTACCGAATCAGCAAGCCAACAACCAAATTAATAATGGTGCATACATAATTAATAAGAAGCAGAAAGCCAGAAAGTATAACAATGACTGGGAATATGGTTTCAAGAATGCTAAATCACAGGTAACACCACTGACTACATATACTTGGCAACAACCAAATACAACTGAGAGTATAACATAAATCTGAACATGGGAACAACCAAATACTCACTAAACAATCAAGACGAGCATTAATAGTTTCCATATCCTTTAATGGTTGTAGCAAGTTGGCTCGAAGTAGTCTAGACCTGAAATAAGTGTGCACATTAATAAGGACTAACTGAGCATATGTTTTAGTAGCTAAAGGATACAAGATTATGAATTAAAAGGACTCAACAGAAGCACAAGAGTAATGATAGAGCAGTGAATGGTAAAAAAAAAACAGTTTTACTGAATGTCTTTGTTATATTGTGGACAAGATGTAACAACCCAAAATTTCGAAAATAAATAAATAAATAAATTAGATTTAATAATTTAGATCATGACGGATTTAGTTTTTTTGTGGCAGTACCGTAGCACTGCTACAGTACTGAGATGAGTCAGTTGTCATTTCCTACTTCCTCATCTAAATTTATTTTTTTGTTACATCCTTACCTCGTCGGAACTAGTGTTGTCAAAGTCGGTCATTGGGGAGTCGCCGGAGTAAGCGAATAACACCAAACAAATCGTATGTGAAGAGTTTTTTACTTGATTATTGAGTTGAGTTGTTCTGTATGGACCTTAGGTGAATGAATTTACTCATATAATTATAGTCTCATATTTCATACTATGATTCTTTTGTATTATTATTCGTGTATTATCTTTTCATGCTATATTGTATTTTGTGTCATACTCTACTCCGTGCAACACTTTAGTTCATAAAATATAGACCTTAGTGCATTATTATTCTTTGTGCAAATAGTAAAATATTGACTATGAGTTGGTAGGACTTTGAGAACAAACACAGATTAGATATTCTTCGTGCATCTCCCTGTGGTGACTCAAGTCTACCTTGAAGTCCATAAGACGGATCCATTCTAGATCAGTGTATGATCTGTTTAAGTGATTTTAACACGATTAGAGAACAGTCTAGGAGATAGACTTATTTCTGATCAGCACATGATCCGTTTAGGTAAGTGACTCTGGCGCAATTAGATAATAGTCTCAGGCTAGATCAAAAATCTCCCTAAGGTGACTCTAATATCTCTCTATGGTTAGTAGAAAAGATAAGTTATGTTTATCACATTGTGACACCTCCTGGTGTCCTTAACCAAATCAACTATGAGAAAAGAACTCGAGCATCATCTCGAGATGACTTCTAGTTGATGTAGATCTACAGGCACAGTCTCAAACTGAGACAGTAAACATTACTGAGATTGAGAATGTTTGAATAATAAAATAAAGCATAATATTAGCTTGTTAAGTGCATCTTTATGGCTTATACTTATTATTCATATTATGAGCTTGCTGGCTATTGTTATTAATTATTGAGCTTTGGTTAATATCTCATATTAGATAAAAAATAATTCTTTAGCTTTTGGGTGGATTCACTCACTGAGCTAAAATTGTTAGATTATTAAAATCTCCATTTAGGATTTTGGCATTTACACTTTCAATTATAGTTGTGGTTTTTAGTTTCAAATTAAAAAGTTAAAATATTGCATTAGTAATATTTAAAAGACATTGATTAATTGAAGTGTTTTATGTCTTTGGAAGTTTTTTAATTGAAGTAATTAAATTAATTTTGAGTTTTATTATATTAAGAGTTGGTAATTACTAATACGGCTTCGTGCATCTCAAGCCTATTCGAATACATGGCCGGTCATGTGATACATTTAATTAGGATCTTTACTTACTGCATTAGTTATTTATTTTCATTAAAATAAAATTTTCATAAATCGCGTTCAAATGTAGGAGGGGTCGCGTTTGAACACCCTTGCGAATGCCTGTATCAGGTTCACAAATACAGAGGACGCGAAAAGTGCGTTCGAACGCGGTTGAGCGAGTTCGAACACCACGTTCAAACGTCTGCATCGCGTTCACGCATACAGAGAATATCTTTTGTGCGTTTGAACGCGATCAGGCGTGTTCGAACGAAATCGGCGAGAATCCTCCAAAATTAGGATTACTTATTGTTTTAGAACTTATTGGCTAGCCTCTATAAATATGTGGATGGCAGCTAAATTCAGGATGCTATTAGATTATTGATTTTTTGCCTCCTATCTTCTCTCTAATCCCTCTCTCTCCTCTCTTTTCACCAACCTACCACCTCTACCGTTGGCAAAGTCTCTCCTAACTTTTAATCTCCCTCGACTGTCGAATCCTTTCTCTTCTTCGGGATCTCAACCACTTCTTCCCCTTCGTCTATATCCCTTAACCACATCCACAATACTAACATCCACTCCACCCGTCACCACCACCATCACCCACGTTATTTCGTGTTTTCGTCTCAGTTGCAGTTCGAATCTGCAAAGGACAAAAATACAAAAATTGTAGATCAAGGAGTTACGAATCTAATGCACTTGGTTTCGTAATTTTCTAGCTATAGGAGAATATCTGACGAATATTTTTCTATGGTCGCGCGAACTGATTCCTATAATAAATTCAGATCTTAAATGAATCGTTCCGTAGCCTATCTTTTGGTACCATAACCCATCAATTTGGTATCATAGCCAGGCGAACCTCAGGCCTCCATTAACGGTGAAAACAAGAAAAATGACATCAACAAGGAGACCAATGGAGAGCACACCGACAAAGAAAGACTCAACCCACGATAACCCTAACCGTGAGACCGATTCTTTTGGAGCAACTACGGTAGGACCGAGTCAACTAACATCTATGGGTATGAATATAGGCTTGGCGGATGAACTTAGGGGCATATTCCAAACATTGCTACATAGAGTTGATGCAATATAAAAGGATCACGATGATCTAAAGGAATATGTCATGAACCGATTGGCTTCGTCATCTCCTCAACGAAGATTAGTACCTCAAGAAAGATCAACGATGGTACCTCAAGTGCTATAATTTGTCTAGCACTTGTTAAGAAGTGATAAAACAAACTTAGATCTTCTGCCAAAAGAGGTGGAATATTAATTATCTTGTAGCACTTCGATGCAAGCATCTTGCATTCTTTTCTGAAAATTGTAACCCTGACATCTCCTTCAATCAACATGAATGGTGTCCCACGTTGACTATGTTAGGAAACATGCCAAGAAGACACAAAGGGTTGGATATGTTTGTCCCTCCATAATTACCTTTGGGAATCCAATATAGATTATGTTTTGGATCAAAATTATTCATTTTTGGTCAAATTGACATCTCCATTCGCACGGAAACCAAGGATATTATCCTATTGTTTAGGTCCATAATTATTGATATAAATCCATAAAGTGCCAAATTGGAAATACTTGCAAGTTTGTCAAAGATGGAGGAAGACTTTAGGAAGTATAAGTATATAGAAGTGTCCATTTCAAATCGGTACAAATGATAATTCATACCAACTATCAAGACTAGCAAGAAATTCTCATTATAGTAAAGGCAGTGAAATTGAACAATGGTGGTAAGCAGCACGAAGTACTGGCATACTATAATTTCTTAGTGGAGATAGGCATAGAACCAAGGATAGTCGTGCCGGTGGTGGCACAGCATTGGCACAGGTTGTGCCAGTGGCACGCTTCTGTGCCTAGTTGTGTCGGTTTCTATGTCGATGTGTAGTAATTTTTTTTAAAAAAATTTATTTTCGTCAATCATTATTAAATTAACTTTGGTCATTTTCTTAACAAACATGATATGACATATGAAACCTATTTGTTTTAATTTTTTCTTAATTTCATCAATCAACTTTAATATTGAGTATTTAATGTTATTATGTATTGAATTATATTATAGAGTATTCAATAATTAATATTAGTTTTAATGAATGTATTCAATCAAATTATGTGTTGAATAATATTTATATTTGATTAATATTTTATCCTAAATAATATTCATTCACAAAAATAATCTACAGATAAAACACTACAATGTAGATTTTAATATATATATTTAAACCAAAACTTAAAGATTGACATGACGAAAATCCTAAAACATTTCTAAATATCTTAAATTTTTTATTAAAATTATGTTAAATGCGTGCCAAAGATATGCTGCTCCTATGGTGGCATGGCATGACCTATAAATTATAATAGAACCCTAAGCAACTAGATAAGTTTGAATTATAGAAGAAGATCTGAACCACACATTACCTATAAAAAGCACGAGCAAAGATATATTGGAAAACAAGACATCATATACACAGATTTTTAAGAATATCAAGAAATCTTTGAGAAAACAAGAACTTTGTTAAAATTGCAAACTGCCACTATCAAGAGATGTACCCTCCTATAGTCTTTGTTGTCTTCAACATCTGGAATAGACTTCTCTTCTTGCTGCTAGAACCCCAGAGTTCAGTATGTAAAGGGTCAATAATTTCCAAATTTTGAATGCTGTTAAATAACAGTCGAAGAGTAGTAAGAAACCCTTAAATATTTACAGAACTTGAACCTGAATGACTTCTGATATGGTGTTCTAATGCAATTGTATGTCATCAATCAAAAAACAACTAGTAGCATGATAGATTTACATTATTATGCATAATTAGCACATATCATCTACTTAGAAGGACATACCTGGTGGCATCAACATTCATGTGGTCAAATGAGCCATTGAAAGTAACCTGAGAATGTAAGACATTTTGTGAAACTGTTTTGTGTTTCAACTTTCGAAGAGCTGCTGAGGTAAGAAACAAACATATGCCAAGTTGCTAATAAGGAGTCGAATCCCAATGCACCAACACATCTTAGAACTTATCCTCATTAAATGAAAATGAGGCAAGGAGGCAAGCATTCTCGTCACACCAAGTAAAGCATACACTAAGTTGCTAAGTGCCAAGTACAAACAGCTTTGTCAAAGAAAAAAAAAGTCATATTACTGGATGATGGGAGTGCATCAAATTAAAATTTCCCAATTGCAACAAACATGTCCAAAATTTCAAGCACATTCACTGGATTCATTCATAAAATTAGCTGCCATCTGTTGGAAAAAAAAATCAAGTTAAAGTTGGAAATGCTCTTTATATAGAAAATTACAAAATTTTCAAAAAGATCATCATGGAGGCACTCTAGTGCTTAATAAAGAGTTACTGCCTACTTTTTAGAAGTGAACAAAAGGAATCACATGCTGTTAGTGTTGTGATTGATTGTCATCCTTTCTGGTGTAAACAATATATATATATATATAATGATCACAATTATGTGTTCAAAGAAGTGTATCAGATTAACAAAATAGATACCTCATCTTGAAGGTTAATATTGATTTTGCATCTCACCAGCCAATGTGTAATATTTGCAACTTAGGCAGCTGAAACAAGGGCTGTCCAGTATATGTAATGGTAAGAAATTTGTTTTTTTTTTAACTTTAAATTCCAATTGCTCGTTAGACAGTTTTGCATATACTGTTATGTAATTGCATGGCATGTATTTATCATTATAGTAAGAACTCAACTAGTTATTATTTTTCTGATAAACAGACATTCAAGTTCAAACTGATCTATTTGGGTACCTTTTACTTCTTTGGATAGAGCATTCTACAGGGATAACAGGTCAGCTTATCAAATAGCAGAAGTTACCTATGCGGCAAGGAATAGTTAGGTTGATTTACATCAGTCAAACAATTAAGCATTCCAAGTAGCATTAACCCCATACAGGGGGGTGTCTAATTTTGAATAACTGCAATAATGGTCATCACCATACAATTTATCATCAGGATTGAGGTGAACAAAAAAATTGGTCCTCAAGAGTCAAGAGTAGTTTTTGAATCAATTTCTAGGTTATGCCCATTGATGTAAAATTTGTTTGGCGGGAATTATATAACCTTAATTAATTTAATGTAATTTCCCATATTCTTCTTCTCTCCCTCATTGGTAAGCCTTCTCCCACCCCCAAAATTTAATTTAAGTTTAATAAGGTATATTATAAATACCTAAATTTGGTGCTTGCGGCTTCATCGGCAAATCAGGTCGACCAACGGCTTCAGGTCGATCAGCGGCTTCGGGTTGCTACCGCTCGTGCTCAGGAGCTCCATGTCGTTGGCCTTGTGCCATGGTTGCCTTCTAAGAGAGCCTTTGTGGCTCGAATCACCACCAACTAAGGGTTAAGGCCGTTGATTGTCGGCATTGACTTCTCCTCCACCACGTGTGGTTGGCGTGGTCGCGAGGAGGGCGTTGGTGAGGTAGGCGGACTGTCGGCGACTGTGATCATTGGCGATCTTCTTTCTCCTTCCCTCCCCCTCGTTTTCTTTTTCTCCCTTGTCATTCTCATCGAGGAAGAGAAGGGTTGAACTTGGGTTCAACCCAAGCCAACATTTTCTCCTATTGGGTTCAGGTCTGGGTTTCGGACCCAAAGACCTGACCTGATCCTTAGTATTGAGTCACGGGCTGCAGGTTAGCTCGCAACCCAGTCCTTTATAAATATTGGGTTAGGCCTTAGCCCAGCCCGATTATTATAAAGATAAAAAATGTGGGCCGTGGGCCAATCGCAACCAAGCCGAACCAATTGGGCTTAATTTGGCCAATTTGAGCAATTTAAAATTTAAAATTTATGATATTATTTAATTAAATTTTTTTATTATTAAAGTTGGTGATCTTTAGCAAGTAGATTAAATATTAAGATTTCAGTTGTTTTACCTAGACTTAGGTGAATGGGTTCACTAACATATTTATTCATATTATATTTCGTATTTTTTTGTCAAACCACATATTTCTGTGTGCAAAATATATGATTTAATGTATTGCTATACTTTGTGTAAATAGCAATTGTTAATAAACAAGAATATTAGTGAAAAATATAACTGATATTTGGCATGACTTAAAAGACAGTCCCGATATAGATCGCTTACAACTTTCTATAGTAACTTAAGTCTGCTTGTAAGTCTAGGAGAAAGTTCTATTTTAGATCACTAAGGTAACTTTCTTAGGTGACTCTGGCAAGGTAAAAGAACAGTCCTAGGTTAGATCGAAAAACTTTCTGAGGTGACCCTAATCTCTTTCAATGATTAGTAAAAAAGACAGAGTGCGTTTATCATATAGTGACACCTAATGGTGACCCTAACCGGATCAGATATGAGAAAAAGACTCGAATGCTATCTTGAGATGACTTCTAGTTGATGCGAATCCCCAAGCTAAATTGAGACAAATGACATTACTATTATTGAGAAAAATTTTAATATGTTAGAACTGAACATATTATGAGATGACTCTCTGTTATTACTATTGGCGTTATTATTGTTAGTTTAAGAACATGCTTAGTGAAATTGTCATTTTATATCACTAGATTTAAATTTTATTTGAAGTTATTTGGCTTTTGAATTTATTTGGCTTTTGAGGTTATTAGAGTTATAATGTTATATTTTATTTATTTATTTAGATATATGGTGACTTTATATAAATAGGGCCAAGTCCCTCTCTATCAAATCAAGCAATATATTTTTCACCAAATCTTCTCCCTTCTTTTCTTCTCTCCAAATTCAATCTAGAATTAGGCTTTGTATTGTTTCATGGTATTGGAGCATCCCGATCTCTAGGGACTCAGCTTAAATAGTCTCCTTTCCCTTTCACTGTCTCCATCGGGTTCTCTAGACATATGGCTCAATCTGAACTCTTCGATAAGTAGCTCCCTTATGGCCTCCTCCCTATGAGCAACTCCAATAGTAGCTATCCACAAATTCCTGGTGAAGAAACTAGCTCTTCTCGTTGCAGCCTCCCCAAACTACGTCACGCCAGCCGACCACGTCAAACGCCACTTTTTCCACAGCTCCAACAGCGTCGTCTTCTCTTGCAGCTGGCTCCACTGTGGGTCAATGAAGCTACCTTCCCTCCTTCACTTCTGTCGTAGCCCATTGTTACTAGAATTGAAGATAAGGAAGCCTTGAAGGCTTGCTCACCAATTGTTCAACGAAAAGCCGCACTGACTCCACCAGCCAGCAAATCATGTTTCACTCTTTCTACAGCCCACTAGTTTTGGCATTGAAGTCAAGGAAGCTTTAAAGGCTTGCTCTCCAAGTGTTTGACAAAAAGCCACACAGCAGCAAGCAATATTTTCAACGATGCCCACTAGGTGATTGACATGAGTTCACCGTGTCAAGCTCTCATTCTTTAGCAGTTTTATTTTTAGTAGTGCTCATCAAATGTTCGACAAAATTTCACAGTGTAGAGCCCTCAAGTTTTCAGTAGATCCGTCAAAATTTGGCATCTATTTAGCAGCGCGTTAAGATTAGTAGCATTGTCCATCAAATGTTCGACGAAAGGATCAAGTCAGAAAATTTCGAAATGCCCTCAAGGTGAAATAGATCGTCTCTTCTAATGGCATCTTTTGTTCCTCGATCAGTCATGAGAATCTCAGCTTCACTAGTGCCTCTATTTCTATCTCTAGTTTCTCTAGTATAATTAAATTCTGAATTTTTTATTCTGGCGTCTCACATCATATGACTGGTAATCACTAGTCTCACTCTTGCCGTCACTGTCCTTCCTCATATTCACACTATCGATAAGACTCAGTATCCCATCTCTCACATTGGTTACATACCCCACACTTATCCTACTAGTCGTCTTACTTTATTAGATGTTTGGCTTGTTCCCGATCTTTAGTGTGCCTTATTTATCAAGGTTTCGAAAATTGGTATCGGGATCGGGATCAGCCGTCCGGAAAAACGATACGTATCGGCCATCTATATTGGATCAAACTATTTTAATTAAATAAAATTCTAAATATTATTTAAAAATATTGAGAAATTTCTAAAAATTTAGAAAAAATTATAAGAAAATAAGAAATAATAATTACTCACATATAAAGCCTAAAAAATAAAAATCTCTCTTCCTCCCTCTTTTCTTTCCTATCCATCTAATTATTAGTCTGAAGTATCCATTCTCTCCCACGCATTCTCTTTCTTTCTATCTTTCCCTCTCTCTCCCTCACCCTCTTTTTTTTATCTTTCCCTCTCTCCCACTCTCTCTTCCTTTTTCCCTCTCTCTCTGTAACACCCCAAAACTATATATATATATAAAAAAAAATCCCGTGACGCACGCGCCGAGCACGTGCATCACAGGCGCCTGCCACTCTGTCCCCCTCCTCCTCTTCTTCTTCTTCCCCTTCCCTTGTCGTGCACGCCACCTTTCTCATCTTCTTATCTCCTTCCCATCACCGCAACCATCTCGATCCCCCCCCTCATTTTTTCTCCTCCACCGCATTGCCTCTCTCCCTCTCTCTCGCAGGTTGCCGACGCCGGAGCCGACGAAGCCTCGGAGCCGCCGAAGCCCCGGAGCTAGCGAAGCCGAGCGCACGGGTCGCGGTAAGCCTTAGCCCTGTTAAAACGCATTAGTTAATCTTTCACGGCGGCCGACGACCCCGCGTCTCGCCGTCGGTCTGAGAGCTCCGAGGAAGCGGTTCTCTGGACGGGCTTCGGGCCCTTTGGGTTGGGAGGAAGGACCTCCATGGCCGGCGGCCATGGAGCTCGCCTCGCCGCCTCGTTGGCCACTCCGGCCGCGGGACGAGCTTCTCCCGCTCCCCTGTGGGTGGGGAAGATGAGCGGTGGCTTCTCCGCGGCGTGAGTTACGCCCGTCTCCCCTTCCCTCCCCTTGCTTTTCTCCCCTTCCCTCCCTGGCGAAGTCGCGTGGTGCCGACCTGAGGGCGGGCTGCCGGCGGCCCACGCCGCCGGCAGCGCCGAGCCTTTGCTCCTCGCCCCTTCTGTCTCCCTCCCTCGAAGGAGATAGGGGGGAAGATGAGTGTGGGGGGGCTGCAGGCCACAGCCCACCTGGTCTTGGACTCGGGTGGGCTGCAGGCTGCAGCCCACTAACCCAAATGTTGGGTGGGCTACAGGCTGCAGCCCACTAATCCAACCTTGGTGGGCTGTGGTTAGGCCCCCAGCCCACCAAGGTCCTCTTGCTATTTGGGTTGGGTTTGAGCCTACCCATTGCCTTTAACCTAGCCCATTTGGGGTCATTTGGACTCTATAACCCTGTTTATCTTTTTCACCTGATTTAATTAGCCTGATCCGTCGTAATGACAATTTAGTATCATGTGAATTTTAGGATGACATAAGATTCGCCCTAGGAGACCCCGACTCATGTTTGCTAAGCATAAATGCGCTAATAAGATAATTAACTCTATTAGTTCGCTAATCTTACGTATGGTGTTACTTGCGTGAATTAATAGGATTGACACCGCGTGAGGAGGATTTTGGGACTCCGGAGGAGCCGGCTAGCTGACGAGATTTACCATACTGTGGAGACCCCTCAGGCGAGTAGAGTTATACAAATCTAGAATAACATAATTACAGTCATTATACCTGTCATGACACTGTAGGAAATGTCGGTATTAATGCATGCAGTTAGTACACCATGTTATATCTTTGCATATGTAGTTATTGATAACTTACTCATCATAATATTATGAGAATGTTAATGTAGCATAAACATTAGTGTGATACTGCTTTACATGTATCCTGTATGGTATACCATTGCATAGATGTGTAATTACTGTGAATATAGAATGTAACGATCATGATGACTATGACATGCTTTATACACTCATAGACCCTACACCACTTCCACCTATTATTAGTAGTCGAATTCTGACTAGGCAGTACCCTTATTCACTTAGCCCAGGGTTAAGAATAGAGTGTATCTTATATGACTATACTATTAGCGGCCTACACCTGAGGTCGGGAAGCCTGTGTGGCATTCAGGTAGTTATACTGTATAATTAGGACTAGATTATGATGATAGAAGAACATGATTGTGAGGCGAGGATATAACTCTAGCGGTACCAGACGACGCAGGATTAGGGCGTCTGTGGATGAGCTGAGGGCTCCCGATTCTCTCGCCGAGGGCGATGATGATTTAGAGAGAGTGAGATATGGGCTTACGACTAGGGTCCTTAGTCTGATGGCCACAGACAACTGGTCACATGTAGTGTCGCCATACACATGTAGGTGACATTACCGCTAGATGTGTATATATCCCCCCTCGATGTATGAGATGATGGATGATTATGTGGATAATTGTTTCTTGAGAGTTTATCCTGTGTGGTGAATAGCTCGGTGAGCGATGATAAGTATGATTAATGTTTTGGTAGGCATGAGATGACTAAACTGCTATTTTATTGCTATGCATAACATGTAAAACCTATTATTGAGATGTGTACGAATAAGAGATTGTATCAAGCTTTATATCTATGTGAACTTATCATGATACGTTTAGGAACTAGCATGTTCCAGGATAGTGACTGGTAATCTTTATCGATTGCATGGATTTAGTAAATTGTGGTAAGTCTTTTCAATAAACATATCGTTATCGTTAGCAAATATTGGCATACATTGGATATACACATGTGATTTCATTATTTTAGATTGTATGGATCCTACTCGCTGGGCTGTAAGCTCACCACCTCGTGGTGGTATTATTTCAGAGCTAGAGGACGCAGGTGCGGGTAGCGAGGAGTAGCTGCTTTTCCTTTTCAGTATGTATGTTAGTTGTATTAAGCCCCTGCGAGAGCATGATGATGATGTTGTATTTTGGATTTTAGCATTGTATTTTGGATGTATATTTGGAAGGCTTGTTATGGCTTGTGGACTTGTATCCGGACTCTTATAGTTGAGTTTATTTATAGTAAAATTGTACTGTTGTGTGCCTTGTGAAATCCTTGTACTGACAGGTCATCTGATGCACCGCGTGGGGGGATTTACCCACGCGGTTTACACATGTATTTGGAGGTTTGGATGTTTCACTCTCCCTCACTCTCTCTTCCTCTTTCCCTCTCTCTCCCTCTCTCTCTCTAGCTGTTAGCTGCTGCTGTCAGCGGACAACATGAGCAAATATCTCATCGTAATTTATCCCGTATTCCTAAGTAAAACCCTAAGCAACCAGACGAGCTTTGTACCTAGCAATAGATCCATCAGGCCGACAATTGACTTTGAAGATCCATTTGCAGCTGAGGCACAAAGGACAACATCCCAAGTATGCATCTGCTGAAGGGCCTAAAGCTCATCTGTCATAGCCTGTTGCCACTCTAGAACCTGAACAGCCTCACGATATGACCTGGGCTGATGGGTGGAATGGATAGCTGCAAGAAAGGTGTAAAACTAAAGAGAATATATAGCAAAAGACATCAGAAAACCATTTTAGTCGGGAGGGCGATGCTCATGCTCTAGATAACGACGAGCGGGTGCAGGAGCCGTCACAATCGAAGGGATACTACTAGTGCAGGGACGTGGCCTGCAAGTGCAGAAGTATGGCAGGGTCGTCATGGGAGGGGAGTATTCCTCTGGAAGAGCTGGAACCTCAGCGAGAGAGCGGTCTAGATAGACAGATGAAACTGATAGTAAGGGAGTGTCTAAAGGTAGAGGAGTATTAGGCAAGTGGGGAGAGATGGTAAGGCTGAGGTAGGGACATCCGAGCGGATAGAAGATAAGGTAGATGTAAGGAGATCTCAAAAGGATAAATCCGAGGGGACTAAAGTATTGGAGGTGAAAAATGGTATCTCTTCTACAAAAGTGACATAGCATGATAATCTAAGACGACGAGCATAAGTGTCATAACAACGATAGCCTTTATGTTCAGGATTATATCCTAGAAAAACACGTTTAGCTGCTCGAGAGGACAACTAGTTGCATTTACCTAGAGGAAGAGAAACAAAGCAGGTGCACTCAAAGACCTGAAGATGACCATAAGATGGTGAATTACTATAGAGACACTCGTAAGGGATCACTCCATCAAAGAATGAAGATGTAGTTTAATTAATTAGATAGAGAGCAGTAAGAAGGGTCTTAACCCAATAAGAACGAGGAACAAAAGCTTCAAAACGAAGAATACGAGTGCTCTCAAGAAGATGACGATGCTTTTGTAGAGGTATAAGGACACGACTGTTGAGCTATGGTATCGACAAAAGCATGAATAGAACGAAACTCATAAGAAAGGTACTCCAAACACCGTCAGATAGGAAGATCTTAGTAGATGGACCGTATTGAGTACGAACCATAGAATAGAAATCACGATATATCTGACATACCTTAGAGTATTGACGCATGAGGTAAATCCAGGTGAAACGAGAGATATCATCAATAAAGAATACATTATAGAGAAAATTAAAACAAGAAGAAAGGGAGTAGGACCCCAAACGTCATAGTGCACAAAATCAAAAGGGGAATCAGAGATTTTCTCACTAGGACGAAAAGAGAGGGCCTAGTGATTTGTTAACCTACAACTAGTACAAGGAGATAAACAGGAAAAATAACTATTGCATAAGGATCCAAACTTGGATAAGGTCTTGAGACGCTGACTTGATGCATGACCTAAACGTTGATGCCACTGGTCTGAAGGAGATTGAGGAGTGATGGGACAAACACTAGGACTAGGTGGAGGAAGGTGAAGCTGGTCCAAGTAGTGAAGCCCATTAATCCGATTACCGGCCTCAATCCTCTGGCTTGTTGATGTGTCTTGCATTACACAAGAAGTAGAAGAGAATGAGTCAGTGTAACCAGAGTCAGAAAACTGAATAACATAAATAACATAGTTTCCAATTTCGACCGATCCCGAGTGGGATTCCTTTTGTTCAGGATCGAGTCCTTCTATATGTCTATGTTTCTGCAGTCTACTGTTCAGGATCGAGTCCTTCTATATGTCTATGTTTCTACAGTCTTCTGTTCAGGATCGAGTCCTTCTATATGTCGATGATATGATTATCACCAGAGATGACTCGATCGGGATCCGCTCTCTTCAGTAGCATCTTCAGAGTCATTTGAGATGAAGGACCTCAATCCTCTTCGATGCTTTCTGGATATCGAAATTGATCAGTCATCTTATAGTCTTTTGTTGTCCCAGCAAAAGTATATTATGGACATTATCAGTCGTGTTACTATCACTGACACTCGCCCTGTTACTACCCTAGTTGAGCTTCATGTAAAGCTTCAACCCGATGACAGTCAGCTTCTTCTAGATCCGACTAGATATCATCAACTAGTCGAGGCACTCGTCCACTTGACCATTACCCGACCTGATATTTCTCATGCAGTTGGTCTTTTCACTCGGTTCATGCAGGCTCCTCGAACTACCAATTATGCTCCTCTTATGCATATTCTTCAATATCTTTATGACACTATCACTCGGTCTCTTTTCATGTCATCAACTTCTATCTTAGCTCTGCGAGTTTATTTCAATGCAGACTATGTTGGTGATAAGTCTAATCGAAAATCCACTACAGACTTCTGCATTTTTCTGGTCTCTCTCCAGTATTGAGTCAGTGTATCGTGCTATATGTGCAATGACTAAGGAGATTGTTTTGCTCCCTCGCCTCTTTAGTGATATGGGTGTTTCATTATCCCTCCCAACTCATCTTCATGTCGACAATGATAGTGCTAAAAAGCTAGCTGAAAATCCTATTTTTTGAGAGAACGAAGCACATTAAAGTCGATATGCACTACACTTGCTAGAAATACCGAGCTAGCATCATTTTCTCCATCGCCTCAGCACCGAGGAATAGATTGCTGACTTCTTCATGAAGTCTACTCCTCTTCCGCATTTTGAGCATCTAGTTAGTAAATTCTTGATTTATGATCCACCTTGAGCTTGAGGGGAGAGTGTATTAGAGTTATTATGTTATATTTTATTTATTTATTTAGATATATGGTGACTTTGTATAAATAGGGCCAAGTCCCTCTCTATCAAATCAAGCAATACATTTTTCACCAAATCTTCTCCCCTCTTCCTCTCTTCTCACCAAATCCAATTAAAGATTAGACTTAATGTATTGTTTCAAAATGGATTGCACTCACTGAGCTATAGTTGTTGGCTCATGAGATTTCTCCTTCTAATATTTCAGGTAATGGTCAACGTGGCGACTGAGCGAGATGCGCCGGGACCCCACCTCTACTTAGGATCTATCTTTTTTACCTTTCAATTCTTTTGGTCTTTATGTTTTAGACTCTGTTATATCAATTTGCTTAGAGATATATTAGTGATGACATTAGTCTTTTCTTTATTATTGGATTATATTTATTAGCGTTTTGTTAGTCATAATTAAATTCTTGTTATTTGGGATTTAGAAATATATTAGTTAAGGCTTCGTGTATCTCAAGTGTATTAAGGTATATTATCGGTCATGATTCCGATTTTGGGTCATGACAATGTCTTTATGGAGCAAGTGAACTTTTAGGTAAACATCGGTACTTCAAAAACCTAGTTGACTTTGTTGATTCATTTGAGCCACTGAAACAGGTTGCATAAAAGGTAACTACTAACTTAATATAAATTCAGACCAATCTAAATGGCTAAACAAGATCATGTTGTAGACCTATATGTTAAAATTTAAAAATTGAAAGTCCTCTTATTATTTTAATTATTAAACAACATTTCAATATTTTATAAAATATTTAGCACTGCAAAAGTACATTCAGCAGGTCTGTTTTCCTACTAATTCTAAAAAAAGACTAGTCTGGATTTGTCTTTGATACCTAAATTGTTGGGAACTTTATCAAGGAGTCAAAAATGCATCAGTTTGCAAACACTAAAATAAACAGAAATTCCAATGAACATATGAAAAAAAAACGAACTGAAACAAGAGGCATCAAAGACAATTTCATAGCTACGTTAGTACATCACTAAATCATACCGACAAAGAGTGATTTGTAATGATTACACCCTTCTCTGCCTCAATCCTGTAAACATAAAAAGTTTTTACAGCGAATATTTAACTGTAGAAGGCAGAAGCTATTGCTGTAACAAAGTTGCCAAAAAGAAAGTCTAAGAATTGTTTAAAAAAATTGGGGAAATTTAAACGACAAACCCAGGGTAGCTCCTGGAAGCTAACACGCGTACACATATGAAGTACACAAATATTACTCATGGATGAATTAGATCATGCTCAACAGGAGAGTCGAAAGAGGGTTCAGTTAGCAAGGTTCAAAACTTCAAATCATATAGTTCAAGTGATATTCTATGACTTGACTCATGAATGTACTACTGCAGAGAACTGTTAAATCAAGTTTAATAAAAGAGATGAAAGTCATGCTGCTGTAGAGCCCTATAAAAAGAAGGATAATTGAGCATGGCATTGATCTTATGATGCTGTGCCAAATACATGCTACATTCTTGCCCATGTTCCACTTCTCTTTTTCTCCTTTACTCACTGCATCCAAAAGAGCAAAACTAAGAAGAATATCTTGGAATTTGAAAAAAAAAAAATTAAAGGAGAAGGAGGAGGAGGAGAAGCAGGGATAGAGGAGAGAGAGAGAGAGATTTCAAATATACTGCTAAGCCATTGTTCTACCTCTTATCAGAATATCAGATCGAGGGGAGCAGGATAAAGTGAGGTGGTAGACATGCACTACATGTAACTTCAGCAGCACAAAGCAAGAGAGATTTATGCAATTATGCATGGCTGTCTGTCACTCAATACCATGAGGGGAGAGCACCACAATCAATATATAGATAATAAAACACTTGGCAGACATATTAAAGGTTTAAAACCTAAAAGTGATACTATCATACTAGAAATACTATTTGAACTTCTGCCAAAATTCATCACTCCCCTTATTGAAAATAGATCACTATTTGGGTGACTCCAATGTAATCAGTATTCTCATACTAAAACATATGTCTCTTATGGCAGATAGCAGGAGTCAAACCCATATCTTCTCCTTGGTAGGGCTTTCAAAGAGAAGTTCTATTTGCAGCAAATTCTCCAACCTAGAAAACTAAATGATTTCTTCCAATAAATTTTAGTTATTAACTTATTAGTTATTACCTCATAATAATTCTCAGATATTTGTTGCATGAACTTTTCCACTCTGTTAGTATTTCAAATCTTGCCCTTTCTTGCTTTTTCTAAAGTATTAACTGGTTCGAGCATGCCAAATGCTTGTACAGATTTCTCATGAATTAATAAATTAATAATGGCAATATTTCCGTTCTCTGAAGGAAGAAAAAGTTGGGACTCACTCAACAAGTTCTTTCCCATAAGAAAGGGGAAATAAGCCACCACATACCAACACTAGTAAATCAACTACTAGACATAACACAAAATAAGATACTCACAAAGATGGATTCTGTGAGCATTTTGTCTATTTCTGATTCTTTATATAACCTAGTCATAAGATGGATTCTGTGTAATGAAGTGTTATAAGACTGACCTAGTTTCACAACTAATTATATATATTCAATAAAATTGTCTTGCTACAAAGATTATGATAACGAAAAAGTTGTTAGTGTGCAAATTTAAAGTGCTTTAGAAGAACTATTCACAAATGCGCTATTTATGTCATAGCTCACAGACCCTTGTACTCTAAGAGGACATAAGAATCACTTGGGTTGTTAAAATATCTAATAAAAGATGAAGTAGCTCCTACTACTTCCGACAAGTAATGACAGACTACAGGACCATGTTATATGCCCCAATTCACAAGTTTAAAGTTAGTATACCATCTGACGGTAGCAGCAGCAGCAGCTAAACAGAGATAATATTGTTTGTAACAAGTATCTAAGCCAAGTGCAGATGGCTCCGTAGCTGACAAATTCTTAACCAGCAGAGCACCCTTCAGGTAAAACAGGAAAATACCTAAAAAGTCATCTTCCCAAGACATGTAAAAGAATAAAATACTATGTTAAGCAGAAAACATGTACTTTATATGACCTTGGTATCATCAAAGAAGCTACGAGGCATTATAATCTGCAAGATGAAGCATGCTAAGCATAAGTAAATTTTTCCAGAAATAAATCTAAATAAAAATCCACAAGGCAAACAGCACCTTCTTGTTTGATGAATATCTTTTATCAACCAGCTCGGAAACTCCTACCATACCATCTGGTGCCAATTTAACTGGGGGAACAATTATTACCATAGGATCATAAAAATGCAGGAGAGTCTTTGTATTGTGATATGAACAGCTTGTCTCAATATATTGGGAAAGATGCAAAGAGGCTGATCTCAAGTCAAAGGCAGCCACACCAACCTGCATAAAGTTTTGATTGGCATTTCTTCCAGCATCTAAAAAGATCACTAGAAAATTTAGGCAGCTTGTTCATCTTCTTTGCATGTGGAAAGCAACTAATTATTTATCAATATAGTTCATGAGCTTAAACTACTTGAATTGAAGCAAATAATGCAAGAATATCAAGTTAGACATAAAAAATAAATAAATAAAGAGGAATTTTGTCATTCTGCTACAAAAAACCCCTAAATCTTAATAAAATCCCCATAATTAGCACGATAAATCATTTTATATCATTTATTGCAGTTAATTTATTACTCTCCGCACTACAAATTCAGATCTGCCATCAATATCGTAAGAAAAATTAGCACAAAAGAAGATGGATGACTGAAGAGAAGTTTGCATCCTTTGGTTGGAAACTCAACACAACCTACAGAAAAGAATAACAATAAGAAAAACTACTGAGCTCAGAAACAAATCAATAAATCAAGAAGATGACAACAGCTCATTGAGAACACTACAAGGAATGAAGAGAGACATTTAATGCATGGGAAGCATCATGGCAATACCTCATCCGAATGCGTTCTTGCATAGAGATATTCGATATGAAGCCACCAAGACGGGGCATGAAAGATCACCAATCTGAACAGTAGTTCCACTTTACGGACTCAATAAAGATATCTTGAGAATACACCGTCTAAACCATAGATCGATCGGAGAGAGATAAACATTGCACATTCTTGAATTCAGATTCGAGATGGAGAACAAGACCAAAAAATACTACGAATCAAACCAGAGAAGAGAAAAATACTCGAGACCTCAAGAAAGATATCGAGGGAATCGAAATACACCTTCTAAACCCTAGAATGAATGAAGAGAGACATAACACCGCGCATGTTTGGATTCAGATACTCGACGAGGAGAACAGAGCAAGAAATATAACGAACCCAACCAGGGAAGAGAAAAATCCTCATCAAAGAAGAGACACGGAAATATCAACAATCTAAACGATCATTCCACACGGCGGACCTCAAGAAAGATATCTCGAGAAACGATATCGCCGCAGAAACCCTAGAACGAAAGGATAGAGATATAACACCGCACATTGTTGGATTCAGATATTCGATGAGAACATAGCAAGAAATATCACGATCAAAATGAGAAGAGAATAAAAAAAAATCCACGAGACTTGATCATCTACGACGAGGCACGGAAAGATCGACAATCTAAACGATCGTTCCACTTAACGGACCTCAAGAAAGATATTTAGAGAAATTATATCGCCGTAGAAACCCTATATCGCATCAAAACCGGCGTATGATTCAAATTCTTGCGAAGTATGGGAACGAAAGCGAGAGAAAGATCGACATAAACCAGATTCGAAGGAGAATAGATGAGAGATCATTTACTTCTTTTGCTCTGTTCTCGATCAACCCGATCACGAAGCCTGATCGATCTACCCCACCGCCTTCGTCCTCCATCACACCGCAGCGAAGGCTCACTCCGAGCTTGAGAAATTGAAGGCATCGGGCAACGAGGACGGTATTTATAGACGGAGGTTGTGCGGACCTTTTTCTCTCTCCGACGCATGCGACGACTGCTACGTCAGCTAACGGTCCAGCACGTGTCGGTTTATGTTTCTTAATTAACTCGCTTAAACAAACCCTGCTTTTTCTCTTCTTTTTTTCTTTTTTTTTTCTTTTTTGTTGAGAAAATGGACGAGCTGTGTTCAACTTGGGAACATGGCCAAACACTCGTTGGTCAGGGAAGATCCAACTATGGTGCAGAAAGACTCAAAGTTAAATGAATGGAAGATGCCTCTAAAATTTTGCTTTTAGGGATAGGTGTAAAATACGATGCTGTGATTATTGGAAAAGCATGAACTGGTGGTAAGGCATATGTCATCGGTTCAAATCCGATAAAAGTGGTTTTTCCACTATAAAGGTCAGTAAGGTCTGTTGTATCTTTGCATTGAGAAGGCTATATCGACTGAGACTCTTGAGAACACAAAAGATTTTGTATGCTAAGGTCTTTCATGTGGAATAAACTGTGACGATGAGACTGAAGACCATATATCTGCGGATTTAGATGTACCTTGTTACATTAGAATAGATTGGAAATCTTTTTGGTAATATTTTATTTTCTTTTAAGCTAATGTTCATCAAGATTTTCTTTCAAGCGAATGTTCATCAATTTTTGTTCGAAACCAACCAACAATTATAGGATCGGGAACTCTTTATATTATGAATACTCTTCTCCGTTCAAGAATCTACGTACGCATAATGTCATACCTGTAGCCAACCCAAGTTATATGTCTTAGGCTTTTATTCCTTTATACTTGTGGATTCTTGATAACAAAGAGCTTCTTGATGCACAAGTAGATGGAATTGCAGCGGATTCTAATGCGCCATGGGCTCGTCTTCTCAAGTAATAATTTTGGGAAGGTGACTAGTTGGATAAATAAGTTTTCGAGTAGATCTACTTAATTTTGTCAAAACACTATACAAATAAACTCATCAATTTTAATTTTTTTTCCTTTGGCTTTAGCAAACAACCCTGCTAGGATTTTGGTTTCTTTCTTCATTTTTTTTGAAGGTTTTTAATATCATTTATCACTCACTATTGGTTTTGCTTGCCTTTCCCTTCTAACTGGGTGGCTTAGAAAGAGAAACTTTTTCTCTTCTAGTAAGAGGTTTTTTTTTTTCCTCTATTTTCTCCTCACCTCTAATTCCCTTTCTTGTTGTCATCCTCAACCAATCATCCTCTCAAGGCTTTTGCGAGAGGCAATCTTATTATCACTCTTCCACATAATCTATACTTAGCCAGTACTCCTCACCCCATCTTCCTCCTTCAAACTCATCCTTTATCCCCCGGTTGAATTTATGCTTGGATGTCGCTCTCTTATCAAATTTGCATCTTACTTTACTCCTCTATAAGATATATATGCCTTACTGTCTGATTCAAGCCAAGCCACTATTTTCTCATCAGATTTATAAGTGTTGTGCTTGTTGATGTATTTTGTTTGTGCCCTGTGACAATATATCTTATTTTTCTTTAGTGTGATACTTTCTTATTGTAATTAAGTGGAGGCTTGTGTCAAATCTATCTTCCCTCTTAATTTGCACATAAGAGGTGGGTCGCTTTACGTGCATCTCACGCACCACATCATCCGCGACCTCGGGTCAAACCAATGAACCTTCCGAACGCGAAAGCCCTAGGCGGTGCACCGTGCTCAACGGAGTGACCAACTAGTATATGCGTTCAGGTAGGTCGCGGGTCACCAGATTCCCCAGGCGGTTACGGATTCTCCCATATCCTAGATTTCTGCTCCAGATCTAAAACTCTTCATCCATCTCTCGGAGGTCCTGGATCTCCGATCGTCTCCAAAAGTTTCGAAGAATGGCGGAGGGCACAGCGGCATCGCGCTACGTGAAGCTGGGGAAGGATCAAGATGCCCCAGTGGAGGAGATCCGGCCCGGAGAACTCAATCAACCCGTCCGCGTTCCTCAGGTTTGCTTAGTTCTTGATTCAATCCCATTTCCCAACGATTTCAGATTGGAGTAAGGGCTTCGCTTGTGTTATCGTCTTTTTTAATCGTGATTAAATTTTATTTGGTCAGTTGGAGGTGCGGAGATGCAACGAATGCGGGCAGCCGCTTCCGGAGAGCTACGAGCCGCCAGCCAATGAGCCGTGGACCACTGGAATTTTTGGCTGCGCAGAGGATACTGAGAGCTGTAAGATTAATTTCCTTTTCGTGCTTAAAATTTTGTGATTTGGTGTTAGCATAAGATGTAGTTCAATTGAGTTGGGTAAGCTTGAATTCTCATGCTTATTTGTCGATACAAGTTCAATATGGGAAAAGGTTTTGTAGTGATTATATGATTGAATCACTACAGTACATTTTCGTCAATTATTTTGAGGGTATCATGGTCAACAAATGCAAAAAAAAAGGGGGTAACACCCCAAATATGTGACCATTTTCCATCAAAATGAGTAACGTTACCCTAACAGAAAGTCCCTTTTGTCACACTTTGATAGTTTACAGGGTGTTTGCATCGGGTTTTTTTCTTCAAGGGGTCAGTGTGATATTGCGCTATTGTTCAAAAGGGTGTCCCTGTAATTTAACTTTTTTTTAGGAAACACAAACATATATATGAAATGCAACAGAATGCCATTTTATATTGCACTGAAGAATATATCTATTGTATGTGTCTATGCATACACTTATAGATAGGCGTATATGTATATATATCATGTACCTTTGGCTTATACTTGTTATTAAGATCATATGACAGGAAAACATCAGAGCTGAAATGGAAAACTGCCATTCTAACAATAGAATAGTGAAAACTGCCATTCTAATAGAAATAATCCTTGTGTTTGTTTAGCTAATTACTATATGCCGAACTTATGAGAAGCTAATAAGGAATAGGTGAATAGCTCCTTGATGATTAATGATATTTATCTGTTGTTTCATAATTACAGCATATTATATTGCTTAGCATATTTACTTTTACTGTTCCCAGAATATGTAGCTGTTCTAAGCACTATTTCCTGTTCCGCACTTTTATCTTTTGTTAACAGTGTTTCCTACCATGGCAACTTTTATCTAAAGCTGTCAATGCTTGCAACTTATCTGAAATCTGTGTTTCTTGTTAATGATAGGTTGGACTGGACTGTTTTGTCCTTGTGTGTTGTTTGGGCGTAATGTTGAGAGAATCAGAGAAGATATACCGTGGACAAGACCTTGCACATGTCATGCTATCTTTGTGGAAGGTGGTATTGCACTTGCAGTTGCTACAGCAGTTTTCCATGGCATTGATCCAAGAACATCATTTCTCATTGGAGAAGGGTTGTTGTTTAGTTGGTGGATGTGTGGTATCTATACTGGTATTTTCCGTCAATCTCTGCAGAAGAAATATCATCTAAAGGTGAAATTCTTATGCCATCCTTTACTGGATTGCATGTTCTGTATATCTTTAATCTCTGAATGTGACACTGGGAGAAAAAATGTAGCCAAAATTTGTGTTTGCATTTGCTCTAGAATTAATCGCCTACATGCTTGCGTATTTTCCACATTTATCTTTTTGCTTGGTCATCACTGAATAGATACATGGATTTCGTTTAAATAGGAGCTGCAGTAGCAATTTTTTTTAATGACAAAAAGGCCCACAATAGCATATTTAAGCACCAGGTATGTGGGCATCTACCTGTTATACTTTTTGTTAGGTTTCTTATATAATTGCCACTGAAGTTTTCAAATTATCATAATTGCCATTACATTCTTTAAAACATCACAATTGCCACTCAAATCTTTTGGCTCTTTTAAAATTGTCATTATGGTTAGTTTTTAATGGAATATTCATAACAAGTTATTGTTAAAATTAACAAACATATATAAATGATTAAAATACCCTTCTTTCTTGAAGTTTAGAGTGTAAAATATTATTAATGATTTTTGTCTTGCATAAAATAAGATATTTTTTCTTCTACTATGATATTAAATAAAATTTTGGATAGCATTGAACCATTTTAAACAATTTATATAAGGGTAAGGTAGTCTTCTTTGAATCTAAATTTTGTTTTAATTATGATCTCATTTTTGAAAGAGCACAACGATTTTGATGCAATGATGATATTTTGAAGAATAGTAGTAGGTGATTATGATATTTTAAAAAAATCAGTAGCAATTATGTGAAAAGCCCTTTTTTCTATCACTTTCTATCAACATGGTGTTGTTTTGGTTATATTGACCACCATCCAATAAATTTATTAGGCTTCCAAGATGTTTGTCCCTACCAACCCTTGTTGCCTTTGTGTCTTACTTCCAAATGAAATTTGCATCTTTCCTCAAACAGTTACATGAGCTATATAGAGTAACCTTAGTCTTTTGCTTTTATAGTGGTATACTTGCTGTGGGTTTTGGAAAACCAAAATATTACTGTGGGTTTTGGAGTAGCAAAATATTGAATTCAACATCAGGATAATACGTTTTTGATATGTATGTCTATCTATTCATATGCACAATTTTGAGCTTCAATTAGTGTTTGAAGAAATATTCAGTCAATATCTTGTTCATGTAAGTTAACGGCACCTGGCTTACCTTTCATCCTGAAATATTTGAAGCCCAAATGCTTTATATGGAGAAGAATATGTCTTGTATACATAAATGATCTATTACTAACTACTGCGAAAGGGTTAAGATAAGTGCTGTTACCAATAGGAGGTTTTTTTTACCTAGAACAAAAACAGTTCCTTTAGAAAAGATCTGAAGTGTTCTCTGGTTATCCTGATGATGTGGCTGCTGCTACTATACTGGGTGAATTAAATTAGCATAACCTATGCAGTAATTTCATTGGTGTTTATTCATGATTATTCAGTCCAAATTGCATGTATCTTAAATCTGTAGTTCTTTCTGTTATGCTAATGATGTGATAGGAATGAAGTTTCATGCATGGAGGACAAAGACAGGCTAGATGCATTCCCACAGTGTTCTAAGTTTGAACTTCATTAATGTCATTTTTGGTACAAGTGATGTTTTGTAAGTATGAACAGAAATTAGCCAGCTGATCTGCAATTTCTTCATTGGCTCAACAGAAGATGCTAATGGCTGGTCCATGAACGTGTTCCTCATCAATAGATTCCATATGAGTTATGCTTGTCTGCCCAGAACTTATTTTCTGATATTTACTCGTAAAGCTAGTGTTATCGGCATTATGTTGATCCATCACATTAATTAGATCTTACTGGTTTCCTTCTTCCATTTGTTCCTCTCGTTTTCATATGCTAAATTCTCTAGCATCTGTGTGCAATCCTTTTTATTGTTATCTATTATCATTGCTGCAGAACTCGCCGTGTGATCCTTGTGTGGTTCATTGCTGCATGCACTGGTGTGCTATCTGTCAAGAACACCGAGAAATGAAGGGACGCCTCTCGGATAATCTTGTCTCACAAATGACTGTCGTCAACCCGCCTCCAGTGCAGGAGATGAACATGAACGACGTTCATGGTTCATCTGTCTCGGAGACTGAGGCTGAGAAGAGTCAACATGCCAACTTGGAGATGCAAGCTTTGTAGCATTTACAGGATCAGTGATGGATAAAATGGGAGTGAGGCAAATCATTATATATTTGCATCAGATAATCAAACGTCCTCTTCATTTCCTAACTTTCTTCTTGAGGAACTTTACCTATTACCTAGTTAATACAGATCATCTCGTTATATTTATATTGCTCAACTCTTGATGTTAGATAGTTACGAAAATTTTTTCAAGCATGTTCCGTTGCTTTACTCGATATCAAGTCCCTGTGGAGTCTCTACCTCAATACTTCCTTTCTCTAGGAACTGTGTATTAAAGAAATGACTTTTTTTAAGAAATAATGGGCTTGGCCTAGTTATGAATTATAAGAGAGAATGTACAACAGTTAAAAGATTACAGGGGAGAAG
Source organism: Typha angustifolia (assembly GCF_048772165.1). Classification (NCBI taxonomy): domain Eukaryota; kingdom Viridiplantae; phylum Streptophyta; class Magnoliopsida; order Poales; family Typhaceae; genus Typha; species Typha angustifolia. The sequence goes on along the minus strand of NC_133246.1, from coordinate 3,358,834 downwards.
GAAGAAAAATTTATTATTTGCTTTGGTCAGGTTCTAGCCAACTCGGTTAGACAGTCTAAATCGGATTAGCCTCCTATATAATACGTGGAGTGCTACTTGGTCGAGTATGTTTTGTATTTACTCTAACCCATCTAGTCTCTTTCTCTTCTTAACTCTAATTGGCCCCTTTGCGCACAGCCACCACCTAGCTAAACGCAGCCTATCACTGTTGAGAACACTCCTATGCTAGACCATCACCCTCCCTACCATTCTCACTCTTGTCCACCTATCCATCATCATTGTCTCCGCAATGCTAATCTTATGCCACTTGCACCAGCCCTAACTAACACCAATTCGAGCGCATGTGCCCAAGCCAAACTGAGAGCGCCTCCTTATCTCGACTTGCCTAGCCTAAGCTCGGTAGTCCCCTCACCTAGGGTTGTACATTGTGTCAGGCTCCAACTATTTTCCATCATTTGGTGGAAGATTTGTCACGAGGACAGCAATATAATCTTTAACCCTAAGCTCTTACTTAAGAGATCTTGTCCTTTTGTTTGTTCTTGTGATAGAAATTTTTTGATCCTATATAATGTTTATTTCTACTGATTATATTCGAATAGCCATACTAATTTATTGGATGATGGAAGCAAACATGGAACCAAATAAGACTATCTGAATTCTACATACAAATTAATTCGACACATTCTATTAAAACAAAATCCACGAATAAGTTTCCTCGTAGCATTGCTAAGTCTGATCCTCGCACGTCTAACGCACTCCATAACACCCAAGTCACGTCAATCCGAAAGAAATCAACGGCTATAAACGTTGATGCGAAAAACGAAAAATAAAAGAAAAAAAGAAAAATAAAAAAAGAACCCCCCGAAAAGTATTAAGACGAGAAAGAGAGAGGAAGAGGTGGCAGCGTAACGGGAGATCTCATCGTGCTCCGCGATCCCAATCCAATCTCTTCGACGACGAGGGGGGGACTACAACGGCGACGACCCCACTTCGACGGCGAGATCGACTCCCGAGAGATCTTTCTCTTCCCCTTCCCGGAGATCCAGATCCGGTCTTAAATCCCGAGGTCAGCGCTCTTCCTCTCATTTCTCTTCTTGATGACACATGACTACCCCGATCAGAGCGTTAACCCTAACCCTTGCACTGGATTTCGTCCTAATTCGACCGTTTCCTCTTCTGTCGATTTCGATCTCTCAGCGTTCTTGTGGTAGCTCGGGTTTCGTGAGATCCGGCAGTTTGAGGACGGCGGAAGCATTGGAGAAGAGATGTTGACCAAATTTGAGACGAAGAGCAATCGGGTTAAGGGGCTCAGCTTCCATAGCAAGCGGCCATGGATCCTCGCTAGTCTCCACAGCGGGGTGATCCAGCTATGGGATTATCGGATGGGCACGCTCATTGACCGGTTTGATGAGCACGATGGCCCAGTTCGCGGCGTCCACTTCCATAAATCACAACCCCTCTTCGTCTCTGGAGGTGAGATACGTTTTAACATTCATATTCTAATCGTAATTTAAACTTCTGTATATTGTAGATACGATGAGCTTGTACTTGGTTGTAAAGTGTAGATCTAGTGAGTTATATGGATTTTGTAGAGATCACATAGCAAATGGTTTTATACTCATCCTTTCTACTGCTGTTGTTGAGATCGGATTTGGTCATGATTTGATGATTTGCTACAAACTTACTATTTGATATGGTTTTTCTTTGACGAAATTGATGTTTGGAGATCTTTTCAAGCATGAATGGTTGTTGAAAAATAAAGTAGATGTGTGCCATTTCTAGTATGTACTACTTGTAGAAATAATTATGATATCATATGAATTTGCAGGAGATGACTACAAGATCAAGGTCTGGAATTATAAGACCCACAGATGCCTGTTTACCCTTCTTGGACACCTTGATTATATTCGTACTGTACAATTTCACGATGAGTACCCGTGGATCGTCAGTGCCAGTGATGATCAAACAATTAGGATCTGGAACTGGCAGTCTCGTAACTGCATTGCAGTGTTGACTGGGCACAACCACTATGTCATGTGTGCATCCTTTCATCCTAAGGAGGACCTGGTTGTATCGGCTTCTCTGGATCAGACAGTCCGCGTCTGGGATATTGGAGCGCTGAGGAAGAAGACAGTTTCTCCAGCTGATGATATTTTGCGTCTAACCCAGATGAACACCGATTTGTTTGGGGGAGTTGATGCTGTCGTCAAGTATGTCTTGGAAGGTCATGATCGTGGAGTCAACTGGGCATCTTTTCATCCTAGCTTGCCTCTTATTGTGTCTGGAGCTGATGATCGGCAAGTGAAGCTGTGGCGAATGAATGGTAAGCTCAAGATCCCCTTCCTACACTTCCTTGTGACTTCAAAAGTATCACATTAACTCGAGGCTCATGAAAGTACCTTAAGGAATAATAAAGAAGCTAAAAGCACACAGATCTTGTCTATCATTATTTCTATTGAATTAGGAGAAAATATAAATATTCTTGTGTATTTCTCAAAAATTGGTCAGCAGTATTAGCACCTTCCGAAAATACTTAGAAGTTAGAACTTAGAACTTAGAAATATAAACAGCAGGTAGATTACTCTGGCCAATGGAGAAATTGTTGAATTTTTTGTTGCTGTTGGGAAATTGATAAGCAGTATGTTATGCCTTTTCTTTGATAATTCATGAATTATTACTATTCTTCTTGTCCAGATACAAAGGCTTGGGAAGTAGACACATTGAGGGGGCACATGAATAATGTATCTTGTGTAATGTTCCATGCAAAGCAGGATATTATTGTTTCGAACTCAGAGGACAAAAGCATTCGCATATGGGATGCTACCAAACGCACTGGTCTGCAGACATTTCGCCGTGATCATGATCGTTTTTGGATTCTTGCTACACATCCAGAAATGAACCTTCTTGCAGCTGGTCATGATAGTGGCATGATTGTCTTCAAATTGGAGAGGGAACGCCCTGCTTTTTCTGTGAGTGGTGATAATCTATACTATGTAAAAGACCGGTTTTTGCGGTTCTATGAATATTCATCTCAAAAGGATAACCAAGTGGTTCCAGTAAGAAGGCCTGGATCTATTAGCTTGAATCAGGGACCTAGAACATTGTCTTATAGCCCCACAGAGAATGCTATCTTGATCTGTTCTGATGTCGATGGGGGATCATATGAGCTATACATCGTGCCCAAGGAAGCTGTTGGAAGAGCTGATTATATGCAGGACGCAAAGAAAGGAGCTGGGAGTTCAGCTGTTTTTGTAGCTCGTAACAGGTTTGCCGTTCTTGACAAAAGCAACAATCAGGCATTGGTGAAGAACCTTAAGAATGAAATTGTGAAGAAAAGTGTCCTTCCCATTGCTACTGATGCAATATTTTATGCTGGGACAGGCAACTTGTTGTGCAGGGCAGAGGATAGGGTAGTCATCTTTGATCTTCAGCAGAGAATTATTCTCGGTGAACTTCAGGCTCCATCTGTTAAGTATGTTGTTTGGTCGAGCGACATGGAGTCTGTTGCATTGCTTAGCAAACACACTATTGTTATTGCTAATAAGAAACTTGTGCATCGTTGCACATTGCATGAGACAATCCGTGTGAAAAGTGGTGCTTGGGATGACAATGGTGTCTTTGTTTACACAACTTTGAACCATATTAAATATTGCCTTCCTAATGGGGACAGTGGAATCATAAGAACTCTTGATGTCCCTATTTACGTAACCAAGGTATCTAGGAACAATATATATTGCTTGGATCGTGAGGGGAAGAACAAGGTCATCTCTGTTGATGCTTCAGAGTACATCTTCAAGCTTGCCCTTCTGAGGAAACAATACGACAATGTGATGAGTATGATCAGGAACTCACAGCTATGTGGGCAGGCTGTGATCTCATATCTGCAACAGAAAGGATATCCTGAAGTAGCACTGCATTTTGTCAAAGATGAGAGGACTCGGTTTAATTTGGCTCTTGAGAGTGGTAACATCCAGATTGCTGTTGCTTCTGCAAAAGAGATAGATGAGAAAGACCACTGGTACAGGTTGGGCATTGAGGCTCTCCGGCAGGGAAACACTAGTATTGTGGAATATGCATACCAGAAGACAAAGAACTTCGAGCGACTTTCTTTTCTGTATCTTGTGACTGGGAACATGGATAAGCTGTCCAAAATGCTCAGGATAGCTGAAATTAAGAATGACGTGATGGGTCAGTTCCACAATGCCATGTATTTAGGTGACATTCAGGAACGAGTCAAGATCTTGGAAAAAGCTGGCCAGTTACCTCTTGCATATGTCACTGCTGCCAGTCATGGACTAACTGAAGTGGCCGATAGGCTTGCTGCTGAATTGGGAGATAATACCCCCTCTCTACCTGAGGGAAAAGTCCATTCTCTTCTGATGCCTCCTGCACCTCTCATGTGTAGTGGGGACTGGCCTTTATTGAGGGTCATGCGTGGTATTTTTGAAGGTGGATTGGATAACCTTGGAAAGGCAGGAAATGAAGAAGAAGAGGCTATTGACGGTGAATGGGGCGATGAGGAACTGGATATGGTTGATGCAGAGGGCATAATGCAGAATGGTGATTTAGTAGCAGAAGTTGAGGGTGAAGAAAATGAAGATAATGATGAGGAAGGTGGATGGGATCTTGAAGATTTGGAGTTACCACCTGACGTTGATACACCAAAGGCTGCAGGTAATGCTCGATCTGCTGTGTTTGTTGCACCAACACCAGGCATGCCTGTCAGCCAAATCTGGATCCAAAAGTCCTCCCTTGCCGGGGAGCATGTGGCAGCTGGAAACTTTGACACTGCCATGCGCCTACTTAGCCGGCAGTTGGGTATTAAGAACTTCACACCACTAAAACCATTCTTCATGGATCTTCACATGGGCAGCCACACATATCTGCAAGCTTTTCCTACGGGCCCAGTGATATCTATAGCTGCCGAGAAGGGGTGGAGCGAGTCTGCCAGCCCTAATGTGAGGGGCCCACCAGCACTTGTGTTCAAGTTGTCGCAGATGGATGAGAAGCTCAAGGCAGCATACCGAGCCACTACCGAAGGAAAATTTCCAGAGGCTTTGCGACAGTTTCTTAATATCATGTACACTATTCCACTAATTGTAGTGGACTCGAGAAGGGAAGTTGATGAAGTGAAGGAGTTGATCGAGATAGTAAGAGAATATGTGCTTGGATTGAAGATTGAAGTCAAAAGAAAGGAAACTAAAGATAATATCATTCGGCAGCAAGAGTTGGCAGCATATTTCACTAACTGTAAGCTTCAGAGGATTCATATGAGACTCGTGCTCACAAGCGCTATGACTATCTGCTTCAAGGGAGGGAACTACTCTACTGCAGCTAATTTTGCAAGGATGCTTCTGGAGAACAGCCCAAATGAGGCCCACGGAAAGAAGGCCAGGCAGGTGCTACAGGCTTGCAGCGATAAACAAGATGCTAACCAGTTGAATTACGATTACAGAAATCCATTTGTTGTTTGTGGAGCAACCTTTGTTCCGATCTACCGTGGTCAGAAAGATGTATCCTGCCCTTATTGTGGGTCTCATTTTGTACCAGCCATTGAAGGACAAATTTGTGCTGTTTGTGAGCTTGCAGTGGTGGGAGCAGATGCGTCAGGTTTGCTTTGTTCTCCTACACAATCAAGATAATTGGCAAAAGGTACTCCCTCTATTACATGTCATCTTTAATTTAGCTTTAATTAGCGTAAGACTACAAGACTGTCATGTTATGTCTTTCTCGGGACCAACCTGATTGTGTGAAGGTAAAGCAATAAGAGTAGGAATATTTCATTTGAGCATTTTGCTCAGCTTCTTTTGCCAGATGGAGGACTTGTTAAAGTGTAGGATTTCCATAAGTTCGTGCATATCCTGTTATAAGAGACAGTGTAATAGGCTCATTTGTTTCAGAATTGTGGTGAGGCTTTCAATTGGTTTTGTATTTATTTAAAGATGTGCAAAGTTATTTCTGGATACCTCTGTTAGTCAGAAAAGATTGTCATTCTAAGACGGCATGCTTCTGAGTCTAATGTATTGTTGTTGTTATGGTCATTTGGCAGTTAATTTTGTTCGAGACATTGCTGTGGTAATTTGTTCTGAAAAAAATATTCCCATTTCATTGTTTTGTTTATCAAACTGCCGGACAGTTTCTTGTTATTTCCTGAGTGAATTACAATCTATATGCGCTTTGCAACATATATACACACATGTATTATATAGACCCTTATATTCTGCATCAATGCTACTTTATGTAGGTTTATTACTCAGTATTTTATCTACTAAAATTTTTCTTGCTTCTACTCAGCAGAACTTCTCAACAGGGTCTGTAAGACAATAATTTGCTTGTTTTTCTCTGTTTTTGGAAGTTTGGGGGTGTTGTCTTTCAAATTTTTTACAATTTTGGATACAGAGGATGCAATCACAAGCTGAGAGGATTTGAGGTAAATATGTTACAAATACACTGTCGTGCTTAAAAATTAGAACTTCGGTTGCCACGGATCAGGATGGAATTTGATAGAGGTTGCACAATTATGCTCTCACGTTGGATAATTTGACCTGCTCACGAATGAAACATCATTAGGATAAGATGGTCTAATAAATGTATTAGACTTGAATGGAAGGAATATGAGTGTTTTTTTTTTTTAAAAAGGAGTACTGTACGATAATAATTAGTAGATAGAAAGAAAGTGGATTTGATCATTTAGGTTTTTTTTTTCTTAAATTTTTTTTTTTTTTTTTGGGGAGAGAAGTGGTTTTAAGACAAGTAGAAACGTAGCGGCATTGAAAGACCTGAGATGATCAGTGTGCTAGATACTTGAAATGCATTAGATTTGGATGGTATTATGCTATTTCAACTCACTACTTCGTGAGTGGTTCGACGAATGGTTGGTGCAGGAGTTGCAGAATTTCCTTCTTTCGTGAGAGATGGTCTCACTATAATTTGTGTTTTTGGGTAAAACGATCTCTGGCAATCCTGGCACTCGGATTCTCGGAACCACCCACTACTATCTACTAAATTGGATTGGCTTCTAGGCCAAGAAAAATATAAAAATTAAAAAAAAATCTTATGAGGAACGAGAGACATAAGAATTCATTTCTGAAGGAAACAAACAAACAAACAAACATTGAGAGGGATTGAAAACGGAAATGTTACTGAAACAAGAGACATAAGATGGAGAAGACGAATCCAAGCCCTATTACGAATATTACATTCATACTGTTTCCTATTACGAATGAACTATAGCAAAAAAGCAACTGCATACAATACTTGGCATTGGGAAAGTATGAGAATTGCTCCTCCAGATTTTATTTATTGAAATGAACCACACCCCTAAATTTAATAAAAAAACGATCAACCTTTGCCAGGTCATTATATATGTAAATTTACAGGACATTTTGGCGATCCTATTTATCAAGTTGGATTTCATGATTATAGATTGTACGTTTTTTTACATAATTACTACTTAAAATTTTCAAATTATTAATTTGACACTATATTTTTTTAATTATAATAATTTCTATCGAAATCATTAAGCTCTTTAAATAAAAACTCACAGTTAAATTAACTGATCACATTTAAAACTAATCATAATTTATATTATGCCCTTATGTAAATTACTTTTAACGCTTGGAAAATTATCTAATTTTTGTAAGAAAAAAATATGTAACAAAATTTTTGCACTCTATACTTCAGAGCTAATTTTGTTTGAGTTCAAAGAGCCTACCTGAATTGGTTAAGTGATAGAACATTTATTTATTTATTTATTTATTTATTATATTTAATCAAGTTTATTTTTAAAATAATTAAGACTAAGAAATAAGATCAACTGATCAAATTTGAGGCTTAGCCTCAAACCAAATAAGCCTAAGAAACAAGGGTATTTTAGTATTATGGTTGTTAACATTAATAAATATCTATGGCGAATATTCTGTAAATATTTTGGTCAAAAATCAACCATAATAATAATTTTAAAAGAATCAAAAGATTCTAGTAGTACTTATGACATTATAAATAAACTTTTCGCTGACAATTATATAATATCGACTAGATTGTAATGTTATACTGTTATTAGAGAAATATAAATAGCAAATGTTTTATATTTAGCGTATTATATATTTACCCCTGCCCATCCTATAAGCCAAATTTTGAGCTGAATCTTGCTTGTTGGCTGTTGCCGAGTGAATTATTGTTTAGTTACTGTACTAGAATAATTTGGTTTATTTCACAAGAAGACTATTCCTATTTTACAAACAGATGGGGCCTTACTTAGATTGGAATTTTCTTAAAAAACAGCGCACAGCTTACATCCGATGAAAAGGGTGATATTACACTACTAAAAAATTCGCTTATTTTTCCAAAGCTTTTGTACACTGATTCAGAAAATGAACAATAATTCAATGAAAATTTTACAATAATCACTTTTTGTTTTGCATGGTTTACAATAATCAGATCATACTACATGTCCATGATAAGATGATGCAACACTCTTGAAAGAAGTACAAATTACAGATAAAACCTGGTAATGAATCTTAATAGAATATCTAAATTTCTTTTGTCTCTACAGATAAAGCTCTACGGTAGGTGAGAAGGGTTGTTCATAAATCAGTAACAAATTTGCGTTTCCACCATTAGGAGCCTAACTAATCATGGAAGGAGCAAAGAGAATGCACATACAGAGAAAGCTCCTATTTCGTGCTGTAGTATCAGCACCGCTTGCCATCCATGCCAGCTGCAACAAAGATAGAAAGAAACATCTGCTAGACTGAGAGTAAAATGAAGTGTGCAGGATTAGAGATCAACTATTAAGTTATTTCAAGTGATCAGCTTTGAAATAAGTTGCAACAGTGAAACTGAGTAAAATGAAGCAAGGTTACTGCAGCTGTCACTGTGAAAGAGTCCTCGCTGAACCCCTAAAAGCATTCAAGAAAAGGTGATTTCCCAATTTACAAAGGAAATACCAATACTTCATGCATTTTTACCTGAATAGGAGCTTCTCAATGCAGGATTAGAGAATCAGGAATATTTTCATAATGTTCTGAGATGATCAGATACTGCTAATGGTGTGTATTTGCAGCTTCCAGCATGGCCAGGTCATGAGAAGTAAGCTTCCAGTATGCAGAAGGCATATGCTACTCTGGCCTGAGAACAGCACGAGATCTAATAGAGTTTGTGAGAAAAGATTAAGAGAAGTGGGTGTATGGAGTGGAGAACTTGTTTCAGCAATCCGCAGGTGGTGCTACTCAAGTAAGGCTATGGTACTACCAAAGCAGAGATTGGCAAACACCTTCCAGGAAGTTCTCAAAAATGAAAATAGAGAGTTAAAGACCAATATGGCTGTTGACAAAAGGAGCAATGTATCACCAAATAGTTAATGGATATCATATACAGCTTGTAATATTTACAGAATCCTTTCAAAATACAACGGTCTTGTTTGATTCAAAAGGTAGCACTCGAAGCTCACAATATGATTTTATTGCTTGAGCTAAACATTGCCTCTCAAGGTTCTCTGATTTTAGCACAAAGCTTCGTAAGTTATCTCTATGAGAGACTCTCTCAACCTGTATCACATAAATAAGCATCCAAATTGGTAATTATGAGCACGATATAGATGATTTACTTGTGTGAATCTGCAGTAAGGTAAGGAAAATATGACCATATGCCTAATTCACTATGTAACGATATTGGGTCTTAAGCATAAAGAGATTAATATCAAGTCCTTTATTCACGCTAGCTTTTACTGCCAATAAGATGCCAAAGCAATAAAATTTACAAGCAATTACCATCTGTTCAATAATTGGACCTGCATCAAGTCCTTCAGTTACAAAATGACTTGTTGCACCAATCAACTTAACCCCAGCATTATAAGCCTGGTTTCATATTAGAGACCATAAACATTTGCGGAAAAAAACAAAGGGAGTTCCGACTTCTTGATAGATTTATTGAATCAATTACCTGTTTAGAGGGATTTCCTCCCTTGAATGATGGAAGGAGGCCATGATGAATGTTAATGATATCTTTACCATAGCTCTCCAAAAATCTTCCTGACATGACCTGCAGGTAAGAAATAATTAGATAAAAGACACAGTAAGACGACAGTGGCAATGTGATCATGCATCTATGGTATACAAGCTGTGAACTATGTTACCTGCATATATCTTGCAAGTACAAGAAAATCAGTATCATCAACTAACCCCAGAATTTCTTGTTCTTGCTTATTTCCTGAAGTTGTCGGCAAGTAATAATATGGAATCCCATGCCTTTCAAGCAAACGTATAATGTGGGTATCTGGACCTCTATTATGATTGCTGCGATAACATACTATAAGCTTTAAAAAAAAATTCATTTGCAAAAGAAACTCATCTTAAACAGGAAAACAGAAGAACTAAAACATATATCACCTTATTACACAGCTAATGTCCACAGAAAGCCTACCCTCCTGCCACCTATGTAACAAGTCCACCAAGCAATGATCCTACAAAGGGAAGTCTTAAGAATAAATATCATGCATATAACATATCGACTCACTTCATGTTCAAAAATGCTTCATTCTAGTGCAAACATCTGAAGAGATTCATGGGATCATGCAATTTTAAGTACCAGAAACAAAGTTTGGAGAATTCTAGTATAGCATCATATAGATGATCCGACCTGCTTTGATGCAAGAACTGCAATCTTATGTTTGGGGTCTAGAGCAGGTACCCGCAAAACAGATGCTTCTGCATTGAAGAACTTCGATAATTTTCGGAATTCAGCTTCCATTGCATCTCGTGGCCAACACACAGGATCAAATGTAAATTCACTGCCAAGAACTATTCAAACTCAGGATCATTTAATAGTACAGAATATAGAAATCAAATCAATCTTCTATTTAATGAATTGACATTCATTTACAGACCAAGAACTTGCATTTCCTGTATGCTAATTACTAGGCAATCGTCCGTGGTAGAGTGACGATTTCACTTCATAGAATTATGACTTCTTGATGTCTATAGTTGTCCAAATGTCAACACTGAATGTGAGAGGGTGTGTTAAAGGCACGACATTTGGGTCAATTGTTTACTTAACAAAAAACTAATAGATCACATAGTAGAAGGCAAAGAAGCCAACCTCCTGGAGTAAAAGACCTGATTGCTCTCAGGAACGAAGACATCAACGCTGTGTATGTTCCCCCCTCGCGAGGCGATGCACTCCGATAGCTTAGCAACGATCCCCACCGCGTCCTAATCGTATATTAATAAATGCTACCGATAACTACAAGAAAGGAAGAGGAGGAGGAGCGAGAAGATATCGAGTAGCTTACGGGGCAGTGGAAGACGTGGATGCCATGGATGGAGGTGGCGGAGGAGGAGGAGAGCGCCCGCGCCATCGTCGCGATTCGCCGGAGGTCCCTAGTTGCTGGGATTCTTCCGAGAACCATTCCTTTTCTTTTATTTTGGCAATTACTTCGAGTCCCGTACCTTAAACGAGACGACATAGTTCGGTAGTCGGGATTTTCCACCCACATACAGTTTATCTCTTTATCCCCTGGTAGCTGTCGAAAAAGGAAAAAGAAAAGAAAAGGACGATATCGAGTAGCCTCAGCTGTGATCCCAGTAGACACTTTGGATGTAGTTTAAATACATCCAGTATTGAATAAAATTGCCACATGACTGTGACTAAGCCATCACAATGGATATCATATTAATGACACAGTTTTAGGTATCATAATCAATCCAAAATATGTTACAACTTTATCCAACTGCAAAATTGTAGGTTTACGATGACTCCAAAAGAAGCTAATGAAACCATACAAGCAAGGAAATGATTAATGCAACACAACCACCAGATGACCAGCATCACGCAAATAAATTAATCAGATCCACAAAAACAAGGAATTCTGGATGTAACATTCTTCTCTCAACATGCATGTCAGCCAAAATACATAATCTTTTGAGTACAAACCAAAGTTATGAATCGTCAATCAAGATAAACTTTTACATCGATACCATTATCTATCAGCGACTGAACCACTGCTCGTATCTTCCCCTCAAACTTGTCCCGTTCCCTCGGTGTGTATGTACACGTGTATACATCGGCTTCTTTAGCTCTCTCAGCTAAGATTCGCCCAACAGCCAAGCATGCAGGTATGTCTGATCTAGACTTGAGGACTGCTTTGATGTCCTTGGAATTGGTCCCAGCAACCGCAACTTGTTTGCATGTCACCCGGTGTGTAACTGATGCTGAAACAAACCGTTTAGATATAAACACATCAAGTGAGAAGGCCTCCATGAATGCTATAGTGCGCTGCTTGAAAGAAATATGCTTGTGTGGGTTTTTGGATTTCTTCTCCTTCTTGTACGTGTATGGTCTACTGTTTTCATCGTCCACGAAATCTTCCACCCCAAAGAAACTTCTGGGGGAACTTAGGATCTGCAGCAAGAAGAATAAAATTCTTATAAGCTTTCATAAGCTTCTTACAAGAGATAAACTAGTAGTAACATCAATTGCTTAAAATGTAAAGAGAGAAACAAGAATTCAATGCTAGAAGGAAGTTGAACAGTTCAGAAGTTGGAGCAACAGCATTGCAACTTCAATTGAACTTCCCACATTAAATAAGTGAAACCGTACATACCAAATGGAAACTTGGTCATATACTATGCAATCCTGATGTCTATCTAAAGATCAAATCTAAGGTGTACATGGTTGCGACAAAATTCTCCTCTAAAAAATAGGGAAAAAGCAAGCAATCATGAGTACTCTTTTTTCTAAAAAGGAAAGACACAAAACTGTAACGCTTTTGAGTAACACATTGGTGAAGAAATATAGTGAGAGGTATAACAATGATAATTATGATACAAATATTATGGAAGTATGGTTAGCAACAAACTATTCAGTAAGTAGAAACTCAGTAAACTTGTCACCTGCCCATCATGGAAGCTGCTTCTACAAACATACGGAAGTGCAAAATTTCTGTATTCCAGCGCAAGAGCTCCTCTCTTCCATGTTTGGGTGAGAGAATGTTTTAACATTTTCAAACAACAAAAATAAAACAGCAGAAGTTATAGCACTGTGCAGGCTTAGTTTCCTCAATTTTATCAAAGCCTGAGACAGATTAAAAAAGAGAATTAGAATATATAAAATGGCAAGTAGAACACACTGAATACAATATTACTGCATTTCTGATGTAAGCATCAACCCCAGGGAGACATTAAAACAGGCAAATTAAACATCTACTATATAGTTAGAAATCATAAAATTTAAGGTTACCCGACTTAGCTAGCTAGCTGAATCGCACATCAGATAACAGAGGAAAGCCTTGAGAAAACAATTTGGGGTTTGGTGATGCCACTACCTAACACATCAAAATATAACATATGGCATCATCCTAGTCTTAAACAAGTGGAATGGGCAAGCCACCAAAACATATATGACTCAACATGTTCATGAATAAAAGAAAACCAAATCAGATAGCAATTAGATATGATGTTTTCCCCTCAAACCTGAACATAAATTGGGTAATAGATCAAGCTATTCAGGACAAAAACTCTTCATAGAATTTAACTAAGAGTTGCAGAAGAGATAGAGCTAGCACCCTGAAATAAAAATTCAATTAACAAGGCAAACTAGCATGTCTAACATGAATAATCAGTAATTGACATTTTCTTTTTCACTTTTGTTTCGTACTAAAAGAGAAAATATTAGAAACATTAGCCATAAGATGACTCCTAGACCTCAATTACATGTCTCAATCATCATCATGGTTATTGAACAATAAAAAAATAAAAACATTCAAAATTCCAAATTACATCTGCATGCAGGATAGTATAAAATGGAGGAAGAATAAATTTACCAACTTTGATCCAACCTCAAGATCATTAATATAACCTATGTTTTTCATTACTCTAGGATCATATATATAATCTAGGGTTTTAATATAACACTTAGGCTCTACCAAATTAATAATTAAATGCAAAAAGAGTAAAAGGGATTTAGGGCTCAAATTCATTTTGAAAAATGAGGTGACTTTGCAAAAGATAGCAGGATATAAGCAACGACATTATTGCAGGAGAATTGAAATAAGCTCTGGATATAAATGGTCGATATATTAACAAAAAAGAAGAAGAAAAAAGAACAGAGAAGAGGAAGAACGATAATAAAAAATTCCCCCTCTCTGTTTTAGATGACCCCATTTCAAATAAAAAGAAAGAGCGAAATGGTCCTACCTTATCTTAGCCGGCAATGCCTTCCGGGATTGGAAGCGGGACGCCGGAATGCAGCGGTGAGCGTAAGAAAGAGATGGGTTTGAGATAAAAAAAATGGCTAGGCTTTGGAATTAGGGGGATGCAAGTGAGGTCTACTGTATTTTTGAGTTTGTTGCAACAAATCAAACAATTAATTTTGAGTTAGATGCTGCATCTATTAATACATTACCTAAAAAAGATCCTAACCAAACAACCTCTAATTGCTTTCGATCAATTCAATTTGCTCAACTCGGTTGAATAAATCCAGAGTCCGATTGGGTTGCTTGTTATATACTCGAAATGAATCAAGGAACGAAAAGAAACAGAGGCATGCATGACGCATCAAAGCAAAAAAGAAAAAGGAAAGAAGAGTTCCAAAATACTGACTGTTACCTTGAGGCTTTAAAGTGATACTGGAACCTGTGCGGGAGTGGAAAAGTAGCGGCCAGCGCTGGAGAGGCCGAAGGTGGTGGGAGGCGGACTAGAGGCAGTGGCCGAGAAGCCCTACGGCTAGGGCATTCAAACGCCGTCGGATGCTTTTGCTTTTATTACGGCTAAAACGACCAGATGGCTAGTTTCTACTTTCTAGGACAATAAAATCCTCAAATTATCTATAATTGCAATTGGTGAGGCTTTTGACGTTTGGGGACAGTGAAGGGCATAATGGTAGTTTTATGCAAAATCATGACCCTTTGCGCCTCCGTGATCACACTCCTAATTTATCCGTTAGAGTGGAAGCGCTAATGACTCGTGCGAGCGAGCGACGAAAAGTGCCTCCTCTCACTTCCATCTCTGTCTCTTTCCTCGCTGCTACTCCTTTCGATCTCGCCGGAGAACCGACGCCGACGTCTGCCTCAGAAATCCCGCCGCCCCGGGGTCTTAGAGCGAGTGGGGTTTTCGCGAGCCAAGTGGCGCACCTCCGATGTGATTCGAGGGTCTCGGGAAGTGAGCCTGCGGATCGCCGTGGGATTTGGGGGTCCGGGCGATCAACGGCGGAGATTTCATCCACGGATGGAGGGGTGTAGAAGCCTAGGCATCCTATCCCTGGTACGCGTTTTCTTTCTCTCTAGGCATACCACTTGATACCTCCACTAAGTTTTCCTTTCGATTTCTTGGTATCTGCAAGAAGACAAATTAGGATTCTTTATGTGCTAAAATTTCTTGATGTCTGGTCCTGGTAACTCTTTTTTTTAATCCAGTGTTTCTTGGCGAGAATTTCTTCAGCTAGGTTAGTTTGGAGCTTCTAGAAGAGTCAGTGAATGTTATTATTAAGTTTTATCATTCAAATTAGGGTATTTGATGTGCTCAATCTTGCATGCTGCATTGTTCGTCGTGTTTGGGTTTCTTGGGCTTTTCTTGAATTCACTGTTTCTTGTTAGTTATTTTTGTTTTCTACATGATTAATGAGAGTCAGTTCAATTAGGTAGATTTTGAGTGTGACAATACTGCAATATTTGAAATCTATAACGCTAAATGCATAAACGAGGCTTCAAATGTTGAGTTCTTTACAGCAGAATGGAGATGTCCCACTTTGTATTATTTGGTAGTGCATGCATCTTGCGGTGATTTCTGCTAGTTTGCATTGTTAGAGGACCTCTAGTAAATTTCAATCTTTTTTCAAGTGAATTTGTTAACATTTGTGGTTCCTGTAAAATTTTCTGCATCAGTAATGTTGAGATTATTTATGGTAGGCAATCTCATCACAAATCATGAAAGATAAGGAAACATAGGTTGAAATGAGTTTGCAAGATTTTGGAAATAATCTGCTAGACTAGGGTTACTAATCTGTAAGAGTATTTGTATGGTTATATACTCTCTTTTTACAATTATACCTTTTCGAACCAAGTGATCTTGGGTTTGATAAATGGGGGTGAGTCTATGTAGTATGTACATCTTGCCCTCCCAGACCCAGCAATTATGGGAGCCACTAGAATGCCCTTTTCCTTTTTGTTGTAATTTCCATTTACATGTGGCTCATTGATGCTTGATGCATCATGTATGCAAACTGTGGATGGAATGAGGAACCAAACCTTTTGTTATCTTTGGATACATATATTAGTCTTTTCAGGCTTCTATAATGCTTTTGCTATTTGATGGCTTGGATTGAAGGTGTTATTGACTTATGGACTTGTTATGGTTCACTTTACAAATGTATGCCAAACTCGACAATTTTGCAGGGTTACATCCATGGATTATGATGATAATGACATTCAAAACAAAAGTTTCCAACTATCTAGGGAAGACAACAGATTTCCGCAAAGTGTGCTACCATTTGCTCTACCAAAATTCGATATTGATGAACACCTCCAGCATCTGAGATCTGACAATCTAGTTGAAACAGAGGTTTTATTTGGTATACAGGGTCCGGAAAGCAGTTGGATTGAGGACTTCTCACCTGGAAGCAGTGCAATAGAATTCCGATTGGGTGCTGCTGAATCTTGTTCTTTATCTAGGCACAACAATGTCTGGTCTGAGGCCACGTCATCTGAGTCTGTGGAAATGTTGTTGAAGTCCGTCAGAGAAGATGAGATGGCAGGTAACAATGACACCATTGTGGACGGAGATGCATCTGGTTGCTTGAATGTGACAGATCGTCATATGGATCCTTTGCTCAGACCAAATGATTCCAGTGACACACTACTCTGGGCTGTCACGGATCCTACTATACCTCTTGATAAATGTCAGAATAATCTTTCTGGATCAAATGACGTTGTAGTTAGGAGCCAGCCTGCAATAGAGGACAATTTCCAAATTTCCAGCATTGAGAAAGGTGAGGCAGAATTAGATGTAACCTCTTTAGATGATCAGTCAAATGCTGAAAGCAAGTCTGGTACCAAGAAATGCATAACATATGAGACCTTGGCTCCATCTTCTGATGAAACAACAAAAAGAGGTCTAGCTGTTCAGGTTGTTGAGGTGGTTCAGGGTGAGAATCCTTTGGATAATACTTTAGCAGAGGTTGATGATCATGCATGTGTTGCAACTGCAAACATGCCAGTAGGTTCTGATGCTATTATATGCAGGGGTGCAAAATATGATCCTTCAACTTTATCAAGTGATAAGCTTGATTTAGGCTCTGAGAAGTTTCAACCAGTTTCAGAGAAAATACTGGAGGTTCAGGAGATCCAATTGAGTGAGCAACCAGGTGGATTTCAACTGGACAGTTATCAAGAAGCACTAACTGTTGATACCTGCCAAGATGAGAAGGTGGATGATCATCACTCTAGGGTCTACAAAGCTGAGGATGACCTGTGCAACTTGAAGGATTCTTCCTGTTTGGATCCATCTTTGAATTCTTTGGTGTTGTTAAATGATGCGGGCAACAACTCTTTGTCTTCTAATAATACTGATGGATTGCTGGAATCTACTGCTGATCCAGTCCATACTTCAAACAAAGTCAACGAGAATTGTATTACAGCAAGAACTATTTCCGATCCAGCTGAAACTTTTAGCAAAGACAACAAGATTGGTGATAATACTGGGACATTCACTAACGAGATATCTTCTTTAGTTGTGGAAGGAAATACAAATACTGTAAATGATGTAAAGGAAGGAAACAAAGAAAATGGTAGCGAGCTTTTCAATGCAAATGATCGTTCTGAAGATGTCAGTCATTGTCAAACTGCAAATAATTCAAAGAATGATCTGTACCTTAGGAACCCTCTGTCAATTAGTTACAACAAGTTGCCTGATTCTGGAGAAGAAAGGGAAAATGATTGTTTTACAGAAGACTCTGGAGAAAAGCAAGACACCCAGTGCCAGCTATCTCCCAAGAAAACTATTGGTATTGCTGACAGTTCAAAAATGACGGTTGATGGACATTCTCAGATTCACATGAAACATGAAATAGAGAATGGAAAAAAAGATGGCAATGCTGTCACATCTGATCCAAAACCAGCTAATATGGAAAAGAATGCTGAAAATAAGGATGCTAAAATTAATCCTGAAAAATCTGATCTTCCAATTGGTGCTTCAGAAGATGTTGCTCTTGAAAATTGTCCACCTGCATTGCTGGATGAAACAGAAGTGAATATATCATCAACATGTGGTTTAGATAGATTGGCGAACAAGCCTAGTGCTGAGTTAGTTCCTTGTGAGATTTCTGCTGGGATGGAGGAAAACACTGCACTATCTGTTAATGGATGTAATGAGATATCACTAGATGAGAGTTGTACTATTGTGGCGGATATGGAGTGCACTTCCTATGCAGCAGAAAGTACCTGTGCAGTAAAGTCTACCAGAGATACATCAAAAATGAATCAGGATAAACCAGGTGAATACATTCTCTTCGTTCATCCTTTTCATTACTTGTTTTTTCCACATTTGCAAGTGTTGTGAGTGTCATGGGTTGAGATATGTCCTTTTTGAACAGTTTCTTATCAAGCTGCATTCGATGCTAAGAGGCCTTCTATTAGTAGTGTTACTACACTTCACCAGC
Organism: Typha angustifolia; assembly: GCF_048772165.1. Taxonomy (NCBI): domain Eukaryota; kingdom Viridiplantae; phylum Streptophyta; class Magnoliopsida; order Poales; family Typhaceae; genus Typha; species Typha angustifolia. The sequence goes on along the minus strand of NC_133246.1, from coordinate 3,340,186 downwards.
CGCATCCTGAAGATACCCCTAGTGTGCCATTGTTTACAGAGCAGCAAGAAGCTACACCATCATCTCTAACTTTATCAAGTTGCAATGAATCCTTTGCTAAGAATGTGGATATCACAACAATATCTTCTCCAAGTGGTGTAAAGAAGAATTTGGATGTCCAAATATCTGGTCAGGTGCCCACCACTATTGTTGACATGCCCTCATCAAAGAAATTGGTTCAGGATGAAGCAGGTAATATGAAATTTAGTTTGGTTAATTCGTTGATCTTAGAGAGTCTCCTGAAGGGGCATTATGTAGTTTGGAGGCGCTTGTGGTTTAGTTCAGACTTCAGATAGGTTCATTTGGTTTTTTATATGCAGAATTAAATGAAAATTATTACCTGTAGGTCAATTTATTCTTCTAATAAAATGGAAGTGATAGGTTTAATAAGATCTTGCAATTTTATCTCAGAGTATTTTTTTTTCTGGATTCTGAAGTATCTGCTTTCAGATATCAAAATTTATTCTTCATCATAAATTTATAACACCCTTTTTGATGCAGTAGAACACTTGCAACTTATTGTATTCAATTTCTTATTTTCCGGGAACTGAACAGTTTATCATCTAAAGAAAAATGTGCTAAGAATTGAAGGGGAAACTTGTTTTCCACAATGTTGTATACAAAAGGTTTTGATCACTGGGATTTATGTTTCCATGGAGGAAATTTAAAACTTTTTTTTGCATAACTCTTCTGTTAGAGACAAAGGTAGCTATGCATTCCAAGCATGATTTCATTAATAGGCTGATGCCTGTTAAGCTGTACATTTTAGGGAGAATATATTTAACGCCCGTCTACACAAGGATCATAGATCAGCATTCTACATTTAAGGATAATATATTTGACACCCGTCTATTTCCTAATATAGAACACAACACACTTGATGAATCTGACCAGCACCAATTTGTCAAGTAAGAAATGATGCTGTTGTCGAGTCAAGGCTTTTATTAAGGACATCAGCAATTTGGAAATCAATTGAGACATAGGGAAGTGAAATAGTACATCGATCATAAATGTTGGGAATAGAATGACAATTGGCCTCAAATGCACACTCATGGTAAACAGGATTTGATGTAATTTGAATAGCACTCATGTTATGCACGGAGGAGTAGGATCCAACTGTCTAAAGCAAAGTTCAACAAGAGGACCCGTAAGCCAAACTTGGCACATGCAACAGACATAACCTAGTATTCAACTTCAGTGGAAGACTAGGAGACCACATCATGTTTCTTGGCCATCCAAGAAATTATAGCATTGCCTTGAAACATACACCAGCAAGTGCTAAAGGGGTGAGTATTCAGACAACTTGCCTAATCAGCATCACAATAAGCAGTTAAGTTCAAGGAAGAACCTAATGGAAATAAGAGATTGCAAGTGGAGGTGATTTTCTTTTCATAAATGGGAGTGAAAATAGACTTGAAAAGCATAGTAAAAAAAGACAATATATCTGGTGGTCCTATTTAGCTTCATGGAATGTCAAATATCTCAGCATTTTCTGTTGGTTTTCTTTTCAGGGTAAGTTGTTAGCCATGAAAAGCAATGTCTTTCTTTGGATGATATCAACAACAAAAATAAGTAAATCTTTGGATTATCTGGAAAATCAAGTGCTATCATATCTTTTTTCACTGCTTCCTTTCATGCCAGTTTTGTCTTCCCTTCCTCTTGGGATAACTTCTAGAAGTCAACTCCTTATTGGTGCCTTGTGTGGTCTCCATTGGCCATGTGCATATCATATTAACCAATTTCTATGCAATCCATATTCCATGGGTGATACATCTAACTAGTAATGCAATCTATCTTTGATTATTAGTCTTTCTAGTTTCAGTCATTATTATAGTTGTATGGACAAATTTGCTGTATTATCATTTAATACGAATGCACAACATTCAAGACACTTGTAAATTTTACTGCCTCTCCACTAGATCTTAATTTTGCACTAGAGTGCTCGTGCCTTAGGTAATTACATTTGATAGGAGCAAATTTTGGGATGATTGGACTAGTTTCTTTTATTGCAGGTGTTGCTTTAATTCAATATTCAAACACCTCTCTACAATCTACTTTAACCAAGAGCAGTGCAGCGACTCAGTTAGTGGAACCTGAAAGTGGAAATCTGTCCTTGGTGCCAAATTGTGGTTCGCCTACAATAATCAGTTGCAGCAAAAGTTGCCAGGATGAAATTGACAAGAGAAACAGAGGATTGTCAGATCATACAGGTTCCTCTTTGGATGATCTTACAAGTTCTAGAACCGACACTGATAAAGACAAGTCCACTGTTCAAGATTCTAAGCAGAGTGCTACATCTGAAGATGATAGAAGCTTCACGTTTGAGGTTGGATCACGGGCTGATTTGTCTGAAAGAAATGTTAGAAATTTTTGGAAATCTTCTTCCCAAGGAAAATCTTCTGAGATTGCTATGGTACCTGGAGTCTCCCCCTTCCTCTCTCCCTCTGTGTGTGTGTGTATCCTTTCTCCAATCCCTTACCCTATTAAGTAGGAATCAATTTTATAGTTCTTTTATTGTAATTATTACTTTATATACCATTAAATGTTAAATAATTGTTTTAATTTAATCTGTAGATTTCAAAAGAGAATCCTGAAGGGCATTGCTTGGATCAGGAAGAGACGATTTCTAGTGGGAACCCTCATAATGTTAAGAGTAAGCAAATATCTGGCTGTGCAATTGAGAAGGTTGGTTCCTTCAAAGAAGCTACTGAAGAAACAATTTCAAAAAGGCAGATGACAGAAAGCAAGAGTCCAAGCACTACATCAATTAGTGCTTATGTTAGTGAAAATAACAATATGCAGTTGAAGGAGATGCAGAAAGATCCATCTACTGATAGCAGTGATATGAAAGCATCTTGTTCTCCAGCTGTTCAGACGTCTAGTTTGCCTGATCTGAATTCTTCAGTTTCTACTGGCTCATTATTCCGCCAACCTTTCGCAGATATTCAGCAAGTGCAATTGCGTGCACAAATATTTGTTTATGGGTCTCTTATGTGAGTTTTACCATGTCTTCTGAGATTTCCTACATTAATGTGGATCAGCCATTAATTCATGTTCCAACTTATTGCTGCAGTCAAGCGGTTCCACCAGAGGAGGCTTGTATGACCGCGGCCTTTGGAGAATCTGGTAAGTGCAATTTAGTCAATGCAAATATACATGCATGGACCTTATCTTATAGTATGAATGGTTTATATTCATAAACTAACAGATGGTGGAAGAGCTATATGGGAGGGAATCTGGCATGCTGCTTCTGAAAAATTTCAGAATAAAAAGTCACCTCTCAGTGTTGCTGGAACACCTATATATTCTCATTCAGGTAAACATTATTTGATTGAGAATTATTGAATCAGTTTGTGATTCAATCTTTGACTGCCTTTATATAAACCTCCTGCAGTTCTTCGAACCACAGAACATGCAAGTGACAGCCCTGCTAAAAGCAATTCTTTAGACTCGCCTGTTATCCTAGAAGGTAGCAAAGTTATGCAATCAACCGTATTAAGTTCCACAGTGTCTGTGTCTTCACCATCATGGACTATACCTCGTTGCGATGGTTTAGCATTAAACATGCCAAGAGGCAGTCACCTGGACTTTAATCAGGCCATATCTCCACTGCATTCCTTTCAATCATCTTATGTGAGGCAGTACACTGGCAATGCTGCACCTTTGTTCTTTGAGAACCCACACCCTGTTTCCTGGGTTGTTTCATCACAGAGCTCAAAACTTGAAGCTGCAGCACAATACTCTACAATAACTGTTGCTGAAACAGCTCAAGTACTATCTCATAAAGACTCATCCATCTCGCAAGCTTCAAGTATGCAGCTTGCATCACCTAGTACTTTGCTTCTTAACCAGTGTTCCACAAGTGTTTCTGCTGCATCAGTTGTACAAAGTGAGACAGAGAAGAAAGCTGCAGTTACTTCTAATCCCAAGAGTACCTCTGAGAAGTCAAGGAGGAGGAAAAAGGGTTCAGGTCCTGAGAAGGTGGGTTCTGTTAGTGACGTCTCTCGACTTCAACCTGCTTCTGCTAACCCATGTACTATGCATACTCCAACTTCTTCAGGTTTTATATTATCTGCCAATTCTCTAAATAAGGTGTTGCCTGATACTGGTGTTTCCCAAATCATGAAGAAGGTCATTTTTTCAGAAGAGGCAAGCTGTAGGATTGATCAATCAAAGTTGCAAGCAGAAGAAGCTGCTGCCCATGCTGCTGCTGCCATCAGGCATAGCCAAGCAATATGGAGTCAGTTGAACATCCAGAAGAAATCTGGTTTAATTTCAGACAATGAGGAGAAGCTTGCATCTGCTGCAGTTGCAGCTGCAGCAGCTGCCTCTGTTGCAAAGGCTGCTGCGGAAGCTGCTAAGGTTGCATCAGAAGCTGCTTTGCTGGCAAAGACGATGATCGCTAATGCTATTGCTTCTGCTAAAACTGAAATTGGCCAACTTGATGTAGGGAAGAATTTAGCAAGGTTAAGTCCTGTTTCAATCCTGAAAGGCAATGATAAGGACCATGGCTCTAGCTTGATCATTTCTGCAGCCCGAGCTGCTTCTAGAAGAAGGGTAGAAGCAGCTTCTGCTGCCACCAAACGTGCAGAAAATCTAGATGCCATTCTTAAAGCTGCAGAACTTGCTGCAGAAGCTGTGTCACAAGCAGGACAAATCATTACTATGGGAGGTCCTTTGCCTTTTACTATAAAAGATATGGTGGAAGCTGGTCCTGATGTTTACCAGAGAGCTTATCTTTCAAGGGCTGAGAAACCTGCAAAAAACAATGGCCTGCAGCAACAGGAGACAATGGCTGTTGATGTGAGTAGTGATAAATCTATCAAACACTTTGACAAGCCCTTATCAAATCATGACGAGGTAGAGAAATTTGTTGGACACGGGACATCTTCCACTATTCAACAGTCCTTGCAGTTGGAGGGAAATAGAACAGGTATCTTTAGTCGCTAAATTTTGATATGTTTTACAAATTCTAATTGGTCTTGTCATTATTGGCCAATTTCCTGGTCAGATCAATTAGGAAATGGAGTAGGAGTTTCAGCAGCCATTGGTACACTTGGAGAAGATCCTTCAGCAGATAATCTAAAAGGAAATAGTATCCAAAAGGGTTCTCTTGTTGAGGTTAGTGGGGTAACCTTGACTTTAAATTTGCTCTCTTTTTTTATTGCAATGTGAAGTGAGATGCATTTTGAAAGTCCTACCTGGCACGTTATTCTTTTTTCTATTATGTTTTATTTCTTCACCTTGTTTCATGATGGAGGATATCAGTATTATTCTCTTTTGTTGGTTTCTTTGATTAGTTCTAAGAAATATATTTTAAATAAGATTTCTTTCCTATTCACAGTCCTTGTAATGACAATTGAATGTCCTGGTGGTTATTGCCTTATACTTTCATTTCAAGTATATCAGGTTTTAGGTGATAGGCACAGTCATAGTGGAGTTTGGTTTGCAGCAACTTGTCTTGATGTGAAAGATGGTAAAGCATGTGTCTGCTACAGAGATCTTTCTGATGAAGGTAAACATCTTTGTAACTAGCTGTGATGAGTTGACCTTTGTGAACTGTTAAATATCTTTTTCACTTTGCATTGGGCTTCTTAATTAGTTTCCCTTTTATGCTTGTGCATTTCAGTGATTACAATAGAATCAACTGCAACCTTTTTTAAATAGAAAAACTGAGAACCTTTTATGCAGGATCTGATCAGCTTAAGGAGTGGATACCACTTGAACTTGAAAGCAACAAAGCCCCCAGAATACGGCTTGCTCATCCTATTGCCATTGCTAAATACGAAGGAACTAGAAAGCGGAGAAGAGAGGTGGTAGAAAAATACACTTGGGCTGTTGGAGATCGTGTAGATGCATGGATAAAAGATGGGTAGGCATTCTTACTTTTATATTGCTTCAAGAAATGACTCATAAATTAACTTTCTGCTAATAAATCAATTGTAAAATAATCCAGAACTTGTGATTTTGGTTGAAGTAATAGCTTCGCAGTTTTCATTGTTCTGCTTGTTGTATTTGGATGTTTGTTTTGTCACCGAAGCTGAATTTCTTTACTTGTGCACAATGTTGCAAATGTCTATATTCCTACTTGCTAGATATGTGGGCCACTTTTGGAAGCTTAAATTGAGATAGCAATTACAGTGAGTAAAAAATGTAGGCTGGACACAGAAATATTGTTTGAAAATCTTGAATATTTGGTACTAGCGGTGTTGCAACAAGTACAAAGCCTCCAGCAGGTCCAGGTGGTGCTTATATATTGTCCAAATATCCATGGAAGATTTTGCTGGCCTGATTTAATCATTCTATTGTCCAATTAGTGCATCAGCCTATTTGAGCTCTAAGCCCCAACTAGACTTGCATCTCAATCATGCTCAAAGTGTCAAATAGGCGCTGGAGGAAGCTTGCAATGAGCATTGTTTTTTGGTAGTGTTTGATAGGTACAGAAGGGCATCTAGCAAAGTCAGGTGAAACACTGAAACCTTTTTAACGGACACACACACACACATACAGAAATCCTAGTAGTAATAGATCCATAGATAATGTTTTAGTTGGTGAATGACAGACGATGAGACAGCAGTCAACTGGCATGCTTTATTGGATTTTGCTTGAATAACACGTTTGAGGTATTTGTGGATCATTTGGACAAGGTTTGAAAAGTTGCTGATATTTTTATTCTAAGTCACTGCTTTTATAGTTCGAGTTGGGATTGAACAGGAAAGGATACTAAGCTCCAACTCTGGCATTTGAATCCTTGTGGAAAATCCTTATGGTGTGGACCCGTTTTTAGTTTGCCTGAATATCATATGGGCCCAAACTTTGATTTCACATAGTATCCATATTTTGGTTATGCTCAATCTTAAGCTTGGCATCTAAACCTTTACTCTAAATGGCCTAAACTGAACTATCTTGGTTGACCTTGTCTGATTGTCATCATATCATGTCTAGAATGCAGATAGTAGCATTTGTTAATATCATGTAAAGAGCCAACCCACAATTTCTGAAAATAAATCTTTGTTGCGTCTTAGTCTTCTCTTTGATGACTCTTCCACACTAATGTGAGAAACATGATATAATGATGTTATTATGGGAACATGTACAATTCAGTTTTTGTGCTTCTTTCCTCTAGTTAGCTTATATGTTTATAGTTTGAGACATCTAACTTAATTTGTGTGGCTTGATTTGATCTATAGTTGGTGGGAGGGCAATATTACTGAAAAGAGTCAAGAGGATGAAACAAAGTATACTGTTCATTTTCCAGGTATGACCACAGGGTTGTAACTTAAATATCTTATTTTGCTGAAAGTTTGTGATATCAATAGTGTAGTGGACACATGCTATGACTATATCGAGTTTGTGCTTTATAAAAGTGGTGATAATTCATGACTACTGAGTTGCAATGGAAATATGTTATTTTGCTGAAAGTTCTTTATATCAATAGTGTAGTGGACATATGTTATGAGGTTATGACTATATTGAGTTTGTACATTTTAAAGTGGTGATAGTTCGTGCCTATAGATTTGGTGAATATTTAAGGCAACTTCAGGAAATTTTTACTTGATAATTACTGGTGGAATTTTTGTCATTGCATATTAAGTTGGTTTATGTATTTGTGAGCACCTATCTGTTATTTATTCCTAATTTAAAAAAATTATGTACATATTCATATTTATTTCTGAGACGAATATTTTAATCTGAATGCTGTTTTGAAGTCAACTTCTGTGGTCACCTAGGTAACCTCTTTGTTTTATTTGTCTGGTTGAGATTGGCAGTATGACATTGAATTTCATTTTGCATTAAATTTGGCTAATTGATGGTTTCTGATGAGGTGAGTTCCTTAACTATAATGTGGTTTTCATGTTTATTTAACCCTCATGGAATATTTCTGTAGCACACCAGGATCTGGTTCTGATTATTTGTGTACCTGTGACAATTAAGGTTCCAATATGCTGATCAGGACTACCTAAGATTTGTCTTGAGTGTCATGCACCAGTAACTTATCCAGCCAAGAAACAGTTAGTGTTTTAATGGCTCTGAAGTGGTTGACTAGTTTTATCTGCTTTTAAATATGTACCTTTCATGTCCAGGATAAATTTGGTTGAGCTTTATAATAAATAATTCTTTCTAATCATCTCGCCACAATATAAAGAGCTTAGGAGAATCTGTGGTTTGTACAATATTCAACTAATTACTGTGTTTATCGTGACCTCAGGAACATACTTGATTATGAAAATCTTAATAATTTCTTAATACAGAATTCATGTTAAGATATCTGTTAGAATTACGGAGAAAGCCATTGAGGACCATTTTTCAATCATTTAGTGGAACATCATTCACAGTGATTCAAAATGTTCCTACAAGTGACTGCAGTACAGGGGTGTCTAGGGACTGCATATATCATATGCAGAAGATAGGTGCATATTATTCGGGACATAACTACATATGTGTTTCGTTTGTTAAAATACTTAGAAGTCACAAATATTTCAATTAATGCAGGAAACTGAAATAAACGAGAACCTCCTAAGGAATTATAATAGAGAGAAATTCTTGTAAATACATTGACATATAATTTAGTAAGATATTAGATGTTATAAAATGATATTACCACTCGTTAGTAACTTTGTGCAGTCTCATTTGTTTGTTGTCAGAGACATGCCCATGTATGGCCCCAGGCAACTCAAGCAGTCAAAATTAGTACTTCATGTTACACATCATGCTACAATGTCAATGATCATTCCTGTTTGTTGTGTAAGCATTTTAAGAAATTATTTTGTCCTGTTGTAGTTTTCATATGTTCATCTAGTAATATTTAGATCCTACTGTACGAAATGGATTTCTTAATCATTTTAAGTTTTCATTTCATTTCACATATTTTTACCAGCACTCTTTGGAAAAGGAAATTTCCATCTCTTCGTCACAATCTAGTCATTTTATCATATTCTGACTGTTGTCGATTTATGGATCTTCTATGCAGCCCGAGGTGATTCGTTGATTGTCAAAGCTTGGAATATTCGGCCTTCTCTTGTTTGGAAAGATGGCCGCTGGATAGAATGGGCTAGTGCAAGAGAAAGAATCAGTCAACCTTATGAAGTTTGTTCTGTTGTCTATACTTCATCGTTCTGTTCTATTTTTGCTATTTTACTAGTGCTTTGGGGCATACATCTGTTTTTTCAAACCAGTCTGTTATTTTTGTGTTTTCATGATCTTTAGGGTGATTCTCCCATTAAGAAACGTCAGAGACTTGATCCAGAGATTGATGGCAGAGGAACAGGGGCTCAATCCAACAATAAGCATTGTGATAATTCAAGGAAAACCGAGAAGATGAGAGAACTTAATCTATCTGCAAATGATAGAGTTTTTAAGATTGGAAAAACAGCAAGAGATGTGAACAAAACTAATGCCCTTAATGTAAAACAGAGGGGCCTGCAGAATGTAGGATCAGGAGTGGTGTTTGGTGTACCTAAACCTGGAAAGAAAAGGAAGTTTATGGAAGTAAGTAAACATTATGTTGCTGATAATACTGGTAAGATGAGTGAAAGAAACGATTCTATCAAATTTGCAAAATATTTGATGCCGCAAACATCTCGGGTATTGAGAAACACTTCAAAAGTGGACCCAAAAGGGAAGCAGGCTGATCAGCCTAAGACTAGGAACCCTAAATCTGTTAAATCTCAAAATATTCAGGTCAGGAGTACTGATAAGAAGGAAAGTTCATCCTCCAGACCTGTATCAGTTTTAAATGGCGGACAAAGTGGTCGTGGTGGTCATGGTTCTATAACAAATACTGGACGTTCTTTTAGCAATGAAGATACCGATGTAGAGAAGAATAAATTTTTGGATGACCATTCTTCTCTGAACAGTTCCAGAGATACTTTGTTTGATGTGTACTGCATGCAACCTGGGGATGGTGTTCCTACATCAAAGAATCCTGTGGAATCAGAGATAGAGGCAAAAGGGAAGTTTCCTCCTGCTATGAGCAGATCAACCAGAAATGAAGCAAAGGCTTCTGAAAACTCTGGAAAAGCAATTTCTGATGCTGTTGAGCCTCGGAGATCCAATCGCAGAATTCAGCCAACCTCAAAGGTAAGGTTCACCATGTCTCTTATACTTTGCAATGTAGTTTCTGAACTCTCTTAGTCCTTGTTGACAGAGGCATCTCTTCAGACTATTTTTTATAGTGGTCTCTACCTCTAGTAATCATTATGGTTATGCTTTAGGAGGTTAATTTTGATTTGTTATGCTTCTCTAATAGAAATTTACCTTAGAAATTTCTGCAGCTTCCCTTCAACATGGATATTAAAATAACACATACAGTAATCAAAGTTTTTTGTCAGAATCCTATTATGGAGTAAATAAAATGTCTTGTTAGAATCATGTCCTCATATCAGTATCTGTATTTTAGCATGTACAGAAGAGGCCTTTCATTTTACCTTAGAAATTTCTGCAGCTTTCCCTTCAACATGGATATTAAAATAACATATACAGTAATCAAAGTTTTTTGTCAGAATCCTACTATGGAGTAAATAAATATGTCTTGTTAGAATCATGACCTCCACAGTAGGATTCATGGACGCTATTTGATTCTATTTCTTCTTCTGTATGTGGAAGTATTAACTCTTGACCATTTTGTAACCTACAGTTATTAGAAGGTCTACAAAGCTCTCTGATAGTATCCAAAATTCCCAGTGTTCCACATGATAAGAGTGCCAGAGGCCTGCATAAAGGTGCATCATCCTTGGGAGGTAAATTTTCAACTGTTTATCCTTTTTTCATCTGTAGTTAGGAATTGTTGATGTAAAATTCAAATCTTGGAACAGGGAGCAGCCATGGCTAAAGACAGCTATGTCACATCACTACTTGGTACCTTGCGAACTTGTGTACCAAAGTAAAAACAGAATCTTCTGATATTGTACAGAAAGTGCCATGTTAGGATGGAATAGAAGCTCTAATATTGTTGGATGTAGAATGCTATAGTTGATCTAAATTAATATTTTGATTTTTCTTTTTGGGGCGCCAAACACTGTCGTCCTTTTTTGTAGTAGATTTGGTGATTGATACAAGGAGCCTACTTTTCACTACCTAACTCGAACATCTACAACCAGTGTAAAGAAGAAAGAATCTGACTTGTATCAAAAGTCCTCATTTTTTGCATGTGATATTCACATATATAAAGAACATTTTGAATTGTTACAGATCATCATTTCCTGTTATGTGATGTTCACTTTGTTTTCTTTTTCCAGTGTTCTACTTCTTTATCAGCCTGACTAACCATATGTTGTTCCTCTTGCTATTGTGTGTGTGTATGTATGTATGTATGTATATATATAGTGTCTCCAGGAGATTGCTTACGAATATAGCATCCTTATGTAGGAATAATTGCCTTCTGGCTCAAATGACTCTCTGGAGACACCGATATTATACTGAAGGCATGATTATTTCGTGTTTTTTTGTTAAGGGCTTCTCTTGCTGCTTCATGCATCGGTTGCTTTTTGTCTTTGCTCATGATTTGGTCGTTGATAATATCCTTGTTTCCTGGTTTATTTTTCTTTGTTAAGTAGGTTGCTGAATAATATGGTAAGCGTACTATTTGTTATATTGCTGCTAATCAATATAAACAAGCCGAGCCTAGCCGAGCTCAAGCAAGTTGAGCCTAACTCAGCTCTGCACGATAGGCATTTTGTTCTTAACTCGAGCTTGAAACGAGCTGGGTTATGCTGGTTTGCCTCAAGCTTGAGTTTGATTCGGTAGCTTGACAATGAGCATTGGAAAATTAGTCTCCAGGTGATAATACCCTTTGTAGGGAAAAATTTAGCATATGAAGAATGCACAAGGGAAGCTTCAATGGCATCTGATGAGTCTTTCCATAATTTCTCCCAGTACTCTTCAAGTGAATCACAGAAGTCCAATTCAATAGAAGATCTGGTTTTTGCAACAGAGCACTTGTTGGTTATTTGACCAAGGAGATAAAAAAAAAAAAAAAAAAAAATGCATAACATAAGCAGCGGCTGAAAGTTATTCTGTTGATGAAATGCATTTACCTTCTACACAAAAAGATACCTCAAAGAACCACTCCAGTGGTGACTTGGCCGGCAGAGTCTTAGCCGGAGACTCGGGGTGACCATCGGAGAGACGATTTGGACGAGAAACCAAAAATTCTCAGTTTTAGAGGAGTATATATATATAAATATATAGTATTTTGAGCTTCGAGCTTGAACGAGCTCGATTATTATTTATTTATTTTCCCAGTCTAAAAACGGAGCCGAGCTTTAAGCCGCTGACAGGCCTAGTTGGTGGTGCCGGGATCACCGAACAGATTTACTAAATTGTGAGAACCGTCGGATGCTTATTTATAGTAATTGTCGGCGGTGTGGGTTGATGCGCGGTCTTATCCATGCATTAAAACGGTGTATCCTTGATTGGCCGACGATACTGTTCTAGAAGCCCTTCCCAACCGTTGCCAACCGAAGTCTGCGAGAGGACGGTGACGTCGCCGATTAATTTTCCTGCAATCGATCTGCCGCTGATATAAAAAAAATTTAAAAAAAATTTTAAAAAAATTTAAAAAAAAAAGAAAGAGAAAAATCCACAAAGTTGTGGAGTTGACATGTGGAGCTGAGCCGCGGTACGTGTTCCCTTCTCCTAACTCAAAAGACGCACCTCTCTCTCTCTCTTTCTCGTTCTCTCTCTCTCGTTCTCTCTCTCTCTCGGATCCAGCACCCAAGTCTCGAGGCATGGCATCATACCACTACCGTAACGTCAACACCTGCTTAGTATTATCTCTTTCTTACTAGCAACCTATTATATATTTCCTTATATCGCCGGATCAATTTCCTACACCACACAACTGGATCCGACTCTTTCCTCCCCCCTTCTCCTATCAATTATACTGGGTGACCCCGCCCCCCCCCCCCCCTCTTTCATATCGTCACTGCTCCCTTCCCTTTCCGTCCTCCATTGCCGACAAAAGGATAGGAAATGTGATACCTCGACACATGCCGCTGCATGCCCTTGGTCTTGCCACAAGTAGTTAGGTACTACTAATTAGCCAATCATCCTTTTCCTGTGTTAGCCAAACGGTACTGCTGCTCCTGTAGTTGGTTGTACGTTAGTAACCAGGAGAAAAAGAAGAAGACAGACAAAGAGATAGAGATCGAGATAGAGATAGAGATGAGTCAGTGTGTACCGAGCTGGGACGACATAGACGACGCACCACACCCACCACCTCCCGACCTCCCTTCAATCCACCAACCACAACCCTCCGCCGCCGCGCCCATGCCGGAGTACGACGAGGTGGCTGAGCTGACGTGGGAGAACGGGCACCTCTCGTTGCACGGCATGGGGGCGTCACCGCGCGTGGGCAAACCCATCCCCAAGTACCCCGCTGCGTGGGCCCAAGGCAAGGGCAGCGCCGCCCCCGGGGGCACCCTGGAGGCCGTCGTGCACCAGGCCACGCGGTCCCAGCTCCACGCCGCCGTCGCCCAGGTGTGGGTGATGGGCGGAGCCCACCCACCCCACGTGGACGCCCTCGTTCCTTCCGGGGTTGCCGAAGCGGCGGCGTCTGGGAGGAAGAGGGGAAGGGAGGAGAAGCGGGCGTGCACGAGCCAGGGGAGTGCGGTGCCCGGGATGGGAGAGAGCACGCTGGTCACGTTCGACACGTGCGGCGAGGAAGTGGGCTTCACCACCACCACCAACAACTCGGTCTCCTTGTCTCCCGGGTACGACGAGGATGGTGACGGCTCGCCTGAGACGGAGAACACTAGCTTCGGTGTTGGCCACGAGCCCATCCGCCACGGCCGGCGACCCCAGGCACACTACTCACTCTCCTCTCTCTCTCTCTCTCTCTCCTGTAGTCTTTGTTCTTCTTTATATAATAAATATATTTAATTAACTCTTGTTATTTAATGGGATGGTACGTACAGAGAGATGGCGCGTGCGAGGAGGAGGAAGAAGAGGAGGAGGAGGAGGAGAAGGCGGGGAGGTCTTCCATCTCCACCAAGAGAAGCAGAGCTGCCGCTATCCACAATCAATCGGAACGAGTAAGGAAACTTTTTAATTAATGATACCAACCGAACCAATGTTCTTAAATTTTTTCTTTTTAACCTTCAAAGTTATTCTCCTCCTCTTCATTCACTTGTGCCGTATCTGGGCAACACGTGAGCTGCTGCACCCCCACTGCGGAAGTGAAATCGCCCGCCGCCATTTATCCGGTTATCCTAGCTATCTAGTAGCCGAAGCCAGCGGAGCGGTTAGTCCCTATCACGCAGACTGGAACGTGAACCCGAGTTGGAAACACACATGGCCCCACGTAACATGCATGCAGCTGATCATCTGCGCCATCGGGTGCAGGAACTTGCTGCACTCTGATACTTGGGAGTCGGCCATCGGTTAATTTTATTTATTATTACTTTTTCCCTATTTTTTCCAATATCCAGACTGCAAGTCTGCAAGCAATTAGGCGATCTCTTCCTAAAATGAGTACGGGATTATGGACCATCTCTTTTGGCAGTAGAGAATTATGACGAATTAGCTGTTGATCTTTTTAACCAACTGAGGTAGGATTGACTTTTCTACTTCTTCTCCATGTGGTTATGGCTTTGCCAAGTATATGCAAAACCTACCATTCTTTGTCCAAGTTGGTTTATTAATAAGAAAATGACTACATATAGATCATTAGGTTGGCAGGTTATAGTGGTCTTATACATTATCTTATATAATTTGGTCGGGGATAGATATAAGCAATCCTCTATCTGTTAAGAGGTCAAATACCAAACATTACCTTATTGGCTACCAATAACTAATTATTGTCATGCATACAGAAAAGAAGGGATAGGATCAACCAGAGGATAAAGACCTTACAGAAGCTGGTCCCAAACTCAAGCAAGGTAAATCAACCTAAGTGATGGGATGCAATATTTAGCAAGCATGCATCATGTTATATATATATATATATATATTCTAATCCATCTCATTTTAATTCATACATTCCTCATGTAAAAAGACTGACAAGGCATCAATGCTGGATGAGGTGATTGAGTACCTGAAGCAGCTACAAGCTCAAGTGCAGATGATGAACCGGATGAGCAGTATGATGATGCCCATGGCCATGCCACAGCTCCAGATGTCCATGATGGCCAACATGGCCCACATGGCCCAGATGGCCCAAATGGGGATGGGAATGGGCTTAATGGACCCAAATTCACTAGGTCGGGCCGGGCCTACTGGCGTGCCGCCACACCTTCTCCACCCCTCTGCCTTCCTCCCTCTCGCAACCACCTCTTGGGATGGCTCTGCCGAGAGGATGCAGCAGCAAGCTGGGAGAGCCGTCGTGCCAGATCCCTTCTCGGCGTTCGTCGCTTGTCAAGCCGCTCAGGTATTCATTATGTTTTATATTTATATAATGTGTGTTGTGCATCATACAGTGAGACAATAAGATAGGAAGTTAATAATATCCCACTTAAATCTATACTAGTGCAATTTGAATTCGTGAATACTTATGCAACATGAACCTCTTTTAACTATCCGAACACTATCTATATAGAGACAATATAATTTGTCAATATGTATATGTGCTAGAGGAGAGAGTTTGAGTGACAGTAAAGAACCAAACAACCTCTTCAAAAAATTAGGGTAAGACTGCACAAATCTGGGACCTCGCATTAATGTACACTGAGACACTTGTATTTATAATGTAAATGTTATTGATAGTCTGTCTTCTTGACAAAACTCTGATCACCTGCAGCAGCCAGTAGGCATGGATGCATACAGCAGGATGGCAGCTTTATATCAGCAGCTATATCAGCAGACACAAGCGGGAAACCTAAAGCAGTAGCTACTGTCATATATCATCGTTGCTATTTGATGGTGTTTACGAGCTTAACGATCTCCATTTTTTTTCCCTTCTCTTTGCATAATTAATCATTTGTCCTGTAAATGTATACATATTAGCACCAAGATTTGCATAATCCTTGGATTTTTATATATTTTTCTGGCTTATGATTCTTGATAGCTGATGCTAATCAAAAACCAAGAGGAATATTGCTGCTACCTATTTTAAATTCCATAAAGCAGGTCCTTGTTTTTTAATCTTTGCTGTGTCCTCCGGGCATAAATGTAGCTAAGCATAGAGTTTTTGGCAAAATATGTTTGAGATTTTTATGGGTCTATTCGCAAAATAGGCAAAAGATAAGCTTTGCCTTAACTAAAGGCAAAGAAGATGTGATGTGAATATAATACAAATAAAAAAAAATGAAAATAAAACACTGCCATTTGGCATGTTATGGCATGCAAGAAGTGGTGGGAGGAATATGTTTTGAGTCATACTCATGCTCAGTCTCAAAAGGCAACAACCACAACTATGCATGAGAGTGTCATAGCCCACGTTTCCATCTAAATCTCCACAATTATAGATGTCATACTCCCCTAATGGCTTTCCATCATCACATATATCTTCACATATGATGATGCTGCGTGTCCAATTGCCAATTTGATCACAAAGCCACTACAGGAGTAAGAAAAATATCTTACTCTCAGTACTCTTTACTGGTTAGCATGTGTGCATCAAAGATATTTTTCTTTCCTATACATATCATCCGCTCATAGGTTAAAGATTAGTCTTCTCCGATATAAATATTAGATAACTTTATCAATCCTTTTCTTTTCTTTTTTCTTCTTTTGGTGAGCTCAAATAATATACATATATTAACTGATGAAAAATTCATCAAATATTAACTCTCCTGTTATATATGTCAACTGCTGAGCTATAAAATTCTGGATATTGGGTTTGGATTGGGCTTTCCCATCTTCAAAAGCCCAGCTTTAGAGGTTTGGGTCATTGTAGTCTCTCAGCATAGTTAGACATCAATATCAACTACACAGACACGTAAGTAACTACATATATACATTGTATCCATTGCATTCAACGCCAAGTAGCTAAAATAAACAAAAGATAAATAATATGATCACAATCTGATTGAGACTTTGCACGTTTAACTTGATCGAGAAGAGTAAGAACTTCATATTAGTTCCCAGGTCGTCGTGCCAAGTAACTGCGGCTAAGGGAGAAGGAATCCCTAAACCTGCCCAAGATTACGGCACCTGCTGCTGCCCACGTCATCGTCGATCGAATCCCAGCCATCCAAATCGCCATCCGACGTAGACTAATGTGGGGCCCTTGTGGGGGATTCGGACGGCCGGGAGCCACCATCAACGGCTCGGTTGGCGGGAAGCCTCGATCGCGCGCTGAGATTGGGGAAGTCCACCTGACGGCTGCCTCAAGATTCGCGCCTCGCGGGCCCCGCCCTAACAGGAATAACGGTCTTCGTCCACCACTAAGCTAATTAGAATATGCTATTATACGTTTAGGGTCGAGAGGAATGTTATGTAACTTAAAGTAAGCATATGCAATAATTAATTTCCCAAGGTATATATATAATATAAAGTCAAACTTAAGCATTAGCTTGAACGAGTGAGTAATGATATATGCATGAATTTGCTCATGGTCGTACATCCTATTTTCATACGTTACTACTAAAGCGAGCTTTGTGTATAGCCTCTTAGCCATGTGCATGCAAATAAGAGTTACAACTTTATAGATAACGTCCATCTATATTTCGTCACTCCATCTCTATAAATAGAGCATCAGAATTCTCTTTTGCAAACTCACCCAGTACTACTCTTCTCTCGTCGATCTGCTATCTCCTTTACCAAGTGAATATTAGATTGCAGCAATGGCCCCTTCTCCTCATCAAGCGCCCTTCTCTTCTTCCATCCTCTCCTTCATAGCTTTACTATCACTTATCTCAAGCCTTACCCCCTGCACTTGTTTCAATCCAAAGCTCTTGAACAACTCCTTAGCTGCTTCCTCCTCCGGCTGGTCCTCGGCCGGAGCCACGTGGTACGGGAGCCCTACCGGCGCCGGAAGCGATGGTACGTAATATATGTTTTAAAGTTCTCTCTCTCCTTTTTTTTTTGTGTGATACATATATATCAACTACGTGCGGTATATAACTCATGAGCAATCTAGGTTGCTAAATTATCACTTTTAATACATGTAGGTGGTGCGTGTGGATATCAAGGTGCAGTGAACCTGCCTCCTTTCTCATCCATGATTGCAGCTGGAAACCCTTCTCTTTTCAAATCTGGCAAGGGATGTGGTGCTTGTTATCAGGTGACGAAGCCATCGTCTAGCTTAAGTTTTTTCAGAGCAGTTGTAAGTTAATAACACTATGAGCTTAATTTGCTTAAAGATATATATACGTATATGATCGTCAGGTGAAGTGCACTGAAAATTCTGCATGTTCCGGTAACCCGGTGACCGTCGTCATAACCGACGAGTGCCCCGGCGGCGCGTGTCTTGCTCAGCCAGTTCACTTCGACCTAAGTGGGACGGCGTTCGGGGGAATGGCGAATCCCGGTCAAGCCGACCAGCTTCGCAACGCCGGAATACTCCAAATACAGTACACTCGGTGAGCAATATTGATTCAACTTAATTAGCTAGCTATCACAAAAAGAACAGTCTCAGTTACTGCTTGTGGATCGCTATATATATCTTACGTAGGAAGTAATACTGTATGCTTTGGAATCGTAGCTAGCTAGTTTGGAAGCTAGCCAGAGCACGAACTCTTAGTTTCCTCGATTTGGAAGTAAGCTAGATATGCAGTTAGTTAACGTTACACAACACTCACTTTATAGTACTGCATGCAGGCAGCGTGCGTGTATGCAAACTATGTCACTTTTTGGTGACATGCATGCACTTATATAAGACAATTTAAGCTCTATTTGGCATTTTAGTTTCTATTTCTTTTCAATTAATTTATAAAATATCATACAATTTCAGTCGTGGAGGTAAGTACTAAGTACTGAATCACTTGTCAAGATAATGTTTTTTTTTAAATTAGTTTTGACTTTGACCCATGGCTTTTAATCTTTTTTATTTAAACGAAACATCAAAACCTAATTAATGACTATCTTTGGCATGCACTGTAGTGTGCAGTGCAGCTACCCTGGTGTATACCTAACCTTCCGTGTGGACGCTGGATCAAACCCTAATTACTTCGCCGTCCTCGTCAAGTACGAGGGAGGAGACGGCGACCTCGCCGCCGTCGACCTTAAGCAAGGGGGCTCCAGCGCGTGGACTCCGATGCAACATTCGTGGGGCGCGATCTGGATGCTGAACTCCGGCTCGGCGCTGCAAGCTCCGTTCTCTCTCCGGCTGACCTCTGGCTTGAGCGGAAAAATCCTTGAGGCGAGCAATGTGATACCGGCGGGGTGGCAGCCCGGCGGCACGTATCAGTCTGCCGTGAATTATTAAGTCCTCCTACGTTGACGTATTAATTGATATTGTGTGTTACTATACGTATGCATATCAAGCGTGTGGTTATATTATGTGAATGACCCTTGATATATATACATATATATACCAAGTGTGGTGTAATATTACGTTTGAATTAAGGAATAAGATGTGCAAAGAGGAGGAGGCAGTGTGTATTCTCCCATGCGCAGCCCGTTAATTTGGTAATAAGCTTTGTGAAACATTTGTTTTATTGTTTAAGCTAGTAAACATGTCCCCGAGATCATTATAGGTGATTATGTTCAGATATATAATTATCTTAAAGGATATCTGCTACACCTAGTAAACATTTTACTCTTAATTTAGAAACAATAAAGAGGAAAAAAAATTAACGTAAAATAATTATTTGAGTTTTTTTTTTATATTAATACTATTGGTAGAGTAAATATATATATAATAGTTCAAAGTCTATTGTAATTATTCCTTATCTAATTTGCAAAGAGAACAAAGGATAAGTTTTGTTCCTCTCAGATGATCAAAATTACATTTCGCAACTCTCGATAAATTAATATAAGAAAAATAAAAATTTATCATCTATTTAAAACCTAGTAAACTTATTTTTTACAAGCATTTTACTTTTTTTTCTTATAAGAAAAGAAGAGCTTTTGTTAAGTTGTTTCCTAAATTATGGAGGAAGAGATTAGATGGACTATTTGTACAAAAGAAATTCTAAAATTTTAATAATAGTAATTTAGAATAAAGTGTATATAATTTATATAAAAGTACGCAAAAAAACTACTTTTTATTTTAAAAACTAAAGAATTTTTTTAGTGAAAATATCGTACAGAAAGAGACGAAAGGCCCAGGCCTAGTTTTTGAACAATTCCTTTTATGTTGGCCCAAATCAACAGGCCTGATAGGCCTCCCTATTGTGGAGCTTAAATCAATTTGATTACATTAGGTGCCAATGCCATTTATTCCATTTGTAGTTTTTAAAACACTTATATTTAGTTTAAAGAGATTAGACTGAGGCCTTACATCAAAAATACTTTGCAACAGTGTTGACGTGACATCATCATATGACTTATGAGATGGAGACACAACTTACTACACTACTCTCCTACCATAAAATCTATTCACTGCATCGATCACTATAATCAATTGTTATATTATCTTTAAATTACACATAAATACTGTAGAGAAGAACCATAAATAAATTAAATAATATTAGCCGTTACTTTGTCAAATTATATGGATAGAAATTTCAATAAATAATTTAAATAATACCATCCATTCCTCTACCGTAATCATAAATCGTAAATTTTTCCATGTTTTATTGCTCGATTTATTCTCTCCGTAATCTCTCGTCCCAACCGCCGCACGTGCTTAGTTACCTTGAGAAGAATTAGAAGGCAGCAGATCGTCTGCATCTCAGAGCGCAGGAATATGCTCCGGATGTTACTCGGCAGCTCCCCCGGCTATGCGTAGACGTACTAAATTCCTGCGTGCATAAAGTGGAGTCGATCCCCTTCCCTTAGGAATGAGCTCAAAAGACTGAAACGGAGGGCGATTTCAATTCCGAGATCTCTCTTCTTAGTCCTGGACCCTTCCATCTCCCTTCTTCCAGATCTCGCTCTCCTCTCGGCGACGCGCCGGATTGACGCAAGGTTTGTTCTTCACCCAACTTAATTATCCATATGTTCTCCTCCTTCTATCTAGATCTACGGTTTGATATCCTCCATTTCCCATGCGTTAGATCCAGATCTCTAGGGTTTTCGCTTCTCGATCCGCCATGGAGAAGTCGTGCACCCTCGTGATCCACTTCGACAAGGGCAGCCCTGCCATGGCGAACGAGATCAAGGAAGCCCTCGAGGGCAACGACGTGGAATCCAAGATCGACGCTCTCAAGAAGGCCATCATGCTCCTCCTCAACGGCGAAACCCTACCTCAGATCTTCATCACCATCGTCCGCTACGTTCTCCCGTCGGAGGACCACACGATCCAGAAGCTCCTTCTCCTCTACCTCGAGATCATCGACAAGACCGATTCCCGCGGCCGCGTCCTGCCGGAGATGATCCTGATCTGCCAGAATCTTCGCAACAGTCTACAGCACCCGAACGAGTACATCCGCGGCGTCACCCTCCGCTTCCTTTGCCGCCTCTCCGAGCCGGAGATTATCGAGCCGCTCGTGCCGTCGGTCCTCGCGAATCTCGAGCACCGCCACCCCTTCATCCGCCGTCATGCCCTCTTAGCCGTCTCCGCCATTTATCGCCTCCCGCAGGGCGAGCAGCTCCTCCCAGACGCGCCTGATCTGGTGGAAAAAGCGCTTGCTTCGGAGCAAGATCCCTCCGCCCGCCGCAATGCCTTCTTGATGCTTTGTAACTGTGCCCAGGAACGTGCCGTTGCTCACCTCCTCACCAATGCCGACCGTGTACCCGATTGGGGCGATCTACTCCAAATGGCTGCCCTGGATCTTATTCGCAAGGTCTGCAGATCCAACCGTGCTGATAAGGGGAAGTACATTAAAATTATAATATCACTTCTTGGATCCCCCAATACTGCTGTTGTCTATGAATGCGCCAGCACACTCGTTTCGCTCTCTTCCGCCCCCACTGCCATTCGTGCCGCCGCCAACACCTACTGCCAGCTCCTCGCGTCGCAGAGTGACAACAATGTTAAGCTTATTGTCCTCGACCGCCTCAATGAGCTCCGATCCTCCCACCGCGAGGTCATGGTCGAGGTCGTGATGGATGTTCTCCGTGCTCTCTCGAGCCCCAATCTTGATATCCGACGAAAGGTGCTCGACATTGTGCTCGAGCTCATTACACCTAGGAATATCGACGAGGTTGTGCTCGTCCTCAAGAAGGAGGTTGTTAAGACGCAGAGCGGTGAGCTTGAGAAGAACGGCGAGTACCGCCAGATGCTTGTTCAGGCGATCCACTCGTGCGCCATTAAGTTCCCTGAGGTTGCTGCGTCTGTTGTTCATCTTTTGATGGATTTCCTCGGAGACAGCAATGTAGCGTCCGCCATCGACGTGGTCCTCTTTGTGAGGGAGATCATCGAGACAAACCCAAAGCTTAGGGTCTCCATGATCCAGCGGTTGATAGATACATTTTACCAGATCCGGGCTTCCCGGGTTTGTTCCTGTGCCCTTTGGATCCTTGGGGAGTACTCACTCTCTCTGTCTGAAGTGGAGAGTGCCATTGCTACCATTAAACAGTGCCTTGGAGATCTCCCCTTCTACACTACCTCAGAGGACGGGGATTCGGCAGATGCCTCAAAGCCATCTGCGCCAGTGAACTCCTCTGTCACTGTTTCTTCAAGGAGGCCGGTGATTCTGGCAGATGGTACATACGCTACTCAGAGTGCTGCTTCTGAGACTGCTATTGCCGCTCCTACAGTTGTGCCAGGATCCTTGGCTGTGACTGCAAATTTGAGGTCTTTAATTCTGTCTGGTGACTTCTTCTTGGGTGCCGTCGTGGCTTGCACTTTGACTAAGCTTGTACTGAGGCTAGAGGAGGTTCAGCCCTCAAAATTTGAAGCAAACAAAGCATGCACTGAGGCCTTGTTAATCATGGTCTCCATTCTGCAGTTAGGGCAGTCTTCATATCTTCCCCACCCTATTGATAATGATTCTTACGACAGGATTTCCCTCTGCATAAAGTTGCTCTGCAATACTGGTGATGAAGTTAGAAAGATATGGCTGCAGTCGTGCCGGCAGAGTTTTGCAAAGATGCTTGCAGAGAAGCTATTCAGGGAGACGGAGGAGATCAAAGCAAAGGCCCAGATTTCTCATGCACAGCCAGATGATCTTATTGACTTCTACCATTTGAAGAGTAGGAAGGTAAGGAAAAATCATTGCTTAAGAATCTAGGGAACTCTAGGAATATACATGTATTGTTTCATTTAGTACTGTTGCACATGCATCATATCCATGAGTATTAGCTTAAAGAAATTAATGATCACACAACATTTTAGATCCATAATCAGTAAGAAGTTGAGGAGCGTTCTCTACTGTAGATTCTTGCATATGCTCTAATATTATAGAAAGAGTGTTCTTTTCTTTATGTTTTAAAAGGTTGTAGTGCGTGCATAGAAGAGCTATGATAGCTACATGCATGCATACCCAGGATAGACTTGTAAATGTTTCTAGGCATGTGTACAAGAAACCCTCGAGTATGAGTGTCAAGAGCAACTTAGCAAATCATTTCTCACAGTTTAGTGTAGCAAAAGTTTCAGATACTGTTTGCCTGTCATTCCCTTTTCCATTCACCATGTGAGACATATGTGTCTTTCTGTCAATCTACATTTTATGACATCTTTACTTTGTGCAAGGAAGCAATTACAATATGGATCAGTAGATAATGAAGAAAATTCACGAATATAGCTTTTTGTTTGAAGGGGACAGATGACTAAAAGGGTTGAAAGGGAAAATTAGGTACAACCTTGGAAAACCTATACAATAATATAATATCATAATCTAATATTATCTCTGAGATATTTAGAAAGGAACTAGTTTCTTCAAGAAAAATTCTTGGTATTTTGGTCAACAGCAGACAATCACGAGTTCTATAGGACCAAGTTGAATTTCTAATTTGTCCCTCCAGTCCCTTGCATAATGTGTTTGGCAGATAGCCTGTTGGATGCAAAGTGGCAAGATAATAGTTTTAAGGTTTTTAGATTGAAAGAATGGTTTGATGGTTGCGCACACAGCACACACACACAACAAAAATAAACCATTGGTGAGAATTTTGCGGTCATTGTTCCTCATTGTTATGCTTTGTTTCATTAAACAAGTGCTAAGGTTCTCTCATCTTTGAAATTCTCTTCTTTAAAGAATAAAATAAACATATATTTCATAAGTTGCCTTTTACTCTTCCCACAATCCTGTATTCTTTATATTATTTCTTAGAACATTGTTTTTTGAATCAAATTCTTGTAAAATGTTTCTTGTACTTTCTTGTTTTCAGGGTATGAGCCAGCTTGAGTTGGAGGATGAAGTCCAAGATGATTTAAAACGTGCAACTGGAGAGTTCACAAAGGATACAGATGATGCAAATAAATTGAATCGCATTCTTCAACTTACAGGATTTAGCGATCCTGTTTATGCTGAAGCATATGTTACAGTTCATCACTATGACATAGTCCTCGATGTTACTGTCATTAATCGGACAAAGGAAACACTTCAGAACTTGTGCTTGGAATTGGCAACTATGGGAGACCTGAAACTTGTTGACCGACCGCAGAACTACACATTAGCACCGGAATCGAGTAAGCAGATTAGGGCCAATATTAAGGTCTCTTCAACAGAGACTGGAGTAATTTTTGGCAACATTGTATATGAGACTTCAAATGTGCTTGAGAGAACTGTTGTTGTCCTCAACGACATTCACATCGACATTATGGACTACATTTCTCCTGCTACATGTGCTGATGTTACATTTAGAAACATGTGGGCAGAATTCGAGTGGGAAAATAAGGTATGGCCTCCTAAGACATTAAGTAGAAAATATTCATTAAAGCGCTTACAATAACTGGATAATATATATGAGGCATTATAAATGTCATTAGACAAGAAATTGTTATCTGGGTTGGTATTGATTTGAAAAAATCATCAGTCTTTCTACAGTAAGTGCTGAAGTTGTTTGGCATCATTATTCTCTTGTCCTTTTTTTAATGTATGTTTTCATTTGGAATACTGGAAATTTGTTGACCACCTGTAAGTCTGTAACTCTTAGAGGTGCAAAACTGAAGGGAGTTACTTGAATATGGTGCAAAACCTAGGAAAGTTGTGGTTAAGTGGCTGCTTGAACTGTAGCCCTCCTTGTGCAGTTATATGTTCTTTACCCTGATATTCCATCTGATGGTTGTCATTTGATACCTTTCATCAGTGCACTCTTGATATTTCTGTTTTTAATTTAAAATGAAGCAATATTTTTGTAACTTCCATCACTCAATAACACTGGATGCAACTTTATTGTAACTAGATTTCCATCTAGATTTGCACAGCATGAAGAATTAGAATATCTCTACATTGTAGAATCCAAATTCCTGTTGGATTCTGAGATTCTCACTGCTATTGCGAGTTTGGACATCCTAATCATCATGTGATCTCATTTAAGAATGGCACATGTGCCTATTATGTAGATGAGTAAGGATTTATATAACTCCCAAAATAAGGGCATATGGTTTCATCATATCTTTGACCAACAATAGAACATGCATATTGTTATAAGAGAAACTGAAGGATCATGCCTATGGTGGAAATTATGATGGATACTTTTATGATGAGTATGTTCCAATCCAAGATGCATGATTCTTCGGCCTATGTTAAAACAAATGCACATAAATTCTGAAGTATCTCCAGTATTCTCTTTGATCCTATATATAAATTGATCCTTTTGTTTCCATGCTCTCCATTTCATCCCGTGACTTGAAAGCTTTAACTTCTTGTTCACACATGTGCTATTACTTCATTGCAAAGCTGATGTGAGAGAACAGTTTTGCTGTTATTAGTAGACAATATCATATGAGTCATTTTGTAGCTCGTTTCTATACTATGTGAGGGAGATGGTTAGTTTTTTGGGAGAGACTGATACCACTATTTCCTGAGGCAATTCCCACTGCTTGTGTTAATTTTGTACTTTCTTCTATTGCTACATCTCTTTTGCTCGATAGTTCTTTGTTTGTTCATGAAGTATGTTTCTTCTGTTTGATCATGCACCTTGTAAATAGTTCATACATGAAAGATCTTTTTCATGCATTTCAGGTGGCTGTGAACACTGTGATTCAGGATGAGAAAGAATTTTTAGACCACATCATCAAATCTACAAATATGAAGTGTCTCACTCCACCGTAAGTTTTCAAGTCAATGTTGTACTATCATATCTCATGTGCATATACCTGTTCACATTGAACAACTCTTTGGGGTTCTCTTGGCACAATTTTCTGCTCTGCTAATTTATGTTCCTTACTCTCCAATATTATCGATTTTAGGTCCGCACTCGATGGGGAATGTGGGTTTCTTGCAGCTAATCTTTATGCAAAGAGTGTGTTTGGGGAAGATGCTTTGGTGAATGTTAGTATTGAGAAGCAGGCAGATGGGAAGCTCAGCGGATACATCAGGATTAGGAGCAAGACACAAGGAATCGCGCTCAGCTTAGGAGACAAGATCACTCTTAAACAGAAAGGAGGAAGTTAAAGCTGAAATCTTTCTGCCAATAAATATTACCTTTCTATACAACATTTTGAACTTATGTTTGTATCTTCTTTTTTCAATTTCTTTTTGAAGTTATTTTGTTTTGGCCAATTTTTATCACATTGTTATGGGACTAGTAGTACTAATTGTACCAAGAGCGACACTGTTTGTTTCTCATTCTATTTGGTATACAATGCGTTCAGGAACTCGTTTATTCTAGAAGGGCCTTTCCTCAAAAATTAATTTGATAACGTTGTCTCTACAGCTTCTGGGTTTTAGATTGCCGTTTGTTCTTTGGTATGTCATGCAATGGCCGTTTGTTCTTAAGTATGCTAATCCCGCTACAGAATCATCAGGATATTGTAACATTTGCCTTATTTTTCATCACGGTTGGCCAATATAGTATTTCAGGATTTAACAAGACTAAGAAACCATGTTTGTATTTCATCAGATTCTTGCATTTGTAGGTTGTTGCTATCTTATCGTGGGAAAGAACAACTCCAGTAAGATGTCAGCTGAAGCTTTAAACCTTTTTAACATAATCTGGCATTTAGAATGCAACGCAATGAAGTATGCCACCCTTAGTATATCTGACATATCATCAGGAAATAAAATAATAGATAATTAGACATGCCAATTTCCTCTATCAACCAAAAGTGAGAGAAAAGTGAAGTTTTTGAATGGAGCACGACAAATATCTTGTCTTTTTCCTAAAAATTTTCCCACCACCTGAGTTGTATTCTCAATTATCACACTATTAAATTATTTTTACATTCAATATTCTTTTTTATCGTTCATGAGCTCGAAGATTAGATATGAGTTGGACAAAGGGTCAGCCCTCCCTAGATACAAAGGGACTGTTTCGAATCAAACGCCGCCGAGATCTGTTTTAAACCGTTGCGTTGCCAAGCTATTCTTTCAAACTCGAGGCATCAACCAAATCGAGCCAAGTTATCAAACCACCAACCACCAAATAATTTCTCCATAATATTATTTGGGATTAGAGTTAAATTCATGACCACTTTGATCATGAGCAAGATACCTAGCAACTCTACTAGAGTGGTCGGTATTTTTACATTCAATATTAGCTCCTCACCGAACACTTCGTCCACCGTTGACCCCAAGCAGAAGCAGGCAATTCGCTATTCTCCCCAAAACAGGAAGCCTGTAATCTGCCCATTCATCAACGCCCGACGTGTCCTATATCCGAAAACCAAGCTCTTTAAAACGACTATTACATTTCCACGAGATCCCATCTCGTTCCTCTGTCTCTTGCTTGTTTGCTTGCTTGCTGCTATTCTCTTCCTTTCCTCTCGCCATGGAAAGCCACGGTACCAGCAAACACGAAGAGGAGCACGGAAGAAGAGAGGCCAAAGTGGAAGGGTCCATCCATGGCTTCGAATCCCTCCACCGCCTCCTCGAGGCCAATCTCAAACCCGAACTCTTCCAGGTTCCGACCCAAATCGTTCTTCCACTAAGTAATATTAGGGCTTCTTGTATGATCCTATAGTGATGGTATCTGATTTGATCCCAAAATTGCATCTTTTGATACCCGAATCTAAGTTTCTGTCACTCTTAGAGGGCACTATGTTGTAATTGGATTTGATCTTGATATAATTTTGAAAGAGAGAGTCTCGATCACTCCAATCAATCAAAGTAATATTGTATTAATGAATTAATGCCACTACTTGGTCTAAAAAAATCCAATCAATCAAAATAACAATAAGAACCGGGCCCTAAAATGTAGAGATTACTGTATTTTTCTTTGTATCACAAATAGTTTTTTATAGCATCTTGTTCCATCGACAGGAAGCGACCCGGTTGTTGTTGGGGTTGAATTGTGGGCGTCCTCTAGAGCGCATCGCCATGCCAGAAGCTGCGGCTTTGCTCTCAGAAGAACACAATTTTGATCTGCAGGTGTAGTGCTCTTCTGTCATTGCATACATGTTGAGAGAGAGAGAGAGAGAGAGAGAGCAAAAGAGGTTGAACTCAAGAAGGAAATAAATTTAAAGCTGAATATTATGCCTATCTACGTTTGCCTAGTTTAATTCTTGAAACTTAGTTATGAAATTCATTGTGAATTTGGAATCAATGTAATATATGTTGTATTATGAACATGTAAAAAGTAACAGTTCTCAACTTCATCGATTATGTAAGTTGTTTTCAAATTTTTACAGAGTTTCTGTTTCCGTGCTGACAATGAGTTACTGCGACAACCTCGAATTGTCCGTGTTGGCCTCATTCAGAATTCTATAGCCCTTCCGACTTCTGCCCATTTTGCTGACCAAAAGATTGCTATCATGGAGAAAGTGAAATCCATGATCCATGCAGCTGGTGCTTCTGGAGTCAATATATTATGTTTGCAAGTAAGTACTGCATAAAGATTTTTTTGTATTTCATCTCCTTGGTGAATGCTGAATGTGTAAAGTCATCATATTACAGCATGAAGATTCTGGATTAGTAATTCTAAATGCATCATAGAATTTTTCAATCCTATATTTTCCTGCTTCAGTGAATGAAACAGTTCTTTTAGATGATTTTCTACTCTATTCTTGGCTCATCAAAGCAACACTTCTTTTAATATCAGAAATACTCTTATGATTAGTTTATGTTATACGTTATTATAGAATTGTTGGTAAAACTGTTCTACATTCCATGAAATTTAGTTTGTACAATAGAACGGAGAGTTATATGCTGTGTTTGGGAAGGATGAATCGCTCCCGAAAAGGAATATATTTCTGTTATTCTCTAAAGTTAGTTTGCTCTTCCTTTTTGTTTTGTTTCATCCTAATATTTTCTGAACTACAAGCTCTCTACTTGACAAAGCAATCGTGTATCCCAAGTTCTTATCTTCGAATGCAGGAGGCTTGGATGATGCCTTTCGCCTTCTGTACACGTGAGAAGAGATGGTGCGAGTTTGCAGAACCAGTTGATGGAGAGTCTACTCAACATCTTCAGGATCTTGCACAAAAATATAACATGGTTATCGTCAGTCCAATTCTTGAAAGAGATGTCAATCATGGAGATATCATTTGGAATACTGCTGTTGTAATTGGAAACCATGGCAACATAATTGGCATTCATAGAAAGGTAAATATATGTTGTTTCCTGATTTCTTCAGATATATTCTTTCTTTGTAATGGGAAGGTAAAAAGATAACATTTTTCATTTGTCAATGAAAAATGTTGATAATTTTCATATTTTTAAATTTGGTGAATCTGAATCAGAACCACATTCCAAGAGTTGGTGATTTCAATGAGAGCACATACTATATGGAAGGAAACACAGGACATCCAGTTTTTGAGACAGCTTTTGCGAAGATTGGTGTGAACATCTGTTACGGAAGACACCATCCTCTAAATTGGTTGGCATTTGGTCTCAATGGAGCTGAGATTGTCTTCAACCCTTCTGCTACTGTTGGAGAACTTAGTGAACCAATGTGGCCTATTGAGGTTGGTCTCTTTTGACTTTATTCTATACTCTTTGGCTATTTCATTCTTTACTAACTAGCATTACATTTCAGGCGAGAAATGCTGCCATTGCAAATAGCTACTTCGTCGGTTCGATAAATCGAGTTGGTACTGAGATCTTTCCAAATCCATTCACTTCAGGTGATGGGAAGCCCCAGCATTCAGAATTCGGACATTTCTATGGCTCCAGCCATTTTTCATCTCCAGATGCTTCTTGTACTCCATCTCTCTCACGCTCTAGGGATGGTTTATTGGTCGCGGACATGGATCTCAACCTTTGTCGGCAGATAAAAGATAAATGGGGGTTCCGTATGACCGCTCGTTATGAATTATACGAAGCGATACTCTCAAAGTACTTAAAACCAGATTTTACACCCCAAGTCATCGTTGATCCCTCATTGCAGAAGAGGACCTACTGATAGAATGCACGCAGGATACAAAGTACATAAAAATGGAAATCCTCATGCTAAAAGTCGACAGTGCTGTAAAGGATGGAAAGTTATTCTCTGTTAGAAATGTCTATTAGCTTCTATATCGCTTCGCTGTATCTGCTGTGAAATTGTTTTAGCGTTCATTGGTTCCTTCCGAATGTATTCAGATTATCCTTATCGTATTCAAGTTTCTGTGGGTGGAAGAGTATCGAATTGCTTTATGAGAGGAAAAGTTGGCATGTTTGAAAAGTTAAAAGAAAAAAAAAGATGCTTTTGCTTCTTTGTTAAATAGGATAAATAGTTCTACCATAAGGGTGGAACTATATTATTTCACCTTATTCTTGGTCTTCTTAAGTTTTGCAAGCGAGCTGATGCGCGTTACAGAAGCCATAATGTCAAGTCAAGTGATTCTTATTAATAACGATTTCTATTTATAAGGTAATTTTCGGTTCAACTGGGTTAATGGTTTATATGAATTTTTTTTTATCTCAAACCCTAGTAAAATTTTAAGCTATTTTTAAATTGTTATATAAATAGCTAACTACATTTGAAAATTGCTGTCGGCGGACTAAAAATAGTCAAAAACTATCGATCGACCCTCTCTTGCAAGTGCAACCACCCATCATCGTGACGTTGCAACCACTCTTAACAACTTAACTAAAATATATTTCATAAAAAGAAGCAATATGTCAACGAGACAACTAATTCAATCACAAGAGAACTGAAGGGCAGAAAGAAGAGCCCCTACAAGGCCAAGAGAATAAAATGGCCTTGTGAAAAGAAAAAAAAAAGAAAAAAAAAAACCAATTCAATATCAAACTTTTGATTCAAATTAACTTCGCCTCTGCATGGCAGTAGCCCAGCCCAGCCCAGCCCAGCCCAGCCCTGTTCCTCCACAATCTGTTTGTTTTTCAGTAGTCTAACTACTGATCTATACACAGTAGTTGCTTATGGATTAGTTAAATGAGAGTCATCACTTTGCACCAACGTGCCCTTCCTTCCATCTCACCAAGGATTTCAGGAAGTTCATCACCTGAAGACAAATTGCAGAGCACATTCAAATCGTCGAAATTATGAATGATTATAATGCCTCTTTCTACCACCGAAAACCTTACACCGAGATTATTCTCACCTCAGATGGGTCTCTCAAAGAGAAGAAAGCATCCGTTTCTTTTGGTATAGATGATACTAGAATTCCATACCCACGGTTCCCCTCTCTGAGAAACTGATCGAATCATTTGGAAAGAATAAAAACACACCTGCAAGAGATCCTATTCCAAGAAAAGATACAATAGAGAGAGAGCAACTAACTCTACTCACCTTGAATGCATCTTCATCAGTACGATCATCTCCAACATAAATTGGAAGCACATCATGGCAGTTGCTCAGTCCGAGGGATTCAAGTAAAAACTCAACAGCTTTGCCTTTGTTCCAGTCAATCACAGGACGGACTTCAAAAACCTGCACCATTTTGAACGACCAAGATTAAAGCTACACCAATTAGAGAAGGAATGAACGATTAATTGCACCATAGAAAAAGACCAATGGCTTTCTGTTGTACCTTCCGCCCGTGGGTTAGTCGTAAACGAGGGTAGGCCTTCAGGACATCATCCACAGTTTGTGCAACCAGTGCCCAATCCTGTAAGCAATGATA
This sequence comes from Typha angustifolia, assembly GCF_048772165.1. Classification (NCBI taxonomy): domain Eukaryota; kingdom Viridiplantae; phylum Streptophyta; class Magnoliopsida; order Poales; family Typhaceae; genus Typha; species Typha angustifolia. The sequence goes on along the minus strand of NC_133246.1, from coordinate 3,308,109 downwards.
GAAAAAGCAAAAGGGGTCATCATTACTCGGCCACCCTAAGCTCCTTAAAGAGATAGTCATCCATCCCACGATACAACTACTGAGTTTTAATCTTCTTACCTTGTCGTCAACGTTACGATAATGTACAGAGACACAAAACTTATTGTTTTCTACATTGACGCCTTCAATTCCTTTTGTATTCTTCACGAGGGAATTAAAAACCTGCAATGCAATCAATAGGTAAATGAGCTCGGAATAGTCCAATAACAGCTATCAGTTGTAAAGCATTAATGAGGAGAACTAACCTCCTCGATCATGGGTAAAAACTCGCTTGCAGGCTGGAAGAGATTCACTTCCTTACCCTGATAAAAGGAGCATAAATCTTAATATTTAGTTGGACAAAGATTAATGAAGCATGCCAGAAAGCTAACCCCCTCTTCACCTGCTTGTTAGTAGATCTAATGCAAGATTTTCTGACTGGGCCCATAATGTCCATTCCATGACTACCAGCATAGAACAGTTCAGTTAGCTTTACGAATTGGAAAACCTGGCAAGGGTGAAAGGAGAGAATGGTCAGACGACAAGGGCATTTTAGTGGCAAACAAGCACATAACTAGTACAGGTATGCGGACTAGAACAACTTGTCATACAAGGTATTGCTGAATTAATCTATACCTTATCACGGGATCTTCCACTAATAATTGCAGTAGGAAAGTACTTCGCAACATTCTGGACAGCGGCGCGCATCTGGTGAACAGGTTTATTAGTTACAAAGTGGACGAGCATGACCGAGAGAATTAGAGTGGCAGTTTTGCAGAATATTTTTTGCGACAAGTTTGTAATGATCCAGAAGAGGAAGTAGAATACCGCATTCGACATGAAAGCATCGTCGGGGTTATCCACAATAGGCGAAAGCGTTCCGTCGTAGTCCAAAAACAAAGCTATCTTCTTGCCTTTAGCATAGGCAGTGATTTGCTCAAATGAAGTTAAAGCTGATGGATACTTCATCTACAAAGAGGGGGGGTGTTGCATACTAGTAAGCACCTTTCTACTAAACAGGTTACACATAGTATGTAGTACATCACAAATTGCAGAATTACCATCCAGGTACGATAAACGTGATCAACTTCATCAGAGGCTGCATCATGGATGGAATGCTTGTTTGGATTCTTATGAGGAGGTGAAGATGATTTCATCACATCCAGCCAACCACTAGCGCGGACATCATCGAGCTTACTAGGAACATGTCTTCTTCTAGGTCTATTTAAATAAAGACTAGAAGAATATTCCGCAGATTGCGTTGAATAAGGCATCAAATTTGAAGGTAAGCCTAATCTTGAGTTGCTTACAGGCGCAGGATCAGTAATAACAGGTGAACCATGGTTCGTCTTCAAGTCCATCAGATACCAATGAATGCAGGAGTTCTTCTCTAAATGAAATGTGACAACCAGACGGGAGAAAGTTGAAGAATCCTTGTCTGTGATATATCTAACCAACACTCTTGTCAATGAAATACCACCTCTTTAACGTCTTCTTATCACTGCACTTGTGCATGCAATCCATCAGTCAGAGAATTCCCGAGAACTAATAAAAAAAACCAAGGTTAAAATAAGAAACAACCACATCACCAGATGAATTATACAGTCAGCGCATATCTATCTATCTATATTACCTTCTCGTTGCCAGAACCAAAAAGCATTACGGCTGGCAGGAACTCATTCCAGGATTGTTCACTGCATGGAGCAAGAAGGAACAAACAGTTTCATTTACCGGCTATTATTATTCACCTAGGTAATCAAGTAAAGTGATATGATCATACTAACATAACTAAATTCCATGTGCAGTGAGCTCAAGAAGATATTTTAACTTTTTTTCATAAGCCGGACACCAATCATTATTCTGACAGAAAAAAGCATAAACAGATAATTTAACGAACTATTACTGTGTAGATTTTTTTTTCATAATTGGAACAATTAATCAGCCAGCAATCATATAACAGTTCCTACTTTTAACAGTGGCAAACTTCTTCAGCACAGCCAAACAAAGGACTAAGCACGAATCCTTGCCAACATGATAAGATATGCACCAAAAGCTTGGGCATTGGTGCGGAAGGAATACTCATCCTTTTAGAGCTTGTGAATAGTGCACCACCGTAACTTCTTTTCTCTGTTTATATTATTAGTATGTCATACGATAATATTTCACAAATTTCCTCAAAAAACCGGAAGAAAAGAAACGATAATATTTCGGAAAAGGTGCGTCTCTAGCGAACTCACAACAAAACAGACACCGGTCTACAGTTTATTTCATTTCTTTATTTTTGTGAGGAAGAAAAAAAAAAGAAAAAGGAGCTCGACTAAATACAATGCACGACGATTAAAAGATATATATAGAGGGCATGCCAATGTAGGAGATTATACAGCTTATGTATGCAATGAAAAAGGAATTGCTCGTTACGACGGTAGACATTGTTAATGGCGAAAAGATAGATCACATTGACAAAATTAGGATAGAAAGCTACAAAGAAATCAACCCGGTTGAAGTAATCTATTGAAGACTCTTTATCTTTGATATGTGGGCACGTAACAAACTGAACATTATTAATGTATGCTTCGAGGCACATCTTTCCACCAAGAAAAGATGTAGTAAAAGTTAAAGCTCGTCAAGGAACCACAAAAAAGGCATCTATACTAGAGTACCCAAAAGGCACATAGACGTTGGAAAATCTGTGGGGCAACGTATGGCCCCCGCATCACATTTAATAACAAAATCTTCGACTTTAGGGGCTAAAAGCAAACAGACATGTCCTTTTTGATTGCAAACGCACGTTAAACATGCCAAGACGAAGATTTAACAAAGAATGTATATAATTAAATCGTCAAATATCAAATAAGAAGTAACGTCGTTTTCCTAATAATATATACTATCATGACGGTCACATCACCGAACACAGATGCATATGAACTCTAAGCAATCCGTTGGGCATCTAAAAGATCACAGGGAGATTTCGAATCCGAGAGATGTCGCCACTGAAACATTATGAAATCAAGAACCTTTCCAAGAACACACGAGGTAATTCAAGATGAAACCAAAAAAGAAAAAAGAAGAACCCATCGTTCGAATACAGCAGATGAGATGACTTTTTTTTACCTGATCGAAGAGAGGAGGAGGAGGAGGAGGAGGCGGTTGTTCTCACGAAGGTATCGAGATCGAACACCGCAATGCCCGACTCGAGGAAACCCTAGAAGAAGTTGGAGGAGGGGAAGAAGCGGTCGCGTTCTCTCGTAACAAACCCTAGCGAAACGCGGTGGAGAAGGAGCAAAGAAAGGGAAATTTAAGAGCGCATAAAAGAAGGGAGAGGAAGAGACGAGAAGAGGGCGGGGGCGCGTACTTATAGAGTTTGGCTCGGGCTCGGGTTCAAAGAGACGTGAGCATTAAAAGGAATTAATTAATTCATTAATAGTGGGTGGATTCTGTCCAAGTCGGACTCCAGGAACTTCCTCGCCAAGTATCTGCGCGTAGAAAAGCTGCTGCTGCTGCATCCCGGCTTCAATTCAAAAGATAAAAAGGATAACTAGGATACGGGATCATGGGGGTCCCACCGTGCCTAATTACTAATCCAGGGACTTAATCTACAATCCACGACGTGGCTAACCGTGGACCAAGGGAATCGTTTAACCGAGATGACAGTAAGGGGCCAGCCGGTGGTTAAAATTAGCACCGGTGCGGTTAACGTTTCTATAATGAAATGATCCAGTTAACGTTCTCCTCACCGACACGTGTAGCTTCATCAGCACCTACGTGGAGCAGGCGAGGAGGCTTTCGTGGTCAGTTTCACCGGGCTGGCCCGCAATCGCCGGTGGGAAGTGACCGGGATTTTTGTTTGGTTCTATGATATCTAATTAAAGCTGTCAATTGACTGGTCTTGGTCGGAAAAAAGATGAGGGAAAATATCCGTGGAGGTCAAAGTAACGGGGCTTTGCTTTGGCCGGATGCGGTTGGTTTATTTTCATACAATCACACTTTATGGGGGCAAATAATTAAGCTTTGAAATGACTAATATATCTATTTGTTATATGTTATAAATATAAAGATTAAAAAAAAAACAATAGTTTTTTTTTAAAAGGCAGTGAGTATTTGTTAAGTAGGTTTGCAGTTTCAACCAAAGATGGGTAACAGTATTATTAGTCGCATTACACATATAATGTAACCTACTTACTTTAGGTACTACTAGAAAGTTTTAGTTAATATTATTTTACGACTAGATAGCTCACCAACTCGGCTAAATTTGGACAAAGAATCTGAAAAGGTTGGTGCATAAGTTTTATATATATATAAATAACATTGCAAAATGATTTGAGTGACATAATACCAGCTTTGTTTACCTATAAAGTAAAGCGGTAATAATGAATAAAGAATAAAAAATGGTACTTACACGACGAAAGTAATAGTACTTTTTACTTAAATTTTCACGTTTTCCACTGCATGGTAATAACTAGAATTGTTAAAGCTATCGTACTTTTACTTTTGGCCTTTTGGTTGACAGTATGCGCCTGCGGATCCACATCGGATCCGCGAAGCCACGTTTGTCGTGTTCCGGAGGAAGGACAAAAGGTGGGGGCCCACTACCTCCACCGCCAGGTCCTCGCCACGTGTAAAGGTCGACCACGTCGACCGCGCGCGGACAAACAGCTGGGAGAGACAGCTTTCGTACGGCGGCGCCTCCGTGGCGGCCCGTGGGCCCCCCCCACAATCGCAGCTGTTTCCTGCACACGTCCTGCCTGCCAAGTTCGACGTGCACGTGGTGCGGAGCTCCCCCCCCCCCCCCCCCCGTCCCGTCGTATTATATGCAACAAAGAAGCTAGAAGCGAGAGGCGAGAGCTATTATTTACTTTTATTTGTGCCATTCTAACTCTATTGCTCCTCAAATATTGTACGGTTGTATCTAAACAAATAAGTTTTAAGTTTATCTTATAAAACTATAAATAAGTCAATTTTAATTCACGTGGAAGTCATGTATATACGAAATTATTATTATTTTTTCTTAAACCGCTAGATTATATATACAATATTTAGTGAGCATTTCTAAAACGATAAAAAAAATATAAATAAATAAATAAAAAGAAATTGGGATAAGAGGCAGGTTAATTGATGAGGTGTTAAAAGAGGAAATAGTTAGGTGAGACGTCTCTGGAAAGAAATTTATTATGTTGTACGTGAGAGTCGGTATGACACGACGCATCGGAGAAAGTCCTATGCGTGCGCGATCGGTTCCACGATTGGATGCATCCTCGTTGGGAGACAGCTTGACAAAGTTTTGGTCGCATTAAGTTTAATGCATCCAAGCCCATTTATTCTGCTCGATCTGGCCAACGGCATAGGTTAGCCCAGGATTCAAAAGGGGGCCCATTGCTCTCCACGGACCCCACCCCACACACACAAACATACATACATACATACATGATACATGACATGATAAGATCGGGAAGTTAGTCTAAATTTATTTCTCGATTCTGGTTGGCTAGATGCTGTCTGTTTGCTATTTGGGCCGGCCCAGCTCGATATGGCTCTATTATATATGTCAGAAAGTTTTGCATTATAACTATATCATGTTAAGAATTAAACATAACTAAAGCTTAATCGAGCTTAATTAATATCTCCTGTCCGACTCAACGAAACGACTGAGGTGGGGATGGTGTGAGAAGAGGATTGGTTAGGGAAGTGGAGGAGAAGATTTTATTTATTTATTTATTTATTTATTTATTTATGGGGAAGGGTGGATGGAAGTGGAATATTAGATGTGCATTATTTATGCATAGTGGTAGCCAAATCACTCCACACTAGACATACACACACACGCACCCACTCCATCTTCTACCCTTCTTCTTCTTCTTCTTCTTCTTCTTCTTCTTCTTCTTCCACTCTTCTTCTAATCACAGAAGCAATAATGATCACTAAGGAACAAAACATGACCTTTCTCATCTCCCCCTACCTTCCCTTCCAATATTCCACCTCAGATTGTGGTGACAATGGAATTCCCACCATAGATGGTACCCAATATATGTAGATGTCCCTTTTAGTATATGGGTGTTAGGTGAGGTCAATTGTGTGAGAAAGTGGTCGATCTATTAAGATTTGAATTTCTCGGGACACCACTGGAGTTCTGCAGGTCCCTCAGGAAAATTATGAGTTCAATCCCCCCCCCCCCCCCTCTAGGACATTAAGGTTGGTATTTAGTGAAATTGTCTCCAACTCTTATCAATTTGGGCATTAAAAAAAGAGAGGAAGTATTAGCCTTAGTGGAATCCTACTACTGTCCTTTGCTTCCACTTATTTCTTTTCAGAAATCTATAAAACCTCGAGCTCCAGGTATTGGGTTGTGAATTGTGATCATAAAAGGAAGCACCTTTGGCAAGTTGGACGCAAGCTTAGGACTCACTCACCAATGGCTTCCATCGTCTCAAATCTAGACCTTACCATCCTCCAAACCGCGCAGAGAAGTATTAGATCGGCTCATCACCTATTGCACTGCATTGCTGGCCAAAGGCTAAGTAGAAGCTCTCATGAGCTAAGCTCAATTGCCCACGAAGCCATTGCCGAATTCAAGACCTTTCTTTGCTTACTTGATAGCTCCTCTCCTACCCACTGTAAAAGGATAAGGAAAGGCCCATTGCCGAGTTCTCCTCATCTCGATCCAACTTCACTGATCGAACGTTGTGTTTCTCCCATCAATCCTGTAAGCACCCCCACCACCACCAGTGCTAATATATTGCCTTCTATTGGAGTAACTAGTAGTAATAACATCAACAAGCACTTCTTGAACTCATGCTGCTACTCTTCATCCTCCTCCATGCTGCCATCCAAGAGGAAGCATGGCAGTGAAGGCGGCACCGCGAAGTGCACGGCCTCGACCGGAGGATGCCACTGCTCGAAGAGAAGGTGAGTTGATGAATTCTATAGGAAATCTTGGATTGTTCTTAGTAAATAACACTGGAATTAGCCTCTACTCTACTCTATTTTGATAGAACGATAAGGATTAGGAGGACAATTCGAGTGCCAGCAGCTTTGAGCAGCAGATTAGCAGACATACCATTCGATGACTTCTCGTGGAGAAAGTACGGCCAAAAGCCGATCAAAGGTTCGCCACACCCGCGGTATGCTACTATTTGTCAACTTTAATATATATATATACTTGGCTTTCACCCGCTGTTCTTAAGCATCATACTCCTATTTATTAATTTATATCTATACAAGAGCACCATATATACTTGATATTTCTTTACATAAACAACAAGTCTTAGGGTGTCATTAATTCTCGCTCAATATGGTGTGGGTCGGTATCATCCTCAGAGTGAAGCATCTTCACATCTACTTCGATCATCGTCGTCGTCGTCGTCCGGTGACTGAGCTTTCCTCATTGAATTCTTCCGACAAGAAATAATATCACGACTTCCTTTCGAGATTTGTTCTTTCAAATGCATTTTCCCAGTTGCTAATTTCTAACTCTAATAAATAAATTACTTAGGAGCTATTACAAGTGCAGCAGCATGGGGGGATGTCCTGCGAGGAAGCACGTCGAGCGATGTATACACGATAATAGTATGCTGATCATAACATACGAAGGCGATCACAACCATCCAAGGATTACAATGGCTGCACCTAGCATCGTGATACCTCGTTAGACTCTGATCAGATGGAGAAGAAGGCCAGTCTTAACCTTTGTTTACCACTCCAGCTTAATTTAAAGAGATCATATAAATTAACTTCAATGGTTCTTCATGATGTAGAAAAATTGATCATCAGATGTCAAATGGATGCATGGCATATTGGCATTGCATATCAAATGCACTTTATATTGGACCTTATGGGCCAAACGGGCCAAAACTTGAATCTATAAGATTTCATGATGCCATTATATTTGTAGGTGAGAACCAAATGCATGCATGTGTGGGGGCATGCATTACGTTAGCTACAGTTTGAAGTTAATTAGAAAGAGCCACATCTACCTCTTGGCCATACTCCTATGATAACGACTGTGAGATCTCCGACATGTCTTGTTGATAAAGTTAAATGTCATTAAGAGGATGTTTTGGATGTTGGAATATCACATCCTCACAAATAGGACTTCATGATCTTGCAAAAGAAGAAGGTATAAATATAATTGTTCATTAAATATATGACTCTAATATTACAAAAATTTCTGGACCTTAATTATTATATTGTGGGTTAGGAAGTCACTAGATATAGTTGAGAGTCTTTTGATGAATGAAATGAATTCATTTAAATATCAAAAACACATCAATCATCAATAAAAAAACATGTCGATCTTAATGAATTAAAAAGCATCTTTGATCTAATCATTCAGCTAACATGTTCCTATCATTTCGGCGTCCTACCCAGAGATTCGACAAAGAGTGTCACGTCATGATTATGTTAATGCCGATTATTATTATTATTATAAGATCAAAACTAACTACTAAACTGTCTAACTAAGATATTAATATTACTTGGAGTTGGCTACTGGCTAGGAACTAATAACAAGTCATGAACACTATTATGTTCTCTCGCTAAAGAAAGCTGAGACTAACCACGAAAGTAATTAAGGAAGAAGCACAGATAATTAACTAACAAATGAGATTATTATCAAACAAAGAGCTTTTTATAAATAAAGTGGTAGGACATGATAGTGGCAACTAATAAAGTTTCAACCTTTTTGAATGGCTTTTTATGAGATGGGCCTTTTTTTTTTAATTATTATTACTTTGATTAAGTGACTCATTGTTATCGTTGGTAATTACTATTAGTTGCCGGAAAAATACAACAAGCGATTGCCTAACAAGACAAAGACAGTTGTTTAATAATTATTTCACCTGCCAACCAAAGCAATCATTTGAAAATTGAAAGTGCTATGGGCCGTTTGTACGAGCCTGTCTCCCAAAATTTAATTGTCAAAATAAATTACACCTCAAATTTAATGCTAAAAAAATTTAATTTTGCCTGGCTCAATTGAACAGTTAAATGCATAAGTTCCACATTTACTTATAAAATAGAATATTAAAATATTCAGTATTTTTCTTCTCGGTGGGCGGGGCGCTAAATATATACACTTAGTCCGTGTCTTAGTTAGCTTATTGATTTGGATGCTGAGACGATAAAACTAGACCTAATAATATTGTTATTAAGTTCTATATATAACTCGTCGGAAGAGAGCTACAGTCTCCTGTTTGTATTATTATGATTATTTATATACTGTTGATAAATAGGATGTGCTGCATCATTGGAATAGATATATATATAATAATAATAATAATAATAATAATAAAAATAAATTATTGTTATTATAATCGGTAGCATTTAAAAGATGACATCTTGATTCATTTGCGAACTTCATATGGGTGAGCAATCATGCCATGCCATCCGCGCGCCTACGATTGGCCACAAGGTGCGGGTCCCGGTGGTCATTTTTCGGAGTACATATCTACGGGGTGCTTTAGTGGTGCGCTACATCCTGGGCCCACACTTTGGCAGGAGGAAATCGAGAGGATCCTCCGGGTGGGGCCCGCGTAACTGGCTCTACTCTGGGCGGGCCCCACGGAGGGTTCAATTCGGGTGTCAAACGCGGGTGGATTTGTGGGGTTAGGGTGGTCGGATCAGCTCTCGGTCGGAGGATTTTGGTACTGTTCCGCCCCGAGAGGGACGTCACCGAGGATCGTTAAGGTGTACCCGCGAGAGCATTTGGTAGTTGAAATAGATGCGTAATGGGCACTAATGGGACGATGATGGTCCGCAAGAATAATGAATAGTTTATAATGCTCACGACTCCGAGTTTTTGGCCAAACTTCAATTATTTTTTTACGAAAATGACTTACACCCAACTTTACTCCTAAATAAAACTCTTTAAAAAATTAACTTTACCTAAACTCTCTCTATCTCCCAAACTCTAACTGAAATGCTAATTTAAATACAAATAAAATGCTAATAATTTTAAATAAAAATATTAAAGTAGTCAACGATTGAATAAAAACGTAATATAAATTCATCGATAAGGCTACTTTGGTCAATGACTCTGAAAAACTCTTACCAAACTTGCCGAATTCCACTATGGGCATTAAGGAGCATAAAAAAGTTGCTCCTTTTTCTCCTGCAGAGCTCCCCTTTTCTCTCTCGTGCATTGCCCTCCTACTCCTAATACTCTACAGTCCATACTACACTTCGGTGTCTAATCTTCCCCTTATATATACCCCTATAATCCTCGCCTTTGTTATCCCACTCTTGCCTTCTCTCTGCCACCCCCACTCTCTTTGCTCGAACCAGAGAGCTAGAGAGAGCTAGAGAGAGAGAGAGAGAGAGAGAGAGGCTAATGGCGATTTGTGAGGACGAGAAAGGAGAGCTCCAGGACTCCCGCATTGAAGGGATAGCGAAATCCATTCGCGTTGTGCCCAACTTCCCCAAGCCAGGTCCTTCTCTTACTCTATTCGCTTATGCCCATTTGTCAATTTCTTATTTTGATCAAGTTTTGTTGTCGTAATAGCATTTTTCTGTTGTTTTTATTTGGCGGTGCGTGCTACTACCGATGTGGGTCTTCTTCGTTGCCTTCTCGAATTGTTTCTTGTGTTCTCGGTCACTTTTCTCCCGTAAAGATTGCTTTTTGAACTCATTGTTTGACGTTTTGACTGCTCATTTGGTTCACCGACGGATCGGATTGTAGGTATCATGTTTCAAGACATCACCACCCTGCTTCTTGACCCGAAAGCGTTCAAGAATGCGGTGGATTTGTTTGTGGAGCGGTACATTGGGAAGGATATCGCGGTCGTTGCTGGTAAAAGTTTCTTCAATTATTTCTCCTTTTTCTACCCATAATGGGCAATGATGGTGTCATAGATTGGGAACAGCAGCATTTTTACCTTCTCATGATTTCAAATTGGAGAACTCTGCTTTGCCTTGTGGAGTCTAGAGAACCCTTTCGCAGTGGTCTCTTTATCATGGACCATATTCGGGTCGAGTCTTCTATTTGGGTTATGCACTAACATTGCTCCCTGGCTCCGCACTCTTAAAATAGATTTTTTGAAAGCTTCATTACTGTATGGGGTTTTTTTATTCTATTTTTTTCTCTTACATGTCGTCTCCTCACCTGTTTGGATTTGATAGGCACAGTTTTGTTTCAAATGTTGAACCACACTTTTGTCCCTTGGGTGCATTTCTAACAGCTAATGTTGGAATGAAGTGACATTAGCTGCTATGGGACGATACATTATTCGTGATCTTTGACTCTTTAGATCTTTGTGCATTAGTTATAAGTAATGCTTACTTACTATACAGTACTACCAATACTATGTCTAATTAAACTATCAAGATTGGCTTGTCTTGACAATGGTAATACTTATTTTTCTCTTCAAGTGATGATTCATATGCTCTTCTTGTTCCCTCATAATATTCGTGAATGTATTGCAAATATACTACATTTAGATATAGAGATGGGCTTGTCACTAATTTTGTGGAACGGACATCTTCCCTTTTCTGTTTATTATTCCTTCATGACCTTAGGGTCCATCAATGATTTCTGAAAGATCTGAGGACTGCATTTTTCACGTTATCTGGTAATTTTCATGTTGTAGAGAAAGTATTACTAACTGTTATTTGAACCGCGGACTTGGCAATTTCCCCTTTTCATAGTATAACTTGTTATTATACATCTTATGGAGGTAGACGATTGAGAGTATAATTTTAATTGCTTATCCCGTAACATCTTTTGTTGTTTGATGCACTTTTATGTTGATGTCTTCTCATGTTAATTTATAAATGTTGCATGATATTTTTTTTCCCTTATAATAGGAATTGAGGCTAGAGGGTTTATGTTTGGTCCTCCAATTGCTTTAGCAATTGGCGCAAAGTTCATCCCTTTAAGAAAGCCAGGAAAGCTGCCAGGTATCACAGTCACATTCATGAATTTTTTCTATCTAATGCTAATGGAAAAACATAAATGCTTATGAGTTCAAAGTGTCCATTAAGTAATTCCACAAAATCAAATGCGTTAGTAACTATTACCATAGACCATCATGACTTGACTTATTCCCTTTTTTGTTTGACGCAAAGATTATCGTGCCTGTGGCACAGCTCTTGCCGGCCATTGGGGTCAGCATGACATGGCATGTGCTACAAGAATAGAGCTCTGTCGCCTCCCCATCCAAGAGAAAGAGAGAAAAAGAGAAGGATAAAAGGAGGAAGCTTCCATCACAGATCCCATCACTGATGATCGTCTCACCATCACCGCCCTCTTTCTCTCTCTCTCTCTCTCTCTCTCTCTCTCTCTCTCGCATGCCCTAACCAAGGTTGAAGATGGGTTGAACTCTCTTAATGGATCGAGAATAAAAGGATCCATTTGCTATCTAACTTAAAGTAGCAGATCAAGTTATGGCATAAATACAAGAGAGAAAGAGAGAAGAGGGGGGCGACGGCTTCGCAGCGATGAGGAGAGAGGAGAGGTGTCAACCTCTCATGCCACGTGCCGGTATTGTGCCGGCATGGCAACTATCGATTGACACGAGGCGTGTCAGTCGGCATAACAATCCTTGGATTGTTTCTTCACAATAATAGTAGGAAAATACTAGTTAATATTTTGCCTTTTTACTTTGATAACTAGCCATGTATTACCTTCCAATTGGTCACTATTTTCCATGTCATATTGAAGTCATGGTGGCAAGATAGTCATAAGATTGTTCTAACTTCTACAAGTCATGAAATTTAAGTTCATAATTAGGGAGGAGCTGATGATTATACTTGTTTGTTGTGGTTCTTTGGCATAAATATGTGAAACTTCCCTTAACCTGTCTATCTGGAGATCTAGCACCTGCTAAACAGCTACTCGTGCCTTTTCAACTCATAAGAAACACCTTGTAGCTTCTAAGGAACATCTTATCTCCAACAGGTAACTCTTTATTAGAAAAGATAAGAAATGTTTACTCGTGCAATATATGGTGATGATTTGTTCCAGAACATTAGTTTGCAAGTTATAAGGGCAAAGAAATTTAATCTGACAAAAATCCTATGGCCTATATCCTCTGTTACATGGACCCAGTGTATTATTTCTCTTTGATGTTTGGGCAAGCCCAGAAATTCCTCTTGGTAACAGAAATTCCCTTTCTCTGCAATATCTTACGGGTCCTTCTAGCTTCTAGTGATAAACCCTTACATTTTAAATCACATGTTGCTACTCCTCTAGTTCACTGGGGTTAGCCATGATGCTTTCTTTTCATAAAGAAGCTCTTGTATAATCCAAGTTCTGATGAGCAAGTTTTTGTATTCTTCCTAGGTGCCCTTAGGTTATTCTTAATTTCATATCCCAATGTGCATACATTTGAAAAGGGGTATGAGTTCTGGTTGAGAATTATTTAAGAGCCATCTATTGAGGTTTAATGAGTGTTCTTGATTTCATTATTCCTTTCACAATGCACCTATAAAGATAGCATTGGAAAAGCCTTTTCCGAAAATTGAGGCTTTTCTCCAAATTATACACTTCTCAACTTAGTTTAAAACTAGTCATCAGTTGGTACCATTTACGTTTCTTTTATATATGAAATGAGTGTTGATCATACTTCTAACAAGGTTTACTTTGTTGGAAGATAAGCTAGTAGAATTTCTTGGTGACTGGTTTTGGGTTAATGTTTTTCTGAAAATCTTAAAGGTTGGAATAGGACAGTCCAGTTTATGCTTGCATTCAAGTTACAATGCTCATGCTAAACTGTTGATGAATAGTATTTCTAATTGTGAGTTTTAAGTTTCTGTATTTATGTCTTATTGTACAGCCTTTTGTTTGTCATTTGTTTTCACTTTCCACCAATCCTTGTCACAAATGTCCAAGATAAAGGGGTTTTCTTTTTGTACTTCAGTTAATGACTCCAATCAACTGGTTCAACTGATTATGATAAATTTGTAGGTGAAGTCATTTCAGAAGAGTATGTGCTAGAATATGGAACTGATTGTCTTGAAATGCATGTTGGAGCTGTTCAACCTGGTGAGCGTGCCTTAGTAATTGATGACCTGATTGCAACCGGAGGAACTCTTCGTGCAGCTATAAATCTACTTGGTATATTCTTTGGATACATGATCTTACTGCTGAAAGTTATGACTTTGCAATGACATTATTTTCATATGAGACCTCTAGCGGCTATAAGTTTACCTGGGATATTCTTTGGATACATGATCTTAGTGCTGAAAGTTATGACTTTGCAATGACAATGTTCATGTGAGACCTCCAATTTACTAGCCAAATTACATGACCTGATAGTAAACTTTCTTTGTGATGAATTAGTTGGGTATCTCATTAGCCAGTCAATTAGTTGACACAGAAAGTAGAAGATAATATATAAGTGGCTAAAATGTTCTCCTTCCTGAAATGGCTTGTCAAAGATAGGATCTGTCGTTTAACTAGGCAACCTTTATTTTTACCCTCTTCTGTCTAGAATAGCTAAAATACATGACATGCTTTATTGGAATTCCTTTGCATATTGGCAAATAGTCAGCATCCACTGTTGTTTATATAATGTGGGAAACAGTGATAAGATTATCACTTGATGACACATGGACTGGTGTTTTAGACCTATCGTATGATGTTTTCTCAGATCATTGATTCCTCTTTCTGTAAACATAGACCCTCGTAATAAATTGTGTCAACTCCTTCTGTGTAATTCTTTGATCTCTAGTCTAAATTTGGGATTTTGCTACTTGATAAGCTTGCACTCTGGCTGCTAAGGCAGATCACCCCTATCACAAACTAGACTACCTGAATTTTGGGAAATCCTGTTCCTTACCTAGTTTGCCTGAGCTGAACTCCAACCATATTTTGGAAAGGTTTAAGTTGCCGATGGTCGATATTGCTGGACTAAATATTGTTATAAGAAACATAAAATAAAGATTACCTGGCTAACTAGACTTATTCAACGTTAAACTAAAGATTCATGTTGCATTAAAGGAAAATGAAGCGTGTTGTTCACTCTGTTCATTTTCCGTATGTGTGCTAGTTGACATGTTAAGGTGATGGAGATTCGTAATAGTTTACCCTTATTATGACCTGAATCAAGAGGCTTGAGTTTGTCGTTCATGTAAAATCTAGTATCATCTTACAACTTTAACCAGAGCAATTTAAGAGTTTGCCACTAAAATGGATGTGTAATTAATTTCACCAGATAATTTGACATGATTTGGGATGTTGTCAATTTATTTTGGCGCAATGAGAAATCATCCTATTCAATTTTCTGTTGGAGATTCTTTGTGCTTCTGATTTTCTTTGGCGACTATAACTCTAGGATCACTTCTGGTGTCAATTTAATTAACCTCTGCCTTCCTATTATGAGCAGTTTAATTCTTATTAGGTCAATTAATTCTTGCTTTGTGGAACAATCAGTGATCATTATGTTCTGATGTCAGAGTGTGTTGGAGCTGAAGTCGTTGAATGTGCTTGTGTAATTGAACTTCCGGAACTTGAGGTACATTCATGACTCTTTCTTATATCATGTGGTTGTGATAATGGAAACCCGAAACCATAATTTTGAAATCCAGAACTCTCTATCAAGTTGGAGTCTCCCTCTTTATTTCTCGTCCATGTCTCAAGATTCTCTCCAAAGTCCAGGCTGCTTTTTTGTTGAGATTTTCTGTAAAATATTTCTTAGTCTTTGTCCAATAACCTGCCCTGATTGAAGTTCATCGAGATATCCATCTCTGTCTCTGTTGACTAGCATTTGGTAATTTGCCCTTTTTCCAAATGTATGTGTGTTGAAGGTCTGTACTATTACTGCAGAACACACAGACTGAAGACCAAACTTATCACCAGGATCTAAATTTACAACTGGATGCATACTCACCTGTAAAAGTTTGAAAGAAAACCTCATGACATCTAGCTTCTTGAAATATTGATCGATTACTGAAGCCATCATTTTCCTATTTGTCATCATATATCTCAGGGTCGCCAACGGTTGAACGGCAAGCCATTGTACATACTCATTGAGTCCCGCTGACGTTGTCCGCTTACTAGCTTCTGGCTGTCTGTACACTGGAGGTTCTCATTCAAAATTTGCAGTGAAAGTGATGGCGTCCTTTCTTTTCCAAATAGTAGTAAAATTTCAATTGTTTTGCTACTCTTGGGATGTCAATTCTCATTATTTATCTCACTCTTATGCAATGTTCTGGATTTCTGCTGCCAATATTTATTGATCTAGCTAGTGTCTCAGTGTTCTGTTCTTGATTTCGCAATGCCTATGTAAGAGAAGGTTTATTGCTTTCTTCATGTTTAATCGCAACGGCACTGCAGGAAATAATATTTTACTCATAAATCTCAAGTAATTATACTTCAACTGTTTTCAAGTAATCTTTAAAAGGAAAATATATTTTCATCTTCAGATGTGTGGATCTCATGAGAGTTGCATCAGAGACTGTGTTTGTGTTGCAATTTTCCTTTCAATGTTCATTCTGGCTTCATTTTCGGCATAAAGATATTGCCAAGTATTTTTAAAAGAGTTAGCAGAAAGGAAGATCCTGACTTACAGTGAATCAGTAGTCACTCTTTGCTCTACTTGTATATATATATATATATAAAAAGGAGAAGAAGATTCATATCCTAGATAAGAGATCATCAACTGTAATGAGATAAATCTTCATGCAAAGAATAATCAATTATCTCATCCTTCATTGAGTTTGGTATGACCATCAAGCTATGACCCATCAGTAACATTATTTATAATATGATTTGCCACTAAAAAGCAAAAGTCTTATCATTATTTTTTAGGCACACACAATGACAGAATGGACCATAACAAGGTTAGTAACTATGCGACTTATATTTAAGTTAGATCTACTCAAACATCATGGTTATTTTAACTCAATGATACAGTGGCACTAGTGTGTGATTTCTTTAGTCTTTCTATAATGGTTCCCATGCTGTGTCTTCCATCACCTTCCAAATTGAGACTTGTGCTGTCTTTGTTCTTGCCTGCGAATAATGGACCAATGCACGAGTATAGCTACAAAAATTAAGGCAAGTTGACACACAAACAAATAAAACTAAAGCTGCATAATTAACTAGTGAATAGTGATGGAAGCTGGCAAGTGGGAAGTGGGAAGTATACATTATATATATATATACAACCAAAAAAAAAGAAACCCATATGCGACCTGCCGAATATGTTCACGGGTTGCTTTAACTTGCCAGCTATAATGAGTTATCAAAGCCACCTCATTCACATGCAAACTTTTTGTCTTCACTTCTTTGTAACAACTAATGCATGTTCCTATCAATCCCTAAACTTTTATCCATCCTTGGGCTATAAATACTTCACACTTGAATCTACAATAGAACCATCACAAACACTTTGAGCACACTTGGAGTTTGAGCACTCCGCTGCTATACAAAGTGTTTTGTGTGTGTGTGAATAGTAGCAGGAGCACAGCACATCGCATCATGGCTTCCAGGTCTTCTTCAGTACTAGTCGTCATCTTCCTTGCTTTCAACCTGCTCTTCTCGCTGGCCAGTGCCTGCGGCACGACCTGCACGCCGACCCCGAAGCCGACGCCGACGCCGACGCCTACCCCTAGCTCCGGCGGCAAGTGCCCGAGAGACGCGTTGAAGCTCGGCGTGTGCGCCAACGTGCTCGGCCTGATCAAGGCCAAGGTCGGCGCCCCGCCCAAGCTGCCCTGCTGCTCGCTTCTCGAGGGTCTCGTCGATCTCGAGGCCGCCGTCTGCCTCTGCACGGCGATCAAGGGCAACGTTCTCGGCATCAAGCTCAACCTCCCCATTGATCTGAGCCTCATCCTTAACTACTGTGGCAAGGGCACTCCCTCGGGCTTCAAGTGTGCCTAAGACTACGCTAGTTATTTTATTTATTTATTTATTTATTTATTTTCTCCTGCATGCATTGTTCTTTTGTGTTGGTTCTGATCATGGCTTTGCTTTGCGCTACCTTCTTGTATTGAGTTCAGTTCATTTGATTTGATGTACGTTGTTCGTTCGATTTCCTGCGTGCTTATTGAGTAGTAAAAGTTCTTTCAATTCTTTTTCTTCTACTAATGATTAAAGTTAATTTCCTGCCATATGAGAAGCTATAAGCATCATATAACTAGTAACGAAATTGGACGTTACTAGTTACTACTAAATCAACTATATATCATTGAGAGGAGCTAAAAGCTAGTTAAGCTAAGGGTAGATAGAACTTGGGAGGCTGCCGCCAAGTATCACGACAGCAGCGCTAAATTCCTCCTTTGTCGAGGCAGCGGATTTAATATCGATATGCAACATGTGCTCACGTGGGCAAATCGTATAAAACTTCTAGTTGCATAAGTGAGTTGTTCTTAATCAACCGACAATAATTGCAAGATTACTCCGTAATTGGAAACAGATCCCCTTGGACGGACATGTAGTACTTTCTAAAAGAGGAAGGGAAAGAACTTTCAAATGATTCCATTTGGTCTAATCTTCAATGATCCAGTTGCCCAGTTCACTAATACGCTGTAATCAGTCCCGATCTGAGATAGCATGGCTAATATATATATATATATATATATATATATATATATATATATATAGATAGATAATTAATTGATCCAAAAATTTAAACTATTAGATAATAGATCAATAATAATGTATCTCATATATTTAACACATCTCTTCAAGATGTTATGAATTAGATAACAGATAACAAAATAATATTATTTTCACGAGAATTAAATAATAATTTTAATACCTATTAAAATATATAAGAGTTACTTGATCATTTTTTTTTGTCTTCATTGATGCCATAGTTCTCACCTATGGGATAGATATGGTTTTTCAGTTTTCTATTTATATTAATATTTATTTTTATTAGAAAAGAATAATAATTTTTATTTCTCAAATCAATTCATATATTTACGACTAAAATGATCAATTAGAATTGTTATCCCATTAAACGAGAACCTCGTTCAAATTATCAAACTACTTCTTTATATTTATTAGATAAATTAATTAGAGAGAAAATTAATTTAAATATTTTGATAATTTAACAGTTTCAATCTACTCAAGTACTGATTTAGTACGAGAAATTATGCAGTATGTAATGATTAATGATTTTAAGTATAAAATAAGAGATAAAATATATTTAACATATATATATGGACCCACGTACTAGTGGAGAGACTCACGGGTCGGCACAAGGAAAAAAGGGTCTACGAAGGGAAAATTTACCTGGTACGCATGTCGGGTCGATTTGGAACAAAAAGTCATTTTAGTTTTTTTTTAATTGGCACAAATAAGTTTTACTATTATTAAATTATAAGTTTAAACCTTTTTTTTTATTAATTTAGACTAATTTATTATTTCTCTAAATCAATCCAACCCCTTAATATTGATGCACATGGTTAAAAATTAGAGCATACTTTTATATAAATAATGCGTATAAATTATATAATTAATACAAAATATTTTATTAAATCTCAATGCATACAACGTTATTTTGCTTAGTTTTTAAAAAATTAGAACGTAACTTTTATATAAACGATGTGTATAAATTACATAAGCAATGCATATAAATTATATAGATGATACGTAGTCTTTTTTTTTTTAAATCTCGATACACATATTTTTGAAAATTAAAGCGTAACTTTTACATAAACAATATGTATAAATTACATAGACGATACGTGGTCTTTTCTTTGAAATATCGATACGTATATTGTTAAAAATTAGAGCGTATATTTTATATAAACAATACGTATAAATTTCATAGGTATTATTACATCACCTTTTTTTTTAGGACACATCAATCATTTTAAAATTTGTTTGGGCTAAATCAGTAAAAAAAAAAATTAATTGCAATTTGATAATATAAAGATTTATTTCTGTAAATTAGAAAATTAAAAGACATTTGCTGCAAATCATCTCACCCATATATCATCGAACAATATTTCATATCTAAGTAAAAGAAGAAAAAAAGAAAAAGAAAATTAATGGAGGTATTGTAGGGAACAATAAGTATTCTTAATATTCTAGCTATTGGGTATAATGAATAAGAAATTACTTGATTAAGGGAGGAACTGAGGAACGAAACCATTCAGTAGAATTTTCAAGCATGTAAATCGCTGTCGATGTAAATGTAGATAGATTAAATCAACAGAAAATTTAAGACTTCAAAAATGAAGAAACAAACAAGAATGAAAAAGAAATTGAAGCATATTAAGACATCAAGCAAGCTAATCAGTTCTCACAAGCAAATAAGACCCATCTGGATTCAAAAAAGCAATACGCATCTGGACTTCTCTACCCTAAACCACAATCCCACTACTTTTAACGTACTTTTGACGAACACCCAGGCCCTAATTGATACAAAACCAACTTCAAATCATCACCATTAGCCAAAAGCAAGCAGAAGAAAACTAACAAACCACCAAGTCCCAACTACATACTAAGTAGGAATCTAGTACTAGTAAAGAGGGCAGAGGTAACCAGGAGGCGGCTCCTTCCCACAAGTGATGAGGACCTGCAAGGCCAAAGGTATGTAAATGTCCAAGCTGAGCACCCTTAGCTTTATAGCAGTACATAAACAAGCTGCAGCTTCCAACTCCAGCAACCCCTGGAGCACAGGGCAGCACATATTCTCCACTGGCTTACCCAAGCCAACATGCACCAGCCCACCCAGTACATCTACACACACGCCAAGCTTCAGAACATCTAATGAACACTTGGTCGCTGGCGGCGGCGGCGGCGGCGATGGGTTGGTAATTACCGGAGGATGGTAGCAACGGCGGCAGGCAAATACTGGCGGTGCCGCGGAAGTGAGGATCATGAGCAAGAGTAATGCTACCGTAGTTTCAGAAGCCATGAAGGTAATGTTTGTGATCTTTGGGGGTGGGGGAGGAGAAGGATAATGTTAGGACGATATATAGAGAGTTCTAAGAGCGACCCGTGATCATTCTCTCTCATCAAATCATTTTTCCACTAGAAAAACGAGAGAAAAGGAATTTGAATTGTCTTGGGAATTTGATGAACGAGCATCCTGTGTGACTGCGTGAGTGATGCCGCGCGGATCCTCCCAGCCCCGTACTTGGCAGCCCGTGATGGCTGCCAAAACAGTATGTTTGGTTTGTGTTATTGAGAGATGTAACAGATGTTGTATCTAGAAATGCGACATCACTGCATACCAAAAAGACATTCACTTAGATTAAATGTGTTTCAAAATACATCTAAAAATGATTTGATTTGATTTTCTATAACATATAACTAATCAAACAATACTTTCAGATCTTTACGTATATAAATATATCTATCTATACGTGCACCTCCAACTACAACGGACGAAAAGACTCCTCAAAAGTATTCAACCATAAAAAGCACTTTAACTACAGGAAGTTCTCGCGGCTCAATGACTACCAAGTACCCCAACTGCAGGAGATTCCTGCGGTCGGGGCTTTGCAATCTCTGCTATCTATGTATATTTTCAGTTCCTCAGTTGCTAGCGGTGGGTGGTCTATCACTGATTTCCATGCATGGTTCTCACTATATACCTATGAGGTGAAGCGCCCAACTTGAAGAGAGTTTCTCTTTCTTGAATTTTGCTCGAACTGAAGTACTCGAATAACTCTAGAGAGCATCAAACTAATAAGAACATCAATTATTTAATTTTTTTATTTTATATCCTAACATTATTATTATTTTTTTACTAATGATATATTAATAATCCTAAAAAATAATAGACTATACAGAATTCGAATTTAGAGACTCTACTATAATATAATGTTAACTCATTGTTAGAGAACCGTAATTTTTATACCTCTAACAGTGCCCATCGTAAGTCTTAGTTCAGTCCTGGAAGGCAACACGTGAGCCCTATTCCAAAACATAGCTAGATTTTGGTCAGTGCTTACAGCAGTAGGACAGACAAACCTATTCCATCTTCCCTGAAACAAATCCTCATAAGTCTCTGACATAGCAGTACACTTGGTTCTGTTGGACAACTAAGGTCTCAGAAATCTATGGGAGAGAGCAGTTTTGGAACTTGGAGGTTTGGATAGTGAGGAGGATATGTCTTGGCCAATTTTTGCCGCTTTGGCCTTCGCCCAATTCTGCGTCATGACGAGGCCAGCAACGAAACACTTCAAATCCTAGTTGGTTGGCGTGTGATAATACGATGCAACCAATTTATTTGTGGTTGCACGTTTCCTAAACTCTTTCACCAAGAGCATCTCCAACCGATGAGGCTCTAAACATGGAGCCAATAAGAATTCGATGCACTTAAATGTACCGAGCCTTATATTTATTAAAATAATATATATATTATTTATTTTAAATCATTTAATAGATCCCTTTAATATTATTATTTTTTAATAAAAAATATATGGTTAGAAAACTCTCATCAAGATCTTTAAAATAAGACTAATATTTAATTATTTCAAAAATAATTTTAAATTACTAATTTTTTAATTAAACACATCAAAATTATATTATACGAAATAAATATCGAAATAAACATTACACATTATTACTAAAAATATTAAAATTACATTACACAAAATACATAGAAATTAACATTTAATAATAAAAATAATAAATATTAATAGTCTGATGTAAGCAGGAATATAATTTTTATTTGATATATTTCATGTTTAATGTATTTGATGTCTGATATATTTCATGTCTCATGTATTTTATATCTAATATATTTTTTATCTGATGTATTTTAATATTTCACATTTATATTAAAACATAATTTTGAGTCATTATATTTTTGGACACATTGATTTTAAATAATAATAAAATCAATATTATTTTATAAATAATAAAATATTTAAAATTTAAATTAATTAAAAAATAATTTAATATTATACTCATTTTAAATGTCTCGATGAGACGTTTCCAATGGTATTATTTTTATTAAAAACTGATTAGTAAAATTAATTATATACTCAGTTTAACTAACTAAATTATTTAATAAAAAATACAGATAAATTTAAAATTGTTGAATTAAATACTTATCGGGTAAAGTTAGAATTTTTAAAAAACTTTAAAAATTAGAGCCGAGCTCTATTTTTTTAGTCGAATTTCGAGCCCCACTATAGCAATGGAGCTCGATTAGAGATGCTTACTTTGACGGCGATGAGAAATTTCCCAAATTTGTTAATAATTTATTCACTTTGTGGAATAAACATTTTTATACTAGAATATGGCTAAACAACAACTTAATTCAATACTATTTTATTAATTTCTACTCTCTTCTCCTCTTCCATCTAGTATTTTATATTTATGAATTATTATTTTATTCTTGAAAATATATCATTTCAATTATTTTTCTCTTTCGTTTCTCTTTCTCTTCGCTATTTCTTCTCATTCATCCATTATAAATAACATTTTAATCATTTTTTAAAATTCTCTACTTTTCATATTACAAGTGTAATAATAAACTGTTATACTGATTTACGACCAAACAACATAACAAGGTATAAGCTCTCTCATACAAGTTTTTAAAATGAGTATAGCTAAACTAGTATGAAAGTTAATCCACAAGTGAATGCCACAAAAAACAATTATTTAGAAACAAAAATTCTCTCCAACTTTGAGAAGTATAAGCACAAAAAGTTTGAAGTAGTATTGCCACGAAAGATATCCTCAGAAACTAAACTAGAAGATGTTCTTATAAAAATGAATGAAAAACGGTAAGTAATCCAACATTACATACTGTCAATGTGGTTTTGGCAAGGTCAGGACACGATGATGGCCAACCCGAGATTCCTGAACACGACCAAGATGGCGAAGGACCTGAATTGCAGAATTACACAAGTTAAAAAGAAGCTTGATTCGAAATAATGGTGAATACGGTGGTAGTCATCCATAAGATAATCCTTGACAAAATGATAGTAACTTAGCACATCCAATGAGGCTTAGCCATAGAGCACCTATTACAAAATAGTAAAACAAGTAGAACTTCAATTGTTATCAGTCAGGCCGACGATGGACATTAGATCTCAAAATATTTTGCACATGCAGTCACACGATAACAAAAATGGAAAACATTGTGCTTAAGCGTATCTGGATATATTTGGCTTGCGTATACAGTAAGGGTTGTATATCTACTTACAGTCAGAATTGCTTTGCCAGTGTTGTCAAGTTTTAGTCCTGGCCCTTTTATATCTGTTTCAAGGAAAAAATGCTTGCCTTTCACTGCTTCAGCCATAGCAATGTCTCTCAGTTCCTGCATTAAAATTAAGCACTTGATATGCTTGAGGAAAATACCATGATATGATTGTTTAACTGTCTTGATAAGTTTAAAGAAAATATCATGATTTGATAGTTTAATTGTCTTGATATGTTTGAAGAAACTATCATGGTATGATTGTTTAACTGTGTCTAGTATGTGCCCAATACATGCATGCATGCATGCATGAGTATGCCGTATACAAAACTTTTATCTTACCAGAGCCTTTTCCCAAGTGTCTTCCGCCAACTACATGAACAAAATAAATTCAAAAATGAGATGGATAAGTTTGGAAGTACATCATGATTGACAAAATAATGGACTAACTTGAACCTTCTTTTTTGGGCATGAAATAAGATGAGCATTTGCATCTGCATATGTAGCCACCTCATTGATAGCAATGTTAACCTTCTCAAATGTGAGTCTTCCCCTCATATAACTGTAGTAATCAAGAAGCTATGAAATTATTTACGAAATAATGTGTTTACCTCCTGTATCCTATAATTGGAAAAATAGTTTAAGGAGCCTAACTCACAAAATTAGTCTAGCCACAATCATGAGAAGAAACTATTCTCACATATATTAACAAATATCATTTTTAATTGCTTCAAAAGGAATTTATTGCAATTACATGTTCTTCAAGTTTCAGGTATCGGATTTCATAAGAAAAGGAATGACTCTGTTGAGATGTGCTTCAAATTAAATATAAGAAAGCAAAAGGCTATTGGTTCTGTCAAATTTCAAGACTTCCATTAACATATGTTTCTCCAAAAAATTCCTAATGTGCTGTTTGAAAGCTACTACTAAGTTCAATTTTTAATTCCTCTACTTGTAACTCTGTAAGATTCAAAACTTCATACATCAGAAGAGTGTATCCATACAAGCAGCGTGTCACATGTATTACCAGTAAGCAATTAATGTTGGAAAGGTGAAAACAAACAGCACTGCTAACTAAGAAGCGGAAAAGAAGATCCATATTAGAAGATAGAGAAAATAGTTGATGTATAAGATAAGAAAGCCAACAGAATAATAATATAAAGTGGCATGAAAAGGATAATGAACTTACGATGACAATGAATCCAGCTCCTCAGCGGAGATGTACCAACGGGGTGCAGAACCTCTGCCCTTCTTCTCAAGAAACACAAATGAATGGATCCATCAGTTTGAGAGCCAGCAACAGAGTTTTCTTAGTTATCAATTATCAAGCTGTCAGGAAAATTTCCTTAGTAATATACAGCATGTCTGGCATTTCTTTGTGAAAAGAGACATTAAGATACATTTACAATTGAACAAATAAAAAGAAGAAAATAATATATTCCCACAGTTTTGGTAAACTTTTAAGTGATGGCATACCATTCAAGCAACCTATGTTAAGAGGAAGGCAATTATCCTTTCACTGTTTGTTCGCCAAGAATACGATACCAACTATATTATTAATTGTGAGGACAAAGTAGCTTCCAGTTAATACTTATTAGGCATGAAAAGTAGAAAAACCTTATGAGGCTTTCATTTTGTAGTTGACGATTCTTTCATGTTGCTTACTGATTTCCTACCAATTTAAGTATTCAACTAGATAACATTTAAATAATTAATAGTTATCTAAAATTTTCCCATTATCTTCTGCCTGCTTTTTTTCCCAAGGAGTAATTCTGCTCTCTTCTCTGATTATTTGATTTAATGGGCAATCAGCGTTAAATAACTTTTATAGACAATTATAAAATAATAAAATATGGAGGCATAACAGAAAAGGCATTCTCGCGGCAGCTAACCTAACCAATTGCATATCAAGATCCTTCCGATAGGATATGTTCCGCAAATTCATACTTCTAAACCACACAATCAATGCAAAAAATCTAAAACAAATGAAAGAATCTAAGTCAACGTGGCGATACCTTGGGCATCGCTACTGGATCCTCCTTCTGCTTCGAAGCCTCATAAGCTACATCGCACTCCACCACTTCCGGAACCAAACTGCAATCCAAGCAATCAAATCACTTCCCAATCAAAAAGCTTTAGCAATTTTTAACAAGAATTACCTCGAAGTGTTGTGATCCGAGTGGCTTACGCTTTCCAACATCCCCGACGGCATGTGAATCAGCATGTGCTGCAGCTTCCTCTGCTGCCGCCTCGACTGCTCCATGAGCCTCTGCATCAGTATCCAACGAATCAAAAAAATTGAAAACAAAAGAGAAGCTAGAGAATCCAATGAATCTAACACCAAATCTAACTTTGGCTTTCGGGATGGCGCTTCTCTCCTCTTGTAACCGATCCCTGATCGCTTGGATCTGAGTTTCCATAGTCTTCAGGGTCGAATCGACGGCCGAGAGATCGGGAATGCTGGTGGTCGGATACACTAGGAAAAGGTAAGAGAGGATTTTAGAGCGATCGAAAGACAGAGAAAGAGAGGGGGACTATGGCTTTCGGAGACTACTGTTGCGGGCGATGACGAGTTCTTGGAGCTCAACGATGCGGGTGTTGAAGGAGGAGATGAGGGCGTCGAGAGAAGATCCCGCTTGCTTCAGATCCATGGCGATCGCGCCCTTCTTGATCGATAATTCTCTCCGCCTCTCGAATTCTTTTTCTTCTTTTTAAAAGTGACGAGGTTTTGGGCGGGAAAAATATTTCGATACAATCTCGAACCCGTACCGGATCCGAAACGACCTTGGGCGGGCTACGCTTCATGGTCTAGGGTCCGAAACTTGTCTGCCTGTTAGTAGACGTTAAAATAATCAAACTCGCTCAAGCTCTTTCATTTGAAAGGAGTCTTCTCCAATTCGAAATTAATCTCAAGCCGAGCTTGAGGACAAGTTAGCCCCATCAAGCTCGGCTCAATAAAGATCGACTTACATCTATTAATATTTACTTAATTATAAATAATACATAGAATTTAAGGCTTATGCTTTAAACTAATTACAATCTAAGATACAACAGAGTCAGCTCAATTATTGTAAATAAGATTAATTTTTAATCTTATATCCTTTACTTTGTATTCTTTCTTTCTTTAATACACTCAAACGCTTTTGAAGTCCTCTCTGTTAAGGCAAGCACTGGACGCAATCTAAATTGTTGACGTAAACTAATAATTAAATCATAAATTTAATGTAATTTATACTTCTAATAATAATAGTTGAATAATATGATCCAGCCCACAATTACCATTCTTATCAACTAATTTATTTTATTTTCATTGCATAGCTAAAAGAGTCCACAAAACTTATCTAGCTCAAGCTTCATTAGGAGCATCTAACCATAGTGTAATCTATTGTTCATTAAGTTTAATCTGGTCACAACTTAGTATTAAGATTAAGAATAAGAGAAATTTATGGAAAACGCCCTATCTTTTACTTTAATTATTTTTAAAGCATTGTTAATTAAATTTAACCTACATGCTAGTAGCTATCGATTAAATAAAGAGTATTTTATTTGTGTTAAAAAGAGTCTTTCCCAATATACTTATTTACACGAATAATTCATCCTCAAAATTTAATATAAAAAATAATCCCTTTCAATATGTTAGTAGTAGAAAAATACTACTAAATTTATCCGCATTTTTATATGAACATTTTATTAAAGCATAATTCACTGTTTTATCCGATCAGTATTTGAGAATAAAAAATTTATTTCTTGATCTATATTTATATATTAATTAGATAAATTAGAGATATTTATTAGATTACAATTAGACAAAGTAGATTTAATTATTAGATTCACATATGGATCAAATCAAAATTTTGATATATCTAAAGAGGTAGACAGACAAATAATCAAATTAAAAAATAATAATAATATTATACTTTTAATGCCTAAAAATATCTGAATATAATTATTTTACATTTACACTATTTTTACAAAATGTATAAGTTTGCGGTGTTTTTTGAAAAAAAAATTATCGAAAGAGATAAAGTTAAAAGATAAGGATGTTTTTGTAATTTAGTACTTTTATGGATACGTCAAATCAGTTAAGAGAACGATTAGTCCGGTTGCAGAGCATCCTACACCTACCCGAAGCCAAAAGTGAAGGTGAGTCACCGCCACGTCTCTTTCTCTTCCCACCCCGCTTACGGCTTATCTCTCCAATAATTTTATTATAAATGATCTCAAAGTCGACGCCAACCTTCGTGTGGTTTTCACCCTTAAGCTAAGGTTTCCTTTCCTCTTCTCCCACGCTTTCGTACTCTTGAATTCAGGTATACTTTGGGGGCTTCGATTCGTTTCATCTTGATTTAGTTTCCGGGGTTTGATCCGATCTCTCTTCCTTTGTTGTTTCTTGGTTGTGGAAAGCAGGGATTTCTAACTGCTGGTGGTGTTGGATTGCAGAATTGATGGCGAAGAGTAGTTTCAAGCAGCAGCATGACTTTGGTATGCGATCGGTTCATCTATTTAGCGTGTTGGTGTCGTTTTTGTGCTATGAGTCTTGTATTTGTGCGGTTTGATGTGATTTTTATTGTTTTGATGGGTGATTTGGGGTTTTTTTTAAAAAAAATAATAATAATGTGCAGAGAAGAGGAAGAACGAGGCGGCGAGGATAAGGCAGAAGTACTCAGATAGGGTCCCGGTATTGTTTGATCCTCTAGTTCTCTTTGTTTCCTGATCTTTTCTTATTCTTTGTCATGATGCTTGTAACTTTTTATTTGATTGTGTGAGCAATTGTTATTGGTAAGATTGGAAAGTTAGCCTTCGGATTCAGTTTAAGGAGTCAAGTTGTAGTTGAGATTTTTTGACATGAAACTCCTAGCATGCTTCAACTTGTTGACCTTCGATATTTCTTAAAATATCTATGAATTTTCCTGTGGTAATTGTACTATCTTCTTCTGCTATTTCACTGGATTTACTTATCAATGCATTAGTTGAAGATTGAAACTGCTACAGCCTTTGCTTATAGTTCTCGAATCGAGTAAATTTTTTGTGATGATTATTATGTTTCTGATTCCATCTGTTCATATGTTCTTGCAACTTTTAAAGAGGGTCATATGTTGATGAAAGTTTACTAGCTGCTGGAGTTTTGGCATAGTAACTCTCTTCTCCCTCTGTTTCCATAACAACCAACAAGCAAGCAATTATAGCCATGGTGTATTGTGGGTTATGGATTGTAATATATTCTGGGATATTGCTACTCACTGCACAAGAAGAGCATGCATAATAAATATTGAGAGGTAACCTGGTTGTTGGACTTGGAACTTAGTGGTATACATGTAATCTATTTTTATCCATTCTCAAGTTGGTTTTATAACATGTAATCTTACCTTTGTCTCATAAATTTGGCCATTGTCTTTATATGTGATCTTTTTCACAATTGTTGGATTTGAGACGAAGGGTAGAAGCCTAGAAAATCCCAGAATTAGATTAGGGGTAAGGATTGTATGTCATTAGCCATAACCAAAGAAGCATCTGTACTTGACTTGCTGTAAAGTGTTATCCAATCAACCATTGTTACATGTGACTGTTGACCTCATAGGATTCTACATCTTGCTGAAGCTACTCTTACATTCTAGGATTTTTCATTCTGTAATCTTGCAAGATATATGCTCTGCTGCTGAAACACATTTCATTGTTTTCACTTTTAAGGTGATTGTGGAGAAGGCAGACAAGAGTGATGTGCCGAACATTGACAAGAAAAAGTGAGTATAGTTTGTAACTTTTGAACTTTTATTGCATTATTTTCTTAACTGACAAGCTACGAAGTACTGTGCAATCAATCCAACTCTGTGAAAAATAATGTTCTAGCTAAAGAATAGGAATATCATTTATTTGCTCAACCAGCTCCCTGAAAGAATTCAGTTTTGATTAGGTTAAGGGAGATATTCATTGCCGTAAACTCCTACTGTGATGCAGGTATCTCGTTCCAGCAGATTTGACACTCGGGCAATTTGTCTATGTTATTCGCAAGAGAATCAATCTAACTGCAGACAAAGCCATCTTTATGTTTGTGGACAATGTGCTTCCACCTACTGGTACAAAGAACATAAAATTCACCTTATCTGCTTACTTCTTATTTGAATAATCAAACACGTTAAATTATATCTGATTATCTATTACTAGGCATCATCATTGAAACTATACTTTTATTTGTTCTCAGGAACTTTGATGGGCAAAATATACGAGGACAAGAAAGATGAAGATGGCTTCCTTTATTTAATCTACAGTGGGGAGAACACATTCGGGCATGAAATGATGCATTAGATTGTTCACCCTCTATTTTTTTTCTTTTTAATTATAACCTCTGGTATAAAATATCCTGCTATTTGGGACTTCAATCAGCGTGAAATTGTACAGCCATATCTCTGTATAGGTTTGGCAGGTTAATTAATATGCACGAATTCTTAAATAAATTATCCTCCTTGGATGCCCCCTTTGTTGTTGTTGTTGTTGTTGTTTTCAATTATTACTTGCATCACTACAAGGTCCAGGTATGTGCTATATTATCCTTTTTGTGAATGCGAATCTACAGAAGCATGTATAAAGTTGATTCACATTTAAATTTGTTCGAATTTTGTCTATGGAATGCAATTTGACTTGATATGATCATGGACTTATGGACTTCTAATTAAGATGTTTAAGGTGGATAGATTTGGGATTTATGTGATCATAGTCCGTGAATGCTTACATTGGATAGAGCCCATAACCTGTTCATGGGCCTAAATTTGAAGATTGATCCACACTTCTACCCCAAAATAGTCTGTAAAATTGAACTAGTTTTTTTACAAGATTTATTTTTTATCATTCATGATATAACAAAAGGCTAACTCTTCTGAACAATTACTCTAAACTAAATACCATGACCTGTTTTAAATTAGCATCATACTGTTAAGTCAAATCACTAAATCACTATAACAATTTTTTTTATAATAATTATTTGGAGTTGAAATCAATCCCTATGACTACCTTAGTCATGGAAAAGGGTATCACCAACTCTAGAATTGATGAATTTCTTTTACAAGATTAATGGACTTCTATTAGTAGTGGTGTCTCATTTTTTTTTTTTATTTAAGAGAAAAGCCTCTAACTTTTCTAACATCCATCTGAGGTGTCGGCAGATTAAGAAGAGTCACAAAAAACTTATGAGTGAGCAAACCTTAGTAGAGCTCATCGAATTGATGGTAGCTCGGCTTTAATTTCTCTATTTTGCTTGCGAAGTAACTTAATTAATAACCATCATCACAAAGGGCATACATTACAGTAAAATATTTACTAAATATCAATTACAATATTCTTAACAAGTAGAACCCAAACAACTAGGCTGCTATCAATTTCACTTGTACCGGTAGTAACAACTACTTACTGTAGGTTTAAATAAAGTTGAAACAATTAAGTCAAAAATCATATAAGAAAATAAATATGAATCATAAAAAACTTATTCCAATATATACCGAGATCGCCGTGGAGACAACGGAGTCGAGTGAAGCCGACCGACGCGCCGATGCACGTGCTCCCTTGCGGCCGCTTTACCCGGCATCGGTCCGAGTCAAACCCTCGAGTCCGAATCCCGAGTCCCTCCCCCGCACCTCATTTGCCGCTACATTGGCTGGCCACTTATGCTCCTTCGACTGGGGACCACCAGTACCCCCAACTGTCCTTCTCCCACGTGGCAAGGAGAAATTTCTTTAATCAAAGAACCCTCCCTCTCCTCCACGAGGGGTCGCACACGCGTCTCACCCAAAATGGGCCCCAGTGTTGTACTTTGGTCTTTCGGGGAGGATAGCTCGTAGGACATTCCTAGCTATATATATATATATATATATAATATATTGAGTTTATAACATGCAAGTATGCAACCCAACTACCATGGATTAATCTGGGATCAAAGGCAGCATTGTCTTTTAATAATATAAAGTGAAGTCAAAGAGGAAACACTGGCGTTTTCTTCTAAAATTTGCAGCTATTATTAACAGCAATCCCAACTTCCCAAATCACTGCCTCACTTTAAGACATAGATGTCTCTGATCAAAACTCTTGGGCTTAATTTAACTCCTATATCATTAGCTCTTATATATTCACAAACTAATAGCCTCTATGTTAACTTTCTTCCTTGAACCTGAAAGGTAGTTTTGATATCTTTCTCTCCATCCCTCTCTGTATCCCCTCACACTATCAGCATTTCACCTCAATATATCTCATGTATGCTTTAGTTTGATGTCATCATCCACAAAACTTGTAACTCAATCAAGCCTCACCATGTCTTCTCTTCTCTTCTTCCTCCTCCTCTTTCTCTTTCTCTCTCTTTCTATCAGCTCATGCAAAGCTCGCCATCTAAGTGTCCATTTCGAGGACTTGGAGAACTCATCACTTCCTCATTCAAGCAAGGTTAGCCTATACACCTATATGTATATATAACATGCAATACTAAGGTTAGCCTAACTCTTCTAATTAATCTTTCTTTTTTGTTTCCTTCTATCTTACTTAGGATGAAGCAAAGGTTGATGAAATCCGAGACAGTGCAACCACTGAAGGATTGAATAGCTCAGACGATGTCGGCGTGAAGGAAGAATCGATATCAGGTTCTTCTCGAACAAGATCAGTTATTAGGGTTTTACAGCCCGTTCGCCGTCGAGGATGCAGGGAGCATCCAGGGATTAATGTGGATTATGTTGGGCCGAGAACTCATCCTCCATCTCATTACTAAAGCTATCTAGTGCTCCCCACCTCTATGAGTTTTGGACTTACAATCCTAGATAACCTCTCTTTATAGGTTAGAAACAAGCAATAGAAGAATTAGAGCACATAATGCTTGTTTTTTGTGAACAATATATCACCTACATTAGTGATCATCAGATGATATAATGTGTAGCTATGGCTTGATTCTCCTATTATTGTACCATAGAGAGTGTTTGATTATTGAAAAGAATATTGGTCGTGTTGTGTTCCTACTATAGAATTAATAGTCATGGGTAATTTGCAGGAGCTGATGTTTTAATGCCTTCTCCCCATGGTGGTTTGCCGGAAGGAAATCAATTAGAGGTAAATTACTCAAATCTCTTATAATTAATTTCTAGATGGTTGTGGGGGAGAGTATCCTTTAATTGAGAAGTACTTGATCCATATATGGTGGTGAGAAACATAGAGGAATGTCTACGTGCATGACCCTATTCATATACATGCACATACATCACACTTATATAATTTAACACACACTGATCTAAGAACACAATATCAATCTTAATTTGATGGGCAATTTTCTTTTAAGGGATCAAGTGCCTAAGAGGGTGTACATGCTGAGATCTTTTCATGTTATCATGTAGGTGAGTTCAGGGACACGAGTGCGGTCGTCAGTAGGAATCGAGTCTAACGAAGAAAATCTAGGGTTGAAGGAGGCTAGGGCGATGGCGAACCTAGTGACGATGGACTATGCGAGGGCGCAGCGCGGACCATCTGTTCATAATAGGTAGAGATGTAGTGAATCTAATTCTATATATGCAAACCATTGAGAGAATTCCAGAGTTTTTGAAGTTAAATTTTGAGTATAATTAGGAGATATTGGCCTACCTTTTTATATTTTTAGTTAAGAGGATTGTGTTCAATATCAAACTGAATTGATGAAAGCTATTTTGATGTAATGGAGTAGATTGATAGAATTACAGAAATTTTGGCTGTAATGGTTTATATTCTTCCTACATAGGATAACATTCTTGTGAACTATCAAAATATGTGCACTTTCTTTACACAAGTAGCACTGGCTTTAGCTTTGGCATGGTTTGAGATTTGGTAGGCAATTGGTGGTTCTAAGATTTAGCTTCATGAATGTCTGTCTTTTGATCCAAGTACACTTCCTAAATCCCAGGTTGACTATCTACAACTACAAGCTAGTTGGTGATGTTGTTATCCTATCAACTGAAATCAGAAAGTAAGACAAAAGGAAGAGGGAGAAAGAGCTGATCACTTGGGAGTAGCCTTTGACGATACTAATATAATGTTGCCTATGGATGCATCAATAGTAATATATAGCTTTGTATATTACTATGACTTCGTCGTTTCAGAACCCAAGAAAGAGTCATCTTTAGTCTTCCAAGAATGTCTCTTCACTGTCACACTAAACTGCCAAGTTTAGCTTAGGGTCCTGCTAATATAACTAATAATCAATCGACAGTAGAAGAATGATTTGATACTAATTGCTGCTCCAAAAGGACAGACATCCCCAACAGCAAAACCTACTGGGTTGTCTCCCTTGGGATCAAGCGACTGAGATTACCAAACTGCCATGTGGCAATAGTTTTCAAATTTGCACACAGAGATGGAGTTTTTGACTAATTGTCAGACAAACTTAAATACAGTGAATTACAAAAACCACAAAGACTTAGACTTGATATTTGAAAGTTGTGTCATCCCGTTCAGTGGTTTTACATTTACAGATGTGACAAACTATGTCTAAGTTCTATATTTAAATTTTGAAGTGTACATTGCTAAATAAAAGTCTGAGAGGGGCTAGTTTAATTAAAAACTCCGTGAAGAAGCTTCAGATCAATCAGGCGCAAGAAGACGGACAGATAGATATGCAATGTGGCTTGATCTTTATTACAACAAGAAGGTCTGGGCAAACATATGAAATTAGAGATATCCTAAATAATATACTTAGTATAATTGGGCTAACTCCTTTATTCTCAATAATAATAATAATAATAATAATAAGCGGTTGAGATCTGATTCTCAATATCGTAGTTATACTTCCATAGTGATGATGGTTTGTGACTTAATTATCGAACATGTTTATCTTTCTTATAAGCCTCTGGAAACGTGTGGTTATATTTTTATGGATCTAATAACGAGATAAATAAATTAATACTATACAACATTTTGTGTCTTGTAACCTAATAACCATCTCCATATCCATAAAATATTTCACAATTTACTTTTTTTTTTTTTTGGTTGAGAAAAGCTAATAAAGATTTTCACAATTGTTGCCCG
Source organism: Typha angustifolia (assembly GCF_048772165.1). Taxonomy (NCBI): domain Eukaryota; kingdom Viridiplantae; phylum Streptophyta; class Magnoliopsida; order Poales; family Typhaceae; genus Typha; species Typha angustifolia. The sequence continues at coordinate 3,273,028 of NC_133246.1, read as the reverse complement.
TAAATCCATATCAATAATACCAGAGGCTGACTGAAGAAGCTCTAAGACACATTCCTTTGTTATTTACATACAAATGTATCGATGCTACACAAAGAAAGATGAGAAAAGTAACTACCGTGAAGTGTTAAACTATAAACAAAATTCAAAATTTTCTTTAAATCAAAGAATTATACAAGAAAAGAAAAATATGCCCAATTTCTCAACAACTTCCTTAATATTCCTGCTTCTCCTGATATATTTGAATACTATACCAACTTACTCTTTGCAAAACTAGCAATCTCCAACCTCCAGCAAATACTATACACATGGCCGAATCAAGCCATTGTTCGATGGTCTTTCACCATAGTAACCTTCATCATGACCGAAGTAGCCCATCACCTTCCCAGCCAAGCCGAAGCATTTGATCCACTACCTTCAAGCTTAACTGTCATGAATCAACAATTAGATCAGAGAAAACAAAAGAAAGGACAAATGGCAAACAAAAAATTGATCTAAGGGATAGCCCATTTGCATCCTTCGGTGTATGGCTGAGTCATTGCATGGAGATTGTCTTAACTAATTAGAAAATTCACATCGTTCAAAGAGAGCTGAACTTGCTTTTTATTAGCGAGATGAATGAAGTAACCTATTTTGATTATGGAATTTGAAGTAGCACAAAATTTTGGCTTTCCCTCCTTTGAAGTCAAAATAGCTTTGGTAACAAGATATTCAAAACAGTCCTGTAATTTATTTCAGAACATTATGCACAACGTGTATTCTAATTTGTAATACTTACAGCAGGATCTGTGAAGACTATTAGCTGTTTATCTGCTGTAGAAACAAGAAGATTAGTGTTATCTTTGTTTAATGCTATGGCAGTGATGTCTTGACCTTCTATCAGCGCCAAGGAATGAAACACCTGTCAGCATTTTCATTTTTAAATCATGGTGCTCTAAACAGGAACGTAAACAAAAAAGAAACTGAACCAGAACTTGTGATTTACTTTCTTTTTACCTTAAGGGTGTGCAAATTAATAAAGCAGATTGAAGGCACAGGAATAATTTCAGTGGGTTTGTCCAAATGTGGTCTGTCCTCTTGAGTACCATCATTGTTAAATTGAGATACATAATTCGTTGTACCAACATCATCTTTCTTCTTGTCATCACTAGAACAGGTTCCAATTAAAGCATATCCACCATCAGTTGAAATCTCAATGCAACTGATTGTGCTGGAGAAAGGAGATAGAACTGCAGTAGCAATAGGGATCCCATTAACAGTGAAGGTGGAGAGACTTTTCCTTGAATTGTTCCAGATGAACACGACTCCTTGAGACGAGAGACGTACTGCATCTGCCTCAACATCTAGCTTCCGCATCAACCTGCCTCTCCTAAGTGAATGCAGAAGAACACCAGAAATATTTGAACTGGAGGCAATAATACCCAAATCAGGACTAACAGCGCAACAGATGACTTCCCCAAGATGTCCTCTCAGTACATGCATAGGTCCTTCAATCCGACGCCTCCGACTAGCTTCTGAAGTACTCTTGGAGATATGACCACCAGCTAGAGGACTACTTGGTGCCGATGGTGCTGCTGAGGAAGGATCTGAATTATTCTTTTTATGTGAAGGGGACAAATGATGCATCCTCCAGAGTATAACTGTAGCATCCCGAGACCCTGTAACAAGATAGTTGCTGTCTGAAGAAAGAGCGAGGCATGTCACAGGAGCACAATGTCCTGCTGCTGTTTCAATGGTTTTTGCTCCATCCGAGGAGATCAACTTCACAGAGTTATCAGCATGGCCACCTATCACAAGATAAATCATTAACTTGACTTTCAATGCAACAACCAACAGTAGAGGTTCAATATTCACATAAAGTTTGTAATATTACAAGGAACTGTCCTTGTCAGACTGATACATCATAGAAGTCAACAGAATGTGTTGTAATATTTAGGAGGGGAAAAAATTTTGCACTTATGCATGCTGAATTGTTGAAACCTCTTATTACCATTTCAGGATTATACAAGGACAGTCAAGTAAATTGACTAAGAGAGAACATTTAGCACAATATAAGAATCTAAAAATAATTCGTGCTACATTAGTGGTCTAGAGTCTATACACCATATAGCCGCAATAAGCATATTCAATAATACAATATAACAATCTAAAAATAATTTGTGCTACATTGGTGGTCAGAGTCTAAACACCATATAGCCGCAATAACCATAATCAATAATACAATATAGCAATCTATAAATAATATGTGCTACATTTGGTGGTCTAGAATCTATAGACTATATGACATGCAATAAGCATATCCAATGAAACTTATTTTGTGCATATTATGCTATTACAGTATACCAAATAGACTTCAGGTGAAAGATGAGAAACCAAATAAATAAAAATATACTATGGTGAAAGATGAGTAAACAGTAATCTCCTTAAGGAAGTCAGCAATTGTAGATATCAAAGCTTCTTACTAAGTAGCATTAACAACTAATGAGTAGCATCATGATGTGGCTGGTCAGATAAGAATATTAAGTAATTTCTAGATGTATTATAACACACTATAAGATCATCTATACAAGTTGAATATTAAATGGTGAAAGATGAACTGAGGGTATACATACCAGTGAGAATTTCCCCATCACATGTGATGGCAACGACTGCTGAACTCCTTATTCCACAAGCAGCAAATGCTATTGCCTGAGGAAAATGGCAGACTTCCGAACCAGATCCACCAGACCCTCTGAAAATTCGTGCGAGTGTGCCACCCCCGGAACTTGCAGCAGCTTTCCCATGTTGAAAGTGGAAAGGTGTTCCTTGGCCATCTGGAGTGTTTGGCTGCCATTTGTGCAGGGCCACACTTGCTGCAGGAAGATTTACATCCACAACAACAATAGAATCATTCGATGCAAACATAGCAGCAGCAGGCACATTGCAGCGCTCTGGATTCGGAATCACATAAGGTTTAACTTCATTTGGATTCCTGAATATTGTCTGTATAAATTGATATGAAGATCATAGTTAAGATAACTATTCATGCATCATGGTTTATGCTTTAAAATAGCTGGTTGTTACCATTAACCAGCAGAAAAGTGAAGCATTTGTCTTTGTAAAAGACCATATTATATAGATAAATCAATAGAGTGAAATTACGAGCAACTACATAGCAGAAATGCATGATTCATAGTTTCATACAAATTATAAAGGACATTATGAAGTTTAATGAGAGAAGAACTCATGAATTGGAACTGTGAAACATTACCTAAGGCAAGTATAATGATACGGTACAACAACAATACTTGTTTTACTTAATGACTACTATTATTTTATTCTTCAAGGTGGTATGGTGAAGGCATCATAGTAATATGGAGAAGCATAAAAAAAATAGAGTATGACTGAAGAACTATCATGCTTTCACAAAGTTGACACGATGCATTAAAATTTGAAAGTCTCCTATCATAATAAATTATCAATGACTGAACTAACACAAATCTAATCACTGTAAAAGAAAAACATCCAGAATCCAATCTCTTAGCCTTACAATAATCTTATATTATCTGATTGTACAAGAGCAAGATAATGGAAGCCTCATCTTAACACTTTTTTCTACCTTAAAGAATGCTTAACTGCAGTTCTATCACCACCTTGTTTTACAATGTAGAAACATACAGAAAGCTATTCTTATGTTTCTCTCCCTCTTTACTTAGTAAGTTCAATAGACATCACCAGTTCGATACACTACATCACTTTTACTGTTCCCCTATCTTTATCTTTCAATCAGACTAAATAGCAAAACCATTCCACTGTTATTGCATTTGGACCTAAACTTTGTATTCATCTCATATCTTTTTGTACACTATTGTGGTCGAGTGCCTCACTAAAATGACTCAAAACCTACCTGAAACTGATAGCCAATTAGAGAAGGGTCTTTTGAAGAAACCATGAGTTTATTCTTTTAAAAAAATGGTCAAAAGACTCAAAACACCTCGGTAGAGAGTAGAGACCTATATTGTAACATTCACAAAAAAAAGGCCCACACATGCCTGGCATGTGTGGTCACTGTTCACTTCGTTCACCCCTATTTAAGGGAGAAGATCCTCTCATCACGGGGAGGATTCTTTTCTTCCCTTCTCTCTATCCTTCTTCCTCCTTCCTTGCCGGGGGTTGCCATCGTCAATTTCGGTCATCGGAGAGTTGTCAGAGTGAGAGAATAACACCAAAAGCATCACAGATGAGTCCCCTTCCACCTTCTTCAATTAATTTAGTTCCTTGGTGATCGTGGGGGTTTATGCCATGAGGTTTTGCTTCGCCGACTTTCCTCGCCTTCATCCGATCGTCACCTTCGGCGTTGGCTTGTACGAGTTTCACACCTTGTGGGTCTCTCTTGTCATCAATTATTGAAGCTTTCAGAGCTTAAGAGCCAATCTTGCTCACCACCATGGTCGCCGGCCATAGGTGGTGTGCCCCTTGACGTCGACTCTCCTAATCGACTTCGTGTGGTTTGCCGGAGTAGCAGGTGGGGTTCTGGTGTCACCATTTTGGGCTAGATCCCAACCCATGAATGGTCTAACCCAAACCGTTTTGGAGTTTGTGTGAACTAGGCTTTGGGTCAGGGTAGACACAACCCTTAGTTTGGTTGTGTTTGGGCCTTGGCCCAACCCAAATTTTGCATTTAAATGGGTTGTAGGCTAGCAGCCAACATCTAAGTCTTTGGGCTCGATTTGGCCCATTTATAATTAAATTAGAATTTTATATCAGAAATCACAATATTGATTAAATTAGTTATTATATCCTGTATATAGAATATATGACTCAGTGCATTGCTATACTTCATTCAAATAGCAATAGAAATGATCATAAATATTAGTGAAAAAAATATAATTAATACATGGTAGGACTTTAAAAATAGATATAGACTAGATATTTTTCGTACATCTCTCTATGGTGACTCAAGTCTATTTTTAAAATCCAAAGAACATACTTACACTTAATCAAAACATATTCAAAGGATATTCTTGTAAAACCATCACATTGGATCTGAGAAAATTCCGTGCTGTTGGACCCACAAACCAATATAACAACACAAAACAGCTTATGACAATCATTTGTCATACTGTATGAGAATAAATACCAGGTCAGTTTTTCCAACTTGTTCATAAAGAAAGCTCTCAAACAACAAAATGGGCAACACATATGAAAAAGAAATGTGAATCAGGATATATCAACAAATAAGATAACTCTTTCCATAGATCATTACAAAAACAATATCATTACCTCAATCAATATATTCTTAGAATCCCTAATAACACAACAATACTAAGGTGTGTATTGTTGTCACAAGCACTTGCATTGTTTCGTCACAGTTTGTACGGTTGTGAGATATCACATAGGTACAAACATGTGTATATATGTAATATGTATATACATATTTAGGATACTCTAAACAGTAAACTACCACATTATTAGAGAATAATCACGCAATCAGCCAATTGTAAACCAATATAATGGCGGCAAAAAGATTTGCCATATCTTGTGATAATACCAGGTCAAGATCACCAAGTTCTTCATAGATGAAGTTCTCACAACAAAATGGCCAAAAAATATGGAAAATAAAATTTCATGATATATTAAGACATAAACTAAACATTTCCGCAAATCATAATAAAAAACAATGTCATTACCTCCAAAATAAAGTAGTCTTTAAGCCCTTGTTTGGTTTAAGGCTAAGCTCTGAACTAAATTAATTGGTCTCACTTCTTAATCTTGATTTAGGTACCTTAAACTAGGCTAAGATAATTTAGTGTTTGGTTCTGAACCAGGTTAAGAGCATATATATTATTTATGATGTGATGTGAAAAAGCAAAAAATGTGTTGATTTTAAAAGGAAATGAATGATATGTAAATTTGATGGATGAAAATACCCTTTTGCCATTATGGTGGTCATTATTATAATATACAAATATTAAAGTGTATTATAATTTATAAATATTTGTTATATTATAATAATATAATATTCACATTTTATTAAGTGCATATTTGCTTGCTTATATAGTGCTTATACTAATTATTTACGGACTTAAGTGTATATTTAATGGCTTATATATTGTCTATAATAGTTATTTGTAGACCTAAGTGTATATTTGTTGGCTTATATAATGTCTATAATAGTTATTTGTGAGCCTAAGTGCATATTTGTCGACTTATATAGTGTCTATAATAGTCATTTGCAGGCCTAAGTGTATATTTAATAACTTATATAATATCTATAATAGTCATTTGCGAGCATAAGTATATATTTGATGGCTTATATAGTATCTATAATAATTATTTTAAGCTTAAATGTATATTTTCTGACTTATATTGTCTATAATAATTATTTATAGGCTTAAGTGCATATTTGTTGACTTATATGGAGTCTATAATAATCATTTGCGAACTTAAGTGCATATTTACTAGTTTATATGGTGTTTATAATAGTCAAGGATAAAATTAGAATCAATTTAAAATGATATTAAAAATTATATATTAGTATTTATTTAAGGAGTAGATACTGAACTAGATTAGGAAAAAAAAATATATAATTTGATATTTGGTTACTGAACTAGGTTAGAGATCCCTGAATTAGTTTAGGAACCTCCCCTGAACTCAAAATAAACAGGGGCTAAAATCCCTAAATCACAATACACACCATCAATAAGTTGGCATCAGAACAAAAAGCATTTGCTCATTATGTACAAGAATGTCCTATATAAGAAGCTTCATCTGAATTAATTAGTTGGTTGGTACAGACAATCCAGATAAAATTGTGTAGGTATACCACCCAAGTGCCTAGACTAATCTTTTGATAACAGTGGTTTAGATGCAAGCTATGATCATATAAATATACCAACAACAAATCAAAACAGGACAGATAAAAATTAAGAATGATACACTAATAAAAGATTGCAAGCACTAATTTTACATGCCTACTAAAAGAGAAAGTGATTACCTGTAGGTGCAATATATCTGTCAGTGGTCTTTTCTTTAAGTGCGGGACAGTCAGCAACTGAGATGGGGTTTGCCCGAAGTATGCAATCTGATCTTGTGTAGCTCGTTGGTGTACCTTCAAAAATTTCAGATTGACAAATGTAAGAAACTAAATTTTTTGAGTGTAGATAATTAGAATCGTACAAGCTCCAACTTGCTTACTGGATCTGCAATTTTGTCAATGTCAACTGCCCCCTCATATGTGATGTAGAAAAAAACATTGTTTGCGATCACGGCTTCTTTACCTCGCTGCTTGTATCTGAAACAGCATTTTGTCCATGCAAATATAACTAATAATGCAACCTTAGCAAATTAAAGAAAAAACTCAATGGGCTTAATTGTTTTTATATCAGAACTGCAGCGAATTTTCAGCTTCCTTTTTGGTGCCTGGCCTTCATCTGGATAACTAAATCATACTAAAAGGATCATAAGAGCGTTTTTTTATCCTTTTATTACTTTAATTTTATAATTGGATTTTCTAAAATCCTACAAATGGTGATCCAACACATTACATGCTCAGATCTTGACAACAAAACTCAAAGCTCAAAGCAATATCATGGGGGGTTGAATTAGCACGAGTTCAAAAGAGAATGTACATGAAATAAAATTTTAATATTCTTAAACCACTCAAAACATTAGGATAAGGAAATATAAAGCTCAATCACAACAAACTGGAAGAACGACCACACACATACCCGAATATAAGATCAATCCATTCATGCAGATGAGCAGATACATATTCGCTCTCAAGAGCCATGCGATGCTTATGGATGAAATCAACAGGGTTCTCAGCCCAAGGTGGCAAGCTGACAGAGTCTGCAGCAGGTGATCAACAGGATGCTTAGTTCCTACTAGATTGTTCGCATGAGTACGGAAAGACATCTATAATATGGACTGAATGCTCTTACCTAACTTTTCTCCTAGTTGAGTCATACCAAAATCAATTGAGTTCATATTGGTTAGTACTTCAGGGAGGTAAAACATCTCCGGGACCTAGAATACATGCAAACATAAATTCAGATTAAAGGTAAGGTAAACTCAAATTTGCAATTTAAATAAATCAGCATCAAAAGAAACAGAACGAATATCATCTATACTTATGTCGGCCCCAAGAAAAATGAACTGAAAGTAGTGCTTTAGCAAACTCTTACCAGCTCTTTCACATCACTCATGTCTTCAAGAACACCATCCCATGTACTGCTAATATTAGAAAACATACGGTCAGCATGGTCAAATTTTCCACCTTGCAGCTGAATAGAGAGAGTAGTAAATGGCTCCACTCTGACAAGGTAATACAAGACCTGATACAAACAAATTATTAGTCAAAAAAATGCAAAGAACGAGAGCCTTCTTATCAATACAAATATTCATTCCAGAGTATTTACTACTACAGAAAATTTAAACTACAAGTCTTTTGATGAGATGCATAAAATGAATTTAGGCAAGTCAGCTCATCACTTTTTATCATAATTGCACATGGGAACTCCAGCACCAATCCCTTTCTCCACTGGCTCCTTTCCTTTTGCTCGCTCCCTCCCTCTCCCCTTTTGTGGTACCCGGTCAAGTGGTGGGACGAATTGTAAGTGTATTTTATACCCATAATTGTAATGCAATAGTTTTAGTCACATGGAAAGGATTTTTACTTTCTTACCCTATTATTTTTCATCTGTCCATACGGCTACCAAACTAGTTTGGTGGCTTGCGAGCAGCTCGAGAGCCAGACTAGCCGAGCTTGAGCTAGATCCAGCTCAGCTAGGTTAGGGCCCAAAACACTAGAGTAACATGTGTGTGTGTGTATTAGATCGATTGGATCTTAGATCCACTGAATACTAATAAGTAATAACATATATTAACTACTCTAAAAACCCTAAACCGAGAATTATCAGTTTCTCACCCAAATCCCTTCTTCGAAAATCCAAAGAGGTCTCTCCGATGGCCAGACTTCCACAATCCATGCCTCCATCAGTGACCGCTCCAAGCCTCCACCGGGGCTAAGCCTCCACCACTCTGACGACCACTTCTTCAGCATTGTCATTTTTGCAATCTAGCCGAAGAGATAAGCCTTCTTCAATAATTCTACCATATCTTTAGCTTGTAAATATTGGCCCAGCTTCTGCTCTTTTTTTTATACCCACTTGCATTTATTCCAAGATGAGACTAGTTCGATTTCGCCAGCAGCATGGTAAGCACGAGGCAATTCCACACTTTTCTTAGCTTATTCCTGTTGAACAATGTCAAGAAATCTTGATTGGAGAGACTTGTAAAGTTGTAATCTTCAGTTGTTTGTTGTAAAATTGCCTTCAGGTTTCGGTCTTCTTCTCTTATCTCTACTAGATCTGCTTTTGTGGACAGAAGTTTGAGTTGTCTTGTTGATTTTTTGTTTTTCCTATGCCTATGAAACAGTGTCAAGCTACTGAGCTGAGCTCAAGCTTTATTAAGCTTGAGGCAAGCCAATCTCAAGCCAACCAACTCGTCTCAAGCTCAAGCAGAAAAAAAATGCTTATCGAGCCAAGTCAAGCTATGCTCAGCTCACTCGAGCTCGGCTCATTTACACCCCCCTATTTGTTGTATAGAGGATGCATGAGAGGAAGCATGTTAAATGTGTGATAAACAAACCATGGAAAGCTAGAGGTGTATTCCTGAATTTTGAATTTGATCAGGTTTCGCAATATTTGGTCAAAGGCAAGTAAGATTTGGACCATGACAATTTGTTTGATCCACATAATTGGGGCTGGTGTTTTATTTGATCTAGCTAGAGGTGATCATCAACTGGGCCATGCCAAATTCAGTCTTGGCTTTTCAAACCAACTGGATTAGGCTCTTTGTTCACCAACCTGCCCATGAACCACTCGAGTCAAATGGAATAATCCGACCAGTTACCGTCTACTAGACTGAGCGATATCAAGATTGGGAATAGCATAACGAGCCGAGCCTGTCAAAATTATTTTAGCAATATTACTATAGCAACGAAACATTTAGATTACCTTCGATAGGGAAATACTGATATAGTAGTTTACAGAACATCAAACTTTCAATGTGGGACTAAATAAGCATACAAAACAGATGAGTTGGGCTTTCAGGTCAGGTGGCAAAGGCCTGCCAAGTATCACCCATTACCATTTCAAGTTAGGGCTAGGTCAGGTCCAAACCGGACTCTAGCCGAGCTTAACCCAGGTAAGTCGGGATCAGGTGGGCTGAGCCAGTTGATCACCTCTAGATCTAGATCAGCTGATGTTTACTTATTTGATCAGTGCTGTCGACAACATTCCATTATGTCAGTCCTTAAACCTGGGGTCAGGTTTGATCCTGACTTGATACAACCTCATTTTCTATCCTCCTCAATGTTGCATTCCCTCTCTCTTCCAACTGCACATACCCTTTATCTACCCTATCTCCTATCCCACCAGATTCTGTCTTTCTTCCTTCTCCCTTCCCTTGTGATTGCTGCCATCAACATGTGGCTATGCTGCCCAACAAGTAGTGTATGTCAAGGTCATGGCAAGGATATGTATTTTGATCCTTGAGACCTTCGTTGTGAGCCTATGGCTGTTTGAATTATTTGAAACTGATGAAATGATCCTAGGACATTTGAAGTGGTGGAATGTGAAAATTGATTTGCAGTTAATCAATAATTGTTCTGTGCCTTCTGCTGAACTATATTAGATTTCTACCAAAAGAAGGCAATATGAGATCCTTTCTCCAAAACAATCTTAGGATATATTAGTCCTCTTTGGATCCTAGCCTAGAAATGAAATGCTCCAAAGGTGAAAAGATAAATAACAAAGCAGGATAAACTAAAACAAACAAAGGTAGCAAATACCCACATGATTAGATTATGCTCTAGCACTGGAGGTACAAAGACCAAATAATCAATTGGTAAGTAAAAGAGAAAAATTACCGTTCCAGCACTAGAGTAATGTGAACCATAGTGAAACTTGGGAATGATTGGATCATCAAAACTAGAATACCGTTCTTGGAACTTCATTAATCTATCAGGATTTATTGCACCAATTGGCTGCAAGAGATATGTAGACATGGTCATCTATATAAACAAATTGGTGGTTGAAATATAGTATAACAAAGGAGAAGATGATTCACCTTTGAAAGATCTCTGAATGTAGCAGGATCTCCAAGGTTCAAATTTTTGGAAGAATAGTCTGCTATTATCCATGGAAAAACAGGATACTACAAAGAAGAGACAAAATTATAAACTATCATGTTGCCAAATCATTAGAAAAAATAACTTTCAAGCAGACTCACCTGGGTAATGTCATTGTAGCTACGCCCAGCGAGAGTGTTGAGTTCCATTAAATATTCAAAATTGGTAATCTGCAGATATAATATATTCAATCCTGAATCTAGAATCCCAGATGAACAAATATATAAGAAAATCATAACAAACATAGTTCTTTACCTCCCATCTAGCCCAACGCTCCATTAGCTGAGTTCTTCTAAGAATTTGCTCCGGTCTCTAGAACAAAATAAGTCTCAAATAACCGTAAACTATTGCACAAGACTAAAAGTCTAATATATCTACAGTTCACTCAAGGAGTTAACCTGTGTAGCCAGATATATATCATTTAAATAAGGAGGCCGAGCTTGAACAATTGCCCTGTAAGCATTTTTGCGCCCCTCTGTATTCTGGAGCAAAGTACCAAGAAGAAGCTGAATAATGCTTGTTTCGGATATATTAACATTGCACTAAATTAAGAAATGGAAGAAAACTATTTGTCAAGATTTTACCCCAAAATCAAAGAAGAAGTTTGACCGGTCAACCATAAACAATTCCAGAGCGCTCCTCCTCAGCAGATACCTATAACAAAAGTAAGTACGAGAATGGATCATTTCAAGTTTTAAACATAGATAAATAAACACTATTGGGACTAAATAGCATTTTCATTTCCTCCCTTTTACTCTTCAGCGACATTAAATTCGATAACAAATGCTACAGAACCAATATAGAAAAACATAATGTTCTATTGTAAATACTAAAATCCTAAAATCCTAAAAAAATGATCTGACTTCAGAGAACACCTTACATTCTTAAGCAAGAAGCAAAAACACAAACGAGCATATCTCATGAACAAAGGAAAAAAAGAAGCATCAATATTTCATTCATACATAATGTCCTTTTTGCAAAAAACAATTAGTCAACCATAGATAAGTACATGCAACATAATATGGAAAGACAACAAGTTATTGAATATTGAACAGCAGGCCTACACTTTCCAGGAAAATTTGTAAGGCATTCTGCACTGAAGTTACCATCAATCTTCACTAAATGAATAAAAAATGAAAACTTGATGGGCAACTTATATTTCACTTGTGATTGAAGTGCAGTAATTTTCAAATTAGAAGTTATAATCATGTAAAAGGTATAATCACTATAATTTTTTTCTTCAAACAAGTGAAAATATGTTGAGCATCCATTTGAAAATTTTCACCACAGGGAACTTCTGATCACTTTTCATGTGATTCTAGCAAAAGTGAAAATTTTAATGCATGTTCATCCTTAAAACAAAGTGACTAAGTTCAGTATCAAGGGGCATGGATCAAGTATTGAATAATATATTTCGGCAATCATAGTCTAAATTAAGATTACAATTTCCAAGCATATGTAAATCCCCAAATAACTTGTGAAGGTAAATCTTCACATTTTGTTTTTGTTGTTCATAATGGTTGTTAACTAACTAGTTAACCCAAAAACTTAAATTGTTAGATAATGCCTATATATATCACATATAGATAGATAAAATATAATAAAATGTGTGGCTCATTTATATTGCACAAAAATAGATAATTGAAAATAAGGATAGAATGGCACTAGACAAGGTTTTAAGTTTGAATATATGACCTCCACAAAAATCAGCTCGGATACTACGTTAGATAACTAATTGACCTAAAAGCTTTAAGTCATTAGGTAATAAATCAATGCATAAATTTAAGAATGCAAAGAAGATTATACCTCTGTCCTTCAACCAGATTCATGACAGTGAGCACACTCATTTTACGGATATATTAGAACAATTCGGTTTAACTTGTCCAGAAGAAGTAGGTATAACAATTTTTGTCTCAAAAGTACATCAAAATCTCTTGTGGCAGATGCTTTGTGTTTAAAGTTGATAGACCTAGGGCAACCACATATTGTAGGGCATGTCCTATTTCCTAATCAATAACTTCAGCGAATGTAAAACCAAAAGGAATAGGTGAACAATTCAGGAAGAAGAAGGGGTGTTGGTTCACTTGTTTTCTTTTTTTCCTCAAAAAAAAGTTACAAGATTTACATTATAAATACCATCTTGACAAGATGGATAACAAAATGAGATATACCTCCGACTAAATATTTGATGAAGGGAAGAGATCAACCAGCTTCGATCTTTGTCTGGCTCATTGCATTGACTACTAGTATTCATGCAATTATCCTCTACCAAAGTGGCACTTGCATGCTCATCAATTATGAAATTTATCCTCTTTGATGTTATCTGAAAAATAAGAGCCATACTAAGCATGAAAAGCTTTGTGATAAGATTTACAACATGAAGCAAGAGTGAGCAAACTACAAAGAAGGCACAGTCCAGGAAGCAACCATTCAAATCAACATAGTTTTCTTGCAATGGATTGGGCCCAAGTGAAAAAAAAAATTCCGAAAAAAGAACATAAATAAAGGGACATATATATGAACAACTGAATAACTTGGAAATTCTAGCAATGCATCAGAGATCAATGTTCCAGTTTGCAAAACATTGTCGAATAATCAGGACCTAAATGGTATATCAATTCTTAGGAACTCAAATTTAAAACCCAAACATAACACAGAAGTATGATCCAATATTAATTAATCAAAGACAGATATACCCCTCAAATAATACTATACACATTCATGTCAGATACACAAAGTCATGCTCTACCATTGTATCTGCATTCAGTCGCAATAAAAAGTTATAAGATTGTTGCCGTAGGACTCTCTGATGAAGCTAAATTGTCAGTTCAGAAAATCTCTAATAAAGAGAAACGAGTTTTCAATTTTCCTATGATTGTTAAAACGTGCTTTGACTAATTTACTAAAAACCTCAGATCAGTTCATATAAGATCATGCAGTCCCGGTCATCATTCAAAACTGCCTCAACAATGTGGCTGAGGAACAGCACAACAAAGTTTGAGAAGGCTCATGGAAGAATTAACATATTTGGAGCGTTTAGAGCATGCAATTCAAGTGCTAGAAATATGAAAGTATAACAATAGCAATCAATTGGACCTTTACATACTAATTAACCGTAATGGAAATGTGTAAATCAGATACCACTTACTTGGAAAGTTCCTCGAACGACTTTCAATGGCCGCACCATCAAAGAAGGAAGTTCAATAATAATTCTTTCATCAGACTCACTAGGCACATAGCCAGGAGCAACCACTGGTGTGGATTCAACCAAGTTATGATGAACTGAAGCTCCAGAATTTCTAGGATCTAGTGGTCCCTTCAAAGATTGATCAGCATCTGATGAATGTCTCTGCTGATTGTCCATACTGTTGCGAGTTTGCTCATTTTCCATCTGTTCATCATCCTCAGTTCTTTCATCCATAGACATTGCCTCTGCCATTATGATGGGAGTACTTGAAGGTAGATCGGTAACAAATGAAGAGCCTGTATGATCTACACGGCATGCATCTGATTCTGCCCCAGAATTAAGGAGCATTCTCTCCTCATAGTCAGCAGCAGAACCCAAATGGTCAGATCCCTTGTAATTCCTTTTCATAAATCTTCTTATCCTTGAAGAACTCTCCATAAAATCTAGCTTCCAGAAGATCTGGAAAAGCAGGTACCAGACAACCCCCATATAAGATTTATTAAATAAAGATATTCTTCCAATTCTTTATAATATGGAAACAAGTAAAAATAAGAAGATGAAAGGATCAAAGGACTACTAAAATTTTGATGGTTAAACGTACACGATCAGAACATAGAGAGTCACCAAAAGGTCCATAAAGCCTACTCATCTCCAATAGACAACGAAGAAGCTTGCGCCATGCTCGTATTCCTGTTGATCCATGGTGTCTATCTAAGACATCAACTTGTGCACGCCTATCCATCTGCATGTCTAAAAGGTGAGTACAACATCTGGTAATCTTAGAACATCACAAATGGAAATATTTCAAGCCAGTCATACCTCTGCTCGTTGCATATTTCTTGCTAAAGCAAAACTTGCAACAAGAACTGCAAAATATTTGTAGGAAAGGGCAGAAAAATCTCTGCCGGAAACTGATTTTGAATCAACTAATTGAAGGCATTCTGTCCAGGCTACACCCATGGCTTCAGACATATTCCATCTTTTTGCACGCTCAATATCACTTTCACTCCTCCTCTGTGCTGATGTTGCCATTGCTACAGCACTAAGACCTCTCCCCGAGCCAATCTTGGCATTTCGTTCAAGATCACGTGCCGCAGCTAAAGCCGCAGCCTTTGCAGATGCTCTGTCCTTCGGCATGGGTGTGAACTTATTAGGTGTATCAAGAGGTTTCTGGAAGCTTGAAAATGTATGTAGTCTAGCTGTTTTACGTTCAAGCAATGATGTATCACGCCTATTCAGTATAGTACGTGCAGGTGTTACAGTTTCCCCACCAGCAGAACCAGCAGCAATCATAGCTAATGCCATAGCAGCAGGAGGTGATGCAAAAGCAGCAGCCCAACCAGGGGATATCATTGAAATAGAAGCCTGCATTGAAGTAAGCATGCAGTGAGTAAGATGAAAAGCTCTACACATGTAGCTCATTCTAGATTCAGTATATTCATATCTTCATAAGTATTGGACCCTTCGAATTTCTCAAAATTTCTACCAGCAATAGGATGCCAACTGTGATATACAGACAATGCCATCATTGTCATGTCTTCTTGAACTGGGTAATTTGGTGAAAAAATTATGTCAGATTACATAGAACAAACAAATACCTAAATGCACCACCTATATATTCCTACTACTCTGAGAAGTCATGTAGCAAGTTCATTAGAAGCAGCAAAGAGGAAAATCAATGCAGGATTATGACTTGAAACTGGGAAGAGAAACCACAAAATGCATGAGTTAAAAGACTGTCAAGCCCTAAAAGCTGACTTGACAAAGAAAAAGACAATCAAGATTCAATAATTTCAAATATTCAGTATTTTGAAAACAGACCAAGGGAAGCTTCAGAGAATAGTCATAATAGAACCGCTTGCTCCCGCAAAAAGTAAATCACCTATATCAACTTACATTGTTAATGGATCAAAACATCATTCAAAGAAACACTATTGAGATTAATACATATTTGCATATGAACATAAAGACCTAGTTATATTATATTGATCACGCAGAAGAGTTGACCAAATATTTGTAACATTACCACCTCAAGGGGAAGTGTGTCTGCTGCCAAAGCACGATCATCGGCAATGAGTGGGTTTTGGCCATCTGAGGAAGTAAGTTCATGAATACCAGCCAAAAGTGGCCTCCACCGTCTTAGAATTGCCACAAATGGTGGTAAAATTGCCTCAAGATACTGTTTTCGTATAGGTTTTCTTTCCCTGCTAATTGCATGCCATACCTGCATCAAAACGGCAAAAGAAAAAACAGCATAATATTTTTTGTAAATTCTCAAGCATTACTAACTTTTGTGTTAATCTAGAGATGAAATTTTTGGAACAAAACAACTAAGATAGTAAATCATAAATTTAGGAAGTAGAAACATGGCTATATTACCATAAATAGAAACAACAAAAATTGTATTTAGCTCTCCTCTAGACTGTAAAATATGCTTCCAAATCTATTTTCTTTCTTTGTTGGAGCATTGGATTTTCCTGACACATCATCAGGGCCAACAGAAAGTTGGAGGAGCATTTCAAAATAAAGCATGTAAAAACTATGGCAAAAACGCCCACTTAATAGTAATTAGAAACCCCTCACAACTTGAACGATGGGTATGTTGGGGACCAAGTAGGAACAGTACTTTATACTTAATACTTGTACTAGAATTGTTAACAAGTTCAAAATTACCTAATAACCTAGTGCCTAGTGCCTGACTCTTACCACCTAGGTGCACACTTAACCGCTAACTCCCCTCAAGGACCTACCTAATTGGTAAGTGCCCTTACCTAACGCGGCCACCTTGACTGTTTTTTGAAACATTAATATTCATATGACAGAGATATGCTCTTAAATTTTGCTATGAAATATATCTTATTCTTGAATCTTGACAAGTAAATTAAGGATGTTAATCATGATCATGAAAGCAAATCATAGGAAAACTGAAATTCAACGAGCAAATGTAAATGTTATATATATATATATATATATATATATATATATATATATATATAATATATAGATGCTAATATCGTGCATATTTTTAGTCAACACCATGTTGTATCTTATATCCAAAATCTGCTACATGATGTATCTTTCTTAGGATAAACTTTATTCCATGTCATATTGTATCATATCCATTTGAAGATTGCCATATGATGTGTCTTTATTATGCTGTATCCATTTCCTCCCACGCCCATACTTCATCAACGTGGACAAAGATATTTTTTTGGCATATACTGCACAAAAATCAGGTAGATTGAAGCACAAGGATACACGGTGAACAAAAATGAGAATCATATTATAACAGACTGCATTTTGTGCTTGACATTGAGAATGGAACCTAAATAGAACTACAACTTCTCGCTTTCTGAAATTAATTCAGATATTTTTCACAATCAACCTATTTATTTAGAAATAAGAAGAATCATTGGTCTTTAAGACAAGTTCCAATATGTTGTGACTCAAGATGTTAAAAAAATGTGCTGTCATATAGAAGCTTTTACCTCTTTTTCAAGTCAAGGACAACAAATCTTCTTAGATTGAGATATGATACTAAAAGATGAGTTTAACTAACCTCAGAATAAAGAATGGACGACGCAACCAACACTCTCTGTCTTTTCGATTCAGTGATTGGCATATTTAGAATAGGCGCAAGAACACTGCACATCAACATGTTATTAGTACGAAATGAGTAAAATAACAAAAGAGAATGTTAGCGTAGCAGAGGAATGAGTGCATCTACTTTAAAAATAACCAGACAACTAACAAATATCAAGTATATAGACAGCTAAACAAGTACCTCTAACAAGATCTAGTAATTAGAGTTCATTGGGTAACAACAATGAACAAGTTTTTTTGTTCAATGATAAAAGAAAGCGTTACTACTTTATCCTCCAAAATATCACTCATTGGTCATGAATTGTTCAATTTATTTTTTTATATACTCTTAGAACAAAAGAACATTTAAAATAGTGAATAACTTGCCACTTATCCTAGGATTACTCAGAGTAAAGCTTGTGTTGTTTCATTTGCTTGTCTTAAGATGGACTATGATGCTCTAACATCAATTCTTATACAAAAATCCAAATTTCACTACTTCCAGTATTACACTGAAGAACTTGCAAAAGCATCATCAACATTTTATACTCGTACACAACTTCAGTTAATGGTCATACATATAAACGAATAGTATACACCACAAATATGTTTGCTAAGAAGGGACTGATTTTGAATTATAATACAATTGAAAATAGAGCTCCATAGATATAAGGAGAATGAGCCGGACACAATTGAACACCAACACAAGTAGACTTTATAAGCAAACTTTTCAGATGGAGAGCCAAAAGCAAAGAGTAAATTAATAAGATGTCTTACTATCAAATAAAAAAAATTCCAAAGTTAAATATATTGGAGAAAAGAGGTCTAAGAAATGCTACCTCCAAAGAAGTGCTGAACGGGGTTTTCTCGTTGACATGCGATTGTTACTTTCTAATGGCATCGCATTCAAAGTCTGATAGCCCATTCCTTCTGATATGCCATCTTTTATGCTAGCACTTCGCATAAAAATATCTTCTTCTCCATTGTCGTCCTCCCTCATTGAAGCAAGCACCATCCGAAGCATGCACAAAAATGGCTGATCACTATCTAACAACTGGTAAAGTGCAGTCATAAATCCTGTTCCAGTAACAGATCCACCTCCGATACCAAGACCAGCACCAAGCCCAGAATCATCTAATAGAAGTGCCTGAAGCATGGCAACTGATTTCTTCACTAAAGGAAGTTCAATCCAGTTTCCGTTTGAGTCCATCTCAAGAACAGACTTCCAAGAATCCCAACCACTTCCCCCGCCACCAAAGACAGTGGATTTTAAGGGTATTCCAACACCATACCACAATCTGCTTCTGAACTTCCAACCTTCAGCAAGATCCACAATACAGCTCCCATAAGATACAAAAGCATGCCGAACAGATTCATAAGGCTCTGCTGCAGCTGCTGCAGTAAGTCGCTCCATTACTGCTGCAGAAATTTGTCCATTTGCATCAGCCATGGAAGCAAGAACCTGATTTGACGCAGAATATGTGTACTTTAAGTGAAAAGCATTCAGGTGGATAAAAAATATAAACAAAATTTGAAGGTTGTCATGTCAGATATAAGTAAATCCAGTAACCATATGTTTATACATAGACATCCTAGTTCAACCATTATAAGAAATGGATCACATAAATATATAGGCTAATGGAAGAAGCATGAAACTTTCTCCACTAGCTGTACAATTAGTAAAAAATTGTCTACTTACAATAGGCAGTGTTAAGATAATAGATAACCCAAGAAAACACTAAATCATTCTTGGTGGCTTTGTGCATGCAACAATAAGCTGAGTATTAAGGAGAGAATCTACAATCTCGGGTAAGCTAGAACCCAAGCAATGGCATGGAGTGAACCGTTAAATCTATTATTTCACTAGATCCCACAAAATTAGACAACAAATTAGTACACTTTGTAGAAAAATAAAGTTCTATATGGCCTCAAATGAAGTAAAGATAAGTACTCAATTCAAACATTAACTGCTGCAAATTATCAATCTGAACCATTATATATTTGACAATTACAATTTTGTAGAATAGCTCTTAGTCAACTTAGTGAAGATGTATCGGAATGTATAAATTTTGATTGGGAAGCTATCAAATTTAATGTCATTCTAGGAGACATGAAGCCAAGGAGTATAGCCCGATGATAATCCATTTCTAGCAAAACTTTGCCAGCATGTATCACATACTCTCATACTACATACAGATACGCATACATTATTCTACAAAAAAGATTAGAATTGCACTACTGCAATTAAGGGCAAAATGTAAGGCAATAAATAGCCCCTATCCAACAAAATATCTAGAGGGTCATGCCAGACAGGTGGTACTGTATTCTTCATTTTCCCTTCATTGGCATGTAAGGTTTGCTCAATATCATGTAATTTGATTGCACATTTACTAATTACTATCTATTAAAATATCGATACTATTTACTTGTCAAATGAGATGTGACATGTCAAATTATTATCCATTCTGACTAGTATTTAAATTTAAGGCAAGACTAGGAGATACAATATCATAACTGTAAACATAAATAATACATATTAGTCCCACTAAAACTGCAATATCTAGAGAGAGTCATTGAGATTTGAGACATAATATCACCGCCCTTATCTCCCAGAAATATATTGAGCTGATATGTCGTTTCCACTTCTATCATGATCCTTTTTCCCACACTTTTCAGAGTTTGCCTAGTTCACCTTTTATCTTTCTTATTTACCTTTTCCTCACCTACTTTCCCATTGTTAATCCAAACAAAACCAAAGAGGTTTATTTCTCTCTGCAATATTCTTTCTCTGCATTCCATGTTGAGGAGAACTGATTCCCTACCACTCAAATATGAACCAAAATTCATACAAATTCGACACTGACGGACCACAGTGTGTACAGATTATCATATCCTTATAATATAAGAATGACAAGGCCAGAAACTTGAAGAAAGCTCTCATTTCTAAAACTCTACTAGTCACTATGATCTAAAATGCAGACCGAGTAAAGTTAAAAACTTAAAACTCCGTCTCATCTACATTACAATAACAAGATGTTGGCAACTTATAGCATCTCAAGAAAGAGCTTAAGAGAAAATAATGACCTCTATTTTTTATGAAATAAGAAAGACAAAAGATTATGTGAATTCTGTGATATGTATAATGGGAAAGACATTTGCACCAACCATAAATTGTAAATAACATATTGACTTTAAAACAAAAAAATAAAAAATAAAACATACATCCAATGGAAGACCTCCAGCATCACTGGACAATGACGACTGCCTAGAGCCGGTGGTCTCCGTAGATTCACCCGCTGCTCTACTTAACGAATTTGAACGACTTGTGGCAGATGAAGCTGATGAGGCAGAAGATCCAGCACCATCAACCAAACGAGAAGTACAAAAGTTCTGCCCTTGTAGCCTTAGATGATCTTCTACAAGCATCAAAATCACTATGGAATTCTCAGCCAATGCAACTGAAAGATGTGCAGCATTTTCTGCTTCTACTTTGGCGTCTTGTGGTGACAAACCCTCAGCAGCAACTCCAGCTGCTGCTGCTGCAATAACTTGAGTCTGCTGCAAAAAAAGAGCTAGATGAAGACATTATCGTGGAATCTCTAAGGTTCAGGAATCAAATCTTGCTTGTATTGCATAAAAACAAAAGAATTACACCATGTATATAAGATAAATTCAACTACATACGAAAAGAGAGGAAAAAATGATGAACAGTTGCAGCCTGGAACTCTAAAATAGTGTTTAGACGTTCCCACTTCGGCCCTTTTGGTTGCAGGATAATATCTTATAAGTTGTGTGATAATTACCCTGGATAAAGTTGAACGGCAGACTTTTCAGATTTACTACAATTCCCTCAGAAAGTAGGACTTTGAGAGAGCAAAAGGGTGAAAAAGCCAAAAATGAAGGCTTGTGGTATGATAATGGAGAAGGACAATTTCCTGTCAGTTCTTATCATTGTTCTTGCTCTTGTCAGTGTCTTTCTGGTGCATGTCAGACAAGAATGAAGGTATGATATGGACAAGGACAAATCATAATCAAAGCTAATTAATTGCAATATAAAAAATTAAAAAGTACAAGATGGATAAAATTAGCTGCCAGTGGAAACGAATTGAAGACAAATAACAGCAATATTACTGTATGATAATTCATTTATTTAGTCATTTGAAGGCCTTCACATATGAAAGATAAGTGGCACGTTTTACACCTTTAGGATGTCAAACAATAAAAATAACCATGATATTTTATCTACTCTGGTTCTAAACTCTAAAGGAGTACTGAAAAGGTATACAATCCTTTATTTGAAAATAGCTGCTCAGCTTGGTTACATATCTTTTGTATACCTTTTATTTAGTGTCAAGAATGGTGCCTTCTGGAAATCCTAGCTATTCTTAGCAATTCACGAAATTTCACTGCTGGAGGAAGTAGGAGGATGAAAAAACAATTTCAGACCCACAACTTCTCACAGGACAGAACGCATTCTAACCAAGTGTGATATTTTCTCCTTCCATAAGTACTGGTGATTCAAAAGACACGTACCAAGTTACCAACTACTTTCATAAAGAGAAGAAGCTGTACAAACAGATAAAAAAAATTGTTCTTGGTGCTAACAAGTAACAATTACCTACATAGTAGTGGAGACAATATGAAATGAGCAAGAAAAGGAAACCGTAGCAGAATTGTGCTGTTCTCATTAAACCAGTAGCTGGATCACCTTCCTCTACCACTCTAAAGCCTATTTCATTGTTTTTCTTGAATTACGTCAAGAGGGTGCATCAAACAGTGTGCCAGGAAACATCAAACGCAATAATGAGAGAGAATTAACTTTCTGTGTAGGGATAATATTGGAATAAATTTCATAATCCTACAGAGCCTAATAAAAAGAGGAATGAAGATAGGTAGATAATTAACTTTTCTGTGCAGGGATAATATTGGAATGACGATTGGTACCCACAGCATCAGATCCTATCCTCTTCCTCACCCCAAACCTACACATATTTTCAATGTTTCAAGATATATGATAACTCTGTTTGTGTGTGGTTACTGTGATATATCTTTCAACGGTCGGTCCCAAGCCTGGTCGACAACCAATGCAACTGTTGTCAAGAAAACTAAGAAAATGGACCCTAAAAAGGAAAACAGGATCCATACAGCTAACCCGAATAGTGAGACTCAAGGTTTGGTGGTGGTGATGGAGGTGGTGGTTGTTGTTGTCGTTCTTATTGATGTTGTTTTGTTGTTACAAGATATATGATCCTGATCCATAAACAGTTGTACTTCATGAGAGGAAGGGAGGTTAGAAATCTGATTAATATCAAACAGAACCATGGATTCTTTAACTAAGCTGGCAGATATTCATAAAACCTAGAAAAACTGAAGAAATCATAAGACCTAGGTTTACAACCGCTACTGTTAAAGAGCACCGGCTATGGTTCAGATCAGATCACCCTGTCTATAAGTGAAACCAAGGCTTTAGCAAGCTAAGTTCATTTGCAGCTCTAGTCCAACATTGGCACAAAACATTAAGAAAAAAAGAAAAGGAAAAAAGAAAGAAAAGTAATGTCATATGCAAGCATGATAATAAGTCAATAACTGAAATTTCCATGCCCTTAAGCCTGCCAAAATGCTGCAGTTACCTGAACCTGAAGCTCCCTAGCAGCAAAATCAAGCAGGCTACAAAACAACCTTCTTTTGAAGATTGGCAATGACTCTTCACGTCTTCAAATACATAAAAATTGAATTAGTAAAAGCAGTGTCAGTAAAAATTTCATTTATCAAGCGAAGCATAATGATTTCTTCTGTAAATCAACAATCTCTATTTCTTTTCTAAGTAGAGATTGAAAGAGAAAAAAGGAGATACAGAATCGAGACAACCAGAATGAAGCAGAAAATGATGGGGGAAAAGCTAATAACTAAACACTACAAATGCAAATGCGACGACTATTTGAACAACCATCCGAGTTTCCAATTTTAGTAATGGTTATCAAGTAAAGAACGTTAAGGCTCTGCAATCTCCCATAAGTACTGTTGACCAGGTGTCAGTCGATAAGCCCATGCATGATTGCATGGTGTCGGTGTATGGTGTGGGCACTTGCATTGGGTTTGCCAATGATAACATACCAACCAAAATGTCATAATTCATTAAATGTTTGATAGTTTCAACTTTCAACTTTCGAGTGTGGGAAGTTGGACTTTGTAGAGTTATTATCTAGGGACTCTGGAATGCATTACTCGGACAATCAAGAAAATCACTTTCCCCAACAATTTAGTTTAAAAAAAATGCCAATCTGTGAATTAGTGACCAATTAAAAAGTAAGATTGTGTAGAAGTACCCTTCGACTGTTCGTATCAAACAAATTTCTGAATATTGAAGTCCATTTTTCAGCAAAAGCTGGGGATATTTGAATCTTCAAATTTCTTAAATCCAAAATAGAAAAATCAGAAAAAAACTCCTAAATAGATGTGCTGACCCATCAAAGGAAGAATGCCTAATGACTACAAGGGACAGTAATATCAGCAGTATCAATTTTCTTAAGAAAGCAGAAAAAAACATTAGAACCATCAAAGATAAAATCCAAGAAATAATAGCTTTTTATGCAGAATATTAATACTAGAAACCTTATATTTTGCTTCTTTTTCATGCTTTTAAGTTTTAACCCTTCTCAATAAAGCGAGATGTGAAAATTGGCACAATATCAGATATTGATGCTGCAACTCAGGCATTACTCAATAGAGGTGCAAGGCTTACAGGAGAGCCCAAACAACCACAATATTTAGAACTTTAAAAAAAAAACAGATCGATATTTATTTTATGCAGCTGTCACGGGCTTCTGTGATAAAATGCCACTAGACAGAATTTCTCAATACAAGAGAGCCATTCCAAGTAGCATAGGCCCTGAATTACTCAAATTCCTGTGGCTAAGCTTGTACAAGGCTTGTGTCAAGCTAAACCAATTAATTGGAAGGGAAAATTTACCAATTGTTATGATTGTATACAATAAATCATCTAGAAATAAGCTAAGCATGCTTACAATATCCAATCTTTTAAAGAGGTGATAGACAACATTCTCAGGCAACAGTCTTAGCACAAACTATGACATGAAATAACAGCAATGTCCTTTAAGCAATAGAAATAATTGCTTCACTTGCATACCTGATTCGTTGGTCCCCAGTACTAGATCCTCCAACCATTGATAGCCATTCTGCACAATGAATTGTTGCCTCTACATCCTACAGGATAGAAGAAGTAATAAGTAACTTAGTACAGCATACCCAGAATGAATTAAATACAAAAACTCAAATAAATGAAAAGGAATAGGTTGTGAAATATTGAGCAATATCCATTACATAAGGCCACTTGTAATATCCAATTTATATATCGGGCGGTCACATGCAACGCACATGACCCAACATTCTTCTTCCCCCTCCACTCCCTAGAGCGGTTTCAAAACTGCAAAATCCCCGGCTAGGTTGCCCTTGGGGATGAGATTTTGATGAAACCCTACCTATAAAACCCTAGACCTCTCCTTTTCTTCCACTAAGCCCCCACCTCTCCCCTTTCTTTCCTTCTCATTCTTTTTCTCCCTTTCCCATCGTAGAAGTCTCAAGCTAGATATATTTCGTGCACCTATTTATGGTGACTCAAATCTACTTTAAAGTCTAAGGAACAAATCTATTCCTGATCGTGGGATTAGGGAATAGTCTCACACAAGATCAAAAATCTATTTGACATTACTCTAATCTCTTCCAAAATAGAATGCGTTTATCACATATTGACGCTTCCTTGTGATCCTAATCAAATCAGCTATATAAAAAATACTTGAGCGCCATCTTAAGATGACTTTTAGTTGATATGGATCCATAGGCATAGACCTAAAATAAGAAGTATGACATTCATTAAAGATCTACATAATAAAATTGAGCATGTTATCAGTTGATTATTCACATTATGAGTATGTTGGTTATTGTTATTAATTGTTGAGGTTTGGTTTTCATAGCATATCGTATGAATTTTGGTTCTATTAGCTTTGAATGGATTCACCCACTGAGCTATAGTTGTTGACTTATTAATCTCTCTTAATAAATTTCAGAGGTTAATAGGCGTGGTCAATGAACATAGTGCACCAGAATTTATCTACTTCTACTTAGGATTTGACTTTTACCTTTAGTTGTATTAATTGTTTAAAAGACATTGATTGTCTAACTTGAATATCTTTATTTCTTTGACAGCTTATAGTTATAGATTTGGAGTTGTTAGTTATATTGAATTCTTTATATTGCGAATTTGCAAAGTTAATGTTAAGATTTTGTGTATCTCAAGTCTATTAGGATACACGGCCGATCATGACTCTAATTTCAGGTCATGGCACCCATGAATGACACTACTCTTGAGGCCCAAACTGTAAGACCTTAAGAAAACGAAAATTGACAACATGTGCTTGGCGTATGCACTGTAATATCTGTTTCTCCTCCCCCTCATCTAACTGCCAAGGATTCCGCGACGATCTCAACAAGATTGTTGGGGTAATGGGAGATCTAAGTCCTAACCCTATTATTATGAGAGAGTAAAGAACTAGAGACAGCAAAAAATAGATACCTGAATGCATTTATGCCTCATCATGTTGGCTAGTATTTATGTTAAATACTAAAATATGGCTATGTTGTGTTAATTCCCAGATCTTTTCCTTGTAAAAATGTAACACTATTATGTGTAACAGAACTCTTATCAACACCTTTAATATTATCATCTTAGGATGTTATGCAATTTAACCAAAAGATGTAAGTAGCTAACTAGCTACTCAATTGCATTTGATATCCACCATGAAATCAACATAAGTTAAACCAAAAAGCACTTCGGTAAAAAATTTTAGAAGGTCTTCAAAGGTGGGGAAGAAAGAGAGTATCTAAACAGAACCAGTTACGACAGAAATTAAAAGCTTACCTTCCACCCATCTTTTTGCCGCATTGAATGCTCTAACATAATGATAAGAAAGTTGTGTGCAAGGTCTTCAATCTCACTAATGCTTACCCCATCTAAATCTTTGCAAGTACCCATCTGTACGATAAAGAGATATTACAATGAGACATGCTAAAAATGTGTAGCATAGCATAATATTAGCAAAATGATGCCTTTGAGGTAACATAAATCTCTATTTAAGAGCAGGACAAACCAACAAAACAATTTTCTCCTATTTTGCAAAAGAAAAAAATTACCTCATGGTTAGATATCAGAACCTCCAAAATCCATTCAGGCCATTCCGCCATGAAAATGAGAATGCTTCTGTTTTCTGGATGACTGCAAGCCAGAAAGAGAAGATCCTGAAGACACATAGAAGGAAAATTCATATGATAACTAGATTAGCAGGATGGAAGAAGCATTAGAGTCACGAAAGTACCACAAATAGACAACTTCAAAAGCCAAAATTCACATTACCTCTTTTTATAGTTTTTAAATCAAAATTAGTAGGTATGAGTCTTAACATTGTGAATTCTAGAAAGTAAGCTTATCAATATAATTTGTATTTGGAAAATCTATTTCACAAGAAATAAGAAGGTCAGGCCCAAATTTTTATTTTGTCTTATTTTTTGGACACTGACTAAACAAAAATTTTGAATAAAATATCCACTCAATGAAATGCTAAAAAATTTGCTGAGCTGCCAATCATCATCACTTAGCATGACGATGAGATTTACCACCTTGCAACATTTGCTCACTGGTCCAAATCACAAAAAAGACCTCCAACAGTGCGTCCCCAGATCCAACATTGGTACAAGTCTCACATATTGAGAGTCCCTAATTAATGTCCATTACACAAGGAACATACAAAAGAGTTCCTTGTACAGTGATTCAATGAATTATGTGCTGTGTATGTTCTATGCTTCAAAATCTAAAAAACTACCGCATGTGGTGTGTGTTTTGTTAATATTAACAATTTCACCATATAATAGACATGCATAATCTCCTTAAGAGGAGTAACTAATATGAACACCATTACTGCTTATATTCAAATACTGATTTGTGGACAGCTTATGAGTTTCTTCTGAATTCTGACAACAAATCATACAGAAATACAGAAGTCATGTACATGTTTGCAAAGCAAGGCAATCATGTTTATTCCTTTCCATAAATTGCAAAAGTGCATGCGGTTTAGTATGATACAAAACAAGTCCATATGGTTTCCAACCTTTTTAAAATTACTCCTCTCAACGTTAAGCTGCAGGGGTAATCCTTAAGGTAAACTAAAACACAAAATAGTAACTAACAGGGAAAAGACAGGGATCCCTATTATAAAAATTAAACCTAATCCTTGAGGTAAACTAAAACACAAAGTAGTAACTAACAGGGAAAAGACAGGGATCCCTATTATAAAAATTAAACCCCATGGAATAATTATGTAAAGCTGCAAAATGCAAAACACAGATCATTTTTATAGAAATCAGACCATAGGGACCTATTTTGAAGGGATGTAATCCACAGTGCTGAGTAATATATTCCCCTAGTTATTCATTATGAACTAGATTATAGACAAGAAAATCTATTCATATAAAGTAATATAAGTTAAATATATAAAAGCAGAAATAGGAAGTAGGGAGTTCATACCCTGAAGATACCATATAATGTACATCATGCTTAAGTTATGTTTTGAAGCCTTTTAGGCATTTATTGTATCATTTCCTTTTTCTTCTCTATATTTGCCATTCAAATAGAGTAGCTACCTATTTAGTTGGTCAAAGTTGGCAAAATACACAAATGGATGTTGATGAATTTATCTACTTTGTCAATTTGTAAAGTTACTTCCATGATTTTAGGAAGGATACTTTCCTGAGCGTTGGCAGGGTTGGTTAGATCACCAGGAGGTAAGGACTGACAAGACAAATTTTGACAAAGGGTGTTTCCAAAATAACTTGTAGAATCATAACCGCAAATGGAACCCACTAAAAGAGATATCAGAATACTCTTTCCACTAACAGGAACTAAGATAGTTGTCACTAACCATATCACTGTTACGGAAAACATATATCTGGAATCTTATATAGAGAGAGAAAATTTGCACAGTTGAGTTGTTGTTGAGCAAAGACTACATTACAATGACCTCATATAGTACATATTTTTATTAGTTCAACAAGTTGTCATAAAGGATGTATTTAAGAAAATGTATATTTACACATAAAAATGTAAGTCAGCAAATCTGAAGTATAAAAATGAATCACCATATAGAGTTAAGTTGATAATTCCCAGTGTTTTACCTGCATAGCTCGAGCTTGGAATGTCCTAGATGCATACGGAAGCGAGCGAAGAAGGACCACCAAGAACTGGATATGTTCAAAGCGGTGACCCGAATCATAGAGATTCAGACCATCATCAGCTGAAGAAACATTTATCTGCAGTATAAGTACATATATTTGCTAAGATTTTCACAGTTTAAGAAATCTACAAGGTACCAATGATTGAAAATATACTATAACATCAACAGAAACAAAGCAGGCATCAAATCATATTATTGTTCCAGCAGGAACTATTGGAAATCAGATGATAATGTACAAAAGTCATTATTTTAAAAACTTATGTCTTAACACCTAGGCTGCTTCCTTAGATAGAATATAACTAGACTCCACTTAGGTCTCACCTAGGTTACTGCCTTAACCATATAATATTATATTTTAGTATGCAAATTGACTCTAAAATTCAATATTATAGTACATGTTGAAGAATTAGTGGATTCTAATAGCTAACTATAGTTCTTAACAAGAATGCATTATTATATTGTTAAGATCATAGTCATTAATTTTAACTTCTTCTCTAACTATTATTTGTTTATTTTTTAACCATCTTGAATTTTGGGCACTCACCTAGCGCCTAGGCACTACATGATCTCTAGTCTCGTCTACCGCATACAATTTTTTAAAACCTTTATAGAGGCATTTCCTAGATTACCAATTATTGAATTAGTTCTAACTTTTTATCTACAAAAGATTAGTAGTGAAAACAAAACAATAAGTTTTGTTATGGTTCAAATTATTTTCAAGAGCATTGGCATCAGAAATAGGTTACAAAAGAAAATTAGATGATAGAGTCTAGTGAGGTAATGCAAGTCTATAGGAGATAGTACCATAATGAGAGAAATCATTAAGATTCATTCACTTAGCCTAAATCAATAATAGCCTAGAATAAGCTTATTCTAGTATAAGCCTCTTTATATTAGTTTAGTAACTAAACAACAGTTCATCTTAATACTAGTTTACTAATATCTAATCTTCTTTTCTTCCTTATCATATTTTCATATTTTACTCTTGAAAAGACATCACTTCAATTAACTATTATTTCAATAATGCTTTCCATATTGTTCATTTTTCTCTTCCCTCTCTTCTCCTCATCCATCCATTATAAGGCATTTTAGTTATTTACTGAAATATCTCTACTTTTCATGTCACATTAAGTGTAATAATTATATTACTATATCAACAAACATCATAATAACCTAAATCGATATAAGTTCTCTTATGCAAGTTCAGAAAATGAGCATAGCTCAACTAGTTTGGTAGTTATTCCACAAGTGCAAGCCCCTTAAAATATCTCAAGTATAAAGAACATAGGACGGCGAGGAAACGCTTAGTACAAAAAAAGTATATCCTAAATTAGCAACATTTAGATCATACCGTGGCAGCGATCAAAGCCATGTAGACATTGGTAGTCATAAGCCTCCGAGGGGCAGCGTGGAAAGCTTGCTGTAATGCAAAAAGTAGCAAAGCAACTTTGTCTTCGAACATAGTGCTTCCTTCTTCAGGATCAGTGTTTGTAGGAAGGTTACCTGGTAGACTTGAAGCAGCAGCACTTGAGACAAATTTCAGATGACCAGACGTAACCAGAGCACCCAAAAGGTGGATTATTCCAACAACAATTCCATCATCATTGTCAATATTATACACATTGTTTCTAGCACTATCAGCACTTATTGAGAAACTAATACCACCCAAATTCTTTAGGAGTTGATTCTCTGAATGGGATGCCATTCTTTCAATATTCACACCAGAGGAAAGCTTAGAGGCATTGTCACTATCCAAAGGTTCACAATGTTTGTCATCTTCAAGAGAAACAGATTTGTCCTGTTCAGGAGATTCCACTTGATGGCCCTGGAACTTTTCTTCACTAATAGTAGTTCCCAATTCAGAATCTTTCTCCAGTGCCTCAGTAGCACCATATACACTAGAAGTATCACCAATCTTAGCCTCTTTCTGCAAAAGAACAAGAAGAGCTTCTACGCCGCCGCAAGATATGAATGATTGAGCAAACATGTGAGCCTTAGATGTGTTGGGCTGCACCACCAACCTGTAGAGAAGGTGCAACACCCTAGCAACCTGGGGACAAGCAACAATAAGGAGAAAACTTTACCAAACAACTAAAAGATTAAAATCAAAGGTCAGAAAGAACACAGAAATCAGACATGAAATACATGAAAGCAAGGATGGTTGTGAAGCTCTAGGCCAATGTACTCATCTTTGCTTTTCTTTCTCCCCTCTTCCTACGGATTTTCTCTCATCCTCTTTTTCTTTCTATCAATATGACTTTGTTTTCTTAATTATTGTTGCTTTATAGGGAATCAAAGGTCAGATGCAGAAACAGATGTTTGACATTAGTTTTGCTTCACTTTTGATCCACAAAATAAACAGCAAAAGGTTTCAGAAAAAAACTAAAACAACAACAACCAGATATGTTTCAACACCAAATTTTGTTGTTTTAGAATCAACAAAAGCAAAAGACAGAACTATTGGCCAAAATTTACCTAATTCAAATAATGAAATATGCACAATGAAATTGAGAAAAACAACAATGTCCATGTTGGTTTACCATAAATAACTCTTACTAGGAAAGATCAAGAAATATACCTGATTAGGTTGCGGACAGTCAACCACAAATCCAATTAAACAAGGAACATCATCAGCCGCCAATGAAGGTGAAGCTGCTCCTATTAAAAGTTCGATGACCACTAACAGCTCATCAACCAGAGCATTCACTTCGCCCACTGGCCTCAAAGTTCCGCTAAGTGAGAAAGTATCAATAGAGTCTGCTTCATGAACAACCCAATAGCACCTTCTGCAGCCGTCAAGAAGCATTTGTAGGGCATTCGCATCCCGCATGCCAGCTGACTCTGTAAAAACCATGTCTGCAAGAGAGGAGAGAAGTTTTTTCTGTATACTATAATTGCATGAACTCCACATCTTCAGATCCAATAGAAGAGTGCTGAAAAGCTGCACCTTGAATGCATGGTTGCTCCTCTGGGACTGACATAAAGACACTACCGCAGCAACAACTTCCTCATCACTTGATCCATTTTCTTTCCCAAGTTCCACTGTAGAAAGTGTTTGCAGTATATAGCGTAAGATCCTCGACAAAAGCTCTGGTGCCCGTGTTCGACACAACTCTTCATTATTTCCAGGAAATTGAATAGCCATGGAGATAATTCTGAGAATAGGGGCAGAGAGAGAAGCGCTAGAAAGAGAAACTGTAGAATGACTAAGCAAGGGGTCCAAGGTATCCATCTGCACATTGCCAACTGTCAGGGGAAGTAAAGACATCGGCCCCCCATAGGCTAAGGCCCATAAA
The DNA here is from genome assembly GCF_048772165.1 of Typha angustifolia. Lineage (NCBI taxonomy): Eukaryota > Viridiplantae > Streptophyta > Magnoliopsida > Poales > Typhaceae > Typha > Typha angustifolia. The sequence continues at coordinate 3,240,493 of NC_133246.1, read as the reverse complement.
GATTCTGCAGGGCGCACTCGAGAAGCAACAAGAACCTGCCCAAGGACCTCAGCAGGCCTTCGGTGTACACCTGAAAAATCAAGAGTTAAAGAACAATGTCAGATGCAAGGTAAAAAGCAAGATTACTAACATACTTGCAAATAAACCATAAGATAATGGAACTTCCTCAGTCATATGAAATAGGTGATAGTAAGATTCCACTGACTTGAGAAAGTCAAATAAGAAAATTGAATAGTGAGCCATCTGATGCATAAAGATGAAAGCAACGATCAAGTCAACACTCAACAAGACTTGCAAGTATATGTGAAATAAGTGGCTTAAATGTTATCTAGATATACAACTCTTTTCAGAATAAGAGAAGGGAAACTGAAAGTTTTTTCAATCAATGCTTACAATCTGAGTTGACGCTCTTCTAAGAGAGAAAAAGATAAAAGAAATCATTATTGATCCATTAATTCATCATTCAAGTTTCCCACCATATGCTAACCATCTTCTGTTATGATTCTTCCATAATGAAACAAAAGATGCGTTAGGATGGATGGAAAGAGGGAAAAAGATAGAAGTACCATTAAAGATTTTAAAACATCTACTGGCATTTCATCTTTCTATAGAGTATAAGTGACATCATTATAAAGAGGCTTCATGATTGTCCTCTTCTCTTTTCGTGAAGAACTTCCCTGATTGCTCTACACAACCCATTATTAGAAACATGGTTGGTCCTACACGAGGTTTCAATTTTTAAGACTGTAGGCACTACATGGGAGGTTAGGAACCTTTTAATGCTTAGGTGCCAGGCAAATACCTAATATTCGAGGCGACTTAAAAATGGATAACCTATACAACTAATATATGAAACATCTAACATCAATGCACGAAACCCAAAACTAAAACTAATTATTTTAATTAAGAACCTAGCAAGCCATTATCCATGGATTTGAGCTGACCAACAATAATTCGAAGTTCAGGAATATCCTACCTATAAAAAATTATGTAAAACTCTAAGATAACATAGAGGTAGTGTGTGAGCTGTCCTGGGTAGTAAAATAACGCAAAATAATAGCCCTAGGTGGGCACCAAGAAAATTTGTTCAAAGTTCAATCCTTCTTTGCACTTTGCACCTACTTTTATAGTATAATCTCTAGCACAAACTTGACTGAAGTCAACAACCAATTAGAAAGTGAGGTATCTTCATGCTTGGGTTCGCTACAATAGACTGTATCATCACGTGTAGGCGATGACACATCTACACGTCGCATGGCATTGTGTGAAAGATAATTCCCCTGTGCCACTAGGTATCATTTTATTGAGCAAGATTAACGAAAAATCAGAAAAACTCATAAAATTAAGTTGAACTGTCATAAGATCCAAATAAAACTAGTAAACATTGGCTGATCAACCCAATTGCAATTCTTGATTGAAATTTTATTTGTTGAAGGCTTGAAGCATTAGTATGTAAAATAAAACGAAAAAATGATTGTCCATCCTTGTAGCTCAATAAGCAAATGATTGTCGATATGCCCTTGGTTGATACAATGATCTCCATATAGACAAATTTACTAAAGGAGCTCTATCTCCATTAAACCATTATGTGAGTGATCCTAGTCAAGTTTCTGTGCTGAGTAGAACGTCCTTTTCATCAAAGGTGGAATTGAAGACTTACAAAGAATTTGCAATCTATTCCTATAAGTTTAAAAAAGTGCTCTTACAATAGTGGTTTCTCATCATAATTGTGTAAATTTTCATTAGTTGGTTGAAATCTTCTGCAGTAAAATGGAAACTTTTGACAAAATGGATTTTGTAAAAGAGAAAACTAATTGGGCAATTACTAACCTGCTGAACCAAAAGGTGAAGTATCCGGACAATATCGACCACTGAGTAGAGATGGATGATAAAGAAGATGCAAGCTTCCTCCAATCTCGAGATCCAATGAGGTGCTCTCTTCTGCCAGACTTCTTACATGGTCATTGGTCGACAACCAAGGTAAACCAGCACCATTCCCAAAACAAGGAAGTGCATCTCCTCCTCTTGAAGCCAGCCGCTTCATCCTCTCCAACCCAATGGGTTCCTTGAAGATATAGATCGGACCCATCTCTGCAAACAGGGGACACTGCCGCCGACGCCGCTGCAAGCCAGCAATGGTGGGAGGTGGATTTGTCCCTATACAGCAAAATGCGAGGGGCTTTGAGATGCGAGGAAAATCAAAAGGGCGGCTCTCATACAAGATCCCATCCACATACAACCTCAATTCACTATCTGCCTTTCCAAGCAAACCCTGCTTGCAGGTATGCTCTAAACCGATGAAGTACCAGCATTGTGGCTTGAAGGAATAAGTGAAATGTAATGAAGCCTTCCTTCCCTTTCCACTGCCACACTCCACAACCAAGAACTGGCCATGGAAGTAGGCCTCCACACCTTGGTTATCAGAAGAGAGAAAGCTGAAGAGCCTCGGCATATGAGCAGTCCCTTCTCCCGCCAAGGCACTCGCTGCTGCTGCCGCCGACATTGCAGATGTCTTGCCTGACTTTGCCCCTGCTGCGGCAGCTATGGCGGCAGCAGCAGTTGCAGTGTTGAGAGTATCAGCAAAAGATTCAATGTAAATCCAGGTGACAAATCCATACCCATTTGAAAAAGGCCACCTGCTCTCTCCTGGGCCAAGCAACCCAGAGCTCTCACCATCAAATTCGAAGGTACATGCCGGTCCCCTCGCTTCCTTACTCCCCGTGGCCTTCTCCAATGCCAGAATCAGTGGCTTAGACCAATCAGAAGCAAGTGTCATCTTAATCAATCCGAGCCATGAATGGAGATCTTTCACATTCAAAGAATGCCCTCCCAGGACCTGAATGCACTGACACAATGGCATGCCATCCCAGGAGATCGTACTACCCGACTCTGTAAATATCTTCTCAGCGGCATTAAGTAGAACACTTAGCAGACCAGAAGCTGAGCACATTGCACGGTTCCTCGTGCATGCCCGTAAGATAATAAGCAAGCCACTAACCATCCTAGTCCTAGGAGACATGAGGGCAATCGAATCTCCTTCCCATGGAAGGGACCGGATCAGCTCGGCGGCAACAACTGCAGCTCTCGAATTCAGCATCACAGTGGGAGGATTACCCGCCCCACCACCGCCGCCAATCTCGTCAAGACCTTCTACGCCTCCCATCGTCGCAAGAAGCGCATCCACCACCGATCTCGACACGTCACCAAGATCCTCTCCCCCGCTGCCGGACGCTAACGACCTGAGACTCTCCAAGCTCTCAACATTCCCCATGATCGCCGAATCCACGAGGTGAATCAGTTCCGCCGGTACGTCCGGCATCGCCGGCTTCGCCCTCGAATTCCTCGGCGGCTCCATGGACGCCAGCGGGGACGGGCTCTGCGGCGTATCGGAGCGCACGGAGGGAGAAAGAGCGGCGTCGACGTCAAGCTCAGCCGCCGTTCGCCCGGAGCCGTCCGACGCGGCGTCGTTGCCCAACGAGCGGCTCAGACCATCGGGATCTGGAAAGGTGAGATCAAGATCTCGGAGGCAGACGGGCTCGAAGAGGTCGTCCTCGTCGATAACGGAGCTCGGGGGGCTTCCGGCGCCAAGAAAGGATTCCGCCGGGGGATTCGCACTCCGTGACGATGCCGAAGAGGGGGGAGAAGCATTGACTACGAAGTTGGGCGGATCGTCCTCCATTGATACCTACAACAAGAAAATAATTAAAATAAACAATATTAGAGTCAATGAAAGGGAGTTGCGGAGAAAAAAAAAACTAACACTAATAATGTAGATCTGACCGAGTAAATGAGAGATCTAAAGAGAGAGAAAAAAGAACTGCAAGGATTGGATCTTACCGTGATGTTAAAAGGAGATCGGAATCATGGAGAGATCAAGAAGGAGGGTGCAGAGAGAGAGAGAGAGAGAGAGAGAAATGGAGATTGGGAGGAGAAGAGGAAATAGACCGGCTGATAGTGTATTAGTGTTAGCGGTTTACGGCTATTTTCTAGGTTGGGTTTGGCCGGGTGAGACCCGGACGGGTTTTGGATCCGGTTTAGAGATCGGGTGTTACTGCCTAGTTTATCCAACTCGGGTTAGAATCCGATATCGTGAAATCCGCACCCGGAGAAAGGAATCCTCGCAATGTGCTCATATCAAATTATTCATGATTCGGTAGTAATTCGTCCTTATATATTAAGTTAGTTTGTATCACGTATGCATTGCTTTTCTTCTCTTTTTCAATAAAAATGTATGCATATTTTTTTTAATTGACTTAATAATTAATTTAGAAATCAAATGATTCATAGGATTTAGGCGATTAAGCACAATTAAAATAAACAGTAATTGTTTGTTTTTATTTTTTTAATAATAAATTTGATGGGTAATCAAGTCAGAAGCCATCATTCCGATGACATATTAAAGTGACTCTTCACTTTAAACCAAGCAAGAAATATGGTCAACGTGCCTGTGCCATGAATTATGAATATCGAGATTAATTAATTAAACCTGAGATTAATTAATTGTCCCTCTTTGTCGTTAATAATGCACTTATTATACTTCCCTTTGAGTACTTGTCTGTACATTAATTAGACACAATCGCAAGCCCACTCCTAGCAGATTAAGTGACAGTTTAACTATGTAATAGATGGATATCTATTTATTCTTCGATAAGGGTATATTTTATGAGCTCATTACCTATCTCACTATGTCATCCGCTCTTATATGCTGGCATGCATGCATATGTGTAGGAGGAATACATTCTAGTAATAAGAATACATGCATGCATATATTCTTGTTCGTGAATACCTGGGTGATTTTAAACTTAGAAAAGCTACTGAGAAGAGTAAAAGCCTCATGGATGAGGTTTCTAATGAGCAATGATTTAAGGATTAGGGGTGTAATATAGGCGCCTCATTTATCGAATTATAAATTTAGGTTTTTTTTATTGATTTTAGACTAATTTATTCTTAAAAATTAAAAGGTATATTTTACATAAGCAATACATATAAATTATATAAGTGATTCGTGGAATCTCAATACGCACGTCGTTGAAAATTACAGCATACATTTTATATAAGCGATGCGTATATATATTACATAAGTGATACATGACGTTTTTGAAATTAGAGCGTAATCTTATATAGTCAATGTGTATAAATTATATAAATGATGCTCGATTTTTTTCTTAAATCTCGATACATATATTTTTTTTAAATTATTACGTATATTTTGTATAATCGATACGTATAAGTGATGCATTCAATCTTTTTGAGATTTGTTAATGCTAAACCAGTAAAAAAAGGCCAGAAATTATAATTTAATAAATGAGAGGTTTATTTCTGCGGATTAGAAAATTGAAGGACTTTTTACTGTAAATTATATACACACGTGGCGTGTAGTAACACCACCATGTAAGAAAAAGAGACGCATGTTATCGGATCATACTCTATTTTTAACGTGAGTCATATATTTTGGATTAATTTATTTATTTTTAATTAAAAATATAATGTTTGAACTGTAACACCATAGAGTATAATATTTCCTTCGTATTATTTGTTTGTTCACCATCTATGATCTCTTCCCCTCCCACCGCTCTCGCTCGCTTGCTCTGCTTCAGATATCCGAGGCTGTCCTCCTCTTCTCTCCATTTCTCCAAACACCTCTCCTGCTTTTCTCGGAACACCCCTCGATTAAACCCATCAAACACCCCTTCTTTCCCTAGGCGTGATCCCCGAAGACCCACTCGCTTCCCTTCTTTGCTCCCTTCTCTCTCCTCCAGATTCGCTTCTGAGATGGCGAGCCAGTCCGCTAATTCCGTCCACGACTTCACTGTGAAGGTGATCGTCATCACCTTCCTCTGTGATCGTGATTAGTTATGCTTTGTTGGGTATTTCGAAAAATCTAATTTTGATGCTCACTCGATTTGTTTTAGCTATGAGCTTTTTTTTCTTCTTTCTGCTGGTTGACTTGGGGATTTTCCTGTTCAAATAGTTGTGCGTGGATTTAAGTTCGAATTTTAGGTAGAATTTATGAAATAGGATTCATTTATGTTTAAAGATCATTCGTGGAGCGAATCTATTGTAGATTTTATGCTGGCTCTTCAGCTTGGATTTAACTTTTCATGCATAGTGTTATCTTGTTAATCTAAGTGGTAGTACCTTACTTTTTTTATTTTATTTTTTGAAATATTAACTAATTTCCTGGTCGATAGTAGCTTGTCAATATATACGAAATGAAACTGACCCTTAGGGCTTTTGATCAAGAAATAAAAATAAAAAGCTTGTCAATCTAGAAAGGAATTCAATCATACTTCTCTGTCATTTAAATAGTATGGATTTCTACTATCGAGTATGTACGGAGATTATAACTTCAGCTTGCAGGATGCAAGAGGAAATGATGTAGATCTCAGCATCTATAAGGGGAAGGTTCTGCTGATAGTGAATGTTGCCTCTAAATGGTAGCACCCTAAATCCTTACTTTTGTTCCTTTATTATTATTATTTTTATTTTACGTTAACTAATCTCCTGGTAGATAGTAGCTAGGCAATCTAGAATAACGACTGGTTGAATCTTCCTTTTTTATTTGTAGTAAGATTGTTTGTTTTAGTGGATAATTTTGTCTACTTGCAAGAGAACAGATATTTAAAGTCTTGATGCATCTTCTTTGACTACCTTTTTCAGTGGATTGACAAATTCTAACTACACGGAGCTGAGTAAGCTGTATGAGGTATATAAGGATAAAGGTAAGTGCCTGGCAATTTAAATGCTGTTCTCCTTTTCAATTTATTTGGTCTGTGCTTTAATAAGTTCATCATCATTTAATGCCTTGTCTTTCATTATGTGTTAATTAAATGTTCAAATAGTCTACTTGATTTAGTAAGAGATTTAGGTAGCAAAATGTATGATATTTTATTTCTGAATCAAATACTTTGTGTAAATGCTTTTGCTATCTTCTTACAATTCAGGTTTAGAAATCCTAGCTTTTCCATGCAATCAGTTTGGTGCAGAAGAACCAGGAACCAATGAAGAGATTGCCCAATTTGCTTGCACTCGCTTTAAAGCTGAGTTCCCGATCTTCGACAAGGTATTTCGATCAAAGTTTGGAGGTTCTATTCCATCATTATTATATAAAATGTTTCTGTGAAATTATAAAGCTAATGCGCAAAGCATATATCAATTTCGCTTAAATGATTTGGACATCTAGAAGATGTTTGGTAGGCAGACAACATGACGTACTGAAATCATCCTGCTTTTGCTTCATACAAATTACTGTGTTATTTTTTATATGAGAACTTGAGAAGCAAACACCTTCTCATCATTCTTTTTTGTCATTTTTGAACACCAGAAGATGCAAAAAGGTACAAATCTTATATAATCATAGGTAGAATAGCAACAGTCCAAATGTTGAATAACATTTGGAGATGTGATACTCTGATAAGAAGAAAACCAGCACCAACTTATTAGATTTTCTTTCCTGGTCTAGGTTGACGTGAATGGTAGTAATGCTGCTCCTATCTACAAGTTTCTGAAGTCTAGCAAAGGTGGTATTTTTGGGGACAGCATCAAGTGGAACTTTGCAAAGTTCTTGGTAGACAAGGAAGGGAATGTTGTAGACCGCTATGCCCCGACTACTTCTCCATCAAGCATTGAGGTAAAGCGATTATTACCGCAACATATCCCTTGAGCTCTCTTGGAATTGCAGGTTGTCATAACACTTTGCACACATTTGCAGAAGGACATCAAGAAGCTGCTTGGAGTTTCTTAATGCTGCGTGCTTGGAGTTCTGTTATGCTCAGGATGATGGCATTTTATCTTCTAGGTTATGATTGGCTTGTGTATTGCAACTATCTTCCTTAATTCTCAAAGTTTGTAAATTCTGCAGCTTCCCAGAAACTTTATCTGGTTTGTAATATTGAGCTTTGCAAGCATTCGGTACTTAATAAAGCTTTATATGGTAGACTTTATGGGGCTCGTAACCTTCAAATCCACTGCTATAATTCCATAGAATAATAAGATCAAATTTGTTGCAAATGGAAATTCAAGCAGCAAATATCCAGAAATTGAAACTGAAAATGGCTTTCTAGCTACTATTACATTCTTTAGCTGAGAAAATATTGGAACTCTTGTGAGTACGTTACAATGGCAAGCGATTTCGGCACTTTCCAGGAAAGAACACCCAACACTGCTTCATATCAACAACAATTCATTTCTTTGCGTTGCAATAAATAGTATTCACATGATTAAACGGCAAGCATTTTGATGAACCACAATATTACATCAAACTGAATGCTCATGTCCTTGTTAATCCAGTCGATTCCCTTGGGTCACCAGATTAGGCAAGCCTCTGGGATTCATAGAAGTTATATAACTTCCATAATCCAGAGTCCTACCATTTGGGAAATCTAGACTCTCCCCATAGGAGAAAAGGGCAGATCGATGAACATTTGTTCAACATTCTTTGTATTTCTTTTTTCTTCAACCGCAACTGTTTCGACGAAGTCTTTCATTTCTTCTGCAAGCAGCAACTTTAATGAATTCGAGTACAACTTGTGCTTGACCTCCTCATTAATGGCTGAAGAATTTTCTGAACTGTGTAATATAGCAATGCAGATTGAGAATGCCTGCAGTGCTGATAACTGTGCATGAAAATTAACTGAATACTGTCCTTTTCCACTGTAGTTTATGGAGAGTGCAGGTATCTTTTCTTTGTTTCCCTGTTGAAAATTAGAACAAGATTAGAGGAAATTGAATCAGGCATCAACAAGCAACTCAGTACTGAAATAAGATATATCCCATGTATATTACATGTAATTGCAAAATCATTCAGGACAGATGATCAAAATACATGGTTGATTGCAAGAAAGAAAAAAGTCCATGTGATCAGCTGTAAGGCTAAGATGGGTTACAAGGAAGTTGATAGTCTTTTGTTGTGTCTAAGGGCCTTGATAATAGAACTTCCATATCGAACAAAGTTTATCTTCATTTGTCTGAATCACCGCAATATCATTCATAACCAACTTAACCAACTCAATCACACAGGTGATTGACGAGCACATGTGCCCATCAGCCTTGATAGTGCGTGGATAATTAATTATTGTAATGTATGCCAATCAGTAGTGAGGTCATACACATTTGTAAAAGAAAGCTATTTCGTGACTATATTGTTAAAAGTGTTTCTTGGGCCAAATGTTCCACACCTGACAGTCTCCAAGCTCACAGGCAATTCTTTCATTCTTTCAACTAATTCAGATATAGCATAACCATCATACAAGTTAATCATTGCACCACTGCCATTATCTGCTTAAACTTGTATGTACGGTATAATTAACTATCTAATAAGTTATTCCAAATTCTAAAACCACTAGTCAGGCTTGCACACAGAACACCAACTCCATCCAATTTTATGATATAAGTGGAAAAAAGGAAAGAAATCCTATAGAGTGCATACCTGAACAAAAAGAACCAATTCTTTCTTATTTCCCATTGTTATATAATCTATGCAGTCGTCACCACAAGGACTATCAAGGACAACAACTGGGCAGGCCATGTCCCAGCCACCACAATCGCAGCCCCCACCAAATCGCCATCTATCTAGTAAAGACAAAGGGCCACTTACATCACAACTTGGCAACCCATGTGTTCCGCTTGGAATAACCACTTTGACAGTATCAGGATACACGAAACTTGCAATTGGCTCTCTTTCCTGAATAACAGAAGTTACAGTCGATAAATTTGGAGATTCCTTAGAATTGGCCTGTTCTTTTATATCTTTTGAACTATCATTTTTATTGAGAGGAATCTGAATCACAATAGCAGCAATTTCCAGCTGTGGGTGCAAATCTTCTTGTGACCAAGGATAACAGGTCGAGGCATTTGAGTCCCAAGTACTAAGAGAATGTCTAATATGATGCTGACGCTCCATTGAATTTTCTCTCTCTAGATGACCCTGTGCAACCAAGCTTTCAGCAACACCATGTTGAATGAAGTCCAAAGAGCATCTTGTTCTTTCTTCAGCAGCAGAGCTCCTTCTGGCCTGAACAATGTCATATAGAATAAATTCTGCCTCAATGAACTTATCTAGAGTTCCATTTTCTCTCACATCCGAGGAAGGATTGCATGAAAGCTGCATCTGGCCAACAACTGGAGGAGAATGCCTGTACTTATCTTTGGTGCATCTTCCAATGCTGTTAATCCTCTTTTTGTGGAAAGTGTAGACCCACTTAGATGCATTCTCAGTTTTCCATGCCTTTGCAGAAAGAATATCTTCTGCATCTTTCATGGAGAATTTAAATAATTGAATGCCTTTCTTTCCTTCCACTTTGAGAATGGCATGCAGGTGAGCAGGTGAGGGAGGGATTTCCAAATGTTGGTGTTCTCTAAGCGACCAATCATTGTGCTCCATATTCTGTGTTGTCTTTGAAAAATCATTCAAAAGAGATTTGCGGGAGTGTCTACTGACTCTATTCCCCTTGATGATTGAAGGATTGATAACAATAGCAGCTTCTGTTTTTTTGAGTGATGAGCTTCTCATAGATTTTGATCTCATGATGGGATCAAAGATCCTCTTGAGTGGACTGAATGGACCTTCTGTAGTCACCTTGTTAAGAACAACTTCTGATTCATATTGTGAAGTGTGCGTTCTTGTCTTTGCTGAAAATGACTTGGGCAGAGCACATGCCATGTCTCTCTCATTATGAATGTTCCTATCAGTTTGAATACCAAGTATCTGACCGCAATCAGGCTTTAAATCTTTGATTGCTCCAGCTTCTAATAATTTGGGAGCCACATACTTGGAAGGATATTTAATATCCTCAGAGTCAATGCAGATCTCAAAGAGATCAGTAGCAATACCATTTTGTGGTGAGTCAAGATCAGTGCATGAGCTATCAGGCTTCAAGTGCTTACCGAAAAGGTAACGGAAGGAAAGATCTAGAAACTCCATGGATCTTCTAGTGATTCGGTCAGCTGTGCTCACAGAAGAAGACTCTGGTTCAGCATTTATACAGAAAAGGGATAATTGATTCTGCTGGGAAACATGAACTGCTTCACTTGGTCTATGCAGCAATGAATCGACAATCTCGAAGGACAAGAGGGTGTCATCATTATAGGATGATTCTAGTTTCCTCCCTTTCCTAAGCTTACTCATTCTCCTTACCTCACTAGAAGTTAGATAAATAGAACTCCTCTTTAGCATTACATTCTCTTCAAAAATTACTTCAAGAGTTCTGGAAGGCATGCTTTTACAATGGAAATCTGGGAGTTTATCATGGCTCGATCCTCTGAAGTCATCATATGAACTATTCAACTGGTGGCATCTGTTACTACTATGTTTTCTTCTATTTCTTTGTCCTGCATTTTCATTGCTGCAAGAAGAGGAATGAGCACTTCCAGGCATTGGTTGTGATGTAAAATGGTTCTCACATTCCATAGCTACATCTTCGCCCATAGAAAGATTGAGCTGTTGAACCATAAGACATCATGTTAGCTTCCATAATTCTTGCGGTGGCATGTGTAATTGTCTAAGTATAGCAAATTAAGTAATCATTATATAGTAAAATGCCAGCTCATGTGCTGCCTAAAGTCTTCTAAAACTTATGATCTATATGTTTTAAAGCATATAAGGTGTTTCCAGAAATTCTGCACGATTAATCCAACAGTAGCTTATACTGAGAAATTCAAACTTACTGTATGAATCCAAAAGTTACAGCTGGGAAGAGATCTTCAATCTCTTCAATAACAGGATGTACAACTTCTCTAAAGCGTGATTTATAGTATTGAAAATTAGAGAAATGTCACATACCTCCTACACAAGCAAGGGCTTCTGAATTTCCTCCCCACTCCATTCCCCTTTTATTCTACTTCTAGCAAATGAACAACCAGATGATCTATCAACACGGGTAAATCTAGTGCACAAAATGTTGTAGATTAAGGCTATGGAAGTTTTCAACTTAACATCAAGAAGAACAAGTAAATCACTATCTCAAACAGCAACAACAGATAGACCAATGAGAAAACTCCTGTAGAAAGAAAGGACGTCACTATTTCAAAGTTAGCGCACTAAGGAAAACAAGAAAAAAAAAATGTGGCTAAAATCAACAGCGGAAGCAAAACCCAATGTAGGAGGCCATCCACAATCCAATCTCAATCACAATACCAATCCCCAGGAAAAGCAAAACTGCGAATAAAATGCTACAAACCCAGCAAATCTCACCAATATAACCTCCACAAATTACCCAAAATAACTAAAAGAAGACACCCAAGAGTTAAAACTACAAAAAAGATGACGCCATTCATTCAGAACCAGCCATCCTTCCACAAGCAAATTGACTCGGCAGTAGGAAAAATCCAATCTTTCTTCATACCATCTCTCAAAACCTCGCCCCGAAAATTCTCTCGACAAAAAATGATAGAGAACCACCCAACAAGAAAACTTTACGCATAGGAAACCAAAGAGAAAAGAACGCGGAGTACCTCAATTACTCGAGCAGTACCGATGGAAAGCAAGCCATCGAGAGGGAGAGAAGGCGGCGTCTTCCACTGGAGGTTTGGGAGAAATTAAAAAGCAAAGAAAAAAAGAACTAGTGATTTGATAGTAATCATAGTTAGTACTTGTCGTCTTGTACTAAAACAATATGAAAACCCGGAGCTCTCGTTCCCCTCGAGCTGCTGTAATTGCTCATGAAGCAGTTCACAGGTAATTAAAGCGGTCTTTGTCTGCACTTGATCTGGACACAGGTGCTGTCGTGGTTGAAATTACCGACACCTCCCTTCCATCTCGAGCTACATCCGCTACCTTGCGAGGGCACCGACTGGAAACTATAAATAGTTAAATACCATCTGCACGAAGGATGACATGCACGTGGGACCACGGCGTTTGATTCCGATCCAAGGAAGCAGACGCTGTCCCGGACAACGAGGCCGAGGTCACGTGACATGCACGTAGGGTCCACCAGCTGTGCCAGTTGGTGGGTCCATCGCCCGTGAGCATCAAATCTTCAAACCACGGATGAATGGATTTTGAGAAGAATAAAACAATCAATTGAGAAAAAAACGTAACACCTGGCCTTACCCATAGGATTGCTCATTACTCAAAGGTCAACACTTGATTCTTTCGTAAATAAATCAATGATCAGATATTGGACACATTGTTTCTTACAAATAATATCGGCAATCACAGATGCTCAAGTGATCAAGAGAAAAGAAAAAAGATAAACTAATCAGCAACTAAAGAGCCAGAAAGATTGCACGATTAATAATCCGCCTTGACCGAAATGTGTGCTTGAGGAACTACCAGAGTGGAACAGATCCAAAGAGCAGAGGAGCTGCAAATTAATCTACGCTAGCTAGTTAAAAGAAGAAGAAGAACTCAGTCGAGCTTTTATCTACAACATTTCCAGGGCTTGCTTGATCATCTCTGGATGCGCTATGACTGAACTGGTAAACTGCAATGAGATTCAAAGATCATCAGTACCAACCTTTGGTGCAAGTTACAATGCCAAAAGTGTAAAGACATGCCTAAACATTTCATAGTTGAAATGTCATCTGTTAAAAATATGTGGCAACATAGATGGTAGCAGATGTAAGAAGAGAGCGTTGCTTGCATGTATAGATTACCTTGAAATTGTGCACCATCGATGCCAAGGTTATGGAAGACGAAGCAATTTGCTCACAGCCAGGTCCAGCGAATCAACGTTCTTCTTTAAGATCTTTCTTTGTAAAGACTTAAGAAATCAGCTAACAAGGTATATTAGAAAATCAACTAAAACTGCACGAGAAGGAACTAGTGCATAGTTTTGAGCCAAAATGCCATTTTTAGAGTTCTTAGCAACATAGTACAACCCAAGCCCCTGCAATGAAGTAGAAATGGTGAGAATATCTCTCTATAAGGAGTTACTGACTGTGGTTCGACGTAATTACACTTGGTTTGTGTCTTGGGATCCTAGGTAAGTAGGCATTGGTGGTCCATATTTGGGCCTTATGTGGTCCATCTTGTAGGGAAGCCTTGCCCCCTCTGTGCATTCTGGACTAGGATTTAAGCTGAATTTATGCACAAAAAGAGAGGAAAGAAAACATAGTACAAGCCACAACTTAAGCAGACAGCTAGTTTCAGAGACAATTGGCCACTAGCCAAGTAGATTTGCTAACTGCCTTAAAATTCAATCTGTTTGCATCGTGAAAAGCCATTTGAGGAGAAAGTTTACTGTCTCGTATTAGTGGGTGGTACCTGCTACCTATATCCTTGCAAGAGATAGCAATGAAGAAAAGGATACAATTGCATGGCCAGACTGTCCAAGCCCTTCATTTCCTCATTCAACCTATGGAAAATAGTAGAAACCACCTCAACATCAAGATGCAATTGAGAATTGGAGTAGAACAAATGTTAATTGCAAATAACAGAAGAAACAACTTGAGAAAATTTGCATAATACATGAGATATCTATGTTCAACCTAGAGATTCTATATAAGAAAAAACAGAATCTGAAAGAATAACACGTCCATGATAATTAATATTGCTACTTCTACTGATATTTTTCTCTTAGTAGAAGGTTTAAATGTGATCTGAAGTGAATAATTGTCTATAGGCAGACAACAAACAACAATCAGAATGCTGATTCAATACTTTGTATGAAGATAGTTCCTTACAAAGTTGAGGCATATAAAATAGGAAAACAAATACAATTCTAGTAGATGTGCCAGTAAAAATGTAATGAGGGAACATAACAAGAAGATAATACCCCTGGTGAAACTATTGAATCATGCAGCCCGAAAAAGGAAAGATTTTATCTAATCAGTCAATATGCTCTCCAATTACAAGTCAAATAATTGCAGCACAGAAAGATGGATCAACAATTGACAGATGAAAATCATATCACCAGAAAACTGCATATGGAATCATCAACAATATGAAAGGCAATCATCATTGGGGAGGATGCAGAGAGTTAACCAGACCACCGAAGGGGATGGCGATGGGTACACGTATTGTGTGTGAGTGTTATGAACCAGATCTAGATTGATCCGGACGTAAGAAAATTATAAAAATTTAGGTAGTGGTAGCCTCGGAAGTTAGGGTCCTAGTGGTTTTGGTTTTACGTAAGTCGGAATGAAAGGTTGGGATGAAAAGATATAAATAAAATAATAGAGGAATGTCAGAATGGGGCAGATTGATAAATATCCAATATTATAGTGGTCGACGAAGGGTGGCGAACAACTAAGGGTAGTGGTGGACGATCGTATAGTAGGGTAGCTGTTAGAGAAAGGTGGTGGGTAAGGTTTAAAAACTTTAATGGTTCTACAGCAATGATCTACTCCTAGAAAAATAAAGTCAATCTAACGACTACGATAAAACGGTAAATACGATAATAAAAAAAAACTAAACTCAATTAATTCTCAATAATTGAATGCTTGCATGAATAAACAAAAAAATCCAGCCTCTCTATATATAAAAATTAGGTACAACAAGTTCTACTTAGATTTAGCCTTAAAGATTTATACGACTCGAACTATAACTTATCTTAGAGGCTTACATAACTTAATTGAATTTATCTTAGTGGCTTATATGACTTAACTAAACTTACCTTAAGAGCTTACATAAAAGATGAACATGAATCAATTAAAAAATAAACAGACTCAATCTATCGAGCCCAATGTCCCCGTGATTCAATCCGATTAGACCCGAATTATATTAATGAGAGAAATCCAGCCACTAGAAAAAGGTTATTCTTAGGAATTTAGACATCTATCATTTACATCAATGGCCCCTTTAGGACAGTTCCATGAACATTTTAGAAATGCAACTGGAATGGCATTTTTTGTAGTCATAGATTTTAGTGGGACAGATCATATTCGAAGAAACTTAGTCACTAATATTGAATTTCTATTCCATTTGAGGAATATATATGCACCAACTTATGGTTATGAGGAGGAAGGGCCTTTTGGTCATGTAAAGTTATAAACATGTATTTTATCTCTCGCAGACTAAGAAGCACAGACATGGATACGGGACATGGATACGACACGATACAGACACGGGGATACGACAAATCTTAAAAAAACAGGACACGATACGTTTAGGACACGACAAAATAAATAAATAAAAGCATTATATATATTATCGATACGTTTAAAGAAATAATTTTAAGAAAGCCCATCTCTCAAGGATAAATATAAATATTTGAACAATTTAGGGACAAACCCACAAAGTTACCATATATCTGTTAGCTGATAACAGTCTATGTAAGGGGGGGAAATAGTTATCTAGTCCGACAAATGAACTTGCCTTGAAATGAAAATAGTAAAGTTGAAATTACTATATCATAAAGAAGAAAGACAAATGGATAGAAGTAAATCACCTCAAGCATGAATTAATGTACTTATTTCCCTTTGTAGATGCATCAAGTGCTGCAAAATGAAGTAGAACTCAAGTTTTCAGCAGGAGTGTTCTTCAGTGGTAAACAATCTTTTGAAAAAGAAAGCTCAGAACTGATGCAAATATGTTAGTGAGCGTTAAATCGTGTTCATTTAACAGATGCATTAAGTCATTTAAATTTAGCATCATTTGATCACCATAGTTTTCTCTTGGAAAATAAATGACTCTTGAAACTTGTTCTTTTCATTTCCTCCCATTTGATTGGAATTGACAAATCTTATAAAGCAAAGCTAGGTGAACTGAAAGGATAATTAGTACTTACTGTTCACCTTAACTACAGGCGACTCTTTTGAGGATCAGCAACAACATCCATACAAATGAAACTGGTATGGTGCACTATAGGTTCATAATTGACCAAGACCTTAGACACGTCCAATAAAGCCATAACTAGGCAAGTCTTGACAATACAGAGTCGATGCAAGCAAGGTCAAATGTTTCAAGCTAGAACCAATTGTTTATTCATCTCGATATCTAGAGAAACTATTCAATCAACTCAATATGCCTACATGAATTTTTTTATCAAAAAGCATGGATCTTATTCCTTACATCACTACCTTACCAGATTCTTGAAGGCGACCTACAACGTCACTGAAACATTGCATGTTCTCGACTGAAGTAGAAGTGGCCTGCATAATGTAAGTTATTCATTACAAATAGCCGATAATAATGTGACCACAAGGGCAACTTGTGAGCAAGCCTCCACTATCGATCCGAGGCATATATTCTTTACATAAATTACAAGAACGCTGAGATCAATATTAAATTGCAAAATTCTCTTTTGAATGTGCTAAAACCGCAAATTTAGGCAAGAAACTCAAAAACGAGAGCAAGAAAACCACTTCCGGTTCATGATTTCGTAGAAGTTATGGGAAAGGGAAGGGACGGAAGAAGAGAAGACCTCGGAGAGAGCGAGGCGGAGGGAGGAGAAGAGAGAGGTGAAGCTGTCGGCAATGGCGGCGGAGTCCCTCTCCACCACCTCTAGGGCTCGAAAGATCTCGCGGCGGTTCTCCCAAGGTCCCGCCGGATCGACAGAGGCGTCTGAGACTGCGGGCGGAGATGGTTCTTCTTCCTCGATCGCCGTGGGGAGGTCCGTCCGAGTCGCCGCGTCTCCGTCTTCCGCCATTAACGTGGGCTTCGCTTCCTTTGGGCCGGACAGAGAGAGAGAGAGAGAGAAAGAAAAGTGAACGGCTTGGTATACTGGTAATTTAAAAATAGAGAAAATTGCATCTCACACCCTATCATAAATTTTTTCACGAATTTTACTATTCACACCCCTACCTCCATTATTTACATTTAGAACCACATGTTTTCCAAAAATACCCTTCCTTTTCTAATCTCTCTCAGAGAGATATTTCCTCTTGAGAAAAAAAAAACATAATGATATTTACACAAAAAATAAAAAATAATAAAAAAATCAAATTCGATCTTAGCGAAACATTATGTTTTTCATGCATTTTCTGCCCATTTTGGTTAATATTTAGATTGTTATTAGATTGTTAATTTCAATATAAATATGCGATGTAATTTTGAGAGAAGTCAGCACGAGCCTCTGAACAAGAAACAAGAATGCTCCACTAAATTCTAGGATGGAACAATGAACATCATAATTATTAACATTAATAGCAGATAACAATATTCAGTATACATCTTTGAGAAATCATCTCCGGGGCACCATTTCCCCTGATTCATCCTTCTCAAAGATCCTTTCGATCCACTCCTCCCATGCAGTCCTGCGACGGCTGCTACTGGATGAAATCGGAGAACCCTCTTCTTCGACCTTATCATGGGAATCGTTGTCAAACGTACCGTACATTGATGGCACATATGCATCTGGCACAGACAGCGTTACGGCTCGTCGGAGCGCAGCCCTGTGCTCCTCGCTGTGCTCCCTTATAAGGGTCCTCTCTTGCTCCATCCTTTGATTTATAGGCGTCTCCATGGCACGGTCATTCTCCATCATCAGCTGTTCATAATAAATCTCGTTTACAAATCGAACTTTTATAACAATTTTATCATGTTTAAAGATATAAGATTGGTCCAAAAAATTGCAAGTTTCAAATTGTTGCCCATAAAGTTGCTAAGATCAGAATTTTGTGAAGAGCATGGAAGGCGTGAGGCAGAAGTATGAGAAAAGTGGCTAAATACTGCAGGAATCTTGTTACGCTGTATCTATGCAAATGACATGGTTAGAATACGTATGGACTGATAAATGGTATTTATACCTGCTTTACTTTAGAAGGTTACAGCGGCGACAATGAGAAGAACAAGAAATAAAAATCCTATGCTGCTTAAGAGCTCTATCCAAATTATTTACCTGCCATTTTCCAATGAAGCTGCTAAACTCAGTGACCAAGAGATAGGGGGGCACTCTTTTCTTGATTTTAGAACATGGTGAGAAAGGGGCTTCCCTTTGTCAATGTAATAACAAAACTTTAGATTGTAGAAACAATGAAGAAGCGAAGGCAAAGACTACAACTTACATCTAAGGCCCTTTGGGCTTCTCTCTCTATCCAAATGATAGCATGGTCAGAAGTGGCATTACAAGAAAGTACGATGTGCTCAAATCTCCCATCCACCGGCACTGCAGTTCTAACAACAGGAGGAAATCTTCCACACCTGCGACCAGTGTCGAAAACAAACATTTCTTCAGAAATAATGAGGGTCAGAAACCTCAAGCAAATAAATGAACATATATTTTTCTTTTTGCTTTCTGTGTATGTTTCCTTTGCAAAAATTTCCTGAAAAAGGAGATTGTCTGTGAAGCAATGACTTTTGTGAACATGTTGGCACATGTCATAGAATGGCCTCAATTCTCAGAGCAGTAAACTTGATGCAGTGCCTGCTATATTCAGCAGGATTCATTAAAATAACTAACATGAAATGGATGGGAAATGCTTCCACTTCAAGTAGGAGAAGTTGACTGGGTAAGCATAAAACTAGCATAGAACTACTCAAAATTAGCAGTAAAAAATACCAAGGTAATGTAGGATATGAAACTATTCATATGAAAAGAGAGAAATCTACAACTAAAAGGAATGTAAGTAGTGACAACAACAAATATGTTTTAAAACAAGCCATCCACACTTACTGTGGTGCAAACAATCCCTAAAAAATGTAGGCAACGCTAACTTCCAAGCAAAAACCTAGTTTTCTGGAAGCCAAGTAATTAACTGAATTATGGTACCTCTGCTTAAAAGAGATATGACCTATACACTTTGAAAGCCCATAAACCTCTTGATAAACAATCCAACAGTAAAGAAATTTCCACATTATGTCACTTATCAGCAGGCAGTTTGCTTATTTCAAGCATTTTTCACCTCTTCTAGTCCATCTTTCTGTTTATGATACACTTTTTCCATAATATTCACTGATAGTGGACCATGTCTTTCTCCCCAGAAATCTTTTCTCTAAAACCATGTTTTAGTGTTTACTGATCCTTAGAAAAAACAGAACTTCCAATACATTCATCATGACTACCTGAAATTGTACGCAGTGTGCAATCTTCTAAGGAAAGTAGAATCAATACCTGAATGGTTTCCTCTCGACTATATGATAGAGTCTACCGGGTGCATAGAGCCGCCTAGGATCTCTTAACATGACATCTTCAGGTATACATGTGTCTACCAGGCACCTTAGACATAGAAGGCATGGCAAACTGTAGAAAGATGATTATATCAGCCTTCCTGAAAAGATATAAAATTTTTATAAAGTTCTAAGAAAGGATTTGTACAAGCATTAATAGGAATCTTAATAGTTTTCCCATCAATAAATTGGTAGTTACATTGCTAAAACATAATAATATGCAAGGTGCATCTGAAGAGGAAAATAAAAAAGAAAGTACAAGCACAAGCTGGTTTTACCAAAGGAATAACTATATTGCGCATACTAAATATATTATAGAGATTTCTTTGTCTTTCATGAGAGCAGGTGCTTAGTTGAGCTTTAACAAGCATATCTGCATTCTAGCTTCAAATGGAGACCGACTTCTTCAACTGTCCTCAGATCTTACAGATCTTATTCTTTCTTCTACTGAATTTGCAGTTGTACTTTACAAATGAATCTCCATGTGATGGTGATGACTTTATTTATCATCATTCACCAGTAATGTTTACTAAGGGCTATCACGATGTTACTAAGAGATTTTTGTTAACTTGTAATGCAAGTAACTCTTTCTTTTCCTCGCCTACCATGGGGCTTTGATTATAATTTTATGTTAGTACCAACTTAACCGATTCTCCACTATGATTCCAAGCCACGATAGAAGAGAAGGTTAAAGACAGCAAGCGTTTACCAATTGAAAGGTCAAAAATAAAATGCATGTTAATCTAGTGAAAACCCTAAAATGAAACCAAATCTGCCAATAGTTCTCAGAATGCCAACAACTTGGATTTTAATTCTGCAAATACTATTTCCAGATCGAATAGACTCCTAATAAGAATAGGTTTCCCTCCTGCTACAAGAAAAAGTAAACCATAAAATGTAAGTTGACAACAACAGGTACAAAAGTTGAAGTTGAACCCTCACTTTTTAAAGTGCAAGATAACATCACACTGAATCCTTAAATTGGAATTACGAGTTTCTGGGAAATCTGGTATGATTTGCTGCTAGTATAATATTTTTAGACCTTTCTAGTCTCTCTGTCAACATCAATGTTCTTCCTAATAACATTAACTATTGCAAAATGATCTTGATGAGGAATAAGTGGATCTCCATTTACCAGAATAGTGACTTGAAAATATCTTCCAAAGGAGTAGCTGTCCGAGGCAAAAAATCATCCTGCTTAATTGAGATCAATATTAGGAAAAAGTGCAATTGGCTGACGATGAACTTGCTAAACGATCATATAAATATGCAAACTATATGCAAACTAAGGCACAAATTATATCTAGATGAGAAACTTTAACATATTATGCAGAAAGTAACAAACAACATAGAAGATATACTTGCATTTTGCCAGCTAAGTGATGTTGAAAAGCATTAAATGAAATAGCAGAACTAATGAACAGGTAATGTCACTCAGTTTCAATTTTTCTGAACGCTCAGAATTGGACATCACAGCAGTCGGTCACCTATACTGTTAAAATCCATTGTGTCAACTGAACAGACATTTTTCATCGAGGATACAACTGGACTATAGAAACCAGCTAGCAAAATCTAGTATGCATTCTAGAGTATCCGCACCTTTTAAGCCTTGGTACTACATATTATTTTGATAGATCATGAGCCCATAGGCTAGACAAAAGGATTAGCCTTCCCCGATACATAACTCGGAAAATCGGGTTAACTCTCTCAAGAAATGGGATACGGGTCTTAATCCATACACTGGCGCTTTTGCAGAAAATTTACCAAACATTATCCCTAAAACTTGGAGGATCTAAACTCATGACCTCTATTATAAGTTGATAGAGCCCGACCACTAGACTACATAGGTTGGCCTTAATTACTAAATATTGACTATTTAGAGAAAAATATAAAGCTCAGGAAAGATAGCATTATCACCTATGATGGAATATTCATCTTCTCTTGCCTAGAGTCATTAAGCTAGTCATAAACAAACTTCCTATCAACAAAAGGTTACCAAGAATAAAAGTTTACTTATAAGAAGTATTGTATCTTACATGTGATTCTGCATAAAAGTAAGTAGATATACTCACTGAAGTTTGTTAGTAAAAAAATATCTGTGCTGTTTACTGGACAGTACATATTAAACGGAACTCTTAATGGGTTTCCTTTCCTGTGATGGGATGGGATACAGGAAAGAATATACTTAAGGAAATATTAAAGGATTGTAATGGTCTGAAAGTATCAAATTTAACTAGAGAAGGATAAATTACTGAATTTGTCATACTGTCTTCATTGAAAATCACATTGACCAATTGCAAACAAGAACCACCATTCAAAAGACAATATAAACAATCATAGCTAATGTTGGAACATGACAAGAATGGAATTTTGTAGCGCTCAAAATTTTGTACCACTTATTGTCCTATAATTTGCCTCCTTTTATTTCTAGAATATTCAACGTGAGCCTCAAGACAAATTCCAGATCAAGTGGACTATTGAACAAGGGTAGTCTTCATTGCACACTGAGGCCGATCAGTAATTCTGCACGCCCTAATACAGTAGTGCCACAGTAGCCCACAACAGCTGATGCTGAACTAACATGGGCAGTATGCAGCACTAGTCAATATACTATATACAGGGAATTTTCCTGAGTGTTGATTCCGCACTACTGCGGACAGTCTAGTTCATCCCTGGTCTAAAAAACCTTACCAAGTAATGTTCCAGACTAAACTTTGGATGATCCTTATCTTTTAAGACACATAAAACACATACAACACATTGGAAATCAGAAATTAGATATTTGACACTAAGATGATAAAGATATCTTGCCTGAAGAATGACTGAGTTGATGACATCCGCATATCTAACAGCCAGATTAAGTGACATACACCTGGCAGGCGCAATTGCAAAGCATCTGATCCTCTTCCTCTCCACATTCCCCAACCTATCCAAATTCTGAACAGCTACCATAGCCAGCATTGTTGCCACACCAGAACCCAGAGAATGCCCAGTGAAAGTAAGCGTATAATTATGATTACTCTCTAACAAATCTCTTAAAACATCACATTCAGCATCAAATACAGACTCCGCAGCCTTCAATAGCCCATTGTGAACATAACCACCATCAAATTTCCTCTTTCCAAGCCTGTTGTCCAACAAAACTGCATAATCACTCTCTTTTGCCATGTTAAGTCCTCTAACAGCAAGGACCACATCAGCATGGTCATGATCAAGATATATCAAGTAAGTCGGGGCGCGGCCTTGAGTGTCCTCATATGTCTTCCGATGAACCACCCACCGCGGATTAATGCCATACCCTCCTGGTGGAGCCCATTGCGGGTTATCGAGATCATCCTCGTAAACTGAGAGGATGAGGCGGCAGAGCCGGGGCACGGGCTCAAATTCTACGGCTGAAGCAAGGCCCCAGGTCTCACTATCGTGACCGGCACTGTGAAGGCATCTCTTCCAGGCCCAGCGAGCGCATGCGAGGCAGTATACACACTCAACGATGGGGATGCAGCAAGCAATAGACATTAAGAAAAAAAAAAAACTATGAAGGGAGCATTCGTAAATTAGCCTAGTAGGAATAAGACGGCAAAGATCAACCTGGTGGGCATCCAAGTTAGTACTTTTTTCACTCAATTCACAAGTAGAAAAGGTATATAGTAGAAAATTGCTAATTTAAGGACAAATTCCTACGTGGGCCTGGGACCCTGGACCTACAATTCAAAAGGGAGGGAGCAGAAAAGATTAGGGATTTCCTAAAGACAAAAGAGTTACTCCAAACACCTATGTGATTGAGTGAAAACAACACATACCGCGAAGAAAAGATACGATTTTGGAAGCACATATAGGAATCACTTGCAAAATTGAGAGTGCTGCAATGGAAAGCAGCGAGCTTTGCAATCTTTACAAATGCCTTCGATGATGGGCACCATAGAGATGGAAGAAGGAAGTAAACTTACAGACGGATTCTTTGAGGAGGGATGAAGGAAGTGGCGATTCCAAGTTTGAGGCGGACTCCTCAAGCCATGAAAGAAGAGCAGCAAGGACTAAAGCTCGGTGAACCAACTACGAGTCAAAGTGAGGAATCCCACAACTAGATGAAATTTAGATAAAGAAGTAATTAGACCCAACTACGAGTCAAATTAGAACTTCCCAGAGAAGGAAGAGAGAAAAACAACAGAAGAAGATTAGTGTGTTGTTAGTGACATTAATACTATCTATGTGTGTATGTCAGTCAGTATGTTTATATATCGTACTTATTTACCGCTGGGTCTAATTGTTAGGTGCACACCAATGACAACCCCATGCCATTGCAAACGATGAACCCCATCTTAGTAATCTCCGGGAACTCGGCAGCACGTGGTTTGCCGGTGGCAGTTTGAATACATTTATTTATTTATTTTTCTTTTTCTATTTCATAAATATATTTAGGGATAAGTGTGCTTACACTTGGAACGCTTCCACTTTTTTATGATATATTGACTTCTTAATTATAGAAAATATTCAAAATATCTTGTCGGTTAGATTTTTTTTATGGTTTAAAAATGACATGTGAGTGTAACATCATTAATTTTTAGGCCTTCTATAAACTATCTTATTATATTTTAGAGAAAATCAAGAGAGTAAAATAATAAATTTTTTTTGTTAATTAACAAGGGAGGTGACTGAGTTAGATTTTTATTAAATTAATAGTACAGGAGCCTTGGTGTAATTATCTCATATATCTATCTTCTTATAGTAAGTTTTATTGACTTCTCTCGAGAGGATAAAAAAAGGGGTCTTTAGTAGCTTTAGGCTCAGTGTGGTTGGAGTATGGGCCCTTATATTTATAATTAGGGTTCGCCTGCAAACACTTAATATGATCAATTGAACACCATTAAATACAAAGGAAAAAATGCCTCCTAACGGGGTATCGGCGTATTGTTATCCACCAAAAAAGGGTCGGATAACACTGGTGATTATGACCGTTCATGGCATCTAAAGTTTCCTTTTTTGTTGAGAAATAGGGATAAGCACTTATCTATTAAAAGAAAAGAAAAATTGCCGAATTGTCGTCCGATCTCTTCAGCATGAGCACTGATGATTGTTTCAGAACAATTCAGACAGAGTATTTCAGATTATAGTTCAAGACAGTAAAATTTGCACGGAATGCGCTTTTTTCATTAGCAAAAAATGTTACAACAATAACAGACAGGAAGCTGTATAATTTATTCCGAAGGTAAATAAAAACCTTTTATCCTTGCAACTCCTAACCCTCAATTTGCCTAACAATCTTCTGTTTATGAGGGAGGCAAAAACTGGAATTCTCTCTATTACATTTGATACAAATCCAAAAACATGAAGTTCTTCTCAGGTTTTGAATTTCTGTGAGATCTTCTCCATACCTTCCCTGCAATCTCCGACAACCCTCTTTGCCCTATCCGCAATGGTTGACCCAATTACACATGCATTCTCCTGGAACCCATCTACAGATTTTGTAGCACTAGAAACTGTAGAGGTCCACAACTGTTTACAATGTTTAGAACCTTCAGCTGCCCTCTGCTTTAAAAGAGAGATTAAAGAGACTATCCTTTGAATTAGATTATTGATAACAGCAGAAGATCTAATTTTCATCTCAGCAGCCATCGCTTTGAGCTTCTGTATGAGCGACCCTGCTCTGTTGATTGTCTCATCAACAGGAGTCTCTTTTCCAGGAGTAACCCATGTTATTCCAGCTGAAGCATCATCTTGGAGATCCTCATCAACAACAACTTTGATGCCTTGCCGCTCCCACCGGTCCCTGGCCTCCTCGAGTGCTTTGGCTTGCTCCCTGGCTCTTTTAGCCTCCTCCTCTGCCCAAGCCCTGGTGAACAGATGTTCCTCAGGTGTCACTCCATTGAAAAATAAGTATCTCTTGAGATGATAAGGAATAGTTAGTTTGACTAGAACAAATATAAAACACTTACATGCATCTACATACTGGAGTTTCTCATGGCAGTGAAATTTTGTGATTGGTAAAGTGTACAATTAATCAAAATTGAGAAGGAAAAGAAGAGCTACTAAAGTCAAATGATGCATGAAATTGGGTACTAGTAAAATTATTCTTGTTACCTTCCTATTGTAACCTGTCACCACATACCTAATCATATATATGTTGTTTTGTTTTATGTGGGCCTGAGAAGTGAAAATATTAAAGGTTACATTTGCTCAACTATGCAATACAGGACTATCCAGTTATGGAAGATAGAAGACTGCAGTTACCAGTAAACTAATCACCTCAAGAGCCAAAAAGATATACAAAGGAACAAAAAGAAAACCAACAGCAACATACTATAGTTTGGTCTACCTTCCTTGTAATATTCGCCAAATTTTTTTTCTTGGAGGTTAAAAATTGCTATCTTTCTGAGGAACCTCCACTTACATTTTCAGGTTTTTTCTTTTTTCTAGATAACCTAAAATTGCTATCTTTCTGAGGAACCTTCATTTACATATTCATGTAAATCTTTGAGACCATCTATTTTGCACCATAGGGAAATAGTCAACTCCTTCTAAGTCTGCCATCCTATAGAGTCAAATGTTGCTAAGTTTCTACAATGCAAGCTCATGATATACCTTTTCACATGACACATAACACATGCATATCCAAACAGAAGGAGAAGAAAGAAAAAAAATCTAGGAACGTACATTCGACTAAATTTGTCTCCTCAACCCTTTACAGTAGGTAGTGTTTGTTGTTGATAAAGAACCAGGAATGCTAACAAAAGAATTCATTGTGCATGAAAGAAACTTTTTTACATACCATTAAGTAAATAATTGAACAATAGATTAATATGATCATGCTGTCAGATTAGATAAACAGAAAGAATAAACCTAATTGCCACTATAAACCACAACAAATTCATAGTAGATAAGTTTCACCTGGCCATGGACAAAGCTTTCCTCTCAACTTCAAGCTCATATTGTAACTGCACAATCATCTTGTTCTCATTCTCAGCTTCCTTCAGAAGTTTGTTAATCCTCTCCTTCTCAAAAGATATCTCCACCTTATTGCTCATGAGGCTTTGTAACTGCTCCTCCACCTCATGCCTTAACCTCGAAAGGACTTCCATTTCAGATTCAACAGCAGCTCGGCCCCTGATCAGGACATTATTTTCTTCCTCTCTCTCTGCTCTTAATTTTTCCAATGCCACCCTAGCTTCTTCAGCCAATTTCTCTACCACTTCAATCTTTTCCCTTTCTTTTGCAAGCTCTTCCTCGAAGCTAGCATTAAGATCTTTCTCGACTTCAGCTACTAAAGCAGTATGTGCATCCACAGCAGTTTCCGCTAATGTTTCTGCCTCTATACGAGCAAGTTCCTCGCTGACAACATCCGCAGCATCACCAATTGAAAGTGCAATAGCAGCTTGTGCTTTGGTGACAGGTTTGCCAGGTTGGAAAAGTCTAGTATAACCTATGTCAAAATAACACATATCATTTTATTTCATAATCTAAATCCAACGGAAGAAGATAACACCATGTAAAAGAACTACCAAATGCAAGAGCTGTAATGCTCTGCTCTCCAGCAGCCAAGTCAGCTACCAGAGCAGGCCAAGCCTCTGGGTTTATTTTATCAATGTCTATATAGCCAGAAGACTGGTAGAAAACCTGTCCATATAAGAGGACATATATTAGAGAAAGGTATAGAAAGAAACTGAGGAAAAATATTCAATCTTTTCCTTACTTTTCTGTCAACTTCTGGTAGTTGCCTTTTCTCTAAAGCCATCTTCCAAGTGACAAGATCTTGACGTGATAAGGGACTGTAATGTGTATAATTTGGCAGAAGAAATTAAAAGATAAGGTAAAGATAAAAAAAGTCATATTGAAAAAAACATGATCACCTGTCAGGAGAAAAAAGATTATAATCCTGCTGTCCACCGACACAGACATTATAATCAGATCTTGAAAGTTTACTAGAAATCAGTCCGGCTTCTGCCAAGCCTAAGGTAATCAATGTAACAAGAAACATTGCATCAAATTAAATGTACTAAAATATCATTTTATTTGCATAATTTCCAGAACCTAATGTGTTTAAGTAGATAATTAAGCATCAAAAGCAATTTCATACCTTGAATGTATGGAAATTCAGGATCTTCAGGAGTGACATCATCAAAAGCAAGTTCAGTGATGTGCTGAACATACATTGCTGGATACACTTTTGAGCTTGTGTTCCTATTCAGGAAAGGATACAAAGTAATTTATTATCATCAAACAACTGAGAATGCACGCACTTTTATAGATTTGTTCATATTTGTTTTAACATGTAGAATGCATAAAATGTTGAACTTCCCTATCCAAGCGTAGACATGAGCAAGAAGTTGATGGAGAATGTCCAGCCATGCAATCCAGTAATTGGGTTTCACCGGAGATCACCATTTGTCCTAATATTCCTAAAGTAGAGGATTCCATGCTAGTTGGCCTTTCCTTGGCCCATCTTCTTCTATTCCTGACCTCCACTAGTCATGCCTCTTATCATCCACAAAAGGATGTCACCCTTCCAGAAACTTGGTGTCCTAAAGGGACCTAGTCCGACATTATGAGGTTGGAACATTAAAACATGGTATGGAGTTCTGGATGATGTGCAGGAAATTAACTAGTTTTGTTTAGTTATGTCAAGATTAATGTTCCTGCAAGCTACAGCTTTGATCAAATCAAAATTAGATAGTTCTGAGGATTAGGAGAAAACTCGATGGACAGAGAAATGCATCTTTAAACATCGTGTTGAAGGAAAAGAGACATATTATAAAGAATTTTCTAAACTGAACCTGTGTACGACAATATACTACAGGTTGCCGAGCCACTTCGTTCCCATATTTATATGTAAAAGTTTGGAAAGAAATGTACCTTGAAAGAGCACTACTTGCCACCACCAACCAACGAGCATATTCACGACGAGTACATAAATCACCTGGTTGAGCATCTGGTTCAATAACCTAGAATAGAACAAGATCATTTTTGGATTCCAGCAATTATCTTGGAAAGTATAGATAAAATAAGTATGTATCATATTTTATACTCTATCTCAGTGGCAAATACAACAACATTGTTCTAAAAACCAGGCCTCCATGGCAGTCCACACCATGCTACTTTTGTGGCAGTTGGGAATGGAATACTGGGATAGAATAGCTGGCATTGCAGGTTTTTGCAGCCACCATGGCAGGTTATAACTATTCCAGCATATTAAGTTTTTTAATTTATTAGATGACTTGTATCCACTATTACAATTAAGAACTAATATAAAGGTGCCCACATAGCTCCTCTAAGTTTTTTTAATGTTTCTTTAAGCTACCAAGCAAAGAATGAACATGGGAATGAAAATCATCCTGCAGAGGAGAAAATTGGAGAAAAAGAAGATCTAGCAAACCATGGAGCAATTAAAGTAAAAGTTGGGAAAATTTCTTAAATTAATAATTAATATGGTATAAAACATGTCCTGCCAAGTATCTGACTGCAAGAATTTCCTATAGTCAGGGTTGTAGACGATCTATGATCTTCCTCAATAGACCACACAAACAATTATAACATAACTCCTGAGCATTGAAAAGGTGGAAGTTGATTTACTAAAATAAGGAGGGAGTGGATACAGAAGTTTCGGTGACACTACAATATTTCAGCTCTGACATGAAGTAGGAGAAGGGAATCCATCAGATAACATGATGAATACAACAACAAAAACAACAACCAAGCAACTAGTTGCAACTTCCAACTATACAATCTGAAAAACCGAGCAGTATTACTGGTTGATAGTAGTGATTTAGTTTTATGTAATATAGGCAATTTAGAAAAGGTAAATTAGAAGAATTTCTTGAGACCTGCTTTGACTTTGTGGCCCACAACCCACTAGGCCACAAAAAATCCACAGGTCCCATGTACTCAATGAGCGCATTTTTGACATTGTACAACAAATATAGTCTTGGAAAATTAGAGATTGAGAAACATCAATATTCAAAACCAGTTCTAACTAGAAAATCTTCTAATATTTACAAAGCATGGTTCAGAAAGCTGCATGAAGAGGATTTTTCTAGATGAAATACATGAGGAATGTCATCTGTCTGCAATAGACCGCTAAACTATACAGAAGTACCTTCAGAACTTGCAGTGCTGCCAATGCTTGCGTCTGAGCTTGGTCAACTACAGCAGGAACCAGAACTTTTCCAGGAGGTACCTTTAGATCTGTAGAGAGCAGAGAGGGAGCAGGGATGCCAGCATTGCAAAAAGATCCGTTGGGTGTTATAGTATCTTCATTTTCCTTTAGATCTGAATCTGGCATATTTTGTGTTACAATTTGCCCATTTCCTGACAATTCACAGCCTTCTAGAGGTGAACTGATTGTGTCATCTGGAAGCGCCAATCCCTCATGTAAAACAAAATCTGAGTTGTTAACCAATGTTTTGTCATATAATGAAGGATGAGAACAGCTAGCCTCAGGGGCAAGCTGTTGAACATCGTTCTGCTCAATGTCTTGATACTCTGACACAGGTCCTGAAGAATCAACTATATCATCTACAATAAAACCTGACTCGTGTGTTATTGGATTTGTTGTTAGCTTTTCCACCTGATGCTGGTTTTCAGAACCATTCAGAAGATTCAATGGAATTTCAGCATTTAACATATCATCTGGAGTTAAATCTCCCTTCTGATTATCAGTTATAAGATCTCCTGAACCAGTGGTGGTACCAGAAGACATGTTGCTGTTTGAATCTCTCAAAGGTATATCAGATGAGACGACAACTCCATGTCCAGTGTTTTCAGGTAAGATGGAAGCAGAGACATCAGGTACCACAATGTCACTAAACTCTGGGGTAATTGGCTCATCTTCCTGACTTCCAGTTTCATGAATGACATTAATGTCATCATCAGCAGGTTTAGTGTTTTGTATGATAGAAGGCTCTTCGTGTTGTATACTATCAGATGTGCTCTGAGCAGAAGCTTCATTGATTTTGACAAGAGGAAGGTCAAAACTTTCACCTATCTCATTCTCCAAATGATTGCCAATTGATTTGCTGTCATTGTTTGATGGCAAATCATAACATTCATCTCCAATCTGATCACATTTAAAAGTACTGCCAGAACTAATTAAAACTTCCTGCTCACTTGTTAATGGTTCCATTTGTTGTTTTGCTCCTGCACATATGAAACAATGAAAACATGTCCCAGGCTTGACTAAGCAAGTTGGTGTGATAGCTACTGACTACTGTGGTGCCACACCTCTTTACGTGACCACACACGCTTAAGAAGAAAACTATATTGCCAGGGCTATTTTTCAAGCACCAAATGCCTAACAAAAGTGCCATGGACTTAATAATAGTTGTGAAAGAACTTTGATAAAAATCTTGTTAAGTCCGCTACTAATGACAGTTAAAGCATCATGGTTAATTCAAAACCACTGCATGCAGTGGTAAGGGAAACTTCATACCAGAAGTGCTTCTGCTGCTGAGAGACAAGGCAGCAAATGAAACTCCTGCAACAAAAAAGACTCCAGCTAGTCCTGCTCCGAGAATCCCTGTAAGTGAACTACTACAGAAGTGTCATCACTCATCAGTACTCCAAGACCCTAGAAACCAAAAATCATTTAACCATGCACGTAATGCTGGGTGTTGATTATTTGACTTGGTAAGAAAAAATAGATAGTAGTCACTCTAACACATCAGCGTACATGAATGAACATGTTATTTTTGGTTATTTAAATTTGAAATGAAACATCAAATGTACTTGGCTAATAAAAGCATGTAGATGCAGCATATTGTCTTCTTCTTCTTCTTCTTCTTCTTTTCTTTTCTTTTCATTTCTTCTTCTTCTTCTTTTTTATTTTTTTGTTTTTGTTTTGTTTTTGTTTTTGTGTGGTGCTTTGTGACACTATATATCAAATGTAAGAATTTGAGAATACTATAGCACATACCAAGTAACTACCAAAATCAAAATGGTTCCACAAATTGACAAGGACTTATATATGATACATTTGCAGAGAAGTTCTGCAATTTAACTTCACTAAAACCTGATGTGTACTCAGATTGTAATAAAGAACTTCCATATAACATTCTCATAAATAGTATCCCTTTAAAAGGTGCAAACAAGCTGTAATGCAAGTACTAGCTGTATTAAGAATGATCTAAATTTGTATATATTTGATCAATCTTATGACACCTATGGAGCAGGAATTAAAAAGTTCTGAGCTGAGAAAATCAACAAGTTTATGGAGGCATATGCAAGTAATCCTTTGGAGCTGATTTTAACTTCAACAATATCTTTACAACGGTATTATACTATAGATCTCAAACGCATTTCAAGTGTCTGGTATTCATGTAGTCTAGAACTCTAGATTCATTCTGAATCTAAGATAGATATTCTAAATTCCAAGTCTCCAATGTTTAGGTTCATTCTTCTGTAGCAATGTGGAGTTTCATGAAATTTATACATGATGTATTGGTCAGGTAATTCCTGCTCTGACTTGAGACTAAACAATGTTCTCATCTTGTACCTGTCAAAGCTTTAGCCAAACTTATTGTAGCCAATTTGAAAAGAGGAGCAACTTACGGGGTTGCGTTTATTCAGCGGACCAAATTATATCTATAACGAGTCAAATAATTCTCTAGAATTTTTGGTTGATTTTGTTCAGTATCAACTTATTTTGGATTCTACTACGATTTGCACAGCCATATGGAAACTATACAAAATACATAGCTAAGAATACAGGACTTCTAGCTTATATTCATACCATCAAGTCTCGTATCCATCCATAAACTTCTACATCGTTTTCTCTAAATCAAGAAACGATTTTGTTCTATCCCACGGTATAAAAGGAAATTATTAGCGCACTGTTCAATCAAGAATCGAGCCAAAACTTTAACTCACCTCCATACCTGCTCTTCTTCTCAGAGTCTCCATCACCGCTCTCCGACTCGGACCACCCGGCGAAAGAATCCGGCGACCCATTAGATTTGACCCAAGCCGGCCCTCTGCCTCTATCACTCTTCTCAGATCCCGAGGCGAACGCCAGCCGAATCCGGCGATCGGACGGCCGGAATCGAATCCTGAGGAAGGCGGAGGAGGATTCCCGGCACCTGTAACCGAGATGTAGCTGAAGACAGCTGGGAGACGAGGGGACCGTCGACGACGCCATTCTCGTGACGAGGAATTCTAGGGTTTTCTCCGCGAAGAGGAAGGCAGAGAGGGAGGAAGAAGATAGATAATATGTTTAACGTGGGAAGAAAAGGACGGTTGAAAAAAGAAAAGAAATGAACAGTAGTGGGAGTTTTTACATATCAGCCATCCAAAAGTTCCAAAATATAATTTTTATAGTAGCATGCATATATTGCTCGTAAATATTTATTATCATATTCTATTGTTAAAAGTATCATAAAACTCTTATAAATAATACCACCATCAATTATAAAATATACATTTATTCATACAAAGTATCATATTCTTAGGCTATAGAGCAATAGTTTAGGTATATTTTTACATTATTTAATGGTAGCTGATATGATATAATTGATGAGATACTATATGTTACTTTCTTTGGTTTATTGTTACAAAAACTAGGATAAGGGAACTTATCGCCATGATGGGGTTATTCTTAAACATCATAAGAATATAGGATAGAGATATATATATATATATGAAAATATTATCTGGAAGTTATCTGTTCGTATTAATACTAAAAGAGTACAAAAGGTGGAGGGGGGAATTTTGGAAGTCTTGGAACTCGGGACACTACTTATTCTCGTCTCTTTATCCCTTCTATTATTCTATCCTGTCGATTGAGCAAGAATAGCGAAGGCATGAAAAGGGAGGTATATCTATGGATAAATGTGCACTGTATCTTATCTTAAGATTGGATAAATTAAATATGAAATATAAATAGGATTACATCTAAACCTTCTGAGCTATTGCTTATTCTTATATAAACTTTCTCATTTAATTTTTGTGACGCATTGATATGTTTGATTATGTAAAACCTTCAAATTATCTCTTTGTTAATTTTTCAACTGAAAAATATCATATAATTGTTACATGATTAATCTTAAGTTTTTTAATAATTATTTTACTATTATTTTAGGGAAAAAAGAGAAAAATAAAATAAAATAAAAGTACGATAATTATTTCATGTTTTCTATCAATGCTATTAAGGAATGTGAGATGTGAGAAATTAGATAGTTGAGAGGGGTCTCTCACATAAAATAAATCTTCTTAAAAAGATGGTCTAAAGAATTCACTAAAATTCAAAACCCATATTAGCTTAAAAAGAGAAGGGAAAATATAACGAAAAGGTAAAAAAAAAACAAAAGGGGGTAAACAATTGAGAAACGAGTTTTCAACAGATCTACTGCTCCCAAAATATATTATCTATTTCTAAGATATGATTTGTCTTCTAAGATATATTACTATGTAATCATTGTCTCAGAAAGTAATTTATGTCGTTTTACATTGCTGTTGTGGTAGTTAAAACAGTTTAAACCCAGATCAGTCAAAAAGTCAGAGAAAATATTAGATGAAGGCATCGGTTTGAAAGTTTTGTTCCAGTAAAGTATATTTCGAAACTAACTGATCTATCTACCTTTGTCTATCATTCGGCAAAAAATGACATGAAAACTCTTAACTCCCCACTAAGCACAAATGACCTTCCCCTGGCTTGGCATCCCAGTAGTATTGTCACTTCGAAGAACAAATAATAGAGACGAAAAGCACAACAGTCCAATAATAGAGAGGTCCCATAAAGCTTGGATAAATAACAGCAGCTTATACTTTCTGGTGGATCTTCAGTTAAATAGAAAAGGACTACTCCTGTAGATGGGATGAGTAGTCTCAAGCACTGTAATAATACACAATTAAAGGAGCTCTCATTGGGCACAAAACAGAGCAGATGACTATAAATGATTAAAATGAGAACAGTGGGTGATGAAGCAGGACATATAAGAACACAGATGTAAGCTAAGGGGCAGTTATATGTAACACAATGAGCTGAAAAATGCACAGGCTGGAAGAGTGAAGGGTGACTGGATCCGACAGTCGGAAGATCAAGAACTTAAAGCTTTTCCCAACTTGGAAAGTTATAGTTGCATCAAAGACGGACTGAAAGACTACGGATCCATGAAGGGAAAAGGTGGTCCATAAAATTTAACATCATCTCTGTGAGGCGAAAGCTAAAGGTACAAAAGCTTGGTCATAGACCTCAGAAAATACAAGGATGTTTAGCAGTGTTTGGTGGAGTTCAAAGGATATAATGTTTAAGGTCTTTCATTTCCATACCTTGCTTGCATTGAGAACATACTTCAGATTCATATCACTTACTAGGCTCAGTAGCTTCCGCTAACTCTTCACTCTATCAAGGTGCACAAGGCTTCTTTAGCTGTCACCTGGATCGGATTCAATACTTCAAACTTATAGAGGACAAAAAAGATGCATGACTCTCTCACCACAATTACTTGAGTATGTTGTGCATTAGTGGAAAAGATATGGTTAACCATTTAGCTTCATCTGACATGAATCACACAGTGGGATGACAGGTGATTTATGACAATTTCAAGCTTCATATACATTAGAGTAGTAAATGCTACTGTTGGTTGGGCTGAAATGTGCTCTAACATCAGATTGTCAATATTTGTTTCTAAGTTGATGGCGAGAACTTAGAGATTATCTATCCGCTGATGCCTCACTCTACCTGTAAGAATAACAACCTTAGTGCTTGGTTAAACTAAAATTAAAAATAAAAGATAAAGAAGGATGGAACTAAAACTGTATTGTCTGAGACATACCCATATCAACAATTCAAACTTGTTGAACGATGATACAATCTAACTGTTGCTTGACAAATCTACAAGTCAGGGAGGTTCAGAGTCCATACAAATTGCATTTGCAGCTCAGCTGTCTGATTCACACTAGCAGGAAAGACTGGTATGGAGATGCAAGTCCAAAATTGTCCTCCCGAAATTTGGCTTTTAAACTTGTTGCAGTATGAGTGCCATAGCTTTTTTCCTTTTAATCTCACAGAAAATGAGACTCACAATGCTCACAGTTTGTAAAAGTTATGCAAGCATTTGCCCCTCAGAACTTTCCACAGCCACTCCGCAGTTTACATGTTTTTGATTTGGCTAGTAAATTTTCTTGTGCAGCACAACGAGTAGCAATGTCAGGGGAATAGCAACCTTCACAATTATAGTGCAGACCAAGACTCTGCACTCTTTATAAAATTTGTATGCAGTTAAAGAATATGAGAACCTTTTCTCCAATTCGCAGCAGTATATGGTAACGAAAAGTCCTAATGGTAACAATACAAAGTTGTCCCAGTGACATGGTACTACTGTAATCTGCAAGCTGAGACGATGGATATGTATAGACTGGGAGATCAATTGCCTCTCCTGTGCAATATCTCGATCCATAATTATGTTCCCAATTTTCCATCTTCTGTACAATAGCCTCAGCGTAACAGGGAAAAGAGAAAAAGGAAAGACAACTATACAACTGCAGATCCTGCTATCTCCAGCCATTGCTTCCTTAACGTTTGGAGGTTTTCATATACAATTCAATCCTCAAAACATTAATTGCTGAAACTTTCAGTGCAGAGAACTGCAGGTTATGATGTGATCATTGGATAATATTCTCCCTGATCTGAAAAAGCACTTCTGAAATTCAATAACTTGGTAAGGTGAAAGCCACCTATTAAATGATTAATCAGAGAGTTTAGAAAAGAAACAAAAGAAAATATGAAAAAAAAAAAACTTAAGCAGAGTAAGATGACACCAAAGGTATCAGAATGGAAGCAATCACTCAAGAAGGTTCAAAAAAGAAAATTCCATAATTACTGTGAGCACATTTTTACATTGCAAAGTTGGTGATATATGTAGGTTATTTCAGAAACTCCAAAGAAAAAAAATTCAAGATTTCGTATGTTATAAAAAGAAACAACCAAGATAGGAACACCATATACCTTTTTATACTTCAGCAAATTGCAATGATATTTCATTATCGGAATCAAGGATGGCTGTGCCATAGGCAAGGCCTGCGCCAACTACCAGCTAGCATGGCATAGCACGGCACTTGCCGAAAGAGAGGGAGAGAAAAAGATGAGGGAGATTACTCATCTTTACTCTTCGTTGTTTGTCGTCGTCTGAGCTCGAGGCGCTGCTCGCACCAGAACTACAAGGAAGTCGATGGCGAGCGCTGACAATAAGCTCAACAATGAGTGGCAAATGGCAAAGACGAGCAACAACGTCAAACAGATTGCTGCTAAGAGGGGTGTCGTGCGGCACCCCTCGTGTCACGTGTTGGTATACCGCCAACACAATAAGTGCCAACTGGCACGACTATTGTTGGTCAGAATATTGGAAAAGGAACCAGCTTAAAAGAAAAAAAAAAGTTTATAATGAAATAACGAACAACATTTGTAGTAGACTCAATAAGTTGGGGAAAAGAGTGTTACCAAACCACTAATGCATCACTTATGCAGAATAAAGGCTATGATTGAAAGTCCAAAAACAGTTAATTTCAATTATTTAAGCAAAACAATGATAAAGACAATTAACAAAGCTCAGCAAGGAAGGAAAAAGGAGACAGAAAAGAAGCTAACTTACCAATATGAACTTGATGACAAAGACAATCTTCCATCCACAGCTTCATTGCTCAAGTTATTCCATGGATATTTTTGGCACAGTAAAACAGTCTGGTTTCTGAGCATCTAAAGATGAATGATACCGGATAGGACAGAGAAAATAATCCATGAAGGTAAAAAACAAGCCTTCCCTGGCTGCCAAACTCTTGCAAAATTAAGTACTATGTTTCCGTCCACGTGTTGGAGAATTAGGATTAGTGTCGAGTGATTGGTTCAGCATGTGATCTCTCAAGACTTGATGGGAGGCACGATCAGAAAGTGGCTGTCTATCAGAAGAATTCCAAACACGTCCGTATCCTATCATCCCATATTGAGGACACAAAATCTCAGCCTCAGAGGTCATCTTCTCCCAAAGGACAGGCGAGCCTTGTTGCAGACCTAGGAAAAGGTCAAGCGTTGGATCTCGAAATGTAATGCCACTAGGATAGAGATCATTTTGCAATCTTGATGAACTTGTGACACCCTCTTTATGGTGAGCTGAATGAATTAGATGATTGAATGGAATAGCACCATTACCACCTGTTGGAGGCGTGGAAGCAGCTGAGGTAGTTCTAGGGCTTGATATGGGAGAAGGAGACATCCTTCCATTAGCATGTTGTGGAGACCTCGATTTCTGCAGAGGACTTTGAGTTGGAGAGACTGGACAGGATAAATTATGTATGTGGACTTCGCTGCAGATTTATAGAAGTGGAGTCAGATTTTATATGTTAGGCTTTTGTCCAAAATAAGATGACCACATTAAGAGAATGCTGCAGTGCCAGTTAAAAAATCCTACACAAGGACAATGGGTAAAGTGAAAAACTTGAAGCTGGCAACAGTATTACATACACTATAATGACTAATCAAAGCTACAGAATATACTATTAGCTGGAATCGACAGTTTCAGGCTGAAGAGTGAACTAAACTAAGGACTAAATGTTCAGGAAACAAGTTGACACCATCATTTCTCTTTAAAGTGATTTGTCAATAGATGAGTTATCTGATTCGGAGTATTCGAATCAAAAAGTCTTGAGGAGACAAATGGAGGATGCACACACACACACACACAATATTTTTTTATCTGTATGTGTGTGTGTGTGTGTGTGTGTGTGTGTGGCACGTGCCATGCCGAGACCCAGCCCAGCGTGCCCCAGGCACACTGACATGCCTCTAATAGATTTGTTTGAGATTTTATACATATTTTTTATTTTAATTTATATATTCAAACATATATTAGAGTCTTTTATCTCTAGATAATATTTTAAATGACCAACTTTGTTAAAGTTATAGAAATAATCAAGTAGATATATAATTCGACACATACTAATTGAACACATTCATTAATTGACAATGGCTCAGTAAATTGTAGAAAAATAATATTATCAAATAATTCTACTTATGTTGAAATCTCAATATTGAAAATTTTGGTTTCAAATCAATTTATATGGAGTTAATATTACATATTCCTACACTAATATTGACCCAATTTAAAAGAATTTGATACATTAATTTTGATTTATTTTTAAACTTGGGGCAAATAATTTTTTCCTTTGATTCCTATATTGTAGAGAGTATTTTTCATAGATCAAGCATGAAAATGCTAGATCTATAATTCTATATAGGATGACTCTCACAAATAGTTGTTCTAACAAAATTAAGCTAGATCCATAATTTTCAGTCTCTTTATAATGTAATGGGTTTCAGGTGGCATATAGTGGGTGTTGTTCGATACTATACCCATATCAGATGATATGAGTTTGGCATGGACTGAAACGAAGGTATGCCGGTCGACATGGCTCAACAAGCCTGGCACGGCACAACCCGTGCCAGGCACCGGTAGCCCATCAACACGACAATCTTTAGTCAACAATACACATGCATAGATAGACACAATCTCAGACTAAGACACATGCAAATTTAAACACACAAATGCACAACATATAGATGTACATAAATAAACATATGCATCTGCATATAATATAAATATAATCCTATATTTGCAAGAAAATTGGCAGCAAAATTGATTAACTACTTGCTATAAGCCTAGAACTTCTCAACAAAAGAAAAATATTGAGATTGGGGAACTTTCTGTAGGTAATTGTGTAACTCTCCTACACAGTTATTTGTTTCCACATCACCATTAAGACAAAAGCAGATATTTCCCAAAGGCCTCATCAAGAATAAAAATAAATGCCAATTAACTGCAATGATCCTAATACTACCAATTGAGTAGATTGGCCTATCAAAAGAAGCTTTTATAAGTTGACGTGGCAAGGACTACTCTTTTCTAAAGTTCCTAGCAAAGCTAACCATTATTAAAGTGGATAAGAGCAATTGACTTTCGAGGAAGTTTCAAGTGAGCTTCAACAACAGCAAATGCAGATAAGCATTCTGATTCTACCACAACATCCACAACATAGTTTTTGGCATTTCCATGTCTAATAGATTCCATGCGCAATTTGGAGAAGCAACTACTATCATGCAAAAATTTATGTAATCTGTGCTTGCCCAGCCGATAACTTCTCACGTTCTATGAAAATTGCAAAATAAAACAAGTAGAAATGAGAAAATGCTAGATAATTTACCTGGGCAGTGCTACCAATTTTGCACCTCTCCTCTGTTGAATTGTCAGTCCTTCCATTCCCAAGGAAGAAATATTTCTTGAACGACCAGCACCCTGGAATATCGTGAGAGTAGTGCATAAAATGCCACAATAATTCAAAAGAAAAGCAAATAACTTACATTCTACACAAACCTAAACAGAGGAAAAATAATTAGCCAGGGAATATTGTTGATAAGAATATAAAAGAGATTTTTCAGAGCAAAGTCGGAAGAAAAAAAAAAAGAATACTGATAGTACTTGTATTAGCAAAAGAGACAATATCAATAATGTGCATAAATCTCAAATAAGATGAGCTGACCACATCAAACAAGAACAGTAGGAAGATATAGAGGGGTTAATTCAAAGGATGTATGTGAGGGAAACAAAATCTATTTAGGAAAATTAGTGAAGCTAAAATTAGTGAGGCATATTATATACTATAGACCAAAAAAAGGACAAAATTGTATGAAAAGTTGCTAAAAGAAACAAAAGAGGAGGCTCATAGGCAATGCTACGTCACTAAGAATGTGGATCAAAGAGTTTTAGTAAAAAGACAAGACATTAAGGAATGGTGACTTTTGACAAACTATACAATAAAAAATGTTGTATAGATCAGAGGTCTTGCCATGAAAACACCATTTCTCAAAATATACTCTTCTTAATGCATATCCTCTAGTGCATGCATGCGTTACTATTCTTCCTGATAATTGTGTCAATCAGAATTCAGAAGCAATAAGTACATTCCAAAAGATGCTTGTATATATCAAAACATTATGAACATTTAGTTTGTGATCACTAGCACAAGTAAGATGGCCCATCTTGCTGTTACATGCACCCTTCTACGAACTGCTACCTTATAAATTCTATCACATTATTAGTCATATACCCATGCGTAAAAAGGGAAAAATACGACTAAAATTGTCAAGCTTACAGCTTGAAAATCTAGAAATTCCAAATTAAAGAGCAAGAAGCAGAAAATCTTCATTACTTCGTTAAAGACAAACAAGTAATGCATGCAAATCATCTTCATGTCAGACAAACAATAATGCATGCAAATCATCTTCATGTCCTAAAAGAAATAGATGGTCAATAGCTCATCACAAACTAAATTGGTCTACTATGATCATTCACTTGTAGTAATAAAAAATATTTTTTAAGCATGTTGGAATTTAAGCTCAGATATCAGTAGCAAAATGAAAACTACCTTGGAATATGTTAGTTCAATCTTTCATGCCATTCAAAATAAGTAGGGTTTACATCCACCCACCGAATGAGAAGTGGCAGCCACAAAGAAGAATTATGTCCATTAAACTTGCATAATACAATCAGTAGATATGCAACTAATAGCAGATAAAGAGCCACATTCAATACTTTAAGTAGGATGAAACAAGATTAACAATCAAACAGATAATAAATATAAAGATATAATTACCTTAGAAATCACTCCACGTGTCCGACCATCAGAAGTTTCTGAAGGATCAGAAAAAACAATGGATCTTTCTAGCGAGGTTCCATTTTTGACAAATGGATGCTGCAAGAGATCAGCTGCAGTAGGACGTCTAGATGGTTCACGCTGCAGGCACTGTCTTACAAAATCTTTGCCCTTCTCTGAGAGATGATCTGGGATTGCTGGAAGCTCCTTGCTATTTCCAATCTTGAACATAGCTGCAATCTGTAGAACAGACATAGTCAACGAGATAAGCAGGATATGCAGAGGAAAATAAAGTAAACTTTTCAACAAATGATGGATCTAGCTAGATTCCTATGTTTCAACAAGTTTAAACTTTTCAAATAATATTAATAAAGAAAAATCATGAGCTCCAAGATTGTAGGTACCAACCCCTTCATACTGACTCCATGGTGGTTTTGAAGTGGCCATCTCCAGAACAGTGCATCCTAAGCTCCATATATCGACAGCAAGGTTACAGCCATTTGTGTTTTTTATAACCTGCAAATGTACTTGTTATGGAATTAAAAAGGAAGGATGTGATTTACAAAACAAAAGAAGTAAAGAAGTTAAGCATCCAAAGAGGTAGCTAGCAAGGATCTAAAACAAGATTACCTCAGGCGCCATCCAGTATGGGCTTCCTTTGGATGATAAGGGACATGATTGTCCAGTAATCTGAAACAATGTGCCAAATTAAGTGCAACATCTAAGTACAAACAATTTAAAGGTTCTTTCAATAAGGAACATAATTTTCAGAACAAAAGAGAGAGAGATATCATAATAGTAGAGAGATCATAACAAACAAAAACAGTTTGCAAAACTACTACAATCAAATATTTGATCCCCTCCTCCTGAAATGAATCATCTTATCCTCAAACTGCTATATATTGTGAGAAAATTTAGCTCTTGCCCATCTTCAACGCAAACTTGATCATCTGGCTATAATATGGGAATATCATACGTATTTTTTCCATCACTGTTTTATCCTGCAACTTTTTCCAAAAAATGGCATAACCTCTATGTATGCAATCTTCTTGTTTTCACTTTGAAGTCAAAATTCTCCTGCTACATTCAGTGAATCACTGACAAACATGCTGCAAGCTACACATTGCAGAACTCCCTCACTTCCTTCTTTACCCTTATTCTTCAATCTGTCTAAAATGAAAGTCTCATCAAGTTACATACACCTTCCATCCATTCGCATATGTGTGTTGCATTTGACACTTCAAAAACAAGTTTCAGATATATGACAGAATACACATTTCTCATCCCCCACCTACGTCCTCTTAGCAAATTGTCTAATTTACAAGCAAACCAGGTAAAAGCTCTTACTTTCAGTAGTAGTTCAGTTTCCATATCAGAGGATGTGATACTAAATCCTCCCCCTATTATTAAAAGATCTGTTAAATGATTTAACATTGTGGTCTCATTATTATTCAACATTTATTTGACTTTAACCTTCAACTGCTGTCTTCTCATCTCAAATATTCTCTGTTCCTCCTCTAACAACTAAGAGTCAAAATTCCTTCAATGCTTTAATTTCCTCATGTCTCAGCCACTCAAGCATTTTCATTCCTAGCCACTGCATGCAACCTACGAATACAGCACATAGATTGCAGTATCCCATCTATTTGAATGTATAAACCATGCCAGGTTTTATCCTCTCTTTTTAAAGTCTTCAAGAGCTAGTGGTGCTTTGTTCCTCTCCTGCTCAAGGATCCACCATTTAGCTCGTAGTCAGTTGCAATCTGTACATATGAGATAGAGTAGCCGAGCAGGTTCTAACTTCTAAGATCTATATTGTTATTAAGATAGAAGCCAATGGGCATGGGCAGGATATTCCAAAGAGCCCATTAACATATATTTATCAAGATATGTTGAAACAAAATCATGGGACTCAAACATATATTGGCATGAGAAACTCATTAATCTGCACATACATAAGAGCAGCATATGAATTTGAGTAGAATGTATTTACTTAAAAGTACCAGAAAAGACTAGTGAGCATATGAAGCTTACATGTTTTGCCATCCCAAAATCTGCCAGCTTAACACGACCATTTGGGTCTACAAGTATGTTTGCACCCTTAATATCCCTGCAAACTCAGAAAAATGCAATAATTAGAGGCAGACAACTTCCTAGGTAGCAAAACATTGCATGACTACAGGAAAACAAATGTAAATGATAGTGAGAATTTACAGAGTACCTATGGACAGTATTTTTGGCATGCAAATAAGCTAAGCCAGAAAGAATTTGCTGGGTATAGCTACGAATTGCTGGTTCCCCGAATTGTCCATACTCTTGGAGCAGTTTATGGATGGAACCACCAGAAACATACTCCAAGTATATATAAAGCCTATCATCTATCTGTCAGGAAAGTAATAATGTGATATCAAAACACCATAAGAACAAATAGAATATAACTACTCGATCTTTTCTGAAGTGAAAAGTTGATCATTATTTCACTCAAACCACAATATACTTATATATTTACATTTTTCTGTTCTTCCAAAGCATATTTAGTCAAATTTCTTACTTGAAAATCAACGACTTAACTACCACAGGAATGTTCCTGGCAAAATGATGTAATAAAGTATGGCTCTGATACCAAGATAGATCAACGGTTGTCAAGGGTTTTCCAAAGGCAATATCAAGGGATAGTCAAATAAGCAAATGAATAAAGGATTTACAGTTTGAGTTCATATCTAAACAAGGGCTGAAACTTTACAGTTTAATCAGACTTGTTCTATGTAGCTGGCAAGCAGTAGGATTCGTTGCTACTTATCATTTTTGAAGGAAATAAATTCAAAGTTAGTCAGTTATAGGACTAAATTGCTCCAGAACACAGGACTTGCAGTAGAACAGATTTTGCCAGACAAAATAGAATCATAACTCATAAAGCGGTGATTTTACTTGCTGAAATCTGATTTATCATCAAGGACGGTAGCAAAGGGGAATCACACAGATAAAAGAGCAGAGGAAAAGGGTTCTGGATAGCTGGAGTCACTCTGGAGGTGACTCACACTTGGCATGGTTTAATGACAAGAATAACTTTCTTTATCATAAGAATACCAGTAGCCAAATGAAACAAGGTTTACAAGCCTTTGTCCCAACTCTCTGGAATCATCTTATCTCCATTTGTTCCTTTTAAGGACCAAATATGCTCTAGCAATGCAAATGAATTGAACTTGGAAGTTGGAAC
Source organism: Typha angustifolia (assembly GCF_048772165.1). NCBI lineage: Eukaryota > Viridiplantae > Streptophyta > Magnoliopsida > Poales > Typhaceae > Typha > Typha angustifolia. The sequence goes on along the minus strand of NC_133246.1, from coordinate 3,195,665 downwards.
CATGTAAAAGCAACAACTATAAACACAGAAAAACCGATGAGATAACCAATGGTAATAAGTAGCAACAATCTTGTTGGAGACAAGAACTAATACCATATCGGATCCATAATACTGTACTATATTAGGATGCCGCAAGCAGCTCAAAAGAGATATCTCCTGTCAAAAGAACCCAACTATTACCAAGGAGTTACCTAACCAAAGAAGAAAACAATTAAATGATGTTATATTTTCAGCTGTACGAAAAAAACTTACCTGCTCCAGTTGCTTTGCACTTTCTTTTGATTTAGCATCATCCGAGAAGAGGGTAACCTCCTTCATCGCACACATTTCACCACTCTCACTAGTTTAAATAAGAAAAAAGCAAAGCAAGAAATATATGATATTGAGGAACATAAGTTTCCATTGTAATTGGGAGAAGACGATAAAATCGCAAAAAAAGCTTTTAGAAAGTAAATATGACAAGATTAATTTATTCTAAATCATTAAAAGCTGATTTATAGCATATAAGCATTACCTGCTTGTGTTGTGAGGTAGATTTGTTGCACACCAATTACTGTTGTTGTTAAGGCCATGTTAGTCCTTATAGATTATCGATTCAACTTTCAAGCTATTATGGCCACATGTTTCTATCAAAAGTCTTCAGATGCCCTATGACAGTGGTCCCCTAATAGATCAATAGCGCCATGCCATTAAATCTAATGAACTAACTGACTAGGAATCACACAACTTTACATTTTTAGACTAAGACAGGAGAGTGCCAGTAGTTTGTGCAGGACAGACATTTGGTTTCTACATAGGGGAATTAAATTTTGGGTATTGTTTATTATTTTTTACCTTTTTTGAGGAAAGAGGAATAACATTTTCTCTAAGATTCAAAACTTTTCCCTGAAGCTATTCAAATTTGACTTATTCCTATTATGTTCCCTTGTTTGCATGTTTTTCGACTTCTTATAACCAGTGATTAAGAGAGTATTTCATTAATATACTCAGTGCAGAACTCATATCTTCTTGTGTTAACCACCAGCATAATGCATGTGTTATGACAGGGAAACTTAACAGTAGTTTTAAAAGATATAGAAACCAATGAATGAAAAAAAATATATCAAAACTCCCTAGGAGGCATGAGGCAAGCATACCTATCGAAGCCAACATAAACATGGCCAAATGTACCTCGACCAATCAACTTCCCCTTCTTCCAACGTGATCCAGGGCCTGCGGTATTATCTGCTTTGCCAGGACTACGAGGCATAGATAGAGGGCCATTTGATGCTGAGTTATTAGGAGGGAAAGGACTCTTAGTAATCCTTATTGGCGGAAGCATCAGTTGATGGGTGTGCTTCTTCCCCTCATCACAGCGACTTGTTGGTGATTCAGGTGCCGTCCCTCCAGCCCGTGGATGCAGTGGAGAGACAGTTCCACTGTGTATCCTAGAGCTAGGGCCAGGGCTTGTCATTCTTGGGCTAGGTATGGGAGAACACTCTGCGCTACCCCTGCTGGTTTGCCAGAATAACTGGCTCAGCATATCTCCTCCCACTGAATTATGCCCAGACGTCTGACCTGAACCTGGACTAGAGCACTGACCAGATCCTAGGAAAGTTACATCTGCATAAGGCTTCACTGCCCAAAAAGCTGACATTTGAATTTGATCGAGGATTCTTTTAGGACTTCTAGAAGGACTCGAAATTGAACTATCTGGGGCACTTCCAAGGGAAGCCTGCTGAGGATTTTGTATGTTGGACCTCTGATTGTCAAAAAGCCCCTTCTTGGGTGATGTGGAGACCTTTTGGTTACTAAGAAAAGTATTAGTGGGCTTCACTGTCTCTCTCAAGTTCTTTTGAGTTACGGCAACAAACTGATCTTTGCGCACAACACTTCAAATTGGGACAATGAAATAATGTAAGGTACAACATTATAGTGAAATAGCAAGCACAAAATGACCAGCAACACGTCATTTAGATTTTCATCAAGCTATACAGAATTTACCTGGAACGGTTGTTAGTAATAGTTTTATCTCTATGTCCATTTTCGATATCATTGCCTATAGGGCTCTGAAGCTGAGAATCTGCTGGATCATCACTATCGAAGGAACAATTGCTAGAAACTGAAGCAATAGCCAAGTTTCCATCAACATCCATTGTAGTTGGTCTTTTCGTAACGTGACTAGGAGTAGAAAGTGGCAAAAGCAGTTGTGGTGGCTTTCCCCGCTTTTCCAATTTGGGCTTTGACGTACTGACTTCAGATGATGTGCGTGTTATACGTGGATGCAGCCCAGGAAGAGGAAGTGGCTGGGAAAGTGGCCTATCGGCAAAACTTTGACAGCGAGAAACTTGATTAGTGGGTGATGTTGAACGTGATTCTGCTCTAGATAAGGATCCTTTCTCTGATCTTGCCTCCCTGTTGCGTCTTCCAACCGCCCCAGATTTCGTGTTTTCTTTCTGTGGAATTGGACTAATAAATCGATGCAATGTGTCGATGAAATTTTCCTTAGTTTTCTTCTTTGCATCTTTAGAGGACAATTTCCCCCACAATGATGGCATCTTAAAAGCCAAAAGTACTTTTAGCCCAAGTTACAATTTACCAAGGAGTTACTTAAACTATCAAAACTCATAAGTTAGCATGAGAGCAATCCAGGGGTTTGCCTGAGGTAACAGTCTGTTTGTTGTGTAATGAATCCACAAGAAAAAGGACTTCAAATATGGGAAGCCCTCCAAACAATAAATGAGTCATCATCTAATTTCCTCACTTCTCACATTCCACCTACTCTCTTTTTTGACCTGAAACAAAAGGCAATTACAATACCATTAATAGACAAGCAACAATATGACTAGACAGTTCATAAGCATAGAAGAGTGAATTCTTACACCTATACTATATGGAAGTAATAACTGGTTGTGAGTAAAAGCAAGAAAAGCATCATTCAAGAAATTCTTCTCAAGTTCAAACCACCCATGCCTGCCAATCTCAAACTTCCTTTTTACAGGTAAAGACAAGACATATATTGTAGGGATCAATTGTAGCGCCATTCCAGGGCAGGTAGATTATTTTTCAGAGGTATTCAAATCTGTAATGCCTAAGAAATGATTCTTCCCCTCACCGCACCACAGCATGTACTATATAGAGAAGCCATCATCAAAAACCACCACTCAAACTTGTTATGTAGCATTTCCTTGAAGAAAATTTAAGCCAAATGAATGAACTTTTCGCTTCATTAGGCACTTCATTCATCACTCACGATAGTTCTACATTAAATCTACCCAGACAGATGAACGTCAAATTATGTAAATAGAGTTCTACCAAATATCCCTATAAATGAGTACATAAGCAAGTGAAACGGATCAGAGCCCTCTCAAGATTGCAGATCTGGACAAACTCAAAACAAAGAAAAGACCGAAAAAAATCCATAAATTTCCCAATAAATGTTGCTTAACTCAATTAGATAATCACGAGCTCACCTCTAGAAACAAATGGCTCACTAATTTTTCCCGTAATCCTTCGATTTCCTCTCAATCGTTGAATCAGCTCTTCCGACAACTAGATTGAGAGCTCCGAAGGTCCAGCTCGCGACAGGAGTGAGAAATGGAGAGGTACGAGGCTAGCCTAAGACACTACAAAGAACCGAGAAAGCGAAGGCGAAGACCGAGTCTTCGAGCTCAAAGAATTCGAAAGCGAGAGGCCTCGAGAGGGAGACTAGAGGAGACGAAAGAGAGGCGAAAAGGAGAAGGAAAAAAAGAAAGGGTTTGAATAAAGAAGCCCGAGAGTAGAGTAGAGTTAGAGTAGAGTAGAGTAGAGTTAGAGTAGAGTAGAGAGACTTTTACTTCTCTAGAAACGAAATCACCCTTAAGATAATTATAAAAAAAATAAACGTAATAATTAGTATAAATAAATAAATAAATAAAATGTACTTTTTCCTCCGAGTCGCTCTTTTATAATGCTATTACTTGGCAGAGACAACCAATAGTTGTAAGAATAACGTCATTAGTGCTTAATCATCGAGCTTAGCTGTTATTTAACTTTAAAGAGTTTTTCTATTCAACCTTTGAGTTTGAATAGAATGTAACTCAGACTGATGTTAGACAACGTGCAAGTGAATAATCTGATGAGTTTTGACCAAACTAAAAATATATTTATTAAACTAAAATTACTACATTTTTTTTCATTAGATCAGCACCACCTGAAAAATTACTGTCACGGATTCTTAATAAATTTATTACTTTTACCATTATATTAAAATATATATATATATATATAATTTTCTATATCGCTTAAAATACTAGTTAAATTTATTGCAGAACAGTCCCTCGTGTACTAGTTTGGTAAAATACTTTTCCAGCGGTAGTTTGATCAAAAACTCATAATTTGTATCAAGAACTAGCCCCATATTATCCAAGCCACTTAGATGGAGTACCAGTTAATATAAAGCAAACCTTTAGTACCAGAGAAAACGATAGAATCAACTCGTGTACTCTGGACGAAAATCAAAGCTTTATTTTGTATCATCTTGAACTTCTGACTAAATAAGGATTACGATAAATAATTCAGACAACCTCTGGACATCCATTTATGATAAATAGCAGCATGGAGGCAGATTATTACAACCACTTACAGGACAAGTCTCTCCCCTCCGGACAACATTCTTTTGGGTCTCATTATGTGATAATTAAAATCCTCAGTAGTTTACAGCACAGGGAATTGCTACATCTCACGAAATAAACAATAGTTAATAAACTTACAAAGAACTTCTACAAACATTTGGCCTTAACATATGATAAATAACATATATAGCAACTGGTGATAGATTCTCGATAAGAATCGGAAGAGGTGAAATCAGAATAGAGGCAAACATGAAGGAAAGCGCACATGCATCCACTGCCTCTCATAAGATGCCACATGCCTCCATCCAATCTCATCCAACAATTGGATCTTTAGATCATAGAGCTTCTTCTTCGGTGGCTCTGACTCATCTTGAATCATATTATTTAGCATCTGCAGCGAATAACATAAATGTCATTAATCTAGTTACATTATAAAAACTTCAGGCTAGCTAATTATGCCTGCAGCCACACTTGGGAGGGATCGAACTTATTTGACATCTTGTTCTAGTTATAAACATTTTTGTATTTTTCAGCTAACAGAGAAGTATCCTAACTATGAAATGGTGGTGAACATGGGAAAAAAAATTGATATAGAAGTGTAAAACATTTCCTGAGCAAATGTTTAGATGCAATCTACATCGAATGCCTAATTCCCTAATACCGGTAGTCACTGAGTTGCATATCTCTTCCGCTCCTTACTTAAGGATCACAACCACATCTCTTGATCTATATGTGGATACATAAATCACTTTGGAACAAAATGCAGAACTTCCTTTGCTCAGACAAGTGATTATGAAGTGAAAAAGAAAGACCATAATATAGCAGCACTGTATAATTAGCAAGAGAAAATCGTTTCAGATAACAATATCAAGGATTTCAAGTACATGACTATCAGTTGTGCATTTAGTATACATGACTTGCCAAAATCTTCATCTAGATAAAATCCAATAAATACTGAATAAAAAGAAAATTGTACGCTGACAGGATAATTAGAATTTACCTTCAATGCTGTTCCAAGTCTTCCACAACGTTCCTCATGTATCACCAAAAGCATGCAGTACTTAGGGGATTTAATGTCCACCCATTTCTTTAATTCTGTATAATTCTCTTCAAAAGCATCTGTTTCATCACTAGACATGCTAATAGATTCAGCTCCATCTAAATCTTTAGTGACTGCAATAAAGGATTTCTCCACTGGCTGATCCACCTGCTATATATAAGAAGACTACCCGTGAGTTCCTAGATCCACACTAGGAAAAACCACTCTCAGTAGCTATAACCCAACATTTATCTTATTGGAGCCACTTGGGAATCAATTAATTACTTGCATGAAAACTCTCACATGAATGAGCGACTAAACAAAGACTAGACTCTTTGAGCATTCTTCATTGCCTACAGTCAATTTCACATACAGAAGTTTTAGAATGCACATATTTAACCTGCAATTGTCATGGAGAATGAGGACCTAATGAAAGATGCACCAATAGAATAGTTAATAAAATAGAACATTGATTGCCTCTATGTTCTCGTTAACACCATCAAATGAGACAGTGTTTTTTGGGAAATGGACCTTTGTGATTTTGGAATAAATCAATGATTGCTAAATTCTTTTTCCTCTTTCTGATTTACCACCAAAATTTACATTTTCTTTATACCATTTCTAAATATAAGCTACTAAAACATCTAAATTGGAAGAATCAAAAGATGAGCCTTATTTTAGGGTGACAACAAAAATGAAAAGTTTGGTAATTTTTCCACAAGGCCTTCTTGACTTAGGTTCTGACAATTATGAGATTTTCAAGCTCTTCTCAAAAAGATAATATAGTATAGATCAACAGAGGTCTTGTGCTTGAAATATGAGCTCGTTTATACATCCATAGTTTGGATCTTTCTCCAAATGAAAATTTTCTCTAAGTATGAGCTCGTTTATACATAAAATGAATTAATCAACTTAGATGATTGTAAAAGACAAAACCAAATTACAGGTTGTTTGCTTGTTTATAGGGATCCAGTTAGAAGCATTACATGGACTAAAATAATTGCTCTGTGCAGCAGATGGAGTACATTAAAAGCAGAGAGGGAAGAAGCAGATGGTTTGATTTTTCACAAAGAACAGCCACCAGCACATCAGATAAGATAGTTTACTAGAATACAGACTTTTGATAAGGAAACATGTAGCTTCCATATTAGTGTGACTAAGAGTGCAACAAGGTTAATTAGTAAAACAGAAAGTACACATTTATATAAGTAGACTTGAATGGATTTGATGATAAGTCAATTTACCTTGCAAGATTCAAGGTCTGCAAGTGCCAGCCCCTTTTGATACAAAGCTTCAGCCAATTGGTTGCGGGTTTCTTCCATTTTCTTCTTTATTTTCTAGGGAAAAAGTCATTTAAAAATTCCAACAGATCAATTTAAACAGCAAAAGTTTTCTTGATGAGTAATAAAAATGAAGTGTATGAATTGCTCTAATCAAATGACTAAATTTCATACATGTATAACTAAAAGATAACAGTGATGACCTAAAATAATAAATATTATCAATGCAAATGAATGAACAATATAAATTTATCAAAATTCAATGAGTTTTTTTTTTACCAAACAAGCCCTCCCAAACTTGTTTTATGTGCCTAGTAGACTGCAAAACTTAAATATAAAGTTATGTGTGTTTTGTCACGTTTAGTAAATCCACTTATTGGGACAGTGACTTCCAAATATAAAATTCGGTCAACGATTTATATAAAAATTTAAATAATAAAAATTGCCAATCTTAAAGAAGAAATTTTCATAAGTCGTTTTTCAGTTCAACAATTTATATTTGGAAAGCACAGAACCAAAAGACGACATATGAGAAAATTACTCCCCTAAGACTTAGTAATTTTTTACCGATTTTCAATTTTTTAAATAAATCATTGATTAGGAAAGCGATTTATATTTGAAAGTCGTCGTCTTAGTCAACAGTTTTGCTGATGGGGCAAAACATACACATAAAAAAAATAAGCAGTAGACTTAAAATAGTCAAAAACTCCAAGATTCACCTCCAATTCTTCATCATCGGGATCTGACTTTAGAGATAAGTATTTTGCCAACTCTTCTTTGTCAATACTATCTATGACCTCATTAGCTGCAGCAATTATCTGAGAAAAGAAACCATGTAAAAATGTGTTAACTACATGAGTACACTACACAACAACAGAAAATGAGAAGATTACATAATTCATAAGTTTTGAAAATTGAAATGAAGACCACTGAGCTAGTAAACTGGAACAAATAAAAAGTTGCTTTCATATTGTTTCTTTAGGCCTCATCAGATAAATAAAAAACTGGTCAATACTTGAGTGAACAACTACATTATGGTACTAAATGAAGTACTGTACATAACAACATATATATTCTTGGTCATCCACTGACAAAATTGAGTATAAGCAATATTTGATAAGTTAGAATATAAGGAGACCTTCAGACACATAACAAGGCATTAGCCTCAAAAGCATAAGGGTTAAACTAGTGGATTTTCTTGAATCATTACTTCAAATAATATATATATACAAGGACAGTCGTGCCGACCCATGCCGGTTGATATATTTTCTTTTAAACTTTAAAAAATAACTTGGGGTGTAAAAGAGCCCGTTTGGTTGCAGAATAAGGAAAATTGGAAACGAAATAAAATGAGGACTTATTCCAGAATAAAGAAAAATTTTATTCTAATTTCAATTTGGTGTTTGGTTGCAAAAAGAGGGATATAGGGTAAGGTGTTTGGTCAAAAAATAACTTAACTTAATTCATCATAATTTACACAATATAAATATCATCACAAATATTATCAAAAATGGAATCCCATCTCAAAACATTTTTCACTACAAACAGATTATAATATATTCCCGAATATATTATAGTCACATTGTATTGTTCAATCGAATCTAAACCACAATATATCAGCATATTCTACTAAGAGGGCAATTGGGTCATTTGGGGTGTAGAATAATTGGGTGAGTTATTCTAAGAATTTTATCCAAACCAAAACATGGAATAGAGATATCCGGAATAAGGAAGTTTATTATATTTTCCTATTCCACATCCTTATCTTGTGTTTGACATGTTTATTTCATAATAAAGGGGGTTTATTTCCAAATAGGGGGCTCATTTCATCTTAACCAAATAGGCCCCAAATGATAGATCTCACTTAGATTTATTATTTGTAGGGATCATTCTAATTTCTACATAGATCTAACACAAAATGCTAAATCTTTTAAGAAAAGCTCTTTAAAATGTAGGAACCAAAGGGAACATGTTAAATTAACCACAGTCAACTAAGTGTTGGTTTTAATTTATTATCAATTATTCAGTCATAATATGTATTGAATTGTGTTTCTACTTGACTATTGTTATATCTTTAATAAAATAGGTCGTTTATAATATTATCTAAGGATAAAAGACTAATGCAGGTTTTTATACGTACATTCAAACCAAAAATATGTATAAATACCATAAGAAATATATTAGAAGCATGCTAACGGCATGCCAATGCATACCACTTGGATTTAGGGGCATGCGGACTGCGTATCGATATGACACGTGAGTTTTGGCATGGCAATCCTTGTATATATATATATATAATTGCCGATAGAAGGTACATATTATACCAATTTAAAATTTTGGAAAAGGCCATGGAAAGACAGAAATCAAGTCTGTTTCTTCTCACATCTTTACAAGTTTGGCCAAAGTCAACTAATGACTACTAAAACCCAGGAGATCCTTCAGAACACTCCTTCCACTTAGCAAGGGATTGGAGGCCCTAATGTTTGTGAAAATCTGGCAAGAACACAATATAAGTATATGATCCCATTAGGATTATTCCTTCCTCAGCCACAATATGGAGGAAATGGGAGACCTTATGTAAAGACATTCGTTTATCCTCTCTTTCTCAGAGGCTTGTAATTTCTAATCTTCTATATATCTATCTCTCTTCTCGATATCGTAAGTTTCCTCTCTTAATAAATCATAACTAGGGGAAATCAAAAAAGAATCCAAGTTTTCAATCTACAAAAATTTATGCAAGGCTAAAAGAACTCTGTCCATGCCATCTATCATTTTATACAAGAGTTGATGCCCAAAGCCCCAAAGACTATCTCACATGCATGGCTTAGTATAATCTTCACAGGTAAGGTGAACATTTGTCACAAAATCTTAAGATGTTAACAAGAAGAACATTTATGTGATAGACATGGGCCACCTTGTACAGACGCACAAATGCTTCAACACATTTTCAGGTTAAATTTGACGCAAGCATCAAATAAGTTATCCTTAATATTCGACATCAGAAACATTTGGTACATTGATTTCAGAAAGAGAAAGATTTCACACCGACATTTATGATTATTTATTATTAGATCACCCTCTATCCAACACACCATATAAACTACCTAAGTAACTAAATAGGCATAAGGATCACAATAATCTCATGAAATTCACCAGATGAGTTCATGATGTAAATGAGATTTCAGAGAATATGTCAAAAAACTGAACACCGGTATGCACTTACCTCATGGTTACGGCTACTCTTGTCATGATTACCAGCTCCAGAAAGCAAACATTCCAAAATTTTGGCAAGTAGAAGTGTATCTTTTGGATATTCCACCTGTTAGTATATCAAGGTAAAATGAAGACATGGCAGTGAAATTAATATCACTAACAAAATTTTGAGTGATGATTATCAAAAAAAAAAAATATTTGCATGCTCTCAAGATTAAGAAATATCATATCCATATAAGCTAGTGAATCCTAAAATGCCAAGTTGATCTACTTATAGAATCTGTTGCAAAGTAAGAAAGAATATATAGAAATTAACATTTGGAATCTGAGTTCCCAGAGGAAGAGGAGAGTAATAAAGAAGACCGCAGTATTCTTTTAAATCAATTCATATCTCAATTCGAACAGCAGTAACCATCATATAATCTCCAATAAGGATACCTAAATCATAATGAATTGTGTGGTTTCTACTTTCTAGTAGGGCTAATGAAGACTTTCAAAAGAGAGACACTTACCATTTCCATAATAGAATTTAACTTCCTACGTTACTTTTATAATACTCTAGAAAAAGTAAACATGGACACTATTTGGACAAGAGACTCGAACACAAACAAGGAAGAGTTCAAGTATCTACTTAGATAACTTTTATCAAATATTGAATTTTGGAATCATACTAATAACTACTCCTTAGCAGTAAATAACTGATGTGGGCATCATCTTCAATATGACCAAAATAAAGTTACTTGAGTCCAATTTTCGCCTAATTGAGCTAATTAGGCTCAACTTATTTTCATATTTAATTTATTGAGTTGATTTTTAATTCAAATGATCAATTAAATTAGTTAATTGATAGATATGGTAAGCTATTATGTGAGGGATATCCACATTGATTTATTATCTAAATTGGGTTAGTAAATTTAGGTGAAATGATCAATTAGAGTCTTATTAGAATCAGCTAGAATTAAAGTTGTTAACTTATTTAAGGATTAAGATTTATTTGAAATCTCTCATTTCCTGCCGTCTTCTTCTTCTTCTTCTTCTTCGTCTTCTCTCTCTCTCTCTCTCTTCCTTTCTCTTACCCCATCTTAAGATTCTTTCCTAATTTCTTCTATTTTCTCTCTAAACCTCTCTCCTTCAATCTCTACTTTTCATTGGTTACTGTTGCTGTCCAGAAGATTCCAGTAGTGAAAGAGAATCTTTGGGTGCCCGAAGGTGAAGAGGAAGACGTGGTTTCAAAGTAAAAGCACTACTATTTTTATTAATTGATAAATTAAACTCTAAAGTCTTTCCTTAGACCATACTTTTGGCCTTTCTACTGTCAGAATACATATTTGAGAGTTGACAAAGTTATTACCTTATTTGAGTAGTTTTCTCTCCTTCCATCTAGTAGTAATCATTTTCATTAATTAACTTATTGTCAATTATTGTTTACTATATTTTATTTTAGTTACTTGTTTGGTTCGATTGTTCTCCAAAACATTGCATTCATACTAAATTTGCATCAATAATGAAAAATGAAAGTGAAGAAATGAAAAGAAAAACTGGAAAAAGATCAATACCTTAAGAGAGGCAATAAGATCATTCCAGGCTGATATGTCTTCTTCAGTATCTCGTTTCATGCTCAAAAGAAACTTTATCTTGGTGTTCCGTACCTAATCAAGCAATGGCTAGTTAAAATTAAGTTTGGTGAAAGACCTATTTGTGGTTGTTCTCATTTGGTTACCTAAGCAGATGCATAACAATTATGATCTATACAGATGCTACAATCTGTAAGTGTTCTACGAACAAAGAGATCGTTTCATGATTTTCAAGCCATCATTGAAAAAAGGTAATTTCATCTGCACAGTGCAAATGAGAGTGGTCTTATTGAAGTAGAATGAGACACATGGGAAGCCAAAACTGAAGCGGGATAAAAAGAAAAGGAGAAAAGGATCCATATAAAAATCAGAAAATAGTTGGGCCAGTTGGCTGGTTATTGTATATCACGTCCGGTCCATAACAAATGAAAGATGCAATAGATACATAGTAGTCTTTGATTACCTCTTCCTGTAGACGCTCAGAAACACTCTTTGAACCAGAAGAAGTACCCTTTCCTACATCCTCGTCAACCTGTTACATCCAGAGTCTAAGCGTAATATGGCCTATCCCAAAATAATATTTGTCATACCATCACCAAAAGCAGAGATGAAATTAGAGGAAGAAAAATGAATGGACAGATACAACTTCCAAACGATAATTCAGCTGTATTACAACAAAAAATACAGCTGTTAAAAGCCTACAAGATAACCCAGCTGTATTACATCACAAACATTCTAACCTTGGATGGTGGAACAATATAAGAAATATGATAAATTGCTGGTGACCGCTGATTGTTTTGATCGCTTTTGTTGTTCTGTGTTGCTGTACCATATGATATTGAACCAAGCAATACAGCTCCAGGTGGAGCATTCTGCAAGATGATACATAAATTAAGATTGCAATGGACCCAATAAACAAACAAAAATGGCAGTCAGTAATTTATAATCAACTCAATTCCATTAGAAACAACATTTTACATCAAACTATACCTTCGGGAGTTTTTCTCTAGATGGAGGACCAACATAAAATGCTTCTTGTTCACTGAAAAAGCAGCTCATGTTAGTCCACTAAAGAGATGACTCTGAGAGTAAATTTCAAAAATAAAATGTACCCAGGAACTAAAGAAGATGATTTGAAGGTGCCATTTCCTATTAGAGGGCCATCAGGTTGGGAGAAAAAGCTCAACTGGATGCAGTCCTGCATTTACAGATTAAGCTCAGCGTCAGGATATGCTGTGAAAGTGTCAAGTTGATCATTCTAATAGTGTATAAATAATAAAACTACAACATCAGAAGCATCATATCTTTCAAGATCTTTTCTTGTACGAGCTTCTGAGAAACAGTAAACAAACGCAAGTACAATAAACCAAGGTGCCAAACTTCCAATGACATGGACAAAAACAACAAACAGAAGAAAAAAAACAGCAATATGGAAGTGTTCCTTCTCTCCATCAACATTCATCAGCCTTAGTAGGAAGCAGTGCGAGCTTGATTCATTGCCAATGATCTTTCTAGTGGTCTAATATTTCCTGGTTGATGATGAGATTAATAGTTTCCAAGTCTAGACAAATGGTTCAGTACATTTTCCATGAGATATTTTCACTGCCAAGAGGTGCTACTTAGATTTAGAATGTTGGATGCCAAAATGGAGGACCTAATCCTGGAATTTTGGTTAGAATAAGATGCAGGATGGACTGCATAACTCACAAAAAATAAATAAATAAATAAAAAAAGAAACATAGAAACTAAGTATCAAGTTCAACCTGGAGATTAATTGTTCTTTTCTTTTCTTGTGTTTACAAACCTTCTTCTTGATTTATTCACGTACTTTTTTTTTGAAGAAAATAAAAACTCCTATTGGACTCCCCCACAATCTGCGGACCAGATTGCCTATTCATGTTGCTTACCAAAGCCCATTTCGGCCATCTTATTTGTTTATCAATTTATAAATCACTTCACAACTCATAAGTGATCCAAATATTTATTCCCAGATATATCCCTCACACAAAGGAACCTTTTTTATCTGTCTGTCATACCAATAAAGGTTGCTATGATGTCCAGAAGGTGGAATTGGTAGAGACACCAACAGTCATCTTCTTGCAGAAAGTCTTATAAGGTTGCATGTTGCTCTCAACATCTACCCTGAATTAGCCTGACATCATTTAAATTATCTGAAAGCAACCACTTGGAGACAATCTATCAGATAGTTCAATTTCAATGACAGTCTCCTTTTTATGTATAAGAAATAGTAAGTAAAGAAGACCAGGTATCATTAACCCAGGGATAATCATTAAAAGAAAACAGAGACTTGACATAACTTGTCAGTCAATGAAAGCATAACTAATGAGCTAAATTTGCCACATAGCCAGGCAACAGGTAATTATTTAGAGTTCTAGAAGACTTCTCAAATTTAACTGTAAACCATATTTTTATGAAACACAATAGCTTACAATATTTTTTTCATTCTAAGCACAATTAAGAAACTAAACCACCGGATAAGACTGATAACAAGAACAATAGCTTACACGAAAATTCATTACAAATCCAAAAATATGCATTCCTTTGCAAATTTTAATAATGATATTACCTTTTTCTCTAACTTTCTCTCAATGAACAATACTAGTTGCTTCATTTTCTCCAGGAAATGAACATTTTCATGCCTGCAGAAAAAAAAACGAATACATCCATTAGACAGATGAATGAACACAAAAAGGTGATGACCTATAGTATTTCTTGACAGTTTCCCATAAGATATATGCTTCAGTCATACAACTTATCCAACTTTTTCTGTAAGCACATGTCGGATATGCATCAAAATCCAAAGATTCACTGGAATATACTTATGTATTTTCTAATGTTTTGAAAGACAGCCTCAGGTAGTGAGCGGGCACCTCACCGCATAGTACCTTGGCGGAAGGTGAATGCTAAGAAGGCCTGACATTTTTAATATATATTTGTGGCAAAGAGCTCCTAGCCTCTTGAAGAGTTCTTCTCTTTGTCGGTGCACCATTTCCAGCTTTCCCTAAACACCTAACAACCAACGAGCTCCTCCCATGCTGATTGATCTCTTTGAATCAAGAGGCAAAGAGGTGAGACAAGGCTCCAGATAGAAGAATTGAACCTAGCAGAAAACTTTGATTCGTATCCGATCGCAACAGGAGCGAAAAGAGGGAAAGCTAGAATGCTTCACCGGTTGCCCAAGCAGAACCCAATCGCCCCTAGCTTCCTCAGGTCTCCCAGGGAGAAACCCTAGATCAAACGAGAGCTATGATACGGCAGTGGCGACAACGTGGGCTCTAATACCGTGTAAAGCAAGGAAAATATCTAGGTTTTCTCATTAAGAATAAATATAAATACATTTATGTGAGGTAGGTTTGTCCGTCAGGTACAATATAAGAGTATATATACATTAATGGTCACTAAAGATTACACATGTCAATCATGAGACTTGGCAGCTTAGCCCTGCGCTGAAACAGTAAAATATTCCACTCTATCTTTTGCGCTGACATGTATATGGAAATAGTGCTTTGCATGGTCGTGCAAATGTCTTACCTTATCCATGCTGGGAAGTTTGATGACTATTTAATCAAAATAAATATTAGTAGGGACAACCATCAAGTAGGAACTTATATATACGCTTTAACAGATCCTGATACTTCCCTAGAAGCTGAAAGAATATTTGCCACACAAAGTTCTCCCTGAATATCTAAATCATGTATCTTTGACCCTCTAAAGGTCACTGAAGGATTAAGAAGTTCTGATTCCTGAGGATGGCTGGTTTGGCAGCATTTTTTAATAAACTCAAATTCATTGAGATATCATCATTATCATGTACAAGAAAAGATAGTAAAACTTCTTAGCCTAATGAAAATCTTAAAGATTGCCAAAAAAAACTGCACCTTATATAGAGCAGTAGTGTGTAGTCACCCTTGGGAACCTTCACATACTTGGGGTAAACATCTCCAGAGGAGTAAACACGCTAAAAAGGAAAAAAACAAATAAAATCTTTCAGCTTCTTTTGTATATGAGCTTACATATTACAATTATTTATCTGTATCAGTAGTTAGAGTATCCTTTCACTGCATTAATTCCATATGTACCTATCTACAGTTATCAATTAACATAGAAAATAAGAAGGGCATAGCAAAGGAACAAAATTTTGATTTCCAAATTTTAGAAGATATGCTAGAGAATGAATCATCAAAATTTCTTCAATGGTTTAGTAAAGAAAAATCAACTCAGAATATAGAATAAGGTGTCATATGATTTGTTGAGAGATTGATACTCTTGCTGGAAAAAGACAACACCCAAAAGGGAAAAAATATTAAAGATAATATTTGCTGCAAGACAATTATATTTGCTTAAGATACATTATCTGTATTCCACAATTCATTGTTGGTCACTAGAGACAGAATAAACTGCTTAGAAGAATCAGAGACCAGAATAGTAAATAAGGTACAGAAATAAACCTTGTTCGAATCTGAGATAGTATAAAACTGAGATTCAAACTTATTGTCGTATATTCGATTATTTAGTAAAGGGAGGCGGGGCTTTATTTCAGCTCCTTCTTCCAATTTGAACTTGTAACTGCAGACATCAAACAGAATACACAAATTTACACAGATAGAATTAGAGATTCATGTAAATCGCAAAAGAAAAAGGAGACCCACGTCAAGGTCAGTGCAATAATCTGCTTCCCAGAGGGCAATCTGTCACGGTTTAGAGGAAGAGAACTGAGCTTAGAATCCACAGGTCGGTATGGTACCTTTACCTGCAAATGTCATCAGAAATAAAGAAAATGTATCACCAAAACAAGCATCTTTTTATGCACAACTCAGTTTGAGTGTCAACTGCCAAAATCCAATAGGAGAATCTAATACCTTGTTCAAAGTGGCAGCAGGAACAAGTTTCTCAGATGCTAAGAGTGATGTAGCAACTATTCTTGAAGGTGATTCACTTCCATCAAGTAAAACTGCCTCTAGATTTGTACTTATTCCATGAAACACGACCTAGAATGTTGATTCAGAAAAAGAACATCAAGTCAATGTTTCTTAAGATGATTTATTATTATTCCAAGTTTCCAACTAACGAGTATATTCTGTAGCAGTATTCCCCATCCACTGAAGAGTGGCTCCAAAATTTAGGATAACCAGAGGATTGACATTCTTCTCTTTTTCTAACCTTAAAAGTTTTCCATTTCAATAGATCTTAACCAGAGGGATTGGCTCCAAAGTTTTTCATTTCAAACAAAAATATGGAGATTGCATAGCAAATATGAATGAAAGCAAAGTTTCAAAGTGTCATGGAACATTTTTAGCTAAGTTAATGCTGGAATTCTAAGTTCCATGAGTCGCATAACTCTTAACTGCAATGATAGTTCTATAAGCAGCCACAGAGATAATTAATGGAATCATAAAAACTACAATAACTATCAGCAAATAAAGTTACCAAATTATCAATGCAGTTGAAGACCCCAAACTAGCAACACAAAAATCACATGTTAAATAGACAAATTAAAGAATGCTTACTCATCAACTCATTTAAAAACTTACACTATTAGAGATAGATGGTAAATATCTTTTGTTTCTAACACTCCTCACTTCTGGATGTGAGACATTTTCATAGATCCAAGAAGTGAGTTTGGCTTAAATGGGTGAAGGTTTTGTATTTTAAGTAACAAATAGATCTAATAGAATTTGAAATCAAGACTCCTGCTTTAATATTATATTTAATCAATAATACTTTAAAAGCTTAAGTTATTAGAGAAGTATGATTTATATCTTTTCTGCTCTAACAGAGAACAAGAAACAAGCAGCTGCTTATCTATTTCCTTCATAGTTTCATGTTAAGGGCAAAATAACATCAATAAGCCAATTAAATGGATATACTAAAAGTTAAAAGGACGTAGTATTCACAGTAAAAACAAGGAGAATACTGGATGATTGAAAATCAAGTTTGCTACTCATAAACTTCCTTCCCAGAGTTAGATTTAGATATTCCCTGGTGAAGCCTAAACTACTTAGACCATTGATTGAATTAACATTTTCTCATGCCAAACTTACAAAAACCAAGAGAAACCATTTGATAAAACAAACTTGTGAAACTAATATGAGAAAAAAAAAATGCATTGCCTCAATAGCAACAAAAAACCAACTCTTAGAGCACACTCAAAAGAAATTGTAAGATGAGAAAATATATATATATATATAGCAACAAAAACTAAGTCTTGGAGCACACTCAAATGAAATTGTAAGATGAGAAAAAATGAAATATAAATAGCAACAAAAGAGAAAGAATACTTCTGTAATTGGAACTTCTGAAAATGATATCTGGGGTAGTACTTCTGTAATTGGAACAACATATAGGAAGAGAAAAGGAGAAAATGTAACCATAAAAGAAATGCATTGCCTTAAGCTTCCGAGATTCAACTAACCAACTAGTGATTCAACTAGTAATTTGTGACTCTGGCAACATAGCACAGGAAAAAGGATCATAGTAAATAAAGAGATTACTATAGCCTAGAGAAGTACCTCAAAATCAACAACACAAGTTTCATGGCTACCAATGCCACTGGACCAAAACTGAGCAATAGCCAACTCCATAGTTAAGCCACCTTTAACAGGAAAGGTGAAACTCTTAAAAGATGGAGAAGGAAAAGTGGCAACTGCCTCCCATTTAATAGGCCGCTTCAATGGGGAGATCTGTTAAACAGCAAGTTAAAGACTTAAAGCTCACATCATAAAGGTAAATAATCCCTCCCTCCCTTCCCGCACACACCCTCTCTCTCTCTCTCTCTCTCTCTCTCTCTCTCTCTCTCTCTCTCTCTCTCTCTCTCTCTCTCTCTCTCTCTCTCTCTCTCTCTCTCTCTCTCTCTCTCTCTCTCTCTCTCTCTCTCTCTCTCTCTCTCTCTCTCTCTCTCTCTCTCTCTCTCTCTCTCTCTCTCTCTCTCTCTCTCTCTCTCTCTCTCTCTCTCTCTCTCTCTCTCTCTCTCTCTCTCTCTCTCTCTCTCTCTCTCACTAGATGTAATATACCTGAAGAGTGTCTATAAAGAACTTCCGGGCAGTATCAAACCCTGCCGTTCGCATTGTAGCCTCTACCCATGTTGCTCCAAGAGGCACATCAATAAACCTCCTTTCTATATGACCTGTTAATGAAATATGTCAAGAAAAGTAGGCATCCCTATACATGAAATGTACAAGAAGCAATCAAATGAATTAAAGTAGCACTACCATTTTTCACAAAAGTTAATTCAAGTGAAACAGAATGACCTAACCAGTAAAGAAATATTTAAAAAGATTGATATCAATTACTAGATTGAAAGCAAGAACAATAAACACAGATAGGGCTAAGAGCCTAAGACTATAAAGTGCTAAGGAGTAAGGATACCATTAAATTATAGAAGATGATCAAATATAAGGACGCGAATGTACAGTAATTGAAAATAGATTTCAAGTAGTAATGTCATAAATGTATCTGTACTTCAAATTTCTGTTATTTATGAAGATATGACATAAATAGCGGATGACACGGTGAACCATTGTATCCTTAAAAGTAAAATAAAAAACCAACTAGGCAAATGGAGCGACTGGGAAAAAGCTTAAAAGTATGGACACAGAAGTCGAGTGAATCTCAGATAACCAGTACATGTAGGCATCAATACCTAATTTTTCTTTAATTGATAGTTGGGTTAGCCTACATATTGGGACCTATTTAATTGCGCTATTAGATTAAGAACATATGTTAAGTGACTTTACAGAAGGAAAGCAGTTAGCCCTAATTTGGCTCCAACTTGGACAGCCAACTATATTCCTTATTAGGCTTCCAAGTCTTCTGGTCTTTTCATAATTAAACCACCCTTTATTTTCCTAATCGAGCCTTTAATTTTCTTTGTACTTTATGGAAACAAAGTAGGTAGCTCTAATTTGGCTCCAATTAGGACAGACAAGTGTATGCCTAATTGAACCTCCTCTTTTCATAATTCAGACTTCAGTTGTTTATGCACTTTACCCCCCTAATATTTTCCAAGTTGAGTATATCACACCCAGAGCAGCTCTTTCTCTTGGTCCCTCACTCTTTGTCTCCTCTTTCTTCTCCACTGCAGCCAGTATTCTCATGATGTTTTCCCATTTATTCTCCACTACAGCTCCCTTACTCTCCTCTTCTGCTATAGCAAGCCTTACTAGGAACTCAGCCCTACTCTTAGCTACTTCTCTCAATGATCTGCCAAAAGATGAATCTAATAAGTAAAGAAAGATATTTGTGTGACGATATGAGCCATACAAGATTAGCACTACTTATTTTCATAGAGGAAATCAACGATAGTCATACTGGTGGCACATACCGTGCCACCATCATCACACCCTCAGCACGCTCCAACCTTCTAGTGGCACGCGTTTAACTTAATTTTAATAAAAAATTACGGATATTTAGAGATGTTTTTAAAATTTCGGCATATCAATCTTTGGTTTTTGGTTTAAATATATATATTAAAACCTACATTATAGTATTTTATCTTTAGATTACTTTTGTAAATAACATATTTTATTAAAGATAAAATATATATAGTATTTTCATCACACCCTCGGCACGCTCCAACCTTCTAGTGGCACGCGTTTAACTTAATTTTAATTAAAAATTACAAATATTTAGAGATGTTTTTAAATTTTCGGCATATCAATCTTTGGTTTTTGGTTTAAATATATATATTAAAACCTGCATTATAGTATTTTATCTTTAGATTACTTTTGTAAATAACATATTTTATTAAAGATAAAGCAATACTTAAATATAAATATTATTCAACACATAATATGATTGAATACATTTATTAAAATTAATATTTAATAATTAAATATTTCATAATATGATTGAATACTCCATAACATAATTGAACGCATAATATTAAATTTGATTGATGAAGATTAATGGCAATAAGAAAAAATAGAAAAAAAGGGCTCCACATGTCATATTATATTTGTTACGAAAATAATTGAAGTTAATTTGATGATGATAGACAAAAATAGAAAAAGAATTTAAAAATATAGCTCTACATCGACACGGCTCGACATGGGGGTGTGCCACTAGCACACCCCATGCCAAGTGTCATGCCACCACCGGCACAGCTATCCTTGGAGAATATAGCACGAGTCACATGGAAACTTCTAACAAACCTAGTGCAAAAGTACAAACTAGAAATAATGACATAAATTATACTAACAAACCTCATTCTCAACAATGTTATGTAGATCAATGGATGCCTCCAGTTTATAATGAATGACAAGCTCCTAATTTAGATAAGTTTAACAAATGAGAGCAACCAAATACCAATGTATCACAATATTTATCAAAATTCAGGAGCATCACATGGCCAAATCTGATACATAGGAATAATTTCTTGATTATCAGAGCTTCTGAGAATTTTGTGTATTTTGTAAGAAATTTCATAATGAGCCACCATGTTCATCTAGATACTAAATTATTGATAATGAATTGAGTGATAAAACAGGTGGACAATCAATAATTTGACGCTTCAAAACTGACTGCAGTAAGTACAAAATCATGTATTAGATATGGTAAAAATAAATAAATGTAGTTTCAGGAACTGGATACTGGATGTGAAAGCTTAAAACACTTGCATGAATGTTGGTCTGATGCTACTAGGAGATTCAGGCAAAATGAATATTGGGGCTATCTCATTAAAGATGCAAATGTTCTAATGTTCTTGACTTTTTTCTCCATTTTTTTATGGATACCAGTATCTACAAAATAATCCAAGTTGCATAGTAGCAATCTCGAAAAATGAAAATATGCCAATCTTCATAATAGTACAGGAATTGAAAGTTCCAGTAGTCACAAAATATATTGCTTACAGAGGATCATACATCCATCAAAAAACTGAAAGAGAGTATTGGTCCTACTGGAAGCTTGAAATAAGTTGCAGTCACATCAATACACCATTACAAGTATGTACCTGGCTGAAAGGAGAGACTAGAGAATGAAGATACTGGCGGCTGGCCCATTGGAGCAATAGACTTAATTATGGTAATCGGCACTCGGAAAAGAGGACCACGCCACGGAGCTTTGCAATCAATGCCATAGACTTCATGATAGTGCAGACCGTAACTAATATTAGTAGGATCGACAACAATGCTACAAAAGGTAGGAAACAGCAATTACTATGACAAGACATCAACCACAACCAATGTATTATGGACAACAGATTATCATGTTTAACAATCAAATTTATACTGGAAAGAACAGAAACAACTTTGTTTTGGAAGGAAAAAGCAGAACAAAGAATACTTACCTGAAACTCCTTCCATTATGTGTCAGTAAAAGATACTCAGGAGCATGGATGACGGATTCCTCAGTTGAATGTAATTCGATGCACTCTTCAAATGGAACCAGTTGTTCCAAATTACTAGCGCCCTCATGGAATTTTGGGTCAACTTGTACTGTCCACTGCAAGAAAAAAGAATAAATGCAACTTAGTTTTCCATAATAAACAGAATAACAAAGATAAAGTCAAGGACGAACGATTTCAAACAGAAGTAGCTAGGAAAATTGGGGCAACTCTATGTTCACATTTAAGGGACAACAAATATTTCCAAAAGTTCTATGAGACTATGAGCTAGAACACAAACCAAAGTTTTTGCCTCATGCACCAAAAGCTTCACTACTCCCATAACAATAACCTCAGCAACCAAAAGTATCTCATTCTCAAAAGAACATTTTTGGGTTTAACTAGTTACACTTTACACAGCCAAATCAAAGAAAAACAAATACAATAATTCAACTAAGTAAATATCTGCATAATTCATTTTGACTTACCTCTAGAACACACAATTAGTAATTTGAGAGATGTCAAGAGCTATACCACCGAGGCCAGAAAAACACTCCCTTTATTGCTTTAATCATTTATGCCATAATATTTCCAATGAGGAAAGGGAATTCAGGAGTTGCTCTTAAGTAACTATTAAAATCATGTAAAACATTTTCTGAGGTATTGAGCTTATTTTATGCCTTATAGTCTGTATGAAATAAGAACAAGTTAGTGAAGAATGTGGAGAAAGGAACACATTCTTTTTGTTGGACTTGGCATCGCTAATTTAGGTTCAATGGGTATAAGGACCTACACTTGAACTGGCAGTAACAGGTCAATTGCTCACAGTTCTGATAGATCTGAACTAGAGGCAATAAAGTACATGAACATTGAGTATCATATTTTGGAAAGAAGAAGAATTACATGAAGAAAGGGGCACAGCTAACTAAAGAATAGCAACAGGACTAAAATACAACATCAGATGAACCCTGGATCAAAAAAAAATATGATGTACCGGTTACTTACCCAAATTGCTCCAAGCTCTCTGGATCATGACAGGTTTGATGAGATCATGTGGCATCAACAAAATATACAATGTTCAACTAGAAGAAACATCAAAATATTTGACTAAGGAGTTTAAACAAAATAAATGCCATGAATCTGCTACTTCTAGATTGACACCATGCCTGAGAGATTGGAGATATGGAGAGTTTTGACACAAACCTTTTGCATTAGCCTAATTTCTGATGTATGTTAAAATCAGATAATCTTCTCTTATTTAGAATAAAATGGTCTTTCTAGTCGGGACTTCCTCTGGTTGTTCCAAAATGAGGTTTGGAGTATCACAGGCGGGATGCACTTCTGCTGGGCACATTACTTATGAGGTCCAAACTAGTTCAAATTCATCTAAAGCAACACTTAATCGGACAATCAAGTTTAATTACCGATTGCATAAGGAACAGTAGTACTCAGCCAAACATACAGGGACATACAAGCCCCTTTGTTGGGGGTGTTTGGATCATGAACATGCTATCACCACAGTATCTCACCTCACTGGATTGAAGACAAGCATTGCTCCCCCTTAGATAGATTCCTCGTAATGCAGGAGCTGCATATCAAACAAGATGTTATCAGATATCTTCTCACTGCTTCATTCGTTAAACATACTCAACAGGAATCTAAAAATCTTCCATACTTGCTTGTATGATGCTTGAAAGGAAAGGCCCATACTCTTGTCAAGACAAGATAATAGATGCACACTAATGACCATTAATACAAATAATTGAATATTGTAATAAAGTGTTTTCCAATTTCCAAAGTGTATTATTCGTCTACATCCAGGGCATACTCAAGAAGCAAATGCCTGATACCTTTGATCTCAAAAATGATAGATAAATATCTTATAGGAAGAATTGACTTCTTATAAGGAAATTTAAAACAGAATTCAAAGAGAAAAATACTTTCATCACCTAATATTTCAAAAAAAAAAGACGACCAATAAGGAGAGAGAAAATGACTCACTAGTATAAATAAAAGAAACCAAATAGCTATATGGAAATTCAGAAAAAGACTCACTGGACTTCCCAACTTGATTAATTGAAACTTTATAGCATACAGATGGAAAATCCCTAGTCTTCTGGACATATTCATGTGCCCTGCCACATAAGCAATCAGCATATGTATTAATAGTAGTAAAGCTCAGAATTATCAAAAGTATTTCAATTCAAAATTAAAAAACCTCAAAGTCAAAGCACCAGAAGGAAACTTGCAATAGTAAAAACTAACTTATCTACTAGCAAAAGCCCCTGGCCTGTTGTTAGTTTATCTTCAAGCAAATCACCAATAGAGGATGCTGTGTTTTCCAGAGCTCTTCGCACAGTATAAGGACTTACAGGAATACCCTCAGCCTGAATAAATACATGTGGATGCATAATGCATATCATGAATCCTTACAGGAAGAATTTGAAAAGGGTAGCCTTACAGGAATACCTTCATCGCACTAACAAGAAGAGCAACCCCGCCACAAGCAGAAGGAGATGCCATAGAAGTTCCATTCATAAGCATGCGCCGCTGCAGTGTCCATGTGGGAACAGGAGCCACAGCTCCCCCAGGAGCACTTATACAGACACCACTATCCCCATCTACTGTAGGACCTCGACTAGACCTGCCAAATCCATCATGAATCCTCAGGTTGAGTGAAATAATTGAGTACTAGGTTTAGCTGCTAATGTCATTACCCATAAGATTAGATTAAAGAAAAAAAAAGAAAAAAAGAGAAGAGACAGCTAGCTAAACAAGAGGGAGTTAAGATCATTTGCACTTATATAACCAAGGTACAAAACTTGGATTCTTGGCACTGACTGTGAAAGGTTATACATATTACTCAGTTAACATGCTTTACCCAATTTAACAATTATGAAATGGAAGTGCTGCTTAAAAGCGAGTCCATAAATAATCTTCATTTATTGGTGATTAACTTATTATACATCGAACTGACCAGGTACTTATTTCACTAGGATTTCAAAAGGAGCTTTGCTTGTCTATAAAGTGTGTGCCATGCCACTACAATTCAACTTCCAATGGAGCAAGATGCTTCTGGGCTCTGATTTTTGAAGTTCATTCATCTCACAAAGTACAAACCAATAATTACATGTGATATGACCCAATAAAATTTAGCAGTAACAAAATTTTGGAACTCATCTTTAGTAAATAAACCTAGAAAAGACTAAAGATGTCCTCCACTTCATCTATCAGAGGTGAATTGAAGAAAAACAAATCTTTGCTCCTTTGGCAAGTCCTCATAAAAATCAAATGCAAGACCCAGGGGTCATAAATGATAAATCAGTTGGTCCTGGTCTACTTTCAAGCCCATAGACACGCATATTAAACTAAATGAAGGCCAGACTTCCAAACAAAATGATTTACATTGTTGGCATACATCAGTCAAATATGCCTCACCGTCCAACCTCCCAGGTCATAAACCAAGAACTGCAAGCTCCCAGGTCTATTTCAACCTGGCAGCCACACAACTTTCTTCTTCTAATGTCTAACCTTCCAACTTCCCAATGCTTCAATGGGCCCACTATTGATGGCATTGTCATTCACATACATGCCTTGCGGATCTACACTAGCTATATCACTGATCATATGAGAAATATGGTATCTACATTCATCATGCTTATTACGAGTGATGTCTCACTTTCCACCGCTGCCTAACATCGTTGTCTTGAAAAAATGGCAGAATGTTATCAGCATGTAACTAACTTATATGTGAATGCTCGCAAGATAGCCAAAAAAAGGCAGATCCTGGGTTGGCAACAGGCTGGATCTATACACAATAATAAATCAAATCAGGCAAGTAACTGGTACTAGACTATTGCTAACAGAAGGTATTACTTCGAGGATCCAAACTCAATAAAATAGTTCAGCATGGCACATAAAAATGCAAGTAAAATATCTCTTCATAAGCAGCATGAGTTTTTATTAAGTTTTACAAAAAATCCCGACTGATTCAGAAGTTATGATACTTCTATCTTCAACACTTTTATAAATTTATTAAGTTATTATTTCTGATGTATAGTAACTATTACTTTGACCATAGTGTGTGTCCAAGACAATATCATTTAGCATAAGAGAAACTGGCCATAAAAGCTAACGAGGGTCACTAGATGATAATACTTAACTGTTCGTTTGTTGTATTCTAGTTGACTAGCATGGTGTATAGAGGCAACAGAACTTTAAATGTCATTCCATCTAATTTCAGATGAAGATACACAGGAAGGGAAATATAAACTATGTCCTTTTAAACTTGCAGAATTACTAGGTATTAAATTCTAAATAGGATGAAGAACTAGAGGAAATATTTGAAGACAATAAACATCACCATGTTTAAATTAAATACAATTATTATTATTAGCAAGAAATAAACATCACCATGTGTATTCCAGCCCCTCAGATGGAGGCTCAACCACACAATGGGCTCCAGCAGCCATGGCAGGGGAGACATATGCACCGACACCTATTATGCTTGAACTAGTCCCACCAGGTGCACCTACAGTACTTAATGCAGGTCCACTATTTCCAGCACTACTGATAAATATAAGGCGGTGCTTGTCCACAACCTGTTGAAAAAATTTCCTAATACATTGACAGAAAAACTGAAGATGGAATAAAAGATAGGAAACTTTGACACGCCAACATGGAAAAACAGAATAACTTACCTCATTAACAAGATCAATAAATCGTCCATAATCAGGCAGAAGTGTAGGTTCTCCGTAGCTCATATTGATCAGATCACATTTATGCTGAAATATTGGGTGAGGATTTCAACTGAGGATCTCACTTATTTTACATAATTGAAGAACAAATTATACGGATTTTATATATTATCAAACAAAGAGTTAATATCCAAATGATTTAGCTATTCTGAAGAGGAATTAATGGAATATGAGAACAGGAATCAGAGTGCATGTCAGCACAGCAGGAGCATCTCGAATGTATTTTATTGCACATAAGATTGCATAGTCTTACATCTAAAATATGGAAAGATGCAGATGTTTTCACTAACATATCCCTACTATTATGCCAGCATATCACTTCAAAGGATTTAAATCAAAGTAGAGAAAAAGCAAGAAGATCAAGGAAGAGAAAAAGCAGAAGAAAGAAAAACTAGACATGCTAAGATGTGAAGTGAGGTATTCATGGTACATATGTTCTATACAAGAAAACTCAAAGAATGCACTTAAGTACATTTAACTTCCGCTTCGTGAGACAGGAAAATTCAAGTTTCACAACCATCCTAAGAAAAAGACAACAAGAGCTATGCCTCATCTCAAAGGCAAGAAAAACAGCAGGAGCATTTTTTTACTGCACTTCATGTGCAGTTAAAATCATATAGCCTTTACAATCTAAGGTTATAAACATTCCGTTAGATCACTTGAAAAATTGAAATAAAAATCAGAAATGGTTTATAAATATCTACACAACATTATTTGGTCAGCATATCACTTTTCACAAGATTTTGATTAAAGTAAAAAAGAATATAAAAAGAAGAGAGAAGCAGAAGAAAACCATAATTGACATTATAAGAGTTTTACTTAAAGAAGGTTATTAATTAATCATACGAAGCTCTGCCAATTGTTACATAATTATTAGCATGGGCTGTCCTGAGTGCAATGAACCACTCTAAAGCTATAGGTTCATGCAAATTCATGATCAAAATCACTTTTATTAGAGTTGTACAAACTACAAACTAGAATTATGTGTATGGTTAAGTCACATATCTTATGGAAGATCGTACCGTGCAAAGAAATCAAGCACAAGTGTGAAGAAAAATAAATTCAGCCTGAAATTATACCCTGTACGTCTGAATGCTGACACAGAATTATGAAAGGAAGCATAGGTGGCATCGGACGACACTTAAGGGCGTTCGGATGGCATACGTAGATCTTAAAAGAAAAATTCAATTTACCTATTCGGACTAGAAGTTTTTTTTGGTGGTTCTCCACTTCTAATACAAACCAGATATGTTTCTCATCTCTATTTAAAGACCCAAGAGTTAGAAGGAGGCATCCATCAAAAGATAAACTCAAGAGAGATAAAGTTCTAAACTAAGAGAGTTATAGGTTATCATATGGAAAATACTTCACATTAAGTGTGAGGAGAGCCACCTACACATGACCAATTGTTGTTTCTACATGAGAGATTGATCAATTGCATCGGAGGAGCCGAATCGAATCATCATTATTGACAACCAACACCGTCACAAAGAGTTTAAGGAGCGATCTGTAGCGACATACAACGTATCAAACTTGGTAGTTATATATTCATTGAATAGTTAACTACAATGTATTGGAGGAAAGAGGCGGACTTAAACACTTGGACGCGGACTTTCTAAAGCTTACATCTACGAACGATATGAAATAGATTGATCCAGTTTGAGGGGATCTGTGGTTTCTCTATCGACGGACTGCAAGATTTTTAATGCTAATAAATTGTGGTCGTATGTTTACCATGTTTTACTTATCTATTCTTCCTCGATTTTCTAAACCTAGTAGAATTGGCTTTCCTAATTCAAATCAAATTTGACTTTAACTTTGACTTTGACTTTCTATTTTCTAAACCTAATCAAAATAGAATCTACCTCTCCCCCGAAACTTCAATTGGTATCAAATCATCGGATTCACGTTTTTCCACATACTATAGGAATCTTTATCTGATAAACAACTTCTGCATGTATAACATGATTTTATGATCTAAATAGACCAATCTGAACCAAAAATAGGTCTACAAGTCATAAAAGTGTGCAACAAAATGGATAAATAATTTAGCAACAAATCAAATATTAATCAAACACTAGCTAAAATCCAGAGAAGCTTCATTTTCACTTTAGGGTTCAAAAGCAAGAATAAACTAGCTTACGTCCACTGCAGCAATTAATGCTCGAGTCAATCCAGTTCCGGTTTCCATTGATCCTAAGCGTGTGTCTCCAATCTTGCAAGAAATCAATTGAGCTCCAGGCGCAACACCATTTAGCAGAGGTTCCTGTATAACAGTCATTTGGTCAAAGGAGTAATGATGGTATTTGCATCAGTAGAACAGAAGAAAAAGCCATGCTGTTTTAGTAACAGTACCTTGGGATGGAAGGCAGTTGCAATACCAGCGACATGAGTACCATGGGGAGAACAATCTGTTACTATACTTACAAGATTTCCTTCATCATAAACATTCGTAACGAAAGAGCAAGCATCTAATTTGCTAAATATGCCAAACTTCTGCTCAAACCTACACATAAATTTTTGATGGAATGGATTCCAGTAAAATACTAGAATAAGTGTAAAAAATGAACACAAGGTTTTTGTTATTATCTCATTTAAAAAAAAAATTCTAACAGTGAGAAAAAAAATGAATGCCATAACTTATAAACCAAGCTAAGGCATAACAACATCCAGTTAGCCATATGATCTGGAATCAATTTAACTAACAAACGCACTTCAAATTTTATGTGTCCAAATGAATATCATAATAGTTGTTATGATAAAATCGACAAGATAAAACCCACATAATAAGCAGGTTAAATCCAAGATCCAAAAAGTCAATTGATTTTTCAGCATCCAACTCTTTCAAAGCAAAGCTCCTGAAGAATGTTGGCATGAGATTCTTCAATAAACCCAGGCCAAAAATTCTTAGAAGCAGAGGATGTTCTGCGAGATCCTAACTTGTCATAGTGGCTTTAGGTGCCTATATTTCTAACTAACATTATAAAAGGCTAACATGAAAATTCATGCCTGACCACATCCTAGTCTTTCTATTCATGAAGCTTTGATTCTAATTCTTTCTTCTTCTTTTTTCTTCTGGATGTCCTTCAAAGATTATAGCATGATGCCATGATCAACTAT
The DNA here is from genome assembly GCF_048772165.1 of Typha angustifolia. Classification (NCBI taxonomy): domain Eukaryota; kingdom Viridiplantae; phylum Streptophyta; class Magnoliopsida; order Poales; family Typhaceae; genus Typha; species Typha angustifolia. Next base: position 3,165,748 of record NC_133246.1, on the reverse strand, counting down.
TCAACACAGTCGGGGCTCTTGATTGCAAGTTTCTATCTGATGGCTTTGGTTCCACTGGTTTGAGGACAGATAAAACCACACAACCTGAGAAGTGTCATGAGATCTTCCATGAGATCTTCTCGAAAGTAAATAGTTCTTGATTGCATCAAGTTGGTACTTAAAACTTTGTTGGAGGACTCAAAGATGAGAGAGAGAGAGAGAGAGAGAGAGAGACTCACTACAATGCTATATATATATATAAAGAAAAATCATACCATGTTAAAAATATTGACAAATATACCACTTTCAGTCTCAGCTTCTACGGCCAAAATAAAAGAATAGAGACACCATACCTATAATTTGTCAAAGGAACAAAATCAGCCAGTTTTCCATGCTGTGGATTATCCTCAAGAGTCTGCGTATCTACAGCAACCCTCCATACCTCACCGTCATTCCAGACAACTATATCTATTATAGGACCCCTGTCATCGTAACTCTAGAACACAAAAAAAGGAGAATTCTCTAAAATGCATTGAACCAATAAATCAATGTTGGCACACAAAGTATAGTCTTACTTCTTCTTGTTTCCCAAGAAAATCAAGTCTATCTTGGAGGTCTTCACGAGCCCTTTTTAATTTCATATCTTCTGCTTTAGCATGCTTCTGGAAGATTAAATCATTAAACTACAGATGAGTTCCTCGTAGCCACATTAGTTCAAAAGTATTGCCACCATCTCAGATATGCAACAAGAGCTCCAATATCAAATTTCACATCTTCAATTAAGTAGTAAGATTAACAAAGAATAGACTAATTTATTCCTATTGAATATGAATATAATGAAGCAAAATAATGCCTAAAAACTAAGCCACTCCACAGAAAAGCAAATGGAGGGAACAAAAAAAAAAAGACAGCCTAAACAAGACAAAGGAAATTTAGAAGTGTCATACCAGATTGTAGTTAATAAGTGTTCTTTTGAATGTGATATTATGGCCCATTAAATAAGCATTTTCTATGTAAGCTTCACAGTTAAACAGCAAGATCATTCTCAGTTCTAGGCTGGTACTAATTTGACTAAGTAGGGTAGTGACTTCATTTCCTACTTTCCACTATAAAAAGCAGAAAAGATCAATGGAAAAGAATATGGGGGCCTCTAATGTTCGGTCATCTAACAAATAATCTCAAATCTAAAGTTTAATGTGCAACTTTTCTGAGCTATACAGCTATATACTTATCTCTACATGAGATATTACGTGCGGCACGCACACACACATATACATACAAATGTATGATGAGTTAGAGGGAGAGCTACAGAAAAACCTTTGGTAAAGATTCAATATTGCTAGCCACTTTTTCACATCAGAATCTTCAATAACATTATTCAATGGAAGAAAATTGTTATTTAATTTCCCGCCTATAAAATAGTTTTCAAATCACAAGACAGTTAGACACACATGTGGTTAGAGAAGGTAAATGACCTGAACTCCCACAGGCAGCCAGGTCTTGCCAGTAGCCTGAGTTTGTCATGGTAGTGGGCTGATGGGCTACTGGCATAGTGTATGTCAGCAACACTTAAAACTTTTGCATTTTTGCTTTGAACACTATGGAATATTTACATTTCACACTGAAATCAACTTCCTGAGTAAGACTAACAATATGTTTCAGTCTTAGCAGAATTGGCACAAAAGCCTGACAGATGAGAAGAGCACCTAAATACAACAAGCAAAACTAATAAAACCTTGTCAAACTCATTGAGATGCTTGAGTGTCTCTGAAATTGCTTCTTGATTTTTCTCATCCCACTTCTTCTTCCTCTCTTTCTGCCATAATATTTGAATAAACATAAGTAATTAAACAAGATAGAGGTACATCTCCATAAAAACAATAAATGCAAGCATTGAATACAATATGTACCTTAATTCGTGAAGTTAGATTGTCTGTAAAGAGTTCATAGACTAATTTACAACCGATATGCCACTCCTGAGAAGGGTTCTTCCATGATGGATTTACAACCAACTGTCTTCCTGAATACGAAGAATAGAATGTTTGCACATTTTCATGACTCAAGGAGGTACAGATGACTAAGTACCAACAGAAGTTTTAAAAAAAAGGGTCATCATATGGTTGCCAAGACAAATCAGAAGGTTAAATTGACAAGTTTGTATAACTTCAGCCAAATGCAATCCATTGGCCACACACAGAGTAAAACCAACCTGATGCCCCTATGATGCAACCATCAGCATCAGCCTTCACCACTTTGGAGGTATCAACATCACCACTCCCCGTGCTGCACTACAATGCACAGAGCTCAAAAGAGACCCAAGATACGATAGAAAGAATCCGCTGATTGATAATTCTCAGAACTTAACAGCATTCAGTTACCAATCAAGTATGTCAACTATTTTGGGTTTGCCATCTGATGTCACTTGTAAGCCCGCAGCTGCTGGATCAACACCAGAATCTGTAAAGCCAAACTCATGGTCAACTATTTCATCTACTCACTACAAGAAATTAAAGCAAAAAAGATGATTTATTCCAAGAACACTTCTTATAGACCAGTCAATTTCGAGCTTCTTAGGACTTAGAAGTGATGAAAGGTTATTGTTCTCCTCCAATTCCAGCACTCAGCCAGATTCAGTAACAGGAAGATAATCTCTCCTTTCTTGGAGGAAGAAAGCACATTATGACGGAATGTTCCAGGCCGTCAGCAAAACATAATCTTTCCTACACCGGAATCTAATCCAACCAATAAGTCTCACAATTCTTGAAAACGTAGAAGCAAGTCAACAGTTCGTGGGAAAGAAAGCATCCAAATTCAAACCCGAGACCGACAAAAGACCTATTGATCAAGCGATCTTGCCACAACTACAATTCACAAAACAATTCCCTGTTACGTACTTCCAGCCCAAGAAACAATAACACCCTTGTGGAAATTTATAATCTTGATACGGAAATTCATAACCCGATCAAGACTCGAGAACCGCAAGAAGAAATCAAAACAGCAAGAAAGCGGTACCAAGAAACCGTACCAAATATGGCGATGAGCACCCCACGGCCGTCGTACTCGGGATGGGATTCGAGGAAACGATCAGCTCCGATCTCCTTCTTCGGCATCAGGGAGGCCAAGAAGGTCGATTCGCTCAACTTGAAAGCGTCGTTCCCCTTCTTCTTCTCTTCGGGGAGCGAAGTAGGAGGACAGGAGGAGGAAGAAGGCATCGCCCTAATTATTACACCTTTTTGCCCAAGCTTTCTTGTCGCCCGGGAAAAAGGAGAGATAGAAAGAAGAGGAGAAACCGGGCAGAGAAGAAATAACCTATGCCCGGAATATATACTAACAGCCCACATTATTCTTTAGCAGCACTTTTAAATGAAATTATGAACTTTTAGAGGAGTTTTTTTGGAAAAAAAAACATTGGAGCGCTTTGGAATTTGAAGCCGGTGACGAAGTGTAGTGAAGTGGCGGCAGTGGATGGAGCACGAGAGGAGGCGGATTCGGAGAGCTTACGTTTCAGATAATATCTATTTGTCTTTTCTTATCATCTCCGCAACATTTTCTTTTATTAAATATATCTCCACAAGAAAAATAAAATATATTTTTACACATTAAAAGTATTTATTATAATTCTTATTACATAAGAAAAAACTATTCAATAAAATGAAGGCCTCGTTTAGTTTTGAGGATAATAAAGAAGAATATATATTCTATGAAAAAATGAGCTGCAGTAAAAAAAAATTATATTTTAGGCTAATCTATACGTCAAATTTAAGAATGTTTTTTAGAAATAAAGTTATAAATAATTAAATAAGTTTCTTGACGCATTTTAATAATATTTAATATATTGAATTTATATATTTATAATCTAAAAATTCAATCAAAATTATTTTAGCCGAGTTAAAAAAAACTTACCTAATTCGACGTATAAAATTAAGTAAATATGATAGAATATAATAATTAGGAAGTAATGTGATGCATATAAAATTTATAAAAAAAAAGATAAATTAATTGTTTTTTCCCCTTTTTATTCGGATTTGACAGTTGACGTCGTTTCTCTATTTTTGGTTAGCTTCTCATACCAAAGTAACACCTCACAGACGTTCGAGCCTTTTACCTTATATTTTAGCAAAAATGGTTATCATTTAAGCTCCATTAAATTTCATCTGAAAAGAGGGGATAGTTATTTGGAATGTTAGTTACAAGTTAAGGTCTTTAGTGAACCCAATGTTTCACACTTATAATCAGGCAAAGCATGTAAAACTTTTAATCAGCAAGTCCTCAAGAAAAAGAAGAGAAAAAGGTCAAAGACAACATAGATTCATACTTTGCTGAAGTTCTGATATAAAAAATGAATCATCTTGTTTCATCACAAACAATAACTTGTGATGACTATACACGAATAAATAGACGGAATCTTTTAAAAGACACACGAAATATGTGATTTCTCCATTCAGTATGGATCTCAATCCTTTACCTTAAAAGACTTACAAAGTTGCTTGCAAAAGTTCTACATGCCAAAGAGAAAGCAATTTGAATAGCAAGGGAGGTACAAAGCACTATCTTCGACCATCATTGGCTGCCTGAAAGGATTTATCTGGATCTACAATGGAGGCCGAATTCATGTTACTAAAGCTTGGCATTTCGATAGTCACAAAGCAAGAGAATAGATAGAATACCGGTAGCCTGAGAGGGCGAGCAGTCACGGAGCTTATGCAACGGGAAGCCAGGTATGCAGCTTCTTCACAGAAATCAGTAAATATTGCAGGAACGCCCATCTCATTTATTAGTTCCTTCAAAGACACAATAATTAGTTGGATTTGATAATGCCATTCAACTCATAGATAGTGACTGCTGAAAATACAGCAGTTCATCTCCTACAAGTTCAATAATGCTTAATGATTATCTAAAAGTTAATGTAACTAGTATCAACAATCCCTCACGAGAAAAGAAGGAAAAGATAATATAAACATGAAGGTGTCACCTAAAGAATCGGAAAACATAAACTACACACGCAGCATTAGCACAGAAGTACTATCCTTGCATTAGGTAAGAATTTTAAAAGATTTTACCAAATATCAAGTGTCCAAATCTAGTAACCTAAGCACGTACATAGAGGCTTGCAAGGGAAATCACAACATATCTTGGCTTTGTCAGGGAGAAGTTGCAGATCAGTAGTCACAACATAAATGAAATGATTACTTGCACCAACAAATTTGAAAACAAATAAGAAGCACACTAGGATAGAACTTCTCCAGATTCCTCATGGGAAATCAGGTCATAACAATAGGCAGGCAGGTCTCATCTCTTTTATTCTGGATAATATGCTCTTTGGTGAATATTCAACATGCAGAATGCAATCAAAGAGGAAAGAAGTTACACAATGTAAACAATGCAAATAACAATAAGGTGAAAAAAATTAAAAGCATGCAAATGGTTGGAACTTGGAATTGATCATAATTGATAACTGCAAAAAACATTGATAAGTCATTACAGCAGATAATACATACAATAGTTGGCAACCAAGTAGAGTACGCAGCAACACCAGCATTAGGAGCCACTATAACATTTGGACGTGAATCCTGCAATTAGTTTATGTGTTAGTCAAAACTAGCAAGCAGTAAACAAAAAGAAGGGAAAAAGAACTACTACTAAAACACGTGTGTTTCCAAGTAAACCAATAAGGTGAATTTAATGATAGAATGTATGCAAATTGTACCCTTAATGTGATGCATGTTTTATGCAATAGCAGCACAAATCTTCATTACATAATGTAACATTAGTAAAGAACTTATAGTAATCATTTAGATCTATGGTCTTCTAAAATATATCAATATGCTTTCTACATAAAAGCACCTTTTTCTATGGTTACTTAGCTGAAGGAAATTTCAATACAATCATGGAATATTATAAGGTAAACAAAAGTATTTAGTGTCCGCTAGAAAGATCAATTACAAATTGTGAACAAACTTGGTGTACAGAATTATTAAAAAGAAAAGGGGAAAATTTACTTTAATTTGTTTAAGCTACAAGATTTCAAATAAGAAAGAGTTTCCTCTAACTTATATAGATAAATAATTTTGTTCACAAAAAATAACTTCTCAAGCTTCTTGCTGCTTCTCTAGTTTCTTCTGAAATTAATACATAGAATTGTGTTTCATTAATACCTCACCACTCACTGATATGAGGTTCACATAACCCTGGAGATTCATGAATACCACCAACTCCAATTTAGGTAAGGTTCATTGTTCAGTTACCACTACTGCCTGTATTAGCAAAGCATTCCACTAAGATTAAAAATTGAGAATTCCAATATGTCAATGTCCTATAGCTTCGGTCCTTTGGTTCAAGTGGCTAATTAAATTGTTCTCAACACAAACTAGCCAGTCTGGCAACTTCAAATAGTATTGGTCCAAAGTCATCAAACAGGCATGTCCATAATAATCAATCAAACTTGCAGTCACGGCAAACTGACAATCTATGCAGTTCATGCCTCAACAAATCAAACATTTGGTGGACTATTAGTTCAAGCAAATTCTCAGTTAGAGTCATTCAACAAGCTAATAGGCACTGAAAGGACACCAGTTATACAAATTATCGTCATACAACAAGTTAAAAAAGATTTTCACATAGTTGTATGCACAAGTTCTGTTCTTAGCTATTCTTTCTTATTTTTTTCCTTTGTATTATTGTTTTGCTTCCATGTTGTTCACTGCATGTCAAGAATGACAAACTTTGTTCGACTTCGTCGTACCAATAAAAAATGAACAATAGGTTGGGAATAACCTTGCTTATATCTCTGTATCTGTCATGATAAAATCCTTTGCGGAGCTTAAGAGTCACTGTGGTAGTGCCACTTGATCCTATTTTACCAGAGCCCGTACATGAAGATTTACAGCGGCAGCTCTCCTCAGAACAACTAGCATACTTGGAAATGTTTATTGTCTCACCATCCCTATTACCCAATATTCAAATAAGAATAAAACAAAAAACAAAACCAAAACCAAAACCAAGAGTATACTGACTTCTAAATTAAACCAACATTTATAAAAATGTTTAGCTTTTCACTTTTTCTTGTTCACCAACTGCAATATGCTTTGTTTTCATCAGTCAACACTGCAATTGTCGGTAATACTCACTGATGTTCATAACTCCCCCGAACACCTGATGCTTTATATCCCACCAGAGTTACAGTAGGATGAAGAAACAGATATTCGGTTTTTTTTAATTGTAGGAATGAACGAAGAGTTGATCGTTAAAGAGAAATATAAATAGCTGCAAGCATGCTATTCTTCCCTGCTATCTGTCTCTGTGTGCGTATATACTACAAGCATAGGCTTAAGAAAATAAATCTATAATCTGTAGGGCATTTACCAACATTTTTAGCAATTTTATCAATATGATGTTAATAGTTGACCTAAGCACAAAATCTGTCCAATTCAATCTCACATATGGTAAAAGTTACCTCATAATTAATGGAGAGTTTTCGATCTTCTAACAACTAAATATAGCTGTCACCTCCAAAAGTAATGAACAGTGTTACATTGCATCTCATTTGTCTTTCAACATGATGCTTCGGCTAGATATCAACAAACAAGTGCACATACACAGACATCCACATTGCCATATTAAATTGACAGTTCAGAGTGCTAAATAAAGATACTGATTTGGGCAATAAATATCCAGTCAAAATTTGGAAAAACTGGCTCAAAACAATCCAAAGTATGTGAAATTGGCAGTGGAGGTACTAGAAACTAACCTACATTCTGGGATAGCTGGGCCAACAAATTCGATGTATAGATGAACACCGGGAAAAAGGGCCCGCAGCTCTCCAAACACCGAAAGTTGCAAAAGTTCATTTTCAGGCCCTTCAAAAGGTAAGTTACACAAGAACCTTGTGACTATTAATACCTCAAATCTCATAATTTCTGGACACAGTTTCTGGCATGACATATAAATTACTTGTTGAGAAAATAATGACCAAAAATTGTACAAATGGTTGAAGAAGAAGTATACTAAAAGTCTGATCCTATTCTACTGTAAGCTCATGCAGGCCAACCACAATGAATTGGTTAATCCAATCAAGTTGAACATGTTACCTACTACTACTAACACAAAAACTGGAGACAATTTCAATAATATGAGAAAAACTAAAATCACAGCTATGTGATAATAATAAAAAAAAACTCATAATTATCAAAGAAAACAAGCTCAGAAAACTATCATAAAGTCCTATAACAAAAACATAGCCAAATTAAGGAAGTTCCAAAGGCAAGTACTTGTACCTAAGTAGTGTATGTGCAATTTGTCCCCCACTTCTGAAATTGAGCTTTGCACAGCAGAAAGTTGAAAGCAGTGATATAATGTAAGCGGCTGTTATTTAACAAAAATTTAGAATTAATCATGAAAGACATTGTGACATACATTATGATATAATTTACATTGCAGTGACTTTATATCTTCTGTAATAGGACCCAATTTTCTGTAATGTATGTGTAATTTTGAACTTTCTGCAATGTACGACGATACAAAGCCTACAATGTTATTATGAGACCTAACAAACCATTTAAGTTACTCTAGAAGTGATAAGGGAATAAAATACCATAGGAGACAAGAGAACAAAGCAAATAGAAATTCAACTGAGAGTGTGAGATGAATTAAGAGGTTGTCAGCATAAAGATCCAATCTGAACAGAAATTTTGCAATCAAACATAAATTTCAGGTGGTTTTTTAATCTAATCTAAATTTAAAAAGAATATTATGTAGATAATGTCAAGGAAACAAGAATATATGCTACATATTATTCCATGTGTTCTTAAAAGCAGCTCTTGTCGCCACCATAGAGGATCTGGCATCCCACTGTCACACCAAGGCCATGGCATTACTATATGTCATATTGGTATAAGATGGGCAACAGGTGGATTCACCAGCGATGCAGAATGCAGTGGTAGTAGCTCTACCGCAGTGTCAGGTTTAAAAGCTCATGCTGGTTAACTTAAGTCAATGGACCAGCCAGTTCATTGGATAATATAAATTTATGGCTGGTAGTCCATACAAATCTTGGGATGCCTTCACTTTGCTGTAAGCAGAGAGAAGGAAAGAAGGGAGCTGGAGAGGAGGTGAGGAGTTAGTGTCATAGCCAAATATCCTCCCAAGCAACATAGATTTAAAGGGGACATTTTGTGAACATATAAGCAGGTAACCCTCTCCCATCCATCACCCTGTCAGACAAGGTGTTTCTCAGGGTGAAAAAAGAGAGGAAGGGAGATAGAGAGATAGAGTATTACAAGCTACAAGCCGCTGTATTGCATCTGAATGTCCTTGTTTTTCCAAATTCTTCTACCTACTATTTTTTTCTTCTTTGTCTTCCTGCTTTCCTCGATTCACCTCTGTTTCTTTGACCATTGTTTCCTTTTTCTTCTGTTTTGACCTTCAGTTTTTTTTCTGTTCTTGTCCTTCTATCGTCTTTGTTCTGTTCTTTTATTGTTCTGTACTTCGGTTTCCTTCTGCACGGGATGTCAGCTGTATTCTATTCTCTGCTTTCACCCTTTCTACTCCTATTTTTTTCTCTATATTATGCAGCCTAAACTACAGGAATGTCCTGCAGACAAGGCTCATGGCAACCTTTTGATTGTCTGTCAAAAGTAAAAACATTTTTAACTTTCAACAGCTAGCTGCCAACTACCCTAACATCAGGAAACTCTTCATCCAGCAGATGCAAACTATCAAGTTATCTGAGACAGTAATGAGTCTCTGCGTGCCACCAGCATTCAACAATTAATCCCTCAACCCACCAGTAGGCATGCCAGATTATATGACCTATTTCATACAGTACTGATAATGGAACAACTAGAGATATCATGTCTTTTAGCAGATTAAGTCGGTTAGGAAATATGATGATTTTGCAGTACCCATGGAGAGAAAAACTAGCAGCATAACTCTTTCAAAGCCAGAGAGCAAGTGACAACAAATGAGGAATATCCAGTTTTGAATTTGAGATCATAAAAAACACACTTCCTGCATACCCAATGGAGTAACAATGCGACAGGGGAATTAAAAGGAAGGCATCTCCACTGGTAATAATCCTTCCAACTACTCAAAGGAGTTGATATAGAACTTTGTGGATCTGTTAAACACAATTTTATATGACTATATGCCATTAAGTGTCAAATGATATCACTAGAAAAAAGTGCCCAGATGTGGAAATATACCAAGACATGGACAAAGAAAACTTGGAAGATTCCAGTCATCTGTTATCCTGCTAAAAGAACAATTAGTAGAGTGAAACAGCTAACTGTAAATCCACATGCTCACACAAGTAATTTTTTTGCTAAAAGCTTCTTTTATTGCAAACAATATGGAAACATAAAGATTTTGAGATGTAGCAAATGAAAAGGAATAAATTTAATGCAAAGAGCAAGGTCATTCTCATGCAGCAGGTATATTATGTCATATCTACAACTATACACAAGTGAACAAGTGTAGGAGAAAACCCCAAGTGATCGGTAGAAGAAACGGTAGGTCTACAGCTGCATTCAGATTTCCATAACCCTATATTGTGAAGACCTTTTGATGTCAAAACAGAACATCGTCCCATCTGATCCCCACACTCCTATAAAATATGAAAAGTATGTAACTGGAAAAAAGAGCTAGTCATAAAGCAAAGAAAGTGTTTTGTAAAGAAACAAATGGGCATGCTGCAGACTATCAAGAGTAAATTCTTACGGTCAGTAACTAGTATGTGGGATTCAAAAAAGAGATGAGTTACTTGATGCAAACAAATAGGATGTTTTGTACTGCTTTTTCACTATTGTATAGAAAAAGAAATGAATATAAGGGATTAAGGATGGATTTACTAGATTCAACCATGCTTCAAAAAAATTTGAAATAATAAAGCTTTCAGAATTAATCATAAATTAATCTCTTAATATATATTAAACCTAACCTTTCCAACCAATGAAAAGTTAATGCATTTGATGAGGACCTTTAATTGTATGTCTCACTTTGTATAATCCTTTGTTCAAGTCATTTTGATCCAATTATCAGCCATATCCATATCAAGGACGTAAAACATCTTGTTTGACTTTGCATAGGAAATCAGGGAAAAGCTAAACTGACGGCGATAAAATGGCATGCTTAGGTACAGCATTAGACAAGGCCAGCAAAATTCAGTATGAGACTAGCAATCTGGCATGTCTCAAAATTATAGCACAATATATTGCATAAAAGAACAGGAAAGATAGCATAAAAGGCAATGGATGGATATGATATGATTAATTTTGATAATGTCATCTTTAACGAGTAGAAGAAACACAGTTAATTACCGGGAATGTTTCTTCCGTAGAGAAAGCAAAGGGAAAATCATTCAAGATATCTACACGCCTCATTTGTTCTTCAAGCCTTGCACATTCATCTTTATGATCATCCCAATGTAACATCTGGAAAAGGAATTATTAAAAAAAAATTATAAATTTTATTTTAACCATTGGCATATAAAATCCGATAGTCAAATGTGACATAAAACAGATTTTGTCATTCACCTACTAGAATCTGCTCAAAAAACCAGTAAACGTAATCACCAACATCAAAGGTCGTCCCTATCTAAAACAATCAAGCAACATTTACAACAACAAAGTTTCAATGGTTAATGCTCAGAGAAGGGACTGAATATCAAATTTCAGAACCAGGAGATGAACAAAGCTGAGAATCCACTCCTTGGACAGCAGCCATTAAATATATATTATACAAGTCAAATCGCAATGGCAATGATCCACCTAACTCTATAAACATTATCATACAAAATTCATCATATTACACATACATAGTCAATAATATTTAACAACTTTTCTGTACAAGTTTGCTCATAAACACAGGCAACCTAGCAGCCGTATGACCAGATTGTATCAATCCATATTCTGGTCAGATACTCTAATCAAATTATTGTCTGAATCCACCACAAGAACTCTACAAATAACAGCTCTCTGTACTTGAGTAAATGCAGGATCTTGGGCATGCCTGTGATTTTACTGGCTTAATTTCTGCCCAAGAGCCCTTGGAGTTGATCGATTTCTCTCCTCAATTATCCACAATAACGTGTTTGAATCACCGGAATAGCATCTAATTAATTTCTGCCCAAGAACCATTAGAATTGATCGATTTCTTTCCTCAATTATCCACGGTCACGTGTTTGAATCACCGGAATAGCATCTAGTTACAGTCAACAAAAGGCTACGAAGACAGAAATCGGAGAATGGTGCCCCAAGATTAGAATATTTGGTAAAAGTTGAGCGTGATTCAAATCTTGCTTTCAAAAAGAGACAGTAATGACTTGAAGAGATGATGGAGGCTTTCGGGTGTAATCAAAGCAGTGTGGATGCGAGAGAGGGAACAACAAGCCAGAAAAAAGGAACAGTTCTCAGTGAGAATATTAAGTAAGTAGTTACGACACAACATTACCCCAAACGAGAAAACAATCACTTAAACAACTGAAAAGGGAAAGAACTGTAAAAACCTGAAACCATCATCCAAGGAAGCAGCATGCACAAACGGATACAAAATGTAGGAAAATGTTTACTCCCTTCAGAGCGACATATCGTCAAACACCTTGATGACGTAAAAGAGACGATCGATGGATAAAATAAGAGAAGAAGAAAAAGAAGAGGGAAGAGAGAGAGAGAGAGAGAGAGAGAGAGAGAGACCTGGTGGGAGACAGAGCAGTAAGCAACGGCGCCGCAGACGCCGCACCGGCGAGTGGGAGCGCCTGGCATGCACGGCGTTCCGATGCACTTCGCAGCACACTCCATACCACCACATGCAGCAGTCTGAGGCCGTTTCCGGAAACTTCATTATATAATCACTTCGATGGAATCTTTTGTTTGTAGAAATTTCATTTTACACCTTACATTATATTATAATAATACACTCTACTCGACAGGGCTGTCAAACTAATATATTATAAAATAAAACTAATATGTATATATATATATTATAAATAATAAATAAAGTTTAACTTGAGTAAATATGTTTGATTTAAGTTTTTTGAGTGCACACCATCTTGATTGAGGCTTGAATTGTTCTTGATTTAAATTTTTCTTGAATTGTATTCAATTAATTTAAATTTAATATTTAGGATAGACTCAAAACTAATTTTGACCAAAAATTTAATATTTACCCTCGGCTTAATTACGCATCTATTATACCATTTATACTCATATATTTCAATTTATGCACTCAGCTGAACCCGCACATTGTTATAACTAAATTATAATCGTTAGATTTTTCATCCAAAACTAACAATACAAATGTTAGAATCAGCATCTTTCGATAATGTCAATATTTTGTAATTTCTACCGTCTTCAATTTGTATTTCTGCACGGGTAATTAAGTTTTTTCATACTTCGATGATAGATAAGTTAACGGTTGTAACTTACTGTGAACCAGAGAAAGATCAAACTACATAGAGATAAGTTAACATCGGGCCAAATCAAAATCATAAACTATGGTGTTAGACTAAGCTCATCTCTGGTGTGGAAAAACACATTTCAATTTTCACTAGATAATGGTTTATTATGTACAACAGAGACTAAGCTCAAACTTGACCCCCTTGTAAGGCATTGAGATGTACATTAGCCATTGTATACAAGAAAATTGTACATAAATAAGTGAACACACTCGTCTATCTGATCTCTAATTACTAAACAAGTTCTTCCTGTAACGTTCTAGTGCATAAAAGAGGCTGAAAATAAAGTAGGCTGTTGATATTATTCCCATTCCCACCCCATCAATATCTTTGTGACTACATCGATAATCTTGTCCCGAGATGCCGATAACTCAAAATCATCAGCGAGGAGGATTCGGTAGACTTCCCACTCACTACCTCCAATGACATGCCTTCCAATCTCAGCCTGAGAATTTTGAGAATTTGGCACACATAAGTATAAGAAAAGTTCTGAATTGTTACCATCTGCAAAGATTTCTGAACTTGAACTAGAAAATTCATAACAGTGGCTAATTGGAAATGTTATCAGAATTTGCATTGACATTGATCTATCAATGGACTATAAAGGAAATCAGAATGGGAGAGGACGAACCAAGAACACGCGAATGTGAAGCATCTTGAGGGCCAGGGTTATGTCGTAGAACACAAGAGGGCGGCCTTTGCTGGACAATTCAACAGGATTCGCGACGAGAAGCTCTGTATCAGGGCCACGACTAACAACAGTAACTCGAAGAGGGCGGAATAATTCTGTTCTCAAGTGCGAACATAGAGCTGTCTGCTTGTTTGAATCAACAATCTTCTTACCATCCTTCTGAATCACAAACAAGTCGATTTCACAGCTTCCATTATGTGTTGAATAGAATCTCCCATATGATATCTGGCAAAGTGAGCAGTAAATTTTCTGAAATGAATGAATGATACATACAGTAGACTATTGATAAGATAACCATCTTAAATTTTCAAAAGTATCTAGTCATTGTAAATTTTGTAATGCAGTATCTACCGATCTATTATCCTATGCGACGATTACTCCCAAAGAAACTGAAGTGAAGTGTACCTGGATGTTGTAATCCTTTAAAGTCCTCATAATATCATAGAGAATGCCTTTATGATCAGGAGACTTTATTTGTATCAGTGTGTGACCGGGGCTAAGGGAGTTATCCATTGCGACCGAGAGATTCTTAAACGAGGTACGAGATTCTTCAGAAAGCTCTAAGATGAACAATTCTTCCGTGATTGAAGGCGGCAGAAAAAGAGAGGCCTGCAGATAAGCAGCCATTTCCACATTGGCAGGTTCAATGTCACAGTTTGTCATGCATTCACCAAGAACACTTCTCAGTTGTTCACAGGTCTCATCCTTTCTCCTTCTTGTATGAAGAAGCTCCCTAAATTTACATATGTAACTATTTCATATCCGAAATCAACGAGATATAAAAGTATAAATGTCTTGTTCTAGTCAACAAAGCAGAGTTTGTGATTGATCTCCTATTCTTGCCAAAAAATTCTACAGCTCTACTATAGTTTTCAAACTATTTATCAAACTACTACAGTTTTTGCTAAGCACCCAAGTATTTTGCATTTGGAAACAAGTAGAGATTGATATATGAAACCTGGTGTCCGTGATGAAGAAGAGGTCCATAACTCTTCCATCTGGAGTGGTGGATACCTTCACTCTCCTAATGGTGAGCTCTAGCTCACACAGAACCTGTGTAACATCTACCAATCCACATAGAACTTTAGAGGAAGAAGCAAGAAGGACAGAGATTGAAATCACGATCAGAACAGGAGGGATTCACCGTGCAAGAGTCCCATTCGATCAAAGCAACAAAATTTGAGGAGAAACACCTGTGGCTTCTCTTCCGCCGCCACCGTCTCCTGCTGCCTAACATACCAATTGTAGAAACCCGACGCCGCCGACACGGCCGGGCAAACGCCGAGCAGCCTCTTCTTGAGCAGATTCCACCTCGTCTCCCTCCCTCTCCTCCCCACCACCCAGAACACAATGTAACACCACTTCCCATCCGTGCTCACATCTATAAATCGCACGTACCCAACTCAAATTTCTCCAATTTTATAGTGGATTAATAATAGACGGATGGGGAGAAATTGGGCAAGTGGGTGGACTCACCTCCTCTCACAATGCTCAGCCCGAAGAACAGGATCACGCGGCAGAGGTCGCAGCCGAGGCCGGTCTTATCGGGGCAACTGACGGTGATCACGCTCGGCTCCCCGGCGATCTCGGGCTCTCTGATGACGACTACGTCGTCGGAGAGGATCCCCATCTCGTCTCTGCTCCAAATTGGTGGCACGACGAGGAATCGCCAACTGGGTCTTGTTCCTTATGCTCGGATTCCACTTGGGATGATCGAAGTATCCGAGGAATACGAAAAAAAGAAGCAATTAACTTGGAGTATCCTCTCTCCCTCTCTCTCTCTCTCTCTCTCTCTTCTGTTCTCTTCTTGTCCTGTCCTGCGTAAACAGTTTGGTGTAGTCACTTGGAATTTGAGACGAGAAATATAAAAAGGCACGATTATCTAGAAGCTTAAGGCCGTCCGATCGTGCGATATTATCGGATGCGGAGAGACTGGGGGAGTTGTCGGAGAGAAAGGGCTCGTACCCCAACACGTTGACTGGTACTTTACCAAGAAGTCAAAACAGAAGGTGTTAGATTTGCCAACGACCGCACACGTGTCAGCTGTCTTCCCTTCAAGTGACGTTCCTTAACGGCCGGTGCACGTAAACTTACTCTCACCTCCACCTCTATTCATTTGCACTTCTGAGATTTTTTCTTTATACTATGAACAAATTGATATTTAATGAGTTAATTTTTTAGTTAATCCTCAAATTCATAATCTAAATAAATAAAATCTTCTTTGGCATTTAGTTCACGTATAAAGTTAAATGATCATATAAAAGATGTGATATTATAAAGAGTGAGTGATGTTAATTAATAATTAATAGTTTCATATCATCTAAACTATATATAAAATAAGATTTTAATTTTTTTTTAAAGAAACTTTTCTTTCTTTTACTCTACTTTATCTTGGTGTGATCTATTAGATTGAACTAAATTAATTGAAATCCCTACTTTCCCCCACCTACCGATCATCTTATCAAAATTCCTTTGAGTAAAAGCATACCTTTAACTTTTGACGTTTAATTACATTTGAGATGTATTGATTTGATTGGTTTTGATTGACCGTTGAATATATAATCAATATAATAATTAATTGATTGATTAATTAATTAATTCTGCACCATTTTAATTATAGTTAATTACTTACAAACAGCTCATGCAAATTATTTGGAAGACAGATAATAGCACATTTTTTTCATATAATATGATATGTAACTTTATAGTAAAATTATAAAATTAATTTTGAAATGCTTTCTAATCTAATTTATTTAATTAAATTAATGTTGTTGGAATTTGAACCAGAACATATGCACTTATTTAACGTGAGTTGTATTTAAATCATCTCATTAGCACATTATATGTATCATACTACTAATCCATCAATAACAAATTTGTTAGGTTAGATTATTTTTCTAGCTTAAATTAGTCATAAACTTTAGCTTTTTTATTATAGAAAATTATAAATAACACCATATAAATTTTTAAATAGGCAAAATATCCTATATTATTTTCATTATGTTAAGTGCAAATTTAGCTAATAGGATTTTATTAACAAACTTTGGCCAAATATAGGTTGTTATTTGAAATCTTCTCTTATTATTATTATTATTAATTAAAAATAGAGAACAAGCTTGATGTATCTCTATCTTATGACAAAATGATATCTTTTCATTTTTAAAAGCTTGGGCTTTGTGTGACAAAATCCATAGAGCCAAGAATTGTTAATAAAGGACTGGGAAAGCCCAACTCAAACTTAATCTTGGTCCTAAACATGCACTAATCCACAACAATGCAAGGATTCTTAATGGGCCTCAAAAGTAATCCATGGCCTAATCTTTTAGGTCTATTGGAAAAATATATATATATATAGTTTGCCAGCTTAACCAACTATTAAAATTTCATCAGGTTAACTATGAAAAATAAAAATATCTCTTAATATTATCTGTATACATTTATTTTAGTCAAAGATGTACTTTATAAATTTACTAAGATTTTAATTTGTAGTTATCAGAAAGTACAAAGTTAAGAAACACAGTGAGTTTTGAATGGTATTCATACAAATATAAAATTTAAAAGAAACTTTAAAAAAGTATCTATGAGAAATAATTACAAAAAAATAACACATCTTTAAGATATACATGAGTTTGTTCTTAATTAATTATTTCTCATATCATTTTCTTATAATTAACATCAATTAGTGGTTACTTTGATTCATTTCTTGGCTTCTAATTTTCCCTCATCTAGTATAAAGAAAAAATTATTAGATTTTGAAATTGAAAAACTCTTTATAAAATAAAATTAGAACTTCATGGTTTATTTAAACTCATGGCTCAAATATTAAAACAATTATATCAACTTGAGATCTTACCTATAATCTATACAAGATTCTACCATATTTCTTGTGATTTTATCTGCTCTCTTTTGCTCTCTAATTTGACTGAAAGAGCTTGAGCTCAACCTGAATCAAAAAAAGAATTGGATCTGGGTAAGAATCCCTATACCAGAGGACATTGGTTGCATTTAGACAGTGATTGCCATACTTCAAGGACAGGATTGGTTCTTAATTTCTCTTAATGTTATCTTACTAGATTAAATATTTATGAGTGCTGTTAGATTAATTGTTATTATTTATTTATTTTATATTGCTCATATCAATTAAAACTGCTATACAAAAGTCAACAATTTAAATTTATTCATCACAATAAAAAATAATCCGAATAGGATTAGTTTTATTTTCCCAACACAATTTGACCACCAACTTCTCAACTACCACAATACCCAACTCCATCTAGTGCTTACAATGTAGCTCTTCAATAATTTTCCTTTCCCAAGTCTCAAGGTGTGAATTGAAACAAATAGCACACAAACATCTCGCCTTTCATAATTATAATAAAAATAGTAGTACACATATATATATATATATATATATTTTAATTATAAAAAAAAAAGGATCACAAACGCCTCAACTACTAACAGACTGTAGTAGGGCAGCTATTTCCTTAAAGACATGTAAACATATCATAACAATGCAAGAGACAAAATGAAGCAAACCATTTCCAAAACACAAATAGATTTCAACCTCAGCACTCAGGAGTGAGTGAATGATCCCTTTTGAAATCCTGGCAGTAGTCATAGACCATATGGTTTCTCTGAGCCCACTGCATCGCATTGTATTGCTGAGGGCTGAGGCCCGAGCCTGACGACGAAGCCGGCACCGGACGGCAGCTCGGCGGTGCGAATGCCGTGCAGCCGCCGATCATGAATCTCGTATACTTTGCGACGAACGGCTGGTACCGGTAGTCGGCCTTGTACCGGCCCCAATCGGTGGCCCAGGAGGATGCATCCCAGATGGATCCATAGACCCACATTGGCCTGTCTGGGAATATGGCCTCATTCTTCCTCTCATATCTTCTAATCGGTATATCATCTACATAGAATCTGCACACATTAATATAAGAATTAAGTTATTTATTAAAGTTTCATCAAGAGCCAAAACTTATTCAAATTCAGAGCCAAGATCATAAAGATTTTTTTGTTGGCATTTGTTTTGGACCACATCTCTGGCCTGAAATATATATATATACATATTCAGGATTCAAAATCGAAATAGAAATTTTGAATCATAAATTTCAACCCTATTAGATGTGAAGGCAAATTAGCACCAGAATTCTCATGCCTCTACAAGCCACATCAATCATTAATTAGGTGGAGTGACTATGACAATAGCATGTGCTAGAATTCCTAATAGTTGCCTTGAAAAGGAGGGAGTATATTAGTTAGATATAAGTCATGCATTTCTATAACAAACGCTAAGTGGGCCATGGACTTTACTTAAAAGTAAGATATGCTATAGTGTGCATCGTTAATTAGTTAATCATGTGGTTTTACTTTTGTTTTTAGTTATAATACATTTGTTTATTTTTTACTGATATCTGATGTGATAGAAATACTTACACAATTTCGTCGGGATTCCAAAGAATGGCATAGTGGTGGAAGTCTGCAGTGGGGTCAAACCAGAGGTGGAACCTCATCTCTCTTCCGATTATCCTTCCATCTCCACTCCCCCTAACATAAACATTAGTCTGCAATGTGTATGGCTCTCCAGGAATTGTCCCCAAGAACTCAATGTCTATCTCATCATGGAATCCTGGATGTGCTTCATTGTTGGATAGCTAGAAATCACCCCAATATCACCAAATTAATAAAACAAAAATTAATGTAAAATGAGAGAGAGAGAGAGAGGGTGAATAGGATAAGCTCTCTCACATAGAAAGCAGTGTTAACCCCAGCTGTGTACCCAGCCTGGACCTTTATTGAGGCAGCAAAGTATCCATTTCTATACGGGCGAGTCGATTTGAATCCACTTCCTACAAGGTGTTTGATGTTGGCCTCAGAGAGATTAGCAAGTGAGAAAAGAGTGTATAGAAGTAACTTAACACAAAGACAAACTCGTAGAACCTGAGTTCTTATCAAGCCAAATTGTTAAGGCTGACTGGTCTTGAGACAGAGACTGATGCTGAGGACCCCAAAGGTTATTGTAACCTCTGTAGAAGCTCATAGGCCTAAATCTAGTACTTGGGTAGTACCCAGGAGAAGGCTGGGCAATGGTGGAATGGAAGATGGAGATGGAGATGAGGGAGAGGAGGAGGAGAGGAAGGAGAGAAGCCATGGGAGGAGAGGAGCTGAGTTGCAGGAATGGGGGGGTGCTGCAATGTGCTATAAATAGCAAAAGGAGTGGGGTCCAAGCACAAGAAGGTGATAGGAAAGTAAGGGGAGGTTGATGGAAGTTGGAGATGAAGACAAGCTTAAGCCCAATGCTCCAGAAAACAACCTTGGTGGTAATAAACCAACATATCCCCGGATTTGCAGCAAGAATTACCAACAGTTTCCATCATTTCTTCAGGGATGTCAATCGAGTGGCCTAATTTTTGTTTGAGAGTGAATAATCAACTCTTCAACTAGAATGTGCTCTGCTTTGGTATATTATTCAAAAATATGGGGAAGTCTCAAATTACACCCCTTCTGCATTTTAGTGCTTTTTTTTTTCTTCTTCTCTTTGGTGTGTTCTTCTTTCTATCCTCATTTTTGCCTATAATTTCTCATATAATCAATCCTTAGAGAAAGTTTTTGATCTATCCTCACACTAACTAAATCTACTAAAATATTCTTTACTAACCGTGTTTTAGGGTAGAAAGATAGTTTTTAAGTTGCCAATGGGATAGTGATCATATCGTTAAATAGGCTTCTGCTGTATGTGCATTTATGGGTTTAAATTCCAACATCATAGGTTTAATTAAGAGGCTATTATGTCTTCACTTCTAGAAGTTATTTTAGAAGTTAAATAAAGAGGAAAAAAAGAAAAGCTAATCATATTTTGATAGTCTAAAAGATAAAGTCTAGGAAGAAAAGAAGCCAATCTTGGATTAGAAATAACCCAAAGATGAGGTTTAATCACGAAATCTCATACAAGTAGTATAGATTTTTTAAAAAAAAATTTAATTTTCTTTTGAATTTAAATACAAGTGGCATAATTGTTTGACTGAAATATACCTAACTCAACGAAGACTATAAATTCCACACTTCTTTCTTTCTCTATAGTGCTACTTCTTTGACTTCTCTGGAAGGGCAAATAGTTAATGCAACTTTAAGTAGGAGAATGCAGTCCTAATAAAATTGATGTGAATGAGTTTGAACACATGAAGCCTCTGCTTGCTAATCAAGCAGAGTGTTTTTGGCATGCCAATCCACAACTTCCAGATTCTTTTTCAGTCCAGAAGTAAAGAATAACTTCGATTCAAACTGCTATATTTGTCTAACAGCTACTAACATGCATGAATTGACCAACAAGTAATCAAATCCACTAGGAGTGAGAGAGCAGTAACATGGGTAAGAGGACTTTCGAATACTTCGAGCAAATACAGAGCAACCGATGAATTAATATAGTATCTTTTTCTGAAAATATGAAACTCTATCTATCGTAGTACCTCATGAGGGTGTTAAAGAATATAAAATATAGTAATGTCGATGGTCGCTTCGCTTGTAATACAATCATAGCCGCTAATTATGTAGAAAATTATAGAATACATTATGAAGTACATTAAGGACTTAGGGAGCAGTTGATATGTCTATGTTTGCATGAAGAGCCCCCATGTTGGGCCTAATTTTGTTTTGAAGACTGGCATTTTGTTTGCATTGTGTGTTCACCAAAGCATTCCATGCATGGCTAGTTGATACATCTACCTCATGTCACATGTACATGCATGTGATGATGGTGGTCAATCATGGGTCCACCCAGGAGGGCTTTATCTCTTCAACATATATGTGCCAACTGAATCATTTATTTCCATCAAAAGGAACATCTCAACTAACATGTACTGACATTATTTCTTGAGAGTGATCTTTAGTTTGCCACCATGTGATGTTCTAATTAATTAAACCTTCTCCTTCCCATCTTTTTGTTAATAGAATGATTGAATTAGGGTTTTGGTTTTCTTCTTCTTCTTCTTCTTCCCCTTTTGAGATTAGTGGATACTTGAGTGGTGTTTTAATTAAACTAAAGTCTAAGCACAATCTCATTGGCTGGCAAATTAGCAATTAGTAAGTAAGAAAGAAAGAAGAATGTGCTAATTTCTTTTCTTTTTTTTGCTTGAGCTGAACTCAAAGGTCAAGTGGGCCTAAGTACCTAACTAGCTTATGCTCATAAAGAATTTCTGTGCAAGGGATAATATAGCTGAGAATCTTCTCTTCTTATGGTAGGAGGCCAAGTGTACAACAAGTCAAATATAGGGCCACTTGGCCTTTATTAGTTCATACTAAAAAGCCTGACCAAATCCGATGCGCAACGACTCATCGACCGCACATTGCATAACGCACCGTCAATGGTACATTCATGATATCATCAACCCTAAACCTTAAGGCAAATGATTCCATAAAAACTATTAATTTCTCTCCTAATTAAACGGTTGAGATAAAATAATACTAAATAAAATTAATCTAAAGTACCGATCACTTTTCTAAATAGTACGGATAGATTAGTCATATTTTAGTTTTCCCCCCTACTATCCATTTTATCTAAAAGATAAAAATAATACTAAATTATTGCTCAAACCCTAAACTCTATTTTTTTTTTAATTTTATTAACATTTTTCCAAATTATAGTAATTTTCAAGAAGCAATGTGTGGTTGGGGGAGGAATGAATGCCAGGATAGGAAGAGGATAAAATGTATAGGGAGTTATCGTTACAAACAGTGAAAGAAACAAATAAACGAGAGAATGAGTCCATGCAACTTATAAAGACAACTAACCCAACTCTATCTGGAACCATAAACTAGAGAAGGAGAGGATTTTGTGAAGATCTCTACTCCATCAGCACAAACTCTATTTCCTCAGTATAGAGATCTAAAGAGATAGAAGCCACCATGCAATTATAACAAACCTCACATTGAAAGCAACACATAACGAAAGTGATAACTCAACCCCCCTCTCCTCTCTCTCTCTCTCTCTCCAGATATTGCATTGTAAAATGCACCAAATCCCATAATAGCGTCGGCATATATATATATATATATATGTATATATATAGATGCCCACCAATGGGGCATGGGGCCATTGAAGTGCTCTTCCCTAAAGTAGGAAGCAAAACCTAATAGGATATATTAATTGCATGAATACTACGTGTTCTTCCTTAGAATGTACAAGGATGCATAGATTTTTCTTCTTCTGTTTAAGAGTTGTATGGTGTTTTCTTTCTTCTCACATGTATGTCCTTCTATGTATTGTTTCGAAATCGATATTTAGATTTATATGTTTGCCTTTTAATTGATGATAAAATAACATAACTGAAGGGATTCAAATCCACCACCTCCGCCACCGGCTAATAAAACTCAACTACTAAATTATACTCCGAGCTGCTCAAAATAATTAATGATAATCATAATAATACTACATACATGTATAGATATGCACATAAACAGAGAAGAAGTATATAAGATTGGAGGGATTGGTTGATAGAGAGAGAGAGAGAGATGAGAGATAGGCCCTCCATGACATTGAAGGGTACCCCCCCTCCCCCCTTCTCCCTTGGCCGTATTGGCCGACAATGGTTGAATTCTGTGAGTGCATGCACTTTGTCGTCATGGATACGAATATTAGGAGTAGGAGCAATGATTCCTGTTCAAGAGTTTGGTGGCCTTTGTCGTGGGATTATTGGGCCTTGTAATCATGCATGCAAGATCTCCTTCCATATAAAAATTAATAAAGATCTGATGTTGAAGAAGTTGAGTATTTAATTATGCTTCTTGATTCGCCTCTTATGTCATTAAAAATTTAAAAAAAGATCTCTATGATATTTTAGATAGCATAAAATAGTAATCCTGTATGAGTTTACTTCCAATATTTACACGTTAAAAAGCTCTTGACTTAAAAACTAATAAAGCTTTCATAACTCCCATTTCAATTGATATTCTATTAGAGATTTAAAGGCTCAAAGACATAATAAGCACAAGATTACGTGGTCCTAAATGGAACTCTTTTCATCACGGATATGGTACGATTATGTCCTTAAATTATGATAAATTTATTATTTTAGATGCGTTAAAAAATTTATTTAAAATTTTAGTTTTAAAATATTTAAAAAAAAAGAAGTGTTACAAAAGACTGATATAATTGACATTAGTATTAATGTGGGTCATTGCAATTGATTCCACCTTATCTCTATTGTGGGAGTTGTTAGTAGCTTGGCATATTAATATCAAATACTTAATATTGCCGTACGGAGAAAGAGAAGGGGGAGGATCCTCAACTGCCCTACACCCCCTAATTTTATTATCCAAATCACTTAAAACCAATTAAAAAACTACATGCCCTTCCAAATTTGGACATACCCTTCACACTTGGATTTGGGTTACCCTACCGACAGTTAATGTGTCCCCAAAAAATAGCTCTGTAGCCCATCCTGGGATCAGAGGATAGATCTTCCTTGGATGGGCATGTCTTGAGCATTAAATATAGTAGTGTTCATGTCCTTGGGATTAGGGTATCTCTCAAGGAATCCAATAAGCCCAATGGGCTACTAGGGCATAAGAATTCAAAGGCTTAATCAGTGTTTCCAATCCCACAAGTAGGCCCATTCTAGTTGAGAGTTTGCGTTTCTTTTCCATAAAGAATTTATTTGGAACTTAGCATTCTTTTGGGTGCACAATTAGGCTAAGGAGTCCGGTGTGGGTCGTCCGATCGGGCACGCTGTTGGATGTGTAGCACATCACGTGCATCTGACGACTTTGATCATGCTCGAAAGAAATCACAAAAGGGCGTAAGATTTGAGCAACGTGATTGGAGCTGCTGAATGTATACAATCAATGTATTGACGCTACATGCACCGAATTTTCGCCATAGTGTTTTTTTATTTGCATTTGTATCATTAAAAAAATTTATTTTGCTTGTACGCTATCTCTAAAGTTGATATTTATATGTATATCTAAAGAAAATTCTTTTTTTTTGTGCATGTATATACCTAAAGAAAATGTTTTTTTTTGCATGTATATACCGTGGAAGTTAACAGACCATCAAAGTTTAAACAATTTAAATATAAAAAGATAAAAATAAGCTTAATTTTAAGTAATTTTTTTAGTTAAGAATGTTTTTGTTTTTTCTAATTTATCCAGACTTAATTTTAAAAATAATTCTGAGAGTATCTATGCAAAGAATATTTATTTTGAAAGGTATATATATATATTAACTTTAGAGAGACATATCAGCAAATAAGAGATTTTTTTTAAGAAGTATACACTGAAAAAATCCTAAAATTTTTAATACTTTGCAATTGAGATACTATTGTTGTAGTATAAATACTTGAGTTTAAATGAAAATTTTCATTAATGGAAGAGACTACCACATTGTTTACTTGCTTTATTAGCAAATTTTGAAAAATCACACTTTTCTTATGATACTTTTCCTATATAGTCCGTTAATTTCAATCTACAAAATAATTTAGAAAAAAGAAAGAAAGAAATAGTCAATTAGCAAATATATCAAAAGATATATTTTTTAAGAGTATTCACTTAAACGCTACTAAGCTCTCGTAAACTTACTAAGCCACATAGTCTAGGCGTTAAGTTCTGTGCGCCGTTAAATTATTGCTTCCAATTAAATTTCGTTAAAATATTGCTCCAAGCCATCGTGTTGCAGAGCTGCTTTTCCAAACCACCGCACCGCCGAGCCACCAAACAACTAAAGAATCTTCTCGTATTACTTTAGGGTTGGAGTCGATCTTTCCTCGAAACAATTGCTCCGAACCAAACGTCGCCGAGAACTGCTCTTCCAAGATAATTGTACTGTCGAGTTATCAACCAAGTTAAGCCGTTAAACCAAGCTACCAAACCACAAAACAATATCGGTGTTGTAATCGGTCCAATCTGGGATCCAAAGAATATCAGTGTCCTCTAGAAAAGCAACATAGAGATGTATTTGTTCAGTTTTAGATAAAAGAATGGCACGCTGAACTTTCCTACTGTGTGCCTGTGTGGAGAAGGTATATTCTTTGTGTGTGTTCCTGTGTGGACTTTCTATATCTAGGCATAAAAAATGAAGGTAACCTCATAAAATCAATGTCATAATCAAGTGTCTCCAATAAAATGAAAGGGCAAGAATTAAAGGCTTTTATTTCTTGCACTTATTGCCCACCAAGCAGCTTTTTCTATTGATGAAACGATGGCCAGCACTGACAAGTAAAAGACAGAACTGATCAGTCTCCAAGATCAATCAAGCCTGTCTTACACCTAGTCTATGTTGCTTAATAAGTTCAGAGTCTGCTGTAGTTCTTTATGAAATGAAATACCTATTTGTATTGTGTTATTACTCGATTAATACGTTCTAATAATACTCTTATATATCATTATTCTCATTTAAATTCCACATGTGCATGTCCCAAAGTTACCCTCAGCAAGACTTATCTTTTCCTGCAATTGGTGTACAACATACGATGATGATCTACTCTCAACCAGCCAGCATTTTCCACAACCGATCCCGTTATCTGTAAGCTCTCTTAGTTTACTCATGCATTGCCAAATCTTTGCATGATGTGAAGTAGTTTACTGTGCATCGATCATGATATCTTCCACTCTGAGTCTTTTGATTGTTTAAGTAACACTTAAACTTGTTATCTCGCCAGGAGATGGTTGATTTTCTGGTGGACATCCAGCATGAAGAAGAGCTTTATGATTAGATGACGACCCTTGCTGTTAATTATTATTTTGTGCTGAAATAGAGGTTATTTTTCCCATTTAGACAGTGTGTTATTGTACGAACTTAACATTATATATTGTCTTGGAGAAATCAACTCTAAGTACTTGAAGCATAGCAAGTGAAGAATACTCGCTGAGATACTGTCAATGAGCAGAGGGCATCTTTCTAATTAGCTCACTACGTTAAGATGCAAATCTTACGTAGTCCTATAACATGTCCCATGTTTCTTGCTTTCATTGGCCAGGATGAGTGTAAGTTTACACTCTTCTACAAAGTCTTAAGGCTGATGGCACTTGATTGTATTCTATAAATGCCATGGTTAATGGCAGTTGTTACTTGGTAGTATTTCTTTTTACTGTTTCATGTCCATCAGGATGAGATTATGGATCTTTAACTCAAATCTTTGCTATAACATGCAAGAAAATTGCTTCCCTGAAGGCATCAGAGGCTGTCCATATTCATCAGTTTCTCCTACAAATTGTTAGTATAAGCTTGTTGATCCACATATTTATGGTGATTAGAATTCAGTATCTTATTAGTTTCCAACCAAGCCTTAATAAGTTTATATATATCATTGGTTAGATAAAGAAAATAACAGATTAATTCTAATAAAAATGGATATAACGGGTCCAAAACATAGGTTATTCCACAATTAATCGCTGTTATCATTCCAATCTTTCTAGTCCATATGAATGTTAAGTAGGTATATTAAATAGAATTATTTTCTAAAATTTTCATTCATTAAGGATCGTTAATACTATAAGCAATTTTTAATACTTCTAACAAATTTTGTTAGAGAATTGGCATATAAATTTCATGCGTAGTGAGGACCAACGTGGACAAGTGGGTCTTCAGTGATTGCCAGGTGACAGTAAACATTATCTCAGACATAACGAACTGTAAGGATTGGACGGTGTTGTAGCTCTTTCAAGGCTGTAGTAAATGGTTATCCCTTAATCTCTTGATCAGAGTATGCTACACGAGTCATTAGCTTATTTGCTAGCCAGCTATACCGATCGTGTGATCGACGACAGTATGAGCTGGCCCTATTCTTGATGAGATATGTAACTCAACATTCACATGAATACAATAGTCTACGGACTTTCCTTCAAAAAAAAAAAAAAAAAAACTTGAGTACCCAAAATCACTCAGAAATTAATTTATCTTGAAATAATTCTCAATCTACTTATATAAATAAGTTTAAAATTTACTTACTTAGGTATATTGTTTTCCTTTTAGAAAAAGAAAAGAAAAGAAAAGAAAAGAAAAGGAAAGCACATTGTTGGAAGTATTTAAAAGAAAAAAGTGTTATTCACCGATAAATTAGTCGGAATAATGCTGGGTGAGTCGACTCCTCTTCTGCGGACTAGGGCGTGAAAAACTCGTGGGGGCAGAAGGGGGCGGAGAAGAGAGGTAGGAAGAAACCCTAACCCTAATCCAAGAGGTCGTACATCGGCGAACAGGATGGGGAAACCTGAAGTCGTTCCTTGGGATTTTTTAGTATTCTATTCCTTTTCCTGATCTCGCGGTAGGTTGTTGTTGGGATAAATTGATGGAAGGAGGAGGACAGGAAATATATATATTCTTGCTTAATTTTTAAGTTTCTTAGGGTTCAGCCGGTTTTTTTTTTTTTGTTAGAGAATTTATTGATTTTTCTTGGTTAAAAGAACTGTTTCTCTTCTCTTGCCTTCATCGAAGGGGAAAATTCCCTTATGTATATATTCTTTCATCAGGCAGTATACTGGATTTGATCTCTTATTGATGGATGCGTAGGTTCATGGGTGCGATTTATTCTCTTGTTTACGGGGAAATAATGTTTTTGAGGAATCGTAAGATCCTCCCCATCCGGAGGCGTTTGGTTGCTGATCCTTCTTTAGTAATCAAAAGAACCAATTTTGGGGGGATTATGCCGGGGTAGAGAAATTATATTCTAGTAGCTTGGGTGGTCTATTGTTTATGGCATGTGGCATGTCTTCTTTTGATGTTATCTTGTGATCTGTGGATGCTGCCGAAGTAGGGTAGTGGAAGAAATGAAGCTAAAACTTGATGAGATTTTTGGGATCTGCATGGGTGTTGTCGAGAATGAAATATGTGATAACCTTATTTGGTGCAGAAATTGTTGTACGGGTTTAATTCTTTTCTGGAAGTTTGGTGGTTTGATTTGGACTCATGGAGGTGGCTTTGGGTGTGTGTGGTTTTGTTGTGGACAGGAAGGAAGGAAGGTGGTGGTGGTTGTGGTCGTGGTCGTAGTTTTGTTGGCGGTGGTGCAGATTGGTTGCAGCTGGTAGCATTAAGGGGAAGGGAGTGAAGATGAGTCAAAGCAGCCGTAGCCCTCCCAGAGACCGCAGGATCCGGAGTGAGCGTACCTCATACCGCGATGCGCCCTACAGGAGGGACATGCGTCGAGGTTCCAGGTCCATGTGAATCATTTCCTTAGTTTGTGATAGATGCTACTAGGAACTTACAGTTCCATTCATTAGGCATGCTAATCTTTATTAAGAAGAATTTACTATGGCTATCTTCATCAAAGGCCCATTTATTGAGGATTCAATTTTAATCCCTTGCTCACTTTAACCATTATGTTACCTTTATTTCTTTCATATGTTGTTTGTGGATCTTAATATTTAGCAATGACTTACCAATGCATAGAATAGGCCATTATGAACTTTGCCAGAATTCATCCCTCTATGTAGACAATGCTATTTGTAGACAGATTTTTGTAGTGTACTGCCTAAATATGAGATCCTAATGAGATTCCTGAAAGACCCAACTTATATGTATCAGACTTGTGCATTAGTTTCCATTTCTTAAAAACTTGTTAACTATAAGTTTGTCGTATGCATCTATATCTGTTTGTTCCAAAGATGAACTACTTTTTTCTAATTAAGTTGGCTCCAATACATGAGCTTTTGCAAGCATAGTAACTTTTAAGTGACATCATTTTGTTTGATAAATCATATTACTAATAATCCAAGCATACTTGCAATACTTGTTTGGTACTATGTTCCCTTGGCTTATGCATTTGTTTGATCTGATGGTCCGGATTTATGGTTAGTAGAATTAGGAGTACTGAGGGATGCTTCTCTCAGTGGATTTTTATTATATTTTATTTTAACTCAGCTGTTCAGTTTTGTTAGGATATAATTCATTTTTCAAATCAGGTTTTCGTGGTCACAGTTTCGTAGTTTTATTTAATTCTTACTGATTAGTGAATCATACTCTCTCTATGTGTAACTTTTTGATAAAAAAAATGGCTCAACATGACTATTTCACTGGGAAACTATATAAATAATAGCAAAGCTGGATGAAACAAAAGGATAGTACTTGCAAAGTCTTTTCTATACATTAGCAAATATCTAGGAGAATATTTATGATTAGTTAACTTCAATAGTAATCTTATTTTGTATAGATTCTTTTGTAGTGGGTTTGAAACTTTTGGTATGAACAGTAGATGTAACTACTATGTGCTGATAAACTGCCGAATAATTATATTTTTGTGGAAATGTGTTTGTTAATATTGTAGTCACCTGATGCTTATTTTCTTTCCTTCATGGTCTGTAAGAACTTGTCTGTTTCTTGTACTTGTGATATCTATGCACGACAAATGACACTAAGGCCTCATTGGTTCCTACATACTTAAGATCGTTCATGAAAGCACCCATTATGTCAAATATTCTTGTCACATTGATTCTATTTTCTATCCTTAATGGCCTATAACAACTTGTCTGTACCTTATGACATCTATGCATGATTTTTGTCGCTAAAGCACCGTCAATTTCTATATTTTTAAGATTGTTCTTGAAAGCACTTTAAGATGATATGCAAAATATTCATTATCACTGGAACATGCAAATGTCATAATAAACTTACCATCCTTTATTTGTTGCTTTCAGGCGAATTGATTTGTGCAAGAATTGCAAAAGGCCAGGACATTTTGCTAGAGAATGCCCAAATGTGGCTGTCTGCAACAACTGTGGCCTTCCTGGGTAAGAGATAAGAATCACTATTCCATATGTCCTATGAGATAACAGATAGCCCAGCAATCACCATAGTAAAATTGCTTTGTATCTATTTGACTTACACTAGTTTGAACTTTGCTACCTATTGATTTGCCATTTTTCTTTTTAATTTTAAGGTGGTAAATATGCGGTTAAATGTTTTTGAAGAACCATAATGCATTAGATTTAGTAATCCAGGTCTTATGTCCATATAGTGCATATGTTCCTGAAAACATTTACCATCTTGTTCAGTTATCTTTCTATGCCTCACCTACTTTTCCGGTTCCTTTTAATTCTTTTAAGCAGTTTCAAATATCTGTCCAATGCAGTATAGGCAAACTGATTTTAGAAAACGGATTGAATAATTTTAAGCATAATGTGATGTGCTTCAAGTACAATATATGTGATATATCCAGTGAGCCAATTGTTAGTTTATGCATTGGTTCATGTATCTCAGTGCAGTGTGGATAACACCTCATTGTTTCTAATTGAATTTAGATGCCCCATTCGTAACCTCTTATTCTCCCATTCCCTATTCTGAAGTGCAGCTCATTGCATTTGTTATGCCACCACAATACATTGGCCTAGAGTTACGACTTAAGACCACTCCATTCATTTTGTTAATTTTTTCTGTACTGACTTGGAATTTGATCTTTATATGTTTTGATTGATGGCCAGGCACATTGCAGCTGAGTGCAGTACAAAGTCTCTCTGCTGGAACTGCAAAGAACCTGGCCACATGGCCAGCAACTGTCCAAATGAGGGCATCTGTCACACCTGCGGGAAGGCCGGGCACCTTGCAAGGGACTGCATGGCGCCGCAGCTGCCACCAGGAGATCTGAGGCTTTGCAACAACTGCTACAAGCAGGGACACATTGCTGCTGACTGCACCAATGAGAAGGCCTGCAACAACTGTAGGAAGACTGGACATCTTGCACGCGACTGTCCTAACGAGCCTGTCTGCAACCTGTGCAACATAGCTGGACATGTTGCCAGACAGTGTCCCAAGGCAGATGTGCTTGCTGAAAGGGGCGGTGGTGGCAGTCTACGTGGCGGCTTCCGGGATGTTGTCTGCAGGAGTTGTAACCAGATGGGCCATATGAGCAGGGAGTGTATGGGCCCCCTCATGATATGTCACAACTGTGGTGGAAGGGGTCACTTTGCATATGAGTGCCCATCTGGGAGGTTCTTGGACCGCGGTCCTCGAAGATACTGAATTAACTGGTTTTGGAGAACAGCAGAGATGTTAACTGTGCACATTGTGTGCTGCTACCTTAGTTTAATTTCTTCCAATTTTCTTACTTCGGAGATCAGATTCTGTGAGCAAGCATATGCTGTGGAGTTGTAGTAATAAAGCACGAATCTACTTCTGATTTTATTCTGCAACTGGTTTTGAAGATCTGGTGTAGAACCTCTCTGAAATGTTAGGCATGACTCCTATGCATTTTGTTATGGTATATATTGTGATATAGTCGTCTATGTATGTTTATATTCAAGCTTACTGTGCTGATTTGATTGGATCTTAGATTTTCCAAGCTCAAGCTAAATCTAGAGAACAAGAGCATTTACGGCATTATCATTATATTTCTTCCCTTTCAATCTGTGTTCATAGTATCTAATATATACTACTTATGACAACTGTGGTCACCTGCTGCTGCTTGTTCATTATGATGAGTGTATACTGATGCGTGATAGGAACCAATCAATATGTGGTAACTGATCTTACTACCCGTTTGTTATTGTATTCCATTGTAGCACACCCAATTTCCTATCCTTCATCTTTGCTGTTTTTAGACATCAATAAGCACTTTGTGGAAATACTTACCTTCTGAATGTATATATTAATTGAAGCACCAAAAACTAATGGTTGTACCCTTGCATGATAGAGATGACAGGAGTAAAGTAGCAAAACCAGTGGTTGTGGCCCTTGTTATTGTTAGAATCCAATAACAGCGAGTTTTACAAAATGAACAATCTTTTACAAGCTCTGCATGATATCAAAGGGATGATCGAGATTAAAAAATATTTCGTGATTCCAGGAAGGTAATAATCATATGACTTGGATGGATACAGGAAAAATAAATTACAAATCTGGGGTCGAAACTTTTGACTGCTTACCACATTATAACACACTGTGGTCTTCGATCCTCAGGATGGCTTTAACAGATGAAAGCATGCCTGAACACTACATTGTTGCTTTGCTCATATTGCCAGAGTGGTTATGTGTTGGTATCATTATAATTTGGTGGCTGTTAGAGGAAGATGTCTTATTACCATCAGGTAAATCATATTTGACGGAGAAGGGATCCATGAAGATGCCAATAAATGAAATCAGAGGATCAGCACGGGAGCCGTCTATGAAGAACCTCAAAGATTGTGCTTCAACCATCTGAAATCGCAGCAGTCTTTTGTATCCAATTGTTGTTCCTCTGATCATTGTCTTCCATTCTCCATCGATCAGAATATCGACATGAAACTCAATGACACGCTGTCCCATTTGAATGGGCTCTTGGATTTGCAGCACATTGAAGGAGGCTGGCTGGCCCAAGTCGAGGAAAATTATCCACTCGGACTGCAACTCATCAGGAGCCCAGTAAGTATAGATACCTTCTTGGAGCACATTCGAGGGATCAAACCGAGGATCACCGAGACCTCCACGCACACTACTTGCAGTAATAGTGGCATCCTGAGCCAAGTTCTGAGAGAATATGGTGCTCCGAAGTGTAGTAAAATCTTGAAGCACTTGAAGATCTTCATCAGCTATTAGCCCAGATGAATTGGGAGGAACATTCAATATCAAGAGGCAGTTCCTGCCAACTGATTTGTAATATATATCAAGCAGAGTTATTGCAGACTTTGGCCGCTCAGACTTGTGCCAGAACCACCCTGGCCTGATGGATACATCGCACTCTGCGGGGACCCAGTCACGGCCATGAGGATCTCCTCTACCAGAATATCTATTATGTACAGTTGAAAACAAATTAGTAAACTTCCCGCAGTGTAGAACTTTATGTCACTCATGAAAACAATAGGACCCATGATCAGCATATTGAAACTAGATTTAGTAAACATTTATGAGTGTCTTCAAAAGATAACCTAGAAGGTAGCATGATAGATTGATAGCCTTACGGTTCTCAGTTGTCACAATAGGGAAGTTTTCCTGATTATTTTCCTGACCCTAATAAAGGTCTGCCGAGAAAAGAGAGACACCGCAAGGCAAATTCGTCATGCTGGAGCAGTGCTGCCTAGCCTATTGTGCAAGCAACATAATAACTACTCTCTATACACAATTGCTTCCAATAGTGATCAGCTCCAATTAAAATTTTAAACAAGAACATTCCAAAACGGAAACCTTTCGGAGTTCTTAAACCGAAGAAGTACATTTATCAAAATATGAATTTAAGAACACTCTCACATGACATGACAAATAAATGCAACTATTCTGGAATATGTTCTCCTTTTCAGAGACGATATGTATGTATGGATACCTTCACGTACTAAGAACTAAAAAAAATTAGTATAGGTAATTATGAAGAGGATAAAGGAGGTATTCGTGACGGAGCGGGAGCACAGAGATCAGCTATAATTGAGAAGCATCGCCAATATAGCATGATAATTAGACAAATACTTCTTGAAAGTAGAGACATTATTAGTATGTTGAATATATTCAAAATTGGAAATCTGATCATCATTATGCTAGTGTCTTCGGTGGTGAAAATAGGAGGGTTAATGTGATTTTCTCCTGCAATTGCAAACGAGTCATGACTACATTCATGGGCTCAAAAACAGATGCTATAACACATTGAGAAGATAAAATTATTCTTGATTCAAAGACAACTTAAAACTTAATAATTGGATAAAAAAAAGAACATACTGGTCATCTGTGTGGCCAATTGTAACAGAGCTCCGATTGAAAAGAGACCAGCAAGTAGAACTAGCTATTCCTGCCTCATCTCCAACCCATCGGCTATCTGGTCCAGCGTCGGAGAATATAACCGCCTGGGGCTGGAGCTGATGAATAAGACTAAACCAGCATTCAAACAAGTAATCCATGTCCTTCTCGCCCTCACCCTTTGCACCATCCAACCACACCTCCTGGATATCACCATAACTGCTCCAAAATATTCCAGGAATGAAGAATTTGAAGATTACTTACAAGAGTTCAATGAGAAGTATAAAGGGATCCCATTTTTGCTGATGAAAACAGTCAAAAAGTGCACATTTACGCAAATTCACTCCTTAAAATCAGCAAAACCCTTTCACCACGTCAAAAACCCAGATAGAACAAAACACAAATTTAGCCATTGCTATATTTTTCCCATGAAGAAGATTTCAGAATCGCATCTTTACGCGAACCAGAGATCAAATTCAGAAAAACCCACAAAACCAAGAAGAAAAAGAACAAAAAAAAAATTTTTTTGCCACAAAAACACCCATTTTTATCCAACAATCCTATCAAAGAGGAAACTTCCATACCCAGTAAGCAATTCCCTCATCTGGCCTAAGTAGTGCTCGTTATACTCCACTGTCTTTCCATAGGAAGAATCATGCCGATCCCACGGCGAGAGGTAGACCCCCATGCTTATGCCGAACTTCTTCGCCGCTGCGGCGAGCTCCGCGACGACGTCCCCTTGGCCTTCTTTCCAAGGACTCGAGCGAACAGAGTAGTTGGTGTAAGAAGACGGCCAGAGGCAGAAGCCATCATGGTGCTTCGCCGTGATGACGACCCTAGCAAATCCGCCGGCCGCGGCGGCGCGCGCCCATTGGTAGGCGTCGAGGTCGGAGGGGTTGAAAACAGAGGGCTCCGCGAAGCCAGAGCCCCACTCGGAGTCGGTGAAGGTGTTGGGGCCGAAGTGGAGGAAGAGGGCCATCTCGCCGAGTTGCCATCGGAGCTGGGAGGAGGAGGGGATGGGTAGGATGGGAAGAGGAGGAGGGGTAGGATTGGAAGAGGCGTAGAGCGGCGTTGGGAAGTAGAGTAGTAGAAGTAGGAGCAGGAGGAGGAGGAGGAGAACCGGAGCATTTGGAGGATCTTTGATGCCCATTTTGGCTAATTTCTTTCTGTGTGTTTGAGAGAGAATGAGAAGAAAAAGATGGCATCCAAGGAGCTTCCACCAGACATGGAAGAGGTTAGAAGCAAAGAAAGGGTAAAAAATAATGATAATTATATCTTGACCTCTTAATTATCAAACACATATACTTATATATTCCTTAAGCTATTTAAATCTATTGCTAAGTCATCTTAATATTTCATTAATACTTCACTTAAATTAAAATTCTTATTAACTTAATAGACAAACTAAATTGATCTCTACATCAATTTCTCTAAATATTAATCTCTAAATAGATCTTCTCAAATTCCTTCAAAATATGCTTCTAATAGGAGAGGGGAAGAAGAAAGTATTAGTATCTTTATTCCTCTAATTAGTTAGTCAAATTTTCTAATAGAATTTCCAATGGAGAAGGATTTGTGATATAATTAAATAATTTAGGAGACATATTGTTCACGTTTTTTGAAAGTAGGAGTTGAAGGTGGACATAATGTAATTAATCTAATATACATTTGTATAAGTTCACAAGTTAATCATAAGCGACAAATGAGCTAATCCTCTTCAATATATAGACGAAATAATTAGGCCTACTCTTCCATATCATAACCTCGATTATGTATTGATAGAACCTAAATTTACCTTTGTTTTTATCATAGTCTTTTCTTTGAAAAAAAATATAGTTTCTCACAATTATTAAAAGATTAATTATTATTTTTATCAGCCTAAGATTTTAGACTTGATAATAGATTAATATGAGAAGTCATGAGCTCTTATTCATTGTTTGTCACATTTATAGATCAGAATGATGTATAGCAGTATAGGAGAAAAACAAGAGAAAGCTCATTTCTGCATCAACTAAAAAATATTCACTCAAGACAATCTTTTTTTTTAAGTCTGAAGGATTTGGCCATCTCTATCTATAAAGATCAAAAGATTCCATGAACCGAACACAAATGAGGTTTCTTGTGAACAACACCAAACAATATACAGAGCTAAGCCCACATGGTGAAAGGAAAATAAAAAAGAAAAAGAAAAAGAAAAAAAGATGGAGATGGTAAAGAAACATAACTAGAAAGCTAATACAAACTCCATCTTCAATCTTGCTATTAATACACTAGGAAGTGAGATCTCTCTAATCCTGTAATCGTAGCGACAAGAGGGATTGGATGCTCCAGGCGACGATGTATGATGAAGTAGATCGATGTCACCTGCATCGAAGAAATATCCAGGCTCGTGTTTGATGTAGTAAAGCGAAAGGAGGTGGAGTTGGCTTCATCAAGAATTGCTTAGCTCTGCCGGAGTTGTGCACGGTGCAAGAGAGTTTGCAGGCAGATTAATGCCACCCCCTCTTAGAGACAGTGAGGGACCTTTGTTCGAGCTGGCTTTGCTAATAAGATTTGAATCGAGGAATACAACGACAATGGTTATATCATCATGGAAATGCCGTCGCACTCCGCGATCGATCTTCTTGAGATCAGAGTATCTCATTTCTCTTTTCTTAGCTGCCTCGTGCAATGCAGCTTTCATGAGCTTTCGAGCACTCCCCTGCATGAACCAAATTTGCAACTGAGAACAATTTTATAAAGCAATTCAGAGCCCTCATCTGAGTCCACATCTTTTTTAAACACGACATTACCAGTATATTTGCCCATACAACATTCTCTTCCTGGTGAATGCTGCATCTCCCTATCCAAATTATAGAATGCCGATAATTCTACTATCTTGGTCAATATCTTGCCAATGTCTTAAGAACTTTGCTTAGGCATGCCTAGAATGCAGTAAGCATATGTAGGTAGTCCTTGAATTTTGTTGATAATGAATGGATAGGAAGAACCAACTCATACAATTTACTAGCCTAGTATCCATTAGTGAAAGAACATTCTCTACAATATTTGTAAGTAGAGTAATTTTAGAGGACAGCACCTAATCTAAAGAATGCATTGAGCAAATGCATTTACTGTCAAAAGAGCTTCACGTTAAAGAACAGATCTGTACAAGAAGACTATTGAGAATGAAACACGTACACTGTGAGGATGATTTTGGACAATATCAACTGCTTCCTGATTGCTGAGGTGCTCCCAGAGTCCATCAGATGCAAAAATGAGAAACTGATCATGTGACTGTAATGGTTGCACGGAAATTGATGGTTCTGAACTAAGTATTGGTTTTTTAAATGGTTCTCGAAGTCGAAACTTGGAATACAAAGGCTCCCTATTGAACTCTGGTTTCTTAAGGTATACATCTCCAATTGACCTTGATACCTGCAAAAGAGAAAATACTTCCTTGAGCATTGATACATCAAGGCAACAATCAATACAAACACAGATATGTAACATGAAAACATATAGATCTGAGAGATGGTCCTCAGGAAGAGTTAGGGAAACTTCCTATCTACCGACATAGACACAATGGAACACCTTCTTTGAAAGTTCACGTCATAAAAAAGGACCTACAACAACTGAAAGTACTTAAAACAGAAATGCTAATGATATTGGATTGAGACATATCATGGGAATATTGTCGACCACATATCTTGGGAATTGAAAGCACATCTTGATGCAGGAGTCATAAAATAAATATAAACTATATTGCAGTTTGAGATGCTACCTCATTAACACAGGGCTACTACACATCATATAGCATACCATATCTACTTTGAGATCATGCAATTCACAGATGAGGAGCCACAGTAATATGTAAAGGGTTGCTTAGACACTCTAAATATTCTAGAAAGTTGTCAAGAGAATGAATTTCTGATTTAATGACCATCCATCATTAATCTTCAGGTTGAAAGAACTTAGGTCTCATGGGACTATTCTGGGGCTTAAAGTCTCTCAGCCTCACACTCACTCATTTTTGGAGACCTTGATATAGGGAGATAGGTCATAATTTCAACCTAGTAGTATTTGGCACATAGATTACTTGGAATGCCCAATCATATAGAACATATTTTGTGTCAATCACACATCAAACATAAAATAATTGTGTGCTTATTTGCATGCTTGATAGAGCATCTTTTTTTTAGATATACAGTAGCAACTCAATGTTCTTATAAGTGGCTTTCGACAATTTATATCTATACAAATAAGTGATACACCCATTAACTAATTCATCTGTTGTATGTTCATCTTCTTAACTAGTAAATATTCAGAAAATCTGTTTTCTTAAGCTAAATTACAAAAAAGTGAAGGATTAAACTGTAATATATTATATAAATGTGGAAAAAGGGTCCAATGGAGAAAATGTGCATATACATGATAGTATCCGCTACACGGAATGATGTAAAGTATCTAGATATCCACGATGGGCAAAGATTTATAGGGGACAAATTGCTTCGTCTCAAACTGCAAACTAAATGAAACAGGAAAAAGGCCAAGTACCTGGATAATGCCCTTGACACGCCAAACATTATGCTTTAAGACGACAATTTGTGAGTCATCAGGATGTAACGAACGCAACTCTTGTCTAACTGACTCAATGCTTGCATTATGTTCTGTTGATAGCTGGATTGCCAGAATCTCTCCAGTTGCCTTAACAAGCCTCCCTAAAACAACTCGGGAGTCTCCAAGGTTAGCAATATAGAGAGTTCCACCACAAATTATGCCAACTAGACAGCAAGAGCCAACAGCAGCAATCTGAGGTTTGACGGGCCACTGTTTGGTGACCAAAGAAAAGAACCCATCTTCTGTAGCCTGGAATGCTTTTCTAATTACATCAGTTGACATTGAGTGTTGCTCTGATGCAAATCCTGCAAAGTATAGGTTTATGGTAACAAATTCTACCAAATGGAATATCGACCCTAAGTACATACTACAGCATTATATTTTAAAAATGATCGGGTCAAAGTAAGTTAAATTTTAATGGAAAATCCAGTATGCATCTGAAGTTACATAAAGAAATGGAGGAGAAAGCTCAGTCAGAGACCATGCAACTGAAAAGCATATAACAAATAAGGTATTCTTGGAATTTTCACCAGACAAGTACTTGAAGCAATATTACTTTCATGCTTATATTGGACAAAATATATGCATTCACTTCATTTATTGTGAGGAACATCTAGAAAAGCTATGAGCTATAACATCACTACCCAACAAAGGAAAGAACAAGTTAATTAGTTTTGGAAGAAGAGTTACAAATGCTATCTCAAACATCAGAATCTTACTCTTGATATGATGAAAGAGATGGTTGTTGATATATTGGGATGTCTCCGGACCACCATGTCCATCATAGATCCCGATGAAGGTCCCATAAGGCCCAGACTCAAGCGAGCTCAGCGGACCAGACTCGACCTGGCTCTGGTCCTCGAGTAAGTTGTTCGCCTGCATGACAGCCATGGAGAAGTCACCGCACACATGCTGGCCACAGTCCTTGTACCAGAGAAGCCCGTCTTGCCGAGCATCGGAGCCTGTGTGGGCGTACCGATCCAATGATGGGCCCCAACAGGCCCTCAAGAGGTTCATCAAAGCAGCTAACATCCCTCATCTCACCAAGAACTGCCTCATAGATCGAGCTATCATCTATATTTTACAAGTCTATCTATCCAAAATGCAATCACAAGGATCCCTCTTCCTTCGCTGTAATTGGAAAAACAAGCAAAGTACACGGCAAACGACGGATGTTAGACTAAGAAGAAACGACTACAACACCAAAAATTTTAACTTGCCTCTATTGAGCTACTTGAAAGCAAGGAAAACAAAAACACACTGGGCCACGCTACAGATCATAAGAATATGAGATCCAAACTAAGCATCCACATTCCTTTCTTACCTCCTATATCAACCAATGCGCAATGAGGAAAACGTTGGGCTTCGACTACCGCTGCTACTTTCAAAGACGACTTCCAACTTCAAATCTGATGGAAGCCCCCGTCCAGCGTTAGAAATCCACCTCCCCTATTCCCCACGTAAGAAGAAAAAGAGGTGCCAAGAAATCTACTGATCGGAAAATGACCAAAAATAGCACCATCTCGTCATCTTGGGCTCACAAATTCCAAGCTAAAGAAAACCCACTTCCCTTTTCTACAAAGAAAGAGGAACACATACATCAGCCAGCGAATTAGATCTCCTCCTTTGGATAAAACATCAACATGGTTCAAAGAAGGAGAAAAAAAAAACCCAAAAGATCACCTTTTTTTCTCGGTTGGAGTTGCGCCCAGATCTGAACGCTGATCAAATCACAGAGAAACCGATGGGCTCCTCTTCTCGGAATCCCACAGAGGACAGAGAGGCGAGAGAGGAGAAAAAAGGAGGGGTCTTTCTTCTTCTGCTGGGTTCCAATCACTCGATTTGGTCGATTGGGGCAACTAGGAAACGCACCCAAAAAAGAGCTCTCTCTCTCTCTCTCTCTCTCTCTCTACAGACTAGAGCTCGCTCTCTCTCTCTCTCTCTCTGTCGCTAAGGAGACAAAAATACTTATAAAGAACCAACAAAGGAGAGCTCAACGCCAGCCCAGCTATGGGATCCACCAATCCAGAGAGAGAGAGAGAGAGAGAGAGAGAGAGAGAGAGAGAAGAGAAGGGCATATTCGGAAGAAGGCGATGGGTAAAATGGACACGAAGATAAGGATCATTTCAGGAATAAAAATTGCTTCTTTTTTCTCCATCTAACTTGTGAGAAATATATAATAATAATATATATATATATCTTAATGAGCAATGGCTTTTTCACTCTCTTCTTCTTCTCCTCCTCCACTGTATTTTGACTAACTTAGAACTAAAGCGACGACTCCACCATCTACACGTGTGTTAATCAATCCATCCACAATCAACCGATCATCTGCAGCCCAAGTTGCAGCAACTTTTGCTGGATCCCTCGGTTCTTTTCTTTTATAACCAAACTAGTCTGTCGCTCAAATTTATTATCAAAATAGTTTAAAAACGTTAATCAGTTTAATATTTTTATCGTTAGGTTTTTCTTTTTAACTGTTGAAAGACTAAATTAAAAAAAATTATATAAATAAAACGCTGATTAATTATTTTATATAGAAAAAAATTATTAAGACTACAGTGAATTAAATTCTATTTGATAGTAAATTAAAGAGTCAATACAATTTGGTAAGAAAAAAAAATTAGAACTCCACTAGTTTGGTCAAAAACTTAGATCCCCTGAGTAAGTAAATGTTTAACTTTAACCTCCAAATTTAATATATTTATTTTCCCTAAATCTAATGCATGGTTGCCATTTGTGAACTCTTGATAAGGGCTGGTCAACTATCTCTTCTCATCTATCCATGATAATTGTACAGGACCATTTGGTCCTTACCGACTCTCTCATCATTCACTTTTATAACAGTATCTTTTGGAAACAAAACAAGCCATAGTTTTCAGTTTGATCCTAACAATTACTCTAACAATAGAGGGGTTTTTTTTTTCACTTTGTATGATCAATATTAGATCCAGGTCTGGGATGAAATTTTGATAATTTTCACCGATAACCCTATATATATGCATATAGTTTGGATTCATTATTCAACTTATACATCAAAGAGAGTTAGCTTAGATAAATTAAAACAGGAGACATTATGCCAGGAGGCTAGGAGGAGAATCAAAATAGAAATCTTAGTAACTTTTGTTGAGTTGGCAGCTAATGAAAGGTCCATCTTGAAAACTGGTTGCATGAATTGGTGGGAAGGGTGTACAAAGTCCAGATAGGGATGTAAGTGGTCCAGAGTTAATGAGTGGCTCTTTGAAACAAATTGCTTGTTGGTCGAAGTGGCACCTAATTAATGCAATCTAACTATATAATTACTCCAATATCAAGGAATCAAATTGGCTTTTCCTCTAGGTTCTTGATTGCTTTATATAATTAGAAGTTGGAGTTGAGCTCTTCACTTATTCTTCTTCTTCTTTCCCCCCTCCTTTCATTCCAAGGGCATGTATTAGGTCTGAATCATAAGTCAAGGTATCAGAAAAGTTAGTTAGTCTTTTGCAATAAGTATAAGATTAAGGCTAAACTAAAACTTTCACTCCCTCTACAATTCATCTCTTATACTAACAAATAGAAACTCGAACTTAGACTACTCTAATGAGACGGTCGACTTAATTGTCTATAACCTACGAACTCTTAAATCATAGTTCAAAGGGGGGGGGGGGGGGGGGGCAGAAATATATAAAAGAAAGAATTTTTCTTTTTTCTTTTTTCTTTTTTTTACAGTGAGAGATTATGAGTATGTAAAGTGTAAATTTGTGACCTCCAAAGCCAAT
The DNA here is from genome assembly GCF_048772165.1 of Typha angustifolia. Taxonomy (NCBI): domain Eukaryota; kingdom Viridiplantae; phylum Streptophyta; class Magnoliopsida; order Poales; family Typhaceae; genus Typha; species Typha angustifolia. The sequence goes on along the minus strand of NC_133246.1, from coordinate 3,122,657 downwards.
GCAAATTAGTTGTTTGGCCATGTGAGAGGGCATTGTTGGTCTCCAAAATGAGGCTGGATTCCAGTTCAAAATTCTCTTTGATGGTGATAGAATGATGGAAGACAATGTAGGGGGTTCCCAGATGCTTCCTCCTCCTACCTAAATTACTTCTCTTTCCTTAACACAGTCACATGCAGGCATTGAGTTTATAATTAATTAGGCTGTGATTTAGATTGATAAGGAAACTTTAATCATCTTCATTGAAGCCATGTGAGATGTATGGTTTCAAGTTTCAACTCCCCCCCCCCTGTGCCGTTAAAGTTGTACAGGGCGGTTAGGACAAAGAACTTGAGAGGAAGGATAACTTCGAGAGGGAGATTCAAAGGTCAGAGGCCGCTAAGATTTTACTTTTTTATTTTTATTTTTTAAGTCTCTATTATTAAGTTCCCTATAGAGAAGTCATCGTAAGATGCCGAACTAATGGTCTATCGTCTTCTAGATGCAAACAGAAATAGTTAAGCACCTAAGAATTCGTTAAAATATATTTAAAAAATGAGGTATGAACAAAAAAATTCGTTTACACCTCTTAATTCAAGAGTTAAAATATTCTTAATTTAGAATGTGTATGTAAAAACGGTGATAACCGATGGAGACTAATTGTAATTAATCCAAAAAATTATCGAAATGTATCTTATTTATCATTCACTCTATATCTTATATATATATATATTTAATATATTTTTAATTACTTTAACCTAATAGTAGCTAATGAAATAGTAAATATTTAGTTATCTTAAAAAATAAGATTAAAGTACCTAATTACCTCATTTAGATGGTGACTTACCGTTAAAAAAGCTAATTAACATCATTGTTTGATAAATCTCTCTAATTTTTTATAATACTTCAATGATAGTACTGTATATTTATCTTCATTGAGGTTAGCTTTATAATTAAATAACTATCCATATATCAAGCATATGATTAAATAAATAACGATAATTTCCATAGGTCAACTAATTACTTCCTTCGAAGACAATGACATGAATGCAATTTATATTAATTGGCCTGCAAACAAGTTAATTAATAAATCGTGGAGTGTGTCTTCATATAAATGGTCGTCACTAGTAGAAATAAGTTCATCTTATTCAAATATTTCACTTATCACAAGATATTAATAATTAATACTCCTATTTCGCATCAAAGATTGCTTAAATATTATTATTTTCTCTCTCTCTCAACTTTTTATTTTAATTCTAGCAAGCCGCCACACGTGGCACAGAGAAGGCGTCAACCTGCATGCAAAGGTTTTGTAGCACTTCGGAGCAATTTCCGAGGCGGCTGGATTGATATCAATCCATTTTGACATTCGAACCCAGAGTTAAGCACGAGACATCAGATTTAAAGAAATTAAAATGTATTAATAATAATAAACTGGGATCGAGCTGAGTTCATAGTATGTTGACCTTTTGATGCCTCGGCTAGAAGTCAAACGGGAGAAGAAGATATTTTCCTTTTTGGCTTGCTTTTGGATATGTTCTTTTTGGATAGGGGCATTTTAATTTATGCGATGGGTCGTATAATTGTAGCAATGGAAAGATATGTGGTGATAGAAGTTGATACCAAAAGTGATGGTTATGGCTATCAATGATACTGGATAATTAAGATGGATCAAGTTTGAAATATAAAAAGGGAACAGGATGATGTTATTAAATTTTGACTTTGGGAGATAATTAGGGTGTTAAATATATTAGTTATTGAGATAAGTATAGAATATTTGTTGGCATAATCACATACTCTTTTTTTTTTTTCTAATCACAAAGTCAGTAGAAAGAAACCTATGGAAATTCTTGGTGCACCTGCTTGTCAAAATTTCATCAAAATAGCATGAATGTGGTTTCAATATGTGGGATGCTGAGATATATCTTGCCAACTAATCTCTCGTTTAAATTTCGAACAACTAATATGTTGTTTTAAATTGTAAAACTAGAAGCTTAAAATATCATCAGGGAGAACCATTAAATACAATACAAAAGAATCACTCTGTTAAAGACATCAATGTATCATTGTGATGATGCGAGCTGCAGAGTACTTCCCAGGCATCTTGGTTTACTCCAGTGAAAGAGGAATGCTACAGCAAACTGTGGATCAAATATGTTGTACAATTTACTCTTCTTTCTTCTCCTTCTTCACTTGCGGCTTTTGGTAAATGAGTATCTGACTTAAGATGGTGCCATTCATGACGATGCCACTCACGGAACCCAATACCACTTTGAACGGATTAAGGTTGACAAACAATAAACTAGTCAATAATGCATTACGATGTAATAGCGCGACTTCAATAATGTTTCCACCGCATAAGTTTTATACATTTTGGAGAAAATGATGAGAGCATACATACAAATTCACATTACCATGGGAGAAAAGAAGCCAAGTAAAATATCTCACGATAACAAGCAAATGAAAGATTGAGAGAGGATGGCAAATTGATAACTAGGTAAGAAAGAACTTAAAAAAGATGGATCGTGGCAGTCCATACTTCAAGGAGTGTCTAAAAACAATCAAAATGCGAAAAGCACGAGTCATTGTTGACTCTTACTAACATGTAGAATGCACATTTTTAACCAGCACATCAACTTTGTTTGGGAGAAAAATGAGGAACTCAAACAACCTCAATAAAACATAGAGAAACTGACAGCATAAGTTGGCATTCATATTTATAGAATGAGAGAATTAAACAACATATAAAGCCAAGAAGATAACACCGAAAAATAATCATTTATGTAGGAGCAGTGTCAAATATGTCTCATACAAAAACGAAGCAGCTAATAGAGATTAAAAAAAGGCATTTTCAGTACCAAAACATGCAGCAGACATAATGCAATAAGCCAAGACAATGAAATGAAGCAAATTTAATGATAATGAAACAAAATTGAAGGATACCGCTTACTGGAGCCTTTTCCTGAACACTTGTAAATACTCTTACTGCACACAGACGAAATAACAGGATTAAGTCAAGCTTAAAGTTCACTCTAGCAATCTAGAAAGGGAAAGTGGAAAACCAACTGGACATATAGCATGCCAACTTGGACTCATTAGTTCAATCTTAACCAAAACAAAGGTCAGAATTTGCTAGTCAGGAGCATAAAAAATGAAACTAGAGAGAACTTCAGATATTTCAATAAAGATCAAAAAACAGGATTACAGGAAATATATGTTTAGACAGGTATTCACTATTCATATATCTTGAGTAACTAACAAAAGTCTTATACAAATATAGCGGAAGTCAAAAACTAAACTTTATACCACCTAATATAGTATGTTGAAATCAAAAGGATGGGAAGTGAAAGATTGTCTCCAAGATGAAAGTTTAAGTGGTTAAGATAATAATGTTGTAAGACTCACCAAGAGAGCCAGCAAAGTTCATTAAACATGTCAAGAAACTGAGTTCTCCAGTGCTCTTATTCTGCAAAATATAAGAAAAGCTATCTCAAATATCATAACAAACAAGCCTTCTTTATGGATAAATATGAGAGTTCATAAAACCAAGAAATGGTTAATACCTCAGAAATGTATTTGCAAAATCAGAACTTAAGAGATTGTTGACCATTAAACAACTGGTTACAGAAGGCAGTAAAGGGACGTTTGTTTCCATGAGTTTCAAGAAACTGCATCTATCATATACACAGAATGTATTCTGAAAATCAATTTTTGATTTATGGATCCTATAAATAGTGGTTGTTTCAAGTACTTCAAGGAGCTGTATATACACATAAAATGTAATCTTAAAATCAGCTTCTGGTTTATACATCCCTTAACTTATTTCTAAGTGCCAAACTAGATCCATATTGCAACATCTTGGTATCCACCTGAATTGGGTGGATGTCAAAACAAGGATTCTAAACGTTTGACAAGAAGGAAAAGGGAAGGATCTAAGTTTCTTCTTATATTGGCTTTTCACCTTAAGCTATAGATGCAGCATCTTTAACAAATGAAAAGGGGAGGATTTAAGTTTCTTCCTATGTCGGTTTCTCATTTGAAGCTATAGATACAACATTTAATAAATGAAACCAAATGGCCCCTAAGCAACTATAACTCAAAGGAGTCCATCATATACAATGCATAATGTGTTTATCTGAACAATGAAAGGTGTTTAACTTCAAACACTGAAGTACAGACAGCGTACAGAACAGGCCAGACAGCCGAATGTAGAATGAATTTGCAAAGTGGGGAGTGCTCACTTTTCCACCTCAGTCTGGCACTATTTCAGATCCCAAGGCACATTCCATGACTACAAAAAGTGTTGAACCTTTTTCCAAATATTAAGCATGTGTTGTCACAGTCAACAATAATATATATCCAAGCAAAACTGACCCTAGCATATCTTGTTATGTTAATTAAACTAGTCCTTCTTTGTTTTATGGACCTTCTAAGTTTAACAAGTATTTGTATCCATCAGAGGACTTACAATAGGCACCTTTGTGGATGTTTCAAATTCTTCTATTCAATTTTCTTCTACTACCACTACCAACTACAAAGATAATTAAGGGATGAATTCACTAAGTAGTATATACAAAGGTTTGCAACTCACAGTGAAGTTCTTCCATATTTGTGGAACTCTGGCGAAGAAAAAGATTGCATGTTGAGAAGCCTGCGACAAGTTAATAGTGCAGTAGATAAGCATGACTACTGATGAGCAAATTGGTATAGCTCATAAACCAAATAGACATTTTACTGCACTAGTAACTGATATGCATTACTGTGCATACAGTGTAGCACATTAATGGTGCAGTAAAATACCATGTAGTATAGTATGTAAACAACTTTATGTGAAATATGCAGGGTACCATAAATATAATTGGTACATCAGCAGTTGCAACTTACATATAAGGCTTCAAAAAGGACTGGATCAATTTGTCCGGATAAAACAGTGGGTGCTACAGCACAATATCTGACAAACCATCATTTCAGGAAAGCATAAAAGGGATCGTGAATCTCACATAATAGTTGTGAAATTTAATGCTTGCAATCACATAAAATGGTCAGAATAATAAATCACAAAGGATACAGCAAAGCTTTGATCCATGTTTTGGTTCCAAGCGGCTGGGAATATTTATAAACGATTCCAACTAAAATTATAGCTGCATAAACCAAATAGACATTTGTTTAAGTCAATTAACAAACAGTACTGCAAGAAGAATGAGGAAAGAGCATATGGTATCCATTTGCCCAAACATCTAAATAATGGTAGAATCGTAGAATGCATACCTTGAATTAAGAGAAAGGCTAGTTCCCCATAAGCTGAAAATGGTAACCCTTTGTGAACACAGTATGCCAAAGCAATAGTGTAACCCACAACTTCAAGCTCAAAGGCTGCAACACTAAGTCCTCTGACACTATTGTGCTTCAAAATTTTCAATATCTGCACAATAAAAGAATCAGTAGGTGCAGAGAAAATAATGAAAAGATGAAGCCGCACTGCAACATCTTGTGCAACAAATGAAGCACATGCTAAGAACAGATTTATCTCATTCTAAAGCAAGAGAATATCTGCTGCACCAGTAGAAACACATTTTTAAGAAAACCAAGTAGACTTGTACTTGCAATTTCATTATGCAAATAGCCACACCAATATTGCAAACATATAATAAATTACTAAATTGAGGCAGGCCTCAGTTCCATCTGTAAACCTGAAGTAAACGATCAGTTGAATCAGAGTTATATATAAGATTTACATCAGAGGAAAACCACATCAAAGTGGAAAGCAAGAATAATTGCATGGGACTTCCTCCTAGTGCAGACTATGATGGCGTCATAGTGCCAAAGGCCCAAAGATGAATCCAAAGTAGAGAGAATCCAATCATATACCTGAAATTATGAAGATCTTTTTCCAGCTAATGCTGAAGAGTTTCATCACTAAAGTCTGTAGATGTTCCTAAGACTAGAGTGAGTAGAAGCCTCAAATTTATAAAATGTAATTTCTCAGTCATATCTATATCTAAAAGAAAATGTCAAATCACTGTGCAAAAGATTATGTGAGACACAAGGTGAACGCTAACTACTGCTCCTAGATAGTATTAATGCAATGTAAATATGAAGAAAAGGAAATCAGAAGTCTCCAACTCTCCAAATAAAATGGCATCTTGAAGCTGAGAATATCATAGACCTGTAAGACTTCTTTAAATAGTTAAAAATTGCTATGTGATGGACACTATAGTAATTCACTTGTTCCTATCAAAACAAGACAGATAGTCTAAACCAAAAGGATATATATAATGAATTAAAATAAATCTCTACAATTTCATTCTTCAATACTCATTTAATCAATGAAATAACAGTTAAAAGCAACCACTAAACTTATTGTAAAGTACGATTATATTAGTCCCTGGTTCTGCTAAACCAACGGTGTAAACCCTAATTCTGCTGACACTCAGTGATTTATCATGTCCTAGTTAAATGCAGCAGTCAACATTTTCTTTTGTTTGATTTATTGGGTGACCAACTGTAAAGTTTATTTTTTTAAAAGGAAAAAGTGATCTTGAAGTAACCTAACAATCGATCAGTATTCCAGATGACCCTAAACCACGAAAACATATCTTTTCTTTCCCAACGCAATCAAGCAAACTGTAAGAGAATAGACATCTCCAAGGCGCAAATCAAAAGGATTTAAGAAATCGGCGTTACCTGGGGGACTTTGACGGTGGTGGAGGCGGCGACGATGCAATACCCAAGGAGCTTTGAGATGAGAGGAAGCAAGCAATCCTTCTCAGGGATCTGCCTCGCCGCCAAAGATCCAAGAACGCACCCGAAATTTATTCCTAATATCTCCATCTCCATCGTTCGCTCTCTATCGCTCCCCCTTTGAAACTCGGTTTCTCTTCGGAGAAGAGGGGTCCAACCCGAAATTTATATCGGCTAATCCTCGTGTAAGATCCTCGAGATATTGCTGTTTTTCTTTTTCTTTTTTGATGGAGAGATTTTGCTGTTACACCCCTCTAAAGTTGCATATTTACATGCATTATAACCGTCCACATATCCTTATTAATTGATTGATGAGCATCCGACGGTCTTGAATGAATTATTAACCAAAACTAAGCCAACTTCAAGTTGGATTACGAAGAAGCCCTCGCAATCTATCCTTCGAAGATCATTCCTCCGAAGATCCAATCCAACATTTGATATATCTCCAAAGTCAAAGGGTGCCTCACATCTCCCACCAAAAATTTGAATACCTTACCGTTAACCTCCACCAAGCTAAACCCCTTCTCCTTCTTCATTCCCCTCTCCGCCATTCTCTCCCTCACCTTCTCCACCTCATCCCACCTCCCACTCTTAGCATACATATTTGAAACCCCAACGAAGAACCCAACTCCTTCTGCGGCGGTGAACGCTCGCTTCTCCAACTCCTGATCAGTAACCTTGGACTCACCATTGACCAAGCAAGCATGCAGCAATGATCCCCAAACCACACGGTTGGGCTCGAAAGGCATCGATTCCACCACCTTCTTCGCCTCCGTCACCAGCCCGGCCCGACCCAAGAGGTCGACCACCGCGCCGTAATGCTCCATTCTCGGTTCAATACCGTATACCCTCTTCATTTCATCAAACAGCTCTGATCCCTTCTCTGCCAGCCCAGAGTGACTGCAAGCATGCAAGATGCAAGTAAACGTGACGCTGTCCGGCGACATCCCTTTCGTCTTGACCATTTCGTCGAACATCTGGACGGCGTCCTCTCCCCGCGAGTGCATGGCAAGAGCCGCAATCATGGCTGTCCAAGCCGATGCATCTTTCGTCTCCATCAGAGAGAATACCTGCCTCGCCGCCGCCAGGCTCCCGCACTTGGCGTACATGTGGATTAGCTTAGTACCCAACTCGGCGTTCGGCGGTGAATCGAGTAGGCAAACAGCAAGCGCGTGCACAGTACGGCCATGGGCAAGGGAGCCTAGGCTTGCACAACAAGAGAGCGCGGCGACGAAGGTGTCGGCATTCGGCTTTGGTCTCTCTTGCGATGCCAACATGTCGGCGAAGAGCGAAAGGCCTGGTAACTCGGACCAAGTAATTGCAAAGCGGGAAACGACCGCGTTGTAAGTGACAACAGTTCTGTCAGGCATTTCGTCGAACACTTGTAAGGCATCATCAGACAAGCCCCAGGAAGCGTAGGCGTGCAGCAAAGAAGTGGCCACATGGGTGTCGTGAGCTAGTCCACACCGCAAAGCGAGAGCGTGGAAAGATCGACCTCGCGAAGGAGAGGAATCCGCGCGAGCGCAAGCGCGTAAGAGGAAAGGGAAGACGAAGCGGTCGGGGTAGAGACCGGAGCGGAGGAAGCGGGAGAAAAGGGAGAGGGAGAGCGAAGGGGAGGGGGAGGCGGAGGCGGCACGGATTAGGGAGGTAAAGGCGAAGGCGGAGGGGGAAGCGGCGGAGGAGAAGGCGAGGAGGGAGAGGGGAAGGGAGAGGAAGGACAAGGCAGCGACGAGGCGGCCGGAGACGAAGGGGTCGCGGCGGAGGAGGCCAGAGGTGACGGCGAGGGAGAGGAGGGGTTTAAGGTGGCGAAGGGAGGTGCAAGCGGAGATAACGGAGATGAGATTGGTGCGGAGGTTACGCATTTGCTGGGTTAAGTTAAAATCTAATTACTATATAATTTTGGCCTTAACTTAAGTACAAATTTTTAACCATCAACAACCTTCTTTAAAATAAGAGTAGTAGTATTAACCGTTTAATCTACTTTGGAATGACGAGAAGATTTCTATAAATGTTCTTAGAATAAAAATTTAATAATATCCCAATTAAATTGCAACGCGTATCAACTTCAACGTCTACGAAAAACTTCTGGAAATACATTCGCAAACTGTACAAAAAATAAGCAAACACCAAGCCCCCCCATTGCTCTCCACTCCACCTCTTCAAACCTCCTCAGGGATGCTCTGCAGCTCAGGCCGCCACCTCCCCTGCCCCTCGCCGGCCTTCTCCGCCCGCCGCTTCCGCAGAACACACGCCAACTGCTCCAGGGACTGCGGCGCTGTCAGTTGATCACGACGAGCCGCCGCTTTCCTCTGCCTTTGGCCAAACGAAGCAACCATTTGCCTCAACTCCTCCTTGCTCACCACAATCTTCACGCGTACAACTCCTCCGTCGTCTTCTTCAAGGGAGATCACTCTTCCGCCATGGAGCTTCTCTATTGCCTCTGCTGCTTTTTGCTTCCTCTGTTTCCTAACAAAGAAGAACTTCGCCATTGATGGTTTCTTTGAATCGGAGGACATTGGATTATATTATATAGGCCTTGCCTCACATGGGTTCCTTGTAGGAATTTGGAAGGCTAACATGTATGAGATAATGTCTGTGTGTGAGAAAGAGGTGGGTGATACCCACCATTTTAATTAATGGAACTAATATTGCTTTCTTTCTCCCCACCCCAAAGAAAGAGATTCAATAATTAAGTTGGGCATGGCATGAATGCTCTCGGCGTTGCCAAATTGGATCAACCGATCGGATTAGAACCATAAATTTTGGTTTAAGTATTTTATAGTTCGGAAGGTATAACAACATTTATTAAGGTGGGATTCTCCAAATTTAATGTATCTAATTGGTTATCTACTTATCTTTAATGTGAATGTTCTCTGCTGACCAGTTCACATGGGAGAAGCGAAGTTTGCGCCAAACCACCAAATGTAATATTAGGGGGAAGCTTTTCTAGTTTGTCTTCCTAATCGTGTCAGTTTGGATCATAATGTATAAACTTTTAGACTAAAATTTGTCTAATTGCAACTATGACTAGGTAACAGACTAATTATATGTTAATAAATATAGTTAATGCATCAATAATGTATATCAGATATTTAACCTTTAATACTGTTAATATTAAGAAAATAAAAAAGAGCTAATGAGGTGTGAATGCGTACCTCCAAAAAATATATGATAATATGTTAGATAATGACCCAATAATGTATGTCATATTTTTTTAACAGTAGAAAAAAAAAATGAGACTTTAATATCATACTAAATTATGGATTGATTCAAAAGTTTAAATTATTTAGACAATAAACCAACTACATGTATCATATCTAAAATCCTCATCTTTAAGAGTACATGCATGTCTTTCATCTTGGTTAAGCAAAATAACACAATAAGAATCTACTTCCTCTGCAGTACTCCAATGGATATATAAGCAAGTAAAGATGTAGATGAAACTTAATTAGTACTATAAAATATTAATGATGTATGCGTTTCAAAATATTCCATGATCAGTTACCAGACAATCGCTAATAAATTTAATCTATATATAATGAGTCTCATCTTCTCCAAATTCATCAAGTAACTCTCACACCTTGGTATCTTAGAATCTCCCCTATGAGCTCCCCCTTCCCAGACCCCACGTACCTCCCGCGTATCTCCCCGTCCTTTATGAACAAGAAGGTGGGCACCTCCACCACGTCCATGTCCTTCAGGAACTCCATGCAGCTGTCGTTCTCGTCGCCGTTCATCCTCGCGAACACCACCACGTCCGCCATGGACCGGGACAGCTTGACCACGGTCGGGTACACCTTGACGCAGGGGCCGCAGTGCTTGAGGCCGACGTCGAGCACCACCAGCTTGCCGTTCTCGCCGCGCTGCTCCTCGATGAGGGACTCCACGTCCGTGCGCGAGTGGAGCTGGACGACGGCGGAGTGGCTGTCGCCGTAGTAGAGCACGTCGCCCATGAGCTGGTCGGGGACGATGCCTTCTTCCTCGTGGATCTGGCATCATGTACAACATAGTCAATTAAAGACATGTTATCTAATTATAAACTAATTTTCCACTCTCCCTCTTCCTACAAAACTACTAATTCACAAGTACATGAGTCTAACCTCTTTTAACTCTTGTCGGAAACCAAGACTGTTCATGTTTGGAAGGAGATCAATTTAATTTATATCCCTTTTAATCTTAGAGTTGTTCTAAATAAGTTCGAGATAAATTATCCTGAGCAATTTCCCCTCCCAAATGCCGCGTTGGAGTGTAGAGTAGAATAAGTGGCCTCTCCCAGAGGTTTAAAAGGGTTAATTACATCTCGACCTCTTTAATTATAGCTCGATATTACTTTTATCTCTCATAAGGGTTAATTACATCCCTTAACTACTAAACATTTCATTAAAAATTTTGTTGAAAATATTCTTAAAATTTAGTTAACTAAATAAATTGACAAAATATCCTCCTCTATTTTCTATATCCTTCTATTTTCTTCAGGAATAGCTCTTATGATAATTTTGCCAAACATCAAACTCTAAGTCCTTTAAAATCCACTTTTAATTATAGCCTTATCTCATTCCTCAACCAATAAAATAAAAGGAAAAGAGAGAACATAAATATTTTTGTCTGTCTTATTAACCAGTGGGGCTTAGTAATTGATTTGGAGTGATAATTTAGGAGGTCGAAATGTAATTAACTTATGCATAAATTGTGCAATAATGTATACAATAATAGAGCATGCTCGCTGTCATAAGGATTAGATAAGTATTAGACACTAGACTCTAAAATAGTTAGATTAAAGGTTTTGGAGCCATCTGGCCTGATGCATCTATTAGTGTTAAATGAAAAATTATTGTAGGGAAAAACAAGAAAGAAGTCTCGAATCTTCTCTCTCTTTTTTCTTCCCCTAGAAGGGTGAGAATATGTATAGATGTCAAGATAGCGGCATAAGAGTCAATATATAGATGCAATTTTTGCAAACATATAAATACAATATCAAATGCCACCTTTGTTATTTTTCTTATCAAGTTGCATAACTAATAATGTAACTTTTAGCTACCTATCTTTTTGCTAAACAATTAGCACCAAAATAATATTGGGTATGTATTAGAAATTCCTAGATTTTTTCGAAAAGGTTTTTTTTTTTTTTTTTTTTTTTTTGCGTGGGGGGATTAAGTGGATTTTAAGATTTTTAACTAATTGTGAGGAATTTTAATTTGTGATATAAGAACTCCCCGATGGATTACCTTCTCCATCCCCTTGTAGAAGCCGAAATGCGGGACCCGCGCGACGCCCTCCCGGCGGCAAAGCTCCCTCGTGTGCTCCGACTCGTCGCCCATAACCAGGAGGAAGTCGACGTCGCTGCACGTGCGGCTCAGCTCCACCATGAACGGGTAGATCTTCCGGCTATTGGGGCTGTTGCTCGCGGCGTACTCCACAACCACCAGGCGGTTCTTCGCGGCGCGGAGCGCGTCTTCGAACTCGGCGATGGTGTGCACCTGCTGCACTCGCTCGTCGCTCGTGACCGGCGCTGACTTCTGAGCCTGGCTCGCCCTCGCGAGACGGAGGGGCAATCGCAGTTGGAGTCTCTTCTTGGCGGAGCGCGGGAAGGAGGCGTAGGAGGAGGAGGAGGGAGACGAGTCTAGCTTAGGGATGGAACGCCGAGAGGAAGGTGGTCTCGAGAGGAAGGTGGATATGGTGGCCATTGGATGATGCAGGTAAGGTGTTCGAGATGGGGCCTGAGAGACGAGGCCGCAGTCCGCAGAGAGTAAAGGAGTAACCAGGTGAGTCACTTTGTGCAATCCACTCATGAGATTTGTGGTTGGTGTTGGAGTTTGTGCAGATATTTGGGTCGGATTATTTCTCCTGTTCCTTTTATTTTCTTAAAAGGCTTTTTTTTTTTCACAATAACCAACTAAAAATTTATTACAAAAATCTACCTCCCATGTCCTAAGGCATATTCTAAATATATTCCCCCACCCCCTTTCCGTCTCCCCACCTTGTACGATATAGAGGCGGTTAACTGTAAATATATAAAAGGAACGGGCTTTTTTATAATAAAACCGAGACATAGGTTGTTATGTGCATGGAATTCGTCCGGCCCAATGGGCTTGTCTTGCTTTTACATATTTTAGTCCCTATATTTTGAATCTAATTATATCAGATCCTAATTTTCATTTGATCCTTTTTCTCCCAAGAAGCATCCGTGTTTCTAGTAAAAAGAGATGCACATGCCATGTACACATCATGACATCAGTAGTCTCTTAAGGGTGATGTAGGGGTGCCAAACGGGAACTAGGATGAATTATAGGAGGGCCACAATGACATGGGTGTACATCTTTCATGGGAAATACTAATGTCATGTTGCATTGATTTTTATGTATCTATGTATCAGAGTCATACTTATGTATATATAAACGTATGAGAGCCAACCTAATAACTGAGACATTTTTCATATTTAATCCAACAAAATAAGACAAGAAACCAGCCCAAATAATGTCCATAAGCCAAAAAGTTCCTAAGATAAAGGGATCACAAAGGACACACATACTGGAAAGTATCCAAAGGGCCAATATTTGTGCCTTAGTGGGAGTAAGTGGAGTGCATCCTAAGCCACTTTAGTTAGATGTTTCAACGTACAAGCCACATCCATTTCCGATTCCATCACCGTCAACATCGCGTTGATATATTGGCCACCGGGACAACCACACTAGATAATAAGAGGGGAGGAACAATAGGCAAGATTACACATTTTCCTGCAAATTACCCAAGCAAAGCCAAAGGCATTGCACTCCACTCCTTGCTTTAAAGTTTTGTCTTCCTCTGTCTTTATATACTAATTAAACTCTATCTCTTGCTTCAAATATGAGGTAGTAGTAGACTAGTAGTTGCAGCAGAGCAAGAGAGAGATGAAGGAGCTTGGTGGGTTGAGTCACTTGTTTGTCTGTGCCTTCCTCTTCTACTTCTCTTCTTACATGGTGATTCCATCCCTTACGGATATAACCATGGAGGCCATTTGCCCAGGCAAGGATGAGTGCTCACTTGCCATCTACCTTAGTGGATTTCAACATGCAGTAAGTTTCATTCCTGTGCTTTGATGTGTTCTTGATCTCTCTCTTTCCTTATGTTAGTTTATATTATATATATGTATAGTAGCCTTTGTTATTTTAGATGAATAATTGTTCAAAACCTTATGTTGCCTCTTTATGGAGAGATACGTTCCATTAATGTCGTCTTATTGATCTAATAATATATATTACTTCGGATGGACTATCATTATTCCAAGTCCACTCATGAGATCTGATAATAATATTATCATTTTTCACTATTTTAATAACAGGTAGTGAGAATATTTTTGTTCCAAGCCTCATTTTTTAGAGATTATACTCCTGTCACTTATAAAAGTGCCCACTTTTTGAATAGTATTTTGAACGTGATATTTTTGGAAAAACCTTGAAATATATAGTTCCCGAAGCAGTGGGTAGCTTTATATGTGAAATAAGGACTTCATCTAATGGAAGGTTTGGTTTGACTGTTTGGTTCAAATTTTCAAGATTCTAGAAGTGTCATACTCATGCACTTTCCTAAATGAGTTTTCACTAGTCCATTGAGGACTTAATTAAGGAAATTCTTTACTATGAAATATAGTAGATCATATACTAAGTTAGAGGTCTTTTGGAGCATCACTTAGTGCGACGTTAAAAAATTATCTTGATGCTACTTAGTAGTTATATTCGAGTTATTGAAACAACCTCTTCAGTGTTGGCAGATTTATCTATTTATTTTTAATTGTAGCTAGCTTCATAACTTGCTAATGAAATCTTAAAGCAACAATATATTTTGAATACATAGTTAAAAATTTTGTATCTAATTATGACTACAATTTCTCTCATGCAGATAACTGGGCTGGGGACTCTCATGGTAACTCCTCTTGTCGGCAATCTTTCTGATAAATATGGGAGAAAGGCTTTGCTCACACTACCTACTACAGTTGCCATTGTTCCTTTAGGTTTGAGCATGATTTTTTAAATCCTTTATGAAGACGCACAAAAGAAAAAATTGATATAAAAGTCAATCGCTTCTGTAACACAATCGGCATGAGCAAAGATGACAAGGATAAAAAGGAAAAGAAACCACCCTATTGAATCTTCCACTTTATCTTCCTCTCTTTGCTCCTCACCTCACCTCATGTCATAATGAGCTGGTAGGTGTACCATATATATATATATATATATATATGCACGTCCTTGAAAATTGAATGGCTAAGACATTAATGGTGCAGAGGAAAGAAGATTAAACTACTTCTCTCCTTTATTGTCCTATCTTTGGAGCCATCTCCACAGATTCTTTGCCACATCTGAAGAGAGATCTAAAACATTAAGTCTGTCTTCCCTTCGTCCATCTCCTATTCTCTTTATTCTCTTCGCTTCTAAGGCTCCTTAAAGCATTCTTACATATGAACTAAAATTTAATGGATGAAGCTTTATTTGCCTTCCTTTTAAAAAAAGTTATTATAACTTACAGCATTTATCGTATTTTCTATAAAACAGGCCAAGGCATTAGAAAATCTGCATCATTCTTTTCATTTATACTATAGATTTAAAAGATTTGATGATATTATTTTTCTCTTCTATTTTGCAGCTATATTGGCGTACAGTCGCTCCAAGGTATACTTTTATGCTTACTATACGATTAGGATGTTCGCCGGAATGTTTTGTGAGGGCAGCATGCAATGCCTCTCGCTCGCTTACGTGGTAAATATATCATACATTTTTTCTCGTTCATATAGACTGCAAAGCTATTTTGTTTTATTGCCTAAAATCCTCTTCATGTTTGCACTTTTGCTAACAAAAAAAAAGTCACTTCAAGGGATGTTTTTGCAAATAAATTAAATCGAGGAGTCGTATTTGCAAATGTGTGAAATAGAGAAGCCTAAATGGCCCGGTAATAAGGAAGAGGCATCTCATCGATGGACCTACATTTTGAGATGGATCATCAGCCGTCCTTTTTATTCTAATCAGCGTCTGCACGAATCTCGAATTCTTTCCCGCTGCCTTCCACTTATCGAAGCTTTTACTCCTCCTCCGTCCACAGGCGGACAAAGTGTGCGAGCGGCGTCGAGCCGCCGCGTTCGGCGTCCTCTCTGGCATCTCCGCCGCCGGATTCGTGACCGGGACCCTCGCCGCGCGTTTCCTCTCTACCTCGTCCACCTTCCAGGTCGCCGCCGCAGTGGCGGTGGTCACCGCGGCGTACATGAGAGCCTTTTTGGAGGAATCCGTCGGTGGAGACGCCGTCTCCGACGAGGAGTGCTCTCGACCCCTCTGCTCGCCTTCCTCGGACGGCGATTCATCGCCGAGGCTGCCGCTGTTGAGGAAGGTCCCGTCGATCTCGGACATGATTGAGCTTCTGAGGAGCAGGTGAGTTCGAAAAGTTTCTCAGCAATAACGATTCTTGAATAGATTCAGATGATCATATCTCCGCTTAATTATCGATTTGATGTCAATTTTTGATGATGTCAATTACCCACTGTGATGCCTCAGTGGACAATTTGATGTCTCAACGTGCGGTTGTTATAGTTAATGCATAGATGTTATCTATTCCATTATCCATGTTCTTGTATGGTTAATTAGCACGTTTTTATTCGTGACTAGAAGTTGTTTTGAGATCTTTTGAATGGAGGAAAGAGAAAAAGCTAATATTGCAGTTCCATGCTATTTCATTCATAGAAATTTGTTTACAGGCATGAAGTAAATCTTATGTGATTACTAAGTTGACTCAATTATCCTCAATTAACTCATGTCTTATCTGCTGTATCCTGCAGCTTGACCTTATCACGGGCAGCTGTAGTCGCATTTTTTTACAGTTTTGGTGAAAGCGGCCTTCAAACTGCACTATTGGTATCTTTTCTACCTCCACTAGGCTTATGCTGTAGTGCTCCAATATCTGTAAATATATTAAAGTTCTTTTGAAATAAGTAATTCTTGCTGATGATATGCTACAGTATCACCTGAGTTTTGCTGCGTGGCTTTTTGTCATCCTGATGCAAACTGAACAAAGATGATACCTTATCTATCGGCCACATTATAAATGTTCTCGACTAACATGTTCATCCCATAAGTTAGAGATAAACCATCAGCAGACCTATAGATTGTAATTCAGAGATCTAGAGTTTTGCTTCTTATCAGGGAATCCTGAATTTTTACCAGTGTTAATTTGGTATGCTACAGTATTACCTGAAGGCGCAGTTCCATTTCAACAAGAACCAGTTTGCTGATTTGCTGCTGATCGTTGGGGTTGCAGAAGCTATCTCACAGGTATGCTTTTAATGCACTGAAAAATGCCGCTTGCCTAATTGCTAGTATACTCAATGCTAAAATTCTATAGTTTCTTGTGCATTCACCTCTCATCTTGCTTTATTCTATGCAGCTAAGTGATTGTCATTTGTATCTAAAAATGGCTTATTATGCAGCTTACTTTGATGCCATTCTTAGCACCGACTCTGGGCGAGGAGAAGCTTCTTAACATAGGACTGTTGGCAAGTTGCACACATGTAACGACCTTTTTCTTGTACATTTTTTTTTAAAAATTTTCTTTTCTTTTCTTTTCTCTTCTTTGTATAATAAACAATTCCTGATGATTAATGATTTTCTGTTTGTAATACTGCAGGTTTTCTTGTATAGCATCTCATGGTCATTTTGGGTAATGCCTTAGCACATTTCCATTTATATGACAACCTATCTTTTAGCTTGGACTACTTACTTGAACAGAATGAATATATAACTTATCATTAATTTTTTTAACTTCCTAAGTATCTGATTTTCCTATATACATTGATGTACATGACAATTTTGTAGATCGACCACAGGTCCACAATTCTGAAGTCTGCTAGTATTTTTTATTGTATACTTTTAATAAATTAAGTAGCTTATATGTCTAGCAAAACCAAGATTGGTTGTCAGTGGGTGAGACAAGATTGTATCACCATTTTGACACTTTCTCTTCTCAAGTACTAGCGGCAAAATTATACTCTTTATGTCAATTAATAGTTATATATCCTTTAAGCATTTAGTATCTGCTTGTGCTGACAACTATAAGTGGGACTTGGGACTAACTGTTAGGTTGTTGTCGTTATTGTTATCTACTACATCATTTGATGAATTATATTGTCACGATCTTCTTGTAGGTACCTTATTTTGCTGCGACATTTGTGATTCTGAGTGTTTTTGTTAACCCATGTGTGAGTTAACTGAACTCTTATTTTACTGCTTTTGCCTTTTCTCTTGTGTCAAATGGTGCAAAAATTCATAAGCTATTTTTACTCTGTCTAGATAAGGAGCATTGTGTCAAAAAAAGTTGGATCAACAGAGCAGGTACCACATCCAAAATTGTGCAACACTTTTTATCATGCAATTTGCAGCATGGGTTTCAGATAATTGATATATTTGACTGATGAATTTATTTTCTAATATCGTCTCCATGTTCCTTATTCCATCTATTGTTGCATATTTATATTTTTGTAATAATCTCTGTGGTTTTCTTTTCTTCTAGTATTAAGAAGTTTTAAGAACTACGACTATATCTATACCTTTAACTTTCGACATATTTCATGTAACTTACAAATGTCTTGTGACATACTGAAAAGTGAAAACTGAGATACTCTGTCATGTTGCTTGTGGTGGATTAATGCAACCGACGCTTGTTTCAGGGAATGGCGCAAGGGTGTCTTACTGGCATCAGCTCATTTGCAAGCATCACAGCTCCACTTATCTTTACTCCTCTCACAGGTAGGTCTTGTTTGTTCGTAACCTTGTCGTGTGTTTTAGAGATGTTTAGACCTTTCAAAAAGGTTCTGTACTGAAGAGTGGGTCTCCTTTTTTTTTTTTTTTTTTCCTTCAGCCTTATTTTTGTCAGAAGATGCACCTTTCAATTTTAAAGGTTTCAGTCTCATGTGTGCTGGATTTGCCACGGTAAGCACTCCTGTGCTCTTACTAGTTACGACTCATTTGGTAAAACATCAACATCACATGTTATAACATTGCACAGCTGATGGCCTTGACAATGAGCATTACAATGAGGACCGGACCCTCAATTACAAGCCAGAAACTTAGTGATGTCAGACATGAACAAGCTTGATCCTCAACCTGAACTGAATCTCCAAATTGTGCATATCTTGCAAATTCACTGAGGCTTGGAGCACTATTTATCCAGATGCCTATGCCCACTAATTTATGTCTGAATATACGTAGGTATATGTATATTAGTCGAGGATGGCTAATAGGAACAGCAATATTCACTCCCTCCCTGTAAGTGTAACTATGCCTAGCCAAGATGGTTGCATATATATATATATATATTGTTTTGATTGGTATGGTATTTGGCTGCAGCCTTTTATTTGGAACGCCAAATATGGATTCTAAGATTCATCAATTGTTAGGCATCATCTGTAATGCCACTTTATTACTTTTCAAAGACAAGAGTTGTACATACATATGATATTGGAAACCTGTTTTGCTGGAGTTTTTTTTTTCTTAACCAAACTTGACTCTTAGAAATTTATTTATTAAATACTCCACCCTTTAAACTTAATAGCCGAGGAATGCTATGCTGATACACATTTTCTCTACAAATAAGAGAATAGCACATTATGTCCATTAAAAATGATGATTATGTAGATGATCCCGTGTTTATAGAATGTTTTGTAGAGCGTGGGTAAGCATAGCATTATGCATACCAAAATGGGTCTGTTTTAGATATGTTATTTATCATTTCATAATTTTAATAAAAACATGTTGAACTTAGGATAAACTCTTTTATCCTAAAGCAAGAACAGAGGGTGAGAAGATAATTCTTTAATTTGTATATATCCATTAATTAGATAAGCTAGAGAAAATATCAAAATTCAAACTTTGAAAAAGTAAATATAAAATTAAATCATTTTCATATGTGTACGTATTTCTTATGTAAAGCATTGTCTAATTAATATTTTATAGTTGAGATAAAATGTTGAAAAACTTAGTACGTCACCATTTCTATAAAACATTTAAAAGTTTATTCTATTGGGCTCATTTGTGACATGTCAAAAATACACTCCAAATATAGACGATGAACAATTTTGAGTAAATAAGTTCTCTGTGTACATAGTTTTAACAATGCCCTAAACCCTAGTTCCAATTACCACAAGTTCTTTATACATAGAGAACTCCTAATATTAACTATCTATGTGGCAAAAAATGTGAAATGAAATATGTTTGTAGATCTTTTAGAAAGTAGATTCTCTGAAAAGAAAAAGGAGAGGAAAAACAAGCTCCAAAGTAGAAGCTACGAATATTCCTCGTTCGATTATTTTTCCTTTTCTTTCTCTCTTTTGATGACACATTCTCTTTATTAACGAAAAGCCCCCTGCTATTGTTCGATTATTCTCCTTTTCTTTTCACAATCCACGGTGGACTAAAATCACCTACTTACGTGGCCCATGTGTGGTTACCTAGGATCGGATGGTCAAGAAACTTCAAATCTCCCGCCAATTCCCAATATCCCAACTCCCCGTCGCAGAAAGTTCTCTGTCCTCCTCTTCCTCTCCCCACCCAAGATCGAAATTAGCGGAGTTCTCTTTCAGGTAATTCTTGAACAAAAGCCCTACTCCTCCAAGCAAAGAATCTTATCCCTTCTTCTTCTTCTTCTTCCTCCTCCCATGGCCTTCCCTCTCCCTTCCCACCTCCGCCACCCATGGAGTCTACCTCGCTCTCCACCGTCCGCCTCCACGGCGACCTCGACCTCGAGATCATCGAAGCCTGCCACCTCCCCAACATGGACCTCATCTCCAAATACATCCGCGGCTGCCTCGCCGCCTGCTGCTTCTCCATCCCCAGCCGCTCCCCTCAGGGCCACCCCCACCCCCGCCCCCACTCTATCCCCATCACCAGCGACCCCTACGTCGCTGTCCGCGTCGCCGGCGCCACCGTCGCCCGTACCCGCGTCATCTCCAACACCCAATCACCCGTCTGGGGAGAGCGCTTCAAGATCCCCCTCGCCCACCTTGCCGACGCCCTCGAGTTCCTCGTCAAGGACAACGACTTCCTCGGCGCCGAACTCATCGGCACAGCCAGGATATCCGCCTCCCGATTAGTCTCCGGCCACTGCATCTACGAGTGGCTCCCCATCGTCTCCTCATCGGGCCGTCCCCTTCCGCTCGACCCCGCCCTATACGTTAGAGCCCGATTCGTGCCTGTGGCCGAGAACCCGCTCTACATGCGTGGGATCCCCGGGGATCCGGAGGAATTAGGGGTTCGGGACGCCTACTTCCCGTTGAGGAAGGGCGGGAGGGTGACGCTGTACCAGGACGCGCATGTCAGGGACGGGGAGATCCCCGAGATCAAATTGGAAGGGGGGCGGGTCTTCCGGCAGGGCAAGTGTTGGGAGGATATGTGCCAAGCGATTCTCGAGGCGCAGAAATTGATTTATGTCGTTGGGTGGTCGATCAACCACAAGGTTCGGCTGATAAGGGAGCCGACCAGGAGGAAGCATCCCGAGGATCTCACGTTGGGCGAGCTGCTCAAGTACAAGTCACAAGAGGGTGTTCGGGTGTGCTTGCTTGTATGGGATGATAAGACTTCCCATGATAAAAGTTTCTTCAAGACGGTGAGATGATATGTTAAATTGTCTTCCGGTCTTATGTCTCTCAGTAGATTCTCTAATTTCATGGTTTCATGCTATATATGTTAAACTCTTAAACGTAGAAGCTACATTGAATCTTTGATAATGTCAAATGACGCCTAAATGACTATTTTTGCCTTGTCATCTCATGAAATCCATGCCAAACTTTTACAGATTATTGGAATGCGGAAAGTAATTCATCTTTAGATTATAGAATACATTATGTATTTGGGTATTTTACTTAAATTTCGGTACTGTGTGTAAAGTTTGATATTTCTGATTTGAGTGCAGCAAGGTGTGATGCAAACTGATGATGAGGAGACCAGAAATTTTTTCAAGCATTCATCTGTCTATTGTGTGCTGTCACCTCGTTATGCAAGCAATAAGCTTAGTATGGTTAAGCAACAGGCAAGTTATACAGAAGCACTTTGATTGCTGCTAGTTATGTTTTCTGTTCCTGTAATAAGTCATGTAATCAGCAGAACGCCTAGTCTGACGATGATGCTGGATTGTTCATTCTTCTAGTAGTCCTACCTATGAAGATGTCCATTCATTTGACTCGATTTTTTCCTGATGAGTTATCATCAATATACCAACTAAAGCTTACCTTGACTGGCAAGTTCAAAAATAGAACTTTTTTTTTCAAGGTCAGGAATTATGTCTTTAGGCTATGCTTTGATTAATTTGGGGCTGTAACATTGTGAAATTTGTGGAGAGAACACATTATGAAAAAATGTAGTTTATGGGGCTTAAGTGATATTTGGCTATAGTTTAGGGAGTGTTAGTGTAATCCAAGTTATGATAAATGGAGAAACATGCCATCTGCAAGAGTCAAAAAGCAAGCATAGGCAAGAATCTGTTCACCTCTAGGGAACATTTATCTTGGTACGTTCTTTTGATAAATCACCCATCTTTTGAGCCTGAAGTTCTAACTCATCTATCAACACTCCCGAGCCAATATCTCTCTTCCTAGTTAGCCGCTTCAGTATGTCGGGCAGTTTTTGTTAATTTCTTAATATGGCATCATAATTCTGACAAGAGAAGCTTTTTATTTTTGTCAGATACTTATAACATGATCTCTGGATTCTAATATTAACTATGTTTAGTACATTTAAGTATATATAACAATGTGCCTTATGTTAATAAGATCATTGGTATCCCATTTATGCTCTCCGTTTAAACTTACATATCTCTAAAGTTTAGAGAGCACATGGCAACTACTCTTACTCATTTTCAATTTTCTTTTTTATATTGGTTTCAAAATCACTTAACTGCAATGAACCAATGACCAATGCCAAAAAATCAAGGTTATCGACTAGTACTTACATGGAACCAAGGATTCTGAACTTGTCAAGGAAATAACACGATTTTGGCATCAAAATGTTATTTTCTTATGATAAATAAAAGAAAGCATATGCATTGTAGTCTTCTATGTTTTCCATAAATTTTGGGTTTTCAGGAGTTTTGTTGAGTTTTAAACAGGAGATTATAATTTAACATCATTTTTCAAAAGTTGTTGTTCTAGGTTGTTGGGACTCTCTATACACATCATCAGAAATGTTTACTAGTTGATACAAAGGCTTATCATAGTACAATGAGAAAGATTACTGCTTTCATTGGAGGTCTTGATCTTTGTAAAGGACGATATGATACACCAGATCACAGACTTTTTAATGATCTCGACTCTGTATTTCTTGATGATATACACAATCCCACATTTGGTGTAAGTCTATTTTCTTATTTTTGCTTCAATTTATTTTTCTTATCTTGTCCAAGTAGGCCATAGTAGTATAGTACTAAGTGGTAAGTTTGGATCTAAAGTTCTTCATAAGTCTAAATTTCTACAGCAGTTTTGTTACTCCATCTTCCATGCTTTTGTTTAATCTTCTCTTATATTGATAACTGAGATAGCTTTATTATGAATCCACACCATGCTTTCATGACAGCTAGTTTTACGTGTACATTTATAGTTAAGATGTCCAACTTCTTGCTATAGTTCGACATCATCATAATATCAGAGAACGTTGGATTTTCAAACTGATTACCTAAGGTGACCCAAAAACAACATAAAATAGGTGCATTTGTTATGGGCTATAGGTTTGTCATTTTTCCTCTCAAGAAGAGAACCTGAGAAGTTTTCATTATTTACAAACTTATTATACAAGTGAATATTAGCATATAGCATCTTGAAGATGGATATCTACTAGGCTCTAATCTTTGTTTCCCTTGGAAAAGTGCAGTTTATATGCAAGAAACTTTCTTTTTTGTTTGAAAAATAAGATGGTAATTTGTGATATTAGGTGTCGCGATTCGAAATTAGAATCATAACTGACCATCAATGAAGCACGGATACGGACACGACACGATACGGACACGGCGGCACAACAAATTTTAAAAATATAAGACATGGACACGACAAAATAAATAAACAAATAAATAAATATATATATATATATTTATATATATTATTGATACATCTAAAGTAAAAGTTTGTAATCTAATAGTGTTAAATACACATACATCAAGCTATAAGAACTAAAAAGTTTATATCAAGTTGTAAGAACTAATTTAAAAAGAAATATATATTAGAAATTTAACAATTTAACAGAGCAGAGAGGCTTTAATATAATTTAACAACAAATATTTAAATTTAATATAATTAGTTTTTCACACTAATTAGAATTAAAATAAACAACAGATATTTAAATTTAAGACCTAATGCTTTCTCGGTGTAAAAAAAAGAACGGAAAAATGAAACTATGAAATGCTTTAAAGGAGAGCAGAGGTAGTGAGAGAGAAAGAGAGAGGAGCTACCTGCAGGGAGGGAGAGAGAGAGAGTAGAGAAGCTACTTGCAGGGGGAGAGAAAGAGAGCAGAGGAGCAGCAGAGACCCTCGTTTGAACTTCTATGTTTACTATTTAAAAGAACAGTGAGAGCAAGGAGTTGCTTGCAGGGAAGGAGAGAGAGTAGAGCAAAGATGTGGAGAGAGAGAGAGAGAGATAACCTCGCCATTCGTCATAGCCGTCCGTCACTCGCTGTCGCACAACTGCTCACTGTCGCGCAACCGTCCGCCGTCGCATTGCCGCTTGCACGCACTATTGTCTTCGGCTGAGAGGGATTTGGGGCTGAGGCCTGAGAGATTTAGATTTTCGTTTCGAGGGGGTGGGGTGAGAGGATTTGGAGAGTTTTTAGTTTTGGGTTTGGGTTTTGGATCCAAATTAACAAAAATTGACCCAACCCGACCCGTTAACATTAGCCAAAATTTATGTCCTACCTGTGTCCCAACAGTGTCCCAACAGTGTCCCCTTTTTTTAATTTCGAATACTCTCGGCTCGTGTCGAACACGTGTCCGACGCATGTCCAATGCGTGTCCGTGTTCGACATGTGTCTAACACGGACACCTCCTCCTGAGAGAGGTGTCCGTGCTTCCCGGCTGACCATGTACCTCAATATGCTTGAGATACACGAAGTCTTACTAATATTTTTATAATAATACCTGACTTCAATAATTTAATCCAATTATAATAAAAATAGTTAATGTCATCACTAATATGTCTCTAAACAAATTAAATTAATAGATAGTCTAAAACATAAAGACCAAAAGAACTGAAAGGTAAAAATGATAGATCCTAAGTGGAGGTGATATCCTAGTGCATCTCGTTCAATTGCTACGCTGACAATTATCCGACATATTAGAAAGGGAAATCATAATAAGCTAATAACTATAGTTCAAAAAGTGGAAATCACTCAAAAGCCAAATAAATATATAACTTATAATTTTAAATAAAATATAAATCCATCGATATAAAATAATAATAATAATAGTGGCAATAATAATAACAGAGTCTCATATCTCATAGCATGCTCAGTTCCAACATATGGAATTTTTTCTCAATAATAATAATACCATTTGTCTCAATTGAGTTTATATCTTGTGAATAATCATCAACTAAAAGTCACCTCGATAGGACGCTCATGTCTTTTCCTTATAGCTGATCCAGTTAGGATTACTGAGATGTGTCACTATTTGATAAATGTCACAATCCGAAATTGAAATCATGATCGGCCATGTACCTTAATACGATTGAGATACACAAAGTCTTACTAATACTTTCTAAGTACACAATGACAATAATTAATGAAAATGAGAATTTGATTTATATAATTTAACTCAATATGAAAATAATTAATGTCATCACTAATGTATCTCTAAACAAATTGGATTAACAAATAGTCTAAAACATAACGACCAAAAGAACGGAAAGGTAAATGGATAGGTCCTAAGTAGAGGTAGGGTCTCGGTGCATCTTATTCAGTCGCCACGTTGACCATTATATGAAATATTAGAAGAGGAAAAATTCATGAACCAACAATTATAGCTCAGCGAGTGGAATCTACTCAAAAGCCAAATAAATCTAAAATTTATAACGTTAAATAAAAATTTAAATTCAACGATATAAAATGATACTTCTACTAAGCATGTTCTTAAAGTAACAATAATAACGACAATAATAATAATAGAAAGTCATATCTTATAACATGCTCAGTTTTAACATACTGAAAATTTTCTCAATAATAATAATATCATTTGTCTTAATTGGGTTTAAATCCTATTGATCTACATTAACTAGAAGTTATCTCAGGATGGTGCTCGAGTTTTTTTCCTTATAGTTGATCCAGTTAGGGTCATTAGGAGGTGTTACTATGTGATAAATGCATCCTGTCACTTCCACTAATCATTTAGAGATATTAGAGTTACCTTAGGAAGTCTTTTATTCTATCTTAGGACTGTTCTCTAATCCTGCCAGAGTCACTTAAGAAAGTCATCACAGTGATATGAAATATAACTTTTTCCTAGATTTTCAGTTAGATTTGAGTTACCAGAGAAAGTCGCAAACGATTCATATTAGGACTATTTTCTAAGTTATACCAAATACCAATTATATTTTTTCACTAAAATTTGTAATTTGCACGAAGTATAGCAATGCACTGAATTATATATTTTATGCACATAATTATAATAATTAAATTACATACAAGAAATATAATTAATTAATTTGCATACAGAGAAACACGTGGTCTGATAAGAAGTACAAAATATAATATGAATAAATATGTGAGTGAACCCACTCACCTAAATCTAGGTAAAATAACTAAAATATCTAATCTCTAATCCACGTGCTAAAAATCACCACCTTTGATAATGAATAATAATAAAAAATTTAACTTAAATAATATCACGATTTCCAAAATTTAAAGCTAAAAAGATTGTCCAAATGGGCCAAATTAAGCCCAATTAGGTGGGTTGGGCTGCAGCTTGCCCGTAGTCCCTTTTTTATTTTATAATCGAGCTGGGGCGAGGCCTAACCTAATATTTAAAAAGGATTGGGCTGCGGGCTAACCTGCAGCCCAAGACCCAATACTAAAGGTCGGGTTGGGTCTTCGAGTTCGAAACCCAGACCTGAACCCGATAGGAGAAAGGTTGGCTTGGGTTTTAAATTATATTCGAATTTGATTTGGAGTGGCCGGAAATCCTGCAGCCACCCCTCTCGTTGCATGATGGAGAAGGAGAGGGAAGGAAAGTTGCATGTGCAGTGCACGTGTGCCCTCTTCTCTCTCATTTATTTTTTCAGTTCTTACATTAGGTTTTAGAAATTTCTGAGTTGGAGATGTGTAAGAAATCAAAATCATCTTCTGAGTTCTCTCAACCTCTTTTAGATCCAATCTGTTGAGGAATTAGAGTAGCCTATCATACTACTTTTGTAGTGTAAGAAGCTTCAAAGAGGAGACAGTAGGCTTGGTTGACTTACATTATCATTATAACATGTTAAATAACATATATAGCTTAAGAACATTTTTTGAGAACTTCGATCTAATATATTTTCTTCCTGATAACTGGAATGTTAGGGCTAAGATATCTGGCCCTAAAACTCATTTGAAACTCTTGCGCTTGATAGTTAAGTCCTATTTGTGAACCTTGTATGATTATCAATAAGAAAGCTCAAGTACTTACTGCAGCATTGCTTAGGTAATTAAGATCTGGAAGAGCCAATGATGTAGTTGATATTTTTGTACTAATTGCTTTTTTGCTTAGGCATAAAATCAAAGTTTAGGCATCATTCGTGCTCTCTTCACTTGCCAAATCAAAGTTCTTAGTGCGAGTTGAAAATAAAAATTAAAGAAAAATTGGACTGCCAGTACTTCTGATTGTGAAAGACAATTTGATGCCTCCTTAACAATTGAGCAATTTCACATAGTATCAAATGAAGAAGCTATCGTAGGGAAGTTACAGATGCTTGGAAGTAGAATTTTTAGAGATAGTTAAAATAGGGAAGAGCTAAGGAAACAGGCATCAGGTCTGAGGATCTTTTATAAACATCCTGAATAGAATATTTAGATGATTAGGCTGAATTGCTGATAATATTGTGAAGATAAGACAACCGAAACCTAACTGCAATTCAAGTATAATCAACCATTAAGCTTGTGTCTTTCACGATCATAATCAGAGATTCACAAGTAGGTTGGATTTTTAACACTGACTTTCTTTTGACATTTAAAAGAGCTAATATGCTTGCTGAATTGTGGAATATGTTTGATTAGGTACTAGATTTGGTGAAAGAAAGGAATGTAATTACATAATCAAATTGAGCAGGTAAAACTTTGAGGCAATAATCTTAGGTTACAAATTCAGCATGAATTAATTTAATATCTGCAGCTTTTAGAACATCTTATATGAAATACCCACGAACCCTGCTGGCTAATTATAGCACAATATTCTTTAAATATTCTAGATATATTAACAGGCCTCCTGATTTGAGTTCCAGAACGTATATGTTTAGGTTTAGCTTGCATAGTGCATACATAAATAAGATAGACTTCAAATATGCAAACAGTGCGTTAATGAATGGCAGAAGGAGGGGCTCCCATTTATGTGGATTTGGTATCAGAGAGCTGTTTTCCTGACTCAAACTGCAGAACAAATGTACATGAGGCGAGCCTGCATAAATAATAAGCATATATGGGCATACTAGTGCGTGCATGTGCACACACATGCACAGACATAGATATATACATGTATGTGTTTGTGTGGTTCAAGGTTATAAACTTAAAATCTAAACAATTATGTAATCGATAAGGTCTGAAAGGCCTACCCATGGAAATTCATAATGTGCTTGCATTTTCTTTAAATAACGTATAGGTACAAGCTAAAGGTCCACGAGAACCATGGCACGATTTACACTGCAAAATCGAAGGTCCTGCTGCCTATGACATCCTATTGAATTTTGAGCAATGCTGGCAGAAAGCTACAAACCCTTGGTCACGGAGACGAGGGGTTCACAAAATCACTCCGTGGCGTGACGATGCCTTGATAAAATTGTATCGTACTCCGCAGATGCTCATTCCTTCATCAGCTGATGGACATGGTGATCCAAATGTATGGTTTTCAGGAGAGGATGATTCTGAAGATTGGCATGTACAGGTGGGTAAAAGAAAACTTGTCAAATTTCATAATTTGATTTCTAATAATATTGTTCCTTGTAAGCACGAAGGCAATAATCATGTCATCAGGTTTTCCGATCTATTGACTCTGGATCAGTCAAAGGATTTCCTAAGACTGTTCATGAAGCTGCGGCTAAGGTAATTTTATAATTCTAGATCCAATGCAAATATTTTGTTGGTTTTGATGTTAAGGTGATATTTTTGATACTCCATATATTTACTGTTACTTAATAATTTAGTCTAAGTAGAATTAGACTTTTTTGTTAGGCTGCTTCTCATTTTATTAATGAATTGTTGCAGAATCTTTTTTGTGGAAAAAATGTGGTAATTGATAAGAGCATACAGACAGCATATATTAATGCTATCAGATCTGCACAACACTTCATATACATTGAAAATCAGTATTTCATTGGTTCTTCTTATGGTTGGCCGTCTTATAAAAATGCAGGTATAAACCACACCTCTGGAACTTTTATCTATTGTTAAATGTATTTATGGAAATATTTTCCTTCATTGCTGTAACATCCCGATAAAGCACTATGTGAAAGAAATTTGCTTTTTTTATGCTTTAAAATGTGCTTAATGTTTTCTCTAAATTGGTCTATTTACATAAATGATCAGGAAGTTGACGCTTAGTATTTGCTTGACTTACTGTTTGAAGTCTATTTTGTCTGAATAATCAGGATTCAATTCATTGAAATTCATGTGTTGGTGATGTATTATATTTTTGAGGAGGCCACAGAAAAATGAGAGGAACTTCTAGGTTGCAGTAACAGTTAGAACTTTGGAGATCCAGCTATAAATTTCCAATTGATTCTATAAGAGGAATAACCATGAGTCTGACACTTTGTTTATAATATGCATGTGCAAAATAGGTTTCTCATTACTAAATTTGAAAACCATGAATAGCAGGGATTAGCTTATACTTTAGATTTCAGCAGGACAACCTTTTCTTGCACTGTTGCATTATAATTTTCTGTTCTTCATGATAGCCTGATATTATCCTAGATATCCTTATGGCACAGGTACCTCCAATGATATCAGTCTTTTCAGTAGCTAGTGTTCGTAATATCTCATTGGGTTGTCCCAAGTGGGAGTCTTTTGGGATCCTAATTTATTGTCCCAAGTGATCTGTATATTATCTTTTTTCCTTTATGAGCCTGCTGAAATTTGATATTTTTTTCCTTTTAGCAGGGGCTGACAACCTCATCCCAATGGAACTTGCCTTAAAAATTGTTGGCAAGATTAGAGAAGGGGTGCGATTCTCTGTGTATATAGTCATACCAATGTGGCCTGAGGGAAGCCCGACCTCTTCCTCTGTACAGGAGATCCTTTTTTGGCAGGTAAAGCAGTTCTGGAGTTTAACTTCTTCGACATAATCTGTCTTTCGCAACTCACTGTTAATCATGGTGACTTTTATGCAAACTGAAATGAGTTATGTTGCTTTATGTAGATTTAGTATGATGACTTATGAATGCATTATGAATTCTTTAAGCCTATTAAAATGACAAGTACGCTTATGAGGGGAAATTGTGTAATTAAGGAACTTGGGGAAACCAAAATTTACTTAAATAGTTATGGGACTAAAATCTCCTTGATATAAATGCATTTGGTGTGGTGGTCTACTAAGGGGTGACCTCATAACTATGACTTTTATGAGAAGATATCTCATTTCTATCAATCCTTTCTTACATTTTCTTTCCTGTCATAAGTTCAATGTCATTTTTCAAAGAGTTTAGTATATGTGCAACTAGCATTTATCTCTAATTATAATCTGAGTTGTCTTTGTACGGATGGATTAAGCTGCTGAATTATGTGGTCTTTTCCCATTTCAGTCTTTTAGAATATTCCCAAAATAACTGATTGATGGAGAAAAGCTCCCCAATATGCGCTAATGCCCTACAGTTCCTTTATCTCTTCAAATCACTTCTCAAATAAACTGCAGATTTATTGAGTTTGGTTTGCAACTGCAGTAAAGGCTCAGTTTTTGGGATCTTATGCTATATAACCAAAATATCATTCTTTCTACTGGAAATTTAATTGCCTTCATTTAGCATACACAAGATGTAAGAACCAGAAAATAATAATAATAATAATAATAATTAGGGGTTGAGAGAGAAGGGTGCACGTGTAGCCCCTCCCCTCTCCTTCTCCGGCACGCGACGAGGCGCAGAGAAGATTTCCTCTAATCTAAATCGGATTAGATTTGATCTTCTTTTAATCTATAAATTAAACCCCAAATCTATTCTCTCTTTTTAACCACCTCAGCCCCTTCTCTCTCTTCTTCCTCCCCTTTTTCGCTTTCTTCTTCCTCACTGACGGAGTCACGTTGTGGAATCGGCCTGCCGGAGCGCCGCCAGAGCCATCGGAGACCACCACATGACTCCTTGGTAGTGATTTTTAGCACGTGAGCTAGGGATTTGAGATTGAGTTGTCTTGCCTAGACTTAGATGAGACCATGTAAATTTTCTGTGTGCAAATTTATTATTTCATCCGTACGTGCAAAAATTTAATTGTTACATTTTCTGTGTGCATTTAATCATTATACTCAGTGCATCATTATACTTCGTGCAAATATTAAAATTTGTGAAAAGAAAAACGAGACTAGTATTGGTACGACTTAGAAAACAGTCCCGGTATAAATCGCTTGCGATTTTCCGTGGTGACTCAAGTCTATCTGGAAGTCCAGGGGAAAGTCTATATCAGATCACTGCGGTAACTTTCTTAGGTGACTCTGGCGGGGTTAGGGAACAGTCCTAGGATGAATGAGAAATTTCCTAGGTGACTCTAACTTCTCTTAACGGTTAGTGGAAAAGACAGAGTATGTTGATCACATAGTGATACTATTTGATAACCCTAACCGGATCAGTTATGAAAAAAAGTCCTGAGCGTCATCTCGAGGTGACTTATAGTTGATGTAGATCTACAAGGTTTAGACCCATTGAGACATATGACAGTATAAATATTAAAAAGATGTAAATACGTTGAAACTGTGCAAGGTTACAAGTTGTGACTTTCTATTGTTATTATTGTCGCTATTTAAAGAGCATGCTTATTACAAATTGTTATGGATATTGTTGCTTTTAGTTTAATCCTTTTTAGCATTAATATAATTTAGAATTTATTTAGTTTTCGAGTGGATTCCACTCACTGAGCTATAGTTGTTGGCTCATGGATTTTTTTTTTGTATTTATTTATCTACCTCAGGTAATAGTCAGCGGGGCGATTGAGCGAGATGTACTCGGACTCCACATCCACTTAGGATTCACCTATTTACTTTTCCGCTCTTTTAGATTTTATGCTTTAGATTAGAAGTTTTATTTATTTAGTTTAGAGACTCAAAAACATTAACATTTTTATATATTTATTGCAATTAGTTTTAAATTTAATAAAGCAGATTTTCATTTTATTTATTTATTTTGCCATCATACACGTAGAAAGTATTAATAAGGCTTTGTGTATCTCAAACATATTGAGATGCATGGCCGGTCATGATTCTTATTTCGGGTCGTGACACAAGATACATGCTAAGCAGGTTTCTAGCTTACTATAACCTTCTTAGATTTATCTACTATCTAAGGAAAATAACATGTCGTATGAAATTATGAATTATGACCTAAAGTTGCTAGTGGGGACATCACTTTTCATCACGTTTATTCTTGTAGGCACAAAAGGGCTGCACCCGTGACACTTTGGCTTAACGAAAGTTATGACTAGCTACCTTCTAGGGCTATTTTCGTCTTTTGTCTTTTACTTTATTTTGCCTATATAAAGGCTTGTAATTATTTTTTATGAGTTAATGAATATTTTGAGAGTTTTTGCATATTGAGTGTTTGTTGGTGGAGTCCAACGTCGGTGGAATTCGACACCTCGATTGGTGGATTTTACGGGTTTGATTATTTTTTCCTACTTTTTCTCAACTCTGCAATTGAGTCGTTGTCCTGCATCAGTTGCCATAAATTTTCAAATTGCTTGTGGAGACACTACACACAAGGAGGCATACTATATTTTTATAGCCTTTAGTTAAAGCATTAATTGTGATAAATTCTGGTTTTCACTGAAGCTAGATTGTATCCTTTTTTTATCTGAGATGTAGGCCTCGAGTAGTCTATCTATTGCGCTTTTCCCATGAGACTTCTTTGAAGAAATAGAATGTTGAAATTGCTTTGCAATACATATCTGAGCAATGGCCTTGGGAGCCTGACAACACTAACCTCAGCTTGTGGCATATCTTGTTTAATCTCTTTCTCCCTCCTATTGGTTTATCTATATATTAGAACATTCTTAACTAGTTTACTTAAGTACCCCTATGATGAACTTGAAATATTTAGATGTTGGATAATGTCCTTGATATATTTACAAGTATAATTTGGAAATTTGAAGTTGGGAAACTTTTATACTTCACGTCTCATTGGGAACATTTGACTGTCACTGTCGGGTAATAGTTGAAATTGTGACTTAACCATTCATATCTCATTATCTTGTAATGACTTGTTTTTTTTTTTTCTGTTAATGTCCTATCAAAGTAATTAGTTCAGACATCAGATGCTTTCATTGGGTAGAGGAGCAACTTCTGCAAGCTTTAAGAAACATGAGAAAGAAACCTATACTCATTGTTTTTCATGGGATCATATTCATTAATCATTTTATGTCGTTTTCAATTGTTCTCTCTTCTTTATAGTTGTCAATTAAAATGTGAGTTTTGGTAATCATCTTAGGTCTTTAACATATTTACATTCCAGGGAGAGACAATGAAGATGATGTATCAAATCATTGGCCAGGAGCTCAGGTCATTGAAATTTGAGAATGCACACCCACAAGATTATCTTAACTTCTATTGCCTTGGCAATCGAGAATTATCCATGGATAGATCACCACCTTCACAAAATGATGCAGCGGTATGTACACATAGCAATTACTGCAAGTCTGCAACCATTCTAAATCAGTACTTCTATGATTCCATCATTCTGTGGTTTAGATGCTCATTGACATTGAACCTTTGCAGTTTCTATTGAATTGTAAATCCATAGAACACATTGCAATATTACCATTGGCAGTTAGCGCAAACCAAATCCATATTTTGCATGTAATGCATATCTGCTTAATCACAAAAACGACCATCTTTTTTTTTTCCAAATAGATATGTCAAATAGACGATCCAGACATGCATCCTCTTCTACATATCTAGAAAGTGGCATATCATTCTTTTGTAAGCAACTTTAAAAAGTATATGTAGAAACCACCTTTTGTTCTATAATATAACTACTTTTTGTTTCTCCCTTGATTGATCATTAGGTAAAATGTCTAGCAGATTTCAAATATTCTACTGAAGTAACTTTTACTTTTCGTATTTCAGATTACAATGAACAATGTGGATGTTTGATATTGATCCCCTATATAAAATTTATCTATAATGAGCAAGGTTATTGATGGTGACAACAGATTCAACTGTTTACCAGGTTCACAGGTCTATCTCCTTAGAGGGAGACGCATTGGTGACTAGTGTGTTGCTAGGTCATAGTTTGACTTAAGTTAGTCAATTTGTGCCTTTCCTATTTTCTGGTGTTTTCATAGTATTTTCGGTCTATGTTCTAGGCTTCTAGCCTATTATTCTTTTCTTGTTGGGTTTGTTTGACTTATTTTGGTCTTGTTGGACCATGGTTCCCTTAACTTTTATATTGGTTATGTTAGGACATTGTATTCAGATAGTTTTTGGATGAAAAAAGATGGCTTAGAGATTTTTCTAGGGTTCCGTGAAGATGACCTATTTGATGCAAAATTGGAAATCCCAAGAGATCTTGAGGATTCAATATGCAAATCTTGGTACCAATGATAGTCGTGCTAGTCGGTATTTCCTTTGCCGACTGCCCAATTGACATTTGTTGTGTCAACAGTGGCACAACAAATTGGGTGTGCTAGTTTTACACCTTGTGCCAAGCTATGTTGACTCGTGCTGATTAACACAGGTCGTGTGAGGCTCAAAATGGATTTGTTTGATCCAAAACGGGTTTATTAGAATGGTAAATCTAAAATATTTTATGGGACTGTTTTTCTTATCATGTGGAGTCTATTTCTTAAAAAACTTTTTCCTATTTCAAACTTTTTCCTATTTCAAATTTTCAATCATATTAGGGAGTGTTCAATTATTCATACCAGTTTTAATAAATATATTCAATTATATTATGTGTTGTATAATATTTCTATTTGAGTATTGCTATATCTTTAACAACTTAGGACATTTACAAAAATAATCTAAAAAATAAAAGACTTTAATGTAGACTTTAATACATATATTCAAACTAAAAATAAAAGATTGACGTGTTGAAGATCTAAAAATATTTTTAAATATACGAAAAGATTTATCAAAAATATGTCAAAGGCATGCTAATACGTACTGTCGGCATGTCCATCATTGCTTGATGCTATCTTTCCTTTCTCTTTAGTGAATCGTTTCTAGGTTTTTTTGTACTTCTCATTCAGAGCCTGACTTTTGAGATTTTAAATCTGGACTTCATTGAGTTTCAGATATGAACTTCTGAACAAATGTCAGATCTGATTTTGATATCAGATTTCAGATAGGCATCACATCTCGGACCACAACATCAAAATCGATTCTTCTACAGCTTTTCATATTGAAAGTCTGACTATGCAAAGGAGAATTATTTGGACTTTTTGGATTACCAGCAAACATAGGTTTTAATTATGGATTATGAATGGTAACTTCATCCTAGGTGATCAAATTTGCTATCTTATTAGTCTAATATTACTGGTAATTTATTTTCCTAAATAGTAAAATATATCACAATCCTGAATATTTTCTAGATTAGTTCTTTGCTAGAATTTTCTTTAATTAGCCAACTTCTCTGAACCGGCACGTTGCATTGCCTCCTAGTTAGTAGTTGATCTGAGTACTAGCAAACTACATGCTTTGAGTAAAGGACCCTAGTCAAAGAAAGTTTTGATGCTTTTGACGATCTAATTAATTTTGTTAAAAGAGAGGCGTCTTGCTTGTGAACACCTTAGCAACAACCTTAGTGTTTATTCGAGAAATTTCTATTTAATTAGCTTGCCTGTACTTAATTTGTTTATTTGTTGTTTTCACTGATCATTTTAGGGCATTTGCATGCTTGCTTGCCATTAGCTGCCCTCTCTGTTGGTGTATATATATCAAGCACACAGATATATGATGTGGATGTTTTGGTGTATGTCACCATAGGATAAATATTTTGTACAATTTAGATATTAGAGGTAATTCCTAAATTTGTTGTTACAAACTGGCTTGATTCGATTTGTAGCAATTTTGGACAGAATTTGCACGAAAGTTTTGAGAGATATTTTAGAGGATCTAGACATTAGATCAACGTGAAATTTTGATACGAGGTAGCCCTGGGAGAGAATTTCCAACGAATCTAGTTTCACGTAAATCGAATGTGTAGATTAGAAGATATCTTCGAAAAGGTAGACAAAGGTCGAATGGTCAGACCTATGAGATTCAGGTCTGTATGGGATTTGGGATTCGTGGGTGGAGGTGATGATGGATTGGAGACTGACTAGTTGATGGAGGTGGTGGCTTGCGGATGCGGATGCGATAGATGGGTGAAGGCTATTATTGGCATACAACTACAGTAATGAGTAAAGATAAAAACCGTACGAGAGATACAGATGGTTAAGATAGAGAGACGAAGAGGGAGAAGTAGGTTTGCCCTACGGGACTAGGGGAATCGGCGAAAGAGGGAGATTAGAAGCTAGACGAAACCTTGCCAACAGAAAAGGTGGCGCTAGTTGGTGAAGAGAGAAAAGGGAGATATGGAGATCCACGACCAAGTTGAGAGACATACAAGGGCAAAAGTCAATTAATCTTTCATTTCAAGCATGCTTAAGATACAAATTATAAGGCCATATTTATAGAGATTAAATCAAAAAGTCTTAAACAAATTTAACTAAACTAATCTTCCTTATCTTCTTAAATTAACCATTCATTTCGCCTGAGATAGATACCAAATCTGTGCAAACTCTGAATATAAAAGTTATAGATGAGGAATTTGTCGATCTTCAACTGGTTTGATATTATTCGGAAGTCTGTAGAATATCTTATGAATATTGTACCAGATTTGCGTAGATTTGAGTTTAGCTTAAGTAACATCCTAATCTACTAAGATTTTGATTAAACCACATAGGCTTAATAAATAAGATACTAGACTTGATCCATCGAGCTCAATGTCTTTCGAGGTGATCTGATCTGGTCCGAATCGCATCATTCGTCTCCGTCTCATCCAAGTTTCCCTTGTGATTTATTCAGACAGTACACTAACTAGTTTGGTGTTTAGTCACCAAAGTATTCTGTGGTTTCCTGATTATTTAGATGCGACCCATGCATTATCTAAAGTTCCTTATTCTAGGTAGTATTGACTCCTGAGATACCTTTAGACTGCTTTGTTGCCTCAAGATGTGGCAGACTATTGTTATGTATACACTGACTAACCATAACTTATAGCAGGAGTGTTATATGCAATGCTCATAGATGTCATGTCAATCCTCGAGGTGACCTTATATGCTTGTCTGGATGGATCGAGTAGCAGGCTTGTGCTTTGCAGTTTCATGCTTACACCAAAAGAGCTAGTACTTCAAAAGAAAAGTGCATGCTTGTTTAATGAAACGAGCTCCTTTTCTGGAGTAGCAAGCTCAAACATGAAAAACAGACAAGCCTTCTTAAGTTGATCACAAATTATTTTTGCTGGCCCAGGGTGTTTATCTCTGCCAAATAGTTTTTAATCAGAACAATGCTGATATATTTCATAAGAACTAACATAGCTTGAAGTCTGTCAATAACGAAGAATGATCACTTTGAGTTATTCTCAATCCAAGTCAGCAGGAGCTAAAGAAATTTGTCAAAGAAACAGATGGTGATATCTCCCTGCCATAAATAATTTTAAAGACCATGAAAGAAGTCCTGAATCTCACATGGAGTTAATTCTGTCTGTGAAGTGGAACTAATATACACCTAATTGGTTTTTTGAAGAAAATGGCTTCTTGTGCTACAAAAACAAATATATTTTAGCTATGAGGATCTTGACTATGTGAAGCATCTTTAGTTTTATGCTTGTCATCATTTTACATTGGAAGTTTAAAGGGTTCTATTTCTCAAATCTCTCAGGCAATGTCCCAAAAGTATCGGCGCTTCATGATATACGTACATGGAAAAGGGATGATAGTAGATGATGAATATGTTATTTTGGGGTCTGCGAATGTTAACCAGAGATCTCTAGATGGTTCAAGAGATACAGAAATAGCTATGGGTGCCTACCAACCCCATCACACGTGGGAAGCAAAAAAGGCTCATCCACATGGTCAGGTTTGTATGTAGATCTTTATTTTGTTATTTGCATTCTACATGCAGTTATAACTTATCACTCAGTTCCTACTTGCTACTTACGCGAAAGTTATCACTTATGCACTGGATAACTATACTTCAGATTTATTTTGAGTAGATTTTTATATCTTCAATATGTTGTGCATACTGCCTGATTTCTCATCATTTATGAGATTTGCATAGTTCTTCTCCCCCCTTGAAGATCACATAGTAATTTCAGTATTTTGACTTATAAATTTTGTTCTCA
This sequence comes from Typha angustifolia, assembly GCF_048772165.1. NCBI lineage: Eukaryota > Viridiplantae > Streptophyta > Magnoliopsida > Poales > Typhaceae > Typha > Typha angustifolia. The sequence continues at coordinate 3,084,193 of NC_133246.1, read as the reverse complement.
ATCAGAAAAGATGTTTTATCTAGAGAAACTAAGATTGCATGTTAGTTTACTTTTCGGCTTGTAGGTATTTCATTCATACAAAATTTTCATTGTCAGTAAAGCAATTTCAAGACTTGGTTGGAGATAATATTAGTTTTAAAAATAGTTAACACAATAATCATATTTTGGAACTATTTAAGTTTAATACATTTTGCCTCTTGTATTTTGGACAGAAATTACTTATACTTACTGAACTTTGTTTTGTATGGTAAATACAAACGCTATCAACAGAGATTATACAATGACTTAAATGATCGCACCTCTATTAAATAGATTCGTATCTGAAGAGAAAGTTCAAAATGATTTAGTGATATAAAATAAAAGTTCAGAGGGATAAATTAATTTTTGTTCAAACCAGTACAAAAACATAGTGATGCAAAACAAACTTCATGGAGTAAGGTGAATTTTGTCCAAAGTATGTATAGGTAAAATGTATTTAACTCTTAAAAAATATAAGTTTCATCCATGCCATCTTATCTTGAATGCCATGTCACATTATGTGCTACATTACCCATTCTCTTCCCTTTCTTTTTTCCTTCCCATTCGACTATGTAGAAATTGCCGACTCGATCCTGTCCACTTTATCCCTTAAAATCCCACATCTTCTTACCTTTGCCCTATACTTATCTCTTTCCACAGCCTTCGTCGACTCTGCCGAAAACCGCCTTTCAATAATTATTTTTAAGCTAATATTAAATTGATAAGAAGTTGCAAAATCATGAAGTTCCAAAGTTCACCTTCTGCCTTATACCTTAATTAGAGTTGTTATGTATAAGTTGATTCTAGGAATAATTTTATGTTATATTAATTAGAGTTGTTATGTATATTTTATTTATTCATTTACATATATGGTGACTTTTAGGGGTATAAACGACCCGAGCCTGAGCAAGCCGGCTCTAGCTTAGGCTCGACCCGAAATTAGTTTCAAGCACTAGTTTGATGTTTAGACTCAACTTAGCTCAACTTAAGTTGAGCTCAAGCCGAGTCAGATCGAGCCTAAGCTTGATTTGAGCTAGAGCTAGACCCGAAATTAGAGAAGGAGGAGGCAACGATGTCAGGGACGGGGACGTTGGCTTGTAGAAGGCGAATGAAGCCAAAAGAAGAGGAGGAGACGGCCGCGACTTGTCGATGGAGGAGGAGGACCATGGAGAAGGAGCGGTCCACGAAGGAAAAGGTGATGATGACTTATCGATGGAGGAAAGGGGGGGGGGGGGCAGACGGGGGAGGAGGAAGCAACCGAAGGAGCCGATCGATGGAGGAAGAGAAGATGACCTTTCACTACCCACCAAGAGGAAAAAGAACCAATGGCTTCACTCTTTTTTTAAACTGTTGCCCTTGTTTACTTGGTTATTTGAAGAGAGTGAGTAATGGAGTATGGAGGTGTTTGAGAGTAATGAAGTAATTGATAGAAGAGGGTTAAGTGGTCTGGGTATTTGTAATTGATGGAAAAGAAAATGAGTAATGAAGTAGGTAGGTTGATCATATCAAAATGAGTAATGATGAGTCCTATGAGTCTATTTAAGAGGGTCTATGTGTCAAATGAGAATGAAGAGGAAAGGTCAAAGGAGCCGATGAGACCATTACCCCATCTCACATTTTTACTAGCCTCACCCCTGCCCCTCTTGCTCATCTTTATGTCCACACAACTGATGAGATCATTACCTTATTTCACATTAGTTGCATTACCCCCATCATAGATCCCATGAGTCATTTTACTTTATATGATGTTTGGCTTATTCTCGGTCTAATCACAAATCTTATATTTATTATTCAGCTTTTTGGCTCTTGTTACACTATATTTTTTCTCTTCTACTAGTGTTGTGCAGGACCCTGTCTACAATCCAGAGGATTGTGATACATAGTCTGATTCACAGATTTTACTACTTGGGTTTAGATTTTCTATTGTTTCAATATTTAGCTACTTAATATAAATGGCTGCAAGATGCTTTGCGCTCTCACAACTTTAGTAATAGTATTGTAAGACAGGCGTACAATTTATTTATTGTAATACTTTTTCTTGTCTACTGTGAATGAAAGAAACTAGCTCCTTTTATAATTTTGTTGCTTCAATTCATTGTATTATTTGTAGTGCATAACTATTACTATATTAGCCATGCTTTATTGATGCATGTATCCTATTTTCGCACTTCGGAGAAGAGTAATGATAAAGCACGTTTATTACCTGACAGTTTAAATTTTTTAGTCAAACTAGCTACTTAACCTAGTATCAGAGATTTTTCTTTTTCTGAAATGACCTCTCAAGATCCCTGTAGGTTTATGGGTATAGGAGGTCGCTATGGACCGAGCATCTTGGGCCAGTTGACACGCCGTTAGTCGAGGAACCGGATTCTCTTGAGTGCGTAAAATTTGTGAATCAGATAGCTGAGGACAATTGGGCAAGATACACTACGACGGAGGTGATCCCTTTGCAAGGCCACCTTCTAAAATACCCAATCAACGTGGACGCTGTTGGTAATGTCAGCCTTTTGCCCGGATTCCATACCTTTCCTGATGTCGGCGGCAATGTTCTTGGAGAGCCTACTCCACTTCCTGATGAGTTAACGATGTAGAACATCTTATGCCATTTACATGAATCATCTCTATTAATGTCATCAAACACAAGACCTGTTTTGAATAATGATGCTGCTATCCATGAATTACGACTAAGATTTGTTGGGTGTATACAACTAATTATACGTGTCTTATATTTCGTGTAGAAAGACGGTAATGTACGTAAATAATGTTCATTTTTATTCCTGAACTTTTCGGAATAATTCAAATGGCAGGAACTTTTGCAATGACAATTGGTATCTTTATTACATCAGCTAAAGCCTATTTGTTTCTCTTTATTTTAACTATTTCTCTTGTTTTCCTTAGCATGTATACGCTTAGCAGAGCTACCAATTATTCGATGAGTTGGGTGATAGGGATCCTCCTTGTTATCCACTGGAGAAGTATGTAGATAAGCTTATCTAGTAATAATAGTAAATAATAGGCTCATAATAGTGACAATGCATTTTAGGTAATAAACAAAGTGGGGCAAAGCCAAAGGAGCTTGTATTATCTAACTCGAAGCGGCCCCAAACGCATCGGGATTGGAGATTTGGTGAAAAGGAAAGGACACAGTTCACAGAACTGGAGGAGAGTGAGAGGGGGACTAAAATGATTGCATATCACCACCTATTTAAAAGGAATATCTTTTTTTTTTGGTGCCAAATATTAGAGTAAATGAAGACTGTTATAAGTTATTGTGCATCCAAACGAAGAGTTTAAATTAATACTCCTTATCAGCATTCATTAGAAGGAACAATTAACTGTTCCCTAAGAGGGTTCTTTATGTATGTATATATAGTTCACTCTCTCAATCTCTTTTTTCCATTGATTAACTTCTTTGTGAAACAGCAAGTGTGGAAGAGACAGTAGTAGATGGAGGTTGATGAGGAAGGCCTGTTACAGGAGCTCTTTGCTTTAAGGGGTGAGATCTCATGGGAAACCAACAATCCAACTGCAACAAGTGACCTTTTCTCATGCAGCGGAGAAAAGATGGAGTTGGGTTGCTTCCATGAAGGACTACATCTCTCTTCTCAGCCAAACTTTGACTGCCTGAGTGAAGTCTTCTTCCCTTTTACTAGTAGAATCCAGTCTTCTACTTCTGCGACCTTTGGTAGTATGAGTTCTTCTGAGAGAAAGAACACTGGCATCAAGAAGGTCGACGGATGTCTAACGTCAAGGAATCTAATGGCGGAGAGGAGGCGGCGGCAGCGGCTCAATGATCGGCTCTCGATGCTTCGATCTATTGTTCCTAAGATCAGCAGGGTAATTCAGCATCCTCATTGTTCTGTCTTTTGAGTTGAGGTCGATAATAGAAGAACGAAGCTGCTAATTTCTATAACTTGTACCCTCCTTGTGACTGTCTAACATAAGTTTCATATATATGTTGTGGATGATTTACTAACAGAAATATTGTAATACTGGTAGATGGACAGAACGTCTATTCTTGGAGACACAATCGATTACATCAAAGAGCTCATGGAAAGGATCAAAAGCCTGCAGGAGGAAATCAAAGCTAATCCAGAGGTGATCAAGCCTAATGAGATGTTGGTGAGAAGCTGCAACAAGGTAATATATATGTCTCTGCAAACCATCTCACTATTATTGCATTCATTTATAGCACTTGAGAGAGTGTAACCCATCAAACACACTCCATAGTTCGACGTCGAGAGGAGAGAAGGCGATACCGAGATAGAAATTTTCTGTTCGGCTACGCCGGAATTGTTGCTGTCAACTGTAAGTACTATGGAGGCTCTTGGGTTGGAAATCCAGCAGTGTGTAGTGAGCTGCTTCTCTGATTTTTCCATGCAAGCCTCTAGCTCAGATGTAAGAGTGACAACATTAGATTTCTCTTCTTTTCTTTTTTCTTAATCTCTTTGTCACAGTCTCACTTACTTGTGCTGCTTTAGGACAAAGAACAGAGGGTAGTCATAAGCTCTGACGAGATCAAGGAAGCACTATTGAGGAATGCAGGCTATGGATAGAGATCTTCTTAAAAGAAGCAATATCGTTTGCAAATGTAGTTCTTAGTTGTGCTAGAGAAGTTTTTAAGTGTGATGCTATTGCTGTTCTGTGATTATGTCCATTTGCACTGTGGTAGATGATTGTATTCTTAATTAGAACAAAGAACTAGGGAGAAGTATTTAAAATATATAGTTATATACAAAGTTCTGAAGAAATACAATAGATCTTTAAGGGTAAGGGAGCATGTTAGGCTAATCTGTAAAGTAATAAGAACCAAAAGTTTGTTATCTGTGATGCCATTTTATATTCAACTATAATAGATGATGGTGATCAGAAGCTACCATGGAATCTTGATTGCCAGAAGTGTAATAATCTGATGATGCTATTGACAGATGGATTTAAATTTTGAGGGCCAATTTGAGATTTTTTTTCTTTCCCCTATTAAAGATGTGAATATTTGCTGTATTAGAAAAAGAGAACACATGTTAAATATATGTTATTAAGGTGTGAAACTTTTTGTATATAAATGACAAATAGTTAGATTTGAACTCAGTATACATACCAACCATACAACCAACCTTCTTCCCTTGAAAGTACAAGCTTTCATAGGACTTAACCATTTATATCACAACATCTCCTTGCATTTAGAGTACCAAAGACCAATTGAAGCCTCTCTCTCTCTCTCTCTCTCTCTCTCTCTCTAAACGAGCTAAATCTCTAAATCTCAGAAGGTATTGGTATTGATCCAGTGACAAGTACAGCCTTCCATTGCTATATATATATATATATATATATATATATATATATATATATATATATTTAGAGAGAGAGAGAGAATATATATATAAATATATGGATTAATTAATTAATTTGCTGTCTGTCCTTCTCGTTTGGTAGCCGGGGGTTTTAAATGCCTACCCAAATATCAATATATTTTAAGCTCTTGTAGACTTCCCTACCTAAACAGATAGTCTCTCTCTCTCATCTTCTTCTCCTCTATATCGATTGCAATTGAGAATAGAGAACTTAAGCATGCTATATTATTTTGCCTCTCTAGGTGGCTTCTCTTTACAGTCAGAAAGGAAGAAATCAAAGAGGCTACTATGATGTTGGCATGGCTCACTCAGATAATACTACTAGGAATCGTCTAAAGATGATGACTCTACACTTTTTATTTTCTGATTGAGCCGTGTCAATATCTTAGTAGTATTCTTTCTTCTTGATCTCCTCGGGCCTGCCTAATATCAAGGTACTAGTTTGATTACTTCTGCATATATATATATATATACACACACACTCATCTTTTACTTCTCTAGAAGGTTATAGCTAAGGTGCAACAAAGTTCAATACACTCATGGAGAATAGGATCCTTTACTCATAAACTTGCCTAGATTATATTGCTTCAAGATCTCAGTGAAAGCAAATTAAGCAAAACTTCCTCTACATAAACACCAAGTCTCATATCCAGACAAACTTGATATATGCATGCAACCATTAACGATCAACCATTTGGTCCTAACTTAGTTTTCTTTGTTCATCTCCATTTTAATGTTCAAGTAATTTGCATCAAATCAAGTATATATTTAGAGAGAGAGAGAGAGAGAGAAGAGGAGAGAGAGAGAGAAGAGAGGACAAGAAGGGCAGTTGGAGAGGAGTAACTCTACATTAATGATGAACTGGTAAACGTCAAAAGAGAGGAAGAGCACAAAGAAGATGGAAGCATTTCATAGACTTTTAGATGCTCACCTCCTCATGATGGTCAGAGAGAAATTAAGATCCCCCCCCCCCCATGCCGCCATTTACTCCACCTACTCCTCTCTCTCTCTCTCTCTCTTGTCTCTCTAATTTCTCCAAATGAACTTGGGCACCACATAACGTACCCATATTAAGACCTTTCCATTATTTTAAAAACGAAATCTTAGTCATCAACATTATTTTGTTTGCTATTATTTGGGCACCAGTTGTTTAATAATTAACAAACAAATTTACAATAGCAGATGGGTCCCACATGAATTATTAATATTGCCGCAGGAAAATTTCTGGCCCTGGCCCTGGCCCTGCCATTATATATGAATTAATAAACCTACATCTTTGATTCTTTTTTTTAATACATTTCATAAACTCTTTTGTTGACTTTAGGTTGTTTAATTAATTAGAAAAACTATGTAAAATCTTTCAATTAGTTGTTCTTTTAATTCTTTTATTGAAAAATAAAATATTACAGTTACGTGATCAATTTTACGATTAAATATATAGATAGCAGGCAAAATAATTATTTATTTAATTTTTTTTTATCTAGGCGAGATTAGGGGACTGGGTAAGAGATATTAGATAGTTGAAGGTTTAAAGTGTCAAAAATATAAATGAGGGGTCTAATATGAATATAGGCAATATTTGAGGCCTTTTAAGGATATTTAAACCCCTAGTTCTACATGTTTTGCAGATGGCCTGTCGAATATCGATTGGGAACATGCCACGTAGGTTAGCCTATATTAATTTCATTCAATTTTAGTTATATACAATCGACACTCTCTCTCTCTCTCTCTCTCTCTTCGCTAAAACACTCCCTCTCTCTCTCTCTCTGTCTGTCTCTTACACACACACGCACACAACGGTGGCCGACGAAGACAACGCAATGTCCCGCTCCAGAGCTCGCGGGGAATCCGGCGGGGTAGTCGGAATCGGAACCGGAGGAGGAGAATTTCCAGATCCGTTGCCGGCTTTGGACCACCACCTCCCCTCCACCGTTCTCGCCACCGTCCTCGCCAAGCTCGACCTCCGTTCCCTCCTCGCTGCCGCCGCCACGTCTCGCTCCCTCCGATCCTGCGCCACCCAGACCCTCTCGTTCCTCCCCGTCTTCCACCTCCTTGTATGCCCTAAATTTTCCCTTCCGGTTCGTTTTGGGCGTTCCTTTGATCGATCTAGGGTTTCAGGAGATCGCACTGCCCCTGGAGTTGCTGCGCCCGTTGTTGCCGCCGAATCCGTACATGAGAAGCCTGCGGTTGGATTGCGGCCGCCTCGACGATGCGGCGATCCGGTACCTGGCGAGGCCGTCGCTGCACGAGCTTTGCCTCCTTAACTGCGAGAACTTGAGCGGGAGGCTTCTTGCTGACTTGGGAGGCAACTGTCGAGATCTGAGGTAAAGATCGGAATTCGATCTTTCTCGAGAAAAATGTGAAACTTTTGCATGGAAAGATGATATATTGGTTCTTTGCTGCTTGTCTTCCTTTCGCGGGAAGTAAAAGTCAAGGATATCTTAGCTTATTGCTTAGGTAGAAGAGTGGATCTGATTTCTGCTTCCCTTAATTGTTACAAAGCAGCACATGAACATGGTTATTATTTATTTTAATTTCAAGTTTTTGCTAATTCTTTTTCCTCCTTGAAGTATAACAAAGGAACATCACTAGAAATTTACATTTGCATCACTTTTTGTTTCTTTAGTTTATGCATAACGATGACTTTCTTGCTTGTCTATAATTTATATTCTCCTTTTTTTTTTTTTAATTTGATCAAATAACAGGACTCTTTCGGTGAATTCTCTTGCTGAGCGTAGAGGTCTCTCAATCTGCTATTCTGATCTAGAGGAATTGCTTAATGGCTGTTCACAATTAGAGGTATACCACAATATGTATGACTAATCATTTCAATTTAATCATGTAGAATGACACCTGCAGATCCTCAAAATGTTTATAGAGTAGCATTATTTTTCTGATTTGAGTTGACAAATCATATCTGCAGCTGCCAAGAGAACACCTAATATAATGCCTACAGGTTGGATGAATATACGACATGATTGTTTAAAGTATTATTTGTTTCAAAATATCTACGTGAGAAATCTGGACAGAATAAATAACTTTTGAGGTTTGTAGCAAGTGACAGTTGCTTTTCTATTTCCTCCCAGTGGGCAATGCCTCAGCTTCAAAAAATATAGGAAGTATGTTCTCCTATTTTTCTTTTTAAAAGAACTCCTCATTATTTAAAGATAAATGCGCTACTAATAAGGGACTTGACCTGAGCGAGTCAAACTGTATGAGCGGAGGTAGGCCTCAATCAAAGTGAGTAAGGTGTTTGAGCTGCAACGAGTTGTTTTGTTTAAGCGAAGGGAGTAGGTTTGTTTGAGTGAAGGGAGTCGTCAACTAAAGCGAGTCAATAAGGAAATTCCCATCGAGGGGGAAGCAAAAAAAACTTCCTTATTGAAGTGAATAGAAGTCAAGCACATTGAAAAGAAATAATTCTATGTTCTCATTTGGTGAAATGGTAGCCAATAATTTTTAATTTAATGGCTTGTTATCGGTGAAAGCTTGATTGATGCTTACACGAGCATCAAACTTGCTTCATGCACATAGTTTGCTGATGTCATCTTCTATCTTATATTGCCTTCGCATATGCATGGACATGCATGCATTGAAGAACATTATGGCGAAAAGCATTTGCAGTATTTGGGCAGCCACCCCACCACATAGCGTGAGGCAGTCCATAGGCCACAAAACCACCTTTCAAGACACACTGAACAGTAAATGATTTTAGATTTGCTTGGCACAACTATAAATGTGATTTAACACAAATTTTGGGCTTCCTTTGAAGAGATTAAAGGGAAAGAAGATAATTAATCATGTCTTTTCTTCAAACCAACTAATGGTGTTATCCATCTCGTGAGATTAATGTATGGCACCTCCTGGTTGAAGTTTGATGATCTAATTAAAGAGGGATGGAGAATTATTCAATTTCTGCATTGAGCTACTAATTATACCATATAATAATTAATGATAACCAGATTTGGAGAATTAAATTTTATAAATCTTTTTAACATATTTTATGAGGTGTTCCCAGAGGAAAATTTGATATGCAGTGTGATACCCAAATCTTTGAAGTAACCCACACAATTTCAAAATCACAATTTGTTAGTATTTGTTTCCTAATCAGTTTAGTCCGGGGTGGGACATATAATCTCTCAGGGTTGCTTTTGGGATAGCCTAGTATTGTTAATTAGCTTTCTATGTCTTGCTTTGAAAGTTCAATATTTGGAAGCTGTTTGAGGAAGAAAATCATTTTGGTTATCTGAGTATTTAATTTCTGTCCTAGGAAGAGTTAAATAAGTAATATGGAAAAATAACTTGGCGCAAGATCCATTTTGTTTGTCAAGGACTATAATGCCTGCTTGTTAGTGGGCAGAAGAGAGGTTTTTCAAATGCCAATTTGAGATTAAATTAAGCCCACTCTTTTTCCTTATGGCATTCTAGAGATATTTTAATATATCTAGGTGGTTTCAGTTTTTTGTTGCTCTCTCTGAACAAATGAGGTGTGATTATTTACTATTAATTACTGATTTTGCTATCCATCTGCACTACTGCAAGTTTAGTACATTATAACTGAACTGTCAATACTTTTGTGTAATGGTACTATCACTCTGAATTTCTGATGTACCTTAAACTTCTGCTAGTGTCTGAGCTTGGCGCTTGATGTCTCAGCTTTTGATAATCCTAAATTCGGACATATCTGGGCTGCTGCTTCACGAAAACTTTCTTCTCTTGAGATTGGTTATATTCCTTATTCCATGTTGATCGAACTCCTGAGTACTGCAACCGAGTCACAACAGCCCTCTTACTCTGTGATACCACCAGTCTTTCCTAGCCTTCAGAAGTTATGCCTCTCGGTAGACTACATTACAGATCACTTGGTTGGCTCTATATCAAAGGCCCTCCCAGTTTTGACACATTTGGATCTTCAAGATGCACCTATTATGGAACCTATATCATCATCAGATCTAACCAATGCTGGTCTTCAGCAAATCAACCCGCATGGGAAGTTGAAGCACATTTCCCTTGTACGAAGCCAAGAGTTCTTATTCACGTACTTCCGACGAGTGAATGATCAAGGAGTCCTGTTTATGGCAGATACCTGCTCAAAACTCGAGAGTATTCGCCTTGGTGGCTTCTGTCGTGTTACAGATACTGGTTTCAGGGCAATTATACACTCATGCTCAAGCCTTCGCAAGCTTAGGGTGTCCCATGGAAGCCAGTTGACTGATCTGGTGTTTCATGACATCTATGCCACTTCCCTTTCTATGACACATGTCAGTTTGAGGTGGTGTCATCTCCTAACCAACTATGGAATTCAGGGGTTGTCATTTAATAAGGATCTCAACGTACTTGACCTAAGAGATTGTCGTAAGCTAGGTGATGAGGCTGTAAGAGCTTTATGCTGCCTTCAGAAGTTACAGATATTATTATTGGATGGAACTGACATTAGTGATATAGGATTATCCTACCTTGGTCGTGGGAGATGTCCACTCGTCTCCTTGTCTCTGAGAGGGTGCAGAAGACTGACAGATAATTGCATCTCGTCATTGTTTAGTGGTTCTATTAAGTTTAGCTTGCAAGTCTTAGATCTCTCGAGACTCCCCAATCTATCTGACATTGGTATCTTATCATTAGCAAGAAACAGGGTTCCAGTCGTCGAGCTTCGAATTCGAGAATGTCCTCACATAGGGGATACATCAGTCATGGCTTTAGCATCGATGCAAGTTGATGGTGGTTCTCATGGAAGTAGTCTCCAGTTGTTGGATCTTTACGACTGCGGTGGTATTACACCACTTGCAATCCGATGGTTTAAGAAGCCTTACTTCCCGAGGTTGAGATGGCTTGGAGTGACAGGGAGCTTGAACAGGGATATGGTGGATGCATTGGCAAGAAGCAGACCGTTCTTGCATGTGGCATGCCGTGGTGAAGAACTGGGAACAGTATTCTGGGATACGTCTTGTGGCTGGTACAAACATGAAGAGGATGAGTTAGATGAGCTTGAGCAATGGCTTTTGGAAGGTGAGGTTGGGAGCGATGATGAAGACATGGAGGATTGATGCATATGGATGTTGGTGATTTCTAAGATTTCATCCCCTGCAGATATTTATGTTTGCTGTGGAAGTGAATTTGTTTTTGTTTTTGTTTTTGTTTTTCAGATTTAGCCTAATTTATGGCCGTTGAATGACAATCTCTGTCGCAGCTGTTGGTTGTTTTTTAATTATATTTTACCATATCTTTATAGATCTCGTCCCTTTCATATAGCTCATCTCCTTATGGAAAGTGATCAGGTGTTCTCCCAATTTTTACTCAAAATTATGTACACCTGATCAGCTACGATGGTCTACAGGCTTTTGCTTTCTTGATTGCGCTGCTGCTAAATAAACCTACTGATTAGTGTTTCCTCTGTCTGTACATCCTCTACGAAATCCTTGGTTGCCAGGTAATGACATTTGAGCTTGTGGCTGCAAGGGTGAAAACGAATTGCTTACATCAATGAGGTAAGTTGGTGGCTAATTCATTTCCTGATTCACGTTTCTTTAGCCAATATGCATTTGACATTGGATACTTACTGTGGTTCTTTTATTTATATTTGATATATTAATTTCTTACACAACTGGTTGCAAGGAATCAAACACAGGGCAGTCTTCGTAGCACTCATACTTTACCTTGGCAGTGATAAAATTTTGGTTTGACCTCACAATGTGTGGGTTCTAATGTCGCACATCCGCTTTCAGAAAGCATTAAAGTGATGAACATTTTGATGACATCTGAGCGTACGGAGTGTTATGTTTGCTCTTAGAAATTCTCATCATGAAGATATGTCTTAATCGCCGTGCCCCGAGGCAATTGCAATTACTCCACTTGTCACGCCTGCTTTTCCTCTTATTATCCTCGGTGTTGTATGTCAATGTAAGTAACTTTATTCACTGGAAAAAGAGCAACTTGAATTGTTGAACCCTTGTGTCTTTCTGCTCTAACAGTTATTGCTTAAACATGCTACAGTAGATCATATACTTATTTATGGTTCTTACATTGTGATTTCTTTTCTTTTCTCTCTTAGGTTCTTCTAAAGTCTCTTTCTATTTTTTGTTTCAAAAAAAAAAAAACTTAGGGCACTTGTAGCTGCAGAGGTATTGTCATGTCAAATGAAACATGTGCAGTTGTAATCTATGTTTCAGAAAGTTTGTGGCCATACTTGGACAATGAAAGTGGGTGAAGTGTGAACGAGAGACATCCTGGTACTGAGTATTGGTGGAACTGGTGGAGTTGATATGGATGATTTGAAGCAATAAAATGCATGAGATAGAAGGATTCAGACCTGCAAGAGAAAAGCTGGTAGGAAACTTGTGAAAACTGAATAAGTGATGATGATAGGGTGGGGTTCAGAGGCGCATCATCAATGATGGTGCACCAGAAGACAATGTGAAGGAACTGACCTGCTGCTATGTTCCCTTCTATGGGTTTATCTCTTTCCTCTTTCTTATTTCTCATTAAGGCCACAAACGAATTTAAAGATAGTCCTTTTTGAACATCAAATTGAAAAAGTGAAAGTATAGAGAATGTTGCTGTGGAATTCAATCGATGCATTTAAGAACTTATAAGATTATTTACTACCTGCCCTTGTCATCATATTGCATCTTTTCAAATTAAATGACAAAGATTTGCAGAATGGGCAGAAGTAATGAGTGCATAGTACTGTTTGCTTCAGTCTCCAAGGTAACACTCTTACTTTGTTATTTTGTTGTGCATATGTAAGGGAAATATGTTGTATATGTATTTATTAAGTAGCATATATACTTACCTTACTAATGCAAAAGAATACAAAGACTGATAATTAGCATTCCTAGTTACAGACCATAGAGCTATAGCTTAGCTTAAAAAGAGTTGGAAAGTGGAGCATCTTTCTTGATAAGTTTTTAAGATTAATAGTTTTTATTATGGTTAAATATATTTTATCAATTTATACTTATGTCTAAAATTATTTTTTCTCCATGTACGTTGCTAACAACAGTTATTTTTATCAAATTTAATTGAGCGCATTCAAATATTGTCCAAAACCTACGGGAGAGTTGAGTTTCCTCATTTACTTGTGTTTTTTTTGGTCAAAAATGTTCTATTCCTAAGTTATTTTTCTCTTAAAAGAATAAGAATAGACATTCTCTTCTCTTAATTTTTTTAGATTCCTCTAATTTTCTCATTTATATGGCCTTTTTTCAAACATCTTTTTTTTTTGGTTGCTATGGGTAGTTCTTCAAGGTCAATACTATTGTGAACAAAGAGTTCCGAAGATAGCTTGGACATATGATAACATGAAGAGAAAGTTTATAAGTTGCGACAACTATACCGGATGTATAATTAAACCCAATTTTTTATAAAATTATTAGTTACATCACATCTAATAGTGTTATTAAGAGAACAATAATATAAATTATGACTATTTTAGTCATTTGACGGCATGATCTCAAAAGCCTAACAAATACGAACAATATTTTGGTCATTTGGTGATGCTTAGTTAATTTTCATAGAAAAACTAATGATCACACTTTAGTTATGTATGTTGATTAGTTTGAGATTTTTTAAAGTACAGATAAGTAAAGTAATTTTGAGCCACATAAATTTAGAAAGATAAAATATATTTACTTATTTTTTTATTAAAATGCTACAACTGCATTAAAAGTGGATCCTGATGAAAAGGTTCCAGTAGTTCATTCTTTTCTTTGTAACCAATTATTCTTTTAAATAGTTCTCCTTTTCAGTCAATGCTGCTGGACTATGAAGACCAAAATTCTATAATCAAACATTCTAATAAGCTGAAGACATGGACTTAAAATAAAGTGGATGAAAGTTCTAAAAGCTTACTTTAATGAAAAAATAAAGAAAACATGGAATAGTATTCTCCTGTCAAGCAAATACTTTTGTGTTTTTGGGTGCATGGCAAGTCCAATCTGTTCTACTGGCTACTAATTAGCAGGTAGAGTTAGGTTAAGAGTTGAATAAGTTATAACTTCCATCAAACACAGAATATATAACAGCACCTACTCCTTTTTGTCACTCAGAGTGCCTCACTAAATCCAATGACCACTCTGCAGACACTAGTATGACTTGTGAGGTTGTGCCAGCCCACAGAAATTAATGAAGAAACAACATGGATTTTTTGTGTTTCCTTTCCTGTTATTTGCTTCTCTGAAGATATTGGATTTATAGGCAAGAAAACTCTCTCTCTCTCTCTCTCTCTCTCCTCTCTCTCTCTCTCTCTCCTCTCTTCTCTTTCTCTCTCTTCAATGCCCTATGCAATCCTAACTCCCACCATATTACACACAATACAAGAAGAAACAATCCCTTCTCCACCCCCACCATTCATTACTACTCCTCTCCTTTCTGCCTTGCTTTCTAAATACCCATACAACATCACACCCTCTCTCTCTCTCTCTCTCTCTCTCTCTCTCTCTCTCTCTCTCTCTCTCTCTCTCTCATCCTTCCTCCTTTCTCTATAAATACCATTTGCCTCTTGTTCATCTACTCAGGAGTCAAGTAGGAGACAATGTGTGAGCTTATGTGTCATCTGGGTTTACCAAAGAGTCTCTCACAGAGGTTTTTGGCATTCTGTCCACCTCCAATCAACTCTCTCACCCATCTCATCTCAGCCAAAGTTGAGTGCATGCAAAAATGGAGGTGGGCATCCTGCCAACAGAGCTCTGTTGGCTTCTCTTTGTAAAACCCTTATGACAAATCTATTCTCTCCGAGGAAGAAAAAATGAAAGAAAAGGAACAAGAAATGCAAACAACAACCAACATGAATGGTACCTTCAAGGTGAGATTCAAGGCTATCAATATATTATGATTCAGCTTACTATATCTCTAGCTGTTACAACTTTATGCATGGTTTGACATTCTCCCACAAGAACAAGCTTTCTTTTCAAAAAAAAAAAAGAAAAAAGAAAAAAGAAATGAAAAGTAAAAGGAGTGTGCTGCTTCCTTGTCTATCATCATGATGCATTGGAATTTTGCCTTTACATCATACATCAAGTTTTTCTGAATTGGGTTTTGAGTCTTCTTTGCTTTCCCTCCTTTATGATGTGACAGTGAGAAAAGTATGGAATTTTTAGTTACTTTCTACTTGCACATCAAGTGCTAGATGAGAGGGGGGGAAGTCAATGAAATGCTTTTCTGTTTATCTTTTACTATTCCTTTTGAGGAAAGAATTGCTTGTCTTGCTACCAAGGGTGGACTATCTGCCATGCCTCCTTTCAAACCCTAGCTTTCCTTTCTCATTTTATTCTACTTTCCATTTTTTCTCTCTTAGTTCTATCTTCCTATGGACTAGTTGGATCTCCTCTATTCTTTTTTTATTAATCATAAACTATAGGTTAATATATAGTTTTAAACATCAATCCTAATATTGACAGTGAACAAATCACAAGCTCAGATCATATGTATATAAAAGTCCGATAAAAAGATTCATCAAATATCAAATCGTTATATACCTCTAGGGTAGAACGAATTCATAATCTCAGTCATGATTTATATCTTCTCTTTTCATTGTCATCCTATCATTCCTCCTTCTGGTTTCAAATCTTAAACTTTTTTTCTTCGTTGGATTAAAAAAAGAAAAGAAATCTTAAACCTATTGATCCAACTCGACTAAATATGCCCCAGTGGTGTCTTTTCTAAAGCTAGGGTTTCCCATGCCCTCTGAACAGTGAGCCGGACAGGAACACTGTCAGTGATGGGATTTCCTTAATTTTCGTTTTTTTAGTAGCTTCCTTGTTCGAATGAAAACATTAATAAATGCATGAATCCACCTCCATATTAACGCCACGAATCTCATGATTTGGGTCATGACTCGCCTGCGTTAGCACAGCTGTATGTTTGTATGTGCATGTTAATTTGTTTGTTATTTTATGAAGAGGAATCCAAACCTACCTATATTTCTTATTATATGATTATAGTTACCAAACTTTGATGGTTTGAGAAAATAGTTTTGATAGCATATCTTATATATGGTGTGTTTTATTTTTATTTTTATTTTTTGTATTTTCTTTTCCGTTCTCACACACTACATTATAGAGAAGAGTTAATTATCTTTAGATTTGTAAGGTGTTTCTCTTGTTTAATAAAAAGTCTTTTTACATAATTTCCGTTGAAAATTTTCATAATACAAAATATATTTTTATCTTAGATTAAATAAGATATATTTCATTATACTATGATATATGATATAATATTAGTAACTTTTAACTATTATTTAGATTTAATCAACTGATTGATATTTTTTGAACTAATCTATTTTGAAGAATGCAGTGCCCATAATGATATTTTGAAAAATTTTAATAGTAATTTTGTAAAAAAAATCCTTAATAAACACAATTAGTGTACGAAATGAAAAGAAAATTGCCACAGAAAGAGAGAGAAGGTGATATCATTATTGTCTCAGTAAAGAGTCGCTTCTCTTGGCATTTGTACCCAATGATGACAGGTTGAACCATTAATTTGTTCTATAATATATCTATACATGAGAGTCAAACCCAATGTTGCTTGCTATGTTCAGAGATTGTCTCCTTTTATTCTTTTATCTTTTCCCAAAAAAAAAAAAGAAAAAAAAACCTGCTGTTTAGTTTGTTGGTTTCCTTTCTGCCTCTTATTTGTTGGTTGTGAATAGTTCAGCTTATTTAAAATGCTTGTCTAGCATTTTGCTCATATCACAGAATGAGCCACACTGGAAGTGTTTTATATGTGTTTACTTTTGCTATGTTTTCTGGCGTTCAATCCATCCAAATTGTCATGAGTATTTATGGACAAGAGGGTGGAGATTCAATGGTTCCAAAATATCATCATTATTTGACCAGCTAGCTCTGATGGTATATTCTAACATTTATTACATATTATATGACTCCTTTGCTACATTATTATACGATGGTATTCTAATTCTTTCCTACACGTTATGATTCTTCTATACTGCAACGTTACACTAATTACATGCTTGCACTAACTGTTTCATATCTTATGTTTGGATTTAATTATAGGGATGGTGGAAGAAAAAAAAATAAAAAAATAAAAATATTTTAACCTATTGTGATTATATCTAAATTTACTTCATCTCCAATAATTTTGTTTATCTCACTTTACTCATTTATAGCTATATCTAAATTAAAATCGTTATTTATATTTGACCAAATTAGGTTTCGTTAGAGACAAAATAATTTTGTAATACATCTAAATTAATAGCAATTTTATTTACAAAGATATGATAAAAATGTTATCTAAAATTTAATTTGTATTATTTTAGATGTATTGAAAAGCTTAGTAAATTCTTCACAACTTTATCTTTAATAAAAAAATTTAAATTTAATTAAAAAAGTAATTGTTGTATTTTTAATCGAGATAGAATGAATTTAGGTCTAACAGCATGGGGGGATAAAAATATAATTTCATTTCTTTCTCTTTTGTCTCCCCTGCGTTACGAGCCGGGCCGACTCTTGGGTCAATCTAAGACATCAAGTGTATGGGAAGAAATAAAGTTTATTCCTGAAACATTTCTTCTAACAATATGAGAAGATGGAGGTAACTTGGAAACCCTAGAAAAAAAAAAAAGTATTCTAAGTTACCTGCATACAGAATCATTCACGTCACTCGATTATTGCTTGCAAGATTGATCATCATATTCTACTATTCATTACGAGATACGAAATAACTATTTATACATCATCATAGATAGCATCTCCCCCACAACAATTCTCCACACTTCATTTTATGTAGCCACAGGAAGTTGGACTTCTGATATAAGACATTTTTCCTAAGTTATTCTTGAACAGAATAAACCTATTTAAAAAGGTTGGCATTTTTCTAAATTAACTTGATATATCTCTGCTTGGAGATATCAAAGTAGTAGCTGAAGTGTTTAATAACATTCCAGATTAAATGCCCTATTTCTTTTGTATTCTCCTCTCATGGGGACCATTGGTCTATTTTGACAATTAGAGAAACAAAAACATCAAAATATGGGCGATAATTGACGGATAACTAAGATAAGTAAGATCATAACATTATAAAGAAGAAGACGAAGAAGAAGAAAGAAGTTGATGTTTTTATACTAATTTTTGCTATTTAAGAAATGTCTATTTGGTATACAGTCACGAGCTACAGTTCTATAGATACAATCCTTTATCCATCCATGTGAGAGTAGGGCCAGTGGAGTATGCAATTCTCTTTTCCTTTCTTTCTTTCGTTTTTTTAATAGCAAGTTAGTGTCGTGACAAATAAGCACCATCTTCTTGATGGCTCCTTCTCATATTATATTCCTTGGCCATAAACTCTATGAGCTATCTCCCTTCACCAAATTCCCTCTGTCCCAAGGGCATTCTAACCATGATCCTAAGCTTTGCCTTTTTCCCAAGAAAGAGACATGACGAGAGAGGAATGCCCTTTCCTTTTCAGCCATTAAAACATTAAAGAATTAAAAACCACTATATTTTGTCTTCTTTCTTATGATACTGTGAGCCATGCCCAGATCGATAATAGGGCTAGACAAAAGGAGCATACTGAGTTGGATCTGTTCCAATGCAACAGGAGAAATTGAAGAAGAAATCTTTTGTTTTCTTTTCTTCTTTAGAAAGAGAGAGAGAGAGAGAGTGAGAACTCATGAGGATATTATTCAAGAGATGAGAAGAAACACATATTGATATACATGATCAGGCAATGGAACTTTTTTTTTTTCCTTCCAAAAGTTTAATGTCTATATCAGTCGTGCTACCAATCGGGAAAAAAAAACCCCCAGGCGGCATTATAACTGATTCACGTACGTACAAGTACAAGTGCATATCTTTTGCTTAATTAATTTTACTCCTGATCAGCAGTACAAAGTGCAACTTCTCAATTTTAAGAAGAATAAAGAAAGTAGTGAAGCAGTAGCTAGCTAGCTAGCTAGATGATGTTGTTGTTGTTGTTGTTGCATCTCTTGGGCCTGCGAAGCATGGCCATGAGATCCTCCATGAGAGCAGCATCGCATGGCAGCATGATAGGACCATCACCTGCAACCCCGAACTCCTCCTCGGACATCTTGAGCAGCTCCCTCAGGAGGCTGCTGTTCAGATAAGCTATCGGTATCGCGAACCGCCGACCGTCTCTCGTGTACGCCGCAAAGTGGCCCTTCGGGGAAGCCGGCGGCGCCAACTGCTGCTTCCTTCTTCTTCCTCCTCCTCCTCCTGATGCCTTCTCGAGCAGTCTCCTTGGGCTGATGAACATGGCCTTCTTGTTCATCGACTGCAAGAACTAATTAAATAATTATTTAATTAGAGAGAAGGATCAGTAGGAGATAGTGTGTGTTTCTTTTCTGGACAGTGGCAGGGTATAAATAGATGAGGTGAGGGGAAGGGAGAAGTGATGTATTGTGATTGTGTTAGAGCAAAGAAATAGCTAAGAGAGGAGTGAGGTTGATTAATTAGAGCATTTATTAATAAATTGGTTGGTTGCCACTTGCTCATTTATCTTATCCTGGCTTGATTTTTTTGTCTGGATTCTTCGGACTCATCTCCGTTATCCGAGTCCAAATGAAGCAAAATATATTTCCCTGCACAACTTGGCTGAAATAAATTTCCTTCATGGATTCACTTAGAGAGCACTACATATGCTTGATTTGGATCCGATGTAGCATTAATTCTATTTACACTCTCTCAAATCCCCCCATTTACTATTGAAAGAGTTACGAAACCAAAATCAAAACGTGGGTTAGTCTATCTTTTACAGACATGATCTTAAATAGTTAAGTTAGCTAGATTATGAGTCATAGTGTTATTACATCTACTCGTATAGTAAACCCTAATCAAGGAAAGAATGGGGGTGAGACAGGCACGTTACTCTCATGCAGGAGTAGATGGAAGTGAACAAAATTAGTGACAGTGGGCAGGTACAGAAAGCCGTGCATTTCATACGCAGACAAAGTGGAGGAGTAACTTTAGAACAAGAACAGGTAGTTGCAGATCTCATTTATGGAGTCCAATGGCAGATTGCAAGTACTACTACTACTACTACTACTACTCCTGGTTCTCGGCAACCTGACCATCTTTCTCAAAGATTTCCAGCAGCTCATGTGCTTCTTCTACTCTCCACTCATTTCCATATCAATTAAGTTTGTCCCCAGATGCCTCCCATATATATATATAACCAGTCTCCTCCTTTAGCAAACAAAAAAATAATCAATTAAGAATTGAAAAACCCCCCACCAAATTGATGAGGGTTTAATTGCAGTGCATTCAATCTGTCATGTATGTGCATCCCGGGAACTTGGTAAATTGTTTTCTTTTAAACAGTCTATCGGAGGAGTCGGAATATGAGACCGAATCTCTCCGACGAAGCTGGAATAGTAACACTAAAATAACTATACTTTTACTTGACGGAATCCAATTAAATTATTTGCTATGGAATGAATGAGAGGGTCGGCTTGATCCACCGGGGCTCCGACGACGCCCACAACACGACGAATAGATTCCATGGCAAGAAGATAGAGGAGGAAGGAAGGAAGAGGAAGACTGGGAATCACAGAGGGAAGATGGGTAAAGGAAAAAAAAAAAAAAAACGAAAAGATCTAGGCTTTTAAAGGTAGAGAGGACATGGGGTGTCGGAGTCCGATTCTTGCTCGGTGATCCGGCGAACTAATACTTTGACATTGGATTACTGCCTTGATTATTATACCTACTAAATAAGATTAATTTTTGTTAACTCATTAACGGCTACACGTAAATAAATGATAAGTAATAGAATCTACACCACAATCTTATTTAGAAGGTATAAACTACATCTTCTTTTCTATTGCTGCTACTACCAAAGATGTTTTCTTGAACAAAACCCTCGACAGCACTATAAACAGTGAAAAACTAGTATGTGATGTTATTTTATCGGCGGCTTACCATGCATGCACTGCCAAGTACCCCCGATGCAGTAACTTCCTGCAGCGGCCACCGCAGGGGATCCGCTCCTAGCTTTGTGTTGGTTTTTACCATTTATTATAGGTGGGGTAGCATTGGGGAAGGTATTGCGTCTCAGAATCAGTGGAGGATCTTTATTTGCTCGGAGATTAGCCAACAAGCGCGTGCAAGCGTAAGCTGAGGTCCAAAAGGCCCACCTTGCACCCAAGATTTTTCTCCAACGTGTGATTGGATAAACTCGCCCTGGCCCACTTTTTTGGACCATAGAAAATAAAGTATCAACGCGGTCTTGGGCTCATGCTTGAGTTCCTGTAATTAATTAACTCCAAGCCCAAGCCCAAGCCCAAGCCCAAGCCCATTTGAATTTAGGACTCTCCTGCAATATGACTGAGATCTAGGTATTATTTGGATCCAATTTTTGAATAAGGGATAACTAATTCTCGAATAAGACTCCCTTATACTAGAACATAATGCTTTATACCAAGATGACACGTTTATTTACCGTTCGGTGTGGTAAAAAAAATATCATTCATAAATAAATGGAGGGATAATTTATAAATAACACTATGTTATGTAAGAACCCCAAGTCCCTAATACATAATAATAACAAGCTTTTCAACTTTGCCTAACCTTTGGAAAGAAATAGAGAAATTGACATAATTAGAGACTCCTGTTATAAGATAAGCTGCACCTGCCCTTTGCCTATCTTATTATGATCATCAATGAACAAATTCTATTGATAAAAAAAAAGAACTCAAATGGAAAAACAAATAGAAGTTAGCAATCTCTTACGAGTGATGAGAGTGAAAGTTTGAGAATTTCATGTAAAGGTGATAACAACACCACAAGATTCATTGGCAAGAGCAAAAGATCAACAAATCCTTAATAAATCTAGTCAAAAGTTTAATGCTTTTGATGTCAGGAAGCCATGCTTTTCTGATGGCTAACGTAAAATAGTTAAGTTGATTAATTTGCTCCATTTGGTTGGTGGGATTCCTCTCAAAACCTGGAGCATGAAAGAGGGATTGGAATATCTAACATATATTGTGTATAAAAATGAACGCTATCAACCTGGCATCAAATCATTGAGCCAGATTTAGATGTGAAGCTAGATATGAACCTGACAAGGCTGAGACATGCATTTTATTATGATTTCATTGTGCTTACTTATGATATTAAATCCATCAGTCCTTCCACCTTCTCCCCCCCCCCCCACACACACATTTGTCATCTTTAAGTTTCCAATTCCTTCCTCTGCTAAAGACCAAAACCTACCCCCCTCTAACCTACCTTATTTATTCTTTACTTATTTCCCCAAGTCTACAGTGGTATGGCAACAGGACCACTTCATTCCTTCCTTCTCTTCAATTCACACTGCTTAATGGATCCTCTCGCCATAACTGACCGCATGACTTTGCTGCAGTTAGGGTTCTTGGCGGTGCAATGAAAGAAAGGCGTAAAGGATGTTTAGCCGATAGTCTATATGCTTTTGAATTATTATGTTAGTAATAAATAAGAAAGAGACGGAGAATATGACATTTGTTTCTCGCCTTATTGTTCTATATTTGCGAAGAGAATTTTGTTAATTTATCTCTCTTCATCATTTCTTTGTTTGATATATTTTGAAAGGGCTAATTCGAATAACAGATGATCAGGCTAGCATAATTTGAACTCGCAACTTTTAACTCACCAACTATTCTAACAAATTCCACTCTAGCAATTGTGATTAGCTATACTGCAATACCTTAATGACAGAGAATAGGAGCATTACAGCGAGCCTTCGGATGCAACGTAAAGCGGCTGCACAGAATTCCTGCAACCGATGTTGCAG
This sequence comes from Typha angustifolia, assembly GCF_048772165.1. Classification (NCBI taxonomy): domain Eukaryota; kingdom Viridiplantae; phylum Streptophyta; class Magnoliopsida; order Poales; family Typhaceae; genus Typha; species Typha angustifolia. The sequence continues at coordinate 3,061,088 of NC_133246.1, read as the reverse complement.
ACGATTTGGTTGACACTATACGAGCAATATTATACTGCGAAGAAGTGGGGGAAGAAGCCAAAAGGGCCGCCGTCTCGTCTCCTCGTTCTCTTTTTCCCTCTTTTAGCCTGCCGGGATTCGCTGCACGCGCGCGTGGCGTAGTAGAAATAGTCGGTGGGATTAATTGCAACCTTTCCTATTTGTATCTTTCCCTCATGTCTTTCTCAGCTCACCACTTCTATTCTATTCTCTTCTTCTTTCTTCTTCTTTTTTCTTTTTTTTTAATTGGATTTTTTTTTTCTTCTTAATCTAAATGCAATTCTAACTATGATGAAAAGATAATACTGTAATATGAACAAACACATAATATAGGGTGTGAAATGACAAATCCTTGTTATTATTATTATAGGAGGACTCAATGTGTGACCATTGTCTATGGCCCACCACTACCGTCCCATTTTCCATCAGCATTCAGCACTACTATATATCACTTTGAAATGGATCTCCACATCAACTTTGATCCCTTTTCCCTTGTTAATCTAACATGGGCATCTCCATCTTCTCCTCCCTCTCCTTCTTCTTCTTCTTCTTCTTCTTCCTTGTATCTTCTATCACTGCCTGTGATAGGTGTGTACATCAATCCAAGGCCACCTATTCCTCCTCTTCTCTAGCTCTCTCTGGTATATATATATATATATATATATATGTATATATACATATATTTTTCAAACTACCTTCAAATTTGATACGCTTTTCTTCTTGGAACTCTTAACTTAGTTTGATTCATCCATCATGTAGCTGGAGCTTGTGGGTATGGCTCCATGGCTTTGGGCTTCAATGGAGGGTATATTGCTGCTGGAAGCTCTTCCCTTTACAGAGAAGGAATTGGATGTGGAGGATGCTTTCAGGTGATTAATCTTAACTCCTCCTTCTAAATCATATCAAGACTAGCTTTATTTTTTTTAAGTTGTTTCCTAGCTATTTGGGATTACTGGGGTGCAGATTAGATGCAAGAATGCAAAGTTTTGCAGCAGTGGAGGGGTCAAAGTTATTCTCACAGACCTCAACAGGAGTAATCACACAGATTTCTTGCTAAGTAATCAAGCTTTTATGGCTATGGCCAAAGCTGGGATGGCCCAGGAGATGAGGAAACTTGGTATAGTGGACATCGAGTACAAGAGGTAATAACTCCTCCCCTTATTCCACTTCTTTGGTTGAATAACTATGCCCCCACCTTATTTATTCTATTCTTTTATCAGGATACCTTGTGAGTATAAGAGTAAGAACCTCTCTATCCGAGTGGAAGAGAATAGCCGAAGGCCCAACTATTTAGCCATCAAGTTTCTTTACCAAGGAGGCCAAACTGACATTGTGGCAGTGGATGTAGCCCAGGTATCAGTCAACTGCCAACTACCGCAGTAATAGGAGTGCAATAAAGTTGAAAAATTAATAATGACAAAGTCTTTATAATTTCAAATATTAGATTACAGTTAGACTAAAATTATTATTATTGTTGTTGTTGTTGTTATTGATAGGCCGGGATGTCAAACTGGCGGTTTATGAGCCGGGACTACGGTCAGGTTTGGAGCACCGACCGGGTGCCGGCCGGGCCGCTACAATTCCGAATGGTGGTCACCGGTGGCTACGACGGAAAGTGGATATGGGCCGAGAAGGAAGTTTTGCCAGCCCAGTGGACTGCTGGCCCGGTCTATGACTTAGGGCTTCAGATCACTGATGTGGCCCAAGAGGGCTGCTATCCTTGTGATACACGAGAGTGGAAGTAAAGATTAATACTTCTCTGACACCACTACTTCCCTTTTTCCTCATTTTAAGAAAGATGTGGGTCGCTAACATGCTGGATTTTGTGATCTTTTTTACTTCCTCCATATTGTACATTGAATGAGGCAGTATGATATAAGCCATAATTGGTGTGCTTCAATTCAAAGTTCACATGCCAAGCTACTGCTAATGAGTATCTTCCACATATGAGGCCATCTCATGTGTTTGACTCCTAAAGCTGCCAAGATTGGTTGGTGTGCATCCAAATGTTTAATTAAGAGCAATCACCTTATTATGAGTGGGGTTAGTACATGAGATTAGATTAAACAGACAGGTTGGTGTGTGTGTCTTATTAGGATCATCCAGTAACCATCCCCATTGGCTCTTTGCTGCCTTTTGACTGAGATTGTTGGACAATTGAAGACCTAGTTAATGGAATCTAGTGGTGAATTGAACCCAAATGATTAAAATATACCCATGCAACTGGGGGATTGGTTGGGATTGTTAGTTGCCTGTCTGATTCCTGGTTTAGCAGATCATCATGCAATGAATCTTGGTCTTTGCAAATCTCTAGATCTCTTCTTGGATTTTCCAATGGGGATGGTGATTGATATCCATATGTCTCAATTGTCCTTCCTCTCTCTGTTCACTCCAAGCTTTACCAGCAGAGAACCTGAGATTCTTCTTCAGAGATTTCTTCCATAATTGTTCAGTAAATATCTTAGGATTTCTTTGTTAGATCAGATATTTAGGAGAAATAATGATAAATTTATAATTGGAATTGCAGAGTGATATATATATATATATATATATATATATATATATATATATATATATATATATATGAGTGATGTAAAATAAATTAAAAGTCCATAGAGAACTGAGATGATATCAATAAAAAAAGGCATGGATTTTTATATTAGTTTATATAACTAGGAGTTGCTCAAGTTTTTTTACTATTGCCTCATAAATTTTGTGTCTAGGCTAACTGTGGTCATTTAATATTTGGGGAGTCCAATTATACACAGAGTACCAAAACATTTTCAACTACTCTTTGATACCACAAATGATTAGTGGTCAATTCTTGCAGCAAATTTGCTTGAAAGAGCCGTTGCAACTGAGCAGGTTTTCCATCAGTTTCAATTGATGGTAACTTTAGACAAACAAAGGCAACATCATCAAAGTTTCAGTAGATATTGGCAACCAACCTTATTTGACAATCACCTACAGTAGAACTCGAATTTTTTGGCCCATATCTTTATAATTGGAAATATATCTAATTTAATATGATATTATAAAGTGATGTATAGTTCTGGGCCAATATATGAAATGACTAAGACTTTGACCCAATTAACCATGAGTGACCTTTATATGGTTGCAGCCCAATAATGGCCCATCAATGGGCCAAGATCATCTTGTCCATTAATTGTATTAGGATAAGTTTGTGGTTGCATGAGAATGAGATGAATAATAGCCAACCATGCAATGCGAAAAAATTCAATCTGACATGGAACCAGAAACCAATCATATCCATAATCCATTTCATCTCTTATGCCCACGAAAGGGAGAGAATAAAATAAGAGCATTAGATGTCAACTTATCCGGTGGATTCTTTCTTCTCAGAAAATTACTTATCCGACCTCGTGGACAGTGCGCCATAAGAAAGGTCCCTCACCTTCGATTACCTCGTCCGACGAAGAAGCTACCGGAGCACGACACGTGTCGCACGTACTCGACAAGAGGTGACGTGGGCTAATGCTGGCCACTAGGTAGCTGCCACGGGACCTCGATCCACGTAAGCAGGCAGGGTTTATCCGGATCACAACTTGCTGCCACGTCCGCGATCCATAGCCTGCTGACGCGTGGCCGGGCCTGGTCGTACGGTGGATAAGGCGATGGGCCCCGGTGTGCGGTGCTCGTTTGCTGCGTGCCACGTCATCTTCATGTAACTGGGGTGGACGGTGATTAGAGATTAAAGACAACGTAACTAAAGGCGGGTTTAATTAAAATTTTCAATTAATATAACATTGTGATTAGAGGATAAATCTTATTTCTTGTTTACTTTTTAAGATCTTAAGCCATTTTTTTTCAATACCAAAAAAAAAAAAAAAGAAAAAGAAAATCGAAGATCATATAATATCATATCATATCTGCTAAAAAGGATCAGTTATGCTACGTGGCATATCCAACTCGGTGGCGTAGCCAAGTTGTCACCGTGGACCCACCACTCGGTTCCCGCGAAGAAACCTTTAACGCTTTCCTTTTCGTTTCCCTCCCGATTCCCTCCCCCTTTCTTCTCCCGAACCGCTTCTTTTTAAAGCTCCCCAAATCCCGGAGTCTAGACTCCACTTCTTCTTTCTCTTTTACCCCCTCGTACAAGTAGAGGACGCGAAGACGAGAGACTCTTCGGGTTCCTTCGTCTCCCTCGGTCCCTTGGCTTGGCTTCGGTGCTTGTGATGAGAGATGGCCGCGAGCTCGAGAGGGCTGGTGGCTCCACCACTCCCCCTTTGGCCGAGGCGGACTGTGGCCGCCGGGATCCGCAGCTCCTGCCCCAGCTCCGCGTACGGGAAGTTTGCTAAGGCAGAAGAGTGGCGGCTTGACAGTAGAAGGAGCTTGAGGAGGGTTCCGTCTATGCCCTTCCCTTCGCCTCGGTATGAAATCACCTTGTTTTGATATTTTATTCTTGATTCGATGGCGCTCGCGGTAGCGTTTTGATCGTGTTTGGTGATGGTAATTTTAATGCAAGATTTGGTTTTGAATTGCTGGTAAAAGTAGGCTTGTTTTTTCTTATTTGGTTTCATTTCGTTTTAATTTCTATTGCTGGACACCAAATTGAGGTACATTACTCTGTTTAGTTAACCAGAATCTTATTCCAAGTGTGTGGCTGTCTGTCACAGACTTTTGTTGGTCAATCTCCACTTCTTTAGTTTCTACATAGAATTTAGAGGCTGGGCTAAGTTGCAACTTTGGCAGAGAAAGGCATGTTCTCACTGATTTCAATTATGTTTCCTTAATCAGCATGCACAAGGATTAAAAGAGGGACAAATATAATAAAGAAGTTATATTCCTCATTAATCAGGAATTAAGAGTAACATCTACAAATTTTGATTCTTTTACAAGTTGAAATCATAATCTTGTCATTTTTTATGTTGCCTTCGGGATCGAATATCAGAGGCTTAGTACTATGCCTCATAGGTAACAAAACTAAATTTAATAATTAACGTATAAATACTGCTATAAAGATTTAATTGCTTTTGTTATGATGGTGTAGTTTCAAATAATCCTTGATAAATGTTTTCTTCATCATTATAGATCTCAACGGTTGTTCAAAAGACAAGGCTTTTATCCCCAATGCAGTCCAAAATCTTCTCCTCCTCGGTCTCGTGATACTCCACCTAAAAGAGGTTTATTCCGTTGCTCCATATCGATTTGATAATATTTGAATAATCTTGTAAACGAGGCTGCACTTTTTTGTTTTTAGATTCTGTTCCATCAAGAGTCATTTTGGGGCATACGCTTTGGAAAATGATAACTTATGTGCCACGGTTTTCTTTCCAACAACAGAAAGCACCATACTTTATAGTTTGTTTTCACTGATGGAACTTTTAAAGAAGTATTTAATCTTTGACATCTTCTTTACAGACACTGGGATTGCTAGTGAGAAGGATTGGGGAATCAACTTGCTAGATGAACACGTTAATGAGTCTGGCATTAATGAAGATGGCGGCACATGGTATAGGGAAAGTGGAGAAGACCTAGGTGATAATGGACATAGATGTCGTTGGGCAAGGATGGGAGGGCAAAGTCATGATGGTTCCACCGAATGGAAAGAGACTGTATGTTTCTGCTACCTTGGGAGTTTGATCACTGTCAATACTACATATTTCTGATATTATGGTACCTACGTAGATAAAATATGGAGATCTTTTTTCTTATTCAGTGGCTTGTTATAAATCTTATCTTGTGAAAATTATTTGATTTCTATCCTTTTCTCCTACAAAAACCTTATTTAAGGTTTGATAAAAGACCAACAAAATGGTTTCATATCGTTATTTTTCTCTGCTTGAACACTAATAAGGCTACACTAATTCCCTGCTGCCGTTACACGTCAATGTATGTAGAGGGATACTTTGTAAACGTTCAAATCACTTTCTTGCTTTAAAGAAATAATTTAGCCTTAAAAGAAGTTATACTTCTTGTTTTGTTCCCATTTAAAAGATCGCTATATCTGACAGAACCTGCATTGACTGTGGGAAGCCAAATAACTTAGAATTGAGTGAAATTAAACACTTTAAGTGAAATTTTATCTCTTTTGGCTGAAGCCACAACTAGATGAGGTTTGTGATGGCACCAGCAGAAACTTTAAAAGCTACTATTGGCTTTTGTATGGTTACAAGTTACAACTGGACAAAATTTTGAATCTTTGATCTTATGGTCTTCTCCTTGGTTTAATCTTTTACAAACGTTTCTCTCTCCATTAGATTGTTATGCCCATATAAAGACTAGCTCTAGACAAAGGTAAACTATAAGTGTGCATTGCTTATTACAATATGTATCATCCATGAATGATTTACTTTTTCTTATTTTACTTGGCAGTGGTGGGAGAAAAGTGACTGGACTGGATACAAAGAATTAGGTAATTTTTCTCCATGATTTCAACATATGTTGATCAGTTCTCTTGGTTGGTACTCCTGCACTTTGTTGAGAAAATTTATCTTCATCTGTCATCCAAAGAGATAGATAAATACTTCTGATGCGAAAGGTTTACTCCACCAGATGTTTTGGCTCATGTTCTGCAGTTCTAAAATTGAACATGTAATGCTGCTTCATTTTGAAAACTTGTTTATTCGACCAGAATGTATTTATAGTTAAACGTAACTTTTCACTTCCTTCCATTAATTTTGATAAACTTTACCAATTTGATTTCATCTTCATGATTGCAAGAAAGTTTTGGCCTTTCTGTAGAATATGCAGAGCACTAGTGGTTATGTAAACAAATTATGTTTATGTCTATGATGTATCTCAACTGTGTTTATCTATCTATACATAAAATTTGCTTGACCCTGATAAATCAACTTCTTCAGACTTAATGTTATGCTCTTAGTACTATCAGTGGGCTAGAGGCTATTATCATTTTTATTAAAATTTTCTTTAGGTGCGGAAAAGTCTGGAAAAAATGCTGATGGAGATGTATGGTGGGAAACATGGAAAGAAGTTCTTTACCAAGACGAATGGAGGTATACCAATATTGAATATGATACCAAATGCAGCTGGGTTACCAGTTAGCAAATTCTACATTTACTTATTTCTTTGGTATGCATAGTATATGAAAAGATTTCTTTTTTGTGCCCTTTGGGTAATATCGGAAGAAAACTAACCTTGCATATATCAATTTCTTGAGAAGCATGCGTGCAGACTTTCAGGAAAGAAATGAATATCCATGAAAAGCATAATAACAGTAGGGTGTGATCATGTAATCGGTGTAGGTATGTTTACCACCCCGTGGAGTACAAGAAAGAAAGGAGCAACTCCCTTCTAAGACTAAACATATCAAGTTTGAGCATGATGTCTAGTCCTCTTCTATATGTATGACAAATGTGCATGCATATTTAAAGTCTTGGGTTCTTTTCACATACCTTTCACTATACAAGGGTGTTTGTGGAGCTCTGTTTCCTCTCTTTTGATGATGTGAAATATCAGAGGAAATTTTTGACTAGTAGCCTTAAGTTGGATGACTGGGTAAGAAACTTATAGAAATAGTATGTTTGTTACAGCAAAATTAATTTTTTCTAGTGACATTGATTCACCAAAAGAGCCTCAATTTCAACTGCAGTAATCTTGCAAGAATAGAGAGGAGTGCAGAAAAACAAGCAAAATCAGGCATTGAAAATGCTGGATGGTATGAAAGATGGTAAGGAACATGACAAGATATGCCTCTGTGATATGCTTTCTTATCCGGGTTTAGGAATTCTTTTTATATTTCAGTCATCTATGGGAGTATTGGTTCTGGATAACAAAAATCTATTGCTTCTAGGTGGGAAAAGCATGACGCAAAAGGTTGGACAGAGAAAGGAGCTCATAAGTATGGAAGATTGAATGAACAATCCTGGTGGGAGAAGTGGGGAGAGCATTATGATGGGAGAGGCTTTGTACTCAAATGGTTAGTTTGCCTTTTACTAGTCAGTTCTTCTATCATCCAATAAAAGGTCTACTTTTCAAACAAATTATGAATAGGAGGCTAAGCTTTCGATAGTTCACACCATGCTACAGAAGAGGTATGCACAAGTAGAGAAAGGTGCTCGATATGTTGGTTAGACACTAATGCATTTCATGTCTGTATGTGTTTCTGTTTATAACTACCATATACATGCATGTACAACACAGATCTACACACAGATTGCAGATATACTCTCAACTTGCTTAGCCAAATTCCTCTTTTTTCACAGGACAGATAAATGGGCAGAGACAGAATTAGGCACCAGATGGGGAGACAAATGGGAGGAAAAGTTTTGTGCTGGCATAGGTTCACGACAAGGGGAGACATGGCATGTATCTCCTACTGGCGATCGTAAGTGTTCTCTTCTTCAATAGGGACATAAATTTCTCACTTTTCCATAATGACGATCCCATAGTTCACCCTTGACTCTCAGTGTTCAAAAGTGCAATATAATTTCTTCAGTATGCAGTTGGTATCCTTCAATGTTACATTCTATGTTTACTTGTAGTTAGAAACATAGTTCTGTCATCAAGCGTTACAGTTCAGGTAAACAGTATTGATAGTGGCTTCTGTCATGTTGTTCTTGTCTTATACAAATATTATGTTAAAATTTCATGGTGAGATAACTGATAATCAGTTAGCAAACATACTGAAGGAGCATGATGGAGTTTTGCCCACTAAAAATGCTTGCATCTTTTCTTTGTTTTTCTAATAATATTTTTTTCAACGTTTCACTTAATTCTTTTGCTTTTTAGGGTGGTCAAGAACGTGGGGAGAAGAGCACTATGGGAATGGGTATGACTAGGATCTTATCATTACATTTCTTAATATGAATCAACATAGTAGTATAACCTCAATAAATTCTATCTGATTCAACTCACCCTCCTTTTCTACTCCAAGCATGTTTCTTTTCTTTTCCGCTCTATCACCTACAGAAGCTTCCTACTTTGCTGAAGAGCATCTTTTTTTCCTGATCATCATATCTTGACTCTCAGAAATGACAAAGACCAAGTCTCAGAAATGACTCAGAAAAATGACGAGTAATAACAGCTGGTGTCCTTAATATGTATATTTCCTCACAATTTTGCCCATGACAGTATATGAATATATGGTTGCAAAAAGAAACTTGTTCTAATTCAACATATCATACGTGAAGTCACAGGCAGAGCCGATTACATCAATACATCAAGTGACCGGCTTAGAGAGCAGTGATGCCTAGCACTTCCAAACTACCAAAATATATTGAGTCAGTATCAGGCCTATTCTTGCAAATAGCAGAGCAAAGCTGCAATTTTCTAGACTTCAATTCTTGATATTCCGCACAAGGACACATGGCCCCTTGTTCCTTCTATGAGACATTTCAAATGAGAAATGGTAGATGTTTCCTTGCCATAATCAGTTCCCTTTTGTTTTGACTTTAGCTGTTTACTTTGTTACAGGAAAGTACACAAGTATGGTAAAAGCACAACAGTTGAGAGCTGGGATATTGTTGTGGATGAAGAGACCTACTATGAGTAAGATGATTCAATTTCACTCTCTCTCAGTTCTCCCCTAGGCTTTGAATCTTCTGCATAACTACTCTCATGCTACAGAAGTTGAATTAACACTTGTTTTCTCATTAAAGGGCTGAACCACACTATGGATGGGCGGATGTCGTCGGAGATTCTACACAATTGCTGTCAATACAACCTCAAGAAAGGCCACCGGGGGTGTTCCCACTTCTTGATTTCGGCTCTTCACTGCCGCAGACCGAAGATCCTCCCACCTGCTCATTGTGAAGAGTTGCAGGAAGTCCTAAATTTTTGTTGGACTCCAATGTTTTATTTTTTTTTGGTCTCACTTTTATTGTATAAGACCCTCCCCCGTATCTAATTTATTCAGCTCTCATCAGTTGGAGTTCTCCTTTCTTTGTGGCATTTGTATTTCTCCTTTCATATCTTGGAACTCAAAAGATATATCAGATTGCAGGGTTGATAAATCAAATACCCATGAATTTACCGAGAATAACGATGGCACTTCTATTTCATTTTTATTATTCTCTTTTATTTTTTGCTATTCAGCAGCTAAACAGGGCCTTACCATGAAACCAGGGCATTGATCTCAATCTATTTCAAAGCAACAGACACCAAAGATTGAAAAAAAATAAATGTACTCTCTTGCTACTGTAACTCAAATTACAAGAGGCTTTGTTTTTTCCCATATAACAAGCATCAAATAACCAAATACACCAAATATTAAAGCAAAGCAAAACAAAACGCACCAAATCAAAAACAATTGAAAGAGGAAAGAATCATAACCTTATGCTTGCAATTTATATCCTCCGATCCAATCTAGTGCTACTAACAGAGGACTTCCGTGCACGGGCTAAAACCGTCACCTTGTTCATCTCCTTCCTACTACTCCCCGGCGCCGACCTTCTAACCCCTTCAGCCTTCTTCCAATTCCTTCTCTTCGCCAATTCGACCGCGACAAGGGGTTCTTGCGCAACCTTCTCCTCTGCCGTCTCCCGTTTCTTTCTCTTGAGCCTCTCGTTCCTCCGAGCCGAGTAGAGCTCATACAACCTCCCTCTCTCAAACAAAGGGTTAGTTTCAGTACCCAAAACCTCACGGTTTCCTATGACTCCTTTCGCCATTGCCGCCAGCTCCGAGAAGTGGGCCTCTGTGGTACTGCTGGCTGGAAGGACAGGGGAAAAATCGGATCTTTTAGCAGATTAGAAACAGAAATGGACAAGTTTTCGGAAGAGGGGAAGATTGAAATGGGCAATTGGGTGTTACCTGGTGGTGGGGTTCGAACTGGGCGAGGGCGAAGATGACGATGAGATACGGGTAGAGGTGATCTTCGATCCATTAGAGACCTCCGATAAATACAAAAGGGGATGGGAAGTGGAGAGATTTTGATGGAATAATATGGAGGATGGAGGTGAGATTGGATAGTGACGAACTGTATCCTTTCTGGCTTTCTATGAGTTGTTATACTATGTTTTGTTTTCTTTCCCGCTTTATCCTGTTCAAGTTTAGCCAGCCGCCAGGATGATGAGCGTCTTCAGTCGCCCGTTTTGTATTTTCTTTAATTAGATGGAGGATCTTTCTAAATTATAACCAAAAGTAGTACTTAGAGAAGAGAATCGATTGATTTTATCTTCTATTATTCCGCGGCTCTCGCTGGTTCAGATTTTTAATAGCCCAAGAAATCGATTGAATCTATCTGTATATATATAGTGTCGATTCCACGCTCGTACATTCTAATAGAATCTACCAAAAGGAGGAGAAAGAATACATATTGGCATGTCTACATGAGTGGTGTTAGAAGAAATTAAAACACCAAGGATACCATTACAATCAACGGATATAATTTATTCACGGAAACCACTAGATATTACAACACGGTCCTGGAGATGATACCATGACCAGAGACTCACAGCCCAAGGAATTCAGCATCTTATATCCTGCAGTTCGCCGCTGAAGAAAGAAATAATACTATGCATGAATGAATTTGTACGAAAGAATAATGTACAGAGTTGCAAACAAATCTAGCACCATGTCACGTATTGTTTGGGTTTACAGGGAACAGAGGGCTAAACTAATAGACCTTGAGTTTGATATATATATATATATATAGTTTTTTAAGTGCTTTAGAAGATGATCGCTATGCATTATTCATCTAAAAAGATTATGCAGTGAGTCAACAAGAAATACAAATATGTCTACTAAAACTGCATGTACAAGCAAAAGAGCACACTCACTGCAGTAGACGAACTGGTTAAAATCCAATGTCACTCTTCCTTCCTTACTTGTGTCGAAGGAGTTGAACAAATTCCTGCGGACACAGCAGATAGATGAATTATATACTTAAGTAACAGACTTAAAACCATTTTGGGTGTAAAACCAAAAAAACAAAAATCCAAATGAAGTTATGTATCAATGTCATATATAATGCAGCAGCATCAAGCATAGCAGCATCCCATGGATTCGTGCATCTGTTTTTACAAATTAGGTGGATATAATTCTTGCTTCATAATCTACCAAACATTGCCATTCTCATCAGGTTTTATGACTACAATGCAATAAAATCTTCACATTCATAATACAAAACTAGAAAATAAGATGAGGAAAGAAGGTACAATGTTCAGTGAATTTATACATGAAGCTTCATCCTAGTATCCTACCAGAATAATCAATGAGAAAAAAAAATGGTTCAAGTTAATGTACTGTGTCTCTTAGATGGAAATCAGTGTTGAATGATCAAAATCATGCACAAACTAATTAGCTTAAAGATAAAGATTATAATGTACAAAATAAGTTGTCATCAAGCATTATAATATACGTACCGAGCTGACTGTACAAATATACAAAGAGATATGAACTCATCCAACCGAACCATTCCCATCCTGTTCTTATCGAAGCTCTATGTACAATCAAAAGAAATGTCAATAGTTTTCAAGAAATATAAAAAAGCATATGAAAAGGAGATGATCAGATAGCAGAGCTGCAGTAGCAAGAAAAAGTAATTACAGACATAATTACCATGGTAGGGAGAACATATACTTCAATTTACATTAAGATTTCTTTTCATGATCAACAATTTTAATTATAGCCAAGAATATTACTTTCCTTTACAATAATACTAGGACAGGTACACAGCCCTGATACTGTTGTCCCCGAGGCTAGAAGATTACAGGATTTCCATTAATCCATATACTTCAAAGTTCAAAGGACCTACTATAATGCCTTCATCATTTTCATGTAGTATAATGATGTGATCTTAGTATCCCAACCATTTGTTTGCTTTTATACAAACAAACTTTCATCCATTTGCAACTAACTGGAAAAGTAAAAGGAGATATACATAAATTCAAGTATTTCATCTTTGATTCTTTATCCAATAACGGAGTACGCCAAGTACCTCACATACTGTGTAGAAGGCTGGTGAATCGAGGGAAAAGCCAAGTTTGATTAATGCCTGTAATGATGTTTCATAGAAGATGATCAACTTAGCATTTACAGAAAAAGAAGATGAAGAGAACTTAAACAAATAAAACAATGAGTGTATCGTGCAAGAAAAAGTCATGGTAAAATGTATTTACAGGTGCAAACAGGTCAGATATAAAGTTATCAATGTTAGCACCAAGGCATGACACAATATGCACTTACAACAGTATTCACCAAGCTTTCCTGAAAAATATACTAATAGAATTTATGAATTAACTTGTTTTAATAGCGTGTCTTGGTATAGGAGGCTATAAAGGTCTCTCACAAAGAAATATCTACAGAAGGAATGTGCTGATTGTTGCAAACAGGTGTCATGCAAAGGCTTTACCCATGTTGGTAAAAAGTTATGACATCAGTTGCACAAATGATAATAATTCATCAGCGTTTCGTGAAAGAATAAAATAACTGGTTTACAAAAGCAAATTCTTGGTACACACATGAGGAAGGATTCCAAGGTCCTACAAGCGATTTGCAGCCCCCATGCCTATTTGGAACCACTCCAATAAGTGAGACTAGCTTGATATGAGCGAGTCTGAAATAACAGGTTGCTAGGTTGGTTTTTGACGTGAGAAAGAAGTGATGCAGTCTGATCTACTTTAATGAGATAAATATGTTGTTCTAAATAACTTACTATTAAACTCAAAGTGAGTGTTGCTTTTGTTCTTTACAAATCACTATGCATTGTATCATAATAAAAATTGTACCTTGATCCAATTACTAACTTCCTGACAGAGTGTTTACAACCATAAAATTAAGATGGACACTCAGTAATATCTGATTCAAGAGTAATACAGGAAAAGATTAAAAGAATGCTAAAGAGGATAAAAGAAACTTGACAGACATTTTTCTTTTCAAAACAAGAGCAATCCAAAGATTATTATGTCATTAATCTAAATTGTATCTTGATTAATAGTACTTCAATGGGCATCAGTTGCAAAATATTGACAACTATAGTACCTCATAAACATCATCTGGCTGGAGAAATCCACGTCCCCTACATAGGAAGCAAACATAAAGTAAAAGATGATTTAAGGCAAACTTCATGTTGTATCAGAATTCAACACAATGAGAGTTTTGAAGACCTTAGATGAATCACAGGATAGGTCAATATAGGTTGGCACCAGGGGTTTATGCCCCTATTACAGTGTTGATACACTGGAAATCCTTGCAGTGGAGAATAACCCATAAGACAGCAAACTGCAGGATATCTCTACACATACGTAGATAAACTCCTGTTCTAGTTCATTGTTATTGTTATGATTATATCTCTCAGAAATATATAATGCAAGAGACTATCCTTGAATCTAGGTATTCTGTTGTTGGAGTTCCAGACATTTGTTACAGACCTAAGCACTTTCCACCTGCGCAGCCGAAAAACTAGGGGATCTGATCACACTGAATCTACTTATTCTATTAGTTTTATACATGAAAATATATAATCATAAAAGTTGCATACTGAACATACTAAATATACAAGAGATGTACTGAGTACTGACAGACAAATATTAATAAAACTAGACCAGTTAAGGCTAAGCAAACCATCTCAATGAAGTTTATCATCAAACATGACAGCATGTATGTAGAGCATGAATACAATGGAAGACCTTTCTAACGCTGAGAAGACATTTTGAACCTGCAAAGATTTTGAAAAATGTTAGCATAAGCAGAAGAAGCAACTGCATGTAAAGTTTAGCCTATATAGTGAACTACAAAATGAGTGCACATTCTTCATGACAGAGAAAAAAATTGAAAATGAAAAATAAATCTTAACATTTCATCAATAGAAAATCAAACTGCAATATAGAAAAGGAAAAAACAAACTAATCAAACAATTTAATTTATCTGAAAAAAAAATCATCAAAATTTTATTCTTCTAAAATTTGAAATCTTAAGGAGATGAGATATATATCTCACTGAAGTGGCCAAAAGGTTTGAAAATGAAACCTACTTGAAAATTCTTATCTTGTAGAAGATATCATATTCTTTAATGTTAACTACTACTTGAACTGACTTTATATAGATATTTCGAGATAAAACTAGAGCAATAAAGTACAGTCAAAGTTCAACCCTTGTCAACAAAATATAGGCATATACTTCTCCAAAAGACCACCATGAGTCTATAATGAAATCTAAAATACTAACCTTGAGCAAGAACTTGTTAAGAGCTACAAATTCTGCAAGAGAAAACCATAGAGCTACATAAATCAATTGACGGAAAGTAAGAGAATCAATGCATCAATGAGCAATCAAGAACCTTAACGGCAGCAAACAAATGGATATCATCAAGATATCAAAGCACCCACCTTCAAAATTCATGGTGCCGTTCCTATCAAAGTCGTACATCCTACAAAAATCCCAATCACACATCAATTAATCACCAAGAGAACAAGTAAATAGAAAGAACGGAGGATAACCTTATCATTTGCTGAACGATGGAGAGAGTGAAATTGAGGTTTCCGACGGCGAGAGCGCTCTGATCGCCATCTCCCGCAACACATCGAGATGGCAAAATTTAGGGTTCAGGTCCAAATCGGAGCAGGCAGGAAAAAGAGGAGAATAAGGTTTAGGGTTTTAATGAACCTGGAGCTGAGGAGCCGTGACGTTTCCCGTGTGATTGGAATCAACGCGATCGAACCACTCTCTCAGAGCTCCGCCGTTCTCCATCGCCGGAAACGACAACGATCCCAAATAAAGAAGTGGTGGGAAAATTGAAGGTCGGAGAAGGTATTTATATGTAGCGTTTGGGTCGAACAATTGTGGGCGGATTTGCTGCAGCATCTAATATAGAAGTTTACTACAGTTGGGTACGTTGCAGGCTTTGATAGGATATAGGATGGCAGTTATTTTGCAAAATAAGGCCACTTTTCACTTTCCCTTTCACTTTCAATGGACTAATATGCCCTGTATTTATGTCCACTTTGCTCATATTTCTATGCAATGTATATATAACTCCGGATAAAATTGAGAGATTGGGAGTCAGAATCATCTTAATAGCGAGTTATAATTATAGTAACTATTAATTAACATCCATTCCATTCTCGAATCACAAATAATTAAAGAGATATTAAATACCAAGATTAACTCTAATCACAAACAATTATTGACTCTTGAATGATTAAAAAAATTCCTAAATTTTTAAAATAGTAAGATTAAGCGATAAAACTCAATTATTAAGAATAAAATCATGCTAATACCAAAAATTGAAGTCCTTTTCATGCAAATGGTACTTCTTTTTTAGCTACACAAGATACATGCCTCTCCTTCATAGCTCTCGTTTCGAAAGGGGTACATGCAGTATATTTCTAACAGATTAGTTGAATCAAACAGTAGAGTAGAGTAAAGCAACTCATAGGCATTTTTGTTTATCTCTTGCTCAGACCTTTTGCTCTATGCCTTCTCTTGAACACGTCTTGCCTAAACCTCTTGGTTTCCCTCTGCAAGTCCATGGAAGGGCTCTTCTCAATGGCCTTCTTCTCCATCTCGAGCATTCGCTGCCTCTTCGTGGCCGCCTTGACGGCTGCCGCGTTCTTCTCCTCCTCCTGTCGACGAACCTCCTCCTGTACATTACTTAAAAAATTTGAAGGTCAGAAAGCAACATTATATGTGAAGAGAAGTTATAACTAATTATTAAGGATATAAAAGAAAGAAAGAAGATGGAGAAGTATGTATACATACCTGGAGATCACAAACGAGGGAGTTGATAGACTTAATCTTACGATGAGGCCAACGAGGTATGCCGAATTCTCTACATTTTCTCTTCAGTACGGTGAGTCCAATCTTCAAGCTTTTTGAGGCTTCCATGATTGGAAGATTGAAGTAGCTCACAATGTCAGAGAAGGCGATACTAGCAACATGCTGTGAAGCTGCTCTTGATCCCTTCTTGATGGATGCTCTAATTCCTGCCTTCTTTCCTATAAATCACCAGGGGGGGATAAAATAGGAACGAATTGATTCCCATATATATCTTACATTGTACTACTTCGTTTACACCCTCAGTATCTCCTCTGTTTTTTTTCTTTAGAACTTAACTTGTTCTTATCTAACTTAAGTTTGACCCCCCTCTGGTTTAGATTATATTAAAGTCATGTTAACGAGGATACAAAAAGACCGTCTGATTTAACGACGATAGAGATAGTTTGATTATTTAGCAACTTGCTTTTGGCACAACATATTGATGCCAGTGATTATAAGGATAGTTTGGTTATTTATATTATTTAGTTTTGGATGAAAAATATAACACTTACAATATGCACTTAAGTTTTAAATATGGAGGTGTAAGTTAAATTCAGGGAACTAGTAAGGATAAACTATAATTATTTTGTTTTTACTATTAACTAATAATATAAGGCAACAAGAAGTGAATCAGAGCACTATATCAGAGTGAAATGAATATAGTGGTTAAGATTTTGCTTGTGCACAATAAATGCAGTAAAAGATACTCTCACCTGCTGCACTTTTGTGGCTTTCTTGAGGATTTGATACTAAGAGTAATGAATCATTCCGTATGAACAAATCTTCATCACAAGTTGGCTTCCACTCCTTTGAATCTGGAACCCCTTCTGGATCAAAGTTTATCAGCCTTGCAGTTTCTCTTGCGCACTGCAGCTGGAAAACCTTCTGGAGATCCCAATACAAAGATGGTATAGACCTCAATCTCGCATCTCTGGAGTAGACAGAAGATAAGATTCATCAAGGATTAAACTGTAAGGAAATTGCAATACAAATCTAAAGAACATCATCAAACTCCTCCAAGCATCTAAGCTCACAGCATTTAAAAGGAAAAAAAGAAAAAGAAGCCTCTTGACCCAGTTCATATATCTCTGAACAAAGAAGAAGAGTGTGTCTGACATGCAATCACAACCAAGATGCTCATAGAGATTCACTCAAATAAACCTTTAGCTTCTTTATGGCTTACCTGCAGGAGAAAAGGAGTGGAGGGATTGCAAAATTAGGCGAGGAGGGAGCTACAGCGGAGTCGAACGCAAGAATGCAGCGCCAGAGCCCAATCATTTGCCCTTCCCGAAACCGATGCCGGCGCGAGTCGTCTGCCGCCAGCTCGGTCGCGAGCAAGGAAAAAGGAATAGGAGAAGGACTCTCATGGCAGGATGTGGAAGAGAAGATGAACTCCCTCTCTATGATCTCCTCTGCGTCCTTGTCTGCAGCTTGGTAGACATGCACACTCCTTATCAGCTCTGCACTTAGAAGAGAGAATGAGAACAGAGACTAATTAGGAGGATGAGAGTTTCATAAAGGAAAAGAGCTCAGAAGGGCAGAAAGGGACCATCGTTGTGTATGTTTCTGAAGAGAGCTAAAGCAGAGAGAAGAGGAGGAGTAGAGCAAGAGGAGGAGGAGGAGGTATTGGAGGAGTCCATTCAAAAATTTTGTGTTAGAGAGAGACAGAGAGAGAAAGAGAGAGGATTAGGGGGAGGGTGGGGAGAATGGCATGGAGGAGTATTTGGATGTATCTATATGCAGCATAAGGTTGTTAAAGACCATGCATGTAAGAAGTTGGCAGGTTATACTACTGGTCAGTCAGCAATTGCTTTTGGCCTTTTGTTTTATTTCTCTGTCAACTATTAACATATAACTATATACTCATCATTAATGTGAATTGTTCAGGAGTCTATATATATAGATTTTCTCGTAGAGGTGATACCCATAAGCAAAAGAAAGGGTGAGATGAGGAGGGAATTGAGGGAGTAGCAACAAGTGGCGGTGCTGGGCTTTTGTCGAGCAGTGGGGAGTGCAGCACCAATTGCGTGAAGGAATAGATAGCAGACAAGAGTGAGAAAGAGAGTATAAATCAACAACTCCATGAAAAGCGCAGGGGGTCTGCTAAGAGTTCGTTGAAGGAGTTTGTCACCTTGCTATCTATATAATATCAACAACTATGCCTACCTACGTATCTTCCACGTATATTATCCATACTGTGGTTGGTTGATAAAGAAAGTGAGTTATTTATCTTCCTAAAATTACTCGACTAAATACTTCTAATTACTTTTATTTATTCTAGTGGGTTTTAATTCCACTAAGAATGTAACAGAGTGAGCCAATTTTGAGATTTAGAAAGGTTAACTTAAATAAATTTCATCTAAAAATTGACTATAAATCATTGAATCTTAATACATATAATGAAAATCTCATCGCTTAATTGAATACCACAAACAATTTGGGGATGTAACATTCTTGAGGAAAGAAGGTTCAAGAGTATATTTAAATTATTTATAGTAACAATGGTTAAAATCCATATTGAAAAAGAATACTTTAACATCCACTTGTACATATGAATGCTTATATAGTACAATTATAAACTTACAACAAACCAAATATCTTCAAATGAAAAGAAAAGAAAAGCTGCCTATCGTGCATTAGGGCATCCTCCAAAACCCTCACACTCCAGTCAAAATCTCATGGCTGAGTGCTTCTTCTCTGTAAAAAGGATAGTAGAAAACAAGTAGGTAATTCCCCTTTCACGCCCTCTCCTCATTCCTCCACCCTGAGCCAGATTCTATGACCATTTAACCAGAATATATAGGTAAAGGTTTCTTAATACACGTATAGCAACTGCTTATGTAGCTGCATTAACTCCTTGTTCCTATGAACCCAAACCAAAACAAACATTGCCAAGAATTGCCTGTGCAGAAGTGAATCAACTCACCTAGAGTGGGATGAGCTAGGCATTCTCACCTGTACCTCCCAACTTGCACCTTGCTCATGCCAATCTCCAGCTTTTCTACACTGGCTACATTAATTTCTTCAGTGGGCTTTGCATCTTTGTTCTTAAGCCATGGGTGTTGCAGGCACTGTGCTGCTGTTGGACGTTTCTCAGGGGCAAAATCAAGTAATGGGCAAAGAAAATCAGAAAATTCGCGTGCTTCGGATTCAGCGAATTTGTATTTTTCGATTAGAAGATGATCCAGTGGCCAGAATTTAAGCCTTCGTATCCTCTTCAGGTCTCCATGCCGATCAAAGAACTCCTTCGATCTAGATCCCGTAAGTGCAATCTGAAATCAAGAGACCAAAACAGAAAAAATTGTTGGTATTCATTTGTCTAGGAGGACTGTGAAAATAAAAGTAGTCCTTACCTTTCGAGGCATCTTCCCAAGGAGCTCCATCATTAGAGCCAAGTGATCCTGCAGAAGAAAGATCTCTAGTTATTTAACAGAAATCAATTCTAAGGAAAACCTACTCAACATCCAAATTGTTGTGAAAGATTAGCTTAATTATCCACTATTACACGATGTTCCAACAATAATAAATGTCAAATGAAGACGTAACAGTAATATAGGTAGAGAAATTAATTAATGAACAGACACAATTCAAACAAACCTAACATAATATTAATTTGCATAAGCAGCAGAAGATCTCATTCGGATAATCATAGTCACTTTTTTTATCAATCAAATAGGAGTCCAACTTCAGAAATTTCTCCATTCCATTCCGCTTTATTTGGGGCAGCCCCAAGTTATTTTCATAGAGCAAAAGCTTAGCATATGAAATCTAATGAGCCCAGCTAGCTTGACGACCACATCAACTAGTCCCGACGTTACATTGATGTAATTCATGTCAATATTCAAATAACATACGTGTTTTCACTTTTCACACTCAGTCATAAGAGAAATCAAAATGTGCACAAGTCATTGTCAGACACTAATCATAAAGCATAACGTAACATTCTCCAGAAATTGGAAGTCCCAACATACAGATGCGGTCTCCATAGTCTTTGATATTAATGAAAGAGTTACATTACAGAGGAGTCAGTGATCATAAAAAATGCAATAACCGCAGTGTTGGAGCAATTGTTCTGCCGCATTTTTCCTATAAAAACGTTTTTCATGTCCATAAAAGAGCATCATATTGCAGACATACCACCAGAATTACCAAAATGTCAACGACATTAAACAACAAAAATAAGGATGAATGTTCTGTAAATTGGGCATTAAAAATGAAAACTCTCAAGATTCTTGATGATTTCCATGTTTCCTACATTCAAGCCTTTCATGGGCTACCTTTCTCTAAATTTATCAAATTTGTTTCCAAATTTCTATAGTCAAGACACCAATCCTAGTAAAGGATTCATTAGAGAAAGGCAAGAGCCTTGAAGTACTTTCAGCATTTTCACTCACAAATGAGAAGTTTGTATGGATTTTTTGGAATAACCCATATGGTCAGGAAATTAATTTCCAAGCATAACTAAACTTCCTAACAGAAATTGGTATACATCAGATTCATGATAGGTCTTGCCCCCTTTTTGCTCAAATTACCACCCAAAAGTATGATTCATAATGAAAATATTTCACAGAAGAATCAATACATTGATTGTATTAAGCCAGCATCTTCTCTAAAATAAATTTATAAATTAAAAATAAAAATTATCACATGACTAAGTCTAGAAGTTGAAGTAATTGTGCAGTCTTGCAAGAGAATAGCTAATTTAAGAGGTCACAATGTCCATTATCAATGATCATAAGTATTTAAATTGTCGATCAAGATCCCATATGGTGTTCGCTTGGATAAGAAATAAGAAACAGTCATTCATTACTCATATGCCCACTTAGATGAAGACATTATATATTTATAAAAGGTAATGTTATGTAGCTTAATCATAAGATTAGCAACTGGAAAAATACACATACCTCATCTTCACTAAATCCTTGACCTTCCGTGGGTGTAAAGAGCATTTCACCAGTGGCAAGCTCATAAGCAATGCAAGCAAAAGACCAAATATCAGCAGAAAATGAGTAACCTGCCCCAAGAACAACCTCAGGGGACCTATACTGTCTTGTTTGAATATTATCTGTTAACTGCTTATCGGCCCAGCAAGCATTCCCAAAATCGACAATCTTGCATCTAAAGTCAATCCCCTCCAAACTCCTTTCCCTCTGTGAAGTTCCTGCGGTTGATGATCTTTTCTCAGAGATCCTTGCCCGTGCCCTCTTTGCTTTCTTCTTCAGTTTCCTCTCAATCATATTAATCATAGCTCCTCCATTAAGGTTACCCTCAGGCCTCTCAAGAATAGGGGAAAACCCAGACCGCACAGGGTCTTTTGCAGGATCAATGGTTGAAACAAGAAGCACATTTTCCAGCTTCAAATCTGTATGTATGATACCTAGTTCTCTGTGCAAGTAGTCAAGGCCCAGTAAAATTGATCTGCAAACATCCCTAACCCTGCTCAGCCCGATGCCTTTATAATGGTTATAACGTATAAGCCGGAGTAGGCTGTCTCCAAGAAATTCAAACACAAGGCAAACGTGCTGTCCATTTGGGCCAGCATGCTTGAACTGATCCAGCAACTGAATTATACATTTGGAATTCGAGGGATCTCCTTTTGCGACTGCCGAGAGGAACTCAATCTCATGAAGAGCAGCTTGAGCAAAGTCTGCTGCACTTTTTTGGATTTTAAGAGCTACAAATCTCTGCAAAAAAAAAAAAAAAAGAAGAGAAAGAAACCATAATTAATCCTCGGGTCAGTTTTGATCATGATAGAAAGAAATATGCTATGCAGAAAGGCAATATCACGGATACCACTTTTGCATCGGTAAACACCGAAACAGGTTGGTTAGAAGGCCCTAAGATTTTGGATAAGATAATATTGGGTCAGAAGTAGGCTTCTAAAGGACTTAGAAAATATGTCTCCATGGAAAGCACAGATTTAGAAGGGATCAGGTTAATGAAGAACATGACATGAAGAAACTTATCAGAATACTAGGCAACTAGATACCTACAATTTTGAGTTGTAGCAGGAAGGTCCCAGAACCCAACAGATTTGTGTCATTAGAACAAATCAATCCCATTACAAGAAGGATTAAAGCATTTTGAGGATTCTGAAAGACGCACAAAAAGGATCGATATTTTATATAAAAACAATACACAAACAAGGGACTGATTACTGCGGTACAAGGACAATGGATCGAAAGATATGACAGAATGATGAAGCGAGCTATCTTGAATTCAAAAGATTGACTCGAGTAAATAGCCGCAACAAAATAACCCATATAAACGAACAACTTATCCAGTAATCCACGCGCATCCGATCAATTCAAAGAAAACCCTGATCGCAAATGGATGCCAGATCAAGAAAGTTTAGATCTTTGGATAAAATCCACATAAACTACAACAATCGGAGAAGGGATCGATGAGGCAAAAGGTCAGATACCTTCTCCCGAGTATCGTATGCGAGCCAAACGGTGGAGAAATTCCCCCATCCCAGCTTCCTCTGCGCGATGTACCTCCCCGAGGCGAACTGATCGCCTACTCTTACCGCGTGATAACCTCCCTTCCTGTACGCATCGACTCCCTCGTCTTCCTCCCCCGATCCAGACGACGAAGAGCACGACATCTATCCCTCTTCCTCCCCCCACCCAATTCGCCTCGATCTTAGCTTTGATCGCTCCCACTTCTTCGCACCACTCGAGAGGAAAGATGAGGAGGAGAGAGAGAAGAGAGGAAAAGAGGAGGAGAAGTAATTGGGGGCTTTCCTCTTACGAGTTCCGTTGTGCGATGCGTTGGTTGGGAATCGAGGAGAGAAGAGTAGTTTAACTTTAAACGTGACATAAGATAATTGGTCAGTGTCTCTCGGATGGCCTTTAATTTAATGTGATCTGATTAATGAGACAGAGAAAGGGTGAAGTTTGGTAAAATGGACCTTTTGTTGCATCGTTTTCCAACTGTTCGAATGGGGTTAGATCACATGGAGTAGTTGAATAGTTTCTATTAGCTTGACATCCAACTCTCTCCCGATCGTTTTGGTCCAGATTATATATCCTACGCTGATATCTGATATGATAGTTTTACTTAAATTTTTATAATAATTATAAAAATATTAATATTCGAGTTCGAATCCAGCCAGCTCACGATCAGGTGAACCGACTAGATGCCCTGAGAATATTATACTTAATACTTTTATCATCTCAAGTAACATAAGATAGTGTACCAATTGTAGATATCAAGTGTGTGTACTTTACCTTAGATTAGGTATACTCTCTCACACCTTTAATGTAACAATGAAGCATATCTAAGGTTGTGCTCCTACGAACGAATAGATGCATTCATCATGTATACTCTGCTAAATATTTTTGATTTATTATGTGCGTCTTCTTTTAAAAAACGTGAAAAATTATCTTGAAGGACATAGCTGCAAAAGGTGATATCTTGATGTTTTATATGGGAATATCGTTTAGTGAAACTAAAAGTTAATTATGTTTGCACCCCTAAATTTTATCCGGTTTTCGTGGGAACACCATAAATTTTATCCGGTTACGATCTCATCCTTTTATTAGTATACCGTTAGAAGAATTAGACGAGTCAGCTTACTTGACAGTCATATTAGACGTAATTAACTCTGAAATAACCTAGATGACTTTGTGACCTTTATATGATTCTTTAATTACTTTAGAATAAAAAAAATATTAATATAATATAATTTTTATTATTATTATCTTCAATTGTCGCTCCATTCCCTCTCTTTCACCATCACTGATTTTTCCCCCAGAAAGCTAGCAGCATGGAGATCTCTATCGTCGGCTTGTAATAGCTTGGCACCAATCGGCCAGGAGCTTAAGCTAATCCCCCATCTTCCCCTCCCCTCCATTCTCCTACTACACTATCAACAGCATCGATGATTGTGCATGCGCAGCACTGGCAAATCGATCCACTGGCCTCGAGAGGAAGGAGCCTTTACTTGCTGCAGCAGGCAAAGAGGGTGAGGATGGCTAAGGGTGGTCAAGACAAGGGCAGTCACAACCACAAGCAATAAGGGTGAGGCAACCATGGACAAGAGCTAGGGTAGCCAAGGATGGTGGCGCGTTAGAGTCCTTCTTCAATGGCGTGAATGGTAAAGACAAATGGTCGTTTTGAAGGCTCATCCAGTAGGCTCATCACGTGCCGATTGATTTGGTAACAGTGTTAGATGTTAGCTAAGAAGGTGACACATGAGAAATTGTAGATGCCGCGATAGGGGCAATGCAACTTGTGATGATCGATTATCTTTGGTGGTTTGTTGGACAACGAATGACAAGCGGGTCTTAAAAACTACAAATTTATTAAGACTATTTCGATAATCTATTAATTTTATTTTAGTTTGCTAGCTAAATTGATGAGCTCATTTATATATTAGGGGTATAATTATCATCATACGATTTTCGTTACTCCCATTAGCTATTTTATTTTATCCTAAAGTTTAAAAGTGACATCGTAAAAAATAAAATAAAATTATGTGTCCATATAGTTTAGTGATCGCAGACGTGTAATTAACCCGTGAAACTAATTTGAAAAAGGCCCTCGAGAATCTCGGAATTTATAAGTCTTTCTAGTCGCGTTCCTTCGCAGAAAAGTGACGGGGAGAGAGAGGGAAAATAAAAATAAAAATCTTTTTCTTCGCTTTGCAATTTTAGAAGTTAGAACGGGTTGGTTTAGTGGTCAATTCCTTAACCCGTTCGTCGGCGTCTATACCTTCTTCTCCAGATCTAGTTTTCTCCTCCACTCGTGCCCTAGCGACCAAGGAGGCGAAGCGAGCTCAATTCCTCATCGCCTCCCGGCGGCGGCGGAGGTGGCAGATCCGGCGACCGGAGGTGGCGGAGGTCTCAGATCCGGAGACCGGCAGCTTTGACCGTGACCGGAATTGCAAGCCAGGTGACGCCCGTTGCTCTTTGCCCTCTTCTCTCTCGTCTCGTTCTTCGTCACTGTGATGCGACTGGAGGCTATTCTTCTGATTTGATTTGGACTGCCTGTACCCGGTAGTTCTATTACATTATTAATATTATTATTGTTATTATTATTATTAGCGCTGGACTTGATGCCACAGCATTGGAATTATGGTAAAGAAGTAGCGTCTTTTGGATTTTAAGCGTCCACTAGTATATTAGATTTTTGACATTTACGTTATTAATCGTAATTAGCGACAGTTTTGGAATCGTCAACAAAGAGAGAGAGAATTCAATAACAGTGAGCCCAGATGATTGAAGAAGTTGAGGGGGACTGCGGGGAACCCCAACTACAAGATTCTTTTACTTAAATAACGAATTTATTGGACAAAGAGCTTCTTCTAGGAATTAGGAAAAGCTTTAGATATGCCGAATCAAGAACAAGAGATCTTCTGATCTATACCATAGATATAGATAGGTGATTTCTTCCTAGGGACTGAATCCATTATCGGATCTTCTTGTGGAAGGTGTCTTTTATTTGGAGTATTTGTTTAGTTGAGGAAAGAAAATGAGGATAATATAAGGGTTGGGCATTATAGTGAGCACGTACGCGGAGACTTATATTGAGACTGTACTATAAAAGGAACAGTTGAGATGTGCAAACCAAGAGCCAACCAAACCGATATTCTCGAGCTGTTAGTATAATATTTTTGCATAACCTTGATATTCACAAAAGTGCAAACCATATCTTATTTATTATCCATTAATTTTATCAGTCGTGCACATGATTTGAACTTACTTAGGCAATATACCTACAATGAATTTAATAAGTCAGTTTTTATTAACTTAGCAGCTTTGGAGTTGTTAATCTTTCATAAGTATTTATTTCATATATCGGGCCATACACGTAACTACACTTTAAAAGGAGCTCTCCTGAGGCATTAAATGGGGTTTTAATTAGGTCTTTTGTTGCTTGAACTTCTATATAACTGGATGTGCTAATCCTTTTAACAAATTTTCATGATTTCTCACAGGCAGCACCGACTAAATGGTGGTGAATCTCATTTTTCATGTTTTACGCTAGCTTCTCCTATGCTTGGAGTACCATCATTGGTTTCTAATAGTAGTCCCCTTCTTCGCCGTGTTAGTAGCAGACCTGTTTTCACTGATCACGGTACATCATATGGATCGTCCTGAGCTTCCCTAATTTGAGTAGCAGATCTGCAGCATTTTTTTACTAATATTGAGTCTGCAGGTTCTAGCGAACTTGGTATTGCAAGCGACGAAAGCTTCTTTTTTCCGGCAGATGTAAATGAGATGAAGGGTATAAGCATACCAACACATGGTGCTGCAGTAATGCCTTCACCAATTTTCCTTTGGCGATTCAAGGTAATTCTTTCTTAACGTAGTTTTCATGTTTGAATTTGTATCATTCTTTTTGGAACCTATTTAAATGCATATAAAGTGAGTTATCAAATCCCATTCATAGTGCATGTTTTCTCTACTTGTTATTGTTAACTTTGCTCTAGTAGAGTAGTAGTTGGATTCAGGCCTAAGCTTTTTGATACATTAAAACATTAAAATTATAAATTGAGATGGTATTTTAAATTGACATATTGTCTTTGCTGTTTGGGATTTTAAAGAACCCATGCCCTTTCTTATGAAAACAGAAAGAAGCGGAAGATAATCTTGACTCACAGGAATATACAAATTCCTAGAGAGTTTAAGCTTCAAAACAGAACATCAGTGTATTTTCCTATAATTCAAAGTTATTTTCCAATTAACTGAAAAGTATCTTATTTGATATGATACTTTTGTATTTTAGTATGAGGACAATTCTTACCTTTTACTTGGTATGAGTTATCAAACTCACAAGTGCATAATTTCATAATTGTGCACACACTCGTAATAAACCTTTGTATTTAGGAATCCTATGCAAAGAATGTGAATATACTTTTATCAAGTTGACATTCTATTTCTAATCTTCTCTATTTGCTGGTATATCTTTTCATTAGATATGATTACTAAGGCTATGGAGTTAGCTACAAATGATTAATTATATGATTCCACTTTGTAAATGAGCATGCACAGCTAAGAGGTGAATTTATGAATCTTATGTTATTATTTTCTTTGTTAATAATTGCCTGGATAAGGACTTCTATTAAGTAGTGATCATATAAAAACTTAGCTTCTTTATTTTAGCTCCTCTGGAATAAATTTGTACTCTGTACTTCTAATTCTAACTGAGAGAACTTAACTACTAACTTACCCTCCTTGGTCTTGTTCTTATGGGAGCATCCTGTTCTTAATTTCTAAAAGATACTGACACTATCATAAACATCCCTATGATCGAATAGCAGAGTTTCATATTTATTTGTTCACTTGGCCATCATTTTTATTTTCTATTAACTCATGAAGGAAGTTAGTTCCATTCATATTTAACTCCACTCAATTATTAAGTCAGGATAGCTATAGAAAGATTAATCAACAAAATATATTTTTGTATAAGGATTAATCAAGCTTTATTTTGTATAGATCAAACATGTAGTACATTCTTTCCCTTAGCCAAGAATGTTGGATCATTTTCTCAGAGAACTTTTGGAACCTTAATTTGTAATTACTTTTGAGAGAGCTATTTTATTCGCCTTTGATTTGAACCTGAATAGGTCGTGCTGTTCTAGAGAGTTTTGATGGCTATCCTTGCTTATATAGTGATCCTTATGACTTTTTAGTCATTTGCAACTGCTCTAGGAGTTTCTTGCTTTAGAAATGATCAACCTTGAAATCTGGCAGCGCTGAATCAATATTTTTGAATTATGGCTTATTTTCTTTATATAGGCTAACTTGGACATTTCAATTTTCAGGTTGTATTGTTTCTATTATGGGGTATCAGCTGTTGCAAGGTCAGATCAGTTATACATCCTTAGGTCTGGGAAACCTACAAATGATTGCTAGATAGATTCTAGTCTTGTAACTGTGGTTGTATTTCTCCATGTTGCAGATTAGTTGGGACTCGGTCATGCGAATGAGTGCTGATCTTCGAGATCTATTTTTGTATGAGGCTTTTCTGTATTACAATCCTCTTCTTCTTGTGGTGAGTGTTGTAGTTAACAATTTTCGTAATTTCGGAAGTTTTTTGTATTATCCTTGTTTATACAATTTGAGGCCGTCAATTTACAAGTATTTGTTAATTAAACTATTTTTTGATTTTGCAGACCTTGATGGTTTGGCTATGGGGAATTAATCTATGGGTCTTTGCACAGTCATCAGTCAACTATGCGAAAGTATTTGATCTTGCCCAGAATCATTTAACACATCGAGAAATATGGAAGGTATGACTGTTTCAACCTTGCTCGTTGGTTTGTGTATTCTCTGATATTCCTGCCTGTCATTCCACCAATTTATTTGTTCCTGTGAGACTGTTTGCAGTGTGCTTCCCTGCTTATTATTCAAAATTACCTAGTAGCTGAGATCACCAACAATCAAACTACCAAATATGAAAATTCACTCTCTCTGAAAATGAAACGGAAAGTGACCACCTAGTCTTGGTGATAATATCTTCTTCAAGGCTCAAGATTTATTGGATATTCTTAAACCATACTTCTTTTAGTTCTTTATAGTTTTTTTCGACAGATAGTGGATATTTGGCTGGTTTCTAGTTTCTACACCATTTTTACTGGCCATTCTGCATTACTGCCGCTGTAAAGTTTCAGTTTCACATTTCTGAATCAACTTCCATATTCTCAATCAACTAGCTTTCTTCATCATTGTATTGGAGAGCAATGTCATGGGAAAAATTGGTTTTAACTTCATCCATAATTTTCTTTCTCAGCCCTCCTTATTATTATTCTCATCTGTTTGTAATACACGAATGCTAAAGGAATTGCAAATATGGCCTTTGATTTGCCTAATCTCAAAGAAGCATTGTTTCTACTGTCTAGGTTCTCCTTTTATAGAAAAAAACTCATTTCTTCTCTGGAGGAATACGCCTCATATATGAACTATGAAGTGTACAGACAGAGTAGTTCTTTCAATGCTCACTGAAGTTCTTATTAGTTATTACATCTAAGGGCACATTGGTCTGAAAGAGTAAAATTTGCTGTTTCTGTGGAGCGAAGATGCCTTATGTTTTCTGCTTTCTAAAGCTTCAGTCCTTTTTTCTCTCAAAATTGTCAAAACTCAAAAGGATATAAACTAACATTTTTTTACATAAACTTTAGGTCAGCATTTGCTCTTTCTGTTGAATCTTATATGATGATCTTTTAAACGGATACATGCCTAAATCCTGAAGGGCTCCATATCTGGATTGCTCCAAGAAAAGGGCATGTCTTTGTTTGACATTTTAATAAGAATTCATTGATTTTTTTTTTCTTCTAAAAATGTATTGACAGAGCGCTACTTGGATGACAATTGTTGTGCCGACAAGCATGACCGCGTACCTTTATCTCTATTCACATGGAGAAGTTTCATTGGCAGCATCACAACCAGTGTAATATCAGTTTCTACTTAAAGAATAGCTGTTAATTATTTATCATGCATTGTAGAAAACATAAGTTTAAATTTTCTGTTCTTTTTGTCATTACTTCTCTGTTTGCAGTTGAGGTTATGCTTTCATGGTGCATATATATATTTTTTTGTGTTTTTTTTATAGATTCTACTATTCTACAACTGCAGTTGCATCAAAAGAAAAATATCAATTCATGTATAATTTTTCGTATGTATGTGAATATTGAGCACTTAATAAACTCCTAAGGTTTCCTTCTTCAATGTCTAGTTAAGGGTGGGCTATCAATGGAGCATTTCTTAAGTATGGCGTTCTCCAACATAAGTTTTTTTTTTTTGTGTTGAGATTACCAACATCTTGAAGTAACAACTAACAAATGCTAGTATCGATTGTACATGCCCCACTGTAGGAGGGTTAGAGATAAGAGAAGAGATGAATATATTTGTGGGTTTATGTCAATGATGACTATCAAGTTTTAGTTGGGGGAGAGGTTACCTGACCTGTCTTCAAGGTCAGTAGAACTCCCTATCCTACCCTCCCGAGCAAAACTGAACTTAATTCTAGCGTAGTAAGCAGATGCTAGTCAACTGCATAAAATAGCAGAATTGAGGTGACAGCATAGTCTGCTAAATTTTTAAATGTATTCTATAAGCCATGCTATTGGCCCTTTTATAGCATTTAATTTTCTTGTATGTTCAACAGATTTTTAGTTCACATCTGAATTGATATAATCTTAGTAAGCCTGGTGAAGTTTGACTCTTTGTGCTACTTTCTTCTTAAACTCTTTTTTTGTTCATTCTACATGGCCATTTAAAATGTCAAAAAAAAAATTTCTTTCTCTTTAGTAAACATTGAATCATCTTCTGGTTTTCGTTCACTCTAGCTCAGCAGGTCTATATCATCCATTTCCACATCTATATTAAAGATATGTACCATGCAATGCAATTAGTTGCTTGTTGGTCCAAAGTTATTAAAGAAGAATTTAAAGTAATAATTCATGCAGAAGGTGATTTAGTGATTTTAAGTTATAAAAAATGCAAGTATCCTAAGGTATGAAGAGATTGCCAACATTTGTAAGCCTTCCGGTCCCTGTGAATGTGTTTCATTATAAGGTCATGAAGTTCATATGACATTTCTCATATCATATAGGGCAAGTTGTGGATGATGCAGCAATGCCTTTCTTCTTCCATCTCCTTTCATGGTAAACTGTACTAAGCTTTTCATCTGGCCTTTGCAGGTTATTCTATATGCCATTGTTCTGATGATCCTCATATTTCCGTTTGATATTTTTCACTTGTCATCTCGGTATTACCTGTTACGAACTTTTTGGCGCATAATACTTCCATTACAGGCAAGTCATAAACTCTATGTGCTTTGCATTAGCTTACCTAATTTCATAGTACCTCATTGCATTAAATTATCAAAATTCAGTGAGGCTCAGAAGTGCAGTAATGAAGGCAAAAGATGTTGAATCAATTATTCTACCTTATCATAAGAAGAAGAAAGATAATTAGTTTGCTACTTTGCTTTGTATGTTTCCTTAATTCCTTGCGATCTGTACTTCAGCTATTACTTCTCTATTTGCTGTGCTAACTTCCTTGCTCATGAGAGCAAAAGGAGGGAAAGGGGCCTAATATTCTAGGTATACTGTTTTGTTTGTGATATGTAGTTCAACTGTTACTTCTCTATATTACTGTGCTAGCTTTCTTTCTCATGAGAATGAAAGGAGGGGAAATGACCTACTAATCTAGGTATACTATTGAGCAATTAGTTAATAGTTCAATATTGAAGATTATGGCAGTAAATTTGCCACCTTGGGTTATGGCATCAACTGTTATTTTTCATCAATTTGCAATAAAATGTGTAGATGGTTGCTGAAATTTAGAAGTCTAATTAAGTTAATCTGAACTATCCATGATTTTGTGATCTATTGCTTATGCAGGCAATTACATTCTCTGATTTTTTCTTGGCTGATATTATGACATCCATGTCGAAGGTATGTATTCTTTCAGCATGCATAGTTGCAATCAGCTTCATGAGCTTCATGCAAATTTAATAGTGACATGAAACTTATTTTAATTAAATGTCAATCCCCTTCAGTAAGTTAGCGAGGATTAAGTACAGTTTAAAGAAAATGCGAAAGTGGAGCTCTTCTTTGCTTTAGGCTCAGTTGTACCATAAGCATGAAATGTAGTTGACAGACATCATCTCTGGTTTTACTGACTTGAGTTACGCCCCCCCCCCCCCCCCCCCCCCCCCCCCCCCTCTTTTTTAACTTCTTTCATGTTGTCGTCATTGTTTAAATTCTAAATTTGATCCTTGCATTATTTTTTTGGATTTCTTCTGCTGCATTAGAATGAGCTTACAGAAAACTATGGATACAACTATGTCAAACGTCTTTGTTGCAAAAGCATTTCTAGTACTGCTTCTGATTGTTAATTTGTCTCTCACCAGGTCTTTTCAGATTTGGAGCGTTCAGTTTGTCGGATGGTTAATCGACAGGTCAGTATCATTAGTTATGCTTTCTCAAGTAAGAAACTGCTTTATATTACATTTCAGTATTGTTTCGCACAATAGATAGTTGCTACTTTGGATCTCTCCGTATCTGTATATCTTGGATTAATTTCTTGTCCTTCTATTGTCAATTACAGCTTATGGTTTATTGTACTTCTGTAGGTTGCAACTATTGCTTGGTTTGAGGCTGATTCCATTTGTGGTAGTCATTCAGTTGCAATTCCTTTAGTGCTTGTCTTCCCTTATTTGTGTCGTTTCTTCCAATGCTTACGGCAGTACAAGGACACTAAAGAGAGGACATGCCTTCTAAATGGTATATCTTGATATAGACTGCTTTCCATATCTTTTCAGATATCTTATATTGTTAAAATACAGAATCATTGTTTGTTTTGACCCATGGAAATGAGTTTTTCTTGGTATTATGATGGTTATGTTGAATTTAGGACAAATGGAATTTTTTTCGGCTTTCAGGAAACTAAATGACTTCCTTAAGTTTGTCCATTGCAAGTTCTGTAGCGATGAAGCATAGATAATATTGGAAACTAAGACATCACCATATAGCTTCTAGTTGGACTTTGATGTCATCTATTTTAGTGTGAAGTTCTATGGACATCTATTATAATCTTGTATATAGGAATGAGATTTGAGAAAGTAATGAGACTATATCTTGGAATCATTGTCTGCAAAGCATGAGCTTTATTTTGTGGAGCTGCACCAGTTTCTTTAGGAGTCATTCTTGCTTGCTAAGGTCTACGTTAATTCAGAAATGGAGGTGATGTATGGTGGTTAGTTCAACAGAACATACACCCCAAACTATAATCCTAGTCAGTCTTCCTCATCACTAGGTTTTCATTCCATAGGAAAGGTGGGAGTAATTGGCTACTCTCATAGTTGCTCTCTTCCCTGTGCCTGTCCAGGGACTCAATTAACAATTGACCAAATGATTAAAGATGATGATAGTCACTATTGCTGGATAACTAGTACTTTTTAAGCAAATAAGGTGCGATAACTGTTCTAAATTTTGTAGCCTTTACAATGACACATATTCATAGTAGTAATACGAGTAACAGAAATAACTATAATATAGATATTAACGGATCAATGAAGTTGAGTTACTAAATGAAAAGAGAATGTAAGAGCAAGTATTTCAATAGGAATACACAAGGAACATGATTGAAGTAATGGAAAGCAAGATATTTTGTAATGATGAATCAACATAAAAGGCAAGTAAGAATAACAAATTTGAAATTGAAATGAAGGGAAGACTTATGTGTTTTTTCTATGAGCTTGTGAGCTATCAATGGGCCAGCCTTCCCTGATATACTTGGCACTGTGGGCCCACATCCATTAATGACTGTTGAAGGCATGCCAACTATCTTCCAGAATTGTAAGATTGCAACTAAGATAAACCTCCTATTTCTTCAGAGGAGCACAAGGAAATCTGGGCCACCTTATTCTACTTGAGGGCCCTTAACCGTTTGAGACATGCATTGAGTGCAAACAATGATATAATTCATGACTCATAAAACGGCACATTGTAGACATGCATTGAGTGTGTTACGATTTAACATCTTGATTCCATATGATTGCATTTTTAACAACTCATTGCTACAAAATGATGGAACATGCTGCAACCTTTTAAACAAATTATTGTAGTTGTAGTCATGAAGACATCCTATCCCTGAAGCAGCACCATTGTTTTAGCTTTGTTTTACTTTAGTTCTCTCTATTGTGATAGAGTAACTTCATTGTGCCTTTTTATCCAGCTCTCAAATACTCAACTGCAGTCCCAGTGATTTTTCTTTCTGCCCTCAAGTACCATGTCCTCCCTGACAAGTGGACCAGCTTCTATCGCCCCCTGTGGCTTATATCTAGTGTCATAAATTCATTGTATTCATTTTATTGGGATATTAGCCGTGACTGGGATTTGAGGTGCGTGTGACTTTTCGAACTTATTCTTCAGACAGCAGTCAATTCAATTTTCTTTGATGGGTTATTTCCATTTAACTATGCAGTATTATTACGCGAATTTTCAAGTTCAAAACTTCGAGTCTTTGGACAAGCCTTTTGTATGGGCGTATATGGGTATAATCCAGACACCAATATAATTATTTTATCTTGCTATTGACTTCGTTACAACAAGATAAACTCTTTGTCCCATTGCAGGTCTTTTACTGGATAATAGGTAGCAACTTAGTTCTTCGATGCACGTGGACCTACAAACTTTCAGCCCATCTTCGGCACAACTACCTGACAGTCTTCACAATAGCAGCTCTGGAGATAGTGAGACGGTTTCAATGGATCTTCTTTCGTGTAGAGAATGAGTGGAACAAGATGACAAGCAAACAAAACTTGGAGCTCTCGACAGACACCCCGAAAGAGGAAGACAGCCTACTTGGATCCACCAGTCACAACGTGTAAAGCAAGAGAGTTAAATTAGTTATACCCATTGATATTTTTCTTTGATTTGTTCTCATTGTTATCCAGCCAGCCATTTTTGCCAATGATTATCCAATTTCTCACCGTTTTCTCTGGAGGGCCTACAATTACAGCACATCAGGTAGATGCAGTTACTAGTTGGCATCTAACTTGATGGAAGAAATCAATATTCTTTTTAACTATAGCATACATTTATAGACTATAATATATAAATTTATTCGTCCAAATTTTTGGGCTCCATAAATCCATCATGCTGTATCTTTGTTTCTTTACAAAAATTACTTTCTATTTTGTTCTATTTATCTGAAACTATGCGTGAATTATCCATCTTATTCGTCCTTAATTCAGCATCATATAATATCAATTTATAGGTTGATTGTGAGATTAACGAAGTAAGCACAATAACTCCACTAGCGTTTGCCAATTGATCCAACTGGGAGCTTATTTTGTCCTTAAATAAGGCTAATGCTATTTGAATATGCAATTATAATCCCTCATTTAACAAAATTTCAGAAAATACATATATAATTTTTAACAAAATTTCGATAAAACATATTAAAAATAAATAATGAACGAAACTGCCCTCCATTATTGAAAATTATTTGGTAAGAATTATGTGCCTATGAATCAATATTTGAAAGTGCTCGACATTATTGCGATTATGCTAGAATAGTCCTTCATAGCATCCAAAGTTATAATCCTCCATCGGTCCATCCTCCATCCTCCATCACGAGAGCGAAAGTGAATTGAGAATAATTGGGAATCATTGTCAAGAAAAAGCAAACGTTGCTTATTCTTGCGATTAAATATTTTGATCATTGTACGTAAAAACTAAATAAAAATATTGTCATCCTAAACATGTGATCGAGTGTCCTCACATCATTCCGACATGGCAGTACTCCTCTTAGGAGGGGAGGGGTACTGTTATCATAGCATATCATAGCTTGTATAAAGAACTAGTGGGGCCCCATCTTCGAAGCAAAGAACAATTAAGAAAGTTACAAAGATCGAGTGGAACTCGTGTCAACTACAAGACAACACCACAAAAAAAATGGACTGCTGAGAAGTACACCATAACTTTTTTTTTTCCGCACTTTTAAAATGATCCATCCTCTCAGGTACTAACTCTAATTAAACATAACCAATTCCTTAATAATCACCACCAATATCCCCAACATTATCATCTTTTTAAATTTTCTATCTTTGTTTTCCTATGTGTTAGTTTGATGTTGGAAGAATGTTCCAGCCTCATCCATAGCTCTCCCCCTCATTAGTTTTAAGAGAATGCTTTTCTTGACTTAGGTGTTGGTCTTAGATTATTTCTTCTTCCAACGTTTTCAAGCTTCATCCCCCTTTTTTTTTTTCTCTCTCTCTCTCATAAATATAATCCCTCAAAAGGTTTGAGGAACGCTTGCATCGACTTTTCGACCCGAAAAGAATCGGTCTAGAGAGACTTTTTGATTCTTTTGTGCGGACAATAATTGTTGTTGATGTTTAAGCTTGGGACACAAGCGTGCTCTTCTAACAATGTTAGAATTGAGCTATTATTTTATGTATCTTTTTTTAATCTTTCCACTCCCATATCTTATTAAAATGGTCTATAATGTTAGATTTAGGGTATTATTTTATGTATCTTTTTTTAACCTCCGCTGATTTGGTTTCTGTAATCCTTTCGCTGTTGTGCCGATTTCGAGGTTAGAGACCGGGTTTTGGAGAGTTTCTTTCCTACTTCCTCTTTTATTGTATCGTATCAAATTTGTAACAGTAATTTCTTGAATCGAAATGGAATGAAATATCTACGTATGTTTAGCAAATTTATATATTAACAAGTTAATGAAACTTATCACATAGCGCAATAAGCATCTTTAATTAATTAACAGTGAAATGTGTCATATATTCCTTCTCTCCTAAATTAAGAACATTCTTTTCCACCAAGGCATCAAGATAAAAAAAAAAAAGTATTAGTACCTCTAGTATCACTCAAACGATCCTTGGATATTTTTGCTGAGTCCTTGGGAAAGAGAAGGTCGCATTCACCCTGATATGTCACTTTGAGTCCTTAAATATTCTCTTTGATACTTTTTCTTCCGTATACATCATGGATACAGTAGAAATAAACCGGAATAAGATGCCATAGTCTTTGACAAAGTTCACATCCTTAGAATATGTCTCTTTCATTGTAGACTAGACTATATTCAAATTCCTTAATTCTCTGGTTACTAACTACACTTGTAACAAATCAATTAGGGAAATAATTAATAAGTAAATTAAGTAACATTCATTCTATATGTGAGATATATATTTATATATAAAGCTACCACTAAGTGTATATAATCTTTGTTTGATTCAATCTACCATATGTTGCCTAGATTGTAAAGCATGCTTAGCATTTATTAATGGTTGAGATTATTGGACTTGGGTATTTATCGATCCCTCGAATATAGTCACATGAATAAAGTTTAATCTTGAGGTGATTACTACTTGTGCATGCATCTCACGTGCGCACCATCTTGCTTCAAACTCATGCATTATTAATATAACTCAATCAAATAGAGAATCTTATTACTATTTAGCAATATATAAATGTATATTGGAAACTTAAACATAGAATACTATATTCCCAGCCCTGACAAATGTCCCACTAGCTAACAAACGAATCATACACATATATGTTTAAAATATACACTAAACTTTGTTGCATAGTCCCCAAAAGTAACTCCTTTGGGGAATATATGTCTTAAGAGTTATGTTTTCTCCCTAAGCGAATGTTAAGTAGCTGAGAGCCTCATCCTTTGTCGGCAACGATAATAGTGCCGATGGCCCCATCTCCGCCGAATTCCTCTTTACCTAATACTTATCTTCGTTAAATTATGAGTTTTAATTTATATCTTCTCGATCGATGCGAGAAGGGAAGTGGGGGAAGGTTAAGAGCATATTGGTCCCCTCTCATGCATTGGAGAAGGATCAAGAAGGACTACATTTAATTTTATAGATTTGGGTCTCCAAGGACTGCCCTGCAAACTATTTTTTAAAAAGGGATTAAGTGACTCATGGCTTATCTTGATTTGATCAGGGGTAATTAAGGATGCAGTTAAATATATGGTCAGATGCTTGGCAAACTCCATCTCCCTTTGGACACGCAAGATGTTATTTGAGCCTAGAAATAGTTAGGAATTATTATTTTGTCGATCATGTAGTTGTTGATCACTAGGATTTCCTATATATATCAATAATAGAAACAGAATGACGTGCTACCTCCATCAACATACAAAACGATGTCACTGTTAAAGATATAGTATATATATATATATATATAAATTCATGTTGGTTATCTAACATGATAGTTTAACCAATAGTTTTTTTTTTCTTCTTTTGGAGGTCATGGATCATTCGGTATTAGGAGTTATATAAGCAGCTTAATTAAGCTTTTAAATTAATTAGTTATCTAAACATCACTCTTGAGTAGATTTGAGGTCATCCTTAAGCATGCATATATGCATATGCATCGCTCTTAAATTAATTATTAAGTTTAAACTAAGAATTTAATCATGCATATAATGCCCTCATATAACTTAAACAAACAATTGTCATGTGGTAATAATTTGTGACACTATTAATTAATTAACTAAAGAGACGAATAAAAGTATAGGGTAGAAAACAAGAAGCTGTTTAAAGATGGATGATGACATATGTAGTTGGTTTGCTCAAAAAGGTTACAAGCTTTAATTCGACATGGGAAAGGGTTGGAGAATAATAGTGAGGGAGTGTAAGAGGACATGACAGATGACTAGTGAATTAACTCCTCTTGCCCATTATTACCAAGAGTGGTACCATTATGTACTGCTACAGTTTGGCCTATCTTTTAAACCAATGGGTGGAAGCTTTGTCCTGACATGGATGGAAGGAGATACGAAACCAGATGAGATGGGGTTAGAGGCTAAGGCTTACAGTCTGTGGACCCAATCCTTAGCCACATAACGACACAAGTTGCCAGCCTGAGACTTGTCTCTCTTTCTCTCTCTTCTCTCTCTCTCTCTAGAGATCTAAATTTAGTTATAAAACTTTGGTCATGGGTATATGTTTATTATTATTTGTGTCACAAAGGAGGGGGGAGGTGAGGAAAAGGAGGAGGAGGAGAGTGAAAAGAAATATATTGAAGTGAATTGGAACAGTGAGGAGAAGCAAAAGAATGACAAGGAAGTGAAAGGGATCCTGCAACCACCCTTATAAGCAGCCAGGAGGAGGAGGAGCAGGAGCAGGAGCCAGGAGGAGGAGGACTACATGGAGGATGGAGGAGGAGAAGAAGTGAGAAGGATGAAAAGAAGTGCTTCTTTGAATTGGTTTGTGCTTTTCTTTATTGCCTTACTGTTTGTTGCTTCCTTCTCTCTCTCTCTCTCTCTACTAGTTTTTTTAGTGCAACTGCTTGCTTGATTAGTTTTCCCATCTCCCTTAATTTGCCCTCTTCTTCTTCTTCTTCTTCTTCCTTCCTTCCTTCCTTCCTTCCTTAAGTTTAGAGTGGAAAGATGGATAGATGGAAGGAATCTAGGGAGATTTATTATGGCTTCATGTTGGATTTTGGATTAATGATGCATGGTATACATATATATACAGATGTAACCAAGAAGAGGAAGAGAGAGGGGAGATATATCTATATAGCTAGCTGCAGGTGAGGAAGAAGAAAAACCAATTAAATCGAGAAGAGCACTCCATCCAAAGAAACAAAGAGTTGCCAAATAAAAGAGAAGAAGATATATATGGCATCAGCTTCATCTTCGGCAGGCTTGTTTGGTATCAGAGAAGGAGACAACCTCAACAACAACTACATGAAGCCGCAACAGCAGCAGTCTTCGACGCCGTCTTCGTCGACGGCGTCTCCCCAAACAGCAGCAACGGCAGCTCCAGTGAAGAGGAAAAGAAACCAACCTGGAAACCCAAGCAAGTTTCCACACCCTCCAATTAATTTCATTCGATTATTAGTACTTCCTTTAATTTCTCTGTCTTCCTCTCCTTCTATATATATATTATCAAAATTTAGGAAATTATATACATGCATGTACAGATCCAGATGCGGAGGTGATCGCATTGTCGCCGAAAACCCTAATGGCGACGAACCGCTTCATCTGCGAGGTGTGCAACAAGGGGTTCCAACGCGAGCAGAACCTCCAGCTCCACCGGCGAGGCCACAACCTCCCATGGAAGCTGAAGCAGAAGAGCGGCAACAAGGAGGTGCGCCGGAGGGTCTACCTCTGCCCGGAGCCATCGTGCGTCCACCACGACCCCTCCCGCGCCCTCGGCGACCTCACCGGCATCAAGAAGCACTTCTTCCGCAAGCACGGCGAGAAGAAGTGGAAGTGCGACAAGTGCTCCAAGAAGTACGCCGTCCAGTCCGACTGGCGAGCTCACTCCAAGATCTGCGGCACTCGCGAGTA
Organism: Typha angustifolia; assembly: GCF_048772165.1. Lineage (NCBI taxonomy): Eukaryota > Viridiplantae > Streptophyta > Magnoliopsida > Poales > Typhaceae > Typha > Typha angustifolia. Next base: position 3,020,598 of record NC_133246.1, on the reverse strand, counting down.
CCGCTGCGATTGCGGCACCCTCTTCTCGAGGTAAACAATCAAAAAAATAAAAATAAAAACACTTGCTATGCTATCCTATCCTATGCTATGCTATGTTATCCTACGTTTTAATTCACAATGCAAAGAATTCTACCAGTCAACTCACCCGTCCATCATCCATGCACTGACGATGACGATGATGATAATGATAACGATGATGAGTAATGTTCAACTCGAGGCACTGCATATCATCTTAGATTTCTGCTCATCGATCGATACGATCTGAATGCATTATAATAAATTGGGATGTTGATGATTGATTAATTATCCTAGTATCTTTCTTTGGCCACCTCACTCCGGGAGAGATTTCCAGTTTCCTTTTCTTTTCTTTTTCTAGGGTTAGGGTTTATTATTATTTTTTTAGGGTTGTTACGGGATTGGATTCCGCAGTAGAGAGGGAGAGGGAGAGAGGGAGAGAGAGAGAGAGATGGCAGTGTGGCAACTGCTCCCACGTGAATGGTCTTTAGCCACTGACTGCCATGGTCAGTCAGTCATAGAGGTTTCAACCTTTTTATTTCTTCTCTTTAAACAACCAACCAAAAAAGAAAACATCGAGAAAGAGATAAAAAGGGTCTCCTCTTTCCTTCTTGGAAATAACGCTCGAGATTTTGTTTTTGTTGCTTCTCTTCTCTTCTTTCTTTCTTTTCTTTCTTTTTTTCATTTCACACACCTCATTCTTTCTCTTCTTTCAAATTCGACCCTCGTTTTTCTCATTACTTAGGGTCCAGTTTTAGAATAGTTAGAAAGACAGAGAGTGAGATGAAAAAAATCTATCTCTCTCTCTCTCTCTAGTTCACGTGTTGCCATGTAAGCGCGACCTGGCAGGCTTTGTTCTATGTGGGTTGGCTTGACGTGGTCAGGTCATTTGGCCATGTCAGAGCTACTACACCTTTTCATGACAACCTCAGGCTTGGAACTTGCAAGGAGACTCTTTTCTCCCTCTCTCTCTCTCTCTCTCTCTCTCTCTTCCACTCATTCTTCAGTTATTCAAATATTTTGGGAGTTACATTTAGACTTCATTGATTGAGGAGGAGGGAGGGGTCTGGGGATTGCAATGCATGTGAGAAGTTAATAGATGTTGGCTTACTTGGGCTTTTAATGAGGGTATACTAGAAAAGACTTTCATAGTATTGGCAAAAAATTCCTTCACTGGGGAATGCAAGAGTTCATGGGATTTGGAATTAAATGAAAGGTATCGATGGATTCCTTTCATGCTTTCTGCAAATATTCCCACCTTGCATTTATTGAAGGTTGAGTTACATATCAAGCCTTCTAGCCACTTGACATGGACTTGGCCCTTTTCACCTTTCAACTACTTAATAAGAGGGCAGGGCATTGTCATTTTATCATTATGCCATTATCCTATCAAGAGGATAGAAATGTCATTTACTGTCTCCACTGTTTATTACTTATAGTACATGTTTAGTTTTCAATGTAAATCCTCTGCAATAAAAGTAAGTACTAGTAGTAGTAGTAGTAGTAGTAGTAGTAGCAGCTTGTAGATGGTCTTTTACTCTTTAACGTGTAGTGCCTGGTAAAAATGCAGAAAGGTGGTGGTGGTGGTGTTCGAGTATTAATAGTAGTAAAAAAAACATATTATACATAATAAGATGTTTGCATATTATTTAAGTAGCATTTTCCGTTATTAATTAAGTGATAATGTCAAACCTTAGTATATATATCATGATATCACTCAAAAATAAGTTCGATTATCTTGCACGTACTTGATACATAAATAATTTCATGATAGTCATCATATTACAAGCTCATTAATAGCAATTCGTATTCAAATTTTGGATGCAGGCGTGATAGCTTCATCACCCACAGAGCCTTTTGTGATGCTCTAGCACAGGAGAGCGCTAGGGTTCCAACCAACCAGCTGACCACCATGGCTAGCCACCACAACCTATATGGGAACAGCAACATGGCTCTAACTCTATCCCAAGTGAATTCTCACCTCACATCCTTACAAGAACAAACCCACCTCTCTCACTTCGATCACATCATCTCTCCGCCGCCGAATCCGCAATCGTCGTCGGCCTTCTTCCTCAGCGGCGGTGGCGGCGGCGGCAGCTCAAATCAAGTCTTTAGTAAAGATTCACAGCCCCAGCATTCCTTGCTTCAAGACAAGCCCTTCCATGGCTTGGTGCAACTCTCAGACCTCCAAAGCAACCCCGCTAGCTTCTTCTCCCACAATAAGAATGCTTCGTTCATGAGTAATGCTAGCAATAATGGCGGTAATAATCAGAACATGCAGCTAATGATGCCCTACCAGTTCAACGGTGGAAATCTTATGGGGGATCACTTGAGCGGAGATGTTTCTTCTCTGTACAACAACAACACAGCCGAGCCAGTTCTTCCGCAGATGTCGGCGACGGCGTTGTTGCAGAAGGCAGCTCAGATGGGTGCAACCACAAGTTTCAGGACTAGCTTTAACGTGGAGAATCTTCATGCAAACCAAATGCAAGAGATGATGAATTCCATCGCAAATGGCAGTGCAGGGCTATTCGGAGGGAGTTGCACCACCGGGGAGCATGAACAAGAGAGTACTCGAGGACTCGGCGGTTTCGACCCGAGCATGTCTAACATGGTTAAAGGGAAGATCCAAGATAACTTCTCGTCGGCGAGCCTCGGAGTTTCCGATCAGCTAACGAGAGATTTCCTAGGAGTTGGAGGCATGGTGAGAGGAATGGGAGGTGGAGGGATGAGTCAGAGAGAGCAGCATCATGGCATAGATCATATGAGCTCTTTGGATGCTGAGATCAAATCTGCAACATCTAGTAGAGTGTTTGGTGGAGGGAGTCTGTAGGAAGAGAGATCAAAGAGAAGACTCAAGAAGAGAGGAGAAAGAGTCAGTCAAGGCTTAGTAGTTGCTGTTTGGTTGCTGTTTAGTAGTATAGTAGGGGTAGAAATACATATGTGTGTAGTTTTTAGAGGGTCATATCTCTCATATCTTTTACTCTACACAAGTAACATTTTGCTTTTTACAAGTAAATATCTCTTAAGAGATACACATTAGAAAGCTGGAAAGTACTTCAAATAGTTTATTTATTTATTTTTGTTTTCTCTCCATCTAGTTATCAATAAAAGAGCATGCTTTGATTAATTAAGGCCGTCTCTTAATTTATTCTATTATATTAGTTTCTCTAATTCATCTAAGGGCTACATAACTTAGGACATGTTTGGATAACCAAATTCCGACAGGATTATGTGAGAATTTAGTTTTCCATGAAAGAATTTAGTTTTCTCTGTGGGTGTTTGGATAAATTTTTTTCAAGGAAAATTTTATCTCATTCTTTTTTCTCTTAAGCTGTAAAAATAGAGTAGATAGGATCATATAGTGATAAAATTATATCCATATCTATAAGTTTTCTTATGAAACGGATCCTAATACAGATAGCAAATTTAATTACAATCTTTGTTAACTACAATCGTGGATACGGACAAAATATCAGATATATTTGTGTTCATTTTTTAAGTGTATAAGAACTTGTGAAATCTAGACAAATAGTAAATATATGTGAAAATTAGATTAATCATATAAAAGTATTTTAAAATGTTTTATATCACTAAACCAAATGATACGACAGTATTGTTTCAGATATTATTATTCGATTATATATTTATCCATAGCTATGAATATAAATTCTGATAGGAAGACAGGATAGAAAAATCTCGATACTGACAAAACTCAAAACCTGATCCACAAACCCTACTCCCTCTCATAGCACCACTTTCTTCTCCCTACTCTCTACCTCCTCAACCCTCATCCCCCTCCTATCTCTCTTTGTTCTACCTTGTTTTTCCTCCAAAATTCCCTAAAATCTTCAGATAATTTTAGATTAATTCAAAGGAAATTAAAAGAAAAAAAACATAGGATACTTTAGTTGCAGTTTTCCAAATTTCTATGAAAAATTATCCTAACTTATCTAAATAAGCCCTTAGTGAGAGACATGCCAATATATATATATATATATATATATATATATATATACTAGGGAGACCTAGTCTCTTATCTAGCTTATAATTAACTTGTGGACTCATGCTAAAAAAAAGTTAAAAAGGAGGGATTGGATTCCATCTTTTGTTCAGTTTTTCTTCTTCTTTTTATTTAATAATAGGCATCTTTTGTTCAGTGTTTGAGGTACATATTATACCTCTTCTCCATGTAGAGGGGGACGGAGATCGTCTGCAGCCCTTGCTGCTGCCGGAATGCATGCCTTCGGGTATTTGACAGTCGATAATAGAGAGGCCAGTGTCGTATTCCAAGGGAGATCTTCTGTTTCTTTTTAATATTCTTTTGAGGCAATATGTTGCAAGGGAAAACTCCTTACCATTTGAAACATCTGTTCCAAAACCTGCAGTCTCATTTATGGATATTGCTTCTCCTGCAACAACTGGAAGTGGCAGTGGAGCTGAAGGTCGTAGATGTTAGCTGCAGGAACCTGAAACAACAAACCATCTTTATCTAGGGATGACAACGAGATTGCTTCTCAAATGGTTTAAAGCATCTCTCACCCAAAAACAAACAAAAGAGAACTTATGGTTATCGTCTGGGAGGAGCAGATGATCGAGTTAAATTAATGGATGAATTCATAAATGAAGATCACAGACTCATAGATGGGTTCCGCTCTCAACTGACTTGTCTCATAAGGAGGAAGTACTCTGGGATGAGCTTTTATTGGTTTCAGTCTAATTCCATGACTGGGGTGTAATTATAGTGACTAAGTTCTTTCATTCTTTTGCAAACGGAAGAAGAAGAAGAAGAAGAAGAAGAAGAAGAAGAAGAAGAAGAAGAAGAAGAAGAAGAATTATATTACTCATCTAATACATAATAATGTTCCAGTTTCAGATATTAAATGAATCCGTCAGGTTTTCTTCAATCGCTATAAATCTTTATTTCATCATCAATCAGATTCGTCTGCCTTAATCGATTGGTATGCCCTCTACTCTTCATCTAAGATAAATTTCTCCATTTTAACCTACCCTAAGTTGAAAAAAAAGGAGTTGAGACCAAAAGGTTTTTCCTCTTTTATTTTCAGTCCTTTTGGGAGATTATTAAGAATGATATTATGAGAAATTCTATGGACTTACTTTAACCATGACGTTCACCTGGCAGGTTTCAATAAATCTGTAGATCACGATGATGCTTCTTTGGTCAAGGATTTCAGACTTTCTAGTCCTATGAATTGCTTGTAAAAGGCTATCACAAAGGTCTTTGCTAGTCGTCTTGCTCCTCTTATGGGCTCTTCTATCATTCTTCATTGTTCAACCTGCTTTTATTGAAGGGAGAAGTATTTTGGGATAGTATTTGTGATGGCCCAAGAATTGCTCTCTTGGTCCAGTAGATCTTCATCGGAAGGCTTCTCAAATTGTCCTTCTTGATGGATCAAACGGATTGACTGTTGTTTATCTTCTTTCTGATAGCTCAGCTACTCTTATTAATGGTTTTCCATATAATTATTTTAAGTTGAAGAGATGTTTGCGTCAAGTTAAAATAGAGCAGTATGATGATTTCCAATTAAGGTCTAAATGCTTTAAAAGGGCACTTCGAGTTATTGTCAAGGTTAATAATATGATTAAAAAAAATTGAAATGAAGAGATTAATACGTACTCAAATCTAGATTCATTACAACTTAAATATTTAGAATTGTCTGGATAAGTAAGCAGCATTACAACACAAGACGAGCATAAAATTAATTTAAGTCAAACTAAACATATAGAAACAGAAACAACAAATAACAAGAAGCGGTAGGAGCTTAAGGTGTACTCTGAGGGGCAGCCAACGGGAACTAACCCAACTTGAAGCAGATTTCTATGGAACTCAGGAGAGACTAACAATAGAACATGACCCTTTTAACATTCTCCTTCAGAGCAGGCAGAGGCCTGACCGCAACGCTTCCAGGTGTCCTTGTACTGCGAGGACCACCGGTAGGAACTCCACGGCCGACAGCCACACCGCTTGCCATTGACCCACTATCTGACGTCTCAGGTTCCAAGTAAAACCGAGCACGGAATGCAGCAAGATGAGCATAATATGCAGGAGGCACTGCCAAAAGAACGGAACATGAGAACCAAGTTTGGAGGATTTCAAGCATCTCGAGGGATTGAACTCAAGCCAGGTGAAATATTAAGTCAAGATAACATTTACCTATTGACACAGAGCGGGTGCACCTAGCATAGCTGCAAAATAGAAGCAAGCTCTAGTTAAAAAGGACTACTGTTATTGATATCTGAGACAAAAAAATTGTGTATTAAGACGAAAGAATTAAGTGTGCATTACGTGTAGCACAGGTTGTTTGTGAGAGATTGCAGTGCATCGGCAGTGAATTTATTCTCATCCCACAAAACATGGTAGTGAGCAGGGCGGCTTGTTCCCTGCAAATGTAAGAGGTTTCAATAAAAATCAGCACTAGATTAAGTAAATAACAGGAGCAACATAAACCAATGATGGCACATTACCTGAATGCCGGCATGACTACAAAGGTAGAAATCAAACTCAGTTGGATGGCAAATCTTAGAATCAACCACTGTGCCTGCCATTAAAAGGGCAGCAGTTAAAATGTTCAGAACACAGAACCATGAAGCCAGGAAAATTTTGCATTTGTCAATATCTAACCTGGCAATATATTTCCACTCCTATCCACAGACCGCTGATCATTATGATTATTAGCAAACAGACGTGTATGATGCCTCTTCTGAACAACAACAAATGTCACCGGTGGCTGATAATCAGGCTCCAATGAAACACATGCCTGAGTTGAACATTTAAAAAAATCAGCTAGGATTAGCTGGATAAGAAAAGGTTTACAGCGGAAAAGAATTGACTACAGCTGTCCTTAAAATGACTTACCTTTCGGATGGCATCGAGTTCATACAATAATACTTGATAAAATTGTCCCTCACTAACACCATCCCTGATAGAGAGGTATCATGATAATCATGTAGTAGGATCATGTATGAATACTAGAGTAGAGAATGATACCTGTAAAATATAATTCGCTGAGGTTTCTGCCCAGTTGATTTTTTGAACGAAATGAGAAGCTCCCTACAAATTACAGTACAGTATATAAGGGTCTTCCCGCAAACCAAAACCAGGACGTCAAAGTAGCACCAGAACTTCAATTCAAGTGGTCAGTAGTGCATAGAAATATCAAAAACAGACCTAATCATGCCACCAGTGACTGGTCCGCGTTGTGGATCTTGCCCAACTTTAAACAGATCCTGGATCAGCTCTTGACGATGGGCTTGTGCACTAACTAATCCAGCATACTTGGTGACCTCTGGCCAATCTTGAGAAGCAACAACCTGAATTAGCCGGAACATGGCAGTCCTTATGCAAGTCAGAATTTGTACAAATGTTGATTCAAGGGACATAATATATTGTCTTATATATATCACCAAAAAAATGAGAACTTACAGCTGCAATGGAAGGGCTGGAATCCTCTCCAGGATGAGGATGAGTTACATCAGCACCAAATATAATTGTCGGTCTGTCACTGACCAGAGGTATCCTCCTTGTCAGAGCATCCATTAGTACAGTATTTCTTCCTCCAACCTATGCATTAAGTTAATGTAAGCTATAACAGTTCAGAGAAGAAAAGAATTTAATCATAAAGGAAAAACACTGACCTTAACATTGATCTTAAGAGCAACATTTGCAAGATATTGCTTGCTCATCTTAAACACATGCTTCGTCAGACAACATTGTGAGACTAATCCAAGGTCTGTCTCACATATTCTTTTCAGGTCCCCTGTAACAATTAGCAATAACATGTAGCAGATCATGACATCAGATCAAAGAACAATGATGGAAACAGAGGTGTCTAGTAGGAAGCATACCATATAGAGAGCCATTATTGTCAGGCAATATCACAATCAGCAAATCAAGCTCCCTACCATGTGATTTAAGTATTCTCATGACCTCCTGATACCGCGATTTGAGAGCTCTTTCCACATGCTCAGGCCGAGCAGTTAATGGAGGAAGGACAGGCTCTAGTGCAAAGTCCTACATAAGAAAATAATAACAGGAATGCTAATTAAAAGTCAATAATGTAATATCTAGAATATATCCTCCTAGCTTCCATCAAATTACTGGATCAGCACAACCGTACCATTCCAGATACTTGGCACATCAGCGCCAACTCGTAGCAAAACCCCCTGGCAGCATTATCTTGAACACTTCGTGAAAAGTTTATGCATGTCCAGTTATTTACCCTCCCACCGTTGACCATTTTCTACATTTCAAAAGAAGAAAAAACCAACAGTCAGAAGAGCAAAACAAATGGACTATCTCAACTACTACTTATCTCGAAAATAATGAGGTGGAATAAATATATAAAATTGAGGAAGTCCAGAAGAAGTTAGCTGGACTGATACTAGAAACATTAATATCTTCAAGACCAAGCAGATGGGGTTTTAGGAAGTTAGTTGGACAAGTACATTCAGTGCACCGTGCACACTTCTAGAAACTGATTTGGTCGAACTTGACTAGTAAAAAATGTTACAAAACATCAGGTCTTATGCAAGGATTTGAGTTTACTGAAACGGATCGGGATCGGCTATACCACTCGGTTTCGGCCTGGCCTGCTGCAAGTGGCTGCAGCAGGCAGCAGACAGCTGCTGCTGACAGCAGCAGCTGACAACTGCTGCTGTCAGCAGCAGTAGAGAGAGAGGGAGAGAGAGAGTGAGAGAGAGAGAGGAAGGGAGAGAAAAGGAGAGAGAGAGGGAAAGAGCAAGAGAGAGAGAGAGAGAAAGATTAAAAAAAATTGGGCATGAGAGAGAGAAAATGGAAGAGAGAGTGTGGGAGAGGGAAAGATTAAAAAAAAAGGTGAGAAAGAAAGAGAGAAAAAGATTAAAAAAAAGAATGTGGGAGAGAATGAATAGAAAAGAAGAGAAGGAGAAAAAGATATTTTTACTTTTTAGGCTTTATATGTGAGTAATTATTATTTCTTATTTTCTTATAATTTTTTCTAAATTTTTAGAAATTTCTCTAACATTTTTAATAATATTTAGAATTTTATTTAATTAAAATAATCCGATCCGATACAGGCAGCCGATACGGCCGATACAGCCGATACGTATCGTTTTTTCGGACAGCCGATCCCGATCCCGATACCGATTTTTGGAACCTTGGTCTTATGAGCACACTTCTCACCCCCATTTTTCCTAGGAGAAGCATATGTTACCATAGGCAATTTCAACATTTGTACTGTAGAGTGTTTCCAAATTCGCATAGTTAGCATATACAAGGGAGGCAACACTAGGCATAACTGTCAAGCTTTATCTGCATATTCAAGACAGAACACCCCCTCCAAAAGTCAGTTTAAAACCTATACCTCTTGCTCTTCCCAACTGCACAATGGCAAGAACCTAGTAGAGTAGAATTGTAGCAAAATATGATAGGCATACCAAGTAAAATAAATATACTTGAATAAAACAGAGGTAATAACAGAAAAGGAAAAACAATCATGTGATGATCAAATCAAGTCGAACCAGCTAAGTTTCCAAATGCACATCATTCACAAGTAATACCTTATTCATCATATTCCACTGACCAACTTTGGGCAAGCAATCCTTCTCTCTACCAGTATCGTGGTATTTAAGCTAAAATAAAAGACAAGAAACATAGTCATAATATATACCAGCTTAATGAAATGAAGAGAATGGCACAACAGGACAAATGAAACCTACCCATGGAGCTGGTAGAATACGAGCCTCAACTGAAGCAAGTTTCTCATCAATTCTTATACCAAACTCTTGGGCGTATGGGTCTTCATGGTATGCATTGTGGTGAACAGTCTATCATAGTAAAAAGTAAAAAATAAGGCAAGAAATGCAATAAACAAACAATGTGGAGTAACAAGTTAACATAAAAAAGAATTTCTAAGGCAAACAGTTGTTACCATCATTGAAAGAGGGAGAATAGTTAATAAGTTTACATAGCAAAATACTATAATCAAACTGCATCGGGGAGTAGAAATCCTGAAATAATTGTTGCACATACCCAACTATAAGAAAACTTACAATAGCTCCTTTTTGAACCAAAAATGCATATAAAAGAGAGAAACAAACTAATTTAGTGATGCCAAGACATTGTCCTGGATGACAAACACACAACTTTTTTTTTCTTTTAGATTCTCTTACTAGTGAAGGTAAATGTCAAGGGAAGGATCAGAATTCCAGGTAATTCCCAACAGGCTCGCTGGTGGGCTCACTAAGGTTCCAAGGTCATTTTCCCAGTCCTTAATATTAGAAACAACAACATTAAAGAGCATAATTGCTGACAGGATCTTTCATCCAGCCCCTTATTCCATGATTCCATGAAAAGAGAGATGAAACAATAAAATAAAATCATCAGGTCCTAGTACAAGAAAGAAGACTCAAATCAGCACCTTCAACAATTGCATTCAATTTTGTTTAATAATTTGATAAAGTAGAAGGGTCGGCTCAGTGGTTACAGTGCAGCATCAGAACTGCTAACTTCAATAGGATTTCAGTCCCTCTTTCAGTTATGTTGATTCAAAGATGCATCTGACCACATCAGAAAAAAAAAACAACTGATAATACTATTCCAACCAAGGGAAGGGACCCAATCATCCTACACTGGACAAGGCCAATAATCAGAAGCAGAAGAAGAAAAGACCAATTTGATGCATATAGCCAGTCAATAGATACTGCTCATATCTCACAATACAACCATTCTATCCATATTTTACAGACAACATACATAATGATAACAGCACAGATGTTCAAGGCAGTATATTTATCATTGAAAACTTGTCAGACTTTGCAATAAAAAATGAATATTGCTTATTAGCAATTACAGGCAAAATTGACTGCTTACATATTATAAAAGGACAAATGTATCACACCAAAGCTACTCAACATATCCAAAACAAGATATAAGATGCAACATTAAAAAATACCTGACCATCCAATAAACAAGTTCAATCATATGGTATCACCAGCAATACATAGACAGAACAAGAAGAAAAGAATTACCTGCAGTATGTCTAGCTCCCGCTCATGAGGACGCTGGCAGGTCACCTTAAGGAGAGCAGTTATCTGTTTCTCATTCAATCTCTTTGAGTACCTTTGTCCTTCAACAATCTTGCATACCTGAAAGTTAAATGTGCACAAAAAACCTTACAATGCATATAACCTAATAGAAAAAACCTACAGATCATATCAGAATCGGAAGAGGATAGCTGAGCATAAAGAACAGTTAAGACATAGCTAGAGTGGATCTACATGCTGACCTCCATGGGAAGATAATTCGGCCGCTGTTGATTTCCAACTTGCAAACAAGGTAAAAAGGTATGTTGTATATTAAAACCATAGGTCTCCTGAAAGTATTGGACAACAGACTTCATTGTACCATGGTCATCAACGGGGAACCTGGTAATATAAAAATTCAGACAAGAACTCAGACCAGCAGAATAAATCTTGTCAAAGGAATATAAGATATGAGGCTATGAGGAAATGAATTAACATAAAGGATGAGGCAGATGCAACATAAGGGAGGTTCTTCCTAAAAGAAAAGAGGATCCATACGTTAATTCTCTAGTTGCCTGTGATGTTAGACCAGATATGCGGTATTTTCTACGCATATTGCCTCGATGTGTAACCTCAACCTTCACACCTCTCAGAGCCTTCTTGATCTACATAAATAACCAGGATATATGAGAACATAAAAAGGGTAAGTACCAAAGCTATAAGATATGTACTAGGCTTCTTAAGAAAAAGGTTCAGCATATTCCTTCAAAAGAACAGTAGCACATCTATTTATATTACTAAAGGGAAACAAACCTTCACACGATCAGCATCAGATAATGGTCTAACTGAAATGTCTCTGTTCAGAAGCTGTGCGACAAAGTCGATTACCGGCAAAGGTTCAATGAAAGCAGTTGAAGACATATCTACAAAACATATTGAATCCTTTACTGAACATACAGCCATATACCAATATACATAATACCATCTTAATAAACATGCAAATCCTTCATAAGTTAAAATTTACTCCTTTTTATTCCTGGAAACTCCAGTAAATGGGTAAAGAAATGGAGGACAAATTCGGTACTTGAGCACAAGGTCTTAATTCTAATTAAAGGCTAAAAGAATTAAAAAGAAAAGAAACTCTGACGCGGTGATGCAGAAGCAGATTTTTCAACAATGCTGCATGGCTTCAAATCTCAAATTAATGGCATTAACTCAAATAGACCAAGTCAGAAGCTGTCTAACCAATATTAAGCGATAGTCCCATCTGAGTGGGGCGTATACTCTGATAGAAGCCACGCCAACTTTCCAATCCTTCACCAAGCTTTTGACGTCTTCCTAAATTAGGTGAATAAAATGACCGACCAACTGGTGAATATCTGTAATGTACAATGTGGCATGCCTTGTCACACCCTCATATCACAAAAAAACACAAGCTGATTAGCTAGACAGAAGACAAGACTATTACCTCGCAGTAGGCAGTTCACGTAGTACAATGTCAAGAACTTGAAGGGCTTCTTGGGGTGCATCTGGCTGCCTCCCAGTTAAAAACATAGCTAAATGGTGAAGATCAGCACGTGCTGCAAACTTGATGACAACTTTGAAGACCCTCTCTCTCCTATAATACAAAGTACACAACAGATATAATTACATGGAATAGAATTTGAATCAACATTAGTATATTACAAATATACCTCTGGCCACCTAGACCTTCTTCCTCGTCATATAATGTTATTTCAAAATTCTTGGAGGGGAACGGAAGTGGCCCGGCGGTATAAAGGCTCTTCCTGCCATCATAAGCTGGAAGGCGGCCACCTAGATGAGACTGCCTGTATAGTTTTACTAGCTCCGCCATGACCGCACGATTCACACCACGGGAGGTCACTTCAGGTGAAATAGAGACCTAATAAAAAAGTGATTGACTATTAAGAAGCAGAAAACGAACCACACTGCGTCTTTGATAAAGGCAGAACTTCTTATTTTTAATATAGATAAGAGGAGAGGCTTACATCGTACTGGTGAAGGTCTTTGTCAGGCAACTCAGCAAAGAAATGGTTTGCCTTCACAATGCACCTATCTCCAAAACTACCCTTGCCAGGGCGAAGTGGAAATCTAACTGATTTGCTTGAGGATACTGCTGGTTGAATCGCCTGGCTAGAAGAAGCTTGGCCCTGGATATCAAGATGTTGAAACTGCTCTTCAACTTGACCAGAGAACACCTCCACAGATTGTGACTTTGAACTAGCTTCTGATGGAGGTGGTACTGGCTGAGTGACTTGATATGGAACCTGGGTTGCTTGGTGCAGCTCGGGAACTGTCCTCGACGGACCAGCAGTTACAGGACCCCCACGCCCACCTGCCATGCTACCACCACCCCTGCGTCCGCCATAATGCTGCTGTGGTGGCATACCACCTCTTGCCTGGGAACCCCCATGTCGCTGGTACTCGGAAGATGGGCCACCTCCCTGCTGTGAAACTAGTCCCCCACGACTGTGGTAGTGTCCAGCACTGCGACCACCACGGCCTCCTTGTTGAGAGAGCTGAGGATCATCTAGAACCAAACCATGTCCTCTTCCTCCCCTACCCTGCTGTTGTGGCATTGGAGCCCTTTCAGAAGGCTGGGGAACACGAGGTTCAGCACTGCTACTGGCTTCTGGAGACTCTGAACTCCCGGTAGCACTAGGAGGTCCAGTTCTTCTTTTCCTCGGCATGATTACAGCTGCAGGAAAATAAAATGAACAACAGTTATCACTAATCAAAATGTGCAATAAAAACCTAGGACAAAAATAACAGAAAATTACAGCATAACACAAGATTGGTAACAAAAGAACAGGAAGAAATACAAATCCGAAGAAAAAAATCCCAGTATAGTGTTCACAGAGGATTAAGCGTAGAAGCCTTAACTAAAAGTCTAGAAATAAGATGGAGCAAATTCTTGCATAAATTTGAAGATGAAATATTCATGGCCAACAATGATAAACTAACTAAAGAAGATAATAGTTTGACAGATGTTTAAAATCCACATCCTGAAGAAAGGAATAATTTCCAAATTAGAAGTGCTGGGGCATGAATCGTATAAATATCCAATACATGATAGCATCCCCCCAAAATGTAACCAAAGCTTATTCCATACTATCAAATTATTTGATTATCTATACTTTCAAGGTACATACTAAAAAGAAGAAACCATATTAGAAAAAGTTAAATACGAATACATGCAAATACTCTGCTTATTTGCAGGGCCAGAATACAAGACTCGGAGTCTCCATAAAACAAAAGAACGTTTATTTTCGAAATCTTAATCCAATAAAAAAACATAAAGAACGTAAATTTCCTATAAGAAACAAGAATAAGTACAAGTCAGTCATGAGAGAGGTAACTCGATGTCTATATATGGAAAAGAAAGAAAAACCAAAAAAAAACAAAGAATCGAAGTTGCATCAACAACCTAATGATCAGTGAATGGTTGACAGTGCCAAGAATTAGCAGGGGCAAAGGTCAAGAGATCGATCGTGCAAACTTTGTGTGTATACATGATAGATATGTTAGATGAAAATTAGAAAGGCACCATTAAAGCTTTCCAATGTACCAGGCCCCCACAAATGTTCCGTGGATAATTTACAACAAATCTGAACGTACAACTCGAAATATAGATTAAATGAAGATATGTGCACATCTGCACATGGGCATGGTCAATTAAGAACCAACTAATAAAGACTATTTAAACGTCAAGCATAAACTTATTAAGTGAGTGACCCATAAGGTCTTACTAGAATAATAAGCACGACAACTCACTAGAAAGATAAAGTGAGAAACACCGGTGGCATGTCAAAACTCTGCCACCCATTTAGCAATATCCAAATGGCGGCTAAGGACCACTGCTCACCATATTCTTCGTAACAACACATTTAAGGACAATTAAGATCAACCCCGAAGAGGGAATCAAAATTTCCTCATGTTTAGGACAAGATAGTCGTACACAGATACACCCTTAAATTTCCAAATGATCCCTCGGTTCACGAAAGTGCAACAGATAAAGGATGTACCAAAGAGGATGTAGTGATAATTCCTCCAGAATAGAAGGAAACAAATGAAAACCTTAAACGAAATCCACACCGGATCGTCACGGAACCAATGCGAACAATCTAAGATCCTCTAAATCCACCGAAAAGTCGAACGATCTGTGGCCTTGGCCTTAGATCTGGTGTAATTTAAGAGCAAAAGCGGCCGGCACGAAGAACAAAGCCTCAAAAAGAAGAGGAAAAACAACCAAATGTCGCTTAAAACCGCTTCATCGGTGCACCAAATATTTCGATCCCAATCATCCACAAACAAAAAACTCATATTTCCAGAAAAAGGAAAAAGAAAAAGAAGTACATAGCCAACCAGAGACGACGAGTTCGGAAACATGAGAGAGAGAGAGAGAGAGAGAGAGAGAGAGAGAGAGAGAGAGAGAGAGAGAGAGAGAGAGATTGAAGCGAAGAAATGAAGACGATCTAAGTCGGGAAACCTAGAAGAAGGATCGAAAGAAGAGATGGAGAAGGGTTCAAAGATCTTTACCCTGATCAAGGAGCCGAGGAGACGAAGACTTTTGAGAAGACTCGAACTACTCCACCGAGAGAGTCGCGAAGGAACGGCTATTCTACGGGAGAGCAAACGAGAGACATAAAAGACGAGAGCCGTGGGGTTCGGGAAAAGGACAGGTGTCGACCGATTCGCCCCTGCTCAACTCGGACGAGTCGCACTTTAAGGGTGGGTGGGGGTAAGAAGGGTCCCATATGTTTCCCGCGTTTTAATTAGTGCGGTCGACTTGCTATGATTGGCGAGGCCCTGCTCTCGAAATTTTGTAGAACCCGAGGGCGTTACTGCAAAAGGACTCTCTCCAAACTCCAAACTCCAAACTCACTCACGAGCTGGGGTATAACCGAGCCGACCTTTATCCAGCCTACCTCTCTTGAATTAAAAATAATTTTGAGATTAGATTTATTTATGGTCAAACTTAAATTAAAATTATTATTTTAATTTGAGCCGATTTTATAATAAAGCTCGAATTTAATTAAATTTAATTTAATTTAGAGTTAAATCAAACTTAAAAAAAATAAATAATATAAAATTATTGCCTATATATATATATATATATATATATATTATTTCGAGTCATTTCGAGCCATGATCAAACTTAGCTTGGAGCCGGGGTTGATATATTTTGACAGACAGACAGACCTCTATCTCCGAGAGGCAAGAGCGCAACCGGCTGGATAGTGAAGCGATCGCCACGTCTCCAAATGTTTACACTTGGCACGAGGTGATTGGAGGGTAAGTTGGTGTCCACTCTCCAAGTCTCTCAACTCCTAGATTAGTACGTTCCATTTAAGTTGGGTTGAGTTAATGAAGTGCTGGTTACTACTACTCTTGACTTTATTTTTACAGTGGATATGCTTTAAAATTAGATCTTATCTTTTCGATCGACTAAACCTCACTTATCTCTACTTGTAATTAGATTAAAAATAATTAATCTTTGTTAACTCCGTACTGCTGGGACTCACGAGTCGCATATAAAGAAAGAAAGAAAGAAAGGGGAAGAAAAAGAAAAGAGAAAAGAATCAATCGATGGACGGCCCAGATGGGCCGGGGGATAAGGACGGTTGGTGCGCCGGACTGAGACCTGTGTACGGACCAAGGAAAGGAACCATCCATCGGACGGTGGAGATGGGAAAGGGCGGGGAGGGAGGCTATCTGGGTTGGGGGGCCCGGTGGTTTACTTCGACGCGAAGGTCCCCCTTACTTAGTGGACGGGCGACACGCTGGACGATGGGTTGGGTCAGCCCCGAAACCCAAAAGAGAGAACTCGAAGGAAAAAGAAACATAAAAAAAAGACTTACCTTAACGCATATAACAAAGTATATGCGGGAGGTCCGCAGAATCGAATCGAAATTGAAATCGAAATCGAAATCGAAATCGAAATCGAAATCGAAATCGAAATCGAAATCGAAATCGAATGGAATCGCCTCGCCTCTCATCTCTTCGCCTCGAAGTAGGAAATGGAGGGATTTGGGGTGGGGGGAAGGTAGTACGAGATGTGACCGTTCGTTGCTAAAGGCACAGGCCTCCTGATGGATCCCGGATACCCGTACGGGGAGGCGGGGGAGGCTGCCTCGTGATCCGGTGGATCCCAATCGGCCTCCACTGTTCCGCGAAAAGCCCACTGGGAGATCGAAACGTGTCCACGGTAAAGCACCCACTAAGGGAGGGGCCCACCGTTGTTGTTGTTGTACTACTAGGAATTTTATTTATTTATTTATTTTGTGCCTTTCGTTTTAGAACTTATCTTGAATAAATTCTCTTTTGGTCGACTTTACCCTCGACCCACTCCTGCATTGGATCCTCCTCAGCTTGGGCGAAGCTCTCCCCCCCCCGCACCTTGGCGCATTGCCATTGGCTCCTCGCCGACCGACCAACCATAGATACTTTCGCGGTGACCAAGTAGAACAAAATTATTCGGTGATGGTTCATACATTAGCTTTTAACGGTTTGACAATCTGATTGATAGCTAGTCAATCTAATTAATTTAAAACAATACCTCCACAACGCAATAGTTTTGATTCAATAACTTAAAGTCTATATTAGAAAGCTTACTATCAAAATTAATTTTGAGACTCAATGTAAGAATAATTATTTATAAAATATAATCTTATTTTAAAAATAATGAAAATAAATATCTATTCAATCAGCCTTATTCTTTGGAATAGCTCTCGTAGTAATATAATTATATTTATTCATCATACTTGCATAAAATTAATTATTAAATATTACGATGTTTAGTTGTAAACTAGCTTATTCTATAATAGTTATACTTTACGTGACATATAGTTGAATCAAAGTACGTATTATCCAGTAAAAAAGATAGAAGTTATACCACTTCTCTTACCACCCAAATAAATATATATACATCGTAATCTTTTACAGAGATTATTATTATTATTATTATTATTATTATTATTATTCAGAGGGTTATAATGTCGATTTTTTTTTCTTTCTTTCAGACAGAGTTTGAGAGGAAATAGAGCTATAATTATTATATATATAATTAATATTCTTAGAGAGAAGTGTTTCAGTGTCACGTTTTGTACAAGTAATACTTTGGTCATTTGGTCATACTTATATATATATATATATATGCTACTCCGCAATATACGGTAGCATTAGCACGAGTTTTTTTGACGTGGAACAAAGGTTAGGAAATAAGGTGTAGATTATATTTTGTATTAATTTATATGACACGTGGAACGAAGAGAGAAGGTGGCATACCTTGGTAGGGGTGGGCATTTTGCAAGGCAAATGCCATGGGAAAGAGGAGCACAGCAACTGGAATAGGGTTTGCCTCACAGAGAGACTCTGGGAGAGAGAGAGAGAGAGAGAGGATAAGGTCAAGCTAGGTAGCTAGCCTTTGGAATGGGAGGAAGAGAGGGGGGGGGGGGGTGGTGGTGGCCAAATGAGGAAAGAGGATCAAGCTCTTATAGAGATAGTAGAAGGGGGTGGGTGGGGGTGGGGGTGGTGGTGGAGGGGTAAGGATTGCATATAATAAAATATTACTAGTGCTAAAAGACAAGTCACTGTGGCTGAGATGGGAAAACTCTGTGAAGTGGAGGGGGGGAGGAAGTTGTTTGTTTGTGTGATAGCAATTTCTGGGTGTCTTAGCTTGGGAGCAGGAGAGAAAGGTGTAGGTGTAACTGCACTGCTAAAAAGTTTACTACCTCATTTTTAAAATCTTAATGAGTTAATATGGCATCAAAAAGCTTTTGGTAATTTAATTGTATTTAACTTTTTAATTTATAATAATGAAGTTTAGTGTGTATACCCTGTGAATGTATATCAGGCTGCCTATCTGTCATTAAACTTCTACTCATACAACAAATCAACTATTATTTAGAGCAACTGATAATTTAAACTATAAGTTAATAATGTGAACTAGTTGGGTAGTTTGGATGGCTGTGTGTAAATTGCTTACTGGAGATCTTTTGTTTCTAGGTGGTTTGCTTACTGGTAGTTTAGTTTTTATATTATTTTCAGTGATATAAGACTGTTCTAAGATTCCATCGTCGATAGCAGGCTAGCAGCACCTTCCAGAGATAGCAGCATAGAATATTAGCACAAACCCGGAGGTTAATTGGATCAAACAGTTGATCTTTAATGTTCTTTTTTCCCCCCGCTGAGATGATATATTGATAGGGAATCCAGTGATTTGACCATTCCAAAAGATTTCTTCAAGATCTTTATTTCATGACCCTTGTGGCCTTGTCCACATTTAAAATGATTTAGAGATCAAAGAAGATCTATATAATAATCAAAGATTTTGTCCACAGCCAGCATAATTATTATGGATTCTGTCACATTCATATTAGATCAATTTTGTCTTAATCATTGTCTTTCCGATGACATTCAACATTTAAAATAAATTATTGCAACACAAAAAGTTGATTTGGCATCATTTGCTGTGCAAAAAGTTGTTACATGAAAGGATCAAATCAGTGCAAATTACAGCAACAGTGTTGTCAGTCATTCTTTTAAAAATGAAAGTAACTTGAATCTGGATAGAGTACTGAATTGAATCTATAATCAAAATTGAGATATTCCGTATTAAGAAATTTTATCAATTACATCTTGACAGTAGCATACACACTTAAACAGAGTCTTCTTGTAATTGCATCTCCACTCAACTGCCAGTATCCATCTTTCTAGTGATTTCTGAACCCTTATTGGTAGCTCACTATGAGAAACAGCTTCGAGTTGTAAACCATGTGCTTGAAAGAATCTTCCAAGCTCTTCTTTATGAGATAAAAGATCTGCAAGGTTTATGCAAGTAGCATGGCTCTTAAATTTGTCTAATATGGTCAGCAAATTGTTGTCAGCCTTAATAGTCGTGGGCAATCTTCCCAGTATTCCAAAACACTTTTTCGCTAACCAGTTCATAATCACCAATTCATTTTCAACTGAAATTGAAGATCCTGAATGAACCAGATGCCCAACCGACCTGCGCTTGTTCGCTGGTGTAGCCCATAGGCGTAAAGCGCATAGCAATGCAAATGAAGGGCTTCCATCTGGTTGAATATACATGGATTCTCCAGGCCACGTACTCATTGAGCATATATCTGTATCTAATTGAATGAAGGCCTTCTCATTTGGGTTGTCGCTCAGAAAAAAACCGTAATGCTCTAGAAGATCTAAATTAGTATATGTTCCATAACATAGAAGAACCTGTAAAGAATAACAGAATGGTCAGAAGCGGAAAATAAAATTGAACTATTGCTTTAACCAAATCAAATATCGTTTAGCAACTATCACCCTCAATACTAGAGTTCTTTTAATAACAATCACCCGAGAGCAATTACATGGTTTGGAAAAAAACTTAAAGACCCAAGATTTATGTATAAAACGTATTCCATGATTCAACATATTAGCTTCTGCTAATAATTTGCGGTTTATGTATTTCAAAAGCTCTAGAGCTTCAGTTATAGTGACTAATTATTAGAAAAGCAGAAAAGGAGCGGATAAAGGAATCCAAAATCTGGGGCTCTGCCCATGGCATGTAATGGGACATGACATTAGAATATTTTTAAATGTGTCATGCTGTTTCATCATTCTCCATCCTTCCTTTTCTTTTTTATCATTCTTATATACTTGGGTCCCTGGTGCAAGAACATAAGTCTAAACTGAAAATCCAAAAGAGATCTTGCAACTATGACATAATTTACAGTGGGTTGAACAAAATTTCCTCTATACTACTAGACATAAACCAAATCAAAATGAGCTAACTCAGCTTTAACTACGTGAAAAGTACCTGTTCTCCTTTTCTGTATCTTTTTCGGGCATAAAAGCAATATGAAGCAGTATCTTCGTCATATCCACCATCTGTCAACCTTTGCGAGGAATTATCAGTCTCCTCAGCATCCAACTTCTTAGTGGCATGCTTGCAATCCTCAAAATAACTGGTGTTTGAGTCATAAGATTCTTCTATAAGTTCTAGCTCCGCAAGGGAGGATTCGTTGATGTCCTCATACATCATCACATGAGGCGCGGCATAATTAAATAGATCGCCCACAGGACATAAGCAGCCAGCATTGTCCCATGGTATATGTAATGTGCGAGAAGACACCTTCCAACAAAAGATGGATCATGGATGTGAGACCATCAAGAACTTTTGTTACACAAAAAGATCCAAAAGCAAAAGCAAGCAGAACTGTATACAAGAATTATCTCACAGTTGCTGAAGCCCAAAGCCAAGACTTGAATTTTAAAAGTCGAGGATTAAACTCCATTTCTTTCATGAGTGGAATAGCTTCTTCCCAATCCGATTTTGCCCTATGAACAGCCTTCTCTGCAACCCAGATGACATCTTCAACCTGACTTTTAGATTAATGAGCTTGAAAATTGTTCCATGGAATGCGAAGAACAGATAGGACCTAATAGCATAGTTGATCAAACTTTACTTGCAAAGATTCAATTTCAATGTTGGTGAAGTTTGCTAATATATTGTAATCCTGGGGCAACTGCAACAAGTATGGATACCACTTAGAAGTTTTCCCTTTTCCCACTTCAGCCAATAAGCATACAATCAGCACCTGTGGAGTAACCCAAAAATTAGTTTTCCCAGAAAATATTATGCATGTCTTTCGCATTATATTTATATAAATATAGAAATAGATCAATGGTTATTCACATAAATGGATTAAAGATCACTTCTCAAGGTAAATAAAACGCTACTCATCTCTAAGGAATGGAACAGAAGAGGTCTACCTGTATACTTACCTTCTGAAGTAGAACTAATGTACTCAATCCTTCAGTTCTTGCATATATAATGAGAAATCAAACACTGAGATCTTACGAAACTGGAAAATCTGAAAATTATGCATGTTATAAACATCACTCTTTCAAAAGTCCTTTGCAAAGGCATTGACATAGAACTAATGGATGATTAAAGGCTAAAAGCAAGGTTTTACTTTTTGCTTCTTTGCACGATCATCTTGTGGCAGTTATACACTCCAGTTAACTTAAAAACAGCCAGACTTAGTCTTCAGATGAAGGGGAACTACGATTATATTCGTTAAAGTGTAGCAAAATAAAATAAAATAATCAAGATACAGATTGGTGGTTTTACTAGAAAAAAAAGAAGTAAAAAGGAGACAATCATACTTGTGGAAGGTTAGAGGATTTCAAAATTTTCTTGTTCTTGTCCTGACTCACTTTAAATTCAAAGATTTCCAATCTATACATTGTATAGTTAGAACTACTCAGGACATTCCACCAAGTTTAATTCAGGCATTCCTACAAACAGACAGCTAAAACAAAACTGCTTACAATCTTACCCGAAGGTTGGTCAGAATCATGGAATCCATTATAAGATGTCCAAACCCAAACACCCAAAGAACCAAAGCAAGAACATAAACGAGCACAACCTACCTGTGTGGACGATAGACTAGGGTGCTTGCTCACGCAAGACGCGATCTTTTCATCACCCAACACGCTGTCACTCGTCAACAGCGCAGCCCTCGGAACTCTTAGCACTAACTCCCCCTTCCTGAGGTCGCGAGCAGCGGCCAAACCCCTTCTGTGCTTAGATTGATACAGAAAACGCATGGATAGCATTGGAGAGTGAGAGAGAGATAGAGAGAAGAGTAAGGTTTAGTGTTAGGGTTTGCTTACCCTCCGGCTTGGGGGAAGTGGGAGACGACGAGGGAGTGACCGAGGCAAGAGGAAGGAGGAGAACGAGGGGTTGAACAAAGTGGCGAATCCGAGATGCCCAACTCCGCCCCCCATCTCAGAAGCGCTTCCATGGCGACGCTTTCTCTGTTGCCTCTTCTACGGAGGAGGACTTGGTTAGAGAAGAAGAAGTGGAGAATTGCATAAAAGGCCTCCGTGCTTGAAATAATCATCTTTTGTGAAGTATTTGGAGGAAAATCTCTAATTAATAATATTTCCATGTGCATATTAATTCATTATTTGTGAACACTCTTCAGCCTTTTCATTAAGAAAAATGTTATCAGATCAAAGGTAACATCAAAATTTTCAAATGCACATACGGAGAGTATCATGGGAAGTTTAAGACTAGAAATTGATCCCAGTACAATTCGCAACGAGCGAGAGGAAATTAGAAATGTACAGTGAAACAGCAAGCACATCACCCAACAGATCCAAAATGAAAGTAATTGCTCTAGTGCCCAACCCATGTCATTTTTTTATAATGTTTTTTTCTTTCAGAATCCGTATCATTTAGATCACTGGTACAGTGAATGATGAGTGATAGTTGTCTCAGTGAATGATACTTGAAGAGAGTGAAAAGTCCTGCCGTCTGCTTTGCACTTTGCTTTGGATCATAAAAGGATGATTCATCCTGTTATCCTGTCAACATATGGAAACAAATGTAACCAAGAGATTGATCAAGTTCTTGGTCAGCACAAGGAATTCGAAAGATCGCCGCCGCCGAACTTCACCGGAATTGATAGCAGTAGTATATCTATGCAGTCTGAAACTGAAGGAGATTGATGTGCAAACGGAAACTTTTATTGCATTTAACTTCTTTTACTTGTCTTTGAATCAGCCACCAGGGACCTTACGCTGAGACGAGGCTTGGTGGAGACAAGTTGGACGGGAAGAACAGACACTCCAACCACTAATGATCCAAGGGGAACCCTTGAAAGTGGCAGTAGTTCTACAAGCACTGCTACCTGAACATTGTTAATTGAAATCAATACCATATGCATTTTCATTGAAACCATGAATGCTCATAAAACAAGCCAATTCCACACCAATAAAACTGACTGATAGAATCCTCTGTTGAATTAGTATGTATAAACTAATTAAACCAATTACAAGATGCATAAAACATAAAGAGAAAGCTTATCAGATGGCAAATTGCTGTTGCAAACCCCTCAAAGCTCTCCGTAGTTGGAGACAAATATCGTATGCAACAGGTAGCGCTACCAAAAGAATCAACGCTTAAGTCGTGTAATTTACTGTGTGCAATCTTGTGTTAAAAATTCTCATATTTTCTGATAAGAATTACATTAGTGGTACTATTCTAAAAATCAACCATTCTTCAGGATTGGAAGCAAATAATTGAACACAGTAGAAATCATTTTTACCTCAGGGGAATTTAGATCCACAATCGCATTTTTGGCAACACTTTTAATGGCTCCAGCTACAACACCGAAGCAATGGCCTCGATCCATCAAAGCAGTTTTGGAGCCTTCAGCGTTTTTCTTAGTTTTCAGCTCTGTCTCATCTATGCCTCTTCTGTTATAACCAACTGCAAACTAGAGTGGTGATTGAAATTATTAAACCAGCCAGAAGTATAGCATCTTATGGTGAAATAAAATATTCAATAAGAAAGAGAAATATGCCACCAATGTAATGTTAAATAGTATCACAAACAGCAAAATAGTGAAAAGATGAATTTACCTTTATAGGTTTGTCTAGTTTGTCCTTGTCATCTCCCAAGAATTCTTTGAAAAGGTTTGCTACAACTAACTGTAGGTTTTCCTCCAACAAAATACAAGTTTCCTGAATGGGAAAAATACGATGGCACCATCTGTTCATGATAACGGATTCATGATTTAACAATTTAATCACATATAAAAATGGTCTAGTCAAACATTTCACTTTAACATCACTAGAAAGAGTCACTCCCATAAACATAATATGAAGGTTCCCCCAAGGGTATACTGAGCATAATCAATCTAGATTCAATCACAACAGATTTTTATATCCATAAAATGGATAAAGTACCATAAAAGGAAGAATCATAGAATAAGCAGATGATGGAAAGAGTTGTCCTCATCTGAAGGGGAGTTACAAGATGAAAGAGACCATGTTAAGAAATGAGGATGGATAACACAAAAATTCATCATCATTTGGCAATATAGAATTATAGATTGTACTCGAGAAGAAGCATAAAATAAGAACAATACAGTAAAATGGCCTAGAAATGAGAATGTATATGTCTTAGTTCCAATAAGTTTGAGAAAGAAATTATTCTCAGATAATGTAAAAAAGAATGTTATATCAATGGTTAAAAAAATAAATTCCTTCACCATCAAAATATAAGAACTTTGGTATCTTAAGATACAATCAGGCTCTTTCGAGTCATACCGAAATTTGAGTTTTCATATATTCGCCAAGTGTCAAGCATGTAATACATTGTCCTCTTCTAAAAGACTAATTATATTCTTCATCTTTTTCTAACTTCATGTTGCATATTTGTTCTGGTACTTTGTTTTTCTGGCTATAACGCAAAAGAGCTAACAGAGCACACCATTTTTTATTTCTCTAGAAACTGCGGAAACAATTATATCATTGTACATATTACCATTATTTCTCTAATCTTTCTTGGCTTGTAAACCATTTTCAAATGAAGGTAAGGGCGTATGGTACAATTCAATTCCTGCTAGGTTTGGGCCTCTAACCATTAGCAATGACCAACTTTGTTAGCTGAATAGCTGTTAATTTGTTTGTCATATCTCCCTCCATAGAGCAGTACCAATAAACAACGAAGAATAGAACGACAAAGAAACTGTTTCCAATTGCTCTTTGCCAGAAAGGGACTCCAGTATAATGCCATAGCAGTTAATAATGTTAAGAGTGTTCATAAGAGAATATGCAACTTACTGTGGCGATTTTAATTTTCCAGATCCCAATGAACGAAACAAATTTGACAACATGCTGACAACATGATGAAACTCATTATTTGGAAGTGTAAAGAGAAGTAGCCCACTCCTAGTTAGCTTCACTAGGGACAGACTTGAACTCCCATTCGCATTCTCATTCGTATCAAAAGATAGTAAACTTGATTCTGCTGTTTTACCTGTTGACAAGCATATGAAAAGCAGAAAAAAGATTAAACATGATCTCATTAACAGGTTGAACAATGTTTGTCACCTCAAGCAATATTGAATAGCTCACTTTCTAATACCTAAGAGTCCTTACTCACCAGAAGGCTCCAGAATATTGGTATTCTTATTCCTTTCTATAGCTATAACATTATTGGCATCTACTACCGTGCTATACACTTTTCTTTTCTTTGCATCAGCCTTTGTACCACAAGAATCAAAGTTTTCAAGGTCGTTGCCACATGTATGACTGACATACTGCCAAAAATATGCTGTTATCAGACATTCATAATAATAATAGTAATTTGCATAAACAGAAAATTTAAAATTGGAAAATCAATTGAAAGAATAAATCCAAGTTAAAAGTGAACAGGCTAAGGAAACAAGTTGATGTCCTATCACTATCTGCTTACTGTTCATGTTTCTGTTTGATGTTCCAAATAGTAATTAGTCAAGAAAAAATGAATATAATTTTCTATGGGAACCTCCTAAGAAACTGGATATGTAATGGATAAGCCTTTCACTGTTTTGTAGCAGGTATGATTTAGATATTTCTAGTCTTCTACATTCTTGAAGAGTTCAAGTCAGTACTTGAGGACAAACACTAATACTTTTGGAAGTATCTTATTGTTATATGAGATATCATGTCTTACGTCTCTTTATCTATTCCGTTAATTACATGAAAAGACATTGAAATATGGTTCTGCAAAGAGACATGGATAGTACTTGCGATTTATGATGAATTTAAGGTTGATAGAGATATGCATCCAAATAAAGTTGAATAGTGGGAAGGATTTCACCAACCAACTTAAGATAATTGGGGATCAATTATCCTATGCAATAAGCAAAGACATAGAGAATTTGAATCATTCATCATTCATTGAGCAATACTTGGAATATGCAGATGAAAGAAGACATTATCAGCTAGCTAATAGGTAAATCATATGGATGAGAGAGTTAATATAACTAGTCAAATTCAGGGAATATAAAATTTAGTACTAATCTGTTATCATTTAACTGTTGGGTTCTCATACAATAATGTCATTGCATTTATTGGCAGTTGCCTATATCTATTTTCCCTATTAGTCCTCAATGAAACAAAAATTTAACAATCCAACCATTAGTCATTCGAGTTCTCATCCTTGTTTTCTAGGATGCTACCAATGCTTCACTGCACAACAAACAAGAGCAAATACAGTACACAAAAGAGGTAAAGAGTAGTTTATTGACCTCTTTAAGAAGGGAGAAAGCCTCCTTGGTGGCACTTTTCTCACGCTCTGGAAAGAACAGACACGCCCGCGTCAATTTCTTCTAACAATGACATCAAAGAAAATGGAAGAGAAGAGGGAAAAACT
The DNA here is from genome assembly GCF_048772165.1 of Typha angustifolia. Classification (NCBI taxonomy): domain Eukaryota; kingdom Viridiplantae; phylum Streptophyta; class Magnoliopsida; order Poales; family Typhaceae; genus Typha; species Typha angustifolia. The sequence goes on along the minus strand of NC_133246.1, from coordinate 2,993,324 downwards.
GACACTACATCCAAATCATACTAATGCTGGAGCAGTGTGCAGGATCGTCATCATTTATGATTAAATAGCATGTTTACCTGCCAAATGCCACAAATCTAGATAATTACTACCAAGCGCAGTTGTCCATAGAGCCTCACTAGCCTCCTATGAATACGTGCCTGTCCTCATAGATAAAATATTTAATCTAATCATACTATTTCAATTTCCACTATCCAAACTACACAATCTGCGAAGCCCCTTATCAGCATATTAGATTTGAATAGAATTCAGGCTCAAATTTTCGGCACTTCATCACATCGTTCAAATGTACCGGTTTCCCATCACCTTCCTATCTAGATACTAAATCCCTTAAACTTTACTAGATGAATTGATTCACAGCATGGTATCCATCAAGAAGCGAAACTAATCGAAAACTCATAGCAATTCAAAACAGCGTTAAGAAATCTACGCCGCGAGGGGTTGCTCCGTAATCGACTCACTGATGGGGCAGGTGATGAGGAATCCAGAACGGGATCGCTCCAGGAGAGAGGAGGGAGCTCCGTAATCATAGCGAGGGAGGTTGATCACAGCGGCGTGCTGCTCCCATGGAGGCAGCGAACCCTTCGTCTTCTCCTCACCTGCATCTTGGAGCTCCTCTCTCTCGAACTCGTCTTTCTCCTTCTCTTCTTCAGGTGCTACAGCTGGTTGTTGCTTCTCCTCCGCCATGGACATTTCTCTCTCTCCCCCCCCTTTTTTTTTTGAACCCTAGAGCTCTGAAATAGAGTGATTGCTCCGGCGGCGGCAACCAACAACCGTGAATTTCGCACGTGAATGACTTTGACGGAGAAATTTTTGCGAAATAGACCCTCATATTTTGGGATATTTGCTCCTCCTCTATTCCACTATAATTATATTAGTAAAAATATATCAGGAATTTACGTGTATATATATATATTGAGGTCAATTCAGTTGTCAACCTCAGCCAGGTGATTAAATTGCGCGAATCTCGTGGGAAAATACGGCAGCCTTTGTCCTTTAAATGGAGGTTAGCTCCCAATTTCAGTTAATTACTTTTATTTCTAATCTTGGAAATGGGTTTTAGAAAATTAAGTGTTTGATTATAGATCGAGCTAGGATTTTCGGACATATCACAATACATACATACATGCATGCATGCATACATCGGAGATCTCCGGTCCACATACTTTTAATCAAATTATTATTATTTCTTAATTCGATTTAGAAAGAAGTTGATTGATACTAACCTCGTTTTAGCATAATATTAGCTGATTTAAGAAAACCATTAGACCCAAAGCAGAGGGAGGCCGGCACGCTCCGATGTCATGGTAAACATGGCAAATTTAAAAGTCGTGAGTAGTGTTCCGTTGACTTTGTGAGGAAAGCAAGGCGTCTCGGGAAAGAAAAGGCTATAAGTAGCAAGTAATTATGTATCCTAAACAAGGCTAATCATATTTACCGACCATCGACAAAATCTAAAATATCTCAATTATCCCAGGTGCTCTTTTTATCTTTACCCAGTAAATTATTGCGAACCAACCAACCAAGAGATGAGGAGAAGCGAGAGAGGAGCATCCTTTCTACCAACCAAAAACGGATGCCACTCGGTCGATTCACCGTCTCTACTTCCAAACCTTTTCCTTCTCTTATTATTGCGAACTAGATTCTTCTATCCCATTAATGTTTGGTTTCACGTCACATCCACATTTGAATAGTTGATCTCCCCAAGGTTCATGGGCTCAGGAAAAGCTATGCTGTTGTGAATTTTGTTCTCCGAATCCATGTAAGTTTACTAATCTTCTTCTTTCCGACCTTAAACTATTTGTTGATTATCTGTACTTGCTCTCTTATTTTGGCAAAACTTAGGTTTTGAGTCTTCTCCCACTTGCTACCCAATCCATACTCTGGTCAATTTCCAATTACCTTGTAAAACCCTTGTAAGTTGGGTTGCTCTTTTCTATGAGTAATTCTCAAGGTGGGTCTTTTAGTTGTTGCAGGACACTGTTAGGGTTCAAACTTTTTATGGGTATTTTAATTTTATTGCAAATTTCCTTTTGTGTTCTTGAATTGTTTGTAGTTTTTAATATCCTGTTGTTGGAATTTTGAACTGTTGGTAGCCTGTTATTGTCTTGAAGTAAAAGGAGAAGGATAAATTCCAGCCATGAAGCTGGTATTGCTTCTACTGTTGGGTCTCTGGTGCTATCTTCTTCCGAGTGGGCTCAGTGCCAATGTTTCCAGACCTGCAGTAGTAGACATTGGAGCTGTTTTCTCATTCAATTCGACTATTGGGAGAGTTGCAAAGGTCGCCATAGCTGCCGCGGTGGATGATGTTAACAATGATTCGAGTGTTCTTCACGGCACGAAGCTTGTTGTTGAGATGCAAGACTCGAACTGTAATGGCTTCATTGGGATTGTTGAAGGTACCAACTCAGATCTCACTGGTCTTTAATTAGATCCATATTTGCTGAATCACATTAAGGTTTTCTTTTTTAATAGCTTTGCAGTTCATGGAGAAGGATATTGTTGCAATAATTGGTCCCCAATCTTCCGTTATAGCTCATGTCATCTCGCATGTCGCGAATGAGCTCCAAGTACCTCTCTTGTCCTTTGCCTCCACTGACCCAACACTATCTTCGCTTGAGTATCCTTTTTTCATCCGGGCTACACAAAGTGATCTTTTCCAAATGGCAGCTATAGCTGAACTAGTTAATTATTACCAATGGCAACAATTAATAGTTATCTTTATTGATGATGATTATGGAAGAAATGGGGTAGCCTCTTTAGGCGATAAACTTGCAGAGAGGCGCTGTAAGATTTCTTACAAAGCTGCAATGAGACCTGGAGCCACTGAGCGTGAAATCACAGATTTATTGGTTCAGGTGGCAATGATGGAGTCTCGGGTCATTGTTCTTCATGCAAATCCAGATATTGGAATCACAGTTTTCTCTGTCGCAAAGTATCTGGGAATGATATCAAACGGATATGTCTGGATAGCAACGGATTGGCTTAGTTCCTTTTTAGATTCATCACCTCACCTTGCTACAGGATCTATGGAGACAATGCAGGGAGTCCTTGCATTGCGTCAGCACACAGCTGATTCCAAAAGGAAGAGCACATTAGCTTCTAACTGGAGAAAATTAGCTGAGAAAGAGACTGGTGAGAATTTTCAGCTTAGTTCATATGGTTTATATGCTTATGATAGTGTGTGGATGATCGCTTATGCATTGGATGCCTTTTTCAGTAACGGTGGAAAGATTTTGTTTTCTAATGACACAAACTTCCTTCATGCTAAGGGAGGGATATTAAATTTTGAAGCGATGAGTGTGTTCGATGGAGGGCAGCTTTTGCTAGACCAAATACATCGAGTTGATTTTGTCGGTGTAACTGGTCATGTCCAATTTGATTCTCAGGGGCAACTCATCCATCCTGCTTATGATATCCTTAACATTGTAGGAACTGGGTCACGGAAAATTGGGTACTGGTCGAACTATTCTGGTTTGTCGACTGTTTCACCTGAAACACTTTACACAAAACCAGCAAATCATTCAAGGGTAAATCAACAACTCTATAGTGTCATCTGGCCTGGAGAGACAATAACAAAACCTCGCGGATGGGTGTTTCCTAATAATGGGAGGCAGTTACGAATTGGAGTTCCCAATAGAGTTAGTTACCTGGAGTTTGTCTCAGAAGAACGGAATACAGGTATAATAAAGGGGTACTGCATAGATGTATTTTCTGCAGCTATTAACCTGCTGCCGTATCCTGTTCTTTATAAGTTCATACCTTTTGGCGATGGTCATGAGAATCCAAGCTATATGGAGCTTGTGGAAAAAATCATATCAGATGTGAGTATTATTTTTATTCATATGGTTGGAATGCAATATAACAGTAGAATGCTTTTGCATGTATGTCGAAGACAGTGAGTAGCTCATTTTTCTCTTTTCTGATTATTTAATGTTTTGCATGCTTTAGGAGTTTGATGCTGCTATTGGTGACATTGCTATTGTTACAAATCGAACAAAGGTTGTTGATTTTACACAACCATATATCGAGTCTGGGCTTGTGGTATTGGCCCCTGTCAATAGACGCAACTCCAATGTGTGGGCTTTCTTGCAGCCATTTACTGTGAAACTGTGGTGTGTCACAGGGCTTTTCTTTCTTGTTATAGGAGCAGTAGTTTGGATTCTCGAGCATAGGATCAATGATGAATTCCGTGGACCTCCGAAGAAACAGCTGACCACTGTATTCTGGTGAGTTTTAGAAGGAAAGTTTAATATTAATCTGATGTATTATGCAAAGTAAGATGAACTTAGCTTGAAGATAGAAAAACAAAATGTCTACTTGTTCAACAGGTCCTCTATAGGTCATCTGACTAATTTTATTAATCTAAAATTTGTGATGCATTATAGATTTTATGTCATGCTTTGATTGATGCTGAGGATTTTGGTACTGTAAACTTCTGTACACATCAAAAGTTCTTATTTAAAAGTGTCATTACATTTGATATCTTTCCAGAAATTACGGTACCTGATTTTCTTGAATATCTTCTCTTTGCAGGTTTAGTCTCTCAACTTTGTTCTTTTCCCACAGTAAGTGAAGTTAAACTACTCTATGACCTTTTATGGCGGCGCAGTAGAAAGTTTGAGCCTGACTGATGCATGTCTTTCTTTTATTGCTCAGAAGAGAATCCTGTGAGCAGTCTCGGGCGTGCAGTGCTTATAGTATGGCTCTTTGTAGTTTTAATCATTCAGTCCAGCTACACAGCTAATCTGACTTCAATTCTTACTGTACAACAACTCTCATCTCCTATCAAGGGAATTGATAGCCTAATATCTAGTGATGAGCCAATTGGATTTCAAGTTGGTTCATTCACGGAAAATTATCTCATTGAAGAGCTTGGCATTTCAAGGTCCAGACTTAGAGCCCTCGGTACGCCAAAAGAATATGCTGCAGCCCTCGAACTTGGCCCTAGCAATGGCGGGGTTGCTGCTGTGGTGGACGAGCGTCCATACATTGAGCTTTTTCTATCAACTCATTGCAAATTTGCAATTGTGGGCTCCGAATTCACCAAAAGTGGCTGGGGATTTGTGAGTACTCATTTGCAGTTATTTTATTTCTCTGCATTGTTCTTCTTAGATCCTTGCACAACGATTTGCTATATCTTTTAAAGGGAATTCATATGCACTCAATTTTTCATTTTTCCTGAATTGAAAGCACTTTTTACTGATAACACTCCACATTTAAAGGTGTAAGTTCTTTTTTTTCCCAGAAGAACACATATCCCTTTTTATAGATTTCATATGTTTCAATTCAGACCATACATTGCAGTACTCCTTCACCAACTCTATTGGCATCTACTTACTCATGCAGTGTAATTATTAATTATACTACCACATTTTGATCAATTCATTTCAGGCTTTCCCGCGAGATTCTCCTTTGGCCATCGATTTGTCCACCGCCATCCTTACGCTCTCGGAGAACGGTGATCTCCAAAGAATACATGACAAATGGCTGATAAGAAGCTCTTGCAGCTTGCAGAACAACGAACTGGAGTCTGACCAGCTTCAGCTGAAAAGCTTCTGGGGTCTCTTTCTCATTTGTGGAATAGCTTGTGCTCTTGCACTCATCATATACTTCTTCCTTGTAATCCGGCAGTTCTGTAAGCACGTAACCATGGAAGATATCGATTCTTCAAGCAGCCAAGGAAGCTCGAGGTCTGGTCGCAGCCTCCAGGCTTTCCTTTCTTTCGTCGACGAGAAGGAAGTAGATGCTAAAAACAAGTTGAAAAGAAAGCAAATGCAGCAAGAGTCATGCAAAAGCATTGATCTCGATGTTAATTAGTGGCCTGCTCTATAATTGTATATAAGCGGGTGTCATGTATTTTTCTATCAATATGTTATATATATATATACAAGTGCCCTCCAATGGTATACCCTCTAAACTTATATCTGTATCACTCTTTCCCCTTGTAATTAGACTAATGTAAAACTGATAATTTTTTTCATTCAAAGTTAGCAGAAAAAAATACAAAATATATCTTAGACCATGATAAATATTGAAATGTCAGGATTGCACTTCTTCTTTCACTCAATTTATTTATTGCATTATATTCTTTAAAGTTAAAATAAAATATACTTTTAACATCTTCAATCTTCTCCTATCTATACAATTAGGAGCATCAAATCTTAGTTATTACAGCTAACCTCCCAAAAGTTTCATCTTTAGGCCATCTTGTGCAGTGTATGCTCTCCTTTCCCTTTTATCTTTAAAATGTCGGCATTAGAAGAGAGAACTAAAGAATAACATTTAATATAAAACGTGAACTTGGTGTGAACAAATAAATGCTGATCAAATTTGGTGTGCCATTAAATATGTGATATCAATTATGCACATCCGACAACTCTTATAGAAAATTAAAAAAAATTCAGAGAAAGGGGCATAGAACGGCAAGAAGATGAAACATGAAACATCACTGCACAACAAAAGTAATTTTGCATAATATTTTACAACACTATGGGTTACATCAGATTACATTTTACTGTTACAACAACATCACTGTTAGATATCAGGCAGTTAATACATTCAGTTGAAGCAAACCTGTATCAGAGTGAATATCTAGACTACACTACTCTGAAAATATTTACTGAAAGAGTCCTCTTGCCTGCAATATGTACATACCACCTTGTAGACTTCAATCAGGAGCTTGGGAAATCGGCTAGAGAAGTACCGATCAAATCCTTCAGGAAGTGGCCCAAGTATTTCCTGGCAATGGTTGCACAAGAAATCAACGTCAAATAAATTATGTACACCAAATACAATCAAAAGTATTAATCTGTCATTTATTTCTGTAAGAAACCGGTGGATAAGTGGAAAATAATAGAAGCAACATAAGAAGGAACATAAAAGGAAAACTAGAAAGACACAACTTGGTGATCCACCTGATGCTATAGAATAACCTTCTTCAATATTTTGATTTAATGCAATCTATTTTATAGCTAAATATTTTACTTAGCTCCAAAAAGATGAATTTATACCCATCAAGGTAAAAAAGTGAAGTTCAAGCTCACACAAAAATTGGAAAGTCATGCACTGATATAAAGGTCTATGATAGTGTATTGGGTGTGCACATATAAGAGTTCAACTTGATGCCCAGAGAGAGAGGAGCTAAAGATAGAAGATGAAGATTGAAGAGTTCATTTTCTCAGCTTCTATCATCCATCCCTTTCACAAGGAGATGAATAGGAGATGCTGCTGGAGTTGGTGCAAGAATGATACAATGATAAGATACCAATGTGTGTATCAATGGATAGAATATGAATGCTACTATCTCCTTGCTCCTATCCTAAAATTTCTAAATTTTCTATGACATGACAAGAAGCCAAAGAAAATGCTTGTTGCTTTTGAAATGCAAGTCCTGTACGAAGGCCAACTTGATGTATCTGGCCAGACATTTAATACTTATAATCTTATTCTGGTACTGGAAAAGCTGACCATTTGGTGAATTGAAACAAACAACCAGTAAGAAATGTCAAGTTATGCATTCGTGTTTAAAGCTTTCTTTTTTCCCTCACCTAAACTACAATACTAGAAGAAACTGATAATGCAATAGCACTATTTAAAAAAACAATTGTCACCTGAAGTTCACTTGGAAGTTCCCTATAGTGACTTGACTTGTTTCTTATTACGCGAAGTAGGTCACGCATGGAATCAAAATTGTATTTCCGGTATCGGCCCAAGTCTGCAACAAGTAGAGCATCCAACTTCTCTCCCCATTTTCCACCAAATGCAACTGTGGCAACATGTTCTAAAGCATTCAGGAGTTCAGGTTCACTTGCTTTGTCAACCCTGTCACTTGTGTCTCGAAGAAATGAAAGTCGCATCTCGGAACTCCAAAAGAAAGGGTGATGCAATACCTCTACTGCCTTTGGCCTGGTAACATTCAGAACATGCAACATAAACAATGTTTAAGTCATGTGTAGAAAGTATGAAAATGTAGGTTCTAGGTACACCTAGCAATAGAATTCTTGCCTCATCTTTGGGTCTGGGTCCAACAATTGAGAAAGAAGATGTACAGCTTCCGGTATAAAATCCACCACAAAGAGGTCAAAGCGGTTCTTGATGATGTTCATGTCTCGTTCAAAATACTCTCCAAATGGATGTTTACCTTTAGTAATACAATAGAAAATAATGCATCCCAAACTGAATAAGTCCACTGCACGAGTTTGACGTCCATGAAGAAGTTGCTCAGGTGCTTGCCAACCAGAGCTACCATATCCTATAGCATATAATTTTGAGTTTCTGTATGTCATGGTTGAGTCACAGAAGAAAGATTTTTCATGAGTCCTCACCTGTAGCATGGCGGCTTAATGAAGACATGTCCTCTTGAAGGCGTTTACTGATACCCATATCAGAAAGCTTTGCCTTAAAAAATCCATCTGTGCTAATCAACACATTTTGGGGCTTTAAATCACGATGTATAATTCCTAATTCATGTAAATGTGCAAGACCAGAAACCACATCCCTGCATTAGAAAGAAAACAAAATATGGGTGGAAACAATTATAATCCACATGTGAAAACCAACAGCCTTCCTTTATTGGCACCGGCAAATTAGAAAGTCAACATGTAAAGAAACATAATAAATAGTTGCATTCAATCTAGAAGTAGAATCTTTGTTCACTAACCTCATAAGTTTTAAAAGTTGGCTTGAAGGTCGCCCATCCGGTCTCCATAGTTCCACCTTCCCTTCAATACCTTTCAACCATTTCAACTGGACCCTATGTTCAGTTGTAGAGGATGTTGGATTTTCAGGGGGTGAATCTGAAAATTGCTGAACTAGACCAGCTAGGCTGCAGCTGCAGCGTTCAAGTGAGATATAAACAAAATCTAAATCCTGCTCTACCCCATACCATCGAACGATATTTGGATGCTGATCAGAAGCAATAAGATTCTGAATCTCTTTAAGAGCAATATCATGATGTGCATGCAGAAGACGTTTGACAGCAACTGGTCGACCATCATAAAATCCTTCAAGGACAACTGTACCATTGCTTCCTCTACCAATTTCAGTATTTGAAACAAATAGTTTTCCAACCAAACGCCCATCACCAGCACTGTAAAATTGCCCAAAATTCATAAATGGGTGTTTCTCATTTATCTGAGCGATTGTAGACCTGTCAGTTTCACTATTTTCCTTATCAGAAGTTGAAAATCCATGTTGACTGCTAATGAAACCATCTCTAATTGTTCCAGCCTTTCGAGCTTTTCTCTTCTTAGGAACTCCATCATGTTTGCCTCTCAGTTCGGTCAACTGCTTATCATATGTGACTGGCTCTCGCATGTTCAGATAACATATTGCAGAAAGGATAAATATAGATAGGATCATTAACCATGTGAGAAATCCAGAAATATGTCCGGAAGACATCTTAGTAGGATTCTGCCTGTCAGCATAATATTTGACAGCTAAGGCATTATCTGTACTCTTAAACGAGTTCCCGGACATAATCAAACTGTTTTTACTGCTATATTGCCAATGAGCAAGATCAATATTGTTCACACTTTGTTTAGGAAAGTCATCGTAACCCAATTCAGGGCCATTGATATCCCTAGATGACTCCACTAAGGTATCAGGAATTCTTAACATATTACTGGTTTCAGTAAATGATTCCAATGGAGATTTCTTAACAACATCAGTACGACGGACACCAGCTTGGTTTTTATACATTGTGGTGATCCTGTCATGAGAAGATAATGATGAAGGAAGCCCAAGTTTGTCAATCCCGCTTTTCATGAAGAATGGATTTTTTTGCTGATTATTTGACAATGGTTCAAGCTTATTACCCATTTTAGGTGGCAACTCATACATACTATGATAATAAGCAGTGAAAAAGGATTTTGTCCAATTCCAGAGAGGTCTACCGAGATTAGAAGAGCTGAGAGAATAATCTGTCCTTATTATATTTATATAATTAGTATTCTCAGCTCTTCTTCTACTACCTAACTTTGATAGAAGTGATGTCTCTTCACTCATTGGCGCCTTAAGTCCAGTCAAATTTGTAGCCAGATTATGCTTGTAAATTATCTCCCCACTATCAGCAGCAACAGTATATAAAGTGGAAGTTTTTGATCCAATAGTAATGGTAGAACCTTTTATCTCTGGTGTCCTAGAGATATATTCCTTGATTGACAAATCATGCTCCTGTGGGAAGATGCAAAACAATCATAAATGTCTCAACCAAAAAGAAGAACAGAAAGAAGTTCAAAGAATAACACTTTCAGAGACATTTGCAAGCATACCTTCTGATCAAAGCCATCGATAATCTCTATAAGGTCTGAACCTCGCCCAGGGATCACCAAATATTCAGAATCGTCACTTAAATAAGAGAAAGATAAAACTGCGGATCCTGTCGAGAATTCCCAGAGAGTTGACTGGGATCTGCTGTCCATTAATCCAACAGTGCCATTCTCACAAATAAAAAATCTACCTGGCCTGCTAATTAAACATATAAACAAGGGCAAGTGATGTTATTGTAATATAGGCAATATAACCCAGAGTAAAAATGCAAAGGCTCACACGTACAATCATGCACATACGCACACAAATGCATCTGACAAGCAGTTGAGGCAGTAAATGTAGCTATACGGTGAAGTTTGGTAAAGGGGTCAACAACAAATAAAAGTGGTACAATCTACCGCGCATCCAAAAGAGTGGCAAAGGGTGACTTGAATGGGAGAAGAAGGTTAAGTTTGGAGACTTTTGAGTGAGAGAAAGACAAAAAAGGAGAGATAAGACTAATATGTATACTTTTTCTTCATAGAGAAAGGTGTTTTAGTGGCTCTCTTTATAATTATAGGAATATTCATCTCCATATTTTGTAATCTTTGTCACCTATTCCAATTTATTGTTTTCTTCTTTGACTTAATTTGGTCCTCTTTTCTCTTGCGACTTCATGTACCGAATACATCGTTCGAAAATTCCAATCTCAGATGTAAGATCCAAAATTTTCTGTCAAACTATAATTCAAGAGAAAAAAAAAATCAGCAGTAGAATTAAAAGGAGATATTATTTACTTAGGAGGTTTAAATTCTACAAGCTGTGGTACTCTACAAACAAACTCCTGGGCTCCTGGCATATCATGCAAAGTTCATTACTACATCACAAAGAACAAAACACCAATTATGAAAACTAGCATCATATTTCCTACTGTGAAATCAATTCACATTGACCAAGTCACTTAAACTTTCGGGCTCTCAGAGCCGTGAAATAAAAAAACATATCTTCGATCAAGCAGTAAATGCATTAAAGATTAAGAACTAAAGCTACCTCCTTTCCCATTTCATTCCAAATCTAGAAACCAATTGAACGTTAATTTAGCTCATGTCTGAAGATCAAAATACTTACTCGACATCAGAGCCTAAACTTCGATCCACCAAGTTAGCAAACGGCACGACAAATCGACCCAGCTCATCTGGCAGAAGCAGATCAGTGGAGAACTGCTCCGAGTCCGATCGTTCTCGTCGAGGCGCGGCCGCGGAAGGCAGATCCGAAACCAATCGTTCTCGTGGAGACGAGGCCGAGGAAGGCAGAGCAAGCGGGGAACGAAGCGAAGCGATCTCCCATCCCTCGCCTTCCTCCGAAACCAACCGTTCTCGTCGAGACGAGGCCGAGGAAGGCAGAGCAGGCCGGTAACGAAGCGAAGCGAAATCCCCACCCTCGCCTCCCTCCGGTACAACAGGGTTAAACGCGGGAGAGACGAAGAATCCCGCCAAAACGATGAGAAACAACCAAATGGCGTAAAAGGACGACCCACGGGTCATCCCGAAGGCATGGATCTGAAGAATTGGGGATTAAATTGCGGGATGATGAGAATCCTAGAGAAGAAGAAACGTCGAACAATTGGGGGACGGGAGGAGAAAGTAGACGAGAATTTGGAATGGAAAGGTACCCCCGAAGGGATGTCATTTGACACTTTGACCAGAGGGGGAAGGTGGTAGTGCTGGGTGAGTTATTGTGGGTAGCATAACGCCGCCCGTTTGCTTATGGATGAAGGAGGATGATGATGATGATCAGTTGATCACGGTGGTGGTGGTGAGAGTTCGGGTGTAGCTTATCGGATCCGGCTCATGTCGGGTCGGATATGATCCGGAAAATAATGGATCATACACTAATCCATATGGTTAACCTAACAAAGTTCTTGTCTCTACGTGGGGAAAATAACGGATCATAAATGTGCAAAAAAAAAATTAATTAAAAATTAAAAAAATTTGGTGGCACATTAAACTATTGTCTATTTTTACATAGATATTTTTTGTGATGTATTACTTATGAAAAAAATATTATAAATGTTGTTTCCACTAAGATATCCTAAATATTCTTTCCGTTAATTATTTGTTTGATTTTTAAGTTAAAAAATAACGTATAGTGACATGAAAATTAAAAAGAGAAAAATTAATAGTAAGATAATTATTTGACATTTTCAGTCAACACGACGGGAAGTTGAGAAATATTAGATAAACTAACGGTATCAAAAATGTAGTACAAAGAAATAATTTATATGAAGATAGGTAATAGTTCATTAGATTTAGGTGTAATTAACCCTGAATACAATTATATACTCGGCAAGCCATTCCTTCAACGAGTAAAGTTCCTCTCTGGGCTACATCTCTAATATATCAGAATGCAAACGTGAGCTCTCCAAGCATCCAAGCAAGAATTATTAGCATTGTGTCAACTTCACTGTCCAAATCTTACAAAAAGATAAAAGAAAATCTCACAATCTCTGCTCAATTTTTGCATTCTGAAAGGAGCATCTCATGACAAAGAATACAAACCATGATGATTCCCTAATAATAACTGAGCATTATTTTCCATCAGAATGAAGCTACTTCAAAGGAGAAAGTACAACTACACTCTATGCTTCATATACTTTGCACTCCTCTGTCTCTGGGTTTGTCTTGCAAAAATCCTCCAGAGGATCTCCACTTCCCTCCGCCACAATGCCTGGCCATTTACTCGCCACTAGATGCGTCAAATCCACCACCCTTTGGCTGCGCAAAATTAGTAATATTGCAAGCATGAGCTAAATGATGTGGTATATAGGGTGTTGTTCTTTTGCTGACATTACTAAGTGGTTGTGTTATGATAATAAAATACTGGAAGAACTATAAAATGTTAAATCGCCTTTTGGCATAGCAGAATTTAAAGTAGAGACCTTTGATATCAAGCTTAAGCATTCTTTTTCAGAGGAAGTTGAGGAAGCTCACCTGTATCCCCATTCATTGTCATACCAGGCCACCACCTTGACCATATCATCTCCCATCACCATGGTGAGCGACGAGTCGATGGTCGAGGAGACGTCGGTGCACCTGAAGTCGACCGACACGAGTGGCACATCGCAGACGGCAAGAATTCCCTTCAACGGTCCGTCAGCCGCCTTCCTGAAGGCGGCATTGACATCCTCAGCAGTCAACCCCTTCTTCTCCACATTCACCACCAGGTCGACCACCGATACATTCGGGGTCGGCACGCGGAGGGCGATCCCGTTGAGCTTACCCTTGAGCTTTGGCAGGACCAGGGACACTGCTTTTGCTGCTCCGGTGCTTGTAGGGACTATGTTCAATGCAGCTGCTCTTGCTCTTCTCAAGTCACGGTGTGAGGCATCCAATAGTCTCTGCATGCATGGCATAAAGTTTAGATAATAATATGAATAAGAGATCATCTAGTGAACATTCTGAATGACATAATCAAAAGACAGACCTGATCCCCTGTGTAAGAATGAGTTGTTGTCATAGTTCCTTTGACAATCCCTACAGAAACAATGTACTGGTAGTGAGATAAAAGGGTAAAAAAAAATCTGATACAATGTTCAGAAAACAATAGTGATCAACACTTACCAAACTCTTCATCCATGACTTTCACAAAAGGAGCCAGGCAGTTTGTTGTGCAAGATGCATTACTGCAAGCGTTCAAAGCTATGAGATTGATACAATTTGTGCAAGAGAGTTAAAATTGAAGAACAAAGAGTAAAAAAGCTGACCTAATTATGTTTGACACATCATGGTCGTAATCGCCTTCGTTTACACCGACTACATACGTTGGGATGTCAGCGCCTTTCGCCGGCGCAGTGATCACAACCTTCTTAGCACCTGCTTGAATGTGTTTTCCTGCACCAGGGCCATCCACAAACACCCCTGTACCCTGCATTACATGGTGTAAAACTTCTGTTTCAATTATATTGCAGTCTGGAATTTAAGAGATCAATTAATTCTAAGAAGAATGGCATACCTCAATAACAATGTCTATGCCCATCTCAGCCCATGGCAGCTTAAGAGGGTCCCTATTAGAGACAACCTTGATAATCTTGCCATCCACACTGATTGTTTCATTGTCCACAACTTTAACATCAGCCTTGAATGTCCCAAGCATTGAATCATACTTGAGAAGGTGAGAAGCCTACAATCCAAAAAAAATAAATCATCATTAAGGCTCTAAGTTGCGATCCATAAAGGTCAGGTAACTAGTAACACCTTTTAATCAAAGAAAGGTTAAACATACATACATTCTTAACACCACCACTGTCATTCACAACAATAACTTCAAGTGGGGAGTTTTTCCTGCCATGCCAGCAGCGAAGAAAGTTCCTTCCAATCCTCCCAAATCCATTGATGGCCACCTTTAGTTTTGCAACAGTCTCACCCCTAACAGGGACTGCTCCTGTGTTCTGATGTCAAAAACTCAGATAAGTTGCAAGCACTTAACTTCTTAACTTCTTACTCTATTAAATGAAGATAAAATAGACACTTTGAAGTAACCATGTAGGCTGAATAAATTCCTTAGAGATCTTACCCTGGAGGCCAATTGTGCAGCCAGTACATCAGAGAAGGATGCCTCCCTTCCATTTGTTCCAAAAGTCACACAAGAGCTGGACCTCAGCCCTGAAAATTCGGCAACTTCAAGCCTCTGTTTGCAAAGTAGATGCCATCAAGAATCTTATTGCGGTTCAACATGATTGTTTCCAATAACCACTTGCTTGCAACTAAAAGGAAATTGAAATACCTTAGCAAAGCATGAGGAGGGCTGGGTGTGGGCGGCCTTGGAGTGGAACCTAGTGTTGGAGATTATACTTGGGGAGGCAAGAGCTGCACTGGTAGCCATTGCTACAAATTGCTTCAGCTAAGCAACAGCCAAGATTAGCAAAGGTGAGACAGAACTTTATATACTTGTATGAGTCCAAAAGTCCCCAGACATGGATTGCTATATGGTGCTAGTTTTGAGTGCATGAACAATAATTAATATTTAGGCAAAGTAATAGTGTGTGGTGGTTTAGAAGCCAATCATTTTGGGATAAGGAGATTGTGTGAGTTAGAGCCACTCATTTCTCACCCTCACTCTGTCTCTCCGTTTGTGGCTTTTGTTGGAGATTCCCAAAGATATATCATGCATGCTTCTTGAGGTAGTATGGGTCCATGACCATCAGTGAGCCATGTTATGATGAATGTGATGCATCATGCATGTGTAGGATAATTTTATTGCAAGTGTTAATGGGCCAGCCTATTTGGATTGGACTGAAACAATTGGGCCTAAGGCTTGGAATTAATATCCACATTGAGTCCTAATTAGTGAGAGACAAACCCAGCCCAGTGCAAATTACTTAAATTACTCCATGCTGTTGTGTCTAAAATTAGACTGTCCGTAAACTTTCATTTGTATCAGCAAAGTCTATACTAATGTGATAAAACTAAATAGTCGTTGATAAACTCATCAAATTATTATAATACCCTTGTAGAAAAATTAATTATTACATTGTTTGAGGAACTATGAGTCTTCTACTAAGATATTTTTAACATGATTCAGATATTTTATTCTATGATTATATATTTGAATTTTGAAGATAGATATATGATGATAAAGAGTAAATAACTAAAGAATGGGAGAGAGATAACTAGTAATTGACCTTAGTGTAATTATGGATTGCATAAACAGAGGTTATACCCTTTTATTGGCCGAGAAAAGAAACATTTCTCTTTGCTGGTTTAGCCTTCTAGGTCACTTCCAAAGTGGAGATTAGTGCACTCATCAGTGGTAGTGCCCTGCCCTCCATCAAGTTGAAGTGCCAAGAGAAGGACATCAGAGAGGAATGATATCTTTTTGAGAGACATTGTTGTCAATCAATGTAAAACTTGGACAAAGGATGGACTGTTTCCTATAAGAATATCCAACCTAAAGTGATACGGTGCTTGTAAAGTAGCAGATACTCCCATGATTCCATCAAAAGATTTTGCACTCCAGAAAGTCATCCGATCCCCTCTCACATCCGAGTGTAAAAAAATTATTCATCATAATTAATCGATAATTACTATCAAATTACTACATACAATCGATACGTGACTCTCAAAGACCAAAGTTAGCAAGGAGTAGGTATAACTAATGCTTTATAAGGCTATTAACAAAGTAACAAACATACCAAATCCAAAAGGAATCCCATGTGTATTAATCACAGCATCATCCGCCGTCCACGTCGCCTCGCGCGAAAGCATCTCTTGCCTTGGGACCCACACACACCATGGACGCTTTTGTCCCCTTTCGACCATCCTATTCCTCGAGGGTATTTTCGTCCAATAATATTATAAAATAGATTTTTTTTTTCTCTCCTCTGCTCCACCTCCACCTAGTAAAGTAAATTTAGGACGCTTATCCATCGAAAATTTAAATTATTTGAATTCCGCTCTCCTTCCTTTATAAATTGAGCCCTAATCTCGAAACTTCGATCTCCCTCCATCTCCACTCAATGCCTCCCGCCACGAGAATCCTCCAGGTCGACTCCGCCCAATTACCTGCGGCGACGGCGGCGGCGGATCCGCCGGAACCCCTCGCGGTAGATTCCGACGTGGTGGTGATACTCGCTGCGCTGCTCTGCGCGCTCATCTGCGTCGTCGGCCTCGCCATGGTGGCGCGGTGCGCGTGGACGCGGCGCTCCGCCTCCGGGGGCGGAAGAGGAGGAGATGCGTCTGCTCCGCCGCCTCCGGCGGCGAACAAGGGGCTCAAGAAGAAGGCGATCCGCTCGCTCCCCAAGGTCGCGTACGGCGGGGGAGAAGGGAAGCGGGCAGCGGAGTGCCCGATCTGCCTCGCGGAGTTCGAGGAGGGGGAGGAGGTCAGGGTTCTCCCGCAGTGCGGGCACGAGTTCCACATCGGATGCGTGGACACCTGGCTCGGCGCCCACTCCTCGTGCCCCTCGTGCCGCCGCGTCCTCGTTGTAGGGGCACCGCCGCCGCCGCCGCGCTGCAGGAGGTGCGGGGCGAGCTCGTCGGCTGCGGCGGCGGAGGAGGGGAGAGCTAAGGCCAGGGAGGACAGCGGCGGCGATAGCTTCCTGCCCTAGCTGAGGTTAGTAGTTTTAGCAGGAAGGTGAAGACTGTAAAATTGTAAATTTCCTCGTGTGCCCTTTTGCAGCTTGGATTGAAGTGTTGGCTTTGTACATTATTTGGAATTTTTCCAAGTATAAAAACAGGTTAAAATTATTGTAAAATTATTACGATCTTTCTACTTATAAATCTCTGCCTGCAGAAAGATCCACCCTTATCTTCATCGTTGGTTCTTCCCGTCGGACTGCCGATCATCTATTGCCTCTGCTTATCGGAGTTCAGGTATTAAAAAAATAAAAAAGAAAAAAGAAGGGAGGCGTGGATGGTTAGGGAAGAAAGGGACAGTTGGGAAATCACGGAAAGAACGTGACCTTAAAATTAGGGAAATCACGGAAAGCATTTGGGATACTTCTCCGTCTTACACTTGTAATATAAATCACACACTCTAATCTAATTTTAGATTGTAGTTTAGTCCTACGAGTTCATAATTAAATTTATTCTCTTTGTTTAGCTTATAAACTCATAATATGACTCATACTATTATATTTTATTTGTTTCTTTCTCTTATCAAATTGCATTAAGATTGGTTGGCATGCAGCTGTGGATCTTTTGACTTACGTTGGAGATCACTTACCAAAGGGCTACAATTAGGATGGTAGATTAAACTTGGTTATTATCTAATAATACTTTTTTAGATTTTAAGCTCACCGAATCCTACTTTCTGGGCATTAAATTATCCACTATCCATGGGATGGTTCCCAGAAGCTACCAGCCATTAATATCCGAGTATTGTGTCCATATCATTGGTGCTCCCACATAGTGGGATGTTGTGTTAATGCATTTCAGCATACCTTTTGCCCGGATTTGTTGGAGTTAAATGGACAGACACTACCATTATGATTACTACTCCGTACCTATCCAGATAATTATTTGTTTCTCTTTTCCTCTGCTCATTCTCCTTTCTTTTTAGTTTTATTTTATTTTTTTATTTCAACACTGTCTTAGTCCCACTTTTTTTTAGTTTATTTGTTTTATACTCTCTTTTTTTCATTATATCACTGAAAAAAATAAAATATATAGGGTGCCCTATTGGGGGTGAGTAATAGTTACAGTTTTGTGTATACCGTTAAAATTTTAATGCTTAAATTTATAATATATAAAAATAAGTTTAAATTAGGAGGGTATACAAACCTAGCTTTGTATATATTGAGTTGATTTGATTCAACTTGTTTACAGCTCAGATAGAATAAAATAACCTCCCTTTCATTAGATGTTATAGCTAATTGGCCTATAATAAAAATAAATATCTAATTGGGCTGGGATCATATTAGCAACTGTAGTTAGAACCGAGCTTGAATTTTGAACTTAGCTTAGAGGTGATCATATGACCCAATTCGTTCATCCAGCTCGGACCCATTAAGTTCAAATTCGAATTGCTAATGAGCAGCACTGGCCAGCTCTTTGCCCACTTGACTTAGTATGAAAGCTTGCCCGTTAGTTTAGCCTGACTCGAAAGCCTAGCTTAAAGCTCGGTCACGAAGCCTGCTCATAAACCCTTATATTTTAGTCATGCTACGCCCAGCAGTCTACAATGTATTCTAGCAGTACTATGAGTATATGAAAGATGTACAATATTTTTTAGCATGTTGTTTTTATAAAAACAAGGGCAAGGGAAATATTTAAAAAAAAAAAAAGAGTCTCAGAGTAAAAACAATTATAAAAATATTCTAAAAGTTTTATTAAGCCCAACTTGCCTCACGAGTCAATAGGCAGCGACGAAGATTATTCTAGCCTAGCCTAGCCTAAACTTAGCCTAGCCTGTCCAGCCCATTGACCCCGACCCACTGGATGATCACCTCTAGGCTCTAGCTCAGTTTATTTAGAGCTCTAGCCGAAGTCAAGTCGACCTCTAGACTACTCGTATGTCCAACTCTGAGAATTTAATAAAATATAATAAAAAGTAATAAGAGCGTTAGTCAGGGTGTTAAATGAGAAACTACCGCTATGCTGTCGCTCTGTTCTCTGTCTTCGCCGCTTTCGAACGCACGCCAAAATCTCACTAACCCTAGCTCTAACCTTCTTGATGTCTAGGCGGCGATGACATCCATCTCCGGTGCCCTCTCCATCCTTACAATCCAACCCGGTTCTCCGAAGGTGAATTATTACTTTCTTCCTCTTTTCTTCGCGTTTCTTTGAATCCCCCTTTTCCTGTAACTTTATCTGCTGTTGCTTTTCAGGCTCCAATTCGAGATTTCGAGTGCTGGAACTCCGTGAATCTCTGGCCCGTTTCTTATCACTCGAGACGGGCTTGCGTGAGATCGAGATGGGCGTTCTCGATTAGGGCTGAGTCCAGTAAGAATGGTAATGCCGAAGGTGGAGTTCACGTGGAGGTGGAGAAGAATGGGTCGGGATTTCTTGAAAGAAGAGTTGGGTCGTTGAGACAAATGGTGGATGCTTTACCTCCCGCTGTTCTTGTGGTTAGCTCGGTTTTCCTTTTTCTTGCATCTTTTTTGCTTTGTTAACAGGGAAAAAAATTGCGTTGATGCCGTTGCTTGATAAATTTGTGCAAGATTGCTAATTTCATGGGAACTAAACACATACTATCTTTACTCACAGAAGACTGCTACATTAGCAAAGATAAGTAAAACTAGTGTTTGGTCTCATATTTACTCATGTAGAATTTCTTATCTATACTCTTTTTGCACCTCGCGAAGATATAATATGGACTGTATTAGGAGTGGGCCAAGGCCGCTTGAGACATGCAATTATCGGTTCCCATGTTCCATTTGTTCACTCTTTAGTTAAAAACAAAAAGATTAGTATTATTTTCTCATTCATGAATGATGTTAAGGATGCGCTTTCATGCTCTTCCTTTTTCATTTGTTGTAGGTGAGGAGAAATGTAGGCTCAAATTTTGCTATAGCTGTATGTATCACATTTGCCTGTTTGGTCATTGTTGCAAGAAGAATCATGGTTAAAAAACAGAGACATGATTATCAAGGATCTGTTGCAGATCTTGTAAGGCGTGGGCAATTGAAATCTGATCGAAGAGGCATGTATGTTCGTTTACTCTTCCTTTGTACTCCAAATTATTCTGTAAAGTCTGATAGATGTGTAATTTTGCAACAGTAGCATGTGGAAATGCCTTTGTTTGTTGCTGAAGCATGCTCATAATTTTCAATTGATATTTTCTTTTATTCCTTTGACTTCCACCTGTGTGGCTTTTAAATAGACTGATGCTGGAATGGCTTTTAATTATTCCTTTAATTTGCACTTATAGAAAGTTCTTTTGTGATCTGGGAAAACACGGAGTAGGTAATACATGATTGGAGCAGATGAAGGGAATGTTGCTTGCAATGTTTAGTGAGAGGGAGTAGCAAACTCGGTCAGCTAGGAGATAAGCTTTGCCGTGTACAAGTATACTTAAATTAGTCGAAAGGATGATGACTTCTTGATATTTATATTATATCTAGTGAAATAATGGTTGATGACATTGTATGTATTATCATATCATTCTAAAGTTTGATTTCTTATTATGCAGTATATGTTTTGCTTTTATACTTTCAAGAAGCATTAGAGATTTCCTTATAATATTTTCCTTTCTGCAGCACGAAGCCTCTGAAGTACGATGACCCTTTTAATAATCCTTTTGTAAAGATTGACAAGGGTAATACATCTATTCAAATGTTTGGGAAGGTTTATCGTTTGGCTCCCATTACCCTTACTGAAGAGCAACAGTCAATCCATCAGAAGAGGAGATCCCGTGCATACGAATGGAAGAGACCAACCATTTTTCTTAAAGAGGGTGATTCAATCCCTCCAAATGTTGATCCTGATACAGTTAGATGGATTCCAGCCAACCACCCATTTGCTGCTACTACTAATGACATTGATGAGGATATTGCGAAAAACAATGTGTATCAGAAGGATGGTGTCCCCTTTCGTGTCAAAGCTGAACATGATGCATTGCAGAAAAAACTGCAGGCTCTACAGCGCGTAAGTGTTAATGAATGATGCACTATATTTCTTCGTAAATCTCGGTGTTGTGATACTTATTAATAACAGTTATGCCATAAGCAAGAAAAAAAAAAGAAAGTTTGCGTGGGGGCGTCGGTAAGATGTATTTTTCCTTAAATTGGATGAGTTACATGGCTAGGCTAAGGCTTTTGGGAAACGGAAGTTTTGCAGGGTAGTTGAGGTAAAAATTTTGGTTTATGTATTGTCTTAGATGATAATACCAGTTCGGTTTGCTGCACTCATTGCATTAGTATGATTGTGCTGATTCACGTGATTTAGCAAGCGGTGGTGGATTTGGTTGGCAGACTTGAGTAGTGGATAGATTCTTGTGAAAACTGTTCCTGTGTGGTTGAACATATACCATATAACATTGATTATACTGTTTATTTTTGGAGTTGTCTACAGAAGAGAGTACTATGGAGTATGATTATGTCTTTTCTCCTGTCTCAGAATTTTATGGTGCTGCTCTATCATCTTTGATAAAATGCACTTCTTCTTTTACGGTTTTACCTTCTCAATATTATATGGTAATTGGTAATTGACCTAATTTTGTAGAAGAGTTTTATGCTTCCTCTCTCTTTCCTGATAACGAAAGGGGAACATCATCTTTCTGGTGTAACTAATAGGAGATTAACAAAATGAGTTGTAAGAGAGAAACTGACATGATTCTTTTCCTCAGTATTGATTCTCTTTTGATTAGATTTGGATATCTACACACCTTATCTGTTCATAATCTGATAACCAGTCTGTTGTTGCAGGACCCAAACTCTGATAAAGTAGTCGTCAATCTCGAGAGACCATTCAGGTCATCAGAGAAGCTGCGAGAACAACCAGAAACAACCAGTACATCTGCAAACAGGCAAAATGAGCATATCATCTTGAAGACTGATGGGGACCCAGATCCATCTGATAACAGATCAGAATCATAAGACTCGAGTAACAGTGGGGCTGATCAGTTGTAAGTATATTTTGAGAGCCAGAATGGCTCAAAACCAGTACTCGTGAGCAGAAAGTTTTGTTTCCAGGCAACTATTGTCATGTATACACGACTGAAAACTATGTACCATATACACTATAATCCTGTTTATTTTATTTTATATATTTCAGCCAAAAGGATGCAAATGTTATGTCGATTCACCAACCATGAACTGTGTAAATGGATGGCTGAATAGTGTTGGTAGGCAACACAGTGTTGATTGCTAACATTGGATGGATGAGATGGTGGACAAGACAGGCCGTTATGAGATTTGATAAAAAATATTCTATTGGCACTGAATCTAAGGTAAAAATATTCGAGACAAAGACAGGTCATGTAAAACATATTCTGGAAAACAAATGGAAGGTAGATCGACAAAATGAGATACTAAAACGAAAACTCTCTCACCAGATACCACTGCCGCTACGCGCCACACGTGAAGTCCACTGTCCACTTCCAACCCCACTTCCCAACGGCTATATTTCCTCCCTTCCCTTGAATCTAATTCTCCCCGCTTGATAAATATCCAATTAATCCTCTCATCTATCCCTCTCCATAACGGTAACCTCGTATCCAATTGATCTCTTCTTCCAATCTCCCGAGTTGCAATCTTTCCATCTCTCCATCTCTCGATCTCTCTCCCGATGGATTCCAATGCCTCGTGCACAGTCCAGCACGTGACGAAGGCGTCCTCCGACGAGCTCCTCCGCAAGTTCGCCGACCCGGACGCCGACCCCGCTGTGCGGTCACCGCGCCAGGTCAGCCCGCGACAGCTCCTCGTCCTCCGCACCCCCGCCCTCCGCCGGAAGCGGTCGTCGAGGCGGGTGGCCTCTGGACTCTCTGCGAGGGACCTCACAGCCGGTGTCGACACCGCCTCGAGGAGGCGGAGGAGCTGCGGCGGCGCCGCCGCCGCCGAGTGGAAGGCCGCCCTGCTCCTCCCGACTTCGGCCCGGAAGCCCGCCCCCCTGGTCCGTCGGATGGGGATCGGGCGCTGGGAGGACGCCACGGGGGTTGGGATTCTCCTCGCCGCTTTGGAGAAGGTGAGCTCAAGTTGCCATCTTTCTACTATTTCCTATGAATCAAGGGGTGAAATTGTTAATATGGCTTCACTTATATCATTTAAGGTTGATTTTAGCTCAAGTTTAATGAGTTAAGCTTGGTATAGCTGTTATTTACCATTAAACTGTTGTTTTGCCCTTTAATTATTTTCAGACATGGCGCAGAACAATAGAAGGTACATCAAAGATGTTTGTCCAGAAGCACTGCAGCAATCATGTTCGTCTTATAAGTGACATTGTCTAGTTGAGTGATTTCTTTACATCACTACTCACATCACCAATAAAATGGAAGGCAAAATCAAAGTTGTTTAGTTCTTTGTCTTCTGTCTTACTTTTATATGTCATATGATGTCGCTATTCATTTACAAAGTTAGTATTAGGATATTCGTTCTAACTTGTATTCTTTTGTCATATTTCCATATAAAAAGTGTACTTTCTTTAATGCAACCTCATCTTTGTCTTCTTCCTTTTATTTCTTTGAGCTTGAATCAAATAGTAAAACTCGCTACATCATATTACAAGATATGTATGAAGAGGAAAATGACAAAAAGAAAAGATATCAAACTAGCAATATTGAAGCATATTGAGAAAGAAATTGAGCATTGGAGAGCAGCCAGAGAAAGAGACTTATCTCGAAATATAGCCTTCATTGAGTAGTCACATAGCCTGTCCATCCTGATGCCCAGATATGAAAGAAAATGATTCTATACATTGTTTCCAGAAATCAGTACATGAGAAAACTTAGAAGGAGATGTGAGAAAAAAAGAAGAAAAAAACAAGAGACTGATTACAAGATGATATTAGCAATATATTTTGTAATTCCTCTTACATTGATAGTAGATAGCATTTTTAGAATCACAATCTCACTGGATAAGAGATGCAGCTTTGCAGAAGATCCAAGAATCAACATTCTTCCACATTCCATTGTTCTCTCTTCAGATCCTTTTTGTAGATCATCAAGTCAATACCCTGTCATTGTAGCAAAATTCTTGTGTTATATGGGTAGGATACAGAGTTATACAGTATATTCGACATGGTACAAAATTAATTACCATCTTTGGCAGCCAAAGACACCATAATGTCATCAATAACCTTCTCCATCTCTTTCAATCCACACGCGCCGCGTATGCATGCACATATATACATATATGAAGGTAGTATCCTTCTTGAGTAGCTCCCAGAGCTCCTCAGAATAATCTGATACGAGTCTGAATATATATCTTCTCTCCCTCGGCATTGGTTTCCTGTTTGCTCACTGCAAAATCTTGGCAGAAATTATTTGGTGTCTTCTCCTTCATCTTCTCAAATTCCTCATAATGGTATAGAAGAGAAGACCATCATAAACATAAATATTTGGCAACAAAGGAGAGCAGCTTCCAAAAAATTTTAGTGACCAACACAAGGTTAAGAATCTCAGAGAAATTATTATATGCTCACCTCCTTGTATAGCAATGAGCTACTAGTAAGAACTCCCAAGAAGAGCCATGCTAATACATTGAACTACATAACAATTTCAAAAAAAGAAAAGAAAAAACAAACTGATTATGCAATGATCATTATATTAGAACTAAACTGGAAGGAGAAAATTTGAAGCAACATTTCAAATTTGACTTTATATACATCACATTCACTGTGTGTTTCATTAAGTTACAGTAACTAGAAACACATTGGTGCTGCAAACTTTCAGAAAATACTTCTCCAAACCAAAGCAATTGCTAAAGCATTACCTTGTAATTCTCATGCATCTCAAAGAACATTTTCCGCAAGAAAGATTGAAAAGGATCAATCTCAGTTCCCGTTGCAAGTTGTAACAAAACAACACAGTAATAAAATTCTCTATATCTAGTTATAGAGCTTATAAAATTTGAGACTCAGATTTACCATTATGATAGTAGCATTAGGATCTTTGTGCATAAACATTTCCCAACTGGCCCAGTAAGCTTGACTTCAGCACCAGGCTTCAGGTCGCCTGAAGCACAAAGACAATGATCAATGATCCTAAGCTCTTTTGCATGATTGGAGAAAAGAAGTAAAAAAAGAAAAACTTACATAAGAAGTTTGAGCAGACCCTTGCAATTGGTGAGAGAGAGAGAGAGAGAGAGACCTTAGAAACATACGGAGAAATACATTAAACTCAAGCGAGGTTCTAGGTTAGATCTAACTAGCAAATTGTCAAACAGTGGATATGCAATGAAATAGTGCATCCAAACTCAGTTTTGGAATCACCAAAATCCCCGAGAACGCTGCTCGCGATCGAGTACAATCTCAGCTCGTGTGGCTTCCCAATTCTTATCGACCCCATCGGCGATGACCCCAATGGGCTGCCAGCCTGCCCTGCCCCTCTCTGTATGGAATCTCCCTTTGTGCCGAAGACCATGTGCCAGGTCTCGCCGGGGGCATCGTCGCCGGTGATCTTGGGGCTGAGGAGGCATCGGACAGTGTTTCCTTGGGCTTATACTTTGTTGGTGACAAGACCCTCATCTCGCTTCTCTTTTGAAGGATGATTGATTTAGTTATCCAACTATATGTACTGCCAAGTATTCCCTCTTGCTCAATTATGATATTACAATATATGGAGTTTGAATCTCTGAATGTATACCATGCAAGAAAAAAAGGAAAGAAGAATAATAGAACACAAAGTAGCAATATAAGAATCTCTCAGCCAATGCAAGGTAAGGTAGACTCAACCAATGCAAGGTAAGGTAGATGATTGAACAAAGTTCCTTTTAAACTCAACAGATGATGCTAATTGTCATATACTCCAACTATACACTGCAAATAACCTTCCCGTAACCCTTTGATCAAGGTTACAGAAAAGTATATTGATGGCCTGTTGCTCAATACTCGTATCAGATAGAATAGTTCTTTCAATTTATAGAAAACTTTACATAACCATGTTTGCATAAGCTCTAAGATTTCTTGGATTTTACATAGATAAAGTACTAGAAGAATCACTTAGAGATGTACCCATATGTATATCACATGCTAAGTAGATCCTTCTTTTAACAAATTTAATTACGAAATCAGCTAAGCAGCAAGACATATGCTGGTTCTGTCCTTGAATGCTGAATCGACCGCGCTTCTCTTTTGATACTTATTTCATACTGCCTCTATTGAGACGCAAATGAACAAGAGTACCCATGTCACCTTTTGTTATTCTGATCTTGTCATCAAGATACCTGCAAGATAAAAGCATAGATTAAAAGAAATAAATTATAGTACAAAGTACAAGTTGGTTCATAAGAAGGCCCTAGTTTGTTGCAGACTATCTGATGGGTAAACTTCTGTAAGAAAATAACTCTTCTCAGAGTTAAATAATGAATTTTCCTCTATAAATTCAAAATATGAAATAAAATCGCAGATGGACATTAATGAGCTCGCTGTTGCAATGTAAACAAAGTACCACATACAATCAGCAACTTTTAAGATTCTGCTCATTTGCAGCCTTACAAGTGAAATATATCCTCTTATAACTTCACAACTTAATAGTATAATAGTTAAACACACCAATCAAACTAACCTTGGAAAAAATTAGAGTAGATAATTCTGTAAAATTATAGCAATTGGTATCTTACACTAGTTCCATGTCAAACTTGCTTCGGACATCAAGGGGAAATTTTAATAAGCCAACTCGAAGAGCTCCTTCATTCATCGTCACACTGTAGGTATTGCTATCAGATTTTCTGCTGCTAGTACAACATAACATTACTGTGGCATTAGAAGTTGAAAAATCAATGTAAACATAAATCATTTAACATGTGATGAGTGCAGAATAACTTTCAAATTCAAGGACTGGAATTGCACAATCAAAACCAAAACAGGTAGAGGTGATTAGTGCCTAATATGCCTCCGCACTGTTATTTATATATTTTGGAGCAGTCAAATTGTCTCAGATATAGTAGTAAATTCATCAACATTACATATGGTACATATTCTGTCTATTTATATGTATTAAAGCACACAGACCTATATATATAATTTACATAGGCATTGAAAAAACTCACATTAGATTGCCAATTGCATTAAGACTGAAACCTGGAATAGGAACAACCAGATTCTCCATTTCTCCCTCTTTCTTTATCATCTGGAAGCATAAGATTACACAAGAAACTGACATAAATGCAGAGTCTGAAGGAAACAAGTTTCAGGACTTTCTTTTCCCAGTATACATAGGTATCAAACTCTCAAGATTTCATTAACTAACCTGCAGGCCCTTGAGACCACGAGAAGCAATAGATGACCAGCTTTCATTCTCGGCCTAAGAACCAAAAAATATTGAAATAAGAGAACAGTTCACAAGGTGAATTAGTCATACCACATAATTCAATAAAACTAACTGGTCCAGACTTACCTCAAAAGGTGAATCAGTATAATTACACAGTCATGGTGTGTAAGAGAGAAAAGAAGGAAAAGACAGTTGCTTTACAAAGACAATATGTTGATACATATCAATTTGATCTCACAAATACACTCAGATGATAATTTTACCAGAGACATAAAACAAGGTGACAATCAAAGGCAAATTAAGGTTAATTGTTCGAAATCAGTAGTGGCCACAATGCAATACATAAGATGTGATATATCCAGATCCATGACAACTGCAAATGATGGGCAAGATGCACATGGACAGTACCAACTTTCATAAATCTAGCTTATGCAAAATGGTTTGTTAGTTCAAAAGTTGACCTGTGAAGCCCACAACAATTGCCATTTCCCCTCCAGAGTTCCCAAATCTCCTTTGACTTCATTTTGATTTGAAGTGATAAGTTCATCTATAACCTGTTCTTTATGATAAACAATTGGGTTACAAAAATTAAATAAATATCTGTGAAAGTACTGTGTAAGATTATTCAAACCCTTGCACGCACCTCCAGAATGCCTACGCCAGCAGATATGGCTGAGAACAACCTTTGTCTTGTATCAATTTTCTTTTGCAGAACAAAAGTGGTTCCCTGCACTATAGATCATTTTGAAAAGAGGACACAAATAAAGCATGAGTACTTCCTAAAATGCCTTCTATCTTTAAGTAAAGGCATTCTTTTAAATAGGCCACTTGTACTAAGAACAGAAATAAGTGAGGATGTAAAATAGAAACAAAATGTAAGAAAACCGTAAGGATACCTTGTTCCCTCTTGAAATACGTATATTTCCAGTATGAGATAAATATGTCGTGTCCAACCAACCCTTTGCTTCATCTCCAAGAAGCTTGAAGGGCACTGGGTATGGAACCTTGAAAGGTAAAAACCTAAAAGAGAATGCTGCACGGTCAAACTGGAAGAGGATGCGCTTTCCATCTTTAATTGTTGCCGCTGCCTGGGAATAAGATATAACAATATAGTTGAAGTCTCAAGAAATTTAAAAGAAAAGTCCTTAGGGGTGAAAATGGATCGGATAGTGCTCAACCCATATTCGGATCCGTATTTTTAGTTCGGATACGGATTCGGATACGGATATTGGACGGATAGTAAAATTTAAAACCATATCCTAACTAAACGGATATTGATTAAATTTAAAATAATTATAATATTTTATTTAAATATAATTAACACAAAATTATTAAGAGTTTTACAACAAATAATTTTTTTGTATGTCAAATATATAAAATTAGAGAAATTAATCTCTATAAATAATATATAATGTATTATTAATAATAATATTAATACTTACTATTTAAATAACTAAACTAAAAACTGTAAATCATTTTAAAAAATATGCGGGTAAACGGATATCCGATATCCGTATCCGAATCCGAAAAATTTATCCGACCTGTATCCGAATTTTTTTTCAAAAATTCTATCCGTATCCGAATCCGAATCCGAGCCGGATAGAAATTTTTTATCCGAATCCGATCCGAGTCGGGTCGGAGTTAATCCGACCCGTTTTCACCCCTAAAAGTCCCTCATTCAATAAATACATCAATATATTGGTAAGACTTAAGAGTAGACCAACTCTTATGAAGTGCTAAAAAGAAAATAAGATAAGAGTCTTTCACTGATTGCTATAAATAAAGGAATAAACTATCTTTAATACCATCATATAGTTTTTCAATAGAAGAAAGAAAACCTACCCTAATATATAAAGTCTGAACCAATACAATGACTTCTCAGTCACAGCTTCATAATGACATAAAAGAAGCATGTTTGAATCGTGCAAGGCATATACAGGCTTCAGTTAGACATACATCTCTTTGTACATAATGGAAGCAACATGCTATGAACAATTTATAAGCCATGCTCTTTTACTTGGCCAGATGTAATGGTCATACCTCCACCTTTAGTTCCCCAATTGCATCTGAGAACTTCACAACATTGGACACCCTGGGATCATCTGTTCTAAGTTGAACCTCCTGAAAAATCTTGAAAAGATCAACTCCAACAAATGTCCTCTGCAAAAAATGTGCAGTATTAATGAG
This sequence comes from Typha angustifolia, assembly GCF_048772165.1. Classification (NCBI taxonomy): domain Eukaryota; kingdom Viridiplantae; phylum Streptophyta; class Magnoliopsida; order Poales; family Typhaceae; genus Typha; species Typha angustifolia. The sequence continues at coordinate 2,963,507 of NC_133246.1, read as the reverse complement.
AAAATAAAGTAGCAAATTTATGACAAAAGTTCCACACCTTGGATATGCGTGGGGTGTGTCATCTACCTGAATCGGGGATGCTGTCCCAGGTCTTGTAGTGAAAATGAGCTGCCAACAACCTTCAATTAAACTGGAACTTGTCTGCAAAAGATGGAAATATAATGTAGTGCAACTTTCTAACCTTTTCTAACATCTTAAACTCTAGCTATTGTATGGTTTAGGTAAGTTCATAAAAGAACTCCATCAAAAGATTGACCGCTTTTCCTTATATTTGCAATTCAGGATAAGATAACTACATACTAACCCCTGTTTGGCGATTAAGATAATATGTTTGGTATAATCTCCATTGTTAGTCCTACCAAAATTAACCACAAGCACCATTGCTAGAAAGGAAAATTGAGGAAACGGAAAAGAATTATAGAAAGAAAAAAAGATGAAGAATCCCCATTCACTTGCAAGAGAACTCTATAATTTATACAACTCACCGGATCAGGTACACCTTCCAGATTCTCCAAGGTTCGCACCGCCCGCTCCACATCCTACGGAACATTAAAAAAACACCAAATGATCGAAATTCCAAGAGAGAATTAGACTTTCCTCAATCAAACCAAGCCAATTCCAAATCCGCAAGGGCCAACCAAGGCACCTGGATCTGTTGGGGAGAAGCGGCGCGGCCTCTGCCTTGCATTCCGACGAGGGCTTCGATTAGGGTGGCCTCGGGATCCGTGAAGGAGACTTGCTCCTGCTGCTGCGTCGTTCGATCGACGAGTGAGGACGAGATCGGGGCGAAGAACGGCCTCGATCTACGCGAGAGACTTCGCGACCTTGATCGGACCCGAGAGGAGAAGGGAGTGGAGTGGTGGGAGATGGGAGAAGGGCGATCGAGTCTTGCGACGAACATCTCGTGAAGATTTCGAGGTTTGCCGTTTGCTGTGTGTGCAGAAGGAGAGGAATCCGGTGAGTTTATATTAAAGCCGGAGGGAGAAAGAACGAACGAACAAAGCCCGCCAATGGCTACACTGCGGAGCGTTATCTATTGGTTGTGAGGTGACAGTTTGTAGGCGTGGGCCGTCAAAAAATCTTGTAGGCTCGTTACTAGTTTCTAAATAAGTCGAGCCGAGCTCAAGGCAGTTCGCTCAAGCTTAATTCAAATAGGCTCAAACATAATATATAAAATGACAGTTTATATATATATATATATATTAAAATAAAAATATAAATAGTATATAACATAGTTAGTTAAAGTAAACTCGACTCATTTACACTCCTAGTTTGTAGGTACAAAACAGTAAATTTTCTCTCTATAATTTGATTTTTAACTGCAGCATAGCAAAGTGATAAATAGAAAATTATTAGCCTTGAATTCTTAAAATAACACGAGTTAATAGATATTTATTAATTAATTATATTACAATCTACTGCAGTATCCCATAAGCGAACTCTTTGATACCGATATGAAAAGGCGACACCAAAGTGCAGATTTGGGTTCAGGGAAAACAAAAAATTAAGCGTAATATTAGAGAAGTGCTACACTTCAGCAATCTGAACATTTTCTTATAGTAAGAACTCATAAGATAATGATGTGTACGTATTGTGTAAATTATAATAAATTTTAAAATTAACTACGGATAGATAGTATCATAGTTGTAAAGTGATTATAAATATTTATTTATATTAAATTAAGAAAAATATAATACTGTGAAATTTGATTACTTTTATCTCTTATCATAAGTATCTTCTATAACTTAATTTTTTCTATATCCTCCAACCAAATGGGCCCATGAATTTATGTATGGTCTTCTTGTTAGGCTTCGGTTTCGGAATTAAGGCCTCGCCCAGTAGAAGTGGGTATCTGGCGCCGGGCCCGGGGAAGGTCGTTCGCCACGTCATCGATCCGCAACTTATCTACCTAAACTCGCATTAGCCCTCGATTCTCAATCTGACGACAGAGAGATGATCGCCCACGGATCCAACGCAAAACCCCGCCTAAAATCTCACGTTCGAAATTCCAAGATCGAAACTTTCCCTCCAAATTCTAATCCCCCACCCCACCATCTATAATAAATCCCTAATCCCTCGAACTCCAATCTCATTCTCATCTTCTCATTCCGATTCCTTTCCTTATTCTCTGTTTGCTGCAACCATGTCGGGCCGTGGCAAGGGAGGCAAGGGGCTCGGCAAGGGCGGCGCGAAGCGCCACCGCAAGGTCCTCCGCGACAACATCCAGGGCATCACGAAGCCGGCTATCCGCCGCCTCGCCCGCCGCGGAGGCGTGAAGCGGATCAGCGGCCTCATCTACGAGGAGACGCGCGGCGTGCTCAAGATCTTCCTCGAGAACGTCATCCGCGACGCCGTGACCTACACCGAGCACGCCCGCCGCAAGACCGTGACGGCGATGGACGTCGTCTACGCCCTCAAGCGCCAGGGCCGAACCCTCTACGGCTTCGGCGGTTAGCTTTGCATGTCCAATCCTAGGGTTAAGTTTGCCGATGTTTCCTTCCTTCTATTCTGGATGTAAATTTCTGGTGCTATTTGGGTTTAAATGATATTTTGAGACCCTTTTAATGGCGAATTTACAAATAAACCTATGCTTATCCGAATTCCAATTCAGCACGGGATAAGTCGAGATGGGTCCACATTACGAAGACCACGAATAGTCCATCTTGCAAGAATAAGGAGAGTAAATTATCCTCAAGATTTCTACTACGGAATTGCTCAGCCATACGCCTTATTTAATGAATAAATAATTATTCTCTCGTTATTCTACTCTATAGTTTAAGCTTGCTGATATGGGGCCACGTTAGATGAAGACCACAAATTAAGCCTACGCTTTTAGGCGTGGTCCTGCTCATCTATTGATACCTCTGTTTGTGGGGCCCTATCTCACTAAAGTTAAGGAATACGAAAGCATATAGATATAAATAGGCTAATGTTATAATTAATCAATTCAAAATATATTTTTTAAGCTAAGGTTTTTTTTTTCATTAATGAGTTTAAAGGTTAGATTTGGGTTGAAGAAAGGGTTAAGTTTTTTTAGATATATTATTTAATTTAAGTTTTAAGTTATATGTATTGTTGAATAATTATTTATAATTAAATGTCGTCGATATTTGTTTTAAGTCATTATATTACTGAGTTATTTTTTAAACTAATTATATTATTTAGTTATCAATTAAATCAAGCTAAATTACTATATAATTTTTCTAAATTATTATTTAAGATTAAAGTTAAACATATGAACTTCCTACTCATAAAAATATAGGGTCAAAATGGATTATACCCTTTGACCCTCATTTTTTATTTAAAATATAGGGTCAAAATCTATGGAAAAAGATATATCAAAATTTAAATGGCAAAAGTGTAAAGTGCAATAAAGCATAAAGTACATTGATGTTTATTTAAAAAAGAAATTGGTATAATATTTGGCCAAAATTTGGAGCCCCGAATTTTAAAGACCATGGGGGGTGTGAGTTGCATGTGAAGGACGTGGAAGCCTTATCCAACTCTCTCTTCGCCAGTACGAAACGGGTGAGATCGGCGTGAGACAGTGAGAGGGCACAAGAGGATGACCCCTAATCTATCTATTTATTATCGAATCATTCCACCTCTTCCTTCCGTTCTTATCCTCCCAATCCCCCAATCCCCCAATCCCATTCTCATTCTCATCCATACTACTACTACTACTACTACTACTACAAATTAACCTTTGGTCGATCCGAAGAAAACCAAATCATATCGGTTCTGAGAGATCGATGGAGTACACTTCTTCTTCCATTCGGCAAAGAGACCACGAAGTAATAATGGTCGATGAGCAAGATGATGATCTCGGTTCCATGTCTTCTTTCTCCGACGACGAAGCCTCGAGCGATTCCATCGATTCTTCGTCGTCGGAGTTGTCGGATAACGCGACTTCTTCTTCGCCTCTCTATCAGATGTCTTCTCTCATACCACATCTTCCCCTCAAGTCAGTCAAAAGAATAAATCAACTTTCTTGTTCTTGTTTTCTGTTAGAGGTGTTTGAGTTCGAATTCATCCTATTTACCCTGAACTAATAAAAAAAGGGACTTGAATTTAATCTTTGTCAGGAGAGGGCTATCAAAGCATTTCGAAGGGAAATCCCAGTCCTTCACATCTCTATCCAATGTGAGTTGCTTGGACGATCTCATCAAGCCTGAGAGGCCATGCAAGAAGCTAAAGCTGTGTAAGGACATCAACAAGCAATTGTATCCAAGGCATTGCTCTGGGAGCATAGCAAAGAAGGATTCAAGGAGCTCTTTTTCTTCACTAATTCTAGGAGCAAGAAGGCATGCTGGTGTTTTGGGGAGGAAGCCTCCTATATCTCCACAGAGTTCAGGAAGCCAAACTCTTTTGTTTGCTTAGTTAAAGGGTGGAATTAATTTTTAATTCTTATCTTAATTGGTTTGGATCATGCGAGAACTGGATTTATTTTTCCTTTCTTTTCTTTTTCTTTTTCTCTCACTTCTGGTGACATTATTTGTACATGAAGGTTATAAGAGAAATATATGTGTTTGAAACATGAGTCTTATATCATGTATAACACTAAGGAGGATGTTATGAAAGGATCTTTCCACTACTATGAGGAGTTGAGCCTCCATATCAAACCTTGGCTTCCAACAATCTCAATGCTAGAACTCTAAAAGCAAATCAGAAGGAAATGAGAATCTCTAATAGCAAATTTACTAATACCATTTACTAATTTTACTCATCAAAGTCACATAAATTGTATTTCTCTTATGCTATAATATCTATAACTCATATGATATATAATTCCGTTGTCAAAAACTTAGTGGTCAAAGGAGTTTTTTTTTTTATGCATGTATACCCTCTAAAGTCCATCTATATACCCTTAATATTTACCATTTGATTAGATAGAGTTGGTAGGTATTTTGCTCATGACCAAGGAGGTCATGAGTTCAACTCCAACCCCAAATAATATTGTGGAGAAATTATTTGATGGTTTAGGTTTAGTGGTTTGGCTCGATTCAATTAATGGCTTGACAGTGCGATTAGCTTGGCTTGGCAATGCAAGGCTTCGAATAGGTCTAGACTAGACAGCTAAAAGCTCGGTGTGACCTAAAGTGTCTCTGTATATAGGAAGGGTTGACCATTTGTTCAGCCCATATCTAACCTTTGGGCTCATGAACGATTAAAAAAATAATTACTATTTGAATGGGTACCCATTAAAACTTTTATTTTTGCATGGATATCTATTGAGTTAACTAACCGATAAATTTTGATATATTTAACAATAGAAGATTAAAAATACCCTTTATTTTTTTGATAATATTTCTCTCGTTATCTCATTTATTAAATACTTTAGATCTTAACACATACTTATCACAAAGTAACTAGGACATTCATGTACATATAATAGGTTTTGAATGAAATTCATGATGAAAATGAGAAATTTGGAAAGATATACTAGCAAATAAGGATTTATAAAATATAAGGAGGTTTTAAGAGGTATGCATGCAAAAAATAATAAAAAATGAATAAAAAGAAAACCAATTGTAAAATTATAGCCAAATCTATATAGTCTTATAGTTAGGCTACCAAGTTCATGACCCATTAAAAATTAGTAGTGGGCTTTGATGGGCCATATATCCGAAAATTGAAGCCCATTTAACTTGAATTGCCCTCCTCTTCTCCATTGTTCGCTTCCAAGACCTTCGAAACCCTAGACCCAAACCCTCCGATTCCTCTCCTCTCCCATTCGAATCGCAGGGTACCAACGAATGCCATAATGAATTCCTCCAATTCGATCTGATGCTTCTGTAGCGTCACGAAGGACAACAATCTTAGAAGGTCAGCGGTAAATGGCTTCTCTATTCAAGGTTTGTTCCGGTTTCTCGGTTTGATTCGCTTAAATCCACTTGGAAAGTTGGGTTTCTTGATCAATTTTGCTCCCGTTTGTTCAGGATCCCAGCAAGCTCTCGGCTTACCGGGACCGGAGGTTTCCGGGCACTCAGGAGGAGTATGAGCACGCGCTGTTGACCTCGACGACGGTTTATATCGGTAATATGTCGTTCTACACGACGGAGGAACAAGTTTACGAGCTGTTCTCGAGAGCCGGAGAGATCAAGAAGATAATTATGGGCTTGGATAAGAATACCAAGACCCCCTGCGGCTTCTGCTTTGTTCTGTATGGCTTCTTTGATCTGTGCTACAAGATAGGAAATTAGTTCGTGAGAAATAATAATAATTATTATACTTCTCGTAGTTATTGATGTATGTTCTCATTTTTTTTTAAAAAAAAATACTAAATTGGGTGCATTGTGTGTGCTGCTAGGCTGTGTTTAATTGTTTTGAGATCATGCTTAAGATATATCTATTGAGCTTTCGTTTGAAATCTGCTAGTTTGAAACTAGGGATCATTTCTTGTTGATCATGTTCTAGGATTAGCGCATAGTTATAATCTTGATAACTGTGTCAGATGGATTCTTGGCATGATTGTGCTTAGTCCTTACTTTTGTCAATGCTGCATGGTTGATAATGTTCCAAGTAATTGGCCAATATTCAAAAGAGGCATCAAATACTCTGTGAAATGGGATAAGATGGTTCTTCTAAACTAGTTGTATACTTGTATTCTTGGTGAGGAGTTCCAGGATGGTAATAAAGGATATAAAGGATAATGAGGTAGATAAAATTGGTGCAGGTGCAATTATACTGAAATTGTCAAGTATTATCAGGAACAACCTTGAGAATGGGCATTTGGTTTTGTCCCTTGAATGAGTTACTTTCTGTTTTAGTAAATAATATTCTTTAATGTAATCCTCTATGCCTCTACTTCAAGATATTGAAGGGAGGAACGAAAATAAAAGGATAGTGATAGTCTATAAGTAAGAAGTATCGACCCTTTTAGCTACCGCTTGTGATAGTAACATGCCATAGTTTGAAGCACTACAATAATAGTTAATTTTGGCTTAGGATGGCATCAGAGATGAACTTGGGCATCTTTTAACTATTTAAGGTAGCCAAAATACATAGCATGGTGGAGAAGGCGGAATAACTGCCATTGTGACACCATTGCTGCTGCCATGACCTTTTTTTTTTAGGACAATGGTTATGTGCTTTTAAAATAATGTTTCATAATTTAAACTTGCCCTCATTTGGTTTCACTGTTATAATCTTCTAGTTTGTACCTTTTCTGTTCTTAGTATCTTAACCCAATGTCCTTGGAAGAGCTCTTTAGCTTTTATGGGCCTTTCTTGTTCATTTTGTATTCTAGTCACTTTTGGCCCTATACGGTGTCTTTGTGTTTCTTTCCTATGCAGATACTATTCTAGAGAGGATGCTGAAGATTCAGTGAAATACATTAGCGGGACAATACTTGATGATCGCCCAATTCGTGCTGATTTTGACTGGGGTTTTGAAGAAGGCAGGCAGTGGGGTCGCGGACGAAGTGGTGGACAAGTTATTTCCTGTTTCTTTGCAGCTACATTTTTAAACTAAAAAATATTATTCCTTTCAAAGGAACTTGTGCTTATACAACATATCTTTCTCTGAACAGGTGAGAGATGAGTATCGGACGGATTATGATCCTGATATCCTTTTCATACATATTACTTGAAAATTTCTTTGTCGTTCTTGTTTGCACCTACTTGTTGCAAATATGAGTTTAGGTTGATGAGATTTGTCTGGTTTTTTGTTCATATTTTTCAACGTGTGCGATTGTGCCTCAGTATGTAACAATCTCTTTGGCAATTAAGGTAGGCTTACCTTCCATGGACCCTGCATTGGCGGGAGATTTTACCTTCGCATGCTTTTTAAATTAACAGAAATTATTCTTTTGCATCAACTACTTTTGCTCTATCTGTTACTTCTATTTCCTTAACAAATGATACGTAGAGGTGGCTATGGGAAACTGGTCCAGAGAGAGCTAGAGGCACAGAGAGAATTAGTTGAGTATGGCGGAGGTTCATTAGATGCATTCCAACCTCAGTGTAAGTTTTGAAGTCAATAATATTTTGCACTTCTTCCTTTGAAAGTTTAGTACCATTAACTGTTACTAGTATTTCCTGATTTCAGTTTACACTTTGACAAATTAAAATGCTTTCCATATGAGAGCTTATTGATTTGGAACTGTCCTTGCTCCCATCTCTTATATTGATGTTAGTTTACAAGATTTTGCTTTTAGTAATCTAATGTGAAGCAGGGGTTATCTGACCCTACTGTTTGATTGATTCATATCCCTTTCCCTTGCTCGCTTGGTCCTTTCATGTTCATGTTTCCTGCTTACATAATAATCTGTTCAGCATTCTTTGATATCTAAATAATTCGGCATTGTATCCCACAGTAATATGTATGCAAGATCAAATGATGAAAAAGGACATGAAGTGATTTTTGGAGGTGTTTTTGGAAAGAGATATGGAAGGGATTTTGTACTTTACTCCTAGTGAAAGTATTATCTAGTACAGTAATCTGAGGGAAGGTGATCTGATGAGTAGATTTAATTTATGTGGGAGTATTTTTAGTAACATGGTTGGATCAGAATTAGAAAGTAGAAACCTCTAGGGTTTAGAATACCTATTAGAGGCAAGCCTAGAATGTATTATTAGTGTAGGAAAATTAACGACTAGTTGAAATTAATGGTTATAGAAGCAGTTTTTTTTTTCCGCACCCATTTTTTCAGCTGAAGTAAAGAAAGTGTTGCTGAAGCAGCATTGGTGGGGCAGTAGTGCAAGCATTCTTGCTGTCTAGGTCAGTGTGAGGGACTACACAACAAAGATCTGCCTAAACACAAGTTCATTTTACGCTTTTAGCACATAGAGGATACAAATTTCAAGTTAAAACATTGTGGTAAAAGCAAAGATATAGAACTGGATACTTTTATGAAAAATATCTCACTCATCAATCTTTTCTCTACATTAATTGGATATATCTGGATGATTATATGCATTACAGTTTACACTGTCGTGTATCTGTACTCGGTCTTGTCAATTCTGAATATTTTGATTGGCATTACAACAAGAGGTAAGTTCTTTTGGTTGTACATGACAATATTTTGACAGAAATAGTTGATACAAGCATCCTTATTGAATGAAACTACAATGTTATTGTTAATCTCAGACTTGTCCATTTTCTGAGGGAAACCAGGATCTGCATTTTACGCAATAAATAATACATATGCTCATATGGGAAGACAAGATAACACTCATGTTAGGAGCAGACTAATCTGCCATGGTGCTTATAATCTACTTGTGTGAATCTGTCTTTTATTTAGAACTTTATATTTGTGCATAATTGTTATATATATCGACTACAAGCAATGTTAGTATAGGCAGTCCGAAAACATGTGATACGGTTATTAATTGTTGGTTATAGAAATTATGCTAGTAGTTTACTGTCAGGTTTCTTTTGAGGTGTTTGGAAAGTCTGAGGATGGTTCTTTTTTGCTGATTAGATCATTGTATCCAAGTGTTTAACATTTCCTTTTCAAACTGCAGATGGCAGGCAGGGTGGAGATCGAGGACATGGGGGCTCATACAGGCATGGTAGAGGTGTGTATTTAATCTCCCTGTTTCACTTAATACATCTCTTTGAAAGGAAAATTTGGCATGTGAAGCCCATTTTGATGTTGAAACAGATTATCATCGGAAAAGATACCGCGATGATGATAGATCTGCACCTGAAATGTCAAGGAGAACATCTGATTATGAGTCCAGGAGAAACTCTGATCATGACTCCAGACCGGTAAAACATATTTCTCTACCTAAGCTTTGGAACCTCCTTTCACTTGGTTCATCCTAGAGTAGGAACACTACTCTGGAAAAATCAGAATCACCAAGAATCTTTTATAAATTCTTTACAGGAGAGGAACCCTCGCTTCCGAGAGAGTGGTGACTCTGATGACGATGAAGATGATGATAGGAAACGTCGCCGTTGAACTAGACAAGAAATGTTACCTTTATTTTTTTTTTCCGATGAAAAAAGTCGGGACCTGAGACGTCATTTCATTTCATCGCCAGATTCGAATTCATGTTATGTACTGGAACTAGAAATTAACCAGTTTGCCAAGTTGGCCCTTGTTGTATGCTACATAAGCTTTTTCTTAGCTCAGGTTTTTTTTAAGCTCAAGTTGATCAACTTCCTGACGATTTTATGAATTTTACTATCACATCCAGAAAGTGGTAGTGCTTTTGCTATCAGATGTCACCACGCTTAGAAGCTTTACAACTACCACGTTCCGCAGCAATTTCTTAACGAGTCTACTGAAATTTGGCAATCCAATAACACATGTTCAAAACTACAAGTCTCTCAGATAGGAAACAAACCGGACATTCAAACATAGCATTTGCGACTGGTAGGTGTGAGGAAGTCTATTTTATTCTCCAAACCTCCTCACACATGAGCTCCCAACAATTGTTCACCAGTTGCTCGACCCTTGGGCGTCTCTATATTCTCCTCGGCCACCAGCTTCCATACTTCGATCAATCCACTACCTTCAGACCGGTATGTATCACCAACGAAAAATACTCCTGCTTTATTTCATTCTAACCCTTGCACTTATGTGGACGTGGGAATGGGCGTATCATTCAGGCATCATATCTTCATAGAGATTATATGATGAAATAATCAAAAGATAAGTTCAACAAATCATAGACCCGAAAAGAAATTGAAAAAAATCAGTTATCTAAACTGTAGGGGCAAACAGAGAATGTTCAGATGAAGACAACAAGTTTACACTAGATGCAACTCTCTAGATCTGTAGTTACAGCATGCGACTCAAATATTTATACAGAACTAATGCACTAGTTCACAATTCAGAAGGCGTATAGATCAGAGATTTAACTTTCTGATCAACCTTATAACCTCCACCCGAGACCACTTCTCTTTTGTATCAGGAAGCAAAGGCTTTACACAACTTGTCACTGAGTCCTAGGGAGAGGGGGGTGAGAGAGATGACAATTGATTGATGATCAATGGATCGGATGATATTGTGTAATTCCCCGCTTGGGAGGTAGCTTCCTTAAGATGAAGAGGACCAGAGCTGAAGGGAGAATTTCCACCAGCTGCAAATATTGAGGAAATTGGTGTCAGTGTATTATATAAGAGTAGAATCACCAGGAAAACAGGATTTGTCAAAAAGTGTGTTGATAGAACAAACTTAACCATTTCTATAGTTTTGTTAGGTTGAAATTCAGGAAGAATTATCTTGTTGCCCACTACCTTTTTTCCACAAATTACACCGTTTTATATCAAAACCAGGTGATCCACTAGCCCACCATCAAACGATCTATTAATCCAAATAATTGACACTCACATTCAGCTAAGTAGGCTATACATAATGAAGAAATGTGTCACTTCCGCAACTGGATCCATATCAAAGAACAAGGTTTCTTGTAGTAAAGCTATCAGCCTATCATTCTAACAAAGCAAGCAAGTTGCTTTCATAATTCACATGAGAGAATGTTGACGGTTCTGTTCTAGCGACTTCCCAACACAGTAGGCAATAGATCTAGTCAAGTTTCATCTTATATTCTTATCATAGTGTGCTGTTTCAAACATACCAAGTAGTACAAGAAGTTGAGCACTGGATGGTTCAGGACGTCAAGGTCTGCCGCTTTATCGAAAGCATTGAAGCACATCTGTTAAAACACATAATTCAATTTGTGAAACTTTAAATAAAGCACTAAACAAACTGGTGTAATTACATAAGTATGACACTCAGCAAGATTAGGGACAAGATTTATTCTTACCATTATGCATCTCACCAAGAAACAGGAGAAGCATATTGTGGTTACATAACCAACCTATAGAAAATTACAAACAGAAAAGGAGTATGTCAGTCAAATGCCAAACACTGTCAATAGGAGTTTTCATATCCAAAAGATGATCCAAAATATACCTCCTGCAACTTTTTGCGCCTTCCTTTAGATTCAACAGGAAATCGTCGCAACATCAGGAAAAGCCTAATAGACATGACACATAACACATTAACATAGACACAATAAATAACACATTAACAATGCACTGAACTAAAAGACTCATCGACCTAATATAAGGTATATATGTTCTGATGTGCTGAAATTGTGTAAAATAATAAAGTCCACATCCTCAGAAGGATGCAGATTATTTCAAGCATAGTACATTAGAACGGGAAGTATTAGCAATTACATGCTTCTGTAGTTTAGCTTGATACTAACACAATTCAACCATTTGCATATCTGATTTTATAACATTACATCAATAGCTTTGAGAACAATGATACTACTATGCATGGAAACCACATTCAGCTACTGGCAATATAATCAAATATTCCTAAGTGGAAGCTAAACCCTGATTCATACTGAGGCCTTAGTAGCCATAAAATATAAAGGAGTGTTAGAAGACTGAATTGGTCAAGCAATATGATAAAATATTAAAATGTTCGTGTAACACTCAAATTTGATCCATATTAATTGATAAGTTCACCTATATTACTTGCCAAGTTTACCTAATCCAAATGCATTTAAAGCATGTATTGAGCCCAACATTGAAACTAGTTATTAAAAGGAAGAAAATTGACACAGTAAGGCTAATATGTTGGTAATTAGGATCAATGGAAGTATTCAGCATTCATCTCTGCAAGGTTTTAAGTAAATAAATGTTTCTAAAATGAGTTTCAAATCCAAACACGAAAACCAGCTATTAAAAGGAAATAAAACAGAAATAACTCTAGGTTTTTTTGCATGTATAGCCTTAAAATTAATGAAGAACGGAAATATTTGGGGGAGGTGTCCGTGCCGGACACGTGTCCGACATGGGTTAGAGGTGTCGTGATTAAAAAAAGAAAAAAGAAAAAAGAAAATTAGACACAGTGCTGACACGGCTAAGACACGGCGTGGATACGGGCATGTGTTATTGGGCGAAATGAGTCGGGTTTGAATCACTTTTCACTAACCCGGATCCACACCCAAAATGAAATAACTAAACGCCTTCATCTCTTAGTCTTGATCAATACCTAGCCCTAAATCCCCAAATCCTAACTGCACTTAAACCCTCTCACCTAAAACCCTTGAGCAAAGTAGTGCGTGCGGCGACGACGACAATCGTCTGAGCCAGTCCAAGGCGACGATCACTACAGACTGCTGAGTGAGGGCGACGGGCTTTTAAGTGAGTGCGACGAGCTACTGAGCAAGCGCGACAGCCGACGGGCTGCTGAGCAAGCGTAATGGGTTGAGCATAATGAGGACGACGGATTTCTACGACGAGATTCTTCTCTTTATATGTCTCTCTCTCTCTAATGCTGATCTCTTTTCCTCCGTCCCTCCCTCTCTCTTACTCTCTCTCTCCGCCTCTCCACTCTCCTTTAAGCCCTTTCAATTTATTTGCTTTATTTTTTTTATACTGATAGGGGCGACACTGCAACAGTTGTTTCCTTTATTTTTTTTTATTCCGATAGGGCTTAATCTTAAATTTAAATTTCTATTAGTTATTTTAATTCTAATTAGTGTGATAAAATATTAGTTATTTTAATTTTTGTTAGTTACTTTTTTTTATACTGACAGTTATTTTTTACATCGATAGAGCTTAAACCCAAATTTTCCCTCTAATTTCTTTCATGTTTCCTCTCTGTTATTAAAATTGTTAAGTTATATTAAAGCTTTTCTCTTTGTTAAATTGTTAATCTGCTAATACATATCTCTCTACTAATATAGTTTTATTGCGGTTGGAAAAAAATGAATACTGAAAATAGTCCTTATTCTTATAGCTTGATGTATGTGTATTTAATACTTTAATAAATAAAAGTTTTAAAAAATACCCTTAACCAAGATAAATTTATTCTTTTAAGGAGAAACTAAGAGAAATTTATGGTTAGTTAACTCCAAGAGGTCTATACAAAAAATAAGACTGTAAAAGGTATATTAGCAAAAACCGTATATTTTGAGGGGTATACATATAAATATTAACTTAAGAGGGTATACAAGCAAATAAGGGATTTTTGAAAAGTACGTATGCAAAAAAACTCATAACTCAGACATGTTAAGAACAACTAAATTAGTTAAAAAGAGATATAACATTCTAAATTTCTCACCTTCCTCCATAGAGAAGAAACCCAAGAGCAGCAAACAATGAGACACCTGCTAGTATAAGACTTTTATAATTTTCAGGCATACAAATCTTATTAATTAAAAGAATAAGATACCGAGTGATCAAAGATTTGACCTGCAAAGAATATCTTTGACAAGATTAGAACAGATCGAACAGGCTTCCACCACAAAAGCAACCAAAGAGCCACCTGGAAGATGTTTGAATAAGTTAACTTCTGATGTGTGAGACACAAATATGTAGAAAGATGACAAAATTTCTCGAACTATTACCCACTAAATCAGTAAATATTGAGTTATTTTCCAAGATTAAAGGGGGTCAAAAGTGTCGATATAGCTGGAATCTCTAGTCCAAGTTCAAATTATTTAAGATAACTTGCAGAGATCCAATCAGATATATCATAGGCATTAGGTCATCAAGAAGATGAAAATTTAAGGATCTTAAACACATCGAATCGAATTTAATATTCTCCATGAATTGTGTCTAATGTGCATTTGTGCAATGAACCAACAGATAACAAAACTAAAATGACAAAGTCAAATAAGAAAATGCCATGTCAGGACTCAGACATAAGAAATGAATAACAGGGGGAAGGACCTGCTGGCATAACACAGTCATAATATGATTCAGTTAAAATCTGATTTCTCCTAAAAGGTATGTTTGTGATTAAAACAAATCCAAGCAACCTACGAAAAGCATTTGCAGATCATAACTGCTTGGACTCATAAATCATTTTCTAAAATCTAACCTTCTTTTTGAATAAAGTCTCTCATCAAACTAAGGGCCATCATATTTGTCATTGCCACTTCAAACAATCGTATTCCCCACTTCATCTATATGGCACCTTGCAATGTGTTATTCTTACCATCTCTGCCACTATTGAATATCAACCACTTTCCATAAATTATATAAAGGTGTCTTCTACGTTAGCAAATTCTTCTTGTGGATTACAGTAGTTACTGTCAACTGTCAATATGAGGAGATTGCGGGCTGGCCGTATGTAGCCTGAAGGATAATTTCTGCGGGCAGAAGAGATGAAAATGACTTCAAAGTTTAGGGATTCAATTTGCAGTCTTGTAGTCCATAATAAACCATGTGTAAACTTCAGTTACTCTTGTAGACTAATCTCCCAAGTATTTCTGGTTCTCTTCCATCTAATTAGTTAATTGTCTCAATTTGTGACCACATTGATGAACAGAAAAAATAGAAAAGAAAAAGAAAAAGCTACAGATAATACAGTGTGGTATCAGACAAGTTCTGGTTTAGCAGACCGATTCAACCCCACTACGCATGAACACCCCTCTCAGCCTTGCATCTATCCACAGGAACTTTCAATTTCTCAACATAAAAAATTGACCAATCCCAGCCCATCGACATCTTTCGGCCTCTAGTCTCCTAAAGTAATGTAACAACTAAGCACTTGTTGTAGATGGGAATTGTGTGTCATGATGTATTAAGTTATTTCTTTTTAAAGCACTCAAAACACCATATCAAGAACCATTGTTGCCAATTGTATTTACAACAATTATTAGAGATAATTACACTTAGACTCCCTCAATTGTTGCCCATTTTCATATAGACCTCCCATTTATTTGTGACCTGTTGACCCTCTTAATTATGCAAAACCTCCAAAATGCCTCCTCTATAGTTATATGTTAGATTTGTTTTATTAAAAAACGATATGTTAGTGTCGTACGATCAAAGTTGGGAGTAAAATAATCATTTAATATTTTGCATTAACATTATTAGAGAGGTAAGAGGTTTTTCGTAGTTTAGGAGGTCAATGTATACCAAAAATAAAAGATGAGAGGGTGCATGCAAAAATTGGTAATAGTTTAAAAGGGTCTTAGTGTCATTATCCCTAATTATTAACAATTACATTGAGTTTCAATGGAGTGTTGTGCCTGAGAAATCACGTTTTCCATTTCCAGAAATTTAGGTACTTCCATTAACAGCCAAAATTATAAAAATAGCTTAAAGCTAAATTAGTATTAAGAAACCCCAAGGAATCCTCTGATAAGGGCATGATGACTAGGAACTTGTGCCATAATATGCCAACCACTTATCAATAACTTCTAGGAAAAATGAGTAAAATCATCGGAGGTAGAAACTTTTTATATTGTTTTCATGGCTTCAATATCATAAAAGCAATAGCTTACACACAAATTGGAAACCAAATGGTATGAAGTGTAAATAGAAACACAAGTTAACTAGAAAAAACTGTAGCTATTACTTCCAGCTGTCAATTTGATTAAGATTTACATCAGCTGTTAGTTTGTTGAGCATAATAATCCTATTTTCCAGTATATCAGCCACTAGCCAGTCATAACTCACCAAGAGACGAAGTCATGACATTCATCCGACTATAATAAAGTACTCAACAGAGTAATGGAAATTCTCAACATAAGGGAAAGCAGAGATGCCCTAAAACGTAACGTTAACAGAGGTTCAGTAGTAGTATCTCTTATCTTTACATCATTTTATTTTTTTCTTGGTTATCAATTGCCAAACTTTTTCCTTTTTTTTTCCTAACCGAGTAAGCAACTGAAATGTCACCAAGCCAACCAGCATACAGAATATCAAAACAGTATATCTGTGTTGAAAATATCTAGCCACCTTAATTTTTGCATTAAAAGATCCAGTGGTCCACATGATGGTCCCAAGTCCCAACCTAGGACCTAGTTTCCTGTCTTATATTACAAACAAAATCGAGAGGATCAAGGCAATCGATTATAGACATATCGGTAAAGCAAATCACCTACAATTCTTGATGTCAGCTTACCTGAATCGCATACACCACTCCATTGATTGTATAGAAACTTGGTCTAAGCCCATCAGTGGACACTGCACGTGCCTGCCAAATTCCAATTTACAGAAACAAAATCAGGAACTAAATCCACATTTGTTTGTGATCGCATGGAACAGAGACAGATCAAAATAAGATTCACCAAACCTGATAATAAATTTCAGCCCAGAAGAGAACTAGAAGAGCGTAGGTTGTGAAGAACGCAAGACCAGGCAAATCAAGAAGAACATGTTGGAAGATCTGAAATCACACAATTTTACTTACATATGTTTCTGCACTTGATTCAAATCAAACACAAACATACCTAACGATGTAACCATACCTCAGGATGTATGTGCTGCACATTCCGACGTAGCGCAAATACAATAGAACGAACTACACAATTAACAAAAGAAAAGTGTCATCGCACATAGATAATTCATAAAAAGAAAACAGGGATACATACATCCGTTCACCAGGAAATTCAAGAAGTGGAAGACCTTCTGCGTTGTCCATCCATACTCCGGTACTCTACATTCAATTCTCACCAGTTGGATCTACAGCCAAGACAAACATCTCGTCACCCTAATCATGTACGTTTCTCTATACCAGATCAAGAACACTTCATCATCCTAGTCTCCAAGCAAGAAAAGGATAACCTCTCGGAGATCTAAAGAATCCAATCTCTAAACCCTAACGGCTGCGAATAACTTACCAAAGCGACGGCGCCGACCAAACCATAGAGCCCGGCGAGGGTGTGGAAGATCCGATCCTGCCACATGGCGGAGTTGTTCACCTCGTCCCACCAACTCATGGCGCTCTCGAGCGCCACCGCCGCCACGTGCGGCACCGCCGACGCCATGGATCCGCGAGAGGATCTCGAATCGAATGAATTCGGGAACAAATAGGGGGAATAAAATCAGAGGGAGGGAGAGGAGAGACGGATCGAGGAAGAGAAGGCGAGAAGGCGAGAAGGTTGGAGAAGAAGAGGATTAGGTTAGAGAGAGAGAGAGAGAGAGAGAGAGGGAGAGAGAGAGAGATTGCGGTGAAGAAGGTAAGGGGGGGAAGCAGCCGAGGAGAACCGCTGGATCCGAGTTTAATTAGAAGAAGGATACACGTGGCGGCTTTTGGAAGAACAGCTCATTCTCAGAAGTTTGTCCAGCTAGGCAATACGCTATATGAGATTGTTGTGATTACAAAATTACGTGCTAAACTAGATTTAGTTAAATCGTTTATATAATAATATAATATTAACCTACTTATTTATTGCGTATATGGTAAATATATAGAAAGAATTATGGCCCAATTAAACCCCAGATTTAATTAAAGTGGTTCAACTCAAAATTGAACCACACTTGTGCTTTGGTCCACATTTTTCAAAGGTGATTAAAAATATCAAATACACATGATTAATGTAATAGTGTGTGTTTAACAAATCTCCACATTAAAAAAAAAATTATAGTAAAAAATAATAATAATAATAATTATCAATGTGCAGCTCCGACGAGAGATAGGAATTGCATTGCGTACGAAGGGAAATTATCTTTATCCTATCTTGGATGACAAGTAGCCTAGCAAACAAGCATGCAGAGAAGAAGACGTACATCATTGCTTATGCGCATCATCACAGACACAAGTGCAAACAATTTTAAATATTTTCCACATCGTATCAAAAGGCCCCCATTGATATATTAATTTAATTGAGGGTTGCAAGTACAAAAAGTGGCCCACTAGGATTCCTATAACATGTGCTTTACTATCACAATGCACTGTCTTAACTTTGTGACTGTGAGATTCATAGTTGTACCACATTAAATAATACCACATCAAAATTAAGAAAGAAAGAAGGTTACTACTCTATAATTAACATTTTAGGGTCAGAGAAAGCTCTTCTCAACTACAGTCATATCTCATAAACTTAATACAAGCACGATAAGAGCTTAACAATATAAGCGCCATGATTTGGAGCTAGGGGGATGCCATTGAGGATGTTAACAAACAGCAGCCGAGTTGCTTGCAAGGAGTAAGACATGTCTCTTATAGACCAACGCTACTCTCAGACCAAATTGATAGCGAACTCATGGGGGGAGTGAAGGATAAATACTGGTCCTCCGAGTTCGTTAATTGGAAACCTGAGAAGGAGCCGTCAGTGTATTCTATCTCTCTCAAACATAATGACTTAGGGTAATATATATCTATCTTGTGATAAACCTAATTAGGAGAAGGGAGAGAAAAAACAAATGAAAGGAAACAAACAGCTAGTGTGGGTGAGTGAAGCGGTCTAAGCGGAGGATACTAAACATGAGTGCCCTCATCCCATGGGGCAAAGGAAGGCGGTGGATCATCTGTTCGGTCAACCTAGCCACTAGCGACACGTGCGCCTCCAAAAGCTCCACGGCAGACGTCAACGCTACCATACTTTTTCGTCAGAGAGTTTACCCTAGCCTCCTACTCCTAGAGGCAGCGTTCGGTTACATAATATATAATGAGATAAGAAAAGAGAACTCCTTTTATGGATCGGATCCATATTTCGACCCGGATCCGAGCACAAAGCGGGATCTGTTTACATCTCCAGTACGACTTAGGGCTTCCTCGTCTCTCTCTCGCGCGATCGCCGCCATCGGGGAGAAATCGGCGCGGAGGTAGAAAGAGGAGAGGAGAGAAGAGAAGATGAGTTGATGGATTCGTTCTCGTCGCCTTCGTCATCGGGAGGATCGTCGGCGTCGTCAGGGATGTCGACCGACGTCTTGATGGACCAGATCAAGACCCAGCTCGCCCAGGCTTACGCTCAAGAGTTCCTCGAGGTACATGCACTTCGCCAAACCATTGAATTCGTTTCTAATCTAAGATGAATCCTTCTTTGTTGGCTTATTTCGTGATATTTCGAGTAGTTTGGTTTAAGATTGTAGACCCTTTTCTTTTTACCTCTGTTTGGATGTAGCTTTGCTAAAGATTATTTAGAATCTATTGAATTAGACCTATAAAGCTGACAATTAGGGGAGGTTAAATCATTAGCGAGAGCTATCTATCAGAGAATCATTTATTCTAGTACCTATTACTTCTTCTCGAGTTTCCTAACATCCTTACCTGCGGTTGTTGGCTATCAGGTAAATCACATGAATCCTTGAGTACCATTTTTTCAGTTACGCTCTCAATTCATTTCTTTTTGAATCTGGAGCTGTAGATCTTTTAACATGTTATAGTGTTGGCACTGCCTAACACGAACACATTGTCAGTTATTCACTTTGTCTTATTTGTTGCAAAGTAAGTGACTCATCTACATAGTGTACAACTCTTCATGCATTATAGCTGAGATAGATAAACTACATAATCACTATTCTTTGCAATTACTCTTATTGCAACAAGAAGACACTACTTAATCAGGCGTTAAGGATGCAATTGTGCACACACAATGCCCTCCCTAATCCCTATAATAAATTGTCAATGTTTGTGGACGATCCAAACTTTAGAACTTTACCGTATCTTCCATTGCTCAGTAGACTTTAAGAGTCATGAGCGATTGATTGTAGCAGTTATGAGATCTCTGTACTTGGCATTTTTATAGGGCCTTCATTTGTTGGTATAGTTGTGTGTCTGCAAATAATAATGCATCATATATAGTTCGATGGTTCTCTTAATATGTAGTTGTATACTTCCAAGTGCTCATCTTTACTTGGTATGGTTTTAGACATTCTGAAGCATAGCTAAAGCAATTGGGTTTACTGCAAGGTTTAAAAATTTACGTAATGGTGGATGTAAGTACTACAAGTCTACAAGTTGTACTTTGAACTGCTTGAGTTCTAAATGTACTTATTTTGTGATTCTTATCGAAAAAATTTACCTTATGAATGAGTCCTGGAAGTACTTTTTATTTAATAGTGCATCTTTGTTTGTTTTATTCAAATCTTACGAGTGAAAAGTTGAGTATGCTATGAAAGAGTTTTTTCAACTAATTTACATATTGCCTATGTGATCCTATTTGATCCATTTCATCTCGGACATATTTAATTTAGTTAATGGCTTGTGGATATCGTCATGACTATCAAGTGCGTTCGTATAGTATTCTAATCCTTTTTTTATCAGTGTCCCCTGCTCACTCTATTTGATTTCAATAGACCATAATGATAAGTGTTACTTACCAATGCTTATATAGAGTGTGAGATTGCTCGCAAGAATTTTAGTAGGAACAAATATTAATGGGCTCTATTGTAGCTACATTATTTGCATGCAAATTGACATCAAATCTTCTCTAGTAGGCATGTCTTAAATTATAAATGCCAAGGTATTTGCTAGCACAAGTAGTTTTCGCAGTTCTCTGTTTCTTTTGATAGTTTCCTGGACTCCTAGTTGGCTACTCATCAAGTAGTTGTTTGCTGTGTTGCATTAATGCTACAGACCGTGGGGAACAAGTGCTTCACTAAGTGCATCACGAAGCCAGGGACAAGCTTGAGTGGGAGTGAGAGTAGTTGCATCTCTCGCTGTGTGGATCGGTACATTGAGGCAACCGGTATCATTGGCCGAGCTTTGTTCAGTGGCCCCAGATAGATTCAAGTCTTGCAAAAGTGCAGTGCCTGCAAAGGCTTGAGGTAGCTTTATCAGATATTTATCAGCTTTATTGATGAATCTTCTATTGGTCTAAGCTCAGAGACAAATTGGGGCAGGAATTTCTATCTGTTTACTAAAGAGAGTTCAGTTTCTGTTTGACACGACCTTCGGGTCGCATCGATCAACCCTTGTTGGTGGGAAATTTGTTGTTAAATGATTTATTCATATCAGACGCCTGAAGTGCCCAATGATTCTAGCAAAAATGTAGAGATGTTTATATGGGATCTCGTGGGTAGCATTTTGATGGCTTATTCTCCTACCCTTTGCTTCAGGATTACTATTTTTCTCTATTTTAAGTTAGAAAATAAATATAAAATAATTTCTATTCTAGATTAAGAATATTCTTTTAAATGATTCTATACATCAATCTAATTCTAATTTTACTCTTGATTTGATTGAAGTTATTTAAAAAATTCTCTCTTATGATTCATCAATCTCATTTCATAAATTAAAATTTTTGGCTGCTCAAAATCTATCTCCTTCTGCCCACTTATCTTATTACATATGCATACATAACTCATACCTATAAGTATGGAATGCAAACCTATAAAAGATAAGAACACTTTAATTTAGAAATTTATGTCAATTCAACGATAGTAAGTTAAATTTTACTTTTTATTTGTATTTTATTTCAACTTTACCCGTGATGGGATCCAAGAGATAAGCAAGATAGATAGGTTAATAAGTTTATTGAGCAAATGGAAATGTTTGATCAAGAGTACGTCTTTGTTCTTTGAGCTTTCTTTAACTATCCACTCAAACCCTGTAAATCATACAATCCACAACGACGGAAAGTATAAATGTCAAATGAACACATAATTTAGACAGAATTTTTAGTTGCGCAGCATATTGAGAAAGGCTAGAAATTTGCAACACATTGGAAAAAGAACATGGAATGGTACAAATACTTTTCTCCCACAAACTAAATCTTCCAATGCATTTAGTTTGCATCATTTTAGAACCTATGGATCTCAGTTACTTGCTCCCGATTATGTCCCCGTAGGCACTCTTGACTTTTGCTATCAAAGCTTCCCTACAATCCATTTGCATATGAAGCATAACGAGAAGTCATTTAAACCTTCTTTGATAAGAAGCTGAAAAACAGCTAAGAAGAAATATTGAAGCTCAAAGACGGTTAATGAAAAATTTAATAGCTAAAAAGCAGTTGTTCCATCCTTTAAAGTAACTAAGTATTACGGTATATACAGACAAGGATATACACTCATACACATGCATATTTATATGTATATACACAAATATATGTTTATACTTATTTTTGACTGATATCCATAACTTGTAGTCTGTGTAATTTAAGGATAGATGTAAATATGTGTATATAATTATATATGCATATGTATATGTTTATACTTTTTGTTGCCTGATATCCATAATCTACAAGTGTGTGTAATTTAAGGATAGATGTCATAATCCCAAACATGACATACTGTGGTTTGCAAGGTTCAAATAGCCTTTAGATGATAAATACTAATGTTTTGGAGGCCTGCTTCCTACGCACATTTGTCATACAAAAGTAGTATTTAGTAGCAATAATAGTACATTGTTCTTTTGACAGATTGATGCATAAGCAGCTTGTAGAGCTTCTGAAAGATTACAAAGATTTCAAAAGAACATCACCAAGTATTTATGAGATTATCAAAAGGCCGTAATCTGTTTCAGATGCCTGTTACTAATAAAGAAGTATCCCTAAAAGTGAAGATAGAATGCCTGTATTTGCTTCATACATGTGAATATGATATATTGTCTTTTGCGTTTTTTGACTTGCCCATCGGAGGGCTGCATTTGATTTACAAGAAACCATAGCCATGAAATAGAGTTACATAAAGATTATTCACTTTCCGAATGGAAGTTAGTTATTAAGATTCTACCACCACAAAGTCGGTTAGCTATGAGCTCATGGACATGCAACTCTTTTTCGATGAATGACAGTGATACTATTAGATGGTTGTGATAGTATATGATCCAATTTAAAATTATAGAGTTGGAGTTTACCTGTCGGGCTTGAAGACCAGGTTGTTATATGCAAACCACTGTTTCAACAACAAAAATGAAATCAATGTGCATAAAAGCAAATGAATAAGCAACACAGCTAACCTTCAGAAATCCTGGAGACAAATTAATTATCCAGAATAAATAGATTGACATCATGTGTTCAATTAAAGCAGAGTCAATAACACAATTATAAAACTTTCGCCACATTGTAAAGACTCTAAATCTCAACTAATTTATGCAATAATTACCAACTTGCAAGTTTCGCAATAAGAATGGTTCTCTTATGACATGGCATTCATTTTCTCCAGTTAAACCATGATGCAACATTCACAACTAAAAGGTCATGTCCATTTTGTCAGTGAGCTGCTAGGCTACATTAGAGGCAGAACTCTAGGAATTCTTCATAGACAAAGGAAGAATTCCACGAATCTAAATACTGATTAGATCTACACCTTTGGAATGTTAATATATTGAAGAAAGCACTGATTGTATTGATACTCTGTAAATGTTAATCGACTTTACACAGTTCTATGACTGGTGTATATATAGCCAGAACTAATGGAATCATTTGACAGAAAAATGACGATTCAATAACTGAAATTGAGTTTATAAACTTACCCCTGTATAGCCAATTCCTACAAGCTCAAGAACACCAGGCACTACAGGAAGCCTGTCAATAGCCTGCATAAGTAAGCCACTTTCAGAGTTGTTTGTGAAGAATCTGAAAGTATTTAATCAGAAAAGTAGAGAATGCTAACTTCAACTCCATTTATGTTTGCATGAGTTATATGATTGAAAAGAGCATATATATATATATATATATATATATATATATATATATGTATGTATGTATGTATGTATGTATGTATGTATGTATGTATGTATGTATGTATGTATTTGCATCATAGCCAAGAATGAGGTTAATCTGCTTTTATACCGAGATCATTCCAGTGGCAGTCCAGAGTGCAATAACACCAGCAACTAATAGGGTAGTCACAGCATACTTATCTTCAAGTTTGTCCCACTGTCTACAAAGAAAAATTATAATTGACATGCCACCTAGAGAATGAAGGAAATCTCAGCTAGTGTTTCTTAGTAAGACGATAAATAGCTGACCGCATCTTGTGCTGTTTTCACAATTTCCGGAAGTTCAGTTGATACTTCCACTTGTGTTTCGCCTGTAGCCATGACAATAACATCTCCTCCAGTTCTGCGACCTAAATCAGTATAAATGCAAAGATATCACTTAGATTTTTCTGTTCTAATTAGGTTTTGTATTAAATAGCTATTCCTAATATCTACTTCAGCTATATGGAAATCCATAGCGATCCAGCTAACAGCTAGGAACATAGCAAGCAGTATATGAGCAACACCACACACCTGCTATTCTAATTCTAATAGTCTATTATCAATTGCTATTCTTCATTCAAGACTCCGATAGTTTTCTCCTTAACAATCCAAACACATATGGGTTATAAATTCACTGACATTTTGAAGTGCACCCCAACCCCAAGATCCTTCACATGTTTTGTGAATTTGAAGTATTTCAAGGATAGGCATTTCCTCAAACACGTGGTAGGCACCAAGGGCAACCAAAATTGTAGCCACTAAATCTTCGCATATGCCAATCTTCATTCTTTTACACAACTATATAGTCAGACTTACGGCTGTGGCAGCGGCCCAAAGATGGGACGTGGAACGGCGACGGGAGAGCGACGCAGTGCGGTGACTGGTGGCGGTTGAGTGACTTCCCATCCGCAAGGGCAGGGGAGGTGAGGCCGCAGGTGGTGGCGATGGAGGTGGCCATGTCTCTCTCACACTTCTCGGTAACTCTACTTCCCTTTTTCCGCTCTCTCTCTCTCTCTCTCTCTCTCTCTCTCTCTCTATAATCGTGGATTGGCGTGATGCGCACCACTCGTTCGACGCAAATCCGATTAAGTGGTGGGAATGGGATGAGACGCGCCTTTCGTTATCCCTTTCGACAGTTTACTTTGTACTCGTTGGTCAGACCCGAACCCACCCAATCCTAAACCTATTCTTACTTATCTATTCAATTGATAGATTTACAATTTCACAGACTAGTTTACCGAGAATTAACTCAAATTTACTTCATTTATTGCTTCATCGAGCAATTCAAGTAATTATAAATTTGCAGCAATTGTAGACCCCCACTTAACAATGTAAAAATTGGAGATTTGGAGTTACAACCGATTGTCCAACTAAAAGCGTAAACAAGTCAAAGACTCGACTCAAAATTAATTTTGAGCCTAAAATATGATCCGGCCTCAACTCATCTGTATTCTGAGTCTGAGCCTATTTCAAGCTCGAGTTTGGATTTTAAATGAGCCCATTCAAGCCTTAAATGAGTTAGGCTCAACTTAAGCTGAGCTAAAGTTAAGTCTTAAATGAGTCTGACTCAGTTCAAATTAAACTTAATGCAAGCCGAGCCTATTATGAAGATATATGAGCCATTAGATTAAGACCTAATAGTTATATCTATACATATAAAACAAATTTTGAATTAATCGAGCCAGTTTATACTGAGGCTCAACTAGTAATTTGTTTCGACCCTTAGATTTAGCTAAAGCTTGGCACGTTTATATTCAAAGTTGAACCTAACCCGAGTGTTAGTTGAGCTGAGCTGTTTGACGACTCTAGTCTAATATAATTGTTCAATAATAACCAACAAGCTCTTAAATTACCATTTCTTTTTATATAACAATAATATACATATATATATATTTTGGATCACGAACCCACAAGTTATATAGACAGATAACAACAGACTAATTCTCCTTACTATATAACCCTTTGAAGAAATTAAAAGAGTCAACCCAAATCATACGTATACACAAATGCATGCAGTACTTTATTAATGGATAGACAACGTACTATAACGTAATACCAGCACTAAAAACGACAAATTCTTAGTAGATGATCCAGTAGTACTGATCCATTATTTTGACTAGTAGCTCTTGAAAAGTTCCAAGCAATGCTCCTGATCCAAGCTTCTGCTCCAGAACTTCTTGTAGTACTCGTCATAGGTGTAGCTCCTGTATATGGCCGGGGATCCCTCTCCGGTGAGCTTCTCTGCCGGAGTGATGAGTGCATTATTGCATGGACAAAGAAAGGACGCCACCGACATCCTCTCCGCCTTTGAATTCACTATTGCTCGGTGCCAAATGCTCTTGTATCTCCCATTGCTCAGTGCCTACGTACGTCCACAAAGTGATTCATCATGCCTATTCTCAACTCTTACTAGGCAAAAGCTTCACTTCAACAATATTAATTAAGGAAAGTTTTTAAACTAACTCACTATATATATTTTACTCGTATTTTATTATTGGAGCGTGAAATATAATGATTATCTTACATAAGTTTATACTCGAATTTACATTTAGTTACTAAACTGTGAATAGGCATGTTAACTATAAGATAAATATTGCTTAAAAAATATACTCTATCTGTGATAATATTTTATATATAACTTGTCACGCGACTGACCTTATGTATAATTTAATAAAGTAAAATATGTTTAAGTCATGTGTTTGGTTGTAAAATATATTTAAAAATGACTTAAATTAAGTAAACTTTATGTACAAACTAAATGCCACTTGAGACTAATTTCTAAGATATTTAAAAAAATTTTGAACAACATTTTCTAAAGGGTACTGTAGAGTTAAAGTCAAATTAACAGTAAGGGTGCCATTAAGAAAAATTTTAGACAAAAAAAAGAGTCTGATTACGTACAAATAGGTTAATTAAAATATGGGCGTCCATCAGAAAATCACTAAAATATAAGGTGTTACTCAAAACATTCGCCTACAACTAATACTCATTATATTATAGCACAACAATAGTTAATTAACAGTTACCTGTAGCTGGTCCCCTATGTTGATGATTAATGCATCTGGCTGGGGATCCACAGCTATCCATTCGGCTCCCCTGAGGACTTGCAACCCGGCCACCTGCTGGTCCGGCAAAAGAATGGTTAGGGCATTCGGGTCGGTGTGCGCCGGCAAGCCGTAGGTGAGCTCCGGCTCCGGGCACCGGGGGTAGTAGTTCACAGCCATATGCTGCTCTTGCTCATGACCCAGTGCATTCTCAAGGTAGTCTTCTTCTAACCCTAGGCTTAGAGATATTATCCCAAGAAGTTGGAAGCCAAGTTGACGAACTTCCTTGCAGTAAGTGCTCATGACTTCTCTGGTAGATCGAAAAAACAAAGGGTTAAATATATATTTTACCCTCTTATATTTATACTCAAAATTATTTTAATTTTCTAAACTTTAAAAAGTCTCAAATCAGTTTTTATACTTACGATTAAAATATCAAACCGTCAATTTTTCTATCAAAGTTAATAAAACGCACTCAAATGATCAAAATACATTTTCATATTTATTAGACAAATTAGGTGGGTTTTTGGTCTAATTTTTTTTTACTCTATATTTATCTTGTTCCTAGATGTGATTTATAACTATTAAACTTCACAAAAACTCAGATTTAATAAAATTTATTATATATTTGGCATAATACAGAAAGTAAGAGAAGAAAATATGTGGGCATTTTTTTAAAGAGAAAGAAATACTTATATATGAGTAGAAAGACAATTTTATTTTATAAAAAATTAAAAATGGAGGGAATTCAACACCCCATTCAATTTTTAAAATTTTTTAGGTATACTCCACTAATTTGTAAGTACAAGAACTAATTTAAGATCTGAAGTACAAAGAAGTAAAATAATTTTAAGCATAAGTACAGATAGGTAAAATGTATTTGACTCAAAACGAAATAAGAGTACGTGTATCATGCCCTTACTAATTTTATTTAGAAAAATTTCCTATTCTTTGTGTTTGATTAATTTCATAATGTCAAATGATTAGTTTTAGTCATCGATTACACATTGTTGTTAATTAATTGAGAAGTCTCTAGCTACTAATTGAAGATAATTAATAATGGATGAGGAAACTTCCATCCAACTTCCTAAGTCCAACCTTCATATAAAAGTCAATGGCTTATACTATCACCTCCACCAAAATATCGGTATATTGAATTGCAAAGTCTACTACTACTACCTTGCAAGAGGAAAAGAAAGAACAAAGAGAAAGAAGAAAAAACAAATTGAAATTACTTGAAAGAAGATGGATTGGAAGGCCAGCCGGGCATGTACTCCTCAAGAGGATAGCAATGGAGTCGGAGGTAGTCTCGCCAGTTGTGCACCGTCTCCTTCCTCACGTTAGAGCTCGTCGAGAGCCGCACCTTCTTCGCCGGGTCGTTCGAGTATAGCTTCGCCTTCTCCTCGTGAGGGAGGCGAAAGAACTCGGCGGCCACCTCCATCACCTTCTCCAGTAACTCCCTCGGTATACCATGATTCACAACCTATGCATGCATTCATTTTTATTTTATAGGTAGAAAGAAAGAAAGAAAGAAAGAAAGAGAGACTAGTAGATATAGATAGATGCATATGTAATAGATATGTACGTACTTGGAAGAAGCCATAGGATTGGCAAGCATGAGCAATTTGGGAAACTAATTGTTGCTTGTCGGATGAGATGAGGTCGACGATGGGGATGTCAGCGCCGGAGACCACTTCGGAGAGACGTGGCCTTTGAGATTCCGGCCGGACGTAGAATTCCGGGATACTCTCGTGGCGAGGAGCCGCGGAGAGGAGTTGGACAGCCATCACGCGGAGAAAGAGAGTACTGAGCGTGGAAGGGGCTTTATGTAAAGAGTTATACTATTCCCATACTGTCTGCTAGGAGTGCGGAATTCTAACGATCTATTATTATTTTTATATTTTATTAAAAAAAGTAAAAGAGAGAAATAAAATACGACTATTTTCCGTTTTATATAATTGTTACTTCTGATTAATTTTATTTAATATTATTTAATTTCAACTTGAATTATTTGTGTACATATTTTTTATGCTTTCTATATACACATAGGGATTCTCGAACTAAAAATAATCCATGTAAACTCTTAAATTCAGGAGTCCATGTAGTAAAAAATAAATTTTAAAATTTCAGGAGTAACTTCCGTAGTATGTGAAAAATGACCATTTTTATGGTGCTAAATATAATTAACCTTATTTTTATTACAAAATTTTTTAAAACTATTTATGATATGATGTTCAATTTTCAACAAATGACCGAGAATATTGTATAATGTGGGAGAAGATCAAATGATAAATTGAAGGATTTAATTTTCTTTTGATAATATTTCATTAGAAGAATATAGGGATCAAATAAGAAATAATCAAAGTAAATTACTGTATAGGTAAAACAATTGTAGGTGCAAAATAATTATAATACCCTTAAATATTTATTTTAGACTAAGATAAAATTAAATGGACGACTATTTTTATAGTTAAATGAGAGATATTTTAGGTATTTTATTTTGTATCTAAAAGTAATAAGATATTTTCTAATTTATTAACCGCTGTTAGGATTAATTACAGAAGTGTCAAGATGGTGGGATGTAAATAGTTTTTAAAAAAAGAGAGAGTATATTTAGAAAATGGTGACATAAGCGCGTTGACGTCTTTAGATGCGACGTGAAGTCGTCGACGACTGCTCGTGATTCGCATTGTCGTGTTTTAAAAAGAGCGTTTTTGACCAACTTATAATAAGGAAATGCTAAAATGTTTAACATCTTCATGTTATATATTAGATTCTGATATGATTAGCATTCTATGTGTAATAACTAAAAGAGAAATAAAGATAGACTTAGTTAAAACTATCACCTTTTTCATATGGAAAATAAATATATTAAATTAGTATTTTATTTCCTTAATTTACATATATAATCGTTGAATTTAGACATTTCTATTTAAAAATAAAATATTAATCTTATAAGTATTTTACTAATAGCTACAGTGAAATAAATCCCCTTTTAAAATAGACTAGTTTTAAAACTCTTTTAACGACAGTGCCGACATTGAGCATGCTAGATAATTAGCTTCTAGGTTTATATATATGCTTATAAATACTACATACATTTTTTAATAAGATGACATCATAATTTATTACCTTTTGATAGTTTACATCTTCATCTCATAATCATCCCTATCAACACACAAGATGATATTATATTATAAGTTTTTTTTTTTTTGAGAAGAAAGCTATATTCAACTGTGCCTATCCTACAGGTAAGGACGAGGCATCTGCAAAATAAGGTTACATAACTCGAGGGGGATAGAATCCAAAAGGTCCCAACCTAACCAGACTCGAACTACCCTTACCACGCTTGGCCGCCCAATTTGTGGTATTGTTACCATTGCATCTAACATGCATCGCACGGTAGTTTACAAAAGATCTAAGCAAGACTCTACACTTAGCAACTACTATCCTTAGCTACCAGGGGCAGCTGATGGCATTTCTTAGGATTCGAACTAACTCCAAGGAGTCAGTCTCAACCCTTACCCTATTGTAACCTATCGCAGTCAGCAACCCATGTTTTAAAGCCTTCCCTTCATCTCGCAACGCCGATTCTCCGGAAGTCGGATCCTAGGCCACCAGTAGCAGAGACCTATCTAAATCCTAAATCACTACTCCAGCACTACCTTGGCACTCATCGGGCGTGCAGGCTCCGTCCACATTCAGTTTGACCTAGCCATCCGTAGGGTGGACCATGAGGCCACACCGTGCCTGGTCAGCCTGACCCTCACGTTGGATTGCTCAACATAGTCCTTGGTTAGTTGCACCGCCTAGAGCACGATTGACCCCAGGTGACCTGTCGTTCCCCGGAACACTCTAGTGTTGAAGTGCTTCCACAGAATCTAGAGGGTGGTCGCCATAAGAGCCATGCATGCCACATGCTTCGTTCGATCATCATTCCAGGGTGTAGTTATCCACTCCATCGATAGTTTAGAGGACTAGTCATCACCCCACTCTTGGCTAGAAGCTAGCAACCCCATACCTCTTTCGCGAACCTACAGGTGAAGAAGAGGTGCTCGATGGTTTCTCTATGGAGACCACAGAAGTTGCAATTGTCGTCCGGCCCTACCCAAATGGTATGCAAGTGGGCTCGCATCAGAAGCCTACCCTAGAGGAGCCTCCAGGCGAACAACCTCGCCCTCGGTGCCACTGACAGGCGCCAAAGGGTCCGCCACCCCTCCCAACCCCCTTGGTTGCGTGGGTGGAGGAAGGCATAGATGGCTTTGGCCTTCGGCTCACCGGCTCTATCCGACCACCAGACCTAGTAGTCGACTCGGCCTCCTTGGTTAGCTCAGTGGCACTAATCTCGTAAGCTAGGTTGATTTCTAGCATCCCTCATGAGCCGTTCTGTCTGTTGCCGAGAGCCCTCAATTAGCTCCATGAACATCAGTGCCTCATCCAGAAGCCTTGGGTGTATAGGCCGCGATTGATGGTTCTAGGGCACCACTGAGAGCCACGGTTCTGTGGTGGCCTTCGTCCGTTTGCCATCACCTATCAGCTTACAACACCCCGGTCGGATGTTGGTTGCTATGGTGACCGGAGCTCTCCAAACCCAAGATGCCTTCATCAGGATACAGGGGTCCCACGGGTTGAGACTCCCGTATTTAGCCTTGAGGATTTTCACCCAAGGGCAGTCTGCATGGTTCAGAACCTTGAAAACTAGCTTTCCAAGCAGCGTCGCTCACTCCGTCTTCATCTTCCTAATGGCTAGGCCACCCTCCACTTTAGTGTTGGTCACTGTGTCCTAATTGAGGAGGTGGAGGCTGTGACTAGCACCATTATTCCAAGAAGCACTCGGGCCAGCTTGTCAATTGCCTCCAGCATATTATTTGGCAGCCAGGTATAGCCAATCCAATAAGTTGGGATGGCCATGACCGTGGGTTTAGCAGGGTGAACTTGTTGGTGGTAGAGAGCACCCCACATTTCCACCCGGCGAGTTTCTGACTGACCTGGTCCACCAAAGGCCTATGCTCTCGTACTTTAACTCTACAATCCGAGATAATCACCCCGAGGTCGGTGAAGGGGAAGGTCGCAAATTGGATACCCAGTCGGGCACTGACTTGAGTTTCGACCTCCTTGTCTACCCACCGAGGGAGAAGAAGCGCATATTTCTCTCGGTTAACCTTTTGGTTGGCATTTGCCTCATTGGCTTGTGCTGTGATGAGAAGGTCGTCGGCGTATAGGAGGTGATTAAGCTTCACGTCTTCCACACGGAAACCCGTTAGCTGGCCGTGAGCCTCCCTCTCATTAAGCATGCTAGAGAGATTTTGGGCGACTAGTATGAAGAAGTAGGAGGAGAATGGAGCCCCCTGTCGGAGCCCCGAAATGGGTGCAGCCAGGGAGACGGAGAGCCATTAATAACAAACGCAAACGAAGCGAAGAAGATGCAACTATATTATACGTGTTTATAGAATGTGTGTAAAGTATTTAGAAATATAGCATTACTCCAAGCTGATCATTTGGACTATAGGAATTTAATAGAATCAGGTACCCGGCCAATTCAAACTGAATTCAAGCTAAACTTATGTCATCACTGTAGTCCCATGGTCAAGTCTTATTATTTATGACAAAAGTTATATATAAATTGGTATTTATATTTAATAAATTTTTTGCTGAAACGTTGTATGCACATAGGATTGGCGGGGTTATCAGACATACGTATTTATGTATTAGGAATGGCTAACATTTTTGCTTGACTTATAATTATCCTATAAATTTATGATTATATATATATATATATATATAAAAGACATTGAAACTTAATGTTATTGAACTTGTTAGAGATGGAATTACACTGAGATGCATCATTGATGATTAGAGATAAGGACTAAAGATCCATTATTGGAGAATATCGGCCTTGATCCTCATGATTCTTAACTTCCGTATAAGAATTCATTGTTGGCCGTCCAGCAGAAAGGTTATACCGAGTCGTAACTTGAGTACACAGAGAAAGCATTTCTTTTTTCCTTCCTTTAGGGAATTTAGTCGGAGTTATTATCTAGACTAGTTGATAAATAGATATCTACAAATATTACAAGTGTTGAGGAGAAGAATTGACTAAGATATAAATTATTTCTTTAATGCCATGCGTCTAAATTTTATATACTAACGTGTTGTTTTAATTACTAGTTCTTGTGCATGCATTGATTGATTGATTGGAGGTGCCTTGAGCATAGTTTGAGTCAGAGTCTTGCAAGTATTCATTTGTTACTAATTTTTATCCCTTTAGATAGGGGTTGTAATTTTGGACTCTATATTTCTGAACACTTTAAACGAGTTTAAATTTAATATAATCTAATTAAAAAACTCGATTACTAAAAGAACCTCTCGTTTATATGGGATAATCTTTATAACTCAAATTAATAACTTAAATAACTCATTTATTAAATAAGTTATTAAAAATGACTCATATCATCTATTTAATAACTAAACATTATTT
Organism: Typha angustifolia; assembly: GCF_048772165.1. NCBI lineage: Eukaryota > Viridiplantae > Streptophyta > Magnoliopsida > Poales > Typhaceae > Typha > Typha angustifolia. Next base: position 2,929,684 of record NC_133246.1, on the reverse strand, counting down.
GTATTGATTGAGACACTTTTGGTACATGATGAACCAACTGTCCCCTTCGATACGTGGACGGATTGTGTGGTTGATACAATTAAATGTAACGTGGTTTTCGGTGTAAGACTAGTCTTTTTTATTATTATCATTATTATTAATTTTCTTATTTCTGTCGACATGCATATATATATATATATATATAAAGACTATTATTTCTTGTTGACTTGCATCTAACCAAGTCATAAATTATATTAAAAGTCGATGTCATTGCAGTATAACCAGGTCTTGATTTGACCACAGTCGTTGCCCTTGCGCGTAGATGAGTTATAATCGATGATCAATTGGATGAATGTGACAGACGTGACAAAGAGGTCATATATAATATATCAGGCGGTAATTGTTAATTTGATAATAAACTCTTGCTTAGGCCATCGTTGGGATTATTTTAGAAGGAAGAATTAACCATCACATAATAATCACTTCTTCAACATGATATTTTTATATAGTCAACCAAAACAATTAATTAACGTTCTATTAAATGAGATTTATAGTTGGGAAGCACTGCAGGCAAAGATTTCAAATTTACTTGGTTGAGAATCACAGTCAACGTACTAAACTTGTGACCTAATTTGTCTTCTCACTGCCGTGATAATAGACCTTTAAAACCTAGCTTTGCTGTTCTGTTGTATTATATAGACATTCTATGTTAGATTAAGAGAGAGTTGTCTGCTTCTTTTACATCATTGTTGACATCAGCACATGTAGTTGTTGATCTCATTGTTGGAACTTCTGATATGTTTCTTTCTCCATACCCCAGTTAGGTACAAAATTGTAGGTAGGATTTGACTATATAGTCCTATATAGTTGCCCAAATCAAGATAGTTTTTCTTTCAGTCCCAGAGTTTGTGATCAACATAGTTAATTCTTGAAATTAATTTCCTAAGTTCTTTTCTAAGTGAGGCTCCTAGCTCAAGATGTATATGCTTTGTCATCGTAAATAGTAAATCATATAAACATGAGAAACAGTTAATGTATTTTAACTCCCCATAACATTCACTTATGATTTGAATCTTCTGAGTTTTTAATTATCTGATATGCTCTACCTGCCATTGATGAAGTCTAAACTTCAGAAAGAACCAAGTCAGCTGCAGTAGATACTACACAAAATGGTTCAACTGTTCAAGTACGTAGCATAGATGTTTGCAGACTAGAGCTAGACAAACAAAGAAATAGGGCACAGCACACACAGTAGTTTAGAGTAGAAGTACTTGATGAGCCATTCACAGCATAAGCACATACAATTATTTGACTGCTTGATTTGTTATGGATGGATCAAAGAACCCAGCCAAGCATGAAATTATTCTCTCCTCCGCTGCTTCTAGGAATAGATGCTTCAGGTGGAACAAATTGATGATAGCTACATAGGAAACAAAATTATTGGTAAGCAATTTACCCTTGCATACATGAAAACTATCAATCTTATATAAAACCTAATTTTTTTTTCCTTCTTTTTTTCTTTTATCACGGCAAAACTACGCAGTAAATTCTATTAATGTTAACCATAACTGTCTCAATATGTACTAGTAGAATATATTCAAGAATAGAAAGTTTACCCAATTTGCAGAGTGGGTTCGCAGTCCATGACGCTGGATTGAGAGGTTTGAACACAGAATGTACCTCCACTCATGATGGCATCAGAAGCCCATGATCCTTGAAGGGCTCTAAAACTGCCACCTTCTGTCTCAAGCTGGAATGATGAAGAAGAACAAGATGAATTCAAAAGGTAAAAGATTATATCAAGGTTTGTTGGTTTACCCACTACCTTATTTCTCAGCTGCTTATTTACTTCTCCAAGTTGACGCTCCTGCAATTGCAATGGAAAATATACAAAGTGAGTATATTTTGTTGGAATATTACGCAATTAAGTCAAGAAGATAACAGTCAGTGTAAACATGAAATGTAAACCACCAAATGGGCTTAAATTTGTTGGAATATTAAGTTAGCCCATTTAATTAGTTAATTAAATTAATTGGCTAGTGTTGACTCTTAATTTATGTCTTTAAATTATAGTAATCTTTTGAGTTATCTGGATATTGAAAATTAAAGAGTTATGTAGTATAACTAAGAGTAATGTAAAATAACTAAACGTTAAATAGTATAATTAAGAGTTATGTAAATCACTATATATATGTCATCTTATCTTATGTAATTGTAAGCAAGTAAAGTAAGTTTAAAGTTTTTATCCAGCTCTTTTTTTTATAGTTTTGTATCGCCTCTCTTAACAAAATTTACAGTTTACAAGCAGAATGAAATTGTATATAACCAAATGCATAAAATTACATTCAATCTTATCGAACGACTATAGTAACAAAAGATCCTATCAACCTAAAACTAGTGTAAATTCAAATAAACTAAAAAGAAAACGATAAAAGTCTCACTTTCTTACGAAGTTCCTCCATCTGATCCATCATTATCTGTGTCTGCAAGTTGACAGAAAACAATCATTACAACATGAAATGAAATAAACACTAAATCCAGAAAAAATTTCATGATATTAAGGATAGCTAGCATAGGACCCCCTATGCAGAATTGACCTTTTATTCTTTTAATTGACGGGGTCTGTGTCTGGGTCTAGTCAAGGCCCGTATATTGCAGTGTGTTTTGACCCAAGACCAAGCATTCAAATCTACTTCCTTTTAAGTAGATCCAGAATACTCTTTAGTTGGCTTAGGTTCAATATCTCTAACTGTTTCTTTCAGTGGTTGACGCTTCCTGCTATTCTTTTTCTGTGTTGATATCATTATTAAGGGGTCCTTAACATATACAGCTAAGCTTTAATAGTAACTATTTGGGATTTGTCATATAGATTTTTTTTAATACAACTCTATCATGGACAAGAACCTCGATCGTCACTATGTGATAAGCTTGCTCACAATTTCCTACTGTTTTAGGACCCTCAATCAAGTTTTGCACAACTTATGAGCTCCTATTCTTTTATATATGCACTTCTATTTTTGAGTAAATTCACTCATTCACCTCAAAATCTTAGATATATATATGTTGTTTTCTGGTTGGCAAACATATAGAACTGAGAGCCTCTTGTCTAGTTAACTATAGAATTGATACCATCAAAGAGGCATAATAGCCGTTGAAATTTTTTCCCCTCATGAACCTAGGAAATTGCTCACTATTTCTATTACAGTATTTCTTTACAAAGAGTAGTATGCAACGGCAAACAAGAGACCTTATTTTCTCAGTACTCTAACCATTTTTTCCCTCACCCTTCTTTGGTTTCATTGCAGTGCAAGGAACTCCATGTTTTTTAAAGAAAAGAATTTTATGTGATAGTATCTTGAAAAGAAGAAGAAGAAGAATGATTCATTTGAAAGCAGCTAAACTCAAAAGTAGTCTCCAACTTAATGGTACGGTTTTTAGACTATGGAAAATAACTTAAGAGGAAAAGATGAAGAAATTAAGGATAATGAGAGAAATTAAGCACCTTTCTCTGTCTGGCCTGTGCTAGAGCAGATTCGAGCTGTCGCTCCAGTTGTTGCAACTCTTTGATACTCAATGGTCCAAGATCCTCGCCAAGCAATTGCCTATTATCAATCGTGAACATGGAAGTTAGATAAAGATTTAAAACAATGAGAGCATTTTAATATATATATATATATATATATATATATATATATATAAACTATGGGTAGTTAAAATGTATGCCACTCGTTCTAATTATTATCATTTCAGGTGAAAATGAACCTCTGAGAGCGCTGTAGAGACTCAAACTTCGCCTTCAACCTACACATTTCTTGGTACCAGCTCTACATTGGAAACAAAAAGGATTTTAAAAGAATTAACAAGGAATGCTTGCCATCCTCTTTCTTGAATTCTTACTCTGCAAACCTGAGTCTCACGATCAGCAGCATTAGAATCTTGGGAGTTGTAACAGCAACGTTGGTATCGCTCTAATGTCTTACTAGTACTACAGAAATGGAAGCAGGAATATCTTAGTTTGTTTTCCATTAGCAATTGTTACTCCATAAAAGGCTACAGACTGCATAATGCATAAGATGGTTAGTCGCATTTACCAGAAATGAACAGATTTTGATGGTCAATAATAAATAATTGAACCAAGTTAAACAACATTTGAATAATTGATATTATGTTTCTCTAGTGCATGCATGTGGGCTATATATAATGCTGTGTGTTTCGGTTTTATTCTTGATTTCTGATTTCAAGTGAAAGAGAAGATGAAATTACTAGTGTATATATCATGTAGAAAATAACAAATATCTAACTAACAATTCACTGTCTTCAAGAAAAATCAAAATGAAAACCATAAAAGAACATTAAAATGTTAGTAGGATCTCGTTTCAAGTGAATAATCCAATTAAAAACAATAAGAAATTATAACAAGTTCAGTTTGCTGGTGAATACTAAGGTTGTTCCGTTCTGAAGGTCATATTCAACTGAAACAATGAAAATAGTTTATTCACAAGGTTTTGTTGATAAAGTATTAAAATCAAGATATTGATGGAATTATTTGCTGTTCCCGTATAAATTTTCTTATTTTATAAGAGAAGCACATACTAGTTTTGTTAAATATAAAAATATAACATCTAATAAATATATTACATTAGCCGGTGAGTTAACATGATATTATAACAGAAGTTCTGAATTCGAATCCTGTTAAACCCATATTTCATTAAAACAATAAAGTGAATATAAAATCTAACAAAAATGAATAACTTTCTGGAGAAGAGTAAAAGGAGATACCAAAATTCGAGGAGATAGAAGAGATGTAGAAAGATAAAAGTATTTATTCGATATGTAGACTGAAGTGCCATACCTTCTATCTAATCAGAAACAATTTTAGGCATCCTTGACCAAATATATCATACTCCTCATCAGGTGCAAAACTCTTAACAAGCGACAAGAAAGTTTAGGCAGTACAGGAGAGCAGTTTGATGGTAATTGATTAGGATAATATTCGGAATTTTCTCTCCAAATTATGGGCTAATATTTAATTGACTAGAATTATTCAAGCAAGAATGTTATTGCATTATCATAGATTTTGATAGCCAAAAAGAGGAAATCTGATTTCTAAAATTAAGCTGGTGAAGAAGTTAAAGGTGGGGACCTTCATGCACGTAATTATACTTGAAACATGCATGGACATGAAGATTCTTTAAACTCTAACTTGAAAAATGCATGGACATGAAGACTGTTTAAAGTTTCATTCCATCAAGTGACCTGGTCTACTTCCGAGATCATTATATTATCAATTTATAGATGGTAAAACTTCGACTTATCAAGCAAGGGATATAATACACTACCAGCAGGAAAAAAAAAGTTGCAATTGTTTGTATTTAAACGACTTAATTACTTAGACACATTTTGAGTTGATTGGATACGTATATTATCTATTAGTCATAAGAACAATATTATTGAGACTATAGACCATACAAATCAGTTGCCTAACGAAAAAAATTATTTTAAGATCTGGTTCAGACTAGGTCTTCCCAGCAGTTTGACAAGCAATGCAGATTAAATCTCAAAAATCCTTCTTTGAGTGAATTAGCTCCGATACCGAAAGATTGGCAGCAGGTAGATAGAAGCCAAAAATATGTTCTCATTTTTGGTCTTCTTGATTCTATCTTTTGCTTTAAGCGATCAATCAGTCATAAATGCTCATAATAAGACTGAGATATTGAGATATCATGATGAAAAAGAAAAAGAAATTGTTTATACTTAAAAACATGTAGACATTCCATAATTGGTAAAATATAACTTCAAAGTTAGTTCTTGAAAGGTCTTCCTGCACTCGAAATTAAAATTTATGTAGATAATGCAACTATATAGACAAGTAAAACATACACTTGACTAGTAAAATGAATAAATATCGATCATTTTCCTCTTAGAAAAGACAGAGACAAGTAATTCATGACCTAACCTACAAACAAAACTGTTGCTGACAAATCTAATTTTTAGAATAAAAAACTCAACGTCTTGTCGTGTGCTCTTTCTATCTGAAGAGTATCTATCATCTTGATGATATTCTTCTAATACGCGACATGAACCAAAGAATCAAAAGTTTATACTAGATAAATGCACAATAAGCTAAATACAAAGACAAGTTACACCTGTTAAGTTCTGACTACTGTATTAACAGAAAAAAAAAAGTGCAGTTCTTTCCATAAGCTGAGTTGAAATTGCAATTTTATCCTTCATAGGTTATAAAGTATGCTACAAAATTCAGAAGGTCGAAGAATAATTTGTGTTTTTTTTTTCATTAAAATGCCTCTTTCTTTTTCTTTGTCACATATTCTCATGTGCCGACCTTATATTTTTTACATATCTTTTAAACTACTTGGCATGGATGACATAAAAGGTAGCATATGCTCCACTAAGACTCTTATACTGTGAAATAAATTCTACCATGTGAAACACACCAGATCTAATTAAACTGCTATACTAGATGAGCTTCCACCTAGCTACTGCAGATAGCATATTATGAAAAAAAGTTATGAAAATGTTAGAATATGAAAAATATGAAAACTATCGTTTTCTAAGAACTTAAACTTTTAGAGGAGTTGATGAGTTAACATGATATTAGTACAAAAAATTATTTGTTCAAATCCTGTTAGACCCTTCTGTCATTTAAATGATAAAATTTTCAACTATTTAAATTAACTCCAATTTTTAGGCCAATCAAAATGTCTTAACCTAAAAGAATGAGAGTATTAAAATATAAAATATAAAAATTATTATTTTTCAACAGCTTAATATTTTAGAGCAGTTCTTGAGTTAACACGAAAGACTGAACACAATCAAAGTATAAACTGTTATCAGCAATAGTTAATGAAAGAATTCCATTTCATGCCACCATGAAATATTTAATATGCATGGCAAGTGGAAAGAAGAAAAAAGGCACTGTAGAAATGAAGGTATACAATTTACAATTTCATAAATGTCCTTCATTGATCTTAGATGGGAAGTTAAAGGATAAAGGAGGATTATAGTCACAATGAAGAGAAAACTCGTATGACATCGGATATTTTGTTTAACAGTTACTATTTTAAATGCTCATAAGAGTTTCTCAGAAAGTTCCTTTTTGTGTGCAACTTTAGTGTATGCATGTGAGCTTTCAACATCATATAGTATACCATTGTATAATTATGTTGTACACGAGATTTGGAAATTCCTCCTTTTTGCTACATAAGATGATGATGAACCATTGATATTTATTCTGTTATGTAATTATATATAATCACACAGAAGGAAAGACACATCATCTGTATATGCTAATTATCAAGAAAAGCTCTTCCCACTAGTATCAAAACAAAACATGTCTAATAATTTCTGTCAAATACTCCTATGCATTTGAATATTTCAAATATGCAGTAAGAGAAAAAAAAATGAGAATACAAAGCAGTAGTTTTTATCTAAATGGACATTTAATTTGTTTCAATGTATACTAATTTTTAATATAATTTAGATTTTCTAATTAAATTCCTGTGATAAGAAAAAAAACCATATTTTTGGCATCCCCAACCTATTATTATTGCTTCCTGGATCCTTCAAATATAGTTGACAGAGGATTCTTCCATGCTTTAATAAAACACCATTGTTGTCGAAGAACATGTATGTCTTAAAAGACATATATTACTTATTTGAACATAGTGTAAGCTACAACCTTATTATGTTATTTGACTCTTGGAAAATGAAATATTAATAGCACACAATGCTCCAACAAATTCTAAAAATAAGTTGATTATTATTTCTTTTGGTTGACAAAAGTGAAAACTAAACAGTACTGTTCTATATATACAGTGTCGTTGATATTTAAATCCAAAAACAATCGTATGTTATGAGCCCCTTTTAGCTATCTGAGTACTATCCGTTCGACATAAGTTGGTCACTTCTTAGACTAACTCTTTGTTTAATTTTAAAATCATTATATATGTCATAGTTACATCTCCTACCATACCATTATATATTATTTGGTTTTAATTTTTCTGCTTGTTATATATGCATTCTGTTCTATTATAAAACATAATTCACTCAACATTTAGCTTGTAAACAATGATGTCATATGTTCTTGCATGTTATATAAACTACAAAGTGTGTAAACACGTACTTTATAACAGCAAACATTACTGTTCACAAAATGATATTGTCAAAGTCTGGACTGCACCCACTAACGACAACAATTTCCTTTCAGTAGTATATCAGTAAGTGAAATAAGCTCGACATACAAAAATAAAAATGCATCGAAGACATATAATTGCCAATCCAGTGACAAGAAATTGCTCAGATCAAGATAATGCATGAATTTCATCCCAGGATTGCCCTAAAGCATGCATTAGCAATAAAAATATAAGAATGAAACTTGAACAGTTTTTAGTACTTATTTTCTTTGTTGTCATAGGCGATTTTATCGTGATAGAAAATTTTTCACATTGCCACTCAACTACTTCTGCTTGAGATCAGTTAATCTTACATGAATTAGCAGTTCTGCCAGTTTCCCAATCTGAGTGGCTTTCTCATCAAAAGACAAAAATATATGAATAACCCACATTAGAGAAACTTATTAAGAATAAATGCAGTCTTGGTTTACATAGTATCAACTGTTATTATGAATATATATTTTGAGTGCTTCTTTTAAATATTCATGAATTTTAAAAATACTACCGCAGGGGCTTCTGGGGAACTTGAAGATTACCTCTTACCAAATATAATGAAATATTTTCCCAAGAAAAAGGTACAGAGAAAGACAAATATGTTTATGTATTAAAGTAAATCTCTATATAGTGAAAGACTCTTATAAATGGCATAAATTAAACTTACAAACAACCTACCGTAAGAAAGTTAAAGAAAAAATACCTTGCGCTACTTGATATCGAATAAACAAAATAAAAGCTCAGTGACTGTGAAAATAAACTTCATCTGAATGTATAGGTAATCAACAACAAGGAGCACAAGTCCTCCTTGCTTTACCTTTTAAGTTCTTCCAGATAATATATATATATAATAAAAAATATACCAGAAATAATACACTCTGAAACTTAACTAAGCTCCAAAATCAATTAACACCATGAGTCTATGCATATTTTTGTTTTCGAAATGGTTGCCAGAAAAGGCAACTGATCCTATTTGCTTTGAGATACCAAGAAAAGAAACCTGAAGAGCTACTCCTTTAACCGACGGAGTAAAGGGAGTAGCCACTGCCTGCATCCAATATCCCGCTAAAACTGAAGAGAGTAGATTGATCTATATCCGGGTCCGGTTCAAACCATCTCGAATATAGTAATAGTAAACAAATATAAAACCGAGATCTGACTGGCTACTGTGTGACAAAGACAAATGGTAAGCCACAACTGGCCTGAAACGATTCAAACACCAAATGGACAAAAATAGAAAGAACAGCTCCTCCTTTTTTCTCTCGCAAACCTCACGTTGCTACCACCAAGAAAGACTTAGGGTTTAGAGATTTGGAGGTAAGAAAGATTCCAGATCCAGATGGGAGCACACACGGACGCCTAACCAGTGAGAGAGCGATCAAGAAAAGAGCTAAAGAAACCAAGGAAAGAGTTGGTAGATGATACCATAAGCGAGGCCAGAGAAGAGAGTAGTAGTAAGCAGTAGTAGCAGATCTCTTCCTTTCCTTTTCTTTCAAGAAAAGCTTAGCATATAAACGGCAAAGAGATGGAGGAAAAAGATCTTTAGGTATCAGATCGATCTACGCATATTAATGGTACAAATGGAAACCTAATACAAATTTAGAGGGGGGGGGGGGGGGGGGGGGTTTCTTACCCAGCGCTGCCAAACTCGTAGAGCTTCCCGCGGCTGGAGAAGATGATGAGCGCGATCTCGGCGTCGCAGAGGACGGAGAGCTCGTACGCCTTCTTGAGCAGCCCGTTCCGCCGCTTCGAAAAGGTCACCTGCCGGTTGATCTTGTTCTCAATCCTCTTCAGCTCAACTCTCCCTCTCCCCATCTCTCTCTCTAGATCTAGTTACCTCTCCCTCTGTCTCTCTCTGACTCCTTGGAGGATGGGGAGAATATAATGATGGGAAGAAGGGAAAGGAAGGAAAGAGGAGACGAGAGGAGAGAGAAAAAGATCAGAAGCGTAGTACTGTTCCGCTTTCTCTCTCTAAAGATCTCAGCTTTCTCTCCTTGTTCTCTTCCTCTTTGGCCTTTGCATATATAAGTTATATATATATATATATATATAAATATATCTTTTATAACCCCTTGTGACAAATAACGGAGAATAAGGGGGGTAGAATAAGAGCTGGGTTATTACCCCTACTATATCCTAGGACAGTAAAGAGAGGGGATCACCGCTACGTGTCGGTCGACATGCGTGACTTATCTTGTCTAGAGTTACATCTAACCGTCCATTTTCCGAAGCCAAAACCTTAACTCCCGTCACAGATGTCGTCACCTCGTCTCCTCCTAATTCCTTGGTAAACGATCCAAATCTCTAACTCGCCGCGCTAGGATAAGGTTATCCTAGCCGTAGGATCGCGTACTTGCCCCCTCGTCAAACCTTCTCCCTTTTACTGGTCGCCCAAACCTGTCCTGCTCCCGCCACGTGGCCCCGCGTACCACTATTGGCAGAGGGCATTCACGAGTCCGAACCACCCTCCAAACCCGCCCCCATTTATGTCACCTCAGAGTGGGGGCCCACTGGCTAAACTTTTATACATAATATTAAATAAATAAAAAAGATAAAAAGAAAAGAAGAAGAAGGAATTCCTCTTAGATTTTGCCATGAACTCATTAAAGCATGCAAGCCATAAAGATTTTGCACATTTTGCATTCCATTCCATTTGGACTCAGTTCCTTGTAGCAGAGTGCATGTCATATATTTCTCTCTCTCTCTCTCTCTCTCTCTCTCTCTCTCCTCTCTCTTGCAGATAATACATACATATATATATTTCTAGTTCAGCAAAGTTTCCTCAACCATCTGAGCTCACATTGGAACACCCAACTCTTAGAAAGAATGAACAAATGGAGTAAGGTTAGCATTACATAGAGGTATATAGGAAGAAGGGAATAAAAGGAAGGGCTCCCCCTCTCTCTCTCTCCACAAAGCATGCACTAGTCTCTATTAATGCAATTGTATTGGGTAAAGAGGGAAACATTTCATCATCTCTCCTCCAGGAGTCAGGACCACCCTATAAGTATATAACCCTCTCAAATCTTTTATATATATATATATATATATATATATATATATATATATATATGCAGAAGTAATAAAAATCATAAGAAGAGATGCATGGTGCAATTTGTTTATTTCATGTTAGAGCTTAATTGGGTCATGCATATGGCCTACTGTGCCTATATATATGTGTGTGTGTGTGACAGAACCTTCAAGAGAATATTTGTGAAGGTGGTGGTAGATAGATATCTCTATCAGCTTGCTTTTCATACTGGGATTGAACAGCTAGAGGTGATCAGATTCCCTCAACTGAGAGAGAGAGAGAGAGAGATACATTACCTATGACCTCTTTGCTACAAGCACATGCAATAGCATAGTTTAGTACTGTTCAAATTAGCAACAACTGTTAGAAGTAGGCAGTAAGGTCTTTCCTATACTTTTGAAAGACATCTAGTTGTATTCCAGTGGTAAGGTATGGACAAGGCTGCGAAGCTCATACTCTGAATTCAATTTCTCCTTATAGCAAGCTATGTTAGATACATACGCTCCATGCATAAATATATATATTTGTAGAGAGAGAATGGATCTGACTTCTAAGTCTCGAGCCCCGAGCTTAACTACATAAATGAGATATAAGTCAATTATTATACATTGATATGATAGTTGAATGAATGAAGCATGCACCTGACACTTATACCAAGTGATACAAAGTATCAATAAATCCACATTAAGCTAAGCAAATAAGATTAAGATATTGGCTGGCTCCATGATGGACAGCTAATGCCTTCATGGCCATACTTCTGTAATATCTACATCACAACTGTTCCATTAGAACGGATTCTTCATAGGAAGGTCAATGTCATGCAAAGCTTATGCTTTTCTATGTATGCATAGAGGACATGAACATGCATGCATTACCAATCATGAACCTTGCTAGTGTTCCCCGGTCATTTTTTTTTCTTGTTTTCAGAAAAAAAGAAAAGAAATTGTCTTGCCTTTTTTACTGAGGAAGAGTTATATTGTCTTATAAATTATAATAGGAATCGTGAACTCAACCTTCTAATCTCTTTGTGTCCTACTTGATGGAGAGTTTGGATCGGTTACATATTTATAGGGTTACTAATAAGTATCCTAACCCATCAAAGAAATCCATCCAAACTCCAGTTTGAACTCAGAAAAAGTTTTATATGTGATTATATTAGACCACTTAAAAGAGATTATATGAATCTTAGTTAATTTTGGATGTTATTTATTTCCTAGTAATAATTTTAATTCAAAGTATTAGAAACATAGAATTAATATGAAAACTATCGTTCTCTAACTGTTTAATCGGTGAATTCATATGGTGTTAGAGTATAGGTTATGAGTTTGAATCCAACTTAAACTCATTTGTTGCTTAAAATATAAAATCTTACACCCATTAAAATAAAAACCAATGTTCTTAACTGAAGCTTTTAGACTAGTTTGTTGAATCACAATGAGTATATGTATATATATCATGCTAATTCATGAAACTGTCTTCTTTGATAACTCATAGTTTGTATACTATGACCTATATATGTTAATTTGTATCATTTATGAAGGTGATAATAAATTCCAATCTCTTTTGACCACTTCAATGCGCACAGGGATATACCGAGTCTCCTTCCAAAGAAATAGAAATCTCCATGGGGGACACCAACGAGAAGGCAGTGAGGGTAATAAAATAAGTTTGTGTTCTTTCTGGATTTGGTGTGCAATTCCTAGTACAAAATGTAATGGCATACCCTTTTGAAGCAAGCATCACACCAGTGACTGGATGCTAGTTTGCTTTTGTGGCCAGTGTTCGTCCAACATTGATGATGATGATGAAGCGTCTTCCTCACGAGGACAAACCTGATGAGACATCTCTTTATAGAGCAGGCACTACTCCTCCCACCGTCGTGGGAGGTGTTTGGCGGGATTCCGGTGTGTGGGCCTATCCATGTGGGTCGATTCTAATCATATTCAGAAGAAAATAAAGAGAGCCATAGAATTTGAGAAAGTACAGACAGAGCTATCAGATGCTCATGATTAACGCATTGACACATATTTAATCGACCTGCAAGAAGAATATTACTATGCACTCTTCGTAGAACTATATTAGTAGAGGTCATTAGAAGTTCATGTCTTTTTAATTTTAATCCATAGCAAGTAGATAAATCCTTTAGAAGGTTGGTTTCAATCTAGATGTTAAAAGCCCCAAGTAATTTGCATGGTCTTTGGTAATCCAGACCATTTGATTGTCTAAAATAAAGGTTTCTTTTCCCCAAATCAGGAGCCCAATGACTTACCATACTAGGTTAGACAAAAAAATTAATCTATATATCAACACTCATAAGAACGAAAGAGCATGTAGCACAGTAGACTAAATTAAAGTTACTTGACTTGAACTGCCTATAATATTTATTTCCTGTCAAAAACGAAAGAACTTACGTTATGTATTGTCAAAGTTACACATTAACTGATCAAAGTGTCAGAGGCACCCATCTCATCAGCTGGAGATGGGGAAGTGGGAAAGAGAAAAGTTGTAACGTGGGGAGAAACATTCGACGTATACCCATTGTTTCGAGTTCCAAGAGAACGATCAAATCTTTAGAAGATTCCCAGTAATAAAAAAAATGAGATATATATATATATATATAAAAGCGTTGCTCTACGTTTACTCATTTAATCATAATTTTCTACATACTTTTCTTATTCAAGCATCGTTTGTTTCATTCATACTTTCGTCCAGTATGAAGCAGAATGGGGCTGTCATTGTTTCCACCTGTAAGTAGTAACTTAAACCACCATTTGGGTCAATACAAGATGTAAGTAGTAAATTTTACAATCTGAGTTATTGTCATAAAGCTTTCATGACGGCCTCCAAAAGAAAGAAAATGAAACACTCGTAGCTTCCAAGTATGATATTTCCAGTACTACGACAGCATTTGTTATTCCACTTCGTTTGCCCTTATCTTTGGAAGCAGCAAAAACATTGTTGGAATAACATAATTCAATAAATCATCACATGACTTATTCTGCATAGGCTTATAACTTTTGATATGCTGTTCATCTTATTCTCAATTGTCCTTCTCTGCCATGGGCCTGTGTCTCCCCGGCCACCCTATGTACAACTCTGTCTCTACGTCCATATGTTGCGCATTGTCCTCAGGTCGAACGACTTCCTTAGATGCAGCTAATTGTAGCTGGGACTGTAGCTTGCACTTTAGATGGATTAAAAGAAAAGAATAAATATTAGGCAAGTTGGGTGTCTTCCATAAGTTGCATGTCTTAGATAATATAGAGTAGAAAAATCTTAGTTTATTCAACCGTATACTGAGGAGCTAGATTCATATTTTGATTTAGATTTGCAGATCAGAACGGGGGGGTGTTAGAAGTCGTGCTTCAACCTTTTCACGTAATGTCATATTTTCCTTCAGTAGCATCTTCTCCTGAATTTATTGCACAATATTTAAACCAGAAGATACAAGTCAATACATCAATAGAGTTGTGCTAATCGTATTTTTAAGCTTGGGATTGAAAAACAATCCTACCTTCTCTTTCAGCAGTAGAATCTGCTCGTCCAGCAACTGAGTCTACATTTTGCATAGCATACAAGAATGTCAAGGAAATTTCATTCTGTAGATGGTCTTGAGAATTATGAGTAAATACAGATACGACTTACCTTCCTTCCTCGGATATTTTGCAAGCTCTTCTCAAGTTTCCCCTCCAATTGTTGCAGTTCCTCGGCAGAACATGAATCTAAATTTTGACCTAGGAGCTTCCTGCAGCAATGCTAGTCTTACCAAGTTCAACAATGTAAAACATGTAGTACCTAATGTTATGCGGCTTGGCCCAATAGAAAGAGAAAATGAAGACGAGAAAAATCAAGTGCTTACTGTTTTGATGCTTCAAGGTGTTCAATCTTCTTTGACAGGCTTGCAGATTCTAGGCTCAATTGCTGCAATTCAGCTAATCCAATTTTAGAATTTCCAAATAACTCATTCGGTAAATGCAGTGCACAAAAGGTACTGCTAGTCTATGGTTTGAGTTAGGCAACACTCACAACATATATGATCCTATATTATCAGAACCAAGATATGTTTATGAAATGAATTTTCCGTTCCCAGCTTTCCTTCATATGTTTGCTATATTCCAAAGAGTAAGACATTTAATTGGAAAGTGCCAAATCATTATAATAAGCTTGGAACATGATTCCGTCTTTAGAGTTTAAATAAACAAGTGAACAGATCCTCATGAAGAGAACGGACCGAAAATTATTCAACTTCTTCCCTCTGAGGCTCTGATAAAAGTTGAACTTAGAAATCCATACTTGAATATGAACAACAGCGGACTACATCTGTTTCTATCCTAGTTTATAACTATTAGAATTAATCATCTCCAATGCCAACACATTTCTGACCATACAGGAAATGAACCTGGATATTAATAAAATTATGCTAAAAGACAATAAAGCAGATTATTCTTTGAAACATAAGAAGTACATAGCAAGCATCTAAACCTCTATGTTTTGCTCCCCTCCTCTTTCATCGATTCTGTCTTTTGAATGTGCCTTATAGCGATCAATTGTCTTTTGCATGCTACAAAAAATATGGCAGAAACATTAGACTGTGGTGGTATGAACTGGCTAAACAAGATTCATAGAGTAACAAGTATACAGAAGGATTACAACAAGGAATTGTACTTATTCTGAATTACTTGACATTTTGCTCAAGATTCAAATGTGAGAACGAAGATAACTAGAGGATAAAAGTTCACTCACTTGGAAGTTGGAACTTGTGTCGGTTTTAACTGCTGTTGAAAAGAAAGAAGGTAAATAAGCCTATGTGCTTAACTTGATTACCATCAATATTTGTCCTTTTTATTCTAAAAGAAACTCGAGTACTAAAATTTTAATAGGATTCTCTGGAAATTATATTGTATACATAAGGAAAGTGAGATGGATAGATGAAATGAGCTTATATTTGTCTACATTTTCAGACCACTTGGATTGGAATTCTTTAAAGACTTGGAAACATTTTCCTTAGTCAAATTGGATCAGATACTAATTAAATGATTTTAAGGCAGAAAATAATTGTTGATAGACAACACAAAAAGGTTAATTGTTTTTTATTTTTGAAAAGAAGTTGCCATAAGCACTAAGTGTTCTATTTCAATTTGGCATAACAAACTAATCTTCAAAGGCAACATTCTTATAGAACTTAGAACTAAACCCACGATCACACCTGGTATCCTGGTATAGACGCTTGAAAAACGTCAAAATGAAAATGCCATACTGTTCACATAGCTCACCAATAAACAAGGATGGAAGATTCAGAGAAAGTCCATATATTTCTACCGCAGGGGTGACTTGGACCTAAGCTAGGCCCTGAGAACAAGCCAGCTTTAACCAAATAACTATTTATCATGTCAGTCTTCTCACATGTTCATTAGCTTAAGAGACATGATATGCCTGAGCTTGATCTCGAAAAATTGTTCCTCAAGCAAAAATTAGCCATTTTAACATGATGTGCCTTCTGAGTCAAACTGAGCTTATTCGAAAATGTTTTTTTCCAGGTGCACTCAATATCTATGAGCCGACTCACACTAAGGCATGTGATCTGGGATTCTGGCTGAATCCAAAGTGGTCTTAACCTGAACATTTATTGAAAGAAGCCTGAGCTATACACTGTATGCTCAAATCAGTTGCACTCCTTAGTGCTTGCTAGTTCCTGTGTTTCCAGCCAGCAAAGTTAGAATCTTTATCATTTATAAGATATTCATCTTATAGGCAATTAATTCACTCATCTGATATTGAAGAGATGGCCCCTACATTCAAGACTTGAGCGGGACAGAAGCAAGATTTATCAATAAGATTCTCAATATGACAATTAATGAACATTGGGATTTACAGGATAATAAATCCATAACTAATAATTCAAGTGGATTGTCAACATTTATGTCTAAACAATCTTTTGGAGAATAAGTTCTAACTAGAAAATCTGCCTCAACATGGCGGCAAATCTATCGTCATAATTCATCTTGTGTTTAAAGTACTCTACATATCTCTTCTCAGCTATCTTCTCACTTTATATCCAGAAATCTCTTCCAAATTCTTGTTTAAACAGGAGAGAAAGATGTAAGAAGTATAAATGTTCATCCATTGAACTGTTTAGGAGGGAAGATATCTCAGGACCATAAAACTTCTCCCAAGATAAATTGAATTACTTTTGCTTCACAACCATTACTTATGATTACGCTGGATGGCATTCAATTAACACCTAAAAACAACAGGAGCAAGCATTGATTATCTCCAGCATTCTACTGTGGTAGTATCATAAGTTATGGTTACTCCCATAAGGTGATATCCTAACAGATCATTCAATGAAAAGAATATACAAATTTTTTCATGCTATGATTTTCTAATCTAATTGTGACTTCTATGTGATTAATGATGTTCTTACAAAAGTAGTCATAAAGGATAACATATAACACAGATGTAATTAATGACCAAAAGGAAAGGTCTAAGGCATCATAAATTACGTTGATTGCCAATGCGATTCAATGCCTTAACTATAAGGCTATTGGTATTAAATATTGATAATTCTGGTTCGTGTTATTCCTCCACTCCTTTCAAAACTAGAGGATACAGGTCTAATTGATAATTGATAACATACACTACATCCTGGAATGAATGCATGGAACCATACACTGATGTATCATTCATGCCATCAGGATGTCGATCCAGTCATTGTTCACGAATCCAACTACTCTCAGGTATTCATGCCATCTTAATACTGTTTTAGCTGAAGCAAAAGAAATCTTACATTGGTTTTATGTACACCTAGAGAGTAAGCTTGCAACATATGTAATGACCGGCATCACGTATGTGGGATGAACTATGCTGCCAATTAGACTTCAAAAGTAGATCTATTAATTTCTCACCAAAAAAAAATTAAAAAAATAGAACTATTAGCTTTTCTTGCTCCATCATATTTCTTCTACTTCTCATTTGGCATATGTAGTCATAGTCTTGCATCCATGCATCTTGACCTTTTCAAAGTACTTTTCTGTACTTCTAAGAAATGGAAGTCCCATCTTCAGTTTAAGATACACAATTTTCAGAGAGTAGTGCAGTTAGAGCAGGTTAAAGGTCTCATATCTTTACATTCTGAACATCATTTCTTTTTTGAATTCCTAAAGCATCTCTCCTCGTTACCAGTGAGCAGAAAATCATGTATAAAGAAATGACAGAATTACTAGAGCCTTCTACTTTACTTGGTTATCACTTCTAGTTTTGCTCATCTCATGTCTCATTTCAATAAAAATACATGTTTTTGGTCATGCCAGACTCTTAGTTATTGTTTCAACATATATAACTACTTATGGTTCGAACTTTTGTTTCAGTTAGTTTTGATTTTGACCTCTATAAAAAAAGGAATATTTTAGGCTGAAATTGATTTTAGCCTATTGTGGTCCTAAATAAATATTAAAATCAGAAATCTTGATAGTTTCGACTTTGACCAATGAGTTTCGGCTTAGTTTCATTAAGTTTTGACTGTTATTATTCTGTCTCGGTTGAAACTTCAAACTATTATAAAGCCTTCTTCATCTCACACTCCATCTTCTACTTCTGAGTCCAATAATGTTGAGGTCGCTCTATGTAAATACCATCACCTAGAATGCTAGAACTATAATTGACTTCATCATCTTCTACTTCTTCAGTCCAGTAAGTGTTAAAGGTTGCTCCATGTAAATATCTTTACCTAAAACTCCATAATTGACTTCATCATCTTCTACTTCTTCAGTCCAGTAGTGTTGTGGATACTCCATGATGAAGTAAGAGCGTCATGTTCTAAGGGTCTTGAATCTTGCAACTATAGAGAAACAATTGATAAATAATTTGACACCTAGCTATGTGTGGATCTTCCTGTAACAAGTTCGTTGTAGTGCTTTTGGATAGTTCCATCTTGGATTGAGCTCTACTTTGTAGATCCATTCGACTCCAATAATATGGTACTTTTAAATGATCAACCAGCTGCTATACATTATTCTTTTCTGTCACAATGTCACATGGATTTCCATCAATCATTTAGCTAAATGTTTTGCTTTCCACATCTTCAAAAATTTCAAGTTAATTTTCTGGTACAAAATTTATATGATTTATAACTATTTCTCAAGCTTATTTCCCTCCTTACTCCAGATCACAGAATGTCGATTATTTGCCTGAACTTCAGCTAGCGTAATTATTCAGAGGACAGATTGAATATTCCAATTCTTTAAAATGGTATTTTCTTCACCCTTCTTTTTTCCAATTCACTCTTTCATCAAAAACATCTATCTAGTTATTAATTCTATAGCCAACAACTGTGTAGTATTTAATTTTTATATCAACTTTTTTCTTCACTCTAATATGTGCAAAAGCAAAAGTGCAAAACACATCTAGAAATTCTTAAATGACAAAACAACGGATTCATTCCATTTCAGACTTCTATTGGAGCCACAACTGACTTAGATCACTTGTCTAAAATAAAGACAATTGCATTGCAGACTTTGTTCATGCTTTCTTTTCTCGCAGTATTGATCTTGCCAGCACAATGATGGCTCCATTCTTTTTAATGCTGCTGTTTTAGCGTGGGCTATCTGTTTTGTTACTTACAGTGAAATCCTTTGTCTTCCCAAAATTGTCAAAGTTCTTCAATGTGTATTTGTGGCCTTTGTCAGTTGGCATCTCAACTAATTGTATATATTATCTTGAAATGGACATAATAGGCTAATAGCTATTCAAGATCAATTGGCCAAGAAGTTTTATTCTTAGTTAAGCACAAGTAGAACATCTCTTGTGCACTTCTTCCTTTTATCTAAAGGACTATGATCCAACAACAGCATCAATATCAAGAAATACTTTTTTTTATTCCAAATGGTTTCATTGGAGCCATTGCCAATGAAAATTTATAAGCCCCCCGGGAGATCAGATCTACCACGTACTATAATAATAAAACAATGTGGAAAATAAAGCATAGAGAAGCTCTCAAACACTTCTCAAACACACGGATTTTAACCTAGAAGACACCCTAAAGTCAGTATGAAAAATCACAGATCCCATCAAGGATCGACCAATACTAAACCTATTCTAGCAATTACAAAATGCACTTAAAAATTGTCTGTCAATATCCACTAATATATATATAAAGTTTTGCTTATTCGAACACTGATATACTGTTTTTTGTGATTCTAATGTGGGTAGGGAAGATAAGAGAGAAACGTAAAGAGAAGTAAATAAATAGTCACTTCTAATATTGATAAGGAAGAGCTATGCTCACCAATAACTCTTATAAAGTGGAAAGATATTCAAATTCAAGTTATCCTTATCATCCTCACATAGGTATGTATAGCACTTCTACCATAATTACCTAATTAACTGTAATGCAATATTTAAGACAACTTCTTAGAAGGCACATGACACCAAAAGACACACTTATCCAAGAGTCGTTACACCAATTACTAATAATCAACACTACTTAGTAAAGATACTCATGCAGATATCACTAACATATCACCACATGTATCAGCACGAGGGGTGATATTTAGTTCGGATTCATTTAAATATTTGTTTATTTATGGCATTCAGTGTTGTATTTGCTTATTGCAATTATTTTAGGGTTCTATTTGCTTATTGACATTGTAAGCAAGGTTTGAAAACTTGGGATCGAGATCGGCTTTCCGAAAAAACGATACATATCGACCGGATCGGTCATATTGGTCGCCTGAATTGGATTAGATTTTTTAATTACATAAATTTTAAATATTATTTAAAAATGCATAAAAACTTGTAAAAATTTAGAAAAAAAGTTTACCGAAAATAAGAAAAAAAACTATGGTGCAATAAAAATTGAAAATAAGAAGAGATTAGAATGAGCATGAGTGGAAGAAAGTCAAACAAAAGAAAAAAAATCATGATGCAATGAAGAAAAAGAAGAAAAGAGAAGAAAAATGGAGAGTGGAAGAAATGAAAAAAACTGAGAGAATTAAAAAAAATTATATATCGGAGTTTGTCGTAGTTCGTTGGAGTTCACCAGAGCTAGATCTCTCCATAAGAGAAACAATAGATATATGTAAGGAGAGAAAAAAAGAAAGAAAGAGTGAAAGAAAGAAAAAGAGTAAGAGAAAGTGAAAAGAAAGAGTATAAGAGAGAGAGAGAGAAAGAGAGTTTGGATTGGGCTTGGATCGGGATCGGCAAACCATGATTGTAAGTTAGGGTTTAATGAATAATTTTGAGATTTGCTTTGCCTTCTTTGTGAGATATGGGTGTGAAACCTTAGTTTGGAGATTGAGGTGTGAAATTCTATCCTCAGTACCTATCTCTTTTCCTCTTTCTAGCCATCTTCTTCCGGAACCCTAACGATCCTCATTGTATCATATCATTTTGGTACTAAAAAGAGATAAATAGAACTTAATATCAAAGATTATGTGATGGTCAAACCGAAGAAAATTGATAATTATGTTCTAAATCTACCCAATGATTTTGGCATAAATTCTAAATTTAATATGAGGATTAAGAAAGTCAGTGTTCGTCGTGCTTCCATCCTACCACTCACATGAACAACTTTCGGTTGGAATAATAGGAATAAGACTCTAGCTTACAAAGATTCAAATTTTTTACTTATGAAAATCCACCAACAAATAAACCTCCCTATGAGCCCATTTATGAGAGATCCTATTTTAACCCCATTTCCTAATATTACAACTGCTACAACAAATGAAATTGATAAAGTTCTATATTATGAATCATATCTACTAGAAATGGTGGAACCTGACAATATCAAAGACGTTAGAAGTAATAGCTTGAATTTAATGCTATTTGACTTAACCGAAGTGATTTAGAGTGACATTTGTTTATTTACCGAAGTGACTTTAAGTAACATGGCCTGATAATCTTCGGCAAAATGAGAGTGGCAAAAGAGGCACATTCAACAGAGTCGAGTTCTCACCTATCCATGAAGAATGATGCAAGCATCACCAATATATCAAACAAATGCATATATCAATGTAGGAGGTGCCGACAATTT
Source organism: Typha angustifolia (assembly GCF_048772165.1). NCBI lineage: Eukaryota > Viridiplantae > Streptophyta > Magnoliopsida > Poales > Typhaceae > Typha > Typha angustifolia. The sequence goes on along the minus strand of NC_133246.1, from coordinate 2,907,459 downwards.
ATTCATAAGGTTTAGGGTTGTTTGTACTTATTATATTATTTAGGATTTTATTTGCTTATTGTCGTTATAAGGTCTACATATAAACCAACTTACACTTTTAAGATTAAATGAATGATTTTGAGATTTGCTTCAACTCTTTTGTAAGATTTGGAAGTGAACGCTAGTTTGAGGGTGGAGGTGTAAAACTCATTCTAATAACTATCTTCGACATTAGACACATGTCATTCTAAGAGTCACTACACCAACTACTAATAACACAACTTACGAGAGACCTTTCATTTACCCTAAAGACTCCTAACCTTTTACTCCAATCCTAGTCATCCAAGTTGTAACAACCCAATCCCAAAAAAAAATAAAAAAATAAAAAAATAAAAAAAATCATGGGCACGACGCGACCGGCCACACTGTGGCCGGCCTCGTGCCCATGCCAGCTGCTCATGCAGCTTGGTGGGGCGCCACGCGCGGCCGCGGTGGGCCCCGGCGGGCCCCGGCGCCGCCACTACTCCACCGCCTTCCCTCTCTTTCTTTAAATCTCTCTCTATCTCTCTCTCTCTCTCTCTGGAGGCTCTCTCTCTATCTCTCTCTCTCTCGCCGAGGCCGGTCGTCGTCGTCGCCACCTCCACGAGCGCCGATCCCGAACCCCTTATTTGAGACCCCGTTGTCCTTGCTAGCGAGAAGTGTCACACGGTTGATGGGCGGATGTAAGGGATACGTGGTTTGTATCTTCTGATCAATATCCCGAACCCCTTATTTGAGACCCCGTTGTCCTTGCTAACGAGAAGTGTCACGCGGTTGATGGGCGGATGTAAGGGATACGTGGTTTGTATCTTCTGATCAGTGTGAGTAGTCTTATCCCCTAGATCCTTTTCTCAAATTAGGATTTATGATATATTATGTACATGCATGTTTTGGCCTCCAGCATGATTATATGACTTTATATAGAGATGATTTCAGTCGAGCATATATTTTATCATGCATTTGATTAGACTGATCTGGGATATGAGTACATTGGTGATATATAGAGATGATTGGAGATGATTATGCTATTATGGTTTTATGTCGGGATGATCTCTATCATGAGTATGCATGTGATAGATTAGCATAAGTATGCATATGTTAGATACATGGTTGGAGTTTGCATTACATCATTTTCCTCTCGGCTTCTTTACCACCTAAATTCCTGAGTTGTATGATCTGTTGTCGTACTGGATATATGCATATGATTTATCATGTATAGGAAATCATAAAAGTACATGTGTATATGATGTGATGTGATGGCTGGAACGGTATCTGGTCCGGACTGGTACTGGACATACTCTTAGCGTATGGCAGAGTATGGTGATGGCTGATAGTTGTACTCTTAGCGTATGACAGGGTACAACTATCATTGATATACCCTTAGCGTATGGCAGGGTATGATTACTTTCTTCAGAGATACCCTTAGCGTATGACAGGGTATGATTTATCTACAGAGATACTCTTAGCGTATGACAGGGTATGCTCTGAGCTTGTGATATGATGTGTATCGAGTTTGGGGCCGGGTACCGTAGTCCAGCATGGTGGATGATATTCAGAGTTGAGACGGATGATTGTGATAGTAAGAGATATGTGAATTATATCTGGCTCTGACATATATGATTATCTAGTAGTTGGCATGCATCATGCATCATCATTGTTGTGACTAGTATCATTGGATCATAATTGTTATACATGATATGGTGTTATATTCGGTGATGTTATATGGTAATTTCATCATGTTATATAATTTCGGTTGAGGATATAATATGGTCATTCATGAGAACTGATTTCATTCATATATATGTCATTGAGGATACATATATATATATGTTCATACATGACATCATACTGCTTTCTGATTCATATTATCCAGTACATGATTTACTCTCTGTTTGGCTTCACTGATTCGGGGTAAGGTTTATTCACTGAGCCTTTTGCTCATGACTCTCTTTATTTTTTTCTAACCCCCTCAGATATGTGGTACGTGATAGCGACTTGAGAAGATATTTTAGAGCGATGATGAGATGAGCTATAGATGCGAGATGGTATAGATGATAGTTTATATAGAAATCGAGTTGTACCAATATTTGATATTTGTACTCTTTTGTATTAGACAATGATTTGTATAATACAGGTCGAATCATAGAGTAACCTTGTATTAGTTATTTTAGTTGTATCTTGATGGTTTGTTGTGGCCTGTGTGGGTCCTGCCAGATTATGTGGCGGTCTAGTGTATATTATTGTGGACTTTGATATTCATATACTAACAGGTTTATTTGGTTAAGAGTATGATTTATTTGGTGATGGATTATGTGATCATGGATATGTTAGCAGGTGTTATTTGATGATGTCATGATTGTATGTGCACAGGAGTGTATCTGTGCCTGACGGGCCCCGCCCGACCTGTCGCGTGCGCCGCACGTGTCGTGTGGGCGCGTGTGCGTGCACGTGCCCGTGCCGGGCGAGGGCGTTACACAAGTGACATGGCTGCTGACATAGCAAGCATGATGTGTTAAGGTACACTAAGTCATTCTTTCCCAATGAGACAGAAGTTGTCCACGATTTTGCTTGCAACTCTTCATGATATGACGATAAATCTTGAAGATTGAAAGTAAGATGAGTGCTGATAATTGGAAATAGTTCAATATTGTAAATATTGTCATCTAGGGTGAAAATATTGTCAAATTAAAGTCAACCCGACCTGACACAAGCAAGATACAAATGAGAAAACTCTGGCAGACTCAAATATAGATAAGGGTCAAGTAGATTTATTTTGGGTACAGAAATGGATAGTGGATATTTGTTTACACAAAATAGCAAATAAAAAACCCTAAGTAAACCCGACTTGTTAACCCATACATAAACCTCATGGTGACTCCTTCACTCTCAATTCCTTATCTCATAGCCGCAATGAAACCGTACCCTTTTGCCTTCACTCTAACCTCACTCTCTCTCCTTTACTCTGTCAGACAATCTAGCCTTTTTAGTCTTCACTCGTTGGATGTCGCCTCTGACCTCTTTCTCTTCACCGACTCTTGACCCCTATTATTCTATTCAGAAACAGAAGTCAAGCAATCTTTTAGAGATTTCATTGAGGAAAATTTTCATAAATCTTATTAACTCTTCCCTTGTAGATATCAAAGCTTATTTCTCCTCCGGAGAAGGCCTTCATCTCCTACTTCCTCATCTTAATCTTTTTCTACATCCTTACCTCATCCGAGATACCATTGTCGAAGTTGATCATCGGGGAGTCAACGATTGCTTTTACCCCTATTGTAGAAGTACTTCTCACTGCAATTCAAACTTTGGTCCAAGCCATTGGAGAACAGACATTACAATCCTACTGTATAGCAAAGGATAGGCCTTTTAACTTAGATAGAGGCACAATGTTCGAGAAATTTTTGAAGGCTTCTCCACCTTCAAGAGGACAAACTGATCCAATTGAGGTTGAAGTATGGTTACTTCGGATTGAAAAGATCTTGAAAGTTTTGAACTGCTTCAATGAAGAGAAGCTTGCATTGATGACGCACATGTTTGAAGATCATATAGAAAATTAGCGGCTGATGATCGAGCGCTAGTACTTATGTAGGGAGAAAGAGCTGACATGGAATAATTTCCAAAAAGAATTCTTCGAGAAGTTCTTTTTGCATGCCGTAAAGAAACAGAAGCATGACAAATTTTTTGAGTTGAAATAACATGGCATGTCGGTAGTAGATTTTTAAGCCAAATTTACTAAGCTACTCTTTGTTCAGTTTATAGCAGCTAGTGAAGAAAAGAAATTCAGCTTCTTTGAGGGAAAACTATCACTATCCATAAATGACAAGATCACACTTTTTCAGTGCAAGATGCTCTTCCTGAGATGTTATTTAAAGCACTCCTTGTCGAGAGAAACATAGAGAAACTTTGCCAGGAGCATGAGCAACAACATCAACACAAGAAAATGATATACTACCAAGGCTAGGGTAACCAAAACGATAAATCTTTTAAGTCTAAGAGTAGTCTGAATGCTTCTAAGGACAGTTATATTCAGAATCAGCATGAGACATGTGCAAGGTGTGGATAGCCTCATTCACCAAAAGTGGGGTGCATTGGACGCCCTTGAAATTGTTATAACTGTGAAAAATCTAGACATATTTCGAGAGATTGTCGTGCACCTCATGGAGGATGGCACTTAGCATCTTATTAGCCCGATACACAACACCAGCGCATGACGAAGCACAAGGGTCAAGGCCCGAGAGCAAGGGGAGGGTCTACATCTTGACCCAAGAGGAGGCTTCAAAGTCACCTTCTATGGTGCAAGGTACTATTTTCATATTATCAATACATGCTTAAAACCTTTAGACTTCGGTACTATGCATTCTAGTTACAACCACTTCTCACTTATGCTTTTGTATCTGGACTTAGTGGTATATATATTCAAAGTAAAGACTTAGGTGGTATAATAAACACAATTTTCTTGGACTGCAAATTTTATAGTTTTAACCTGTCTTCTACACGTAATTTTAATTTTGAAGACAATTTCTTTTTGTTAAGAATAGTTATAATATTTAAGAAAAAAAAAAGTAATAGGCTGCATGTGCTAGGCATGTGCCGTTTCACTTCCTTCTTCTTTCCAGAGATGAAAGGAACGCAATCTTCCGGACAATTCCTTTGGGGAAAAAATCTCATAAACCCTATTAATTCTTTCCCTATAAAAATTAAAGCTTACTTCTCCTCCGGAGGTCTTCATGTCTTATCTCCTCATGTTAATCTTTTTCAACATCCTTACCTCATCAAAGTTACCACTATCAGAGTCGATCATCGGGGAATCGCCAAAGTAAATGAATAATGCCAAACAAATCGCAAGTGAGTTCTCTTTCACCCATGGTTCGCCGAATCGGCCAATCCGGATCTGGATCCGTCAAATCCGATCCCAAGGGGTGAAAGTTCCACCCCTCGGAATTAATTTCATCTTCTTTACACTTATAACATGCTAATATCAATTCTACTAATTAGGCTGATACATTTAGTTAGAATCTTTTCTTATTGCGTTAAGTGTTTATTTTTATTAAAATAAAATTCCTGTAGGTCGCGTTCAATCGCAGGTGGGGTCGCATTCGAACGCCCTTATGAACGCTTGCATCAGGTTCGCAAATACAGAGAACGCATATTGTGCGTTCGAACGCGGTCGAGCGAGTTTAAACGCCCACGTTCGAAAGCCTGTAATGCATTCGCACATCCAAAGATGGGGCTTTTTGAGTGCGTTTGAACATGATTGGGCGCATTCGAACTCGATCAACGAGAATCCTCTAGAATTAGAGTTTCATATTGTTTTAGGACTTGTTGACTAGCCTCTATAAATATGTGGAAGGCAGCCAACTTTATTATGCTATAGGATTATTGATTTCTTGCCTCCTATCTTTTTTCTAGACTTCTCCCTACTTCCTCTTCACCATCCTTCCACATCTACCGTTGGCAAGGTTTCTCATCGCTTCTAATCTCGACCACTTTGTTCCCTTTGTCTACTTCCTTTAATCACTTCCACAATCCACCCTCATCTCCATACCCATCCATAACCCTAACATCCACTCCACCCGTCACCACCACCATCACCCAAGTTATTCCGTATTTTCGTCCCTGCTACAGTTCGAATCTGCGAAGGGCATAAATACAAAAGTTATAGATCAGGAAGTTACGAATCCAACCCAATTGGTTTCGTAATTTTCTGACTACCGAAGAATATCTGACGAATATTTTTCCATGATTTTGCGGACTGATTACTATAATAAATTCAGATCTTAAAGAATTGTCCCGTAGCCTATCTTTGGTTTCAGATCCCATCATAGGTTTCGTCGGAGTGATTTGTTGACCAATGATTTCCGATCAACCTCACATGTCAGAATCAGAAAAAAAAATTGGGGTTGAGAGAGGGTGCACATGCTCTGCATGTGCAGCCCCTCCCCTCTCCCTCTCCAACACGCGACAAGGCGCAGGGCGAAATCACGCCTAATCCAGATCGGATTAGATCAGGATTTTTTCTTAATCTATAAATTAAAAACCCTAATCCCCTCTCTCTCTGCTTAACCATCTCAGCCCCCTTCTCTCTCTTTTTCTTCCCCTCCTTCGTTTTCTTATTTGTCTCATCGTCGGAGTCGTCGCTGTGGAATCGGATCGCCGAAGCACCGCCGGAGCAATCAAAGACCACCATACGACTCGTTGGTAAGCCCTCTCCCACCCATAAATTTTAATAAAAGTTTAATAGGGTAAATCGAAAATACCTAATTTGGGATTTCAGCTTCACCGACGAATCAGGCCGGTCGGCGGCTTCGGGTCGCAGCCGCTCCGTCTGGAAGCGTCTTGCTGTTAGCGTTCACCGTTGGAGCCCTCGTGGCTCCAGTCGCCGTCGGTCATGGGATCGACCGCCGTTTGTAGGTTCTCCTCCACCTCGCGAGGACGGCAACACCGGCGTCTTCCTTTCTCTTTTCCTTTCTTTCTTTTCCTCCATCTCTCTTTGGCTTGGAGAAGACAGACTCGGGCAACCCGAGTCTGGCCTTCTCCTATTAGGTTGTTGGATTCGGGTCGGGTTGGATCCAAATCCAAGGAACCCGACCAGAACCAATTTAAATTGGATGGGCTGCAGGCTAACCCACAACCCGATTAGCTTCATTTTTTGGAATGGGCCGGGCCAGCAGTAGCCCAGCCCAATCCAATGGGTAAATTAAACCCATTTTATTTCTTTTTAGATTTTAAATTTTAATAATATTGATATTATTCAAATTAAAAATTTTTATTATTATTTATTATTTAAGGTGATGATTTTTAGTACGTGAGCTAGAGATTTGAGATTTCGGTTGTCTTGCCTAAACTCAGGTGAGTGGGTTCACTCACATATTTATTTTATTATATTTCGTACCATTGTCAGACTATATAAATTTTCTGTGTGTAAATTATTTATTTCACTTATGTACAAAAATTTAATTGTTACAATTTCTGTGTGCAAATTTATTTATTTCATCTGTACATGTGAAAATTTAATAGTTATATTTTCTGGGTGCATTTAATCATTATACTCAGTGCATCACCATACTTCGTGCAAATATTGAAAATTGTGAAAAAAAAAGACTAGTATTGGTACGACTTAGAGAACAGTCCCGGTATAAACCGCTTGCGATTTTTTGTGGTGACTCAAGTCTATCTGGAAGTACAGGAGAAAGTCCTAAATCAGATCACTACGGCGACTTTTTTAGGTGACTCTGACGGAGTTAGGGAACAGTTCTAGGATGAATAAAAAATTTTCTAGGTGACTCTAACTTCTCTCAACGATTAGAAAAAGACTCTAACTTCTCTCAACAGTTAGAGAAAAAGACAGAATGTGTTGATCACAGGGTAATACCATCTGATGACCCTAATCGGATCAGCTATGAAGAAAAGTCCCGAACGTCATCTCGAGGTGACTTCTAGTTGATGTGGATCCACAGGGTTTAGACTCATTGAGACATGACATTATAAATATTGAAAAGATGTTAATATGTTGAAACCATGCAAGGTTACAAGTTGTGACCCTCTCTATTATTATCATTGTTATTATTTAAAGAGCATGCTTATTGCAAATTGTTATGGATATTGTTGTTTTTAGTTTAATCTTTTTCAGCATTAATATAATATAGAATTTATTTGGTTTCGAGTGGATTTCACTCACTAAGCTATAGTTGTTGGCTCATGGATTCTATTTTTGTATTTATTTATCTATCTTAGGTAATAGTCAGCGGAGCGACTGAGCAAAATGTACCCGGACTCCACCTCCACTTAGGATTCACCTATTTACTTTTCCGCTCTTTTAGATTTTATGTTTTAGATCAGAAATTTTATTTATTTAGTTTAATGACTCAAAAACATTAACATTGTTTTATGTTTATTGCAATTAGTTTTAAATTTAATAAAGCATATTTTTATTTTATTTATTTATTTTGCCATCGTACACGTAGAAAGTATTAATAAGGCTTCGTGTATCCCAAGCATATTGAGATGCATGGCCAGTCATGATTCCTATTTCGGGTCGTGATATCACATCTGCGTAAGAAGCCTTGCATCGTTGTCCTTGTCGCATTGGTATCATTCACTAGCTTCTTAAACCTTCTCTTTACCTTCCACCATGTGTGATCCCTCCAATGGCTCTTGGTTCTCGATCGCAACGTCATCCTCACTGCGCCACTACCAACCAATCCAATCCATCTAGTTGCCCTCTTGTTTTTGGACTAGTCCTAAGTTGCCAATGACAATGAACATCGACGATAACCTCTTTCTTTAATCTTTGCTTCTATTCTTTTTTCTTTTTCCTATCTAGGTCAATCTCCTTGGATTGTTATTGGGCCTTCTTTGGGCCAATTAGTTAAGGTGGATTGTGGCTTAAGTTGGATATTTTCAATTTGTTCTAATTCATTTCATCATAGTTATGATATATTAAAAATTGAATAAAGTAATATTGAATTTACTCTCATATTTATCTTCTCGTAGTTCAATAATATAATGTTATTACATTATCTTCGTGCAAATAATCAAATTGTTGACCATGAGTAGCTAGCATGAGTTATAAAAAGATAGGACTTTGATAATAGACCCAAGCTAGATATTATTTATACATCTCTGTAGTGACTCAAGTCTATCTTGAAATTTAGAGGAAAGACTTATTTTTTATTAGCATATGATCTATTTAAATGACTCTAGCGCTGTTAGCAAACAGTTTCAGGCTAGCCAAGAAATCTCCCTAAGGTGACTCCTTCATTTTATCTCTATGATCAATAGAAAAGACAAATTACATTTTATCACATAGTGACACATTCTGGTGACCTTAACCGAATCAACTATAAATAAAATAAAATATGATATTAGTTGTTAATTGCATCTTTGTGGCATATATTTATTATTTATATTGTGAGCTTACTAGTGTTTGTTATTAATTATTAGCTTGGTTAATATTCTATTGGATAAAATATAATTTTCTAACTTTTGGATGGATTCACTCACAGATTTAAAGTTGTTAGCTCAATAAATCATTTAATATTTCATATATTAGTCAACGTGCAAATGAATGCAAGCACCGAGATTCTACCTCCACTTATGATTTTGACCATTACACCATCATATATAGTGATGAATTTTAGTTTCCAATAGACTAGCTAAATGTTTCTTGATGATACTTAGAAGACAATGATTATAATTTAAATAATTTATATCTTTGAAAGTTTTTAAATTTGAGTTATTAAATAAATTTTGAGCTTCATTATATTATAGAGTTAGATGGTTATTGTTAAGGCTTCATGTATCTTAAACCTATTAAGGATGCATGGTCGGTCATAATTTGGAACACAAGTCATGATAGTTGTCGCCTCTGCCAACTCTCCCCCTTCACCCACCGGTTGTCATTTCCATTCACTCTCTCCCTTAACCTGCTAGTCGCCACCTCTAACCTCTTAAATATTCACCTTTTATACAACTGTTTATTTTAGATGTCTTTCAAATGCTAAGAGATGAACAAATTTAAACATAAACCTCATATGATTCAATTCCATCACCCTAAGAAGACTTTGCAAGCTTCTCGATCACTCGTACGATATCTTGATTTCAACTCAAATCTATAATTCTATAACCTGCCAAAAGGGTTATTCGATTACCTCCAACGTCTACTTCATCCTCGTTAGAGAATTAGGGGATGTCAGTGAGTTCAAGATTATATATGATGTGCTTTATAAATCCAAAGAGGAAGGTATCATTTTGAAAGAGCTTTTGTTTGTTTCTCATTAGTTGTTACTAGAAAGTTGACATCCCAAGTGCCGTAGCGTAGATGTTTGTTGAAATATCTGAGTTGTAGTGATGGGTTTTGAGAAGATCCTATGTGGAACTCTCTTTGGCTATTTTTAAAATTGTTATTATATCCCATTTACTATATTGCAATACATTTTCTGATATCTTAATTTTAAAGATGGCTTTTAGAATCTGAGTTTATGCTCTACCGGCATTACATCCTTGTAAGCAATCGTCCATTCAATCCTCTTTGTCAACAAGGACATAAGTCATCAATATCTTTAGCCTTAATCTAAAAGCTGATTGCATCATAGTAACACACATATTTCAGTAGAAGTGGCATATTGTGGATTACCGACATTCAAATCTCTAGATTAGTATGACCTTACCTTTAGTTAGAATATAGTTTTAAATTTTGCTAGTCGGCCAGTATGCATATTCGAGCCAAAAAAATATGGATTTGAATATAGGTTGAACGTTATCTGATCCATATTGAGTCCATTTTTACCCCTATTTTTATCTTTCTAACACAACAGGAACAATTTTTTTTCTCCTTGGGTTTGTTGTGAGCACTAGAAGGAAATCTCTCTTTCTTCAACAAAACCCATACAAGAACATCTTCACTTAAATGTTAATTTGGCGAAAAAAAAAATTGTTTGCCTACTAATACTTCTTGTTAATTTCTTTAAGCTTCTTTCTTACTTCTTTATGAACTTTTGACATGGTTGTTGCAAAATCTTCAACCTTCTTATTAGACAATGAGGAATTTGGAATAGGTCAAGATCAAGATAGTGATGTGGAGTTTGCCCGTATACCACCACAAAAGGACTCTTCCAGTAAAATGATTTACCACAAAATTATAGGAAAACTCAACTTGACAAAGTGTTTTGTCCCATTGCTTAGAAAGCTTTGCAATTAATACTCTAAGCGAATTTTCCAAGGTTCGATTCACAATCTTGATTTACCCGTCTGTTTGAGGGTGGTAAGCACTATATAAAGCTAGTTAGTGTTGGTCCTCTTCCATAGAATTCATCAAAAGTGACTAAGGAATTTAGTGTCCCCTATCGGAAACAATAGATTTTAGAACACCATGATGCCTAATGATCTCACAGATTAGCAATATAAGAAGCAACCATAGTCTTCTTTGCCAACAATGAAGTGTGTCATTTGGAGAAGCAATCAATAATAACAAAAAATTGAGTCATTACCTCTTTAAGTTCTAGATAGTCCAACCACAAAATCCATGCTAACATTGTCCCACGGTCTTTGAGGTAGAGGGAGTAGAGTTATAATAGTTAGTACTTTGAGTTTGACCTTTGCAAGTTTATTCAATACCTCTTCAAATTTTGGCAAATTCTACTCCTCTTCACATAGCTAGTCATATTTCAATATGTTGTATGATAATATTTTTCCTTTCCTAGCAAAATAGTTTTTATCTCTATCAAAATGTCAACCCAAAATGGATGCATGTTCGAGGCATGTGCACTACAATATTTCTACCTTCTCCCTTTATGAGAAGTTATGAGGGTGAATTCTCTAGTGAATCTGTCAAGGAATGATCGTGCTTATCTCTTGAACCTCCTCTGAAAAAACTAGCCTTCTTTCTTTCTCAAGAGCCACAACTATCCTCTTCCTCAAATTCTTCTTCTTTTTCTTTGTTAGAGTGTGAGCTATCAGAGTCGAACGCTTGAGCACCTCAGATTCGTCCACCTTCTTCAATCAGTTTCAAATTTAAAAAGTAGATAATCATAGAGCTGGTGACTTCGCGATAGTAATATACTAATATGCCTGCCAATGACTTTGCACCGATGCCATACCAATCCAATGAGCTTTGCATTGATGGCCTCGTGCCATTGGTGCCTTTCATGGGTTCTTGAAACCCTTAGTAGAGAGTGGGCTCTTGTCGAGCTCTTCCAACTATAACAATGATTGTTGGCATCATCTTCGGCTATTGTCAATCCCTAAGAAGCCATCTCCTCAACATGTGGGAGCTTTTGCTGCCTTGTGTGTGTGCCTTTGCAGCTAGGATCATCAAAGTGGTGATCTCCACGACCGTCGGCCTTGGAGCTTTGGGGCAATTCCCGACAGTTAATCCATACCGTTTATCAACACCAATAGGTGCGCAAGAAGCTAAAACATGAAAAGAACGCACCAGAAAAGCATGTTCATACGTTGATCCAGTTTGAGGATTTGGATTGATTCAGATTCCTTGTGGTATCGACTACTCCAACCGACAAATCTTTGTCTCTCTTTCTTCTTCCCTTGACCACTTCAATTGACAAATCTCTCTTTCTTCTTCTCTTAACTCCCTCTATCTTTCGATGTCTTCCACCACCGTTTTCTAACCGTCAAAGAAAGAAGGTGATGGTGGTCAATGTGGCCTCTATCAAGCACAGAGAGTGGTGCTCGATCCCATTCGTAGGTGAGAAATTTGTTTAGGTCAGGCTATGACCCAACCTTTCTTAGGTGTTGGGCTGCAGGTAAGGTTGGTGGGTGAGCTATAGGCTAGCCCACAGCCTAGCCTAAGTATTTGGGTTTCAATCCAGCCAATAAGAGATTAAAATTAAGCATGATTAGGGAAATTTTAATTCTTATTAAATTAAAGTATAAAATACTTATTGTTAAAGGGGCAATTTTTCATCGCACCCAAATAATTGAATTCAGTTGATCTATCCTATGAAGACCTCAAGTTAGTGGATTCACTCACATATTTATCTTCTCATATTTTGTAATATAATTTCATTTTATTATCTTCGTGCAGTATTATACTTCGCGTACTATGATTATCTTCATGCTATATGGCATATTATAGCTCATGAAATGTTAAGCTTGGCGCATTGTTATACTTCATGCAAAAAGCAAATATGTTGATCATAAGTAGCTAGCGGTACATTAGTTATGAGTGGATAGAACTTTATGAACAAGCTCATGCATCTCTCTATGGTGACTCAATTCTACCTTAAATTTCAGGAATAAATTTATTATTAATCAGCCTATAATCCAATTAAGTGACTCTGAAAGGTTAATGCAATCCTAGAGTACATCAAAAAAATTCACAAGGTTATTCAAATCTCTTAAATGTTGGTGGAAAAAACTGCCTATTTATCACATAGTAACACTTTTTACTGACTCTAACCAAATTAACTATGAGCAAAACTTGAGCACTATCTCGAAATGATTTCTAGTTCATGTGGATCCATGAACAGACCTAAAATAAGACATTTGATATTACTGAGATTGAGAGGTTCCACATAATAAAATTGAGCATGCTATCAGCTTATTAATTGCATTGTTGTTACTTGTGCTTATTAATAACATTGTGGGCATGTTGATTATTATTATTAATTGTTGAGTTTTAGTTTTTATATTATATCATGTAAATCTTAGTTTTATTGCCTGTTGGGTGAATTCACCCATTGAGCTTAAACTATTAGCTAATTAAGGATTTTTAATATTTCATATACTAATCCACATAGCCAATGAACATGGTGCAATAAGACTCATTTACTTTCATTTAAGATTTTGGTCTTCCTACCTTCAATTGTAGTAGTGATTTTAGTTAAATTTTAAAAACTATATGTTGCTTGAGTTTCATTTGGAAAATATTGCTTGTATAACTTGAATATTTTTATTCATTTAATAGTTTTTTAATTGGAGATATTAAAAAAAATGAATTATTTATATTATTAAAAAAATGAATTATTTTTTAATTGGAGATATTTAAAAAAAAAGAATTATTCTTATGTACTCCCAAGCAAACATTTAGGAGTACATAAGAATACCTTTAAAGAGAAATTCATTTTGAAGGAAATAGTCTTCATAGTTCCTATCTTCTGCAAATCTTCTAAACTTCACATAAGTCTTCATTTTTTTCATACATGTCTTTCATAGCATCTAGGGGTGCAAATGAATCAAGCCTGAGCGAGTCGACTCTAACTCAGGCTCAGCTAAAAATTAGTTTTGAGCCCTAGTTTGATATTTAGGCTCTACTCAACTTGAGCTAAGCTAGACCGAACCCAAGTCAAGCCCAAGCTGAGCTCGAGCTTGATTAGAAGAGGCAGCGGTAGCAAGGACGACATCTTGCCTAAAGAGGAGGCCGCCAAACGAAGAAGAGGATTTGGCGGCTTGCCAGACAATAAGGAAGAGGCGAAGGTGACTTTTCAATGGAGGAGGATGAGGAGCCCAACGGAAGAGGCCGATGGAGACAGTAGCGGCTTGTCAATGGAGGAGGAGGCCAACGAAAGAGGTGGCAATGACTTGCCGATAAAGAAAGAGAAGACGATCAATCACCACTCACTAAAAGGAAGAAAAACTAGCGGTTTTTTTTTTGTTGCTTTCCCCGTTGGTTAGTTTAGAAAAGGATTAATGGTGTTTAGGAGTAATGGAGTAACCAATGGAACATTTAGTGATTAATGGAAGATGGTTAAGTGGTGTTTGGAAAATGTGATTGATAGAAAAGAAAATGAGTAATGAAGAAGATAGGTCAGTCTTATCAAAATGAGTAATGGTGCGTCCCATGAGTCTATATTATTATTTAAGAAGGTCAATGTGCCAAATGAGAATGAAGAGAAAAGGTCAAAGGAGCTATATATATATATCTAGCTAAGCCTGAGCGAGCCGGATTCGGCTCAGGCTCGGCTTAAAATTAATTTTGAGCCAAAAATTTAAGCTCAGGCTCAACTCAAACCGATTCAAGTTGAGCCCAAGCTTCAGCCAAGCCGAGCCTAAGTTGCTCGTTTATTTTGACATCCCTAATTGCATCAAAACCATCAAGTTGCATACTTATAGTGTTTAGAGAAGCCACCCTTTTAACTGAAAGCATCCCCCACCTTGTTATTGATTTCACTTTTATACTTTAACACAAAGGGTATTTTTGTAAGAAACTCATTTTGCATGTCTTTGATTTAGACTTCCTTGACTATTGATGTATTTGAGTGTTTCATGGTTAGAATTCAAGATGAATTCCCTTTGGATCAAGTAATAATGACATATCCAAAGAGCCCATAAAAGTCAAGATCATAAGTAGAGTAGTTCTTCTTTACTTTATTTAGTTTTTGACTAAAGAAAACAATTGGATGACCTTCTTGGTTGAATACTCTCGTGTCCAAATAAGATGCATCATAATCTACTTCAAAGATCTTCTCAGAGTGTGATAAGATAAGCATTAGAGCATTGGGTAGTTTGTCTTTTACTTGTTGGAAACCCTTCTTGGCTTCCTTCGCCTATGTTGAAGATCAATCCTAGAAAAAAACCTTAGCACCAATAAGCATATCAAACATATCATCAGTCTGAGGAATAGGAAAGTCACACTTGATAGTAATCTGATTAATCGCATGGCTATCTATGCGCGTAACTCTATGGATTACTAAACTTTCACATCTTCTTGGTTCAATCTCTACATGTTCCACTACACCTTCTTTATCATATATAGGATGATTTTAGTAAACTTCATGAGTTTCTTCATCTACGAAGTTCACATGTGCATCATTTTGCCTCTGTGGACATGCATTATAACAATAAGCAATTTGCTCGTACTTGATACAAAATTTGTTAGTGCATCCCACTCAATCAGAAAGAGGGCTAAAGACTATGAACTTCCACATATTTCTTGGCACCACTACAAGTAAGTTTAGCCTCCACCTTTAAGGCTAGTTGATATAAATCATTCTACGTATGCAATTGCCATTTCTACTTTATCGCAGATTGACATCTTGACATCTTGAGTCCATCAACATATCTTGAGACAAGTTTCTCTATATTTTCGTCAAGATCATTGTGAGCCATGAATTTGTAGAACTCCTCAACATAGTCAGTCACATTTTTTAAATCTTGTTAAATGTTTGTGAAAAAATCATTTGAGTGAAGCTCATTAGAACGAACTTCTTTCTAAGCCATGATTTCATTTATGCCGAGAAGAAATCTTAGGCTTTTCTTTGTTAACTCTAAGTTCTCAAACTTTATTGCACCATGCCGAGGCATAGACAAAAAATCTTTTGGCCACTAACTTTTCATATTGGTTTCCCAGTGTCTCCTTGTAGTCAAAAAAATTCGTCAATGGCACTAAACTAATCAAGAAACTCCTTATATTAAAGACATCCATAAAACTTTGATAACATGATCTTCAAGGTATTGAAAATCCCAATATGGTCTTCTTTCCCTAAGTGTGGAAAAATTATTTATATAAGATTTATCACTAGAAGATCCAATGCTCTACAAGGTTCTTGACATTCAAGCCATAAGATAAATTGCTCAACTTGTTGTCAAAGTGCTTGAAGTTCAGCATATCTCTCTCATTTAGTTGTTACACCTTTTCCTACCTCGTATTGCTATGGTACAAGAGAAAGGATGATAATCCAACAGCATTATCTAGCTCTGATACCAAATAATGTGGATAGGGAAGACAAGAGAAAAAAAAAGAACAAATAATCACTTCCAAAATAAACAAAAGAAAATTGTATTATCTCTTGATCATGTTCTCCATATGACCATCTAGTTATGATCTTTCTAATCTATTTTCACCTTCTTTCTTTTAAGATATTCCAATATTCTTCTTAACATCTTCCTTAGTTTGTCCTTTTTTCCTTTTAGAATTTTATATTTAGGTTGTCTCATCCCTCATTTGCTTTCTGCGCCCGTCGCCAGATTAACTATAATCACTTAGCTTCCTTATCTTATTTGTGTCAAACCTCTTCTTCTAGATGTTTGGGACTTGGCTGCTATCATCTTGTGGGTTCTCACCGTTGCCTCCTCACATGATGCTTATAAACCTTGTGCAAGAAGTAAGGCCCTCAATTTGAAGTTCCAAAATCATAATTTACTGCAAAGGTGGAGAGATTAATGACATCAAAGCTGCACTCTTGCACCAGATTTAGCGTTGCTCAGAATATATTATGCAGATTGAGCAACAAGGAGAGACTAATGAGTGAACAACAAAATAGAAATGTCCTTTATTAACTTAATTGAATTGATTGCAAGAGGAGAACATGTCATGTACCTATAGGCTTCTAGATAAGACATGTTATACTTCTTTTAGTAATTAAAGAGCTTCTGTGGATCTACAAATCATTGGGCCTCTAGGTCAGTTACTGAGAGAGAAGGAGAAGTCTAGTTAGGAAGTGCACTAGCTTCCATGAAAGCTACAAATTATTTTATGAAACATCTGTATGAAGAAGCAATGCTTAAATGAGTGCATCAAGAAAAGCAATAAAAGCTTATAATTAATTGTTGGGCTCATAAAGATCATATGCGATAAACTTGGTTTTTGAGGGTTTGACAACTGAGAAGCAACCAATCATTGAACTGTGCTCAACTAGTAAGATATTTGTAGTCACTTATTTTGAATGCTGGTTTATTTGTCATACACCAGATAACTATACAGAAAGAAAAAAATTTACCCCACTGGTCCGTAATCGAATGCTAATAACCAATAGTAAGCATACAGTCATGTCATTTGTATAGAGAGAAATTTTAGTAACAACATTGAAATCATGAAAGAGAAAATAATAGAGAAGAATAGAGAAAGAAGATCAAGTAAAGGTTTTCACCATATAGCTGACAAAGTTCAAGAAGATATCAAGTACAAAATATGTCAGAAGCTCTAAGATGTGCCAAATAGATCATCAATGCCAGAAACTCCATTTAATCTATCGTCACCTTTCACAAAGGTTTATTTTCGCATAAAGGATTTCCTGGATTTATGAAAAAAGTTTGTTTCTATATGTTCAGTTCAGAAAACGACTTTAGCATATATCAAGCTCCCTTCTTCACATATTGTTTTATTGTCCTTCCTTTCTTCAATTTGTAAGAGATAATACATTTCCTACGGTTCCCTAAAGCAAGAATATTCTTGTTGAGAAAGCAAAGTGCTAGGTCACTATAGGAACACAGGTTTTAGAACTTCATTTCTCATTCACAAAAAAGACTTGGATGACAAGATCCTTATATTCCTTCAGTTCCTTTATGTCCTTCAAAGATTCTGTATTGATTCTTTTCATTTCCTTTTCTATGTCATACCTCCATTGGTTGCTGTTTAGAAAGATCTAGCATTCAAGTGTAAACTGAGAAATTACTATCTCATGATACAAACAGCACTCCTTGCTTTGATCACATATTTGCATCATTCTCTTAAATTCTCAAAGAAGAAAGACTCATCTATCTAAAGTAATAATACTTAATTATATCATTTCAAGTTGTCGCACTAATACAGAATGAGCATCCATTTTCACTGAGAGCATGGAAGTCATAAAATCTAGAAAATTGAAGTCAAATATGAGTGAACAGCGTGGAGAGGAGTACACTAACATAACATAGTTATCCTTTCTTCACTTAAACAATTCAAATAATATTCCTATTTACTCAGTACAAATTTGTCATCTAATCCAAAAGGCATGTCACTGCGACTATTTCAAACAATATCATATGCATAAGCTTCATGGGTTTCTCAAGCAAAGCTACCAAGTGACAGTAAACCCATAAGTCTTTGACACGTTAATGCATCAAGTGCATGATTATTTAACTTGGGCCATCCAGAAATTATGAGGCAAGGGTACATACCAATTGTACAATTCCTTTGCCTCTTTAAGCAGCAATTTCATGAAACCGATCAAATTTCGTATTCCTAATACATATTCTTGCTTTGATCACTACGCTACTTTTCCTTCTTCCTTCCCTTCCTAGTATTTTTCTTTCTTCTTCTATAGGTGCCCATCTCTAGTTGACTACACCCATTCCACTCTACTGTTTCAGAAGTACGACACGGTTTGTCCGGAGGTCATTGGTTCTAACCTTTTCCTGTGAGTTTAAATCCTCTCGTCCATATCTCTCAACGTCTTTCGGCGATTCTGTACGATGTAAAAGATTTAAAGCGGCATATTTTAAGCAAGAAAGCTCGTACTTTTCCTTTCAAAATGAAAAGAACGAAAATAGAAACATCAAAGCGGAAACAAGCAAAAGAACCCATCCCATAAACGGCAAAGTAGATCGGAATACGAATCATCGAAGATCTCCAAGCCCTCAGATTGCATCAAAGCGTGAGAGAGAGAGATTTGGAACCTGGAGCTGGAGAACTCGTAGAGCTTCCCCCTCGGGGAGAAGACGATGAGAGCCACCTCGGCGTCGCAGAGGACGGAGAGCTCGAACGCCTTCTTGAGCAATCCATTACGGCGCTTCGAGAAGGTGACCTGACGGCTCGTGGCGTTCTCTATCCGCTTCATCTCCGTCTTCCCCCTCACCATCTCCTCCTTCCTCCCTTCAACGCGAGATCACCAAGAAAGGAAAAGAGAAGAAGGAATAAATAGGTAGAAGGGGACAAAAAAAGGAAGAAGGGGAGGAGGAGGGGGGGGGGGTGAGAGAGATCTGGAAACAGGAGATCTCACCAAAAATGGCAAGAACAGCAACAGCGGAGTGGGCTTTTCTACCTACAAGGGAAGCCCTTATTTGGAACAAAGACTCGGAGCCACAAAAGACCCACTTCTTTTCCTCATTGGTCTCCTCACCCATTACGGGAAAAAAAAAATTAAACAAGAAAAAGAACCGTTTCCTTCCGGTTAAAGTAAGTTGGGTGCGGGGGGTGGGCGTAAATTGTTATGCAATCAGGGGTATTATTGAACTAATCCCGAGCGGAGGGTGGGGCCCGCCTCGTACGGACGTTGTGAACTTGTGTTTGTGTCCGTACTAATATCACGCTAAGATTTCGACACGTAACTTCCGGAGAAGAGGCACTTCTTGGGGGCCGGTTCCTCGTCCAATGGGATTCCAAGGAAGGACCTACGACACGTGGTCCCACAGTCCCACTTCTGTTCATGTTAAATCTCTCTCTCTCTCTCTCTCTCTCTCTCTCTCTCTCTCTCTCTCTCCTCCACAAAACGTTTAAAACCTTCTATTGGCTTAACGGACCGGGAGGCATTACCTCCAATTGGGGGGGGGGGGCCCATCGACGGTTTCCGTGAGCTTTGGGTTTTTACGCCGACTCCCCCCACACGAGTTTGTCGGGTAGTAAGACTTTTCTTCTCCTTTCTTTTTCTCTCTAATTAATTTTTTTTTTCAAATTACCACCTAATTTTAACTCGTGCAAAGATTTGCGCATCACCTGGAAAATGTTATCTAATTAGTCTTCACAATTTCCCCATATATTTCATTTTTGTCTTTATTAATTTTTAACCAATCTTTCATACGTTACACTTTTACTTTTACTTATACTTAATACGACATTTTAATTATAAGTTAATAGTATAAAAGAAATTAGAATGTGCTTGTAGTACCATTCTATTCGTAAGATTCCTTTTTTCAAGATTAAGATTGTGTTAATCTACCGATAATACTGACAGTTGTGAGAAAAATGCACATTTTATTATCCTTCCTTTTTTTCCTACCCAAGTTGCATGCAACAAACTCATCATTGGGGGAGCGCTTTCGGTGATAAGACCAAAAGACAGATAATTAAATTTTCTTTTAAATTTTTACTAAAACCACCTTGCATTTTCTTTTTATTACTATTCACGTCCCATTCTGAGTTAATCTTAATTTAACGGCAACCTATAGAACATAAAAAATTCCACAAATATCTTAAATAAATATTCAGATCCTATATCTGAGTATCACTTCAAGTTAAGGGGTAAGGTCATTTTATGTGTATAAAATTAAATTATTTTTAAGAAAAGTAATATCAACCTATTTTCTAGGCATAATAAAGTAATAAAAATGATAATAAAAATAAAATTTACTGCATTTCTTATAAGTCAAGGATTGCGATTGTGGTGTGACCGGCGTGGATCCGGTCTTCCTATTTTATACCCAAATTGGTGGTTGGTTGAGGTATCCTTCCACTTCTTATCAGGGGGACCACCGGCACCTGTCGGCAATCGAGGTGGGCAATTCCTCCTCCTCCGTCATGGACAATGATTTGGACCACCGGCACAGTAGAGAGACTTCAAGTTTTCAACTTATATAAACAGTGGAGAATCTGATGCCAAATGAGTGGTGGTGAATATTTTGGGCTTCTCACTTGGATGTCAAAAGGTACTCCTCCATTTGATTTAGTGTTTCTTTGTTAGAGAATTCCCATAAGCTGCTGCTACTTGACTACTTGTTAGTGTGTGTGTGCCAATCTTCTTCTATCCGTATACCTTTTTTTGATACTTTTTCCATCCTAACCCCCTTAAGTTATTTATTTATTTTTAACTATTAGCTAATAGAATGAGAGAATTACGGCCTTCTCCTTGTTAACGTATAGGAATATTACTTTTGTTAATATTTATTTTCACTTTTACCCTCAATAATGGACCTCCGTCTTTTGCTTTTAGTATTGAAAACCCGCCGTCGGTTAAACGCAACCTAATATTCATTAACTTAACGACGTAAAAAAAGAGGAATGTTTCTTTCAAACAACTACCTTTAAAATTTATAATTATGCACCATTATCCTACTTATGCCCCCACTAGTTACAGCAGATACTGTTGGCTACATATATTAATTACTAGCTCAAAGATATTAATAAGCAGAAATAATTACAATGAAACTAATTATTATTTATTTTTATATACACCTTCTCATTTTGTTAAAGTACACATTAACAAAAAAAAATTCAATAATATTTTTTTCCCTTTAAAACAAGGATAAAATTAGTCTGACACTCATATATCATTTTTTTAAAATAAAATAAATATATAATTAATAAAAAGTGCATTTTGAAGGTTAAACTATTGAAGGTTTTCCATAGTTTAAGGTACCTAGATATAATTATTTTTAATTATTAAATAAGTATTCTAATTTATATAAAGTGTTAGATGGTAATATATGCAAAATTAAGATGCTAATTGTTAATTTCTCAAAAGAAATCGAATAACACGACTTATAAAAAATAAAAATAAAAATCTTCGGCTCTCCCCCAACGCGTCTCACGAAAAAGCTTCGGAGATCAAAGAGAGGTGAAGAAGAAAGGAAAGAAGGCGCCATGTCCGGAGGCATCGCTCGTGGTCGTCTAGCCGAGGAGCGAAAGGCCTGGCGCAAGAATCACCCCCACGTCCGTACTGTTCCTCCTCTCCTCCTCCTCCTCCTCCTGCACCTCTTTTTTAATTCCTTCTCTTAACTCGGTCTTTGCTCCTCCGCTAGGGTTTCGTGGCGAAGCCGGAGACGTTGCCCGATGGATCCGTGAATCTGATGATCTGGCACTGCACCATACCCGGTAAGCAAGCGGTAAGTCTTTGATCCCTACTCCCTTGCTCAGCTGGTTGTTTTGTTCTTCCCCTCGATTCGGGATTTGGGGAATCTTGAGGTGTGAGTGGATTTTGGTTTTACAGTTTATGGATAGGATTGGTTTGAGTTGTTTAACCTAATGGGGCATGTGAGTATCTTATCTCCATTCAAATTGCGAAATCGCGTAATCTATTTCGTCGTTATGATCACTTAGGAACTCGAAATAAGATTAAGCAGAAGCAACTGTGATACCCTTATGAGCATAATGGAAGCAGAGCCAAAGCCCTAACACTCAGATGGAGTAATTACAACGGAGAAGTTACTTGTTAACTTGTCTTTACTCTGATTTCAACAGACGTTGCTGTGAAACATAAGAATGGAAGAACCTTTTGCTCTTGAATTTATGCACCTACTGTTTATCGGTCATAATGACGAATTGTCAAGTGATGGGGATAAACTTTGTAGTGATCCTGATCTTACTCCGAAGCAAACAGGATGCATGGTGGAGTCCTGGATAAGGGTGAATAGATTAATGTACAAAAGAAAGAAGAAAAAGGCAGGCTGAAAAGTGGAGAACACGATGTGACTTGTGAAATCCACCATAAAGGAGCATCAATTACTCATCATATGTTCAATTGTTTATGACCAAAGAGATTTTTTTCAATTTTCATGTATTAATATGGCTATGTAGTTTCCTGGTAAAATTACCCTATGTTAGTTCAAGTTCAGATCCTAGATCGAAATAATTACTTCTAAGAAAAAAATATTGTTTAAAGGTCATAAACTACTGCTAAATGTCTTGACAATTGTTTTACATTTAAGTTAGTAAATTCTGACAAAGAACTGGGAAATCTCGTTTTTCTACCTTTTCAGCTTGTATATGGTAACTGAAATCTGGTATTTCTTCAAAAAAAAAGAAAAAGAAAAAAGTTATCCACTCCATAAGATGCTGGTCTCGTGCTTGATGCAAATATATGAGTGTTGAATTTGAGAGGTCTTTGATTTCCTATTTTCAGACTTCCTCTTTTTCATATAACTCCTTGAGTTGCAATTCTTTCTTTTCTTGTAACCTGCTTATTGTACAAACTGATTTTTTTTTCCTGTTCAAAATTGTTTGGGTACTCTTGTTGAAACTTTGTTTTATGAATTTGTATGACTAAAACACTTGAATTTGTATCTTCCATAACTGCTTCTCATTTCTACCTTAATTCGAGCTTGTGAATCACATCCTTACGATATGTATATAGCAGTAATATCAATAACACCACATGGAGTATTTATTATTTTATTCTTTTCCAAATGCAACAAGCAGGGCTTTAGTACTGTAATACTTTTGCTGTTGTTCAACCAAGTCACTGGGTATGAAGATTGAAGATGTTTGGGCTCAGTATTCAATTTTAGCTTTGCAATTCTTTTTTTTGGATACATGACTACATGCTACCTTTTTCATTAGGAAAAGAGAATCCTAGTGCACAGAGTTTCCTGCCAATGTGAGGCCTAGGGAGAGCAAATCATAGATGAAAATTCCTTTTTTCTGCAGACTGATTTAAGGAATTGAAACTTGGAAAGACAAATGATATTTTAATTTATTAACATCATAGACCAGTATTTTTGAAGTCCTTATCACATTATGTAGAGTAAATATGGACCCATCTCATTGGAAATGATCAATAACTTTTGAACTGCTACAAACCAGAAACCATGAGATTCCTTCTGTTGGTTATGCATCAAGTCTATCCGAGAGATGGACTATTCTAGCTCTCTGTTGATTGCATTCAAGTTTGTCTGGTTGGTGATGATCCTAATCTCAACTTATATGTAATAAGTGTGGGAGATTAAGGTTAAAAGTATATTTGGATGAAGAGAAGGTATGATAACTTAAACCAGTAGAGGATGTTCCTAGTGGATATCTATGATGGCAAGGATGTGTAGCTGACGTAGAATTCTACCGACAGGTGAGACTTAAAGGGTTGATTCATAGGTTATTTTTGAGGTGAGCTAATTGAGAAATCATTTAATACCCATTTGTCTGATTTTTATCCAATTCGGAAACTGCCTTTTCTATCCTCATATTGTTTTGAATTTTCAATGAGTGCAACCCAATCTGTATCAGATCCTTATTTATTATTTGATATAAGTTTCTGACCAAATCATGTTACCGGTCATTCTGGTTTTCTTTTTGGTCCTGTTTCCTATGTTCTTTTACTCCATAAGGCTCGATGGCTTGATGTATTCTTCCACTTTTCTGCAAACAAATCTGGTATTTAATGATAAAATTATGGAGCCATGATATGGAGGCATGAAAATACTTCAAACTTGATACTGCAGACTGACTGGGAAGGCGGTTATTTTCCTCTTACGCTTCATTTCAGTGAGGACTACCCAAGTAAACCTCCTAAATGCAAGTTCCCTCAAGGTTTCTTCCATCCAAATGTCTACCCTTCTGGGACAGTATGCCTGTCAATTCTTAATGAGGATAGTGTAAGTTTGATGAATTACCCATTGTGCAGACTTCATAATAGTGCTTAGTTTTGCTGCTGTAATATTCTTGTTAATTGTTTAATTGTCAGGGATGGAGGCCAGCAATTACTGTAAAGCAGATTCTGGTGGGCATACAAGACTTACTTGATCAGCCAAATCCTGCTGATCCTGCTCAGACTGATGGATATCACCTCTTTATCCAGGTTCGTTATTAAAAGTTCTTTGTTATACTTAATTTCGATCTTATTCTTAGAGCACATTGATATCGCAATAAGCTATGAAATTTGCAGGATCCAACGGAGTATAAGAAACGGGTCCGACAGCAGGCTAAACAGTACCCCCCACTTGTGTAAATCCAGTTGCTTTAGTAAGAACTTTGATGCTGCCTTTTGGTTGTGTGTGTGCTTGACTGGAATTTTCTGGAAATTTGGTTACAATTATTTCCTGGTTGTGACTCGGAAACCCTTTTGGGTGAGCACCTACTTGCAGTGTGGTTCCTGTGATTGTTCATAGGATCTATTTATGTTCGTAATCTTGGGATTTGACACTGTTATACGACGCTCTTAGTGCATCTTTGGTGAAGTGTCGACTAAAAAGATCGTTTAGTATTTATTTTTTCTTGCACATTGTGGGGGCCAAAGGAAAATTACTTTCAAAATTGGGATACCTCATATTTCTTTTCACAGAATTCGGTGCAGAGATCTTAGAATAAAGATGCCCAGCTGAAAATGATACTGATCGTGATAGGCGAAAACTGTTGGAGGACAAAGACTGACTTGTCCGTATACTTGCATGGTTGCAATTACGTTTAATATTCGCATATAGTAGTAATGATGCAGTATAATAGTAGCATATAGTACTAATGATTCATTATTATACATACTATATGATTTCAATAGCATTTAATAGTACGAACAGAAGGCTTGCAAGTTGCAACGTATTGTCACCCTTTTCAATTTTATGATCTGCCAAAATGTTTCAAAATGTGTCTACGTACAGATGCTGGTAGTAAAATTTCAGAGCCTCATTAAGCTGTTAACTTATTAATATCAAACATCGGAGAAGGTTATATTTGCAGGCTTTATACTACCAGATGAAACTAGTCTTCATTTTGGCAGATCACACGAAATGTTAGGACTTGGGGCTTGTTCAGAAGATTTGGAAAGGAAACGAAGAACTGCATCTCTTGTTGGCAGAGCAGGAATTGCTCCATGCCTGGTGGCTGTGAGGGCACCACAGACATTTGCAAATATAAGAGCTTCCCTTACCTTCTTCTCATCCTGCAAATTTAAGGCATTTTAATTTAGAGCCTTAAAAATCACATACTATTGACAGTTCCTGGACCACAGGCAATATAAATATTTAGGAATATCTAATCTAGACAAACTAGACTATATATTCAAGGGTATATGACGGAGGGCAGCTCGACGAAGAAGACGATGCGCACCTACCATTGCATTCAAAAGATTGGAGAAGCAAAACATACCTTATAAAGCTCAAGATCAGAAGATAAGATGCTAAGCATCCCACTAACAAAAGCATCACCAGCGCCCGTTGTGTCAACTGCATCAACTTTAACACCACTAACCCGGCCACTGAATCCCTACAAAGAGACCAGATATGCCACAAAATCGTTTACAAGCAGCCAAAAGCATTGATATTTAAAATTTGAGCATCAAGAATGAAACCCTTAACATGAGAACACATCAATGGATTATTTTTTGAGAAATAATGGAAACTTAATGGTGTCCCAGTTATTCTACTGCCGCTGGAATTTGAATCTGGGTACACTCATCTAACATGAGCCCCTTTAACCATTTGAACATCATCCCATTGGCAGCACATCAACAAATTATTGTAAAGATATATCTTAAGATAAGCAAGAAGCTCCCATGAGGAATTACCTTGGTGTAGTACCTGCAGCCCTCTTTTCCCCCTGTGATGAGAAGAAGCTTGAGGTCAGGATGGAATAGTTTCTTGTATACAACATCCTCATCACACGGACCATCTCTTTCGGTCAAAAAGGAAACTTCATCCTCACTTATCTGGATAGAGAGCATCAAAGGAGCCCGGCTAGGCTAGCTACAAATGTACTATGAAGTGCATTGGAAGCTCATATAAGAGATGTGTATCACTTACCTTGATAATGTCTGCCTGGTTCCAAATGCTCATGATGCCATGCCGAGCAGCGTCGGCAGACTGCCATAGTGGCAATCTCAGGTTCGGATCATAAGACAGGATGCACCCTGATTCCTTAGCTATTCTGAGTGCTGCAAGGTGTGTTGATCTGCATGGATCCTCTATTAAGCTGATCGATCCATAATGAAAAATAAATGCCTGCAGCAACAGCAGGACAGGAAGAATGTCAAGTGCTCCAAGGCAAAGGCATCCCTTTGTTCTATCAAACAGCTTGCAGAAGTAGTCAAATTAACGGGCATCTTTATTGTCTTTCCTACCTTTTGTATGAGGTCAATGTCAAGTTCAGATTCCTCAAGTAGCATATCAGCACTGGGGTTGCGGTAAAACATAAACTCCCTTTCTCCATCAGCTCTAAGAGTAACAAATGCTAGTGCAGTGCGTGCACTAGGATCAAACCGGATGCCAGAATTGTCGACATTGTTCTTTTTTAGTATGTCAGCCAGCATGTAGCCAAATTCATCCTTTCCTACCTGCATAATTGTTCAGAATATAATCTTAAGATTGTAATCAGTGAACCAGTTAACATAATTTGCCTTCCCACCAGTTAATACGGAAGCTGAAAGCCTGAAACAATCATAGAATCAAGAAAACCTGTGTTTGTTAATCGTTATCCACTGGGGATGCAAATTAACAGATAACTGCTGCGATTAGGAAATTCCAATGCTTGCTATTTGACGAAAAATAAAGTATAGAGCTAATTAGTAATCTATATTTCTGTGCTTACATGTGGACAGATAAAAAAAAAAGACTTGCATAGATCTGTTTATCATATTATAGCCGAACATTTGACACTGAGGAGATATAAGAGCTATACTTGTAACTTTCATAAATATTTAGCAGCATATTAAGGATTAATCTAAGAGAAGAATACTATGACTCATGATACATCCACACGAATCAATTATCAATCCACTAAATGACAATGTTGTAACTTCTTTCATCATTCAGGATATTCTTCCATACGTCTCTTTCAACCACCTAATCGATATAAAATAAACATAGAATTTGGCATATTCAAAAGGGTTATGTAACGACAAATTCCACCTAAGATCAAAACAGGAAGCAATTTGTTAAACAAGAAGCATCTAGACCAAACGTGACCTCATTTCCTTATTACATCACACCTTCCAATCTCGAAGATTTCGAAACCTTTGAGGAAGTAAGGATGTTAACAGATGTATTAGATATCCCTGAAACTATATTTAGCAGAAGTGACAGCATAATGACACCAAAAAAATTTCCTACAAGCCTACAAAAATAATCCCAAACTAAAAATTTATGCATTTACCTTGCCAATGAAAGCTGATGAGCCACCAAGTCTAGAGATCCCTACAGCAACATTGGCAGGAGCACCTCCAGAGGCTTTCTTAAATCCAGGTGCTTCAGCAAGCGAAACCCCAGCAACAGTGGGGACGAAGTCAATCAACATCTCACCAAAACAGACAACAAGTGAATTTTCCTCTCCAGAATTCTCTGTCAGTGCTTCATAACCATGAGCACCCAAAACACCTACACAATTCCAAATCACATGAAACGAATAATTGCTACAAAGCCATATGCATATAGTGCATGTACCAAATGGGCTAACAACTGAATCAAGAAATAAAAAAAGGAATCCAAGATCCTAAGTAGCTTCTCTTCTTTTCTCTTTTTTTTTTCCTCTCTCTCTCTCTCTCTCTCTCTCTCTCTCTCTCTCTCTCTCGTTTGTAGTTAGCCTCTATAAATGTTCTCAAATGGGTCTCACCCAAATAAAGAACAATTTGAATTCAAATGTTTTATCACCAACTTGCTATATAACCGATACGAAAGATGGAGAAAAATAAAAATAAAGAGAAGGGTTTAATTCAATACCTGACTCGGTTTCAGCCATGCGGGAAGAGGAATGAAAAGTTATGGCGAAGACAACCACTTATCTCGCTTTTCCTTCGTTTATACTACCAAATAAAAGGAATAAAAAGGAGGCCACGTCTCCACTGATCTCGCTTTTCCTTTCTCGTCTCTCGTTTCTTGGGCTTGTCGCTTTCGAGCTGCCGCCATTGAGTAATTGACTGTTTAAGTTATTGAATTACACTATACCTTCTACTAATAATAACACCTGCAACACCCTTACGTATACTAAAGACAACATATGTCACATGCCATTGTAGCTTGAAGATGCACTTAGGCAGACTCTTTTTCAAAGAAAATTGGGTCATAAATGGACTAAATCCATGATATATTTGCCATGATATTTCACGAATAAATTCCTCACGTATCATCTAGTATCGAACCCTTGATTTTTATTATTTTTATTTTAATCATTGTAGTTAGAGGATGGGGCTTATTGCATTAATTGGGATTAATGACTAAAGAAGGTGTCCTTGAGTCAAAAGTAATATTATTGGGATCCAGCTTATTAAATTAAATTTGCCCATCGATCTAAAATCCCAATTCTCTTCGTAACAGTATAGGAACTGGAGTTGAATAATTTTATCCAAACTATAACCTCTATATCAAAATTATATCGGTACTTTATGAGAATCCGTGATTTATTGTAAACAATCAAATAAGAATATATCCAATTTATGGAACATAAGCTTTTCTGAAGTCAGGCGAAGTTGCTCCGACCGCTCCGATCATGGCTCAGAAAACTTTGGATGACTTGGGATTTGCTGCAGGAATTTCCTGCAGCGTGAGTTCAGAAGATCAGTAACAGTTCAACATGAACTGTCATAAGTCAATGTTTATTGTTCGTATGTCTTAAAACATACAACCTCTTAACAAACCAATCCAACACTGAAGTCAAATGTAAAATACACCAACAGCATAGATGAAGACAAACTCTACAGGGTATATTTCATACATGCACTTGGGAGCTTTGAGGAAGTTCATTAATCCACATAGATCCTCTACTTGCCATAGTATCCAGGTGGGTAGGAACCTGCAGGTGGGGGGTAGGAACCTGGTGGAGGATAAGCTGCATATGCACCTGCCTGATAGCCTTGTGCAGGGGCCGGTGGGGGTGGTGGATAGCCGTAGGGTTGACCATAAGCCGGCTGTTGCGGATATCCAACAGGAGGTGGAATGGGCTGATCAATGCGTGACATCTGCTGGAATGGAGGCACAGCCATTGGTGGAGGTCCAAACTTGCCGTCTCTTTTATCTAATTCGATCTTATGCTGTGTCTGCACTCATGCCGCAATGGTGTCAGCAGAGTCAGAAGGAAGGTTAAAGAATTATAGGATAGCAAAGGAATTGTTGTTTTACCTGCATGCACGCACAGACTCTGCAAAGTAGATGCAAGAAACAAGTAAGATCTTATATTTCTCTGACAAAACATTCCAAGGAAGAAGGCAAAGGAAGGTAAATCTTACGAGCAGTAAACCATGTCTGACAGACAGGACAGAATCTGAGACGCTTCAGAAAGTTCCTCGCTTCCAACAATCATTGCAACAATGGCAAAAATGCAAGCAACTTGTTGGAGGCAGAACATGAATCCCTGCAGTCAAATGCATATGCATACGTACAGAAGTGATCCAAATGAACATAACAAAACTTTACCACGATAACTTAACAGCTGTGAAAAGAATGTAGAGTGGTTGGGTGAAAAGATAAGTACAATGATGCAATTGTCACATTGAGTTGTCTGTATGTTGAACTCATCTTGCAGCAAGAAGCGGGTAGAGGCAACTGAATTACCAAAGCATAGGAAAACCTGAAATACAAAAGAAAAAAGCCATTTGGAGTTGAATTCAACTAATAATGTAGTACTAACAAATTTAGAAGATGAATATGTGGTATTGTACAGGAACATAGTTTTGTTAATGCCAAAATGGCCCATGTGTATAGGCAAAAAGTACATGGCTGCCAATTGGGCAACAAATATAGGTCAGAATTCAGGTGAATGACATTGGGAGGGCAGCTCTGGAGATATGCCACAACCACTAATGGATTCTGTTCAGTTTGATCAATCTGGTGCTGTGCTAGCACAGTTAATGTAGGCAGTTAATCTACTCTCTCTTCACAAAAGAAAAAAAATATTAGGATACATACGGTTGCTAAATATTTGCCAAGGGCAGAAAAGCAGAATGTGGGCCCTCATATCGTTTACTTCAAATTATATGTATACCCTATACCATAATATGAGTTTAAAATGCAACTAGAGTTATAGCAATTTTCTCGCAACATGCTTTAGGAGAAGACTATTGAGCAATGGTTAATGTGAAAGCTGATTAATAAAGCTTACAGGATACATATAGCCATCAACAGGACATCAAACCACCGGTCGTGATTCCACTAGATGTAAAATAGCAACACATCGGTCAAATTAGGGGAAAGAAAAATTACATATTTAATTCATAAATGTACTATTTCCAGACAAATTTTGTATCTTCCTTTGCTCTTTGTGCTCTTATTAGCTGTCTCTTTCACCTTTATCTTAATTACGGATCATACAACTATATTGCACATACTGTATTTTTTCCAGACCAATATAAACTTTTGAGGTAGAAAGGAATGAAGTTTATCTAGTCAATTGGAAAAGTTGAGGAACCAGGTAGGAAATTCAAGAAACTAATATCTCAAAAGGAAAAATCACTGCCCAGAAGGTTAATGATTACAAGAAATTCTACAAAAAGATTTTCTGTGTAGCTTTCTCAGGTACTTCTTTTTAGTAAGAAAACCTCAGAAGGATAACATACGAGGAAATACCCTATAAGGACAAGTATGCTTTCTTTTCCTGGAAAAGCAAACATACCAATCATGAAGTTCATATTTCATGAGATAGCAAATACTAAGGAATCAGAAATAAATAGGTATAAATATATATATAGGCATACCTCAGTGGCAAGGCAAAACTCTGGACAACGGCTTTCTCCACACCTCCCACTACATGGAAGATAGCCAGCACAACAAACATACCTAAAAATAGAACGAAACATGTGAAAAAAGGAGCACTTGCCTAAATTTGATAGGAAGAAAGAGAGTAAGAGACTAAACCATAATTACCTTGACATGTCATTGTAGAGAGCTCGTTTGCGAAGCATGTATGACACGCATGGGCCACTAAAAACAAATAAGTATATTAGTTAAATCTCAACTAGTTTAAGAAAGTTAAAGAGGTTTATTGTATGCTACATGGTTGGATGTGATTAACATATAGTTACAAAACCAACTTTTCAGACTATGGGAACGATTTCCCAATATCTGAATAGTGAATACTAAAATGATGTTGACTTGCTTAAAAAGAAAAAACAGGGCTATTCTTCTTAAATAACCGAAATAGATCGTGCCCACTGGCTACTTTTTGATGCATCAAAGTAACAGATAACATGAGATAAATATAGTCAAATGAAAGAGGAAACCTACAATGCGTTACAACATTCATCATGTTCATACCAAGTTTTAGAAGAGTATTTGACATTAAAGTAGATTGATTGAAAAGGGCAAACTCCTGAATTACGGCGTAGATCATGAAACACTATCTAAGAATGCTTTGGAAAATTTAAATAGATGCACACGAACTGACAAATACAGAAAAGTGTGGACAACAGTCTGAGTTTTGCATACTAATTTTCTGGCAGAAAGCAGTTCTAAACTACTAATCCTTCATTTGGGCATCTGACCTCCTGGCAAAGATCATATCACGACCTATCAAATGCACCTTAGCCCCTCATAACAGTGCTTATGCACTTTTGAATCACCTTTACAGTCTTGATCTTTGAGAACATATTAGACGGTTAATGATCAATTAGATAGTCAAACCGCATCAATTGGTTGAAGTAAAATCGCTCAATTTATTATGACATATTCAAGAATGTCGTTCGGATGCAGATGTTCCAGTCTAGTTTCTCTTAACCACAAACCAAGGAGACATCACGAAGCAGAAAAGGAGAAAGCAAAGCCCACCAGATCAGAAGAATCCCACATAAGGAATGATTCACCAAAGAAGCAGTATTTAATCCATATCTACAAAACCGAATCAAATTAAAACGAAACTGTAATCCCAAAACACTCACCACCACAGCGCCAGGCAGCAAACTGCAAGGAAGAAACCCTCATTTGGATCAGATTTCGTCGACAAAAGAGAAAAGAAGAGGGTCGTTCCGGGAATAAGACTTACAAGGGGAGTCGGCTTGGATGGTGCTCATGAGATTGGTATGCCATACATTCCGGTAGCTCTGGCGCAGCTGCATCTTGTCCATGTACTCTTGCGACGGCATTGTTTCCCCGATCCACCGATCGACCCAAGATCGAGACCCAAAGAGATCGAATTTTGGAGCAGAGCGTAGAATCGAGGTCGGAGAAGAGGACTAGAGGAGACAATAATACACAAGGGCTTCTAGTCTTCCTTGTGCGACGATGAGTGGTCAACCGCGACTTTTCCAATGCGGTAGGCAAATTTTCATATAACACCCTACGAGTTAACAAAATGTCCTAATCTAATCCCTGAGTTTTCACTATATTTTAATAACCTCAACATACAGGGTGTCATTTGCAAACTTTTCTCTACACTTGGGCAACTTGCGCGTCTTCCAGCTCAATGGTCAGATTTGAACCAATCAAAGCGAAGGCCTTGTCCACTTAGTTCTTCTTCCATATGGATTAACTTAAAAAGGCGAGCAATTCTTTTCTAGAAGCAGCAGTTTCCTTCTCTTCTGACTTCAATAAATGTGAGAGCAAAAGACCAAATCAAAGCACAACTCGGTACTGGGTCGTGAGAAGATATACATCGTAAATCATACTATATGCCATTATTGACCTAAACTAATCATGTTATAATTCCATCGTGAGCTTGAAGTTTTCTTTCGCGTGGGTTGGGAACTGACAGAGTACTCGTCGCATTTGTTTTCTAAATATCATGATTCATTTGTTTTCTAAATATTTCTATCATCTTTACGACTGAAATGATCAAAGCTGGTGTTGTATCTAAGTTGGCATGCCAAATACACGAGCACTTTATTTTCTTCCATTTTTCCGTCAGATTCAAAAAAAAAAAAAAGAATGGGAGATGAAATTAAAGGACTAGGAGACAATTGATCAATATATAGGAACAATGGGTGATGCCTTAGTTATGAAGTTATGGAGAAGAATTTACAAAGATTACAAAGAGAGGTAGAAAATAATAGGACTATCATTTTTGCCATTGATATGCATGCTCTAGGTAGAGAGATTTCAAGTTAAAGATTTTGTTATTGTTTTCTCGCCAAATTTTTCAGCGGATGATAAAAATAAGGAACTCTCATGGGTTTACTACGGAGTGATAGAGATGACTAGGGATTTTCTCATTTAGCCTAGAATTATTGGCCCGAATTGGCATTTAATGAGAACCTAATCATTGAACTAATGTTGCAACGATTAGCAATGAAAGAAAATATGTTCCACAGATTCGATTTTCAAATCACATAAGGCACAAAAGGGAGGTCCCAAGTACCCTTTCTGGCCAGATTCGATCCAGTATAAAGCTTATTAAGACTGGCTAATCACAAGAATATTTCAAACTTACAAGGTGGGATTGTCGAATCCTGGAGAAATTTGCAGATTTCACACCTAAAAAGTTGATGAGATGATGGGGAGATTTAATCAAGTTGGTCATATCAGCGATAAATAAACCTCCACTATATTCTATCATGTGAATCATCTATAGAGGCACTCTGAATTAGATTATGATATCTAATTGGGATCAAATATTCTAGCCACCAAAAATGACAATTTATTAAAATTATAATTAATTAGTAATTAGTATTTAGCTATTAGGAATTAACTGAATAGATGCGCATGGGCAAATCTCTGTGACAGTCATACATAAGATATTCAGAAGAACTACGGAATGAATTGATAAAAAGAAATAATCTTAGTCGGACCTTATGAATTATATATATAAACTAATATTTATTTATTTTTCGTGACACATTGATCTTTAATTATATAATTTTTTTAAAATATCTCTTCCATTATTTATCGATTAGATTTTTTTTAACAAACTATCATGTAACTATCACATCAGCTCTCTAGAAGTAGCTCTACTATTATTCTAGATAAAAAAAGAGTTAAGAATAAGATGATCATTTAGTACTCTCTGTTAACACCGTCTAGAGATGAGATAAAGAGATATTAGATAATTGACCAAACCAAAGTATTACAAGAAAAAAGGATATGTAATTACCCATTAATAGAAAGGAGTCTCTACATGAAATCAATGGAGACTTCTCTTTAGAGTCTCTAACAAGTACAAACCATAGATGTTATGACTTCTTGCTGGCCTTTCTTTCATCTCTGAGCTCCAAAACTATTATTGAGGATATAATCATATGAATGAAGGTGGTAGGAAGAGAAAGAGGACAAGAGAGAATAAAAGCAAATGGTTAGTCAACTCATGCATCTAACTCAGGCAGATGTATCCATTCCCGGAGTCTGAGGAATAAAATTGATAGGTTTTGAAGAGGTATATTTTGAGTCTTAATTGGTACCAACATTAGATAAGCTGATGATGAGTTATTGACAACCCCCAGTGAGTAGATTCCTTCCTGCATAATTCAATCCCTTTCTTTCTAATCACCAGTAGAAATTCCTCTCAAGTAGTAAAAGGAAATGAGATCGTACCAATTTAACTGCTATGGATCAAGCAAATGTGGCCTGGCTCTCACGGCACGATTTTGCATCTGTAAAGATGAAGGCAAAATAAATAATAGTAATCTTAAGACTTGAACAACAGCATCAAAACACGAAGCAAGTGTTGCTCTTGGTTGCTGCCAAGCATTCAAAAGCATCAATTGTAAATCTTTTCAACGAGGTAGCAAGGAGAGGCAAAGAGATGAGGCTAAAATATTAACTTTCAATGACTACACAAAGATACAAGCATTTTCCAATGAAGTATGAATGAAACATAGCGAGGACCGATTTGGCCTTAGTCATGCTATACCCAAATCCAAGTCAAACACCGAGATACTAGAACTCTTCTACAGCTCAATTTCATGAAAGAAACAAGACAAAAGAAAGACCAACTGCATTGCCCATGAGCCAAAACAAAATCCATCAAACGCGTGTTAAGGATGGCAGATCTAAAAGTATACACACACACCTTTGTGTAACCATCCCTTTCCCTATTAAACTAATATCTTCGCCAAAGCACAGAGAGAATGGGCTTCACCAATCTCTTTGTCAACTTGGTCCTCTCATGGGTCCTCCACATCATCCTCGGCCACCGCCTGTCGGAGTTACAACTGGTTTCAGCCATGATGGTTGATGAGGTGCTCCCCTCAGTGCGGTACAAGGAGCTCCTCTCCTCCATGGGGGCAAGTGCTAGGAGGGTGCACTGTTTGCTTGAGCGAGTTCAAGGACGAGGAGGAGGTGCAATGGCTCACCAATTGCCTCCACATGTTCCACCGCGGGTGCCCCACAGCTGGATGTGGCATGAGCAGCGTGCCTGCCCATTGTGTCGATTGCCCCTTGTCCGGGTGGGTGGGTCATTTCCTAGGGAGAGTTTATATAAGTATTTCATGACAATTTTGGTCGAAACTGAAGTGACGTCATAGCAATATTAAACTCGAGAGACACCACGACAATTAGACAATTTAAGCTTATCCACTACTTGACAAAATCTTGAACTTATGCATTGTTAGACAATAGCCTCTCTTAATTTTATCCTTAACCTCCGAAATATTTAGAAAAGATATTTAATAATCTTAATAGCTTTTTTTTTTTTTGCTTATATAAAAGCTTAAACACTTATTGTAAATAAGATCTAAAATTAGTAAATCAAATTGAAGTAAGAAAATCATCGAAGAAAGTCTGTCTTCTCTAAATTATTAAAGTCTTTTTCTTTTTTCTTACTTATACGTTATCTTTACTTTAAGGCTTATTTTATCTTGTGAAGAAAATGAAGTGTTGCGTAGACTAGCAAACCGATCGAAAAGATTGAGTCCATGATAGTCCTAAAAATTGATAGAGACAACTACCATCCATGGAAAAGCTAAAGATCCTAATTAGTTGTTTCTAGTATTGTTAGTGCTGAGCTGAACAACCAAACAAACATGATACTAATAAATTCTGCTGTTGATGCTGAAGCCGCAGAGAAAGAAATTACATACACTTGACTGGAGGTTGTCAGTATCTTGATCCTTCTCAGATGGTCTTCTAGAAGGAAAGTTACCTACATTAATATAGAGATCGGTCCTAGCAACAAAGAAATAAAATAATAGAGGCTATTGTAATTTGTGAGCAAGATGATGAATTGATGATCATAAGTCCACCCTCATAAGAGAAACGTTAACAGGCATTCTAGGTCTGCATCTCCTCAAGATATCCTTGTTTGTATAAATAATTGAAAGTATAATGGAATTAACACAAGGAGTATGAATTTCACTTGGTGAGAAACTTAAATTGAAGGACTTCTATTTATGTGTACTTATTCAGTTTCTAATCCAAATATCTCCGTTTGTGAGAAGTGAAAGAAAATAATATTCCAAGTGCTTACTAGTAATCAAGATTCTCTTCAAAAGCAATATGTTTACATATGGTTCAGGTGCAAGTGCAGAACTTTTCATGACTCAGATTTTGATGACCCACCATTGCGGAAGGATATGTTGAGCTGGTTAGAGCTTTCAACTGATAACATACACATTAAATATCTTGGTATCTAATTTCTCAACCAGGTTGAATGAAAATGTGTAATTTTTTCAGAAAATCAGAGCCTGATCATGAACAGAAGGAAAAGCCTTTACTAAGGATTAAGGAACTATAAAACAAGAGTACAAGGCTAAAATCCCCAATCTCTAATTTAATTGCTAAGTTTACTATGATGGGCAAAGAATAAGTGCTAACGAATATAGTACTGCATGTTAGTAGAAAGATAAGTTAATATAGTATCAGAACAAAGGTATTGGATCTCAATCCTAGTAGACCCATCTATTATTTAAAATATAACATCTACCATTTAAGTCAAGTCGATTTATTGAGCATATCAGCATGCATCATATCCTGTGCTCAATGTCCCTACCCAAGTCTTTAGCCTTGTCTCGCCAAATAAACCCTTCTCCAAACTATCTGGATTAAGTCAATCTAAGGAAATTAATCAATTTTGGCATTCGCATAAGAACTACGTTGAAGAAATCTACAAAGAAAGATGCACCAAAATAATTGCCTTCAGTTAAACTCATCCCAACAGCTTCAAATATGAGGAAACTAGCAATACTGACAGTACATGAAGGAGATCATACAACTTGAGTATTTCATGGAGATATATGCAATTGGGATGGTTCCATCTTTAAACAATAGTCCACTACGAAGAAATGGTGAATCTCAAAACAATTCTCATTAGTGAAATAACATGTGAATAGGCTGCAACAATAAAGCACAATCCATAAACAAATCCAAAGCACTTATTGAACTGCTTCCATTTTTTCTATATGACAGCTGTAAAAGAATTTGAAGGCTACTACAAAACCAATAGAAAGGAACAAGTTTCATAAATGTACCTTTAGAACTTTCCACTTAGAGGGCTTGCACAACCAATTCATAGTTGCATCAGCAGATCTGAATATAAATATCTCCTGAAACCAAAAGAACGTGGGCACTAAATGTCATTGTGCAAATAAGCTATAAAATAGATATAGGAGAGAAACATTTCTTCCTTTTGAGCAACTACCCTCTCCAGTCATGGAAGTTAATTAGACTAAGAGTGAGTCGATCAATAAAATTCTGCAGGCAACCAGAAGAACAGTCTCAGCACCAAGAAACCAAACATTGGATTTCAGTAGGACAATGAGTTCAGAAAATTTATCACAGCAAAGAATGAACAATGTGAATTGTGTGAGGACATAGCTCAAAATTCATTAACTTGCTCATGCTTTAATGGGCTTCATACAGAGATATATCCCAGTCAAAAAGGGCACAAAGCTTAAAAAACATATAGAATTTAAAAAAAAAATAAAGGAAACCCGCGAGCTGGAAACAAAAATTCCAAATTTTACTACCAAAATAAATTTTTACAAGTACTTCAAATGCAGAAGATTTCGAGGTTAATATGTCTTTCCCTCTGACGAAAAAATCATTGGGTTCAGCATTTCCATGGCCCAAACACAACAGTATGCAATGCACTCAAGAGGGACTTCTCCACAAGGTCAAGCCATCATAACATTCTTCAACTCTGTGCGCCTTATTTTAGGTGGTATTATGCTTTCCGCTTTTACCATATCTAAAATGGCCTTTCTCTTCCTTAGCTCTATTAGATGAATCTCCAAGTTGGCTCTCAATTCCCCTGTCGAAGACCCTGGGACTCCCTCTTGCTTGGAATTTGGATGATTTGACAGCAGAGTCATGAGTCCTGAAATGATCTGAATTATCATTATCATTGGTGTCATAATGCCTAACAGAATGCAGAAGTCCATATCTGTCACCATGGTCCCTCCTATCATCCTCACTTCTATCATGCCTCGATCCCCTACTAAGACCAACATATCCAGGAAATCTACTAGAATGTATTGGTCTGTAGTAATCATCGTGCTTCAATCTTCCCGAAGAATCCAGTAGATCAAACCTATTGCTTTGTGAGAAAGCCCTTGATGGTGGACTTCTCTCTGAAAATTGCTTGTAATCATGTTCCCAGAGATGATCCAGTGAGTCCTTCCTTTCATCAACCCACCTTGAAGAATGAGGGGAGGAGGTACGGTTTCTCAATGATGGTCCATAACCTACCATACGGTTCTCAAAACCAGATCGTCTTTGGGGTGATGTTGCTCTCTCTGTCCTTCCTTCAGACTTCAAATTTGGGGACCTGCTATGCCTGTGAAAATTAGAGCCCCTGGTCATTCTTATGTCACTTTTGCTGGGAGATGCCCACAAATGAGGAGAACGGGTTCTTGATCTAGAACGGGATCTAGTGTGGGACCGAGATAAATGAAGACCTCTACATGGAGAAAAGCTTCGCTGTCTCCTGCTTAATGAATGCCGAACCAGTAATGGATCGATACCATCATCACTAATGGGCCTACGATAGTGATCCCTGGTAATCCCATTACCATATTGACTGGATCGACCCTGCCCGACACCAAAGTGCCAATCAGGGCTAATCTCTCTTGCACGTCTAAGACCTCCATGCATACCACATGCTCCATCTCTCTCAGTTGGAGATCCCCTTCCTGATAAAGGACGCCGTGTGCTGTGCAAAGACACATTTGCAGATCTTCTGGGTACCCGACCAGCAGTCCCCACACCACCAGCTTTGACTATTGTGCCATCAGGTGCAACCACAAAGCCATTGCTCTCTACTTTTGCAACAGCAGCTGCAGTTGCATTCCTTGAACCAGGATGAGCAAAAGTGGATGGCCCATAATAACCAGGTGACCCATGCCGAGTTGGATCTGAATGGGTCGGAAGTTCCACCCACTGTTCACCTCTGCCTCTTCCTTGGGTATGAGATGAACCGCCCCTTCCACTTGATCTGCGACCACCAAGCTCCCTTTCACCTTTCAAACTCAGGCTGTCATCAGATCTGGAGATACAATAACAAATAATATCAATAATAGTTGCAGATCAGAGAGATTTACATATGGAAAAAGGGAGATGGGCAAAGGAAACTCACCTGCTTGATTCAACATAAGATTTATCATTCCTGTGTGATCCATCAGAGGACTTCGGCCACTCAATTCGTGATGATAATTCTCTTCTCAATGATGAACCCATCTTCCTCAAGGAATCGCCACTGCCTTCCACATCCAAAGAAATGGAAGTACCATTTTGTTTAACAGAGTCAAGTCTAGCATCCCTCGACCCATGACGAGAAGTTCTACGACCTTCAGGCAGCCGATCCCATCCTGATGACTTCATTCTGGAACCTACTGAGATGTCTCTGGAACCACCACCTCCATTGGGAAAGGCATTGTTCCCTGAACCTGTTTCTAACATATTTTTCACACTCTTCTCTGACTTTCTGCACTCATCTTTCACTCTCAAATTTCTGCTACTGTCTTTTCCAGAAGAACCTCCCATTCCGGACCTTCCAGATTTAACATCCAAAATGATACTTACTGATGAGCACTTCAATTCTGCTTGTAAACCAGCACTGTGTGAATCCTTCTGCACAGCTTGTGCCCCATCATTACTAGCACCCAGTGACCCCCCATTCTTTTTTGGCACAGTGTCGGGCAGAGAAACAGAAGTAGGAATATCAGATGCAACTTCAAAAAAGTCAGATTCTCTGTTGTCTGAACCATAATCCACCTGCTCAGGTTCGTCTTCCTCAAATCCCTCTTCTCTCCAACTATTCTGAACATATTCTCTAAGTTCCCCATCCTCATATTGAGAATCGTTATCTTCAAGGTCAACCTTTTCCATCCCATCAGCCTGATCGATGTCAAGTTGAGATGCATTTGAATCACAGCCCCAATCAAAATGATCCAAGGGAACCTTGCCAGGGGCATCAGTTTTGGCTTCACTTGTATTCCCACAGGATATCCTAATAGCATCTTTGTTATCGTCCACCTTCATATCTTCAGAAATTGTTTCTTGTTTCCTGCCATCTGTGCTCCCAGATGAAGACCCATCATGATTACATGATGCTTGACTATTGTAGGGGCGAGAATCGGACAAACAAGAGCAAATATCAGCTTCTTTGGACTTTTCAATGTTAGCGTCCTCAGTTTCTTTGAAGCCATCAGACTGCACTGGTTCGCTATCGCCAACAGCAACGGTCACATCTGTGCAGATATTTCCATCAGACAGTTTATAAGAAGAATTTTCAACCAGAAGTCCAACAGAGCGACAATGATCACTTTCTTCATTCCCTGAATCAGTAGTAAGATTTTTCTCAACTTTACAGTTTCTTGGCTGCATGGCCTGCTCCATTGGGACACCATTTATGTCAGATGCAGCAGGGCTTTTATTTGAAACATCTACAACTGATTGATTTGTGCTTTCCACAAAGACTTGTTTATTAATTGCTTGGTCAGAAGTGCGTTCACTTTCCATCCTTGAAACTGAGAAAGCATCAAATTTCACTTTCTTCATGGCAGAAGAAGGGGAATAGGGTTCAGTTACAGGATCTGAAGCTCCTCTGAACAAAGAAGATTCAGTTTCAGCTTCACAACCACCCTTCTGCTGATTCTGGAAATCCTTTATCTCATCAGTAGAACCTCTCAAGGAAGAAGTGTCTTCAAACTGATGTACTTTTCTACCCAAACTGTTGCCACAAGCAAGAGGGTGATCTTCCTTTCCATTGTTATGATCTGCAACTGAATCATCAACAAACATATCACATTTCTCATGTGCCTTGGTATCATGTAACTCACAGCTATCCTTTGCTATGCAAACCACCGCATCAGAAGGAACAGGAGCATCTTTCATTTCACAATGTTCTCCTGAATCCTGAAAAGTTTCAAACTTTTCTATCTTATGGCCATGATCAACATCTTCACCAACAACACCAGCAGCACAAGGCTCAGAATTTGCAACCTCTTCATCCCCATTACTGTCCCATACAGTGTTAAGATCCCAATGAAATCTAGAATCACGAGAAGAGCACTCAACTGTCCTCGTCTTCTTGGATACATCTTGCAAGGGGCCTGTGGAGTTAGAAGGACAGTTTGAACCATCCGCTTGATCCCCACCAAGACCCTTGGCAGGAAGGACAGTTGTAGAAGATATCCCCAAGGGCATATCAGATTTACAAGGAAATTCCTCAGTACAATGTAACAGCTGCTCCTCTTTCCCATAAGAAAGGGAATCTGATTTAGTATTCTGCGCAGTTTGCAAAAGCTTTTCTTCTTGAAAAGAATGCCCTTTAGATGCTAGATCAGTATTTGTAATATGACTATCACCTTCCGTGCCACTGTCACAAGCAGCAGCAGCCAATATTGAAATACCAGAGAAATCTTCACCACAACAAAGCTCTCCATTTATGTCATTCAAGTTAGCGCTCTCATTAGCAACTAGTCGCTCTTGGTGATGTTTGGCATACAGCGCACTCTCTCCATATGAAGCAGAATGGCCTTCTAAGATGTTATCAGACTCATTTGAATGAGAAGAATGGGGCGGAGGTGAAGGAGAACGAACTAACAGAAACCTCCTTTTCTTTATGGGAACACTCCCAAGTGCATCACTAAAGCGCCGACCAAGAATACTTACACCAAGCTGCAAGTAGAAAGGAATGAATTTAGGCTCATCAAAAATCAATGCAATGATTTTGTTGCTATCAGAAAAAACCAAAGAAAAACCTTTTCAGATTCCGAGACTGGAATATCTCCCATTCTGTTTGATTCTCGATCTGTGCAGTTCTCAGTCCAATTTAAAGCGTTCTTTATAGAGTTCTTTTCGCTTTCCCCTGTAAATGAAGTTCTAGCTCGCCTTACGGTCCTCTGCCTACCTTTGGTGGCTGTCTTCCAGTTCAAGTGAGGATCAATGATTCTAGAGAGCTCCAACTTCACAGTGCTCAGCATGTTTCCAGGCAGCGCTTCTCGCCCATCAACTATTAATTTGCCACCACAGCTCTTGCAGGACTTTGGACCGTCTCGATGACTAGGATTTTCAAGGGAAGAGGGAGACCCTCCAGTACAAGTGCACAGATGAATCTGTACAGCAAGAAGTTCATTCATTTTAGGGATAACAAAAGAAGAATATAAACATCAATACATAAATGCTACGGAAGAATATCATAAACAGAGCGACCAGGGAAATCACTAAGTATGCTGCAAAGAATAAAAACAGAAATTGCAAAATAGTGGCATTTTTCCTGCTAATGCAAAAACATAAAGTTTCCCACAAACTAGCATGAGCTTGAATGTAGTGCACATTTCAGCTGTCCGTAAGGCTAACATGCTATGCTATGTATGATACTACAATGCAAGAGAGATGAAACCAACCATTGCCTCAGATCTCTCATCTTCATTCTGCTCCAAAGGGAACAAGAAATCAGATCATATCAATTCCGTCTCCAGCTCCCAAGAAAAACCAAAGATGATCTCTGTAAAACAATAAGCTGATGATTAGCCCTCCTGCGAGC
The DNA here is from genome assembly GCF_048772165.1 of Typha angustifolia. Classification (NCBI taxonomy): domain Eukaryota; kingdom Viridiplantae; phylum Streptophyta; class Magnoliopsida; order Poales; family Typhaceae; genus Typha; species Typha angustifolia. Next base: position 2,863,817 of record NC_133246.1, on the reverse strand, counting down.
CTCATTTGCAACATATGAGGTACTCCAAAGTAAATAATTTTTTCATGGGACCAAAATGTATTGTTTTGACACCAGCGCTTCCAAGGCTGATGACAGACTGCCAGCATAAGCCACTAAAGGCCATTACCTTGAGGCAGATCATGTAAACTAGCCAAAGCAGGCATCTCCTTCTTTGGTCCAGACTGAGCAAAAAAATCTCCAAGCAACAAAATGCTATGAAATCTAGTAGTATTCCAAATATTGGCAGGGGGCAATGCCCACAAGAGAAAAGAGCAAGGGTTCTCCGGTCTGATATCCCAGCTGATCTCCATGATAACTCACACAAACATCAAGCCGGGAACAAACATCCACCTTTCACAACATAAAATACTAGTAACAATCCTTCCAAAAGAAATTGTTTTCCCCAAAATGGCGTTGAGCAGAAAAAAATGGCAAACTAGTGAGTTTGAAAAAAGACCTCCCTCTCTGAGATCAGAATTCATAATTCCAAATACAAATTCAAAACATCTGGAATAATAACTGCCACTAAATCTGTAAATGCAGAAGCACGCAAAATTCCTTCATCCAGAACAGCCTCAAATCGAAAGGTTGCAAAAACTGCAAACACCCAGTGAGGAACCCTCCAAAGATCTTCTACTATACCATACACCTAACTTTGAATACCTATAATGCTAAAGACCTGTAGAAGAGCCTCCTTTTGTCAAACCTTGTCCCAGAAGAAGGTGCTGACAGGCAAATAAGGGTACCGACCTGGAAGCAGAGATTTTCTAAAGATCAAGATGAAAGTATTGGTCTGGATAAGAGAAGAGACGGCACAGAGTACAAAATTCTGGCACGTAGATGTCGAGGAATCACAGAACAAGTCTAAATCAACATGACCAAATGGACAACCTCGTAGAAGAAGCACGAAGCCACTCAAAACAAGGTAAGACGCGGCATCTCTGCCTGCTTTAACGGAAAGAAACCAGATCCAATCCCCAGAAATCAAAAGGAGGAGGTGACGCTAGCAAGTTCCTTCTTCTTTCCCCTTTCGTTGTACTCCATCGTGATATATGATCAAAGATCTATAGCCAGGATGCGACTTCATCCCTAATTCCACCTGTCCTGCAAGTACTCCATAATCTCCTTCAGCAACTCATCGTCCAAACCCTAAAAGACCACGGATCCAACGATCACAGCAAACCCTAGCTTTCATTTGCCCATCATCCATCGTCGTCCTGTGATCAGATACCCAATCCGCGGCCCCGTCGGCCAGTAAACCAAATCCAACGCCAAATCCGGCGGATCCCATGGCGATCCCAGAGGAAGAACCCAGCTCTTTCCCGTGGCGTCAATCCCCCTCACCGATGGCGCGGTAAACAACCAAAAGAACATAGAGAAATCAAGAGCTAGGGTTTCTATACCTGAATCCGAGCGTACGACAGGGGGAATAGCGGCGAGATCCCTCTCTTCTCCTTCCTATCCTTCTCCGGCGTACCGAAATCCTTCCTTTCTCCTGCCTTTCCCTTCCTTTGCCTGTGGTCTTTTATGTTAACCTGCGATTCCTCTTCTTCGTCTTCTTCCTTGACGAGATTGAGATCGGATTCCTTTCTTGCGTTGGATTTCTCCGGAGATTTGAGAGGCTGTTCCTTATCTCCCACGCCACAATCTTCGATGCTCTCCGCCTTCTCCTCTCTCTCTTTTCCTGCTCCTCTTCTTTCTCTCTCTCTCTCTCTCTATCGTCTTCCCTTATTTATTAATCGCGTTATTGATACCCTCCAAGAGTCCTAAACGCCCTCCTGTTATTCTAAAATTTACCAAGACTGCCCTTAGGGCGAACGGTAGGACCAACCTGCCACCCAGCTTCGAGTCGCACGAGCCATCCAGCCCCCACCAGCTCAAAGATCGGTTCAATCCGGCCGATCAGGTCGGGTTCATATTACCTGATCCGATCCGAATCCGATATTCGAGTTTTTTATTTATTGAAAATTTTCATCTATATATTGTACATTTTTATAGCTTAAAATAATTGTAATAGACTTTATAAAGGAGCGAGATAGATTATGGGGAATTAACTTGGATAACTTAGCATTAGTCTAAAGATTAATAGACGCAAACCTTGTGGTGCCACTATCCGCATCCGAACCCGTTTCCATGTCTATCCGGGTCTTAGGAAGTCAACAATTGCAACGCCGCAGAATATGGGGAACGTGGCTCACGCGTCATAGAAGAGAGACCAATATCTTCACCCACTTAATAACCCACCACAAGCACTCAAGCTCATCTATGGGGCCCGCCAACATTTTGTGGTGTACAAGCCAACACGTGGCGCGAGTCATAGTTACTCAGGCGGGGAATTGAGAAACCAAACACGCGTAGAGGTTACAGAGTAAATGTCGCGTAGCCAAAATATTAGTCAGACAGATGATTGTGATTGTGTGGCCTCTGTTCATCCAAAGCTCAAACTCTCGATTCCAATGTATAGTGGTCTTTGGGTTCCGTATGTGATGTAAACTTTGTCCAATTAAAAAAATATACAATAATATTAATGATAAAAAACTGAATAAGAAGAAGATTATGACTTATCTACAGTGAAATAGTTTGGGAGCTGATGTTGTCATATATATAAACTCACTGTGATCAGTCAAAGAAGGGTCAAAAAATCTGGTGACAGACGAAGAGGGAAGGAAGGATGAGAATCTATGAAGTGGAAATTCCTCGTTGAACGCCAATAATTACAATGATATATCCTCATCAAGAAATAATGTTTGGTTAATTTACAAATTTGTGCAGTATAGAATATAACAATTGTTCTTATTTTGTATGGATAAACCACCTCTTATCAGTGATATCAGGTTCTGAACATCAATGATACTTCTCCCTGCAGGAAAGGTTTGCTGATGGAAAAGAATGCAGACTCTTACTCCACAAGTTAGTGTAGATGCTTCTCGTCAAGCAGTTAATATATTTGCAGCAGATCTTGCTGTTTATACTTCAAGAGCATCTGAAAGTTTCACTTCAATTGTAAACCCTCTAAATTGAGAATCAAATCTTGTCGCGTGGCATAGGAAGGATGAAACATGGAGGAAACTGCTGGGAAATGCACAATTGCACCCCTATTGTTTTGATCCACTGCACTCCAAAATATCACAGCTTAACCTGCCATCAAACCAGCTGCAGTTGTTAGAATTCAATACCTATGGAGTCAATCAAGAACCAGCATAAATTCAAAGATTAGACAAAAAACACAGGCAATATGATATAACTTTGTTTTGAATTTTTAGACAGGGACTGCTACTGCAGAACCTATTAATTGACTACCAAATCATCCGCAGAAAGTAACGAAGATATAATTTGTTTCGCAGCCAATTATGGTCCACCGAGTACCTGTGGTGAGTCCTATCTCGGTGGAACCTTTGGCCAGCCTTGTATGTTTTTTTTGTTTGAAAAAGAATGGCTTTATCACGTTCGAGAGTTGTTTGTGGGGGAGCACTATAACTGAAAGAACTAATGGTCTTACATGAAATCCACCCCCATGATACAAATACTGCATTTGCCAGTCTCTCCTCTTTATAGATACCTTGTTTACCTCCAGCCAAGCCTGATGTGCAACAAGACTGCTGATGCTGCTTTCCTGGCAACTGCTTAAAGTGATGGAGTTGGATGTGGGGGGAAGAAGGACTATTCCAAAGCTGGAGCAGATCAAGTTTCAGACTATGACTATCGCCATAATCCACAGCTTCTAATCTTTGAAGAGCCACCCATAGCAGCCGCGTCCTGGAAAATACATTCTGAAGGAAGACAAGAAAATTAGATATTGAAGTCCTGAACAGATGTGGTTGAAGTGTGTAAATGTTCAATCATGCAAAGAGCTCAAATGTGCATCTCTAGTTATAATGGTATTAGCTAGATCTCTAGATTCAAGTTGCACATTATCTATCCAAATTTATGTCCTTCATGTACTCAAGTAGGTTGAATGACAAGAGGAGCTTCTAGATTAACATGAACATCCAAAATTACCACCAAGAAATTGTCAAGGCAGCAGGTGAGATGCTGCATAGATGTTAGACCTTTTAACCACCTAGCCAGCATAAGGTTCCACATGTTGTTTGTAGTTTCATATTTGTACTATCCTCCTGTTTCATTAATTACACTTGATGAGATGGTTGAAAATATCCTAAGTATTTACGTGTTCTGCAGAACCCACACATTGACGACTATATGATATCAAAATATGCAGAAACATCTCCTTTACAAGAGAATGATAACCTTCAAAGTTCGACAATCTTAAACACCCTTCTGAACTAATCAGTATTTCAATGCATTCTTTACAAATAATTGGAGCATCTTAAATAATTGTTACATATTATTCCTGATCCATGCCAACCTAAATGAGTACAAATAACACTCATTCTATAGTCTATCAAAGCATCACCATCTGTCACACTCACATATAACAACGTCTAATCGTCCAACATTTTCTTCAAATATTTTCACAAAAATGTAAAATATTAACTTTATCATCAGGCAAGTCAAATTTGAACTGAAAACACAAGATAATATGATCCACATTTGTAAATAGGACATGGACTTGCTTATTATCTCCAAGAGTAATGCTATTCTTGTGGGTAATATATGAACTAATTATGAACTTGATGACATGGCAGCATATCAGCTGTTGGTGATTTATATCTCTACCTCTCACCCACCTTCAAGATGCATCCACATCATCAAGTTCATAAAATCCATTAAGTGTCAAACAAGCACACATTTAAGTATTTAATCAGGCTTTTGCCTTATCTAAACCAAGGTAATACATCCACTGAATGTCAGCCTTTACCACATTTTCCCCTCCAAAGAGATCACAGGGAAAGGAATACTAACCCTTATGAAGCAACTCCACATTCCCTACTTATCTCGACATTCTTTAAACACCTATGAAGCAATTGCACAGCAGGCAATCTTTATTCTTTCACAGATTCTGCTTCTCTGAACTAGCCTATGCCATGCTTCCCTCCAAAGAACCACAGGAAAAGCAATACGAACCGTGAGGATGAGCAATTCCACTTTCCATGCTTATCTCAACATTCTTTAACCACCTATGAAGCAATTGCATAGCAGGCAATCTTTATTCTTTCATAGACTCTGCTTCTCTGAAGTACCCTCCCTTTCTGCTCATCTTTCATTTCACACCAACATTTCACTATGCTTCAATTCTGTAATGTTCTAATGGCTTCCATTTCCTTTCGGCCACCAGCTCTCCCAGTAGCTCATGGAAGATCTTCTTCTGGGTTCAGTCTACAAGCCCATCGTTGTCGATCTTCTGTTGCAGCACAACTGGAGAGATGCAGCTTCTGGACAAGCCAGTCAAGAAGGCAACATTTATTGAGCAATCGACTGCTGGCTGCAAAGTTGAAGGGACCAGATAATCCCAATAGTGATTCCCATTCCACAGCGCCTTCACCATTATCGGATGTGATTCTGAAGTTCTACTCATCCCTCAATGACAAGGACACAAAAACATTAAAGAAGCTCATTGCTCATGACTGTATCATCGAAGACCGGTCATTTTTTAAGCCACTGGAAGGAAAGGTCTCACCTCCCCACTTACGCATTCCATCTCTAGAATTGCTGCACATAACATGCATAACAGTTGTTATCTGTGAATGCAGGCACTCCACAAGTTTTTTGAAAAACTGACAGATGCCATGGGAAAACATGTCAGATTTGCCATTGATAAGATGTGTGAAGGGAAGGGATCCACAGTGGCAGTAATTTGGCACCTTGGTAAGTTCTTGCAAACACACCAATTAGATGACTGATTAGTTATTGCTAACAGCATCATGTTGTAGAGTGGAATGGAAAGATCATTCCCTTCACCAAAGGGTGCAGCTTCTACACATGTTCAAAAGAAAGTGAAGCTCTTCTTATCAAGTAGGCATCATACATACACTTCAATCATGTTAATCCATCTCTAAGAGCAACATAAGCTTAAATTTTTCATGATATCTATTACACTCTGAAGTCTTATAGGACTGATATGGGAATTCTTGGTACATACGACAGGGAAGCTCATGTCTTCAATGAGTCACCACTGAAACCAGCGAGCCTTGCACTAGTAAGACTATTGAATTCAAATTATAATATCACACTCTATAGTATATATAATGTCTTCAACAAATAGAGCAGATTTCTGGACCTACATTCTGTACTTGCTTTGACACAAACAACAATGATAGAACCTCCCAATGTGGTTTCAGGAAATGCTAAAGAAAATTATCTGGCTGTTTGACAAGTTCCCAAAACTGGCACAGTGTATGCACCGCATAACACTATCAATAGATTGGCATAAGTTCTAACCCATTAAACAGCAACTGACATCCATCATACTTCTGCAGGTTTCCTACAAAAGCATGATACAATGCTTTATTATATCATGAAATTCTTTCAGTACTTTGTGGGGCCTTTCATCGTTCCACTTGCGATGTACTATACCAACATTTGGAAATACGCAGGTCGAATAGCAATTATTTTGATCAATATCCTGAAGAATGTTTTCTTATCCAAATGACTTGCTTGCTCTGTATGGAGTGTCCCATGGTTCCTCGAACGCCAGCTGCAGATAGGTTGAGATCTTCATGTGAATGCTGTATACCATTGTTATTCTCGTTAATCTCCTGTTCTCATGAGGATCAATTCATAAGGCCATAAACTGAAAGACACCAGTTAGTTGTCATCTCCATCTTTGATTGGCATCACCAGAAGAGATAGAGAGAGAGAAAGAGAGTACCCTGCTTACTGAAGATCATTGCTTTCATGCCTCTGAGGAGTTAAAGTGGTCATAATCCCTGTCCGACTGTGGCTTTAATCAAAGAAGAAGACTATAAAATGAAAGTACAGGTGAAATGGTTGCAAAATAAAGTGGTACCTCTGTGCATCTTATTTGCTTGTTGTGTGATCGTGGACCCTTTTTTTTCTTTTTATTTTTGAGGGAAGCTTAATGTCAAAACACCTACAAATTGTGGGCAGAGCATTAGAAGTAAAACTATCTTCACTCATGAGAACTTATGAGAGATACTATGTCTGTCTTTTCTTTTACCAGAATGCTACTCAGTGTTGTGAATTCACTTTAAATATCCGATTTCACTGCTATAAAACAGCTGCATTACCTTAGGGAACGGGTGGGAAAGTTCATCAGCATCAGTGATATTCCTATTGCTAGAAGATTCAGTTTAATGTATATTAGTTATATCTTCCCCAAGCGCCTTCAGGTACCTATTTGAGGGGGGTTCGCTTAGTTGGTCATCTGAATCCAACTATGGCCTGGACACTTCCTCAGTGTCCTCTCTCTCATCATCCTGCGTATCTGCTCACCCCATTCCAGCTTCCCTGCATTATCATAGATGCCTGCAAGCAGCATGTAAATCGCTGTATCATATGGGTCCAACTCCAAGGCACTCCTTTCTATGGACTCTCCACGAACCAAGTTCCTATAGAGCTTGCAGGAAGCCAACAGGGTCTTGTACATAGACGCATCCGGCTGGAACGGCATGGTCTCTAAGGCACATGCTGCCTCCTCAAGCCGTCCTGCTCGGCTCAGCATATCTACCAAGCATGCATAGTGATCTCGTTCTGGGGACACACTGTACAAGTCTCTCATCTTATTGAAATGCTCGATGCCCACATCGACTAAGCCGCCATGGCTGCACGCGTACAGCACCACCAAGAAGGTGATGCCATCTGGTTGAGCTCTCGCCAATCTCATGTCCTGAAAAGTGGACAGGGCTTCTGGGATAAGCCCATTGGATGCTAGCCCCAATATCAAGCCATTCCATGACACCACATTGGGCTCCTGAATAGCCAGAAAGATACTTCTAGCTTCTCTGATGCACCCACATTTGCTGTACATGTTGACAAGACTATTAGAGACTGAAACCTTGTTATTCAACCCGGACTTCAACGAATAACAGTGCAACTGCTTCCCAGACTCTGTAGATGATAACCCTGCAGCAGAAGAAAGGAAGCAAGCAAGACTGAAACCATCCATAGCCACCCCTTCTCTGAGCATGTGAGTCGTCATTTCAAGTGACCTCTGCTGGTGGCCCATCTAATTTAGCCCCTTTGCCATGCTTGTGTACGTAACAACATCTCTATGGAGGATCATTGTGCTTGCCACAGTCCATGCATCTTCCATCCTCGTGAACCTAGCATAGACATCGACCAATGAATTCCCAACAGCAGCATCCAAAGAATCTGACTTTGTCTTCATCACATAGGCATGGATTTTCCTCGCGTGAGTCAATGCTCCTAGAGAGCTGCACCCTTTGAGAACAGTGGACAGGGTGAAGGAGTTGGGCTGCACTCCGCTGGCCCGCATCTCTGTTAATGCAATAAATGCCTCCAAGTCTCGGCCATGCTGAGCAAGTCCTGCAATCAAAGCAGTCCAAGAGACAACATTTGGGGAGTCAATGGCTTGGAAGGCATACGCAGAATCCTTCACATCTGGTGAACATTTGCTGTACAGGTCCACCAGCGTATTGCCCACAGAACATTTGCTGTACAGGTCCATGAGATGGCATCTCTGTGATCCATTGCAGCAAAAATCTTACCTGCCTCATTGAACAAACAACACTTCGAGTAGAAATCCAGCAGAGCACCCCAATGACAGTATTCGACCCGAACCCACGCCGCCAAATTTGTGCGTGAATTTGGCTTCCAAAATCAAACCATACCCAGCAGCAGTGGTGCAGCAGCGGAGGACGGTCGAGCACGTGAACTCGTTAGGAGTCACACAAGACTCGGTCACGAGCATCCCGCAGAACAAGTCCGACGCTATCTCACTGAAACCACTTCGAGCGTGAGCGGATATGACGCCAGTCCAGGATACAACGTCTCGGTGAGGCATTTCATCGAACATTGCGAACATAGTCGAGAGAGCAGTTGGTTGATGAGAAACAAGTCTCCGTGAAAGCCGAGCTTCGTGATGGGGCTGTGGACGGAAACGCCATGATTTAGAGATCTGGAGTTGGAGAAGGAGAGCAGATTAAGGATTGCCTCCCTGGAGATGAATGCCGACGTTGGCTTCGACCCTTGCTCTGGATTTGACAAAGAGAGGCTTTGCTTCTTGAGGTGGGAGGCACGGAGAAGAGAGTTGAAGAGAGGTCGGAGAGGAGAGGATGAGAGCGTAAAGGGAGTAGAGGAGCTTGTAATGGAGATCTTTCTCCAACAACTGCTGCTCATGCTAGTTTTTCTTTAACCGAAGCAACTACTGTATTTCTCTATCAAACATTCGATCATTAAGAAGAAAAAAGATCTCTTTTTGTACTGAAAACACAAGATAATATGATCCACATTTGTAAATAGGACATGGACTTGCTTATTATCTCCAAGAGTGATGCTATTCTTGTGGGTAATATATGAACTAATTATGAACTTGATGACATGGCAGCATATCAGCTGTTAGTGATCTATCTCTCTACCTCTCACCCACACATTTAAGTATTTAATCAGGCCTTTACCACATTTTCCCCTCCAAAGAGATCACGGGGAAAGGAATACGAACTCTGATGATGAAGCAACTCCACATTCCCTACTTATCTCGACGTTCTTTAACCACCTATGAAGCAATTGCATAGCAGGCAATCCTTATTCTTTCACAGATTCTGCTTCTCTGAACTAGCCAATGCCATGCTTCCCTCCAAAGAACCACAGGAAAAGCAATACGAACCGTGAGGATGAGCAATTCCACTTTCCATGCTTATCTCACCATTCTTTAACCACCTATGAAGCAATTGCATAGCAGGCAATCTTTATTCTTTCACAGACTCTGCTTCTCTGAAGTACCCTCCCTTCTGCTCATCTTTCATTTCACACCAACATTTGCTTCAATCCTGTAATGTTGTAATGGCTTCCATTTCCTTTCGGCCACCAGCTCTCCCAGTAGCTCATGGAAGATCTTCTTCCGGGTTCAGTCTACAAGCCCATCGTTGTCGATCTTCTGTTGCAGCACAACTGGAGAGATGCTGCTTCTGGACAAGCCAGTCAAGAAGGCAACATTTATTGAGTAAACGACCGCTGGCTGCAAAGTTGAAGGGATCAGATAATCCCAATAGTGACTCCGATTCCGTAGAGCCTTCACCATTATCGGATATGATTCTGAAGCTCTACTCATCCCTCAATGACAAGGACACGAAAACATTAAAAAAGCTCATTGCTCATGACTGTATCATCGAAGACCTGACATTTTTTAAGCCACTGGAAGGAGAGGTCTCACCTCCCCACTCACGCATTCCATCTCTAGAATCGCTGCACATAACACGCATAACAGCTGTTATCTTCGAATGCAGGCACTCCACAAGTTTTTCGAAAGACTGATAGATGCCATCGGAGAAAATGTCAGATTTGTCATTGATAAGATGTGTGAAGGGAAGGGATCCACAGTGTCAGTAATTTGGCACCTTGGTAAGTTCACCATTGCAAACACACACACACCAATTAGATGACTGATTTGTTATTGCTAACAGCATCATGTTGTAGAGTGGAATGGAAAGTTCATTCCCTTCACCAAAGGGTGCAGCTTCCACACATGTTCAGAAGAAAGTGAAGCTCTTCTTATCAAGTAGGCATCATACATACACTTCAATCATGTTAATCCATCTCTAAAAGCAACATAAGCTTAAATTTTTCATGATATCTATTACACTCTGAAGTCTTATAGGACTGATATGGGAATTCTTGGTACATACGACAGGGAAGCTCATGTCTTCACTGAGTCACCACTGAAACCAGCGAGCCTTGCACTAGTAAGACTATTGAATTCAATTATAATATCACACTCTATAGTATATATAATGTCTTCAACAAATAGAGCAGATTTCTGGACCTATATTCTGTTCTTGCTTTGACACAAACAACAATGATAGAACCTCGCAATGTGGTTTCAGGAAATGCTAAAGAAAATTATCTGGCTGTTTGACAAGTTCCCAAACCTGGCAGAGTGTATGCACCGCATAACACTATCAATAGATTGGCATAAGTTCTAACCCATTAAACAGCAACTGACATCTATCATACTTCTGCAGGTTTCCTACAACAGCATGATACAATGCTTTATTATATCATGAAATTCTTTCAGTACTTTGTTGGGCCTTTCATCTTTCCACTTGTGATGTACTATATCAACATTTATTTTTTATTTTATTTTTTATGTTTTATTTTTATTTTCTTTATTTTTTTTTCTTATTTTTTACAATACCACCAGTTGGAAATACGCAGGTGGAATAGCAATTATTTTGATCAATATGCTGAAGAATGTTTTCTGACTTGCTTGCTCTGTATGGATTGTCCCATGGTTCCTCGAATGTCAGCTGCAGATAGGTTAAGATCTTCATGTGAATGCTGTATACCATTGTTATTCTTGAGGGAAACTTAATGTCAAAAGAACCTACAAATTGTTGGCAGAGCATTGGAAGTAAAACTATCTTCACTCATGAGAACTTATGAGAGATACTATGTCTGTCTTTTCTTTTAACAGAATGCTACTCAGTGTTGTGAATTCACTTTAAATATCCGATTTCACTGCTATAAAACAGCTGCATTACCTTAGGGAACGGGTGGGAAGGTTCATCAGCATCAGTGATATTCCTATTGCTAGAAGATTCAGTTTAATGTCTATTAGTTATATCTTCCCCCAAGTGCCTTCAGGTACCTATTTGAGGGGGGTTCGCTTAGTTGGTCATCTGAATCCAACTTTGGCCTGGACACTTCCTCAGTGTCCTCTCTCTCATCATCCTGCGTGTCTGCTCACCCCATTCCAGCTTCCCTGCATTATCATAGATGCCTGCAAGCAGCATGTAAATCGCTGTATCATATGGGTCCAACTCCAAGGCACTCCTTGCTATGGACTCTCCAAGAACCAAGTTCCCATAGAGCTTGCAGGAAGCCAACAGGGTCTTGTACATAGACGCATCCGGCTGGAACGGCATGGTCTCTATGGCACATGCTGCCTCCTCAAGCCGTCCTGCTCGGCTCAGCATATCTACCAAGCATGCATAGTGATCTCGTTCTGGGGACACACTGTACAAGTCTCTCATCTTATTGAAATGCTCGATGCCCACATCGACTAAGCCGCCATGGCTGCACGCGTACAGCACCACCAAGAAGGTGATGCCATCTGGTTGAGCTCTCGCCAACCTCATGTCCTCAAAAGTGGACAGGGCTTCTGGTATAAGCCCATTGGATGCTAGCCCCGATATCAAACCATTCCATGACACCACATTGGGCTCCTGAATAGCCAGAAAGATACTTCTAGCTTCTCTGATGCACCCACATTTGCTGTACATGTCGACAAGACTATTAGAGACTGAGACCTTGTTATTCAACCCGGACTTCAACGAATAACAGTGCAACTGCTTCCCAGACTCTGTAGATGATAACCCTGCAGCAGAAGAAAGGAAGCAAGCAAGACTGAAACCATCCATAGCCACCCCTTCTCTGAGCATGTGAGTCATCATTTCAAGTGACCTCTGCTGGTGGCCAATCTGATTTAGCCCCTTTGCCATGCTTGTGTACGTAACAACATCTCTATGGAGGATCATTGTGCTTGCCACAGTCCATGCATCTTCCATCCTCGTGAACCTAGCATAGACATCGACCAATGAATTCCCAACAGCAGCATCCAAAGAATCTGACTTTGTCTTCATTACATAGGCATGGATTTTCCTCGCGTGAGTCAATGCTCCTAGAGAGCTGCACCCTTTGAGAACAGTGGACAGGGTGAAGGAGTTGGGCTGCACTCCGCTGGCCCGCATCTCTGTTAATGCAATAAATGCCTCCAAGTCTCGGCCATGCCGAGCAAGTCCTGCAATCAAAGCAGTCCAAGAGACAACATTTGGGGAGACAATGGCTTGGAAGGCATAAGCAGAATCCTTCACATCTGGTGAACATTTGCTGTACAGGTCCACCAGCGCATTGCCCACAGAAGCATGATGCTCCAGGCCAACCTTGACCATCTGACAGTGGATCTGCGATCCTGCTCCTAGTGCTGAAACAGAAGAGCAGGCACTAAGGACTCCCGCATATGTAAACGAATTAGGTGGCACCCCGGCTCCCTCCATCTCAGAGAACATGGTGATGGCCTCATCAAAATCTCCAACGTTAGAATACCCAGTGACCATTGTTGTCCACAGCATCACGTCTGATTCGGGAGTCAGGCGAAACGCTCTGAGGGCATTGCTCATCTGAAGGCATTTGGAGTACATATCTACAAGCGCTGTTTTCAAGACTAGATTAAGCTTCATCCCCCAAAGGATCAGGTGGGCATGAACAATCGCACCTCGTCGATGGCAACCAAGAGTGCCACATGCAGCCAAAAGCTTGGTAAAGGTGAATTCCGTGGGAGGAGTGCCGCTACTAATCATAGAAGCATAAAGCTCCATAGCTCCACTATAATCCTCCGCTTCCACAAGAGCCGATATCATAGTGGTCCATGAGATGGCATCTCTGTGATCCATTGCAGCAAAAATCTTACCTGCCTCATTGAACAAACAACACTTTGAGTAGAAATCCAGCAGAGCACCCCCAATGACAGTGTTCGACCCGAACCCACGCCGCCAAATTTGTGCGTGAATTTGGCTTCCCAAATCAAACCAATGCCCAGCAGCAGTGGTGCAGCAGCGGAGGACGGTCGAGCACGTGAACTCGTTAGGAGTCACACAAGACTCGGTCACGAGCATCCCGCAGAAAAAGTCCAACGCTATCTCACTGAACCCACTTCGAGCGTGAGCGGATATGACGCCAGTCCAAGATACAACGTCTCGGTGGGGCATTTCGTCGAACATCTTGCGAACATAGTCGAGTCCGTAACATTTGTCGTAAAGAGAGAGCAATTGGTTGCAGAGAAACAAGTCTCCGTGAAGGCCGAGCTTCGTGATGGGGCTGTGGACGGAAACGCCATGACTTAAAGATCTGGAGTTGGAGAAGGAGAGCAGATTAAGGATTGCCTCCCTGGAGATGAATGCCGACGTTGGCTTCGACCCTTGCTCTGTATTTGCCAAAGAGACGCTTTGGTTCTTGAGGTGGGAGGCACGGAGAAGAGAGTTGAAGAGAGGTCGGAGACGAGAGGGTGAGAGCGTAAAGGGAGTAGAGGAGCTTGTAATGGAGATCTTTCTCCAACAACTGCTGCTCATGCTAGTTTTTCTTTAACCGAAAGAAACTACTGTATTTTCTCTATCAAACATTCGATCATTAAGAAGAAAAAGATCTCCTTTTGAACTGAAAACACTTCTCTTCATTGCTACGCCGAGAGACTCTCTCTCCTCTTTCAAAGAAATAAACGAAAAAAAAAATAAAGCTCTTTTTGATAGAGAAGGAAATAATTTCTTTAATTTATTTTTTATAGCTATATATAATACTTCTAATTTCTTTCTTTTCTTTTCTCTGAAATTATGGGTAAAATAGTCGAGACCTAAAATCGATGCCGTTATATTTTTAATAGACAAATATAAGGTCCGTTGAATTGAAAATTAACGTAATTTATGAATAATAGTATACTTATTTTTTTATCTATAGTTTAGACGAGAGTTATAATATTTTTTATCCGGTTGTAATTTTAAAATAAAATCGTCTTTCTAAGTTAGAATAAAGGGTTCGGTATCCATTATATTAGTAGATTTATAAAATAAATTCGACCCAATATATTCAAGAGTTGAATTTATATCCATTTAACTTTGTCAAACATTTGGATTTGAATTTTGGTCACATAATGCTTAAGTATTTATATATAAAAGAATCTAAGAGTTGCATAAGTGTCACTTATTTATACTTTCTTAGCACTTAATATTTTTAATGTGATACTAGATATAAAAGAAATATGTTTGAATGTGTTGCATATTGATTAGAGGATCCATAAAAAACCTCCTTTAATTTCTCATTTTCTGATTAGTGTGACTATGATCGTCTGTATCAAGATAAGATAATAGTATAAACTAATTTTAAACTATTGTATATTATATCATATTCATCCGCACTTCTATGAATTAGAAAATTAAAATTTGATCTTATATGGATAGATCTTACCATCATGAATTCAACCCATCTAATGAAAAAAATTAAAATTTTATAACTAAGCCGAGCCAACTCAATTCATATCAAATTTTCCAACAAATAATCCATATCCAAGTAGACCTCTAGTTGAAAAATTATAAGTATAACTATCTCTTTATCTTAAATAGTACCATTGTTCTTGTGGATTTACTTATCGAATACTAATATATTTCTATATCCAATTCATTGTATTAAGTGAGAACCAATCTAGCTATCTATCCATTATCTATAGAAAGAAAGAGGACGCAGACATTATTTGTCACTAATAATTTTGCCACTATCTGAAAGTGTGAGATGCTAAGCATCGTTTGTTTTGTTCTTTGTAAGTACGCATAATGAAAGTAATGTCCAACTCCCCCCGGACCGGTTATAACTTAATTCTAAGCTTAAGAGTCGGAAGATTAAATATGAGTTAGATAAAATATTAATCTAAACTAAGTTAAATTGTTGAGTTAAGCTACTAAACTATTAAACTATTAAATAATTTTTTTTATAATAATTATTTAAAATTAAAATGGATGACATGAGAGTGGGTAGACACTGAGGAAGACCGGTGGATGAGTAAGTTATCGCTAATTTTCAAAATCGCTTATCTTGATAGTAACCGGCAATGGGCAATGGTGACTGAAAGAAGGAATTTACCATATTGCCCCCTGAGCGCTCCAATCTCCAAGCATTTATTAATCCCTGCAAGCGCCAGCTACTGGTCCTGGGTAACGCCGTGGTTTGGATCGTCTCACTGCTTTCAATTCAATTCAATTCTATCTCATTGGGAAGGGCGAAACCGGAGATACTTTTAAGGAATGGCGTGCGGGATTGCGGCGGCGGTGATCCCGAAACCCTCGCTCTCGCTGAGGATGGAGCAGTCGAGCTCTCTTGATCTCTCCTCCGACCTCGCTGCCGCCAACAATGGCGGCGCGGGTGCCTCTCGCCGTAGGAGGGATTGCGTCTTCGTCGTCAATCCCAAGGGTATCTATCTATCTATCTCTTTCTACTGCCGCATGTCGTTGTCTCAATCCTTTGGTGGATCTTGTAGGTGCTAATGGCCGGACGGGGAAGGAGTGGAAGAAGCTTCTGCCTTATGTTAAGACTCGCCTTGCCGGCCATTACAACGTAGCCCCTTTTCTTTATTACCTCTACTTACTAATTTCTCGGTTGTTGCTATTCGTTCTTATGAATCGGTTATTTTTGGGAACTAGACGGGAGTTGTCCTCTGAAGCAATATAGAGCTTTAGGATTTGTGGATTCTTAAAGGCATCTTTATAGCAGGCTCTAATTTTGTTCTTTTTGAGGATTTATAGTTATTCCTAACCTTAAATAGAATTAGACCTAACATTGAAATACTAATATATAAATTCAGTAGATTTCTCTTGTTTATATGCATCATACACGTTTGTGATGTTTTTGGTTGTGTATATTTGTACCATGACCAGGTATGCGAGTCTATAACTTCAGGTCCTTCCCATGCTGTTGACATAACAAGGGAGGTGATAAACTAACTTCCTTAAAGTATATATAGTTATTTTGAAGGTGCGTGCTATACTCAAGAGATTTGTGAAAATAACTCGCAAGTTGGTGCTGCAGGCAATAAGGGAAGGAGCAGATGCTGTGATAGCTGTTGGTGGTGATGGAACATTTCATGAGGTTTAGATATCTCCTCGGACATATTTTATCACTCTTTAAATCCTTACATGTGGAGAAACTATATCTAAAAACTGTAGCGTTACAGATTTTGATCTGTAAAACAAACTATATTTGGAAAATGCTGCAGGACAACTATATTATCCATCGTATCGTTTTGCATGTAATTCTGCAGGCTAACCATTATATTGTTGTGAACTTGTGATTGGTTACAAGATGTAGCTAAATGACTGGCATTGGGAGTTCTGTATGCCAGGTCATCTAGAGGAAATATAGCATCAAACAGGGGAAATCCTTTGCTATTGTTATATTATTTGATCATATGATTCATATCCATGCTTTTGAAATAGTAGATGTCAAATAACTGGTAAACATATCTCCATGATATACTGGTGTTAGGTATGATATGTTATTTGTCTGTGTGAATGATGTGTTGTGGAAGCTTGATAGAGGATGGGAGCTTTCCTTGTGTTTTCTGGGTTTCCTTAAGCAGGGCGTAGTGACAGAAAACTTTCCTTTTGGTGCTAACTTGTTTAGAACCATCTTCTTTATGTTTCAAATGAAACAGGGTCAGTTTTGACCTTTTCTTCAAAATTATCTCCACAAAATAACAAACTTTGTTAATTTTTCCTCTATAATAAGGTGATTTCTTTGGCCCTTAGTTCGGTGGTGAGATTGGTTAACACTGCCTGATACCATTGCTGTACTCTTACACCTGCACCTTAATGAGTTCTCTTTGTTCGTTCATCTTGAATTTATTTAGTAAAACAATGAAGAAATTTCTAGATGCTTTCCTTACATTGAGGTGTCATTGGCAGGTGGTGAATGGCTTCTTCTGGGAAGGAAGTCCTATCCTTCCTCTCGATCGAGGGCCTGAACCTTCAACTGCACTTGGTGTGAGTAATAACATTATTTTTTTCCATTCACTAACTTGTCAGACTGATTTTCTTTCATGTTTTGTGAATTGTGATGTACGGATCTTTTCTTCTGACCTAAGATTATGCTTTCTCAGCTCATTCCACTTGGAACTGGTTCAGATTTTGCTAGAACATTTGGATGGTTAGTTTGTCCTTATCAATTCTGTTCATGGTGGTCTTTTGGTACTTACTGGTTCCATTATCAATTAAATGACAAATTTACATGGTTCATGCATCAGGAAAAATGATCCATATGAGGCAATCGACAGGATTGTGAGAGGTTTCTTCATTTGATGTACAACTATATAATATTCAGTTTATATAGATTGTTTTCTTACTCACATAGTTATTCTTTACATGCAACTGGTGAATATAAACCTTGACAATTGATGGTGTTACTGATTAATAAACATCAGTTAGACAGTTAGACTAAAATTTGTAAACTATGTAGAAATACATACTTTTCTCGCTTCTGGGTTAAAATATCTTATTTGTGGACTAGTGGTGGCATGAGAAGATAAAGTTTGTATGTGTTTCAGAAAATTTGATGTAACCGATATAACGTTGCTGAGATAAATTTTCTTTTTTCCTAAGAGGGGATGAAATGAGAGATTAGTTTCCACAAAGGTTGGAGGTAGAGCCAACTGAGAAGAAGCAAGATGGTTCATACATGTAGCCCAACGAAAACCATATAATGCACCATCTACATGTGTAAAAAAGAAAATTGACTTGCATAGAATTGGTTGAGAAAGGGCATGGAATAATGCAATTTACGAGTATGCTAATTGCTTTGAATATTCATCTGATACAAACAACATTCTTGATAGTCAGATATTTTAAAGGCCAATTAGATTGTATGACTGTTAGTAGCCAAATTCTTTATTCCCATCTTGTACTTATGAGCAGGACCTTTTTGCAGGATGTAAATCAAAGATAGATGTGGGTGTTATTGCTGGATCCAGTGGACAACAACATTTCTTTGTTAATGTTGCTGATATTCATTTGTAAGAACATAGAGCTATATCATAGCTTAAAGTTGAGCAAATTAGGTTGCTAATTATGAATTTAACTATTCGGAGAACCGCACAGGAGTGCAAAGGCCGGTTACTTTGCTTCCAAGTATAAGCAATTTGGAAACTTATGTTATGTTATTGGAGCTTTGAGAGCCTTTATTGGCCACAGTAACAGGGATCTCAAAATCAAGGTAATGCTCATCAGCAGTTCAATTTGTGGAAATATGTATTCGTTCATGTTGACTTGCTATCTTCTGCTATATGGCTTATCATATTCAGAGACCTATGTGTGCATTCTACAGGTCGATGAAGGAGATTGGGAAGTGGTTCATAATGTCACTGCTCTATGCATAGGAAATGCCAAGTTCTTTGGTGGTGGTATGAAGATAACTCCAACTGCCGATCCTTTTAGTGGAAACCTAGAGGTGCCTCAATTTTGCCATGTTTGCTTAATGACTTGGTCTGGAATCAGTTTTATTTTAGTTAAATTTTGGGGCTAAATATATCTTACCGTTTTGTTCTTATGCCAAAAATAACTTTATCCTCCTGTATAATTTTGGTACCAAATCAGTTCTCGTGTTTCTGACTAAAGTAAGTCCATTAGATTTCTTGTCCAACTTAATAGAATCCGTCAAAATTACTAAAATATTATTATTTTTAATTATAGCAAATATAATAAAATTATCAAAATAACCAAATTACCTATTGTCTACCAAATACCAAATATAAAGAGGCATTTTGGTAATTTGGGTGGGTTATGTTAAGTTGGATGAGAAATTTAACAGTCTCATTTAATTCAAAGTATATGGGCTGGGTTTTTATAAAAAAATGTACGAGAGGGTAAAATATTTTTTGGCATATGTACAAAGGGTACAATGTATTTAACCCTATATATTATCTTAATTAACTTTGTATTGAATGTATTAGGTGGTGATTCTTCAAGATTTCAAGTGGTACGACTTCCTTCTTAAGCTACATAAGCTTTACAAGGGAACTCATCTATCAGAGAAAGGTGTATTTTCTAGAAGGTAATTTCTTGATGTCATAAGTTTAAAGAATTAACAAATTTTAGCTACTTTAAACTCAATTTTTTAAGCTAGTTATGTGCCATTTATCACAGATTACAAGTTCTGGTCATGTTTGTATCTTTGTGTACTTGATACATATTTTCAAGATGATTTTCTTGGAAATATCATATGGCCTAGACCATGCATGAGATTCTTCTTTTTTACTTTGTTCTTTCTTTTGCTCAATGCTGCCAAAATTGAAATGCCTCACTATGGTATATAATCTGAATCCCTCACTATTGAAATGCTGCCAAAACTGTTGGTAAGATGTCCCCTGAATCCCTCAGTATGGTATATAATCTGAACTCTGACAGTTGATTAATTGGAACTTGGACTACATGAAAGATTTTCCTCTGGTGGTTGTGATTCTTATTTGGATTTTAGGAATCTAAGTGAACACTTGAATGTTGCTTAAATTGAAGCTATAGGAAAAAAAAGAAGTGGCAAAAATATTTGTGATAAATGTAACAGAAATTGTCTGAGGAGATTAAGTATTGCAGAACATTACCGGAGCTAATTTCACTGGAAGAAATTCTTTATAGAAGCATCAATAAGGATGAAGTGTCGGAGAATTCAAAAACATTGTGCAACAATAGGCATAAACATCTTCTATGATTCAGAAGTACAGAAGAATGAATATCCTTTGAATTGAGTTCTAAAGCTGGAAAACTGTTTAAATTTTCTGTATTGACCAAATTCCATTATATATACGGCTTTTTATGAGAAATGATTTAACATGGTGAAGAGAGGGTGAAATGAAAAAGGTTCAATGTTAAATGTTGCTAGCAAAATTACCGCTTTTTTGGAATTGCAAATTTTAATCCCTTTGCTTTTCCATTTGCAGAAGAACATTGAAAAATGTCTAACAATACCTTTGCTATTTCTTTCTGTTCGACTGCACTCATCTGTTGTCTTCGTATTACTCCATCCATCCATTTTTCCTATTGTTTGGAGCCCAGTTTGATTCTCTGTCTAAAGTGGATCTTCTTTCTGGTGCAGTGTCAAGTCAATTGAAGTAGTAGAGGACGTATGTAAAGGCGACGTCTATGTGCAGTCAGACGGGGAGCATTTAGGATTTCTTCCTACAAAATGTTCAATTCTACCAGCTGCCATCAACCTTTTCAACTAACGCAGTAACTCTTTTGTTTTTTTTTCTTACCCAGAACTAAATAAATTTGTCAGCTCACAATTCTGCTCATGAAGCTTTGGCTTTCATATGATTGCCCCAAATGGCTCATGTTGTTGTTATAAGTTCAATTTAGTCTACACTATATCCATCATAAATCTGATGATATTTTCATATTGAGAATGCCTGAGGTCTCGCTCACTTGTGAAATAAAATCAATTCTATAAAAAATATTTTAATTATTAATATCAGAAAAAGAGAGCTAAACTAAGTATAAACTATTCAACTATTTAGTTGAATACTAACATAAAAAGTAATAATTATATTTGATGTGTTATAAATTTGATATTAAAATAATAAAAAATAATAAATTTGTATTGAAAATTAGTGATATTTGAAGGCAAATGATCAAATATTTATGATTGGATATAAAGTAGTAGTAATAATTAGGCCTCGTCTAATCTAAGGTAAAATAATTATATCTTATTATTAATAAATTATTTTTTAAAAGGAGCGAGAATAATGAGTTAATATACTAAAAGGAGTTAATATATTGTTTAGTTACTGCAGGAACAAGTGGATGGTGACTAATGATTCTCTGGACACCGTTAATATTCTGCAGGTTGAGCAATAATGATCATTAATTGGCATTTATATGCACCAATTTGTGAGTTTATTTTGAGATTCTGAGAGTCAGAAACCGATCTCGTATAATTATATGCTTTTCTTTTGTTTGAGAGCGTTGTATATAATTCTGAATCACATGAAACATTCATCGTTCGAGGGTTGATTACGTAACTTGGCGTGAAAGATAACAAGATAGGCAGCGAGGCAGGCAGACCCTAAGAAGAGAAGGTCGGTTTGTATTTTGTAAGCTGGAGAAAGTTTCAAGGGATGAGTAGATGCGATGTTGATTGATGGCGTAACCCCACTTACAACTTTTCCTTTTTCCTCTCTCACATATACCACCAGTACCACTAACGTCTCTCTATCTCTTATCATTCTTTTCCCTCCGTGGCGGACCCACTCGCTTACTCGGATCCGCTTCAGCATTCGCCTACCTCTCTCCACCTTTCCTTTTTTTTTTTCCCTTCAGACTCTGCACCCACTTCCGACTTCCCTAGCTACCACTTCTTCTTCCTCCTCTCCCCCCCCCCCCTCTCTCTCTCTCTTCAACTTGTGCTCTGTTCTGGTACCTTGGAGGGAGATATGAAGGTGAGATATGATATGATGCTAATGGCTTAGTTTGTTCTTTATTACGCATTGGTTACTAGGCTTTTTACTTTTATACTTTTTGGGCCATCTGAAGAATGATCCTTTGCTGGGTTTTTGGTTAATGTACGCCATAGTTTCTATTGTAAAACTTGGTTCTGATCTATTTAGTTTGCTTTAGAAAATTATTGTGAAGTTAGATTTGCATGACAACAAAGACAAGAGGAAGGCAATGAAGGCTGTGTCCACTCTTCGTGGTACTATTCACTCTCTTTGCTATCTTCTTCCTTTAGTTAACAATGACACAGACGTCAAAGGTGATGATCACTTGTGATTGATTCCACAGGGATCGACTCCATCGCCATGGACATGAAGGAGATGAAGATGACCGTGATTGGAGCAGTGGATCCAGTGGACATTGTGAGCAAACTGAGGAAATTTTGGTCTGCAGACATGGTGTCTGTTGGGCCTGCAAAGGAGCCAGAGAAGCCGGAGGAGAAGAAGGAAGAGCCCAAGAAGGAGGAGCCCAAGAAGGAGGAACCCAAGAAGGAGGAGGACCCCAAGAAGCAGGAAGAGCCCAAGAAGGAGGAACCCAAGAAGGAGGAGGAGCCGAAGAAGGAGGAACCCAAGAAGGAGGAGGAACCCAAGAAGGAAGAAGCCAAGAAGGAGGAGGAGCCCAAGAAAGAGGAAGCTGAGAAGAAGAAAGAGCCTACTATAAACGAGTTTGTCAATGCATACAGGGGTTACTACCCCTACTATACTGCCCAACCCCACTATACTGCCCAACCCTACTATACTACCCAACCCCACTATACTCCGCAACCACACTATACTACCCAACCCCAATATACCAACTATTATTACTCTACTCGGAGTGTGGAAGAGAATCCAAATTCTTGTGCCATCTTGTGAAAAACCTAATAGAGGGAGGTAGAACCTTTTTTATTTATCTCAGAGAGAGCTAAATAAGAAAGAAGCCCTTTTTTTTGCTTCAGTATTGAAGCAAATGCTGTAGAGCTGGGGAGGTGAATATGTATAGGTAGCTGTTGCTTTGTTTTCTTTCTACGCATCGCATTATGCATTGGGATGGAAAGGGTAGTTGTAATCTACGTTTTCCAATTGACTTATCTAAATAAATAACTTGTTTATTTGTTCACATTCTAATTCCTTCTTACAAATCAGAGTGGCGCAGCGGAAGCGTGGTGGGCCCATAACCCACAGGTCCCAGGATCGAAACCTGGCTCTGATAAATTTAGAGCGGCTTCTGCAAATATATATTTTAAAAAAAAAACAATATGATTATATATTCCAGCAATTTAAAGGACAATTTTAGTTCCCCTGTATTAGATGCAGACTGATCAACAAATATCACAGAAAAAATATATGATGACAAGGGTGCTCAGCCATTTCTTAAACAAAAGAGACACGTCTCAGTTGGAGCTTCTTATGGAAGAGCAACATTTAATAAATTCATCCCTTGTTCTGTGTCAAATCCTAATCATTTAAGACAAATAATATACAACACATTGCTTTAGTGTTTGGAGGCTATATATATATATATATATATATATATACTGAGTAGTGAGTACAATGTCCAAGCACATCAAAAATGGTGCTTGGTTTGGTCTAAAAATAGCCCATTGTAGTTGCCAGCAAATTTTTTTTCCTCTTTTCTGACTGCAACGCTAATATATGAATGGAATTATAGCACAACAAGAGGGCGGATAGTTTTCAAACTTTTGCTTATACCATCTGTGACTTTCAGCTGCGGCAAAAATCAGGTTGGCTACCTGTAGCAAAAGGAGGTCACGGAAAAGTTTTTTCACACTGTAGAAGATTATTCTCTAGTGAGATGATCATTCTTATTTTCATACAGGGTAAGGCATTACCACAAAGATGAAAAGAAGCCACACTGTAATGTCTGATCCACCGCTAGCCACCAAAATGCCCGCATATATAACCTGCACATCGAGAATGATGAGTTCATGACAGTGAACTAACGTACATGCATCAGAATTAACAGATAGATATGCAATACTATGCTAAACCTAGATAAAACAACAACCAATCTTACATGGTGTCCTGATACCAAGAATCACATATTACATGGCTGGATCTGACCTTGATAATATTACCTGATCAGTAATCAGATCTTTATCAGATCCAGCAAGAATCAAACCAGGTGCCACCCCTTAATATTGTAGTAAAACAAGGCTATGCCTATGACTGACATTTCACTGAAGTTCCCTAGTACAACAGCATTACTCCTTATTTCAAGTTTTCAATGGAATAATTGGTCAATCAGAAGAGAGGTTCTGTCTCAAGTATGTGAGAAGCGTTGACCGCAGAAATCTGAATCACTTAATAAAGAATAAACTGGAGAAAATCTGAATCTTTGGTTCCTACCGAGAAAGAAAAAGGTTTTCTCAATTAATCTATTTTACAGAAAGACAAAAGAATGCTCTTATTTGAGGAATCTTATGTTGGTATGTAGTATGTACATAAAATTGAGGTAAACACTTGCCTATTAAAGATCACACTTCAAAAATTGTATCTGTAAAAAAGATAGGGTGACAAACCATTTTCTACATAAGTAAATAATTACAAAGAAACTGGGCTTCCTAAATTTAAAGCAGACAGGTTTATATTAGAAACTTATCAGTTTAAATTTTCTCCAATGAATTCAAAATAAAAGACCATTAGATATACTATTTCGGCAAGGTAATGTGGGCAAGAGACATAGTTGAACCAGTCACCATGAGGAACTGGTTTTTCTAATTTTAAAGCAGAAAGATTATATTTGAAACTTATCAAGTTTTAAATTTTCACCTATAAATTGAAAAATAAAAGGCATGAGATTTACTATTTCAGCAAGGTAATGTGGGGAAGAGACATAGTTGAACCAGTCACCATGAGGAATCACATATTCATCATTTCTTTTTCCTTCACGCAGAGAGCCCTGCAAAAGAAGGCACTCAATTAAGTCTTATGTGATATTTGAAAGTTGCATATTAGAAGTGGCAAATGCCAAACATGTTGGAAACTTCAGAGGACATCTATGTGAGCAATGTACTACCAAAAAAGTACAACTTACAAGAATTTTATGGCAATTCAGCTGATGTAGCCAACCCCAAATAAAAACAGCTGCACCAACCCACTGGCACCATCCTAAACACAAAAGAGGCTTCACCAATGCCCACCAATCAACCTCAATATGCATTCTAGCTCGACCTTTCACTATGAATTCAGCTATTTTACCACCAGCATAACTAGTTGCCTCTACAATACAACTGCTACTAAGAGATAGAGGTGCACCAATATAAAAGCTAGCACAAAAGATATAAAGTATGTCAGAAGACTTGAAAGAAAGTCACCAAATAAAGTAATAAACATTACCAAACCTAAATCGATACGCTAAAACTAACTTCCATTATTCATGAGTGGAATAGTAGTTCAGTAAGTATAACAAGATAAAACAGTCAAAACAACATCAGATGTAAAATCAAATAACAGTTTAACTGATTTATCATGCTAAATCTCCAGCACAATCTAAGCCTTAATGTCAGAAACAGTAGATATAGCTGAGAAGACTGTACAGAACATTTAAGATCTACTGTTAGACCAACAACAACTACCTAGAAATTGGTGATGCTTTGTCTAAATCATAATCAAGAAAGAGAGTACATCTAGCTAAAATGCACGAGGCTAAATATCTGGCAAAGTTTATCTACATTATTGTGTGCAATTTGTCTCATGCACCCTAGGAGCAATCCTGCAACTATTGCCCCTACATAGAAATTGTCTAGAACAAAGATAAAAGATCAAACCTCTTATTTAAGCATCAACGCTAATGTGTGCTGACCGAGAATCATAAACGAGCAATATATGGCATGAAGAACATAAAGAAAGTTATGCATTAAATATGAACAGCCTTTATATCTGGATAGAAAATATTGTAATAAAAAAGCAAAATTTTTGTCTGTCTATCCTCTACTTTGTTTCATTCAAAATTGAAGAGGAAGTTTTTAAAAAAAAGGATAAACTTTCTAGGAACGTACAACAAACCAGTTAGATAACCCAAAATGTGCATTCGAGCTGAAGGGCTATAATGGAACACATTTAATGTCTCGTGTAAGCGTCTCAAGACCTGAATTTCCATCAACAAGAGAACAAACACAGTCCGCCAGACACGATACATATGCTCCATAGTAGGTGATTGAGCTTTCTGAATGGAGAATAGATATGAACCTCCTCCAGTCAAGTAGCCAGCTATTGTAGAATAGTGTAATGATTCAAAGGATAATGGTCTCATCTTTGCATATGCATAAAGCCATATGGGAATAACCAAACTTGTTGTCAACACTGTAGCCACCACATAAAAATGCAAGAAGTATCTCTGCGGCACGGTGAATTTCTGCAGTATGTAAGAACTTGTTGTAAATACTACAAAATAAATGTGTTTCAAAGAGGATAGAGGCACCACGCCTGACATGCACATGCAGAACTCCCTTGGTACGTCCAAAGATAATAAGAACTTATTGCCAAAACAGCAAAGCAGGGCAAGACAATGAATAGTTCCAAGTCAGAAAGATAGTTGGATGCCGCAAAGATTATTAACAACTCAAGAAAGTTATCAAATTAAAAATCTAAGAAATAATGGTTCTTGCTCCAAAATTCACGTATCTGCAGGAAATTAAACAACAAGAATGATAAATACCAATAATAACAATAACAACAACGATGACCAATTGCACGAGTTAATTTTCTAGTTTCTTTCATGCCCTGAGTATGATCAATATAGTAAGGTTATAACCCGAAATATTAACCATCCATTATACCTGTTGTGTGCTCTCAACAAGCGCATCTTATAGGCTCGAACAATGAATATACTCGCTGATTCCAGATGGATCAAATTCGAAAGTATTGAATCATTGATAGCTTTAGTAATGAGAACAGGTCACAAGAAAGACCAAAATCGCATCGAAGAAAGATAATTACTCAACTAAAACTCACAGTGGAAGAAGGCTTCATGATCTTTCCCCTGGAGGCGAGTCCGAGGATAATCCGATGCAAGAATCCGGTAAACGGCAGCGGAAAAGAGGCGATTAAAATGGGCAATGTCGCCGCGACCCACGAAAGGCGCAGCAGAGCTGTGAAGCTCAACTCCATCGTGAACCGAGATAGAATAAGGTAAGCCTAGGGCTCGGAGGAGGCTACTGAAGAGGAGGGCGCGCCATTAGAGAGGAGATTTAACGGCGGCGGGGAAAGGAATCACGCAGGCGAGTTTGGGGGCGTGAAAGCAAAGCGATTCCATGCGTGGGCGGGGTGGGGTGGGGTGGTTTCGACTTTCGAGACAGCATCGTCGCAACTCACAATCACGGATGAATCGGATGCGGATTAAATAATATCGGATCAGGTCCGTTTAGCTATGAAAACGGGTTCGGTAATATCCGATCCGATCAGATCCCGGAATCCGAATTTTGTGAAACATGGGCTTAGATTTCATATCCGTTTTAATATTTGAATTTGTACATAATATTTAGCAATTGTCTTCAATGAAGATTTCTAAATTCAACCACTAATGTGGTCAAATACGATGAAGAAAATAATTATTATACTTTAGTTAAGATTATATTTGTTAAAAGTGTATATGAGTTTTTTTAAATTAAGTTAAATCAAACATAGTAAAATACAATTAATCAAGAATAGAAGATAAGAATTAAGAAGCTTCATCTGTATGTGATCCTAGATAAATAAACTACTACTACTACTACAATCATAAGTAATTCCAAATCCTTACAGGCATTTGAATTACAATATTCTCAAATCTCCATGTGTAGGATTATAGATAGTTTACAACAATTGTCAAACCTTGAAGCTTGAGTTCAATGTGCTCCGTGAATTATCCTTGGTACTTGTCAAGTTCTGAAAAAAATTGACGTTAAGCTTCTCTGTCTCAGTCGTCGAATTCAATGCTTCTAAACTCAGTAACTCAGGAGTCAATTAAATGTATAGTGTTACAGTGGTATCCTAAGTATCATGCATGACTGCCCTTGAGACTTAAAAAGGTGTTTCGGATCAGCTTTCATTCAACTAGTTAAAAGTGTGCCATCGACGTCACATGACGTGTAGATTAGTCCCACATCGGGTGCTCGGGGAGCAGGACGAGAACGAGGGGGCGATAAAAGGAGACGTGGGGTGAGCAGTGAATCATACTTACCTGGACGGGGTCAAATGGGCGATCAAGAAGGCTCATGGCCTAGGCCAGTGGCCTCCATTGCACGTGGGAGGAGCGCTGGCTTACCATCTCCCCAAGTGGGAGAGTGGACGTCATAATTTGTGCCAGAGGGGGTACGCGCACGCGCGGCCCCTGCCAGCTCGGAAATTTTAAATGTTTAATATAATTATCTATATTAAGAAAAGTGGTTATTTAATTAGTTCTCAACGGAATGTAATAAGATCTATGCTTTGGTGTGACACAGCTACTATGTAAGGAGTGATCTACTGAGCAAGCAAGGCCCTCAAATTTGTTTATATACTTAGAGAAGCAAATAGGATTGCTGACGGGCTAAGATTTTGCCAGCCCTATCTAGTCCGTTGCACTTGTCGGCTGCCTGACACGCGTCCAATCCTTTTAAGTCTTTGCTATTGTTATTTAGTTCCACTCCAATAATTTGTCGACTAAAGAAAGCGTATATAAGTGTTTTCTTAAGAAAGTAAGCAAAAATATTTAATAAGCTCGGCTTGTTATGCCCAATCCACTGGTGATATTGCTTAAATAATTCGTTTATGATCTGAATTTAATATTCGCCTAAACCCAAATTCGATTAAGAACTGAATTATTATGTCGGATTATCGAGTCGGGTTAAGATTTGCCACCTCTAAACCTAAGCCCATTATTCCTATACCAAATCCTCATCCAATAATAAATGGTCAAGCAAGCTTGTAAAACAAATTTCTTTGTTAATAACCCTTATAATGCTTCTTGTTTAACTTATAATTGCTCAATATATATGATATTTTTATTAAAAAAAACACAGGCACGGGATTCTTCTTGCCATGAATTAGCATGAAAAAGAAAAAAAAAATTTACCATGGAATAACCATTGCCGTGGGGTGTGGGGTTACTAAAGCGCTCCATTATCGCAGCTATAGCTACATTTAAAAAGAAAAAAAATAAAATAATACTTAATCTAATGCCGTAAAATTTTACCTAGTTCTCTATTATAAGCTACTTCATTTCTACGTCGTCTTTTTAAACTCCCACGTTTTTAGCTCTCGCTATCGAGCAATGACACAACTATTGGGCCTAGCTATTACTATCCTTTCAACTTTTATCGGACACGAATCTATTTTGATGAATTCGGATACCAATTGCTCGGATGCGTTTGAAAGCAAAGATATGAAAATTACAGAAAAATTATTTGATGTTAGGAAATATTTGTCCCATGTCTATGTATGTAACAAATGGTCCATTTATTGATGGGTAAATGACAGGGATTGAATATACACATGGTGGATTCATAATTCACCATCAACTATCATCATGCACTGAGTTCTTATGGTTGTAGCGGCAAACAATCTGTTCACTAAATTATTATCAGTATTTAAGTATCTATTTTAACGGTGCGGTTAATTTAGAAGAACAGCTTAGTATTCAAATATAAAAAAAAAATATTAAATCGAAGACAATTGTTTGACCCCATCAATTGAAAAAAAAATAAAAAAAATTGAACAAATGAAGTTGGTGCATGGTGATTTTAAACACAAATAAAAATGACCACAATTCAATTACTCGTAGAAGGTGGACCCTACTATCTTTTTTTCCCCAACTGATACCAAAATCTTATGCATCTCTCCTCTGATGATGCCGTTACTCTAATTCTATTCCAACCCAAAATACCTCCACTTCTTCCCCCCAATCTCTAGGGTTTCGCTTAAACGCCTCGATCTCTACCCTCTTCTTAGGAATTTTTTCGATCCGTCGATTGTTGCTGATTACGATTGTGGAGTCCGTGGATGGTATGGTGGCTTCAGATCCGAAGGCTGGGATGGGGAATTGGAACGGAGACTACGTGCGTTTACCACAATCCGATGCATTGGAGAGTGGGGGGATGGAATTGGGATCCCGTTGCCCGCAGGGGAAGTGGAGGTCTGTTCGATGGTGGATAAAGGTGGTTGTCTTATGCCTTTGCATATTGGGGGCAGCGGCGGCTTTCTTCTTGTTTGCCCTTCCTGTGATTATAAAAAAGGTCCAACTTTTTTTTTTGTTTATTATTGTGCTTATGGCATAGGGAATTAGGTAGTTTTTACCCAATTTGAGTGATGTATGTTGTTCTTTTATTGGAATTTGAGCGATATTTGTTGATCTTGGCAGGTGGTCATACCAATTCTGGACTGGGAGATGACTACATTTTGCACACCAGTTCTTGGGTTGATACTTTTTGCATCTATTGCTTTATTTCCGAGTTTATTGTTGCCTTCTTCTCCTTGTATGTGGTTAGCAGGGATGACTTTTGGATATGGTTATGGTTTTTTGCTAATTACTGGAGCAATAAGCATCGGCATGTCATTGCCTTTTCTCATCGGTTCTCTCTTTCGTCATAGAATACATGTTAGTCCCTACTTCCTATTCCTTTTCTTTTCAATATTTAGATAGATAGCAGCAAATTAGTGGCTAATGTTTCTTTTTGATGATTATTGTGCAGAGGTGGCTGGAAAAATGGCCAAAGAAAGCAGCTATTGTTAGACTTGCTGGTGAGGGAGATTGGTCTCATCAATTTAAGGCTGTTGCTTTAATAAGGATTTCTCCATTTCCATATATTATTTTCAACTATGCATCTGTGGCTACAAATGTTAAATATGGTCCGTATATTTGTGGTTCAATGGCTGGAACAGTGCATGAAACTTTTCTTACAATTTACAGGTTTGGTTTTCTCCTTGTAACCTGATCTTTTCTTTTCATATAATTCTATGAGCTGCTAATATTATCTACCTATATGTACTTGCTTGGAGCATTCTTGTAACTTAAAATATCTTATTTTACTGTTAGGTTGACGTTTTCACTAGCTTGTTTTGTGCAAATAGATTTGAGATTACCAAGCAATTTTTAACATAATTAGATACTTTAATTGTTTCTCTATATCACATTTTGGTACAGTTTATCCTAGTTGAATTGAATCCCACCCTTTTTCATGATATTACACTTTATCCTTTATCGTGTCTTTTTTACTCATATTGGGACACTTAATCTTTTCCTTCTTGATGCTTTTTCAATGACAACTAACTTTTTATTGGAATTTAGGATCGTTACTATTTCAGAAGGTTTTCGGTGTTTTGGTTTGAGTAGATGAGGGAAGGCATACAATGCTTATAAAGGACCTAAGTTTGTATCTAATTGAGTTTTATCCTTTGATAATTGTGAGGACTTATGTCAGAGCTAAAACTACAATATCCTGGATGCTAATTCCCAAGCAGCCATTTCATATTTTAGAAGAAATGTCAGCTCTAGGTTGTTGAAGTTGGAGAGCCATTAAGGTAGATAAATGCTAGGAGAAGCTAATGTAATCGAATCCACTAGGTTTGGCAAAATTGATTTCACCGCTCATGGAGGCTGATATCATCATAGGCAAGTGGGATTGTGGCTTCAAGCAACTGTACCAATATGAAGGTGACTGGTGTTAGAGCTTTATGTTGTTTACACATTTTAGTTTCCTCGATATAAATTACATATTTATGTTTTTTTTGGCAATAAGTTAGGTTGAATACTTAGCACATTATGTCCTTTTCAGATACATAGAAGATATCAATCTTGTTAAATATGGTGCAAATGATGTTTTAAAGGTTTTTAGTACTTTTTTTTCAACCATCTAATCTCCAAAACTAATAAAACAATAATGGATATGGGCATGGCTTGGGTACTTAGGATACTTCTAGTAAGTTCTACATGGGGAGGTATTATGATGCTCACTAGTGAGGACTCAGCATTACTTCTGTAAATAAAGGCAATGTAATAATGGTGAGTTCTTAAATAAAAGACGATTTTCTTAAATAAAAGAGATATCTTCCGATTCTTTTGGGTCCGTTCAAAGGAACTCTTTTCATGACCTGTTGACTCACAAGACAGGCAATCATCTTTAAGGGGTAAATTTCATTGGTTAGGCTCCACCAAAGGATTCAAAGAGTTTATCATCTCGGAATGCATAGGGAGTTAGTTATATCTGATTTGGTAGCACATCAGTGCAAAACTGCAATGAATCAACATAACCAGTTGGGGTCCATCAAAAAAAGAAAAAAAACATATTATTCTTTCAAATTGGCCATCTGCTAGGTCTTATTTAAGGTGAACATTTGGTGGTTTATTTAACAAGCCTTCAAAGTTCAAATGATTGGAAGGATTGTTGTTTGGAACTACTGGTATCGTGTTATTGCTGCTATGTTACCTATTATCTACTAGCACTGGCCCTTGTAACAAGCTACATGTTGCATACTTACATAGCCTATGCTACTATAGTATTATATGTTCAGAAGGAACCAAATGGGGTTCGGATTTTTCAACGTAACCCTCTAATTTATGTGGTTCACAGTTTGTTAAATATTAGTTTACTGTACTGCTGAAGCTCTAAGCATTTATTGTGTGTGTAGAATTTTTTAGGCTGCAGAGTGTAATCAGAACAATGTCAATATTTAAAATGTTAACCCAGGAGAACCAGATGAATATTGAAGACATTCAAGATTCAACCATATTTTGAAGGAAAAGCATCTGAAGATGTTGGGCAACTTATGATGTAGTGTACTGCTAGAGCAGGTTGTGTTCGACATACTTCTAGAGGTGGCCAACAAAACTCAGAGAGACATGTAATAGACTGCTATTGGGAAATTATAATAAAAGATAGGATGGCACGTCCTTGAAATATCTTATAGTGATAATAGAGCAACTATTTGTCACATGGGATCTGCAAAGCCTTTTATTTCTTTTCACTTCCAGATTGGCGTGCTTCTTTATGTCTTAGATTCATAAATCCATCTTCATAGCCTTATAGGTTTTCTTGACTGATATCCACTTTTAACTTGCCTGTTGTTCGCTCATTCCTTTCTGCTGTTGGAAAGGCTGCAAGTTGAAGGAAAAGAATCTTTGGTTTATATAGGAAATGGCATTTCTATTTGAACTGGATAGAGGATTTCTTCTCTATGAATTGTTTAGCTGTGAGAAATGAGAAGGTACTGGTGATTTGAATGCGTAACAAAATTTGCACTTATTTTGTTTTTGCTTTGCATAAATTTCTTTCTATTTTAGTAGGTTATACTTCATTAGATGACGATACTGTCATTCTCAAGTAGCTGTGTAAAATTTATTTGATATGCGTCTTTGTGAAAGAATCCTGAGTATTTAAATGTCTAATTAGATAAAAATATTTTGAAATTATACTCTATTATTTTTGAAGTGAGACTCTTACAGGTCATTCATTATGCTCTGAAATCTGAACAACAAATGAATAAGTTTTTCAAGGGACAACAGTAGTTGCATAATACATCCAATATTGACTCCTTAGTTGACCTCTTTTCTTGTTTTCTTTCTAATTTGTGTACATTTACATGCTTTTAATAGTGGAAATGGTTTCTCTGTTTCTGTTTTTAACTGATCTTCTTTGATTTTGTGTTTTATCATTTTGAGAACAGTGGGAGACTGCTCCGTAGCTTGGCCGATGCAACCAACCAGGGTGGTTTTCTCTCAGTGGAGCAGGTCATCTATGATGTCATTGGCTTTTTATTAGCTGCAGCTGCCACGGCGGCCATAACGGTCTGTGCCAAGAGAGCTCTCCAAGCACTCCAAGCAGAGGAGGAGCTCAGTTAGTTGCAAGCATTTCTAGTTAAGATTCTGAATCACACTGAGTTGATTTTGCAATTGGAAGTACATAAAGCGCAATCGCTTATGTCTCTTCCACGCTAATCAATATGCATTCATGGTGACTTACAAATAGTTCGATAGGTACCATGGATATCTGAAGGAGTAATTTGGTGGATAGCGCAGAGGATTGTGGCCCGAAGCTTTTAGTGGCCAATGCGAAAGAATAGAGAGACGATTTATTTTTCTCTTCATCTTCCTTGTTCAAGGAAGAAATAAGAACTATAGGTCGCCAATTGTATCTAACAAACACTCATAGTATGTAAATTCTGATCTTGCTCAGTTGTTTGGAATGTCTTTAATCAATAAGTGCATTTCTATATACGGCTGTTGGTGTTGTCTATTTACTGTGCAACAGCAATCATTAACCTTTCTTTTCCTGAGATGTGTTTGGAAGTTTTAACTCTGCTTTTGTCCATTGTGATCTGTGAACAGGCTCTCTAAAAGGTAAGAAACCTACAAGCTGATGTGTGACTGTAGTCATGGTTCAAGAAGTAGAGTAACAATATATTATCCTTTTTGACATTTTTCTATATAGTACTTCCTTTGCATCCTATAATTCGCAATAATATTCTCAGCATTGAATTCTTTTAGGCAAATTGTCATTCGTCAAAATTTTAATTAAAAAAAGGGAAGATTCTATTATCAAGCCATTACAATATACAACTAAAAGTAACAAAAGTACACTTTAAGAATACCCAAAGATATATACTAATTTTTTCTCAAGTACTTGTAATCTTTCATATGGCAAAAGAATTGCACAACCCTTCACACTAACCACGTATACTTGTAGACTACGGTCTGGATCAGTATTAATTGACTCCTCCCTCTCCTCCTTATTCTCTACTTCCCGTCCGAGTCCTTCTCCGCAGAGCTACTCTTTGTGATGGAAGAGACGAGCGAAAGCGGCGTCTGCTTCGCCCAGCGCTTGATGTCGTACGTCTTCTTAGCGACCTTCTTCTCCTGCCCCTGCGACGACTTGACGCCGGTGTTGGTCTTTTTCTTGGTGATGGCGATGGCGAGGTCGTTGGGGAAGAGAGACTTCCAGAGGAAGGCGTGGAGGAGGGTGGAGACGAAGAGGACGGAGACCATGGTGGAGGACATGAGGGAGAGGCTGAGGGCGAGGCCTTTGCTTAAGAAGCAAGGGACCGACTCAGCGTACTTGATGGTGGCCAACGATGCAGTCGTCATGGGAAACGTGTACGACCACCACGCCACCGAGAACCTGCAGTCAAGAGGAATCAAAAAGTGTTTTTTTTTCTTTTATTAAAAAAATTCTTAATAACGTTAACGACTTTATTTGCAATGACAATTAACGTGTTAAAGAAAAAAGAAAGAGTATTGGATTGATAAGTAGCTCACTTGAAGCCCCGGAAGAAGTTGATCCGCACGACGAGCGAAATGTAGAGGAACAAGGCAATGAAGTAGAACGACCTGGCCACGGCGTCGAACGTACCGTAGATCGTGTACCACGCGATGCTCGCCGCCGACGGCGTGGCGATGAACATGGAATACACGGGGTGCAGCTCCTTCGGCAGCGCCTCGCTCGTCGGCAGCCTCTGGTACAACGTCACGAACACCACGAGGTAGTGGGCCAACCCCACCGCCCACAAGAACTTACCGGCCTCCTCCCATCCCACCTTCGCCGCCAGTATAGCCCCGACAAAGTTCCCGACCACCGACAGATGCGACGACGGGTTCCCCACCTTGCACAGCCGCCGCTTCCCTCCGGAGAACCACTGCCCGTATATCTTGAGCTCGAGTAAGAACACCGGCGCGACGAACACGCACCAGATGGCAGGGTGGAGCTGCTTCGGGGAAAAGCGGCGGGGGGCGCCGATCGCGAGGAACATGCAGGCGATCCAGGGGGCGAAGAAGAAGTTGACGCGGACTGGGTGGAAGTACTCGCGGCGGACGGCCTCGAAGTAGAAGGCGCACTTGCAGGCGTAGGTGACGGAGACGGAGACGAGCATGGCGAGGGCAAGGAGCCAGAGGGAGAGATTGATGACTGGGCTGACGTGGAGGAAAGACATGGCCGGGCTGGAGGCGAGGGCGCCCCAGAGGATGGCCTGGCTCCCGAGGCCGAGGCAGATGCCGAAGCACCCGATGGGGAACCGGAGGAGGAACGGCCATACTTCGTCTTTCGGCAACAGTATGTCTTCGTAGTCCTGTATACCATGAGAGATGAATTATAAAGGGCTCTAGTTAATTACCCTCCAATGATACTGTAGTTTATTGTTCGAGGATCATATTTATTTAAGTTTATTCTAGTGACATCGGTTTAATCGAAACATCGTTAAGTTTTTATTTATTTATTTATTATTATTTTTTGAAACAAAGAAAATGGTACTGAAATATGTGTTGTTGACCTTACCCGAACTTGGTCGAGCTCTGGGCCTCTAAGGGCGGCGAAATATCTCCCGGCGGGGACGCTCTGGTTTATGCGATCGTCCCCGACCTCCGTCTCCTGTGGAATAAGCTCGCTCTCCTTCCTCAATGGAAGCATGGAGTTCTGCTTGTTGATCGTTGACTTAGTGCGGAAGATGCTGAAATCGCCCTTCCGGGAGACGGCATCCCCGCCGACGCCGAGACCGCCTAAGCTCTTGCCGCTCCGCGATAGAGACCTCGGGCCCTCCCTTTTGTTGCCCCCGCCGTTGCTGTTCCTTCTCTCCTTCTCCATGCCGAACACCGCCACGCCGGTCCCGAGAGAGACCTGGCGGTTTATCCGCGGCTTTCTGTCTCCTCCTCGGAGCTTGACGGGGCTATTGGGTTGCTTTCCGAGCTTGCTCCGGCGGCCGTCATGATCGTCGTGCAGGAGCACCGGGTGGATGTCGACGTAGTGGTGACCGGTCGGAGAAGAGGTACCGGTCGCCATTCACGTCCTATATGGATTCGAGCATCCAGGGAAGAGGGAGGATTGTGTTTATAGAGGAGGTTAGCTAGAGACTATATGAAAGGTAGGCTTGCAGTATGTCAACAGTGGATCCTTTTTACGTGTGCATGCATTACGAGAAGGGGAGAGAGATGGAAAGGCGATGACTTCTTGCCTGCGTCTTACGTGCAAAGACCTCGTGGTTTGGGGTAGTTGGTCGATGGGTCTAGATGGATGGACAGCCATACCTTTTCTTCAACGGAGAGAGGAAGCTGATGGGGCAAAGAGCTCACGGGGGCGGAATCGTTTGGGTTTGTGTGGTGGAGAGAGGGAGAGAGAGCTAATTTCTCTGGAGAAAAAAAAGAGCGAGGACACGCTGGACTTGGAGCAATATCACGGGTTTCCTCACTTGGAGGAGTGAATGCGAAGAGATGTTTGAGAAGTTGATCGTTGACTCTCTCTACACCTGTCGCCTGTCGCAGATCCAAGTGGTTAATAGGTAATGGATGGTAACTTGGTAAGCATCCCATGGAAGGTGTATAAAAGCAGCGAATGTTATTGACTGCTGTGAATCTAAATTCGGGTCACTAAAATTATTTCTTATGGAAAGGATGGCCATGAAGCCCGAGGTTAACGGAACTCGGTTTTGACTGCTGCTAAAAGTTAAGCCAATGATCCTAATTGTACAACTACCAGAGGCTTTAAACGGTATATCGATAAATTTACGTGGTGGCTATAAGAAATAAAAAATCAATCAAAATCAAAATCAAAATCAAAATCAAAATCAAAATCAAAACCAAAACAAAAATAGAGAGGTAGAGAAAGAAGCTTGAGTAGTTTTGTTTTGTTTTGTTTTTTTAAATGAAAAAAACATATGATGGAACCTAGTTTGTCAGAAAACTCGAACCAGGTAGCCTAAATTCATGCCAAGTCAGAAGCAGAAGTACAACGACAACCACAAGTACAACGACAGAGAGGACACACAGTTCGAAACTTTAGATGAGATCTCACCGCAGCATTTTGATTCTCTACTCGACACAAAAGTAATTGCCAGTTCAATGGTGATGTGGTAGGAAAGTAGTAATCAAGACATGATGGAACCTAGTTTGTCAGAAAACTCGAACCAGATTCACCTAATGTAAAGACTTTCTTGTACTTCCAATTTCATCAGAGTAGGTGCTAAAATGCTAGCATAATCCAAATGAATGAAGATATAAAAAGAAGTGTGCAAATCATCACATCTGAAAAAATTGATTGCTGCATGACATGTTTCAAAATTATATTTACATATATCTTTGTTCATTTGAGTCTGTATTTTGCCAACATCATAGCCTGAGGGAGCATTCATCTTGTCATAATGACATAGGTTTTGGTAAGAGAAAAAAAGGATCCTCTCTCATGAACCCTCTTCGAACAAAAATTCAAGATCCTCTTAATGATATAGTTGCAGTCTCAATTTACTGAGTGAAGAACCCTATATCATTAGTCATCAGACAATATTTACATGTCTATTAGACAAGAATGGAACACACAGATTACCATGTTTATGTCTGTTGAACAATTGGGTCTTTTATGGCTCTTCTATGGCTCTTCTACTTCCTATGAAGTCACAAAGTTAGAACTCCCTGCTGTGCAACTATTAGCATAAAGGATAACTGGAGAGCAATTGAGGTTTCTGAAGAATGGGGCATAGTATGTAGTAGCTGAGTAGTTGATGTCAAAGTGACCTATTGTATACTTCAAGAATGGTTGCTCTATCCTGTAACCACATAAAAGAAGAAAATAATTAAGCTTAGAAACTCCTAGCTGTTTTCAATACCGCACCAGGATTACAGTCATATGCCATCCTGGAGGCTGGAGCAGACTTCTGCAAGGAGAAAAATAATAAGAATACATGGTGCATAAACAAAATAATTTTCTGTTTTGACTTAATAAACACATGCAACCAGAGATTATGAAAGCACACAGATATTGAAACAATAAAAAACAAAAAAAGGTAGAACATACCTCATTCTGCATGCTGCTCTCTGGAGGAAACCACCACACGAGATTGCCAAGGTGCATTAGAACAGGTATTATTTTGAACATGAGAGGAGTTGTTACCTGAAGCAGAAAGAGAACAGTTAAAAGAAAAATGCAAACTAAATAAATGAATAGCTCTAGTATGGGTATCAAATGGGAAAGAAGCTTACCAAACTAAGAGCTGTTGTTCCCACAAGCAAGAGATACATTTTCCCCTGATGTTAAATAAGAAAAGTTAAGAGGTATACGCAGATGAACTCATTATTGAAATAACGTGCCAGTAGGTTGAGAACATGTAAATCTCTGAAAGTGTTCACTACATGTAAGAGCATATATGTTTTACTGGTGAATAAAAGTAAAAAATTTACCGATTATATATTTTGTCTTTTCTAAGTTAGCTAGAAGGCAAAGAGAAACCGAAAGAAAAATAACAGACTAGTAATCCTCAACCAACTATGCATATTAGTCTCTAAAGATGTTCCTTTTTTTTGTACTTACCCAGAGGTTTTCCTTCCATATATACTTACTGTTCTAGGGTGCACAAATTTTCTACACAAATGAAATTGCAGGAATCAACTTTTATCCTAATCCCAGAAGCTACCACTGGCAGTAAAGATCAACATATATCAATAATACCAAAAATAACAAAACATTCAGGACTCTGCTAACTCAGAATGCATATTATTGCAAGAAAAATTAGTAAGTCTCCTGTGCAAGGATGAGAGGAGTCACCTCAACAAGATGAAGATGTGAAGATCGGCTCAAGAGAACAAATGCAAATTCTCCAATTTGAGCTAAGGATAAACCCACCTTGGGTCCAAAGAAAATGAAAGAACAGGAGAAAGTCATTACACGAACACAAAAGTAGTCTTCCCAATTAAAAGAGGCGTTACTTACAACAAGAGCTGTTCTGATATTGTACCCATATGCTTTGACTACAATTGTTACCACAATTGTCTTAATTAAGACAACCATAATAACAACTGCAAGCAGTATATCAACATGGTTCCACAAGAACTGAAAATGTATGAGCATGCCAATGCTAGCGAGGAAGAGTGCAGCAAATAGATTACGAATTGCTTCGATCTGTATGCAGAAAAGCAAAGGAATATTCTTATAATCACCACATGTAATAACTAAGAGAACGTTTATGGTGAAGGTTCTGTCTCTAATGATATTTACGCTTCACATAGTATTACTGTTACCAATAGATGAAAAGACATGCAGTAAGGAAAATGGAAAATGAATTAAGAAGACAGATCCTATCTGCATCATCATAGTGAGTCAATGTGTTAGAACTTGGAAGTCATGGATATGAACATTTACATGCAATAATGTAAGGACATTTCTCCAATATCATAGTAAAAATTAAGTTAACCTATCCACAGTTTGTCAAGCACTAACTTATTTCATCTTAATCAACCTTAAGAATCAAGAGCTAAGACCTGACAAAATACAGGGAATACGTTAGCAGAAAGTTTCATCCCAAATATACTACGAGAGAAGACAATAATTACACCAATATGTAGGAGAAAGTCTCTAACAGATGTGCAGCTTAAGGAATGAGGGCATAATCTAGAGGGAGCGGAGCATTACTTAAATATCCAGTTATGTGAAAAGATATTGTTTTAACTGTACCAATCAGTTGAATTACGTCAATGTAAGAAGACAAGCAATTAAAGCATGATTCAGTCATGAATATTTGAAGAATCTGGGCTTAAATTAAGTTCATAATTGATGTGTTAATTAAAGCAACAAGATTTCAATATCAAGATGATGTACAACTTTACAACATATTATATTTTTTTGTTCATCAGTATCTACAGAAGTTCTACATCGGTTGTCAAGCTACTTAATGCAAGACTATTTTCTGGGCTAGGAACCCATTACAAAAAGGTTATACAACACCTAGCTGGAAATAGTAATATAAGATATTACAACTGTCTTACTAGCCAAGGACATTATCCAAATAGAGCTGAATGGGAAAACAAGATTCATGTGGCTGACACCAATTAAAGGGGACATCAGGCTATGTTTCATTGTTCCTGACTTTGAGTGGCATATAATATTTCTTTTCTATATTTGCAGCATCTAATCTAGCTCATCAAATTGTTTCAGCTTCCTCTCTTCTGCACAAACTGTCGACTTAAACTTCAAATCAGAATGCAGAACAGTTCACTATAAATATTTAGGATACCTATTCTGCAAAAGAATCTAAATGTGGAATGGTTCACTACAATGATCTAGGAACAATAAGATGCAAAGAACATAGTTCCAAAAGTGCAAGAGACAACATCTTATTTACCTCAACTTTGATGTTCTCTTATGAGGTGATGTCAATATTATCTAAATAGAGACAAAGATTTCCATATAAAGCGAACAAAGTAAGAAAAATAATAGATAGAATCTCCAAGTACTGATGCAACAATAGTAAGCATAAAAGCATCAATTATGCAGAAGAAAAGCTTACTTGGTCCAGAGTATGCTCTGCGAAGTCTGTGGTGGATATCATAACTCCAGCAACAAATGACCCTAACTCAAGACTTAGTCCAAGCTTATCACTGCACTGATAAAGATTTTAAAAAAGTGGAATATTCCTTAGGAATGATGGTTGTATCTTATCTTATATCTCAGCACTAAGCTAAAGCCAAAAAATAAACGGTCTATTTTCAACAAAGATTGTTACCATAAAATAGGGATGAATTATCAATATAAACATGGAAGGGGCATCTTCAGTATATGGAAAATGTTAGGTTAGAATAACTAAAGTGTTGGTTCTTTTTCAGGTTAAGCTTGGAATAATACTGTTCCTTGAAGTCCTTGGAATGGCACAGGATTGAGGATCTCCCTTTTAAACAACAGCTTTATTCTTCATATTTGTTGCCTTCAGAGAACCTGCTCTTAATTTAGAAAGTATTCCTCCAAAGATCTAGGCTTAAATAGTGTTAATCTAATGCAAGAACAGATCTTGACGTATCAGTTTCGCTTATGATGAAACATTTCATGATAAGAGAGATGGCTAAAAGAACTTTCTTTAAAAAAGGTAAATGCTTTACTATGAGCAAACATAGAGCTTAAGTCTAAAGGCAGAAGACCAGGTCAAAACAGTTAGCAACTTAATATTCTTTTGAGGAGGGAATATAAACAATGCACTAAGCATGTACTTACCCAAGCTAGTAACAAGCAAAATGCCACAGAGGCTAACTGGTAGAGTTCATTTGTCTGAAAGGTCACAAAAAATACTCAATAAAAATGGAGGTAAATTTGAATATAAAAGCTTAAAATAGAGAATAACACATATCTAGAAGTTGCCATTTGTCACCACATATTATGTAGAGCGAATGGTATTATCAGGAAACCTAATAAGTCATCCATCATATACTTGCCAATAAATAAAATATAAATAAAAATGGAGAATGTAGAGACCATTATGTCATATACAATAAGTCAAACTGCTGCAAATTGGGTCATATACATTAAATATGAGAAAACAGAGACTAACAAACCAGAAGGATAACATAAACTTGGAGAATGTATAGACCATTATGTTTCAATTTTTTATACTTCTTGATAAATCTCAGGTCCATTCTCTTGATTATATTTATTGTCATACTAAGCAAGTTTCCGTTTGGTTTACCTAATTAGATTAGTAATATCATATAGTAGGTCACAAGCAGGACTCTGTAGATATGTGCAAAAATGTGTGACAAGTATTAACACTTCTCTAGCCATTGTTGCACCTAGAGATCATGAAAAAGCTAATCCCAACATTAAGAGAACTAAAGTGCTATACTTTATTTTCCTTGGGAATGTCAGGATGAACTCACATCAATCACGAGGTGCACTCAATGACTACAAAAGTTTTAAATCAACATAAGAACTGTAGTTTATATTTATATTATGAAGCAGCTCACAACATATTTTAGTTTGAAAAATAAAACAAGAAAATCCTTCACCACAAAACTGGTGAAGTGCATAAAATGCATCCAATTTGGTTCAAGAATACTAAGTATACAATCACAACAGGTTGTATATAATTTCTCAAAGAAGTACCTCACTGTAATTGGATATAAAGAGCAAGCACCCTATCAACTGTAATTCCATATAAGACGAGCACCTCCAAGAGGGCATTGTACTCAACCAAATAAAAAAAGAACACTAATTGTTAAGAATAACTCACTTGCGATGATAATCGCACCATAAGCTTCAAGAAGTGAGGAACAAAAAACCAAGATACAATGGATGCAGCTGTAACAAACCCAGACAGTACAACCAACCTGCATTTTCAGAAGTTCAGATCAACCAGAATATGCTATAAGGAAGTATATAATAGACACAAGCCGAAAACTTAGATTTGATGTCAGAAAAAGGAAAAAAGTACTTCAAATACAATTCTTTCCACAATATCAATATAAACCCTAATCTTTCTGAGCAACTGTATACAGATAAACGTTTTGTGACTTTTCATTATAGGCACCATTAAGTTTGAAGGAAGCAATCATAGGTATGACAACCTAATATAGCAAAAGAAACATACAACTTTCCCATTGACATTATTCCTTCCAGAACACCAGTACCACCGCCCAAAACTGGAAGCAGAGCAAAGAGTAGACCAACTGCACAATCCTGAAATTAACAGAAAAAAATGAAACAGAAATTCCAGGTTGGTTAGATCTTCACTTGTTACACTTAAGAAGCACTTGATACTTGGCAGTTGCATATACCACCAAGCAGCTTATATCCAAATTTCAAAACCATCCAGTTTTTGAGGTTATTATATTTGCGCCAATTAGCTGATGAAAAACATAACCAAATGATGGTAGCATAGGTGGTCGCAAAACTCACATGATTATTACCTGAAGAGTTTTCTAATAAGTACTCTAATGAGACATACAACATTTGATAATTATTTCTGAAAGAAGTGCAACTATGGTGCTATAAGAAAGACAACATAGCTCAAAAAATGTGGAATTATACTGTCCATCAGATAGGTGTTTAAGAGAAAATGCTTCAAAGAACAAACCTGAAGAATAAGTGTCCCAATTGTAACTTGACCATGAAGAGCATTGGTGTTACTTTTTTCAACTAAAAATTTTGAAACCTGGTAATAAGGGAGTATTGTGATATATTTAATCCAACAAAAATAGTACATGTAGCAATGTGGCAAAAGGATTAAAATTATCACCACTGCTGTAGATGACATTGACAAGAAAGAACCAACAAATATGCCCTCAGTTAATTTAGCACCACATAACTGCATGCAAGCATTCAGACTGTTAGGCACAACAAGAATTTAGACATCAAATTGGCTGACAGAGGATAACAGCATGGGAAACTAGTAAAAGAAGTCTGACGATAAGGAAGCAAGAGATGCATTAAACTCACCATGGCAGTTAGACCACAGATAAACATGAAAACAACAATCTGAATTAGACCCCCAAGAACAGCAACAGATCCAACTACTTTTAGCTAAGCAATTAAAAATATTGAGCGTGATCAGGTGAATGAATAAATGATATCATATATTTCACATGCTCAGAAGAGTCAGCATGGAGCAATCAGCAAACAACAATATAGGGGTCAGTTCAGCTTTATATGAGGTACCTTCGTCAAGG
This sequence comes from Typha angustifolia, assembly GCF_048772165.1. Taxonomy (NCBI): domain Eukaryota; kingdom Viridiplantae; phylum Streptophyta; class Magnoliopsida; order Poales; family Typhaceae; genus Typha; species Typha angustifolia. The sequence continues at coordinate 2,819,346 of NC_133246.1, read as the reverse complement.
AAAACTCGAGGCCCAAAGCAAAAAGAAGAAAGACCACACCAAATTGTGCAACAGTTTCAACCTAAATACAAGCACATGTCAAATTATAGCCATCAATGTACCATTTCGGAGGCTTAAATTAAAAAAAAAAAAAAAAACATAAAACTGACTCAGAAATTTCATCTGCCATAAAAGTATGTTGAAGTACAAATCATATCCATATTTGTTACATATCTTGAAAGTTCAAACAACATGCAGTCATGAAACACTGATCTTAATTTAAAACAAGTTTCTTTGGTAGAGGTGACATGGGTTTTTAGTTAGAGGCTGCAATGGGCCATATTGTTTTAGGCTTATAGCTTTTGGCTAGGTCAGGTTATCCCCATAATCAAGGAAAGGGACATAACATCAAACACAGTAGGACCTGCCAATGAGTTAGGTAATATGCTACTTTAGATGTGACTCAAACTTAATGAACCAATGGTGTGGAACGGAAAGAACTAGTTTATATGCTAAAGAAGACAAGAAAAGGAAACCAAACAAAAGAAAAAGGAATTCCTAAAGCATAACATCCAAACTCAGTTAGTCTACCTGCACCATTTCACTGATGAAGTTCAGCCCCCCTGGTCCAATGAGAGATCCAGCAAGAAGGTACCCAACAATGACCTTGGAGAAGCCAGAAAAAGGCACAATATCAACACAAGCAAAAACCTGATCTATACAACATAGATACATACTATATAAGAAACAACCACTAAACATAGTTTCAAGTTTCAACAACTTCTTCCAAACACCGGCTAATGAATAAAATCATAAAAACAAGCAGTGTAACATGACTAAATTATCAAGAAACCAAAAATGAAGAATGACCACTCACCGGCTGCCCCAAGCAGGAAACAGTGATCCCACCAATGGTAGCGAAAACAATAATCACCACTAAGTCAGAAATCAGTCTGCAATGAGACATTGCAACATAGTAAATTTAAATAAGAAGACTCGGTTCCATCTGAATACACAACATCAAATTGTTGATTAATGCCAAATGTTAATAGAGCGAACCTTAAATCTACTTGAAGCACTGGATACTTAGTTCTGCGGTTAGACATCACAAATACATTGTCCTGTGAAAATTGATGCAAGAGAATTTTTTTCAACCAGAAAACGTGAAAATGCGAAGGAAGATGCTGAAGCTTTTGGAGACCAGTGAAGCATATGTGCTAGCTGCTGCCCCATATTCACATCAATATACCTTTCTATCTATTAAGGTTGTCATGTCATCAGCACCCTCATTTTCTAATGCAAAAACATCACTGATTTGGAACGACTTAGTTGCACTGCAAGAAAAAAGATAACTTAAATAAAAAATCTTTTATAGTGGCAATTCTACTTAATAAAGCTTTAATATATAGTATACTTCGACTCCCCCGTATCATTTTTCTTTGACTTATCATGAGTAACAATAGCCACAGTCTCCAAGACGGCCTGAAAAGCACCAAAGAATAAGCCTTTGCAGTAGCAGGTTGCTAAAATCATGAGAACAATTTGTCGAATAAAGGAAGTTATGAAAACAGAAATTTGACAATGCAATTTCCATTACAACACAGATATACAATAATAAGTAATGGCATGTGAATTTAAGATTTTCTTCACTACTTATACTTTCAGAAGATACCATGCACAATAAAATAGACTTTCTATTTAAATCAAAATATAATGATGAAAATTATTTACTACTTGCTGTATTAAGCTGAAAATAGTTTCCAGCTGAAGGTGAGTAAGCTTCATCAAAAATGCTTCTCGTATAGGAAAACATTTTAGTGGTTCTGAATACGTGTGAATGCCTTTTAGAAAAAAAACAACTTTCAAGATATGATCTTTAGAAGAAGCAATAAGCATAAGTCTAGCAGTCCCATGCATCCACTCTTATATTAATGAACTTAAAAGAAAGAGGGCTTGAAAAATTCAGTGAGCAACTAAGAATAACATATTATGGGGCATCTATTTTTCTTTCATTTTTCATTATCCAAATCTTTATTTTATGCAAACTTTTCTCACATCAGGATTTCTGTTTTGAAAAATTTCAATACGTAGATTACAAATTTCATCTTTGTAACACCCCGTCCAAAAAAACCCCTAAAGTGAGCGGACATGTCCGGCACATGCGCTGCCTTTCTTTCTTCCCCTCCCTCTCTTCTTCTCTCTTTTCTTTTCTCCCTCACCCCGCAGCCGCCACTCTCCCCATTTGGCTTCTCACCACGCTAGAACGTTGTTAGAGCTTGCCATCACCGCAGAAATGCTCGTCTGTGAGTCCTCTTCTATTTTACAAAATTAATTTTGGTTAATAAGCCCGATAGTGTCTTGTCTCCTTTTCCTTCTCATCAATTGGCCGGCGTTGGTAGCTTCCTCTCATCGTCCCCTTACTATTGGTATCCTCAATGGGTTGTTCCTCCCCTCGGTTAAGGCTATGCACAGTAGCCTCACCGGTTTCTCAATGTTTTTTTAGCCGTCATGGTCAATGTACCCCCTCTCTCTTGGGTCAGTTGCATTCCTCACATTCCGTAGGAGCCTGAGCAACCGTCTAATGGGGCTCCCATGGCTTAGTGGGTGTAATAGCAACCTCCATGGCCGTCGGCCATAGGGGAAAGTCTTTTGTCACCGCCAACCACCCTAGTCGGCCAACCTTTGGTACTCGTCAACCTCCATGTTCAGCCGATTCATTCTTCCTCTGTGTTCCCTTGGCATTTTGTTGGCATACTCCTCTCTTCACCATCGGCAACCACCTCCTTCCTCTTGGTGGGTTTACTGTCAAAAGAGAGAGAAGAGGAGCCGAGGTGTGGGCTAGCTAGGGTTCAACCCAGCTTAGCTCATACTTGGATTGGGTGTATCCCAACTTAAGTTGCTCATTGGTTAGGCTATGGCTCGGCCAAAGTTGTTGGTTGGGTTAGGCCAGCCTAACCAAACATGAGTTGGGGTGGGTAAAGTGTGGCCTAACCTAGGTTGCTAGTGGTTGGGCTGCAATCCAACCAATGTTTGCCAACCCAAGAAGCTTTTAAGGATTTGGGCCCATTCTTAGTAGATTTGTGTTGGACTCTTTAGACTTTGAGTTGGCCCAAGTAGATTAATGGCTCTCTAATTTGTTTCAAATTACTTTGATCATTTAATTTAATTACCGATATCAAACTTGAATCTTATGTATTAATCATTTTTAGAGTGTAGTCTAGTTAGCTATAATCATTGTTATAAATCAATATTAATAAATGAGCAGTAATATGAGAGTATTTCTGTGAATTTGCTTTTAATGGGGATTTAGTTCCAATTGGAGTTTGGTAATTTTATTAGACGTGCATTTACATGCAATGAAGTAGTTAATTGAGCATGGACTATTTTATTTTCTTTAACTTGACATTAATTAGTGAAATGGTAAATATGATGATAATTGTATTAATAACCTTTAATGGTGCGTCAGACCATCATAATTAATACTATACCTAACTAATAAATGTAAAAATTCTTGGATGGACCTACCCAAACCTATAGCAGATGTTAGTAGGGTTATTTAATTAATTGGCGTCAAGAATATTTTACTTATATTTTATTATTTTCATTACCGAGGACTCCGTACTATACAAGAATGATTCGTAGCGCAGTTGAAGTTGATTAACTTGGAAACAATGTCAAGTAAGTAAATCTTCCAGTCTAGGAATAGTGTAATATTAACTTTATGATTTCATAACATTTATAATTTTATATCATACATGTGCAGCTATTTAGCCACTATTTAGCATAATCATACTTATTGCATCCTAGTCATTCATGGACTATTGGTGCATTCTTTAGTATGAAAACGTCAAAACGTGTCATATGATTGATGATGTTGATCATCGCAGCACGTGCACATATCCCCACGTAATTAAGTCTTGATTAAATGGTGCCCCCTACTCATTCAGCCCGGGATTAAGGGTGAGGTGTATTATGTGATGCTTATACTATTAATAGTCCATGCCTGAGGTCGTTAGCCTGTGTGGCATTCATGCAATCATACTGTCTTATTGGAGACTAAATGATGGGTGATATAAAACTATGACTGGAAGGTAGAAGTCATAGACTTAGTGGTATCTGATGACGAATGGTTAGAACGTCCATGAACTGTATGCTCTTGATTTTGCTATGTGTGCAATGATAATGATGATGATGATAGAGGTAAGAGTGGGCTTACAACTGGGGTCCTTAGTCTAATGATCACTAAACAACCGATCATATGCAACGTCGCTAGACAGGTACGGATGACATTACCTCTAGATGTCTCTCCCTCTTCGATGTGTGAGATGATGTGCAAATGCATGTTATGATTTGGTGAATAACTCTGTAAGCATCTATGACTCTGTGTGAGCATGAGAGAATAATTGATAAATTTGAATGATACATTTTATGCGTTTCTTATTAATGCATGTGAACTACAGATATGGATATGATAGACATAATGCATGGACACATTATTATAATCAGGTTAACATATATATATTATGTGACATCCTTCTTTATACTACTTTTAGATTGTAGAGATGTATACTTTTTTTGCTTAATTCTTACCACCTTATGGTGAAAATATTTCAGATCAGTAGATGACTAAGCTCCATGGAGGAGCTGGTGAAGATTTATTTATAGCCTCTTCTATCTATGTTATTGTTGTAAACCAAGTTAAATTGATTCTAGCCCTTATATAGGCATTTATTCAGTTGAGGTGTATGGATATGTATTTGGGAGCTTATTGTGGCTTGTAGTATTTTGGATTTCTTTGGTTGTATTATTTGTGAAAATGTTGGATCTTGACTTGTATATTGTGTAATATTTACCAATAAGTAACGTGGTAATCATGTGGATTCTACTCACGTGAGGGGCGGGGGTGTTTCAATCATCACTCTCTATCCCATAACTAAGTTACTTTACGCCATTACACTTACTTGATATAGTCCATATAATGCCCATAATGTTATCTATCTAAAAAGTAAAAAAGTTTACCTAGTGTAGTCATTCTAATACTCCATTTACATCACAGTACTCGTTCTAGAAGTCGAGAAATCTTATAAATATAGCAGACTTCTCCTGGGAGCTTAGTTGCGTAGAACAACAATACAACCCATAAGAGTTGCTAAAATGTCTATCACACTAAAATGCTACATGCCTTCAATTCCATGTCTTTCTATAGTGACATAGCTGTTAATATAAGTGTTAATCAGGCACTTCAAATCTTAAAACCTTTGTAAATTGTAACTTCATTTTTCCTTTCTTGTTGTAAATCCATAAGTAGCTAAACTCTATCGTATCTCAACTCAAAGCACTTTACCTTTTTCATACTTACAGAAAATTTGTGAAGTTACATCACGAAGATGTTCAACAAGAACAACTCATAGTAAGATGGTAACCCGATTTTGCTTTCACTAATAAAAAAGCCACCTAAGAGAACATAAGGCAATTCAGCCAAGCTCACCTGGTGCCACCAAGCAAGGCAACCTAGGCATCAAGTTAGCATGGAATTTTAATGTATATATCCTTATAATGTACCTAAGGGATAACCTACCATATATATACATGCATACTTAATTCCTCAATATAGAAATACAGCATCAGAGTTTTCTATTTGATGGTATCATAGCCTTAAGTTCATCGCCAACGACGTCATGCCGAGCCGGTCGATCTCTCTGGCGATTGGAATTAACATTCATCTTCGAGCTCGGGTCATCTCCGAGGACTTCACGCAAACTTGAGTCATCTCCGAAGCTCACCTATGGAGGACTCTTCCCGTTGAGCTCTCTGCCGACTCCGCAACTCGAGGGTCAACAGAGTTTTCTGTCAAGGAGCTCTCTGATCATCTCCTCTCTTGAGCGCCACCTTCTTTGGAATATCTCCCTCTCCAACTCCACTGTCGCCGTCAACTTGGAAGGAGCACTCCAAAGAACTCTTCCTATCGAGCTCTCCATCGACTCCGCATCTCGAGGACCAACGAGAGTTTTCGTCAAGGAGCTCTCCGATCATCTTCTCTAAGGGACTTCACCGTCAACTTGGAAGGAGCTCCGACTCCGCCATCAACTTGGAAGGAGCTCTTCAATCACCCCTTTCCTTTCTGATCCGAGCAAGGTGTCCTTTTCCATCTCTACAATTTCTTTTTTCTCTAAATCAATTGGTTGAACTATCTTTCTATTGGTGGGATTTACACTTTTGATTTACTGGTAAAATTTTCTCTTCATTTGAAGTCTGATCAAGACCAAATTGCTACTTGTGAATTAATTGCACCAAGTTTGATCAAGATAAATTACTACTGTTGAATAAAATTACTGCTACTGAATTGATTGCTACTGTGCTTTCAAATGGCTCATTTTGATCTAGCTCGTGATTACCTTCCTTCCTCTGACTGCAGGCTTGTCACCGCTGTTGATTGATCATATTGGTCTACAACTGTAGAGAGTGCACTCGATAGACGTGATCTCTCTGGTCACCTCGACAAAGCTAGTCTTGTGCCCTCCAACGGCTCCAAAAAATATACTACTTGGAAGGCTCATGATTGTGTATTCAGGCATATTTGATCACCTCCATTGACAAAGCTCTTTGTTCGGATTTTATTCGATTTACTACTGCAGCCGATCTTTAGTGCCACCTTCGATCATGTTTTGTTGAGTCTAGTACCACCTTCTATCTAATTCAAACAGCTTAGCAGGGTGAATGGTCTATTCAGCAATTTTATAGTCACATGCGTGGTTTTTGGCGTGAGTTGCAGGCCTTAAAGCCTTTTGACCTTCCTTTGACTTATGAGATTTTAAAGAGCGTCGCCAAATAAAGTGAGATTTCCGGACCCGTAACTTAAGTTTAACCCCTCTCTCTCTTTCTCTTTCGATCTCTCTTCTCTCTCGGGCAGGGGGCACCCGACGAAACGACGACCAACGACGAGCGGCGATTGGCGAGCGGCGAGTAGCGATCGGCGACGAGGTCAATGGTGAGCGGCGATGCTATTAGGAGGGGTGCCGTGCGGCACCTTCGTGCCACATGCCAGTATGCCGCCGACACGACAAGTGCTGACTGGCACGCCCCGTGCTGGTCGGCACGACCATCCATGCTCATAGTGAGAGAGGCATACTTGTAGCTCAACAAAACTATATTTATGATTTAATTAGTCAGGCATCTATATCTGATGATAGGACAACTAATACATCTCTTTAGCTTCATGTGAAGCTTTATCCTACATATGGTGTGCAATTGGTAGATCCGATTAGATATTGACAACTTGTTGGTCATTTTGTGTACTTATATATCACCAGACCAGATATCTCACATGCTGTGAGTATAGTTAGTCAATTTGTGGTAGCCCCTCGATTTATTCATTATGCAGCACTACTCTGGATGTCCAGATATGTAAAGGGGGACTATTACTCGTTCTCTTTTGATGTCTGCTTATTCCTCTCATGTTCTTCGTGCTTATTCTGATGCTGATTAGGCCGGTGATCCTACCACTTTTCGTTCTACTACTGGATTTTGTAAGTTCCTTCGTGATTCTCTTATATCTTGGCGGAGCAAGAAGCAAGATATTATCTCTCTCTAAAATTGAAGTAGAATATAGTCATGTCCACTACTTTTAAGGAGATTATCCATCTTCGCCATCTATTGGGAGATATTGGCATGTCAACTTCTATGCCCACTGCTCTCTATTGTGATAATAGAAGTGCTATACAAATTGCAAGCAATTACGTATTCCATGAGAGGACAAAACACATTGAGGTAAATCGTCATTTTGCTCAATATCAGTTTCTGGCTAGCATTATTAGTCTTCCTCATATATCATCTATGGAGCAGATAGTGGATTTCTTTGCTAAATCGCATCTCACTCCACGCTATAAATATCTAGTTGGCAAACTTCTTGTGTTTGATCCACCTTGAGTTTGAGGGGCGGAGTGTATATATCCTTATATTGTACCTAAGGGTTAACCTACCTTATATATAGATGTATCTAATTAATTACTCAATATAGAAATACAACATCAAAGTTTTCAATTCATAATGGGGATAATGACATCAAATTTCAAATCCGTGTGCAAAACAAATGGGTTTCATTACACCAAAGTTTTAACTTTTAGTACTTATATATTCTTTAATTACTTTACTGCCTTGACTTCTAGATATTTGTGCGCAACATGACCCGCTTGTTGCTTTTCATGCATGGATAAACAACTGTATGATGAAAAATAATGAAACATTAATTTAGAAGTACTTGGTAGATTCTATATGAGTATATCCAACAATTATTTTGCAGCCTTCAGTGGGTGTGCTTTCTATATTACCTTAAATCCTCTCAACCCTCCACTACCCATTGAAAAGGAATGACAGAATGGAAATAACACTTTCTTCAAAGGCCAAAAAGATTGCAACAAACACTCCAACAAGTATATAAGAGAAAATCAAAACTTACCTGATGATCTGCTACACTGTCGTTGAAGCTACTTCTATCAGTACCTGACAAAGACATAAGTGTAGTTCCCATCAGCATGGAAGAGCATTCTCGGATGTTAAGGCTCATTGCCTTAGGGATAAGTACAAGACTGAGATGGAAGGGATGGCCATTAACTTGGCATTTTATGGCATGGTGTGAACTAGATATAAGTGCAAATGTCAGAGGATTAGCATTTTATTAGCCAAGATATCTCTCCACTCTCCTGGGTGCAACAATAATGGAGGGGAAGATATAGTAATGCCATCTGAAGGAAAGAACGAATCTCTCTTTCCATGGTAGTTAAAATGTAGGGGCAAAGAAGAGTTCATAAATCTTTTAAGTTCATGCGACACATCTCTGCAACTAGATTTGATGTACCATCCCATCATCTTTTACAATCTAACAGAAAAATTAAAGACCAAATCATTATATCTTATAGTTCACACACAAAAAATACTTATAGCTACATGAAGCAGATAACACTAAATGGCTTCTCTAAACAATGTTAAGCTTTGATGAACCCAGACTAAAAAAACATAACCTTTCATATTCATGAAGATAGCCTCCACTTGTTCAAGGAGGTTTTGGATTTATGAATCCTGCCTCGGACCAATAAATTTAACAGGAAAATCACTCAATGGAACCCAATTGTTCAAGTGAATATTGTAATACAATGAAATATTAACAGGAAATCCAACGGTCAAAACTTTACACTCAATCATTTGCATACCTCGTCACAGCACAACTGTTACCTCCGAGGTAACAGTTTCTTTCCTGTATTTGTTAAGGCACCTGCTGTGCACCACAAATAAAGTTCTTCCCGCTGCAAACTACTACATTAAATATACATCATCTTAATGAAAATCTCGGGAGATTCTTGCCACTGGATACCGCTATGGAATGAAAGAATCAAAGAAACAGAGGGGTTCCCTTTTCTTCTTCTTCTTCTTTTTTTTTTTCTTTTTTGACAAAAAGCATGCAGCCCTGTTTTATTGACAGAGGAGTTCTCATTATAACCTTAAATACATCAGGAACTTGCAATTCCAAGAAAACCTACGACAAGCATGCACCACTTGACTATTAACTCTAGGCCTTCCACAATTATTGGAGAATGGAGGTCTCACAAGAGAGAAATTGATAAGTAGATTCAAAAAAAGGCAAGAAAAGAATTCAATTAACGCCGATATGATTTATAACAGCCAAGGAATCACGGTTTATTGATCTACCTTCGGGGGCGTCGTTTTCCGAGAACTCCTTCTCGAGCACGCGATCGAACATGTCGGCGATGCTCCCGTCGCCGGAGCTGTTGGGCGACGATCCCGTGACGAGGTTGCCGTAAAACTTTTCCCTCGTCTCCTTGTCCGGCCTCACGCTGACGCAAACCCTAGCGAAGGGCAAGACCAGGGCGAGGCAGAGGAGGAATCCGATCGCCGCGGCCATTGAATCGAGACGCGGAGCTAAAGGCGAACAGGGGAGGAGGAGGAGGAGAAGATCTTTGAACCGGAGGAACGGATTAGGGCAAAGAAAAGGAGGAGATAGAATTGTCGTCGAAGGGAAAATTTTGAAGGCGGCGTTTGAATGAGGGAAGAGGACTCCGACGGCTTGGTCGCCATCGGTAGGTAAACCGTTGGGTCGGACTTTCGGAGATCTCTCACGGGTATATATATATGTGTGGGTCCCCCCGCATCGGCGGAGTCGAATTAAACCGTTAGGCGTTAGCAAATTTTTGTAGGAAATTTGCATTTTACCACTTATATTACTTCTTATTGCCAGACCGATTCATTTTTTAGAATTTTTTTATTTTATTATTAGACCAAATTATAGGGCATTTATGGACCCTATATTTTATTTTTTTAATACCTCAAAACACCCTGATATTAGTTTTTTTAATAGTCAATTCTCATATAGCTAGATTAATTATAAATACAAAAATAAAAGAATTTCACTATTAAGATAAAAATAAAAAGGAACCACACTATAAAGTAAAATATGAGGTACTTTTATTTTGAGATATTGAAAAGATAAAATATAGAGTATAATGATAAATATGTATATTAGAAAATATAAATGATAATAAAGTTAAAAAAATATAGAAAATAATCCTATCTAAAAAACCACTTGGTAATATGCCGAGGAGTGTTAACTCCATTGAAGTGTCATTTGTTATTGGATTCTGACTCCCCAACAGTGCAACCACAAATGACACATAGAAAAGGTAGTGGAAATAAGAATGAATGTAGACAATTAAGTACGGGAGATGGTGGGTGCTAAGTAGGTTATCACTAAGTGAAGTGATTGCAATCTAATGACCCAACTCGGATCTCTATGCGCGATCCACTGGCTCTTCCGTAGTCGTGGCTGGCACTCGACAAAACAACTATTAATGACCTGTCACTAATTAAGCGAATTGACGTTACTAATGTATCTGTGCACTAATTGTTGAATCAAAAATAATTAACCGTGTTGACACTTGTCAGTGAGATGCACGGTTGGATGCCACGCAGCTTATGATGGGGATTCCATCTCACCGTTTTTGTCTCTACGTGCATGGGATTGTAACGCATACAGTTGTGGAATCACGTGAATTTTATCTTTCCACCTTAAAACGGCAAAATGAGTCGCTTTAAAACGGCAAAATGAGTCACTTTAAAACGGTCGAAATCTTGTGACGTTCACCAGCCACTCTGGATTTCTCCGTCCAAAAAGCCTATTAATAGAAGGCCAGAACACACACACACTCTCCAGAGCCAACGCAGAGCTCAAACCCTCTCCCATCAACTTGCATCATCGACAGCTCTACTTTGATGCTCTCTTTCCTCCTCCTCTTCCTACTTTTCCTTTCCGGTGCTGCGCACGATGCATCGACGCAGAAAACCTACATCGTTGGCGTCCGGCCACCGGAGAGGACCGGCCCCACCGGCCGCGAAGATCTTGAGAACTGGTATATCTCCTTCTTTCCCCCGAGCACGGCCGCCTCCGCCAAGTCGCGGTTTATCTACACTTACAGTGACGTAATCACTGGGTTCGTCGCGAACCTCACCCACGACGAGCTAAAGCACATGGAGAAGAAGGAGGACTTCCTTGTAGCCTACGAAGATCGCCTGCTTCCTCTGTTGACCACCCACAGCCCTGACTTCCTAGGGCTGCAACCCGGAAACGGTTTCTGGGATGGCTCTGGGATGGGCAAAGGGGTCATTGTAGGCCTCCTCGATTCCGGAATCAAACCCGGACATCCTTCATTCAACGACGAGGGGATGCCTCCGCCGCCTTCCAAATGGAAGGGGACGTGTGAGTTCAACAACAGCGTTGGTTGCAACAATAAGGTCATAGGAGCGAAAACCTTCCTTCATACCACCCGCGGAGCCAAGGAAACGGAGAAGCGGCGGCCGCCGCCTATCGACGTCATCGGGCATGGGACCCACACAGCAAGCACCGCGGTGGGCAATTTTGTCAACAACGCCAACGTAATCGGCAACTGCAATGGCACCGCCGCCGGCATGGCCCCCTTCGCCCACCTCGCCGTCTACAAAGTTTGCGAGTCATATGGATGCTTCCAGTCCGACATCCTCGCCGGGATGGACGCCGCCATCCAGGACGGCGTCGATGTCATCTCTCTGTCGCTCGGCTCCATCAACCCACTCCCCTTGTACCAAGACGTCATAGCGGTTGGAGCGTACCGCGCCCTCAAGAAGGGTATTTTCGTAAGTTGCGCCGCAGGCAACTCTGGCCCGGGCAGCGTCAGTCTCAGCAACGAGGCCCCGTGGGTCCTCACCGTGGGCGCGGGCACCATGGATAGAAAGATAAGAGTGACGGTCAAACTCGGCAACGGAGAAGAGCTCCAAGGGGAGTCCGCCTTCCAGCCCACTGACTACAACTCCACCATGCTCCCTCTCGTCTACCCGGAAAGTAGCGGGCTCGCAAACTGCAACCCGAGTACTCTAGCAGACGTGAAGGGGAAGATAGTTGTGTGTAACCGAATTGGCTCGAGGACAATTATGGGCGCTGTGGTCAAGGACAAGGGCGGCGCCGCCATGATAATTGCGAATAGCGAGACCGATGGCTACACCACCCTCGCCGAAGCTCACTACCTTCCCGCAGCTCACGTAAGCTTCGCCGATGCGTCCAAGATCAAACCTTACATAACTAATTCCACATCCACGCCAACTGCCTCCATCTCTTTCCAAGGTACGATATTACAAACCTCGCCAGCTCCCACCGTTGCATCCTTCTCCTCTAGGGGTCCTTCCGTCCAAAGTCCCGGAGTTCTAAAGCCCGACGTCATCGGCCCGGGCGTGAACGTCCTCGCCGCGTGGCCGTTCCAAATCGGGCCTAATAAGAAGAGTACTAGCAATGCGGCATTTAACGTCATCTCCGGTACGTCGATGTCGACGCCACATTTGAGCGGCATCGCGGCATTGATCAAAAGCAAGCACCCGGATTGGTGTCCGGCGATGATCAGGTCGGCGATCATGACTACCTCAGACGTCGTCGACCGCGACGGGAAGCCGATCATGGATGAAAAGCTCAACCCTGCGACTTCCTTCTCCATGGGCGCGGGCCACGTCAACCCATCCAGAGCAGATGAGCCAGGGCTAGTCTATGACACCATGGGTAAACAGTACATAGCTTATCTCTGTGGACTCGGATACACGGACAAACAAATCGAGTACATAACTCAGAACAAGACAGATTGCTCGAAATCGGGGTCGATCACCGGGGCCGAGCTCAACTACCCGTCGTTCATGATCGAGCTTGAGTCCAACAGCGTCGTCACGGTGAATCGGACGGTGACGAACGTGGGAGAAGAAGGCTCCAAGTACACCGCCAAGGTCGATGTGCCCAAGGGAGCATCTGTGACTGTGTCACCTAAGACTTTAAAGTTCTCCAAGGTGAAGGAGAAGAAGAGCTATCAGGTGACAGTGAGGTGGGGTTCAAACGGGGAAACAAGTCTGGTTGAGGGGAGCTTGAAATGGGTCTCAGATAAGTATGTTGTGAGGAGTCCCATTGTAATCGTCAAGAAAGTTTAGAAATAATTACCAAGTAGCTCGTGTGTTTGCTGTTTTCGAACATTAATCAAGTTGAGCTGCTCTCTAGCAATGACGTGCTGAGCTAGAAATTTTAATTAGGGGGGCGAATCGCCGATATCACTAATTAACTAAAAAAATATTTGAGAAAATATTATATATTATAGTAATCTACTACTAGAATGTATTTATGTATAAATAAAAGCGTGTGTAGAAGAATTTTCTGGATCCAAGGGGAGCAAATTAGTGCTATTTATTAAGATTTATTATTATTTTTTATTAGATATATAAAGAGTATATATATATATATATATATTATTAGAAGGTTAGACCTTGTGAACTCCACTAAAACCTCTTCCATCTTGCACCATGAGGAGCACTGATTCGCTGCTCTCTCTATTCCTTACCTCTTCTTCCTTTCGAATGCTTCTAAGGATGCGTCGGAGCTGCATACTTACATCGTTCACGTCTGGCAACCGGAGAACACAACCTTTACCCACCGTGCCGACCTCGAGAGTTAGCACACATCCTCCCTATCTCCGAGCGGCGGAGGGCAATATCTGCACTTACGTCGAAGTGCTCACTGGCTTCCCTGTGAAGCTGACTGGGGACGAGGTGATGTGGATGAAGAAGAAGGAGGGCTTCCTTACAGCGTACGAAGATCGCCTGCTTCCTCTCTTGACCACTCACACCCCTGCCTTCCTAGGGCTGCAACCGGGAGACGGGTTCCCGGGTGGCCCCGGGATGGGGAAAGGGGTCATTATATGTAGGCGCCTTCGACACCGGCATCACGCGACATCCTTCGTTCAATGAAGGAGGGATGCCTCCGCCGTCTTTCAAATGGAAGGGGAGATTGGGTTCCACAAGAAAGTTGGTTGAAGTTTGCAACAACAAGGTAACAGTTACAAATTCACCCGTGTCGCCAAAAACTCGACGGGAAAAGGGGCCGTCCAACGACGTCTCCAGCATGGGACACACACCACGAGCACCGACGCGGGCAAATTTGTGAAAGATGCCAATGTGCTCGGCATCGGCAACTGCACCGCGGCCTCCCTCGGATGCTACAAGTCCGACATACATGCAGGGATGGATGCCGCCGTCCAGGACGTCGTCGATGTGATGTCGCTATCGCTCGGCTCCGTGTTTAAAATTCCCTTCTACCCAGGGGTCATCGCCATCGGGGCGTTCCGCGCAATGGAGAAGGGTATTTTCGTAAGCTGCGCGGCCGGAAACTCCGGCCCGGGAGACGGCACGCTCAGGAACGAAACCCCGTGGGTTCTTAGCGTGGACGTGAGCGCCATGGATAGAAAGATAAGAGCGACGGTCAAACTCGGGAACCGAGAAGAGCTCGATGGGGAATCTGCCTTCCAGCCCGCTGACTTCAAATCTACCATGCTTCCTTTCGTCCACCCGGAGAAAGCTGTGTCAGCAAACTGTGATTCGAGTACTAACTGATGTGAAATTGAAGGGGATGAAAGTAGTGTGTATAAAGCGACTCGACTACATGATAGGCATGAGGATAGTCATGAGCCCCCATGTCAAGGATGCGGGCGGTGCCGCCTTTCTACTTGCCAACAGAGATGTCAATGGCTACACTACATACGCTGATGTCATTTCCTCCCGGCATCTCTCGTAAACTTCGCTGATGGATCCAAGATCTTGTCTTACATAAATTCCACGTTCAAACCAACTGCCTCCATCTCCCTCAAGGGTACGATAATACAAACCTCGCCATCTCCCACCACTGCATCCTTCTCCTCTAGGGGTCCTTCCGTCCAAAGCCCCGGAATTCTAAAGCCCGACATTGTCGGCCCCGGAGTAAACGTCCTCGCAGCATACATACGTATGAAGTCCGCCCTCCTAGTTCCGGGATCAAGACTACCAACACGACCTTTAATGTTATCTCCGGTACGTCGACGTCGACCCCACATTTGGCTGGCATCGCGGAGTTGATCAAGAGCAAGTACCCGGATTGAACTCCGGCGATGATCAAGTCGGCAATCATGACTACCTCCGACGTTGTTGACCGCAATGGGAAACCTATCATGGATAGAAAGCTAAACCCTGCAAGTTTCTTCGCCATGGGCACCGGCAATTTCAACCCATCCAAATCAGCTGAGCCAGGAGGACAAGTACATTGCCAAGGTTGAGATGCCGTAGGAAGTAACTGCGAGTGTCTCGCCGCAGACGTTGCAGTTCTCTAAGGTGGACGAGAAGCAGGGCTTTAAGGTGACAATGAGCTGGACTTCTAGTGGGAAGCGCAGTCAGATAGAAGGGAACTTGTTGTGGGTTTCAGGTAAGTATGTAGTGAGGAGTCTCATTGTTATGAGGAAAGTTGATAAATAGCAATTGACCAGTCTATTCTTTTAGTGACTTATGTAACCAAATCAAACTGTTTGTATTCAATTATTAATAATACTAAACCATGCTAAAAAAACCAAGCCTACTGTAGTTGAATAACAGAGGAAACGCAGCTAGTAACGTTCTCATGCTCCAAGTCACAAATATATAAGTAGTTCCTGTGCGGCTCAAATTTAGGTATTTGATGCTAGTGAGCCAAGCCCAACCATTTACTAAGGACCAAAACTAGTTTCAAGCTAATCTTGACGAAAAACCTTGGCTTGATCAAACTTAGCTCTCTATGATACATTTAATTGGCAAGTAGGCATCCCATCCCATTATGTATCATTCATGACAAGTCACCCTCCACAAAAAGGGAAACCAGTCAGTCACCCTTGTTAAAGTTTTATTCCGACCAAAATTTGACCCACCAGGAATTCTACAATATCCGACCCCACAAACAACACCCATTGGGCCCGCACGAACCCCAACTCACATGACATGTGGGCCGTGGCCCACTCCCGCACGTGTTAAAAGGCCAGTGCCTCACTAGGAGTGGGAGTAGTTAATTCTTCACGGGCGCACGTGCTGACCACAAGATAGAGAGAGATGAAACTGAAAGATGGCGAGGAGCAAGAGCATACCTTCACCTCCATGACCACCGCGCTTTGCAACTAACTAACTTTCTTAAAATTACGTGAAGGCGAAAACTAACTTGCAAAAAAAAATATGAAAGAACAACTAGAAACAAAGAAGAGGAGGGAAAGCAGAGAAGTACTCTAGACTTCGGCAGCACTCTCCTCCTCCTCCTCTTCTTCTTCCTCTTCTTCTTCTTCTTCTTCTTCTTCTTCTTCTTCTTCTTCTTCTTCTTCTTCTTCTTCTTCTTCTTCTTCTTCTTCTTCTCCTCTCGCCGCTTCCCCACCTCCGGTATCAACTGCAACTCCGGCTGCTTCTTTTCCTCCGCCGCTGGAAACAGCGGACTCGTCGACGCTGCGAGGTTTATCATCGGTGGAATCGCCCAGATCGACCCCTGGCTCGACGGCCCCGCCGTCGTCGACCCCGGCGGGAGCACCCACATCGCCCCTGGAGGAAACACCCCCGCCCAAACCGGTCCGATCGGCGCCGACCCTGTGGATGTCGTCAGTGCCCCACCACCAGCGACTCCCGAAGCCCTAGTCGTCTCTAGCTTCCTCCTCCTCTTTCCCGCGTCCTCCGGACCAGCCGAGGTCGACGCCTGTGTCGGGATCTTGATCTCACCGTCGACGGTGGTGGCGATCGCGGGTACCGTGCCGGTTCCGGTGGCGGCTATGATCGCCGGCTCCGCCTTCTCGAGGAGCCACCGGATCGTCTCCCCGTCGGACTTGTGCCCGAGCTCGCGGGTGAGCTGGAAAATCCGCGCGGCGCACGCCGCCGGCATCCGGATCCTGCGGCCACGGCCCTCAACCTTGGTATGCCTGTCCTTGCTCCGACTGGGGGTTCGCCGGAGAAAATGGAGCGAGCCGAGCATCTCGACCGGCTCCGATTTGGGAATCAAAACCTCCTGCTTTGGCATGATGACGAGGTGAGGTGATACCTTCAGCTGCTTTCGTTGCGGGTCGTCGGCTTCCTTCTTGGAATCCATCTCTCGTTCGCTTCGTTTCCCTACGAAAACGCGCACATCTTTCTCCTCCGCGTCCTCTCGCGAACCCAATTAACGAAGGGAAAAAGAAAAGGTTTGCTAAACCCTAGGAATCACACCACGCCTCCTCCTTTTATTATAATCCTCTACTTTGCTCATCCTACGGTTCTGGAGATCGTATAATGATCACTTTCCTACACCATCAAACTATCTGGACCTTCCGATCTTTATTAGGGCCCACAGGGTCTAATATTGGGGTTAAATTGGGTAGTTTGGGGGACCACGATAACCGCAGTAGGTGCACTTATATTAATGACCGCAATCTTATTGAGGTAATAGAATGTTCTTCGAATCTTCATTAAAGTATTTGCTCATTATAGTATAATTGGGCTATCACCATAGGTGGTGGTCCGGACGAGCAAAGGATTAAAAGGGAAATCGAAGAAAACTCGCCAAATGACTAGGTGTGGGTCCCACATGGATGGTGCAGCTGCTTCTTCTTCAGGACGGCTGCCAACCTATTTGGGCCCACCGGAGGCAGGCATGACGTGGTCCCGCGCCAATACGCGAAATGGGTGGCGTGGCGTGGGGGAGGAGTGCAGCGAATAAATGGGCCCACGACGGCCACCACTACAGTTTCAGTGATAAAAGTGTACCACTACCCCCATATGTAGTAGGAGCTCACAGGTACTAATAGGCACAATTTTCTTTCTCTATAAAAAAAAAAAAAAAAGATATATTATTTTTGTGTACGTCTGTTTCCATTGTGCCTAGTGATTTAAATTATTTGTGATCTGCTTGTTAGAAGGATTCCTTTATTTATTTAACTAATGTATTAAGAAAAGCTAAGTCCCATGTCTAGTATATAATTAGTCAAAACATTTTATCTATCAAGGAGAAAAAGAATCGTGGATCTTATCACCATGGACCGCGCGTTGAGCACTGTGTAGTTGGTAGACCTTTATAGAGTACTATATACTTAGATCCGACCCACTTTGGCTCAACAAATCCACTATTTGGAACCATCAACAAGTGAGACTTTAATTGATTTTGATAAATTTGGATGGGTTTCACTCTATGTACCCATGATCTGAGGTCCTATTTGGATGGGATTTATTTGTCACTTAAGTTTAACTTTTTTTTTTTTAAATACGATACATCCCTATTAAAGTTCATGGGTAAAATAGGAAAAAGAGAACACAATGAAATGAATTCTTCCAAAAAAAAAACATGACTAGGTGAATTGTATTTCAATTTCACTCCTTTTTCCAAACAATAATTTTCTTTTCTTTTTTTTAAAAAAAAAACACCTGTAAACAATATATATTATTTATTTTAATCGCATATTTACAAACATGATACACAGACAAAAACAGAGAGTTTAAATTAGCACCCACTACTTAGCAACTCGTGTAGGGAGGACCCATCACTCTTGAACCTATGTTTGGAACTGTTGCCGACTCATCCAAATCGCCCCCATCCATAATTCCGGGACCACCCAGGTACGGTCGCAGCTGCCGCCAACTCATGTAGGGTGGGCCCGGAATTATGGGCGTGGAGCAAACTGCCGATTGTTACGATCAATATTTCCCGCCTTATTTTAAGAAAAATTGTAGCCACTTTGACCATTTGAGCATATTCCATTGGCTTTCAAAATATTTTAAATCAGCATAAATACATAATATAAATTTAGGTATACTGTGTCTGTTATTAACTTATTACATATGCATATATGTAGTGCTGGTGATCATACACATATACTTACAACACAAAATACGTAATACGTTCCAACTAAGAAGATATATTGTCATGAATTACGAAAGATGTAACACAAACAACTTCACTAGATTCCAAGAATGTGACCCTTATGACACCAAAAAAAAAAATCCTTAGAAACAAGCAATCTGATGAATAATATCGCACCGTCTGTTAAGCTTGTATCATCAAACCCAACATTTATTCAGCAATTCCCAGCCTCTCATATTGGATCTTGACTCCCATGTACCTGTTTTTAATTTTTATGAAGAAAAAAACTTCAGGTAGTGCATACTGTATTTGAATATAGAAAAAGAAAGTAGAGACATTTGAATCAGAACTAAGCAGTGAACAATTAAATGATTTATTACCTCCCAAGCATCATGAGAGTTGCCTGTGGATTAGTCCCCGGGGAGAAGTTGAAGGTGGAACCATCAATCACACGAAGAGCATCCACTCCAAGAACCCTATAATCAGCGCCGACTACTCGCCCAACTTGGCATCCCCCATGGTAATGCCATATTGTCATCACAGTGTCCTTGCAGTACTGCTCTAACGATTTCGAGTCGTTGGCATGCCTCGGGAGAAGATTCACCGGGAAGCTACCGGTCATGTTGAGTAAAGTACGAATCGACATATAAGAATACCTGTCGAAGTGGATAATAGCTGTTAGAATCTAGTTTTAACTTATATTTTTTTATTATCCTACATGATACAGTTATCGTACCTGTACTTGGAGAAGGCTTTGGATTGGATAATGCGCTCGATCGTCCTGATGCCACCGACGCATCTCTGGAGGTCCTCGGGATCTCGGAAGTAGTTGAAGGTGACCGTCGGGTTGTCGTCCGGGTCGGTGTTCTTGAGCTCTAGGTGCCCGGTGGAGAGAGGGCCCATGATCTTCTCGAGGATGAAGCCGCCACGAAAGGCAGAGTCCTCGAGCTCGTTCATGGCGGCGACGGCCCTGGCGATGGCTTCTGGGGTTCTTTGCTTTGGAGGAACCGTGGAGAGTTGGCCGGTCTACGTAAACATCAGAAGCGTTAGAATATAAAAGATAAAAACCACGGAGAAGTTCTCTGATAGCTTTAACTCTCAATCACCTGAGGAGAGAACATGCCAAAATCTCTACCCCGAGTTCCCTCCGAGTCCGCAACAGGCACGGCAAAGTTGGATCCACTGGCCCCCTCGATGAAACTTCCAAACTTGGTTATGCCCACCACCTGTATGAGAGAAACCTCCACAGGCGAAGGGGAAGGGACGTAGATGGCATTCATGGGGTTGTCAGACATGCCCTGGCCAACCATTGGATTGTCCAAGAGAACGTCGATGCCAAGTGACCTGAGATGAGCCTTAGGCCCAATGCCACTCAACATTAGCAACTGAGGGCTCCCTAATGCTCCAGCTGATAGTATTATCTCGTTCTTGGATCCTTCTTTAAGATAAGCTCTGTGGGCTTTGCCATGCGAGTCCCTGAACACCACTCCATGAGCCACTGGCTTTGTCCTTCCTGCAGCTACCACAATGCACATTATTAACTTATATAGCAGGTGTTCTTGTTTGCAATAAATGCGAAATACAGGTGGTTATTTGCAAAACAACCGCTTCTTTTACCCCCAGCCTTGAACAGAATCTTCCACACCCTCGCGTTCAATAGCACAGTGAGCCCCTCCGGCCTCGCGTACTCGAGCAGATCTGCCGCCGAATGCCGGTTCCCGTCGTCGTCAAAGATCGTCCCTCCGACCTTGGTCCCGTACATGTGGTCGTACGTGAACCCGTTGTACGGCGTTACCCCGACCTCGAGCAGCCCGTCCCTCAGCGCCGACTGCCACTCCCGCATCGGCGGCTCCTTCGCGACCACCCTCTCCACCCACCGGTATGATTGGTTCACCAGCCGTCCGTCCCACCCGGCCCCGGCCACGTAGGCGGGGCTCGCCCGCGTGTAGAACCCGGCGTTGAGGCAGCTCCCGCCGCCTAGCACGCGGGCGCGGGCGTTGATCACGCCGTCCTCGGAGATGAACCGCTGCGAGGCCGACGTCGGGGAGAGGTCGGCGAGGGTGTGGGCGAAGTAGGCCAAGTTGGAGACGTTCTTGTTGCCGTACGGCGAGCCCCCGCGCTCGAGGAGTAGCACGTTGAAGCGCTGCGAGAGGGTGGCGGCGAGAGGGCAGCCGGCGGTGCCGCCGCCGATGATGATGTAGTCGTAGTACGACACAACTGGGGCTTCCGCCCCGTGCTTCACGAATGTGTAGTTTGGTGCTGCTCATGATCAAGACCAAAAGAAAATTGAAGCGATAATTACACCACAAACCCTCAACTGATGTCCATTTTCAATAGCGTACCAGATTTAACCTTCAACTATGTAAAACCTCTTAAATATCCCTTTTAAGAACTGTTTTACTTTTATTATGAAGAGACCAAACAAAAAAAAAAGAGTAAATTATTAAATTATTTTTTGATGTTTTTCATCTATGTCTTCACAAGATGGAAGATATTAGATAATTAAAGAGTCAAAAGTATGAGATCAAAGATGTGATTAACCTTATTACATAATAATTTCGATTTATCCTAGTTAGAGTCAAGGTCAAGTCAAAAATCTATATTACCTTTGAATAAAGAGATCATGCAGGAATTTAATTCTTAAATGCAATATTGTCTATCCATTGTCTAACAGCGTAAACATTTGAAGTTCAGACATCGCCTATCAAGTCTCATTTAATGTAATCAAACAGTAATGAATTTGCACGCATTGGCATCAAGCAACTTGACTGATAAGAACTGAATCAAACGAAAGAGAAATAATTAATGACACAAACCTCTCTCTGAGTAACAGAAATCTACAAGCGTAAATAACAGTAAAAATAATCTCCACAATGCAAAAGCCATCTGAAGCAAAGACAAGAGTGCCGAGAAGAAGACGAAGCCAAAAGAAGAAGTAACTCTGGGGCTGGTTCGTAGTCCAATTCTCAAATATATAGATGAGCAAGGCGTTCGATCACTAAAGGTGTGCCCAGATTTCTCGCCGGCTGCTTCAATTCACACAACCATAGAGGAGATCTACTGCAGTCATATAAAGATAGGCTCCTTGAACTATGCTTCCATGCAGTAAGTGTGAGATCTTCATAGAGGAATAAAAAAAGAACACCAGTATATATACAACAAGAACATAAAACAATTTGGTATGTGGGATTTGTTTATTTATTTATCATTTGTTAATAGATCATGAGCTCAAGGCTCAGAGACTAATTATATGCTAGGCAAAGAGACAACTAGTCCAATAACCACTGAGTCAAATTATGTGCATGTAATGCTCCGATACTATCGAACCCATATGACCTTATATCATTTAATTATAAGCAGCTACCTTTCCTATTGTAGCTCTTGGAATGGAATCTATGGAATTGAGTCAGGATAACAGGTGGGCATTTAGTGCTGCATACCTACAACAATGACCACTCCTTTAATTATATATGTCGCTGAGCAAAGTAGCTTGGAGGTGGACAAGGGCTAGTGTCATCAGAATGAGAATTGAATTGAATTTTGAGTGAGCCATTTTACAAGGTTTGCAAGTCATAAAGGGGTCTGTTGTGAATGCATGCATGCCTACATGTATACATAAAATAAAATATATATAATGTTACAATGTAAAGTATAAAATTAATCGTTACCTATGGGAGCAAATATCTCTGAGTTCAAATCATGTCCGACTCTTTTATTATTCAAAATATAAAAATATTTTGACTTCTTTATTTTGAGTGCAAGATGAATTTGATAGCTATAAGTCAACCTTTTAAGTGGCCACATCTGATGTAATGGTCAGTGATTAGTGTGGATTGCAATGTACATAACGTAGATGTGTACAACTGTGTCAGATTGATTCCAATCATTAGAGGAGATTAAATATTTAACACCAAACTAAATTGAATTATTGACTCATCCTAAGTTAGCAATTACTTTTTTTTAACTTTTTTTATAATAATAAGGCAATACTTAGATCCCTGAAATATCAACGTATTCATATAATCTACGGAACCATTCTTATATGACATATAGAACTTTAAAGATTTAAACTATTACAAATGTCCCACTCTCCTAAAGTTCATAGATAAGAAAATTTAAATAACCATATATTTATAATTTTGGGGAAATCTTTCTCTCATTCCCCATAAAATATAGGGTATTATGTTACATAGTTATTCATGTGATTTTCAAAGTATAATTTATGGATGAAAACAAGGTAATATAAACCTAATGTTAGAGGCGCCTAAGACATTTTAAAGATTATAAAAATATATTATAAATGTATAGTTTTCAACATGGTGTCGTGGTGTAGTTGGTTATCACGTCAGTCTAACACACTGAAGGTCTCCGGTTCGAACCCGGGCGACGCCACTTAATGTATTTTTTGAATAAAAAATTTAGTCTTATACAGTAGGGTGGGTATCTTTCTGTCATTCCCTATAAAATATTATATCAAAGTGAATCTCTAGTTATTTCTTGTAGCTTTTTGTTACAGTTCAATTTAATTTGGAGTCTAGATTTATTTAAACATTAAGCATAGTTATTCTTTAAGGGGGAAAGTATGTTGAATTATTAAATATTTAATATGGCTAATCTGCAGTGGTCTATCACACTCCTACTCAGCACAAGGGGATACAAATCTAGTGAAGTTAACAAAGACTTACAGAAAGCAACAGAAGATTCAATGGACGAACCCCTGACTCTCCGTCAATTAACCAGGTGAGTTTGGAGAGCAGTTCTTGTTGCAACTTTGCAAGGAGTTTAATTATTAAATATAATGGAATAGTTCTTAGTCTTTCCTGATGCTATATCTACTTAGTGATACTGCTGACTTTTAGAACACCATACTACTAATATAGTTGCTTGTTGCCTTGCTTCCCTACTCTCGGAGCAGATATCAACCCTGAATGAGAGAATGGATGAGTTCACATCCCTAATCGAAGAGCCAATGACATCTGATTTAATTGCTATATATAAAAAGAGTACTGCATTACATTAGCTCAAACTTACTTATAAACAATTTCCATTAGAAAAAATTAACTCCCAAGAGAGAACCCTAAACCCTAAGAAGTAGAAATTAACTAACAATCACAGATAACGAGCAAATTTGACAATACACGTTTCTTCTGCGTTGATCGAGACCCAGACACGAAGCAGCATCAGAATGTGGTCGAAGCAGAGAGGTGTTCCTCAAGGCCAATGCTCTCGTCGATGATCACCTCACTGTTCAGATCAATTAGCAAGGACTCTCAACGTCGACCATGGCCACGACCCCCTCCTCCGTCAAGCAGAAGAACGATATGTCTTGCCCCCACCTTGTAACTCTTCATATTTTCCATTGATAAAGCGCAAGTAAACTTTGTATAAAAAATGGTATTTCCTTCCTATTTATAAGGAGAGTGAGTTAGCAAATTTTGGTTCAATTAGAACTTGTTTTCTTTGTTAGAGATAGGATTAGGGTGAGATTTTATTAGTTTGACTTATTGGCATTTATAATTAAGATTCTAAAAGTTTTTTTAAAAACTTATTTAAAATAAAGCAACAATCAATCTCTTATATTTGAGGAGTTTTAACTTAAATAGGACACGCAACTAAATAAAATTTAGCTAAGAAGACATCCGAAAATAAAAAATTCTAATTTCCGACATATGTAAGAGCAGATTATATCCCAATTCGTCACGACATGGATATCAACGGCAACAAGAGGATCCAAGCCAAATCCTCGCCGGCGGCGGGGGCCGGCGGGGCAAACAGCGTCTGCTTCCATTGGCGAGCCGGACGGTGCAACCGCTACCCTTGCCGTTATCTCCACAGCGAGCTCCCAGCGGCGGCGCCAGACGAATCGAAGCGGGGCCTTGTGTGGCGCAAACCCACCGCCCCCGCCGCTTCCAATTGGGGAAAAGGTCGGCTCAGGGGTAAGCCGCCGGATCGACCTTGCAAGCATTTTCTTGTCGGGAATTGCCCCTACGGCGAGGGTTGCCGGTTCTTGCACTCGTGGTCCGTCGGGGATAGCTTCTCCTTGCTGACCCATCTCCAGGGGCATCAAAAGGTGGCTCCTTTCTATCCTCTTTGTTTGTTCCTGCCTATTTTGAATCTGATCTAATATGATCTTTTTGTAGGTTGTGACAGGGATTGCGCTTCCCTCAGGTTCGGATAAGATGTACTCGGGGAGCAAGGATGAGTCGGTTCGGGTGTGGGATTGCCAGACTGGGCAGGTACCTGAGCTTGTGGCATTGTTTGAAGACTTCTGAGTTTTGGTATTCTCTAGGTCTTAGTCGGATTACTTGCCTGTGTTAGTGTGTCGCTGTCGTCAATGTGGGAGGTGAAGTTGGCTGTATGATTAATGAGGGGCCGTGGATATTTACAGGAGTTCCTAACGCTGTTAAGGTATACATTTTCTGTTTAAATGTAATTTGCAGTATTCTTTTTGTTTTTAAATGTATATCTTTACTTTCAATTGGTCATTTGCAGGCATGGAATACACAAACAGCAACAGATTTAAGTCTCAGTGGCCCTAATGGACAAGTCTATGCTCTAGTAGTCGGCAATGGGATGCTCTTTGCTGGAATTCAGGCTAGTTTCCCCCCCTCCCCCATTTTCTTCTTTTCTTTATCCTACTGTACATATACTTATGGACTCATTGATTAATGGCCTTCTCCACTGCAGGATGGTCGCATTTTGGCATGGAAATTCAGTGCTGCCGGAAACTGCTTTGAACCAGTGACTTCTCTTCTTGGCCATCAACTTGCTGTTGTTTCATTGGTTGTTGGAGCAATGAGGCTTTACTCTGGTTCAATGGATCACACAATAAGAGTAAGAAAATATTATGACCTTCCATGCTCAGTTCTTGAACCATAATTGTTAGAAATTGAGCAGAGTCTATTCATGTTGGACACCATGCATAGGTTTATATTCTTTAGTAACATCACTTGCCTGTTGAATGTAGTGTGTAACTAAGAAAGGAATGCTCGAATATTGATAGTCTATGTTTTAATCTTATGAGTTATGATTGTATATTAAATTACTGACGGCCGGAAATAGAGATTATTGGAATCGTTCCACCTACCTGGTTATTGGAAGCTGGCAAAGAGTGGTCCAACTCATGAATGTGGCAACATGACCAGCAATAGGATTGATATGATTTTGTTAATTTTGCTATATCGATTTCCTAATGCAAAGGTTATGACTTGTTGATGTTTCTTTTCTAAATGAAGATATTGATGATGTAATAAGTACTTATATTTCATAATTCTCATTTTAATTATTTAGTGAATTACATCTAAGTTCTATATACGATGTCATCTTTAATCCCAAGAAAATTTGTTCTATGTACAGTAATGGTTTGAAGTTTCACTCGAGATGGAATAGTAACAGCCGAAACTTAATGAAAACGAAAGCCAAAACTCATTGGTTAAGGTCAAAATTATTAAGATTTTTGGTTTTGACATTTATATTGGACCACAATAGGCTAATCATTCTTTTTTAGCTTGAAATATTTATTTTAGGAGTCCAAACTAAAACCAATCAAAACCAAAACCATAACTGAAACTTTGAACCATATGACACTTCTGATTAAATCAGTATTGGAATTAGTGAGGATTGTGTGCTTTGTAACACTATGAAGGTGTGATCTGGGATTGGAGTTAGCAATCCATTTGTCTAATCACATGTGCCTTAGAAATCAATTATGCACAAACAATTTTATTTTTGTCTTAATTGTGATATAACCTAGTTGACCTGGAGATTACTTCCAAATGTATACTAAATAGACCTGATCGATGTTAATCATGGGATAATGGGCAGGGATACAACGAGCATATTGATTGTGAGTCCTAATTGGACATGTCAATCTTTTCTATTTCAGATTTGGTTTTGAGATAAGAATAAAATAAGATTCAAGAGAGGAATAAATCTGTTATTCTCAAAATAAGTCAACAAATTTATTCCTCTAGCCACATAGAAATATACCAAGATAGTCTCAGTTGAAATCTTAAGATGTTGAAGCTCTACCTGAATTAATCTTCTGTCAAAATAGACTCAACACATGCAAAGTTTTCTAGATAAATATCACCTTTCTCTTAAAAATAAGAATGAGGATGTTGAAGAGCTTGATCAAGGCGTATTATGTATTCTAGAGAATTCCTACCATAATTGGACTTTCATATGGATCATCAAAAACTTATTTCCAATCATTCTACACCCTGGTGAGATTTTGTAACAAAACCATATATCATAAGCAATTTTTAACCTTATTGTTCTTTGATGAATTTGGAGCTTTTGACCGAACTCGCTCTCCCAAACTTTTTTTTACACATCTAGGACACTTCAAAACTTAAATATGCCACATTAACAAAACCGCTAACTAGGAATGTAAGTAGCTAATTTGTTTAATGACTTATATAGAAATTTTAAAACAACTTAAAATTGTGAAGTCTTAGGGGAGAAATTTTATATAAATTATTTTCTAATTCAATTGAATTTTTAAGTCAACGGTTTTTCAACATCTTGTCTCGTTTTTAAATTTTGAGGTAAATTAGACATGATAAAAAAGGTAAAAAAAAACTTGAGTATTTATCCTATGCTTCTTATTTTGTTTCAGCGTTTTGTTGTTGCAAACTCTGATTCAGTCTATGTCATAGTCCAATTGATGCTGAACCAAGAGCTAAAGAGATGGTTCAGTCTTAGTTGGTTAGTTTGTGGAGTTCCAATTTCAATCTTGTGGTGATTTCAACATTCTTTTCTTGGACTCCGTAACAAGTAATCAGGAAATGCCTGAACGTTGGAAACAACAAGGATTTTAGAATTTTATTGTGTCTTCGTGATCTTGGTTGTTTCTAGCTAAAATGTACTTCTGATCAACGATGGCTGTGCCGCCATTGACACGCTCCTATGTGTTATTGGCATGCATTTAACATAATTTTAATAAAAAAAGTATAATATTAGAGATGTTTTTGAGTCTTTAGAATATCAATTGTTGATTTTTAATTCAAATATATTTGATGCAGCTGTAACATCAAGTTTGGTCAATATCCAGGAGTTTTAGAGGCAGTTTTGCCTGAAGCTGACCAAATTTGGTTAAGCTTTAGTTAGTTTAGCTGGTTATATCAATGGATCAAGTGCTTCTATTTTCATCCAATAACAATGTATTTCAAATCAAAGCCCATGAAGTTTAGTAGAAGGCGAAAAGCCAAAAACTAAATGAAGTGCCAGATTGGTTTGGTAATAATCATGAGACTAGTCTGTTATGGCTGTGTCTTTTCTTTTCCAATTATAACTTTGATTGATAAGTGTTGAAATTAGAGGCGCCACCTGTTTAACCAGTCTACTTATATTACCAATCATTCTTTTTTTTTTTTTGGTCTAAGTAGATAGCTGCCTTGTAAACTGTACAACTAACAACAGAAATACACTGGTTTTGTGTATCCATACTGAAGCTTTTACAGTATGCACTCAAGGATATTACTTCAGCATTTTATCATGGTGCGCTATCATGCTATGTGAACATTTAGTTTGAATGACATTCTGGTATAATACTTTTCTTATTCAGTCTACACGTGAATTTTTGTAGCAATATATTGTTACATCAGATCAGTTTTTTTCCTCACTGTGTTTTTTTTTCTCTCTCTGTTACTAAAAGTAATTTGTGTAAAATGTGCATTTTCAATCTTATAAATACTTAAATACTTTTCAGGTTTGGGACCTTACAAGTTTACAGTGTATCCAGACCCTTTCTGGCCATACATCAGTTGTTATGTCAGTACTCTGTTGGGATCAGTTTCTGTTGTCTTGTTCATTGGATAAAACAATAAAGGTTAGGTTTTCTTCGTATTTCTTGATGTTTCTTGACTAATATTAATTACCTTGTTCAGAGCTCTAAGTTTCTCCTCTATGTAACTCTGGCTATGTTGCTCTGGTTAATCACCCTTTTCTTTTATAAGTAATTAATTATCCTTCTTTTCTTTTTCAGGTTTGGGTTTCTACAGACACAGGACAACTAGAAGTTACATATACTCATAATGAAGGACATGTATGTAATTTTACTCGTCCGATACATTATAATGGATGTCGGTATTGTAAACAAAGTGATTTTTGATGATTAGCTTTATTAGTATTTTAGATAGTACAGTTCATCTTTATAATATTGGATGATTTTTTTTATGTATTAAGTATTTCACCAGCAGAAGTATGTCTAATCTTTGAACAAATGAAGTTTTAGGAAGAGGGGGAATTTCAATCAGTACTATATATATATATATATATATATATATATACGCATATACACGTACGTGTATATCAATCATTAGCATTTAAACCATGTGCTCATCAAAGTTAGTCAAATGTGAGATGACCCATTAAAATTTAGCCTGAATCTCATCTTGTTGAAATCTCCAGACATAATTGGTGGCACAGAAATTTTGGAAAAATATAGCTCATGTCCACCCATACTATTCATCATCTAATATCTCTAGGGAGTTCGTAACTTACAATTGATTACTTATCACTGTTATCAAGCCTTTTCTGTTTGCCAAACACACTGAAAGTGATGATTAGATTTTGGTGTTTGTATTTGTTTTTTATGGTATGTGCATATAAAATTCCCTACTCTAATATCTGTATCAGTTATTGTTCTACCACTAGGCAAACAATTTGCATATCTCTTCAAATCCTAAGATTCTTAACAAACTATACCACTCTGGCAACACAGTTTAAGGAGAAATTCCTGATGCCTTTCTAGGGTGATGTGGCTGCATGGCCATCATGAATTTTTTTAGTAGTACTTCTAATTTTGATCATTCTTCTTTGGCATCTGTTCCCATTGTCATGAAATGTGTTCTTGACCGTGCTGTAGCTCCATCCACATCTTCAGTTTTTCTGCACCATATGTATTTCTGCACATCATGCATCTGGAATCCTTTCCGCATTTCCATTGCTTGAAAGAAGAGACTGAATTTTCACAACTGAGTTCGAGCTCTTTCAGCTGTGGGGCCAAGAAGTGCACTTTAAGATGATTGTTCATTGTCCTCATCATTGTTTTGTCATTTCAAGTTTGTTTGTCAGTTTCTGATGGCCTGGAACTCTGATTTATATTTTAACCATTTTACCAGTTATAAAGCTTCTAAAGAAGTGAAATGTGCAAAATTGTTGGCACAATGACCTCAGTTTAACTAAGCATAGATAGTGGATATTTTGATCCGTAAATCTAGTCCTCTGCTAAATTGATCTTTCATAATTTCAACTGATGAATTTGGGAAGCTCAGATTGCTAAAATTGGTTACTATTAATGTACCAGGAAGTTGGATGACCAAAGACAAAGTATATGAGTGAATCAGTTACCTTTTGTGCTTGAATTCGTGTTTTGTTGTTTAAACTGTGTATGTTAGGGAGCACATATATATGTCAGATTTAGTCAGCATTGCAGTTGCATGATTAAAGGCAAAGCATATGTGTATCATTTATAATTTGTTCTTGAATTGGTATATTGTTGTTTAGGTGTGTATGTTAAGGGAGCCCATATATCAGCATTCTTGTTTTTCTTGCCATTGCCTTACTAATGGATACCATTTGGTCTCAGGGAGTGCTTACACTCTGTGGTATGCATGATGCTCAAGCAAAACCTGTTCTATTATCTTCATGCAATGACAACACTGTCCGCCTCTATGACCTGCCATCGTAAGTATATTGTGCTACTGTGATGATCCTATTGCTGAGGTGCTCACAAGACTCCATTTACTTCTTGCAGATTCAGTGAGAGGGGTAAAATCTTCTCCAAGGAGGAAGTGAGATCAATACAAGTAGGCCCTGGTGGGTTGTTTTTCACTGGAGAAGGAACTGGTGAACTGAAGGTCTGGAAGTGGTTAACAAACGAAATGCCAACTTAACAGGAATGTGCATGTTATACTTTTTCTCAAGTAGTCTTAGGTCTTTTGAAATGCAATGGAAATGAGACTAATAGCGGCTGAGTTAGTTGTTTATTGATGGTCTTCTATAAATAGTTGTCTGCAAGAGAGGTTGCTGTCACAAACGGTTTCTCGGCATGGAGCAAAAATACCCTTCAAACTGGCTCATGTCGAATGGAACACAAAATAGCATAGGATTAATTTGCTCTTCAGTTCTTTATACAACTGTGACAATGATGATTCCTTGTATCCTCGAAGATATTCAGATCAATTAATTGTATTGAGATCATCTGCTGTAAAGAGAAGCAACTTTATGGATGTACGTTTACCCAAAAAAAAGAGTATGAAGGGCAAGCTTTCTATTAATTTTTATTTTGTGGTTATTACAGCAGTGTGCGAAATCACTTTGAGGCTTGTTATCACCTCACTTATATTTTGCTGTATCAACGTTTGTGTGCTGCTAAATTGCTAACTATCATCATGTACAAAATTTGTTATCTTAAGAAACAAACCAGGTTCCAACAAAAGTGTCAGTTTTGGTACGATAATGAAGGATTAGTTATATTTTGGCCTCCTCAATTATTTTCTGTATCACTTTCATTTCCTCAAAAAAAAAAAAAAAAAAAGGTAGATGCATTCACTGGCTAGATTATCTAATTGTATCATTAAACCCTCTTCATTAAAATTTTATTAGGAAATATTAAAAAGATAACTAACTAATTAGATGGACAAGAATATTTTTAACTAAAGAAGAAGATAGAAGAGATGAAAGGAAGATGAGGGCGTTTTTATTTAAGTTGATTAAAATTTTAATATTATTTATATCAGAATTTTAATGGAGAGAGCAAGCTTGATTATATATT
This sequence comes from Typha angustifolia, assembly GCF_048772165.1. Taxonomy (NCBI): domain Eukaryota; kingdom Viridiplantae; phylum Streptophyta; class Magnoliopsida; order Poales; family Typhaceae; genus Typha; species Typha angustifolia. Next base: position 2,787,382 of record NC_133246.1, on the reverse strand, counting down.
TAAATGACTTACAAGATGTATTCTAGATCTCAAGGGAGATCTAGTTGCAGGGGTTGAAGATATGAATAACCAAATAATCAACCAACCATACTCATAAGAGAATGAATCACCGAGAAGTACATAAAGACTAGCTTTGTTAATGTTCTGAAGTATAACTTATTTGAAAACTGCCTCAAGGTTCGTCAAAACGGAAGTCTCACGAATGATGAAAACAATGACATTATAAAGTGTAAGATAAACATCATTTATTTACTGTAATCCAAGCGTACTATTTTCTTTAATGCATAGACGTAACAGGACAAACTCAATTATGGAGACTTGGTGCCTCGAGAGCACAAGCTTTTAAACGTTACGGTCTGCTTTTCAAGGCGACCAATTTAAGCAAAATTTGTCAGAGATATTGAACGAGCTTCAACATTGAATTAAATCCAAGATGATTACAACATTACAATTGTTGTGCCACAAGCATCATTTGAGATGATGTCCTCCACTGGGTACGTTAGTCAGATGGAGCATTATCTTTGATTGCTGCTGCCAGTTTTGTAGTCTCTTCCTCGTTTTTCAACCTCAGTAAGTACGTGCGAGCCACAACACTGCTACTGCCAGAAATATCACTTGGTGGTCCACCACCCTGAGAAAAGAAAATAGTGAGCTGCTACCGATTCTATTGCATTGATGGACGAATCATGCAGTAAGAAGACATGCACAACGATTCACAGTTTTGGACAGATTAATGTTTGCTTGGCTCCAAAACATGGGTTAAATAGGTTGAGTTGGCAAAAAAAAACACACCGAAATGTGCACACAGGCATTATAAGACTTCTCAGCGGTTGCAGCCAGAAGGGGATGAGGTGGATGATGGCAGTAAGGGAGTGGTGGAGCAAGTAGCAGCAAAGAAAGTGGGGAAGAGAATAAGAATGCAGGAGAGGGGAGGCTAGGGTTACAGACATGGCAGAGCCATGTAGAGATTCCTTCTATGCAAGATCCTATTGTTGGCAGGGCTGTTGTTGAAACAAACCACATTGTCTATGTTCTTTTTATAAAAAGTGTCTTCCTAGACACGTTCTGTTCCCTACCACTCTTCCATACTGTATACACAAACACAACACAGATATTCTGCTCTACATTTGTTGTATAGGTAAGTACCTAAACAAGTATATATAATATGCTTCTTATTGTGACGAGAAAGACATTTCATACGAAATAAGGAAAATGAGAAGTCTGGTTTGCAGGATGAGTTACCGAAACATGAAATATCGAGGCAATAGTGTTCTTCTGAATGTTTATCTTTATGCCGGGATATATTGAAGCATTAAGCAAGATCTTTCCAACCTGCGACCAAATGATAATGAGTCATTAGAGCAATGAGATATAAAAATATCAAAGAAATTGCTTGTACTCAAACACATGCAGAATCTCTTGCTCTAGTTCCCAACCTTTCCTCTCCTCAAATCCCAGTCACCAACCAATAAACACAAACATAAACAGCACATGCAGTGCAAAATGAAAGCTTCTTTATAAATATTTAATGCTTAATTACACATTGCTCCCGTCAATTATGAAAGAATGCAAATTACCACTTGTAACACTCAGCACCCCTTTATAAAGTTGGTATCGTAACATTTTAAATAGTTTAAAAGGAAATTGTACACTCTCATAGTTGAGGGGGTAAAATAATACTGCGTCAAAGTTTAGGATAGTGAACTGTAATTAAGCTAATATTTAAACCATCTCTTTGATATTCCAAGAAAAATAACAGAGTTCAGAAATAAAAATGTAACACCTTGACACAATAGGACAAGAATCAATAACATACATCATTTCGGATAACAATCGATGGCTTGGACTCTTTAGTAGCTCTATCGGCACCCTCTTTACATTTGATGGAGAGCTGACCCATGCCCATATCTTTCCAACCTTTCTCTACAGGATTCTCCGGCTGGATAAGACAAACAATTAGGTGCCAACAAACAACACGTTCAGAGATGTGAACATTTTTTGCAATAATATCTACAAGAACAATCATTTATATACTTAAAAAGTACTCCGTTCTTTTAATTAACAGGAAAAACCATCTGGTGCATAATTCTTCTCAAAAAGAAAAAGAAATAATCTAGTGCAGAAGAAACCAGTTGTGTTGAAATTTCCAAGAGGGTTGGAATTGAATCTATTCTTCCATTTAATAGGCATAGGTTTGACAGGTAAATTTCTGAAAAATGCCAAACAGATCAAGCATCAGGTCATTCTAGAGAAGTTTATTCTTCTCTTTGGCTCTTTGCACTAATCATGTTTTGATACCTCTAATCTCGTGCATAACATTAACTGCAGTAGCAGATTCCTCTGCCTTTTCTTAACAAAAAGGACAGAAAGATATTAGATATCTCACAATTCAATATAAATATACACATGTAGTACAAGAAATCAGTTTACATACAAAAGGAAATACATGCAGATCAAATAAAATACTGCAGCGATATTCTTTTGTATAATATAGGATATACCGTGCTTTTATAATTTGCATGAAGATGTGCTGCATTACTTAGATAAAAGTTTTAAACCAAACTGAAGAAAGAATGTTCTTAATTTTCAGTGTCTTGCAATGTATCAATTTATTGAAGATTGCCCAATAAAGAAAAATATATTTTAGCATATCTCTCAATCAATTAATATAGCAACATAGCATTAGATTTCAAAGACCAAAGAAATCCATAGTGTGGATACCTTTACATACACCTTGCATTTGGTCTCATGGACGACAACAATTCCTTTCTCTTCAGTCCTTTTGAAGGAGGGACTGCTTGGCGGCTCCTGCTTGGATTCTAGAAACCATGAAAGATGTTAAGTTAGAATATAAAAACTCCACTAGAGTTGTCTACATATTATTTTTCACGTAACTGGAATTTACTATAATGGCATTACTTAGATAAAACAAATCAGATCATCACACCCAATAAAAAGCACATACAAATTGGAGCATTTCTAGCCATAGTATGCGTATGTTAGAGAAAACTAAGGCCTCATAAGAAACCCCTAGTTCTATAAACAAGAGGGATGAATAAACCATCAACATGATGCTGCTGTATTCAGACAACTTAAACAATCACACCCCGTTGGATTTGCCGATCTGAAATGTCTTAACTACTAAACAATATGAAATTAAATATTACCCAGAAATATCAGCCTTGAAAATTATAAGTCACCAAACAAAGTAAATAGTCTCATAAAACAAATTCTATTTAACATAAACAAATTAAATTTCTGCAAGATTAGTGCTTTAGTTGGAACCACAATAACCACCTGAATGACTGCTCTTATCTTCTGCCTCCAGAAACTATGTATAATAGATAGTAGAAAAGGTCATGGCTCACTTTATTTTTATAATTTAAATCCCTTAAAAGGAATGCAACTAGATCATAATGTAAAAATTAATCTCTGTTTTAGTAAATAGAGTATTGGATGTCAGTAGCAAATGCACCTGAAAGGATGCACTAAAAAATAATTTGATTAACTTGTTGACAGAAGAGCTGAGCGGTTCCAGCAGAAACTATATGAAAGCTTAACTTAAGAACTTCATATTATCATGGACTAGGAGCATACAAAGAATCAATGTAATCCTTAAAAGATAAGTTCTTATAACTCAAATAATAATAATAATAATAACAATAATAATAATAATAATAATAATAACAACAAATGTAACACTTCCCACCCACCACAGGTCTCGCATCGAAGACTCCCAACTAAAAGGAATCCAAAAGTGACAGCAGGTAAATAGTTTTCCAATGATCAAATGGTACTGAGCACTCAATATAAAGTTATAAACTAAGCGGTGGGTAGACAAGATGATTTTACTTCACCTTCATCCATATCACCTGAAGCTTCAACATTCAAGGAAGTTGTAGGACCTTGATTTCCTGAAACATTGGCAAGCAATAATTTGAATTCTTTAGTTAAAATAATACAGCATATAGATATGCAATAATTTCTGTAAAATGATACAGAAACATCATTGCCACGTTAAAAAAAAAGCCCAGAAAAAAATATAAATACTCTGAAAGAGGCATTCATTTACAGCAAATCCAAAAGATGCCATTGATAAGAATTATTACGATTCTCATAAACCTGACTCTTTATGCATCAGCTTTACTTTACATTGCTATTATCACATACAGAACCAATCAGTCATTTATAACGAAGAAACTACAAGGTATACTTACACGTTTATACAAGTGTACAGCAGTGCACAAGAAAATTTTAGGTACAAGATAAATAAATCATGCCAGAATTGCAAATTTGTAACCAATAGAGAACAGAAGCTACCAGGAAAGAACGGTGCTTGATTAACTGAAGTCTGAGTTGAGCTCTGTGAACCGGAACTTTGCATGCTTCGGAAGGAAAAACTAGGTACATCCTGTTTTGAAAATGCACTGTTTGTGTCAAGGCGTAGAGTAGGTTTGGCGTTCTCTAAAAACAAGTTGTTCTGACCACCAGGTAGACCTGCAGGTATCATAAAAGATAACCTAGTCCCTTGGAATTTTCACCCATAAAAGGCATAAAGAGCAACCAAAACATGGCATAAATATCTAGGGAAAGGCATACCAGTGAAAGCTGGTGTTTGACTGGTAGAAAACAGAAATGAATTTTCTGAACATGTGTTCTGCAAAGCTGAAAAGCTAGCTGGTATAGGAAGTCTTGTTGGCCCATTATTCATGCCAAGGCATAATGTGTTATTATTCTCTGGTCCAGATACAAAATTCTTCTGGTCCCCAAGTGAACTTGAAATCAATTCAGTTCGTGATTTTGCAGCATTTGCCCTAAGCCAATCAACAACATCCTTGAATTTCTCCTAATAAAAGAGAGAACAATTAACAGAAGAATCTATAATGTACAGTCTTGAACAAATGCAGCAAACACAAATAATGCAATGAAAGATCCCTGCATGCAAGAAGAGAAAAGTTCTGCAGGATTATTGAAGTTGCGGTTGTTACATCAAAGAGCAACGCAAACAATAATCATACAATTAAGTAGTGGAATCACTCAGATCTATCTAATGAGCACCTTTTCCTAAAATGATTAGTCCAACATACATAGTCAGGATGTAAATGGTTTTGCATGAAATGAAAGTACGCTATGGGGACAAGATGGTGGCTTGCCTCCCCAAGAGAGAAAGAGCACATTTTTGGAATTATAAAGTACAAACATCCAAATCTAAAAAGGCCAGAAGTTGCAGATCATAATTTTCTAAAGATGTGGTAGACAACACCCAGCCTGGAGCGTTCTCTAAAATCTAAATATTTTTGCGAAAATGCAGGTCAAGTGGAAAATACGAGAGCAAGGCACAATGCAAAATAAGATAACACGGGCAGGTATTTGCAAATTTCCATGCAAAACCTGCAAAGTTTAGCATACACATAATGTAAACAACAAATTGTCTGGCATCTCAAACTTCGTTTCCAGTACAAAGAGCATACCATGATTTGGGAGGCATGAGATTGATAGTCTTCCATACCATCTTCCCAAAGCTCATCTGGATGGTTTTGTAGCTGTAATTGTACCCAACTGCTCAAATTGAACAAGCACATTATTTTCATTGATGATAAGTAGAATAACTATGACAGACAGACCTATAACTGAGAGAGGAGCATGACATAAAACCCATAAGGAAATGCACTTGCATATGCACAAATATTTGGTCAAGGCAGAACTAGAATTAGGATATTAGATCCACAATCTGCCAGCTATATCAATGCAAAACAACTGCTGACTTATCTAAATAGAATATCTACATGTGCTAATAACAATGAGCATCTAATTGCACGAGGATCCTGCCAATATAGGATCTGGGAGGGAAGAATATGAGCAGGCTTATCCCAATGCATGCTAGAGAGTTTGTTTCCATGACTAAAACAAAAATGTCAACAAGCAAGCCTTACAATGACACCCCCATATACTGATACTTTTGAAGTTTGAACAACTAAAAAAGTATCAAACAAGCAAGAAATATATGCTTCAAAGATTTCTTACCTTCAGAACAAGTAATCACAAACAGACAATAACATGCAGGCTGAAATTACAGAGCCCGTATAGAACTGAAAGTCTGAAACCACTATACAGGACATATGCATACAATATATAAAGTCAAAATTCAAAATTTCACGAGTTTGAATTAGCTGAAACGACAAACCATTTCAAAAAATAAAACATTGTATTCTTTCAGCAAGAAAAAAGGCCACTGTGTCCAAACCATTGACCAAAATGCATATGTAGGACCGTCATAATGTTGTTATCAACTTAATACAGCTACCTAGAGCAGTTGCAAGCCTCCAAGACAATTAAAATGCAAAATGGACAAAATGCCAGCAACTCACAGCACAATTTATGTACAACAAGAAGAGTCTAAAATTAATGAAAGGTTAACTCTAGAATAAGAATTAGCATAGTACTTTGGCCAAAAATAGACCCAAAAAAATACGAGAATGTAGCATTTGCATTGGTTAGAAGTAAAAGAATTAGAAATACATGCAAGTAATAAATAAGTTCCAACTTTTCTGTGGAGGAAAGCAACTCGATATGAATAATGAGAACAAAAAATAGAAAAGGAAAAGTGAAAGGACAAAAGGACAGCAACCTTGCAAATTGGGTGTTAAGAGCTCTCACATGCCGGCGAGCTGATTCTGCCCTTTGAACATCAAATGCGGGTCCTTCCATCACATGCTGATGGGAAGACTCCGCCCTGTGAACATCAAAAGAGGGTGCGTCCATTACTCTTTTACTCGGTAGCTGCATCATCGTAGAAAATCAAAGAAGAGTGCTTTACCAAGCATATCCAATGGTACATTAGCATCTGGTTAAAGAATTTTACGCTCCAAATTCTTGGCAATAATTAATAGACTACTACTCTCTCAACCAAACATTCCACATTGAGGCACTTACTAAACGAGTGAAAATAGATAACCTACAAAAACTTGGCAGGCAAAAAAAAAAAAAAACAATTGATTGGACCAATTCTAAGCAAAAGAATTCACCCGCTCAGCTGAAAGATATGTTCTTTAAAAATCACAAATTTAAACAAGTAAAGATTCTATATAGCTGAACCAGCAACAAAAACCCAAGGGGCAACGAATCTGAAGTAAACTTAGGGCTCGAAAAGACCGAAGAACGAGAAGATAGCAAATGAGGAGGACGGATGGACGTACGGTGAAGAGGGGGATCTCGGCGGCGTCATCGGAGAAGGCGGGGCGCTTCGCTCCCCTGTTCATCGCGGGAGTCCTAAGACTAGGGTTCGAATATGAGGCCCGGCGTGCCGAAGTCGAGGAGAACGGGTGTCTAAGAATAAGATAGATACTCTCCGCTCTCAAGAATCGACTCGATCGGGGGTGTCGCGATGGCGAGGGGGTTTAGGCCCCTTTAGGGTTTATGAGGATAGACGGGGCCGGATACGGGCACGCATTTGCGAGGAGTATTTATTGATCCGAACCAAATCTACCCTCGGCCTGGACTGGGCGGTTAGATACCCCTAATCCCTATCCCTATCCCTATCCCTCCCTATCCCTTTTTCTTTATTCCTTCCCCCGTGTGTGTTTTGGTTTGCAGTAACTTCTAGTAATTATGAAGTTCTGATAAAAGAATTAAAATTGTTCTGTGGAAGTTGGTAATTGTTGCAATTAACGATGACATGTAGTTAATAAAAATGTGGAAGGCGTTGTTCTCTCTTTGTTCTCTACTGACTATTTACTGTGGGTATAGTTTTGAAATATAGGGTTAAGAAAGAGTTAATTTTGTAGAAGTTTTATCACTTTATCTTGTTTGGACGAAGAATATCTAGTGGGAAGTAAGTTCTTCGTTATCCTAAAATTATCCGGCTTCTTTTACTTCACTCCTCATTCTAAAGAAGATAACGACATTTTTCACCTTATACACACTACATGCAATCATAATCACAAATATTACTCACTTTTAATAAAATATTTTAATCCATAATAACAAAATAAGTCATAATTACTTACTAAAAGAAACTTACATTACTGAGAAAATGAAACAAGCCAAAATTAGAAAAACTCACTTACTACTCCACTTTTTGATCCAGATATTATAAAGTGGTATACTTTTAAAAAGTTGGAATATTTATTGATCCAAATATTATAGAAATATACAGTTGGAAAATAAACATCCTAATGTTTAGCATAATGATGATAACTTATTCTACAGACATCAATAGTATTTAATACACAGACAGAGAAATTCAGAAGTCTTGTTATGGCAATTAACTTCTGAATAATCAGTAATCAGTATTAAAGAGAAGAAGACTTTACCTGGTAGGCATTATCGGGCAACTAATTAGGTTATTGTCATCTGTTCACATTCAATATTCATAATAACAGAAAAGAGCTCTTAATATGCAAATCTGGCAAAGCAACAAAGCTGCAAACAGTCAGGACCAAATACAATATAATATGAAACAATTTTGCGAGAGACAAAATAATTGGATATTACCATGGAAAAGTGCTTTACTTTGTCTGAAATTCATTTCGCTATGTTCAAGTTTGTACCTGGTGCTACAAATAATCTCCAATGCAACTTGCACCATTTTATATTCTTGGATATAATGAGCTTTTCAACTTCTACAATACATATTTGATGGTCGGAAAGAACTACTGGGTTTCTTATGTGATGCTTGAGTTTTCTGTATACTCTCCACCTGGCGTGTGCATAGAAAACAGCAACAAAGAAAAAAGAGAGAACAAGAGAAACATGTGTGACAATTTAGAGTTAAATACTGAAGAACTCATTCAAATGCGAGTCTCTGGGTCCCAACCAGAGATGCATATTGACCCTTCTTAGCCAACAGCTCAAAGTGCGTGCCCAACTCTTTAATTTTCCCATCTGAGCATAAAGCAATTTGATGTGCATTTTGCACAGTGCTTAATCTATGGGCAATCACCAAAGAGGTCCTTCCCTTCATTAAATGATCAAGAGCCTCCTGTACCAGGCGCTCACTAGTTGCATCCAGAGCACTGGTGGCCTGCACCAGAAAGTCTCAAGAATGATTTAGAGCCAGACATTTCATCATAGACTCAGGAGCCACAAAAAGATATTGTACCAAGGAGAATGATTTACCTCATCAAGTATTAGAATGGGGGCGTTCTTAAGAAGAGCTCGTGCAATAGCGATCCTCTGAAACACAGGAGAATTCGTTCATAAAATCGCAAAATTAAGTAGCATGCAACTTAAGATGAATACCTGTCTCTGCCCACCACTTAGGAGGCCTCCACGCTCACCAACTAGTGTGTCATAGCCCTAATGGAAAATTAGCAGATTTATATCAGAGACAGCAGCAGTGGGTAGCATAGCATGCTGGAAGAGAATAGAAGGAGCATGCACAGGCAATCATGACCTGGGGAAGAGAGATTATAAATTCATGAGCATTGGCAGCTTTAGCTGCCTTTATTATGTCATCTTTAGAGACATCCTCATCTGGAAGACCATATGCAATATTTTCTCCTACAGACACAGAGAAAAGGACTGGATCCTGCGATGTTGATTAGTCAGATAATGTACAAGGGAAGAATTGAAAGTTTGAAACATCTTAAAAGGAAAAATGCATCAACTGTAAGAATAGCAGAGAGTGATTAGGCTAAAATTTGCCTAGCCAATGCTCTCTGATGTCCTATCTGCTGGACAAGGTATCCTATGATATTTACTCTAAAAATGTTATAGAAACTCCATATGTCAGAGAATATTTGAAATCCTCAACTTTTGTCAATCATCTGACTTGCACCGCATTGAATTCTGTAAAGATGATTGCTGAAATACAATAGCACAAGCTACCAGTCCATATTGTTCAACTTCAGCAAGAAGCCAAAAAAAAAAGACAAGTTAATGTACAAGGTAATGTATAGTAGTAGTTCTCAGTTGGGACAGTGTTGAAAGATCAAGAGACAGAAAACAATAAAGAAATTCAGAGGCAGGTCACAAATATAAATATATAATTCAACAATCACTACTTCATAGGTTAAACATGAAGTCCTTTAATTGTTGCAAACAAACTTCCTTCATCAGGTCATACTGAAGAGTTCAGGATACTAATGTATTTGAGAAGTGCTCCCTTTTCCTTCTCTTCACCACCATCAATTTGTTAGTGGAAATTGAGAAATTCTATGCATATTAACCCTAGTGTCTGAGACTCTCTTTCACTTGTATCTACACCTACACCCATTTAATCATGATGAAGATTACTTACTTGAGCTAGCAAAAACCTCAACTTAAAGAAAGTATCAAACTTGATGTTTGCTGCTCTAGATGAAGGAACTCCTCCCCAAACACGCACAACCAAAGTATTTAGTTGCATGTAAAGACATCATCATGTGCACAAATTATGTTGATAAAAACATATACTCATTATTACATGCAAATTACCTGATTTACTAAGGATACAACACGAGACCATTCTCTTTTATCAAATGTTCTTACATCTTCCCCTGCTATAGTAATACGACCTGTGGTTGGCTGCAGATAGAAGAACAACAATCATACTTTCCCCCCTTTTATAAGACAAAAGGTGGTTCAGAATTCCAACATGGAATTTTTTTTTTTACCTCATAGAACCGTGCCAGAAGTTGTACCACTGTACTTTTTCCAGCACCACTAGGTCCTACTAATGCTGTTACTTTTCCACATTCAAGTGTCAGATTCAGACCATTTAAGACTGCCACATCAGACCTCAATGGATAAGAGAAGTACACGTCTGTCAATTCAGAGGAAACTTAAGTTGGAAACACATTGAAGTAATGCAAAGGAATGAGAAGAGGATGAAATCTTATCCGCTTTTTCACAAAAAAAAAAATCTCTTTTATCAATAAATGATAACGATTGTTACGAGAGACCTAGCATCTCATGTTTGAAAAGGAGAGGATGAAAACCCCTTAACAAAAAGGATAGATGAGAACTCCTTATCAGACTTAAATGACTTTCCAACCTATATCAACCTTTCTCATATAGTTGACATGTCTAGTTTGAGTGTTTTGACTTTTGAAGTGGTATGAAGTTTCGGTTTCAGTTTAGACCATTTGAAAAAAAAAAATGAATACAGCTGAAATAGAATGATTTTAGCATATTGCGGTCCAAAATAAATATGGAAACTAGAAATCTTGATAGTTTCAGCCTTGACCAATGAGTTTTGGCTTTAACTTTCATTAAATTTCAGCTAATAGTGTTCCTCCTGGGTGAAACTTCAGAGTTCAAAACATAATATCCATGTCGGTCTTCATGCTCCTATATCAACCTTTCTCATACAGTTGCAATACATGTCATTCTATTCACAATATTATCAATCCTCATAGTCTTAGATTCATCAAAATTTTGGTAAAAAGTTAAAAATAGAACATTATTAGACTATTCATAGTGTTAGCTCGTAATAACTTGAAAATTAAACCAAATCTTCCTAGAGAATAGACCATCCCCATTTGCATAACTAGAAACAGAGAACTAATCTTAGGATAGAATGGTCTTAGCCCTTTAAATTGTGAAATTGTTAGCCCTTTAATCAAGTTATAAATCCAAATCTCCCATAAAACTAAATTAGATGCAAGTGAAATCATCTATGTAGGAAACAAAACAAGGAATGGAGAAGCTCTTGCCCAAGCACCTTGAAGATCAAAATTACCTTCAAATGAAATGTCACCTGACCAAGCTAAACTACAACCATTGCTGCCTGATCTCAGCGCTGACATGTAATGCATCTTCACAGTTTGGATTTTCTCAGAATAATCATCTTTGTAAAGCAGTCCAAGGTTGGAATGCTCTAACTCTTTCTTTTGCAGTTCTTTCTCTAAGCCATGGGCCAGTGATTCATCAATTTCTGCTGCTGATAAAATAGAATTAATTCGCTCTATAGCAGCAAAAGTCCCACGAAGATCACCAAGAGTATTCACACCTCCTTGAACCTGTAAAGCTAGTGGCATTATTTTGGATGAAGTTATTCCAAGAAGGACATCTTATGCAGTAGACAGATGACCATTTTACCTCTATCTCAAAACAAATAAGATGAGAAGTTACTCACAGCAAATGTTAATGTGAAAGTATAACCAATGAAAGAAGTCATGGTTCCGACAGACAACTCACCCTGCAACAAGCACATTGTGACATAAAGATCCCAAAGAGAGATGCAAACACCAAAGTCATAATCATACAATTAGTTTCAAACAGAATAACCGGGAACACAAGTTATGTGCTGCTTTATGACCAAAACAAAGTATAACGTCTATTAGATAATATACCTTGTATCACACCACGTGTTGGATCAATATATGTGTGTGTGCATTTACATGTTAGAGCAGTTTTAAACAAGATGATAGGCCAAATTCTTTGCTGGTAGAAAGTTAGAAATTATGCCAACTAGAAAAGGATATAACCAGGAATAATTTCACCAGAAATTGAAGTCTCACCGCCTTGACTTTGCTTCCACCAAGACAATAAAGTGCCAGCAGTGAAATGTAAACTGCCACTCTAGTCAACGATTCATTTGCAGATTTCAGTGTCCCAAGTCTAATGCCACTTTGCTGGTAAGCATTTACCTACCAAAGTAAACAAACTCAGCACCTAAAAAGGATGTCCTGCCAGATGGAGACAACATCACTATAGCAATTAGTTGTATCTAACTAGCAAAGAATGTTTTTCAGCAGTTCATTCCCAAATTAAGTAAATGAGGCAATTAATCAACCACTACTAGTTGTGAAAATTTAATTTACATATCCAGTGTCTAAGCTAGAGCAGAATGGACAGAAAGGATTCCTTTTAGTTGAACTTGGATTTAATGAGGATAAGATGCTTCAAGGTTATTGTTATATCCACTTCTTACTAAAAGTTTTTCCATTTTCAACTGCTACATAATCAACAACATAAAAATGGAAAAGTCTTACCAAAGCATCGAAGACAGAAATTTGTCGCTTTTCACCACCAAATGACCTAACCTACATCAAAGAAAAAGAAAATATCCAAATCAACATCCAGATACCATAATTGCTGAACATAAAACTAAAGAATTCGAAGTCAGATCTTCAAGTAGTAATGCATACTAATAGGACTGTTCTTATGGATCAAGAAGGAATTACAAAATAAATAAGAGAGAGAATATACTTAAAAAAAAAGTAATTTACTTACAGTACGGATGGCAGAAAATGTTTCTGTTGCGCAGTCTGATATAGTTGCTTGGACCATACCATAAGATTTGAAAATAGGAAAAGTTGACCGCTTAAATATAGCTGTTGGTTCCAAAAATGAAAAGTTAGTGACATTGCATTTGTTAGACAAGGTATGTCCCATAAATACAGTCAACACTACTTGGACACGGTACTATATTTGGAAAGAAGATACGTCAGAAGTATTCTTTCTTCATCAAACCAAGATTTAAGAAGAAAAAAAATCGACTTCACAATTAGTCCATATGAAATATCATATAAGATGGAGTAGAATGCACTCTGTACATCCAAAATAACATAATGCCATAAGTTGACTGAGTAGATATAAAGTGATGGCTGCTGCAAAATCAGTGACTACTACACATGGTAACTCTTAACATAGAAGAAAGAAGCAATGAACAGAAGATCAGAGAAAAATAAAGTAATTGTTTACTGTAGTACATGCCATCTTGTAGTTTGCTGCACAGTTTCCACTATTACCTAGTCAGACGAGTGAGCAAAGTTAGCAGACAAGAATTATTTTGTTCACCACTAGTATCACGTGTAATTCATCTTTAGTGTCTTTCATACTCTCTAATCGGTCAAGCCTTTAAATTGTCTTTTATAAATTTCAAGAAGTTCATTTTGTTGATCTCAAACGGCATATTGTGATCATCTACAAGTATATAGAACCATGATGAGCTGAGGTAACAGCTTATTCTTCAACCTTCCTCTGAAATCCTTGGAACTTCTCAAAATTTTCACAGCCGACTAAGGGAAAGCTGTCAGTAAATTTGGTTTAAGATATCTTACCATCATAATTATTAGAGCTATTATGTTATATTTTATTGGACTCAGCTCAAACTATGTTATATTTTATTGGACTCAGCTCAAACAGTCTCCTTTTCCCTTCACCGTCTCCATCGGGTTCTCTAGATATATTGTCTCGATTCAAGCTCTTCGAAGAGCAACTCTCTCATGGTCTCCTCCCTATGAGCAACTCCAACAGTAGCTGTCCACAAATTCCTGGTGAAGAAACCAGCTCTTCTCGTTGCAGCCTCCCCAAGCGACGTCACGCCCACAACCACGTCAGACATCGCTTCTTCCACAGCTCCAACAGCGTCGTCTTCTCTTGCAGCTGGCTCCACCGTGGGTTAATGAAGCTGCCTTCCTTGCTTCACTTTTGCTGAAGCCCATTGTTGCTAGAATCAAAGATAAGGAAGCCTTAAAGGCTTGCTCGTCAATTGTTCGACGAAAAGCCGCACTGACTCCACCAGCCAGCAAATCATGTTATACTCTTTCGACAGCCCACTAGTCTTAGCATTGAAGTCAAGGAAGCCTTGAAGGCTTGCTCTCCAAGTGTTTGACGAAAAGGCACACAGCAACATGCAATGTTTTCAGCGATGCCCACTAGATGTTTGACAAAAGTTCAATTTCAGCGAGTGCACACCTAGTGTTTGACGAAATTTCATTATGTCAAGCTCTCATTCTTTAACAGTTTTGTTTTCAGCAAATGCTCAAGTGTTCGACAAAATTCCAGTGTTGAGCCCTCAAGTTTTCAGCAGATTTGTCCAAATTTGGCATCTATTTGTGTGTCAAGGTTAGCAACATTGTTTATCAGGTGTTCGACGAAAGGCTCAAGTCAAAAAAATTTGAAACGCCCTCAAGGTAACAGATAAATTTTGTCCCTTCTAATGGCATCTTTTGTTCAAATCAGTCATGAGAGTCTCAATTTCACTAGTGCCTCCATTTCTGTCTCTGCTTTCTCTAGTATAATTAAATCCTAAATTTTTTATTTTGGCAACTCACATCATATGATTGGTGACTTCTATTTTCACTAGTCTCACTCCTATCCCCACTGTTCTTCCTCATGTTCACATTACTGATGCAACTCATTATCCAATCTCTCACATTGGTTACATTACTTTCACCAACTTCCTATTGGTCACCTTACTTTATCGAATGTTTGGCTTATTTTTGGTCTTATAACGAGTCTTATTTTTGTTGCTCAGCTTTCTAACTCTGGTAACACTGTGTCCATCTCTTCTACTTTTTGTGTTGTGTAGGATACATCAATAGGCCAAAGGATTGGGACCTATAATCTAATTCATAAGCTCTACTACCTAGACCAACTTCACCTTCCTCCACCTAGTCCGAGTGTTTGTCCCGTCACTCCTCTATCTTCTTCAGACCTGTGGTATCGATGTTTAAGTCATGTATCGAGTCAGCGTCTCAAGACCTTATCCAAGTCTGGATTCTTAGCGATAGTCATTTTTTCTATTTGTCTCCTTATATTAGCTGTAAGTTAGCAAAACACATGCCCCTCTCTTTTCCTCTTAGTGAGAATATCTCTGATTTCTTTTATGATCTTGTGCACTCTGACATTTGGAGTCCCGCTCCCCTTTTTTCTGGTTTTGGTTTTCTTTAGTATGTATGCTTTATTGATGATTTCTCTCGTTTCACCTAGATTTACCTCATACGTCAACGCTCTGAGGTATGTTAGATCTATCGTGATTTTCTTCTTTGGTTTATACTTAGTTCGATTAATCTATTAAGATCTTTCAATCTGACGGTGCATGGGAGTACCTTTCTTCTGAGTTTCGTTCTATTCATACTTCTATCAACACCCTATCTCAGCAGTCATGTCTTTAGACCCCTACTCATAATGGTGTTGCCGAACGAAAGCATAGTCATCTTCTTGTTCTTGAGACAACTTGTGATCTTCTCTTGGAGGCTTCTATTCCTCATTCTTATTAAGTCGAGACCCTTCTTACTACTCTCTATCTAATCAATCGAACTTCATCTTCAGTCTTTGATGGTGTGACCCCGTACGAGCGTCTTTATGGGACTCCTCCGGATGAACACAACAAATTATCCCCTCGAGCAACTAAATGCATCTTTCTAGGATATAATCTTGACAATTATGCTCGTTGTCTTAAGATATTATACCATGTCACTTTTTTGGAAGAGATACCCTTCTTCACTTCTGATACTTTAGCTCCCTCGGACTTATCCTTCTTGGATCTCCCTACACCTATCTTATCTTCCATCCCCTCGGATATCCCTAGCTCAGCCCCACTATCTCCCCTCCACCACTTGCTTGATATTCCTCTACCAATAGACACTCCCTTACTATCAGTTCCATCTGCCTCTCCAAATCGCTCTCTCACTGAGGTTCCAGCTCTTCCAGAGGAGTACCCCCCTCCCATGATGATCCTGTCATACTTCTACACTCGCAAACTACGTCCCCCTCCTACAACTGAGTCTCCCTCCACTAATAGTATCCCTCTGATCGTTCCATCCTCTACTGTGATGGCTCTTACACTCGCTCGTCGTTATCCAGAGCGTGAGTGTCACCCTCCTAACTGGTATAATTTTTTAATGTCTTCCGCTACATACTCTCCTCAGTTTTACACCTTTTTTACAGTCATCCACTCTACCCCTCAACCCAGGTCATATCATGAGGACGTCCAAGTTCTAGAGTGGCAGCAAGCTATGACATATGAGCCCCAAACCCTTCAGTAGATGCATACTTTGGATGTTGTCCCTTGCTCGTCTAACATCGTGCCTATCAGCTGCAAATAGATTTTCAAGGTCAAGTATCAGCCTAATGGACCCATTGCTAGATACAAAGCTTGTTTGGTTGCTCAAGACTTTACTCAGGAATATGGGATAGATTAAGAAGAGGCATTTGCTCATGTTGCTTCGATGACCTATGTTCGTACTATTCTTGTTGTTGCTTCCAGTTGCTAGTGGCCTTTTCATCAAATGGATATGAAGAATGTGTTTCCTCATGGTTTTCTTGATGAGGCGTATATGGATCCTCCACCTAGTTTCCCCTTCCCTCAGGTCACATTCGTATAAAAAGGAAAACTCTCCCGTCGAATCAAGTCTATCGAATCGATCCCACCATCGACTACGACGAGCTATCTATGGGCTCAAGCAAGTTCCTCGTGCCTGGTTTGATCAATTTCGTAGTGTTCTCACAGCCTACGAATTTCAGAAAAGCCTCCCTGATCCATCTATATTTCTGTGATCTTCTGCTCAAGGTCGATTCCCCATTCTTCTGTATGTTGATGATATAATTATCTCCAAAGATGACTCAATCGGGAGCATCTTCAGAGTCAGTTTAAGATAAAAGATCTCGGACATCTTCGGTGCTTTCTAAGTATTTAAATTGCTCAGTCATCCCATGGTCCTTTACTGTCCCAACAAAAGTATATTATAGACATTCTCAATCGTACTACTATCATTGACACTCGTCCCACTGCTACCCCAGTTGAGCTTCATGTAAAGCTTCAGCTCGATGACGGTTAGCTTCTTCCAGATCTAACTAGATATCGTCAACTAATTGAGATACTCATCTATCTAAATATTACTCTACCTGATATCTCTTATGCAGTTGGTCTTTTCACTCAGTTCATGCAGGCTTCTCGAACTACCCACTATGCTGCTCGTATGCATATTCTTCGATATCTTCGTGGCACCATCACTCGCTCTCTTTTCATGCTATCGATTTTTATCTTAGCTCTGCGAGCTTATTTTGATGCAGACTATACTAGTGACAAATTTGATTGAAAGTCAAGTACTGGCTTATGCATTTTACTAGAGGACTCCCTAATTTCCTAGTGCAACAAGAAGTAAAATACGATGTCTCTCTCCAGTACTGAGTTAAAGTATCGTGCTATGTGTGCGATGACTAAGAAGATTGTTTGGCTCTGTCGCCTCTTTAGTGATATGGGTGTTCCATTGCCCTTTCCAATTTCTCTTTATATTGACAATGATAGTACTAAAAAGCTCGCTGAAATTTCTATTTTTCATGAGACGAAGAAACACATTAAAGTCGATATGCATTACACTCGCCAAGAGTACCGAGCTAGTATCTATTCTCTTCATTGCCTCAGCATTGAAGAGCACGTTTTGATAATCTAGTTAGTAAACTCTTGGTTTATGATCCACCTTGAGTTTGAGAGGCATATTAGAGTTATTATGTCATATTTTATTTATTTATTTAAATATATGGTGAATTTGTATAAATAGGCCAAGTCCCTCTCTATTGTATCAAGCAATACCTTTTTCACCAAATTTTTTCCTCTTTTCCTCTCTTCTCTCCAAATCCAATCTAGGATTAGGTTTGTTTGTTTCAGTAATTAAACACTTGCTAGAGATTTCACAAGCAATGTACTAAAACTTAATGCTAAATATGATGCACATGTATTCCTGTCCATACCCAGAAGATTTACCGCTATATGTCATGTAAGTACTGGTGTAGAATGCCTTCCAACATTACCTACTAAAATGGACACAGATACCATCAGGAGACCCAGAACAGGAGCAAGCTGAGTGGATAGTGTGAAAAGTATGCAAATTGTACCGAGCACCTGCAGGAGAGGAAAAAGAACAGAACTAAAACTTAATGTGACAATAGAAAAAAATGCTTACTGTAGGAAAAGACATATAGTGGTTTCAAGGATGAGCCGGAAAAAGGAAAGGAAGAAAACCATTGAAAAAAAGATATCATATTTACAAGTAATAAACAACATGTAAGTCATTAAATGAGTTGATTAAGAAGAAAACCAGGAAGTTGAGAGCATGCATCTCATCCTTTAGAAAACATTGTGCTCATCAAATTGTTCGCAGTATCAAGCTTACACTCTCAGTAGTGTAAAGTAGCTTGCCTCAGATAGTGCCCTCAGTCCACGATCCCTTGAAATATTGTCACTGACAACCCCTTTCAAAGATCCCAAATCAGATGTCAACAAACCAGTCAATTCACCAACCTGTGCAAACATTAGAAAAAGTAACGTATCTTAGAAACAAGACAGTTGTAAGGTATCTGGTAGACTGGACGAGAAGATTGCAGCAGGGGTGCAATAGCTCTTCTTGATGAAGACAGATAGTATATAATATATTAATTGTAGGAATCTCATATTCTCATTTGAGTTAGATAACATATTCCATTACTTTGAATCTTGTATAGTTTTGATAAAGGGTCCCTACTCTTTTGCCTTTATAATTGACTCTAGATCACCACTTTCTTTTTCTATGTATGCTTTAAGATCTTTAAACCTCTAGGAAGTATGACTAAGTAGTACTGAGACTTTATTTAGGCCTTCCAATTCTGACAATATAGCCTTCTAATTCTGACAATATAGGCATCCATCTAATGATCATACTGCTCTCATTTATTTAACATTTTTATTCAAACAAACATTGGAATTAGACCAAAATTACTTAATGGAAAATCACAAAATCCTTGTCAATTTAACCTTTTGGTGAGTTGTGGTTTCCAGAATCACCTAGCAAATGTTGAAAAGATATTTATCATTTCCCGTTATATATGAGCATACCTTTTATCATTAAATACATTGAAATTCTGCAAATAAAAGAAATTCCTTTTTCTAATTTATCATAATCATGAATGGTATTCTATAGAATTACTTTTACTATCTTCCTTACGGTATACCCAAATGGATAAGAGCAAAATATCTCGTTATGGATCACTAACAGTTAAGATTTCAATTTTTTTACATGGTAAGTACCTGATAATTCAGCTACTATGTGTGCAAAACAAATCTCTCTTTTCCTTATTCAGTTGTGCAGAGTTTTGGCATTTTTGTCATTCTCATTGTTTACTATCTTGAACATTAAATTTAATTTTCCATTATTTTGACTTCAAATTTAACTAAAATTATATCCCAAATACCCAATGTTGGATTTTGTTATCAAAATCATTAGATTCTGATCTTCTCTGTTATTCAGTCTTGAGTTTATTCTCAACCAATACTTTATGAGAGTAAGACAACAATAATCAGTACATAGCATCATGAAAATTCTTACCTTGAGTATGCCTATTAGTTCCAACAATCAACCAAAAGCAGGAACTTAATACTGGTCCCTGGTGCAATCCCCACATGAAAGGGAAATCTCTTCTCTCCCCTATTTACATTTATTCCATCATACATGAACTTGAGTACACTAAACATGAAAAAGGTACAAATTGCATACTCTAAATGTTTATTCACTATCAAATTTAACATGTAAACTTGGTTAAATTGCAAAAGAAAACCAAAGACAATGCAGATGGTACAATACCTTATGACGATCAAAAAACTCCACCTGCAAAAGACAGAACACTGATCATTTGCCAATAATTCCACTACTGATGTTTCTCAACCCAAATAAAAAATTTCCTACATAATTGAAGAAACTAATCGGTGATAAGAAATAAATAAAAGTGAATAGCTATTAAGGAAGCACCAGGAAAATGTATTGGGTTAAAAATAATTTACCCCCCTATACTTATGCTCAAGATTATTCTTCCTTATATACTTCAAAAAGCCTCAAACTAATTTATATTTACGACTAAAGTGAGAAACATTAGTTTTTCTGTCAAAGTCAACCGGGCATGCCCAAATGATTAAAATATCCCATCGTGTTTGTTATGCAAAATATATCGAATTTTCAATCTAATTTTCGTTTAACCCATCTTCATCTTCTTTCTAGATGCAATCTAACTGCTAAACTATATAAAAACTCAAGTTTAATAATACTTACTATATAGTTGCACAATCTAGAAATCTCATGGGTGAAAAAATAAGAGACATGTGAGTATTCTTTGAAGAGAAAGAAAGTCTTATAAAAGAAGGGGAGGGCATTTTTGTCCATAAAATATTAGAAATAGAGAGAATTTAGCCTGTCATTCAATTTTAGAACTTATTTTAGGCGCACTCAATTAACTCGGATAGAAAAATTAACAGTCTTATTTTATTTGTAAGTACATAAACTATTTAAAAAAAATTTGAAGTGCGGTGAAATAAAGTAATTTTAGCTTTAAGTATAAAGGATAAAATAACCCTTTTCTTTTTCTTTTAGAAACAGTTGACTTAAACAAAATTGTTTCTCACAAATGTATAACATTACCAAAGAAAGTTAAACAAAAATTACACACATTTTTTTTTTAAAAATATCCAATCTCTTAAGCTTGTACGTGCATGACTACATAAACATGCATGACTATGTAAGACCCAACGATGGGCATGCCAGCAGCATACCGGCATGT
Organism: Typha angustifolia; assembly: GCF_048772165.1. Classification (NCBI taxonomy): domain Eukaryota; kingdom Viridiplantae; phylum Streptophyta; class Magnoliopsida; order Poales; family Typhaceae; genus Typha; species Typha angustifolia. The sequence goes on along the minus strand of NC_133246.1, from coordinate 2,766,145 downwards.
GACACGAGGGTGCCATACGACACCCCTCCTAACAGCGATTCACTCGTAATTGACCTCGACATCGATCTTTCCGTCGTTCACGTGCCCAAGCTCCCCAGGGAAGACACCGCTCACATCCGATCTACAACTTAAGTTTTTATTCAACCCAACCCGACCCACCCGAGCCCTTCTTCCTCCTCAAACTAGGCATCCGCATCGGATGCGAGCAGCGTTTTTGTCGAGGAGCTTGAGCATGCGAACGATGGACAACGACGATGTCAAATAGTGAAGATGAGTAGTCTCCCTCCTCTTTTTCTCTCCCTCTCTTGCGGCATGACTAGCAAGTGCCGCGGCACATGCTGTGTTGTGTCGTTCCTGTAGCACGACCATCTTGACTCGGACCTACTATAACTCCTACTAGTATTTGAATGTAGGCCATCGCAGATAAACATGAGCAAAAATATTTGTTTATTGCCTATACTTCATATACATCCTCTGAAAAATAAAATTATTTGACAATAATCAATCTCTCCCATCCGAACATGGAACATCCTCACCATGAAAGTTAAATGTCGATCAGACTCAACCAGGCCCATTGAAAATTGTCTAAGGTACTGATAAGAAAACCTAATCCTTTAGGATCAGGTTTGGGTTATCTCCATATCTTATGGATTATGAATGTTGGCCTAACATGACCACTTGTCATCCCTAAGCATGCATGGAAGACATCAAGTGAAACAAGCTATGCTAATCTTGCAAAACCAAGTCATCAGATGTCAATAAGGCTCCAAGAATTCAGGAGTTGCACTTCTTAATTAGGGAGTAGAAAAATCCAAGATTCAATAAGTTTGACCACTTGGCATCCATAAGCATTCACATGCATGCAAGATTGCAACTGAAACAAGTTATATTTATCTTTCAAAACCAAGTTATATAGATGTCAATAAGGCTTCAAGCACTCAGGAGTTGCATTTCTTAATTCATGAAGCAGAAAAATCCAAGATGCCATAAGTCTGTGCGAAAGAAGGTCTGAACATGATTAAGGCTTCCAAGAAGTCTTTTTTATATTACAAACTGAAAGGAAAAGACTTGCTTATAGTTCCTGAAGAAGCTGTTTAAACATCATCTATAATTATTATATCATCCAAAAGCTTCTCTATACAAGTACCATAGTGGTGCAATTTGGCAAGTTCATACTAAGAGTACAGTAAAAGCAATGTACCTTCTGAATTAATATCCTTCTAAAAATCTGTCCCCGTAGGCTTTCCATTACCTTCTCCCAAATGATGGTCATGTTGATCACAAAAGTAATAGTGAAAATTGGTTCCAAGATGTACAAGGCAGCAATTTTGGAAAGAATTCTCCACAGGTTTTCAGAACCTCTTCCAATGAGTACTTCAAAAAATTTCCCTGTAACAAATTTACACTAATTGGAAATTCGAAAATGATGGCAATGAAAAGAAGATAATTATTAGACACTAGACAATAACTACTTAAGTATAAACTATAACGAGTAAAGGAGACCAAAAAAAAAGGGGCAAGAATTCCTAGTATACTACAATATCTAGCAAACCCTAACTTTGTCCGTGGATCTTGTACAATATAAAGACTTATTTTATTGATGTAGCAAACAAATTTATGGTCCATAAACTTTTAGAATGCCCATTCCAATTAAGTAAGTTTGCTGAGAAAAGAATATTGAGATGGAATATCGGAAAGAGCTAGGGGCCCAAAGCATCAAAAGAAAATACTCTTGTTCAAGAACCCAAAATAGTCAAAAATAAAAAATCACTAAACATTAGAAGTTGTATGTGCTCACAACCGTTAATATCCAAGAGAGGCATTAGTTCTTGGATAAGTCTTAAAAAGTTCACATATGCGTGCAATGCTAGCAAGCAAAACTGAGGTTTATATTCCAAAAAAAGAAAAATAACAAATTCATAGTTGAGAAGAACCAAAGATTTAACAGTTTACAAGATCCATTAATTCCTCATAAATAACAAATTCATACAAACCCTAATCCCAATTCCCAAAGAATCCATGAGCTCTACATAAGTATCTATAAAAGAAATTAATCGAGAATCTAGTCAGATAGAGAAATTGGGGAAGAGTACCTGAAAAGAGGGGCATGGACAGAGTACATGTAGTGCACACGAGAAGAGAGACTAACGACACGGCAAGCCGCAGCTTGTGGCGGGAAAGAAGAGACCAAATCACACCCCAACTAATGGGAACTGAATTCGAAGAGCTCAGCATGGTCGAGGCGTCGGATCCGCCGGCGGCCCCCTTGTCGACGGCGTCGGGATCGGCGGCCGGAGCCGTGACGTAGGCGGCGCGGGCATTCCGCCAACCTCGCCTCCGCCGCTTGCTGAGGGAAGTGAAGGGGGGGATCCGAGAAGACGAAGAAGAAGGGAGGTGAAAGCTTAGAGATTGGTGCTTGATGCAGTGGAAGGAGGACTGAGTTGACAGCTTGGGAATGGGGAAGAGGACGGAGGGTACGGGGGGGAATGTGAGAATGGTAGAAGAAGAAGCCATTGGGATTGGAAGATCGAGCTAGGGTTTTGAACTTCTTCGTCTTCCCAAAGATAAGGGTTCTTGAATTCCTCGAGATCTCTCTCTCTCTCTCTCTCTCTCTCTCTCTCTCTCTCACTCGCGCGCGCCTGATGAAACGATAACGGTCGAATTTTCTACGGATCGCGAGAGCCGTACATTTAGACGATAGATATCGGTGATTATCTCATTTCACACGCCACGTCGTGTGTAATAGTGTTTATCTTACATTTTACACCTTGCCTTATCGTTATTTTACTTCAATACATATATATTTTTCATTAAAATACCAAAAAGTACCCCCCCCCCCCGCCCTCTATCACCATTGCGGTCCCCCAAAATTTTAAAATTCACCCCAAGATCAATATTGCGAAGAGTGGCAATTGCTATCATCTGTCATAATCTATAGCTGATATCAAAAATTTTGGGGGGAATTTTAATAATTTGCCAGCCATTAGTTTCCCACTTCCCAATATATTATATTTTTATCTCTCTCTTCAATTTTTGATAAATAAATTAAACGATTGATGAACCGTCTCAATAAATAATTATAACAAAATTAAATTACTCATATATAACAAAATATCAACATCGAATCCATAATTTTTACCATGTTAGAACATTCTTTGATTGTAGGATAACCTCAATTGCAGTTCAATAATTGGAGAGGGAAAATTACCAGCAATAATTTTATAGAGAAAAAATAAATGATTTCAAGGAAACATGTGCTTTTGGTGTTTGTGGTGTGATTTATGAAGTAAGGCCGGTACGTTCTATTAATAAAATCTAGATCAGATAACAACTCATGGTTCGTGTGCATAAATGTCATATTAATAAAAATAAATGTCTATAGTTGTTGCACTCCAGTTGGATATAATTTAAGGATAGATACTGGAAGTGGTCGCAGGGAGTTCCAAACGAATTAATATATTGGAGGAGACGTTGTGATATCTGAGTCAAATCTTTAATGAATTCTTCGAGTACAGCTTGTGCTTGACCTCCTAATTAATGGCTGAAGAATTTTTTTCAGAACTGTGTAACTAATATAGCAATGCAGATTGAGATTTCTTGTAGTGCTGATAACTAACTGTGCATGAAAATTAACAGAATATCAGACTTCATGCATCAACAAACAACTCAGTAGTGAAAAAAATATTCATCTGTATGGTTGATTGCAAGATAGAAAAAAGGTCCTCATTTGATTAGCTATAAGGCTGAGATGGGTTACAAGGAAGTTGATAGTCTTTTGTTATGTCTAAAGGCCTTGATAATAGAACTTCCATATCAAACAAAATTTATCCTCATTTTCCTGAGTCGCCACAATGCCATTCAGAGAGCTAACTTAACCAATCCAATCAGACTGGTGATTGATGAGCATATATGCCCATTAGCCTTGATAGTTTAAAAGAAGAACCTATGCATCTACTTCTTTCTTCAGCAGCAGAACTTATGCAGAGTTCTATTTTCTCTCACTTCAGAGGAAGGATTGCATGAGAGCTGCATCTGGCCAACAACTGAAGGAGAATGCCTGTACTTATCTGTGGTGCCTCTTCCACTGCTGTAGTCCTCTTTTTTTTTTGTAGAAACTGTAGACCCACTTAGACGAATTCTCAGTTTTCCATGCATTGGCAGAAAGAATATCTTCTGGCTCTTTCATGGAGAATTTAAATAATTCTCTAATGCCTTTCTTTCTTTCCACTTTTACGAATGACATGCGGGTGAGCAGGTGAAGGAGGGACTTCCAAATGTTGGTGTTCTCTAAGAGACTAATAGTTGTGCTCTCTGAATTCTGTGTTGACTTTCAGAAATCGTTCAAAAGAGATTTGTGGGGGAGTCTACTGACTCTATTCCCTTCGATGATTGAAGGATTGATAACAGTTGCAGTCTACTGACTCTATTCTTTGAGTGATGAGCTTCTCATAGATATTGATCTCATGATGATTGAAGGATTTGCCATTCTCTCCTATGGGGACAGTCCAGACTCTGGATTATGGATGTTATATAACTTTAATGAATCCCAGAGCCTTACCTAATCCGGTGACCCAAGGGATTAAATTGGATTAATCAGCATTCAGCTTGCATGTGAATAATATTTATTGCGAGGCAAAGAAATAAATTATTGTTAATATGAAACAGTGTTGGATGTTCTTCTGGCATGATACTCACAAAAGAGTTCCAATACTCTCTCTGTGGAAGAATGTAATAGTAGCTAGAAAGCCATGTCCAGTTTCAATTTCTGGATATTTGCTGCTTGGATTTGCATTTGCAACAAATTAGATCTTATAATTCTATGGAATTATACCAGTGGATTTGAAGGTTACGAGCCCCAGAAAGTCAAACATATAATGCTTCATTCTCAAGCATCCATCGACTTTTTAAGTACTGAATGCTTGCAAAGTTGCATGGCCTCAATATAACAAACCAAAAAAGGTTTCTTGGAAGCTGGGACAACAATTATTCCTTGTGGCTCTCAGGACTGCAATTATATAGTTCTGGTATGACACCAGGATAAGCTTTAACTGCAGTGTGATAATTCGAGAGGAAAATGAATGCACAGGCGATGATATTGACGTTACTTCCTGGTGTGACTCTCCTCCATCCACCACCCTAACTTCAACCACAATTACCACCACCTCCTAATTCTTATCCCATCTCTCTTCTTTCTTCCTTTCTTTCTTTTTTTTCCTTCCCATTTTTTATCAACTCAAAAGAATAATTTTTAATTTCTACACGTTCAAATTCGTACAGTTTTATTTTCTCTTTCTTCTAGTTTATCAAACAGGCCCTCGGTAATTGGTAGCTCGCATCCCACTCAATATATTTCATTGAATTAAAAAGCTAGAATGCATAACTTAAAATCATGAAAATATAAGGTGTGAAATGTAAATTTCCCCCGATTCTTCTTATAAAATACAGAGCACGAAGCAACGGACCTCTCTGTTCTTCCACTCCCCCTCTTCTCTCTGCTCCTCACTGCCTCTTTTGTTAACTTTCTCCTTAATTTGCCCTCTTTTTTATTGCTGCGGACGAGCGGTAAGCGCAAATGGGTCGCGCGGCGAGGTGGCTCCGGAGGTTTCTCGGCATCAAGAAGCCGGACTCGAGCTCGAAATCGAACTCGAACTCGAACGGCGGTTCTGCTTCAGATTCGAATTTAAAGAAGGAGAAGAAGAAGAGGTGGGGTTTTGCGACATTCTTCAAGGAGAAGGAGAAGGAGAAGGGCAAGCTGGAGGAGAGGAAAGGGTCGTACAGGGACGTCCCGTCGCGTGGGATGGTGTATGCGGCCGGGGTCGACCAGAGCAAGCGGGCGATCGCGGCGGCTGCCAAAGCCGCAGCCGAGCGGGAGGACAGAGCGGCAGTTAGGATACAGGCCGCATTCCGCGGATATCTGGTAATTAATCCATTATTCTTCAATTATAGCCAAAAAATTGGAATTTAATTCCCAAGAATTTTGCAAATTTAAGTTTTAAACAAAAATTTAAGCCCAAAGTTTGATCTTGGAGCCAAAAGTTACTTGGGCTTGCACTTCATATCTCTCTTCGTTTGGTTTTTAATTTACTTGTAAAGGCCAGGAGAGCACTTAAGGCTCTGAGAGGCCTCGTAAAGCTTCAAGCATTGGCGAGAGGCAACATTGTAAGGAAGCAAGCCGCCGAGACTCTCCGATGCATGGAGGCCCTCGTGAGAGTCCAATCCAAGGCTCGAGTTTTCCGAGCTCTACGCTCGGCGAGTACGAGATCCAATATCCTCTCCGCCGCCGCCGCCGCTCGCCAAGTATGCCAAATGATTAAACAGCTTAAGCTTTCAAAAAGTACTTGTATTTATTAACTCATATTTAATACTTTTATTTGCAGAGGAATTCTCTTGATCAATGGTGGATGGATGATGAGAAGAATGTCAAGATCCTTGAAGTAGACCCAGGAAAGCCAGAGTTCATAAACTCTACGATGAGAAGCAAACACTTGCACTCTCCCTTCTCCAGTACTCTCTTAAACTCGCCTTCCTTGAGGAGGAGGAGGAGTCCCTTAATCTCGCCTTCTGAGAGCGCGTGTTTCGGCTTTTACTTCGACCACCCGAGTTACATGGCGGATACGGAGTCGTCGAGGGCGAGGCTCCGGTCGCAGAGCGCACCGAGACTGCGGTCGGAGTCGGAGAAGTCGAGCTCGTCGAAGAGGTTATCTTCCTTGCACGATAGGTTTGGCTACCGTGGGGTACTACTACTCTAAACGACATTAATTGCATGCCAGTCCCAGTAACATCAAACGTACGGCAAAAAGGGGATTCGAATCCGAATAAAAGAAATCGATGTGTCTTCACCTGTGAAAGGAAATAAGATTTCTTCTTCTGGTCCTTTGCATTCAGAACTTTTTAGCTTCTATTTAACGCGTGAAGAGTGAAAGGTATCAGCTGACTCAGCTCGTGATGGTCTATTAGAGAACCTGGAATTTGGAACCTGGCATCATGTCGTGTCGTTACGTAACAACTTCCCAACGACTATGCGCTTGTGATAGTATCTATGTCGATCGAGATTGTAGATTAACTACTGCAGATTTATCTTATATTTAAACCTTTACCAAACCATAAACAACATTTCCTTCTTCTCACTCCAAACAAACTTATTCTTGCTAGTCAAAGTTACAACTTATTCCACTCACTAATATATATCCAAGCAATCCAGTAGACGGGGGTGGATGTCTTCATAGGCCATAGCCGAAGGTGAAGTCAAGGAATGCTGCATCACATGTGAAATAATCCCAACGTTAGAAACATCGCCCAAAAGTTCAAAGTTTGAACGTTAAAACCACTAGTATATCAGTCAAGAGATTATTATTAACAGGAAAAAAAAAAGAAAATTTTTACTTAAGGCAATCCGTGTTAGGGTCGATAGTAAACCCTAATGAGATCCCGCATAGGCCAGGTATGCGGGCGATGGTGGTGGCATTAGGGTTGTAAGTTGTGATAAGCCCCATAAGACAGCTACACGTCGACCTTCGATTGTCGGTAGAGTCAGCGGCGATGTTAAAGAGACTGGCAACCCCATCGCAGCACGGCGTGCCGAGCACCGGTTCCGGCGAACCATAAGTGATGAAGCTAGAACAGCTTGATATAAGAGATGTTACTGTACTGCACTCCACTGACCCAGTTACCCTTGTAGCATAACATGTGAGCATGAGAACCCCAGTCATCCACCAAAACCTAATACTATTAGCACCCATATCTCCTATTGTGTTGGTGTGTTGGTATTATGGGTCTTAAATGCTTAAAGTTGTGAGCCCAGCATTAGCATTTGGTGTGTCACATTGGATGCATGGTGGCTCATGTCTGAAGGATGAGTTAGCTGCCACCATTTTGATTCCCTTATTAAGCTCTACTATTGGAATTAGAGGGCTAATGTTGAAATTATCAGTAAGTGGCTTATATGTGACCCCTAAAATACCACATAGACAGATGTTAGATAATAGAAAAATTATCTAATATTATATTAAAAAAAACTTTGTATCTAATAAGTATATTTCAATTTGACATATTATTTAGTTAAATATAATAAAATAGTAACAGTTTCGTATTAATCTATCTCACAAAAGAATAAAAGGGTATTATATCATATTAAGTTACTAATTAATTCAAAAGCTCAAGATTTTAGGTGATAGAACAAGAATGTATATTACTTGGGCTAGAATTTATCTCTACTATTCCAAACTCGGTCCAAATTATTCCAATCCGGTGGATCAAATACACAACGAGCCCATCTTCTTACTCGGCCCTGCCATTTGGGTCCATAGACCAAAGATCATAGGCTTTGGGTATTTCTTGGGGAGGGGAATATAAAATAAACTATGACGATGTGTAGGGTGTAAAATGAAAAAGACAATTTGGCTAAACATCTTTTTTATGAAAAAGAATAGTCTTCAATGTGATGAATTAATTGTGGAATAAAGGAAGAAATCTGCCACTGCTTGCGAATCATAAATACTGTCCCTAAATAATTCATGGCATTAATGACTATAGTTGGCTTAGATCTATCAATATTTAACTTAGGTTACAACAATTCTTTCTCTCTTTAAAATGATCTCCTTTTTACTAACCTACGCCATGATTTATATTTGAGAAATCACACTAAGCTTCTTTTTTTTTAAAGGAAATTGATAATAAATCTTTTTCTTAAATATACCATTCGATACGAATCATTAAGTATATTATTATTTATTCTTCGGAACAAAGGTAGTAGCAACTAAGAATGTCAATTAGTATTCTTTTCTTTGTCTCTCGTCACGATCACTCTTTTATTAAATATTCTTTTTGCACTAATCATGTGTTTTTTTTTTTTTTTACGAAAGTCCGTAGATAGATGTTTTATTATGCCTAAAATAGTAGTTACAATTTGATAAGCAAATGAAAAGGAGTAGTATAAAATCTTGGAACAAGTCTCGCTCTTAGTAGAAAGATAGATCGAACGATATAAAGACTAAAAGTATCAATTTTGTAACAATATAAGTACTTATACAAAGAAAATTATATGAGGGGATAGTGCATAGATCCTATAATGCTTTTAGATGCCATCGTGCAAATAAGAAGAATTACAAGAGACTTGGACTCAAAGTGCTTCTCATCAAAGGGTTACTGTCCTATGACTCGTCCAATCTAAAATAGACCCAACACGCATACAAACCAGCCAACTCAACAACACCGGCCAAACAAGTCATCAAATCATACTTAGGTAACTAAGAAACCTAAGTCAGCATCTACACAAATAGCTAAGTGCAGCTACAAGTGGACTATTACCAGGTGGTGGGGGCAACTGACCTTTGATAGCCATGATAGCTTCCCCACAAAGTAGCAACCGTAGCACTAGAGATCCAACAATGGGGTAGGCGGCCAAGGAAGGCAGCGATGGTGGAAGGAGGAGAACAATGGTTGCTACCAGGATTTCTAACTCATTGGAGAGGCTAACGTTCACCACGGCATAAGGAGCTGACGATGGAGAGTGAGGTCGGAGGAAGCAGAGCTGGAATGAGTGAATATGGGTCCAATCATTGCTAGAGATAATGACCAGAGAGAGGTGGCTGATTTGGAGGTTACACCACTGAGAAGAAGGAGAAGAATTTCAAAGGAGGAAGCAGAGAAGAGGCAAAGGAAGATGCTGACAAAGAATGAAGGATGAAGCAATGATTCTAACCGAGTTGGAGGCGAAAGAGGACTGAAGTCATAGGAGAAAGCAATGACGAGGCTTGGCCTAGGCGGCTCGCCTCCACTACCCACGCACCCAGCTGCACCAGGGCTGACCAACCTTGAGACCGACTGAGGGAATGGAGAAGAGAAGGGGAAAAGCCCTATGGGGAGAAGAAGAATCCCCTCCCCTCCTCTAACACCCGGCTAGAGGTGGGTAGGGGAGTGAAGGCCAACAAGAAAATCCCCTCTCTCAAAGGGAAGAAGGTGGCGGCCGAACCCTAGCAGAGAGCTAGGGCTGGCGCTGAGGAAAAAAGGTTAGCGTGTTATTGTTATCATTGAAAGGCATACCACATTTTTTTTTCTTATGTATGCTACTTCCTCTCATATTATTATGATAAATTTATATTTAACACCTTAACTTATTTGTCATTTACATCCTCTATATATAATACTTTAGATTTGATTAACACTAACACCGCCAAGGGAAATGTCATATAAAGAGAATATTCTGCTATTTCTCTCAACTGCATATAATTTTTCCTAAAATAACTAAAATGTAGAAGCACCAAATACTTTGGATGATGATAGTATAGTTAGCTTAGGATTTTAGTTAAAATTATATTATAGATGTTAACTATCCAAGTGGATATTGGGAATGTGGTTTTCATTGTAATTGCATGTCGTCACATCGTATATTCTCCCCTTTGCAAACGTCAATTCCCTGCTTTATTAGCCTCGAGTCCTAAGAATCTTGACATACGTAAAAAATCAATGCACAAATATAGGCAAAAGATTTTGTAAGAACAATAATTTCAATGGATGAATACACTTCGATTTAATTAAGTATTGTCCAATTTTATTATAAACTCGGTTTATCTTCGTCAGTTCTTCATTTATATTTTCGTTAGGAAAACGTGACATAGTAGTCACCCGATTAATTTTAAATGGTCTAAGGAAAATTCAGTATAATATTAGATAATAGCGGGGCCAAAGTGTCAAATTTTCTTTCAAGATATGACAAAAATAATTCAACCTATCTTATTTTTATTTATGAATATGTATTTAAATATGCGAAAGAGTTGAAACTTAGACAGCCGGGAGTGGCTTCGTGGTATAAAATAAAATTATATGAATAAAGTGACTTTTATTCAAATTGATAATAAATTTTAGATTAAAAAGATATATGTGTATATTGTTTATTTTGAATTCAAATCAAAGCTAATATATATAGTTTAATTATTACGTTTAAAAAGACATTGTAATATAAAATAAAATTATGATAAATAATTTTAATCTAAATTACAGAAAATAAAATATATTTAACCTTTTCTTTTTATTAAATGAGGAGGCTATTTACTTGTGGCAAGGTTTTGGTGGCAGCTAGCACGGAAGGAGCACTGCACCGGAAACGTACCCAGAAATGAAACCCAAGGATACAAATCAACCGGCCCCACCGCCCACGCCTCAGCCTCTCTCCTCGCCCATTTATTACGTCCAACTCCTCTTTTCCTCTACCACATTTCCACCACCCAGCTATCACGATCCCTTTCCTAATCCGACAACCCCCCCTAATAATCCCTCGTTTAATATTCCACCCTGCGCCACCCGTCCGATTCACATCAGACGGCTGGCACATCCATTGAATCCATTGCCCATCACCTTCCTCCTCTGGCCCCCAAAGCTGGAGAGCAGAGCAAAAAAAGAGAAGCCATGGAAGCCGACGAGGTTGACTAAGAGAGAGAGAGAGAGAGAGAGAGAGAGGGAGAGATCGTGAAGTCCTCTTATTTTCACCTTTTCCCATTTGTTGGTTTCTCTCTTTGTTCGCTAGTCTTTGTTTGGCTCTTGACGCTTGTCTCAAGAAGACGGAAGGAGACAAGAAGCGAGCGTTTGGGTTTTTTTGCTTTCACCTCTCTGCTGCATGAGAAGCTTTTTGCTTTTTTAACCCAAGGAGGAGGATTTGTTTTCTTTTTTTTAATATCTCAAGTCAACTCACCCGTTTCACTTATACTGAGAACTGAGAAGGGCGCTCCTTTCTCTCTCTATCTTCTTGAGCTTCTCTCGTTCACATAGGCCACATGCAGTAGAGATAAAGGTCTGGGATTGGATTTCTTTATGTATTGGTGATTCCTTTTCTTTTTTTTAATGTTTGGGATTAGGGTTTTGAGAGTATAGGAGAGGGAGAGGGGGAGAGAACGAGGTGCTGATAGTGGCCGGCTGCGCTTCCTTCTCTTTCTTTCTACCCTCTTTCGTTTGAGAGAGAGAGAGAGAGAGAGAGAGAGAGAGAGAAGAGGGTGCTTTTTGAGGATTTGCTCATAGATAGAGACCCAAGTGGGCTTTTCCATTAGATCTCCTCTATCTTTTGTCTTCTGGGTTCCTTCTTCTCCTTTCTATTTCCATCATCTTGGTCATGCTTCTTACTTTCTTGGATTGAGAGTTAAAAAGAGGTGGCTTTGGGACCAGGGCAAAAGGTGCGGAAAAAGATCGATATTAACAAAAGAAAAGGACTTCTTCTTGATGAGTTTCGGGGGTTTATTTGATGGCGGCTCTGGGGGAATCCTACCACCATACGGCAACTCCGCCATGGCCGGCGGTGTGCTCTCTCTTGCCTTGGTATAAACTCTATACCCCCTTCCTTCTTTTGTAGTTGTGGTGCTTTGTGCTAATTTTATATATATGTGGGTTTTTGTTAAGAAAACCAACTTGGAAGGGCAAGCAAATAGAACTTTGCTCCCAGTGCTTGGTAATGGAGCTGGGGAAGGACACAAAGAAGACGAGAACGACAGCAGATCCTTGAGCGACAACTTGGATGGGTTTTCTGGCGATGACTTCGAGCAGGAGAATCCTCGCAAGAGGAAGAAGAGATACCACCGCCACACTCCTCAACAGATCCAAGAGCTCGAAGCGTAAAAAAAATCCAACATTTTTTATTTTCTCTTTACTAGTCTTAATCAAATCCTTATCCCAGTTCGAGTTTAGATTCTTTTTTAATTTTTTTAATTTTTAGGCTCTTCAAGGAGTGCCCCCACCCAGATGAGAAGCAAAGGTTGGAGCTTGGCAAGAGGCTTCGCTTGGAAAGCCGACAGGTCAAGTTCTGGTTCCAAAATCGAAGGACCCAAATGAAGGTACCAACCAAATCTCTCTTTCTGTCGTAAAATTTCGATCTTTGCTTCTATCTGTTTGTTGAAATGCATCTTTGGATTAGACCCAAATAGAACGCCACGAGAACGCACTCCTCCGGCAAGAGAACGACAAGCTCCGAGCGGAGAACATGTCGATCAGAGAAACCATGCGAAGCCCCATGTGCAACACCTGCGGCGGTCCGGCGGTGCTTGGCGAGATCTCCCTTGAGGAGCAGCATCTCAAGATCGAGAACTCTCGTCTCAAAGACGAGCTCGATCGCCTCTGCGCACTTGCGAGGAAGTTTGTGGGCAAACCAATCTCATCCATGGGTAGTCCATTCCCTCTTCCAATGGCACAATCTTCTCTGGAGCTCGCCGTTGGCTCCGTTGCTTTCAGCGGTCTCGGTTCCGTGCCTACCAATTTGCCGGCACTGACGGAGTTCGCCGCAAGCGCGACGAGCCCATTAGGCAGCGTTATAACTCCCGCGAGGACTGCGAGTTCCATGGTTGGTGTGGATAAGTCCTTGGAGAGGTCCATGTTATTGGAGCTTGCACTGACCGCCATGGATGAACTGGTGAAGATGGCACAGATGGGGGATCCTTTGTGGATTCGGAGCTTAGAAGGCGGCAAGGACGCACTGAACTACGAGGAATACTTGCAAGGATTTCCGCGGTGCATCGGGGTGAAGCCGGTTGGGTTCGTGTCGGAGGCGACGAAGGAGACCGGCGTTGTGATCATCAACAGCTTGGCGCTCGTTGAGACGCTCATGGATGGGGTAAGCTTCGCTTCAGTTTGCATCAAAGATTTTTTTTATAACTTTTTGGTATTGCGTTTCCAGCAGTAATGAACAATTGTACAATCTTGGCAGACTCGATGGGCGGATATGTTCCCTTGTATGATCGCAGGAACTAGTACTAGCGAAGTGATATCAAGCGGCATGGGCGGTAGTAGAAACGGTGCACTTCAACTTGTAAGTTAATGAATGGCCTTCATCCATAGCATTCAAATTGATAGTATTATGTATGGAACTCAAATCTAAAATATTACTAAATTCTTTCTTCCGATGCCCAGATGCATGCAGAGCTTCAAGTGCTCTCCCCACTGGTGCCTATTAGAGTTGTCAACTTCCTTCGATTCTGCAAGCAGCTCGCAGAGGGAGCTTGGGCTATTGTCGACGTATCCATTGATGGAATCAGAGAGAGCCCATCTGCCCTCCAGGCTAATACGAAATGCCGCAGGCTCCCTTCTGGATGTGTGGTGCAAGACATGCCTAATGGCTACTGTAAGGTACTCATCTAATCCGGTTTCTTAATACAAAAATGTTTTAGAGATGTGGACTAATCTTTGTGAATTCACAAGTCAAGACTTGAGTTGGGTCCCGAGCCACCCACGTTGATCCTATCAAATAATTTGTCAGCGAGAAATCGCTAGCTTCTTATGGGGCTTTGTAGATCCGCACCCTTCCCTAAGCTTCCTTATCTTTGTTTAAAAGGTATTAGATGCTTCTTCTTCTTTTACTTCTATGGGAGCAGCAACCCCTAGGCATTTGCCATGCAATTAATAATCTATTAGCTCGTCTCTTCCACCCTTGTCTTCCGGGTTTTCTTCTTTAAGCTCTCTACGCCCTCGTGACCCGAGTCCTAAGATATCATATTAGTATATTTAGACAACTGCATATAATTATTTCCGTCGTTTCCATTCCAATCTCGCTCTAATGTCTTCGATGGTACTCTCTCTCTCTCTCTCTGATTCCTAACGTAATATTTTATGTTATCTTCGGAAGAGGCTCTATCCCATTCTCTTAATAGTCAAATCCTGACGCGGTTTCTTTAATCTCCATTGCTCTACTCATTCGATGCAAGTGATAACGTCACGCACCTCGAAGGGGCTGTGCCTCGGGGTGATGATGTGTTATAGTAGTCCGGCAGTACTATGGCACATTAATGAACTAACGGACGCTATGGCGCGCGCAGGTCACGTGGGTGGAGCACGCGGAGTACGATGAGGCGGCGGTACACCAGCTTTACCGCCCCTTGCTCCGGTCCGGCTTGGACCTCGGCGCGCAGCGGTGGCTCGCCACGCTCCAGCGCCAGTGCGAGTGCCTCGCCATCCTCATGTCTTCTTCGGTTCCATCCCATGACAACACGGGTTAGCAGAAGAAATTTTCAAGTAACAACTTGCATTTTTTTAGTGATTTTGTGATTAAAACTCCGGCTTTTAGCAGCAATTCCTCCGAGCGGGCGGAGGAGCATGCTGAAGCTGGCGGCGCGGATGACCGACAACTTCTGCGCGGGGGTCTGCGCGTCGGCGGCGCACAAGTGGAGCAAGCTGGTCGGGGCGGGGAATGTCGGGGAGGACGTGCGGGTGATGACGCGGCAGAGCGTGGACGACCCCGGGGAGCCGCCCGGCGTCGTGCTCAGCGCCGCCACGTCGGTGTGGGTCCCCGTGGCGCCGCAGCGGCTCTTCGACTTCCTCCGCGATGAGCGGCTGAGGAGCGAGTGGGACATCCTATCCAACGGCGGACCGATGCAGGAGATGGCCCACATCGCCAAAGGCCATCACCAGGGCAACGCCGTCTCCCTCCTCCGTGCCAGTGTTAGTATACTTTTCCGAATTATCTTTTATTTTATTTTTTTAAATTCGCAGTAAGAACTATAATGCATTGGCGCAGTGGCTTGCCGTAGGGGTAAATCTGTAAAAAATTGGAACAGGGGTTGACAATGACTGATAGCCTGGCTTCCTGACTTCATACGTCATGTATCAGAGAGCTTGCCAGCTTTAACATTAAATAGTATACTTTGGATATTTCCTCAATCCTTCTATTAGCTCGTTAATTCTAATTTGATACGTTATTAATGTCGGTACTGGATGTGGTCACCAGGCGGTGAGCGCAAACCAGAGCAGCATGCTGATACTGCAGGAGACGTGCACGGACGCCTCCGGGTCAATGGTTGTGTACGCCCCGGTGGACATACCCGCCATGCACCTCGTCATGAACGGCGGCGACTCCGCCTACGTGGCGCTCCTGCCCTCGGGATTCGCGATCCTCCCCGATGGCTCCGATCTCATCACCGGCGGCGGCGGGGATCGTAAAGCAAGCGGCGGTTCGGGCTCGCTATTGACGGTGGCGTTCCAGATCCTGGTCAACAGCTTGCCCACGGCTAAGCTCACCGTGGAGTCGGTAGAAACGGTCAACAACTTGATATCTTGCACCATCGCGAAGATTAAAGCAGCACTCCATTGTGATACCTGATAATGTAGGGTTCCAAATGTTAAAAAAAACAAAAAAAAAAAGAAAAGAAAAAGTACCAGGGGGGTGATTGTAAAAGGTCGAGTCAAGAACGAACCGTGTGGTAACTAAAAAGAACCGTTGCTAAGTGGTAAGGAGGTATGGGGGGAGCAAGTTGGTGGTCCATAATCCTTAGCACGGAGCAATGGCGGTGGTTCGGGTATTGACTTGGTCTCTATATGCTGTTGCCTCTCTCCGGTGGGCTCCAAGACTCTATAATGGAGATTAAATAATTGGGTTTCCTTTTTGTCTTTTACCACCCCTTCATTTTGGGTTTAAATGGTTTTAGGTGTTGTGTTTTTCTATGTAGACATTGGACAGTAGTACTGTTGCAGAAGTATGAAGCCTGTTATGTTTCATTTTGCTTATTTATTATATTTCTTACTTTTATTTAGCAGAACGATCGACTAATCTGCAGTTGGGCCCTACTTCTCCATTGGGCCACATTAATCAATTTATGGGCCTCAATATCATATATTAATTGGGCCCGATACGTTTAAAGCCTTAAACAAAATAATCACGAAACCATGAGAGAGAGAGAGAGAGAGAGAGAGAGAGAGAGAGAGAGAGAGAGAGAGAGAGAGAGAGAGAGAGATTCTTCTCTCTCGCGCTGTTGTTATCTTTCTCCGTTTGTGAGAGCTCGGCCAGGGTGGCGAAGAGGGAAAAGAAGACTTCTCTTCTCTTATCTAAAAGACTAAAACCCTGTGAGGAGAAAACTAGGGTTAGGGTTTGGAGAATTGTCAAATCTCGAAGGAAGAAGGATATGCAGATGATCCGGCGGTTGAAGAGCATTGCTTCCGGCCGCTCCTCTATCTTGGATTACGTAAGCTCTATTCTTCTCCACCTTTTCTTATTTCCACGTTTTTATCCTCATATTGATATCTATCGGCGGTTCTGGTAGATTTGTTTGGATCATGGATGCTGGATGTTTGTTGCTTCTTCATGCCTAGTGAATTGCATGCATTTCGTCTAATCTTAGATTGGTTTTTCTTAGAAGCTGTCGAGATTAGATATGGTTACTTAATTACTTGTGCCATTAGTACTGGTTTGCACGAGAAGTTTAGTTTGAAATGAAATAAGACATAGATGTGAAATGCTGTATTGATTTGGTTATAAGATAGGTTGTTATCCTACTGGGAGCGTATCTCCAAGTTGGGTTGTGATTTAACTTCACAGTTTATTCTGGCATGGCAATTATTATGATAACTTAGGTTCGATGTGGTCTATTTGGAATAATTCAGAATGCATGTGTCGGGATTGAATGCACATGAGGGCCTCTCTTAGGTCGATAGCTTCAGCGAGTGAGAAAGAGTAGGGGCTGCAGCGAATGCCAGCTATAATCAGAAAGCTTATTGGAGAGCGCAAAATGAAACCCACCCCACTAAGCTTGTTGAGACCCGAATATGGGGCATCATTGTTGAGCTAGAGAAACTTAGGAGGAGGAGGTTCCCAGCAAATGAAATATGGATGAGAGGAGGTCGTCAGAGTAGGGGCCAGCTTGGTTAACTTGTAGCGTTGCATTGCTAGACAGTACCATGCACTGACTATTTCTTTCTCTGATCGCTTGTCTGATTAGTTGTATGTTACTTAGCTCGCTTGATGGCCTTAGGATATGACATGACCAAATAATTCTATCTATTTTACTCTTGAATTGAATATTAGTTTTCAAGATTTTGGGAGACACATTGTTATTTATTATGAGATTGCCATCTGCGAATTCTGAACTACAGAATAACCTTTAACCATCGTAACCAAGGCCTGGTGCCTTCAGTGAACCATCTTTTTCTGTACTTGAACCTTCTCTAGATTTTATGTTTCCTTAATTATTGTTATTCTCACTCATGCTTTGTCTATAGTAACTATTTGCTAACTTTGGATATCAGCTAACCTCATATATGGTGCAACGTATGGTTGAAACTGGTTCATTTGGTATTGTCTTTCAGATACATGAATTTGGTTTATCTTCGTCTGATATGTGAGCTTCACATTTCCTTATCCTTTTATTCTCTCCATGAACTTTGAATAGGCCAAGTGCATGGAGAAGGGGGACACTGTTGCAATTAAGAAGGTGCCACAGGACAAAAAAATATAAAAGCAGGGAAGTACACATAATGCACTTACTCGACCTTCCTAATGTAGTTCAGCTAAAGCATCATTTCTTTTCAACCACTGAGAAAGGTGAACTTTACCTCAAGCTTGTACTTGAATATGTCTCGGGGACTCTTTACAACCAGATGAACCAGCGTGTGTGTCTTCTATTTATTCAGCTGTATACCTACCAGGTTGATGAAGTGCACTATGTTGTTTTGTTCTTTCAATTACTTCTGGGCTTCCTTTTCTTTTCCCCTGATTGTTTGAAATCATTCATGATTAATATGCTTAAATTAACTTCATTCTTTCTCATTTCTAGATTTGTTGAGCTCTCTTTTATGTTCACCGAGTTGTAGGAATATGCCATCACGATATTAAGCCACAAAATTTGTTGGTAAGATCTTTTTTATGATTGCTGTCTTATTGCTATTATGGAAAGGTTCCCTGTTGTGGTCTACAGAGCTCTATCTGGCACTTTAGAGTTAGTTTTGATTGCTTTAAATGTTAGATATGAAGTTTCATGTTCAACATTTGTATTCATATCACCAGCTGTGATTTGGTAAATAATTTGCTACTCAACAAATTCTAATTTTCAGTCATTACTACCTTGTCACATTCTAAGTAGAACCCCTGTACTTATTGTCCATGTAAACTTTGTTCAATAATAGATGGTCTAGTATAACTACTGTAAAGTTTCTATTTGAATCATAAAATTTAGAAATGATGGATTAGATTGTTACTTCCCTCTTGAACAAAATGTCTCACTTGTGTTGTAAATGCAAGATCAGGATCTGCACTAATGTAGTTTCTAATTTTAATTCTTGTTGCAGGTCAATCCTCACACTCATCAAGTAAAAGCTTTATTTTGAAGTGCCAAGAAATTGGTATGGCATTGATTTTCTTTCTTTCATGCTTTATTTTCTTTTCCTATCTTTACCTGTAATTCCGGAGTTTCAGGTTCCAGGATAGCCCAATATATCTTATATTTGCACATGGTACTATAGGGCTCCTGAACTAATATTTGGATCTACAGAATATACCACAGCAGTCGATATATGGTCTATGGGTGTGTTTTTGCTGAGCTTCTACTAGGACAGGTAATGTTCTTGTTTATCTGTTTGACTTATTTCTGTCATCTTGTTGTGTCAATTCAGTAAACTATTGATGCTTCTGGTTCTAATATGGGTATAAATTGTACTCATGCATCATTGCAGCAGTTGAATGTGCCTGTTGCTTTTTATTTATGATTCTGTGTAGCTCATGGTGCTGTATTTTGTATTTACGGCTTTAAATTCGGTGTATCACTAGTGATCTAAATCAACAGAATTTGCCCTTAAGATTCTAGGATGTGAAGCTTTCTGGAAGTTTATCAAATCCGGCTCTGTGCCTTCAAGATTATTATGTATGCATACTGCGTGAAAGATTACTTTTACCAGTAGTTGACTATGCTGGATCATGTTATTAGTTATTACATTTCCAATGTCTTGACTCTTGAATATTAGAAGTGTGGCACCATTGGTACATATTTGTACCTTTTTTTTTTCTCTACTTGGTTACTCAATCCAGTTAGGATTTTAACATGAAAGTGTGCCTTCTCTACTCCTAGGGTAGGGGTGTAATCGAGCCGAGCTTTGTTCAACCCTTGCTTGAAATTAATTTAGAGCCTAAGCCAAAGTATCAAGCTTGAATTGACTAATTTCAATTTGAGCCTACACGAGTTTGAGCCATACTCAAGCTTATTTCAAATCAAGCTATTAAGCTCGAACCAAGCTTGGGTGGTCTATATTTTGTAAAATCAAATCAAACATGTAACCAAATTGAATCTTATTTAATATTTATTATATATATAATTATTTATTATTTATTTATGCATATGTGTATATAAAAATTGAGCCTTATTGAGCTGAGCCTTTTCAAGATAACTTGTGCTCAAGTTCGGGTTGCAATTAAATTTGAGCCTTACCAAGCCAAGCTAACTTGTTTCACATACGAGCTGAACTTGATCGAACCTTGTCAAGCTAGGGACGAGCTAGCTTGATTATTTTGACAGCCTTATCATATGGTTATGTTTTCTGGCTTACCATGTTGATTTGAAAAAAAAGAAAAAAAAAATTGAGTCTTTGACTTATCTGATTTCTATGTGACGGTAGCAGTACTTTGCAAATATTAAAGTTATGATGCATGAAATGAATATTTATAAACTTCGTATCCAACTTGGTCGGTCAGATGTTACTTATGAAGTATTGATTTTTGTGCTTCATTGAATTAAATGGTTTTGACTTGCCAAGTTACTTCTCTAGTCTAAATATATTAAAGTTCATGCTATAGGTCCAAAATTCTCAGGGAGTTGGGTAAACCGACTATGCCATATGTCTACCTATTTCGTTTAACCATGTATTGGAACTTGTGAATCATATAACCCCTCAATATCTCAGCCTTAATGTTCGTAATATCATTCCACATCATTATTCTGTTATCCAACTGTGACGCCAGTATAAGAAATTTGTTCCACCTTTGTTCACAAATCTTGATAATATATGGCTGCTGTATGATGCAGAGTTTGTTTATGTTGTCTCTCCTGATTCATTATTCTGCCTTTGATAGGTATTACATGCCAGAAAACTTCTTTGTTCTTTTTGTTTCCTAATATATAGCCTCTGTTCCCTGGAGAAAGTAGAGTCAAACAGCTGGTGGAAATAATTAAGGTTTTATTTCCATGATATACGTTTCTGAATAATAGCCTCATCAAATTCTTTTATTGATGAATTGTTTGAATTGATTGTTCTTATACAAGATTTTAGGTACCCAACAAGAGTGTGTGAAGCCAAATTTCCGCAGATAAAATCTCATCCCTGGCACAACGTCAGTGCATGCACAATGATAGCACTCATGCAAAATTAGATGGTTTGCTTAGTGAGTAAGTTTTTTCTTTGCCATCTATTTTAGAGACGTTTGCCCCCGGAGGCAGGTGATCCTATATCAAGGCTGTTTATTAAGTACTCCCGAAGCTTAAGGTGCACTGCTCTAAGATATCTGTCACTCTTTGACTTTTTTTTATTCTGTGAAAGATACGTCATGCGTCGTTTTAAGGGCCTTCAGAACGTTATTTTCTGCAACATGGCCTCCAGTTCTCTCCCAAGATATGTTCGATGGTTGATCCCTCTGGAGCCTTTAACTTGTTGAATATTTGGTAGATATATAAAGAAAAGGTAAAAGAGGGAAGTCTGCTAATAATATCTGTCTGCGTATCTCAGTCAGGGCGAAAGGCTGGACCTGTCATAGTTCTCTGATTAATGTGGTTTGGTAATTCCACTTAGTTACTTTCATCTGTTAAATACGTTGTCCCTAGACAATTATCATCACAGATACAGTAGTAATATAGTGAACTATTAAAACTGTTGGATCAGAACTAACATAGATATAAGATAAATTTATCGATTGATTCAGTGCTAATTATCGAGTGCTGCAGCTAGAGGCTTGTCAAACAAAGTAGGCTATAAATTTATCAATTGATGCGACTGCCAAATGGACAACCCCTACCTCCGCTGTTTAACTTCACTAGTCAAGGTAATAGCTTTTCTGTGTATTTGCCATTTGAGTTCTCCTAGAGAAGTGGATTCCCATGTTTCAGTTCATGCGCGAAGGTTGTCGCTATCCTTGAACTATCTTTAGTCTATGTCGTTTTTTCTTCTGATGCATTTGCAGAGCTTGAAGGTATTTCTCCTGAGCCTAACTCACAGGCTAATTCCCGAGTACTTGAGGAAATGTGCCGATAAAATAGCAAAACGGACCTCGCGCGCAAAATAGTTGAACTAGGAACCTACAAGAGATGATATCAGATTGA
The DNA here is from genome assembly GCF_048772165.1 of Typha angustifolia. Classification (NCBI taxonomy): domain Eukaryota; kingdom Viridiplantae; phylum Streptophyta; class Magnoliopsida; order Poales; family Typhaceae; genus Typha; species Typha angustifolia. The sequence goes on along the minus strand of NC_133246.1, from coordinate 2,744,108 downwards.
GAAAGACAAGGGCGAGAGTCAAAACGCAATCCCAGTATCGATCAGAGGTAAGTGTCGAGGCGGCTTTGCGTACCGGATGATATGTATGATTTTCCCTTTGCTTATCTACGTTATATTTACCCATGCTTACGCCGTACGGTGAGCGAGTCTTGTCATATAACAAGGTAGGCTATGATTTGGCTTAACATTATTATAGGAAAGTTTTCGATGAGATAATTATAAGGTAGATATAATGACAAATACCATTCTGAGTGTTTCCCGGAGAAGAGTAGAAAAGTATATATACTTATTTTGTAGAAAATACAGAAGTGTTGGCAAACACAAAGGGACAAGTTACAAGCAGCAGTCCGCCTTTTTTTTTTTGTTGGGATAGAAAGTCCGCAGACAGTAGCAATCGGAGGGGGGGGGGGGGGGGGGGGGGGGGGGGTTTGTATCGGCTCCGGCCAACGTCTTTCTTTTATGTATTATATTTAATTCTCTCATCTTCCTAATCCTAGACTGCCTACGTACCTAATTAAGAACACAACACAAAGGGCGTCCTTCTCACTAGTCGGTAATCGTGACGCACGTGATCGAGCTATACGACAACGTCCTCCATTTTGAGAACTCAAAAGCCACAAAGCGAGGGTCTCCATTCATCACCTCATGTCTCCTCGGGAGTCCGATTTGTCCCTCACGGCGATCGGGACGCCGAACAATCTAGTACTTACCTCCTCCTCGGAAGACGAACCCTCTCCGCTGCCTCCAACGGCCTTGATGGAGGTGGCGGTATGGTGGCGGAAGGAGTATGTGGACATGAGGAGGGCGACGTCGTCCAGGTACTTCTTGACCCGCCTGACCTCACGCGTGAGATCGGCGTTCTCCCTCCTCAGCCTCTCGTTCTCCTCCACCAGCCCCGCGGCCGAGAGCACGTGCTCCAACGCCGCAGGCGAGTTCTTGCGGCGGCGGATGTCGATGAGGAGGCGTTTCTGGCCATGGCGAAACAGTTCGTTCGCGAACTCCCACCGATCCGGCGATACCTTCTTGAATCCCTGCAAACAATTTATAAAATTTCCAAAATGATTCAAAAAGGTTATGGACGGGATCTGGGGAAATGAAGAGCAGGAATCATGGAACTAACGTAGGTGTAAAGCTGGCGGAGGAAGCTGGTGAAATTGCTGTGCCTAAAGTTAGTCGGGAGGAGATCGCGGACGAACTCGACGGTTTGCCAGATGACGAAGCCGGAGCCGTCCTCGTTCCACGAGATCACGTTGTCGACGGCCGGATCGTCCACCATCTCGTATGTCTTCGTCAAGAACGCCGCCGGCACCGCCGCGTCCTGTGGTGGCCCCTCAGGTGGCATCGTGTTCGTTGCACTTTGGATCCCTCGAAACTCAATAGAAGCTTCGAAATTTGAAGCGTACGACTCTTGTATTTATACATCTCTAGAAGAAGGTTCGTAGGGAGTCAGGGACGATGAACGGAAGGTGCGAGAAGCTCCGATGCATTCCCCCCTTTCTCTTCCAGAAGGTTCCTCAAATAGATTTTTCACCGCCCTTGAGACACGTGTCCGCGACCTGCTGATGTGGGAAGCTCTCCTATGGTTGGGTGAGTTTAAACTGATACAAGTACACGTGTCAATCAAGCTGCGAATTCGGACAACTTCACATAGCCGAACGCGTGTCAGCGTCACTACTCACTAGTGTCCGGGGGGGAGGATGTGTTCACGTTTCGATCGAACTGCGAATTGGAAGAACTTCCCGTTGTCCAACGGTGAGTTTTTTATTGACCAAGCAATCACTCTCCCAAATTTTATTTACTAAAATAGACCGCACCTATTTTACTTACTTTTAGATAGAGTTTAGCATCTTATCTTCTACTTAAAATACAAAGAAGTTTTACTAAGAGAGAGAGAGAGAGAGAGAGAATTTTATTTTTTACACATAAAAATATTAAAAAGTTAAGCATTTTATCCATACTTATTAGAATCCGATCAAAATATAATAATATGTTATTAAATACGGCAGTTTTTAAGGGGTAAACAAGTAAATAGGGGATTTTTTATTAAAAAAAATCTAATTTTAAGACATAAAATGTTATTAACTAAACATTTTGAAATTTTTAGGACTCAAATACCCTTACATTAAAGAATATAATAATTAGATATTAAAAATTATTAAGCAACTGTGCAAAAATAGTTGAACTTATCGGTTCGCCAAATAACAGTCGGATTACACTGATCATCAGTTCAACCACAAGGTGGAGCCCCTCGTCGTTCCACGAGATGACATGGTCGAACGTCGGATCGTTAACGATCTCGTACATCTTCTTGAGGAACGTCGTCGGCGAAGGGGATATGGGCGGCAGCATCGTTGACTCGTTTCACTTGGTTGTGGATCGCCCAGGTCTATACGCTCAGCTCTTGTATTTATAGAAGGGGAGGGGCGAGGAAGGAGACGGAAAAATGGACGAACAACCGAAGGCCACAGAGAGAGAGAGAGAGTTTCTTGCTAAGTTGGCTGGTGTGGAGTGGTTACCAACACGAGGCGGTCGATATGGGGGATGTGCAGAGCCTGAAAAGGATTCGTGGTGGAAGAAATATTAAACAAATAGTTTTCCTATTTTAATTATGACTAATGCTGTGCTAAATAAGTTTTAAACAAACCGGCTAATTTAGTCGATCATTCATCTATAATTCTGATGGACACCAGAGGTACTTTAATTACCTCAATTTTGGATTATCTCGACAGTCATACTTCTTAAGATATGAACACAAATCTACAGGTAGAAAGAGTAGAATCTCAATGTCACGTAGCCCTTTCTCAACTGGAGCCTGGGTCGAGAACTGGAAGCCTGCAGTAGAAGCTGATGGATTTATCCGTCATCCGAGTTCCTGGAATGAAGTACTGGAATATCACTGTCAAGCAAGCACCCTGTGGACCAATCCCTACAACAACAACGCAAAACATAAACCACTCTCCAATAAATTTGAGATCAAACTACCACTGATGATTGAGATAATGAGATCGAAAGATCCGAGAGAAATCACACCATAGAAGGCGCAATCCGGCTTTGCCAATTGACACTGCAAGCTCTTCGCAAGATGCTTCATGCTCACTTGCTGTTTGATCATAACAGAGTAAGAGAAACCTCGCAATCAAATGGATATAAGCAAGAACAAATTCACTCACCACCGAGAGCGCTTCGCCCCTCTGAATTGCCATCTCCATGCGGGACGGAGCACTCGAGTTTTGATTGCCAACCGGAGGATCCGCTGAGGAGAAATATATAAAGAGAACATCATCCGAATTCATTTTAAGCAAGAATGAGGGTATCTATCAAAGAGTAGCATGTAGGAAGGAGAGAATACCATGCGTTCCGAGGACTCTGAGCTTCCTAAACTCCGAGCCGACAGTGATGAGGGAGGTGGAGACCTGCAGATGGAGATCGCCGTATTGGGTAATGGCGACGGTTAGCAATTCGCCGACATTCTTGAGACGATCCACCAAGCTCTGCAGCTGAGATAGATCCGGCACCTGAACCAGTGTCTGCCAATAAATACCGAGAATTTGTTAATCTCCTTCCTTATCTAAACTAGAAGGTACTATCATCAACTAGTCTTGTAGTTTTTATGACAAATCTTTCGTTGTCTAGAAACATTTTTGGGGGGGAACAAAAGAAAAAAACGATGGATTTTGAATCAAGAATTGCCGACCTGGGGGAGATCCTGGGCGGCATCGAGCGCAGCCTGGAGCTGGACAACATCTGCCTTGGACAGCGGCTTCGAGATGGGAACATCCTGGACGACGGCCGACCGAAGCCCCTTGGTCTCGAACGTCAGAAACGGCGTCGCGTTTCGCGACCCGGCAGGGAGCTTCTTGACGAGCTTGATCTGGATGGCAACGGACGCGGGATCGGATTGCGCCTGCACTGTTAAAGCGCTGCGGAGGGCGCGGTGGAGGAGGGCGACATCGACGGCGAATGCAATCTTATCCGAGTTCTGGCTGGAGATGCGGTAGTCGCAGAAGAGAAGGTCTTTGTTGAACTGCGCGACGCATTGGACGCCGTCACCGCCGCCGGCGAGGTTGTGGAGGAACATGGCATGGTCGGGGGTCAGGTACATGTGGCAGACGCGACCCACCTTGTCGAGTGCAGGGAGGAACCCTGTGAGATGGGGAGAAGAAGGATGTAGACGACATGTTCGATGAAATGGGTGCAAGAAAACTGAGTAATTTGATACTGGGCTTACGCTTCTCGAGGAGACTGACGCCGTCCTGGGTGAGGAAGGCTTTAAATTTCATTTCTTCTTCTTTGGTGGTGTAAAGCTTTTTGATTTCGGAATTGGGAACGGAGTTCTCTTCTTCTGCTAGATTTAGAATTTTTGTAACTTCCCGCGCTTTCGTTCTTTCTTTGGCAGTAAAAAATGGGCTCAATCAACGATTACATCTCAGTAGAGCCCAAATAAACACGGATCTAATGGGCTGCTACTTTTGGTGCAAGCCCAATTTGAGTCGATCTTGTTGGTATTAAACTAATTACAATACATGTGAGACTAATTACACCGATACGCTTGTTGGTCTATCCTTGTTGCTTATAGATCAGCCCCACCAAACAAACAACCAACCGGGCAAAAGATGACAGCGACACCCAACTCGCCGCCACTTTATTCGCAGCTCTTCCTTCGAACCACATTTACCTCTCTAATCACCAAACCTTGTCGGTTTGAAGGTTTCCTCATCCCTCCTGTACTCCGTATCATATTCTCTCTAACTAACACTCATAATAAACAACTATATTTTCCACTATATATTTATTTTAGCTCATTTCAGTAGAAACCTACTAAATGTCAACACTGACGACATATAATACTAAATAGAGGGTGAATATTCTCTAAGAGCTGAGGACTGGAGGAATTCCCTGCAAACCATAGTATATGACCTGATTCATAATGCTAGCTAGCTAAATCGACTTCGACTGTCAAAGTTTAGACAGCACTTGCACGGTATCGGTTTCGAGTTGGCATTGCAGTAAACTAGAGTTTTAATTGTAGTGAGCTAGTGGTTTTAGTTGGTCCAAACCTTAATAAGAAATTGCTCAAAGATCGAGATGCGTACGGGCTAATTCTTCGTAATAAATAAGTTTGACATATTATGAGTCACAATAAGCCAGGCATGTGCCATTTATTTTTTTTATAAATTAAATTATTTTTACAAGCATATATTTATTTTTTTATGATACTAAATTTTTGACTAAACTAGTAATGTTCTAATTTGTTTTTATCGAAATAAGCTACTCCTCAAACATATTATTAAATGAGATATAATTTATTGTAGTCTTAATAAAAATGCTGAACTAATCAGTATTTTATCTATAAGTAAAAACGCAGATCAGTTCAGCGTTTTATATATATAAATCTCTTTAACTTAATATTTTTATAGTTAAAAAAAATTAATAATAATAATAATAATTAATTTAATATTTTTATTAGAGTTGCGGTGAATTAGATATGTAATTTGGTTAAAAAAATCTCTCGCATACTGGCATAAGTCGGTACAGATGGGCATTGCCATCTGCTAGCTTCCTTCTTCCGCAATCAATGAAGGACCACCAAGAAGGGGGAGCGAATGATACCCAGTATGCATGAATTTCCTTCATCAACTACTTGCCCACTCATAATTGGCTGCATAAACGAATTAAGTTCATCCTTCTGTTTTCTAGTTTAATTTCTATTAAACACTCCGTTTTGGATTGATTAAATTTGGAAACCGTATTTCCTTCCACGTCGGTGGTTAGACTCTGGCTGTTATTTGGTGTCGACTGTGTCTGCAGGAACTTTGTACACCTGAGGTTGCATCCAATCCTTTTGAAAGAGACGGTTAAATGTACAAATAAAAAAATTACTCGGGTGGTGGCTAGTCCTCTTCACATCCCTTCACCTACTCACGCCTCTATTTCTCCCCTTCGCTCTTTTACTCACCGACACGAGAGAGAGAGAGAGAGAGAGAGAGAGAGAGAGAGAGAGTGAGAGGCAGTGACGGGATTCCCCAATGGCCTCCATCATCATCATCGCTCTCGTCTTCGTCTTCGATCTCATTGCCTTTGGCCTCGCCGTCGCCGCCGAGCAGCGGCGGAGCACCGTAAGATCTCGGATCCGAAGGCTTAATTATATCTCTTCCGGCCTTACCCCCGCCTTCCAATCTGATAGATCTTTTAATTTGGTTTCTATGCGCAGGCGACGGTGGTGCCGGACTCGGAGAAGAACTACACCTACTGCGTCTACGACTCCGACATCTCCACGGGGTACGGCGTCGGGGCTCTGCTGTTCTTGCTCCTGAGCCAGATCTTGGTGACGGTGGCGAGCAAGTGCTTCTGCTGCGGTCGGGCTCTCAGCCCCGGTGGATCTCGCGCCTGCGCGCTGCTCCTCTTCCTCTCCTGCTGGTATCACCTTCTTTTCCTATTCTTTAATCCCTAGTACTTGTTCACATTTCTCATCGGCCGGTGACCGGAACCAATCATTTTGGTTATTTGTTTTCCGTAATCTAAGTATTTCCCTTTGGAACTGATCAAAATTGCGGTTAATTTTCTATGATTAAAATCCTAAAAGTGGCGCCATAAGCCGCAAATTCTACAATAAAAAAATGGGAAAAATGCGTAATAAAAGCTGGCTATAAAACTATTACTCGCAATCAGCTGGCATTCGTATAAACATATTATATATCCGCAGGGTGACTTTTATAATCGCGGAGGCGTGCTTGCTTGCGGGTTCGGTGCGCAACGCTTACCACACCCGTTACCGGACGATGTTCGTCAACGACCCCCCCACGTGCGAGACCGTGAGGAAGGGCGTCTTCGGAGCCGGCGCCGCCTTCGTCTTCTTCACCGCGATCCTCTCCGAGCTCTACTACATCTCCTTCTCCAAGGCCCGCGACTCGGGTACCCCGGCCTTCGGCAAGGACTCCAGCATTGGCTTGAGCCCCTACAGCTGAGCTGAGCTGATCGGAGTCTATCCCTTTGGATTCACTACCGTGATTTGATTTGATTTGATTGCGTCTTAGATTGTCCTCGATTTTTTTTTACTATTATAAGTGTTAGTAACACTGCGTCCGTTGTATGTTGTTGATTACATCTACTATGTAGCATTGAAACTGGTTCTTAAATTTTGATTCGATACTATTGTGTTCTTTTATATTATGCTATAAATTTCTTAAATACCATAAGTTTTAATATATTTAAAAATTAAATGCGGATACATCTGATATAAGATTCTTACCGTTTGTATATATATATATATACTTTTTTGATAAGAAAAGGGCTTAGCTTAATTATACTTACTAAAAGAAAAATAAAATAAGGAGACTATGAAGGAATTAGAACTAGTAATGGAGATATCAGAGAGAGAGATCTGATACATAATATTCGATCTCAAAACAACAGACATTTTTTTTTGTTTACAGATAAACATATGATTTTATTGCTATCCGGATATCCTATCGATGTCCTAAGGAACATCTTCTCCATATATACAACTATTAGATAATAAACTGTATAATAACTTACCACGGATAAAAGTTCACGATAGAACTTCTAAATCCTAACCAAAATAAAATTATAGGGCTAACGTCAGTCCAATGGGCCTTAACGTAGCAAATGGCCCATTTATTTGTTTAGATCCTGCGAGATTTATATTGGATGCCTATCAGGCTTTGCCTGCAATAATCTCAAAATCTGCCCGAGAACCGAAGTTGTATCAACTCATTAAATTGACTCGAACATGATTTTATATCTACCAGACCGGTCTGATAATATATATATATATATATACTCGAGGTATGATCAAGCTTAATTTAGATTTTATCTCGAGCTCAAGCTTTAATTGAATTCTAGATATTAAATTAAGTTCGAGCTCCTAAATAAGCCGATTAATAAGTAATTTTAAGTCTAAATTAATTTAAGCATAATTCAAGTACTTATTAAGTCTGATTTAGGTTTCAATCTAGCTTATATTAAAAAAAAAACTTAATTCAACTATAAAAATATAATATTATAGTAACATTAGATCTTTAATGTAATAGTTTATGTTATCCATATGTATTATATATTGTTAAATAATATATTTTTAGTGAGCGGGCACATGATCAAGGGGCTCGAGCAACAACCATAGACATACATTTATACAATGTTAATGTCTTTTCATACACATAAATCAGTTCTGATTCTTTCCTTAAAAAATAGACTATAACCTTTTCATATATTCAGTTTTATCAGTTACGCTACTGATTGGGTTGGTCAACTCCTAATATTCCAAGCCTACTATATATTTTCAACCATTACAGGTTAAAACTATTTTTTTCACACGGACTCCCTAAACTATAGCTTAATTTAATTATTTTTTTAATACAATTTATAGCAGATGCCTAATAAAAGAGACATTTATAAAGGTTTCAACTTTATAAGCACATTTAGTGGGTATACTAAGTAAGCATTATCCATAGGTTGCTCTCAATATATTCTCTATGTTTTGGTAGGCCCAAGATTTCTAATCTTGGTTGAGGAAGGAAAAAAAAAAAAAGAGAAAGAAAAGCTGCGTGCGGAGAGAATATTAATATATTACTCCACGCTGCCAGTACCTTCCCAAAAAGGGTTAACAAACGTCAACCAGGACCGCAAGGTTACACCTCTCGGGTAACTTCCCGAGTACTCCCAGCGTAGAGCAGCGGTCGAGTCGGACGGTCCGGAACGCATCTTATCGCGTCGTACAAAATCGGACGGAGGATATCGACGCAATACGTTCCCGAGTAGAATTCAGCGCTCCCCGAATCGTTTACCCTATCCGTATATATAAGCGCCACAGAGCAACCGCGACGGTTCTCTCTCGTCTCCTTAGGGTTCGTGCGAGGACTCGTGGGCATCGCGAGCGAAGGCGTCATTTAGTTAGATCCCCCTTTCGCCCACGCGATGGTACGGCTCGTGATCTTTAATCCTTGTCCTCCTGATCCTTCGATTCGAATTGGTGGCAGCGGATGCCATTGCTCGATTTCTTGGCATGTGTTTAAGTTTTTTTTTTTGGGGTGAATTCGCTCGTATCTGGATTCTTGAACCGCGCGGATTGATTAGGGATTTCTTAGATTCGATGCGGAATTGTATTCATTGAGAGGTTCTTGGGTGGTTTCTTGGAGATGTGTTGTTTGGTGATGGCAGTTTCTAATGATACCAGGAAAGGGACTTCTTAAGCGTTAACTGGTGTTAGATATTAGGGTTGCGGAGATTTGTCTTATGAATTCAGGGTTTCTGCTTCTTATTGCGTTACGGTGCGGGAGTATAATTGTAATTGTGTGATTCTTTCTGCTTTGTTTAATAATGACTTCGTCCACGAATGGAAATTTGCTGTGTGTACTTATTTTCTCGAGCTGGAAATTTGCTGTGTCTACTTCTTTTCTCGAGCTTATGAGTTGTGGGAATATCAGGCATAACATCGTAGAGATACTCTCATCACTCATGAGTACATTACCTTTTCTTTTCTTCGATGTGAAGGAAAGTATTGCTTTCGACATATGTTGATGTTGCATTTACTTCTTCTTCTTTCTCTATGGTGTTATAGAAAAATGCATAGTTTTGACACTGAGAATGGTCTGAAACCGAGGGCGAAACTTATTGTTCAAGGTTAGAACGAGCAAGATTGTTAGTTTCAACATTTTGGATAGGCAAAGAAAACTTTTGAAGCCTTACAGATCATTCAAAAATCAAAATCAAGCAATAAGTAGCAGGAAACTTCCAAAAGAGTCTCATTTGTCAATGCTTTATCAGTGCGAATATTTTTATACTTGGTGCACCGTAAGTCTTCCTTTATTGGACCATCATAATTACACTAATTAGGAATTATCCGAAATAGTTATTGCACAATCTTGCTACATCAATACTTTAAGCAGTGCACTGTAAGGCTTCCTTTATTGGGCCATCATAAATACACGTTTTAGGAATTATCCAAAATAGTTATTGCACAATCTTGCTACATCAATATATCCTGAGTGACTTTTTTATAGGATGGTCCAACAATGGAAGCCTTCTCATGCACCAACAAAGTATATTCATTCATTTTCAAGAAAAGGGTGCTCAAAAGGTAAATGAAGGAGTTGGGATGGATGATATGGAATCTGTGAAATTGTTGAGAGAAGGCAACATAATCCCCATTTTGTCAGGAAAGCTGGACCTAGATGGTGGTATATCAAAATAAGCGAGCAGCTCAAGCTCAACTCAGTTTAGGCTTGGCTCAAATGTATTCAAGTTGAACCTAAATAGCTGATATTTGGCTCAAAATTAATTTCGAACCAAGCTTGAGCATAAGCCGGTTTGCTCGACTTAGTAAAACTTAATTTTAATTTATGTATTAGTATATTGTATGCTATACTATGTATAGTTTTGTGTAGTATACTAATGTGTACTCAGCAAAGCATAAGCCAGTTCTATTGACATTTTTTGGTGCTTTTACGAGAAACATTTGAGAGGATAAATTTTCCGATATCACAATAGAGTTACAGTTTCTCAAAGGAATTGTAGTAGTTTTTTTTTCTCAAAAGTAAATTTTAGGCATCACTAAACTTCAACCACTTTTTAGGCTCTTTCAAGCCAAATTATATGCAACCTGATTTTTCATTTTGTATCAATTATTCAAAATCTAGTGGTTGTTGTTTGTTATATTAGATCCTTCAGTATTTGACTTTTCTATTTCATACCTGCAAATTCTTTCTTATGATTTCCTTAAATGGAAAATGATTTATTTTTATGCTTTTCTTAGAGGTACTTCCTTGTCCTACTAGTCAAGAAATAAATTTCAGTAGAAGAATCATCTGTTGATGCAATCGAACTGAAACAAGCTGCTGATACAACAATCTTCAGATGACCTACAGAATGGCAGCTGGTCAACAAAAGAAGCGGTTGACTAGTTCTAACCTGCACGATCAATATAGAGGGAAAAAGAAAAAGAAGCTGGATTCATCTGACTATATGGTGAATTTGAGATCCCATATAGCTCTGGAATGGGATGACTGCCAAAAGAGAACTGTGGCAAAGAAAGAACAAGTTGGGATAATGTGGACAGACTTGGCTCCTTTTGTCGATTCCGTTCCAGAATCCCGTAGAGGGGTGGCTGATATAATTTATCTTCCTCAGGAAATTTTTGGTTTGGAGAATTTGACCGAGGTGCTCTCATATGAGGTACAGTTGTACATATACATTTAGAACGTCAAATTGTGTTTAATTGTGTTATTTCAAGCATCTGCCATGTTTTCTGGCGAAACTTATTGATTTCTATGCTATCTTGTTGTCAGGTTTGGGCTACATGTCTCTCTGAATCAGAGAGAAAGCTTCTCATGCAGTTCCTTCCAAGTGGAGCAGGCACAGAACAAGCAGTTCATTCATTGCTTAAAGGGGAAAATCATCACTTTGGAAATCCTTACCTGAAATGGCAAGTAATCTTTATAGTTGTCAAATTTGGATTTAGTCAACCTGTGTCAAGTCATGATGTTCTATTTCTATGACCTCATAAAACTTGTTTGCATGCATATCTTCAGTCATTAATCTCCTTACCTTTTGCAGATTTTTCATTTGAGACATCATAAGGAACTTCCATTAACAGTGTGTTTGTTCCTGAGGAGTTCATAGAAAAGTCACTTCCAAAAAATAGTTTTAACTTTATTAGTGTTCTGCAGGATAGAGCCTTGGAAGATATGAATGCACATGCTGAATACCCAACGTTTTACCTTTTCTTGCTCTATTCTCCCTACAACTCTTGCATGTCACAGTTTCCTTCAAGTTTAGTTTTATTGGGCTGCAAATCCCTGTTTCTTAAAATTGAGAGCTACTATGAATGCGTTTAGTGAAGTGTCTCACCTTTTCTACTTCTATTTTCCTTACATCTCTTGCCTGTCAGAATTTCTTTCATGTTTAGTTTTATTGTGTTGCAAATCCATGTTTCTGAATTTTGGAAGAGTTTCAGATGTTTAGTTCACATATTTTCTGAACTTATTGGCTCTTTACTTACAGGTCTGCTTCGCTCTGCTCTGGTAATCTTCATCCAGATGCTCTTCATCGAATGGAGCGGCAATTGAAATCCAAAAAGAGGGCTTATTATGTTGAATTAAATGAGTATCATACTGGGTATGTCAACATAAAGCAAGTAATTTGCATATGTTCTTCAATTATTTTTGCCAAAGGTTCTCTAGTGCTTACTATAAGTTATTTGTGCAGCACACTTGAGATTTTGAAAAGATGGAAGAAAAAATGGTTAAGTTGCAAAGATCCAGAGAAGCTGTGGAGGTTGTCTTTTTTTTCTCCGTATATTTATCCAAGCATTTGTCTTCTTCTATCTTTACTTGTAATATTTAAACAGTCATTTTACCTGGTCAAATCCTCTTGTTATAATAGCTTTTTAGTACATATGAAGTATGGTAAATGTGAAACAATAGAAGCTATTTCACATTTATCAAGCTGAACTCTACCTACCAGTATTTCACATTCTGTAATGAAATGATTTCACATGCCAGCTCAACTTTATATTTTTGTACAAAGTCAAAAAAAAAAAGATTTTGCAATGCTGATTCAAAGATCTGTCTTGTTAGGAATGAGATAAAAACATTCAACGTAGTTTTTTTTTAATGTTTTATAACTTTTAAGATATGTTATAAAACAATGAATTGTGATTTATTACTACTAGTATCACGAGTGTATTTGATATGACCATGCATGATTCTTCGACATCTTAACCATCATTTCTTTCTTATTGTATATACTTTTGAGTTTGCAACTGTTTTATCTGTATCAAATGCTTTTTGCTTTTCCATATCTTGAAAATTATCCAGGCTTGTGTCATATAAGCAGTTGAGCACATATTATATTCCTACATTTTTGCAGTAAGTTTCCTTTCAATTAGTGAACTATATATTCAATACTGTCGTTCAATGTTTTGCTACTAAGAAAGAAGAGGCCATAACTGTCAGATTTTACATACTTGTGATCAATCAATAAGTCTTAAAGATTTTGCTATAAGTTGGCTTGATTATGAAAGAAGGAAACTTTTTGCACGTTAATAATATATAAAGCTTTTCTAGAGGTTCATGTTTAATTAGGTAAACTTCGGACATGTTAATTTTGGCAAAAGCGTTGATGGAAAACTGTTAATTCTTTCTCACTTGGAGTATGATTGCGTACCCTATTCTTCTTATTTATATCTATTCTAATGAATTCAATTGAACCTTGACTTGCTACATGTTTTATCAGCTACATATCCTAGAATAATTTAGTTGGTTTAATATAAAACAATAAGAGACAGGTGTATTTGACATGCACAAATATGCTTTAGGCTGCTGGCTATATATTGTGATGTCAAGTTATTTGCCATTATTTATCTTAATTTTCTTGATTTTACCTAGGATGGTAAGGCATGACTATCAAAGGGGTGTCACACCACTATCTGATCGCAAATTTCTCTTAATACACCACCTATTTTATTTGTTACTTTATGGTCTGTTTTTGTAATCTTTAGTTTGTTTTAATGAGATAAGTCTCTTGTTCCCTCAAATGTGTTAATGTGATCTAAGCTTGAACATCTTGTTGTGAAGGATATCTTCTTTGTAGTATATATTAGGCATGCTTGTGCAATTATCCATAATCACGAGTTAAGTTAGGGCCCTTTCTGAGAAAACTTTACAGTTTCCTTTCTGTTAGATGATATATCTATGTGTTTTATGTAACACAAGTGGAGATGACCTACAATGTGATGGTGGGCCTAATGGTAAGAAAGTATAGGTTTTATAATTTATACACAAATAAGATAAGCATCTACATTGCCCTACTAAGGAAAATAGGGTAGAAAATGCTAAGAAGAAGGTATTCTGGGGAATCCTCTAAAATAGATATATGATAAATAGTAAGAAAGTAAACTAGTGTGGACACCACTATTCGTCACGTTTACTTTTGTGGGCACAAGAGAGTTGCATCTGTGACTCTCTGGCTTAACGAGGGTCTTGACTAGCCTTACAGGATTATTTTTGCTTATTAGGCTATTTTTGTCCTTTTTCTTTGCCTATATAAAAGCTTGTAGTCCTTTTTTTTTAATTAATGAATATTTTGAGAATTTTGAAATATTGAGTTTTTATTGGTAGATTCCAACGTCGGTGGATTCCGACATCTCGTTTGAAAGTTTGATGTTCGTAGTGTGAGACTTTTTCAAAATCTGATACGAGTAATACTTATGTCATTGACATTCCTCTAATTACAAAATTAATTCTACTTTTAATATTGAGGATTTAGTGGCTTACAAATTGTCTATAAATATTTCCACTGAACCATATGTTACATTTGCTACCCACACTACAATAAAAGAGAAACTATTTTAGATGATCAAATAATATCTATTGTAGGAGTTCACCGTTTTTTAGTTCGCTGGCAACTTGATCATGACATCTTGGAGTACTATCAGAGTGCACACCCCACTCGACTGGGTCGAATTTCTTCCACCCTAGGAGAGTTGGTGTAGACACCATTATTCATCATGTTTATTCTCGTAGGCACAGGAGAGCTGCACCCGTGGCTCTCTAGCTTAACGAGGGTTTTGATTAGCCTTGCAAGGTTAGCTTTGTCATTTTTGCTTATTAGGTTATTTTTGTCCTTTTGCTTTGCTTTGCCTATATAAAGGCTTGCAGTTATCTCTTTTTATTTAATGAATATTCTGAGAGTTATGATATATTAAGTGTTGGTGAATTCTGACATCCTGGTTAGTGGATTCCCCGAGTTTGGTTTTTTACTACATTTTCTTCTCAAATCTGCGATCAAGGAGTAGCATGTAGATGCAAATAGAGTAGAGAAAACGGGAAAGATAAAATAGAAAAAAGTAGAGAAGAAGAGATGGTTAATATGCAAACCTAGCTTCAAGCCTTTTTTTCTCAAATAATTGCCATAATATTACATACCTAGCGCCGACTAATTCAGCCATTTATATAGAGAATATAAACCCCAATTCGAAATCCTAACTTTACCATGTGAAAACTACTAGTGGTGAATTCGACCATTGGGTCCAATAGTCGGCTGTGGCACCAAGATTCCTTTAAATATTGATTTTCTAATTAAATTCAATCATGATAGTAACAATGGTCATGCTGGCGGCATATCGACACGTGGCATGTGGCTCGGCACCCCTCATAGCAGCGGTTTGCTCTTTGTCGTTGTTTGTTGCGAGCAAGCCGGAGGTCGCCAATGAAGGCACCGATTGCTCTGACACGGATGCCCTAGCCCCTGGCTCGATAAAGAAGATGACTTGAGTGGGTTGAGTTGGGTCGATTTCGAATAAAAATTTAAGTTGTGGATTCTGAGCAATCGACCTCAGGCACGCGAGCAACGGGTGGCGATGAGGTCGGTGGCGATGACAATGATGAAGAGTGAAGCGTTGCTGATCTCTCTACTCTCTTTTTTTTCTCTCTCCCTCTTTTTCGGCACGGCCAGTAAGTGTCGCGGCATGCGCCGGGTCGGTCGGTGGTTGGCACGGGGCCATGGTATAACCATCCTTGCATAACAGTATGTAGTGAAGAACTTGCTTCATAATCAATTCTCCATTATGATCTAAATCATGGAAAAGGTATCTTTGATTGATTCGCCATCGTGTATTATCTTTATACATTGCCATTCCTCTTCAGTTCAGTTTCTTGATATTTGCTGTGTTATTATATCTTTATTCGCATCTGCATTTATTTTTATCTTCTCTATGCAAGTCATGCTTTTAACCCCAAATGATATAAGAGAATGCAATGTTTCCCTTTTATTAGAATTTATAACATGTGCATGGCTTTTCCAGCCTTTTTCTCTTGTATCTCATTGCTTGTCATGTATTTGAGTTGCATTAATCCATTTCATATATCTTCTAATGCTCATTGCCGGTGATCTTTTTGTGGCATTTCTCACTCCAAGTAATTGTATGTGTAGCGATGGATCTTCTAAGCAGAAGCAAGGAAGCCTAACAGTGTCAGCAGAAAAGACTAAAGTTCTGAAATCTTGTAAAAGAGAAGTACCTCAAAAGATCATTCGTAATGGTGATATTACTAAATATATGTCATTTATTAAGGTGATGGACTCTGTCATACCTGCCAAGTATTTTATTTTTTTTATTTGGTAGCCATCGTAACTGTATTATTTGCCAATTTTGGAACCTGCATTTAAACTTGTCCTGCATAATTAGAGAGCTATGCTGTCTTGAGATTTCACAATTGTAGCAGTTACCCCTTAATCACAAACCGTGACTATTGCATTCTGTTGAATGTTGCTCCTTTTTGGGAGTGCATTTTACAATTTAGCCTTCTCAGATCAAATCAGAATCTCATTTGTGACTTGTGACTTTTGAGTTCTTCTATTTTTCAGTACATGGATCTAATTTTTCTAGTAGCAAATTCACTTAACTTGCTTAAGGATATAGGCAAATGAAGGCTAATTGGAAGTTTCTGGAGTATGCTTGAAATGTTCTGAATCTGTGAATTGTTATGTTGTGATTTTTTGTTGCATATTTTAGCATTAGGTTATACATTTTGTTTTGCTTCACTTCAGAAACATGTCTGTTTAAGGAAAGGCAGTGTGCTTGATTTGATGGATATTTCATAATCAGAAAACTGAATGCCAGATGAAAAATTCTGGTAGGATGTACACACAGAAGATGCATATGTATAACTGAATCCAGTAAGTTTTATTTTTTAAGTAATTTACTCAAGAAAATTGAACATTGTGAAATACTCGAAGAGTTACTTCAAAAGATTAAACATGTAATTGTGATCATTTCTTTCATAAGTAAAATTAACATGAACCATAATTTCAACACATCAATGGCTGATGCATTCACCTTAGACTTCTATTGTCTCCATCAGGCAATTCCATTTCTTACTGGCACCACCTAAGACTTCTATTGCTTACTAGTCTCCTTTGGATGTTTCAGATTACCAAGGCGCAACATGAGCTAGTAAAGACTATAAAGCATTCTGGTGATGGCATTCAATCCAAGCTTCTCACTCGTGTGCTCGGTGATATTGACAACTTTCATATGCAGCCATATGAAATATTTCTGGAGGAAGAGAAGAAGAGACTGCATGACCACTGGTTAGTAATTTCTCAATCAATTAGCTATTAGTTATGAGGGAAAATTGGAAGTTCTGAAGTTTTACACTGTATGGATTAGGTTGCAAGTGGCAACTAAAGATCTCCCAGCTAGTTTTGAGCACATTAAGGAAAGGAGGTTGTGGAAAGAGCAATTGAGGAAATCAGTGGAATTAGAACTTGCAGATAAGAACATATCAGTTGCAGAAAAGGTTTGCTTGTGATATCCTTCATTGTTTTCTTACAAGTGATTCTAATTCCCTTGTGGTAGGGGATCAATTTCACTACAATCTTTCTCACATATTTGTGATAGATTTTATAAGTACTGAGTGCAAATATAACCAAATTTAATTGCTTCCTGAGTGCCTGAAGCCATGTGTCGGATGCCATATTTGCCTCCATGAAAATCTCAAATGTGCCGCAATACTAAGAAGAAGAGGGGTTGGGATTGTACAGATTTACTTGTATCTACATTGCCTCCTTTACTACCATTATTTATGCCTTGACTTAAGACTTTGAGCCCATGTTGTATTTCACAGTTTTCTTATTAACAAGATCACAAAGGATATTTAACAATTCTTAATTCCAATTAATTAATGACACTCCAAGTAGTTCTTCACAAATGCATTAAGTTGCTAGTATATCTGAAGTTGTACATGGTGGAAAATATTATGATGGCATGATGAAGTGCATCTATGAGTTTGTTTGGAATGTTGAACTTTGTTATTCTTAAACTTTGACTATTCTTCCATCTCTGATGTCTTTTAACTCATATATGTTATATTTTGTTCTTCCTGACATGTTTTTCTGAACTCTTCCTGGACTTGTTTATGATTATTTTGTTGAACTTTATATTGTCTCTATCTGGTTATGCCCATTGCTGAATCTAAGTCCTTTATTTGTGTGAATGTGCACATAGATATTCCCATCAAGGCATAGTTGAATTGGGAAACATCATTTTTCTGTATAAATTGATGTACTCAGCCGTGTGAGAACATAACTGTGTTTCTTGGTTTAAAATGAGTGTGTCCACTTGCGCGAGCTCCTGTTTGTTCATAAAAATCATGGATTCAGGAGATAAGGGATGCGACACTATGTAAAGTTGGACAACAGAAGATTTTGTGTCACATTTAATTTGAACTAGTTATCTTGAGGCTCTGTTCTGGTTATAATTTTGTTCTCAGCTTTCTATTGCTTATCAGACAATTGGTTTTGACTTTCTGCTACTGTTTCTTCTTTCAAACATCAATGCTTGTAAAGATTCAAGGATGAAAGATGCTTGAAGTTTCTAACATTTAGCGGTGATTCATCATTGTTTAGGGTGTGAAAGGAGAAAAAATCGAGACTACGACTCAACAACCAGAACAGGATGGTGATTATGAAAATAACCAGAGTCCAGATGTGCTTGAACAAGAAGATCTTAAAGTTGTTGATTGTACAAATAAATCTATTGATAATCATCCTCTGGAGCATACGGCTTCACCCAACAGTAATCAGGAGCCAAGCCCTGTTGTAGTGGATCAAGAAGAAGCTGGACAAGATACAGTAGTACCTGCAGACAATTCTCCATCCCTTTCAGAGTCTTTAGGGGAACCAATTACTGGTGAGGATGTAATGGAACCAAAGGATCCTGCTACATCTGTTAATGACACATGGCAGTCAGTCGGCGTTCAGGATTCTTATTACCATCTTCCAGAGAACCACATGTATACACATGCTGCTGACTTGTCCCTTAAGCAACCTCAACTTTCTGAAGAATGCCCAGCTCGTATGATTGATTTGGAGAGGGATATTATAGATCAAGAAGTGGATGGAGCTGTTTCCTCAGCCTTTAATATGAACAATGGAGCATCTCTGTTCTGTTCATTTTCAAACCAAGAAAGGAATGAGCTGCTTACATCTTTTCCAAAGGAACCAAGAATACACTCACCTTATTCACATGAGCATCTTAATGGTGTTAAACAACCTGGTTCTGGTCTTCAGTTCTTGATGGCAAACAACCGTTTCCCAGAATCTACTCAGTTCCCCCAACACTTCCAGGATCAACAACAGTTACTGGAGCAGAGGCAGGTCAGAGGGAATGACCTTTACTTGCAGCAAATCATGAATAATAATATGTATTCCAGTGACAGATATCCAAGCCAAAGCAACTTTACAACAGTTGAACAGCAAAATTTTCCTGTTCCTCATTCCTCTGCAAATGGTAGTTACAACTGGCAGCCTCAAGAGAATCGAGCAAACAATAATTGGTCTGGAATTGAATCTGCGAGCAGTGTAGCTCCGTGCTTGCAGGACAGTGGCAATGCAGATGGAAGCCTATTTAGTGTGTTGTCTGAGTGCAACAAGGTTTCTTCACGCATGCAACATGAGAATACGAACTCAGACCAGTATAATGAAGCTAGAAACTTTGCCAGTGGGAGTACACCAAGTGCTGAAAACATGTATGGTTATGCACATCATCTGAACAATATGAGCAGCCATGAGGCACCTGTGGCTCCTTCATTGAGCAGCATACCCTGGATGAGTCTCCCACATCAAAATCCTGGGATGCCTGGTTCTATGGGGAGGCAATATCCAAGGCCGTGGAAACGATAACACTTGAAGAAGCTCGAAACAGAAGTTGGCTTTCCTTGGAACAATCAACAACTTTTTCAATCTATAAAGCATCATGTGCAGAATGCAAAGGATGGCTTCATAGATCAACTAACTCTTAAAAGTTTTTGATGCTGGACAGCTGCTCGGTAAGTTGATCCAATGGCATCTGAGTTTGAACTTCTGTACATATTTTAATCAGTTCCCTGTATATATGTGGGGTGGAGATACATAGCTTCAGGATCCTTAGGTAATTCTGAAATTCAATTGTGTGCCCCCCCTCCCCATTACTCATTGTAGAAGGGCATATTTATAAAGTTTAGGGTGCATGCATCCCCTTATGGAATAAATCTTTTGGTTCATAAATTTAGTTTTAACATCTAATGTTATATCAAATAGATCATGTCCCATCCATTCACCGGGGTTTATGTTGTTTTGCTACATTGACTCATCCCCTTTGTGTAGGTTTCTTGCCTGGAGGTCCTCCTTCCTAAGATTTAAATATATGATTATATTCTGCATTTCCCTGAAAGTAAATTATTGGTGTTCATTTCTAGCACAATAGATGGGTCCAGTTATCATTATCAACCAACTTGTCATGTATATACAAACACAAAAATTAGTAGGTATATGCGCGTGCATCTGGAACCTGAGCCAGATTATATTGAAGATATATATATACTCATTTTATTTTTATCTAATAGGATGATGAAGATCATTGGTGATAGTTGGAATATGTTTAGTCTGTAGTGATAGTTGGAATATGTTTAGTCTGTAGTCTGTGCTGCTTATTGCAATTAATGACAGATGAATTGTTTGTTTTAGTGACCATTTATGTGCCACCTTGCTTGTCATTACACATGCGAATTATTATCTTTGCTCATGTATACTATCAGGCTGCTGATTAGCTGAGAATCGTCAAGCCATGCGGCTGGCAATTCCAAGTTTAGTTGTTTAGTGAGAATAGGTTTGTCTCCGCTTATGTTTGACAGGCATTGAGTTAGGGATTGCTTTTGTTTCGCCTTATCAGTAGCTGTGCCTAGGGTTTTATTATTATTCTATGTTAGACAGGCATTGAGATAGAGGCTTTGGCTTATTTTTCTAATAGCTTTACATGAGTTTGTCTTTAGCCGATGCTAGACGGCGACGGGCACTGAGATAGGGATTGATTTTATCTCTTTTTCTAAATAATTTGCATGGTTTAGACTATTTCTATGTACAGAGTACCTTTCTATTGTTGATCTACTGCTTATTTACCATCCACATTAGAGTTGTTATAGCTCTGAGTTGGCACTAATGCATTGATCCTTTTAACTCTTGGAGCACATGGGATTTAAGTTGTGTCCAGTTTTTAGTATTCATGGTTGAATTCAGTGAATTTTATAAATTACACTATACTTATTTTGTGATTCATACTTTGTTTTTAAGGATTTTATATCCTAATCTTTTTTTCTTATAATTTTTATTAAATATTCTGACGATGTTTTAAATAATTGATAGTAATTAAATCATTAAAATACCTTTATATTTTTTTATCCCTCCTCTCTAGCTTTCATTATTTTCCTTCCATCTTTTGCCACCTTTCTCATCTTCTTTTACTTAGGTTGTTAAATAAAAATCGTAGAAAAAAGGGGTCAGCTATAAAATTATCAAAGGTAGGATTTTAAATAATAAATAAATAAAATGTAAGATGTGATTTGTTAAAAAAGAAAAATTTTGAATTCAAATCACTGTCCACGGATTGTGGCTGTTTTGGAAAGTATTTGGAGCACGATATTAATTCAACATTTTGATATTGAAACTAAATTAGGAGATTCTGATCCGAGGATCAATCAAACAATCGAAAACCTATTACAGCCTCAATCAGCTTAAAATGTTATCTGAGCAGATGACAATTAGATGTGAAATGGCGCTGTTTTCGTTTCTCCTTATTTAAGTTTCCATCATTTTTATGTCCCTTAAAATTTGTTTTGTCTTCCACAATGATTTCTTGTTCAATGAATCTACACTAAATACACCAAGTCCACCAGTGCCTGATGATGAAAGCCATTGATGGATCACCTTCAAACCACCATTACCTAAATGATGGGTAGATATTAATTGACACAAACTCCAATAAACTAATACGATGATTCCAGGCCTTACATCAACCTATCTCTATATCACCGCCACCACCCTACCACTAGGGTTGACTCTAGAACTAATAAACAATGTCAAGATTAAATTAAATAAAACAACCATCATTATGCTGGCTTTGATGATTCTTAAGCCTGCAACTGCCACTCGCGGGATGCCACGTGGAACTAAGCTGATGATAAGCTTAAGACCTAATTTGCTAACCAACACTAATCTCCGTCAGTGAAGTCATCTTCCATTGAGCACTGGGGACCTATCTTGATAAGGTTGTTCCTTGGCCTCAACGTCTAATTTAATACTAAGCTTAGAGGATAATATAATGTACATTATGGACAAAGCTTATCAAGACTAGTATTATATACTATGTGACATACAGTTTCAGGACTCTTTTATTAAATCATTATATCCTCAGTACTTCCTTGAGATGAGGGAATTAAAAAAGGACACCAACCATGGAAAATTCCTGCACACAGCATTGCACATAATCCGCTCCCCACAGGAATCTTAATTCCTTGCCCTCTTTTTTTGTTCTTTTAGTATGTAATAGTCGGTACCCTTTCCTACTGACTGAAAAGGCTATAAGATCTATTGTAATCTTAAATAATTATTATAAAAATATTATTTAGTAATTCACGCTCGGCTAATAACTTGGCGGTGCGATTGAACGAGTTGCTCATCCCTCTCTCTTGATAGTTTGTAACAAAGAACTATACTGGTTTTCAAGACTAAGAAAATCCTGGTCTCAATCCAATTTAAGTATCCAAGGTTCTATTTTTGGTAAGACATAGAATGATTATAATTTGATATTTCATTGACTACTCTCGTGGAAAAAACGTAATGATTTGAAACAAATCTCGATGGAGGCTATCAAACTAATTAAGCCAGCTCAAGCTTTCAAATCAAAAATGAGTTACTCGAGCTTGATTTTTAAAATACGCTCTAAAATAATTTCAATCAGAAACCTAATTATGAGTTGACTTTATCAAATAAGCTCATTAAAACTCAAAATAATTATTTTATATATATATATATATTTGCACGCACTCATAATTACATCGGTAAAAAGAAACTGTTTATTTAAACATTTTCTTTTTGTCGTTCGTCCTCATCGAACGCTCCTGTGCTACAACTTTTTCTAAGCAGCTAAATATCCGAGTACGGACCAACACAGAGGCAGCCGCGTGTCCAAAATCTAGGGCGTGCGACGCGTGTCCAATAGCATTGACAGAGATATTTTGGTGGTTTATTGTTAGACTTTTTGGGGTTGGTTGGTGATAAGCACGAGTGGGCGGTGGACCACCTACACGTGTCGAATGCCGACCGGGTTGCCTCTGCTGGGCTTTGGACTTTTCCTCCCCTCCTCCCCTAATTCCTCGCTCGTCTACCGAAAGGCGAAAGCAAAGTTGAGGGAGGGAGGGCCGGGGCCGGCCCTTTGGGTTTTGTTTTTGAGTGTCATAATACATATAACACACACTGTGCCTACAAGATAATTAAGAGAGACTCACATGTTATTTAATACATATATATATATATATATCCTTTTTTTTATTCAACTTTTTTCAATGTAGTTAATGTTCTTGAGAAGAATTTTGTTTCAATGTAGAGAATATATGATGGGTAAGGGTAAGGGTAAGCTACGATAGATACAAGATGATGAGATGAGCGTGGGGGAGAGGATTAAGTCACGTGATGTCAGGAGGAGATGGTGACAACGCTGCCCAAATTATAAGTCAAAATTATCATTCATGGCTTCGCATGTAAGAACTTCAGAGAAGACTTGTTTTAATACTCGAGAAAATGGGACGAAGGAGCCTTCAAATTAATTAATTTATTAATTAATTTACATTGGAATCATAAATATATTATCTCATGCTCCTTTTCTTTTAGAAAACTTCTATTGATTGAACTTCCAGAGAAGTTCCTCTTTTCTTTATTTTCTTTCATAAAAGCTTTCGGATTTGCTGTAACTGGAAGAAGGAAAGGTGTCTACTTCAAGATGATGTCTATCTTTTTGCTAATTGTATCCTTCTTCGCAATTCCTCTTTGCGGTGGTAACTGGAAGAAGGAAGTCGGTGAGATTTCGTTAGTGAGAAATCCCTAATTAGGTAGGATGAGGATTGAGGAGGTTAGCAAAAAATCTACCTACCTACTACTCGATCCCATGCCATTTCTTGATGTTTAATCTACGGAAAACAAAGGCTCCTCCAATTTTAATTGGATAAGAGTGATATGGAATACTCAACCTAAAAAAAAAAAAAATACTAGTCGTGTATTTAGGAATATATATATATATATATAAGAAGCTATTATTTCTGAGACAAGTATTGGAGTACAAGTTAAGGAACACTAAACGAGATGGCGATGGATATCGCCTGTACAGGAGGACCTGGAGATTCGTGCGGCAGCTTTTTTTTTTTTCTTTGGGTAGACGAGCACGAATCATGGAGTCCAAGTGTGGGCCGGGGGGAGGAAGGGACGACACATGGGAAATCGCCAAGGGGACAATCCGAGTGGGGTCCCATGCCTTTGCCAACTGCACCGACCTTTCTCGCTCACCAATATCTTTTCCTGCGACCAAAACGCTCCTCCCGTGCCTTCGAGAATCAATATATTCAACATCAATGAGAATTAAAAAGTGATGCTCTGCAGCCTTGGCTGCAGATGTATTTGGTACGACCGGATTACTTGGCAGCAGATTATTGGGTTCTGGAGGAGGAATGAGCATAAATTCATTTTAAGCTTGAGGTTTTATATATATATATATATAAGCTGGAGTCATTAATTTGTATTTGAGCCGAGTTTTGAACTCAAGCTTCACTTATTTTGACAGGCCTGAATATACGGCGACGAGGGATGTTCGTGCATCCGGGCCTACAGAGGATCATTCCCGCCTCCCTTTTCTCACCACCCATCTTCTTATACTCCCAAATCAGAAGCAAGTACCCAATTGGCTAGCAGTCGCAGGCTCTCTTCCCCTCTCCCTCTCTCCCTCTCCCTCTCCCTCTCCTCGCTCCACCACCATCCCTGGCTCCTCCCATCTCCTCCTCTCGGCCGCCCGCTCTCTCTCTCTCTCTAAACTTTTTCTTTGGAGTAATTTGGGTAGCTGCTAATATGCATTTCTATACTTTTTACTCACCCTTCCTCTCTTCCCTCGCAAATATAAATTTTTCGCAAACATAGACGTCGTCTTTATATCATCTCTTAACCACCGAACTATACTTAGCTTCCTCCCTTAGAGCGGGCGGCCACCTTGACCCTTTCTCCATTAGTCGAGCGGGAGAGGAGAAACCATGGAAGAAGGATCAAGGAAGAGCACCACCACTGAAACCTCCGGCGGCGGAGGAAGGAGAGTAAAGGGAAAGGGATTTAGTACTCTTCAGCTAACGCAGCCTTTGAAGAAGATGAGAAGCCCCGACCGACTCCGGCACTCTTCTTCCTCTTCTTCTTCCTCCGCCTCCTCCTCCGTCTTCAATCCTTATTATTCTTCCCCGGATTCCAATCCCGGCACGCCGGCCTCGTCTCCGCCGACTGGTTTCCCTTTCGCCACCGACGCGTCTCAATCTCTTATACCTCTTCTGCAGACAAATTTATATCCTCAGCCACAGCAGCAGATGATCTCGTTTGGTAACAATCCACCGTACCCAATTGGACCTACGTATCTCCCTCCTAATTACTTGTCTCAGCAATACCAAGAACAGCTCTTGAGGTATTGGGGCGACGCCTTAAACCTTAGTCCTCGCATGCGGTGGCCGCCGCCGCCGCCGTCGTCGTATCCTTTTCGGGTCCCGGTGTCGTCGGGGCCCGCCAAGTTGTACCGGGGAGTGAGGCAGCGCCACTGGGGGAAGTGGGTGGCGGAGATCCGCATGCCGCGCAACCGGACGCGCCTCTGGCTGGGGACGTTCGACACGGCGGAGGACGCCGCCCTGGCCTACGACCGCGAGGCGTTCAAGCTTCGAGGCGAGAACGCGCGACTCAACTTCCCCGAACTCTTCCTCGGCCGAGGAGACGGCGGCGGCGGCGTAGAAGGAGCCTCTTCCTCTTCTCCTGCTGCTCCTGCCGCTGCTCCTCGCCAAGGAGAGGACCAGGTCGAGCACCTTGATCTCAAGCAAAATAATGACCATTTCGATCTCATTTCTTCCTCGGAAGCTGCATTGGATGGAGCCGAAGGTGGCGAGGGCAAGGTGGAGAATTCGCCACAGCCGGCCGGAGTAGCGCCATGCTCAGAATTGGTTTGGGGCGAGGCGGAGGAGGCGTGGTTTAGCACCTGGGGACCCGGCAGCTCTGTTTGGGACGACGTCGACGGCGCCAATAGCCTACTCCTCCAGTCGCGTCTTGCGGCGGCCACCGCGTCCGAAACCGAATGCTCCAATGCACCGGCTCTCGCACCGCCGCCGGATACCGACACCACTTCTTCTGCCGGCCTTTCCCACACTCCTTCCATGTTCATGTGGAAGGACTAATCTCTCTCTCTCTCTCTCTCTCTCTCTCTCTCTCTCGATCACCTCATGAACCATGATACCATGCATCTTTTTAAAAGCATTGGACCATTTAGAACAGGAAATAGATCACTGGTTGGAGGTTTTATAAGACATCCAGTGACATTAAATCTTAGACTTCTTCATACTCCTCTCCACCCACACCCCAAAATTCCAAAAAGAAAAAAGAAAAAAACAAAGGAAGCCCTTTTTGGCTGCATATTTTTTTTCAGGCCTGCCAAATTTGGGTCATCTCAGTCTCCCTCCTTGCCTTTCAAATTCCTACCAAGAAATTTATCCTTTAGTTTCTCTACTCCTACTTGCATTTGCTCTGTTCTCATTCATCTCCTTTACTTTTTAAGCTTATATACAAATCAATGGGTAGAGATGGTAGTCCTATATATGTAAAAGAAGCCATCTTTATGGTGATGGTGAGATGGCCTGGAAAAAGGAGACAGTTTTGTGTTCTCCTCTTCTCCAACTCGAAACAAGTATTTGGAGTGTGTGCTATTTCCGTTCTCTTCTATGTAGAAGCATTTTATATATATAAAGTTTTTCATATTACTTCACACAAGCAGAGTAATGGTGTGCGAATTCAAGTACTTCTTTCTTAAATACTTAGAAAAGAAGAATGAAGAACTAGTGGCATTCTTCTATCACTACATAGTTGGTTTTTTAATTGATAACCTAATTTAAGAATCCATATGGAGTTCTTTTGCCACAACCAAGTTTTAATATATTCAATAGACCGGCAATCTCTGCAGGACTAAAATGCCTTCACTTTTGAGGCTTCCTAAACGTCCGAAGTTTTATCTTCTTTGTTTTCTGAGTCATTAAGGAAAGAGAAAGATAAGCGAAGGTCGTTTAATAAGTAACAAATCTTAAATTCCAAGTGGTGTGCATATAGAAAGACACTTCCTCTATGGGGCCATGAAAATGGAGACAGGGGAAGATAGTCCTAACTGCATGCGGTGCATCCCATCATTCCTCTGCAATGATTCGCCACTTGCTCTGTTTCGACTCCCTTTTGTGGCATTCTTTGACTTCGTCATCTCAAGGGAGAATCCACCAAAGACACACGGTGTTTGACTTGGGGAAAGATCTTGTCTGACGACGTGTCGGCACTCCGTTGGTGCAACTTTTAGCATTTCAGATGAACAAGTCAATGGCTTGGCTTAGTGGATTGACCAACTCCAAGAGCGACGGTGAATAGTCTCCAGACAAGTGGATGGTGGGAGATTTACGCGGACAGAGGAAGTGATGGACTGATGCTGAATGCCAAGGCCTGTGCACTTCAATCATTAGAATGACGGCATGGCAGGACACTGTTATTAGTTGTTACTTGTCAAAAAGAATTAAAGTATTTCTTGACAAAATAAAGCTTCGTTGTCACTGACTTGACATTGGAAAATTAGAAGCAAGGAGTTATATACATTATAGTATTGCACTGCCAAGGGCCCAAGGATGCATTAAAAGAATATATATATATTTTACCTCCGACGGTTAGTCTTGAATTTAAATAACTTTTGATTTTACGTCACTTTTACTTCTTTATAGTTATATTCAACTTAAAGTAAGTTATTTTTTTTTATCATATTAATCATATCATAGGTTAAATTAAAATATACTTATTAGCGAGAAAATTGTATAAGTGTTGGATAAATATTTCAGCGAATCCAAAATAATATTAATCAGATTTCAGATTACAAAAAATTTGATCAAAACATATATTTATTTATTATATTTATTTGTTATCTGAAATGTGACTATATTATCTTATCTTAGATATCCAAAAAATAAAAACTCCTCAAATTTTTATAGAGCATGAATAAGAGATTATTAGACTGCACAATCCAAGACCAAAGTAAGACTCGATATGCATAGTGATATCCAGATCAAATGATTATGTAGAATTATTTCATAGACAACTCTTAACAACATATCAACTAGAAGAAGACTAGTGCCAGCAATGGGCTTGATTAGGCCCATATATCTGGCCCAGGTTCAAATCTACACGATTTTGCTGTTCAAACCCTACATTTTTTTTAGATCAAGACTTCATACGATAGATTAGACAACGAGGCTATCTCATCTTAAAATAAAGACTTCGCGTCTTAATTCTAGATCTGCTCCTTTCCAGGTTTCGTTCATTAAAATCTCTTACAGTTTTAAGGTTATGGGTAATAATGTATGTATGAATCGAGTAGTAGTTATTCGAGAAAATTTCAGGTATAATCAATCTGGAGTAGTCTTTAGCTACTTCATGCATATATATTTTGATACTTAATTGGTTCGTGTGGATGGAGGACTAACTAAAAGCAAAATAGTTTTTTCGTTATTAGTTAATTCCAGTACTAATCACTAGAAAAATTCATGGAAACATTCACTTCTCTTTCAATTTATCACAAGAAATCTTTCTGGGAGACTGAAGAAATCGAACTGCCGGTCTAATTCACGCCATCCAGAACAAAGAAAGAGAGAAGATAAACTTAGAATATTTCTCCAGAAAGCTAACAAATCCTCTCTTTGTTTGTAAGTTTTACTGTGTTCATCATATAATATTTGAGTATAAAAACCAGTGTGTCATTGTCTAATTATAGTCAAATATCTCTCTCCAGTCTAAGTTGTACAGCAGTGCGTTGTTGGTGGCTAGCTATTCGTTCACATGCTACGTTCCAAAACTTGCAAGTAGATACGATAGAGATTAATTATCTCGTCAATAAGAAGTAATGCACGGATTAGATTATTATACTATTACTAAACAACGTGGAAAATGATCGTTTAATATTTAAAGATCACACGGCTCTCGTCACCTTCATGTGTTAGTATTAGTTTACATATAACTGCGGTTGGATACGGAGACACGAAGCGAGTACTAGCTATAAACTTATAAATATGTCATACATTAATATTATAATACCTGGCGTTGCACATGTGACATGTCAGAGTCATTAGTTGCAATTAGCTCCTTTATAATTTAGGAAGAATTATTATTAGGTATTTATTATTCGACTCTTTTATTTTAATTTTTTAAAAAACCTATAAGGGCTAAAACGCCCTTAATTTGACTTTAAAATATATGTTTCTATTTTATTATTATCTTAATCAAAATAAAATCAATTCAAGAGTATTAAAGTAATTTTACATGTGTTAAAGAAAAACTATCGACGCGTCTTCTTTTAAGGCTTTAAATAAATATCTAGATGATAAAAATACTAGTGATAATAAAGACAAAACGCAGTACGTTCTTAATAAATTTCTCTGTTTTATTATGTCATCCTAAAAAATATTAATAAATTTATTTTTATATAATTAATTTTATTTTATCACAATATAGCAATAGGATTCGTATCCACCCCACCTCTATGTGCGATCCTATTTTTATATTTTAATAGCTACGGTATTCAATCCAAGCTTCTAAATTTATGCATTAATTTCGTACCAAATATAAAATTATTGGAATCCAATCGAATTTTACTGCTATTTTCCATATTCAAACCTAAATATTAGTTGGTCAAACCTCGGTCACGTGGTAATCCCACAAAATCCAGCTCGGATCACATGCATACGTGTCGTCCCACGCACGTACTTCATCGATATGCCATTAGTTCGTACCTTAATCACATGGCAGAAATATAAAAATTCAATATAGTACTCTTTGGAAAGACGGACTAATAATCATCCCAAGCACACTTGAGCCAAGTTGCAGAGGTGCCAATTGTGTGACTGCTGTTATATGCTCACTACTTAATTACCACACTTTGGATCCAGTAGGTTAATATTTCTATGCAAGTGTAGCCCGGAAAAATATTATAAAATTATCATAATTAATGTAATTTTTAATTTATAATTATTAAGTATGCTATCGTCTCATATATATATATATATAGTATAAGAGCGAGATAGAAAATATTCAATTTTAAAGATATTGACTTCGGTAAGAGCGGAAAAGGATGACGTTTTCGAGATACAGACTCATATTTTATTGACAAGTGATGTTTTAATTAAATTAATGAAAATTTAAAATTTACATATTCAGATTGATTTTAAATAACTATCTATAATTTTAGTAACAGAAGTGGTGTTTCTTTACTAGATTTTAATTCACTGAGAAAAGAGTGAGATAAAAATATTATAATATAAAATAAAGTAGATCTACTGAGAGTAGAAATTTTTGACGAATTCATGTGTAATTCATCTTAATATTTGAATACAAAGCTAGGTAATTATTTTATTCGATTTTTTTTAAAAAAAATCTATAACTACGTGGCCCATGTACGGAAAAGGCTCAGGTAACTTATCTAATGCGGGGATGGGCGAGGACACGATATCCCATGATAGCCGATAAGCACATGCGATGCTCATCCCATCGCATCTCTTCCCATCTCATCTCGTCCGCATAGATGCGAGCCAGAGGCGACGTCGCTTTCTGGGCAGCCTGGTCCTTCGGACATGTACGGCCTTTAAAGACAGCCATGTCAGACGACCCACGTGCTATGCTCTGTCCCTCTCCCTTCGTTTCTTTTCTGCTCTTTTGTCCGTATCCAATAAATTAGAAACGCCCATCATCATCCAACCCAATGCTTTGCTAGGCGTGCATGTGGACTAGGTATCCGGCCAGGGCTGATGGAACCCACCTACGACTAACGAGTGGCAAACCCAGTAATTTCATTTTCTGAAAACTATACTCTCGTTGTCTCGTTGTCGATATTCTTATAAATATATTTAAATGGAGTAAGTTGTCCTACAGTAACTACCTTGAGTTAATTATAAATAATATACGCACTTGATAATATCACTGTATGCCGTAATAATTAGTGGGCCTGGCCTCCTCTCCTACCATTTAAATTGCCCCCACTCCCTCCATCGCCTACGTATCTAACCCGTAGTTGGTTGTCGGATCTCATGTTATTTGCTTCTCTAATACGATCGTTTATAACACAATAGTTATATTAATGTTAATAAATTGAAACAGATGTATCGTTTATAATAAACGACGATAGTTAATTAAGGTGTAGAAAAGATAGATACGGTATGCTATCGAGATAATAAACAGGAAAAGAGGGAAAACGGGGGAGGAGGTTGATAGGATTATGTACTTAGCCGTGGCACGGAAAAACGTCGGTAACCACACACACAGAATCATGATGTTTTACGACACCCACGTGGTGGGACACACCACTTCATTAAGTATCTTTCTTTGGAGACTGGTAGCCTACCACTTGTGCCTCGTTGATAGGAGCTAGCACGTATAATATTTTTTTTACAAGAAATTTTTTTAATATATATATATATATATATTTAATGTGCACACCGTGATCCCAACATTACTTTTGTTAAACATCGGGGCGTCTTAATATAAAAGCGGCTCGGGTTCGAATTGGCTTTGCTTAGTTAAGCCGAGCTTAAGCTTAAAATTAAGATTCGATTTGAATTTTAAGCCAAGTTTGAATCAAAGCTGGCTCACTCAGACTCAGCTCCACAAACTCATTTGCTCCCTTTCCCTTACATCACTTAGACCAATCGTAAGTAAATCGAATAGTTTATCCTCACCCATCACAATCTCTCCACCTTACCCATCATGCTGCCACCCAAACATCCCATCACTTTATCTCTGCTCTCAATCCACCTTCACTCATCTAGCCTCTCCGTCTCCATCAGCCTCTGTCGACAAGTCACTGCCACGTCCTTCTCTTCGTCGGCATTCTCCTCCATCAATCTCTTACTTTTTCTTTGGCAACCCATTGTCCCTCAGGCTTAATTAGGCTCGGCTCAAGTTAAGCTGATCTGAGACTAAACAATATAATAGGGTTCGAAAATAATTTCAAGCTGAGCCTAAGTTATACCCAGCTTGACCTACCAAGCCCACATTAATTTAAGCTTATTATTATTCTTTCTTTATATGGGCATATATGAATATATATATATATATATATATGAGTAGTGGAAAAATATAGTGGTTATTATTATTGTTTTTCCATGTATTCCTTCAATTTTTTCCTCCTTTTCAACAGAAAGAATTTGGGTAGAAGCGAGAGTGGCATGGATGAATCTGATTGGTTGAATGAAGTGTACTAAAAGTTTCCAACTGCTTAACACACAGCATCTCATTGGAATTTCAGACACTTAATTACTTTACATAAAAAAGATGGTCATTTGTCCTGACTAATTGAATGAATGAGTACTTTGAAATAAATATTTGAGTAGCCTAAATAGTCCTAGGAGTTGCTGCTTATAGATTAATAGTATCTTTCTTGTTCAATTTAGCATGCAGCCAATCAACGACGACTTAGATTGCGTCTTATCTAATAAAATAGGAAATGACGAGTACCTACTTTAATCTATATATCAAATACGAGTAGCATATTTGTCTAGCTATCGACTAACTTATGATTATTAAAATATTAAAAAGAAAAAAAAAAATAAGGAGGTCGAGCTTAGCCACGTTGAAACGGCTGGGCCCAAGCCGCTGAGGTGGGTCCCACAGCAATAGCATATGCTCCGTCTATTCCGATGTGGAAGGGAAACGTTTCCCGTCCCCGTCTCCCATCTCCCGTTTCCCACCTTAGCCAATTTCGTCCCCCGCCTATATATAGGGACAGTGAGACACCTATAGGACTCGTCCTTCTGTCCAATTACTCTCTCTCTCCTCTCCCTGCTTTCTCTCTGTTTCTCTCCTAATTTTAGTCTCTAGAGGGTTCTAGGGTTTTCTCGCGAGTGCATGGCAGTGAGCTTTCTGTCCCATGAGGTGTCAGATCTCTGCATTGGGAAACCGGCGGTGAGGTTGTTGCCGCTCTCAGCCACCGTCGGTGAAG
Organism: Typha angustifolia; assembly: GCF_048772165.1. Taxonomy (NCBI): domain Eukaryota; kingdom Viridiplantae; phylum Streptophyta; class Magnoliopsida; order Poales; family Typhaceae; genus Typha; species Typha angustifolia. Next base: position 2,710,987 of record NC_133246.1, on the reverse strand, counting down.
CACTCCAAGCCCTGAGGAAGGGTGCATATTCCTACGTCTGCCTCTTCGCCGCCGGTTCCTCCTCGCCGGAGAAGAAGGTTGTTTCTTCCTGGAAGGTTGGCGTCGCCGACGTGCTCTGCTACCTCTGTGGCGACGAGAAGAACCTCGCCGACCCCGCCGGGGCTCTCAAGAAGCCAGTCTCCGTTCTTCTTCCCAAGGGAACTTCTGGTGGAGATCTCGTCCGCCGCGTGGAGCCAAATTCGAGGTAAGAACTTGTGATCGCTTTCGATCCGTCCTTGATGCATCGGTTTGGCCATTCTTATCTTTAATAGGTTTGGTTAATTTGATCGAGAATAATAACTACAGGTTGCGTTATATAGTTGCAAAAAAGAATAATAATAATTACGAGTAGTTTCGTTTTAAGGACCACTTTTTGCCCAATTTTCTTTACCTTTTCACTTTTATGCTGTAGTATTTTTTTTTTAATTGAGACTATGATCGTAAATTCCGACACAATTCTAGCGATTTTAGGTGAACTTTCGTTTGTTCTGATCTAAAATTGGATCTTGGTTCGTTTTTTACAGCTTACTGGCAGCCCTAGATGTAATCTTGGACGGTGCCGATAGCCTAATCGTCCCCCTCCGCCCCATCGGCCGCAAGAAGAACCTCTCCGCTGTCGAATTCTGCTTGCTCTCGCACGAAGACTTCGTCCGCCACATCCTCAACTCCATCGCCCTCCTCTCCCCCATCGCCGCCCTCACCGTATCCTCACTTGGCCTCATTCGCACCTCTGTCCTCTCCGTCCACCTGCACGACCCCGCCCTCTCCGCCCTCCCACTCCTCCGCCGCGCCATCGCCGACGGGACATCAGTTGCCGTCCTCACCCCCGACGGCCGCTTCGTCGGCGAGATCTCCTCTTCCCTCCTCGCCTCCTGCGACGAGGCCTCCGTCTCCACCACCGCCGCCGCCATCGCTGCCCTCTCGGTCGCCGAGCTGATGGCCTACATCGACTACCACGGATCTCCTCCCGAGTTCGTATTCCGCACCATTAACACTCGCCTCAGAGAGAAGGGCTTTAACGGGATGGCCGATCTAATGGAAGAAGACGACGCCTTTACCTCCCTGTCTTCTTTTAACTCCTCGTCGTCGTCGGACGACGAGTCGGGGAAGAGGAAACCCAAGATTTGGAGGTCGGGGAGCTATGGGAGGAGGTCGTCCACGGAGGTGGTGGTGTGCAATCCCGGGAGTTCTCTAATGGCGGTGATGCTGCAAGCATTGTCGAATCGGGTTGGGTATGTTTGGGTGGTGGAGGAGGAGGACGACGAGGAGGGTGGAATTTTGGGGATCGTTACTTTTGCTGATGTGCTAAGAGTGTTTCGAGAGCAATTCCAGTAGATACGGAGAAAAGCATAGGTGATTCGTTTTCCAAAATGTTTGCTGATGTGAATTTTGTATCTTTATCTCTCTTATAAATTCCAATCTATTAGGATTTGTTTATTCTCTCCTTCCCTGAATAAAGAAAGAAGTGGAGTCTGGTTTGGTCTTTTATGGTATAGATTTCTACCTACTTCAATGCAGTTTGGTCTGATTTTTATGGTTTAGACTTGTACCTACTTCAATGCAGTTTGGTTTGATTTTTGTGGTTTTGATTTGTACTTGGCTTTAATTTGCCAGAGGCTGTACTTTTTCTTCTTCTGACAGAACTGATGTGTTGTATAATTAGGATCCGTAGCTTACATGAACTAGTTTGTAATCAATCAGGTGAAGTACAGGAATATCTATCTGCTGCAAGGCACACAGAGTTAGTAATCAGGGTATATATGAAATATATTTAGAAGGATGTCATATGCAGATCATGTACAGAATATGTAAGATGAGAAACATTACCCCTTTATGAATGCCAATCCAATCTGGAAGGCAAAACCCCATTAGGTAGTTTACATTTTCTCAAAAGCTCTGTAAAGATTTACAGTTAAGCTGGTACTCTTTCAGAGCTGATGAACAAATCCAAGTCAGACGGCAGAAGCTGAGGTCATCTCTGCCAGCTTCTGTGTAACCATGTCTCATCCTTAGTAGAGATTGACTCCTGTGAATCTCCCAAGAATCTCAAGATAATGGAAGACAAATTTGCATATAATACAAATTTCTGATGTCAAGATCATACAATCGTAAAAACATGGCTTCAAGTGAGCAGAAGGTAGACGAAGAGACCATTATACATGCATGCATTACTTAAAACGAGAGATTGGATTCAAGTCCTCACCAGTACATTCTGTCACCCAGAATTTACAGTCATCTCGAATTTAACTTCTGGAAGACTCAAAAGTCAAATACTCAAAAAAATTAATTACACTTCTCACACTGAATGTTACTAATTGAATATTCAAAAAGAAAACCTCATACACTAATAATTTTTATACAGAAGAACTATTCTCCAGTTTATTTTGTAATTCGACATATCACTAGATAACTAAACCATCCTGTCTGAACTACAATAAGTACTTCTCCACTTAATTTTCTTCGGATCCACTCTTATGGTATGGATGCAGATTATAGTAGAAAAAAGCCATCTTGGATGGTTACCCATTTTGTGCTGCAATAGAAATATCATCTACTGTCCTCCCAACCATGATTTCTGTTGGCTTTAAGAACCCTCTGATCGATTCATGCCCAAGCTGTGCCCTTTCGTTGTCTCCAAACCCGAATACCAGACCTTTATTTGTCACCGCAACAGTGTGGTATAGTCCAGTGCTAATCTGGGAAATGTAGTGAGAATGTAGGCTGTCGAGGATCCGTGGCTTCATGACTTTGTCTGAGCTTCCTCTGTCAGAAAATCCTAGACTCCCAAAACCCATCCATCCGAAAGCAAAGACAGAGCCCTCATCTGTAAGAACAAATGTTTTTCTCTTCCTAGCACAGACCTGCTCATGTTTATGGCCACCAAGATATATTCAAGAAACTATCACCAAAATAGCAGCCAAATAAAATAGTACATGAAGGATACGACACTAGGGATGCTAGAGAACTCCATATTTTCACAAAGCTTCTTATTCAAGTGAGATTTGTCATATTCAAAACAGAAGTACAGATGTCAGCATTCCAGGCAGCACCACGTACTCTTCTAATTTTAGGTTATCCAAAATTACCACAGAAAATTGCTACGTGCAAGAGGAAGGTTTATGCAAAGGGAACTGCATTCACATTTGAAAAACTTTCTTACAAGAAATATTGCAAATTGGAGCTATTTTCATGACATGGTGATAAGCATAGTGTAGATTCAGAATCTGAACAGTGAATATTTTATACGAAATGCTCACTGCCATTAAATATTTACAATTTTCTCCTTTCAGCTTTAGAACTTCTACAAGTTGCTAACCATTAAATTTATATGCACAACCTCCATTCAATTATATACCATCAAAGCCCATCTAGAGTCAGAATGAGATATATGGTAACTCTTGTTACTCTTTCAGAAATTTAAAATTTCAATCCTCAGGTTAAAACATATGTAACCAACCTGCACAGCAATTTGGTCCTTCAGACTGGCCAGCAGTTCTGGGCTAGTCTTGTCATTCTCATCACCATGACCCAGAGCACCACAATAGCCTCTTCCCCATGTATAAACCTGAAAATATGTTTGCAGCTGTAATTTTTTCAGAAAGTAACAGAATAGTCATCATGAAGAAAGCATCAAAGCAGACAATTTTACAAAAAATTGTAAAAGGAAAAAACATACATAACCACAAGAATCAAGTGCCACAGCATGCTCATCCCCAGCAGACACGCGAACTACATGAATATTCCTTCTTTTGAATGATTGGATAGCACGTGGACCAAGTTCATCGTGTTGATCTCCATGGCCTAGGCAAAAATTAGTACAAGAGCCAAAAGAATGAACCGTCCCATCATCTGTTACAGCAAAGGTATAACTTGCACCAGCAGCAACTTGTACCACATGACCAAGACCATCAAACAATTCAACAATCCTCGGAGTAGGCCTATCCATTGTGTCACCATGACCAAGTTGGCCATGAGCGTTACTGCCACATGTGTATACCTGCCCTTGACTTGTAAGTATTACTGTAAAGCTCAGACCGGTAGCAACCTGAAAAACCAAAGTTTAGATTTGATAAGAAAAGGAAAAGGTCATACATGAACAAAAGCTTCAGAGTTGCACTGCTATGACAGTGTTGCGTTAGCATCACTTACACAGCACGAGAAGTAAACAGTAGAATACTTATATGGTAGTACCCAAAAGACAATTGGTATTTGTTTTAGGAGTGGTATTAAGAATTCACTCCTCAGTACCGACGTGCAAACCTTGACAGGTTACATAATCTGTACTGCACATATTTAGACTGTTTCATGTGGCTTTATCTTATTAAACTGTCAGAAGCTAATTCCTTTCACATAATTTCTGTTTTTCTCAATATGGTATTCAGAGTTTATTTTCAATAAACTATGTCACGGATCCCCAGTAGTACGAATAGCTAGTATGCTTTAGTAGATTTAGCATCAAGATATGTGACTATCTTACTTTACTCTGCTTTATTCAGTATATCAGAGTCAGTTAAGTACTTTTCAATCTTTTAGAAGATTATAGTACTCCTACGTGTAAAAGCTCTGAAAGTTCAGAGATGTAGGAGAACCATATATCGAGGGCAAAGGGCATGATCAAACTACCTTTTGGATGAGTATTTTGCTTCAGTTTAATGTTATTGTAAATCTGGTTTATAATTCCATTGCATAATACTATGTGCCGTTGGTTGGAGTGGATGGTATCGTGGAACTAAAGATATGTACCTGCTTGCACGCAATCTCCTTAAGAGCTTCGACGCGAGTAGGCCTAAATATGGTGCGCGCCACTTCCCCATGACCACAACAGAATGACGAATTATCCCCACAAGTAAACACCTATATGGAAGGAAAGTGTTTAACATCAGATTAAATTTAAATACTGCCTAACAGTCTGCACTTTCTCACAATAATGTCAAATACCTCCCCAGACTCCATAACGAATGCTGCGTGATTATGAGAGGCAGAAATGTGCATCACACGAGATAGGGATGGAAAGTTGACAAGGCTAAATGCTGCACACTGTGTTGTATCTTGGCCATGGCCTAACACGCCACATAAGCTAGATCCACAGGAGTAGACTGAAGAATCATGAACCAATAGTGTATGATATCTTCCTGTAGCAACCTGCATCTGAATACACACAGAACGAACTTAAGCAACTGACTATGTAAAAATTTTCAACAAGGTAAGAAAAAATGGTGAAGAAAATCCATAACATACATGGATCTTTGATACTACCCATTTGCAGAAGAGCTCTTTAGAAAAACTATAGTTTTGGTTTTCTTGACCTTTCTTCTCTATTATTCTAACAGAAAACATATTTCTTAAGCTGATACAAATTGACAGAGTAAACACTAGTCAACAGGGAGCCTAACATGCGGGCTGCTGACTGATTACTGTATCATTTTGTTCAGGAGGAGAAAATGCCAATTTTAGAAATTGTAATCTACAAGTACAGCTAACTACATATCCTTCAATAAAATTCAGTCTACTGGATTAAGAAGTGACAGAAAACAACTTAACTAACTGATAATATATACATGTGTGTGTGTGTGTGTGTGTATGACAAGACATCACTCAACTACTCCTACCAAGCCAAGAATCAGCTTAAGAAAAATGGTAGAACCATATGCAGCTCAAATTAAGGAGTTCCTTTCATGAAGCGGCTTGACTTCACTCAACATATTTATTAGATAAAAGTGTACTTTTCCTTGTTTCGAGTTACTCTATTAGGGAAGAGTTCAACTACAGTGATCCACTCTCCAAGGAAGAGTTTGAGAACAAACGAAACATTCAATCACAATTAAATTTTCCAGCAACTAAGATGCCACAGTTCAGGATTATCTGAGAAACAAACAATAATATCAGACAATTAATTAAAAGAACATTAACCATTTCGACTGACTCGGCATTAAACAAATGGATAGATCGGAATTTTCACAAAATTAAAGAAGTAGTACATTGCCTGCTGATGTCTCAACAGTGCCAGATGACTGATCCACCGACTGCAAGAATCTCAGAACCTTCTTCCAGCTCTCGTCGCACCTGCCAAGAAGATCTTTCTGCGCATTCGAATGCAGAGAAGCAAATGTAGGTTGCGCCTCACAGAGGTGAAACGCCGCGAACTCGACCATGGAGCGAAATCTATTGGGGAAAAGCCGATTACCTCCGCTAAACATCCGACATGTCGCCTCCAAGCACGCAAGGTCGGCGGCGCCCAGCCGACCTGAACTCAATATCTCCAGGATCAAATGAGCGGGAAGCTCTTCGATAGAAAAACAGCGGTTTTTCTCTGGCATCACTGCTGTTTCTATCAATCTACTAACACTTCCTAAAGCTAGAATTCCAAATCTATCCAGAGTGACTCGGAGTTACATCAGAGTGCAAAACATGGAAACTCTCGGATACCAAGCAAAAATAAATTAGGGTTTTGAACTCACAATTTCCAGGAAATGAGTGGAGAAAATCTATACGATAGAAAATTAAGCTAGAGAAAGACAAAGCGGAATAGGAGTTGACAGATCGAGATGGCGACGAAGGAAAAGACGAGTATAAAAGAAAATTCTTACATCGACGAATTCAATGCACTAACAAATCAAATCACATGAGAGAAATAGGAGAGCGGATTGAATCAAACGAGATTAATATCGACGAAATCAATTTGGTCAAAGGGGAAACGAAATCGATTTCTTTCATACAAAGCTTCCACTTCTTGCAGAGGGAGGAAGAAGGTGGAACTACGGGAGATTACAATGGAGCGAATTGTTTATGGGGAAGATCGATTGCAGGAATTAGATATATCCGATTAACTTTAATTGGCCGTCAGCCAGTGGGTAGGTGCAAAGTACCTAGGAGCACTAAAGTCCTGCAGACAGGAAAGCAGACTATCCGTTGCCGCAGACGTAATAGCATCATCTTAAAAATAGAGTTGGGACCCACTAAACCTTGAAACTTTATCAACCGTTGAAGAGGGGGCTTAGGATCCGTTCGTGGTCGAGAGAACGGTCTTAAATGCTAATATTTTGGCTGGCGAGGAGCGATCACAGCCGCAGTTTTGGCCCCCGCGAGGCGGTTATGGTTTTTGCGATTGGAACCTTCCGGATTGAAGGCTTGGCTGTGGCTAATTGACGGCCCCAAGGTGGGCCCACGTCGCCATCACCGTATGCCGACGTGTCGGTCCTCCGTTGGTTGCAAGTGGAGGAGTTTTGCGTACCCGGACGGGAGGGGATGAGCTGGTGGTAATGTAACAGGGGATACCAATACGGATCCCGTTCCGTTATTCGTCAAAGTGGGGTCCCTAATTGTGACAGGTCGAAATTTGCTCGCCACTTTGTTTCAGTTGAAACAGTTCCACTCCAAGAGCTTTCAGAAAGTGCTCGTCTTCTGATTGGTTCAGCTAGAAAGGATGTTGCCGTTGATCCTCCGCTAACTTATACAAATCTAACATGTACGTGTAAAACACGAATGTGTTTGGTAATAAGAAATTGACCTTAAACATAAAAAATAAAAAATAAAAAATAAAAAATAATTTTTTGTACTTAGCTTATAATTACTTTACCCCCTTTCAATATACTTATAACTTCTCTCATCTTTTCTCTTACTTTCAACTTTAAAATAACCCTAGCTACGAAGAAGACAAAGACGAGTTATCTCTGTAATTTCATAGTGCTAAGTTAAGTTTAACAGAAATATTAACCGTTTTATTTTAGTCTGTAAAAATATAAAATAGATTGAAGATTTTTTAAATAAATATAATAAGTAAAATATTTTTGGGGATAAGTACCGAAGCAAAATATATTTGACCCTCCAATAAACTATGTGACGGTTTATTTCTTTTCTTTAGTCCATATGAGTTGGCTAAATTTGGGGTACTCTTAGTATTATTGTTTTAGTGGCAGTTTATGAACATATCTTCTTCCATTCTGTTCGTTTGGAAATAATATATGCTTTTATTTTATGTTATGTTTCTACAATAGGCTCGACCTGAGCTTTAGCCTAAACAAACTGAACAATAAATAATTTTAAGTCTTAATCAATCTAAGCCAAATTTTAAGTCCGATTAAAAAAATATATAAACTAATAGAATTAAAATTTAAAACTAAACTGTATAAGATTAGAGTACATAATAACCTATTTAAGTAAATCTCATAATATAGTATAATTTATATTATAATATAGAAAATAAACTCATTATATATATTATTTTGAGCTTATTTAATCTAGCCGGCTTATGATAAAGTTTGATTTAAAATTATTTTTAAGTCTATTTTTTTAGTTACTTTGTTGTTGTAGACAACAAGAACACCACTTCCCTCTTTTTTTATTTATTTAAAACAAATTCGTTGATTAAACTCTCGTTAACGGAAAAGAAAAATAGCGAAAGAGGGGACTTAAATAAGAAGCTCTCGCTCTCAAATGGTGGCGATTGGGAAAGAGGGAGAGGAGCGAGTGCACAAGAGGAGGGACTTCTTCTGGTCTTACACCGACTTACCCGAGCCCCAACCCTTGGGCTGTCCTCAAGGTTTTCGTGTAAATGTCGCTTAGAATCGGCAAAATGAAAATTTGAGGACATTTTGCATAGGCAGGCCTTTCCTAGTTGGGTTTTGCTCAGATTGTTGTGTTAGTCTTCTTTTGATTAGTTAACGAGTTGCTTCGTTTTAGGTTGTATATATGATAATGCCCGGTGGGGTTTGTCTCTTTTTTTCTCATAGTTTTAATTTGATTGATTCTATACACAATTTCTGGTTAGTTTCATGATATTAGCAGATTACTTTATTGTATGCATTAATTTGGGAAGGCATGGGAGACTTACAATATACAAAATGAGCATAAAGAGATAAGGATTTTGAATTGGTACTTGTGAAACACTGGATACAAAATTAAGTTCAAAGGATTAAGCTTATGAACATATGCTACCAAACATGAAATTAATATGTGCCTTCGGAGGAATTCTAGATTATAGTTCTTGGTTTTCAAATTTCATGTTATAGTATTCAGCCTAGCATTTGATAAATGTGCTTATTTTGAGTTTGACTGCTATAGTTTTCCTGTTGTGTTGTTGTATCCTCCTGAAAAGTGAGAGAGTTATTCTATTTGATTCTTCTCAAATGTTTCACAGACATAAAGCTCGTTATGATAGTATAGGTATTGTCTAAACATATCGCCTTATTTTCCCTTGTTAGTTAGGATCTTTTGAAAATTTAACATTGGTTTATTTGGTGCCCACAAACTCTGAAAAATGAAGTCTTGATAGACATAATGCTATTACTATCATTTCTGATGTTAGATTCCCAAAGACGAATATGGCGGACTGATTGCCACTTATCAAGTCCAGTAGCACTCCTTGAAGACGGTTGGCCAACACTTTAGCATACCTCTCAATTCTTCTGATATTCTTCAAACTTTGAGCAATTTATTTATAAAAATGATCTCAACTAATAGTTTATATCAATTGACATGTTTGGTTTTCTCTCTATATTTTACATAAAAAGTGATACCATTTTAAGAACATGTAGCAATGGAAACAATTGTTTCATGAAAGAATACTGATTATAAAAATATGAGAATTGATAGGAAACTATTGTATTGCTGCCTTTGTTGCCACCCATAATAAGATTATAGGTGCGGCGATGTCCTCATTGTACTCTGTAAAGTTTGAACAGATTAAATCTTCCACTAGTTTAGTTGTTTGGGAGAAACAAAATGGATGTATTTCAGGTTTGTGTCAGTTCAAACATAGAATGATGATATGGTCTTTTCAAAGTTTTGTTGAACTGTGAGGCTGATTGCTAATTGACAAACAATCTTGCTGTGTTAAATATTAACATAAATCTTTGTCATTTATTTACTGCAACGTTCTTATAACCTATGAATGTTGGTGCACATCATTGCAGTTATTTTGCTCCAGCTATGGACTGCAACCTATCACCATGGTGCTAAATGGCTAAAGATACTCAACGTTGCATACTTCTTTGGCTCCTTTCTTAATAACGATATCTTCCTAGCAATACTTGAGCTCAATCACAACCTTGCCTTCCCAAGTCCATCATATAATTGCCTATGTGATACTCGCAACCTTTGTTGGAGGTGATATGCATCCTATATTCTTATAACAGACCACTTCATATCTGAGCACTATGTCTTCAACCAGACATGAAACGTATTCATACTACGGGCCTTTGAATCTAATGACATATAGTGTTGGGTACCACATTGAGCATCGATTTACATGTATGTCATGGACTGCACTGTTGGACCTTTCAGCCGGATGAAGAGAATGGCTTCCAAAGACACTGGAGTGAGCAAGAAAGATTGATTAATTCTTCATTGCATCTGTTGCTATTCTTTCAGTACGGTGGTGCTAAAATCTAGGGCATTTAGGACACAGTGAAGAGCATAAGCCATCTTGAGCCAATTCAGTTTCATTTTGCTGACACCATTGTATTTGTTCTTTTCATTCTTTCTGCTTAGTTGCATCATTAACATATATAATCTTTGTAATGCTTTTTTGTTTCCCATGAGACCTTTCTGTAGACCAAGACCTTTGGGAGTTGTTCTGAAATGTTTGACTAGATCCTCATGAATAGCAAGCCAATGTACAAGAAAAAATTTCAACTTCTGCATTTCTTCTGTTTGAGAAATTGTAGCAAAGACTCGCATAACAAAATTTATTAACTTTCTAGAAGATTCATCAGGACTAGAGGAGAGTAAGAAATAGGTTTATTACCTTAGATCCTCTCAACTATTACATAAAATTTTTCCTCAGTTAATATATACATTTTTCGTAGAGATCTCTAAGGAGAGAAATTTGGAGAGAGTTGATAAAAGCCGAGGAGAGGATTAACAAAAATTGCAAATTTGCAACGTCATGTTCTTTTTCTTCCTTTTAGATCTTGTTTGGTTTGAGACTAAGACTCAACTAGTTAGATTTATTTCTTAATATTAGTTTTTTGAAGAGTAAACTAGTTTAGGGGTCCGAGGGTCCCTAAATTCAAAACAACAATGGCTATAAGTGAGTTCAGAAAATCTCTAGTTTTGTTTGGTTTAGACTAACCTCCGAACTTGATTATTTAATCTTAATTTTTTAAAGAGTAAACTCGATTAGATATGAAATAGATAAAAGAATATTTAGTTGCTGAACAGGTTTAGGACTCCTTAAATCAATTTTGGGGGTTTCTAAACTCAAAGAATTATTCTCCATCACCCATCATATACCCGCTTCCCTTTTCTCTCTCATCCATCCTCTACTATATATACATATATAGAGAGAGAGAGGAGTGTCAGCGAAACCCCAAAGTGAGTTGATCTCTGATCTCTTCTCCATTTCTTGTTGCTATTTAATCTTCCGATCAAAGATCGGTTCGTGTGGATCACGATTTCCGTCAAGAACGATCCGCAGGAGCATTGCTATTGATAAGATTTCTAGAAATCTTTAGAGTCGAGGTTCCTTTTCCGACGCCTTCTGTTTCGATTTTTATGCCATTGCTAGAGATGGTGCTCTCCTATGCACTGTTGATGTGATGGGAGTTTCTTATCTTGGCTTGATGCCTGCTCTTTCTTTTGTATCGATGTTTGATGAAATCTTTGTTCCTTAGATTGAATCCTCTCCGGATGTCATCAGGTGTTTATCTCTTGAAATTTTTAATCTGTTGATTCGTTCGCACGCAATGAGAGCGTGAGGGTGATGATATGCTTGCGTGTGCGAATTGATGTCATGCTTTAGGTTGACATTATATTCGTCTTTTCCTTTTTGTTGTAGTTGAGTTGATATGTTTGTTTGTGATCCATGTATTGCAAATCTTCACAGTTGCATCTGTCTCCGATCTTTGTGTGCTCAGGATGCAATGGTAGACTATTCAGATTTTTCAGAAGAAAGAGAAGTGCGTCTTACTTTCTTATAAAGCAAGCTTCCATGAGATATTGACACTGACCAACATGATTGTCTGCGCATGCAGAGCATGTATCACTCTGAATGCAATATGAAATAACTAAATGGTGGGATTTGCAATAAAAAGCACTTGAAAGGCCTGATTCCGTCTATCTTGTCAAAAGTAAGATAATAAATATATGTTAAAGAAAGATTAGAATTGATCTATCGGTAAATGGCCAGCGAAAAGTCCATAGATTATAACTCATTCAAAAGCTTTATACTTGGTCCATCTCATGATGAAAATGTTTCTTTCTTTTGCTATTATTGCAAAGAGATTGTTTGCAAGGAAAATAGGTTCGCTTTCTAGATAACAGTGAGCAATCACGCTAACAATGTTATTTGGTTGCTAATGATATGCTAAGGGGATAACTCGCAATTTATTTCGAGGAGAATATATAATGGATAGCGCTGATTGGTCTTCTATATTTTTGAGAATTGTAAGCCCAGTCATTTGTTGGTTTAGAGGCTTTTTTCTCTCTTGACTAACATGCTTTCATTTGATGATCTACACTCACAATATCTTTTTCGTGTAGCTTTCTTTAATTTTGACAAATTTTCTCCTGTTTTCCCTATTTTCTATTACAAATATGTGTTAATTTAGGTGAGTAAATTTGATACCTTCAGTTCTTCATCAGTGTCATTCTGAGTGCACGAAAGAATCTTACTTGATGTTCTAGTGGTGTTATTAACAGTTAGAAATTATATCTTCATGTTCTTCCTTGCTCTTCAATTATAAGTTAATTATCTGAGGTTATAAATTACTTAATATTCCTTCATGGCGGAGGCTGGAATTTGGATAGTGTGAAGAACTTCTCTTTGGAGTGACTGAATAGGATTTATCATCTTCTGTTACAATAGGAAGAGATGGTGATTGTACTGGGCCAGAAGTACTTATTTAGTAAGTAAGAGAGACGAATGGGAGAACAAAGAAGGAGGTCACTGCATCTGATTAGAACTTTTAACCATAAAAGAGGGAGAGAGATCTCTTAAGTTGTAACATAAGTACATAACTAGTTTCCTTTGTTGAGGTTTCTTGTCTTCATGAAATTTTTTGCATCACCTCAGATGAGTTTAATTCCACACTTCGCATATCTTACTAATTCATCATAATCATTATTTCAGTTCTTCATAAATTTCCTTATTATTGCTGTGTGCCTTATTCCAGTTTCACACTCTTCCATGAACCATGAATAGTTCAACTTATTTGCAGAGCTTTATTAGCTTGGGACTTCTTCATAGTTTTCCAACAACATGCTGATTGATTTGCTTATTTATCTTCTTCTGTCAGGTTATCCAGTATAAACCTCATTTGAAGCTAACTATATATTTAAGTACATATCTTTTATGGATCCTTCGAGTTCAAACATTCTCGGATGTGATGATGAGACTGGAGCATTGGAGACATTGTTTGATGCCTTTCATTCAGTTTGTTCATCTGAAGAGATTGCATCTGCTTATTGCACGGCCCAGGGTGATGTTATGATGGCTGGTGATATTTTGTACCAGCTTCAAGAGTCCAATTCTCTGGGTGTAGTTCATGAACAAAATGGTGAGAGTAAATTTTCTCAATCAGAGGGATCATTGTTTGAATGCCATGAGAAGTCAACTAATATTGACGAATATCCCGGGGGTTCAAAGCAAAGGAAATTAAGTGCCTCGCTGGGCACTGTGTCAACTGTCCTAGGCAAAGTATATGCCAGGCCCTCCTTGTCTATAAATGGAACATCTACGAAAAACAAACCACTGAAGCTTGAAGTACACGAATCATTGATGGATGAATTAGATGTGGAACCTGTACTATCAGATTCTGCTCCCAGGAAAAAGGTTTTCAATGATAAAGATGTTGAAGAGTTCCTGTTTTCAATGCTTGGAGATGGATTTAAGCTCAACAAAGATGCAATTCGAGAAGTTCTTAGTAAGCATCATTCTATATGCCATTTCTTTCTAAACTTTTTAATAGATAGTTGTAGAGCTCCTAGCGTTTTACCAATGGCACAAAGTCTTATCTGTTACTATTATAGCTCTTTTTACCTACTTAGGATTGCCAACTTGCATACTGCAATTATTAAAGCAAGATACTAAGATCTAGGAGAGTTGTGTGTATGTGTATGTCATATACATATATGATATATTGCATTCCAAAGTTTATTGAGTACTGTCATACATCCTCAATGTAGTAATTTAAGTATCTGCGCATGGTTTACTTGTCTTTGCCGTAAGGCTCACCATAATTTGTGACGAAGGAAATAGTCTTGTATAAACTTACCTCAAATTACTGAACAAGCTATTTGGCATCTCAAATACTCAACCTTGCTCCACAAAAGTTCACGCGCTGTTAGATTAAGTGACACCTCTATTATTTGCATATTATTTGTTAAAACTTAAAATTTTGAAAATAAGTGGAAGAAATGCTATTATATTAGATGATGTAAAGCAATGATGACCGTGCCGTGCCAATGGCACATATTTATAATATTTTTAATAAATCTTTTAAGATAATTAGAGATGTTTTTGGATCTTCAGTATGCCAATCTTTAATTTTTGGTTTAAATATATGTATTAGAATCCACATTGTAGTGCTTTGTCTTTAGATTATATTTGTAATGACCTATTTTATTAAAGATAAAACAGTAATTAAATATAAATATTATTCAATACATAATATGATTGAATACATTTATTAAAACTAATATTAATGATTGAACACTTTATAATAGAATTTAACAAATAATATTAATTGATAATAGTTCAATAATTAAAACTAATATTTAGTTGAACGTAAAATACTGAGGAGGATCAAAGACTTCATTTGTTGACACAAAGATAATGCGGAAATGTTGTATTAAATACTATCGATATTCTTCAAAACTCATCTATTGATAGTATTGTTCGTTGTAACGTCTCACATAGTTTTCATATAAATATAAATTTTATAATTCTCTTATAATATGGGTTATTGAATGCACGGGAACGACCAGTGTCGGCATGGACACACCATAAATATATGTAGAGTATAATAAGAGTATTGTGGCTCTAGTGGGTGTGATTGATATGCTGATAATGATAATGAACTCATACCATCCTATGAGTGTACTTATCTTAATGTTTTGCTATCTACAGACTTAATTCCTTTATAAAATATACATCTCTGGAAGGTTATGTATTAGGAATGCATGTCACATCTCTATCATTACCACCACTAGACTGAGTCCCGTCATTATCACCATCACCATCACCATCATCATCATCATGACACAATGATTGACAGGTGTGCTACTAGCACATTTTTTGTCAAGTGCCGTGCTATTACTGGCACAACAAGTGCCAACCGGCACAACCATCCATAATGATTGATTTATAAGTTCTTTTTGGACATAGCCTATGAAATATTGAGTTTAATTTGATGCATTAGTTTACGTTATGTTGTTTGATGAAAAAATATATGTACCAAGCTATTAATTGTTGCTCAGACATTTTCATATAAATAAACCACTCAATTGCTCTTAAATTTTTTTGCAGGTAGTTGCGGATATGACATTAAGAAGGTCTGAGTACTGGTTTTCATAAACAGAGTATCTTTATTTGTTTTTGGTAAACTACTACTCTTTTGATGTTATTTCTTGACTCATGTCATATGCACAATAGGGTTATGAAACTTAATTGAAACTTGTTCGTCTTTTATAGGAGAGTATATTGTGCTACTTAATCATTGTTACTATGATAGAGGAGCATATAAGAACTAATGGGCTCCTTGTTGGTATTTGGAGTTCACATCATAATTTTAGAGTTCTAAAGAGGTATTAAGTTAAAAAAGATCGATGTTGGCAAGAAATTAGTAGGACTAACAAAAGTTTGATTTTCAAGTGGGTCTTAATCACATAGTTGATAATGTCAGACTATCTTATTGTTAAGCAAAGATTCTTGATGTCCACTATGGAATAATAGATGTATCATGAGAGGAATGTTGGTGCTTGCTTTTCTCATGTCCATGAAACCAATTAATCTAGTTGGCGAAGGGAACAAATGATTTTGGCGTGTGAGCTGCTATTCATGTAAATCACTCGAACAGCCCTAATTTTTGTTCCAACAGATTGCTTGTAAATTTGAAATGTAAAAATCTGCTAACAATTGACTATGCACGGACTTATAATTTCTAAGGAATGACCTATAACTGTAGTATGTACAAGTTGGTTTGCAGAAATTGCATACCGCTGCAGCAGCTCCCACCAATCTGGCATATTGTATAACCTCTAAATTGATATTATACTGAATTCTACAGCCATCCTTTATCCCAACTCCTGAGTAAGCTGCATGTATACTTTTCCTTATTCATCTCTATTCAGTGCAAGGGAACATCTTAAATTAAGTGTATTAGAATTCACAACTTATTATATTAAGGGGCAAAGCAGCTCTCAGCTTTATTCGGAAAGAAACAATATTAATTTATTAATAGAACTTTGGATGAAGCGGAAAGTTCTTCTATATTTACACCCGAACATTGTTCCTTATTGCTTGTTTACAAACTAAAACAGATGCCACCATTCTAGACTATCGAATGATCAGAAAATGGATAAACTTAATTTTTTGACTTCTGCTCAGATATGCGAAACCTATAATCATTGTTTTCAATTGTGTGAAATAAGTAAATAGAATCAGAGAGCTAATTAACACAATTTCCTTTGGTTGGTATTGACAGATATTTCATGTCTAGATCGGTGTATACTATTCACGAGAAAGTGTTCCATAAAAGGAAACACTTTACTATTTAAGAAATGATCTCTTTATCTGCCAATCTCTATGTTTCTACCATCACCATATGTTTCTGCAGCATCTATACATTGAGTTTTGTGATTCTTCTTTATCATGTAGAGCATTGGGGAGTTGTTGGCATTATCTACTAAAACCTTGGAGAAGGTTGAGGGTGTTGACAGATATATGTCACAAGAAGTAAGCCTTATAATTCAAATTGTTGATGCTAAAAAGCTACTTACTAATATTGGTTGTATACCTCACTTGCTAAACAATGAGTTTTTTCCATGTATGTTCTTTTAAAAAACTTGATAAATTTGTTTTGACCTTTCTGCTTGTTACATATATCAAATTCTCAAGTAAAGTGAATGTTCATTTTTATGGGCTTTTCTCCTTTTGGTTGTAGCAAGTTTTGACCCAATTTAAATCCACCTGAAAGGATATTTGGAAAGACTTTCTTTTAGTGTGCACATACATGATTCTCCACATATTTGCAAATATTGAGAGACTCATGAAACTGGGTTTCTCTTTCCAACAAATCAAGGAAGATTATGTTGGATCAAGTGTTCATTGAAGAATATGTAGAATTGTTTTAAGTCATGCTTGGGGCCATTTTCACTAGCATCTCTCTTGATAGTTCTCCCAGTGGCACTTCTTTTGCATATGGAAAGAAAGGACTTGCTGCTTGAGAATGTGTAAACAACTGGAACAGTAGAAGTTGATAAAGAAGATGGAACAGGGAAATAGAAGAAAGGAAGGAAAGAAAGATTACTTTCATCAAATATATATGGCAACAAGTTCTACCTTGTCTAGCTGGTACAACTACCAAATAGAAGTTTGCTATGTTCCTTTCCTTTGCCTCAATGGTTGAAACTAAAACGATTAACCTCGTCGGAAAATGAAGTGGCATTGAGTGATTTATGGATATTTACAGTCTGGGACTTTAGATGCTTCATGAAAAATGCTGCTTCTCTTAGAAAGTTTTCAGGATTATTTACTTTCATTAATTTGTTTAACAAACATTGTCGCACTTAAGGATTTAGTGAAATGCTACATCATTCAGATGTCTAGGTGAACATTACTTTTAGGTCTGTTAGAGCTATCATTCTAATATTTTTTACCAATCTAACTCAAATTAGTATTATCTTTGAAATTTTGGCCAAATTGATATGTTTGACTTGAACCTATTCATACAAAAAACCAACTTCTCTACATTAGTAGTTTCAGCCAACAATAAATTATTGATGTGATCTGGGTTTGATCAGATCGACTCAAGGGGATATTGGGCGCGATGCATTGAGTCTATTTATTTTTTAATTAATTTATGATGTAAGCCATTAATGTAAGTTTAGTTAAGTCATATAAACTTATAAAACAAGTTCAATTAAATTATGTAAATCCTTAAAGTAAGTCTAATTAAGTTAAATACGTTATTAAAACAAGTCTAATTAAGTTATGTAAGTTTTTAAAACAAATCTTAATTTAAGTCAAGTAAAGCCTTTAGGGTTGTCCTAGTAGGACTCATTGTATCTGACTTTTATATAAGATACATTATTTTAGTCTTGAATTTATCTTAAAAATAAGAGTAAGATAATCTAGGAATAGAAATACATTAATTTTTCTTTGCCGTACTTCATCTCCCTCTACCATCACCACTGGCATTATCTCTTCTACAATTGAGATCCACCATCTTCCATTATGTTGATCAATAGACTTTCTTGTTGCGGATCGGCCTTAATCGGTTTGTAAAACAATTTGGTATTAAAGCCATCGTATCCTCGGACTAGATGATAACCACTTGTGGGATGGCGACACGATTTGCTGAGGGGATTTCTATGGCCAGGGTTCCACAGACGGTAAGTGGCATGACAACAGAGATCAACAACTTACCATCAAGACCACTGTCTCCACCTTCATCGACTGCTCAGCAAGTTTTTTTGCAGACTTTGCTAGTAATACAGGAAGCCATGGTAGAGATGACATTGGCTTTCCTCGAACTTTGTAGTGATTAGACATCGTGTGGGCAGACGGAGAGGTGCTTAGCCGAACTGTGGCTGCTTGAACAAACCACGACAACGGAACCAATGCACGTTGAACTGGTCGAGAAGGATGATCTATGGGCAAAATACGATGAACCAACGCCATGTCGGCCAGAACCAAAGGCTGCTAAAGGGCCACCTCCTTAGCTCATAAGTGACGTTGCAATCCAAGAACATGCCTCTAGTCTACCTAGCTCGAACCAACTTGCATGTGCACCCACAAGCCTAACAAGGGCTAAAGTGTGTTCAGGTCTTAGCCAAGCCTCAACTTGAGTTGAGCCTTAGTCCAATGTGCGCCAAGGTCGTCGACAGTCCAATCATTCCACTTCCGAAGTCTATACCCAAATACATTAGTTCTCAATGTGCCAAAACCCATACCGGTTAGCCCTCGCGCAAGGCCTAGACTAGACTTGAGTCTACATTGCATTGTGGGTGGGTCGAGTTCTAGTTCTGAACTAATTGGTTTGCCCTTTTACTTTTGATACAAAGTCTATATGCAAATTCCATTAATGTCATGCAAATACATTTGTGCTACATGATGACTAGACCATGCTATGTAGCTTTTGGTATGCTATACTCGATATATTTAGTAATTTAGTCACTTGATCCAGTCAATTTTTATAGCTTGCAGGGAAGTGCTCAATGACAGGAACTTGCTTGTCCGAGGGAAGTCGGCCACAATCCTCTCTTACTAGGAGGTATTATTGTTGATTAAAAAAATGCACACCTATTTTGCTTTTTCTCTTTCCTCTGCTGCTTTTGTGAATCAGATGAAACATTTAATTGTTTTTCGGTAAAAAAAAATATCATGCCTTTTTTATGCAGTAACTCTGGAGAATCTCCTAGCATGCAAAAAGAGAAATCTAATCTATCAAGAGAAGTGCTGGAATCACTGTTCACTCTTCCTGAGAAATCAGGAGAAGAACCAAAAAGAAAACGCCTTGAATTAGGGTTGAATAGAACAAGAGTTATTGGGCAAAAAGTCATCACAAAGCCTCTAGAGGACATTGCTTCATCACATTTGACCGATATTCCAAAGAGAAAAGTTGAGGAGAATAATGATGGTATGCTCTTAAATGATTATCAACTTTTCTTTTGCCATTTTTTTTTCAAAGTTCAAATAGAATCAGTGACTCTTTAAATTTAGAAACATGATTTCCTTTTCTCCTACTGGTTGTATCATTTTGTTCAATTTATGGTAGGATTTTCTGACGATAAGGCGCTTGCATTTTAAAATTTTATGATATATCTTGGCTGAGAATCACAAAATAATTCGTATTAGAGAAAAGAGATGCCAAAGTACCTTTTGAACTTGATAAGTCAATATCATAGTCAGGGATGGCTGTGCCGGGCATGACACCTGACATGGGTTGTGCCACTGACATATCCCTATGCCGACTTCCATGCATTCCAGTGATGCCTAAAAATCTAATAACCCATTAAAGGTTAGTTGAAGAGATAATTTATCTCTTTATTTGGAGTTTACAAAAATTGAATCTAGCTCAATTTGCTATATCTATCATTTATAAGAGTTTTTCTATAGTTTAGCATGTTGGTACTAGATTTATAAAAAATACTTTTTAAAATATATTAATCAAAGAAAAATTAGATTCCCCCAAAGTTCCCCCAAATTTAAAATTCTGAAATTACTATGTCAAATTCATACAAATTTGGTCATTATTAGTATAAGAACATGTTAGATTAATTTCATATTACTTGATTTGATCCAGAATTTTATAATTTTCAGCTAAATTTTAGCATAACTAGATTACCCCTAATTTTTTCCAAATTTAAAAAAAAAATCTGAAATTAATATGTTGAATTCATTGAAATTAGGCAAAAATTGTTATAAGGCATGCTAGATTAACTCCATACGAGTTGATTGGAAGCCAAATTCTATAAATTTTAGCTTAATTAAAAAATTATTACTTTTCTCCAAAAATTCATTCACAAAATATTGACAATTGAGTCATAATTGGCAAATAAAATCTTTAATCCTTTCCGTCATTCTATACTCAACTTAGTTTTGATTTCAGTTATTAAACTACTGTCAAGTAATGAACGTATGCAGTCATATTATGTGTTAAATAATAAATCTACTTTCTACTTGACTATTGTTATATTTTTAATAAAATAGGTTATTTACAAAAATAATTTAAGGAGAAAAAACTTTAATATAGGTTTGAATACATATATTTAAACAAAAAATATCTTTAAATACCCTGAAAAATATATTAGAGGTGTGCCACATAATCTTTGGACTCATACTTGATTCTAAACTCTCAAATCTCTCAGGCTTTCAATCAAGGAAAGCTTGAGTGAAACAGGTGGGTGGGTGGCACTATGGCCGTGGCCAGTTGGAGATGTTGTAGATATATTCTGGGGACATGTACTCTGTTGTAATCTCTACGAGTAAAATGCAGTAAAGTTGGTTGAAAGGTCTTACTGTACATTAAGAAAACTTGCAAAGAAATAAATTTGTTAGATTAACAGTACTGAAATGAAATAGTTGGCTGACCTTGCACAAATATCCTGTATATTATGGATCACTATAATTGTTGGTCTCAAACTCTTGAAATGCAAAAATTGAAGTGAGATTAGTATATATTCCATACATGCTGGATTATTTGTTGTAGTTTTTATGAGAATTTTTTGTACTAAACAAAATTTTTTATGCTAATCAGACTATTATTAAGGAAATGCTAGGATACTCTTCAGTCTTCAGTTAGGCCTTTGCATTTGTCTTTATTTGATCGATGGCAACATCCATATACAGGTTACTTTGGACATCTATCTGCTCCCAATATCATTGCAAAAAAATGAAGTTTAATTTGTTTTTTGTTTTGTTTTGTTTTTGTTTTTGTCTTTGTTTTTTGTTTTTGTTTTTTGTTTTTGTTTTTTGTTTTGTTTTTTTTTTTTTTGAGAATGCTAATCCCATAGTATGTTGACTATATTCATTCAAGGATTCCTGGCTTATCAATGTCCTATCCAACGGCTGCTGTCTGCAATTCTAGTTTTGGTCTCTGGTTTCTTTCCAGTTTGCAAGATGTTTCAATTGAAACAATAAATATAACTTCTCTAAAAAGTAGTTTATTTTGAAGTATTCAGCTTTAGTATTCAGCTTTAGAAAAAAATATTCTGGACTATGCATTTCAATGATCATGATATCAGTCTATATATGCCCTAGAATTTTATCAACCATGCAGAGCTTATTTCAAAATTTTCTTCATGCACTCTTGTTTCTAGCTGTGGTGGAAGATGATGACTATCAGCTCCTAAGGAGTGCTGCAAAGCAGCACTGGAATGCAATGAAGGCTTATTATGAAGCTGTAAGAGTCTTTTTTCAATCGTTCCATGACTAGTACATGCCAAAATTATTCATTTGTTTGAGCATGCCTCTACTCTACAAGTTTATTTAATGAGTATGTTTTCTTATAAACAAGTCGACTTTTTTTTCAAAGCTCAAGACATGAATGCTAAAAATGTTACAGGCTGTAGATGCATTTACGGTGGGCGATCGTCAACGTGCTACCTACCTTCTAGAGCAAGTAAGTCTCAATATGCTGTGACAATAGTTTCTTCCGGAGAGAAAATAAATAGTTAATGAATATGAAGTATATTTTTTTTGAACTTATTTCAATGAATTAGGTTACATTTCCTTTCATTTGGGATCCTGCACACATCAATTTGGTTGAAAGAAGGTCATGTTGATTCCATCTTTAACTAGGGACAAAATAGTTATGTTTTTATGAAGATAACTATAGTCATTATGTAACTTTAGAGTCCAGATTTCCTGTAATTTTATGTGAAGACATCTTCCAACTACTTAAAGGCCAATTACATTATATAGTAGCTAACCTCATAATGTTGTTGGAGATCTAGGGAAAGAACTATAATCAGATGGCACGGGAAGCTGATGAAAAATCTGCCAGGAAGATTATTGAACCAAGGTAAGTGCATGTTTAAGTTTTTCTCTTTATTTGCTCTCTTATCTTAGTTTCTGGACCCCTAAATTACAATGGTCTATTAAATAAATATTGTTATGGCTTGATTTTATTTGCAGAAAACCTGAAATCAGAGAAGTGCCTCTCGATTTGAGTGTGCTTAATGCAAGGGAGGCATTACGTTTGTTGAAATTACATGTTAGCAATTTAGCTAATATACCATGTAAGTTCTATAATTTTGTGAATAACATAAATGTTTTCCTAGTGGCATCTTTTCAATTCAGTCATATATGATAAGATAATAGTCTCATGTTTTGCTTTAATTTAGCATTCCATTACTTGAAAGTTATTCTGGAAGCTGATGGTGGAGAATTGAAGAAAGGAAAAAGAAGCAGAATGGTATGGTTTTAATTCATCAGTCAATTAATTAAAGAACTTCCTTACATTTGATATATACCTACTCAAAGTGGATGTTCATTGCTATTGTATTGGGATGTGTATTGAATTTGATTGATGAATGCATTCATTGTGTCCAATCTTAATGCCATCTGTATGCACTTTAAATGAGTTTTCAATTTGGTCTCTGCAAATGGGAAATTGACTTTTCGTTTTTGCACTGGGTGTTGCATTATCACCAAGAAGAGAATGTGTTATCTTAACAAATGAGGAACGTATTATACTTTTTTGCCCAATCTTAACAGCAGGCTTCAAACTAAAGAACAAGTTCATCCTTAACATGGTTGGAAATTACATGAGACTGAAACCTGATTGATTTTATGGTTGAGACCTTAGCATGCAACAAGAAGATAACGTGCTATATAACAAATCAGTAGCAAGTCAGTAACATATTATACTGTTTCATCCACTCCTGTTTAGCAGGCTTTAGAGCTTAAGAACAATTGTATATTCGTGTCCTTAACATGAATTGAGATTCCATCCCTAAATATGACTCGAAACCTGATTGGTTGACTTTCTAGACTTTAGCTTTAGAACTTTAGGTAAAGGCACTTAATTAGAGCTAAACCTAATCTGAACAAGACAATTAATCTGGTCAATTTCTGGTGCAAGTGCAAAACTGAATCTTGGAACTCTTCATTGTTGTTTGCCTATGTTCCAGGCATGTTCTCCTTGCATTTTTTGATGGCTTCATTAACCATTAGAAGTCGCCATTATGCTTTATCAGCAGCATCTTAGATAGTCTCATAGATCAAAAGAAAAATGTTAGGAGAAGTAGATATTCATGGGTTTTCTAAACAAATAAGAGAATTGAAGGAGACATCTATGCAGTCTGCTTTTCAATGACTATGAAGTTACGGAAATTTGATTTGCTTCTATGACACCCATAGAGCAGTGCTAATAAAATATGATTTGCTTTTGTGACACCCACTATCTAGGGCATATCAAATTTGACAACTGTCTCACTGTCAATGAGTCTTGCAGTGAGAATGTAGGAAACATGATTCAGAAGTCTCAGTTGTGTGTTTCCTCATTTCTTTCCTACAAAGTTTAAGAAAACCGAAGTATTTGTGATTTTGTGGCAGTATCCTATATATATATATATATTCACTTAACATTCTTTAATATTGTGGAAACTCAAGGATATAACTGATAACTCTATTTCTGCCTTGGGGATAAACACCGTTGAAATAAGTAAAAATCAAATCTAGCATCTTGTTGTTTATATATTGTTTTTGCATGTGGTGCTCTATGCACTGAGTTTGATAGAAAGTGGTGTGAATTTAAAATTCATAAAGTGATTCGATTCAGTGGACTCTTAAACAGGTCAAAAAGCTTCTAGAGAAAGAATCTATTGGTTGGATTGAAGAGGAAGGGAATCCTGGGACAATTTTCATTCAACTCGACCAAATAGACCCAAGCAAATTGAGTTTTTGATCGATTTATGCGTTTGGTTGTAGTGTTACAGTGGTGTCTCTCTCGTCCCTCTCTGAGGTGCACATTGCCAGCAGCTTTTTTGCCTCTCTTTTTCCAAGGGATTTACACTTAAATTTTGCACAAATTGCAAATAGTTATTTTTAAAATAGCTTCAAGATGCTTAACAAGATGGTGCTAATTAATTGTGAGCAGACTAACAAGCAGGACCGTATGCAAGTTTTGGCGTTTCCCTGTTATAATCTTGTCTGGTTATTGTGGTGCTTTTGTGACGATTAAGGCTCAGATTCGTAACCTTTATCAGTCGTTTGCTCTGGAACACTGTTTGGCTCAGTAATTTGTCCTTTTCTTTCTGAAATGCCAAATACCTTGTTAGAGTTATCTAAAAGGGTTTGTGTGGGATATGTTAGCAGTTGATATATCTAACGTAATGCAAAATATCTGATTTTGAGATATATGTATTTCGCTTCGCTCCATGTGTAAAGAGTTAAGCCAAGTATCTTGTAAATTCGTGATTGAAGATCGTCTCAGGACCGGATATTAGACGAAGGTCATAATAAGGTTCTTCCTTTTCATCTCCTGTATTACAAAAATATCCTATTAAGGCATAGGACAGTTGTTTCAACTCCCAATCGACCCCTCTCGGACAAACCTGCCGTATAGTATAATACTATAGGTAATGCAATAAATCGTCGTCGATAACATTATGTACAGACCGTGCACGGTTTTTTTTTTCCTTTTTTGTACTTTCCTTTTGATCTTAGAACAATAGCAGGCAGAGGAGTGCAAATACGAAGAGGAAGAACCAGATCTGGTGGAGCGATCTCTCCACCTCCATCTCCTGCCTCCTGAGCCGCGGGCTTCCCCCATTCCCAGCCACGTAGTAGGGGCTGGTGTAGTACATGCTCGCAGGCACCTGATTCCCCAGCACCCACGGCAGCACCGCCACCGCCATCTCCCCCAGCACTCCCCCTGCCGTCGAGTTGATCACCCGCGTCTCCATGGCATGATCGAGGCTAACGCCGCCGCCGCCGCCGTAACGGGTGTGGCGAGTCGGTGGACGGCCATTGGCACGCTGCTCGTCGTCAGCACGGTACTGGATGCCTTCCCGATGGACCAACGGACGGCTGGGGATACCGAGGCACTGGTTGGATTTGGCCGCGGACTGGCCGCCGCGGCCATAGAGCGGGACGAGGGCGTCCCGAGAGAGACTAGCCTTGCAGACCGGGCATTGCTGCTGTTGCTGGTTCTGCTGCTGCTGGTGGTGTAGCCACTTGTAGATGCACGGCCAGCAGTAGAGGTGGCCGCAGAGGGTGACCACCGGCTCCACGGCGAAGTCGAAGCATATGTTGCAGTCGAAACACCCATTGGAAGAGGAGCCGTTGGAAATGGTCGCCTCGTCCCAAGCGCTGCACTTCTTTACCTCGCCTTCCTCCGACACCATCCTTCCTCCCTCCATCCCTGTTTCTCTTGGTCGTTCGGGTTGATGTAAGACTCTGCAAAGAGAGAGAGAGAGAGAGAGAGAGAGAGAGAGAGAGAGAGAGAGTTAGTAATGAAGGAGAGTGAGTTAGTAATGAGCATTTATGGAGCGCAACCAATTATCAGTCTGGGGACAGTTATTAAATTTATTTTTCAGTAAAGCGTACGACATGTGGCTGAGAAGAAAAAATAAATCAATTTCACTGACACAGGCTGGTACATTAATTCTAGATATCTGTGTGCGCCTACCACCGGCCCACTTTAATTGTCCACAGTTTGCGATCGGAATGGTCGATTGATCCATAAGTCCTCTATGCGGATCAACCATTGTGTAAAACGAAACTGCTCTATTACTCTAAATGCAAGTAGTTAAGAGGAAAAGAAATATACGTAGGACAACGAAGACCAGGAAAGATAAAAGGGCATTGAATACTCTCTCACCCAGAGATCATCAAAAGCAAACTATAGGGAGAGGGAATCAAACTCCACAATGCCCCCCCATGAAGATGTAATTGGCGAGAGCATTTTGAATATTTGACTATATTCTCCCTACTTATCTGACCCAATTATCTATTATCAGAGCAAGGTAATAAGATTTGAAGCCTTAATATCCCAGATTTATTCAGGACCCATCGGAGAGTTGTGCACCAACTAGTCAATAGCCTAAACCAAATGTGCCTACCATTCATTCAAGAAAGGCCAACAGTTACCAACCAAGAAAGAGTTCCATGAAGTAGATGTGCACAGTAATGGGGCCTCATTCAACTAAATAAATTAGGCAATTTGAGGAACGGTAGCCATGAAATAGAGTAAAAGATTAAAGGTCAAAATTATAGAAAATAAATTCAATTGATTTACGTTCACGTAGCTGCCCTAATTAAGGTAGGCATGGGGGTGCTGAGGCCCCCCCACCCAAAAAAAAGCCCCACCTAGAAAAAAAAGAAAAAGTAAAAGCAAACCATGGAAAGGAAATGGACAGAACCCGGGAATAAAGGTGGAAGGCTCCAACGCAGGAGAAGCCAAAGGCATTGTGAAGAAAGAATTCAAGATGATAGCAGATCGTACTATTAGAAAACCAACATAAAGGACATCGTGTTATAACTGAAATCGTTTTGGAGCAGAAAATCATAAAGACGAGAGGAGAGTTGTGACAAAACAAATTGGCACCCACTGAAATCCCCGGCAAAAGCCAAAACAATGCCAGCTCCTCAGTGGCAAAAGATACGGAACCAACTTGACAAGATTTCAACTGAATTATCGAAAACAAATGACTGATTCAGACAATAAGTATCGTTTTTTTTAAACAGCAGATCCTGATTACAAAATTGATACTTAAAACCTGCCTAATATACTAACAAGCATCTTATACTACTCAAAGGATAAGGTACTTCAGTACAAATCAAGAAACGAGATAGATAATAGTTGAGTGAAGGTATGAGACGCTTCAAACTTTATTATCTTTAGAAGTCAATGAAGGGTTAACATATGAAACCTAGCTTGGTTTATGTGCATATAATCAGGTCTTGTATGCAGTTGGACCTCTGTAGCATTTTCTGTTGCTATTCAAGTTGCAAAATGTGGATCTTGAGTTGAGCCTGATTTATAATTTATAATTAGAAGATAAAAGAAGACTTATAGTAAGAGAACTCTTTTATGAGGTGTATGGATCTAAATTTAAGCACTACTTTTTAGAGCAAACTTTTGAAGATATCACTAGAAGAATAGCCTATCTACTAAATTTTTTATGCTAATAGAAAGAAGGGCTAACACAACTACAAGGTCTCAATTCCTGCAAAAACAACATAATAGAAATATAGAATACGAATCGTTCATCTGCTCTGGATCAGATTAAGCTGAAATAAATTTCAAAAGTGAGATTATGCTAATTGATTGAATGTCTGGCGAACCCAAGATCAGATTTTAAAGGGATATTCAACATAGCGCCCCAATATTTCTATTCTCTAGATGTATGTACAGAACACATGTATGCCTAGACAAATCATGAATGTACACATACAAACATATATATATATATATATATATATATATATATATATATATATATACCCATCCATTTTCATTAAAGAAACTACCTATGTTCTTCATATTTTTCTTGTTGTCTATATCACATATCATACAAAGAGTCCACTACTTTTTACCTATCGGTTTTATCTAATGAAGCTTTAATATTTATCAAACTTGATAATCTTACATAAATCAATATATATTTGCATTAAGATTCAATGTTCAGCATAAAATTGACCCAATTTAGCATTAATATCTGACTACTATTAGATGAATGTAATATGATCTTAAACTTAAGACTCAGTTTGAAGAACCAATTCAAATGTAAAACTAGAATAAAGCCCCATTCCATCTATTTTGGTGTTAGCGCTTCCTGACAGTATAAACATACTAAAAGACAAAAGCATCCTAAGATATATATATTGATCATATTTCAGATAACAAATATATTGAACATATGTATGTCTTTTTTATATCTTTGTCATTTGAAATCAATCGATAGTATTTTATGTGTTGAAAAGCTTATCTAATTCTCTATAATCTTGTCTCTAATGATTATCTTCAAATTGACTTATGGTATGATAAAATATAACATAAAAAAATAACGGTTTTAGCTTGGACTATAAAGGAATAAAATGATACAAATGAAGTGAATTCAGGTCTAACAACTGGAGGATATATATAATCCAATGGCATTCTTTGTGTGACAGATTCGGCACTAAAAAAAGTGATCCATATTTATAAATGTCGACCAAACAATGTCTGGGTACCAGCAGTCAGGATTAGGTTTTTGAAGGCACAAATCCGAATTAAGAGATTTTTCCGGAAGACAAGCGATAAGAATCTGAACCTCCCATCCCAAAACCAAGAATTAATCAAGAATTAAAAGACAAAAGAACACCCAAATTTCCTTTCTTTTTTTTTTCCTTTTAATTTTTTTCCCAGAGCTTGGAGAACTCTAAGAATCGTGAGACAATTCTGATGCCAGAAACGGAGAAATTGAGAATATCACTTCATAATTAATGTAAGAAGATCGACGGAAACTAGATGTAGAATATCGGACACGGAATTCATAACATTGAAACCGCTGAGGTCAAGATCAACACCTGAATCAAAAGAAGGAAGACCTCGACCTAAACGATACTTCCGCCGTGGGCTACTCCCTTTGAAAGACGATCAGAGAAGTAAAGATCGGAATTCAAGAAACCAAGAAGCCATCAAGAGGAATAAAAGAGGAAAGAGATCATCAACACATGTGACATCTCCGATTATAAGAAATCGGAGGTCTTAAATGGGCATACCTGTCTCTCTGTGGTCGGGAGGAGGAGGTGGTGGGGAAAGGGGCCGGATGCTTCCCTTCTTGGGTTGAAGAGCTCTAATGGCGAGGACGACGGGGTCGACGTCAGCTATCGAGGGGAACAGAGGATTAGTTATTGCCAACAAATATTAAGTAATAATAATTGGACGGCCCAGATCAGACTTCGCTTGGTGTGATATTTATAGACGAGAGGCAAGTAAGGATCGTTACGATATTGGAGGAAAGTAATTAAATGTCTTTGATGATTTTATCAATCATTCATATAATTGTTGTTTATATAAATCCATTTATAATTAGATCGATAATTGAAGATTTGAAGTCATGTTGGATAAATCTGAGATCCTCTAATTACCCTTCCATAATTTATTTGCGATATTTATAAAGTTGAGAGGTACGCACGATGATCAATAATAGTCCACAAAATTAACGAGTGAGTTTACCTGAGCAGTATCAATTGGTAGACTTCTGAGACAAGAGAGAGAGGACATGCAAGTTGGATTAAATCCAGATAAAGCTAGATGAGTAGAAGAGTGCAGTTGACTAAACTTTGCCACCTTGAAGGTTTACATAGGAGCCAGACAAAACCAACCACCACAAGGTGCAGGTCAGTTCGAGTGTTTGTTACTAGTCGCAGAAAGGGATACAAAAGCCACAAAGGTCTTCAAGTTTACAACCTAAGGCACCAAAATGGCGACAGATAGAGGGTCTGCACATGCTAATGGTTATACTTGGGTCTCTGACGACATTGCTCATTTATGCCTGCCTACAGAACGCAGCTGTTCCATAAGAGCATGGACATTGTCGCCGCTTGTCGTTCAAAAGCTTATTCTAAGGCCCTGCATGGCCGTATCCAACACTTTTGGGGACTTTATATGTTGAAGCTGCACAATCTAGGGTCGACCCTTTGTTAGAACCTGGCTGCTGATGGAAATAGTCTTCAACTACTGCAGCATTCTCCAGAACTGGAATATCACCTATAAGAGTCTTGAAAGCAAATTCAATGCATGGGTCTGGCCAGGAATCTCCAAACAGTGATGAAAGAGATGATTCAGGCTTGCCCATAATCAATCCACCCAATTCAATCTTCTTTTCAGGATTGGCTTGTTCACCTAAAGGTTCCTCATATTCTAGCTTTTCAGAAAGTTCTGTAGTAGGCGCTCCCTTTTGTTGATTGGATAATAAGAGAGACCCATCATTTAAGTTAAATTTCTTGCCTGGATTTTCTTGGAGCTGATCAGTAAGCGTTATAGTTGAGTTACTAGGCTTCTGGATGTCTCCAGCATTAGCTACACGATCAGCTTTAAGTGCAGCTAACCGTTTGGATGCTCGGAGTGGCATGGTGATTGCTTTGACAGCATTAATTTTCCTCCAACCAAGTGGGCGTCCCCTCCTACGCTTCCCAAGGAGTACTTTGTCCTCAGTCTTGAGCTCCAACTGAGGTTCTTTTAGCATAGATTTGCTAATTCTTGCACGACGTTTAGGTTTCCTTCCACGCTTCTTAGGATGTGAGTGCTCCATGTTCTTCAGTTCCATCAGCAATCCCTCTGATGGTTTATTAAATCCTGAAGCTGGTATACTCTCAATCTCTAGGGGAATGGGATTGATATTTTCTTGCACTGATGAGGTCATTTCTGCTGTCTCGTGTAGCTTATTGTCAACCAAACTCAGCTGCATATGCTCTGATGATGCTTCCAGGTGCACCTCATATAATGCCTCTGATGAGTTATAATTGGCAGGCACTGCAGACCCTCTTGTTACTGATTCTGACATATTATCTTTCCCAGTTCCAAGTATCCGCTGTGGGGCTTGAGTTGCATGACATGTTGGATTGAGCATGCTATTAGATGGAATTTCCTCAACTTTCTCCTTTTCCAAGTGATTAGCTTGTTCTGCACCTGAAGATGAAGAAGGAAAATAAAGAAGATAGGTCAGATGGCAACTTTACCAACACAAGTGAAAAACAAGCATAAGACCTCAGCTGCATTAAACACTAAACAGATTGACTTAGGGCTTTGATAAAGGAAAAGGACTCAAATTCTTAAAGACAGATGATATTATTAAGTCCTGATTCTAGGCACATTTCTAATACTTGGGTAGGGCACATGTTCCCATGATTTCTGTAGCATAAAATGATATAACACTCATGAATTCTGAAACAAGAGATTTGAGATTCACACGCAGCCAAAACCTACCATCAGTTCTTCATTTTTAGAATTAACATCTTGCCTATTTGTTCTGCTAGTAAGTAAAAAATTGGACTTCTAAAACCACAGCTTCATATATTAATGATACATCTGTACGAATTATTTCCAAGGCCCTGCTTTTCTATTTTCTCTCTAAATAATTTCGTAAAGAGCATTAGTTCAGTACTTTCACACCAACAGTCCCAACAGATGAATAAAATTTTAGTTACTTGTCACAGGTTAATTTATTATGACATACTTAAGGCAGTTATTTTGTGTCGAAGACTATGCCAAAAGAAGAATATAACCTTTCTGTGTACTGATCTCCATTCCCATCTCCACTTGGTGAAGTGTTCCTGGTGAAAAAAGACACCTCTTTACCGCCATTCCTCGTATTGTTGATTTGCTTTCTGCACTAGAAGGCTATGGAAGAGCACACATAAGAAACATGGATAAGCAAAGTTAATCATACAATTACACATAATGAGGGAAAACATAGTAAAAGAGCCCCGTATATTTAGGAAATATTTCGCCAAATGTTTGAAAGTTATACACACACACACAAACACACACACACAATGCCAAAATAGAAATAAAGGAGGAATATGAGAATTTTGATAGCACATACATGAGAATCCTTAGCAAAGTTGTGTGCGTCATTGGTGCTTCTTTTCAGCGGTTTCATGATACATTTTCCAATGTCTCCAGTCTTTATATAGCGAGAGACATCCTTTAGGGAACGGAATGCATATCCACTTACAGGATCTATGTAATACTGTAGCATCACGTTAAATAAAAATATTACACATAAGCTTTAAAGAATAAATAATTTCAAGGAACAAAGACAAAAACATTCAACACTTAGAAAAGCTGCATAAGGCAATTAAGCCAAGACAGCTAACATTAATCATAAAAGTACACACATAGACAAACAAAAATGAGTAGAAAAATAAGTGAGAATCACCAGTTATGTTGTAAACAGCTATCAGTAGTTCAGTACTTCAAATGGAGAAGAGAGAACAATTTGTAATGCTGTAAACAGCTCTCAATAGTTCAAGAGGAAAAAATGAACACTCTTCCAATAAGTATTCAAATGTAAAATTGTGTTTTCTCAATTGTTTTGTTTATATTATGTATCAAACTCTAGCACAAATTTTGACAGAAATATCACAACATCAAGTGCATTCCTTGGTCTGATCAAATACGCCATCTATTTATCCAAAGACATATCATCTAACCTATAAAGCTAGCACTCAGGTTCATCTCAGTCCCTGAGCTACCCCAGACCATTACAGGCAAAGATAAAAGGATGACAAACTTAGTAGATCCATTCTGTATGTAAACCAATTGCTACAGGTCACGTGAATCAATGCACTATGCCTAGTAAAATGTCCAGCGTCTCAAACATAATAAGACAATATTTTTAGTTCAAAAAATTCATCAGGAATAGCCTCATCAAAACAGATGGTGATTTCCAAATTTCCGAACCAACAAATGTAACATATTTCTCAAGATAAAAGACAACAAATGATCAATTTTACAAATGGATGTCAACCTCTATTTGAAAGGAAACTCCTGCAAGACAAATCTGTTCAATAAATAGACCTGGAAAGTATCAATTAGAGCTGGTTAAGTCTAGCTTATCTTTTGGATTTCAAGCTCATGCAACTCGGTGGCAGCCTCATACAGTTTCTCAAAAATAGAGGAGTTAAACATATAAAAGGATAGCTCGATAACTAATGAACTCATTTAATAGGCATGAGATAGTAAAAAATTAGCACTACTACAATAAGTTTTAGTTTCAATGCACAGATTACAGTATTAAATCTCAGGAACAAAAAGATCATAGCAATGTGGTCCCTTTTCCAGGTTATATTATAGTTATGTACCCCAAGACATATTGTTTCCAATTTGGCAATTTGCTAATTAGAAGTATCTGTGAAAAAAGAATCACAGACAGCAAGTCAATGGAGCTATAAATAATGAGGAAAACCTCGGCAAACTAATTAATATGCAAAAGAGCGGCAAACAGCAAGTCATCCACATATGAAATTTCTTATCACAACCACTAGCAGAAAGATAAATGAATTAGTTATGAAAGTAATTGTAACTCAGTTGTTGATGAAACAAAGATACATATGAGAAAGATAAATCACAGACATCTGAAATTGTTCATAAGGGCATAAGAGGGGGAGAAAAGAGAGAACAGGCAGACTAGATCTTACTGGGTCTTTCTTGATTTTGCCTCTACCCTTTCTGTATCTGACTTCTTTAAGCCATCCATGAGGCAACCCATCCACACCGCTTTCAGTTTGAACAATGACCTAGAGAGTAAAAATAAGCTGATAATGAGATAACTTTCATATGATGCAAAAGTGATTGATATAATCATACAAGTGGATTATTTAGAGTGGCAATTAGGAAATCAAAACACTAGGAAAGTTTAAAAAGAACACACATAGTCAGTGCACTTTCTATTACTGCTCCTTGTTTGATTGATCGGAGTACAAGCACTGCCAACAGAGTTAACAATGATGTTCTTGGTTGTGGAACTGCGTAGATTGTCAATCTGTAGATGCCGAAATACTTCTCTCTTGGAATAGAATCTCGAACTAGTCAATGGATCGATGAATATCTGAAGAAGAGATAATACAATATAAAATAAAATACTTGACCAGTCTCAAAGGCCATGCTACATTGATACAACAAAGTTCTCCTTCCATTAAGATCATGGATTAGTCACATGGGCTATAGTAGATGTTTCTGCGGGTATCTCTCGAATCCACGTGTTTGACAATAGTACAATACCATCAAATAAATGAAATTATGCAACAATAGAGATAGCATACTAGGCATATGTCAGAAGTAATGTGGTGTAAATTTATCTTTCTTCACTTATGTTACTGAAAGAAAAGCGACTTGCATCTGTGGCTGGAAGTATCTACTATAACTAATGAACAACAAGGTAGAATATTAACAGATTCTTTACAAATAAAATAGCTTGAAGATGTTGAATTCACAGGGAGATATTGACTGTTGATAGGAAGGTACTACAAGTTCACTAATGGATGCATGAATTGTCCCTGCCATCTTTGGCAATAGTAAAATTACACTGTATAGTGCGCTAATTGAGATTTAGAGACAAGCTATTATCCAAAATAATATCATACAATAAATGTGCCTTAAAAAGAGATAAACATCTGCCAGAAAATAGAACCAAAGGAACCACAAGCACAATTATATGCCCCAATACCTTGTATGGTCTCCCAGCAGCTGCACCACTCTTTCTTATTCTAGTTTCAGAAATCCAACCAGTGGGTAACCAATTAAGAGAATCTTGTACTGGCTCTGCAAGCTAATTGTCAATCGACATATCAAGATACTAAGATTTATTTTTCAAATAGTACTTGAAAAGTTCATTATACTAGAACAAATCTTACTTGACTCTTGTTATCCCCAAAAGAAGATACCACACTGGATGCACAACCATCAGCCTTCTTGTTGTTGATATAGCTTATAACCTCCTCTTTTGAATGGAACTTGCAACCAGACTCTAAACATGTGTATAGCTACAAGTTCACAAATATATCCAAGTAGTTTTAGTAATGATTCGCTTGATGATTGAATATGTTTGACAAATTAATGATTGAATATTTATTTCTACATTATATTAAGTTATCAACTATGAAATATTTATGCTACAAACTTCATCATTGAGGTTATGATAAGTTTCTCTATCTACAGAAGAGTAGTCGATACTATGTCCCTTGTTGTTAACACTTCTCCATTTTCCCCAAGATTATGCACAGATATTTTCCTAACTAACCATGCAATACTGCACGTGAGGCGGCCAACTAATGGCATGAAACCTTTAATTTCTATTGCAAATCAGAAAAAAAAAGTAATTACAATCTTATGACATAAGAAGGTTCAGTAATGCTTCTCTTTCATGTGTAGATCAGCCTAAACTTGATTCCCTACCAAGACCACATCAACCATCACAAACTCACAACAAAGTAAAATATCCCTTCTTAATGTCTATCTTTTCTATGTAATAATAATTGCACTTTACGGGTTTAGCTCAATTTTACAAAAACCCCCCATATACTCTCAACTTAAGCACTTAATGCATCGCAGTTTTGACTAAAGTACAATTCTTATATTTTTTCATTATATTTGATCAAAATTATTGTCGTATTTGAAGATCCTTATTAGAGATAAAAGTTACAGAAAATTGAATAAATTTTCTAATACATCTAAAATAATATCGATCAAATTTTAGATGAAAATAATATGATAAAAACATACATTTGTTCAATATATTTATCATATCTTTGTTATTTCAAATTCGGTCAGTATTAGTTGGAAAGCTTATCCAATCCTCTACAACCTTATTTTTAATAAAAAATTTTAAATTTTACCTCTGGTTTGGTTAGAACCACAAAAACGTTAAGTGCTTAAGTTGAAAATACATAAGAGTTTTATAATATTAAGCCAAATCACATGAGAGTAAAATAAAATTTCCCATAAATTATTAATGTTGTTTCGTTTGCATTAATTTCTAACATGAAATTAAGGAAATTTTTTACTTCACATCTTCCCTTATTAACTTATTCCGATCCTACCTTGTTGCCGTTTCAAATCTACCCTTGCATTTCCCTAAAAATGTTAAAATAACAATCCGTGATATTAATCCTTAGTTAATATAACCATACCTACCAAATTACTATGCTAACCCTAGACAAATTGATTGAAAATTTGAAACCCACATAGATACAAATTTGACTTAAACCAAAACTCTACTCGCCCTAACTGAACATTCTAATAGTCACTTGAAGTAATTAGGTGAAGTAATGGCTGGATTGAGAGTAAATAAATAAATAAATATAAAAATAAGGCAATTTAGACCTTACAAATATTTAGATTCAAAATAAACAGAACATTCCTTCGGTATCTTTGCGTTAAGAGTATAGAACCTATCAAATTAAAGTTGATCTAGGGTTTGATTTTGACATTTCTAGCGACATAGAGGACTCAGATTTCCAGAGCAAACAAGAATAACTAAAATCCCCTAGAAATTATAGTTGCAAGAAAACAGAAAGCGAGATCGATAAAAATAATAAGCACAGGCAAGCGGAAGAGGATACCGATCCACCTACCGAGGACACCGTTCCATTCTCCGTCGTATTGACCTCCACCGTCCACCCCTCCGGCAGCCACTCTGGCCGCTCCTTCGCCGCCATTCCCCTGAAATCCTCGCCTTCTCCAGCGATCTCTCACAAAATCCCTTTCTTTCTCTCCAAAGTCTCACTCCTCTCTCTCTCTCCCTCTCTCCCTCTCTCCCTAACTGTGTGGCCGAAGAGCTCGGCCTTGAAAGAGAAGCGGACACCGAAAGGCACGTGATGTGTCCGCGCGGCTCCACGTGCGTCCCCTTGGAGCCGAGAGATGTCGATCGGACGGCCAGCGTGTTCGTGTGACTCTTGCTTCGAGGTGGAGATGTGGGCACAAAGCTGCGAGTGCGAGCGGGAGATCCGTACTAGCGGTAGTGGAGAGAAGTTAATACCAGATGCCCCTCTAAATGACCACTCTATCCTTGCTACGGTTGTGTTGTTGTCAGTTGGACAAGGGAAGAAGTAGGTAGGGCGGGTGGGGGCTTAAGGGCATTAACAGGAAAAAGAGGTGGAATTTGGAAACGTGCGTGAATCGTGATGTATAAGGTATGGGCTGTTAGAATCCCCGTTATGCCCCTCTGTCTCTGCTGAAGGGAGAGCGTTACCCGAGGTTTACGTAGCATACAGTATCTTTATTTGTTTGTATACCAATTAAATTAAAGGACAACAAGTTGACGCGGAGGGTATGGCTGGATGAGCTCTCACAGGAGAGAAGAGAAGGCGGGGGGGCAACGGCAAGGCTCGGATCTGACAACGCAGCAATGACAAAGCTCGAATCCAGCGAGAGAGAGCTATGGAACCGGCACAAACCACTAGAGAGAGGACGACGGGATCTTGGATGGTGGAGATGAAGAAAGAGAAATGAGGAGGAAAGAAGAGGAGATAATAATAGAACAAGGGGTAATCATCCTGGTAGAGCCAGGTGGCTAGGGGGAGGAGAGAGGGGGCAAAGTCACGGGCGGCAGCAGCAGCGAAGAGAACTCTCATAGTGGTTTCTCCTGTGGTGAGTTAGATAGGATATCTATCGTTGGATCTACTTCCAAATTTCCCAGGATGCAGCATCTAGAGACACATGCTAGAACTCTTGGTGCGTTAAAAAAGATCAGCATCGCGTGCCAAATAAGTCTAAAAGAAAATGAATAACATCCTTTTCAAAAGAAACATATATATATATATATATATATATATATATATATATATATATATATCTGTCAAAATCCAAATGCAATCTCCCCTAACCGTACCAATATCACTACATATCATCAGATCATCACAAGCTATTCAAAGATGCAACAAGAAGGGAACCCTTGAATTTGTTTTTTGAAAAAAAAACCCATTACAGGTTATTGCAGATTATCACACTTACAGCATTGATTTAGACCTGCCATATATCAGGACAATCTGTATACAGGAAAGACCACTTAGCTAAACCAATACTACTAAAGTTTGAAGCAAATTATGAAATGCAACTGGAATGCACTGCTAGGTACTGCTAGCCACGATGATTCGACAACTTTAGTTTACTCTTTGGAGACTTAATCAGCATCAACTTCTTCAACAAGGTCTGTCGGCTTGTCCTCTGCCTTCCTTGCCTGTTTTGCATCTTCATGGCTTTCTGACCCATTTTCCTTTGGTTCCACAGCATGGCCTGCTTGACTAATTGTACTAACATCAGCGGCATTTTCTGATGCTTCAGGGGGATTGGTAGCACCCACCTCTGCGGCAGGCACTGCTTTCTTGATCGTTCCAACCTTTACATACTTGCTCATGAACTTGTACTCCCAGTCCTGCAAGGCGTCAAGCTCAAAGGGTCCAAGGCCTGAGATATCGCCAGTCAAATCTTTTTGTTCAAAGGACATTTTCGCCAAAGCTCTACTTGCATCTTTACCGGCGAATAATCCATATGGGCCATCAGGTCCATAAAACATCCTGCAAAACACCAAAAGATAAAAAGAACTTAGATGACCCTTTGAGCTCTGGAAAGAACATGAAAAACTAAGATGACCTCCGGAAACTTTGGACATTGCAAGTATTAAATAGCACAGTGAAATATATATACTGCAGTTCATTGGATGCAAGAGGATTAACCTCACAAGAATTGGTACATGGAGTAAGTATGCCAAAACTAGGTAATCAACTGAATTTAATCAGATGCAAAAGGGATCATCTACAACAGAACAATAACTTGGAAAAGATATGCTACATGTGGGTTTCCAACTGCTTATAAGTCAAAAAGGCTAGTAGAGAAAGGTTAAAAAAGGAACAAATAGCAATGCAAACTTTTCCAACAGAATTTAAACTACCAGCCATAATAGTTTTATCTTAAAATAAGTAGCCAAAGAATGGCCGAGAACATATCCAAAAACTAACATACTACAACATAAAAGAGGAGATGGTCATATAAATGTAGCGCATCCAAAAACCAACATACTACAACATAAAAGAGGAGATAGTCATATAAATGTAGCATGCGGAAGGCCAGGTTGATGCAATCTCTTTATTTACCAGATTCAAAAGGAAAATAAATGACATACAGAACAAGAATTATCTTCGATGAAACATGATAAGTTCATTTCCCAAAATATCATTTGTCATCTTTATGCCACTTCCGATAAATCTTTCTAGATGAATGAGTATCCCATAGAGGCTTAAGATTCTTGAGACAGAATCACAAAACAAGAGAAACAAGAAATGCATGCAAATAACTTTCACTTGAAATATATAGACCCATTCTAGAACTTTCATGAATTAGTGATCTACTCCGGAATTCGTATCCATTTCTGATGACATGCTCAAGGTACAACATCAATGTGATTTTAGTTAACTATAGTAGATAACAACTAAAATAGAACAAATATATGATAATATGAATACAAATTATATACCTAATGCAACTTAAATTTTACTATGGCAGAATAAAAAAACATTCTAGCTTTATAATAATAGAGACATTAACTTCAAATTTTGGTACATGATGTTGAATTCTTTCTCATGATCAGCATGGATTTGTGATATTTTACCAACCATGTCACTCTTGTTTTGATAGATATGTTAGTTTTCCAACAGATCATTAAACTCCAAAAACATAAAGTTGAGCCAAGATGCTGGGGTCAATATTTTATAGATAGATGCACTAGACAGAACTCAATTGAAAAGGTCTTATATTAAGATTGAATTGAAATAGTTCAGGAGAGGATTTTGGCGCACTTAGATTTGTACTGCACAGGGAAAATAATCTGTTAGGCTGGAATGGGCATGCATTAAAGTGGAGTCTTCTTCAGCAAAACTGGATAGATCTAGACTTGATTCACAATTAAACTAGGCAGGATTTGGCCTCAGCTTGATCAGGACTAATTGAACTGGAATCAGATATTCGCTTAGGCTCAGGCTGGATTCACATTCAGCATACATGACTCAATTTCAGATCTGGGTTTCAGAAGGAACTGGTCATTGATCATGATAAGACTGAGATAAAGAATTTGGCTTGGATCAGATGACCTTGCAATTTGAGATGTTGACTGGAACAAGCATAGGAGCTCAAATCCTAATCGAGCCAAAGCATGTGAAAGATTTGAACAGGATCACGTTTACAATAAATAAGAAAACAAGTTGCAGGCCTAGATCTTCATGTACCTATTATCATACTAGAGCAGGGTATAAGAGCCCCTGCTGCAAGCTATTGCTGGTGAGTATTTTCACCACAAATAGTTTAGTTTGTCTCGAGTTTAAATTTTGATTTCGACATAGACTTGGTGTACTGTCATGGATAAATTTCACAGATTGATCCTTTTCAAGAGACAATAAAAAACACAATGATTGTCTTTTGGATACAGCACCAATCAGAAAGACATCGACTTATCAAGATTGCACATAAAATAACTGGTGGGAGAGATCAACAACCATCGCATCTTGCAAGTTGCAAAAACTAATTCAACCAATGCCCTGCCATCCTACCATTATTTAGATATTAGGGCTCTAAAATTTTATCAAAAGAACTATTAAATATTATTACTTCGGTTACTCGGTATCGCTTCACGCACAAATTAATCTACTCTGGAGAGTGACAGTAGCTAAATATCTGATTCTTGTCGAAATGTCCACTTCAAAGATTCTAATCCCTTTGATACGAGGTGCACTCCAAATTTTATCGAACCACTCATCTCGTCGCAAGAACTAATAAAATTTACTCCGACAACTCGAGCTAGAGTAATTGTTTATAGTGTTTTGGCAATAATCAAAGCATACATAACAATTCAAGCTCCAAACTGAGGAAACCCTAGAATCGAAACATATCAACAGTAAAGTCAAAGTAGAAAGATCATCGAGACCTGCTCTGGGTGACGTCATAGATCTGGCCTTTGACGGCCATGAGTAGGGGCTTCTCGGGATCCGAGCCGTCGTAGGCCTTGAGCTCCTCCTCGGTGATCTCCCCGAGCTGGATGGGAGGCGGGAGCGGCTCCACCTTAACGAGCTCCCGCTTCCTAGGGGGCGGCGGCGGCGCCGCGAAGAAACCCGACACCACGTGGTAGAACACCGCCGATACCGCGACCACCGTGAAGAACGCCGCCGGAGAGAGCCCCGTGTATGCTACGATCGCGTGCTTTAGGGTCTCCCACAGCTCCACCGCCGCCGCCGCCATACTCTCTCTCTCTCTCTCTCTCTCTCTCTCTCTCTCTCTCTCTTATCTCTCTTTCCAGTATCCGCTCCGCTCTCCTTCTCTTCCCCTCTCTCACGCACACGAACACCGAGGGAGAAAAGAGATGAACCCTTTCTACGGAAGTTACATTTGGAATCTTTTTAAAGTAATATTTGGAAATTGGAAGTGGTTGATGGAATAGATAATTATGGTATATTCAAATACAATATGTATTATGTTGAACACTGTCGGTAACCGTACAGGTGGGAACTATTACTGGCGAGTGAGGTGGCGACTTTTAGAATCTTTCGATATCTCACCGCGTTTAACGACTGTGAAGTGGTTGGTTGGCATTGGCCCCACCCAAACTGTCCCCACGGATCCTCCGGATCCAGGGAAATCCGGACCCTTCGGATCAAGGGAAGGGGAAGGTAGTCGTGATTATTGATCAACAAGGCTGCCACCAGCAATCCTATCTATGCTCATAAGCCTGATTGGGCTCAGGTGGTCGGAAATGGCGACGTGCCGATAGTGCGGCAAGAGAGCTCCACAAAGCTTAGGCAACAATTGCGAAGGTTGGGCACAATCCTAAAGCATAGGATTGCGGATTATCTTATCTTGCAGACAGGAAGGAGGTCGACCTCGAACTTCTGGCCAGCAGTTGCAAGGAATTGAAGTTTAGAATGTATGGTTAGTTTTTAGGAAAACCCATAGTTATCTGGCCGGCAGTCGCGAGGTATCGACGCCTTTCCTTGTGTCTGATATGACTAATGGGTTCTATCTATTCTGACTTATGTCTAAGAGTGATATGATCTGAGTCTCCCTGGAGGGTTGTGGAAACCCTTGTGACAAACTATGTTGGTGGGGTTCGGTATAAGACAGGTGTAGGTTAAATTTATCTATGAGGATCTGTCAGAATTATGTTTTGTTTGTGGTCGGGTTGGCTACACCATGGGAGGACCCCCCAAAATGCCGAAGTGGAAGACTCCGACCATCTCTAATAATAGTGGAAACCAAATCTTGTCCGATGCTAATCCAATTCCTATTTGGTGGGGGCATTACATACATTCTTGTAAATACGAACGGAGGAGAAAGTGCGTCGGTGCTGAAAATAAGCCTCTTTCTTAATTATCAGATTGATTGACTAAGTAATAAACCCTGGTCTTTTTGTGGATTTTGGTGCCAGCTCCCACACGGCGGCCCCCTTTGGCATTCTTTCTCAAAGCAGCTTGGTAAGGTGATTGTAGCTTCCCTTTTCCTCAAATAACTAAAATGCCGTACAAGCACTTGAAACAGGTCTTGTGGAATAACTAAAAAGTTAGCTGCAAGAATTTGGATAAGTCCATGGATAACCTCTTTTCTATTGGATGAATAGCATACAAACATATCAATTCACTTCCAGGAATAAAGATGTTTATCGTACAAACAAGAGACAAACTACCTCTTATTACAGTGGGACCAAATATGCAACCTCCTGCTGGTGTGTAACTTAACTGCACAAGTCATCTGACAGAAATGTGGTTTAGACCTTTTGAAAACATATAGCTCAACAAGGCTGGAAGCATAGATCGTAGTTGTGATCATGATGGCAAAACAATTTCTTGGCTCAAGATGAGATCAGACACTGTCTTCCCATGGCGGTCAATTCTCCTAGAACAATTAACTCCCCCATCGAGAATATTCCGCACCACAACATTCAGAGAATGGATGCCTGGAACCTCATAAATCTCCACCTTGACTTGCTCTAGCAGATGGTATCTCTGCTGGATAGTGTGACTATCAGGAAATGATGAGGCATCAAGGAGAGTTGAAATCACGTTCTTGACCCACTTTGGCGTGATCACCTTTTTGAGCCGACCAATGTCACTGGGGAAGTGAGGAATAATGGAAAAGTTCAAGTCATTTCCTTTGTCACCAGCCCTGCTATGAGCAGCTTGATACAGAGGTATCTTCTTTTCTGATGGAGCAGCAACTATACGAGGCAGAGCAGCTGTGCTACAGTGATGACTGCACTTTGATGTTAGTAGTGGTTCTTCTGCATTATGTTGTGTAGCCTTTTTGTTCTGTAAACATGAGACCGTCGTCTGATTCGTACCTGATTTCCAAAAAACATTATCACGATCAACCTGCACATAGAAGAATTAAATTAAGAAGCGTTATATTTCCCTTGACAATGTAAAAAAATTCCTTCTATATAGTATAGAATTATATGGATTGATAATCACACAAGAGGAAAATTTTTGAGTCCTCTCACTGAAGAAAATTTTAACATATAACAACTTTTATGTTATGCTCAATAATATGATCAAAGGACGAAAATATTGCACATTTAAGGATCCATGGAAATAAGCCTGTTCGTTGTTGGAAGTGAAGTGACTAAAGACTGGAGTAGAAATCTGTCCATATAGACACTACTGCTATATCTGAAATTTATGTTCTCTCTTTCAACTGCTATCCTAAAAGAGTTGAATTGACTGAACAATATCATTATTATTTTCAGCTTGTAGAAGCCAGATAGCATACCCAAGCAAGAAATTTGAGCTCAAATGGGCCAGAATAGACTTTCAATGCATAAATAGAAGCTTATGCCCTAATTTGGCATAAGATGAGTTGTTCAGAGAGAAGTTGATGAGCAAACAAATACAATACTGGTGGCATTTTCTTCCTTCTTACTTACTCCGAACCAATTTATAATAGTAAATTTAACGAGATTACTGTTTCATTACAAATGAACATATTTCAGTTCTCACAAAAAATGGTGAACCATACCAGTTCCTTTTGAAGAAAAATCTCCTTCTTGTGTCCAGTACTGCATCAGGGAACAGAATTCAGAAATGAGTGCTTTTAACTTTACAGTAAAGAAAGAATACAGATTCTTTTCCATATGTAACAACATTCAATCAGTTGCAAAGTATGATGTGCGCTGTTTGCAGAAGAATGTATAAGAAGTGTCTTGTACCTACCAGATACCACCACCACCAGCTGGCCCATTAGTGTAAAGAGCCATAAACTCTTTAATAAAGTGAATGGCATGCTCCTTCAGCTCGAACAATCCATCCATTCTAAGTCTAATATCCAAAACTTGTTCAGCAGAGGATGTTTGTATATCAGTATGAGAAGTTTTCAGACTGTCATGTCCAACAATGTATGAGACAATACGATCTTTAACTCCAGGAAATACTTCATCCATCCATGATCTAACCTAATATAGAAGGTAAGCATGAAGCATGTATTAACTTCATAGTGAGTCTGTGGTTACATGACAATAGTTACCTCATTCAGCACATATGTCATATATGAATCATGAGCAAGAAAACATGATTCCATAACAATGTTTCCTTGATAAGCACACTAACCAGATATTCTGCAGCCTGAGCGCGCCTTAAACATCCACACCCGCCATAAGATATCTCTCCCCAACCTTTCCATCCA
This sequence comes from Typha angustifolia, assembly GCF_048772165.1. NCBI lineage: Eukaryota > Viridiplantae > Streptophyta > Magnoliopsida > Poales > Typhaceae > Typha > Typha angustifolia. The sequence continues at coordinate 2,666,135 of NC_133246.1, read as the reverse complement.
CAATCCTGAGGGTCATTATATTATTCAACATCTAACCATGCAGTAAAATATTACTAATTTCAAACACCAACAAATATGGCACGACGTAGACAACACCCATGCTTTAGTTCCAACTATTTGGGACAATCTATATGATCCTTTTTCTCCATTCATCTTTATTTAATGAAAGGGTAACAAATAATCAAATATGGCATCACATTATTCATTATATTTCAAATGTTGATACGGAATGTGTAACAAAAGAAGGGCATACATCATAAGGACTGATCTATTAGGAAGAGCTAAGGGAACTTTCATTTTGTTTTATGCATATCTTCAGTACACCAATTTGTACCTCTTCTTCTGCTATTTCTCCATCCTTCACGTTTACTAAATTAAAGTACTACTGACAATTAAAGAGTGTTCCAAATACATACTGCGAAGAATATATGTGGTATAAGAGATAAATAAAGAGAATAGAGATGAAAACGAAAAACATGATTTTATAATGGTTGACATCTTCAAAGACTTAAAACCTTTTCCAGACTCATGGAGAGTAACACCAGAAAGCTCAGCTAACCTCAAAAAATGTTATAACCATAGAACGCAATAGAGATACTGCAACATACTCGAAGGTTATGAAGGTAACGGTTAATCATGATTTTTGGCTACTACATTAACGTACCATTGGGACTAACTGCAGAAGTTTTTCAGGGATATGAACATTAGAAGTTTTTGCCCCATTGCAGAGAACTTTGTCATCTGACAGTTGACAGAAATATACATTGCGCAAATCTATAACCTGCACTATTAAATTCAATCAATATTCTGACTCCGTAGTCCACGAAATGGTGAAAATTGTAATTCAACCTCACCACATCAGGAGTTATGTAGCTTCCAGGATCGCCGACCTCATAAAGAAGCTGCTCTGCACAAGTACTGCCGTTCAAAGCACCTCCACTACCAACTGACTTTGCTACAGATACTTCTCCATTATAACTGATTTCAGCAAATGGAAGAGATAAATCTAGAAGCTGTTTAAAAGGAAAATCTCGATACCTATCTCCTGTTTAGCAGAATATAGTTATTGCAGCATCACCAGATTGTAGAATAAATCTTGTAAAGCATAATAACATGAAGTAAAATATCTGCTTGGTAACACATTCATACTATCATATAACAGTTTTGAGAAAAATTAAGAGTGTACCTGGATGCATGAAATATCCTCCAGTGAGTTGACAACCACACTCTAAAAGATGGCCAGCTAAAGCTCCTTGTGCCAGTTTTTCACACTCATTCCAGTTCCAACCTAATTCATAAACCTTGTCATGAAGATATGTCATTAACTGAGGTTAGATGACGAGCTAATTAGATAACTTTATTTCTTCTCTTGGTGCATATAAGAAAAACATAAACAAATAATATGGTGGAGTCGTATTAGTTGCTCAAAAGCTCAGTAAGTCTCAAAGTTAAAAAAAATTAGATAAACCCATACTGCTAGGTAAGTAGGCAGGTCAATCATATTGGCCATTGTCTTATCTTGCGGAACTAGCAAGAAACCCCAAATAGACCTCAGGACCTGGGAAAGCTGTCGATAATGGAAACTTTAATGAACTCATCCAGGGAGTCTTTCCCATCCCAAATGCTTTAACAAACTCAAGGTAAAACACATCACTCTGTTCACTCTATAATTAATACATTGTAGAATCCAATAACGTAGTCACAAAGCTGATCCAAAAATTGAAGCCATTAGAATAACATGTTTATAAGTAGTGACAAATATCTGCTAATAATTCCCTAGATTTTTTTCTCAATAAGAAAAATGTTCTATTGTTATAAAGGAATGCAACAGAACATTTGCTACATTTCCACGGGATCAAACAAGATAATATAGATCATTTGTAGTCACATCAAGACACATGACCGACATACCATTGGAGCCAGGAATAATGCAGCATCAGCAACTCGAGAAGTGATGACAACTTGTGGTTTGTAACTCTCTAGGCAATGGACAATTGGAGCTGCTCCGAGATATGTACTCGTCCCCTTCACATATAAAAATGAAATTAAGATCAACGTATGTGGAGAAAGTTCAGAAGTTTCTACAAATTGAAAACCAGACTTGGTGCTACAAGATGGATACACAAATATTACTAGTCTGATCAACGGAATATGTAACATTGTAAGAACAGTCAAGATGTGAATTCGTCAGATGGGAAATTGCTACAGAGTATTCGCATGGTGATCTTCTCAGTGTGTTGGTATGGAAATACATAACGAATGAGTTAAGCCTCACCTCTAGTCAAGTATAGAAGAAGGATGATCTTCCCAGTTTTCCCATTATCTATTCCAAGTCATCTTTCTTTACATCTGCCTATTTTCCCATTATCTTTCTTCATCATAAATTATCTCTGTTTACTATGCCTATTTGCATGGGGAAGCACATGCTAATGCCTTATTAGATCTAATACAAGGTAGCATCTTGATACTCCCATGTCAACTGTGCCAAAACTAGCATAGATTATAAAGCATAGGAAGTGTGTTACCCTATATCAACTTGTGTCAGTTGGCAAATTCTGTACTTATGGCTACCAGCATGTGGTTGTGCTATGCTATGTCAATACTTTGTCCTTATTTGGGGAATCCAGAATACAAGTGCTACTAGCTTATGAAATCAAATGTAACACTGATTCTACCAGGCATATGTAGACATTGGCAAACAAAAAAGAATCAATTTCACTGAAGGCGACAAATTTCAATCCTGGAACTTAATGAAAAGTACATATAAGCAGCAGCTACATCAGCAGTAAATTATTATTAATTGAAGGGTGTGTTAAAATTATCGGGACTTCTTATAATGATAAAGTTAAGTTATGTTGTAGCAAAAGGAGTTTCTTTTGAAGTTTGTTCTAGCAAACTACCTGTAGGGACCATCATTATTTGTGTTTGTCATATGCATTGTGACCATAAGTTTCTCTCAAAAATCACCAATAAATTTAGAATAATAAAAAGACCTAGTACACTAACAGAAAAAAGAACAACGATTTGCTGACAGAGGAGATCATGCAAGGTCAAATAACTGCAGCTTACTTTAAAGCACAGAGTTAGAAGCTTCTACGACAATCCCCGGAAACCAACAAATCAGAATTTAGGAGAATAGTGTACTCCAAGCAAACACATAAGATCTTAACTTGGCAGTGAGGTCGGAGAAGGAAACTTACCCCTTTAAGTTTGGTTGATCCATCAGAAGATGAAGAAAGACCTGCAAAATAAAAGACCAGCTTTGAGAACATATAGGAAATTCAAGCATAACAACTGGTCAGTTACAACCCCACTTTATATGCATGCTGCCATGCTTTAATGAGTAATGAGTTTAGTCACTTGATAAAGTAAAAAGTCATTACATGTCCTAGTAAAAAATACATGACGAGAAAATGAGAAATTTTCAATTTTTTCCATCTACATGTTGATGTATGTGAAGCTTACCTTGCTCTGCAAGAGAAACTTCATAGGCCACTGAGACCGTTATTGACAGTCCCAACTTACAGGAAACATCCAGTACTTCTTTCTGCGCACCAAGTGGATCCACTTCCAAAACCAATAGAGGGTTATGAATTACCTAAGAAAATAATGGACATATAGATGGCAAATTGATCGACAGTGATAAGATCATTACTTGCACCCATATTTGTAATGATACAAACTCCTCTTTCGACAGCCAAAGGTAGAAGCAGCAGCATCCATTCTGCGACTGCAAAGTTTCATTGGTGCAATAAACAAGACAGATCAAATTGCCAAAAAAAGAGAATCATTTTATCTAACAGATAAAATAACAAAGTTTCTTTGTATATGCAAATCTGTATGCAAACAAAAGACACAGACTCGCTTAATGTAAAGCTTCTGATTGTTAGAAATTTATTATTTTTTATATTTAGGACTTCTGAAATGCTAAACATATAGAAGTTCATCAATTCATTCTGAGTATCAGTAAATAAAGAACAAAAAAATGCAGCATACTTCGTGGATCATAGCCTTTTCCTCCAGATACCATGTTTTGGTAGTGGTCTGCTAGTGTACGTTCTGCCAAGCATTCGAGCACAAGGTAATCGAGTTCTTTGACTCTCTGAAGTAATTTAAGAGCTGCCAGTGGCCTGTCCCCGCCAAATCCGGCCCCACAACCAACATAAACTTTCTCCTTGTGCCGTTGTGGACAATCCCTCTACCATATAACATCAATAACAAAAAGTTTTCACATCAATTTCTCGTTTTTACCTATTTTTCTTACATAAATAAAAATTACAAAAGGAAAAGTTTCTAATATGATATCATACTAACCAGCTTGAACACGCAGTTGTAGACTTCACCTTTCTCCATTGCGTTCAGTTACAAGCACTCCTTTTAGCTGTGGACAAGAGAAAAGGAGCAGCTGAAGTGATACCTGTAACTAACGTACAAATCTACAACTTCTTGTATCGATAAATTAATTGGCCAAACACAACATTTTATCTGCCATGGAAGAACTATAATCAAACAAACTATCGTGTGCCATTCTACAACTGCAACTCTAGGGCATGTGGATCATAGAGATTTAGATGCTTCTAAAGGCTATGAGACTACCGCAGTAAGATATAACAAAATTGAATTTACACAAAATGAGATGAAATTTAAAGATAAATTTGTCGCAATAAACATGGTTACAAGAACCTACCACCATATAGAATATTTTGGGAAAGGAATCCTGGTACAAGAGTGAAAGTAAGAGTAGCTCTTGATCATGGATTCATGCGTGATGGAGATCAAGAATACAAAACATGCAATCAGATAGGTGTGTTGCTTTTGTAATCGGAGGTATTACCGATCAAAGATGAGCGAGTGCGAGGTAGCCGATCGCAAGCTAAATTTTTCTCCAGTGAGAGGAAAAGAACTTGGAGAAGACGATCGCCATATTTGTAAGCACGGAGCTTGATCGTGTCACGTCGACATTCGGAAGAATAAAAATACCCTTGTCAGTGGGCCAAAGCAAAGCTGGATCGGCCCAGTTTCGACACCAAACATTCGTGGCCATTCTACTCCGGCTCATTATAGGCTATATTAATATAAATCAAGTTTAAATATTTAAAAAATAAATTATCTTTAGTATTCTCACAAAATATTATGATTAGTTATGGGCGATTTGCAGTAAAAACCTATTAATGCTCTAATCGGTCGAAATAGGATCTTCAAATTATCGAATTATAAATTTTTAGCCTTTTTTTTTATTGATTTTGCTCGGACAAATCTTAAAAAGATGTTGTTTTCTAAAAAAATTACGCATCACCTGTGTAAGTTATATATATTGTCTATATAAAATGTACGTTCTAATTTTTAACAATATGTGTATCGAGATTTTTAAAAAATATCGTACATCACTTATGCAAAATATACACTCTAATTTTTAAAAAATGCAACAAATCACATATGTAATATATACATATTGTTTGTACAAAATGTATACTGTAATTTTCAACGATATAAATATTGAGATTTAAAAAAAAATGTCACGCAACGCTTAACAAAATATATATTTTAATTTTAAATAATGTTCGCGTCGAGATTAAACAGTTGAACTGAGTCAGTAAAAAAATAAATTAGTATAAATCAGTAAAAAAAACCTGAGTTTGCAATTTGATACTGATGAGGTTTTCAGCTACAAATCGCCCATTAGATTAGCATTATATCTTAAAAACACTATATAAATATTTTTAATGTGATATTAATTTATTTATCAGTAGTGATGGCTACGAGAAGGAAATAGAAATTATCATCGAAACAAAAAGATACTTATATTTGTTGAATATTTATAAAGTATTTATGGGTATAATATATTCTAATGATTAATACACTTCACTTAAAAATGGCAGGGTTAAGTTAACCCATGGCGTCGTATGAAAATTTTAAGAATAAGAAAAAGTTTTGATTAACAAAGTCCCAAAGGTGTGTTAATTCTAAAATGACGAAAGTGTTGGGTGTTTTTTAAGAAAAAGAATGTAGGGTGTTATTTGAGCATTTCCCTCTAATCTAAAAGCAATAATGGTTGCAAGTTCATCTCAACCGTTGATGCGCATAGAATTGGCGAGGCCCCACCTGATTTAGAGACATACACGTGTCGTGGGATATGTCGTCAGATACTTATTTATATATTGCATTGCTTTTGCTTAAAAAGAAATTATAGATTTAACTGAATTAGAATTCCAAGCCGGCGTCGCTCACCAAACAAGACCACTACTCTACTAGATCTCCATCCTATGGTAATTTACTGATGGGCCCATCCACCCAATCCCCGTCTAATTAAATCCCTATCCTCATCACCATTTGTCCGTTACGGTATGTATGGGGGCATTTCCGTCATTCTACATTCATCCGCTCTCGAATCGCCGTTTGCCCTAAATACCAACACTCGTACGGAAAAAAGAAGGCAACCCCTGGCTTCGAGAAATGCCGCTCTTCAATTCGTCGCTTGGCCTCGTCCGTCTCGAATCCTTGCCTAAATTACACGGATTAATGCTCCAGACTTCGTCTAATCACCACCAAATACCCGATCCAACAATGATTTGCTCATTCCACTCTCGATTTTAGAGGAAGAACAACGCTTGTTTCGAAAAGCTTTTTTTTTTGTTTGTTTGTTTTGTTTTGTTTATTTTCTTTGCCTTTTTGTTTCTTGGAGATCTTTTCTTTTTTGGGGGTGTTGTAAGGTTTTGGGTATGAATCCTCGAGGTAGATATCCTCCTGGAATCGGCAATGGCCGTGGTGGAAACATGGGTGGAAACCCTAATTATTATGAGAGAAACGCTCATCAACAACAGCAGCAGTATGTGCAGCGGAGTCCTGCGCAGGGGCAATGGCAACAGCTGCAGCAGCAGCAGCAGCAGCAGCAGTTCCAGCAACAGCAACAGCAGCAGCAGCAGTGGTTGAGAAGGAATCAGATGGGAAGCGATTCCGGCTCCAGCGAAGCAGCGGTGAAATCGGTTCAGCCGGACAGCATAGGATCAAGGTAAAAAGTTGAGAGGAATAAACAGTTGAGAAGAAAGATAGTGGCTTTCTTGATATGGCTTTGTTTAGAAGAACGTTGTTTGTTAATTTATTATCCTGTAATAGGATTCTTATAGTTGGGAACTTTTCTTAGGCTCTTGTAGTTTGTTATGCTATCATATATGTCACAAGTCACGACTGACTGTACAGTAGCCTGACCTGCTTGCTATCTGTTATCGGCAAAGTTAATGCAAAGTTAAATGTCAACTCTACCAAGATTATAGATGTGTATGTTGTGAATATATACGATGGTAAAAATGCAAATTCTTTTCCTATAAAAGATAAAAGTAAACTTATGAAGTCAGAAGTTCTAGTCTTTGATGAACACGGTTCCTTTCACTCTTTTGTTTGACTAAATGGTCTTATTCAAAAAGTTCATACAGCAATCTGTGCTTCAGAATCTGATCAGTGATCACTAATTTCTGCTTCTTTATCTGTACATACGGTTTAAAGATCATAATTTTGTTCCCTTTTATTTTCAAAATATTGTAGCCATTTAATTTCTTTGATTTTGGATTATAATGTGAATCCTATTAGTTCATTAATAGTAAGGTACCGACAGCGTATTCCCTATATCTTTATAATTGCCTTTTCTTTAGTTTTTTATTCCTTCTTACACCAGCCAATGCATGTTAAGCAGATATGAGGCTTCTTAGATTCCCCATTTCTTAATAATCATTGGTAGTTTTGGTGGTTCTAAGTTACATCTGTTAAATTATGTACCACCATAACACCACACACTATACACTGTGATGGAATTAAGCATTATCACTTTGATATATATTGAACACATATATATATTGTTGGGTGATAAAATTTTCTTGAACTTATTTTTTCTATACGTGTTTCTCTTGTTTTTCAAGCCTACATTATTGTACATCTTGCGTTGATTTGTATTTGTTTATTAGATCATTTTTCCTTACTGGAAATTTTTACAATTCTTTGTGAGATGTTTCCCTTTATATGCCTTCTTAAATCCTTTGATTGTTATTATTAATAGGTATTAAGGACTACCTCTGACAAATCGACAAACAAGAGTATAAAATAACTCTGGATATACTTTCAAAACCTGTGCTAACCTCTGTCAATCTATGCTGAAATTAGGTTATTAATGTCTGTCTCTGCATTTCTGAAACATTGTTTACCGCTTTTCTTTTGTTTCCTGATTTTAGTTCTCAAGATTGGAAGGCGCAATTGAAGATTCCACCTTCAGATACCCGCTACAGGACAGAGGTAAAGATAATTTATTTGTTGTATACTTGTATTACTTTATTTGCCTATATGAAGGGACATTATAGTGAAGTTGCCATTTTTGTTAGGTTTGATGACATAATGCTTTAATCTTTATATACTCTTTAATGTTCTTTTGTCATGTTTCTTCTAATTCTGACTATACCACTAGGTGCTTTCTGCTATACTGAAGTGCCTATACCTAGATAAACAGATCTTGTTTTACATCATTCTTGAATTGAAGATATTACTAATGTTCAAAATACTTTAGATACTTCCAAATTCGTACAGTTCATGTGAAATTTATCAATCTATTATCTGTAGCCTGGGGAATTCCATTTGAATAGTCCTAGATCCTAGAAATTGGGTAGATAGCAACAATTTTGATGCGTTAGTTCCTTTTCTATCTATATTGGATATTCATTTATATTCAGCAGTATCCCTCTGAATATTGAAAGCATATAAATATCTGTGGTGGGCTGTACTTTCCAGGATGTTACTGCAACCAAGGGGAATGAATTTGAGGACTATTTTCTGAAACGTGAGTTACTTATGGGAATATATGAAAAGGGATTTGAGAGACCTTCTCCTATTCAAGAAGAAAGTATACCTATTGCACTTACTGGTAGTGACATTCTTGCAAGAGCTAAAAATGGGACTGGGAAGACAGCTGCATTTTGCATTCCTGCCCTGGAGAAAATTGATCAAGATAAAAATGTTATTCAAGGTTTGATCTTGTGCGTTTAACTTCTGCAATTGTACATGTAGTTTGAGTAATTCTAGCTGAGGAATGTAGAAATGATTTCTTGCATGGTTTCATGTTATTATTTTCTCCTATATCTGTCTACGATAGTTAAGGTAAAGTATAGGGCTTTTTTGGATTTCTTTTTTTTTTTTCAAAAAAAAAGAGAGAAAAGAATCTAAGATCAGTTTCTTTGATTATTCATGAGTAACTGTCATTCCAAATTTTTCTGTGCATGATTACATTGTGGAGGCATTCATACCTTTTGTTAATGCATTAAACTTTTGTTGGGCATTCATGCTATTGCAAGTGTGCAACCACATTTTGGTGTTTTCTGCATGATCTACATACTGAAATGTTCTCTTACCATGTAGATGCCATTGGAAGGAGTTCAAGATTCATCAGCTTTTTTTATTTGCTAATTTTGTATTTTCTGCTGTTCAGTTGTCATATTGGTTCCTACGAGGGAATTAGCTCTGCAGACATCACAAGTTTGTAAGGAGCTTGGGAAGCACTTGAAGATCCAAGTTATGGTCACCACTGGAGGAACCAGCTTGAAGGACGACATAATGCGTTTATATCAACCTGTTCATTTGCTTGTTGGGACACCTGGTCGAATACTTGATCTCACTAAAAAAGGGGTTTGTGTCCTGAAAGATTGTTCAATGCTCATTATGGATGAGGTATGATTAAATTGCATATTTTTAGTATCTAATGTTTTCCGGTGGAGTTTCAAGGTTCTCCGGGCTTTGTTTCATAGAGAAGATATTCTGTCGCACCTTCTCTAAACTCTTCCATAGTTGGGATCTGAAAGATCACAAGTATTTGCATTGTGGATTTTGTCGATATTGTGGATTGTCTTGCTCTATACTCAAGATGCAAATTAATCTATACTTATTATCTGTAGAGTTCTGCTCCTGCTGAAAAAGTTGACTCAGCTGCACTGTTTTGGGATTAACTTTTTCCGTCAATTGTTCTTTTCTGAAAAGAGTATGAATTTTCCCTTTACAGGCAGACAAGCTCCTGTCTCCCGAGTTTCAACCTTCCATTGAGCAGCTGATCCGTTTCCTTCCAGCTAATAGACAGATTTTACTTTTTTCAGCGACCTTTCCTGTGACTGTCAAGGATTTCAAGGATAGATATTTACCGAAACCTTATGTAATTAATCTGATGGATGAGCTTACGCTTAAAGGAATTACACAATACTATGCTTTTGTAGAAGAAAGGCAGAAAGTTCACTGCCTTAACACCCTTTTCTCAAAGGTTTGGACTGCTTATAACTATTTGTTTGGTGGATACTATCCTTGTTTTGAAAATGATTGTTTTCCTTGTGACGACAGCTTCAAATTAACCAATCCATTATATTCTGCAACTCTGTTAACCGGGTAGAACTGTTGGCAAAGAAAATCACTGAGCTTGGTTATTCATGTTTCTACATTCATGCTAAAATGTTGCAAGACCATCGGAACAGAGTTTTCCATGATTTCCGAAACGGTGCATGCAGGAACCTTGTTTGCACAGGTACTGTATTTGTTGTTTTTTATCCAAAAAAAAAAAAAAATCTCCTGTATCATTATCAGCAACAACTCATAATCTCACCCTCTCACTATCTATCCAGTCTTTAGATTGAGATAATGTTCATAACCTGCTATTTGCTGGCAGGTTGGTGATTGGCCTGGAAAGCACTCAAATTCTCGTTTGAGCTTCTGATAGTTTTTTGTTTTACTTTTGCAGATCTGTTCACACGAGGAATCGATATCCAAGCTGTTAATGTTGTTATCAACTTTGATTTTCCTAGGAACTCTGAAACATATCTGCACAGGGTATGGTGTTTAAACTCCTTGAAATCTGTTAATCAATAGATATGGTTGACTAGTTTGATGGTGGATTTCAGCCAATATTGCTTAAGAAGTAAAACATTGCCATTAGATCAGCTCAGATTAACTGGATGAGCTAGTAATGCATAATTATCAAATATAAATAGAAGGAAGACAGAAAGATTGAACCAGTGAATAAGTTAATATTCTATTATCTAATGTAGATTTTGCTGGTTCTTGTTTAACATGCCTAAGCTGTCCTTATTTTCTGCCTTCATCTGTGCATGCATCGTTATTTTCTCAGTATCATAGGTATGCATTTGCTTTCCTAAACAGTGTACCTGTTTTACATTATTTAGGTTGGTCGTTCTGGGAGATTTGGACACCTAGGATTGGCAGTTAATTTGATCACCTATGAGGATCGCTTCAACTTGTATGCAACTTAATCCTGAAATTGGACCCAGTTATTCTCTCTCTTTGATTGTTTTTATTAACATTAAGATAATCTTCCAATGGCAGGTATAGGATTGAGCAAGAACTTGGGACTGAGATAAAACAGATACCTCCGCAGATAGACCAGGCCATATATTGCAGATGATATGTTGGGGCAATTGCTTGGTTTCCTTTTTCATGCAAATAATTAGAAGACCATCTCTGTAAATATCAGCTTGTCAAGTAATATGATGATATCTCATTCTTTTTTCTTTATCATACATGAAGTTTTCATGAAAACTGATATGCCTGTCTGTCTGAATTTAGCTCCATTGGGAGGTTAAATCAATATGCCATCCAATTTTTTTGCTTGCAGAATAAAATTTAGGGATGTGGTAGGTGGGGGTTAATATGGATAATTCCCTAAATATGTTAACATATGGATCTAATTAGCTGTAAAAAGCTTTAGATATTATTTTGTATGTATAACACTATCTGGACCTTGATTCCAAGTCAAGCTAGATACACAATCTATATCCATTTTGGCCAAAACCTAGAAAACTAAGCAGGTTGATATGGATAATGTTCAACCTATTTTCACCTTTGGCAGCATCTTGACTAGGTCAAGAAGAAAGGACCTTCTACCAAGATGTTACAGTCTTATTCTTCACCTGCCCTATTTATTATGACATTTGTGGCAGGTGCTCATGTCGAAAAGCAGTTTGTCTTTTGTTTCTCTTGTTTCTTATACTGCTTTATGAAAAAAAAATAACTCAAGTAAATCTTCCCATGAAGAAGTAAGCTTTTCTCGATAAATTCTGACCAACATTAATCTTGCTAGTATACAGCCAACTTGTAGACTTTTCATTTCCTGCTTGCTTGTTAAGTTTGATATTATTTTTGGTTTAATTTTATACTCTATGAATTGCAGCTGATGGCATCTTTCAATGTATCCAGGGTTTATTTTGTGGGGCACTCAATGAGACGAGATACTAAGATCAGCTCTGGTCGAGGATCCTCAATCATCACGGTGTATCTCGTAGAATATTTCTTGTAGCCCTGTTTTCTCACCTTAGCAATTTGTGGTCAGAGTTTGATTGGCTCTTAACTTTTGGCATATGCCTTCTTAACCTCTGTCCTGGTTAGCTTATTTTATTGTAGGAGTTCCGTTTACTCTTTATGCTTTCTGATGTTCTACGATGGCTGGTCGGAATGGATATTTGGAATTCAGGGTTTTAGTTTGCTTGTTGAAGTTTAAATTCAGATACCGCTATCAATTGTGTAGAAGATTAAAAATTGTACTTTTGTCCTTCCTGAGACAATCAGGAATTGTACCTTTGTTCTTGCTGACATGAATTGGGCTCACACTTGTCGGTGGTGTTTTATGGATGACTGATGTGCGTGACTTGTATATGCACTGCCAATGGAGCAACCAAATTATGTTGATGCATAAAATGTTGCTGCTTGTATCTATCTTGGTTGCCTAAAATGCCTTTATAAGCTTAACCCTCAACCTAAATGGCTTATCTTTTCTTGTGAAATGTGGATGTGCCCTGAAGAAAATGTTCTTGTGATAGAATATGTTCTCCCATTGTTCTCTTTAGTGGTATAGGTAAGTCTGCAGGTAGCAAAATAGATACTGTCAAATTCAGTATATAATGGTGATAATTAAATTAACATTCTCTTTATTCTCATTTTTCTTTTCTTTCACACTTCATCATTCTTTTTATGTAAAGAGCAGGCATTTATGCAATTAAATCACGTACTCCTTGCGGGTACTGAAATATATTTAGAGGCCAACTTTTATTTAAATAAGTAAACAACACCGGAAGTTAAAAGACTCTTTGCTGATTAACAATTACACAACCCACCGAAGCTAAGTGAGCAAGTTCTGGATTTTACAAATGACATGTGACTACACAACTATGTCAATTGTCAAATTACTTAAATCTTCTCCAGAAAAATGACTGATAGGTTATGTCCTCACTAGATAACTCACAAGAATCCCCAGCAAGGCAACTATTACCACAAACATGATAGTAAAAGCACCGCGCTGTTTGTTGACTTGCTGTATAAGATCCTGCATTTTGACACACAACAGTTACCAACTAAATTGAAAGAGAAACTGAGTAGATAGATACCAATATTATGCCAGAATACTGAGATTATAGACCTCACGATCGATCAACCAATAAGTCAAAACTTGATAAATGTGATAATAGGTTGAGTAAAACTGTCAGTTACTAACCGATTCTTTTCGAAGCTTATTGCTTTCTTGAGAAGTAGAGTTCTTTTCCTCGGTCAGTCCTGCTATTAAGGCCGACGGCTGAAACAAAAACAAATGAACTTAGTTTCTCTGTAACATAAAGCACACAAAAAAAATGCTAAGAGCTTTATGTTACACGCTAAGCATTAAGTCATCTATTATCTATCATGAAAAGTATTATCTTAAATGTCTGAATAATATGACTGCATCCGAAGAAATAGTTCGCTACACTGAACCAGACAGACCAAGTTATTGTACATCACTATGCAATGATTTATTGCTAGTAGTCAATATAGAAAGACAATGAGAAGATATAATAATGAATTCCATGTCACATCAGAGATGGTAGATTAAAAAGATCATATGATTAAGTGATTAAGTGCTGGGGGCGAACTGCAGGAACAATAAAGTAGGAATTTGGGCTTACACATATAAGAGGTTACAAGAGTTTTGTCCTCTGATATGGGACACAAGATTCATGAAGAAGCGACAGTTAACCTATCAAGTTTCATAATATATTTTCAAGTATCTCGCATGATTTAAACACAGTAGATTTCCTAGTTCTAAAACACTGATAGGATGCAAAAACCACAAGCAATACCATTTCTAATGGATGGGTTGAGAGTTGGGACCAACAACTGATCTTTTATTTACATCACATATGCCGGTATGCAAACATTCATCAAACTGCAGGAACAATAAAGTAGGAATGTGGGCATTCATTTATTAGAAGGTCACGAGAGTTTTGTCCCTTGATTTGGCACACAAGATTCATGAAGAAGTGACAGTTAATCTATCAAGTTCCATATAAATATCTTTCATGATTTAAATACAGTAGATTTCCTAGTTGTAAAACACTAATTGGATGCAAACACTACAAACGATACCTTTTGTAATGGATGGAGGGATGATAATTTTCTCATCCATCCATTATAAGAAGGAAGTTCAATCCAAACTAACCTGACGAGAATTTTCTCCTTGTTTAACATGTGCTTTTGTTGTCTGAAACTACATGACAATCACAATTGATCAACCATCACAAGAATCAGACAAAGAAAATAGGAATAAAAACACCAAATATACTCACAAAACTCGATTCCTTATTACTCAAATCCCCATTGTCTGATGAAGATTGTCTAGGTGATGAGCCCTCCTCTGAACCCTCAGATACCGGAGATGGCGGTTGTGGCGGCGAGATATAAACAACTCTCAGCTTCACCTCATCCACCACATTACCTGAATCCTTCGTAAACTAAACAAAACAAAACTCCATATATATATTTTTCTAAATTAGGCTATAAATCCAATATACATGAAGCCGAACCTATCTAGAATTGATGAAATGGAGGGAAGTACCATTTCAAGAGTAATATCCTTCGCAGTAGCACCTGCACTGACAACAACACTTTGAACAAGAAATTTGTCCTTACACTGCATGTCTGGAGGAGCTTCCCTTTGTGCTTGCATAGTAACTGAAGCAAATTACAGCCTTTTTTTAATTGGCTACAAAAGAATAATAGCTAAAAGAGAACTTAGGCAAGGTCAAGACTAAAATACCAATAACATCAAACGTGGACTGCGGCGGCACGATCCCTGAATTGGGCCTAACGCAGTACTTTTTCGGGCTTGTCGTCTTGACCTACAGCCGTATAACCAAAACTCACGAGAAAGTTTTGAGAAAGATTTGAACTTTTTACCGAATTACTAGGGTTTGGGTATTTGAAAACGAAACCAAAAAGATAATTTTGATTACCTTAAAAGCGACGTAGTCATCGATCTTGTTGGATAGCTGAAGAGAGCAAGAGATCTGCTTCTTCACTTCGACTAAAATCGAGTCCAAAACGAGAAATAAAACAATCACAAGAAACCATACGGAAAAACATACAAGAGGAGACGAGGCAACCAAAAACTCACAAGGAAATTTGAGCTCCGTGGGCTCGATTCGTAGCGCGCTCATGTCGAATTCGATCGCCACAACAACGACGAGTAACAGAGAGAGAGCGAGAAATGGGAAAGCGGAAAGCGGAGTTATTTGAACTCTCGTAGCTTATTTTTTTATTTTATGTTATTATTTTTGCTTGCGGGTTATAATAATAATAATAATTATTATTATTATTATTATTTTTGATAAACCCAAGTAAGTTTATAGACCAAAAAGATATACCTAAACAAGTGAGTTTTAAATTTATTTATTTATTTAATCAATCATGAGCTAGATTAGATCAATGGGTCCGTCTTTAACTATATACGTATATCACTCCGAATTAATAATATTTAATAAATATTAATTCTAATACTTATAAAGGAAATCGAACCCTTGTCATAAATAATATTAATTTATTTATATGAGTACGTGAGTTTCATTACTTGTCATGAATATTGCTCATTGAGTATGATTTCTATAGAGGTGAACACTTCTTTAATGTCAAAAGAGAGAATCTAATTTTCCCCCACTAAAGAAAAGAAAGAGTGCAACTTTATTCCAACTTAGACCGCATAGTTAAATTACCCTGCTATTTATTATTTATTTTGAGTACTCGACCTCCATAACTCTTATTGAATTAAAACTATGATTTTGGGATCGATTTTTAACTTGCTCATCGTACTTTAAACATTAATCTCTAGCCATTCAAATCAACTCGTTAGCTAAACTATAAATATACTTAATTACCCTGTAAAAATATAAACTAATCTGAAAATGATAACAGCAATTTAGTTATTTTGTAAATTTACTTATGATTAAATACTTTTAAGTTTGAAGTAGAGAAGAGTTAAAAGTTAAAATCGAGTCAAATCACAATTGGTAAACCGTAATTTCCCCCCAAATTAGGGAGGAGGTCATCATGAATTTCATGGAATATTCACAAATAATTCATCATTATTCAATAATATTGCCCAATTATATAATTTATTATTTACTTTCATTTTTTTGCCTCATGCTTTATCTTCCCATGAATGGTTTTTCTTATTTTTCTTCTCCCACTGGACACTTGGAAGAGTGAGTATAGTTCGCAAATAAACCAACAATAATGATATGTAACTGCAAGTGCACTGCCCTTGACCAATCACAAATATATTTCTCGAATTCACCACATGATGGATGTCATCTGAATTCACATTCATCCCTGTTAAAAGAATGAGTTTTTTTTTTTTTTTTTTATCATGTAAAGTATCAAATTTAGAGTATAGAACAATTTAACAAGGTGATGTGATCTTACTGAGGTGAGTTTCTTTAGCTGATTTATATAACCTGCAAGTTCTTGCTGCTTCTTTATAAGTGCACCCAAGATCTGATAGGAGTAAAGATCCAATTAGATGGTTGGTTATGTACCTTATATGACAGTTAAACTCCTTCCCTCACCTCATTGCTGGCTGCAAGCCAACCTTCCAGTTGTAGAATCTTCTGCGATATAGGCTCTTTGACATGATTCCGTCGAATATTATGGTTAAAACCATAAGGATCCTGGATCATAATGTTTAACAATATGAGGCATTAACCAAAGTATCCTATTATTACCAAGCTGAAACAAATTGAATGTTAAAGGTTATCTAGGAATGAGAAAAGATGCCAAGTATTTCAGAGACTTATATGAAATCTTCATGTAAAGCTTTATATTTATGTTTCTAAAGTATTTTAAAGATACTTCCATATCAAAAGCAACTTGACAGGCAAAAGGGCTAATCAATGGCAAACAAGAAGGCCTCTTAAAGAAAGTGGTCCACTATGAAAAGGAATATCAAGCTCTTTTGAATTCAAGAATAGTTGGGTGGCAGAAAAGAAAATATGCGCCCATCTAAAGTACTTGGGATGAAGGCTTGTTGTTATGGTTCTCGTCTTTGTGTTATTCTGCAAACTAAGAACCCAAACATGACATCCAACATCATAAACAAGAAAGCTTCATATAATGCTAGCTACTAAATAAAGTTTCTTTTGGCATCTCGACATTTCAGTGGTTTCAAGTCAAAATGAAAGGACAATAAATTTGGAGGAAGATTACAATATCAGGCACCTCAGTATCATCTAATGTCATGTCAAGTGCTCTTTCACTGTTGGACCCGATTTGTCTAAAAAATGATTCCTGCAAAACGAGAGATCAAGCATTTATCAGAAAAATAATTACATTACCTGAAATGTGGAAAGAGACCTGATAAATAGATGCTAGAGGATAGTTAAAAAATAATTCATGAGGCACCAAGGATGGAATCTGGATGTCAGAAGATTCTTCAGTCACCATTGTAATGTTTGTTTTATCATCAGTAAACCTCTGCCCTTGACCAAAAACTTCCTGTAGGAAAAAAAAACAGACCATTTTCAACAAAGGAAAACAAATTTCACTGAGACCTTGATCTCAGTCCTATGCAATTCCACAGGAACCATAAGAAACACCTACACAACTTACTTGCAAAAGACCACTAAATTCTGGATTTGTCCAAGGTCCTATATCTTTTAGTAAGCATCCCCCGTATTCAGAACATGTGCAACTTCCACCTAGAAAGTTTGGCAAATTACTGTAGAAGAATATAAGATTCCCATAAAACACAAGCAATTGTTCATGACAAGCAACTAAGGTGTTACCTTGGATCTACAGATTCAGACAATGCACTATGGTAGTTGCTTCCTAACACCTGAGAGTGCCAGCCAATAAATAGATCGTATTCTCAGCCTCCATCTAAAAGATGACAACAGGATGAAGGGCAAAAACAAGCAAACCTGTATCTTTGACAATGTCCGAGCATCCAAGAAAGCACTCAGGACTTTCCACAGGGCTCTAAACCCAGATCCAGCATTAATTATGTAGAGTTTATTTAGAGTCTGCCATTAGACAAAAAATGTAATTTGACTGTAACATGTAACAGAAATAGATGGCTAGTAATACAAATTTTTATCTAAAACCACTGTTGTTTATGAATATGTGATATGCTGTTAAATATATAAAGCAAGTACTGCAAGAGAAATGTAATATATCCATATCACAGTGAAAGAGAAAGGCATAAAGCCAAAAACACCTAAATATATAAAAGAGCAGTCAGAAAAGTCCTAAAACATCAAATGGAAGTACTGAATTTACCAAGGAACACTGCATAATATTGAAATTTGCACAACACAAAACCGTTCTGAAGTGCGGAGTCAGATAACAAAAAGAGAAGCTAAAAACTTTGACATTTTTTCACATAAATCAAAAAACATAACTTTGTCATATTATTACGTTAAAAAGTACAATTAGTTACGTGGCACGTGCAGCCCACTTTTAGGTGGCTGGACAGAGTTAAATCTAAGAAAAAAAATTAAAACAAAGTTAGGTCATTGAAACAGATAATTTACCAGATGGCTCCTAATAAGTAGACAAAACTGACAAATAAAAACATAAGATTATTGCACAGGTCATTTTAGAAAGGAATTACACCGGTCAAAAGTAGAGTATAGGGTCCTGTCAATTTCCATCAGTTTGCTGCTATTACTAGTATAGTGAGAGTACATCATAAATGCAGGAAATGTAGTTGCCGTTCTCGCTTTAACCCTTGCAAGACTTTGCTCTATCACTGGTTTTAAGCTTCTTAATTTACTCATTTATAACAGCACCTTTCATCTAACAAAGATTAATCTTACCTTCAGGGACACATCACATAATACAAGCCAGACTGAAAAAAAAGCTTACTTTAGGCACTTGCAATATGGATAATAAGTCCATCTATGAAAAGAAGTAAGAAATAACAGCAACTCTAGCAGATAATAACAGTTATATTGTGCAGGTGACTTCATCAGTCATTCATTGAGAGCAAATCAATCAAAAGAATAGGTACTAACATAAAATTTACTGTCCAAATCTGATTTTCTAATTTTTGGGTTCATTATTCTCTTTAAGGTGGTCAGAAAAGCATAGTTTCATCAAAGAGATCAGGAAGATGAATACAGCATATTAGTATGAAGCAATTAACAAATCTAGTGAGGGAACAATAAGCACTCTCTAAAGTCCTTATTTAGCATTATGTTCTGGCAAAAATCTTTGACAGTATAGGTTTTGGCTAGTTTATGGCACTGCAAAGATACCTTAAAATTATGCAATCATTAATCACAATTGGATTAACACACAAATGTGTCACTGCTCTGTAAAAATTAAGGTTACCTCTGGATAGTAATTGCTATCAATCTTCTGGATTTCTACAAAGAGCTCTCGAGCAGGTTTTGAAAAGCTATTGATACCCTACATCAAAGTATCAAGTCATAGTTAAACCATGCACCAAGAAAGTGTGAAACTCAAGCTAGATAGTGGAAATGCAAACAGCATTCTGGTCACAGAAAACAAACACAATCTTAAATTCCATTTTTTTATAAAAATAAAATAAAAGATCCAGCTAGGGAAAGAAAACAACAGCCAAGAAGAGGTTTTAGATAAATTCTTAGTGCATAATGGAAACTAGTAAGATTCAAATCATGAAGCAAGGGATGCCGTCGCACTCATATTAGGAAATAACTTACCTAGAAACTTGACACGGTGCAAGTGTCTGGTAACCAGTTGTTTGAAGCATTGAACGCTCGAATAAAAAAAAAGAAGAAGAAGAAGAAAACAGTGAAGTGACGTACAACAGTAGAATCTTTTTTGTTAGGAATAACAGGATTCAGTACCGACTCGATGTCATCTTTTGCTGCAGTTACATCATAATAAATTAAATAGCATTTGATATCCTGTTTATTCGGACAATATTTTTTCCCTGAGACAGAACAATTTCATTTTTGCCAATTTTGGGAATTTTGGGTGTCATTAACATAAAAATCCTTTTCTGGAACGCCTAGCAGTTTCATAGACTCAAGGTATGTTGTTTCAACACTCACAAATGCAACAGATAATTCTACTTGAACAGTTAGTACTCACCACTCCCTTCACATCCAAGATGGTGGTTGTGGAGGCTATATGCCTCTTAGCTGCAAGTGAGCAAGCAGGGTATCTCAAGTTCAATGTTTTTTCTTGTTCTGATATGTGATATTTCACAAAGCGATCAACAGTAGTAGCTTTAAATAACTTGTTGAGATCGATCAATCCTATCCTTTCAAGGTATAGCGGTCTACCATATCTATCAACCCCATGATATCCATGTGAGTAGCATCTTTTGACTTCTTCATACTCATCAAATTTAAAATCCTGCAAATGAAAACCGTTACAAAGTAACTATGGAATCATGTCAGATGCCAATTGAAATCCTGTTACTAAATTAATGAAAGCTTAACAATAAGATGAAAAACACACTATTCTTCTATGGCAATATGGCGGAGGCTGTCAATACAAATGATAAACTCAATAATGCGTCGACATTAAAGAGGATGAACATACTAATTAGAGAAGTCATAAAGCATCCCATGTAGTTACCCTGCCACAGCAGTAAGGATATTAGATAACAAATTCACTCTAATCTATGGGTATCCTTATATACTTCTTCAACTTACTCTTGATTTCCTATTTTACAGCGACTTTTCTTATTTATTTGACTGTTGAAATCATCAAAAATAAATAATTTGAACTCCATATATCTGACCAAAACTATAAACAATGAAACTTAGAGCTCTAAACTTGCTTTCCATTGCCCCTGCAGATCAATAATTTGCTTGCATTTGACCAGTTGTAAGTTTAAGTTCCAACTGACCAATATTTATCATAACGTTTCTTGCTTAAATTATCTAAGAAATGTGAACCCTCCCTCCCTCTCTCCCCCTCCCCCTCTCCCTCATCCCCTCTCTCGCTCTAAAAATTCAAACGTTCATGTTCCTATAAACAAATAACTAATAGCACCTTAAAGGACAACGTGAGGAGAAAGTTGCTGTACAAAATATTGTAAAATTATATATTGTAAAATATTTTGCATTAAGAATATTCTGAATTCCTTGATGGCTAATTGGCTATTAGCATGACAAAGATATGAAACGAGGAACTCAAAAAATAATATGAATGTCAAAGAGCTATGTCTTAAACAGATTCTAGATCTAACTATGCATCATTTATCTATTTACCTTTGCAATATTATCAATGCCAGAATCTTCACGCCACTTGATCATATTTAGAAACATGTCTTTTGCCCTTAACACATTAAAGTCTCTCATTCGTAGAAAACTACAATAAGACCAAAACTTAAAAAAGTCATATCACTGTCAGATATGTCACCACCTAATATATCAAAACGTGTTGTTTGAAACCACAATATTAAAGTAGGCAATCGAGACATTAAATAGCACTTGATGCCTATACTTCATCTTGAACAGCTCACATCAAGTGGCAATAAAATATTATGCTTGTAAGAAAAGGATTGGGGTCCCAGATATTCATAGAGGATCCTACCGCAAAAGAGTATGATAGTCATCATGTTTCTCAGGAAGCTGGTTGGTTGATAGAAGTAACTCCCTCAAGGAGTGCACCATATGTTCTTCCTTTGGATCACGAACGCCTTGAATGATATTCCGAAGTGTGCTGCTTCTTCTAATCCTCGCGATTATCCCCTGGACGGACTTAAAGCTCATGCTTGACCTCTTCTCCGCTTGGGGAGGAAGACACCAATGATCTTCTAGAGGCGTAATGAATGTACTTGTCCTTTTCTTCTGATGCTGAAGTTCTTTAGAACCCATAGCTTGGTTCTCAGCCAAAGCAACAGCTCTGGTAATTAATTTTCAAATGTCCACAAAATTCCCTTCCGTTCAATGGATTCGAACCTAGCAAAAGAATTGTGATCATAATATAAGAAATTAAGAATTTAAGCAGAGAAGAAAAGGAGAAAAACGTACATATATTACTAACAGGTAATTCCAACATAAGATGGCAACAAATAAGGATCAAAAACTAAGCAAGACGATGCGACTCTAATTGGAGAGAAATAGAGGTGGAGAAAGGAGAAGAGAGAGTTCGTTAAGAACATATACCATTCTCTTGCCCATGGAAATGAGGATTCCATGGCGAAGAAGAAGAAGAAGAAGAAGAAGCAACGAAGCTTCTTCCTTTATTCCTTTCTTCCTCCTCGTTTTGGTTCCCCTAAAACCGCGAAAAGAAACCGTGAGGAGGAAACATGGGTCTCAAACAGTTTTATCAACGGGGTCCGATATCGATCGAACCCGACCCGTCAAATAATCGGATCTATATGGTAGATATTTGTTTACCCGGACCACCAAAAGCATCATCCAAATCCGACCATCCGTTAGGATCTACATTTGGATCCGCTAAAGATAAATTAACTAAATATACGGTTGAAGAATTAACTATGTCCAACTACAACACACCGAGAGATCCATGACACTGACTGGGATACCAGAAGAATCGAACATATTTACTATTACAATATTTTTCACAACGTAAAATTTCTTTAATATATTTCCTTTTATTAAAAAAAGAAAAAAAAAAAACTACAACACACAGAGATTCTGCTTGGGTTTATGTTCTTCACTAACAGCTTACATGTAGTAGTACAGTGTACATCTAACAAAGAAGCTCAAGGCTGTAGACTAACAAACAGGCTCTGTTGGGTAATCTTATCCATTATTTACTTAACAACATAGAAGCTAGAAATTAATCGTTGAAATCCTTGTTAAGCTTCTTCCACTGATAGAGAGTTTGCAGTAGAGACTGGAATCAAGCACTGTATCCTTGGCTCAGAGGGCTCCATCTTGCCGAGTTAAAGCTTCCACAGGCACTGACACAAGCTTCTTCCATTGCATCCTTGGAGATGCCGTTGTTGCAAATATTTGCAAATGCTCTCATATGCTTCATGCCATATTGTGTGAGTGATCCGCATTGTGATTCAAATACTCGAACCTGAAGCAGATAATTAATTGAAGGGATAAAGCAGAAGAGTAGTAAGTAAAACATTGTTAGAAGAGAGATAGATTTACCATTGTCTTCAGACAATCCCAGTCATCAACCAATGCTTGTCCTCGTGGTCTAACAGCTTGCAGCTTAGAAGGGCCACCTTCTATTCCAAAAAGAAGCTTGCCGATAAATTCGATGCTACTATCAATATGCTCTCTATGCGTCAGAGTTGCGGTGATCTCCTTGAGAACTTCCTTCTTTTCTTTTGATCTCTCATCCAATCTTTCATACTGGAAGCAAAAATAGATGAGGTTAGATATGACTACAGTTAGGCTAACGAACTTCCATAACTGTGTTGAAATTATGAGCTCAATGCCTAAGCACTCACTGAAGTTTCATATTTGTGGTAAGAGTTTAACAAAATTAATTTAACACAATTAGATTAGCGTCTGCTATATCCTTCAAGATCAAAGACCCGATTACCTTTTGATGTGAGGTTTAAAGACATTCTATGCTTAAGCCATAATTAAATGACAATCAAGACAATGGAGAGGATTCATTAATGCTTACTCTCTTCCACAGGAAAACAAGGTCAGCGTCCCTCTGGTTGATGGCTCCCCTCATGCCAGGCCAAAGACCGTTCTCGGTAACATTGGCATTCGCTGGATCAAAGCCTTGGTAGATGTACAACTTCTCCCCCTTGAAGCTCTTGTCGCCGTATTCCATAACATGTGACCCCGCGGTGAAGGTGTTGAAATTAGAAGTCCTCTCCTTCACCTGCGTACCACCAAGGCGTCAAAATTTTCCTAAGTAAAACTCTGCAGCAGCTTTAAGGAAAGAATGACACCATTGGAAACTTACATTCTTGTATTGCTTGTTGATGGTTTCCTTCTTAAGGTTGTGAGTCTCGCTGCGAATATTCATAGGAGGAGGCATTAAATTCATAGAAAGTGCAATGCAGTTAACTGTGATATAACAGTACCATGACATATATTTTGCATTAAAGATACTTTTAGCTAGCATATGGCAAAGAGAAGCTTTAATTACTAAACAAATTCCGGGAAGGAAACATCACAAGAAACGATCTCTGCTTCCAAATGAAAAAAAGTAATAAATATATAGATGAGCATCATAGGAACAAAAGTTACTTTTCTTTGACAGTGGCATTTTAGAATAATTTCCTCCAACAGCTGAAATGTACCCCAGTTGTATTTAAATTGCTAAAGCAATCAATAGAAATTTGTGCAAAGATTCATAAAAGAAATAAGATACAACACAAATTAACCTGTCTTCCATCCAAGCAACACTGTAAAGATCCCCAAGGCAGGTCATGTATTCAGGGGGTGGAGAGGGCTCCATACCCGGGCAGTATGTTCCCCAACTGCTCTCTTGTGCGTTGGATGCTGTTGTCACGTAAATATTAAGGTCTCCCGGCATTAAACCTTCAAAGATACTCCCACTTTCGCACGCTTCAACGTAGATAACCTGCTCAAGTATCACTAAATATTATCCATGAAGTTCTATTAAACCAATTCAGAAAAGGAGGATTAAAAAAATACTCTTCTCACCATCTTCTTGTAACTGTTGCATGCATGTTTCTTATTTAACACCCCAATAAAATCAGCAGCGTAGAGATACGGCATATTCGGCATTCCTGGCACAAAATCAGAGGTCAACACATGAAATATGTTTGATTTACTAACACAGCATAAGAAAGGGAAGAATGAAGACAACCTAGAACACCAGGTCCACCATGATCAGAGTAGTAGATGAAGATATGATCACTTCGTTTGCTATCAATAACCTTTCCACTCCCACCTTGGACTGCGGTCTTATTTCCTAAGAGTACTGCATAAAAATTCTGAGCAGTGACTTGCTCCCCGGTGTAATCCTGCAACGCAAGTGAACTTAGAATCAAGCAACTATTCTTGTATACGTTAAAAGTATGATATATATTGTTAATTATTATCTAATGACTTAAATTTTTAGGTCAAAATCATAACCTAATTCTCTAAGGATCTACAGTTCAAACCTTATTTAGCCCCTCTATTTTTTTAATCATCTATTGCACATTTCCTTCTATCCACATAAGAAATGATTTACAGTTTTGTTACCTAATAAATGATAATTTAGTATTCATGGCTCAACTGATTAACTAGTAGTATCCACGTAGTTTGTATAATCCGACAATTTAACCGTTCATAACATTTCAAGATAACAAGTATTTAGTCGTATCATATTATGTGCAACGATTACCTCTCAAATCATACTACACTCAAGTAACAAAAAGTACTCCAATTCAGACATCATTCTAAACTAGAATCACAAGGCTCGATTGTCGGAATAGATATTATCAAATTAGATGTAAAAGAAGTAGCATTATACCTTGGGAACTCCAGCATAGACATCCTGGCCTTGGGGATGGTTGATGATCACCCCTGGCCTCGGGTTCAGTGGACTGTTCGCGATGTCGTCGTGCATAAAAACCACGATGTTCTCCTCCTTCAACCCTCCTTTTCTTAATATCTGGTATGCGTGGCACACATCCGCCTATCCCATGCACAAGAAAACATTTACAACCAAATTCGTCATAATCTTTTTACCCCTTCTCCTAATTACGTAATATAATGTAATTTTTTTCACATCATCCAAATATATACCAGTATTTGTTTTCAATTAAAAGTTGTTTCTCCATATACTCTTTAGCTATTTCGAAAAGGAAAACCGAGAGGTTTTCTTTGTTAGTGGAGAAAAAAAGAGTTAAATGCACTAAAAACTTCTTCTTCTTTTTTTGAATCGACCTCAGAGGAATTTTCGCAAGTGTATAAAAAGAGTTCTCCGCAAGATAATCAAAAAAATAGGTGGAAATATGCGGACAAATCCCTAACACTCGCCTGATGCCTGTAATTGCCGTAGCCGGAGGAGCCGGCGACGAGCACCGCCCACCTCGTGCCTATCTCATCCTCCTCCTCCTCGCTTCCCTCAACTCCCACCCTCTCGCTCGGCATCCGAATCGCCGGATCCCAATCCCCCAACACACGTGCGGAGCTCTCCTTCTGGAGAAGCGAGATGGCAATCAGCATGATCAGGAAGAGGCCGCATCCCGAGACCCAAGAGCTCTTCGCCATGGATTAGCTAGCTTATCCGGGGGCGGTACTAATCGGGTTACTTTCTCGGGGGAGAAGGGGATAAGAGAGCTTCGGAAAGGGGGAGAAAGGGAAGACAGAGAGAGAGAGAGAGAGGGGAGGAAATTATAGCTGTGCAGTTGCACCGCTCACCTCCTGGATTCGCCACAGTGGTAATCCCAGTAAGCGAAAGCCACAGTGCCATGCAATGGAAATGGCGCCTCGGGAACGGAAGAGGCGACACGTGAGAGTTCCGGGACGGGACCCACACATCGGCACTCGTCTTCCTCTTACTGATCGTGTGAAAGTCCCGACATAGGAATCGGATTCAACCATGATATGAAAAATTAAGGAGGCCGACGAGTACGTGGGTCGAAGGAAACTTGTGCTGCATGGACTGCAGATGATCCGGTCATAGTTAAGCGGTGGCTTCTTGTTTATCTATTCTCCTTTTGTTTTCGGCGTTCGCAATAAATCGTGACTTGATACCCGCCGTTCCTTTGCGCGGCGACGTTGTGTAGAAGGACTGGAAATGCGGGAGCGTTACGTTCAAACACGTGTCGACAGCTCCGGGTTGGGGGAGCTGAAACGTGGATATCGAGGCCGTCGTGTCTGGGACTCTCCCAGATTTTAAGCAGGTCGTCAGTTACATTAGCCATCATGGTCATATTACCAACTTGCCATGGTAGGGATTAAGCCCACACGAACGACGCATCTCATTGGAAAGGTCCGAATAGAGATGGCCATGGATAATGGTAAATGCATATTATATGAGAAAATAATAATCATTGAGCTACAGTGGTGCAATTGGTGTAAGTTCAAGTGTAGCTGCAAGAGGTGACTGACTGAAGGAAGTTATAACCAGCAAATGAATCAAATCTAACAACTGATCTTGCTCTCAGCAATCAAATTAGTCCCATTAAAATGCATCAATCTATTAACAAGATATTTGGTCATTACTGGTCTATTCTACTTTGACTATATTGTTCAAACTAGGAGGGGTTCGAGCTTCAACAAATATAATGGTCTTCAGTACATAAATGTTGGGCTCGCGCATTGCAATTGATACTCTCTGTTTCTTTGGGAAAATTTGGCCAAAAAGTTCCAAGAGAAAAATAAAATACACATTTCTAAATAAAAACGGTAACCTCCTCGTCAAAGGTGCAGTAAAGATGACAATAACGAACGAGGAACATGTAGCTAAAATCCAGAAAAACCAACTAATGATGAATATGATTTGTTCTCATCAGCTACCGAAGCCCTTCGCTGAACAGCACTGCTTTTCTCTTTACTGCTAGTATTCTGAGAGGCAGATACTTCCAAGCCAGCCATCTCGTATAACTGCAACCTTCTACTCCTTGCTTCCTCCACAGCTCCATCCCAGCAGGTATCAGAAACAACTTCAAGTGCTCTGCCCATGTTATCTTCTGGAATAAGATCTCCGTTTTGTAGCAGGACGAGGTATACTTGATCAGCAGCAGTCTTCCGAATCTGGAGGTCGGACAAAACAAAATGTATGAAATATTAAATTGAGTTATCAATTTAGAAGTGGGCAGTAACACGCGCGCACGCACACACACACACAAAAAGAAAAATATTAGTAAAGAAAAGGATCTCCTAGTAGAGGATCTAGGAGGAGCAACGTATAGACATCCTTAACTTATGCACAAGGAGCAAGACTTATTAACTATATGTGATACCCTTTAGCAGCACCAATGAGTGATACAGATAATTTATTTACTTTTGATATTGAACAGATGGACATACAATGTCCTAGAACCTTTCATTGTCATATATAGGCTATAAGCAGAAGGGGAACAGCCGAACAGCTTATTTAACACCAGAACCAGAAAAATAAGAAAAATCCTACTATGGGAAATTCCTGACAACAAAAGCCCATTAGTCTTTACTTAATTAATAGAGGAGGATGTGCCAACCTTTGGGTACCGATGGCCTAGGAAAGAGAGGAGGTGAGAGAATGCACGAGAGTTGTTTGCCTCTGTTTGAGAAGAAATATATCCAAGAATCGAAAGACCTGCACATAACTTTGTGAAGTCCTTTGTCGCTTTCATCTCAATGGCAAGAGAATCCAAAAGCCCTGTGAAGAAGTCCTGACTCCGTCCCTGTATACCATGATTAATTATATGAAAACAATTTGCAATCTGAATCTCAATTACAATACAATAAAAATTTAACTGTATGAGTTCATAATAGATACTTTGCTACATAAAGCACCCAAAAAAAGAAGACACATAATATCAAATTTGGACAACTTCCTAGTGTCCCTATTTGCCAAAATAATATCTTATTATGGATTGCTGGCACCACCAGCACTATAAGTAAATCTCGTGCAAGCTGATCATGCCACACAATCTGGTCATCCAAGCGTGCTTAAGTATTGCCTTGGATCCTCCATGACAGAAGCCAATTGTGTCAAGAAGATGAATCCTGGTAGGGATGCACTTAAAAATGAGAATGAATGACTGCATAAACTGGAAGCATGTAGTTTGCTAACTAAGCCTGACTTGGCTCCATGAGGCAACGTAGTATGGCATTCTTTGGAGAGCACAGTTGGGTTCTCGCAATACTCTTTTCTCTTAACAAGAGGACTTCTGAGTTCTGACATATTATTTAAGAACATATTAAAATGCCACCTGAAATGCCCCCAATTATAAAACATAATGTAGTTAAGAAAATCAGATTAATACATGAATTGGATGTTATACTCTGCCTAATAAGTCTCACAAGTCCTACAGAGAAATTGTTTGAACCCTGATTGTCAACTTTTAGCAGTTTGTAGTTAGCAAAGATCTTATGCTAATTGAACTCTAATAAATATAAGAACATAGGAAAATGAAATACAGATCCTAGTACTGATAATAGAAAACTTCCTGCCAAAGTTCCTTGGCTACTCGTTCTGAAAATTTGATGACACAAGCAACCAAATTTCAACTAGGGTTGGATATAGGGAGGTAAACCCCTGGTCAATCTAACTGATGTAGGCACTGGGCAGTACAAAGTTCATCATGCAGAAAACTGCGTTCCAGTCCCAATTTCAGTCTTCTTAGCAGGTTAGCAATAAAAGATACTATTTAAGTATTCAGATCAGAAATTAAAATATATCAAACTATAACCAGTCTAACATCGAGTAATGGATATGCTCTGATGACTATGGTATTTGGACATCCTTAGAGGATACTACAAGCCCCTTTCTCTCCACTTCTTCAACAGATATAAAGTATCAAAGAAAGTAAAGCATAAATCCAATTACAAAAGTAAACAACTACCTGGCATTTGAATTTAGACACTATTTGGTTGTTTTCTCTCTTAGGACCCAAGACCTATCAGTTCAACAGGGGCCTAAAACTTCATAACCTCTCAATCATACTGTAAGGCTGGAACTTTTTGATGATGGCTATGGATGGATTGAGAATAGTTCTCAATCTGATCACTGTACCAGTTCGGAACAGTAGATTTTTATTGCCTGCAATCACCAATCATCATTTACTGCAAGATGTGGTCTATTGACAAAGGTAGGTCAAAGCCATTGTATTTTTGAAAATCATCAAAAACTGCAATTCACTGACAGAGCCATATTCTTATAATAAAGACATTTATAACTATGTTTTGATCCAGGATCTTTCTTCAATTTATTTGCATATAAACAAGTTTTGAATTGACGGAATCCAAATACAACTATATGAGAATTAGATATTCATTCTTCAATTTAAATATTTCCTACAATTTACTTCCACCTATATATTGCAGATCATCCATGAGACGATCATGATTGTGAAAATCACTGAAACTTTATCAGTTGTTTAAATGGTCACAAATAGGGGGAATGAATCAGATACGGATCAAATAGTGGTAAAATCATATCAATATCCATTTTCTTTTCGAATGTGGATCCGAATATTACTAGTAAATTTAATTACCATATCCGCTAAGTACAACTAAACCACGGATACTGATTGGACATTAGATATTATCAGTATTTATTTTCTGAATCTATAAAAACTTGAGTATAGTTGCAACAAATCTATAGTACAATCAGTAAAGATATAGGAAAATTAGATTAAAGATTCATATAAAAGTACAAAAATAACCTTTTATATGACTATTTTTATAATATTTTAAATCATTAAATGTATATGGATATTGATTCAGATATTATTCTTCAACTCATATTGTATCCGCATAGACTATCTAGATATAGATGCGAATTCACAATATTGGATATCAAAATGGATAGAAAAATCTCAACCCATATCTAGCAAAACTCGTATACAAAACCGGATAGGGTTGAATTTAATCCAGCCTGTATTCACCCCTAGCCACAAGACTACAAGCAACACCACTATTAATACAAAACCTAGTAACCTCCACCTGCAAGCTTGCAAAAGTATCAGTGAAGAAGCTAGGCTCGCTAGCATAACCAATTTGACACCTTGGGAACTGAATAATGGTGTAAGAAAATTACAAATAAGACCCAACAATTTGACTATATTATAAATAATGCTCTCTTTTTATTATTTATAAATAGAACCTCCTATTTGCTAAAAAATACAAAGCAACACCATGAGTTAAGTTTAGTATAACAAGCACCTGACAAAATGGAAAAAGTATAATATTTCATTTAATTCAAATGATATTTTTATATTTCCTAAATTATTCTTATCTCACTCCTCTAACATGACATTTGAGATTAAACAACAACAGTTTTGGGTCCATTGATCTTGTGGTATTCAGTGTTTGGATGCCATTTTTGTATTTTAGAGGCTTGATTCAATCCTATTTTATTAAAAATTGATGTTTTCTACAAGCTGTTTTGGAGGTCTAATTCAGTTATATAATTAAGTCAATCTGATGGTTGGATTAAATTATATCTCTTTATCAAACAGTACGATGTGGCTTAGTATTTTTGAACAAATAGAAGGTTCTATTTATAATAATGAAAATAGAGGATTTTATTTGTCGTACAGTCAAAATGTATGGTGTTATTGTAAATTTTTTTGATTATGTAGTAGCAACACTTTCATGACTTCTACCATCCATCAAATGACTAAGCATGCTAAACAACTAAATAATTATAGATTCTTTAGAAAGGGGGTCTAATAAGATGATGAAAGGAATTAGCTCATGAGTTCCAGGGTTAACTTATTTGTAGGCGTAGCACTATGGATGCATCAAACCACCGGTTGCATGTCCTAAACATCCAACCCCATTGTTTGCCTTTGCTATAAAGTACTTATCATGAATAAGGAACTCAAATATAGCCCAATTTGCAAACTCTGGTAAGAGACAGAGAAGCAAGTCTGTCTTCTATCAAATATTGCCTAAGGCCAATATTGCTGAAAATAGGCAAAACACAATAACAAAAACTTTAAAAAAAAATTGATTTTAAGGGATGCAGAAAATATAAGAGCATTTACAATATAAGCTTTAAAAGAAATCAGACTAAATGTACCTCATATGATCAAGCATAACATATAGCAAATTTATCATGATTATAGTGTCCTAAATCCTAGTGTCTAGTGTCACAAATGATACATAGGGAAATATCAAAGTTAACTCCAATAAGAAAAACTGACCTCCATATTCAAGAACACCTTTTTGCTGAGAAGAACATCAATTGTCTGTAACAACAAAAAATTCTGTTAGATGCAAAACAAACAACTGCAAATATCAAGATTACTTTAATAGATTACCACTTAACCAGACAATTGCACTTAAATAAAATTGAATACAAATATAATAGAGCGACATCCCAAAATTATGATATTGTGTCTTAGGGCCTTTAACCACATAGTAATGCACAGAATGGTACATATTAAATAGGAAAAAATGCAGAGAGTTTACTTTATCACAATACAGTTCATCTAAATTGGTACACAGGTGAACAGAAAATATTCTGGCAGCATTTCTAGTGAAGTTATTCACTTCTCTATCTAATTAACTTGTACTTCAGTAAATTATTCAAACCAAACTGCAGCAATACTTGGAAAATAGGCCAAATTAGTGTACTAGATTACATAGACAAGGAAAGGATCGGATAATCCACCACAAACTATCTCAGTGGTTTTTATCTCATGTAGTTTACTAGGTCAGATGCATGTCTGGCAAAATCATGATGCATTAGAGAAGTATTTCTTTGTTTCCTTCTTTTATGAAGTATGAGCATTTATATCATGTTAAGTGGATATCCTAATGTAGAGATATTTAACATCTGCTTAGTTTAAAGGAAGTAAGTACCATATATACTTAACATTTCAGTGTTACCTACTCTACTCATTATCCTTGCACATCCTATGTTGGTTCGGTATGTTGTCTAGAATTATGAAATATTTCAGAATTTTCTGTTGCTATATGCCCTCCTAATGGGACTATATCATAGTGTTCATTGTGTTTTACTTCTCAAGTTTTGTTATATGAGGAAAAAACAGAACTTAACAAAAGTTCCAGTGAGAAACGATAGGCAACATTAAACTTCTTGATTTTGTGCTTTAAATTGTGTTAATTGATTCATGTCAACCTGCTGCTAGTAAAATTTGTTCGAATCATGCTCCTTTGACTTTGGTAGTTTATGCTCACTAAATACAAACGGCTTCTCATTCTCAAGATTCATGGAGTTCCAATAGTTTGAGCAAAACCTTCCAAGGACACAAGCCTTGGAATCACTGTTCAAATTTTTTTGCTAAATCCTTAAAATGTTTCTAAACTATACTTCTAAATTAAGGAAATCATCATGCGCCATCCCGGATCTGCCACTGAGGAAGGAAGTAAATTTTGCAATACAGTACATGGCTATGGGGCTATGTAAAGATACCTAACAAAGTCCGGTAATTTTAATACCTTAAATGTGGGTGTGACAACTCTTTCACATTTCTGATATTGTTGGAGAACCCAAAGAAGGTCAGCACTCAGTATTATCTCCCTTGTTTTTCTCTCATCTATTCCAACTTCAGAAGCTTGAAGATACTCCAGAAGAGCTGCTACTGATGCCTTCTGCAAGGATTCTTGCAATCCTCCCACAGAGATTACAAGCCCAGAAAGCACAGGGCCACTATAACAGCTGATCCCCAGAAGCTGCACGAAACGTGGGTAAGACACAGCAGGCACCTGCTTACATGAAAGAAACACAATCTGTTAGACTTACAAGGAAAAATGACCTCGATAAATTGTCCGACAACATTGACCACCTTCCTAATGCGAGTCCAATAAGATGTAGTTTATAAAGGCACATACTGATAGAAAGGCTATGAAAGGGTTCTCAAAATCTCTTACACATTCAACTTGTCATATCTTATTATATCATGACATAAATCTCTTATGCACAGAGATCTTATTATATGATGATATTTCTGTCTTAATCTCTTACATGTTCAAATTATCCCAACTTATTGTACACCAAAACCAGCAGAAACAGTAGCTTCTAAAGACTCCAGCAGCAGCACTGAGGATTGAATATAGCAACAAGACGATCTTGAGAAGTCCAACAATGCCAGAAAACAGTGCAGAAATGTAATGAAAACAGGATTGAATTTCATGGCAATATCCTATCATAGAAAATCTAAAGAATGTTTTGAAAAGTACTTCCTGTGAATGAGATGAAATTCTATTGGACTTTCTAGACTTGTCCAATATTGAGAAGTTTAGAGAAAGAACTTCTATGCTATATGGCAGAAAAAGCTTGAGAAAAATCTTGTGTGCAATATCTCATTTCTCTTATGACTTATTAGTACTGCACTTGAACTTAATGCACAAATATATAACTAACCACAAAAGTTACATGAACAGATTGAGATGAATGTTATTGAGATAAAACCAATATATAGGACCAATCATAAAATTGACAAATTAGCACTTGATCAAAGGATACCACAAATCAACAATATCTCCAGACCTTATACTCCATAAGCTAAAGAATTCCTCTAATGATCATGATGTTCAATTAGTGATCATGACAGATGAAAATTGTCAGGGAAAGAAGCCAAGTTAAATAGGAAAACAGATTGTAATTACAATTCATTCAGTTTTAACAGCACAACTAAAAGATAGAGAATGTCATTAACTTACTCCCCATTTTAGATCTGTATTGCTGGGGACAATATCTTCCAGCAACTTCCTATGAGGTATGAAAGGGATATATTGTTTTTGGTTGTAGAGAATCCTTTGTAGGGTCTTAGCAGCTACATCCCTTATTTTGTCTATTTTCTCAACAGCTTGTTTTGCAAGGCCTGCAACAAGTTTCTTAGCAATATCTGCATCAAACAGTGGATACCCATGATTAGCTGCACAAAAATCATTATCCTGCGGTTCAGACTGATGCAGAACGCCAGGTGCCATTGTGGAGGCAACAGAGTCTCTCTTGCAAAGGATGAAACTGCACCTTGCAAGGGCATCCATTGCTGCTTCACGTACCCAAGAACCCACATCTCCTCTGTTGTCCACAGCATAATCATCAAGTGCTTTAAACAAAGTCACCATGACTTTACTTTTGATAAGTGAATATATTAAAAATTCATCTTCTGGAGTTCTATAAGTAGAAGTGTTGGATAATGTTTCACAAACAGAAATTAGTCCCCTGACAGCATTTACACGTGCTTCAGCGTCAGGATCATCAGGCTTATCCTGCAAGTAAAATCAAACTAGTTGCAACCATACTACTACACATAATTCCCCAGGCCAAATTCTAATCCTTTTAATTGAAATCTAGACATACTACCTCAATTGTGCAGGAGCTACATAGCTTTGTTATTACAATTTCCCATTGTAGAGCCAAGAATTCATGTGGCAAAATTCCAAGAGCCAGTGCAGCACCTCTTCTAGCAGCTACATTTGGATCATCTAGGAATTCAAGATATTTTAAGACAATTGTAGTAGCAAATTTATCTCCAGAAGCAATGACATATGTTGGGATGAAGTGCTTTAATGCATCAACAGCAGCACACTGAACAAAAGTTAATCAACAAAGTTCAGTCCAATAAGCAAATTAATGGTTGGAAAGATCCGGATCCATTAGAAAACATAACATGCACTTAATATACCAAGGAATCAAAATATTTGTGGAACAGTAAAAAGTAATATACATCCCACTTCTTTAGCTAGTAGGTATCCTGACAATTAGATGCAAAGTTTGGAGAGAAAAGATAACAATTTGAAACTCAGATGTCTTACCTGTATCTGGGCATTAGGATGCTTTAGATTCTCATTCAGGGTATCAAGTAAACTCCTTTTTGTCTTCTCAGTTAAGGATATTTCAGAAAGCGACATACACTCAATGAAACGACAAACAGAAGAACGCATAATTTCTCCTCCCTTACCCCTATAAAGGCGTGCTTTTTCAATTGCAGGAACAATGCCTGAAAGAGCTTTTTGCTTGTCTGCAAACAAGAAAGTAAATGTGACACTTCAAATAGATTATGTTCCAGTCAAGTTAACCATACCCAATAGGAGAAGAAGAATTAAAAAAATAAAAGAATATTGACAGAACTGTTAGCATACTAAGATATGGAAGGTCAACAAAAGTAAATGCCTGAATCAGTTAGAAAATGACGATGAAGAGTATTGTAATTTAATAGGACCTAGTGTTGTTGTCAAGTATCACAGTGTCAAAAAGGATCTCATTAGGGGATGCAGTCAGGTTTAGAGTCTTTAGACACTTAACACATGGCTTTATACCATTGATGTATGTCCATATACATTAAAAAAGAAGGGGTATCTACATACACAAGACTCCCACTTACACAAGATCTAGGGGAAAAAATATATGCAATCTTACCCTCATTTATGAGAAAGTTGTTTCCAAGATTTGTACCCATAAAGCAAGCAGGGGCCTTACTGTCACACTGACACCCCCTCAATAAGGATGAAATATAAATTAGAACAGTTTTCCAAAATAAAATCCCTGATAAACTTTATGTTTGCTTACATTTATTTTGTAGAAGTATTAAAGAAGATATGTAGGATTAACGATTTGAAATGCTTGGAAGTCTCCTTGATGCCACAATAATCAAGAAGCATGTTCCTGAAAGTATTAAATCTTATCTTGAGCACCTAGATGAACCAGTATAAGTATCCACTCTCTGTTTCAGGTTTATCTTTTGACAAAGATGGACTCCAAACCTTGTTAAGGTAAATATTTTGCATCATAATTCACAAGATAGTCACTGATCAATATGATATACTTAAAACTGAGTACAAGTACTTATATGTTGTGGGGTAATATCCTTGTCCTTGAAAAGAGTAACTATAGAATCAAAACATCCGACTGCAATGAAGCTCAAAGTAGGGAAAATACTAACCACTGGGAAAAATAAAACCAAGCTGATGCAAGGTTAGAACAAGCTCTCCTGCTGCTAATGTTGCACCATGACGTGTGCACAAGTCTGATGAAAGAGTATAGGGAATCAACTTCTCAAGGACATACCCAGAAAAATATTCACAATCATATCGTGCAAGAGCAGAAAGGGCTTCAGCAGCCAGTTCTCTTAAGGTTTTCTCCTGAAAAGTGAACAATGCTGACATTATCCTGTGATGAACAATAAAGAAGATTTGTTCTTTCATGAATAACAAGCCTTGAATATACATAGGTCGATTATATAAAACCAAAACAGAAGTTTGGCATGTCATGTAATAGGAGATTTCAAGTAATATAGTCAAGGCTAAATGATAATATAGCAAACTAACGATGGCCGTGCCGAAAGCATGTACCGTGCTGATCCCTGGTCGGTACAGCACATGCTGATCAGCATAGGGCATGCCGACTGGCACACTCCTGCATGCTACTGACAAGCATTAGCACATCTTTGACACATTTTTAACAAAAAAGTTAGTGTACTTAGAGATATTTTTGGGTCTTCAACACATCAATCGTAGGTTTTTTATTTGATTATATGTATTAAAATATATATTAGAATATTTGTACGATTGTGTGAAACCCAACTTTAAATAAGTAACTAATAACCACGTAAAATGATTGAGTGCAAGCTTCAGGAATTATTCTTGAAAAGATGATTATCAAACTGAATAGCTTCACAGTACTATAAATAGAAGTATCATACCCAGTGATTAATTTTTTTGCAAAGCAACTCCTCCACAAAAGGATACAGATACTCTTTATACTGAGCAATGCAAACAGCAACATCAAGATATGAATTCAACCGTGAGGCAAGAGAGAAATAATCCGCAATATTCACTATGTCAATGCCATGTGGAAAAGTTCCCTGCCTTCCAACATTCTCTTGAAAAGCGGCAGAAGCTGCTCTTCTACAATTAACCTAGCATCAATACACCAAACAAAATAAAAGTAAAAATTGAATAGCACCTTTGACAAAATTCTGATTACAAATGATAGAGCTGCAAATCTTACTACTAGTCCATTAGAAACAATTATTACCTCTCGATCATAACAAGCAACCGTTAAAAGGTGTGGTGCTAGTTGCTCTAAGATGCTCCTCATATCAGAGTTAGAGTATGCACGACCAAATGCCCAACACACATATGCAGCGGCATCTCGCACATGAGACCCAATACTGTGTGGTCCTCTCCGTATGTCATAGTGCAATGCCTGGAAATTTCACACTTCTAGTAATTTATTATGTCATCATATAATTGATGCTTATGAGATTTCTATTTGGCTCCGGAAAGTCAGAGACATATCCAAACTTAAATAATTGACATGAAAAGAATAGTCAAGCTAATAGCATGAAGATCATAGGAAAGCTCATATGAACTAAGTTCTGCCTAGCAAAAGATTCACAAGATAAGATTTTACAAAGTAGTAATCATACATGTTACACAGGACAACATATATATAAGATTCTACAGGCTAAATGAATGATGTTTCATCTTGGTCTTCTTGAAATTTGTTACTTCAAAGAAGATTTACTGCTACAATCCTTAAATTTAAGCCTTTAATCATGTTTATTTATAATTTGAATAAGTAACCTCATGTTTAATTAAAAATAGAAGAGCCTAATTTCCAAAAAGAAGCGCAAGAATATTGTACGTAAGAAACATGCTTTTAAGCAATAAAAAGTTATGCATAAACTCATCCAGCAATACTGCCAGAACAGCATTTGGTTCTCACATAATTCATGTAGTATTAGTGTAAAATTTGAAGTAAAGAAAATGAATATCCAAGAAAGACAAGGTTCTTAATGGTATGAGGGTATTGATTAAGCTTATTTTATATAGCACCAACGCAAGAGATCAGTGCTTTACCATTATTATAACAGGAAGCACTTTAGGAAGGCTAACAGGGAGAAGCAACCCTCTGCGAGCCAGCTCTGCCAAAGCCAAGCAACCGCCATGCCAAGAACTATCTCCCTAGAGAAAGAAAATAACCAGCAGTTACTCCTATTTCTTTATACTGTGAGAAATGTTTGAAAACCAAGCAACAAGAATTTTGCCCTTCTAGTAGCAAAATGGGAACTTCTTAAATAAAGAAGCACTTTGGAACAGTGTCCTTGCCCAATGGTTATTCACTATTAGCAATAACTTTTAAACATAGAAAAGTAGAGGAAGTTATTACAAACCTCACCAGCTGAAAACAGCTCCAATATGGAAGACAACACCTCTTGTGAAAGTGCAGAAGTCAAACGTGCAGTTACCCTACCAATACCTTTTGCTGAAGACCATCTCACAATTGTGTCCTGTACTGTGAAGTAATTAAAACATGTTTCAACAAGAATTAATGTGGAACTGTAGAGAAAGAGGAGAGATGAACAATTAGTGCAACTTGACTTCTAGAAAACTGTAGCAATAACTTATTGTTACGATTTGAGCTGAGCCCGAAACCAAGTTAGCTCGAGTTCGAAGTCGATTGAGCCGAGTCCTTTGCTTATTATGTTTGGTTCAGTTATTTACTTATTTAATTAATTTGAGTCAATGTACAGTTTAGTCCAAACCCATTTATAGTTTGCTTTAATTAGATCCTTGCTGAGTTGGTCAGATGAGTCGAGTCGTCAGGTTAGTCTCTATAAATATGTGGAGTACAGCACGAATAGGCTTATGCTTGAATGGAACCTAAGTTAGTTTTCTTCCTCCTTTGCTACCTCTAACTTTTGTCTCTCTTTGCGCTATAGCCCTAGTTATCTCTACCTCTCAAAAGGTTCTCGTCTTGCCCACCACCACCGTTGGCCAACCATAGTCGTTAGAATCCTTCCGCATCCGCTAACCACAATCACCATCCCTTGCTGAACCACCACCACCACCCTACCCCCCACCAGCACCCTGGATGCACCACACCATCAGCACCAAGCTGCACAATCTCCATCTCCTAGCCTCAACCACCATTGTCACTATTAACCTCCCTGGTTCACTGATTGATTCCACCACCTAACCGCTATCTCGCTTGCTTCACCACAGCCAAAACCCTAGCCAAAGCCTCCCTCATCCAGATCAGTTACTAACCTAGCCAGCCCAAGGCCCAATTGCGCAAGCACTTGCAGGCCAATCAGGGTTTTGGCCCTTAAGCCTTGATCCATACCTCAAACCCTATCCAGACGTTAGCTCATTTCTTACTAAGAGTCTACCTCACTTGCATACTAAATTTCAACCCCGGACTCCACCCCTAAAAGCCATAACCGATCTAGCCAGACTCGATCAAGTCTGCCTAGTCTAGAGTTTTCTCAATTTTGACCAATGTCCAGGCCTAAATCTTGAGCCCTATCCATAGTCAACTCTTACTAAGGCCCACACACCTTCCTCTAGCCAAGTAGCAGGTTCATATTCGCACCCAAAAAGCATGAGACACCCAAAAGCTCTAGCCGGTCAAACCAGGACGCCAGGCTGAGCCCTTCATTTCTTGCGGCTTCACCCACCTTTGGTC
Organism: Typha angustifolia; assembly: GCF_048772165.1. Classification (NCBI taxonomy): domain Eukaryota; kingdom Viridiplantae; phylum Streptophyta; class Magnoliopsida; order Poales; family Typhaceae; genus Typha; species Typha angustifolia. The sequence goes on along the minus strand of NC_133246.1, from coordinate 2,625,857 downwards.
CGTCTGAACACACTTGGGTGGTCATCACTTATAGACCACCATGTTCCTTTGGTTTATATAATCACGTGTCCAAGGGTATATCCGTGTAGATATGCATAAAAACAAAGAAATTTTGATCTCTACATGATTGTTTGCTTGCTACTGATCATCCATTTTTTTCAGATATCAATAAAATATCATAGTTATTACTGCTTAAAACTTCACATGACATTGAAGTGGTAATCATGAATGATCCTAGTTTAGCTTTTCATTAATTTATCATCTACCTTCCATTGAGACATTATGTTCAAAGATAAATGGTTTTTCCAACAACAGCTTATAATTCCAGCAAATTCTTTGTCACATATTCGACTTCAGTAAAAAGGAAAATGCCCAGCAAAAGCAGAGGAAACATTCAGGAGATTTCTTCCAGAATGGTTTTTTTCCCTGTTGCAATTGGCCTTAAACTTGAATAGTTGAATAGTGAGCCAAGTATATGGCTTATATTCAGACCAATAAGAGAATATGTAGCGTAACATTTTGCTACTTTCTAATTGAACAGAATTTCATAAACTTGAATACAAGATGAGTCACATACAACAACACTCAAAGAAACTGAAGAAGAAAATAAAAGAAAAATATCAGCCACATAATAAACACAAAGTTACAGAAATAAACGTTGGTGTTCCCACAGAACATTGCAATGGATGGCATGAAATGAACGTTCTTCTCTTCTCATAAAATAGCATATATACAGAAAAATAAAAATTTTCAAGGAGATATATATATTTTTTAATCAATGGCAAAGCACATTGATACCACAAGGACATTTATTTACCCATATTTCTGTTTAAAAAAATAAAAATACTATCTTTCTAACTAGAGATCAAAGTTATCATATAGTACACAGTCTAATAACTTTGTTGCCTAAAAAAATGTATCTGCTAGTATGGTTCATTCCTCAGTTCTTATTAAATCCTCACTAAGGACATACTACAAACCTGATAATTGCTTAAAGTTTTACCTTGTCAGGAAGAGAAGGCTGGGATTAGATATAATGGCAACAATGTACTGTTATAGTTAAAATTAAATATAATCTTCTACTCAATTAGAAGAATGAACATATATCAGTTAATAATCCACACGTACCGAATCTCTCAAACCAGATAGTAATAACTCAATTATCTCCTCTATAATTTCTGGAACATCCATATCCTCTTCTTCTGGGGAACTCGCAATTTCCGTATGATCAAGCTGGTCGGTATTTTGACAACAATGGCTTGAACCCTTTCCAGCAACATCCACTGAAAGATTCACGTGTAATGAGCTACTCTTTCCCTGCATGAGAAGGCAAATTAATTAGCTTAAGAAGCTTTTGTAATCTGTGCTGACACCAAGAATAAGAAAATGTAACATGGTTTTAGATCTTTCTGAAGCTGTAAAAGAAATAATTAAAGAGCTGTTGCTGACTTGCTGCACAGATATGCCGAACAGGCTAAGGTAAAATAAAATGCATATTCTTTTGTGTATTTGTTATATACTGTGAAGTGTCAAAAATCCTATAAACATCAATGGAGCAAAACATATGATACCACAACCCAGGGTAGAAAGGAAATAAAGAACATATTCCCTACTTGAAGATGAAAAGTAGTTCTTTGGTGGTCAAGCCTATCTTGTGATGCAAGGATTGTGACATAAGCACAGAAACCTCTGCAGGAATAGCATCAACTTGCATATTCTAGTTTGTGGTGATAGAGATTCCCAAAACAAACTAAAAAAACTGATCCAATGTATAAAAAATGAATTCAAACAGTGAGCAGATCAAGAATTTTCAAACAAGCAGAAAGCTTTTGCCTAATGCATATAAAATGACTTCAAGGGATACCTCTAGAGCATTGTTAAACTAAGACTGGACTTCTGTAAGACCATTAAAACTATTCATATTTAGCTAAAACATAATTTTGTTGAGAAAAATCTAGAAGCAATAATCCCAGTCTAAAAGTGTGAAGATGATCTATTAGTAAACTTAAGCTTTAAATTCACTACACTGTAGAGCTTTCAAGCTCAGTATTCTCTAGATCTATATATTATACAGAATTGGAAAGATTGAAGGAAGAGGGACACAAGGTACTAGAATCAGTACCATATTAGAACTGATAGAATCACAACATGCATTACTTCCACTCAAATCAGTCAACAGATGGATGATTATCATTAGCTCCCAGTAGTGGAAAAGAGTATCAGTCAAAGGATTTCCATATTCATGTCTAGTTTGTACTTTGTACTAATATGAGTATTAAATAGAGATGTTATTAACAATTTCTTTAGCTGATTATTAGCACCATCTTAAGAAATAGATATCTCCACGTGATTCAAGCATCTCCAAAACAAACACAGTTGATAAAGATATAACAGTCAGGATTAAAAAATGTCAGTAGGCTATTAGCTCTCTAGAATCCCTTGCATGAACTAAAAAGTGTTGACAAAAATTCTAGTTCTGTCATGAAGGAAGAAAAGTAGAACAAACATATAGAAGTTATCATATATCTTCACTATAGATATGCTAGGAAGTTAAGAAGGTGCTGTACCAGATATCGCCATGATGAGGAACGTTGAGGCAAACAAGTTAACCCAATACGTTGTGATAATTTTACCAAAAATTTTCTAAGTAATGGACTTCGAGCTGCAACAGTTGATTTCATTAAAAGGGCACTATCACTCCAAGTAGTAGAAAACACATTAAAGATAACTTTTCGACTGCCAACCTGCAACTCTTGGAAGCAAACAACTAGTTATCAGCACACAAAATCACAGACTATTAGCAACAAAATGGAAGGTTTAAAGAAGTGGAACAATGAAATTACTTACTAAAACATTATATTGTCTGAGAAAGAGAAACTAGAAAAGGTGTCTGAACAAGAAATTGACAGAAAAGATGGAATTTAAACAGTTGCAATTTCATAATTTCATAAATAAATTAATGAACAAAAAAGAGAAAAATAACTAGTCTCAACATGATGTACAGCCACAAAGATGGAACCACGAACATATAGGGGTGAAAACGGATCGGATACGGATCGGATAGTGCTCAATCCATATCCGGATCCGTATTTTTAGTTCGAATACGGATTCGGATACGGATATTGGACGGATAGCAAAATTTAAAACCATATCCTAACTAAAGGGATACGGATAATTTTCGGATAAAGGATCGGATTTTAAACGGATATTGATTAAATTTAAAATAATTATAATATTTTATTTAAATATAATTAACACAAAACTATTAAGAGTTTTAAAATAAATAATTTTTTTGTATGTCAAATATATAAAATTAGAGAAATTAATCTCTATAAATAATATATAATGTATTATTAGTAATAATATTAATACTTACTATTTAAATAAGCAAACTAAAAACTGTAAATTATTTAAAAAAATATGCGGTTAAACGGATATCCGATATCTGTATCCGAATCCGAAAAATTTATCCGACCCATATCCGAATCCGTATCCGAATTTTTTTCAAAAATTCTATCCGTATCCGAATCCGAATCCGAGTCGAATAGAAATTTTTTATCCGAATCCGATCCGAGTCGGGTCGGATAGCGGGTCGGGTCGGAGTTAATCCGACCCGCTTTCACCCCTACGAACATATCAATGTGTCCTATGAGGGTCAAGAAAAAGAAGACCTCACAAGTTAGTGTGATGATTTCCATGACTAAGTTGATAGAATACTAATATTTTATTTCTCATCAGACAAACCCAACAACTGATTGTCGTACTTCATAAAAAATGTGCAAGCAAGTTTTCTTGCCAGGTTATCTTAGCAAAAGGTGTCGTGCATATGATTCCTAAAGTATTCCTAGAAAATTACTTGGTCCTCTTCTCCTTAAAGTGTCATGCATATGATTCCTATTTACAAATGATAGCAGATTATTTTTTAACCCATTTAAGTATTTTACTAGCAGATTATTTTTTTAACCCATTTAAGTATTTAACTAGCAGATTGACAGTTGTTGTCATATTCACAACAACTCTCAACATTATTTCCAACGTACTTGACTTTTTCCAACATCAAATGTAATAGGTATAGTCAATACACACAATCTGATTTCAGATGAAGGTTGCTGATATGGGCTAGAGTGTGATAGGGTGAGGAGCATGGGTAAGTTTCACAGAATATACGCAAATCTATAAGCTTACAGGAACAGGATATCTTGTATACTATATTAGTATATTACTATGTGAAAATGCAGCCACTAGGAAATATAGAGTCAGACTTCAGGAATCATATCAATGAGTCTGCATGTTGTGATTTATCAATTGAAAGAAAGACAAACCTTGAATATTGAAGCTAGAGCTTCCACAACACCAATTAACCTGAAGTGGTCCGCAAAATCATCTGTCGCAGATAAAAGGACTTCGTGTGTCCATTCCATAAAACTGAAAATAAATCAAGACAACTAACAAGTCAACCTGTCCCTAAATAATGTTAAAACTTGATAGATATTTTCCACTATTATAAATCATCTTTTTACACAGAGAGGTGCTGCAAGTCTCAAACAATCAGATAAACAGTACTCAAATTCAAATAAAATGACATCTGATCTGACTACTGAAACATCAAGAACAGAGAAACTATTAACAAATAAAGGGAATTGTAGAGCACCAAAACTAAAAGCTGCAGTGTATGAGTAATTACATTTAACTATAAAGTCTTATAAAACTACACTGTTGTTTCAACTCACAAGAACTATGATGTCAATACATGGATGGCATAAAGTACCAGTTCATTCGTATATACATAACTAGAAAAGCTACAAAGGGCCCATATTCATTTAGTTCCTTTCTCGAGACATTTTCTCTTTGTTTTCACAGCAAATTGATGCAGAATCATTCAAGTTCATGATGCTATCAGCATGAAGTAAGACATCTTAGCAGAAAAAACTCATCTAAATTAAAGAGACTTCATTTAGGATGATGTGATTTGTGGAAAATGCATTGTTGGATAAAAGATTCACAACATCATCACTTCTAAAAACCTTGAGAAATTTGAGGAAATAAATTAAGAAACTAAATTAAGAGTGATACACAGCAAATATACATTGGAAGACTTTGGCACAAACTCCAATACGTATTTGTCAGCAAATCTGGATTGCACCATATCAAGATAGATTGCAAATAAACATTACCAAGGACAGTAATATTTTTGCTATTATCCTATCATACATCACAAAATCCAGCTCGCGTCTTGCATCTAATAGTGTTTCCTTTGTAATTTTTTTATAGCTCAAACAAGATTAGAGTATATTTAAGCCCCACTTGTAATTATTGACTGCAAAAGTGGTTATCACCCAGGCAGTACAAACAGACATGTAAACAAGGAAAATCAAGGCCTTTGATAGTGCACACATGCAACATATGCATCTTTTAGCACTCCGGTTCCACAAGAACTATCTAATTGACCAAAGATTAATCAAAGCTCTTGTTTGTCATGTTCACAGAGACATATGTGGAGCATGCTTGAAATTAGGGCTCCACTTAAAAGTTCCATAACAAAGCAAGATAGTTCTCTCCATCTGATAGAACATCAAATGACAAGGGAAAATGAAAATAGGAATACATGACTGACAAATGTTTGAAGAGCATATCAACATTGTCAAACAAACATGCTATGCGGCCTAGAAAGCTACTGACCCCAGAAGCTACCCAACATATTCCATAAATATAACAGATCAAATGCAGTTTCTAGCAAGAATTTCTTTCCTTTAAGCGGTCAATTCTCTTAATAATACCTCCATAATCTGGTGGATTGAGCAATTTGGTGGTGGTAGTACAATGATTTAAATATCTTGATACACCTCTATAATATCGTGGATTAAACAATTCGATGGTAACAATATAATGTTGTACTCTCATCAGCATACATCTGTGTTCTAGTGGGCTCAATATGCAAGGTAGTTATGCGTAAGAAACAACCCTAGTGCTAAATAATTGGAGGTGCCAAAATGTTGGAAAAGCTTTAAGAAAAAAAAATTCTGAGTAAAGCAAGAAAGAGACTATGGATTACTACAATTTATTCTATCGTCTTGATATCAACTACTTGAATCCTTCATCACTGATTAAATTAAAGCACTAGAAATCATAATATACACATAGAGCACAAACAAGTCAGCAAAAATGAGAACTTGTATTTCACTTCAGTTTTCCCAACGTCTAGTTAGCAATACTTAGCATAAATACTAATTAACACCAGGAAAAAAGAATGTAAGGATTACCTATGAAAAGCCTTCGACATGTCTGGACGAGTCAAAAGCCTTGCAAGCAACAATCCAGACATCCTCCGCATAGGCCCAGCACTCGAAATATAATCCTTGGAAATCTCCATTATCCTCGCAACCAAAGGCACTGACTCGGATCCATCTACCTGATCACCATTCGCCATACTAGTATCCACAGAAGAGATATCAAAAGGGATCAAGACTAGAATATAAAGCCACAAGAGCACAATGCACTTGGTCTCCATCTCGCCAGTACTCTCCTGTCTCAGCGATGTAGTCGAGGACATCCGGTGGCACTTCTCGAGAAGCGCAACAGCGAGCTCAAGATCCGAGACTTGATGCGGAAAGAACTTGACAACACTCTTGTATCCGCAGACCGTGACAAGTGTGTAAATTATAATGCTCAGAGGCTTTATAATATCAAGAAGCTCATCAGAAGAGGCACCGAGCTCCATCGTCCGTGATCGGACTAAGGACATTAGTGGAGAGATGATGCTCTCTAGGTATGGCTCAAGAAGCTGCCCCTCTTGTTGATACTTGTCCATCTGCGCAACAAAAGGGAAAAGGTCATCTTGATTTAACCTCCTAAAAAGGAAAGAACAGATGAAACTATTAATCTTTCTTAAACTCTTAGGGCTTTAGTAAGAATGAGGTTAACAAGGATCCAAGAACTGGCTAATCTTAAATTAAACTCCTAAAAAAGGAGCCAACAGATCAAATTTCTTGCTCCCTTGGAGTCTTTAACGTGACTAGAATTCAAGAACTGGTAAATCTTGAATCAACTATCATAGAAACAGCATAGCAGAGCAAATTATTTGCCTTATTGATGTATCAGCGATCAGGGTAAGAAGAGCGTACGATGGAGCGGATCTTGTTAACGTCGGAAGGGTCGGAGACGCCGCCATTGGAGACGATCCGGTCGAGCAGGGACTTGACGAGCTGCCACTCCTGGAGGAAGTAGCGGAGGAGAATGATATCTTTAGGTTCGTGCTCCTCGTCTTGGATGGGATCCGAGGAAGCCAGGGAGATCGCCTCTTCCATTGCCGAGCTCCGTCCGACAGCGACGGATAGCTTCACAGAAGCAACAAAAGGATTCGGCCAGGAAAGAACTGCTCTGCCCGGAATCAAGCAGTAACGGGGATGTTTGGGCTTTTTGCCAAATGACCACCTATGTTTACTAATATTCTATTTTCCGACAAAATAAGTTTTAAGATGATATATTTTTTAAATATGTTCAAAATATTAAGTTCGCCTTTCCAATCAGAGACAAGTTTTTTTTATCTAGACCCATTTAATTTATTTTCTTTATCAAAAATAGACTGTGGGGGAAAAAGTATTAATCAGTTTAGTTCGCAATAAGATCAAAAGATAGGTAGTTATTTGCAAATATCTCCTAAATGTGTTCTGAATAGCCCAACTAGCCCATTAATAATAATAAAAATAAACATTTTGGACAAAGCCGAGCAGATCGGCCGAGAAAACCTAATCCCCCTTCTCCCCCGTTCCTTCCTCAGAATTGTAAGAGAGATTGCCGACAATATGCAGCAGAGAAAGATTGCTTCCGGTCGTCCATCGGGGACTGACGGGTCGGATTACTCTTATCGCATGGTGGTGGATTCAAGTAAGTTTTCAGATAAGAAGGTTATATAGATTTCTTATCTAATGTGATAAGCGAAATTAATTTACTCTGTTTTTCTTGTAATTGTACTGCAGGATACACGAAGGTTGCAAAGGGGAAGTCCCGCCTTGGAACTCTACTCGTGGCTCAGGTGATCACATCCTCAATTCCATCTCTGTCCGTATGGGCTTAAGATCCCTAGATTAGAATGCAAAAAAAAAGGTATATTTTACTGTTGTATTTTAGTAAATTGTAATTTAACGCGTATGTATTCGATTATTCCTATCATATATGTTAAGACGTTCCCCTGTATCGAGTAGGGTTTTAGTAGTACAAAATGTGCAACTTTACTTACCGTCTACCTTGATCTGTCTTTCAAGAATAGTGAAATGAATGTTGTCCCCCGTGGAGTTAAGCAAATTAGAAATCCAAGTAAATTTGTCTGCGCTTCTTGTTTCTCTTAATTTTGCCATCGCTATAATCTTAGTTTGATTCATCATTCAATTGATGCACATAAGTTTGGTTCATTGCGCATAATTTTGGTTCATCAAGTAGCTAGCTACAACCAAGGGCTAAACAACAATTTCATCTACTTTGGTTATAGTAAAAATTGTACTTGAAAAGTAGAGGCCTTCGCCCTTCATGTTCAGGATTTGTCCCCTAAAGATAGTGTTATACTCCACATAAGCATATTCTAGTTGGCGAAGCCTCCTTATTTCTGTCAGAATGCAATTCTTTGAAATTTATTTGAAAATCTACTCGGCTGACTCATCTTTGATATTTTGGTTGCAGACTATCAACCAAGTGATTGGTTTTCTATGGGTGTTTTTATCTACACAACAAATAGAGGAAATTAATAAGCCTGAAATCTTATCTATCTCAATTGGACTCATTTCTCTTGTCATTGGAGAATTAGGTTTATTTGCATTCTCATCTATCTTAAATTACTTTTCGGTATTTAATTTTGTAAAGTTGTATAAGCTGATTCAGGTTGTATTGTTCTTAATAGGTCGGAGGCGAAGCCAGGTGATTCTGTTGAGACTGTACATCATTCTATCTTCCGTTGCTATTGCATCGACTGTTGCATGTCTTATTAGGAGTGGTTCATTTGTCAAGGTGAAATTCTACTGTTATTATTTGTTGAACCATTCTTTTATCTTTTCACAACTTGCTATTCCTTTTTTCTTGCACATAGTTAAGTATGCATTAAAAGTGTTGCTTATTAATACATGGAGGTTAAAATGTTGGCCTACAGGCTATCTTTCTTTCATGTCTTGTATTTCCTAGTTTGTAAGAAGTAGTCACACTCAATGATTCCACTTCTAGTTTTAGAAGATTTTGAAACAGATAGATATTAAGAGCTCTATCTGATAGTTAGACAAGAGAAAGATGAGTAGAGAGATAAATCCATCATTTAAGTTGTTTTTATCCCCATATCTAGACGGCTCAAGCCTGCCTCTGTTGCATATGGTTAACAATTATGATTTATAAGAAGCATTTTTACCAACTTCCGTAAAGGAAAGTGCTCCCAACCACAAAATCGTGGTTATTGATCATGTTATCTTGGTCTTATTATGCTTATACTGGTACCTGAAATGTAATGATGCATATACAGATATACAAACGTGTACATGTTCATCTATTATTCTGATAGGAAAATCTCAAATGATCAGTAAAACCGGTTGGTTGATACTTATATAGAGAAGTTGTATGGTCTAGTTAGGTGAGTTACCCCACTTCTTTGCCACACCACTTCTTTCTTGTTTTTGGCCCGAAGATGTAATTCTATGTGTATTCATCAACTTTAACTGCAGTACATTTTATGTCTCAGTTTATCTTTATACCTTGGATGAGTATCTGTATGTTCATTTGAGAATCTTTGAGGACTCGTTATCGCTGATTCTATTAAATTATTAAGCAGGTTATCCACTATCATATGAAGGTCATGATGAATTCTGAACTCTTTGGGACTATCCATGTTTTTCTCGGTGAGTTGCATATGTATTGTCTGTCTATACATTGATAAATCAAAGTACCAACTGTTTATGCCCTTTTGTTTCTTTTTGGAACCAGGTGTGCTGTTGCAAGTAATTGTTATCTTCACAACAGTTGCTCTTGTGCGAAACATGTCTCCTAAGAGAGTGCCCTGAATGTGCAACCTCAATAGTTGCATTTTATTAGAGCTAGTCGCCGAATTTGATGAGACATTAATCAAATGGATACTGTTCTGGAAGAAAATATTTCATAATGCGCTGGAAGGGATATTTATGCCTAATTTTAACAATCAGTACTCTTAACTAGATACTCTTTGTCAGATCATGCAGAACCAGGTTTATCTGTATTGTGAGGGATACTTATACTTTCCCAGTGGCATTTTTGTTAGATACACCCAGGATTTGAAGCGAAATTTTGATAGTTTTGAAAGTTCGGAGAGTCAATGTAATATCTCTGTCCCTTTTGCGGCATTCGCATATATATCTTGTCTTTTGAGTTGAGTATAGTATTCTTAGCTTCTTCTAGTGAGCTGCCATATGATCCATGATTTGCATTAATCCATGTTCTTTTTTTCGCTTAAATTAAACATTCAATTCAACGGGAACAAAAGGAACTGCCTTTTGATAAAAGCCAAAGCAATAGTGGAGGTCAACTGACTAGGACTTGCATGCATCATGCAGCGTTGACATAAAATATGCACACTAGTAATCCCAATCATTTTTAGTGGATCACCCATCAGCAAGTCCTAGTCATGACTACGAGTACATATGAACTGTTTCTGGATATCCAAACAGATGCACCACGGATAATAAGTACATGCTGTTTCACAATTGAGCAGCATTAATCATATAAGGATATGAATGGTTACAGATATATCGATAATATATAGTATACTGTGAAAAATATATAATAAAACAAATGGAGTAGAAATTAAAAGGAAACACGTGGGATCTTATTATAAATATAAACTGCCATCTGGCTGTTTCTTTATTATTATTTAAACGAAATCCCCAGTTAACATTATTGGAGAGATACGGTTTCGGATCAGGATCAAGAACGTCGTGAAATTATTCGAGTCCGATTGGGGGTGGTAGCGGGTCGGATTTGGTAATTGTCTCCGCTGAAGTAGATATTTGCAACTTGGCGATTCGATCATTCCCGTAGCCCATTAGCCCCTTCTCTCTCTCTCTCTGGGATCCCGAGTTCTTGCCCTCTTGCTCGCTTCCACGGCGCTACTCCGACCTCTCTTCCAGACCACCGACGATCCTACTCCGGCAACCTCCGGTGAACTCCAACGAATTCTGGTATATATATCTCTCTCTCTCCTCTTCTTTGGTGTGAGATCTGCCATCGACCTCCTCCGGGGAGAAATTTGCGGTGCTCCGGCCTAGATTTCTGTCATCCCAGAAACCACAAAAGCTTAGCCTAACTAACGCCACTTAACCTATATCTTTTTGGAATCATTCCCCTCATTCTCCGACTACTACTACTATTCGGTTTTATTGATTTGACGAGTGCGATGAAAAAAGTAACTTTGTCATCGGTGCTGCATCTTCCTGAATATCTATGTATAATTTAGTGTCAAGAACGGTGGAGTTGTTGCTATGCCCGCTTTCTTGATCTCGTGAGTGCGATAAAAGAAGAAGTTTTGTGCCTGTGCTGCATATTCTTGAATTACTTTGCATTATTCGGTGTCAGAACGATGGACATGTTCAGTAACATGTTTACGATAAGATGTGTGTTACTTAGTTGGAGGTGGGATGCACAAAAGTGAGAAAAGGAGCAGTTAAGGCGTTCACAATTGTTTGGAATACTGCCCACTGCATGATGCGAAGACATGAAACTTATCCATGTAGTTATTGTGATAATTAAGATAGCACAGGAAGATTGGGAGTTTAATATAAGGGTTTTTTTGGCATTAGTTTACCTTTTAAGTTTTATCAGATTGTCTGTCCATTGTTCTTTCCTTTTGTCTTGATCTTGTGTTTAATAAACTCATGATATAAGGAAACAGAAACGTGCTATTATTATCTTTGAGAGGACCAAGGATGAAAGTCAAAAGATGGTCAAAATCAATGCTGTGAAAAGTGCCTGTGGTATGCGGGCATGCAGGCGCCTATGTGGTATCCAGGTGCCTATGCGGCCTAGCAATACAAATATTAAAATTAAATAATAAATAATTTACTCATGTAGTGTGTTTAATATGTTAGCATAATAAGCTAATAAATAGGTAAAAGTTGCAAAGTAATATATGGAGAATCATTGTCGTGTATTCCATCCACTAAGGATGCTACTTTTTAATCCTATAATTACTAACATATATTTTCAAGTTTGGTAAGTTGCACCCAAAAAAATTAAGAAATGACAAATTATTATGAAGCACTATAAATATCTTAATATTATTGGTATAACACTTTCATACGCATATGAAGGCATATATGTGACAAATATGTGATTTTTAGCGGTCAATATGCGGATGCATAGGTATGCGGTATGCACATGCAGCCTATAAATGATCGAACTGTATAGTACATATGCAGAGCGGTTGACCCACTGCCACCCCCTATGGGGCCGCATATGTGGTCTGTGTGGCTGCTTTTTGGATAATTTCTTTTTGTAGGAACATGTTTCTTTATGTTTTGTGATATAATGAAGTTCGTTCTTGGTGTAAGTTTCTTAACTGGTAATGTAAGTGTTCTAATCTTGTGCAAGCTTCATGTCTTCTTTGAATCGTTTTCTTTTTTATAAATCTTACGTTAATCTCTCTTTTTCAGATTTAATCGCTGTAAGCAGAAAATGGATGTTAAAATGCTGGAAAGCTTTCAGTGTCCCAACAAGTGAAGAAATGCACTTGGAATTGAATTTTTTTTGAGTTTTTTCTGACATCATCACAATGTCTGGGATGCTTAATGTAATTCTTCTTTTCAATACTTTTAGCAGACCAAATCTATTGATGTATTGCAGCTCCACTTTTTGATAAAGGAATAAATTAAATAGGCTCTAAATACTTGACTATATATGTATAGAATTAGTTTCTTTTTTCACCATAACTTGTGTTCAATATTAAGAGTGGAAAGCATATCGATCTGTTTCTTCATCATAATACAATTGTAGGCCATCTATTAAGAGTAATCCCAGTTTTTCCCTTCTACAGATCTACCTGTTGCAAAGTCTGACAGGTTGCTTTTGTTTCATATCCTCTCGCTGTGTTCTGACTTTTAGACGACCCATCAGTCTACCTCTTAGTTCTTTAGTTCTAGTGATTTAAAATCCACAATATTTCTAGAAGAGAGCTTTTGCATGAACTGTGTTCTATTTTCCATAAGCCCAAGAAATATAGAGCATTTATTATCTTGTATCAATGGCAGGAGCACAAACATACTTCGTTGAGTTCACCATTACCTCAAGCTCTAAGTGCTACTGTTAATTAATAATATCACGTCATCAGAGTTCCAGTAATATTAGGAAAGTAACTACCATAATTTGATACTTGGGTTGTATCAATAACTCTTCAACTTTTGTAGCTTTTCATTGCTTAAATATTTATCTCCTATTTCTTAATTATGATTACAACTTCCATTTTACTGTCTCAAATGGGCCGTATTTATATTTTGTAACAACATTTTGACTCATAAAACTTCATTGTTATCGTGCTTCATTAATTTTAATGAAAAGGTCTGTGGAGGTTACTACTAGTTGCTGCATTAAAAATCAACAAATTGTTTTGGAGCTTCAAATGTTTCATGTGTATGACCAGTCCTCATGCATATAAGGCTTATCACCTCAACCGCTGAGAGCTGGTCCAGGAATAACTCAATAAGTCTTCTTATAATATTCAAAATCAATTGCGCCATATTGTGACTTAATTTGATATCATGGTCTTCTCATATTGAATTGTTTTTCTTTCATAAGGCTGCATTGTTTTCTTTTATGGCTGGTTTTTTAAAGATGCAATGCAATTTACACTTACCGACTTTCGGTAAAGTGTCCTGTTGTGGTTTACGTAATACTTATGTATTCCTATATATGCATAGAATTTGATTATATTCTAAATTTGAACTGTTATCTTCTGGCAGTCAACTCTTAATGGATCAACATCAAATCTCCCTGATTCCACTGGAAGGTCTTTCACGACACCATTTTCTGGCCAATCTGCAACAAGTCCAGGTTTTCATCACTCTGGTGAGTTGTCACATACACTTTTTTAATTAACGAGTATGTGGCACACTTTTTAATATCAGTGGTACTAACTTATAGGTGGTCTACAAGGGTTGCACAACATTCATGGAAGCTTCAATATTCTGAACATGTCTAGCTCTCTTGCATCCCGAAATGCAGCAATGAATGGTGTTCCCTCAAATGGTGTACAACAACCCGGGGGAGGGATTTCTGGAGGACGGTTTTTATCAAATAATGTTCCAGTTGCTCTATCTCAGGTGTATATGAAGTGCCTCTTTATTTAACAATATGATGCTTCATAGTGGCATATTAATATGTGGTCCTTTTCTCATATCTCTCGATTAATGTTCCATCTATTTCCAGATGTTCATACTTCATATTGTGCATTGTCTTCTTGTCTCATGCAGATTTCACATGGGTATTCTGGTCAGACAAATAGAGGAGGGATCAGTGTTGTAGGAAATTCTGCTTTTAATACTAGTAACATTAATGGAGTTGGCGGTTCAATATCAGGGATTTCCTCAGGCTCTGGTGCTGTTGGCAACCGTGGTTCAGTTCCTGGCCTGGGTACTTCACCAATTTTAGGAAATGTAGGCCCTCGAATCACAAGCTCAATGGGAAATATTGTTGGTGGAGGTAATGTTGGAAGAAGCATAAGCTCCGCAGGGTTATCTGTTCCTGGAGGTGGTTCCCGTGTAAATTTAGCTGGAAATAGTGGGTCCGGGAGCCTTAACATGCAAGGATCCAGCAGATTGATGGGAGGCATGCTTCAACAAGGTGAACTTCTTAAGCTTTCTAGTTTCTAGTGATTAGAAAATTCAAAGATTTCCCTGTATCTTTCTCATCATGGTATATGTTAGTAGATGATATATCCTTTATCGTTGATTATAATTTGACCACTTGCCCACTTTAGCTATGCATAAATAGATCTCCTAGTCCAGAAGTCTAAGATAGGCACAAGTGAAGGACTAACTGATGGATGTTTTTTTTTTTTTTTTTTTTTTTTTTGAGAACAAACTAACTGATGGATCCTATGAGAAATAGTTTGCTGGATTTGTTGCACCTGAGAGAAGATCAAATCTTGAGTAGACTCTTCTACCATCTAGTCTATGATAATAGTCCACTTAAGTTGAGGAATGATGACTCCTGTAAATTTAGCTTCTGGTTAACAATGAATGACATTAAGGAGCAGTACACATGTCTCTCCTTTTCAATACTACAACGGTACAGCCATCTCTGTCACATCTGAAGTTCTGAGTCAGATACATGTGTATCTACATGTGTTTGCTTGTAGCTGCCTATATGCGTGGGGCTTTGTGTGTGACACATGTACATGCATGTAATATACATGAAATACTAGACGTATTGACTTTTTTACCTACTGATATTTTGAATTAGAAGCTTGTGGCAATATTTTGAGCATTTTATAGAGATGCTGAATAAGCGCACATCTGAAAGAGAAACTTTTAGATTTTAATCATCACGTTTCATGGTCAAGTATAGTATTGACTTTTTTAACCTACTGATATCTTGAATTAGAAGCTTGTTATAACATATTTGAGCATTTTATAGAGATGCTGAATAAGCACACATCTGAAAGAGAACTTCAAGAATTTTAATCATCATGTTTCATGATCAACTATGCTTTGTTCTGTGACTACTAGATGATAATGTTCTGAACTATGCCGTTACCCTAGGCTGATGTCAACATGCCAATTAAAGGTGCATTGACATGCCTCCTTTTGGTAGATTGAATAGTATTTTCAGCAATAGATGGCAAAGTTGCATATCTGGTTGGATAGAACATGTGGTTTCTTATAACAATGAAAAGTTTGGTTGGAGCGATACTGTAGTACTCTCAATGAGATCAATATCATAATCTTTTTAGACATCTTGACCCTTCATATTTCTTTTGTTTAAGTGACGTGGATATCTCCTGCAGTCAATTAGCAATGATATGGTAAACTGAAATTTATTGCTACTTGTTTGCTTACGATAGCTGTTGTCGAAGGAGTTGATAATTAGAAGCATGCTTTTGGCCATATAGCAGCAAACAGTTATTATATGAAGTTTATGGGATGCATTAGTTTCTCATATATTAATAAATTCAGTCGTTTTTGTCCTGGAAGTCGATGTAACACAGTGGTTCTGAAGGAAATAGGCATGGTGATCTTTTAGTAGTTCTAGGAGCTCGGACATTGACTATGTGAAGCTTTAAAATAATAGCTTTTTTCAACAATGGATCTGAATTAGAAGCTTGAGAGACAAGAAAGCTTTGATTTCACAATGTTCAGTTCTCTTTAGACATCATAAGGTCATAGGATTGATCCTGTTGTGCTTTTATCTAATCCTCTCTCTTCCTTCCAGAATCCATCCCAGAGTTGATTCATTTGATATGTTCCATGACTTCTTTGTTAACTTCAAATTGATTCCTTAGTGCTTCAGACAATTTTCTCTTCTTACAATTTAAGGGCATGTATATATTGTATGTCCTATAATCTGTAGACAATGTTCTTTCTGATTCTATTCTTGTCTTTCTAAAGGTTTTTCAGTCACATAGATGTCAAATAATTTCAAATACCAGCAGATACGGTACTTCATAATAAACTGTCTATCAGATCAATGTATCTCTATTTTTGCTGATTTAGTATATCCATTTGTAGCTTGTATAAGTACTATTGTACTAATACTATAACCATTGACCTGCATTCTTCTCTCAAAACTATATTCATTTCTTATAAAGATGTTCCCTGAGACATTTACTGGACTCTGTATATTTGTAGCACCGCAAATGATGGGAATGCTTGGAAGTTCTTACACTGCATCTGGAGGACCTTTATCCCACAATCAGCTACAAGGATCTAACAATTCACTAAGCTCAATAGGGATGCTAAATGATGTAAATTCCAATGACAGTTCTCCATTTGACATGAATGATTTTCCCCAATTGACTGGACGACCAAATTCAGCAGGAGGACCGCAAGGACAATTGAGTAAATTTTACTCTGACTTCGATACTCATTTCTTTGTATAAATATTCTGAACTGCCAGCTGATCTTTAAAGTTTTAGGTTCCATGCGCAAGCAAGCAGCTGGTGTTAGCTCCATTGTCCAACAGAACCAAGAATTTAGCATCCAAAATGAAGATTTTCCTGCTTTACCTGGATACAAAGGTCTTTCAGTTGTCATACTCATCTAGACTTTGCTTTGCACTTTCTTGATTCTTATTTTCATATATGTGTGCCTCATGGTTGTCTTATTGATTCATTTTGATTTATTTACCTTGATCATGGTTGTATGAGTGGTTCATGTGACATTTTGTTATTTGAGGGCATATCATGTTGAGGGTTTGTTTAAATGTGGATAGTTTTTGTTCTTATCAAGTTATATTTTACCTGTTCGTCTGAACCATTAAATTCACATAATCATTGTTCACTATCATAGCTTGCAAGTACATGAGATGAAACCTCAGCCATAAAAAGTGCAGATGCCTGCTGCTAGTTGTCATCCACCAAGCATATGTGCTACAGCTCAACATGTAGACTATATTATGAATTGAAACAATGAAGAAAGCTCACAAGAGTTTTAGAAGCTAAATCATTGAAATCATCTGCATGAACTAATTGGTCTTGTCTAGACTGATCTGCATCTCTGTATGATAACATGCCTACTCTTGTCAGCTGTATTGTCTTGCTTCATCCTAGATATGAGTATGCAACTAATAATGATAAATGTCTCTCACACTTGTGCAGTAAATTCTGGGCATCTTACACAAGAAAATATTTGCTTAATCAGTTATTTCTGGTTGGCTATAGTATCATGGCTATATTTTGTTAACGGCATGTGACAGAACTCTGATTCTTATGTAGGTGGTAGCACAGATTTTTCCACAGATTTACATCAAAAGGAACAGTTTCAAGAAATCGCCTCTATGATACCCTCACAGCATTTTCCTGTGCGTCAATATCTCTCATTTAACTGAGATTTAATCATTCAACTCAGTATATTTATGACATAATGTTCTTGAATGATGACTGAGTTTGTGCACTAGATGCAGATGACTAGATCTTCTGGATTCAACTTAGGAGGGACCTTTTCCTCGAATCGTCAGCAACAACAGCAGCACCCTGGTGCAGTCAGTAATGCTGGGGTTGCCTTTACACCTGGAAACAATCAAGATTTTCTCCAGTTGCATGGTTCTGATTTGTTTCCATCCTCTCATGGAACCTACCACCCCCAGGTATACTATTTATTTAATGGTTCCTTTACATGCATTACTGTGCAATATATAACTATGAATCAAAGCCTGTAAAATGATGATAAGTGGAGTTCTTTTACTTGAATTGATTAGATTCAAAATAATGGGCCTCCTAGCATTGGATTGCGACCACTGAGCTCACCTGGACCAGCGTCGGGTTTGAGAGCATATGAGCAGCTTATTCAGCAATACCAACATTCGCAGAATCCATCTCAAGTCAGGCTGCAACAGATGTCTGTCGCGACACAATCCTATAGAGATCAGAATATTAAATCATCACAAGGAACGCAAACATCTCCTGATCGGTTTGGGTTGCTTGGCTTGCTAGGTGTTATTAGTATGAGCGATCCAGATCTAACCTCCCTTGCTCTGGGGATTGACTTGACAACTTTAGGATTGAATCTGAACTCATCAGATAATCTCCATAAGACATTTTGCTCGCCATGGACTGATGAGTCTTCCAAAGGAGAGCCAGATTATCGCATTCCACCTTGTTATATTGCACAATCACCACCTCCACTGCAGGTTTATTCTTATCTCTTAGTATTCTCTTATGTAGGTTTTATGCCATCTATATATCATAATGAACAGCATTTGATGAACATGCATTTGACAATGTAGCAAGGGCATTTTATGAGATTCCAGCTTGCAACGCTGTTCTTCATCTTTTACAGGTGTGTTTAGCTTAGTAACTACATACTCTATTTACTACAGTTAATGCAATTGCTATTCAGTTAATCCATTTACCCAACTCTCTTGCGCTTCTCTTGCAGTATGCCAAAGGATGAAGCTCAGATTTGTGCTGCTTCTGAACTGTACTGCCTCACACCTTCCCTCTCTCCTCCTCCATTGCATATTATATATCTATTGTTGTTGATGTTTCTTTAAACACATGTAGATTCTCATGCTTAATTTATTGTTTCGGATGCTTAGTCAAACCTCTTTGCAATAATTTCTCCAATTTGCAAAGGAGTCGATGTTTACTCGGGACTGAGTAGATTCATGGTCTTTTGCACGACTGCAACTATCATATTTGGACTTTATTAGGGGATGATTTGCAGTTTCAAGCTCTATTAATTTTCCCCCCATAAAATCAAAAGAATTTGGACTTTCTGCATTCTCTTTTCACACTTTACCCTTCAAAATATTTAGCAATTTTGATTAATTATGATTCTGTATTATATGCCTATCCAGATATTCGCGCGGATGGTTCTATCACAGAGAGCATCAATTATGGTTCACAAGAATTGCAAACGTTGAGCCTCTTGTAAAGACCAACGCCTATGAGAGGGGATCTTATCTTTGTTTCGACCCCCACACATGGGACACAATTCGTAAGGTTGAAACATTTCACTTTCTATTCTCTGTCTGCATTTGTGTTATTTTGTGTTATACCATATTTTACCTGCCAAAATTTTCCATTCGCCATGTCTGCAGGATAACTTCGTTGTCCATTATGAGGCCGTGGAGAAGAAGCCAACACTTGTTTCTGCCCGCCTTCAACATTAACCAAGAAAGTTTCCATGTAAAATGTGGCTCGTGTTTCATTGTTTTTAAAATAAGCACAATCTTTTTTCTTTTTTTTAACCCTCATTTTCCCATTTTACCAGATGCTTTTAGTACTTGTACATTTCTCTTAGAGTTGGTTATTGTCGTGCTCACAGAAGTAATATTATGCACATGACTCTCACACCAATCCTTTCATAATTGTAAGAACTAAAGGATAGAAAGTAAAGCGAAAGGGAAGGGAAGAATATCCGATCATCCATCCTCACATACATAATATTTTTCCAAAGCTAATTGTAAATTATTTAGATTTCGATCTGGTTATTTACTTGTATATATATATATATATATATATATATATATCAAAATCATTTCTATCAAGTGGCGAGGCGAGTGAAGGAGGAAAGAAAAAGTATTAGGTAACTATTTTTTCTTTTTCTCAAACTCTTGTAGATATGATGCCTGCAAAATACCAACCCAGTTGCCTATGACCAAAGTAATAAACAATAAAAACGGAGCTCTCGATCTATCTAAGAATTGGACGTTTTGGTGAATAAATGTCAATCCCAAGATAGTTAACTAAAATTACACTTTTTAAGCGTACAATCTCGGTATGAGGAGCAATGCGCTAATTATTAATCTTAAATTTTATAATTATAATAATTTTGCCAAAACAATAATATCATCGCCTTGTTCAACAGTTGGACTGTCTGTGGCTCAAGTGATTATACGCTTCTTCGCCGTCTCCGGCGCATGGCAACCGTCTCCTCGCTTTCTGCCGGCGACGCGGCGGCGGCCGCCGGCGAATGGGACGAGCTAAGGAAAGAGGCCCGTAGACTCGAAGGCGATCTCGACGTCCGCCTCTCCTCCTACGCCAAGCTCGGAGGTACATCACTCGCTTCCGTTCCTCATTCCTCTCAATTCCATCTCTCTCTATCTCTCTCTTCTGTCCCACTTTTCTTATGATATCTTGGACGGGTCGTAGGTTATTCGGATCCGAGGATCCCGACGAGCGAATCGCACTGGAAGTCCGTGGAGATGGAGATCGAGACGCTTCTCGAGAGGTTAATCGACGTCAATGAAGAGATGAGCCGTTGCGCCTCCGCCGCGACCACGCCCGCCTCCTCCGTCGCCCAGAAGCTTACTAGACATCGAGACATCCTTCATGAATTCACTCAGGTTCGGATCTGCTTGCCTTTTCGCTTGGTTTCGGTTCCGCATCTTTTTCTTGGTAATAGCTTCTCTTGTCTTGTTGGGTCACTTCGAAAGATACGTGGATGAATACGTTTAAATTCGATTGTAGAGTAAGATTATAGAGTGAGATGGGAAATAATCTTGAAATGCTCGAGAGGAGGTGCGTCCTTGGGAGTTCGATTGGAAAACGAATTGGGGATTGCCGGAGGAAGTAAATAACTAAAAATATGTGGTATAGTTTAACTAAGATTCAGCGATAATAGGTAAAGAGGAACCATTATAGGGTAATTTTGTCTATTCTCACTTGGTTAGCATATCATAATTTTGTTCTCCAAGATTTGGTACGTTGACAGGTCCATATCTTGTCGATCTAAAATATAGAAAAGGATAAAGGAATCTTTGTTTCAACAAAAGTCACAATTTTATAACCTTGAGATGGGCTAAAATTAATATGATGAAAGAGTCCCTTAAGTCAACTTAGTCCAAGTTGAGAAGTTTTTGAGCCCTCTAGGAGTTAAAAAGAAGAAAAAAAAATGGCCATTGCTTTTAACTTTGATGGGCTTACTTTTCTGTCAAATTCTTCACTTTGCTCTTTTCTTCTAGGCAAATAAGAGACCCGAGTTCTCTATCTTGACTTGAACACATATGGTCATTCTTTGTAAGGTTGTTCTTACTAGGAGTAAAGAAGTGGCAACTACCACAGTCAATTAAATTGCTTCTCTAGGTTGTTCTTGCAGAGCAAACTGATACTCTGTCAAATAGATTAAACCTTGGGTATTTTTATCGTCGGAGGTTCATGAGTTGAACGGAAAATTTCAGTTTGTCCACAAACAGTGTGCGGATTGCGATTGTTTGCGAAAAGCAACTAGTTGGACTTATATTACTCCTGTTTGTTTACTTATAGTGAGCAGAAGGGCACAATAAGTTCAATTTGATTACAAGAACAATCGATAGACAGTGTTATTATGTTATGTTGGAACGCTGGACTTTTAGCATGATAGCATTGATCATTTCATATAGAACTAGCTAGATAGGTCCTTGAGGACATTTATTTTGAGGCTTAACTTTAAGCCCCCTTTTATGCAGAAAGCTGAAAAGCCTGGCCCAATGCTTTATAGGGCAGCAGACTGCCTAATGTCTTAGCCTGTCAATGATCGAATTTGTATTCAATCCAGAGAAGGTTCAAAGAAGAACAGTATCAGCTATATCCTTGCCTAAATCAACTACCCTCATTATTGTATGGGTAGTTAGTTATATTAGTAAATAGAAGGAAAATTGATTGTAGCAAATTTGATATAGTTATTTATTATATCATAAAATTGCTGGTAAAAGATCATTATGTTCCGGAAGCAAATGAGAAGCTAAACAAGTGATGTGTCACATCAAAAATTATATTGCTTGAGGGAGCCTTTATAATAGTTAATTCATGGCTAAATGAAAATATCCTAAACCAAATGGACGCAAATGAGGACTATGATCCTTCAGCTGGTGTATATGACATTATCTGGGGTCCAGACAGCCATGAATCATCCGTCCATCATGACTAAAAAGCAGTATAGATAATGAAGATTTTTCTTTCATTCACAAGAGTACGAGAAATCTTGTACAACAATTGTCTAATATTGGTATTCAATTGAAACTAATGAAAAATATATTTTGATGCACAAATCTGTTATGTTGTGAATGATCATTAAAATCCTTGTGAGGACCAAAAGATGTGTATTTTATTATTATATGGTACAACATTTGGTTGACTTGTGATGTGTCCTCTGGAAACATCTCTCCATGCCCAAATTTAATAATTAACATGCTAGGCATTCTATCTTGTCGGTTTTTGCCTACATAGCAAGCTTATGATCCGGTTTATCATTTTGCTTTTCTTTCTTTTTTCTTATTATGACATGTCAGGAGTTCAAGCGAACGAGGGGAAACATAATGACAATGAGGGAACATGCTGAGCTTCTTACTTCTGTGCGCAATGACATTAATGAATCCAAGGTTCGTAACCTGTTATTAGAGATGAATACTTTTCAGGTTTGCTTTAGTGAATCCTAATTATGTATTAACGAAATAAATAAGGAAAACAGATATCAAGAAGCATGCAGTCAGCACCAAATTTACTAAGAGAACGAGCTGCTATACATGGAAGCATTACACAGGTGATGAAAATTGTATTAGATTTCACTAGTTGGATATTGTTCAGATAAGCTTGCCAATTACAGATTGATGAGGTAACTGATCAAGCTGAGGCAATGAGGGGAGTCTTGGCCTCTCAAAGAAGTACATTCCGTGAGATTCAAGGAAAAGTGAAGCAACTGAGTGACAGATTTCCTGTGATCCGTAACCTCCTAGGTATCACTCCATCACTCCATACTTCTGTGTGTATCTGGTAAAGAACTTCGTGTTTCAATTATTATCGAAGACTATTAATAGTCTGATACTGATATCCACACGGTCACATTTGCCATTAATTTGCATTCTCTGGACCTTCATTCATATACACATCATGCAGGGACAATCAAGCGGAAGAAGTCAAAAGATACGCTAGTTCTCTCAGCTGTTATTGCTGTGTGTACTTTGTTCCTCATACTTTACTGGATCTCCAAATGATTTCTGAAACAAAAGGTAAAGCGACGTTGATGTTGTTTGTTGTTGTTGTGGTTGTTGGGACTTAATTCCTCTGACAACAGTCAGGCATGGATAATTGACAGGTTTCCCAAGCTTCCCATTACACCCAGCTCATATCTCACCCGTATGTATGGAACAATCATTTCGCCAGGAGCTAACTTTAAAGTCGACTTTGGAGGAGATGGTGTTATGAATAACAGAATCACCTGCAGGAGATCTTGTGATTTAGGAAGAGCTGTTAATATCTCTGTACAGGGATTAACATAGCTTTCTCAAAGCCCCAGACATTTGTCATCCTGTAGTTGCTATTTGGTTTCGTAATAGATTATTAAGAGCTCTTCAGGATGTAATTTAAGTGCCAAAAAGTAGAATCCAATTCCCACTGCTTCGTATTCTATATGTTAAGCTTGCACAATTAATGATGATATTTCTCTATCCGAACTATATAATTGAAAGGTTGCTCAGTAATTTCTTTCCCATACTAATTGGTGCAAGAATTTGACAGGCCATCTGACGTTATTAATTGTCACATATTAAATGGTAAGTTTCTATCTGAATCAAATCTTTACTTCAAACTTCAACCTCCAATATCGCCATTCCAACGAACATATCACGAAATATAATTAACAACCATCATGCATAATACGACGAGAAAACGAACGTCCAACTAAACTAACTAGAGTCCTCAGAGCGCTTGATCTTGGAATCCACCTTCTCCTCCACCACCTCCCGCTTCTTCTGCTTCTCCTCCTTCCCTTTATTGATCTCCTCCTCCACCTCCTCCATCTATCCGAAGACAAACAATTCACAACCCCAACGCATCAAAACTGTAATCCAAAGAAAGAAAAAGAAAGAGGAAATAATCTATCTTCTTTGTCTTTTTTACTACATGCATAGTATGCATGTCTCTCTTACGTTAACGGTTTGAGTCACCGGTGGCCTGCTTCCATGAACAGCCGCACGGTTCCCTGCTTTGCCGACCATGAGACGCCGTTGCCCCGGCCAGCCATTAGAGATCACTCGAGCTCCCTTCAGTGCAATGATTCCTCGCATCTCGATCGCGAGATATATATGATCTAAGAAATCAACCGATGGGTGTAAACAACCATAAATCAAGAAGCCAAAGATTTTGGATTTTAAGGTTTCTATTGGCATGCAACGTGGTGGGTTGCATGAGTATTGAGTTACTCGTAGCAGTTACACGTGGACAGTAGAGACGACTCTTTCTTCGTCTCGAGACGTGTGGACGGCAGACAGGTTCTTGTCTTCTTGGATCGTCGGCAAATCATTGAAAGACAGATCTGAATCATATTGGATATTTATTATCAAAACTTTTATATTTTAGTTTTTAATGTCTCAAAATTACCTTACTTTAGCTTCTTTTTTCTTTCAAGTGGGTAGTTGCCATTTAGATGAGTTAAATTAAATATGAATAGAGAATGATCTTAATAGTCCTGAGAAAGCTATCTAAGGTTAAAATACAAATGAAAGATGAATCGGTATTTTTTTCTTAAACCTCAGAAAACTTTCTCAAGGAAGGACTATCGTTGCATTTTAAAATTTAAAATGCTAATATTAATGTAACACTTTAGGGTTAATTATATCTGGATTTCCCCTCAACTATAGCATATAATATTTAGCAAATATAATTTTATATTTACAAAAATAAAAAAAAATATTTAGTATAAATAAGGTAAAATTTTAAAAATTTTAGCTTTTGAGTCACATCGAAGTGCAATTGATCTAATGAAAGTGATACTCTCTGTGCATAATTACTCATCTATAAGGTGCAATCTCATTTTTATAACGTCAATTAGCATAGCCATACGACACTTTTTTAGAAGTCAAATTACTTGAGTCCGATGAAATTAATATAAAGAGGAAATAGAAAACTAAAAGAGAAAATTAAACGAAACTTTGATGTTGTTATTGTTATTTTTTTTCATAGGCAAAAGGGGGATATATCGATAGTTTAGAGGCTTTTCAAATTTCTCTAAACCTATATAACCGCATAAATTTATTCAACCCATTAACTATTAAAAATACTACTATGTTTACAAATCCATTAAAACTCTCATAACACTTGAGTTTTAATTTTTCTTTACAATTATTAACTTCAAATTAATAACAATTCTTTCTCCCATCAACGATTGATAGGTCAAATTACCTCAGGCTACTTTGAGACGTTAACTACAGAACAATAAATACATGAACAATAATAATAATAATAATAATAATAAATAGACCATTTCTCTAATTTATTATTCAGGGTAGCCTGTTGATTTCTTGCATCAAGAACATACATTGTCAACTTTATCAACTATGCATGATGAAGAGAGAAAGAGACGTAGCTTCCGAGTGCCAACAGCCAAACCCAACCAAATATAACTTTTAATTGTAGGTGGATCCCATCCATCTCCACCCACTTATACTCACCACGCGTCATTTACCAGAATAAACGTGACTCAGATATTCACTCTTTCCAACATATAGGAATAGGATGAATAACTCGGCCAACTCCTCTACTAAAACATCACGATAAGCTTAAATTATATACATCTAAGAGACCACTAAATTTATGACTACGATTATATTTACCTCCTCTCCTGGAAGCTTTTTAAATGTGGTTTTAAAATTCCATCTTCCACCGCCCATCACGTGAACTCATCTCTCTCTTTCGGGTCACCTAATTTGCCGCCCAGAATCCTGTGGTCGTTAGCCAATGGGTCCTACCGGTGGTCGCGATTCGTGGTCTCGGGTTCGGGCTTGGTAATTGGTAATTGGTATGCACCTAACCCGAGGGCACGTGGCCGCTGGATAAAAGACGCGGTTGTACCGTCGTTCTACGTATTCTTAGTATAAACAACATTACAGATGATGAATTGAATGACCCAATATCAGTTTATCCCCAATATCTATCACACATTACCTATGATTTATTGCTGGTACTACACCTCAATCCAAAAGATGTAGTGTTCAATGCTAACAAGCTTCACACGAATTGCTACTAGCGATTTTACCAGTATTTGAACTAGATAAATAATTCTTCTCGATCGATAGAGCCCGATAATGTAGTTACTTGTGCTGATTAGGTTGATGCAGCTTCGTGCAACGCACTTTGTGATGGTATTAGTATTTATATATATTAGGCGCAACTCTTATTCTTATTCTTTAGCTAAATTAGTCTTTCTCGAACATTACGTGTGCCCTCTTACCAAGCGAAGCACGGGCTATTTAGGCTGGTTTGACATAGCTCTTCAAGTTTTTATTTTTTTTCTCAAGAAGTGCGGTGTGACTCTTTATCGATAATCAACTATCTATTAGCTGGATCAACGACTAAGTGACTAATCTAGAGTATTTAGTCCATCGTACGGTGCTTGATTGTCAACGTCTGCTATCTAAGCACCCCTTGATTAAGCTAGGGTTTACTAAGCAGGTGCAACAATTTCCTTGTGCATAATTTGGCCCAGTATGCTATTCACTTAAGGTCTTCCGGCCACTGTTTGATTGAGTAGCTAGATGCCATTTATAATTCTGCCTAACTTTATAATAGCGGTCTACAATGCTTCTTTCAAAATAAGAAAAGAAATTTACTAATAGACCATGATAGTGTTTTGAAGCATTATTATTATTATTATTATTATTATTATAATCATTCCATCTAAACACCACTACCAATTAGATACTGCTCTGTGGTAGACTTTTGTCAAAATCTATCAGAATGGAGTCGCAAACTACCAAATATTGCGGAGTGTTTAGCAAAAGTAGGCTCATTTAGGTTGGCTTGTCGTCTTTGTTAATGATATTTCTTCTTAGTTTAATCAAAAGATTACTAAATACTAATCAAGGTTAGGGAAGAGGGGGGAGGGGCAAAATTGGAAAATGCGCACTTCTATTCGTCACAGGTGCAACACCAAAACCACGTGGTCAACTTGACGTGTCGTCGCGCGGTAGAAGACGACGGCCAGAAGCAATTCCTTTCCACCTCTATCCCAGAGGAAAGAGGAAATGACATCTGAGTCCCAAAGCAAGCACATAAATAATGATCTCATCTATTCCATGGCCTTTTTGGTCATTGCACTCGAAGGTTTGAAGAGTAGCCGGTAACTGGGTGGTCAAATTTGGACGGTGCGACGATGAGTGCGAGCGAGAGATTCCCGAGTTCCATGGTAATGCGTGAAAGAAATTAAATAAATAAATCAAGTATAATTAATAGGACTAATTAGAGGATTACTACTATGCCATCACTATAAGTACATAGTGTTCAGAACCTCAGATCCAATATATTAATTAGTAAATTCCTTTATTTTTATTATTAAAAGAAGAAGAGCCTGGGTAGCATATATATATATATATATATATATATATATTTATGGAAAGGAAACAGTTTCTTTTGGGAAAGGTGATAATAAAATAAACTGGAGTTAATTCGTGCAAGCAGGGGTTGTGGAGGATCCGCACTTGGAAAAAAGTGAAATAGATGCATATACTCATGTGGGTTGTTTGTAGTAATATGGTAAAGAGGTGGGAGGTTAACAGTACATTTCCTAAGGCCATGGACTTTGGCAATCATTCAATGCTCTACCAGATGTTCATCTCTTCTAGCTCCTCTTCTTCCTCTCCAAACACCACTATCTCATCCTCTTCTCACTCTTCTCCTTCTCCTCCTACTCCTCCTCCTCCTCCTCCTCCTCTCTTCTCTCTGCCATTTTGCCTTGGAAAGTGTTACCCAAAGTATTACTATTCCCAGTTTTCACAGGTAAATAGACAAAACGCAACAAGGAAAAGGAGGAATCTTTATCTTTTATTCTCTCTCTCTCTCTCTCTCTCATCGTTTTGATCATTCTTTTCTTTCTTTTGGGGTGCAGGTAGAGAAGGAGACAAGAATGGAGGAAGTGAACTATTCAGGAGATGGGTTCTCTGTAGAAGATCTGCTTGACCTTCAAGAATTCGTAGAGCCGGAGAAGGAAGCAGAGCAAGAAGAGAGACAAGCAGAGGAAGAGGAAGAGGAAGAGGAAGCAGAGCCGCCATGACTGCAGAGAACTCCAACTCCTCTTCCTCCTCTTTTGAAATCGACCTCCCGGTAAGGCAAAACCGGAGGAATTTTGCTTATTGGGTTTTAGTTTTATTGCGGTTTTGATTCTTCTTGAGCTAAAAAGGAGCGATTTTGCTGCATGGGTTTCCGAGTTCATGTGATTTTTTTAACACTCTTTTGCTCTATTTTAGGCTCATGATGCAGAGGAATTGGAGTGGGTCTCCCTGATAGTCGACGACTCCCTCTTCGAGTTCCCACCTCCACTTCAGGTGACCAAATCCACTTCCCCAACCCCATCCATCAAATCCAAGCGCAGCAAGCGCTCACGTGCTCCCATGGCTTCTTATTCTTCCTCCTCGTCTTCTTCTTCCTCCTCTTCCTCCTCCTCCTCCACCTCCCTTATATACGATCCAAGCCTCCTCTTTGACGACAAACTGCAACCACCCAAGAAGCCGAAGCCCAAGAAACGCGGCCGGAAGCCCAAACCTCCGGCGTCTGGTGGCGGCGGCGGAGGAGGAGGAGGGGAGAGGAGGTGCACCCACTGCGGGGCCCAGAAGACGCCGCAGTGGAGAGCCGGCCCACAGGGGGCGAAGACGCTGTGCAACGCGTGCGGGGTCCGCTACAAGTCAGGCCGGCTGCTCCCGGAGTACAGGCCGGCGTGTAGCCCCACCTTCGTCAGCCACGTGCACTCCAATTCACACCGCAGAGTCCTCGAGATGCGCCGCGCGAAGGAGTCCGAGGACGCCCAACTCACGGTCGTATCATTTTGACCCGACCAGGACCCGACCGGACCTCTTCTAGCTCTAGTTTGTAAAAGTAAAACGCATTGGTGAATTATTAGTACTATTATATATCTTTCTTTCGATCTTAACCTTCAGTTTTTTGTTATCCTTTTCTCTTCGTAGGATTTAGTGCAGCAAAAGATTTCTCTTATATTTAGGAGTTGGACTGGAACTTATGAGAGATATTAGTAATTGATCCATATATATATATATATATATATATATAAGTGAGGGGTGAAAGTTTTTTATGTAGTAATAGGACATGGAGTAAAAGGTAAAACTTAATGGGAGATTGGTACAAATTGGTTGTTGTTTATTATTCCTTGGTCCCTGCTCTTTTCTGGCATTGTTCAGGTACTGGGTCCTTTGTGCTTCTAGTTTATATGTTTCTACCTCTGATTTTTATTTTTTCTTTTCTACACGAATAAAAGGTAAAGTTTTGATCTTCTTTCTCCTTTTCCTTTGATTTGAATTTTGTTTTTGGGTGTTTGTAAGCTCCACATTATCTAAAGAGAGATCGATGCCAAACCAATTACTTCTCTGTTTGAAAATGGTAAAAGTTGGCATCTCTTCTTAATCATTAGTTAGCGTTGTAATATTTAGGGAGGCGTGCTCTGTTCTTAAAAAAATAACCACGATGATGATAGCTATTGGCCGAAAGATGCGTACGGTGTAGGGGACCGTCCTTTTTGTGCTCTTTCTTTCGACTCGACTCTCTTCTCTAGAGCTCTGTGTCAGGGGATTTGGGGCCATTTGCACTTTAATTACTCTTACTTATTTTCTAATTAATAATGAAGAATTCTAATGTTCATTAAACTATATATAACTACACTATTTCTCAAAAGTCAAATCTTACTAATTATATGTTAATTATAATTATATTATAAAACCTCCGAGATTTAGCTATGCCCGGGCTATATACATATAGTTTAACCAATATCATCCTCAGGGCTACTAATATCAGGGTTTAAAAATTATTTGTCTTTGGATACCGATTATTTCTTAATTAATTAATTTATTTATTTGGGGTGCTGCCGAACAAACTGTACATTATTACGGTGCAGGACAATGACTGAAGAGGGAGTGGCCAAGAGATTGTGCTCACGTGTCCGAGGGTAATTAGGTAATTTTAATCAGGAGTGGAGGATAAGGAGCAGCAGCATGGGCTTTGTTTGTCGTTCATCTCATGCTTAGACAACACGTTGCTTTCTGAAGTTGGATAGATTCTGATAATATTTTAGGTTTTGAGAGGGTCCATTCTTCTCTCTTTTCTTTTAATTATTAGACCACATTTATAATTATTGCAGAGAGTGTACTCTTCTAATTGAAGCAAGGAAAATAATTGATGAGTTCGACTAATATATTTTTCTTTTTCTTTTTTTTTTCTTTTTTTTTAAGAGAAAGTTCGGAGTATGCTGTATATCCCGTAACATAGAAATATAATACAACTCGATACACAGCGGAAAATGGAGGATTGCCCTAGAATAAGTCCCAAATGTAGCTGCTATATAAGCTGCCCAATATCAAAATACTAAGTATCAAGCCTCAACAGCATAAAGGTATCCTGAGGATTTAGATACTAGGGGTTGAAACGCCACGAGCAACAACTTAAAAAGGAAAATAAAAAGTAAAGCAAAGTTGGTTGCACCGGAAGAGTCAATGCCTCTGCACCCTCTAGTGACAGGAAGCCAGAACAAGAGTCCATTGTTGGGCAACAATCTAGCAAGAAAGAAAAATAATGATAAGACGGATACACTAGAGACGTCCAGGCAAAGCTCCCCATGGCCAAAGCCGAGGAGGGACCGAGCCTTACTAACCCTCCCTAGTCACACGACGCACGCCAAGAGAGAGAAAATAGAAGAGAGATGTGGAAAGAGGATCCCGATGAGAGGAGAGGCCCCTCCCTTATATCTAACCAAGTTGGCTAGGGGATGGGAGAGGGAGAAGACAGTGATAACCCTAGCGGTGCTCAAGAGGGAACTTCTCCCGCACACCGTCAATTCAGTAACAATGAATTTAGAACTTTTAGAAGTAAGCAAACCTCAAGGAATACTTCTCCTTTATTGAGAGAATAGTAATATTAAGTAGGAAATCAATAATCCATATGTGCATAATTGCGTCCACACTATGAAGTTTATCTCTTCAGACCTAGAAAACAGAGAATTAATCCAACATAATCAAATTGATACACATGTCTTATTAGTTGCAGCTTTCTTTCGTCCCATGGTGGATATCGGAAAGGAATCTCGACCAGGAAGCTTCTTCTCAGAACTGGTTTCTTATGGCTGAACATGTCGAAAGAGAACCTGCCATGGTACTTCCCAATACCACTTTCGCCAATTCCTCCGAATGGTAGTGTATCCAATGCATACTGCAAAAATTACAAGAGCAAGATATAAGTAATTTAACAATGGTACACAGGAACAATAATAAGTCATTTGTGATGGCTAAGGTTTGAAACATATGAAAGATCCGCTCTAGAGAAGGCGAAAACTTAACTTGGTAATAGAGCTAGAAGTCACGAGTTTGAATACCGCCCAGACAATATATGAAATAATATATAAAACCCCCCATCATTTAATTTCAATCCACAATTTCACATCTTACGCCCATTAAATGTCTTTGGTGTGTTTGTCGTAATATAAAAGTTCAAATTTCACTTTTTCTCTATTCACCTAAGGTTTTAGAGAAGATGGTGAGTTAACGGATCATCTTATGTTATCATTAGTAGGTTATCTAATTCCATGTCATCATTAACTAATGATTGCAAAGAAGATTTACCAACAGAAGAAATCAAAAGCATGCAGGCAAAATTATTAAAAGGATGGCTACTTTGATGAGAAATAGAATAACAATAGCTCCTAAAGAATAAACATACTTGTATGATGGCATCATTGAAGGCAACACTTCCTGAAGATGTTTCCTCTATGATTCGTCTTTTCAGCAGTTCATCATTGGTGAAAGCATAGATAACAAGTGGTTTTGGCTGTGCTCGTATAAATTTGATGCTGTCTTCAATTTTCTTCAACTGTAGAGCATGGATCAGTATGAGAACCTTATATGTTCTTGATTAAATCAACAATACTAGTCCTTTTCTTACCGTGATAATTGGAAGAAATGGACCAAATATCTCTTCAGTCATGATCTCAGCATCTAGTGGGGGATTCACCAATATGGTTGGTTCAATGATTCTATACGATGGTACGTTGTCAGTTAGATGATATTAGATCTAAACATCAGATATTGAAGGTCATTAGCATAGAAAGGTAAGACTAAGATGATGATGAAAGATTTTGAGGGATTACAAGTTTGTAGAATCCAGGGAACCACCATGCACAACAGATTTGGCAACTTCTTGGTCTTTCAAGAGACTGCTTAGCCTTTGAAAGTGTTGCTTATTAACAATCCTTGTCATATTCTCAGGTCCGCTGTAGGATCTTTTAACTGCTGTCTTTAGTAATTCAACCTAGAGCAAGGAAGGTCCAAGAATAATGTCACATCATACTATGTATGCATTGTTGTTCAACAGAGAAAGTGAAGAGTGGAAGAGTGAGATGTATCATGAAGCTCATGATTTCAGGTACTGTGAGTTCACAAGAACAAGAACTGATATGTGACTGATAAATACCAGAACGGATGCATATTTCTCTTCCACCAGTAGATAATCAATCGCAATGCAAGCTTGTCCAGCACAAGAACCCCATTTTCCTGCAGCTACTCGAGCCATAGCCACCTATATTTAGGTAGAAAATAAGAGCACATGTACTAGATCATGATCATCAGAAAATAACGGGTTAAAAGTTCCTATCAATGAACAACGAAAGCTGAAAAACCAACAATATCTGTGGAAGTATTGAAGAAAGAAGAACAATGGTTCTGAAGTATTAATATAACTCATCCATTTGAAATGAAAAATCAGAAGAACAGTAGGAAATTAATTCATGGAAGCCTAGTGCACTCTGAACCTTCAAGCAAGAAATGAATATATTTCTTTAGAATTATGCTCTGGGATGAAAGCCTTTCATAGTCTTCCTTCAGGAATAATTTGTATGACCAAGTTTCTGACAACTCTAGGCAGTCCGAAGGCCATCCACTTCAGCTTTGCAAACGTACCAGTTTTATAAGCTGGATCCTGGCTTACCATTCAATTATAGATGGATAAGAGAAGACTCATTCATCCTCACTTCTCCTCCTTCTCCATCTCCATCCAACAGACACATAAACAGAAGTCAAGCCACATCTTCCCCGCAAGACAGAACTCCATTTGTACCTTGGATCCTTTTCCCAACTCCTGATGATTTCCCATGTTGATTGGCCAAACCAGATCTAGCACATGCAATATGTCAATCCTTGGAATGTATGTTCTTGTTCCGTATCCATGAACACTTCTATAGCGGGACTAATTTATGTAAAAAGAGAATTTTAGGTTACTATGTTGTGGCAAAGTGGGATATATTATATTGAATACCTTTCTGTCTCTTGAGCTCGCAAGTGAATCAACAATGGCTGGGCATTTCCCCCCTAGTTCAACAGCAACCGGTGTCAGATGCTTTGCAGCTGCGGTCATGACAATGCGTCCAACCCGGGGACTCCCTGGATGTATTCAAACCAAACTATGTCACAAGTGTTAATAAAGGCAATGATATAATTAAGTCCTTGTAATAATATTCTTACAGAAAACCCTGCTCAAGAAGCTTATTCCATTGCAGTAGAAATGGACTTGGGACTTACCAGTAAAGAATATCTTATCCCATTTAAGCTCCAAGAGCTTCTCTCCTACTTGTGGACCACCTTGAATGACCTTCACAAATTTATTGTCCAGATACTTGGATAGGTTGTTTGCTAGAAACTCTGAGGTTGCTGGGGAGATCTCAGAAGGCTTCAGAACCACAGCATTTCCAGCACAAATGGCTCCAATTAATGGCTCCAAGGACAATCCTACATATAGCATTGGTTAATAGCCAACAACATCCACAAATTACCACTAAATGCACAGAGAATTATCAGCTAGTTCTTGCAAGATTGCTTCCTTCTTCTCGGCGGAAGATATTATCGTAGTTATTATACAAAGGTTGCTGAGATTATTATAACAGTAAAACGAACTGGACCAAAATATAGAGTTATGAATCTTAAATTAAATTTTAAAAAAAAGTAAATAAATTAACAACTTCTATAAAGATTCCAGCAGCTGAAATAGGCAGAAAAAACCGAGAAGAAAATCTAGTAAAATCTCATTCGAAGCCCTAGAAAAAACCAAATCCGAAGCCCAAGGAGGAGATCGAGGCGACCAATTTGAAGTGAAAACTTAATGATATTCCAGTTAAACTAATACTGCTAGGATTCGAACCCAGCAATACTCATACATCATCATAAACCCCTCTAATTATCTTAGCACTATCCCATTGGCATTTGACACTATTCCAAACCTATTGGGAAATTCCAGCAGGAGAACACAAGCACCACGCCAAGCGGCTCCTTCACCAGCTCCGCCCTCGCCGGAAACGTTACCAGAGGCAACGAAACCTGTCGCATTCTTTCCCCTTTAGATCAATAATCCAAACCGAAAAAATAATAATCAATACAAATTATATACAACATACTTGTATATTATATAGTATTAGTCATTAAAAATAATTTTCATCTCTAAAAAATTAAATTTTAAGTATTTTCTTAATAATAAGAGCATTAACTTTTACTAATGTATTACTATTTTTATTTTTTATAAAAATTAAATAGTTAAAAGAGAGAAATAAAATATGATTAATTTATTCTTATTAGAAAATTGACTGGTATTATTTAATTTTATTTATTTAATTAGGAGAGAGAAATTAATAATTTTTATTAAATATTTACCTTATTACTAATCAAAACTTCTAGAATATTAAATAGCTTAAGGAATATAAGGACAAGTTCGATCGTACCCTTTCATCTTTCCTCGTAGCATATTTATGATTCACCCCTCTCACTGGTCATTGGCCAGGACAATGTTCAATATAACCAACCTTCTGGCTTCATATATTTTTCCATTAAATATATTTCAGTTAGATAATATTAATAAATGATCAAAGTAGTTAAGCTTAATTAAATTTGATATAAAAATTAATAATCTCACTTGATTTATAATTATATGGACTCATTTAAAACTTTTTAAAATATATAAAGGTAAAATAATTTTAAGCATAAGTACAATGTGGTACAGTATATTAAAAGATTATGCCTATCATTTAAAAGAGAGTTATGGCTTCTCAGAAAAAAAAGAATATAAAAGTACTTAATCAACTAATTATTTATATTTTTGTACATATTAAGATTATTATTTAGTTATTATGTTTAGTTGCAAAATTCTGGGATGTTTTAATTTTATGATTATTGATATAATATATTGAGTTGAGAAGAATTCGACTTTTATTACTCAAAGGACTTATTTTAATTATTAAGCAAGTGATAACAAAGCATTAAAAAGTTGGAAGAGCTCTCACCCTCTCAGGAGCCATCCATGCCTTCAAATCTTTCAGTGATGAGTTGAGGGTCTTGGTCACTACTCCGACCTACAGGAATTAAGCAGTTCTTTTCCTTTCTTAAGAGAAGAGAGAGAGAGAGAGAGAGAGAGAGAGAGAGAGAGAGAGAGAGAGAGAGAGAGAGAGAGAGAGAGCATCCATGAGAATATGAACCTCATCTCTGAATGCTTCAACGTAGCTTTTGCCTACGTCTTCCTTGAGAACCTTACATATCTCTTCTTCCTTCTCCTGGAAGAGCTTCAAAAGAGCCTTCAGCTGAGCCTCCCTCCAAGATAGACTCCTCGTCTTCCCACCCTCAAAACTCTCTCTCATCTCACCCACCAAACTCTCAAATCCCAACTCCTCCATCTCCAGGGCATGGGACTTACCTCCTGCTGCAAAGCTTGGGGATCATGAGATGCCCATGCCCTCCTCTTGAATAGGTGCAGTAATTAGTCTCACCAGAATACAGTGCTTGAAGTAATGACGCATTGAAGGCTGAGAGAGAGAGAGAGACGTAAGTGCAGCGAGTGATGAATGGACTCCCACATGCCTCTGGCGTGTTCGGTGGATATTTTATTTGAGAAAAAATAATGGGGACCATTAGACCCCCCCCCCCCCCCCCCCGCCCCAATTAAACAATTCCACATGTAGGTGTTTGCAATTAAAACTTAAAGGCAAAAGATTGATCAACTAAGAGGCTTAATGCCCACCAAAGATTAATTATCTCATGTCATTAAGTTAGCTAGTAGTTGGTAACAAATTTGTTAGAGGCCTTAATCTCAAGTAAAGCTACAATTTGAATTAGCAGTACTATGGCTCTTGGGTTACAACTAGAGCCTTTATAAAGCCACATCTTACTGTTTGATAGATACGTAGACACAATTAATTATACAACTAAATTGAATCAAATCAAACATTTAAAATACTGAATATAGTTTACCTCCTTCGCTTATGCTCATAATCATTTTATCCTTTTATACAGTTCTTTCACTAATCCATTTACTTCTGCAAAGTGTGTGATAATTAGATTTTTCATCTAATATAATCTAATTTATCTAAATGACTAAACTACGCCTTTATATCAAATATAATAAATAAAATAAAATTTTAAAATACCCAAATTACCCTTCTCACCAATTAGCTTGCCTAATAAATATAAAATGATTATTTTAGTAATTTAGAGAAAGTAGACGAAAAATCTAAGAATCTCTCATTAGACTAGTTTAGTACAACAAAATTGTACATGGGTTAAAATAATTTTATGCATAAATATATATATATGATAGAATGTAATTAATCCTGAATTAAAGTTAAACATCATGATACCAATTCTAGCTACCCAAGTATTAAATGCAACTCTTACCTGTCCACTCTTAATGTATATATTAATTAAATGCTACCCAAGTGAATCTCTTTTTCTTTTTTGGGATTCCATGGGCCACTTAAATTAATTAATGGCATTGGATTAAGCATTTATAAGTGGCGATTAGTCTAGTCATTTAAATTGAATAGCAGAATCCGTTGAGTTTATCTTAGTGGATTTGGATTGAAGGGGAGAGAAGAAGTTGAGTTGAGGGCTCGGTTGATGGTCCACACTTTTTTGGCTTGTCGTATATTTTGCAAATAACCACCTATATTTCGGAATTTACAAATCGACTCCTTCTTTCATGTACATCTTATTAATTGCGGATGCCACCCGGTTAATTATTTGCAAATAAGATAAAATGTAGGTGGTTAATTTGAAATTTTTTTTGTCATTTTTTAAAAAATGTTAGAATAATAGAGATTTACACGCGCGTGAATGAAGTGTGTACACGATTATTATAAAAGGGAAACAACGTTTTCGTATTCCGCCTTCTTTCTTGAGACCGGGAGCTCCTCCTCTCCCTCTGCTCTTCACTCCTCGTTTATCAAGAAACAAGCAGCAACCATGTATAGATTGCTCTCCTCCAAATCAAACCTCGTCAATAATTCCTTCTCCAAGACCAGCTCTTCGTCGCCGAATCCGTCCTTCTATCTCTGCAAGAATCTAGTTCGGAGCCACTTCTCTTCTTCGTCTTCTTCATCTGGGTTTCCTCCAAGAAACCCTAACTTGGTCGATTTGGTCCGCTCTCGATCTAGGGTTTCGGTTTCAGGGTTCTCAATCGGACGATCAAGATGGTTCAGCGGTGGGACGGACGGCAGGGAGGCGTTGGATTACGATGTGGTCATCGTGGGGGCGGGGCCGGCGGGGTTGTCGGCGGCGATTCGGCTGAAGCAGTTGTGCCATGAAAGGAACATTGACCTCTCTGTCTGCGTCTTGGAGAAGGGTTCCGAAGTGGGTAAGCTTTTATCTTTCTTGTATTTCTTATCTTTTTGGGAGAGAAGGATGAGATGCTTTTCGGAAATAAAGATCAAAAGTCGGATGCCAGGTACATATAAGTTCATGATCATGCATTCCAGATAGGAAAATGATTAAGGACCTTTGGTGTATGCATATGGAATATGAAAGAAATTTCAAATTAATATACTACGTGCCAGAAATTAAAGAAATCTGAGATCAAGTTCATTAGATAGGAACTTGCAGATATGGAGGAATGTCACGGTTTAAGATAGGTATCAGAAATTTGATGCAGATTCCCATGATAGTGCATCGAGAGATCTGATACAGATCTAAATTTCATGTTTTAGAACAAGAAATTAGTATATGTATTAGGAAAAAAAGGAAGGAAGAAACTAGGATTAAATTTTAAATCCATGTTTTATAATCCATTATCGAGAAATTAAGCTAACTTTATTATAAATCAAGGTCATTATCAAATCAGTGTGATACAAACAGATATAAAATAAATGAGAGTTCACGTAACTGGGATGTGGCTTTCACATATACTAAAAATCAAAGGTCGTATGGCGCAATCTTTGAAGCATAGAGGTTGTGGTAGGATAATGGGCTAGAGTGAGCAAAACTAGAAGGGTGTCCTGCTTGGAAACAAGAGCTTTGAATACCTATAGACTGTCTAGAGAAATTTGATACAGATTCTCTGTAGATGCATTGACATAGCACAAGAGTGTTAGCACCTGAAAAGTATTATCTCTTTTGTTGTTCCTGAATCTAATATGTTACCAGCAATCAAACTTGTAGATCTTATCATGGCAAATTGTTATGCTATTCACTTTTTCTTCAATGGCAAAGTAGTAAGTTGAAGAAAAGCAAAAAGGACCACATGTTAGGAAGAAAGGACACAAATTGGAAAATGGAGAGGGATCAGAAATGAATTTTGTATGATCTGGGGTCTATAGGTCATAGCTGAACTTCCTCCTTTAATATTCATTCAGGCTTCTTGCTCCTACACGGGGGAGGCAACCAGTTGGGGTGATTAGTCAGTAGTCATGTGAACTGCTTACTGTAACCAAGGGAAAAGGAGTTTCTCCTATAAAAGGGTAGGAAATGTGTTTATGACACTAGACCTATAGGCCATATCTAAAAGCTTTTGTTACTTTTGTTTTACAATCTCTCATTAATCATCATCACCGTCCTCTTTCCTCAACTACTTTTTTTTTTGTTTCTCCTTATAGTGTAAGTGGCCTAAAGTTTCTAACTCTAGTGCTAAATATATGCTAACATCATATTCTTCTTTATACTAATGATATCTCAAAAAGATACTATGGACTTTTGGAAATTGAGCTTGATTATCAACCAAAATTTAAACCATCATATATTGTCTTCTTTAAATCTGAAGTTTTACTTTGACATAGTTCGATCCATTTTCTCCAATTCTTTTCATCTAATGACAATGCACATCTGTTCAGGTGCACATATCCTGTCAGGGAATGTTTTTGAACCTCGTGCATTGGATGAACTGATCCCACATTGGCAGCAAGAGGGTGTATGGTCACTTTCATATGGCATTTCTTTAGTAAATTTTCCCTGCTCCTAGATCAATAGTTCACTAAAAATTTGGATTGACTTGCTTGGAAACTTCAACTTGTTCTACCTAGCACCTAGATCTGGACTACCTAAGTGGGAAGGACCAGCACCATTGTATGGTCACTTTCATATGGCATATCTTTAGTAAATTTTCCCTGCTCCTAGATGAATAGTTCACTAAAATTTTAGATTGATTTCCTTGGAAACTTCAACTTGTTCAACCTAGCACCTAGATCTGGACTACCTAAGTGGGAAGGACCAGCACCATTGTTTATGGTGCCTGACTAATTAGATGCTGCATAATAGTGTAAAGAAATTGTTGCTGGAAGGCTAGAAGGTTTCCAGTTTCAGTCATTCCTAATCCTATTGGCTAGGGTTTTGGCTGATACCTGATCCGTTTTGGACGGGAACGGGCCGGATCTAACCTAGGGGACATCAATAATTGATGTCCCCCCACCAGCCCTCTCTCTCTCTCTCTCTCTCTCTCTCCTTTTTTTCTTTCTTTTTTACCTCTTCCACTGGCGAGTAGATCTCTGGCAACTTTGACCTCCAGCGACGTTCTCTAACCAGGATTTGATGATGTCGTCCTATGGCGACCTTGAGTGAGTTTTTTTTTTTAATCTCCTTTTTCAGTTTTTTATTCCACTCTCATTTCCTCTCTCTTTGTCTACCTACTGCTCTACTGCTGCTTCGATGAAGCAGCAGCAGTTGCTTTTGTGCACTTGTAGCAGAAGCTCATGTTGCTGTAGGTGCAGTAATTTTGAATTTTGAGTATGTTAATATATTTTTTTAGACTTCATATGTGAGATATTTTTATATTCTTATTTTTTGTTAGTTTTCTATTTTTGTTTTTGTATTTTTCTGTATTTTTGGATAATATTTAGAATTTAATGTATTTAAAAAAATTGTTCGATCCGATACGAGTGATCGATACGGCCGATACGTATCGTTTTTCCGAACGACCGATACCGATCTTGATCCTGATACTGGAAACCTTGACTAGAAGATGATTTGCATCTAGTAGAAGTATTTTTGTTAAATTGTTGCTTTATGCATCATATTTGTAATTTGAAAGCAACATTGACTGCCTCTAGTCTTAAAGTCATTTTGGAAGGGAATTAAAATGCAGAACTCTTTGGATCTATTTTGGTCTTGCAATGATAACTTGTCTAATAGAGGACGACCAATTAAATAAGGGTTGTTGTTCCTTGCTGTTAAGTATATACAATATCACAATATAACAAATATAGGTAATGTTTAAGTGTATAACAATTACAGTTATTTGTAACTAAGAACTTTGCTCTAGGAATGCTCATCATATAATGGATATGCAGTTTTTCAGTTTAAAAGTGTGAGGGTTGCTTCTTATCTGTCTGTTTCATGTTCACCAGGCTCCTATTGAAGTCCCTGTCTCTTCTGACAAGTTCTGGTTGCTCACAAAGAATAGAGCATTGGCACTTCCATCTCCCTTTAACAATAAAGGAAACTATGTGATAAGGTATACAAAAATTTCTATCAAGGATTTAAGATTTTTTTAAACTAATTTTGACCATACCAATTTTGTGATTATTATACAATTTTTTTGAATGTTAACTCCTTTTCTAATGTTTTTCTCTATTGCCTTACATTACCATTTTGGCTTGATTGTCTCAATTGCCTTAAATTACCATGTGGTCTTGATTGTTATCTATCTTCTGAAAATGCCTTTATTTGAAAAGTCATGCTTATTTTATTCTTGAGCTCAATATACTGAAGTAGGAATGTAGGATAAGAAAATTTTAGCAGATTGGTATGTATGATTGCTGCCAAAAAAGGAATTCATATCTCACTATTATAGAACAGAGGTAGGACTGTAATTCTTTCTTCAGAGACAATAAATGCTACCTATCAACTTGCTCTTTGGTATTATAGGTAAAAATAGTAAAATATTAAAATTATAAAGGTGATATCTTAAATATGAAGGGTTGGCGAAATAATTGTAATATCTGAGGAGCTGGTATACCACCACATTTTGTAAGGCAAATAAATCTTCTAGGTTCACGAGTTTTATTATGTCTATTATTTTTAATCATCTTAAAGCCAAAAAAAAAATGATCATGTCTAGGAGGCATGATATGCATTTTAGCTTCTAGATATTTATCTGCTTCAGTCCCGATTCTTCTTGGTACTTTCATATTATTATACACTTTTTTCTATTAATTCATCTATGCAGTTTGAGCCAGCTGGTAAGATGGATGGCAGCAAAGGCTGAAGAATTGGGTGTAGAAATTTATCCAGGTTTTGCTGCTAGTGAGGTACTTTCTGAGGTTTATTATAGTAATTACTAATTATAGGATACTGAAGACCTAATCATTTTCATTTGTTTTTAACATCTAATTTACCAGATTTTGTACGATGCAAATGAAACGGTTGTTGGTGTTGCAACCAATGATTTGGGCATAGCTAAAGATGGTTCAAAAAGGGAAACTTTTCAACGTGGTGTGGAAGTGAGAGGCATGCACTCTTATGTTGGTTCTTTTTGCTAATACTTTGCTGGAAAAAATTTCCTGCATATATTTTGGGGCACATGTATCAGATGACCATTTGGAAGTAACCAAATTCGATTGAGGCATTCTCATGAACTTTTAAACATTTATGATTTTAACTCATTGGCAATTGTAGAGGTGGAAAATCTTCTAGGAACTACCTGTCTTGTTACCTTTGTCTTTGGTTGGACAAGGAAGATCCATATTCAGTGCTATATTTATGTTCTTATTTGAAATTTTCTTTTCACGTTCTTATAGTATGTTGTGACTAATCATTTTATTGATTTATTATTTTCATGGTCAGTGAATTAAAAAATATAATGCAGGACGTCTTACACTCATGGGTGAAGGATGTCGAGGCTCGCTATCGGAGGTTTGCTATTATATCTATTTACTTGATAATATCTTGATCCTTGATTAATTCTAGTGAATTTTCTTTTCACCCTCTTTGCCCTTTTGCATGTTGATGTTGTTTTACTCCTTGTTCATCTACATTTTTTTCTTTTATTGTTCTTAGAAACTGATACTGAATTACAAACTACGAGAAAAGGGGATGGGACAACATCAGACATATGCTCTAGGCATTAAGGAGGTAATTTACATTCTTCAAATTTACTTTTCTTATTCCCAGTGTTACTCACTGCAAGAAGTAATCCCTCGCGATTATACATTTATACCTATCCTGGTGCTTCTTATTTCACCAAGATTCTATTAGCAAACAGGGACTCCCTTTGTATTCTGGAATTCTGTTCCTTTATTACCTACTAGGACAAGCTAAAAGAAAGATTTGATTTTTATTATCTGTTTCCGCTGACTTTATTGTCCATCTTGGGGCTCCTGATGATAATAACTTTATACTCTTTTTTGTTACATCTCTTCTATATGGCTGTAGTCTTTGTAGATTGTAAATATAATTCAATATTATAGTTTGTGGTTTTACTTTTTTCTGAGAATAGGATGTGGTATTTTTAGGTTTGGGAGATTGAAGAAAGGAAGCATGAACCAGGCACTGTGCTACACACAGTAGGATGGCCCTTAGACTTGAGCACATATGGAGGAAGTTTTCTATATCACATGAATGATAGGCAGGTAGGTGTGACCTTTCTTTACTTTGAGAGGCTTGTAGATATCGAAGGATAGGTCTGAATATTGGTATGTTCTACATTACCTTTTCTATATCACATATTGTTATTCTATGACTCTTCTAGTCATAGAGGTAGGGCTTCAAATTATGTATGTTGCTGGATTCTTGTATTAATGTCTGTACTTGTTATTTTTTATAAATTAAAGTGCTCTTGTCGTCTATGATGTTGCATAC
This sequence comes from Typha angustifolia, assembly GCF_048772165.1. NCBI lineage: Eukaryota > Viridiplantae > Streptophyta > Magnoliopsida > Poales > Typhaceae > Typha > Typha angustifolia. The sequence goes on along the minus strand of NC_133246.1, from coordinate 2,582,150 downwards.
CTTATTCCACAACTTTAAAGCCTTTATATTAGAATTTACCTCAATTATATTTGCTTTGACTATGGAAGTTAGTTTAGTTCTTCGTTGGCTACATTGGAAGGGTAACAACATGCGGTTGCATCTACTTTAACTTTCTCCAATTAGAAGCATGCGATATTTTCTACTAACCAATTTCACTCATTCTTTGAATAATTACTTCAATCAAATTTCTTTTGCAATATCTAGCACTTTAATTGTATTTGTTGAAAAATATAAAAACTATCATTTTTTAATAGCTTAAACTTTTAGAATAGTGGGTAGGTTAACATGATACCAGTGCAAGAGATCATGAGTTCAAATAATATAATACCTATCTTTATATAAAAATATAAAGCCTTCACCCATATAAGTCAAGTCCACTTCTTGGACTTATCAAAATATCTCAATCTCAAAGGTGAAGGGAGAGTGTTATCGTATAAATATAAAAACTACTGTTTTCTAATAGCTTAAACTTTAAGGCCTCGCTTACTTTAAGAATAAGATAAATTTTAGAATAGGTATTTTTTATTGGTTATTTTTTAAATAATGTCTTTATTCTAAGAATAATTATTCTTATGTTCACTTGTATAATAAATAAATATAATAATTACTTTTGATGTGATATAAAGTGAAGAAAAAAATTAAAAAAATGTTTTATTTTTTATGAAATTATCATGAATACTCTTTGATTTTGATATAAAGTAGGTTAGTGTGATAGATATTAATGGTAAATTAGTAATTGAGTTAGTGTAGTATAAAATATAATTTTGATGAATAGTGTTTGTATTTTAGAATAGAGTTATTATGATATTTAGTTGTTATTCTAGAATAAGGACTTGTATTTTAGAATAGAAAATGAGTTATTCCTGATGTGAACGGGGGCTTACAGCAATTGGTAAATTAATAGTATTAAATTAGTTCTCTAATTGTTTGTTGAAACTATAAGAATTATCCCTTGTTTGTGCTATTTTGGTTGGTTATGTTCTGAGATGGACACTACTTTTTATATTCTCCTTTGAGACGGCTTCTTGATTTTATTTTGGCTTGGAATGTAAAATGTGGAGAAAAATGGCCTGTATAGTTTACAACAATTAGTTGGAGAGTCACGAGTCATGTGCAAAAATTTGTACCCAATGCTTGATTTTACAACTGAGACATTGTTGAGGTTTATTCACTGATGAATGTTTCTTCTTTGATGTGGAGTAACTCAGAATTCAGATGCTCTTCTTAAAAAAAAAAATCTTGCATGTGTTTATGCTTCTTTTGATAATAGTAAGGACCTAACAGTTCTATATGGTGATATGCAGATATCAATTGGTCTAGTTGTTGCCTTGAATTATTGCAACCCCTATTTAAGCCCATATGATGAGTTTCAGGTAACTTTGTAAAAGATATTTTCTGTTGATTCTTATCTTGGCAATTGATTTATCATTCAATATTCAGACAAGGCAAACTTTTCATGTATTAATACGTTTATCTCTTGTACGAGCTTAGTGCATCCCATGCTCATCTTTCATGAGGAAGACAATATACTTTGTTGGACATTCTTTCCTGATTTCATTTTATTTATGTACTTCTGTAACTTCTCCCCAAATTGCCTTGAACTTTTCTCTCTTTTCTGTTTTGTTATGATAAGAGATCTATTTTAACATCTAGTATCATGCAGTTCTGTACACCCAAAAATATTGTTGTTAAAAAGAAACTTTGTTGACTTTGATGTTTCACTTTCATAGCACCTTGTGAGCGCAATTTTTTGGATACACATGACTTTTACTAAAAAGACCAGCAATTTAACCTACCTTCTTGCTTCAACCACTGCTGAAAAGAAAGAGAAAAAAGGGGAAATTACAATACAGTCTTTATTCTTGGGGACTGCGAAGTGCAAACTACTGGACTGCAGAAAGGCTATAAAGCAGTTAAGATGAAGTTTGAATTAAGAAATATGGAATGAAGACTTCAGGCAACATCATTAAGAAAAAGTTGCTCAACTACGTCAGAATTGTCTGGACTCTAGAAAGACCAGTGTTATCAGACTGGAGTGGTAAAAGGTTAAACTGATCTCTTAGTCTGGTGAAGTGGATAAGTTACACTGTTACAGAAAAGCAACTGATTTTAAACTTGGCAAATGCATAATATAGTTCAATAGAGTCAAATGGCATAAAGAAGGATAATTATAAGTTTGAACAAGCCAATGCTGGTTCTTTCACTGGTATTTGTAACCCTTAAACCTTGGATAGAAAAAAGTAGTTCCTTGAATTGACTATTTTCTTAGATCTATCTTTCTTGCAAGTTTTGGTTGTAAACTTGTAATCGAAATAAATTACATCTTTTTAGTATTATTAGAATATCAATATTCTTTATTTCCTTTGTTTCTTTTAAAGCATGTGGTTTTCATATCTTTGTGTTTTAGACTTCTAGTTTGATGTTCTTTTTCACCAGCAGTCTTTTGTGAAACATTAGTTTCTCAGATCATCCTATCATAGGTGAGTAATTATCACTGTGTTATACATTGAGAGTTAAATATGACTTATTGACCTTTCTTTAAGAATTACTCCTTTTCTCTTTATGGTGCCTACTTGCCTTTAATTTCCAGTATAATTCTTCCATAGTGAAGTTTACATATTTCTTCTTTTCCCTTTTGGAAATGTTACCTTCTCTACTTGAACAACAACAACAACAACAAACAACAACAAGCTGCTAGTTCCAACTATTTGGGGCCTGGCAATATTGACCACTCTCTTCCGAGAAAATGATATTATCAACATTTTCTTCCTTTGAACCTACACAAGAGAAACAGAATGTCATTGGCCCAGTTATGTAAAAATTCCCTCCTCTCAAGTGTCTAATGAGTAATGAAGATTACTTTGATATTACATGATATTATTTATGCCACTGCACCTCTGCACCTTTAGTCTATGTGGATTTGTTCAGGGAATCGGGCAATTCTTTGATCATTCAATCCTGAGCCATTTACCTTTTCCTTTCTCCTCTCTTTCCATGGGAAATTGTTCTAAAGAATAATAGTTTTGTGCTTAAGTAGCTGGCACAGTTTTGTGGATCTTCTGAAGAAACTTTGACATTATTTTTTCTGTCATATTTTTAGAAATTCAAGAACCATCCAGCCATCAGACGACTATTGGAAGGTGGAACTGTTATCCAGTATGGTGCTCGCACTCTGAATGAAGGTGGTTTTCAGGTACATCTGAGATTCTTGATAAGTAAGATTGTAAGAAATGGGGCCTCAAAATCAAGCAGGCCATCTATGAAAAATGCTCTATATTATAATCAATGGATCACTTTATGATAAGTGAATATTTATTATTGAGTGACCTAACCTTTCAAGTCTTGAATTTGTTCTGAACTGTATAATTTCTGCTGATTGTCCAGCACTAAAGCTATAGGGAGAATAATTTACATAACTTAATAATGTTGTCCTACTTTTAGAGAAAGTGAAACTTGTTGGCAGATCTGAACACTGCAGTCATCTCTGTTGTTTATTCATTAAGTGGCAAACTAGGAATTTTCATGTAATCAGATCTACTTAGTTTTTTTTTCTTCTTGAAAACAAATTTGTGAGATATAAATAATATATTTCTTTATTTACAGTCAATTCCCAATCCTGTTTTTCCCGGAGGGGCAATTATTGGATGCTCTGCAGGATTTATAAATGTGCCTAAAATAAAGGGAACACATACTGCCATGAAATCAGGTTTGTCCTTTCTGGATTTCTACATTGTCTGGATTACATTTAAATCATTATTTGTTGTTTCATGGTTTGACTTCTGTCCTATATCCTTATTGAAGAAGCACTTATCACCTGATAGCTAGTGATCAGGTTCACTTGATGTAGGAAATATCCAGATTTTTGGCTTGTCGTAATATGCTAATGTTTGATCTCTAAAAGCCACTTGTAATATATACATTATCTCCCACAGGTATGCTTGCAGCAGAAACAGCTTTTAAGGCGTTAGTTGAAGGAGAAAAGATGGAAATGTACTGGGAAAATCTAAAGAAATCATGGATTTGGGAAGAACTCTACAAAGTTCGGAACTATCGACCAGTAAGTGATGCCATCATGTTTGATCCATTTGTAACTATCATTGGCAGACTATATTATGACTTATCAGGCAAGAGAGAGGACGAGCCAACTTCAGTTGGCACATTTGATTTTCCTTTACCAGTATATCAGGCACCTAACTGGGATTCTCTTGTAGGCATTTGAGTACGGATTTATTCCTGGATTGGCCTTGTCTGCCTTGGAGCAGTGAGTTTTTTTCTTCACAATGCAATATGTTTGCCTTGTTTATTTGATGTGCTTTCTTAATTGCTGACATTGGTTTGGTTTCTTTTAGCTATATTTTTAAAGGAAAACTACCTTTGACATTAAAGCATGGGAAACCTGATCACGAAGCCACAGATGTGAGGATCAACTACCATCAGAATTGTATAGTTGAAGTAGAAGAATTCTAGGTGTTTGGAATAGGTGTATGTAGATGCTTAGCATTTTGATTGCTGGTGTCAGTGGAAAAATGACCAGGATAATTGCTCATTTGCAGATTGCCAGTATGCATACGCCAATACAGTATCCAAAGCCAGATGGGCAGATTTCCTTCGATGTGCCAACTTCATTGTACAGGTCAAATATGTTGCACACTGAAACATGAGTCTTTTTTTTTTCCTTTATCTCTATACACGAGTATCTACATTCATGAATGGTTCTGAGAGTGCAGTGCAGGAGTTACTTGTGGAATTTGCATAGATGTTGTGGGAGGCTTTTTATTTTTATTTTTTTCCTGTTTGCCATCTGGAGCAATTGCATTCTCAATTTCTCATTTTCACTTTTTTTTTAAAATTTTTGATTCATTGGCAAATGTTAACAGAGAGAATACTTGTTTCATGGAATGGTCATCTTCCTATTTATCAATGCTAGCTAAAGATACTCATTATCTTAATGCATGACTACTGGAGCTGATGAATATTATGAACTTGTGTTACTCTATCTGTTTATTAAAGCCATGTTAAGCCTATTTCTGCTACTTGAGTCACCGGTTTTTGAGTGCGCATCAGTTAAGAATGTGACTGCTCATAGGTTTTCTTTCCCTTTTGTTGATAAAAGATATCCATGTTTGAAATGTTGCTTATTCTATCAGAACTTTTCATTTACCCCTTTCTCCAGATTTTATTTTATATCTGCGAAATTTGAGGTGATAGCCCTGGTTGCATACTCTTCATTTATGACAAATAAGCAAGAGGTGATATGCAACTCTTGCCTCAGTCTTCCTTTGCTTGGAATAGTAAACCAATTTTGAGAATTAAAGTCAGGTTTTATAAGATATGTTGGGTTGATTTCCAGTTCTATAAAAAGATAGTTGATCCTGATCCTTTAATGAAATCTTCATGACTTACTCATACTATGTAACAATAATGATTGCCCCATGTATGTAGTAGTTAATTGATTAGTTCAGTACTTAAGTGGCAAGAAAATTTCACCTTAAAAGACGTGTGTGTCTGCAGTAGGCGATTAATTGCAGCAATCATCTGGGTCCTGGGTATAACCTTCTGTGAATTTGGTGACACTTTACTGAAGCAGACTTTGTCTTTCAGTTCTAAACATAATAAGAAACAAAAGGAGCCCTATGAAGGAATACAATTGAGAACCAAAGTTCTTTACTGATTACAATTTGTTTTTCCAATATCAGCAGGTTGTAGTTAGATTAGCTGTGCATATAGTAGAGCTTCAAGTTTTGCATAAAGTAGATTGGCATATCATTCAATATTAACAATTTATGAAGTTTCTGTATTTAATCAACTCATTTACTTTGTTTCAGTTAGTTTCATGTGAACTTGACCTTTTTATGTGCAGGAGCAACACAAATCATGAACACAATCAGCCTGCTCATCTCCGCTTGAGAGATCCTACAATACCTGAACTTGTAAATCTGCCAGTGTATGCTGGACCAGAATCACGCTACTGCCCAGCTCGAGTTTATGAGTAAGAGAAATAAATGTCATGATGCTTGCATAGGATTAAGATGATTTCCTCTGTTCCTTATTCTAAACTAAAATGACAAAGGAATTGTAAAGGTAGTTTATGTGGAAAAGTTTAATTGGTTAAAGTTCTGGTTTTGACTTTTATGACACATTTTTTTCTCCTTAAGGTATGTCCCTGATGAGAAACATGGTTTGAAACTCCACATAAATGCTCAAAATTGCCTTCACTGCAAGGTACTACATTTTTCTTATGAAAGAGAATATTTTACATTATTATTTTTAGAGAACCTCGTACCAGAGTCGGTATCAATTTATGCTTAATGATGAAGGGAGAAGAGGACAAATTCAAAGAACACAGATCCTTCAACTTCTCTAAAATAGTCTGAAGGACATCTTGTCGTGGTGCATATACATTATTATTGCAAAGTCCTTTTGATGCTTAAGCCTGGTAGTAGTGGCATGCCCTTTTATTTGCTTTTTTTAAGTCATACTCTAGAAATGAACGTCTTCCATTTTGTTCAATATTTTTTAAGCTCTGAACTTGGTTCTTCCAAATGATGCTCACCATATGAAAAATTGTTACTGCACATCAGGTGCTGTCTTCTCCTTTAACCTTTCGTCTCATTCATCATCTTTGCTGATGTTGCAGGCTTGTGATATTAAGGATCCAAGGCAAAATATTGAGTGGACTGTACCCGAAGGTGGTGGTGGGCCTGGGTATACAATTATGTAGATTTTGTTAGTCGGTAACTCAAACCAGATTCTCATTGTACTACTGTAAATCTAAACGCGGCCGAACTCTTTCTGCGCCTAATGGTGGCTGGTTCTTGTGTTAGGTTAGAACTTAGCAATAATTTAAGAGACCGTCTTGATTTAGAAATTTCCACCCTCAGCACAATACAGGAATTTATATGGAGAAAAATACCCTTTACCCTTTTGTAGCGAAATTTAAAGTGCTTCCCTGAGTTTTAATTTCTGTCACTTAACTCTCTTGTGGTTATGATTTATATGTAATTGCCTGACAAACATGGAATAAAGAAATCTCTTTTGATTTACAGCTATTTGGAGCGATTTTTTTTTTTGTGGCGACAATATTTAGTCTTATACTTCATCTCATATTTCTCACTTTTGCATTTAAACATTGCAAATCTTTTAAACCAGGAGAGGAAATACAAAAAAAAAAGGTCAAAAAGCTTAATGTTTTTGACAGAAAATTACCTTCATTATTATCTATAGATAAAAGAAAAATTAACGACTGTTCGAAGTTTTGGTTTAAATCCTGTTACAAATGAGAACTATAATGGGGACTATTTAAAATTTAGCCTAATTACAGTGGTTGTAAATTATAGTTTACCCAATTTATATTCATTCATATCCCAGACATAAAAGAGAGATTTGATGGCTAATATCTTGTTCATCAAGCCTGAATATCAACAATCAACTACGGAATTAAAAGTTGCATCTTATTCCCCTTATTTGTTTTCAGGTACATACTCATTCCAGACATTAAAATGTTAGCAAGGATAGAAGCATCTGCAGTGTAGGTACTCATCTACGCAGACGCCCTGCACGGAAGGATTAGGCATGTGGGTCTCACACTGACGTTGGCATGCAGCAGGTTCGCACATATAGGCCGAGCAAATCGGAGCAGCAGCGTCCACCACCCTTGCCTCTGGGCCTGCAACCATAACACCCTCTCATTTTAGCTTAATTAAATAAGTTGGTTGGAGGAATATAGCATTCAGTTATACCCATGATGTTGATCAACACAAAGAAGAGGATCCAAGAGAGCTTCATCATCGTCGCCATCTGCTGTTGACTGTTGTGGATGCCTGGATCTCTTCAATTTTTTTATTTTTTTTTAACTTTCTCTTCTTGGCTTAGTTGCTATTTATAGTGGTTTAGTCATCCTTTGCTTGCGTCTGATCCTTATCATGTTTGATGGACTTTATTTGTCGAATAAATTTTTCAATCCATGTTTAGTTGTATCTTTCCATTTTATATCAGATGAATGAACTTCCGATGAGCAGTCAGTGTGAATAAATTGAAATGATGATCTGTACATACACCAGCACATGGATTATATTATTTCCATTTAAGAATTAAGACCATGTACTGGTGAAGGCACTGCAGATTCATCAATATGAATAATGAGGCATAAAAGAAGTCCAGATTAGGTCTAAATCTCAAGTCGTAGAGACTTCATACGCTTTGAACTGCTGATGTTAATTACTTTTATCCCAAGAAAAGTAATTTTAAATTACTGGTAGACTCCATGTAAGAGTCGCAGCCCCAAGAAGTACTCACATAACGTGTGATTCGTGGTTTTCTTCCATTACCCAGGTACATAATGTTCTTATTTTCTTACTGACTCTGCTCTGTGAAATGGATGACGCCACAGGTTTGTGGGTGGTAGACCCAGTTTTCTAGTTACCTTTTTAGTGGACTCCACTGCATAAAAAGGCTCGAGTTCTTTGCCCTTTCCACAAACCAAAGATTTATTTATTCTTTAACGATAGAAACAAGGGGTAGAATAATAATAGTGCAATGGGCCTAGCTTTTTCTATTTTAATATTAGAAAAAGCCTGAACAATTTATTAGCATCCAGATATCATAACGATAATTCATTAACACAAGTTAAACATAATATCAGTCGGTCTATAAGATAGAAGATCAAAAAAAATAATTAAAAAAAAGATCCTAAAACGCTCTAAACCAACAACAGGGGGAAAGGAAAAAGACATGGCTAGGAACCCCGAAAAGCACGACGCTTATATCCGAGAATTAAAGATGCTGACACTGTGATCAGGTCGTAGAGCATAGATCCGACAGGTATGAAGCTGGCGGAGGTTCGTCGGGTGAGCAGCGGCAAAGTAAAGATCCGGCACGATGAGGGGATGGATAGTGAGCTCGGAGGAGACCGGCGGCAGAGAAGGAGAGGAAGGAGAGCAAGGGAGCAAAGGGAAGGGTGGAGAAAGAGGCGAACGAGCTGCACAGGAAGGGAAGCGGCGATGGTTGAGGAAAGAGAGGAGGGGGAGGAAAAGAGAGGGGGAGACAGGGAAGGAAAGAGAGGAGTAAGGAAGCAAGAAAGCTCTCTCTCTCCTCTCCTACCCACTCAGGCTAGTAGGAGCAGGGAGGGGAAGGCTCGTCGGCGCGAGGACAAGACCATCCGAGGAAGGAGGAAGCCCCCTGTTCTGAACCTTAGCAAAGCAAGGACCGGCCAAGGGGTGAAGAAGAAAAAAAGAAAACTTATTACTAAAAAAAGAAAATGCATTGAGTCTAGCTAATGGGATGATAAAGGAGCTTATAGTGTATAAGTGTTTCGGGATTCAAATTCTAACGTTGAGGCTAAGTATAAGAAGAAGGATAAGGACCCAGGAATAAGGGTGGGGGAGAGAGGGGTCCATTGTATTGTCTATTAGCAGGGAAGGAAGAGTGAAACCATGTGCTCAGGGTGCAAGTGGGGAAGAAGGATGAAAGGGATAACATGGAGTAATGTTCTCTCTTTGGTGCTTAGTGAATCCTATGCCATGAACAAACTGAACATCTAGCTTAGTTCCTTATAACTTTTATGAAACAACTTTGAAGAGATTAAAATGTCGGTAAATAAGTCTTTTAAATAAATGTCCATAGAATCAAATGAGGACGTAGTGAACAATACAATGACGATGAGAATCGCAAATGCATGTACAGCATAATTGTAACAGGAGGAGATCTCCACGCAACTTGTTTAGTTGTTTCCTTTAAAAACAAATCAATAAACAAATAAGGTAATATCTGGTGCATGGCAGAAGACTTGGATCGATTATTCAACCAAGGCGAGGTCAGAATGCGTTGATGCATGGAATTGAATCTTTCCATCGTCTTCGTCCTCCACTACCTCTTCTTCTTCTTCTTCTTCTTCTTCTTCTTCTTCTTCTTCTTCTTCTTGCTCGTCATCTTGGTCGACCTTGTTACCGTTGCTATAATTTGAATTCTTGTTATCGTTGCTGTCTTCTATTAGAGTCGTAACAACATCACTTCTGGTGGTCTTCTTGCGGTAGATAGCATCAAGTTGGTGGAAATAAGTGCAGGTTTTGGCATCGCGAGGTCTCTTCTTGTTGCTCTCCTTCACCTTCTTGAAGTACTTGTTAATGTTCTCCCACTTCTCCTTGCATCTCTTGGCGCTCCTGCTGTACCCCATCTTCCTCATCCCGGCGGAGACCTTCTCCCACGGTGGCGCCTTCGCTCCGCCCTCTCCGTAGCTCGCCTCGAGCCCGCTCCGCACCTCGATCAACGCCTCCACCTCCGCCTTGGGCCACCGCGACGGCGGCGCCGGAATTTGTACCTGAACCTGAACCGGAACCATCTCGGTGCTGGGCGCTGCTGGGACTGACAGCCGATCCGTGTTCCTATAGATGAATGAGATGATTGCAGCGTTGCGCGACGCCGCAGCGGCGCTCGCTTGCTCCAGAAGCTCCTCCTCGCGGTTGCGCCGCTCCATCTCTCGTCGCCGCCACGCTTCCTCCCGCATCGTCTGCTCCTGCTCCCGCTTCTCGATCGTCTCCAGTAATCGCTTCTGCATGGCGTCCTGGCGCTCCATCGTCTGCTTCATCACCCTCTCGAAGAACGCCATCATCATCATCATCTTGCGGCCCTTCCTCTTCCGTTGTTTCCCTTTCCCTTGCTGCTGGGCTCCGCTGATTTCCTCAGTATAATATTTGTCATCATCTGAGCTGTCCAGCTCGGTTGACGAAGAATTAGCGAGGTAAGGAGTACTCAGAGGCATCACATTGCTGGAATTTAGTCCAATTGAGGTCCCGAGAACAGGGGGAGCGGCAGTGAGGGTAGTAGCGTTGAGTGCTTCGAGTTGAGTAAAGAAGCGGTAGCTCCTCCCATCTTGCCCGCCGGCACGGCTATCCTTGGTACGTTTGTAATATTTGTGGACATTTTCAAACTTCTCCTTGCACTTCTTTGCACTCCTATTGTACCCCAACTCCAATAGCCTCCTGTCTACCACCACCCAATACCCATCAATAATAGACCTACGCCTTAATTAATCATTAAAAAAGAATTTGCGTCATGATCGAGTTGGTTGGCATTCATGCATCGGATCTGGGAAGCTACCTCTAATTGAATTATTTAAAAGATGCTTCTCTTCTGCTTATGACATGACTACGTACGTACTCCAACTTCTTCTGCACTAAAACTAATTGGGAGAATTAATTTATTAATTATTAATAATTAATGGCCAGCGGACCATACCTGGAGACCTCTTCCCAGAGAGCGGCCTTGAGGGTGGCGTCTCGGAAGGCGGCGTCCATCTCGGACCGGATCTCGAGGAGGACAAGAGTTTCTTGCCTCGGCCACCGCTTCCCCGGCGCAACGCTCCGCTCGGCTTCCTCATCGCCCTCATCGAAATTACCCGGCAGCGGCGGAGGCCGGCTCCTGATAGGTGGCGCCGCCTCTGCCATTTGAGAGGAGAATTGGGCCGTACCATTACCATATGGTGGCAGTAGTCCTTGTTGTTGCATGGCTACCTCTCTCGTGTAGTTTTTGATATATCACCACTGAAGCTGGCCACTGCTAGCTACTACTTACGAACCATGACTTGGATTGCTCTCTTCTATCTCTCTATCTCTCTATTTACAAACTATAAAGAGATAGGAAGGAGAAGAGAGTGAAAAATATGGGGACTGAGGAGAATGGACAACTGGCAAGATCAGAGAAAGAGAAGAAAAGAGAGAGAGAGAGAGAGAGAGAGAGAGAGAGAGAGAGAGAGAGAGAGAGAGAAAAGAAGAAGTGAAGTTAGATAGAAAGTGAAGGAGGGGGATCTGACGAGAGAAATAGAGAGAGAGAGAGAGAGAGAGAGAGAGAGAGAGAGAGAGAGAGAGAGAGAGATGTAAAAGAAGAGTTTTTAACAAATGAATGGATTAATGATGCATAGGGACGAGAAGATAATAATGGGCCTATAACCTGTGACAAAGATTATTAAATATATAGCTGATGAGCAAGTAGCAGCGGCTTGAAATAGGAAACCCAGTTGGACTGGGCCCCACGGAATCAACGGTGCCGATGGATTTCTGGTCTTCTCTACGAACGGTGATTTGTGGGTGAGGGGTGGTGGTGGCCCAGCTTGAGAGAAAAGAAAGCGACCAATTTGGTTGAATAAAATGGAGGATAAATGCGATAGTAGAAGATCAAAATCAAAGTGGTAGCAAAACGGAATGGATAAGAATATCGTAACAGCTGTAGTTTGGACACCCGCCCACCCCCACCCCCACCCCCACCCTCACCCACTGTATAGATACAGAGAAAGAGAGATAGAAATGGGTCAGTTAATGGTAAAGTAGAGTTGACAATTAATCTTTTGTATTTGATAGACAATTAATCTTCCTATTTATATCCAACAACTTCTTTTTTTTTTAATTTTTAGTGATAACAAAATTAATCTTTTGTGTACACCTACTATATATATATATATATATATTCTATTATAAAAAGATGTGCATCTAATATAAAATATTGACACGTCTATAAGAACCTAATTATTATTATTAAGATGTTAAAATATAAATACAAATAATGAGTCCAAATCATCAGCATGTTGTGTTAATAGTAAAGTGACATTTGGTTCGTGCATAAAGAATACTTATTCATAAATTAATACTCTTTTAAATAAGTTTTACAATCAAACACTTACTATTGTTTTAGTTAAACATTGTGTAATGTGAGTCATATGATAAGTTATACACAAAATTTTATCAAAAATAAAATGTGCGATAAAATTATACATATTTTCTAAGCAAAATTTTCAGTACAATTAATATACTTATTCATAGTTAGAAATTGAACACAAATTCTTGCATAAATTTATTTAAAGTAATCATTATATTTTACAACTACATTATAAAATATAAGTAAAATTATAAATATACTTAATTTAAGTTTAAGATATACATGTAAAATTATCCCTTAAAAAACTTTTTACATGAACTAGGCAAGACCTAAGCCTATATAAAGAACTCAAATCTATAAGGGCACACTTATGGTAGAATAGCCGTCTTATATACAATATTAAATAGAAAGAAAGTTTTATAATTCTTTCAATTTTTACTGCCGTGGTTTATTTATTTGTGGACCACCTTCCATTTGGATCTTGCAATGAGCAAAAGAATATTTTCTTTTTCATTTTTCGTTCGTTGAGAAGAGAGCAAGAGAATAAAATTTACCTTGTAGTGGACCAATGCTGGATATGTTATTAGCTAACGCAGTAAAAAGGATCAAAGTAATAGTAATATCCTCTGAAGAGTACAAGTGCATGTAAAAGATTGTCGTACAATATTATTTTCTCCATTCAATGTGGAAAACCACTATGCTTAAGGTATCCACACATCTATCATAGATGGAATAGCTAATTAATTAGGCTTGGCAAACCAACTGCCTTACTGCTACCTGTTCCTCTCCTAATTAGCCTTAACTAACCTCCATCTGAAAACTTTGCTACATTTGTATCACTATCAATGCATTCTATGCTCCAACTACTCTATAGCAATTATACTTCACCAACTAATTTCATGTCTTGGTCTTTCTTTCATTGGAGGTGGAATGCTGCAAAATAAATGTAATAGATGTAAAATAAATATATGCATGATAAGAACTATCACTGTGTAAATTTAATAAACTCCCGCAAAATAAGATATACACTCAACATCACATGTTTCACTGATATACTGTTGCAATTAAACTCTCTATATTCCTAAATCTCCATCAAAGATGATAACTGGGAAGTTTCTAAATGAACATCCACACTGAGCAATGTAGCTTCAGCAAGGCACTATGAATGCAGCAATGCATGGCAGTTTCATGCTTCTTCTCCAATCCTAAGTCCTTCCACAAGCATTGCCCTTTCTGAGATTGCAATTCCTATTGAAATTTCCAACATATTTCTTGATACTTGCAGGGAAAGGGAATCTAATTGCAGCGAGAAGAGCATGAGCAATGTGTATTAGTGTCTCACAATCAAATAGATCTCTCATCACAGTATCACGCAAATATTGAATTCAGAGGTGTGAATACAAACCTGAAGTCCAAGATAGAAAATAAGTGCTATTTTTGTGTTCAGATATTTTGCTGAATTATGCATAGGTTGCATGAATCAGGTGAGATGAGTAGGAAGTTAGTGTTGTTGCAAGTAGCTACACATGGTAGGTAGCTGATGATAAGATGAGAGAATCAATACTTCAAGCTTTCAAAGGGAATATAAGCATGTCAAAGTGTGCAAGCAATAGCATATCCCAATGTCCCTCCCCCGCAAATCGGTTGCAACCGTCAACCACACATAAAGCATGATATTAAATGCCGTTTTTGTTGCTGCTGTTATCGTTGCTTCATTAGTAACCCCACTTGGCACCCTTTTGTATTTTTTCCAACACAAGAATATGTTTTACAACCAAAGCCAACTGGAGAGGAAAATAAAGAGAACAGTTAGGTGCATAATTGGCATGAAGAGCTCAAAAATACCCGATGATAGAGAGAAGTACTTTGTTCTAACAAGATTTTACGGCTCCTATAGTCGACATATTCATGGCATCCTAGCTTTATGTCATCCTGATGTCTTCTAATTGATCTGCCATGTGATAGAAGTCAGAGTCAGATGCAACCATGATGTGAGTGGACACATGCAGATAGATAGCTAACCTTGCAGACAATTACTGATGAAGGGCACTGTACGTTAATGCATACAGCCTGCTTCCATTGTGAACCCTGAAAGTCAAGTGAATTAGTACATTTGATATGAGGAATTATTTGGTGAAGGAACATAGTTGATCTAAATATGGATGGTAGTTTGATTCATAACTTAATGATAACCTAATGATGGTTTGAGCTTATGGAGGAACCTCCAAATGGGTACTTATTCCAGCAAGAAACAAGCTTCTTTTATAGTTCATCTATTAAACCAACCAAAAGATCATTAAATGGGACTTAGTAGAATTAAGGTGAAGACAAAGAAGATCAACTACCAGACAATTAAACACATTGCAGAGTTACTGGAAGAGAAGTACAAAACACAAAGCAAACAATTTAACACAGAACAGCAGAAGGTTCCTAGCCTTTTCATGATTCAGAGACTGACCTTTTGCAGGCATTATAAAACCAATCAAAACAGAGCTTTGTCCATTGCATCAGGAATGAGGGAATAAGTAGAAAGATTCCACAAACTCAATGCCATCATAACAGTGCATTTGAAATCAAAGAAGTAATAGAACCACAGCTAGTGAAATCATTCACTGTCAGCTCCTACTTTCTTCATTTTTGTTTCAATTTTTATTTTTGCCATCAGTACCTACAGTGCATCTGAAAAGTTGCCCAATGCCATCAGAACAGCAAGATTCCACAAATAGGAGATTTAATAGAATGAAGAACATAATATGACACTGAGAACAGACTTAATTGAAACTTTACTGAAGGAATATTATGCTTCATGAGTTCTCTCACAGTCACATCATCAGCTACCTGAATTAGGCAACTTGTATTGACAGTAATATATTTCAAACATTTTCGTGACAACACTGAAATTGAAATCAGAATTATCACAGAAGACTGAAACATGCTAAAGAGATAAATCAAGAGAATAGCAATACAATTATTCCAAATAGTCTGAGATGACTACAATTTTGCCTCTTTTGTATTGAACTTTTCTTTTTTTGTTCCAAAATTTTTATTTTCCCAATTCTTTTCCTTGAATGACCAATGGTGCTAAATGTCGACATAGTTGAATGGATATTCAATGTGTTTGATGTAAGAACTTGACCTAGTGTATGATTGAGTTATGGTGGAGAAGAAGAAGAAAACAAGGGGGAAACAATAATCTCCGAATTTCTGCGTAATAACCCCTAAATCATTGTTTAGTTGCCTTTGGTTTGCAGGTCAGGTCATAAGTTCTGCCACTCCGTGAGAAATGAGCACCCAATTAATAGATACAAATATGACTGGAAAGCGAAAAGCTCTGGTTTTAAAATGACTCTGGTTATACTTTCTACGATTCTCAAGCTCTTTTTCAAAAATTTGACACAGCTTAATTTGTAACCAACTTACTGAAACAATCCATATCAAACTCTTTCATAAATACATAAGACCTTGATGTCATTAGCTGGACTACCTAAAATCACCCAAACTCATTTCAGAAAAGTGCAAGTACACTAGAAAAGTCTTGTTTCCTGAGATTTTCTGCTTATATTGAACATTACCATGCTCACAGTTTAGATGCCCAAGAACCTACATGAGTTGCAAGTAGACAACAAGGAGGCAACTTTCAAGATCAATTAAATAAAACAATCTCTTCTATGTTTACTGACTAGATCCAATTTGTGTGAAAAGTAGAAGCAGAAGCAGAGTAAAATAACAAGTAGGTGGTTCAACCAGTGATGCAACCTTCCTTCTCATTGCAGAAATTTATCCATCTCTTCCCTTGTTATCTTTAACCTAGTTATTGGAAATCTTTGCCGAAGTAAAATCCAATTGGAAATCTAAAAACTCCTCATTTCTAAAACATATAGATTCTACCCCAGAAGTAGCAGCAAGTGAAGCGATCAACATAAAACTAAAAATTTGAAGAGAAAAGCCACGAAGATTAGACATCAATTTGATATCATCAACTGAAAGAACTAAGAAGCGTACCGGATCCATCGTCTTCTCTCTCACTATAAATTCGAGTAACCTCCTCCCTGACCCCCTTCCCGCTCGAAATTTCGCATGCCCTAATATAAATACCTCAATCCATCGGAGCGAACTATTTAGGGATAATTACACCAAGACCCCTGGACAATTGCCTATTGTCACAGACGCCCTCACAAAGGTTTCCAGAGCTTAGGGGTCAATGTGTACTATGCAATAAGTCAGGGATCTTAGTGTAATTATCCCAAATTTTCATCCATAGTTTGGGCCGAGAGGAACCTAAGCCCAGCCCAAGTTACGAGCCTACCATCCGACCTCATATGGCTTTATTTATTTTCTTTCTTACTTCGATTTGCTGTAAAATATATCCTTTTAATCTTTTTTCAAAGTCATTAAGCAAACCTAAATTACCATCCATCACGATGACGGAAAGCAAGGCATACAAACCGAGCAGTTAACACGAGTCAAACAGTTCTCTCTCCAACTCTCTCTTTATATATAGTTATATATAATTTCATATAATTTGTTCTAAAATAAAAGGTGAAGCATGACATGGAAGGCTGTCCCTTCCAAGTCAAAGCTAGTTCATAGCGAGGTCAAACTTTACAGAACCCATGCATGCACGTACGACATAACCCATCTTATCCACATTTATTATAGTTAGTACCGGAGTAGCATTCAAAAGTCCATCAACCTCTCACCTCCTATAGCCTTAAGAAAACTTTTTATATTATTAACTATCTTCTTCTTCTCTCTTTTTTCTCAACAACTCCGCATAATATATGTACAGCTTTCTTTTATCTTCCCAAGCAGACAAGGATTTAAATTTCTCAGAGAGAGGTGGGGGATCGAGAAGGCCAGGGGGCCGGATTCCGAGGAATAGTAGTACGTAGATGGACGACTGACGACCCATGAACGTTGCTCTATTGGATTCCGGGCAGGGAGAGGAAAGAAAGAAAAAGAAAAAGAAGGAGATCACGTTTACATTTAGCACCTCAACTAACTCTACGTTTTGCGAATAGTGAAAAAAGTTGGGGTTCGATTCGCTTATTACCATGAGAGAGTTGGAGGGAAAGATTTGACGTTTACGTGTTGTTGGGTTGCGATTGCCAGTTGATGTGTGTGTGTGTGAGTCAGATCGTGTTACCGAGGTGCTGCTGTGTTTGGAGTAGCATCTTCTTCTTCATATATTTACATATTTAGAGAGAGAGAGAGAGATGAAGAAGAAGAAGAAGAAGAAGAAGAAGAAGAGAAGGCAGCGTGCAACCCGGGCACTACTGGCACTTGAGTAACAGTGTAGAGAGAGAGAGAGAGAGAGAGAGAGAGAGAGAGAGGATTGGATATTTGGATTGGATTGGTGTCAGCAAAACTGAGATAAAGTTCTATATAGGCTACCTGCATATATGTACAGTTGGTATGGAGATTTCAAAGTTGAAGTACGTAGTACTACTCATGATCTCTGTATATGATGTTATATAGCTAGCTAGTGAGTTTATGCTACACTTTGACTTGATAATATAGATTTAAAGATTGGCATCGTGATGATGAAGCATTACTTAGAGAGCTTTATGCACAATAACAAATGATATGCATGCATCTAAAGAGTGTTACAGTAGATGGTGATAGAATACAACAAGGGCAAATATACTAACATTTATGTGTGATTGTTATGTCCACATCAACTTTTTCTTTCTGCTAATATCACTGTTCGTTACTTTACAAACAGATTAATATTATTTTAGTCATGTAGGTCCAGTCATGACCATACATAACATCTCTGATGACACCATGCATACATGCATGCATGCATTCAATAGGATGGGGCTTCTTGGGCCTATTAATTAACTTGCCAACTTGTCATCCTTCAATAAACTTGTACCTCATGGTCCCTCCATGACCATGGAAATGCCATCATATATATTAGCCTTACCTGCCCCATTAATGCAAAGCACTAAAGCCTCACAACATTATACAATGAGAAGATGATGGATGGAATTAAAAGGCCACAAATTAAATGGTCTACTTAGGAGTTAGGAGTTGAATAATTTAGGCATTTATCCTTGCAAGGAATATGCTCTCTTTGAATAGCCACAAGTACTACAAGACCATATCCTTGGCAACTTTGCCTCACCTTTTGTGAGGGGAGAGGATTCTCTGCAAACAGGATTGCAGGAATTTCTAGCAGATAAAAGTAAAAAGTATATTTCCATTTTTTTTATTAAACATATATACAATGGAAAAATATTTTAATGTAATTCACCGTATTTGCACAATATAGATACCGTCGCAGACGAACATCCTAAATCAAAATATTTTCACTACAAACATATTCTAATATCATATATTATAGCCATATTCATTTTGAGACGTGTACATGTAAATATCAACTCTAGATAGGTATACACAAATAAGATATTTTCTTTTAAACACGTTATTATTATTCCCTTTTCCTCAATTTCAACACTGACTTTATTAGAGAAAAACATATAACTAGGATTGGGACAGCCACCAAGATCGACAAATGATTTTTTAACGCATTGTTGAAATATGAGGATATATAGGAATTGTTGGCATAAGTGACATTTTAAAGATCTAAAATTTAAAGTTAAACACTTTTCACTCAAGACAAGTAGTAGCAAGAATAAAAGTTATAATGGGAATTCAATTGTATGTTATAGTTGAATTAATGATGCCATTGTAAAAAATAGAAAGATACAACAAGAATCAATCCCAATTGATACTCATATATTTATACAATGTCCTAGGAATGAAAAGTATCTTTAAAAAAATATGTTAACCTTACTCTAGGGTTCTTCATAACGTTCTCTAAGACTAGATTATTGATTAGGATTAGAGAAGTCACGAAACAAGATTAAAATAGACTATAAATTTTACCCTTCGTAGTTAATCTTAATCATTAGCGAGAAAAGTTGTCGGTAATATATTGTGGTCCATTCGACTATAAAAAATATTGTAATAACAAATAAAGCGAGTGTAACCCTTTTTTTGGTGTGTGTGTGTGTGTGTCTCTCTCTCCTTCCTCACAAAAAGTGATAGAGCTTTTATTTTTCTAACATATTATAAAATTTCTACCCAAGCTTTATGTACACAAATATATGGATGAGCTACAATTTGAGTTGAATTAGAATATTGATCTCATTAACAACTCTAGGTGTGTGTAAGGATTTTACCGTTATGGGGAAGACTCATTAAACCAATCACTCCCCCCTCCCTCCGCTTCTCTCTCTCTCTCTTCCATATGACTCGGCCCTTAGGCAAACAATATACCATCTAGGGTTTAGTGCCTTACGTTGCCCTACAGACCCACACCACCTGCACCGTCCAAATCCAAATGGACGGCGGATCAAAGAGTTAGAGGCCCTATAAAGAAGAAGCCAAGGTGCCTTCATCACAAGAAGAGGAGAGAAGAAGGAGCGAGAGAGAGAGAGAGAGAGAGAGAGAAAGAGAGAGAGAGAGATGGATGCAAACGAAGTGGTGGTCATCCCTCAAGTCACAACTCACAGCTGTAGGGTTTTGTCTTCATTGCTCCATCTCTTCTTCTTCTTCCACCTCCCCCCCTCTCTTTATTGTCTTCCAACTTTTTCTCTCTCTAAAGTCTCTGAACCCTGTTCTAGTGCAATCACTCCACCCCCATCATGATTACTTCTTTCTCTTTCTGCAAACCCAGAACCTGACTGCCCTCTCTCCCCCTTGAAACAAGCCTGGATTTAAGAGAGAGAGAGAGAGAGAGAGAGAGAGAGAGAGAGAGAGAGAAGGGAAGCTTTTTTCTTTGTGGGGAATGTTGTCTGGCTCGAGGCCAAACACTTCTATGTGAAGGAGAGAGAGATCTCGGACCAGGCTTCATTCCCCTCAATCATAGCTTCCAAAATCAAGAACTAGTGCTTGCTGTGTTCCAGCATATCTGCTGCAGGATATTATGTCAGTGAGTTATAGATTTATTTTTATTATGGTTTTCTTGATAAGTTTACGGCCCTGGCAGTATTATTATTACTGGTGTGGTTTGATGACTACAACTTGAGGAGATGCAGATTGCTGTAATGATGGCGTGTTTTGACTCATACTGGGGCAATCTAGTTGCTGCTTAATTTACTTTCTCTGCCTTTCCTCTCTGACAGGAAGGGGGAAAAGGTTGTCATCATTACCTTGTGATTGAAGGGTTCTTTTGTCTCTTTCTTCTATATCTATACATTAACCTCTCTTGCAAAAATGTTTATTTTTTTTATGAGATCTTACATCTCTCTCAGTATCAAGGTGAGTTCTTGGTTTACTCAAATCTCCATCAAGTTATTCAATTAATTCATACTTTTAAGAGAAATAGTTGTCTGGGTGAGACAAAAAAAGTAGTTCTTTCCCTTGATTTGCCTTGCTATGCTTCTTTTCCCATCTGTCTCTAAGCTTTTTAGCAGGTGATGCATCTCTTTTACAAGGACTTGGCAGGATAACTGCAATCTTGATAAGAATTTTTTTCTAATGATGTGTCTCTTTTTTCTTTTAGAAGGTCTACCATGCAGGTACCTGATCATTTTACCTTTTCTCCTCATCTTTTTTTCCCATTTGATTGTAAAGATTCTTGTACTTGGTGAAGGTAATACAACTTTCACTATTATGAAATGGATGTTTTCTCTATATATTTGCAGTCCATCTGGGTGCATCATGGATTGTGTTTTTTCTTTTAAACACTATGATTGCAATCTTATAACTCTTTCAGGTAAATGACTAACATAATTCTTTAAAAAAATTGGGATTTTATCTTCCAGTGTTGATGGTTTTGAGAACTCAAATCTTAATATTGAATAAGGGATTTTTTTTCTTACATGTTTGCCATTAATCTTGTACAGGGAAGATAAAGGTTTTCTTCTTGTACTAAAGTATTGGTACCATTATATAGCTTTAGTAATATTTTTAAACAATTCATACTCTTTTTTATTTTAGATTTAGAGGAGAGTTAGGAAGACTAAGAAGGACACGTGCGGAGTCAGTGTTAGACCGTGGGAAGAGTCTTTTTAGAGGACTGTACGAGTCCTCTGCACAGTGATAAAGATAGGGGTAGAGATAGAGATTGAGACAGGGATAGAAAAGATGGATAGAGTTAATGGTGGTAGTGTAACAGTGTAAGTAGCTAGGTCTATGAGTGAGAAAGAGAGAGAGAGAGAGAGAGAGAGAGAGAGTGGTATAGTAATAGTAGGGGGTTTTCCTTCAGTGTGGGAGGAAAAAGAGGAATCCGCATTCAAATGGGGGTCTCCGGTCTCACCCTCACGCACTCCCCAAACCAGAAAGACCAACAACGTCAGCTGCCATGCATTGGATTTGGATCCCATCTCATCTGACAACCTCCTTTCTAATACTCTTTTTAAAAGCGTGTATTAAGCTCTCACCCCAAGGAGTTTATTAGTAAATAAATCGACAATCTTCTGTGGGAATCTTGTGATAGTTCACATGTTATATATGACCCATCTCTCTCTCTCTCTCTCTCTCTCTCTCTCTGTGTGTGTGTCTGTCTTCCATTGCAGACTTAACAACCATCAGCAAGATTCTTGGGTTTGCCAAATGATGGCAGCTAACCACGGGCTACAGTTTGGGCTGCAAAGAATCTGGAGGCAATGGAGACGTCCGTGACTCTTTTCTCTCTGGACAAACTGGATAGTACATTCATCCTGTTTGGAAGGAAAAAAGAAAAGGAAAAATAGTCCAAAGGATAGTAGATGTATATTTTAATTTTATTATTATTAACCGCTCTATTATATATATATAGATATTTATTTATTTATTAATCACTGTATTATAGTTTTAATATCTCAATAATTACTATGTTAGTTTTCCAAACGGGTGAATGAGTTGAGTAAATTATAAATGCAAAATAACATTAATATTCTTGAACCAAATTTTTAAATTTATGATAAAAGTGGTAACAGAATCAAATTTTAAAAGTAACGGAATATTTTTCTTTGAGTTGATAAGATGTAAATAATAATAAAATAAAATATAAGGTGTTTGTTATAAAATTCTCTAGTAATTGTTATATGCCCCCATTACTTTATCGAATGGGTTGCTTGGTATCTCTTTCAACTCGTTGGTAAAGCAAACAGTATAGAAATGTTTAGACCGTCAGGCTCTTTGGTCCTCGCAATAAGATAACTAAAATGATGCCCAAATATCGTTGGAGAATGGAGAAGCAAGAATTCCAGTTTAGCAAAACCAATTGCTTTGTATGCAAGAATTAAACAGCATAAAGCATTGCCTGTTGAGATACATAAGGAAACGCCAACAAGAAAAGATGGTATCAGAACTCTTAGATTAATAAAAGGATTACTAGATTTAAAGTCACTGTTGTTACAGAAGAAAAGTAGCTCCAACGAGATGGATGTAATCAAGTTAGAAGCACTTAACAGTTCACACTCAGATAGCTGAGGGAGCTTGGCTGGGAGAAAGTGAAAAGTACATTCATTTATTCATTTTCCCTGTAAAGCCAAATGGAATTCACCTTAAAAGCTGATAACATTGCAAAATCTCCTTGGACCCCCATAGTAGGTTAGACCGTTAGACTGCTGCTTTGTGATTCAGATCAAGTACAAAGGCTTCTAAACTGCACAAATCAAGTACAAAGGCTCTTAAACTGCATCTTTCACGATGACATAAATAATCATATGATCTTGCTTGTGAACTGGAGAGAGTATTGAGACAAAGTTGGAACAATCCTTGATTCTTGATGTCGTTTGCCATTGGGTTGAATGGTTGACAGTGAAAAGAAGTCCAACCTGAGGAATTTAAATACGAAAGATTTATATAAGCATGCATCTGAAGTCTCTATTGCATTAAAGTACAAACTCGAACCGGCGGTCTGTGTTCATACATGGCCTTCCTCAGGATCTTACTAATATTACAACATGTCAAATAATTATAAGGATGATGTTCATAGAGAATAATGCTTATTAACATAGAAGTGCTTGTGGTTCTGTCCAGAATTAGACCCACATTTAAAACTCAAATACAACATAGTTTCACAGTATACATACTATTGGTGAGAAAGAGTTTGAAATTTAGAAAATTCCACTATCAGCCTTAACCAGTATAATGATTGTAGCTAACCAGCAAAACTACATAAATTGGCTTTTTCTGAAAAGGAAAAAGGCATCCTAGTGGAAAGGCTCGTGACAACTTGAAGTCTACGGACGGATATCAGAAGAAGACCTATTTTCACAATTTTGAATCCACGAAAACAAGAACATGAGGCAGGCCATAACCATTATACTAAGTGCCATACTCAAACGATTATAAGAGCACAGCTAATCCCAGGGTTGTCGCACAGCTAATGCAGTAGTCTCAGGAGAGCTTAAAAGTTGCAAACCAGAAGTATGGGCCAGAAGGAGCCTAAGAGCGCATTTGCTTCAGAAAAAGGTTGCAGGAAGCAGAATTAATAATTAATACATAATACCAAAGATAACTGACTCCAAAAGTGTTAACATTTTTGGATGTCCAATAGGATGTATGATAGAACTGGCACCTTACAAAAGTGTCAAATGACATGGTGCTTAATTAAACAGAAACAAAAGAGAAAAGCTTAATCTACTGTGCTCAAATAGTTAAAAAGACTCGTGTTGAATAAGTATACCCAGGTTCAAATCACGACGACATTGGTTTAATTATGGCACCATTAAGTTCTTACTTCTCTCTTATAAGAAAAAAACTTAATAATATCTGTGTCATGCTGTAGCAAGTAGAATCTAAATTTACCAATACATAAGGCATCGAGATCAACTATCACATACAGATATGTTCCTTGTTTTGTCAATCTATTGTTTTTCCTAAACAGAACTTATCTTACCTAGAGAAAGATCATTCTTCAAAATCAATAGTATGCCCTATCAGCAGGCAAATAACGGTCTTCATATTCCCTGCTGGTATATCCAGTCCTGCCATAACTAGGACGCTCATTTGGCAGACGTCTGTAGAACCATCAAAGATCTTAACCCAGTGGTATCAGGTAAAAAAAAAGAAAAGAAAAAGAAAAGAAAAAAAAACTACAAATCAAACAGGAAAGTGATCTGCATTACCTGGAATATTCATCATATCCAGAACTACTATCGCGAGGATAAGAAGCCATTTGTAAATCTGGCCTACTTCTACCAAGCCTTGTTTGAGAGCTGGAAGGCAAATCATGATCCTGGACAAGAAAAACATCATGAATCTACAGGATGAAATTGTGAAGAACAGCATAGAGAAAGACATCAGTACTTACATAGCCGGAGTATGAGCGCTTATACCCAGATACTGCAGCATACTCATAATCATCATGGTGCTCATAATGGAGCTCATACATATGAGCATCAGAATATGGTTCCCTAGAACGGGAATATGCATAAGGAATATCTCGATAACCACTGCCACTATGTCTATTTGAATAACTGCTCTCTAGGTACTCATCTCTATATCTGCTGCTGGAGACTGTGGCATGTGTCAAAAACCAGATAGCAGCCAAGGAAGCAATACTTATTAACCTAGCATATAAATAACAGCTTACCAGTTACTTCTCTTGTGTAATCTCTTCTGTAGTAATCTCCATATTTCCCTGCAGGAGGAGACAACTCCTCAACAGCTCTAGGAGGAAACCTACTAATGCTTCTAGACTTGTCATTGTCATTGTATCCTCTTGCTGACAGTTCATGTGATCTAGAATGTCTTCCTGGAGTTGAACGACTGAAACTATATGGATGCATATTCTCACCATAACTTTTACCAATGTACCCTCTCCTAATACCCAACACTGATCGTGTTCGTTTCTGCAAAGGCTTTTTTAAAGTAGCCTTCAATAAAACCTGCAGTCAAAAAGTTAATTACATCAAACATAGATGGAAGCAAATGCAAACGAATGAACAAGGAGAAAAAAAAATAACATGAAGATTAACTCATTCATGTCAGCTCTAATTTCAGTACCTTTTCAGCTCCTTCACCAATACCATCTTTGTTGACCATATCAATGCAATCCAAGGCCGCCTGCCTTGTCTTAAAGATGATAAAACCAAAATCTTTCCGTTTCGCAGAGGGCATATTTCTAGCAAGTTGCACATTCTCAATTTCACCAAACTTCTCTAATTGATTTCGAACATGGGCTTCATCCCAAGAAGTAGGCAACCCATCCAAAAAAATAGATTTCACCTGCACCGAAAGATTAATCACTTTAATACAAGAAACAAAAAAGATTAGCTAATCCAGATGCCTAGATAGAAAAATAATAAGAATGCAAATCCAAAAGAATATAGTTCATCAAACAACAACAATGGGCTTACACAGATATAAAAATCCATACCTGAGCCATAACTTCTTCATCTGGTTCAACAGTTTTGGAAAATGACACTTCTGCTCTAACATCAGTACCGAAATACACATTTCTCTTTTGTAGTTTGGAACAAGCTGCCACGGCATCCATATGTGTACTGAAATCAAGAAACGCATAGCCTCTATTCTTGCCTCTCCTATTTGGGTCCTCAATAAGATGGACTTCCTCAAGATTCTCCAAATTAAAGGCCTTTAGTTTTTCAACTAACTGTATAATCAAGACACGATGCCAAAACGTTACTTAAGACAAGCAAAATAGGGATACAATTGGAGTCATCAATTATAAAGAAACAGGAACATACATCATCTTTTGTCCAAGTAGTGCATATGTTTCCTAAATGAAGGGTCTCATTACCAATGCTTCTTGTTACCCCACATGATTTACCTCTCACCTGCAAAAGTAGTAATTGATAAAGTACAAACATTTATCGTAGTAGTAAAACAAAAACTAGCTATTATGCTGGTAACACAAGGTATAAACCTAATTAAGCAAAAAATGTGGATGCCTATGTTAAGATTCCAAACGCCTTACAGAATTTTCAAGACGGAAGCAAGTGCATCCATAACATCCAATAGCATATATAAATAGCCTTCTTCCAGGGTTCAAAATAGGAAACAAAGAATAGAAATTGTTGAAAAGAAATCATTTTTGAGCGTCAAAGCAATATATAAGATAGAATTTTTTAGCTAATAAAAGTTAAAAAGATATCCTACAGCCAGAGTGTCACGGCTACCAAACTTTATGTTCATACTGGTCCTTAATCTCAACTGCTAAATTAACTGTCCTCATGCATATACTCGGGTTTCCTAAAAACTAGCAGGTCGTTTAATCTTTCCTATAAATAGATACACTGGTTTTTGCTCAACATGATTTTCTTACAACAAAACTCCCACACCCAAACCTTCTACATCTTAATATCGCACAGATCCAAACAAAGAAATCCTAAAAAGAAGCAATAAATAAAATTTAAACAGACAAGTACATATCAAGGAAAAAAAAAATCTCTACCTGAATATATTTGAGATCGGTGGCATTCCTAGCCTGCTCCACAGTCGCGAACCTCACGAAAGCGAATCCCTTGTTCTTGTCCGAGTGCGGAATCCTTGCGAGCCTCACCTCCACTACGTCGCCCACTTTCTCGAAAACCCTTTCCAGGTCCTCCTCCGTGGCGTCCCTCGGCAAGCCACCGGCGAACACCTCGAAATCCCTTTGCCTCCTCCTCTGATTGCTTGGCTCCGCTACCTCTTTCCTCTCCACTTCCTCCGTCACCTCTTCTTCCTCTTCCTCGTACTCTTCAACAAGCTCTTCTTCTGGATCTTCCTCTGCTACTATAAGAAATGGATCAAAATCGAATCAGGAAATGGTTGGAGAAGTGAAAAGGAAAACGAAAAGGAAAAACCCTAGAAAGAGGGGGTATACCATCGATTCGGGGAGCAATCTTCTCCATGGAAGAGTGAGTGATTAGATCTTGCGCGCTCGATGCGTCCTTGGTGGGCTCAGATTGGGGAGAGTTCACGGGATTCGCAGATGATCTGGTCGGCAGTTTCCTGGTTACTGATCGTGGAGGCATCAGTTTCCTGGTCGCGGTTTTAGTGGGTTGGAGAAGGCGATAGGGTTTTAGTGGAGCGGGTAACGGAATATTTAGTTATGATCCGGATCAGAAACGGATCATATATTTATACATACACACCCTGTATTTTATCTTTCATTAACAGAGCTACAGAAGATATTTATTTTGTTGAATTGGATCGTGGCCCGACCCGAATAGGAGACTGGTTTGGAGTTCATTCGACTCCGAACCCGGTTATGTTTTAATAAGGGTCTTATAGTAATTTTAATAGGCCCCATAGTTCAGATAAACACAAATCAAATAAAAAATCTGTAACCTTGAAGCTCGCTCGCTCGCTCTCTCTCTCTCCCCTAAACCCCGACCAAATCGATCGGCATCATCAAACCCTAAAACGGTAATGGATTCGCTTCGTCTGCTCTCTTTTTTTTCAGCGATTCTTCTTGTGTGTTTTTTTCTCTCTTTGTTTTGCTTGCTATGTGAGTGCAAACCCTAGTTTTTTTACTGGAGGATTACCATTTATTGTTCAAGTTTTCTTGCTCTTCTTATACCGAGAATACATGTGCTTAGAAGGTTAATGTTCGTATTGATCTTTCTTGTTTTGACTATTTAGGTCTTGGAGTTATCGGATTGCCTTAAATGGAGGACGCGTCTCCCTTACAGGTACTCGTGAATTGGTTAGATCTTGGCTTCTTTGCCATCTACTTTTATGGTTTGTCGCTGCTAAGCTCGAAATTTGTAGTACTACGTAATCTGCTTCTTGTAGTGCTTATATCCAGCGCGAACAAAAAGAAACGACCTCTTTTTTATGGAAATTGGGTTCCAGTGGAGAATTGCTTTGGATAGGTTGAGTACCAAAGCAATCGTGGGGCATAGCTCAGCAGGTTAGTGTTGGATAGTGGTGTTTCCGTTGATATGTGGTTGTACTAAGAGTTAACGAAAGAGGTGCAAGAATCTAAGAAGAACCGAGCATGAGTAGTCCTCTCCTTCAGTCATCTTTTTACCTTTTGTGTTGTATTTACAACGATACCTTTCATTTTTTATCCTTTTCCTTTTTCGGGATTAGATGGGAACCTCAAAAGGATGTTGCGTGTAGATTAAAAGTCTGTTGAATTGATCAAAAATTGTTAAACTTTATTTGGTTGCATTTATGAAATTCTTTGCAACCTAACGGAAATGAACGTAAGAAGATAGTAAAAGATACAAGATGAATTTGATCTGGTCTAGTGTCGAGTGAGATTGTCTAGGGTTGGATTGCTATCTTGCTTATGGTATAGGAGTGCTAGAAGTAGGTGAGATGGTGGAGGATATCTCAACCAATAAATGTGGACGATATAGTGTAGGCCCTATTTGTCCATTGATAGGCCTAAGTTTGAACTCATGAAATGAAACAGTAGCTTGATTCCACTCTCTCTCTCTCTCTCTCTCTCTCTCTCTCTCTCTCTCTCTTGTTTGACATCTTGAAGGTAGATAATTCAGAAAATTGCAATGAGCTTAAAGATACTAATGATTTTGGATTGTATATTCATATGAATCCAAATCTTGATAATGTATTGGATTTGTTGGGAGCAATTTGTAGTTTAAAAATGCAGGTTTTGGTTTTTAGAACATTAAGATTCAAATTTTTAATTGGATGAGCTGATAAGGGATAGACCTCATTTGTGATGTTCTTGACTCAATTCCTGATGTAAAGATGACTGTTGTTTAAATTGCGAGTTAAGAACGAATTGTACTTTTGTCTATTTGGATGTGAAACATGGTGCATCTTGCAATAAAAGAATGTTATAGTGCAATGGAGCAAGAGCTACTACACGTGCATGGATTTTCTATGACCAGAGAGCCAGCATGAGTCTGGGGATCACTTCAATCTTCCAATGGAATGTATGTTTACTAGTATGAGTGTTCTTATGCTGTAATCAAGGTTCTAAGTATCAGTTTTGAGCTCGAGATCGGCTAGATGAGAAAAAAAAACATGTATTCGCCGTATCGGTTGCATCGGTCATCCGTTCCGGACTATTCAGCTTGGGGATCAGCCGTGAGCCAATCCATTTTGACGACATGGATTGAGATTAGCCAATAGTTCAATCCATGGATGTAATAAGATTATCTTTTAGGATCCATGTCATGGCTAGGGTCTCTCTCTCCCTCTCTCCTCTCTCTCTCTCCCTCTCTCTCTCTCTTATTAAAAGGCTAACTAAGTATGTCCATTTCCAGGATGTAATGTTGGAGTTTCGCGCTGGTAAGATGTCTCTTGAAGGGGCACGAGTGGTTCCAGACATCCGCAAGGGACTTGTTCGCATTGGGAGGGTATGTGTCGTTACTAGCCTATGACAAATGCAGCTTCCTTACAAATATGAGTATTGTAACTTTGAAGTTACTTTTTGGTTCTAACAAGCTGCTTTTCCAGGGTGAGGAGGGATTAGTTCATTTTCAGTGGCTTGATCGAAGCCAGAATATTGTTGAACATGTATCCTTTATCTGGTCAAGTAGCATGAGTTATACTAACATTATGATCTTGTTGTAGTTATGATTTTCTCTCTCTGTTAACTGCAGTGTCAAAGCTATTTATATTTCTTGTTTCACTCATTTTATTTCCTTAGTGCATTTATTCTCCATAAAAATGTCCAAAAGGTATCACGTGATTCATCAACAAGCTATTTCTTATTTGTTATTGGATGCTTTTTTTTATCACAATTATGTTTGAATATGTATCTCGGGCTATTTGCACCAAAAATGTTTAGATTGAACTCTTGGAAACTGAGTTTATCCATTTTCTATACTAGATTTATACCTTTCTAGAAGGAAGTGCATATAATTCCTATAGAAAGTGCTCGCAAAAGCCTAATCTTGCTATTACCACTTACCAGAACTTCATGGTTTTTTTGGTGCAGATGCCTCATGTATTTCCAGTATCCATTAATTATTCTTATTTCACAACAAAACTTTTTGTTGGTACTTGATGGACCTCAAATATCTTTACCAAAGATTTCTATTTGTAGTCCTCCCTCACAGCATGTCTTATGTCTTCAATTTGATCATAAAGATTCCCCATCAGAACTTTGGTCACTTTTTCCTTGACCTAGATACACAGGATCAGATCATCTTTCCAGATGAGGCTGTCTTTGAGAAGGTATTTCATGTTTTAATGGACTTCTTCCTTTCTTTCTGAATGCATCTTTTTCTTAGACATCTCTGCTGTTACTACTTGATCTAAACTCCTGTTCGACTTATCCAGGTGACTCAATCTTCCGGAAGAGTATACATCCTGAAGTTTAACTCTGATGACAGGAAATTTTTCTTTTGGATGCAGGTTAACTTTTCTACAGATTTATCTATTTGTTTACTTACTAGTCTTTTTATTATTAATTACCTTTATGTTTTAAATGAGACTTAGGAGCCGACAGATGATGGCGATTTACAAATATGCAACTCGGTCAATTGCTTGATCAATCGGCCTTTAGGTATATCTAGATATTGAGATGAAATATTGTCTTGATGTTGTGTCTGATTGGGTTGTAACCATTGCTTTCTCCTTTCATCAAGATGTAATTGGTGAAGATGATGCTGAGGCTTCTGTACCTCTGCAAATGTATGAAATGTCAGAAGATACGGCTGAGGATGATCTGTCTTCCAGGTGTGCTTGATCAAACTTATAAGAAGCAAATAGATTATAAGTTCAACCTTAGTGTTAATACTATTGTTTTGCTAACTTTTGTCTTTTTCCTCTCATGAGCCATGCATGCATATCTGCTATGTAAGATTGCTGCCAGAAAAAATGATTTCAGTTTTCTGTTACAGTAATTTAATAGTTAGATGTTAATTAGACATAAATGCTGCTGATCAGTATTAGAGTGCTCTATTATTGATATTTAAAACACGTTCCTTGGAGGAACCTAGGTTTTCTGAATTATCGGAATAGATACAGTTCATTTGCAACCTATCTGTAATGCTTATCCATTTTTATTTATGGATCCTAAATAGGTTGTTCAACTGTGGCCAATACCTGGTCACTTGGTTTGCAATGAGAGGCCTACGGATTTAGGACATGGAATGGAATGATGCACATGTCTGTCGGGAGAAAAATAGGCGGCAAATCAAGAATGAGAAAGACAGGAGTGGGCACTAGATTGTGCAATGAGAGGATGAACTTGCGAGAGAGGGTAATAAAGGCTCTTTTGGAGAAGTGTTTAAGGTGTGAAGGGTGGCACAGGTTGTGGGAGTCTAAATAAAGAGATGGAATCAAGGTCCTTGGATAGGAATTTAGGGGTGGGAGACAACAACTGGTCATGTATGAACCAGTTGGACCAAATAAATTGTCTTACATACTGTCATGCTATTATCATATCAACATTAAGCAGTTCTTTTGAATGACCTGAAAACTTGGCCCATAGAAGGCCAACCATGTTTGGGATTCGTTGATTGAGTTTAAAAAATAGGAATGTGTCTAATCTTCTGCGAGTTTCTTCACAATACAATTTTTGGTGTCTTGACAATATCACAATACTTGATGTTGGTTTACCAATTTGCTGACATTCCTAATCTGACTGTGGAATTGGTTGATAAATTATTGAATTGCCTTGTGTCATCCTTGCATTTTGATCAAGCTTACCATAAAATTAGCCAGTTCGTTAAATTGTTAATACTGTTGAAATGTTATACTGTACCTTCGTCACTTTGATGTCTGTTTACATCTAACTACTTCCTGTAATCAGTTTTTAGTGGTCACTATTTTCATATGCTTAACCTGATTTTTATTTTTCGTCTTTCATTGATATTCTTTTCGATTAAACTTTAAAGACTTCCTTAAAGGATTATTTTTATGCTTTTTGGTACTTTGTGTACTCAGAGCTGGAAACTTAGTTGATCAAAGTATGGCAGCTGAATTGACTGGTGAAGTAACATCTTCTGCTGGACCAGTACAGTTAGCAGACCTACAGAGAATATTAAGGAGCATCCAACCTGCAGGTATAAGTTGAATGCTAACATATTCATAATCGCAACCATCTTTTTTAATGATCTTCTCAGTATCTAAACCATTTTCCACGTTTTGTGGTGTTCAAGATGCTATCGAAGATCCTTATGCAGGTAAACACATTGTTGAATATATGTTACAATATATATGGCATTCTCTCCTATCATTTTTTGAATTTTTTTTCCTCTGGGAATTCCAGGATTGAGTTTAGGAGACATTTTGAAACCCGATTTGGTCTTGCCATTAATTGAAACATTGCCAGTTGAACAACGATTGGCATCATATTTGCCTGAGGTACCTTGTCTTTTTCATTTTCATTAAACATATTTTGATGGCCTGTCAGCAGTTTCTTAGTTTTACGTCATTTCAGGGATCACAGACTCCTGCTGATATTATAGACTTGTTGCAGAGTCCACCATTTCGTCAACAACTAGACACATTTACTCACGTCAGTGCAGTACTTTTCTTTCATTATGTTGGCGTTGTCTCCAATTTCTAGTAATATGAGAATTTGTTGAAACCAGGTACTTCGAACTGGTCAGATTGATTTATCTCAGTTTGGAATCGATCCAAATAAATGTAAGCGTTCTCTTTTTTTTAGTTCAGAAGGTTCAAAATGTTCAGCAAAATAAGTCTTTCTTTCCATACTTAAAAAGTTTCTAGGTTTCCATATTTGCATCATAAATCTCATGCTTAAATAATAAATGCTAATGGAATTGAGAAAGTGCCATGCAGTTGGTCTAGCTGAGTGGCATCTCCATGATAGATCATGCATTTTATCATTCTGAATTAATGAATTACCATTAAGAGTGGGAGAAAATTTCAATCCACAATCAGCTAACTACTTTAGACACCTGTGCCACCTATCATTTTCATAGGACAGCAGTGTATGATTATATCCGTCTGTTGATAGTCAAAGTTTTCTTAATGTTTTACACAGACAAGTATACTGTTCTTTCATTCCTCGAGGCTCTTGAAGACTCAGTTGCAAAAGCTTCAGAATCTGGAGGAGCAGACTCGATGCAGGACGAGAACAAGGATCCTGAGTCGCGGAGATGCAGCGGCAGTGATGCTATGGACGAAAGCTGACACTACTGGCTCTATTGAGCAATTTATTTCACAAGTCTCTTACTGGAGGAGGGAAATTATGCTTTCCTACATCGCATGAGATAAATTTGTGGAAGGTTCAGGTCTCGGTTCGGGTATCTTTGTGATGGTCTGTTTGGCTTATTAGCGAGAAAAGAGTGCGAAAAAGCGATGGTCAGTTTTGTTGTAGCATTCATTTTATCGGCAGATAATCTATCAATAAACTACGCCAGTGATATTAGCTATTTATCCTAGAATGATTGACTGTATTGAGTTGTGTATTAGGCCTTCGTCTACAACTGGGTGACTACACGGACTAAAGTGCAAAGAAAGAAATGCTGTGATAAGTTATTAAATTCTTTTCATATTCCATACTATTTTCTGGCTGTACTAAGATGTTGGCATGAACAATCAAAGATCGTCTCTGCTCGAAGTGCAGTAATTTGGAAAAGATAGAGCCCGGTCTAAAATATATTCCATTTCTTTCCCTTTGTTTTGCTGGACTTCATGGACTGTTCTTTGCTTTTTATGTTATTTGATTACTTATGCTTAAGGTTTATACCATTGATTATGTTTCAGTCGAGATGGAACAATATCGATTTAAACTGAAAAAAAGAGAGTAGGAAATTGTTTGTTTCAAATATTCTGATCTTCTTTTCCTAATGGTCAAAATTAAAACTAATCAAAACCCTTCCCGCCTTTGATCCAATTTGGAGCTGCTTTTTTACTCTTTCCTTTCAAAATTAATTTTTTAATTCATTGTTGTATCATTAATTATGTTTTCATAACCCTTATTCTTTTTTTATTTTAATAAAAGCTTAATTGGAGTCTGTCACCAATCTTTAAAAAAAAAAAGGAAAAAAAAATTCAAAATCTAATGGGTGTATTCATAATCATACCGGGCTCAATAAGCGGAAAGTAATCTCTGGTCCGTGTTTTTATTTTTATTTTTTTGAACCGGACAATTACCGTCTCTCTCCTCCTCCAGCCTCAGTCACACAGCGATTTGGGGCAGCAGCCAAGCTGAGTCTTGTTCCTCTCTCTCTCTCTCTCTCTCTCTCTCTCCCCCCCCCCCCCCCCCCCTAATTCTTGATACTGTTTCGTTCTCTCACCCGATTTTGCTAGATTATGACATCCAAATAAGCATGGGAACGGTCTTAGCGCAGCGAACTTCGCTGTTAATGGACGGCGAGCGGCATCGATTTCCTCCAATCATGCCCGGCGGATTGCAGCTGCGATGGGGGAATCGACCGTGTGCGGAGTTTGGTGCGAAACTTAGACCATTTACCAAACTGAGGTGAGTTAGAATTTCAAGGCGATTTTCTGTGTTTCAAGAAAGAAGATATGAGTAGTAGAATAACTTGGGAAATAACCTTTGTGGTTTATGCGCATGAAATCATGCTCTCGTTCTTAAGCCAGTGACAATTTGGATTGGCTTTTTCCCTCTGGATAGGGTCTGGCAGAGGCATGAAGTGGGATACCCATCCGGATCGTTTATTGTTAAACTTTGTTTAGTTTGTCCCAAAAGGAACTCAGGATTTGAGAACTTGTGAATGAGTTACATTATCTGCTACCTAATTCTTTTGATGGAGAAAAGAGAAAGATTTGGCCGGGAAGGGGTGGGGTGTGGAGAGATTCACAAATTGAGGGAATCGAAAGGGAGATGTAATCATGGGTAGAGTGTTGGGAGGTGGGAACTCTACATGCTGTTACTCCTAAGTCCTAACTTCTTGGGGTTGGTTATGTTGATACTATTGTATCCAAAGATTGGGAGTTGGAGAATTTGTATAGGATAAATCAATTAAAGAGGTATTATTGAAATGTCTGTTTTGAAGCAAAGAGTGAGATAACATTTATTCCTTGATTTGTTAGGGTGACCATTTAGTGCTTTTCACATTGGAAATTTTTTTTTTTTTGGGGGGGCGGGGGGGACAAATCAGGTCATAGCCCCTGTCTCATTAAAACTTAATTAGTGGTGATCTTCACATTGAAAATTTGTGTGACCCTAAACATTATTAGGGGGATTAGTGCAGATTGAATGGTCCTTTGCACTTATGTTAGCTCATTCTAAACTCTTCTTTCACCATCCTAACTGAATTTTGGAGATCTGGTCATAACGGTCACTAGTCTAGCTTCATTCATTCACTGTATCATGGTGTTTTGCCATTAGCATTATTCGGCTATTATAGGACCAATCTAATGTTCCTGAATTGCAAATATAAGTTTGGAATTTGCTTAGATAACAGTTGCCCTAGTTTTAATACATATAACAAAGTTCTTCAAGAGTTATTTTCAATTGAGAAGCAGGGAGTGTTGTTTATTGAGTTTGAAGCAGTTCCACGCTATACAAACTCTGATCAATCATACGTGAAATACTGACTATAATTTTTTTTTCTGATGGATCACAAATTTTATGAACTTCATATCAGTTATACATGGTTTACCTTATTCATCAATTATAATGGCCTATTTGTTCTAGATTGATCAAGAATTGTATGAAGGATATGGATTTACATATGCCAGAAGAATAATTTATATGATGTCAAATGTGAACTTCCTTGGGGTTAAAATAATATATGGGGGCAAATGGGTACCAAAGCAAAATATTTCTTTGGTATGATGAGTTACTTGTTATCAACTTACAACCTTCTTATATCATGGTGTCACCTTTCGGGTCGTTAATATATTGATGTCCTACAAACTTGGTTTAATAGCATTGGTTGAGGCAGTCGCACAAGTGCGTTTGTGCAGAGATGGTTTGTTCAGTACTTTGTGAGTATTATTCAACTCCTTTTGTAGGAAAAGGAGAACTTTAATTGACAAGAGTTTTCTTCATTTGCGTAGCCATGAGGCAAGAGGTCATAGATGGAGAACAGCCTTTGCGTTGGACACAGGCGGATCTCCGAATACTGGTGATCAAGATAACCTTGAGGGAGACAATGCAGGCCTTGGCCGAACAAGGTTGGGCACAATCGTCCGAGCTGCTGCAAGCCGGCTTCTTGAGAAGCTGAACTCTGCAAGAAGGAACTTTCCCATGAAAATATTCCTCCTCCTCCTCGGTTTCTACACCGCCAATGCTCTTGCGACCATCCTAGGGCAGACCGGCGACTGGGATGTTCTGGTTGCTGGTGTCATAGTGGCTGCTATTGAGGGAATTGGCATGCTTATGTACAGAAAACCATTCACTACACCTGTTGGAAGATGGCAATTGTTGATTGTGATGGTGAACTACTGGAAAGCTGGTGTATGCTTGGGCCTCTTTGTTGATGCCTTTAAACTTGGAAGTTAAGCAATCCATATATGAAGCTGCCTTTTTTAATGATTATTTTTATCCTAATAACTACACCATGATTGATGATAATTTTATTGAGCTTGGCCTTGGAAATCTCTAGTCTCTCTCAAATTTGATGCTTGGTGGTAAAAGCAACTTGCAAGAGGGGTCATTCTACTCTTTTCATTTAAATAAGAGTTCTTTTGTGTTGTGAATGATTAAAAAAAAAAGAACTATTTGATGACTTATGGATTGGACCCAAATTTATAATTTGAAGCTTCGGATTTGTTTTGAGTCCTGATACGAACCCGATCCGCTATCCAGACCGACTCCAACTAAGTCCAATCCCATTTTAGAGCTACCAAATTAAACACGTATGCAGTAGTGATAAATAGTGTAATACAACGAGATTACCAAGTCGTTTTAATTTGTCTTTCTCCTCTCGAGAAGTCGACATCCTCTCTTTTCTCTTTCTAGTTTTAACACCCAACCAAGAAAAGATCCTTCGTCTTCTCGCCCTCTTCCCCTTCCCCTTCCCCAAACCCTAATCCTAATCCGAACCGTCCTCCAAGATCCTCAACGATGGCGGAGGGCTTCGAGGACAAATTGGCCTACTTCCAGGCCATCACCGGACTCGACGACCCCGATCTCTGCACCGAGATCCTCTCCGCGCACAACTGGGACCTCGAGCTCGCCATCTCCTCCTTCACCTCCTCCTCCTCTTCCCCACCCCCAAATCTCCCGACCGCTACTACCACCATTGCAACTGCCACCACATCCTCTTCCTCCGCCGGCGCCGATCGGCCCAACCCTGCCCCTCCCGGCCTCGTCTGGAAGCTCGTGACCCTCCCATTCTACGTCGTCTCCGGCGGCATCGGGCTCGTCACCGGCGCCGTCGGCCTCGGCGTCTGGGTCGCCGGCGGCGTCCTCTCCCGATCCCTCCACCTTCTCGGGCTCGCCGCTCACCGGGGCCAAGAATCGGAACGCCTGGTCACCCTCTCCGCCTCCGCCTCGGAGGCCGCGGATTTCGTCGCGGAATTCACGAGGGAATTCGGTGCGCCGGCGGTGAGGTTTGTGGCCGAGGGATTCATGGACGCGCTTCAGAGGTCGCAGCGCGAGTACAAGCTGCTGTTCGTGTATCTGCACTCGCCGGACCACCCTGATGTGCCAGGATTCTGCTCGGGTTGCCTGTCTTCGGCTCCCGTGGCGGAGTTTGTTACTGAGAACTTCGTGGCTTGGGGAGGGAGCATTAGGAGGACGGAGGGTTTCAAGATGAGCGACAGCTTGAAGGCATCTTGCTTCCCTTTTTGTGCCGTCGTTATGGCTGCAGCCAACCAACGAGTTGTGCTCCTTCAGCAGGTACCGAAATCTCTCTCTCTAGTGGAATTTTATTTTGGACATTGTACGATGTATAAGTGCACTAGCAAAAGAGAGATTATCTCAGCCAAATCGACAGTGCCTCATATGGAGAGGAAGACTACAATGACTTCGAAGTAGTAAGAAAGGATTTGTACTACTTCGTTTCATGGAGGATAGAAAAGTTGTTGTTGCTCCTGCCAAATATCCCGGTGATAGGGTCCTTACTGGATTCAGTTAGGCTTGCATCAACTTTAACCATTAATGATCTGCTAACTTGGTTCTGGTTTTACTAGTTGGAGAAAAAACTTAGACCCATGTCCTTCCGACATGTTTCAAGCTGCAACAGTCGACCTTCAAAATTATCCAAATTTTGTGATGTGATTGTTGCACTTAACTTTTTCCTATTGGCCTGTGGGGAATAGACTATTTTGAACTTTTGCATGTTACATTGGCACTTTCGTTGAGTTTATCAAAGATTTGTACTGTCAAAATGGTTTTATGCATATTTTTCTTTTCTGTCTGTTAAGTCTGCTATCTGATGTCTGTACTGCTTTGAGAAATGCTTAACTTTTTTCTTTCTGTTCTGTCATGTGCAAGCATATTAGCATTCAAATATGAACTTTCATTCTGACTATGCCATACTGTACATTTTGCAAAGATTGAAGGACCGAAGTCCCCTGAAGAAATGCTCACTATCCTACAAAAGGTAGTTGAAGAGTATGCTCCATCTTTGGTTGCGGCAAGGCTTGAAGCAGAAGAGCGGCAAATTAACCAGCGTTTAAGAGAGGAGCAAGATGCTGCATACAGAGCTGCACTTGAAGCTGATCAAGTATGTTATTGTTCTTTGCTTACTTTTTTCCATGACACTAATGATTTCATACAGATTATATGATATATTAAATTTTTTGACATATCTGTGATGCTGATTTTTGTTGGTTTATTCTCGGTCAATGCACTATAAATTAGGCTAGAGAGCGTCAAATGAAAGAAGAACAAGAAAGGTTGGAACGGGAAGCTGCAGAAGCTGAGCGAATACGTAAGGAGGAAGAAGAAGCTTTGATAAGGGCAGCTCATGAAGCTGCTGAAAAGGAAGCTGCCCTTGCAAGAAGGCGGCAAGAAAAAGCCTTGTCCCTGGGAGCTGAACCTGAAAAAGGGCCTGATGTTACACAAGTATCTTTCCATTTTCCTTATCGCAACTTTGCATTTACTGACTGAAAATTATGTGCAACCTATCAAATTATTTTCTACATAGCCAAAGCTTAAAATTTCCCTTATACTTCATAGTTTCTGCAACTGGATTTCAGAGGTTGGATAACATAAACACTTAGAGAGTGCTATCACATCCAACTTGTTGATTAGATGGTTTGAGCAATTAGTAAGCACTTGTGTGGCACTTGATCTATATCGTGCACAAATTTATCTTTATGTGTGAACTATCCTTAGTGAATTTTTTACTAGGAATTTCCTTATGCTATTCGCTGAACTTTTAAGGCAGTCTTATGTATAGATCACAATAATGAAAAAGAAACTTGTAGAAGTATTTGCCTATTTGGAAGCATCACAGGATCTCTTGAACACTTGAACCTTTAATAGGGATATGATGATACTTCATTTTGGATGAGTTCGTGTTACATGAGAAATCAAACACAGTATTTCATTTTTACATTTATGGATACATTCTTCCTTGGGTTTTCCCATGGGTTAAAAAATGATTATTCCTTTGTTGATGCTTTTGTAATTATTGTAATGCTCTGGAGTCAGGACATGAATAAACTGTTTATCAACAAGGAGACATGATCATTTGTAATGAAGCACTATCTTTTAATGTCTTTTGCTTCTTTTCTGGATATATCCAGTAACTAGATAAATTCGCTATGCTAGAATGCCATGTATTAGTTGTACTTATTCTAGAACATTTATAACTAAAAAACTGTTTCTGGTAGCTTGCATAGAACTTTTCTTGACACCTTCATGTCTTTAGAACTTTTAACATTACTGCACCGTGCTTTTATTTCATATATACCACATCAAATATACTGTTTCAGCCTTTAGGTAATTCAGTGATACCACCACTTTTTTTGAATCACCTGACAACCCCTTGGCAATGAATCTAACTGAAATGTTTCAATAATTACAGGTTCTTATCCGTTTTCCTACGGGGGAGCGCAAAGAAAGAAGATTCCACAGTTCAGCAACCATCAGTTCTCTCTATGACTATGTAGATTCGTTGGATTGCTTAAAAGCTGAGAAATACAGTCTAGTCTCAAACTTCCCCCGTGTGTCCTATGGCTCAGAAAAGCACTCTCTGACACTGAAAGAAGCAGGTTTACATCCGCAGGCAAGCTTGTTCATCGAAGTGGAATCATGAAATTGAGATGTGAAGGGATAATATAACGAATGCTTGTAGATGCTTCTTTTATTTCCTTTCCAATACAAGAAACTTGAGGAAAAGTTTACATCAGCGTTGTGAACGTTACCCTTTGTTATGCTCCTCTTTTCTCTCAGATAAACTCTTCCTTGGAGATTATAATTCAATGATGAGGGCATTAGTTGTCTATTTTGTTGAATCCTTAAATAAATTGGCTTGGTTCTCTGCGATCGTAAACTTTCTTGTTTATGTACGTCGAAGTGAGGGTGGTAGTATGGAAAGCAGTCATTGCATGAGTTTTATTGATACGTTATACGAATCATTATTAACTCGTCCAAATCATCCAGCAGTTCTGGTTAAAAAATATGCAGAAAATTTGTACGGTTTGCCAACCAAACAGGGGCTAACAAGTTGTTCACAGAAAAGGCAGTACATAACTTTTGAGTTATATGTTCAGACCTTGAGACAGAATAAGCTCACATATACAGAGGAGGAACTGACAATACATATATTTTATAAAACTTTTACATTTTAACGAAAAAAAAGAAGTCCAAGGAATCATCTCAAATAGGTTATTCTCAAGAAAGATAGCAATTTATCAAGATATAAATTCTTCTTGTATGCGCCACACAGAGGCTAGTATACGCACTCTGATAATTCTAGTCTCTGGTCATTCACTGGCAGCATTCAAAGAGCAGTGCAATGTGCAATTGAAGAAAGGAAAATGCAGATAGGAAGAGATCAGTCATCCCGCCATTCGTGTTGGCAACTCTCATTGCAG
Organism: Typha angustifolia; assembly: GCF_048772165.1. NCBI lineage: Eukaryota > Viridiplantae > Streptophyta > Magnoliopsida > Poales > Typhaceae > Typha > Typha angustifolia. The sequence continues at coordinate 2,540,726 of NC_133246.1, read as the reverse complement.
CACATGTAAAATGTCGTCATTGGCTCATCTGCAGATCGGATTTGCATCTGCCTGAAGTATGCTTCTCCATTATGGCACCTTGGACAGGTTGCTGCAAGATGAGAGAGCATGAAATCATCATCAGGGAATATGTTTGTCAACTGAGAACCATAAGACAGCACAAGTGGTACAAACACCATTCATACAATTTTTCTTTCATAAGTTTCACCTGATGGATGCTACCAGTGAACAAGAGGAATGAAAAGTTGATTTCTAATTATTCATGGCCCATGTACCCATTCAAGACTCTCTTCTTGCAGAAGAAAGAAGATGCACTAGATTCTTTAGCAGCTATAGGTAGTTCGTAAAATCTAGTCTCGGAATTCATTTCACTTACAACAATCAACCTGAAACATGCCCCATGCTTTTCACATATGCTCGCCACACAGCCACACATTTCAATAGAGCATTAATTGTGTATGAGAAATAATATATGCTTCAAAATTTACAACGACCATCGTAAAAACAGTGTTTATTTGTTTGTTTGCAAGAGCTTCAACAATGGCCAATAAGGTATCTCTGCATAGTAATTGATATCATTTTTTTTTCCTGATACTCTCATGACCTAATTTTTCTTGGCCTAACTGAGCACCTTCTAAAAGATTGACATTAATGGATGGATGAACTAATTTATTTCATAATACCTGCTAAATTTTGAGATCTGTAGACCAATGTGGAAGGAAAAGGGTGCAAGAAGATGATACCATTGTCTCTTGTCCTTTTCAATAATTTCTAGGAAGAAGAATTTCAAGGGCAAGAACCATTGATAATTGCCTGAAGATCAATTATTTATCAGGACATGTATTGGGGCTTTACCTTGCTTGTGCAGTCTTTAAGCCTGAAAGTAGAGCCTAAAGAACACCATTAAGAAAGAAATCTGGCTTTTTATGCTCACATGCTAGTTCTACCATAAAACCTGATTGGAAGGACAAAATATCGTCGCTTTACGTTTCTCAGCTGCTCAGCAGTAGATCGTGTTAACTTTCCATCTCCAACTGAATTTCGAAGATGCAATCTTCTTGAGATGACTCTATAGATGGCAAGCATGTGGATGTTCTCCATGTTAATATATAAAATCATTGGGTTGTTTCTCCTTGGCTGCACAGATAGTTAAGTCTAGAAGAATAAGGGAAAACCCTACCATCCAGTTTCCCTTGCTCAGTAGTGTCCTGGCCAGTAGATATTAGGTTGACTAGCAGCCATTCAAGTTTGCCTCACATGAAGCCTTCTCGACTTTTAGTTCTCTACCAACCCCATATGTTTCTGGGAGAAGGCTTGGATGACAAAGGTAATGTTTATATGTAGCCCCAAAGTTACCGCAATCCCAATCTAACATTGCACCACTTCCCTTAAATCTTTAATTTTTTATTCATTCATTTTTCAACCTTTAAATAGAACACTAACTATAAATCTCTCGTTTCCTTTTCTACCTTAAGTATGAGAAGTATACAACAATTTCAACTTAGACTGAGCATGCAAGCTAATCTCCCTGTTGTAGGACATTCAAGGACACCATGAAGAGGAGAAACTGACAATCTTATATATTCAATCATCCTATCCAATTCCTCAAACTATAAGTCATTACCTAAAGTTCAGTTGAATAGTCCAAAACTCCAAGAGGATTCATGTAATAAGAACATCAGATAATTTTAGTTCTTTCTATTGTTTCTACTCACTAATTTGGTATGCGGCTTGCACATGTGTGTGATTGTTCATAGATAGATGCTTATGTACACCATAGAGGGCCTATCCACATTTGGTACCGTTGGATCCTTCAATGAGCAAGCACAAAGCTAGATCCTAGCATTCCGTCCAGATTGTAACAAATCTCCAAAATGTGGTGCGATTGCACTACAATTTACGAATAACAATGTAACAAAATCACTACTAGTATCATATCAAACAGAATACAAGAAGAAACCTTTCCAAACCACATACTCTTCAACGACATGCAACATGTTCTAGTGTGTGTTTCACATGAATAATTAGCAGCAATGATAAAATTTATAATACAAGAAAATTCTGTGGCATGGCATATTCATCAAATATTGACCAAGATTAAAAGCACTTACTTCCAGTTTTGGGAGCAAATTTCATCGCATCCGCCCCACTAAAGATGGGTTCCATCTCTTTCTTCACCAAACGATGCTTCTTAACTATCTAAGCCCCAATAAAATTCACACAAATAAATGCCCCAGAAAAGAACAATAAAAGGAAATTATGGTCAGAGAAGCTAGAGAAAGAGCAACCGATTCACCTTGTTCTCAACCGGGCAGACGTAAGGGCAGGTGGGGCAGAAAAGCCTCAGCTTTCGCCCGCTCCGAGCGGGCTCGATCTGTAGCAACATCCCACAGTAAGGGCAGAAATCCATCACTACCCAATTCCGTCGAGAAACGGACAAAAGGATCCAAATTTCGTTAAATTCGTGAAGAAAAGAACGAATTCGAGCAACTATTTCCACAGAATATATGATCTTGAGAGGAAGAAGGGAGAAGAACCTAGGAATTTGTCGAAGAGAGGCAGTTCCAGGAACCCTAAACCCTAGAGATTTTTAACATGATAAAAATGTCGGGAATCTATTTCAGAAACCTCCTCGTTTGGTCGGTCACTTGGGATTTCCCATTTCTCCCATTACAGTCCAATATAAATCTGAATTTTAACCAGACAAAGGATTTAAAGTGTACAATTTGATGGGCCAACTCCAATTTGTTGGGCTACAATCTATAGAAAATTATTTGTTCACATGATCCTTAAGGGAATCAGGCTGGGCCCAAGTTAAGGTACTGTGTAATAGGTTTGTTTATCTGTTTAGCTGTAATTTTATGATGGAATTGAATGATATCTCACCTACGAGCTTTCTCTCTCTTAAAAGGCTGCATTAAATTTGGGTATTGGGATCTACTAAAGTCAACTGGATTGAGGGGGTTTAGATTTGAATTATAGCCCAATTGGTGGGTGCAAGGGAGGTGATACTAGTTTTTGTGTTAAAGAAATCAATATTTGTATAGTAGAAAAGTAATTATGAAACTTGAAGACACATTAAATGAGCTGGTTGGGCAAAAAGTACCTCTGATTAAACAGTCCCCATTATGCTCTCGGTGGCTGTCTTCCTATTTATTTTCAGTCATTCGCATCTTGACATTTTATTAATCTAATTGTTGTATTTATTGTGATTTTTTTTTGTCTTTTCCCCTTTTTTTACAAATTAGATGCTGCAAGGACTTTATCTATCAAAAAAGACCTCTCTTAAAAAGTTTATTTGATCAAAACATCTCTCTCTCTCTTGGAATGCTCATAATTAAGGGTGTAAACCAGCCAAGCTGGGGCTTGGCTCGATTGCTGAATTTTCTAAGTCAAGCTCAAATTGAGCTAGAAAATTTTAGCTTGGTTTGGCTCATCTCCAGTTTGATGAGGCTCGATGAGAGGATTTAGAGGCTGGTCATCAATTAATGAGTCAAACAGAGGAGAGAGATGGCTTTGGTGTCGTCCCCGTCTTCATTTCCACCTCGTCAAAAGAATTGAGCAAAGAGCTTACTATAAAGGGACTCGACATCGAGTAGAGAGCTTAAGCAAGAGGGCCTCGGCATCAATGAGCCTTCCTCATTTGCTAGTGGTGGGGAGGGCTTTTCAAAAAGCAAAGCGACAAAGGACCTCGGCATCATCCCCATCTTCATTGAGGGAGAGGACATTAACGGTGATGCCCCACGGGGCCAAAGAAATGTGAAGAGACTCGCTTACTAGCCTCTCAAGCTCCGATTTACCATTTTGAGTATTAACCTTAAAATGAGGAAAGAAAGGGGAGATCTCGCTAATAAAGCGACTGTCGGGAGTTAGGACGATGATGGACGTCCCATTGACGAAGGCTTAGAGGAGAAAAAGGAGGGCGGAGAGGGGGAGGTCATAGAGGTGGATGGAGACGGTGACTAAGAGTCATCGATATAGGTAAGAAATGAGAAAAGAGGAAAGAGGGAAAAGGGAAGAGGGTGAGGGAAGAAAGGAGAAGAGAGGACGAGGTCATGGGAGCCTAATTAACTGATCTAGGATTTAAGAAGTTATATATATATTGAGCCTAATTGAGCCAAGCTTGAGCAAGCTAGCTCCAGCTCAGCTTAATATATTGATATATCAACTCAGCTTGGCTCATTTAGAGTTTAAGCCGAGCCGAACCCATGAGTCTCACAAGCCCACAAACTTTAGTTAACATGAATTCATGCATGTCTTGCATTATAGGTAGAGAGTATTAATGATAACAATGATCTAATTTTAACCATCACAAAATTTAATCCAATAATAATAATAATAATAATAATAATAATTCTATATTATAAAATATAATATTTTGTATAAGTCAAGGTACTAACATTGTATTCTAAAGTAGAGAACCATCACCCAACAACTCACCCCAAAAATGGTCAAAAAATAAATAAATAAAGCTAGCCCATGCCTAAATATGGGATACTTTCCACCAGGACCAGGAGCTAGTAAGTTCCAGGAAGTCACTCTTAGTCCTAAAAAAAAATAAAAAGAAAAGAGAAGAAAAGAAAGGTTTCGGAACAACTTTTGAGCTTGACTTTTCTTTAATAATTATAACACTACTTGACTCGACTCAGACTTAATAATAAGATATACGTAATTAAAGCTCGTAGGTCGATTCTTTTGGAAATAGAGATTCCAATTGGAAAGTGGTAATGGAAAGTGGTGAGAAGTTTCTTCTCTCTCTTTCTGGAATCTTTTGACTTCAAGTAATGGAGTGGTCGAGTAATCTTTTGATACCTTCATCCGGTTGGATTTTGGAAGTGAAGTGGGTAATGCTTTGTATCCTTTAATCTTATTTAATATACGTCAATGTCCTTTTGTTAGGTTTTTACAAGGATCCAAAGGAGATTAGTGCAAACTAGTGGTTAATCCTACTATCACGATACCTAATAAGTGTTATGGAGTAATTAACTCTTTCTCCCTTTTATTAAAGCTTAAAAAAATATGGTTCAGACCAAGCTATAAAAAAGAAATACAAATGCTATAATTAATGAGATTTATTGGCATTACTAAAATTTTCCTATCATTTTCAAATCAAATTATAATTTTATAAAGAAAGAATTAAGTCTTCTCACATCCTCATTAATAATTGACTAATAAACACACATCATACTTGACCCAAAAAAAAAAAAAAAGATTTCCTGTAACTAGTAACTATCATTAGATTTTAAGATGGATATCAAGTACATGGTTGACTTTGTTTTTAATTGTGAGATGATATTTTAGTTCAATGATCACCATAATTGTTAAATATTTCACTCAAAATAAAATGCCCTAATGGCAAAGTACAAGTACTAGACAATTGGAATCTTAATGTAGTTCATATGGATCATGTCAAAAGATATTAATTTGTTTAACTTTGGTTAACAATCATTGTCAAATATGTTAGTCCATACTCAAGTAGTGTTATGGTGTAATTAGATAGAGTATATAACTTTGTATCAAATTTCTTTTTCTTTTTTTTAAAATACCATTTTAATAGTCAAAGATATTTATTGTCAGTATTATAAAGGATTGTTACAAGGGACAAGAAATATTTCCCTTTCATAGTGTACTTTAGAGAGTGCAAATAAATAAATAAATTATAATGCATAATAAGGTTGTGAATGTTAATCAAATTATGTGTGTAATTTATAATCATGTTACATAGGACATCTTAATTATATAAAAAGGAAAATGGCTTGAATACTTTACATAACTAACTATATCTCTTAATTAACAAACTATTGTTTTATCTCATTGTTAGACTTATTAATATTTATTATCTTTTCATGTATTATATATTTATCCATAACATTTTAAGGAACTATAGCATTAATTGTAAATGAATTATACACTGTTTTGATAAAGAGAATATAAGAGACATAATAAGAGTAGAGAAAGTTAGGGATGAGAGGTTTTCTCTTATTTGTAAATTTTAATTAGGAAAGAATTAAAGGGAAAAAAAATGAGAGACAGAAGGGCTTCTAACATTAATTTTCCGGGGAAAATATATTTTATCCCTGGTTACTACTTACTAGGTTAAGTTTTAAAGTATCTTCCTAAACTTATTTTTTTTCTATAGTTAAGGTATATCTGAATCGGTAGTTTATCGGTCGAAACTAACGGTGAAAATCATTTTTTAATTATAAATATTAATTATTTAACTATTTTGTTATTTATACTATCTTATTGTAGAATATTTGTGAGAATGATCTAAATAATAATAATAATTTATATTAGTTATTATAAGTTTTTAATATTAAAATTAGCGCCATTTAGCCAATTATATTAATATAGGTTAGAATTATACTATGAGTTTTAGCCTAATCACATAAGTATAAATTATATATATATATATTGTATAAGTAAGATACTCATCTTAAAAAGTGAGTCACAATAAGTTTAAACTATATACATATATAACGGTTATTTTTTTTTTACTTTTTTATTCACTTTTTTTTTTGAATAAACTAATTATAGAATAGATATTACTATTTTCTTATTTTTATAATAAGGTCTTTATTTTGGAAATAATAATTCTTATATTTGATTGTATTATGAAATAAGAACGTAATAATTAATTTTAATGTGATATAAAATAAATAAAAAGATAAAAAATAATTATTTTTTATAAAATTACTATAAATACTTTTTAATTTGATATCATTAGTAAGTAAGTTGGTATGTCATATAAGATATAATTTTGATATTAGTGTTTGTATAGTTATTATTTGGAATAAGGAGTTGTATCTCAAAATTAAAAAAAAAAAAAAAAAATATATATATATATATATATATATGAAATGAATTAATAATAGTGATAAAATTTCAGTGTGTTTTTTATATGGAATGTAACAAAAAGACGTAGTTTTGAAGTTTCTCAGTAAACAACAGTGGGACCCAGCCGATACGTGGCAACTGTTCCAGACCCGATTACCCGGAGAGAGCGGGTCCCACAACCAGAAGAGTCAAAACTCTTTTGTCTTGTGGACTCCCAAGTACCGAGTCCCGAATCCCGTAGGCCGTAGCTCCCGATCGAGGTGGAATTCCAAATCCAAATCCGAACCGAAGCCCCCACCACCTCTCTTCCTCTCCTTTCTCTCTCGCTCGCTCCCGCTTTTTCTCGATAGATGCTTTGCTTCCATCCCAAGCGAAGCCAACGAGCGAACCTTCTTCTCATTCCATATTCCTCCAAACTAGGGAGAGAAGAGAAGCCTCCTCTCTCCTCCTCTCTTTCTCTCTCTCTCGCGCGCGATTCGATTCTTTACTCTTTTGTCTCCTTCCCCCTATCATTTTGTTTTTGCCCACTCGCTTCACTCTCTCTACACTCTGAGCTCGCGCTGCAGCGCTTCCGAGGCTCCATTTTGGTTTCTCTTGGGCTTAGCGTGACGGTTGTCGTTGGGTTTCTCTAAAAGTGGTGGTTTTCTTTCCATTTGGGCGGTTCCTGCTGAAGGAAAGGTGGTTGCTTTTTGTTCTTTATTGTTGTATCTTTTGATATTTATATTTCTTTTCTCTTCCATTCTTTTCGTCTCAAAAAGAAGATCTTTTTCTCGACTCTCAGGTGAGATTTGGGTAGTGAGATCCGTCTTACATGCTGCTAAAGGTCTCTTCCTGCTCGAGTTTATGCCTGTTTGAAGCAACAGCATAATAGAATTTGGAGTGGGTGGTGGTGCGTGACGTATTTGGATCATGGAAGAGAAGCCATTTCCTGCATGGGCTTGGTCTGTGGAGCAGTGCTTGAACGAATACAGAGTAAAATTAGATAAGGGTCTGAGCTCCTTTGAAGTCGACAACCGGCGGGAGCGATGCGGATGGAATGAACTCAAGAAAGAGAAGGGAAAGCCCTTGTGGTGTCTCGTCTTGGAGCAGTTCGACGATGTTCTCGTCAAGATTCTCCTTGTCGCGGCTTTTATCTCCTTCGCTCTTGCTTACCTACAGGGGAGCGAGTCCGGGCATGCGGGGTTCGAGGTCTATGTCGAACCATTTGTTATCGTCTTGATTCTTGTTCTTAACGCCATTGTGGGAGTTTGGCAGGAGACCAATGCTGAGAAGGCTCTTGAGGCGCTGAAGGAAATGCAATGCGAGAATGCCAAGGTTCGCAGGGATGGATACGATGTCCCGGAGTTGCCCGCACGGGAGCTAGTCCCCGGTGACATTGTAGAACTGAGGGTTGGAGATAAGGTTCCCGCTGATATGAGAATAGCGACCCTTAAGACCTCAACCTTGAGGGTGGAGCAAAGCTCGTTGACCGGAGAGAGCATGCCGGTTATCAAGGGGACGAACCCTGTGTTTATTGATGACTGTGAATTGCAGGCAAAGGAGTGTATGCTCTTCTCAGGGACAACAATTGTGAATGGAAGCTGTGTTTGTATCGTCACCAGCATTGGTATGAGTACTGAAATAGGAAAAATTCAGACTCAGATTCATGAAGCCTCACTTGAGGAAGATGACACTCCTCTGAGGAAGAAATTGGATGAGTTTGGTGGAAAGCTGACTACCATAATTGGAATGATATGCCTTATAGTTTGGGCCATCAACTACAGAAATTTTCTAACTTGGGATGCTAATGGATCCTTGTGGAACTTCCGGTTCTCTTTCGAAAAATGCACATACTATTTTAAGACAGCGGTCGCACTCGCTGTGGCGGCTATTCCTGAGGGCCTTCCGGCTGTGATCACTACTTGTTTGGCTTTGGGTACCAGGAAGATGGCAAAGAAGAATGCAATTGTAAGGAAGCTTCCTAGTGTGGAGACCTTAGGATGTACAACTGTAATCTGCTCAGATAAGACAGGAACACTAACTACCAACCAGATGTCTGTCAATGTATTTTTCACACTTGGTGGGGAGCCGACGATGTCCCGCATGTTCCATGTGGAGGGTACAACGTACAATCCCAAGGATGGAGGAATCACTGGATGGAGCTACAACAACATGGATACAAGCTTGCAAACTTTAGCACAGATATGTGCAATCTGCAATGATGCTGGGATTTATTGCAATGACTATCTTTTTCGAGCCACCGGATTGCCCACTGAAGCAGCTCTCAAGGTTGTTATTCATTTTCTTCTTATGTTTTCTACATACATAAGTACTCTCCTGTACTGTGATTGCATATTAGGCAGATGATTTACTCATGCCTATATTAGTCTCCTCTTTTGGACTATATATAATCTCTTAAAAGTTAAGTTTTAACCAGTGACCATGATTTTCTTCATTATTATTATTGAACATCACTGTGAAAGAAAATTTTCCTTGTTCAGAGGATTTTGGAGAGAAGATTTTCTCCAACTGTAAATGTCAATCTATAATATTTATTTTAAAAAAAATATTCCTAGTTAAATTTAGCAATTGATGTCTCCAGTGACTGAGTTCCATCTTTTTGGTAAAAGGTACTGGTTGAGAAGATGGGAGTTCCAGATACAAAGGCAAGGAGCAGAATCCGTGATGCACCATTTGCTTCTGACTATTCCAATGATCGCAACTGTGTAAAATTAGGTGAGTAGAAACCCAATGTTTATATGCCATTCGATGATATATTATGAGAACTTGTTGCTCATTTCTGCGAAAAATAGGCTGCTGTGACTGGTGGATAAAGAGATCGAGCAGGATTGCCACTTTGGAGTTTGACAGAGTTCGTAAATCGATGAGCGTTATTGTCCACGAACCAACTGGGAGTAATCGTCTTCTTGTAAAGGTGCTCTATACGTTTTGATTAACACCTGCTTGAATTACATATATATACAGTTAGGGATGTGTTTAAGGATTTCTCATTTTATAGCCTGAAGTTCTTTGTCATATTGCAAGCTGTTAGATCCTTAAAAAAATTACTTCTAATTCATAAACTATATTTCTTTCTTCCCAACAGCAATAAGGCCCTGTCGGATGCTTTTCCCTGTAACTTTGAAGAGTGGATTATGAGTATCCAAGCTCATCCGAAAGTTGTTGAATCACATAGATATTTTCTACGATCATTAAATGAATTCTGTTATAAGATTATGAGTCACAAATAAGACATGCTCTTGCGGTTGGAAGTTGGGATATATTATATTCTGGAGCATTTGAACTTTTTAATTGGGAAAGAACTTAGAGAAAAGTTGTTCTTAGTCACTGTGGATTCTTTAGCTTTTTTCATTTTAATACCTCGGTTATTGGATCTAAACTTATGTTTTTCAGGGCGCTGTTGAGACTATTCTGGAGAGAAGTTCATTTGCCCAGCTTGCAGATGGGTCCGTTGTTCCATTGGATGAACCATGTAGGCAGTTGATTATGTTGAACGTCATAGAGATGAGTTCAAAAGGCTTGCGGTGCTTGGGATTTGCATTCAAAGATGACTTGGGAGAGTTCTCAGATTACTATGCAAACACTCATCCTGCTCACAGAAAGTTGCTTGACCCGGTTAACTACTCTGAAATTGAAAGTGATCTAATTTTTGTTGGAGTTATTGGTCTAAGGGTGTGTCTTCCTTGCTACTGTCTCATTCTTTCCAGCATCCTTTAGCCTCATCATTTGAATTATTACGAAACTCTGACCACTTTTGCTTACTCACTAACAAGGACAATGCTGCAACTTGAATAGGACCCTCCTCGTGATGAAGTGCACAGGGCGATTGATGATTGTAGAGGTGCTGGTATAAAAGTTATAGTAATAACTGGTGATAACAAGTCCACAGCTGAGGCAATCTGCAAGGAAATAGGCTTATTTCCTACACTGACAAGCCTCAAAGATAAAAGTTTCACCGGTAAAGAGTTTGCAGCTCTTCCATTATCTAAGCAAATTGAAGTCGTATCAATGCCCGGAGGCGTAGTATTCTCTCGTGCTGAGCCAAGACATAAGCAAGATATTGTGCGTCTGCTGAAAGAAATGGGGGAGATTGTTGCCATGACCGGAGATGGTGTTAATGATGCACCTGCCCTGAAACTAGCTGACATTGGAATTGCCATGGGTGTCACTGGAACCGAGGTAAGGATGATTTCTAATTAAATATGCCTTTTCTTTTACCCAACTGGATCTTGTTGAACCTTTGGTTTTTTGTTATAAATAACATTTTTGTTCTCTGCCATATATCAAACTATTAGTTCACTGTAGAAAAGTTTCATCGATGTCTGTTGCAATGAATAATTATCCATCATTTGCTTACACTTTACAATGTCAACTTTACATATTTGTAAGGTCCTCGGTTGGCAGCTGCAGTGGATTGCCGCAATGGTTTTGATAATAGATTTCTATTTCAGGTCGCGAAGCAGGCTGCTGATATGGTTCTTGCAGACGATAATTTCAGTACAATTGTCTCAGCTGTTGCAGAGGGGCGTTCTATCTACGATAACATGAAATCTTTCATTAGGTAATTTACGATTGATTTCTAGTCCTTTCACTTCTATTGAAGACATACTTAGAATTATTTTTCTCTCATGCAGATACATGATATCATCTAATATTGGAGAAGTGTTTTCTATTTTTCTTACTGCTGCACTTGGCATACCTGAATGCCTAATTCCGGTTCAGCTCCTTTGGGTCAACTTGGTGACCGATGGTCCTCCAGCGACGGCCCTCGGTTTCAACCCTGCTGACATTGATATCATGCACAAACCACCACGCAAGAGCAATGATGCTCTCATCAACTCTTGGGTTCTCTTCCGTTATCTGGTGAGCTTAATGGCCACAATAATCAGCACTGATACTAAGTAGTGCCAAGTTATGTAGCATAGAAATCCATCATCCTAGTTGCATCCTCTAGTTCCAATTTTTCTTTGTAACGTCACTATCATCATATGGTTTTGATCCTTCGAAGTTGGAAGCCAACTCTTTGGCATTAGTACTGATATAACTTCTTGCTCTTTTTCTGCATCAGGTAATTGGTTCATATGTGGGAATGGCAACTGTTGGTATCTTCATTCTGTGGTACACTCAGCCCTCCTTCATGGGCATTGATCTATCAAGCGATGGCCATACATTAGTCTCCCTAGCGGAGCTCCGCTCATGGAGAGATTGCCCCACATGGACAGATTTCTCGCCGGATCCTTTCTTGGCCGGCGACCGCGTAATATCTTTGGCAGACCCCTGTGAGTACTTCACTGTCGGAAAAGTCAAGGCGATGACTCTATCCCTCTCTGTTTTGGTAGCAATCGAAATGTTCAACTCTCTCAATGCTCTGTCAGAAGACAACAGCTTACTGCGGATGCCTCCATGGAAGAACCCTTGGCTTCTTGTGGCAATGCTGGTTTCTTTTGGCCTCCATCTTCTCATTCTCTATGTTCCCTTCCTAGCCAGTGTTTTCGGCATTGTGCCATTGAGCCTGAATGAGTGGCTTCTGGTCATCTTGATTTCAGCTCCAGTGGTGCTCATTGACGAGACACTCAAGTACATAGGGAGGAGGCAATTGTGCAGTAATCAAAAGTATAAAGCCACATAGAAACATCCAAAGTCTCAAAGAAAGTGCTGATTAAAGATACTATAGCTACTATCATACTAAACACGTGACATTGTACAGATAAAATGTTCTGTTCAATATATCCTTGTATTTACAATTTATTCTGGAGTCCATGTTCATTTTAAGGTTCACTTGTATTACGTCTGCCACTCCTTTCTTTTTGAAAATGACCTGTCTAAAATTTAGCATAAATCCAATAGTTTACTATGAGTTTAAGCTAAAACCACGTAGCACTGGCTCTATGAAAGAAGTGCTATGCAATTAGATTCAGCTCATGGAATAGAAAACTTTTACACATCGACTACAGAATAATTCTGGAAGTCTTCTCCAACCTGGAGTGAATAACTTATACACATAATCAGCAAGGTGTCTCATTCTTCTGTGGATCACAAACAACGGAAAGCATAGTCTATCTCAGACTTGCACTGAACTTTGCATACACACATAACAGTCTCAAGATTTGGGAAGCCAAATTATATTGAACATATACATTTATCTACACTTTTTTGGAAGTCAGAAACTGTAACCTTCTGTTTTGTCTATTGATGCCACCCCTAACTTATGCCACATACAATCATTTCTTATTCTGCCTTTTCTAGTAATCTGACCTTGCTATTCGGTATCTGCTTTTGGTTCCTAATGAATGGAAAAGGGGGTCAAGTTTCTCCCCCGAAAAGTAAAACTTGCTGAAGATTCCTTCATGAATCAACTGTAGAAAGATTGAATATTGTGGCTGGAAGCTGTCGAGCATATAGGCTACTAAGCAATCTCTGCCATTTCATCATGTCTCGTCATATGATAATTCAATGACTCCAAGGTAGCATAAACTTTACTCGTTTGTCTGTGAGATTTATCACCTGCAAGAAACAAATGAATCTTGTCATGTACTTCAATCCAGCTACATCCTGGGCTCTTATGCATCCTTTTGTCTTTAATTATATGCCGTGTTCTCGTTAAGTCATCCCATCTACCGGCTAGGGCATATAAGTTTGCCAACAAGATATAGTTTGCTACATTTCCTTCTTCCAATTCAAAAAGCCTATTTGCTGCAATCTCTCCTAATTGTACATTGCAATGAGTGACACAGCCACTAAGCAGTGCAGCCCATACCACAGCATCAGGCGTCATTGGCATATTTTGAATAAGCTCATATGCTTCATTTAGCTGCCCAGCACGACTAAGAAGATCAACCATGCATGTGTAGTGCTTCAGATCAGGTTTTATATCATAACATGTCATCAGATTGAAATAGAAATGGCCTTCCTCGACTACTCCACCATGAACACACGAAGACAAAACAGATAGGAAGGTAATTTCATCAGGTCTAATTCCATATTGTATCAACTGACTGAAGAGTGCAAGGCCTTCCTCTCCAAGTCCATGCATTGCAAACCCTGCAAGCATAGTATTGTAAGACACCAGATTGTGCTTCCATATCCTGTGAAATGATAGTATTCCTAGTCTAATGTCCCCACATTTGCAATACATGTCCACAAGGGCTGCCCCAATGTGGACATCCGAGTCATAGCCACATCTAATTGAGTATGCATGGACTTGCTTCCCTCGCACAATAGATACCAATCTTGAACAAATAGGTAAGATCATTCCAATTGTATAAATATCAGGTCTTAACATTTCAGATTGCAATCTGCAAAACATATGCAAAGCCAATTCGTTCTGCCCATTCTCCATGCAACCTGCGATCATTCCATTCCATGTATAGATATTTGGTTCAAACCCATCCTCTCTCATCAAAGCAAGCAGCTCCAGGGAACGGCTCAGTTTGCCAGCCTGAGCAAAGCCGGATATCAACATATTCCATGTCACTGTGTTCCTTTCTGTTATGCCACCAAAAGCCAATTCAGCAGCAAATAAATCTTGGCTCTGAGAGTATAGTTCTACCAGTGCAGCACCCACAAAAGGATTTGTGTGCAGACCTCTGGCTATTGCATAGGAGTGTATCTCCTTTCCCTGTCTGAGTCTACCCAAGGCTGAACAGGCTGACAAGCTGCTTCCCAAGTTGAAGGAGTCAGATTCAATGCCTTTCTCTTTGTTCATGTAGCTAAACATCTCTAAAGCTTCATCAAACTTCTCATTATCAACAAAACCAGAAATCATCGAATTCCATGAGATTGCATCCCTCTTGACTCCATCAAGTTCCATACAATCAAACAGCTCCTTGGCCTTCTCTAACTCATTATTCTCACAATACCCAACTAACATAGTATTATATGACACCAGATTTCTTACTGAGAACCTCAAGAAGAGCACCTCGGCTGCAATCATATGATTGCACCTCCTATACACATCAACTAGTCCATTAACAATAAAAGCATTTGACATGAGCTCATGCCTCACAATATAGCCATGCATTTCCTTGCCAATATTGAGCAATTCTAGCCTCCCGCAAGCAGGCAAGACCACAGCCAAGGTCTGAGCATTTGGATTAATGCTGGAATCTATCATTCTACCAAGTAGCTCAAGGGCCTCTTTATCATAACCATTCTGAGCAAAACCTCCAATTGCTGCACTCCACGAGACAAGGTTAGGTTTAACAGCATCTGACTGCTGCATGCTCTCTAAAACCTTTAATGCCTCAAAGACCATTCCATTGGCAGCACATCCATTGATGACAGAATTCCATGAAACACAATCTGTTTCTGGCATCCCCTCCAATACCCTTATAGCCTCATCCACGAAGCCGCATTTGCCATACATGTCAATCAGAGCATTACCAACATACAAATTCGAATCAAAGCCTTTTTTCAAAACAAAACCATGTAGTGCCTTCCCTAACTCCAGTGAGCCAAGTCCACCGCAAGCCTTCAAGGCTACCGGAAATATGAAGAATTCCAACTCAACTTCCACAGATATCAGCTCCAAAAAAACAAAAATGGCTTCTTCCAAAAACCCATGATCGACAATTACGGTTAAAATTCCAACCCACGAGTACATAGTTCTATGAGGCATTTTGTCAAACAGCAAGCGAGCAACCTCAACAGTGGAGCATCTACCATACATGATCAGTATTCTCGTTTCGAGGAACTCACGACAACCACAGAAACCTCTCTTGAAGGCATGGGCGTGTATCTGACGCCCAAAGAAGGGACAGTCGCAGGAATCAATGGCAGATGCGTAATCGGATGTGTCATTGAGAAGAAGAGTTCTGTTTCTTTGGGTTGAGGGAGTAGGGAGAGGAAGTGTTCGACTCTTAAGAAGCGACTGTTGATTAGAAGACAACGTATTGGTTTTATGGCGGTCCCCGTGAGCGTGGAGATAAGCTGTTCTTGGATGTTGAGTTATAGGTGACAAAGGAAGAGGAATTGAGGCTGCCATCCACATGCTTGAAGAAATGTCTTACCGACGACCGCCTACATTTTAATTCCATTGTGGAAAAGAGGCAGGAAAAGAATAAAAAACTCCTCCATTTTTTTTGTCATATTTGCAAATCGCCATCTCCTTCTGGAAGAAGTATGCTCAAGACTGCCATTGATTTATTCACAATGATTAAATGAATGATACCACCTTAAGACGTCCTTCAGAATATATTCTTGCATTGTGACAAAAAAAACATTAGAGAATAAACTAACATATTATTCACAAAGATATAATATAATTAATTTTTTAATAATTTTATTTAGACTTTTTAAACTATCGTCATTTTTGCACATATTTTCTAAACTTTTAAATAGTAATAGTTTAGATATCTAAGTTAAATCATTGGAAATGTAAATTATTATTATTATTTATATAAAAAAGCACTCAAATTTATACAAAATTGAATACCAATTAGTTATTTTATTTTATATATTTTAATTAAATTAAAAAAATTACAAAGTTTTTTATTATTCCTTTATATGTTTATTTATTTCCGTGGTTTATTTTCACATGAATTTTGAGCTACGTATACTTATGATTTATCTCTTATCTTTTGTCTTGGTTCTTATAGCTAGGCCAGAGGCAATCAATAATAGCCGCTGTAACCCCATTAAAAAGGTCTCTTTTTTATATTTACCCCTTGCTCGATCGATACATCTCTCGCGAATCTTCTGCGGTCGCTTCGACAAAGGAGAATTCCAGTAGAGGAGGATTAAGGTGATGGCGAAGCTCTACGTGCAGGCGGTGCCGCCGCCGGATCTGAACAAGAACACGGAGTGGTTCATGTACCCCGGTGTTTGGACCACGTACATCCTAATCCTCTTCTTCTCGTGGCTTCTCGTCCTCTCCGTCCTCGGATGCTCTCCCGGCATGGCCTGGACAATCGTCAACCTCTCCCATTTCGCCGTACGCCCCTCTTGCTTGCTCTATGATTACTTTTCTGTTTGGTAGAATAGGTACCGCATGGTGATGAATTTAAGGACTATCGATGAATTTGTTCGTTTCCTTTTGTTCGCTATGTTACTTTCTTGGGATTCCGTCTTGTTTTGGATTCTCGACCTATTTGATTCTGTTTCTCTCTGAAGTTTGATATTGGGCTTCTGAGATTGGATGATCTGATAGTTTGGTTGAGGTAATTGATTGGGACAACCCAAGGGGTATTCACATTTCTACATGGATGGCTGGTGAAAGAAGCTCCTTTTGCTTGTTTCTTTGTATAGAACTACAAATTATGCGGCTTATGCTTGATAGAGAATTAAAGATGTGATCTTGAAAATTTTTGTGCAATTAGGGCACTTAACGGACTACCTTGATGCTGAAGTACTCATTATATTCTTGTTTGGAGGATGACTCACAGGCTTGCTTTGCTTCATGCTAGTTGACGGGCTTTGATAACTTTCTCAAGTCACTAGTTTAATAATAAACTTCCCATGTCCTTGAAGAATCATGCCATGAGTCCGTTCTGTGTTACTTGATTGTGTGAACCTAGAGATGCTATGACAGACTTAAACCGTCTTTTATTTTATGGTGAATTAGTACAGATTATTTTATGGTGAGTTCATGATCTATTACTTGATGCTGTGACTCTGGAGATTCTATAAAAGACTTAAACCGTCACCTATTTTATGGTGAATCAGGTCAGTTATAAGGAAGTTGATATTCTTGTATTCTTTTAGATGGAAGTGAGTTCCGTAGCTACGAAGGTCCATAACAAAAGGGAGAGCTTACTGTACTTTAAATGGTGTGACGTGGAAGACAATCAAAGTTCTTAAGGCCTTTAGATAATATTGTTCCTGCAGAAGAAATTTATAGGCGATTATGAGTATGATGTGAACAGTTTAACATGTTTGGTTTCTTGAGGGTATAATGAAAAAACTCTATTTAGAGATTTTTGTTCCCCTTAGATTCTTATGGACAGATTTGAATTGAGAACATCACTATTTTAGGTTGTCTTTCAATATTCTCACTTTTGCATCGCATTCATTTTTCCTACTGATTGCTAGTTGCATGATACTGGATTTAGAGGCTTCCCTTCATCTGGGTTTTTTCACCAAATTCTGTGGCATACCTTGCATATGATTGAAATTTTCCTTTCATTCCTTATGTGCTCTCATCTGTCAGTATAATTTTTGGAGAGTAAAAGTTTCTGTAGAGTTGATATACTGCTATATTTATACATATATATGAAGTATCTAAAAGAAGTGAAAAATGCGTAAAATTTTGTTGGAATTGCAATCAATATCAGCTTTACAAACACCCAACTCATTGGTCAGCCAAAAATTGCACTTGCTTACTACTATATGTAGTTATTTATAAGGCTTAATTATATTTTTCTTTCATGTACTTTGGCGTAGTGTGTATTATAAAAACGTACAAATTGCTCTCTAGTTTTTTGAAAACTTATAACTCCTTAGATGCAGTTAATAAATCCTTTAAAATTACCTCTCTAATCTCTGCCCCTCTATAGTTGGAGAGACCACCATCACCACCTACACCTTCCCCCAGCTCCAAATTCTCTTTCCTGACCGCCTCCACCACCAAGTCCACCACCTCCTCCTCCATATCCTCCACCATCTCCAACCTAACTTCCAGCACCAGCACCAGCACCTCCTCTAGCTCCAAACCCTCTTCCATAATCACCACCACCACGTAGTCCTCGTCACAGCTGCCATCAAATCCTCCACCAATGCCACCACAAAATCCTTCAAACCCACCACTTCAACACAAAGCTGCATCCAAGACCGAATGGGCCCCCCACACCCCACCCCGAGCCGGTCAAATTAGCTCCAACAACTCCACCCAATTGGGTGGCAAAACACCTCTCATGTGTTCATTACCTGTGCCCCAAACCAATGTACATCTCAATCTCCTTATATAGGCATGCAGAGCAATGAAGGAGTTGTTCTTCTTCTTGTTCACTCTCCACTGGGCAGCATTTAATAGTTGAGGAGCCAGGAGAAACATTGCTTGACTTTTAAGACCACATACATTTCGACGGAGATTGAGCTTGAGATGATTGGTCTTATTTAATGGCAAAACACATCTTCAAGTGATATGTTGGTGCTGCTGCTACTTCTACTGAAAGCCATGTGAGGAAACACAAAAGATGGAGATATGGGATATGGGATATGGAAGCGGAGTAATGGGATGGAGAAGTTGAGGGCTTGAAAAAAAAAAAAAGAGCGCAAGCCCTCTTTAGGTCAGCTTGAGGAAGAAGATAGAACAAAATTGTTCCAAAAAAAAAAAAAAAACTTTCCCACCTTCATGAGGGTAATTGTGTCTATATGAAAGTAAAACTTATTATTCACATGTTTAGCATGTGGCTTTTAGCTCACAGTAGGCTAACAGATGGTTTAGTTATAAGTTTTTAAAGCCAAGGAGCAATTTGTACGTTTTTATAGTACAAGAGATAAAATAATATTAAATCAAAGTATAGGAGAATAAAACATAGTTAAGCCTATTTATAATTTACTATATGCTATCAAATAATTGGAAGGCATGAATCAGGGTGCTTTTCTTTTAACTGAATAAATGTCTGAAAGAATTTTAAGGAATTTGTTCTTTATTTTGTTTGTGGAATAGTTGTTTGAACATTGAATTACAATTGATTGACTTTTTATGTTGTATTCACTTACTGTTGCTTCCTTATAATTCAATGTACTTTTCACAAGGTAATTATTTCATTACTATTGGAAGGACAGATGGTAACTGAAATTATTTTGATATATGGCTTGCTTCCTAAATTCATAAATGCTTTTTTTTTTCCCTTGCATGGTTATCTGGTTGAGTACAGTCTCTATCCTTGCTCCTTCCTAGATTCTATAGGTTTACTTGTGGTATTATATTTCAGATCACGTATCACTTTTTCCATTGGAAGAAAGGAACTCCATTTGCGGATGACCAGGGTATGTACAACACATTGACCTGGTGGGAGCAAATGGACAATGGCAAGCAGCTTACTCGTAATAGGAAGTTTTTGACTGTGGTCCCTGTGGTTCTGTAAGAAACTTTTGTCATCCTTTTCCTTTGTTCTGCAGTTTTAGGCTTGAAAACTTTGAAATGAATTATTTGCATAATGATGCCTCACTTACTAAGCATGGAATATGTATTTTCCACAATAATTTCATCTTCTACTTTATACTGGTTAATTCATTTGCATTTTCAGAGGTAATTCTGGTAAAGAAATATGTCTCACTTGAAAGAGTACAGAACATTTTTCTTTCTTTGTTGAAGATAAGGATGACAAAAAGCATATAAAAGAGCAATAGGTAAAATGTAATTGCAGAGGTATAAAAGGCTCACTGTAAGTCCAATTTTGTCTCTCACTTTTTAGGTCCACAGCTATGCCTACGTTTGGATGTCAAACTGTTACTTGGTTGAAGCTTAACTTCTTCAAATTTGTACCTTCAGATTAGAACAATATAATTTGTTAACTTTTTAATTAAGGCATAGAGCTATGCCAATGTAGTTTAGTTATGTAAATAATGGTGTATTTTTATTGGTCAGACTAAATTTCTTTTGTTGAGGTATGCACATGTTGCACTTGTTGTGATCCTAGCCTGTAGCAATTACAGCATGAGCTCCAGGACAGCTATTTTTCATCTATTTCTATATGATCCTTTCTGTTTTAAGTTTGTCAAAGCAGTATGCATATTTCTCTTTTTTGTCTGTGGACAGAAACTTTTTGTCAAAGTTTGATCCTACTTTTGCACATGTAAGAACATAAGCTTCCAATCCACGATAGTGTTGAAATCCGTGTTCTTGTACTATGATTCCATATTATGCCTGCCAAACTCGCCTTTAAGTCAGAGTTGGAGCCTCAATCAACTAACAGATATATTGACCAATTACCTTGTGTTCCTTTCCGGCAGGTACTTGATAGCTTCACACACAACAGACTACAGACATCCAATGCTTTTCCTCAACACCCTTGCAGTGATTGTGCTCGTTGTTGCCAAATTGCCTAACATGCACAAGGTCCGCATCTTTGGAATAAATGCAGGCAACTGAGACTGCTCGTTATATAGTTTGTGGATATCTTTTGTCTTGATTACTAGATGCCCATAACTTATTGAATGGGCCAGAATGGAGGAACAATGACTAGCACTTGAAGTCATCAGTAGTAGTATGTAACTTTTGTACAGAAATCGCTTAAAGAACCTGTAAATGATGAACTTTGTCTGTATACTGCTTTGTTGCAAAAACATGTTGGAGTGCTACAATGTAAGCTTCTCCTTCTATGACTTGTTTCTTTCAAATAAGTAGTCTCGTGCTTAATGGATTGCAAGTAATCTTTGTTGGTAATCGAAGCTTGGTTGCTGAAATTATGACAAGAAGCACTATCTTCCATGATTACAATATTGCATGAACTTATTAAGGATGTTCCTTGGGAGAGGTTTGGCATGGAACTAGGGAAATGTACTTATTTCTTATGAAGTACTGCAGTGAAATTAAGAAAGATTTTCATTAAAATGTACATACATACATATATATATATGTATCAAGTTTTATATAAACTTTCAATTATGTACCTCATGCAATGTTGTTTCACCATTGGACTTTGCTATTAGTAAGAATTGGATGGCAGAGTAGCTGACTCCTTGTTCCCTCTATAAATGTACTACAAACTTTTATCATATAATTCGTTGTTTCTATAATTTTAAATGGCTTTTAAATTAATTTAAAAATAAATAATATTTTCGAAAGTGTACAATGTTTTCGAATAATTTTGGTGGTAATTATAATATTTTAAAAAGTCTTCTGTGGTAATTATATAAAAAAATCTCTATTAAAAAGAGAAAAAAAAACTTAGGCTAAAGTATAGTAACCAAGTAACTATGAAGCAATTCTAAAAACATAATGGATGTGGGGTGTTACATCCCATTTATGATCACAGCAACTAAAAACAAGCTAAAATTAATGCCTCCACCTAGTTTGCTAGGAACCTCGGAAATATAAGAAAAATACGAAAGAACAGCAAACCGACAAAGGTAGAGGTATGGGCACAAAGACTAGATCTATGAGAGGACCACTTGGTTTCAAGCATGCATTATTCGGTACAAGAGCCACAGCCCACAACCCCTCTCCAGGTCTCCCTCCCTAATAGTATATTATAAGCATCATAATCACATCCAAACAGGCTTAATGGAGTTAATAATTAGAGTTAAACTATGAACACGCATCCCGAGGGGAATGTTTTTGTGGGCTCCACCTCTCCTCAGAAAAGGAGGGATGGGTGGATGGATGGATGGATGGATGGATGCATGGGGATGTGGAGTGGCTTGCGAGTATATTATAAAATAAAAGAAGAAAAGCCATGGATGGATGGATGGATGGTAATTAATCCTACATGGAAATGGTATGAGTGGGTGCAGGAATGATTAGGTGAGGAAGAAATTTTTGGTTGGGCAGGTGAAACTGGTCTTCAAACCACCCATGGAAAGGCAAGATGGGTGAAAGAAAGGAATGTTGCATCTTATTATATTAAAATATCACAGTTGCCTTAACATAAGATAACAAAATAATAAGTACTTTGAGAGTGTGGTCATACCAACTTGTTCTCTTCTCTCAAGCTCCTCCTCTAGTGCTTTCATGGCTGGAAGAATCTTGATTGAGATGATAAGACATGACAACTCAGATCTGCTATAAAGGGAGGGAGGGAGGGAGGGAGGGAGGAGGTAAAAAATATTTGACAGATAGAAAGACAAAAGCTGGATATATTTTACATGTATTACACTCAAATCCTTGGTTATGGTTATATAGATAAACAAACTAAGATAGTTCTCATTTCCTTGACATCTACATTGATATCCATTACAATCCTGGACATCTAAATCTCTACAGTGTCATGTTATGAATTTCCATACACACCAAAACATACAACACATTGGTGCCCATTCTTTCCTTTCCTTTCCTTTCCTTTAATTCCTTTCACTGTAGTCAGGTCTATATATTCCTGCAGGAAAAGAAGAAGAGGTAAAAGAAGCCTAGTTTGAGTTGTTAATTAAGACAGCACTTGAAGCTATCCCAAAAAGAAGCTTCATATGTCTACAAATGAGAAGAGGAGAGAAACTAATTAAGAAGAAAGTAAAAGAGACAAAGGTAAAGGAGACGGTATCCTTTGTCTGCTGTTAGTCCTGAACAAACTCCAAGCAAGCCTCTTTGAAATGCTACTACATCTTCTCTTTATACCTTCTTCTCAATTACTATACCAAGAACCTCCACCACCTATCATGCCATTCCAAATCCCAGTATGATCTCCAGCTTGCCCACTACTATTCTGCTGATCAAACTCAGCAGTTGTTGGTGTCACCGCTGCCTTAGAGTCCTGATCAAATGGGAAGAGAAGCCTGCTCTCTTGCACCCCTTGCAAGCCTCCACCACCAGCACCAACTCCATCCATGGAAAAGCTAAGGGTTGGTGCCCTAAAGTCCTGAAATCCAAACCCAGTTGGAATTTCATGCATTGGCAGAAAGGAGCCAACTCTTGCATTCATCCCACTCCTCATCAGCTCCATAGCAGAAAGAGTGCCACTGCTGCTGCTGTTGTTGTTGGCTGTGTTGATCAAACCAAGGTTGAGTTCTTGGCAAGAGGAGGAGGAGGAAGAGAGTGAGATATGTGGCATGGTGAGGTGATCAGGAAGCAGCTTCTTGGAGTTGGAGATCATCGACATAGATGTAGTGGTGCTGGTAGTAGACATAGAAGAGGAGGAGGAGGATCTCTTGTTCTTTCTTGATCCACCACCCACAGGAACATTCCTAAGGGATCCACCCTCGGTCCAATACCTCCTGCAAGTCTTGCAGAAGTACCTGGGCTGTGTGAGGCTGTAGTTGTTATAGTAGCAGAATTTGGTGTTGGTGGAGTTGCACCTCGGGCAGTTGAGGGCTTGCTCCTTCTGTGGCCTTGGCTTCCTCTCCATTAGTTGTGCCCTGGTGCTGGTGGTGTTGGAGCTCACCATCTCCTGAAGAAGACCACCACAAGATCCCCATGACAAATTTATAAACAAATTAATACTACATACAAATATATATTTTTCGAAAAGCTAGCTAGTTAGGTATACAATAGTATGTAGTTTGTGAACATCACAACAACAAATCTACACTTTATTTTCCTTTCCTGCCTCAGCTTTTATCGCATAGTTAAAGGAAAAGGAGACAGAAAAAAAAAAAAAGAAGAAGAAGAAGAAAAGAGAGATGAGAAAAGAAGGAAGGAAAGTTGATCAGGTGGGGAAAAGAAAGTGGTGCCTAGCCTTGATTGCTTTCAAGGATTAAAGCTAGCCAAAAGAAGAAGAAAGCCTTCATGCTCATACCCAAAAACAAAATAGAAGAATAGATCCAACACACCATGGACAAGTTACATAAGAAGTAGACAGCATAGAGGATGAAAATTTTAACAAGATCTTTTCTAATTTAATCACCTGAGGCCACTGAGCTGCATCCATGCAATACTCTTGACTTTGTATCAGATAACAAATTTGAGGAGGAGGAGAAGGAGGAGGAGGAGGAGGAGGAGAGAGGAAGTTAAGCTTAACAAGCCAAGAACGTGTCTATGTTTGGCTTGCTGAGTGGAATTGTGATGTGGGTATTGTCTCTCATGTCTTTGAGAGAGAGAGAGAGAGGTTGATAGTTGTAGTGGATTCTTAATAAATTAATATTTTATTATTCCTACATCGAATTTAATAATGGTAGGAAAAGATTTCTCCTAGTGTAAAGAGGTTTGTCGAATGCTGCTGTTGTTGACTCGAATTCTGGGAACAGTGTGAGAGCGAGGATTAGGAACGAAGCGACCAATCGAGAAATGGGTGGCGGTTGTTGGCTCACGCACGTGCGTTGGTGGACTCAGCACGTGCGCCACCGACAATATCTGAAACGAATACACGCCGGCGGTGACCCAGACCCACTTCTCTCTCTCTCTCTCTCTCTCTCTCTCTCCAGGGACCTTTTTTATTTTTTCTTTTTTCATTTGCACCCTCTATTCTCTACTTATTATTCTTTTATTACACTTTTTTCTTATTGATTTGTCCTTTTTTTTAAAAAACTAAATGCCATATTGACTGACTTAACTATTAAAAATCTCTAAAACATTTCACCACCTCGATTAAATGTGAGTGTCATGTGATTAAATTTTAAAATGGTTATTAATCTTGTTTAATTAACGCGGTTAGGAGATAGATTTTCCTATGAAACAAAATGACTACATCATGGCGTGATTATTGTGTGCGTATGAGTGCAGAGAGAATTTAGGAATCAAATTCGTTTCCCACGGCAGGATGGATAGCAGTTTGCGACCTTTTGAGGTGGCATCCTGTCTCGATTCAATTGGGACCTCGTGTGGCTTAACTTTCTCCTAAGAGAATCCTTTCTGTTTCATTTTTAATCTCATTATTGAAGTGTTTTGAATCCATTTTGCTCGGCTTAACGAGTTTGAATGGAATGGAATGGAATAGAATAGAATAACCCAATGCTTTACTTATCATTTTCAAAAAGAAGCACGTGTTATTCCATTAAAATGAATACGAATACTTTCAAATGAACGAGATTAGAGTTTTTTTTTTTCGCTTCTTTCGATAAGGTGGTCAACAGAACCCGAATGCACTCGGAGTTTTGAATTTCGGGGCCAATTTTTCTAATCAATTACAAGGTACTTAACTTATAAAAGCATTATCTGTTATAGTAATATTTTGTGTACAATTAGTAGATTTTTGAATAGTAAAATGTATTTATTTAGGAAGAAAAAGTATATCTTTGGCGACATAAAAATTCTGATATTGTTTCCAGGACGTATTTATTAATCTAAGGATGGATACCTTTTTTTTTCTTTTTTTGTGTGTGAGTGATAGGCTGATAGCTCATTAATGTTTAAGGCCACGTAGGATTTAGTTGATCGAATGCAATGAATAGAGACAAAATAACAGGATATATGGTCAAATGGTCCATAAACAGAGCACCACAACGTTTCCCTTTTGTGAATATGGACATGTTGAAATTAGGTAGGATATCCAGGAAGGACCTGGCCCTCAACTGGATTTTAGTTCAAGGATTTGGTCTACACCGAGGATGTGAGAGTAGAGTTAGTCTGAAGATTTCTCCGATTAGGCTTAAACTTGTCTAGGATAACTTTCGTGGCCTGATGAACATTGGAAAAAAAAAATGTAGAGGATGCCTTGTATTCTATTCGTTTAATAGAGATGGCTTGATACATAATAAGAGTGGAGAAATAGGCAAAGACTCTTTTTAACACAAGCTCTCTCTATATTCGATTACAATAGCGAACAGCACCACAGAGAAAATAAGAACAAATCAAATGGTAAAAATAAATACAACACGAGAAGAAGAAGAAGAAAAAAAGAAAAAGAAAAAAAGAGAGAGAGATAACCCTAGAATATTTTTAACATTGTCATGCGACTCCATCACGGTGATAGACGAAAGGCGCGAGAAGATACGATGCCTTGTATTCAGCAGGTGAGTCAAATCGAAGTGCTTACGCTCTGATTAGAAAATTCTACACATGGACGATAATATCAGCGTCACGCATCAATAAAGGAATTTTGGTTTCTTCCCGGAAGCTCAGGACATTAAATCTGCGGCAACCGGACGTGGACTGCACGCCATCTTATCTCTCTCCCCTTCTTCTTTTTCTTGTTCTTTTTTCCGTGAGTTGACACGTCACCAAGATTGACCTCTCCTGCTTGCTTGTCCTCCATTTTTCCGAGTCCCTTCCCCCGGATCTCTACTGCTAGTAAATTCCTTCGGTTCAAAGGAGAAACATCACTGTTAGTTAATACGATGAGATGGAATTTCCAGCTTAATAAATTTGTAAGGTTGGGGTTGTTAATAGTTCACCTACTATATCTATTTATACTAAGCGATACTCTCTAATAACAAAAGTTAACAACTAACACGAACAACTTAGTTTGCTGTGCGCGTAGTTCATTTGGGCTCAGCTCGATTAAACTACAACAAAAAACAATGACATATATAAAGAAAAACCAAGAAAGATAAAGACAAGGAGAAGGCATTTGGGCCACCACCACTGTCACATTCGTCTCCCACCACCATGCCGCTCTGCTCCAATTGGTTAGCCTACTAAGGCCCCATCAGAGAGTCAAACCGAATCCTGATCAGTATCTTACCGAACACGCACTTGCTGCCTTCCACTCTCGGAGAAAATGTCAGCTTAACCAATTCAAATCACGGTTGGTGGATCTCTCTTCGTCCGTGCTCAAAAGTTACACAACGGTGAGAAAAGTAAAACAAGAAACGTACGCTATAAGCCCATAAGCATATGCATGGTACTTCTTGGTCCTTTCCAGTGGCGTTGTTAGAGAACTTGAGAGCACTCGAAATTGAATAATGAGTAGAGAGAAGAAAGAGTCTCTTACTCTGCAATCGAACAGAATCCACCAGTCAAACACAGTCCTAGTGGCTGCCTTCTTCACATATAGTATATAGGTGCAACAAAGAGACATGCGGAGTCCCCATCTGTGACTGACATCCGCAGAAACACGCTAGATTATGTACAGGAATTAGTCATAATTTAGTTCTAGATGAAAGTCATCACCATGCTTGCATCGCTGACTGTGTTTCCCACTGTTTGAACGCATCTGCGAAAGTTGATCAATTTGGTTTTCAGCTGGCTCAGTCATTAAGCTTACAGACTGACACAAACTTTTGGACTGCATTATGGTACTGGGTCCCCTGTGAACAAGAGTCTTCTGTCATTGAGCAGTGTATTAATACCCAAAGAAGCATTAGAAAAATATATATGTAGCAGCCACAAATCACGAGAACTATAAAATAAATGGGACAAAAGAATAATGCCAAACTAGTGAGCCTTTTGGGTGAAATTTGAAATTCTGGCTAAATTTCTTGGGTGAAAGACACAGGATATAGCAGCTGGATGTCTTTCTCCTCGATCAACCATGGAAAAAGAATTTTCCAAAAAAGATGATAAAAAAAGAGGATAATTTGATTGCCCTTCGCACAGGAAAATAAAAGCCACCAAATATCTGACTCAGTCAAGTAGGTTTGTTCGGTGTGCAATTAAGTCACTTATCTCATGGGAGCAAGCTAGTTATACAGAATGGAAAGTTCAGCTAGTTAAATTGACGCAGAATGGAAAATCCAAGTTTAAAATTATTATCTCAATTGATATGCAAATACTTATCTTCCAGGACATATTCAAAGCATGAAACAATTTCAGGGTGTGTATGTAAACCTAAAAAGAACTGGAATTTCATCTTTGCAAGCTGGAATTTCTGACTAAATTATAGGCCTGTAGCATATATATAAAAAAAAAAGATTGTCCTTTGCCACGACTAGATGGATACAATAATTAACGAGTACATGCAAGAAAAGAAAACCACAGCAAAGGGAAAACAAATATCTAAGATTAGTTCGATTACCTCCCAGTAGAGCTGGTTGCAGTCTGTGCATTTCCAGAATTCCAAATTTCGGTTAAAGAGGCACGAAGGGATGATTTGAAATCCTTTTGAGGCTTCAATAGCTTCCTCAATAGTTAACGGTTTTTGAATGAAGCTTCCATTGCATTTTGTACATCTTGACATGAGTTGTTCCTCTGAGATCTTCAATTGGAAGGTCTCAATCACCTGTAACAGTTAAATCAACTTAAATTTGGCATGCTGAGTGCCATAAGTATTTTAATGTTAATTATACGTATACACGTACCACAACAGCATCAAGGCTTTTAAAGAGCTTCGAAACCTTTAAGAGTATATTTATTGTGATCAAACTATAGACAGACAATATTGAAATCCAAGAAAGATACACTAAAGCTACTACCAGCATATCTTCAAACCATATGTGCTTTGGCAGATTTTTGTAAATATCATTGTTAGCTCATTAATTTATAACTTGATCTAGTCCAATCAAGAAATTTGATTTTAACATGATCTCAGCGACAGCACATACATAACTCATATTTCCTGAGGGGTCAAAAAGTAGAAATAACTAGTAAGTATAAACCTTACTCAAATAATGTCAAATAAGTACTGGATTTTTAACAGTCATGAATCAGGACATGAACAATTCAATGACCTTCAGGTAGAATTGAGACTGGAAAATCTATAATAAAGAGCCCAGTCCAAAAAAGCCAATGGTAAAAGCATAAGTTTTGACATATGCTAAAAACTGATGGCTCTAAAAACAGTACTTCAAAATCTATCTGTCATTGTAATTCGAAATCAGAAATGTTTTTGAATGGACCCAATCGGAAGCCGGCAGATCAGACCTATTTTAGATGGAAGCAACTAAATAATTCCCTGCAACTTATTTCTTGGTTAGTTTCTTACATAAGGATCAGATTTCAAGGTAAGTCAAACAGCTTGTCAAGAAGAAGCTCAAACAGGTTACATCTTTGTATATGTAGAAGGAACGATAACCATACTGAACATGCAGAAAAAATTGGTTAACTTTAACCCATAACAAAGATTGAGAAGTAAAATATTCTTCTCGATGCTCCATATTTTCATCAGAGAATAGATCAAGTTTCCAAATCATAAAGCCTATATTTGATTACACTCAGATTGCTCCCTAGAAAAAAAAAATATTGCTATGCTGCCTTCAGTTTCAATGATGTACCTTTCAAAATACTTCTTTTTTTTGGGACAAAAGGCCGAGGCCCTGTTTCATTGAAACTATAAAACATTCACACAGTTTACAGATTGAATTTGATAGAAACATCCACCAAATTCCAGTCACAGCAGATCCCCCTAAAAATAGAATTAAAAGCAGAAAATACCCAACCTAAAGGGGTATCTCAAAAATAAACCAACACCAATATCTCAGAACCAAAACACACTAAGCAAAGTTATCACCACCACCACAATAACCAAACAACATATCAGTAAATGGTGAACAAAACAATAAAGATAATGTCTTCAGGCTGCAGAACCACCAGGCCGACTCCAAGGAGTTTAGATGATACTTATCGTCTTCCTGAATCACCACTGGCCAAGAAATGATCTTCTTTGCCTTCTTTGCAATCTGCTCCCATTGGCATAAGAACAAAGATGTTATTCTATGTTGTTGAGCATCCCATTTCTTTCCACA
Organism: Typha angustifolia; assembly: GCF_048772165.1. Lineage (NCBI taxonomy): Eukaryota > Viridiplantae > Streptophyta > Magnoliopsida > Poales > Typhaceae > Typha > Typha angustifolia. The sequence continues at coordinate 2,510,795 of NC_133246.1, read as the reverse complement.
ATATTTAAAATTCTGCTATTTTGTTATATCCAAATACTCTAAATCAGAGCAGCTAGCCAAACTAATACAAGTTTGTCATTGTCTCTCTTCTGACAAAATTATTCCCCTAGGAACCAATCTTTCACATGCCTTGTGTTAGAAGTGATCCCCGTGAGATTTCTGGCTTCATTTATATTCTTCTTCACATATTAACAGTTAAAAAATAGTTGATTTGCTGATTCCTCTTTAGAACAAAAGACACTGGGCACTGCCAATCCACCCCTTCCTTAACAAATTATCTCTCGTTAAAATTTTATTCTAACACATCAGCCATAAAAAAAGCTCACTTTAAGAGAAATTTTCATTTTCCATATCCCAGGAAACCTTTTCAGCATAATACCACCATTATTCAGAAACCTATATAAGGATCAATCAGTGTATATCTCATTGTTATTCAATCTCCACTGTGGCATATCCGGATTATTTAACAGAATGATACCACTGGTCTCAACCAGCGTATTTCATAGTTTGCACTCTTCTTTTTTTTGCTTAGACAACTGCCTTCTGCATTGCAAGTTCCATATATTTTCGTCCCATACCTCCTTTAGAGTAGCATCTGGATCCACACAATCTCAAATAAGTAACTGAACTAGATAGCCAAGCTGCATTCCCCCAGCCATGTATCTATCCAAAACTTCACATTGTTCCCACTTCTCACTGTCCAACTCATCCTAGTCTTCAAAGACTTACTGTTTGTAAGACACCCTTCTAAAAAGAGAATACTCTATCCAAATTAGTAGTATGGAAGGCCTAATCTTAGCCCTTCTATAATATCGTTGCCTAACCACCTCAGTCCAAAGATGACCGTTAGAATTAAATAACATCCACCACCATTTTGCTAATAAAGCCCTATTCATATCAATAAGATCTGTCACTCCCAAACCCCCAAATTCTTTTTTCATATAGATTTTCCACATTGCCAATCTCTTCTCAATTTTATCAATAACCGGGAGTCCAATCACACTTCCTAAGCTTGTTGCCATGTAAAGGTAACCCAAAATATTTTATGGGCAACTTTTCCATTTGACAATTCAGTAAATGTGCCATCCTCTTCCCTTTCTTTATATTTGACCACAAATATATAAGGGAACTCTTCTCAAAATTTATCTGCATCTCTGAAATTGCCTCAAAACAGTAGAAAATAAATTTTAAGGTCCCTACTTTTTCATCAGCCTTTGGGAAAAAAATGGTATGACCCGACTTGGAAGGGTCTAATTAGTTAGATCGAGTCCTTTTATTTTAATTCCTATATGGCTATTTTCTGCACTTAATTTGGTTGAGTGAGCCATGTTAAATTCTGCACTATGTAATTGGGCTCTTTGGTCATGAGCCCACCTAATTTGATTCTATGATAGCCACCAAATAGTGTAGTAAGCACCCAAAAGAAGATTATTGGACATTTGCCTAGTTTCTCTCTAGCTCTCCCTAACTTTCCCTCTCTCTCTCTCTCTCTTGCTCCTAGCCCCCCTCCTTTAGAGGTCGGCGACGCCCAAGGACAGCTCGAGCTCCACTAGCTGCCTTCCTTCCTCATTGCCTGAACTCTATCACCCACCTAAGGCTAGTTCTCTTTATCCCTCCCTTCCCTTAAGAGTAGTAGATATTTCTCTCTCTACCCAAGCTTAGCCCTTATCCTCTCCCAACACCACCAGCATCCCTAACCCTTCACTACTATCTACCTTACCGATGTCACCCCATCACTGCCGGCCTACTTTCACCATCCCACACTTAGAAGCCGTGCCTCTATCCACAGAACCCTAAAAACCAGTTCTAAACTTTATCCTGCAACTCTGCCCTTTTTTACCTTCCATCACTTATCTGATGATATATCATTATCTAGCTATGCAATATCAAGATATTAGATTCGTTGGAAAACTCTCTTTTAGATCTACAACATATCAAAATCTCACATCGATCCAATGACTAAATCCTCCAAAAAGTCTTTCAAAAGATCCGTCTTAGTTGCTGTCCAAAATTGGTTGTGGACTAAAACGGGTTGCTTCGAAGGAGGATCACAGCAAAAAAAATCAAGGTATCAGCATATTACATATTTATTATCCTTTTATCTCTAAACCCAAGCCAGTTAATATCCTATTAGCTTTAGTTTGCTCGATCATTCTATTTAAATTATCAATCACGAATAAAAATAAATAAAATGACAAAGGATCCTCTTGTCGTAGCCCTTTTCTATATTTGAAGTACTAGACAAGCTCCTCATTAATTAAAACAACAGAGAAACTCGTCGAAACTAACTGCACAATGGGCCCAATTATCTCGCAATTCTCTCCACTTTAGTATATCAGCTAAGAAATCCCATCTCACATTTATAAGCCTTTTCGAAATCAAGCTTCAACAATATCCCTTCTTCCTTTTCTTCCTTATCCCTATAACAATTTCATGGGCACAGACCATACTATTCAAAATATACCCCTTCGTCACAATCTTATAGTTACAGTTTTAAAAGGTTGATCAGTCTAAAATCCTCAAGTCTTTCAGCTCCCAATTTTTTTTAGAATTAGGACTATCCATTATATAACTCCTAAAAATTTTATCAACTCATTCTTAAATAGATAACAAAAATGGTGATAAAACTTCATACTAAAATCATCAAGTCCCAGTGCTTTGTTCTCAACCATCTCATGAATCGCCTTATACACCTCCTTCTCTGTAAAAGGCACACTCAATAGTTGAGCCTTCTCTTCTCCCAACTTAAAATCCTAGCTTTCTTCATGCATCTTATCGAACAGGTTTTCATAATGGTCAATAATATGATTTTTTAATAGTTATCATCACCCCCACCTACTCTCCATCAATCAATAAAGAACTGATCTTGTTTCTCCTTTTCTTGCCATTGGCAATGGCGTGGAAGGAAATAAGGTGTATTCATATCATCCTACAATAGCTAATTCTGTCTGGATTTCTGCTGTCACAGCAGCTCCTCCTCCTTATAGAATTGAGTAAGCTTAGAGATCAGACCCCCCTCTAGCATTCAATTTCTCAACAGTTAAGTTCCCTTCTTCCCCCAAAGATCCAACTTATTAATGTCTCAAGCAGATGCCTCTTTTAGCCCGATCTATCTTTTTATTATTTTTGCTCCACCTTCTCAACCCTTGCCTCACATTCTTGATTCTAGTTGTCCAATTATCCATATCAGACATTCTTTCCACAAAATAATTCCACCACTTTCTCACCAACCCATCAAAATTATTTTTGGCAAAACAATAAAGCTCTAACCTAGAAATATTGTTTTTTAATATTCTTAGAACTTAAATTACCAATAAAGGCACATAATCAGAATAGACTCAAGGTAAGGCAGTGACTTTGGTTAGGGTAAACCTACTTTCCCAATCAGTAGTAACAAAAATTATGTCCAAAAGAGCCGGAACTAGCTGTTCTCTCATATTGGTCCAACTGAATTTCCTTCTGGTCATTTTCAGCTCTACCAACTCTAGATCATTTATCACTTTATTGAAAGTGCTTCTTTCTTGCCATCCCCTCTTTTCTTTTCTATCAAAGATATACCTATGGCATTGAAATCACCACCAACAAAGCTAGTCAATATCCTACCACTGTTTCATCAACCACATCTCCTCCTATAACACATTACATTACTCCCACATGTTTATGTATCATGAGAAAGCGACCATATTATAAGTACTATAAATTAGCTTAGTAGCAAAACAATTACAGAAGAAACACATGGGGGAAATGTCTTTGAAGACTTGCATACCTGGAGAAGATGTATGAACGATTTCTTACTCATTAAACAAACTGCATAATTATATGCTTCTAATTTGTTATCCGTTATGTCAACATGCACTCCATAACAAAATCAAAACTTAAAATACTACATCTAGTAAGTAGTAACAAGTTGAGCATAAGAAAATGGATTACTTTTAATCTTAACCAATGTATATCATATTCCAGTTAGCAACAATTAGCTTGAAAGTTGATGACAGGTTCAAGAAATATCTAGCAAACCATTATAAGTACCTCAAGCAGTTGGTCATTCTTCAGCAGACTCCTCACTTTATATACTTGATTCCTTATTAAGTACTGATGTTTCAATAGTTTCACATCACGTGTGAGAAGTATCCTTTTCTCCTTGTATGCTTGATTGAGTAATTGCCTAAAAACAATAAATAACTTTTAGTTTAAAAAAAATAGGTACATTTTTTTTTTCTCTTATAGAAAAATTAAGTCAATAGATTTAGATCATCAACCTCGGTTCAGGTTTTTTCACAAATGGAATAGCAGCATCAATTCCAACACACCGCAAATGCTTTGCCAAACCTTCGACCTGTACAAATCCAATTATACATGTAATTGTACTTTTATTCAACCATATATGAAATAGAAACAAATAGATGAGTACTTTCCACCGTCAAAAATTGGAAAAGGCCATCAGACAAATGAATGATGCAACTAAGGATGTAAAGAAGTTCATGCTGACCCATGATTGCAAGATATACAATTGAGTTCACATTCTGTCAATTGTCAAATACTCAAATATCAATAATCTAGTTTCAAATATGAAAAGTGAATATTTGCAATTATCTAGTGATACACAATGCTTGCATGAATCTTAGGATACACCTTATTACAAAGCCATGTATGTTGACTCAAGCAAAAATAAGCAGCTAGGAAGCAACTACATAACATGGATGAAGAGAAATCTTACCATCACATCACATAAAAACTTTGGATATCCATCCCCACCAACAGAAGGATCCCATGGTGGAGGACCCTGCCAGTCACTATTGAAGTGCAACTGCACCTTGCAATTTGGATCGACCAGTGACTGTTGTTTTCCTTTTCGCCTCGAGGATCTGGGCTTTTTGTCCGACTCCTCCAATAGAATCTTCTCACCATACTCCCCGACAATGCTTGTGATGCAATCATCAAAGGCTAGAGTGCCTCCACATGAGTATGAGTCTATTGTACAATGACTTAAAATATTTTTATCAGAAATGGATGAATTTACCATATCATTTACTTCAGAAGAAGTAATACATAAACCATTATCTAAGAGGTTTGGTTCTTCGTTCATTTCATCCGGCTCAACAGACAGAATAGATGGATTCAGCTCTCCACAGTTGGATAAACATTTTCCTGAAATAATCACCAAGAACTACAAAGTAACCAAAATAATCAATTCACAAGGGATGAAATCATTTTAAAAGCAGAAGTAAAAAAGACCAAGATTGACAAATTTTGTCAAGCTGGAAGTTACTAAAACGAGTGAAAAGGAGAAAATAGAAAGTTATATTATTTCATGAGCAACAGTGTCTCACGGATATATTTAAGTTTAACATCCACAACCAAACCATCTTGACTCTTCTACCATTACTGAATAATGTGTATAGCTATTACTCTAAGTTCTGAGTTCTGACATGTATCATACTTAGAATACCATTGAAATCATGTCAATCAATAGTTGATCATTAACTGATAAAAAACCGTTCCTATTCAATCTTAGGCACTGAAGATGAATACATAGTAATGTTTAATCTGCAGAATAGATGACCATAGGACGGTTAAATCTACCAGCACCTAATCTGGTTGTAAGAAAGAATATAGGCAGTACTGTCACCTCCCCGTCCCTGTGTTTCCAGTAAACAGCTCAGAACCACTGAATGTTTCAGTTCATATGTTCTCACAGAAATAGCATCTGCATGCAGACCCGATGAAATACTCAGAATTTCTTAAAGTTCTGAAGCTAATATATGATGAAATCTCGAACAACCTTTTCAGCAAGCCTTGGGCATTCAGATGCCTAGATACAAAAAGTTCCGGAGGTGCCAAGGAAACATAGAGATTCTTATACTTCCAATTAAAGTAGACATGAAATTCAAAGGAAACAAAGAAATCAACTAGCACTAAAAGATCGTATGATATGGAACTAAGTGTGCTTAAATGACCTTGTCATCTTACAAGTACACCTAAAAATAGCTCCAGAAATTCACTGACATGCTCTAAACATCAACTAGGCTCTTAAATTTCGTGACCTTGCTCTTACTACAGGTTGTAGCGGTTTACAATATTGAAAGCCCCCCAAACAGTCAGGAAAGTATATCCAATCTGCTTGCAATTTTCTTTCACAATACCAATAAAAAACTTGGAGAAATAATTGTCTCTGAACCAGTGTGAGCCAAGGTGCAGCGAATGGAGGTCAACAACCATTAGATGTTGAAATTGCACACACACCCTTGCGAACTGAACTCATTTGACCTTTGTCAAATGTTTTCTATCCATGGACATTTATAAAGATTTATAATGAAGTTCAGCACAGAATAGAAATATCATTTCGTTATGAAAGTACCATTTTTAAGATTTATCTAACTGTGAAGAATTTCACAAAAATTTCAAAGCACAAGATTGAAGAAAAAGAAGGGAATAATAAATAAAATGATTACAATGAAAAACTTCACTACCAAAGAACATACCTTCTTCAGTAATAACTTTTTGCTGAAAAACAGTAAATACTTGTAGCAAGTAATATGCATCAGCTGCAGCATATAATATCTGCTCTTCACTTAAAGGACGGCATGACCAGTCGCTACATTGGAGTTCCTGAAAATAAACTCCATATGACAATCTGTTGCCTCATAGCAGTGGTAATTATGACCATTTTAAGGAGAATAACAATAACAATATTATCATGATAGATAACCAATTGATCCAAATGCTTCAATTGTTAGATAACATACCAACAATTTATATTATGCCTTAACACACCCCTCACATATGGCCCATTATGCACCGAATGTATAAAATGATAGACAAGAGGATGACAACCCCACATTGTACCAAAATAGATAATAGAGAACAGGGATTAATCATTGGACAAGGTTTAAACTTTTGATCTTAGAAAATTTGAGACTTACACCATGTTAGATAATCAATTTAATAAGAACTAGAGCTACTAGATAACGGAAAAATAATATATATCATGCCTTAACGAAAGACAAATCCATACAAGATTGTAATACCCTAAATATCATAATCTAAAACAATTTGGTAAACATTTTTGCCTCCATGAAAATGAAATTAGAGAGCAATACAATTTCTCCTATCATGATGATTTAAGTGTTGAGCAGTTTGGTCCACACCACAAATCATAATTTCAGTTGATCCTAAGACTGACCACGCTGAAATGGATCAAAATTAGCTATACCAAATGAAGTGACTAGTTTTGGTCTAGCATCGGTTAGTTTCAACTATATTGGCTGTAATGGTGGATGAGGATAGATCATATTGATTGAAACTGACCAAAATTGATTTTTTTTTCAATCCGGTTAGGATCTAAAATGGATCCGACCTAGAGGACACCAGTAATTGATGTCCCCAATTTTTTTTTGTTTTAGTTTTTCAACTTTTACTCTCTCTCTTATACACACGCATACAATCTCCTTTCACTTCACCGAGCGCCTCCGACTACTTCACACTCTAGTGAACTCGGATGAATGTTTTCTTTTTCCCCTTTAATTTCTCTCTCTCTCATTCTTTAAGTCTCCAACTTTATTGTTGCAAAACAATAATGAAAAGAGAGATTCTTTTCTTCATCTCATTTTCATAGTAATAATATACAAGCACAGAAATTTATTAAATTCAGCTCAAAATTTATCATAAGTTTGGATGAGTATTTTTTTAGATTTAAGCTTTATATATGAGCAATTTTTATTTTCTTATAACTTTCGCTTTTCTAACTTCGCAAAAAAAAAAAATCCTGTATTTTTAAATCTTTTTTCAAATTTTACATAAATAAAATATAATCTGATACCGTATCGGTTGATATATTTGATATGGGCTGATATGTATCATTTTTTGGGCAGACATATCTCGATACTCTAAAACTTGGTCACATTGGAAAGGTCCTAGCATAGCACAAAATATGGATAACCCAACATGGTACAATCCAAGTTAAAATGAAGTTTAAAGTCGACCATTCTAGAGGTCAGTTTCTTCTTATTATGAATTGTTGTTCTATAAAGAGGACTAACGAAATTTAAATTGTAAAAGCCTTTTAAAAGCTTATTATAAAAAAGGACAAGTGAAAGTAACTGCACCTTAGATAGAGAAATGTTTAGCAATTCCTCACAAATAGTCGCCAAGCTTTTAGTCTCCCTTGAAAGCTTTTTCCCTAAACTTTGATTCTTTAGATGATGGTAAATGTTGGTAATATCTAAGAAGGGCTCCACCTGATAGACAAAATCTTAGAACATCATCCCAAAAGTTATCACATTTGTATAGGAAATAAGGAAAATATCATGATATAAAATATTTTGTTTAAAAAGTTCCATTCCAAGTTCCACTCAAGTAACAAACTAAAAGAAATGATTAATGAGTCAATGGAAGGTCATATACAGGTACTTGGTAAATTACTGTCTACTCTGATAGCAGATTAGCCTAATACAAAATTTTGTTTATACTAGAAGAAAATAGATACCTCAAACATCAATTAGCAAAGAAATAAAAAAGAAACAGTAGATGCTATAATTTATTCAGGTTATGCCCACTTCTACAAATAAAAGGATGTCAATAGTTAACCAAGGCAAATGTTATTACTTATTACATGCAATTGCATTGCCAATGGCTATGGATGAGAAATGATAAAGTAAATTCAGAAAACAGTTAAGACATAGCAACAGAACTCAAACCCACCAGGTAAAATCTTCTTGTTCTTTTGATATTTGGATTTCCATGGTGCAAATTGTCAAGCAAGGCTCCAAAGTCAAGCCGGCATTTGACCTTCTTTTTTAAACCAAAAGTCATCTCATCTTAGTACAGCGTTAACATCTTCTTGATTCTCCTCTCCTTTTTTTTTTCAATTTGTTCACACATTATATTAGTTTCCTTCAATCTTATGTTACATCCTCTGAGTTCTCGACCACATTCTACATAATGTTTTTTCCTCTTTCATGTTTTATATAACATTATTAACAAGATTTATTTAGTGAAGCTTCCCCTCGGACATTAATCTATTTTAATCATCAAGTCAGAAAAAGTGTATCAAACTACTAGTAAATTCAGTAAGTTCTTCTCAAGCTAGCGTTTTAAGATAGCATAAAGTAAATCAGATCTCTTGTTTTTCCTCCCCATCACCAAATCCTCAATTTACTCATATATTAACACTTTCATTTTCTAGTTGATCATTTTGACATCATGTTATCTGTAAATTTGCTTTCTCCCTGTCAGCAAATTATTCTCATGCATCAACACTCAAGCACAGGCATAGTTGGTTGAGTTAAAGACTAACCCAAGTCCAAGCAATCTATGAGAGATCCATCCAATCATACATAGGCGTCTCCCATCTAATTATAAACCAATCTAATCAGAATAACATTGGTTTTGGTTGAATTAGGTCCAATTGATCCGTTAAGGTGAGTAAACCATGGGATAAATCTGAACTATTAACTAGCATAATTATTTGGAAGGAATTTAGCAAGTCGAGGACTTTAAAGGCTCAAACAATCTTAGGAATCTTCCAGGTAAATCATACGCGTTCAAAAGGAAAGAAAACAAACAAAAAAAAAAAAAAAACACTTGTGCACATTGGTATGTATATATACGGAATAGGGATGCATAACGCCCACATACTTGAAAAACAAAGAAAACCTATAGATACAGGTCCCAAAAAAGAATTTGCAAGTATTTACAACATTATCACTAGTAAAGGCAATAGAATGCAGTCTTTTTCCACGTTTAACTAGAGAAACTCTTTACTTGCACAATCCACATTTAATTATTTAAGATCCGACTCGTTATCATTGTCCGACAAATAAACGAGTCCATAGGTGATGTTTGTAATCAACAAACTAGGTCAGATAACTTCTTCATTCAAATCATGTACCAAGAAATTCATAGGTCTCAAGGTCTCAACATATTCAAACCCCAATAGAAACGAAAGAAAAGATTAATTACCCTCTCGAAACCAGAACCGCAACCTTGTGACGCGAAGGTGGAGGAGAGATAGACGAGGTCCTGCTTAAACCTGAACCCAAGCTTGAGCACCTCAGGCGACTCGAACAGCTCTCTTAACAGCACCCAGAGTTCGGCGAGGGGAACGGATATGAGATCCACGAGGAACACCGGTGAGGAGCCGCCGACAACGACCGCCTGATCAGACGCCACCGGCCGGATCCGGCAGGCGATCTGGAGAAGGGTCACGGCGGGGAACGACGGCGGGGTAGCGGCGCCATCGCCGTCTCCAGTGGTCTGAGGGCGGCGGAGGCGGCGGCTACGTTGGGGCTTCCACTCGGCGTCGAGGGCGACGACGGAGGAGTGGAGGAGGGCATGGCGGAGGAGGGAGAACTCCGGGGAGGAGGTGGAGGTGACGATTTGGGTCTCGAATGGCGGTGGCGCGGATTTCGAAGCGGATGGGTCCATGAATTGGAAAAAGCTTTTGGCTCTTGCTTATGGTGTCGGTGGGAAATCGGGGAAAGTAAACGTGTGCCATGCCATCTAATAGAAATTTAGAATATTCATTTCATTTCACACCCTTCTTTTTAATAAATTACATTGGGTAAAATACATTTATATCTTACTAACTTCGGACACAACTTAGTTAAAATTACATCAAGGTGAATTCAAGGGGGGTAAAGTAATTTTATTCTACAATATAAGAAAATAAAATACATTTAACCTAATTAATTGTCTGAAGTTACTTCTAGAAACTTCTTTATTAATGCATTTTTCATAATATCACAGTTGCCATTAAAATGGAGAGGGTTTGAATAAATCATGGATTAAAATAACTTAGATTATATAACATACCAAGAATGTCTGTTTAAAATTAGTTATATACTATTTTGAATATATATATATATATATATATATATTAAAAGTCATTGACAGAGTTGTAACAACATTCAACTGATTCATCTTTAATAGAAATTAAGTACCAAAAGACAGAGAGAAACTATTTCCTTTTTCTTTTTGTTTGTTTCCTATGATCCAAGTCCTTCTGTGATGATCTACTTTGGTTGTAACATAAACAGCCTGCATGAATGGGGTCTGACAGTGACTGTCAGCTCTCCTGTTAGCTTCTCCTTCAGTGTCTTGTGCTGCAGGGAAGCAAAAGAAAAGGTTACAAATTTTCAATCATACAGTTGTAAGATGTGCATAAAATGCATTGATTTCTTTGAAAACAAAATAGTTAATAGATTGCCAAGGTGATCTAGGAAACATTGTAGACATCAGCAACTCATCAATGCTGAGTTGCTAATTTCTGGCCTGAGAATGAATGAATCAATATAAACAGTACATATTTACCTTCCAAAGATCTCTTGCTTCCACAGTTGTGTTTGGAGGAATTCCAATTTCTTCCCAGTGAGCTGTAATCGTGCTCGATTTTGTAGCTGCTCGGTTTAATAGAAGGACTACTGTCCTCTCTTCGGATAGAGGTCCAGCCCATACCTGCAGAAGCATCCAACTTGATGGCCAATTCATACAGTGAATGAAAAGCTTTCTGAATTCAGTACATAGAAGAAGTTTTACACCTCAAGATCTCCATCTTTCTTTACTTTCTTCGCTTGAATACCGATAGGATCTGTCCATGCATTACAAATGGCATTTCAGAAGAATGAGAAATTGTTATTAGCGCGGTTCAGTATCAGTATGTAGGATGAACTCTGAATTTTCTGACCTTGATTTATCGCAATAACTTCATCGTTGGTAAGGATGTCGTAAGTCTCTTTCGTCATGTTTCGTACATCGCAACCAATTATAAGAGGAGCCTACAGAATTACAACGAAATATATAACTAAGGTGATGCAACTTGTTGGTGGATGTAAACAATTTACGATAACTGTATAAAGGTGTAAATTTACCTTTGAAACAGCCCACAGGCTGAAGTGTACAACATATTCATCTTTTGTCATTCCTCCATTTCCAATCTCTAGCATGTCAGGATCTGAAAAGGGAACAATACATGGTCATAGAATTCTTTCTAGAGTACAGAGTATGGTGTTACAAGATTTATGCCTCAAGCTGTTAAAAAAGCAGCCAACTTTTGTTGCCTGTTACCATTCCAACCACCAGGTTTCGCATATTCGGCGTAAACTTCATTCTGATCAATATTCCAGAGCATACTGCAACAGATATGTGATCCTATGCAAGTTAAACTTTACAGAAAATGAAATGAAAGATACTGCATGAGATTCCACACTACCAAGTCATCTTATCCCACAGCAATTTGTGCATCGTAGTTTTTTAGCTTCTTCTTTGTTTCAATCAAACATGAGACATACCTAGTCCATGTATCATTGATGTCACCAGTTGTTCTCCAACTATTCCCTACCATATCACCCCATGTTGCTGGATCCTCATACCCCCTAAAATTCCATACCAAATTTGGTCATCCTAATAGAAAAATATCAAGAGAATGCTGAAGACAAGAAGTAGCCATGCAAATATTGCTTTACCATTCACACAGAGAGTAAAAGATTTGGCGCCCTGCCTGCCTTAGAGATTGAGACATTTTTCCAAACCTACATAACAGTTATATAATGATAATTTTAGTACCGCGACGATAACTTATATCATCGAAACCTAAAGATTACCTCACAGTTTCATTTGAACCATCAGTGTAGCAGTTGTCGTACTTCAAATAATCAACACCCTGCATTCATTAAGTTCAAAATGAAGTGCTCTGCCTAATATACAAACATGGTTACACTTAATCTAACTATAAGAATTCGAATGGAAGTACTCAGAAAGTTTTTCACATTCTTACCCATGATGCAAAGGTTTCAGCATCTATGTCTTCATAACCAAGTGATCCTGGCATCCTATTGCTACAGGTTCGGAACCTAAGAATGACAAACAATCAATTTATTCCACCTTATTTATAATTATTATGCCATAATTTCTAAGGACTGCTCAAAACGAAGAATATGATTGCTTAAAGTAGGATACTTACCCAGCAGAGGAATATATTCCTAGCTTAAGCCCCTTGCTATGGACATAATCTGCAAGGGCTTTTATTCCTGATGGAAATGTCATCTCATTTCCAAGTAGCTCTCCCTGAAAGTTTCATACAGTTGTTTATATATCTCTCACTTTCATGTAATTTTCTAAATTACTTGAATTACCTTTAATGTGCGATTATAGTTTGCCCAGCAATCATCTGCGTCATTAAGAAGGTGAAATTTCCATTAGCTGCTCAATATAAAAATGACCAAGTTGTGTACACTTAGTAAATGAAATTCTGAACTCACTGAGAGCTAAGTGCAACAAGTTTTATCTTTCTTCATTCTTAGCTTCTTCCTCTCTTTCTAGTTATTTTTTATCTCTTATTTTATTCAACACTCTCATCTCTCCTTCCTGTATGTATATATAAACAGAGTAGAATGGCAAAGAAAGGAGTACCTAAGTTCACATACTCATATCCATGCTTTGCAAGACCAGTAGACACCAGTGCATCAGCTGTTATAGAATCAATAACAAATCTTTAGCACAACTATAAAAAATAATTAAAAGACAAATATACATCATACATATATAAAGTTAAAGTATAAATCCTTCTGTAGAAGTTAGAGAGTAAATCAATCTTTTACCTGTTTCTTTGATAATTGTTTCATTGAGACTGCAAGCAAAATAATTCCAGCTATTCCATCTGCAATTTTCACAAACTATCTTGTTATTTATTCTATCCATTCTATCTATGGTGAACAAGATAATAAAAGAAGAGTACTTGCCCCATTTGAGGTGTCAAACCAAGCCCATTGTCAAGCAAACTCCTCCGGTCATCATCGTCGGCGGCCACCATCCTCCTCGCCTCCACCCTCATCCATGAGCCAAGAAAAAGTAACAAAACCATGCCATGCAACAAAATGTCCTTCCTCATCTCTTCCTTTCTCTTCCCTTCAGGTAGTACTCCTGAAGCTCCAATGCAACCTTTTAAATACTAACTCCTGGATAGGAATTACTTCCAACCTTTAGCCAGGGCAACTTTACAGCTGTGGATATGGATTCTATGATATCTTGTGGTTTCGGCAAGTTTTTTATTCACATCAAACTGCATCTCTTTACGTCGTAGTTGATTTAAAAAAAAAAACAAAAAACAAAAAGCAAAGTTAAAGCCTAATCTTCCCATCTCTTCTTTTAATTCATGTAACGGATTCTATCCATAGCCACCGACCGGTGAGATCACGTAGCAGTGGAAAAGTAGTTTGGATATCCGAGCCCATCCAGTTTGACTATTTCTTGATGAACGTGGATTTTGTTCTCTATTTAGAAAAGCCATTTACTCTCTCTGTTCATTCAGCTACTCCACATTAAAACAGATAACAAAAGAAGACATGAGAATTGTCACTGCACACCTCCAAACAACCACCAAACTAATGTAATTAATCATCTTCGAATTCAATAATCTCCTATACACAAGGATGGAACCTATTGCCATCTGTAAGAGCTCTTTTGCATATCTGCACTTTAAAAGAAATGCCTTACACTTTCCTCTTTACTGCAGGAACTACAACAATTAGTCTCAGATCACTTCCTCCTTGCTACAAAAACTACAACAGTTAGTTCTAAACTATTTTTTCCTAGTCAAATAATCTCTTGTCGAGATTCTATTACTGTAGACAATCTATGCATAAGCTTTTATTTCATTAGAAATTCCCATCTTCCACAGCCGAGGTATAATTATAGAGGTCCTGCCTCTAGCAGATTCTATCTCTCTGCCCTCTTGTGGGCTACACAGTTCACATTCTTCCTTAATTATCAGTATTCAGAAACCTCCTATTGTGAAAATTCCAATTAGTCCTGCATCCTACGACTAGCCAGCGAACACTCACCAACTTAAGGACGCGGATTAAAGTACTTTATTTTGATTTAGATCCTCTAATGGATATGAGTACATGCATATTATTGTAAGCTCGAATTTAATTGTTGGAATTCGGTGCAGAAATATACGAACATTCGCTCTAAAGATCGCATTGATTTCCCTTTTCAAATTAATTAAAACTTATAAAGGTCCATATATTAGTACAAGCGTAAGATGAGGAAAATAACTGCATAGGTTTGCACTATAAGCTTATTTGTTTTACGATCGGAAATGAACATTAACACCACAAACAGAGCTCTCTCTCTCTCTCTCTCTCTCTATTTATATATATATATATATATATATATATATATATAATATAGAGCAGTCTCCAAACACACAACAAAGATTACGAAGGAAATTAACAAACACTGGACATTTATTCCAACCAAAAGTTTCAGTAATCTTCGGGTGCCAAAGGCTGGTGCGCTAACGGAGTAGTCTCCGCAGGGATCACAAGGAACTCATAGATCGCCCCGGCGATCCCACCCCCGACAAACGGGCCCACCCAATAGAGCCAGTGGTGCCTCCACCGCCAACCGACCAGCGCTGGCCCGAACGCCCTCGCCGGGTTCATCGCCGCCCCGTCGAACGGCGCCCCGGCGAGGATGTTGGCCCCGAGGACGAACCCGATGGCGAGCGGCGCGATCGTCCCGAGCTGCCCCCTCTTCGGGTCGATCGCGGTTGCGTACACGGTGTAAACGAGTCCGAAGGTCATGACGATCTCGAGGACGACGGCGTGCAGCTCACTGACTCCGGAAGCGAGGGAGAAGCCCGGCGGACGCTGCATGTTAAAATTTGTAGCTCAATCGTATTGCATGTGCGAGTTAGATAATAGAATAACGGACCAATAACAATACATATCATCCGCAAGTGGAATAATGTGTATATATATATATAAAGCTCGAAAGTGGAGATTGCGACACTTACCATCCCTCCGGTTGTTAGCCTTAGGAGGAGAGCTGCAACCACTGCACCGAGGAGCTGCGCGATCCAATACAAAAAGGCGCGGATTAGGGAAATCCGACCGCCGACGAGCGCGCCAAACGTGACGGCGGGGTTGACATGGCCGCCGGATATGTTAATGGCCACCGCCACCGCGACGAAAAGCGCTAGCGCGTGCGCGAGGGCGACTACCACGAGACCGCCGGCGGTGGACGTGTCCTTGTAGAGCTTCTCTGTAGCATGCGTGCGTACATGCATGCATGTTCCAATATTGTTATTATAATAGACATGCATGAGCTCACAAATTAGGAGAAACTTTAATGGTATATACCGAGAGCCAGGACGGAGCCTTCCGCGGCGAAGACGAAGATGGCGGTGGCGATGAACTCGGAGAGCGCCGCGCGGATGGAGTCAGGGTGGACGGCTTCCTCGGTCCGTCCGACAGCGAATCGGCGAGGCGGCATGGTTGGATTAATAGTATGGATTGGGATAGAAATCGATCTCTTTTCTTCTCCTCCTCCTCAGCTAGCTTTTGCACGAGGAAGGGAGAAGAGAGAGAGAGAGCTATTATAAGAAAGGTGGTAACTAGTGTGCGTGGACACGTGTGGAAAGGGGAAGTGGGAGGAGTGGCACGTTGAGGAAGGAGTCGGAGAAGTGGGCAGAACCGCTTGCGGTGATGTGCTTATCTTGAACTCGGTCGGAATCTTGGGTTCAGACAAAGAGATGATGCTTAAAGACGAAGGCAGATTAACAAAGGAGCGGATTATCTGCAATCTCGAATGCAGGAACTTCCTGTTTCATGGTACTGGTTCGGGCCGGGCCGGTCTGGGCCCAACTCTAAGCCGATCCAGTTATTAGCTATTTCAAAGAAGAAAAGAGAAAAGAAAAGGAAAAGGAAAAGGAATATATTTCTATTTTTCTGTGTGTTTTTTTTTTGTCTCCCTTCTAAACTAACGGTAACTTTATCCTTCCTTCTATCTTCTGTCCCAAGAACACCAATCCGAAACCCCTTTCTGGCTTCGTCCACTCCGTTCTATCCTTCTTCCTCTCTATCCTACCACTCCAAGTACACGAGGAAGAAGAAGAAAGAAGCCACCCACCCACGGCGGCAATGGATTTCTCCCTCCTAATCTCCACCCCTACCTCCTCCTCTTCTCCTCTCCTTTTCTCCCCTCTAAAACCCTCCCCTCTCCTCTTCCTCCACTGTCGCCGGAACCCTAACCTCTCCCTCCCCCGCCGCTGCCGCCGCCGCCTACGCTGCTTCGTTTCCGAAACCGCCTCCGCCACCGCCGCTGCCCCTTCCGTGTTCGGCGGCAAGAAGGAGCTCTCCGGCTTCCAGACGCTCGTTGACGCCCTGTCGCCGCCGGCGAGGCTGGCGAGCTCCGTTGTAATCGCTGCCGCGGCTATTGCTGCCGGGTATGGATTAGGGTTTCGCTTTGGAGGTAGCAGGACTGCGGGGCTCGCTGGAGCGGCCGCGCTTGGGGCGGCGGGAGGGGCGGCTGTCTACGCGCTAAATGCGAGCGTGCCCGATGTCGCCGCCGTTAATCTACACAATCTTGTGGCAGGTTGCGATGATCCCACGGCGCTGAGAAAGGAGGATGTGGAAGCCGTTGCTAAGAAGTAGTTCGGCTTCTATCTCTGTTTCTATGAATTGGCAACTATTTTATTCATCACCTAATTGGTTTTTCTGATTTGGTATTGCAGATACGGCGTTGATAAGCAAGATGAGGCTTTCAAAGCAGAACTTTGTGAATTGTATAGCAGGTTAGTTACTCCTTCCTCTTGGTTACAATGCGGCTAATAAAACGTTATGGAGAGACATAAATTCACTATAAAGCATGTAAAGCTTAAATATTTTGAATGCATAAAGATGCATCTGTGGGTTTGTTTGAGTAATCATTGATATCCTCCTTCAGAAGGATATATTACCTGCCAAATATTAACACATTACTCTTATGTTGCAATTGACTGTTTTAGGTAGCATCTTATCTCACAAGTTACATTTAGACTGTCAATCTAGTACTAGAGACAGAATTTATCTTTTCACAGGTACAGGATTCCAGAAAATAATAGGGCATGCCAAGTGAAGGAGAATATGTTCAAACTTCAAAGGCAATTTAGAGCAACATGCATTAGATGAATTGTTATAGCATTATGGCTGTCTAGTACTTTTTACAACATTCTTAAAAATGCCATTATGTGATAAAACAAAGAGAAATTACTGATACTTAGGATTTCTCAACAGTTCTAACTTCTAACAATTTTTATATTCTCTTAGGAATATTTAGAAGTGTATATGATCTTCTTTAAGATAGGGTCTTTTAACCCTTGTTTATTTCTGCACTGGTTTCTCCTCATTGCAAATGTGTTGTAAGGCACTACAATATGGTTAATACAACTAGTAATCAGCAGCACTAAGTATTTACTGATTGAATGGTTGGTCACTGTGTAAATTTTCCCTTAATAACTTTGAATGGAAGTGTCATCATGTCCTTACATGCACAAAATCAATTTTGCCTAGGGGAATGCTTATTACTGGTACAGGAAATATTACCTGGATATGCCCAATAGGCTAAATCAAATGGGGCCATCTTCATGAATCTTGAAGAAGAAAAAGATGTACAAAGACTTGTATTTTTGGTTGCCAATATCTCTACTTTCTGCTCATTATTATGTTGAGAGTCTGTTGAGTTCTTGAGTTGTGCTCTGCTATTCAACTAGAAAGTTGGTTTATATTCTTTTCATTTTTCACTTAGGTTTGTCTCTTCAGTTCTCCCACCTGGAGGTGAAAATCTCAGAGGTAATGAGGTTGAGATAATTATAAAATTCAAACAAGCTCTTGGAATTGATGATCCAGATGCAGCGAATGTTCACATGGAGGTATTGTAATTTGGTTCCTTATTTTTTTGATTAGTTTTATACTTTTCTTTAATCAAGTGCTTTGAATCTTCATTTCTCTGTTCTTCTTGTTCTCCTATCCAATTATTTTCCTTTTGGTTGCTATTGTCATAGATTGGAAGAAGAATCTTCCGGGAAAGGCTGGAAACGGGAGATCGTGATGCTGATATGGAGCAACGACGGGTAGGTTCTAATATTTTTAAGCCACCTTGTTAAGCATCTTTGAGAGGCAACAATACCGTCGGAATGTTACCATTGGAAAAATTGCACAGGCATTTCAGAAGCTCATTTATGTATCAAGTCTTGTATTTGGAGAAGCATCAACATTCCTTTTGCCTTGGAAACGCCTTTTTAAGGTCACTGATTCTCAGGTATTCACTTGTAGCTGATACTGTTATTAATTTTTTTCTCCCATTTTGTATTGTTTAATATGTCAACATAGGAAATATTGGTGAAGGGACCGCTGCTGGGACATGGTTATGGATTAATATAGAATTGCATGCTGTCTCTAGCTTTCTCTAGTAGTGTGCTTGTGGGGTGTACTAGTGGGTGAACCATTAGTGTGCACAGGACTTTATACATCAGTATTTATGCTAATTATTTTAAAGGGCCCAATGGATAACTTAAGTAGAAAGATATGATTTGCATATCAGCTGATAATGATTATGTCACTAGTTGTCTTCTGTCCATACCTTTTCTGCAAGTCCCCATTTTACTTGAACATGTTTTGGTTCTAGTAAATATGATGATACATCTTCTTTATGGTGTCTTTGTTATAGTGCCTGTACTTTTTCTTTGACTCATCAAATTTTCGTAACACATTGTGATTCTATGACAGGTTGATATTGCTATTCGAGACAATGCCAAGAGATTGTATGCTTTCAAGATAGAATCTATTGGAAGAGGTGACACATGAAATTATGTTTTTGTATATTAACTTTGCTTATATTAGGTTTAGTATTCTTTTTACCCTTCAAAGAACATGATTTCATATTTCAGCTTTTATCATAGTTTGACACTGTGATATAATGTAGCTAGTTTCTTACCACTTTTTTGCATATCTTTTATCACAAAAATAAATGACACATTTACCTAGTTGATAAAGAGATTTTGTAATTTGATATCATGATATTCATTGCTACTTTTGTTCATTTCACTCAACTAAGTGTGGTTTTCTTAGTTACCTCTTCGTTCCTAGAGTTAATATTTGATAAAAAAAAGGCTCACTGAATGTATGATGTCCATTATTTTAAGCATGTGTGATGGGTTATGGTACCAAAAGATCGGCTATGTCAAAATCTGGATGTAGTACAGGAATTAGTTCGGGCAACAGTGGAAAAATATTTGTCAAATACCGGTAGTTAGAAAATTACGAAATCAAGTGGATTAGATTTGTAACTTTATGATCTACAACTTTCGTATTTACACCCTTCGTAGATTTGAATTGTAACTGGGATGAAAACACGAAATAACGTGGGTGATGGTGGTGGTGACGGGTGGAGTGGATGTTAGGGTTATGGATGGGTATGGAGGTGAAGGTGGATGATGGAGGTGGTTAAGGGATGTAGACGAAGGAAACGATTTGGTCGAAATCCCAAAGAATAGGGGCGGCTTGACAGACGAAGGAGATTAGAAGTTAGGAGAAACCTTGTCAATGATAGAGAAGGTTGGTGAAGAGGGAGGAGGGAGAGAGTTTAGAGAGAAGATAAGAGATAAGAAATTAATAATCCAATTCCATAATGAATTTGACTGCCATCCATATATTTATAGATGCTAGCCAACAAGTTTTAATAATAATAAGTAACCTTAATTCTAGAGGATTCTCGCCGATCGCGTTCGAACACATAAAAGACGTTCTTTATATGTGCGAACGCGATGCATGTGAGTTCGAACGCGGCGTTTGAACTCGCTTGATCGCGTTCGAACGCACATTATGTGTTATCTGTATTTGCGAACCTGATGCAGACGTTTGTAAGGGTGTTCGAACATGACCTCACCTGCGTTCGGACGCGACCTAAAAAAATTTTATTTTAATAAAATAAACAACTAATGCAATAAGAAAAGGCGTTCGAACTCACCTGTATTGCATTCGAACGCACATTATGCGTTATCTGTATTTGTGAACCTGATACAGACGTTCGTAAGGGTGTTCGAACGTGACCCCACCTGCGTTCGAACGCGACCTACATGAATTTTATTTTAATAAAAATAAATAACTAATGCAATAAGAAAAGATCCTAACTAAGTGTATCAATGTGCTATGTCTACGGATTCTTCCTTGGAAGAGAGGCAATGGGAGGTGAGTTTGGGATGTCAGACTCTCTCTGATGTCTCTAGTATTGTCATGTCATTGTTACTCCAATAGTTACAACATTCTTCACCCCAGAGCACACCTGTTGCTGTTGGGTCGGTAGGACACGATTTGCTTCCATTCTTTTCATAAAGAAATAAGAAAATAGTGGTGTATATATTGTTGATAGTTCAATCCTTTCTTTCTTATGTTGATATCATTAGGCATATCAAATTTAGGTTCCATTTTGGAAACTTCACTTTAAAGGTAAGTTTACTGTATAACTTCCTTAGATCTGGAACTTGTTTAAAATATTCATGATCTTACTTGGTTGTTGCTTGTTGTGAGACCGTCATGTAGACTGAAGGTATAGATAGCTCTGAAATTGTTGCCAGTTGGCTAAGTAGTCTTTCTTTTCTTTCTCTATATCCTCTTCATTGTTGTACGCACTACATATCAATTATTTTGTGTTGTGTGTAAAATAAACATGATTTTTCTTTCTTTTGTTAGATATTGAGGCACAACAGCTGATTGAGTTGAGAAAAGCACAAGTCCTTTATAAACTTTCTGATGAGGTGAACCCTTTAAGGTTTTATTCATTTTGGCCTGCCAAAGTTGATAGATATTTGAAGCATAGTTTTCTTCTCTTTCAATTGAGCATATTGTTTAGTGTCTTTTAAGTGCTAATCATGAATTCTGATCCTTAAATTCTCTGTGGTTCCTTGCAGATTGCTGCTGAGATGCTTAGAGAACACACAAGGAAATTAGTTGAAGAAAATGTCACAGCAGCACTTGATATTTTGAAGTCTCGAACAAAAGCACTGTATGACTCTTATTATCTGTTCCAAAGTAGTATCAAATGACTCTTTTTTTATGATTGATATTAATTTTAATTTGCAAAACAAGGACTTTCTAGTCAATTTCATTCTTCAATTAAATTTGAGAAACATGGCTAAAAGACATTCTATTTCCAAGCGCCTCCCTTACATAACAATAATACACAACATTGCCATTGCTAGGTTGCTTACTGTTCATGTGCAATGTCATGTACTAGGCGCAAATTATGAGTTACTGTTTAAAAAACATGGGTTTCAACTGTTGTTCAACATGTCTCTTATTGGTACTTTGCGCTCAAGTATTATTATTTTGGTGGCATGTGCTGTGTTGCTTGCTTTGGTTCGGGTGATAGTTGTTATGTCCCTTCTCTGGCCCGGGTGGCATAAGTGGTGTGTCCCTCAGTTGGGTAGGAGAAGAGGACCTTGGCCAACCGAAAAGAGAGGGTTTGCCATTGAAATGTATCCATCACAACTCCTAAGGGATAAAAAAACTTTAGTACTTGTATTAGCTAGTCAAGTCGGCTAAGTGGTTTTGAACTTAACTGAACATCTGTTTAGGTCATGATATATTGAAGCGATAGTAATCCTCTTTCAACACAATTAGCTAATATAAGTGGTAGGGTGTTGTTATGATCCATAAGCACACATGGATCCAAAAATCGATCAATCCTAATTTGGCTCGAATACTAGCCAGCTGACTAGCTTCGGGTTGGTATCGGGCGTAACGACCGATCAAAGTCAGGATCAACCGATTTGGGTCAAATGGGTTATATCCATAATGGATATGACTCACATTCGACCCAGAGACATCAATAATTGATGTCCCTGTCATCATCTCTCTTTCTCTCTCCCAACCAAAGTGCTTTGGCAGACCTTAGATTTGTAGGTTTTTTTTCTTTTTTCTTTGTTTCTTCCCTCTTCTCTTCTTCGTTGCAGTTGTCTTTCTTCTCATTTTCTTCTTCACTGTAGAAGAAAAAAATGTGTTTTTTTTTTCTTTTTTCTGTTGGTTCTTCCATTCTCTCTCTCTCTCTCTTCTTTTTCTTCTTCTTCTTCTTCACTGCATAAGCAACATAATTCTTTTCCTTTTTTCTTTTCAGTTCTTCCACTCTCTCTCTCCTTCTTTTTCACTATAGAAGTTGAAGTTTTTTTTTTTCTGTTATTCTACTCTTTTTCTCTCTTCTATTCTTTTTCTTTAGTGTAGAAGAAGCAAATAAGTGATTTTTAATGTTTTTCTTTTTTTCTCTTTTGGTTCTTTCGCTCCTCTCTCTTCTTTCTTTGAGTGAATACTTTTATTAATATTTTTAGTTTTTAGCTTTGTATGCAATTAATTATTATTTTCTTATTGTATTGTCACTTTTTCTACATTTTTAGAAAATTTTCTGCATTATTGAGCAATATTTAGGATTTTACAGAATTAAAAAATCTGATTGGATATGGGCGGCTGATAATATTGTGTTTTTGGGCGACTGATCTCAATCCCTTGGTTTAACAACAACTACCATTTCAAGCCTCCTCTCTCTCCTCTCTGGTTGTGAAGCCAATGATTATTGAGCAAAAAGTCGATGAATGCCTAACAGAAGGTTAGTCAACTAATGTCGATTAGGTTTATGAAGGAGATCAATTGCCAAGTTCGGAATCGGCCTTTCGAAAAAATAATGTGTAGGATGTATCAGCGTTATGGACTTGCATTTAAATTTTTGTCATAAATACTGAAATTAGAAAAAGTAATAATAAGATATGAATATTAAATTATTTATATATGAAGTCTCAAATAAAAAAAATATTCTCACTTTTTGTCTCTCTCCCATTTTACCACTCACACACTCTATTTTCCTTTCTTAAACAAATAAAAAAGTTCTCTTTCACAAACTCTCTTTTATCAAACCTCTATCCTACTATTTGTCTTAACAATTCTCTCTCCCATCTCCTTTTTTCTAATCTCACTTTCACTTCAAAAAAACCAAATCTACTCTCTCTCTCTCTCTCTCTCTCTCTCAAAATTCCCTCCTCTTTGTCTCCTCAAAATCCTCTCTCCCTCGGACACCCTCCTCTTGGTCTCTCCCTCATAACCCTTTTCCTCTCCAACTCTCTCCTCCTTGTCTCTCCCTAACACTTTGACCCTTCCTCTCTATCTCAAGCCGATGCTTCTCCGATGTGGTTTTGGACTCCAACATTTGACGAACTCTTCCAACGCAGATCCAACTCTGTCGATCTCAGACATGCAATTTGTTCTTTTATTCTCTCTCTTTAACGAGCTCCCTACCATATCTTTCTCTCACTCTCTTATCTTTGTCACCTTCCGAGATCAGTCAATAGATGAGTTTCAAGATAGGATTGAGGTTAGCCAAAGCTGGAAACCTTGGACCTAGCAACCGAGTGCTTTTGATAATCTTTTGAATTAACCAAGATTTTTTCATGAAGTGGAGTTATTTTTGGCATTATACAAGTAATGAAAGAAAGATGGCATGGTATTTTGGTTAGATCACTTTATTTTCTTATGCAAGTGACCGTTGAAAAGATGGTATTAAACTGAATATGCAAAATTATTTACATTACCCATTTATGTCTTGTGATAAATCACACGGCATATAATAGAACTGCATAGTTTTATTACTGACAAATCAGAGGGATGCCAGTAGGGGGACAACACAGGTTATGGAAGAGCTTGAGAAGGTTCTGGCGTTTAATGATTTGCTGACTTCATTAGGTAAACATGCTGAATCTGGTCAGTTCGCTCCGGGTGTGGGACCTATTTCTTTGTTAGGTATGGTAATCTTGATCCATCTTGTATGTTTTTTAAATTGTGCCAGTATGCAAACATGTTAAAAGATGGCATTCATGTCTATATTCTTTCGTAGGTGGAGAGTATGATGGTGATAGAAAGATGGATGATTTAAAGCTTCTTTATAGAGCATACGCAACGGAAGCGTTTCCTAATGGACATCTTGATGTGAAAAAGGTCAATTTTATTTTTATTGTTGTTATCATGATTTGTGGATTGATGATCTCTTGCTACCATGCTTATAATTCTCCATTCTCCATATATACACGAGTTAATTACTAGCTGAACTTCTAAATCAACATTGGGGGATGTGAAATTTTTTAATCATCATGAGAATTTGACTAGTAAAAAAGGCTTTTCATCTTATAGGAAGAAAGGCAGCAGGAGCAACACTAAAGATTTGGAAGAAGATAGGAGAGAAATTGGTGTGAGATGAGAAATATCTACCTAGCTGTGAGTGGGAAGGAGAAGGAAGAAGAGGAAGGCCCACAGTGTGGGACGCTAATGGAAGTAGAAGAAAAAAATGAACAAGATTAAACCAACTGGCTGTGGTGGAGAACCAGGTCTTAGTTGGTGGATGAACGTAGCATGAACAATATTAAAGAGCTGGGAGAAAGGGTTGAGAAGGGAAATAATTGTAAGATAAAAAATACTGACCTGGCTCTGAGTGGAAAGGAGGAAAGAAGAGGAAAAGCGACAGCTTGTAGGAGGCTAATGGAAGGAGAAGAAAAGCGAGGACTACTAAACAAACAGGCTGTGTGGAAAAATATAGAAGAGAATTAAAGAAATAAGGGAAGGGAGGAGAATAGAGAAGACAAACAAAAGTACACCTTATTTTCAGACTTGATTTTCTTCTGTTCTTTTTTTCCCTGAAATCTGCTCAATGGAGTCTTTTCTCTATACATTACAGTTGCTCTATGTTATACTTCGAAAATGTTTCTAAAATAACAAGATTGATGTTGTCAATGTATTAGAACATTAATGATGGTTATTTTTCCCCGTAAAATTCTCTAAAAGAGACGGAGCTCTTTATTATGCTTGTTATGTCCTTTTCCATGTCTTTCTGAACAAACTAAAGTAACTTTCTTTTCAGATTGCCTAGCCTCCTCCAGATACTTGTGCTTTCTCAAGGTTAAATTTACTGATATCTTATTCTTGTATTTCCTATGGAAAAAACTTTGCAGCTTGATTCTTTGAACAATTTGAAGAACATATTTGGTCTAGGAAAGCGGGAGACAGAATCAATTATGCTAGATATTACCTCTACGGTCTATAGAAAACGGCTTTCAAAAGTTTTCAACAGTGATCTTGAAGCTGCTCCTAGCAAAGCAGCCTTCCTCCAAAACCTGTGTGAAGAGTTGCATTTTGATCCAGAAAATGCTAGCAAGATGCATGAAGGTACTTAATGGGCATTTTATCTTCTTATGCCCTGTAGAGTTCCTCTGTCAGTCTTTGCGATAATGTTTCATTTCTTGAAATGTTATTATAGTATGTGATGTTAGGTGATCCTGATGTTTTTGTTATCCGAATGAAATTTATATCTGAAATTAATCAACCATAAAATCTCATTGTTAAGTGCTACCTGCTTTCTGTTCTGAGGGCAGGTGCATCTTGTAAAAGCTTAGAGTATGAATTTGGTTCAGTGACGCCCATGTAGTAATATCACCATCATAGGGCCTTCTCATCATTGTAGATATCTGATACACTACATGCTGAAGTATCTTTTATTGTTAGTTTTCATAAGAGATATTATGATCATTTAGAGCATGACTATAAGGTTCTGATGTATTGAACTTCTCGCAGACATTTACAGGCAAAAGCTTCAGCAGTTTGTAGCTGATGGAGAGTTGAGTAAGGAGGAAGTTGAAGCTTTAATGGCCTATCAAGTCCGTCTATGTATTCCTCAAGAAACTATTGATGCAGCTCATGCTGACATATGTGGTCGCTTGTTCGAGAAGGTACCTAGTTTTAGATTTCTATTTTCTTTTCAAAATAGGCTCTCTATTGAAACAACTCACTGGAATTTGTGACCATTTATTTCATCAAACTTAACCACTCAATGCCTTGGCAGTTTACTTCAAGCATACAATACTTGTACTTTCAGCAGTGCTTTCTGCTGATGTGGTAAAGGAGATCTAGCGTGATTGATGTCTGTGGGGCTACCGACTTTTTCTCTGTTTTTATTTATTTATTTATTTACTTAGTTTTATCTCTTATTGATAATCTACCTTGGATAAAATATCCCTACTCTTTGTTCATTTTTGGTGCTCTGTTCTGTTACTTAAACCAAATTTTTTAAAATTCTTTATGCATCTCCTGAGAGAAAATAAGTTTCTTACCCTCACTGTTAATATTAGACCTTAGAAGGAATAACTGCTTACATTGTTTATTTTAGTAGTTGGTAGTGCCTTTGGTTGTCATGTTGGCTTTCTTTTCTTTTTTTAAATAGGTTACAAGACCGTAAACTAAACAAAGGTTAAACAACTGGATTATGGTCTGGATATAAGGTTCCATGGAAAATTCACCAAATAACGGGTGCAAATATGCACATAAAAGTTTTCATGAAAAATTTACTAAATATCATCTCCAACATTTATAGAGAAAATCGAGTCCATGATCTTTGTTTTGGTCTGGATTTAACCAATGAGCTATAATTGTAGCTTTCAGTTTTCTTTATGTGTTTTGAATATTACTACCACAGAGGCATTTGGCTTTAGGATCAACTTCAGGATGGTCAATGTTTTTTCTGAGATTATGGCTTCTTTTTTCTTGTCCTTTTTGTTGCTACTACTAATGCTGACTAATGTTTCAGGTTGTCAAGGATGCAATTGCTTCAGGTGTTGAAGGGTATGACGCTAATATTAGAGCATCTGTGAGGAAAGCTTCTCAAGGCTTGCGCTTAACAAAGGAAGATGCCATGGCCATTGCTAGCAAAGCAGTATGTATTTACCCTAGTATTAACATCTCTTATGATCTTATCACAAGGCAGTATGCATTTTGTCTAAGGTCACATCATTCGTTACTCATAGAGAGGGAAAATCTGTTTCCTACAGAAATGATTTGGTGATTCATTTGATATTGAAAATCTTTGTACTTGCAGTTGTTAATTTTCTTATTTCCTTGCATAGGTGCGCAGGATGTTTATGAATTATGTACAGCGATCAAGAGGAGCAGGCAGCCGCATTGAAACTGCAAAAGAGCTAAAAAAGATGATAGCATTCAACACCTTGGTAGTGACTGAATTGATATCTGACATTAAAGGAGAGGTGACAGCAGCATCAGCTGAACCTGTTAATATTGAATCTCATCAAACAGAGGAAGAAGACGAATGGGAGTCACTGCAAACATTAAGAAAAACAAGGCCTAGCAAAGAACTCGAAGCTAAGATGGGTAAGCCTGGTCAGACAGAAATAACGCTCAAAGATGACCTTCCCTTTAGGGACAGAGCTGATTTATATGAAACATACTTGCTCTTTTGTCTTACGGGGGAGGTCACTGTGGTTCCATTTGGGGCACAGATTACCACAAAGAAAGATAATTCAGAATATTTGCTGCTAAATCAACTTGGAGGAATTCTTGGTTTGACGGGTAAAGAGATTGTGGATATCCACATCAAGTTTGCTGAACAGTCATTTATGAAACGGGCTGAGGTGATTCTAGCTGATGGACAATTGACCAAGGCCAGGATAGAACAACTTAGTGAGGTCCAGAAGCAGGTGGGCTTGCCTGCTGAATATGCACAAAAAGTTATTAAGAATATAACTACAACAAAGATGGGAGCTGCAATTGAAACGGCTGTGAATCGAGGGAGGATTGGTATACAACAAGTTAGAGAGTTAAAAGAAGCGAATATTGATTTGGACAGCATGATCTCGGAAAACTTGCGAGAGAATATCTTTAAGAAGACAGTGGAAGAGATCTTTTCATCTGGTAAAGGTGTATTTGATGAACATGAAGTATATGAAAAAGTGCCAGCAGATCTTAGTATAAACCTGGAGAAGGCAAAAGGGGTTGTTCAGGAGATTGCTCAGGCTAGGATACAAAACTCACTTGTTCAAGCTGTCGCATTACTCCGGCAAAGGAACCGAGAAGGAGTGGTAAATATTTTTCTATCATGTCATGCGTGCTTGTTGCCGACTTTCGTTTTATACTTGGGGATTTGATTTTCTTCGTCTCATCTGAAGATAAATAAAATAATACAAATGAATTTTTTCATCAGATATAATGTAGTACATGTGATCAAGTTAGTCAAATTTCATCCTCTAAAATGTCTTAACTTGCAGTATTCTCTGGTGTCCTAAAATTTTGTGATGATTCAGTTAAAAAATGCAATATATAGCTGTTGTGTTGGCTTGAAGAACATATAACCATGACTTTATTTTTTTAAAATTTTTTTTTCTCGGTGCAGGTTGCATCCCTAAATGACATGCTTGCATGCGACATGGCCGTCCCTTCTGAACCCTTGTCCTGGTCCTCCCAAGAAGAGCTTGCTGACCTATACTGTGTATACCTGAAGAGTATACCGATGCCCGAAAAGCTTGCCCGGTTACAGTTCTTGCTTGGCATAAGTGATTCAACAGCTGCCATGCTGCGCGACACAGCAGAGCAAGGAGTATTGAAGGTTGCGGATGAAGAGGACGAGTTTGCAATTTAGATCGGCCCATTATTTTTGTTAATCAACTTTAGTCTTTATTAGAACTGAGATTTTTCATAGTGTGAGGCTTCAGTTTTCTCGTTATCTACATGAATGTTTAGGTCTATACTTTCAAGACTGTACAGCTCAACTGCCTTTTTGTACCGCAAAATCCTATTCAACTTATTACTCGTCTGTCGTTCTTATGAGATGTAATGGCAGCTTCAAACATTACTCCCAGCTCCTTTCCTCGTTCCTGTTTTCCAACCAGAGTATTTTTACCATCTAAATCTTGGTTCTTTCAGATGTCTAGTGACTGACTCATTTATGTCTCATTTCAATGAGGTTTCTCCATTTCTTTTCTTCTAAATTGTGAATATTTTCAATTTTCAATAGCTATTGCATGAAATTGGTTTCACTGTTCAGATGCTATGTCTTATACATCTCTGTCACATATTATTAGTAGAAATTCACAGAAGCACACGGTTGCGTTCGCAGCTTATTTTTCACCCACTAACAACAACCTTAAACGTAAAATTAAACACACAAACTAATACATTAAATACACGATCTTCGAGAAGCTTTTATGCGTCGGACCATGTGATCTGATACTCCCCAATCTGCCCACGATGCGTCCACGATATTAATCCGACACGGCACTCGGAACGCGTAAGGCGAGTCACACCCGTTGACCCAGTCACACTGGTCAACCACCTTAACCAACACCGAGTGACCATTACATTAATCCTTAATATTCTGAAGACAGCGGCGTTTTCCATCACACCAACCAGTGGACAGAGCCACCACTAGCTCGGTATCACAGTGGAAGCTATCATCACATAAAGACTTGTCTCCACCGTCGCCCGCCGGCGGCGAAGTGTTGAGGGTCCTCAACCCTGACGTGTCTCCGGTCACCGGCGGTGTGAGCATTGGTATAGCGGATAGGACTGGCCGTCCTGGCAGCACTCGGCGTTGTTGTCGGTGTTGCAGTCGCCGGATACGCCCGATAAGTAGCCGGAGACGTCGCACTTGTCGAGAAGCCGGCGGCGAGAAGCTATGTTTAGTTTGGGGTAGGTTAGGGCTTAAGAGAGAGAGAACAGCGTGAGCACAATGGAGTTGACCATCTCGTTGTATATAACTCTATATATCTATGTGTGTGGATGTTTGGGTTCTTGAATGGATTGGGTACGCATATAAATAGACGAAGAACGAGCATGCAAACAGTATATGACGTGGATTGGGTACGCATATTATTGGCGGTGATTAAGTTCTAATAAGGCACCGGCAGTAATTAACGTATGGAAGAAATAATTAATGTAGAGTTCTTCTTTTCTGCCCTTCTAACCGTTGATATATTAAATACTGTAATTAATTAAATCAACGATTACGTATATCTCCTGAACTGAGTCAAAGTCAACAGAGAAGATTAGGAAAGAAGGTTGGCCCAATAAATATTTCATGGCTTGGCAAATGGCAATAAGAATTTGAGTTTGAATATAAATAATAATAGAGAGGATAAAAAAAAACGATAGTCTGTCAAATAGGCACTAATTAAAGGAGTTATAATTAACCTTAACACTGATGCTGCACTTTAAGTAATTAACTGCACTTGATTTCTACTTCATTAGATCTGAGTCATTTAGGTTTTCGTCACTCTTTTCATTAGAAGTTTTAACATACAAATTACGTGAGTAGTTATATGATATATTTATCTTTATATCTTAGAGAAAAAAGAGACATTTTAATTTATAAAATAATTTTAATTTCCAAGGGAGTTTTCAACTTTTCTTTGGCGCTTGAAGGGAGTGAAATATTTTGAAAAGTTCGAGAGGTTTATGTGTTTGAGAAAAGTTTAGAAATAATTTAAAAAATGAATAATTCAGAAGATTTAAATATAATTAGCCTTATTTATTATATCTCCGGTCACAAGTCAGAGAAGATACGGAAGATGGGCCTACCCAATAAAATTTTGTCAATGAGAATTTGAATTTGAATACAAATAATATTCGCATCATACGATAGTTTGATCACAAGGAGTTGAATAAACAATAAGAGAAATGCAACATCACTTAGTCTCATGCTTAGCTTGGTTTATGATAATGAGAATTTTCTATTCTTTAGATAGCTTAGAACTGAAGAAAGTTTCATTCAAAGTCTAAGAGGTTTTGTATTTTGAACTGGCTAACTGCAATATAAGTTTAATTAACTTTCTCTATACTAAAATAAACTCGCAAGTGGATGTAAAGAATTCTAATTCAGCTCTTTAGTAATGACTTTAATTGCCTAGCTCATAGATACTTTGATATTGTCATATCCCAGGTGCCTCTCAATGACTAATTGTAACAAAAAATTTTGAGAGAGGAAAGAGAGAGAGTTACTTCCAAACATAACACCATACAATTGAGGTTACTTCCAAACATAACACCATACAATGATACAAATGGTTTCCATTAGAATATTCCAAAAGCTAGCATGAGAACTGATAATTCTAATCATAATTAGATTCTAGTAAGCAAACCTTCTTGTTAGATTGATGGAGAAACTAAAAGATTGTCTTAAATTTATCTACTTGCAAATGGGCCAATGTGTTACTGAGAGTTGTTTAGTATAAAATCCTAAATTTCTTAGGCAAGAATGGCATGCTTGTCTTCAATTTGCTTCATTCTGCTTGTTTTAGGAGTATGACCACAAACTTTAGTTGTCTACTGTAATACCTACAGCAAATAGATAATCTACTAACTTAGAAATATCAAATGAATTACTTGTTAACCAATCTCTTTGACCAAAGCAGTGAGATGGTCTTAGATCTTTTGAAAACAGAATCTGAAAATCAACATCATCATATGAATTGTGCACATCTCTGCAAACTATGATTCCTCTGAACTTTCTTATGTTTATAAAGTAGCTCTGTTTTATTCACTCCAAAGTATGAGGACATAGACTTTAGTTTGTTCTGTTGATATGGTTAGGTGATAATGATGTTCATGTGAGTGAATGCATCAATGTCTGCCAGAAAAATTGATACATTTAGCCTAAACCACCTCTGTTTGTCGGCATCTTTTCATCAAAAGGGACAGGAATGTGCATGGAGATCGATCTTTGATGCCTTATCTACCACATGGTGGGCGACCAATGCTTTAGATCCACTGTGTTCTCTTTCATTGCTCTAACAAACATTGTGGGCCTCTTGAAAAGGCCAGATGAGATCATTCTAGAGTTTACTTGTGAAGTACTTTTCACCCTGGATGAAGAAATAATCTTGAGAAGAAGTGGGTCTGCAAGTAATCAAAGTGAAAACAAAGAAAATCTCTTCTTTTTTGTTTGTTTTTTTTTTGAAGCTGTTTATAAGAATAGGTGTCAAGATTTTGAATTTGCACAAATGATCACCTTTTCTTCCCATTTTGTCGAAAAATTGGCCCAATTTTATTTAGGGTTAATAGACTGCTTGAACTATCACCATTTTTCATATTATTTTTTTTTTGATATATAGATTCTTTGAATTATTAATAATATCTCAAACATCTTTTTCATTAGGTTTACATTATTTTTTCATACATAAATTATTACGTGCAAGTAATATAAGTAATTATAAAATGTGTTAATCTCTGTATTTTGAAGGAATAAAGATAGAACAATTTTAATTTATCAACATGTCATTACCTTCTTAGAAATATTTTGGTATTTTTAATTTGTTCATATACGACGTCAAAGGTAAGACATTTTTAATAGTCGAGGAGATCTCTTTGTCATAAAAAAGTTTAGAAAAAGTATATAAAAAATAATAATAGTTTAGAAAGTCTAAATGTAATAATCTCTTTTATTAATATTGAAAGATAAATGCTTTGAAGAAGAAGAGAAGGAATTTTTCAACTAAATCCTACAGGAAAGTAGTTAGTTTTTACACATCAGATGGCTCTCATTCCATATCAGCAAGAGAGTAATGGTGTTCCAATAACATCATTCTAAAAGTAGGTTCATTTACAGATCATATGGGTCTAGTTCCACATCAGCCAACCATCAGCTGGTCCACTTTTGAATGCAGAATCTGGTTACATATTTGCATATCTAAGTTGGTAGGGCCTCCTCAATGTTAATTGAATCAAATGTGTGGCAACTAATAGCATGCAAATCCTTAAAGCAACAAAGCGATCATTTCTGGTCATCAAATGCTATAAAAGTTTTGACTTCATCTACTCATAACATCATGGAGAAATCCAGAACTACCTTTAAACTTGGAGGAGGAATATACTGCAGTGGTCTTTTAAGCAAAAAAAAAAAATAACAAAATTACATAATAGAGATTCTAATAAGCAGTATAATATTTAACCTTGATAAATTATCTAGCACAGTTTTACCCGGGCTTATTTGCCCTTTATTGGAGAGGAGAAAGGAGGAAAAGGTGGAAACTATTTTGTTAAAACAATATTATGATGGCTTCTAATCAAAGGGTTTAATAGTTTATCCAGCCTGAGAGATTGGATAAGAAAATGATAATAAATCTCTTTGAAAGTTAGGCGGCTATTCAACCATAGGTTAAGGCTAATTCATGGATAAGCCTTCTTTTTAGAGAGAGAAAAAAAAAAACCTGTAGGAGTTGGATGGATGACTCAAAAGCACTGGGACCCTTTCCTACTTTTCTTCTATGGATCAATACATTAAGACTTCTTTTTATCCTTGATGAGGTGATGATGACTCTGCAGCACAATGTCTGATTCAGCTAACCACTTCATTCCTTTAAAGTAATTCACCACCTCCTGGTTTGCTTCTTCTTATAAAAAGGAATCCACCCCTAATGGTGATATGAAGCAAGGAGCATTTCTTAGAAGAGAGACACATCTCAGAGAAGGGAAGAAAATAGCCAAGAGGAGCTTCATTTCAAAGATGGAGAGCTTGAACCATGAGCATGCAATTGGAATTCCTGTCAGCTCTGTAACATATGCAGGAGAGGACTTGACAAGAGGATCTGCTTCTTCTCCTTCAGAGTCTGGCAATTTAATCATAGAGTCCAATTCATGTGGATCCTTTGATTCCAAACAAAGTAATAATCACTTCCATCTCTCTCTCTCTCTCTCAATATGAACATATTCATATTTTTCTCTTATGAATTGAAGCAGATGAAAATAAACAACATCTATATAATTGTCATCTTACTGAATTGCAGACAAGAAGGATTCTGTTATTCATTGGATGAGCAAGTTGAGCAAAAAAGCAGATAATTACGCGCAAGGCATCCGAGAACATGGTAATCATCTAAAAGCCTATTCCATTACGACCTATTCAATTGCATTTTTACTTGTTGAATATTTAGAAACATTACTGACGAACAATTTATTCTCCTTCTTTGACATTACAGTGACTTTGGGACCCAAATTATCTGAAACTGTGAAAGGGAAGTTGAGATTAGGCGCAAGGATTGTTCAAGCTGGTGGTTTGGAGAGAGTCTTCAGACAATCCTTCTCTGTTGAGAAAGGAGAAAGATTGTTGAAGGCCTTCCAGTGTTATTTGTCAACCACAGCTGGTCCTATCGCAGGAATGCTCTTCATATCAACCGAGAAGATCGCATTCCGCAGCGATAGATCCTTGGCATTGACTTCTCCTAAAGGAGACATGGCACAAGTTCCTTACAAGGTAATCCTTGATCCACAAATCATCCAATTAATATACCAAATCAAACTATGTTATTAGGCTTCGTGCAACAAATAATGAATACTTTGTCTAACTTAAACTCGTTCCTTTCTGCAGGTCCTGATTCCTCTTGAAAGGATTAAGGGAGCCATCCCAAGTGAGAACATGAACAAGCCTGAACAAAAATACATCCAGATAGTTACAATTGACGAGTTCGAGTTCTGGTTCATGGGCTTTGTTAGTTATAACAAATCCTTCAAGTATCTGCAACAAGCAATCTCAGAGTCGGAGCTACAATGATCTATACCAGGTTAGGACTATGAGAATACCGGTAGGTAGCAAGTGGGATATGTACATGGAGTAAAAGAGAAGATATAGACACAATATCTTGTTGTGATTTGTCTCAGAGCTTGCTCTTGGGTTTTCATCAGAGCAGGTTTCGTAAAGATTTAAGGAGAATGGTTTTGTTTTGTCATTCTTCTGTAGCATACATCATGGCCAAATCATTGTAATGGTAGATGCAGAAGAATTCTGATCTTGTAACTGTTTATCTTGAATGCTAAAAGGTGTGAATGTTGCATTGCACTCTTCGAAACAAGAAAAGATGAAATAGATGTTTCATTTGAATCCATGAGAAGAAGATCAACCTAATATTAATGACAATGTGGAGCTATGGACTTTTTTTAAAAAAAAACAAAGAGAAAGAAAGAGGATTAAGAAGCAGCATAGTATTGTATTCTAATTACTTCAACAAAAGATGCCTTAGAAGCTAAGATTTCTCCTAAGGTCAAACTTAATACACTTGACTAGTTCTGGCAGTGGAATGTGAGGCCCTCATGTAAGAATGTTTAGTACTAGGCACCAGCTTATCACCCACGGATTCCTCTCACCTACAGGTCAAGGAAGAAGGTGCACTGGAACAAAGGAAACCTCCCGTTCCCTATTTTCGCAAGCATTTCAAGGTCACAGATATGCTTCCTTTCCTCTTTCTTAGCTTCCACCTTGAAAAGTTTAGGATCTTAGTTTTCCAGAGTAACAAGAGAGCGAAGAGACTACCTCTATCTGTTGCTCACTAAAACAATTCACACTGCAAGTCTGCAATGACCACTGTATAATATTTGATGTCCAAACAGATTTAAGATTACAAAATGAAGGCTGCAGTAAACAATGCTACATCTTTCTTTTTCCCTTCAATAATTATAGTGGATTCAATGGTGCAGAATCAAAATAGTGTTCTGACTTACACATGAATTTGACTATGTTGAGAATTTCTCCCAGAATATTACTACAAGAATGCAACTGGCGTTGCATGAGTTGATGAGCTAGGTCAGTGGCAAGAACTAGCAGTTCCCTGTAACAATATACCAAGCCAAATAGATGCAATCTATAAGATAATGCTTTCAGACATCAGAGTACCAATACTATCATCCATGCTAATCCGTTGCCACTTGAGAATATTTTATAGGAGCACTCATATTATAGGCAATGCATTCAAAAGATGAGATCTATAATTATCACTTACCAACAAAAAGGGTGATATATAGTACATAAATCAATGCCATTGATCAGTCCACACCACAATCCACTTAACCAATTGCCATCACTTAAAACAATTAGCACTCAGCAATCAAGTACTTCATTTAGACATACTTTATCGCATAATACAGGACTCGTACTAATCTTTCTTGTCCCCATTTGGGCACTCAAAACACATGAAGACTACAAGAATCATATAGTACTGACTCGAGACTTTATTTTTATCCTTAGATAGTTCCAGATACATTTTCAATAGATTGCATTATAGACCAGCAATGTCCTTCCTTTTGTCATCAGCGGGCTTCATATTGCACAACTGCATCAAAGATAAGAATTATAAGGTTTCCTGATAATCCTTATACACACACACACACACATATATGTATAGGCATGTGTGAAGATTTGAACCCTAAATTTGCAATAAAATACCAACTTCTCTATATCAGTTGCTTAAGTGTACAAATTCCCAAACAGCAGAGAATATAAATCCAGCAAAAACTAACATGCTAGAATGATCAAAATATACTACCAAAAATTGAGATTGAGAATAAACTAGGAAACAGTGATTTGGTACTCCGTATCATTCATAGCGCTGAAAAAATTGTGGGAAAAAATTCTGTAGATAAACCAAAAGCTATAACTAAGTAACAGAATATTCTTGTCAAGAATCATAGGAATTCAGATATGCATACTTCTGCGAGTGCGCTTCTTGTACAGGATGCGATATCCGCACTCTCTGCACTGGATCACATCGCCCGGCTTCAACGTGTTCTCCGCTCCACAATCTGATAATAGAATTTCCAAATGCGATACAAAACAATCGAGAAATCCAACCAGAAACTTATGAAAGAGAGAATAAATAGCACCTCGGTGACATACCTCCACAGATATAGCTTACGGGTTCTGGCTGCTGGGGATCCATGGATCTAAAACTCGAAACTAGGGTTCACAAAACTAAAACGTTCGACCAATTAGAACATATCAGGATAAAAGAATGAAATCGACGACCAAATCGACTTGGGGAGAGTACCTTAGGGTTTCTTTAGCAGAGAATAGCGATGGAGAGAGAGCGAAAGACAAAGGGTTTAAGCAATGAGGACTTGGACGAGTCAGTCGCTTGTAATAAAAATAGCAGAAGAACTAGGAATTGGATCGGCAACTCGCCCGAGTCCGATTAGAAATACTACGTTTGTTTAATCGCGAGTTGGTGGAATTCGACCCCAGGACGGCAAACGATTGGATTGGATGGGGGCGGGCATAAGTCAAGCTGTTTGACCCGGTTAATCATCTTAATAATTATTCTAGCTGATGGGAGAATAAAATTCTTTTCCGGTCACCATTATCGGATAGTGGTTGAATTATATCAATTCATTACAGAAGAGATTGAACATTGAAGGATAATATTGAGCCCAATTGTCCAACACTACTTAGCCCTCAAATGTTTCAAAGAGTATTTATATTAACTTTTGAGATGTATACATGCAAACATGAGATGTTAGAAGGACGAACATGCGAATATTCTTTTATCATTTCTCAATCTCTCTAACTAACTGAAAAGTTTATCCATTTCTGTAAGTCAAAACTTTACCAAGTAGATGGTGTTACAGTATAAACTTGCAGCACTCTCTTGCCTGATATATATGTCCAAACTAGTCAACCGCACAAGAGCCTGCCATTTGAAACTAGGATGACGACTGGATGAAATTATGCATATTTATCATTTAAAACCAAAAAGATTTTGAAGAAATAACGCATTCATCAGGAGATAAAAACCAAAAAGGAAAAACACATACACATAGAGTAAAACGCTGGAACGAATTTATCAGGAGATAGAAACCAAAAAAAGAAAATTGGGCACAGGCATACGAGTAAAAACACAGGAAGAGCCAAAAAGAAACAAATGGATGCACGCGAATGATATCAAAACCATCTAGGGTTGAGGATCACCATTGAAAGAAGGGAGCCCTTTTGTTCTGAACCAATTGTTGACCATTACAAATAGCAAAAAGTGTTGAAGACTCTGTTGCATCTTGGATTATCCAAACTTGTGGACCTTCAGAAGCATATGTTCAGCAACGCAAAGCAAAATAATTATAACTCCTCTAAAGCTTAAAGAAGAAAGTATACGCGTATTTTGTTGTTGCCGGAGTATCTATTCCCATTCAACCAACTTTGAAGTAGAAGAAGTGTGGATTTTTTTCCCTACGTATGCAGTAGGTAGATGCATGTATGCATGCTTTCATGTAATCTTTGCGTTATTAATTCTTCCCCACCATTTCCTCTTTGCCTTGACTGAATTTGGTTCAAGAGCTTCAAGCTTGCTCAGTATCAACTTGCTCTCTTTAAGTCGCACACTGAAGTCCTTCTTCCATGATTCAAGCTCCTGTCTAAGCCTCCTGAGTTCTCTCTCAGGGTTCAAGCTAGCCTCCACCTTGCCAGACTTCACCTCCACCAAGAACTTCACATCGTCTGCGAATACTTGAGTTCGTTGCTCAAATTCTTCAGCCAAGCGGCTGATAATACCAAGGCCAGTGCTCATTTCTCGGTTCAGTGAGCGCAACACTGCCTGCGACCCATTATTTGTGTGCCTTGTGACTTGAACATGATTTATACTACTGTCACAAGTTTGATCTATTGATGCATCAGACCTTCGCCCTGCGTCATCTATAGAAAGACTTGTTCTTGTGACGGAGAGACTGGCCTGCAAGTACCTCATTTGCTTCTGCCATACCTCTTCTATGGATCTCATCTTCTGCTCATACCCTGACCATCGACTCTCATATTGCTGGAGCCTCTGATGGAGTAGGTCATTCTCCTCTTCATGTTTTCTTAGTGCAGTCTCCGCCTTCAGAATCTTCTTTTGAAGCTCTGCAAGGACGGATTCCTTAACCATAACTTGGTCGGAGTCAGTCTCCTGGGAGAGAATTTATACGTGGCCTTAGTTATTCCAATAGAGCAGAAATGCAACGTAAGGAAGGCCAGTTTATAACATAAGGGATGCATGGACCAGGTATTATTCATTTTGTTTAATCATAAAATTGCCAGTGGAATATAAACTTCTAGAGTAACCTTTTACCCTTCATGGCATACACGCATTTATAAAGGAAACAGAGCAAAATTAATTGACGAGCATCATGACAATAGCTCCAAGAAGATGGCAAGCAGTTAAACACCAGTAAGCCGGTGTTCTTGTGGTCAAAGTCAAACTCCAAAAGAGTATCGAGCTGTTGATTTGAGAGGCATGCTTACAAGGATTTCATCTATGGTGGTTTCCTTGGCAACAATACCTTATAGTCTTATACCTTGTATGTGGTCAGGATGGACTACTTTTTTTTCACTACAACTTGCATGAACACAGTTGAATTCTTGATTCCTTGTGTAACGAGCTGACAAATCCATCAAATAACTTGTGCAGCTCAGATACAAAAGAAAAATCAAGAAACGTGAAGCTTCTTTGTTACAATGCAAGACTCAATTTTTGACAGAAAACACTGGAAATAGTCAGATTATAAGAAGGTTTAAACACCATGAATTTTAAGATCATGATCAGAGTATTTGTCTTCAAAAGATGCAGTAAGCAAGGTTTAAACACCATGACTTCCAAGATCATGATCAGAGTATGTCTTCAAAAGATACAGTAAGCACCAATAGACTATAGAGTATAGACGTGATGTTTTGCCAAATAAGTTCAAGTGAAAGCTATTGATATGCTGCAGTGTGTCTATCAATGGCTATAACACGAGGTTAAAAAAGTGAAACTTGTAAATTTATTTGATTTTTGCCTCATATTCATCCAATCCTTGTTGGGATTGCTGTTAGGTGCAGTGAAATATATAGATAATAACCATGATTAACTCCATGAGTTACGTTTAAAAGAAAAGCAATACTGCAGTCAAAATATTAGTGTCAAAAGTGATTGAAATGCATATTAGTGAGGCTATAATGTTATATAATCTTGCTGCAATGAATGTCCAGGGTGTAGCAGGTCTGAAAATGTGGAGGCCTTTATTGCAGACCCAAAATGAGTAATCAGAACAAGGAAAACTATAGACAATTAGATAATAAAATTTGATATGCACTTTACCTTTGTGCCTTCATGTTTCTTTGTAGTGTTCAGTTGATTTGTGTAACCGGAACACCTCCTAACCAGCCAGCCACGGATAACTGTTTAATACAATAAAGAATCCATCAGAAAACAACTGAGCTTTGTAATCAACTGCACACCACAGGAACAAGAAGCTCCATACCACATTGCATTACAACTGCAGCATTATGAACACTCATGAAATTCTTTCTCGCAACTCTGCATTTTATATATCTCTGCAGAACAACAGCAGCTCTGCGTCTCTGCAACAAGCCTGAATACTCTTGTCTCATCTTCTGACCTCGAATAACTACATAATAGAATTTCCCTTAAATTATTAGCAACAGTATTAACAGCCAAACGGCTTAATCTAGATGGCGGATGCCTGATTGTAGCCTAGATAGATAGCTTAAGAGAGGCGAGAGAGAATTTACATGACTGCAGTATAACAATTCCTTCCTTGTGCTTCCTGAGATAGTGACGCACTTTATGGCCTCTGAAACAGCTCTGAAACCTCAAAATACCATGGAGTGTGCGGTTTCTTGTATCTTCAAGAGTGCCAATCTACAGCAAAGCTCAGGAAGAAAAGAAAATGACACAATATAATTTTGAACAAGAAATGCTTGTTCTAATAGTGTTCAGCTAGAATTGTGCATCTATTCATCTCCTTTTCTATAACAACAGACCGCTATGATCTGTGCAAACCAAAATGTGTGTAATCTAAAGGAAATTTAAATGCCTAATGGAGCACCATGTGTTAAGGAATACTTGTGGAGCAATGGATCATAACTTATAAGCAAGAAATTATAGGAAAATTAGCAGACCTAAATCTTAACAAGAAGACCACAGGAATAACCTACTATATAAATCAATCTGTATCAATTTTATCCATCTAGTGTATTCATCTCACCTGACCAGTCCGGAAGAACAATTTTGTGTAGCCAACTTGGTACATCTCTGGTAGGATATTAAACTGTCGAAGAATTGCAGCTGAAACACTAAGTGGGTCTTGAGATGCAACATTCTCAAGAAGAAGAAAGCCATACCTAATAATTTA
Organism: Typha angustifolia; assembly: GCF_048772165.1. Classification (NCBI taxonomy): domain Eukaryota; kingdom Viridiplantae; phylum Streptophyta; class Magnoliopsida; order Poales; family Typhaceae; genus Typha; species Typha angustifolia. The sequence goes on along the minus strand of NC_133246.1, from coordinate 2,469,243 downwards.
AAAACATTGATCTGGTTGAGATAAACAGAAATTTACGCAACACTTCTAAAAGAAACAAGTTTCACCTTCTAGCAAATTTTTGGTGCGACATTCTTGTAGGATAACCAGATCTTGATATGCGAACCACTTCAAGAACTCCACAGCATCTTAATTGGTGAAGTACAAGTCCTTGCTCATAAGTCGAAGGAAGTTGTGAGTTGTTGGGCTTAATGCAGCGTATAAAGTGGGGTGTTGTATTCCCAAGTCTTTGCATCAATTCAAATAATTGTCCCTAGATGCAACATTATTCAGAAGTCATATATTGTCAAATTTCCGGTCTACATTCAGTCTAATATTACCAACTGTTATCTTCAAACTCCAACGAAATTGCAGGTGAAAATTGATGAATGACATTAAATCCCTTTGAATAAAAGGAACATTTTCATTCTTTTTTCCTACTGAATAAAATGAAGCAAATAGAAAGCTGACACTGACATACATATGATCAAAGAGGATATAGTCATTTAGATATAATTTAGAAATACAACCTTAAACTTTGTCGCTACACTTAGCTTTTGGGAATCTGCACTGCTGGATCTGTAGTTGTTAAGTGCCACATTTTCAGATTGTACGAGCATTTTGAAAGCAAAATTTTGGGGAAGAGAACATTTGCATGAAGCCAGGAGTCTAATAGAGTCCATATGCAATAAATCCCTATTCTTCTCCAAAAATCCTGATGTGTCATAGAGCACCTGATAGGAGTTAAACAATCATATTGGGCAAGATTAAAAAGAAAAGTTAACTGTGAAGTGAGTTATGAACAACATTAGTTGCAACCTCTCCAGCATAATGATGAACAGTAAAAGCTTTGCCTCTTTCTCCCCTAAAGCAAGAATTAGATTTCAGATGTTGCTTGAGCTTATTAGCAAAAGTAAGATCTGTACCACTAGGAAAGGTTGATTCCTCATCCAAAAGAGACAACAAACCCAATGGTTTCTGCACCAAGTAAAAGAGGTACATAAAATTTTTATAGATAATTATTCCATAGAATAATATACAGATAATTCAGTATTTGGCATTGTTTGCAGTAACATAACTATACTCTAAGGTTAATATCTCAACTGTAATCTGAGCTGGCAGAAATTTCCAGAAGAATTTGTAGTAAAGCAAGTATCCAAGCCTTTACACCCAAATATTTGGATTGCATATAGAGATCCTTCATGTCCATACCCCCAACACAGTGCAAGGTTTCACTATAAGATCACATCTTATCATGCTTTTTTGGACTAGTCGAACACACAAATTATGGCCTTCCCTCCCTCTCAAGATACCTTCTACTACAATGCAACCACTCCTCTATGAGAATGTATGTCTTGACATATTTAATAACGTGATATCACTATCCCTGACAAATTAGTACAAAATTAGGCAGAATAGTCAGTGACAGCAAAGAGAATTCCGGTGGGGAAGTTCAGACTCCACTGGAAACTGAGAAATATGTAATCATGACACTTTTTGCTGTCAGAAATAGTTTGCTACTGACTTATGCTGGCCAAGCACTCTTATCACTATGGAGTATCAAACAAAAAGTCCAATTCAGATTGTCAAGGAAATCAGAGTGCTAATAAAAATTAATCAGTAAGTATGTTTAATACTAATAGCAGGAGCAGAATAACTACAGATATAAAATGTTGATTGAAGAATCCTCTTGACAGGTATCCATTCTTGTGTCAGGATTAGAATCACAGAAAAATATAACCAAAATGATAGTGCTATAAAAGTAGTGCATACTTTCTCAAGGAGATTGAGACAATCCTGGTTGTCCTCAAAGTCAACCTTTGCCCAATCTATGCCATCTTGAATATATTCCTAGTAAAAGAAACCATAGAGATGTTATGATACAAGGATTAAAACCTCTGAATGAGGTAAAGTAGAAAAAAAGAGTGGTGTTAAATTTTCATAAAATAACTGACTCATATAATCTGAACTTCAGTCTAACTCAATAAACATGAGCTTGCTGCAAATTCTAAGCTAACGAGAGAGTTACATGGTATGGAAAGACAACAAAAAAGTTAAGACAGTGAAAGGAAAGTGGAACGAAATGAAAAAAAAAATATTTCTCTTTGGATAAACCAAACCTATAACAACTCAAAGTCTCAAACAACAAATATCTAGGTTAAAGTGCAGAAAGTACACCAGAAGGCATCAAGACATATAATCAGACCAGAGCTAATTGAGGGGCATAATGGAGGGAAAGTGATTCAGCAAGCCATTTTCAAGTACTTATGAGTGTAAAACTGTAAATTGTGTTTTAGTTTCTGGTAACTGAAGGACTTTAAACAGCAACAAGATTAACATTTCACATTACGACTAAAGAATAAAGTGTATAAGTATTACCATCAATCTAAACTATGAGATTAAGATAAGGCTAACGGTTGAGGTTATGTCTAAAAGTTGATAAGTCAAAAACTTAGATTCCCCGAGTTTATTCCCAGATGGTAGAAATCAGATATTAATATACTCTATCTGAAAAGTAGCTCAAAGGGTTTCCTGTTTAAAACTGTAGCCTTTAAAAGTACATTTGGCAAACATTAATCTCCATTCTCTAGCACAAGTAGAATTGTAGAAATAGTTTGAACATTACAAAGATATTAGCTATTTATACTAGGATATTCTGCTTCCACATCAGAGACAAATAACACAAAGAAATGGTTAAATAAAGAGGATGAAGAAATTTCCATCGTAATTATTTTAATCTTCCAAAAATGTCTTTCCTTATTTCCAAGATATAAGATGAATGACAATTCCATCTTGCTCCCTCTTTTTGCATCAACTCGAGCTATTTGCTTATGTAGATATTGTCTTTTGAGAAATTATATGATCATCAGTCATGCAAATGCAGGTTCAGAATTTTACACTTTATATGGATCATCAATTGTATGCAAATTGGAACAGGAGATGTCGATAAAGTGATATTTTTCATTATCATGGACATGATGGATTACTCACATACTGTTAACTTATCAATTACTTTAAAATAGAGAAGTGTAGTGTTAGTGCTTGATATTCTAACACTCCTCACCTTAAGCTCAAGACATTTTAATAGGCTCAAGACGTGAATGCTAGAGGTGGGTGGAGATTCAATATTTTTTACTACAAATAGGTCTCTGTTACAAACCGAACTCAAGAGAGGTTTAGATTGGGTATTCGGATTGAAGGAAGCTCTTTAATGGTGGTGGGAGGAATGAAGGTGGAATGAATATAGTGATAGGGATATGTGTGATTAGAGGAGAAAATATCGGATTGGGGGGGGGGGGGGGGGGGGGGGGATCTAGCCGATATCGGCTAGGGTCAATGTGAAGTTAGGGCTTGAGGAAGGAGAGAGAAGAAAGGAGATAGAGAGAAAGAAGATTCATTCATAAAATAATTCAACTAAGGTGCACTCCATAGTACTTAGAGGCTACCCTTTTGACCCAAACAACAAAATAAATCTCTCAAAAACCAAGCGTTCTCACTGCAGCACATTCAAACGTGCCCAAGGCCGTTCGAACGCGCAAATCTCATTCTTCGTCTTTGTGAACGCATACAGACGTTCGAATGGTGTGTTCGAATGAGAGTCTCTGGTGTTCGAACGCCCCCCCCCCCCCCCCCCCCCCGACAGAAAGCCTTATTTTCTCAAGCAAATTTATTCCTTCTGATACAACTTGATCTAGCTCTAGTTGTATCAGTCTGCTGGAATTTGAATTCAATCTCTCTCCTACTATGATGTTGTCTTACTATATTATTCCTCAAAAATCTATTTATGCTAGAAAGCTTATATAATTCTAGCACGCATAGTTGATATTATTTTATAGAAAAATTTGTACTTAATATCTTACTTTTTCATTTATTTGTGATTTACACCTTACATTTTTAATATTTACAAATCGGGCTCGGTGTTTTACTAAACATTTACCGAACACATCTTGATTCAAAATAACACCAACACTATTTAGGCAGATAACTAACAGAATATTCTATCTTAGTTCAAACCATTTGTCTACTAAAATGCCTAAGATACCCTCCTCCTTCTAGGGCTCAATGATTCTCCGGCTTGTTTGGCCAAAATGACAAAAGCTAGAAGTGAAAGAAAATAAGAGGTGTCGTGAACCGTCTCTTCTCCTCTACTCTCATTTATCCTTCATTGTTTATTAGGAAGCTACATCCCATTCAAAATTTTAGAGATCCGTATTTGAGTTCTTTAAAATTAAATTAATTGAATAAAACTCATGTGTTAATTCCTAGTCGTGGATTCTATTTGTTTGACAAATGTATATTAGGTTTTAAAAGGGGGTATTTGCACATGAAAAAAATTAGTTTTTAAAAAAGCAAAAATGGCCCCTTCTTCGCATCTCTTATGTAAATTATATACATTTCATTATATGCAGTCAATTTCAAGAGCTTAATTTTATTAAAATCTAAGGTTTTTTTTTTCTACAAATAGCCCTTTTAAAATAAATGAGTTTTTTTGGTGTGAATGTAAATTTAGATTGAGTAAGATATTTTAGTAAAGTAACATAACCTAGAAGACTTAGTTAAGTTTAGTTAATGAATCTTATTAGAGTTATTAGATCATATATTATTTATTTATCTTATTTTATGGTGACTTCCTATAAATAGGGCTTAGCCTCTCTTTCATTATCAATAATACATTCACTAAAATCCTCTTCTCTCCTCTCCTCTCCAACCCATTTAGGTTTGAATCTTCTAATGTTTCACGGTATCAAAACTATCCGATCTCTGAACTCTCTCATCGTTTCCATCCCTCGATCTCTCCCTCCCCTTTCCTTACTCAAAATTTCACATCAGAGCAGTCTTTAGCTTGCCGCGTCGCACCACCATCGGCACCTCCGTCGTTCGTAGCCGAGCCTCGACCTCATTGTTCTCTATCGCGCCCCCTCCTTTTCAGTCCTTTAAGGAGGAGCTTTGAGCTTCGTCTACGCTCGAAAGCCTTCACCGATCACTGTTGATTTTCTTCACCGGTCGCCATCCAGCAGCTTTGCTGCTGCCCTGCACACACTGAGGTGCTCTCATCCTGTTCGACGAAAACCCTCAGTGGGATTTAAGACTCTGCTCACCAACTGTTTGTCAAAAGGCCTGAGTGAGATATTTGCAAGACGCTCTCAAGCTGCAACTGCCGTAGTCAGTTGCAGCAGCCAATGTTTCCAGCCACAGCAACGTAGTAGCAGTGGCCACCGTTCTCCGCTCTCTTCTCTGTACAGCAACAGCAGAGCAGCGAGCGTCCACCACGTGTTCAATAAAGTTCACTCTTTTTCAGCGCATCGGCATATTTCCAGCTTGTGCCCACCAAGTGTTTGACGGAAGTTCACTTGTTCACAGCCTTCTCTTCCAGCAGCATTATTTTCATCTAGCACCCACCTAGTGTTTGATGAAATTTCACTCCATCGAGCTCATTAGTAGTTCTGTTTTCAGCAAGTGCTCATTAATTGTTCGACAAAAATCTGCAGTGTTGAGCCCTCAAGTTTTCAGAAGATTTATCCAAATTTTCCACCTATTTAATAGCGCGCCAAGGTTAGCAGCACTGTTTAGGTGTTTGACGAAAGGTTTGAATTAGAAATTTTTTAAACACCCTCAAGGTGTTGATAGGTTGCTCTTCTAATGATATCTTGTGTTTTGGTTAGCCTTGAGAGCTTAAACTTCACTAGTGCCTCTATTTCTACCTCTGCTTTTTCTAGTACAACTAAATCTTGGATTTTTAATTCTGGCGCTTCACATCATATGATTGGTGACTCGTCCATATTCACTAGTCTCATCCCTGCTCCCACCGCCTTTCCTCACGTTCACACTACTAATGAGACTCATTACTCTATCTCTCACATTGGTTATATCACCTCAACCATGGATCCTACTGGTAGTCCTACTTTATCTAACATCTAGCTTTTTTTCGGTCTTACAATGAGCCTTATTTCTATTACTCAACTTTCTAACTCTAGTTACACTATATCTTTCTCTTCTACTTCTTGTGTTGTGCATGAGACATCAATAAGCTAGAGGATTGGGACCAGTCGTCGGATTCATTGGCTCTATTATTTGGACTAGCTTCATCTTCCTCCACCTTGTCCCAGTGTTTGTCCCGTCACTCCCCTGTCTCTTTCAGACCCATGGCATTGACATTTAGGTCATGTATCAAGTCAGCGTCTCAAGACCTTATCTAGGTTTGAATCTTTAGATAGTAGTTCATGTTTGTTTCCTTGTACTGGCTATAGGTTGGCAAAACATCAGGCTCTTTCTTTTTCTCTTAGTGAGAGTATTTCCGATTCCTTCTCCGATCTTGTGCACTTTGACATTTGGGGTCCCGCTCCCCTTTTGTCTGGTCTTAGCTTTCTCTATTATGTATACTTCATTGATGATTACTCTCATTAGGGGTGTCGAAATAAATGAGCGGCTCGAGCTCGACTCGGCTCAGCTAAAGTTAAGCCTAGCCTGAGCCGAATCAGCTCACTCAGGCAGCTCAATAGGCCCGATTATACCTTTGTTGTAGCCGTGTGGTTTAATTTGGGCTTTGACGAATCAAAGAGGTGTCCCGTCAATAAAAAAAATCAAAAAGGTGTTAGGGTAAGGGAGTGGCAGTAGTATACTAACTATGGCCTATGATCATAATTTTATTGAAAGCAACCCCTTTCGTTGAAAAGGGGAACAAAATCTCCTCCAAATAATGGCCAAGTATTGAAAGAATTAGTTGGGTTTGAAGGTTGCAAATGGCTCGTAGAGATAGACTAACAAAATCTCATCCAGCCTCCTCATCCTCCTTCTCCTTTGGCCTCCTCATTCGACCGCCTCGCTAAGCAAGCCACCGCCTCCTCGTACGGCAAGCTGTCGCCGCCTCCTCCTCATTCGGCTCGTCGCCACCTCCTTCTTCGACAAGTCGTCGTTCTTGCCACCTCCTCTAATCAAGCTTGGACTCTGGCTTGAGCTCGGCTCGAGCTTAATCTGGCTCGGCTCAATTGAGCTAAGCCGAGCCTAAACATCAAAATAAGGCTCAAAATAAATTTTGAACTGAGCCTAAACTAGAGTCAGCTCACTTAGGCTCAGCTCGTTTACACCCCTAAATCTCGTTTCACTTGGATTTACCTCATGCGTCAACGTTCTGAGATATGTTAGGTTTATCTCATGCTTTATTCTTCTTCCTCCGAGTGAATGCAATAAGTTGTCCCCTCAAGCAGCTAAATACGTCTTTCTAGGATATAGTGATGAACATAAAGACTATCGTTGTTATGACACTTATGCTCGTCGTCTTAAGATATTGCGCTATGTCACTTTTCTAGAAGAGATACATTTCTTTACCTCTAATGCTTTAGCTCCCTCGAACTTATCTTTTCTTCATCTTCCTATAGATACTCATTTACTATCAATTCCATATGTCCTTCCCGACTGCTCTCTTGCTAAGCTTCCAACTCCTCCAGAAGAGTACCCCTTCCCATGACGACCCTGCCATACTTCTACACTCGCAAGTCATGTCCCCCTTTTACAGCTGAGCATTTCTCTATTGATAGTATCCCTCCAACCATCCCATCCTTTACTGTGACAGCCCTTGCACCCATTCATTGTTATCCAAAGCGTGAGTGACGCCCTCCCAACTGGTATGGTTTTCTAATATCTTCCGCTACATACTCTTCCCAATTTCACATCTTCCTTGCAGCCATCCACTCTACCCCTCAGCCCAAATCATATTGTGAGGCCGTCCAAGTTCCAGAGTGGCAGCAGGCTATGGCGGATGAGCTTTAGGCCCTTCAACAGATACATATTAGATCATATATTATTTACTTATTTTATTTTATGGTGACTTTGTATATATAGAAATTAGCTCTCTTTCATTATCAATCAATACATTCACTAAAATCCTCTCCTCTCTTCTCTCCTTCTCTCCTTCTCTCCAACCCATTTTAGGTTTGGATCTTCTATTGTTTCAGATCTAATGACAAGTAAATTTTGTAAATATTTGATAAAATATAGGGTATGATTTACAAAAGTTATAAATACAAAGTGTAAACCACAACACATAAAATGGTAAGGTGGTAAATGCAAATCTCCTTATTTTTATAAAATAAGATAAAGAGCATTTAAGGTAAAGTTTGAGAGTATCATGTGTGTATGAAGGTAAGACCAGATGATAGACAAGTAGACAACAGATCATAGGAAAAATAAAAATAAATAAATATTAAAAAAATGTAAAACAAGAACACAAAAGTTAAAGCAAGCAGCACAAGAAAAATGGAAGACTGTGATTAATGGACTAAGCAGCCCAAAATCAGTATCTCCATATTATGTTATCTTGTAAGTTGTAACCACACTATCATCAATATTAAAGATGCCGCAACTTACCTCCTGTTCCAGCTTAAACAGATGACGATTAAAATGTTGCTGCAGCCTTTCATTAGCATAGTTAATACAAAATTGTTCGAAACTATTTTTCTGCAGAAGCAAAAATAATATAGCATGAGAAAACATGTAATTATCTCAATCAGGAAGAATAGGTCAGATGAACAGTACATCAAAAGATTCAAAGCCATAGATGTCAAGAATACTGATTGATCTGCCTGTACAGGACTTGCCCACTGCAAGTGATTTGTTGATCTGTTCTACAAGCCACTCAAACAGACCAGCATATAGTGATTTGGCCAATGCATCTCTTGTGTCGATGGCCTAGAAGAAAGAAATTAATAAGGAAAGTTACAATATCGCTAATTAAAGATGAAAGCTATGTGCATCTAACAGAGAAAAACATATACCTGGCAAAGAGTAAGTTTCTGGACAATAATGTCATCACCAACTACCATTTTACGAGTCGACAAAGTTGAAATAAGTTCACTAATACTACATCCTATAAGTTGGGTAACAGTATGTGCACCTGAAAAAAAAAGTACAGGATAGTTACAGATAAAAAACAAAAATATCTAAAGATTAAAAAATCAGAGGCATCAATTTCACAAGGGAAAATTCCAACGATTGAGAAACGAACATATTTTAAAGACTTGGCTTTGAGGTACTAATATTTAGATGATAATAGAAACCTAAATTTAGAAGGAAAATGGATTCACACTATAGTAATTGAAGTAAGATTTACAGAGTGCACTGACAATGTCCAAACCTCAAACTAGTATCCTTCATCACATGGTGAGGGTTTTACCTTCGTCTGCAACGACTTCAACATGGTTTTCATTATCAATCACTGCAAAGGAAATGTTTCCCAACCATAGAACTGCAGCAAGCAGTGCAAAGACATTATCTTGATCTTCTTTGCTGATATGGACAGCATCCATAGCTTCCTGAAACCCAAAATTTAGTGAGAATGATAGTATACGATGAAGATAGTAAAATTTACTAGATTAGATGTTACCATCAGAGTGCAAAATCTTTCAGAATCATCAACCCCAACTATAGAATAGCAAGTACTCTGCTTCAAATAATTGTAGTCTTCCACATTTTTCAAGTTCAATTTCTCTGTTTTCAGGGGGAAAAAACAGTTACTTAGCAGATCAATAAAAAGTTTAAAAAAAAAAAACATAAGAACATCTTCCTAAAAGAAGGACACAAAATCCAAAGAATATCAGTTACTGACAATAACATTACTATTAAGAAGAGCCTTGACTTGATAATGTTACAAATATAATCATAAGGTATCAGGTTCTGTTTCAGTTAGAGAAAGAACTACAAAACCACAAAACAAGGAAATTAACAAATGCTTATTTTCTAATTAAAGAAACCAAATAGGTTTGATGATTGCATATTTTCCTATTCAAGGCCAGTTGTCAATAACTTAAAACCTTAAAGTGTGAGAATGCTATTTGATGGTTATTATATGCTTGAAGAAAAAATGATTGTTCTCCAAGCATAGGAGAACACTCAACAGATTAGAAGGCAAAGACTTTCCATCAACACATTTAAATTATCAAAATATCATACAAGAATCACAAAATAAGGAAATAATATGGTCTACCTCTAATTGACAAAGGAGCACCAGCACATAACTGATAAAAGATATGATAGGAGCGTTCACCTATTGCACACTGTACAACTCTCGACTGAACAAAGATGAAATGAGACTTCATAAAAAGAGTGGAACGTAAAGCAAATAGTATAAGCAGAACATTAGGCAATTAGAGTACCTTCTCAAGCAGAACTGTCCAAGCAAGGTGAGTCAAAGGCAGAAAGAAAATGAAGTCACAAATTTCAATAAGTATTGGTGAAATCACAGCATAGCTACAGAATGCAAAGAAAGAAGAATACTCCAGCATGAGAATATGGTCTTACATGTTTGAATCATGGCACCAGAAATCTTTCCAGTAGAACTGAAATGAATTTCAATAAGTTTTCCCTGTGTTGCAAGAAAGAACTTAGAGGAAATATCTCAATAGCATAATAAAGTGAATAATAAACAATACAAATTTCAATCAATAGTACTTTAAAGTGAGTTTTACATCACTTATTCCTCCTTTTTTGTTTGTTTTTTATGTCAAAATTGTGAAATCTGGATCATGGAAGTTTAATCTCGAGTAAATAAAAAATCAGGAGTCACAATTTGTTTAAAGAATTTAGCGTGATTTGACTTCCAAGCTCATTTCCTCCTCTCTCAAAAGTCATAATTTGTTTTACAATTGCACTGCCAAACATGCTTGTAGAGGGCCTAGAGACAACTTGAGCAAAACAGAATGGCAACTTCCAAGTACAAAGCAAAACAGCATCAAACATAAGTTAATGCCAAAGCCCTGAATGGACTCAAGTGGAATTATTAACTGCAAAGGAAAAGGTCACAAAAGGTAGATAACTCACAAATCGACTTGAATTATCATTCTTTAATGTCTTTGCATTGCCAAATGCTTCAAGTATTGGATTTGTCTGCAAGATTTCATATTCTATGCCACTACCCCTTCCAAGAGCTGACAAGTACTGCATAGCTATCTTTGCAGTTTCAGTTTTTCCTGCTCCACTCTCACCACTAGAAAAATAACAAAGTAAAAATTTAGTATTTGAAGAGTTTAGTTTGTTTCACAACTTCTAACTAGAAAGTTATGGTGCAATTGGCAAGCACAACTGCCAAGATCACTATAAATTTAGTACAAAGAGGATAGCCAAATCTTAAGGAATAAGGTATGAGATACCATATATCATGAAAAGATAATTTAAATCTTTACTCTCTTTTTATTATCTTCTACTTGATTGATCCTGAAAAGATGTTATTAGATATGGCATGTAGGAGTATTTACTAAATTTTTTTTAACTATATCGAATCAATAACGAAGATCCAACAGGTCACATGATTTAAACTCAGACAACTAAGTTAGCATAAATGATAATTCTGCACAGGTGCTGATGACCTCTAACATGCAAATGTTATCGGATCACATAATTTGTGACATATCATATGCAAAGTCACAAATACCTTTTAGTTCTATATTTTTCAAGATCTTCTGTCTTCATTAGGATGTATTTAGAATTATTTTAGGTCAATGATTGCTCGATTTCAACTTATTTCTAAGATGAAAATAATGTACTCCAATGGAAAAGAGAAGAGACAGAACATTGTGCAAACTTTAGCTGATGTCAGGAAATGTAGAGGCACAGAACTGGTACAAGTTTAGCATCTACCTGATCTGCTTGAGATAGAATATCTGAATTTTTGTGTTCTATAGAAGACACCAGAAAAAAATCATATTGTAGTTATAAATGATTGTATGCTAAGAATCTAGAAGTCCAAGTACAGACCATTTTATGAAAAGGAAACAACAACTAGCAATCACATAAGATGAGGATAAAAGTTGTAGGAACTACTACAGCCCCAAGAGGAAAAGCTATAACATAATCAGATTATAGTAAGAAAAAGAGAAAATTAATTCCATCATCAATGTTAAATTGAAAACATTTGGATAGAAGAAAGTTATACCAATATTATTTAGACACTCTAATGAATCTAAAGAGAAACTAGAAATAGAGGAGTTAAATAAGATAAAGCTCTTGAAACAGCTGTTATGGGAAGAACAACTAAAAGGGACAAAAAGATGACAAGAATCTTATAAACTAAATAAAGAAAAGCCTTCTTTGACAATGATGGTGAATTTTTCAAATCACAACAAAGACAGGTAATATTTCAATCTAACTGGGACATTGCAATTTTATCCTCTGTCGTAACAAGATAAACTCTGACAAGGCAACATATATACAATTGCATGAAGAAAAGGATCAAACCATGATACTTGTTGTGCCATTAATTACAAAGAATTTGACAACTAACTACCAACCTTATTATAATTGATTGATTCACTTCATCTGCAAATAAAGTGAACATAACCATAATTAGAGGTAAACAAGATGTATATGATAGACACATTACATTAGGTATCTGCAAATGATACAGTAAGTTAAGTTACCTCTTATCATTTCTCGAATTGCTCTATCTGCTATTGCATATACATGTGGACTTTCAATAGCTTTTCGCCTATATGCTTGAATAAAATCATCTCCATAAAGATGGAGTTTCTTAAAAGGGTTAATAGCAACCAAAACTGGACCTGCTTTAGTCTAAAAGACAGAAGGGTCTTAAATATATGGTGCAAAAATTAAAACAGTGAAGAGACAAATCCTAAATGAAGATTATTTGTATGACTTGCAAGTACTCACATATATCATATCTTGGAAGTATCTATGTTGCAAGTTGTACAATACTGATGGTTCGTTCAAATAACTTAGTTGCAAAAGATCATCAACACCATCAAGTATTTCAGGATTTGCAGGTAAAAGACTCTCAGTTTTCAGCCTCAGCACCTGAAGATTAAAGTAGAGATGATGAAGTACACCATATACTGCGGAAAAAAGAAAATTTTCCTCGACATCAAACATAGAAACACTTACTTTTCCCTGAGGAAGAGACAAAACAGTCTCAGATCCAGAAGTCAAAAGTATCTTCCCTAATGCCCATTTGTCATTTGCAAGTTGGCACCAAGCTTGAAGCTTCTGAAAAAATAAACTTCAAGATGTAGGTCAGCAGGTCTACCAATCAATCAACAAAATTAGATAATATATAAATCTAATAACTCTAATCTAATAAACAACATGAATATATGTAGTAAGTACCAACAGAAGCTGTTGTAATTAAGACACAAAATTTACACACATTAAGTTATAAATAAAAAAAGAATCATGACATTTCGGTAGGCATTTAACCAACAGCAGATAACATACAAAATAACATGTTGCGGTTCTTGATTATGATACAGATTGGACATAACTAACCCGTCTCGAACTAGATCATTTTCTATTTTTGTTTTAGATTAAAATAATAAAACTTTTGGCTGGTGCATTCGGACGCTTTTGCGGGAAATTCGAACGTCCACACAACAAGCATATACAGAGCCCTGTTTTTGGTTGTTTGAGCATCCGTTGATTAAGGTCTTTCGTATTAGGGTTTGTTTATGATTTTTGGACGATTAGCTAGCCTCCAATTATATGGAATAACAGCCATTTTAGGATTATTGATTATTGGAGCTTTGTTTTGCATCTAGGCTTGAGTCAACTTTCTCCCTTCTCCTTCTAGCCCCTTGGTATCCACCCCAAGCTTCTTTATGGCCAAGGTTAATCCTCCGTCGCTTCTCCCTCCTCACTTCAACGACCAGCCATACCTAAAAGCTCCATTCTCCTCTTCATCTTGTTCAAGATACTATTCCACCCATCACAGCCATCATCCTCTTTCATAACCCTAACCCTAACCACATCATCAACTTCCATTATCCACGTCCATCCTGCCATCCCCTAACCTTTGGTCATTATTTCCCCTGTATCTTTTGATCTACCTACCCGATCGATAAGATTCCGATTGTGTTGGATTCCTAACTTCTAGAAGAACAACATATCTGAATCTCAGATCATTTTAACAGTTAGATCGATCCCTATTGCCTTCAAAAGTTTTGTATTCAGTTTTATCCAAAATAGTAACTCAAATCGACAATCATTTTCTACGAAGATGATTGTAATAATTGGTATCAGAGCCAACCTTCCTTGGCACGCATACGCAATGGCACAGCCACTAGATCCATGGCAGCACAAAGAAGAGAAGAAGGGGAGACATCCACGAGCGCGAAAGAGAGTAACTCTACACCTTCACCTGCGAATAACCAAAAGCAAGAGAACCGTGCACACACAACGCTATCTCCTCCACCTTCCACAATTGACCCAAATATGGAGATTCTATCAAGGTCCATTAATGCTTTGGGACGTACCTTCACCATCATCGTCCAAATCATCTAAATCTTGAGTCAAACAATTGTGCAACAAAACGTCGATTTGTTGCGGACGATTCGAGAAGGGCCTATCTTAGATCATGAGGTATCTTCCACATCGGAGCCCCCTATGATGGTTCCACCGATCGGCCAAGGACAAGAAAGAGAAACCACGCTCGAGCCAAGGCAAGGTGGGTATAGTCGATGAGCGCGGTTTGGAAACAAAAATGATGATGATCCCTAGATTGAGAGAGATGAAGAGAAAAATTGAGAAGCTGATAAAGGATGTCAGAGGAATCATGTATGCCTAGAGGAGCACCCACCTCCAATTAGGATTGGAGCAAGATTTGAACCCAACCATGATACCGACATCCGCGGGTGCACTGTTCGGTTAGACTTTCCCAAATTTCAAGGTAAAGATTCAATTTATTGGCTCTACCGTGCCAAACAATTCTTCATCTTCCAAAGCACAAAGTAGGACCAAAAGGTTCTCCTTACATCCTTCCACCTGGAGGATGCGGCACTACGGTGGTTTTGATCGGCTACCACTCATAGGCTGATCAAAATGTTGGCGGAGTTTCACTATTTGATCTGTAAACTATTTAGATCATTAGGCTACGAAAACTTTCATGCTATCTTGACGAAGATAGTTCAGAAGACGACGTTTATAGCCTATCAAGATGAATTTGAACGAGTGTCCAGCCTATGCACACTACCATGGTCGGATATTCAACTGAAATCCACATTCATCACCAGTTTATTGGAAGACATTCAAGTCGATGTACGAGCTCTACGATCTACGTATTTAGGGCAAGCCATAGAGAATGCTATGCTCATAGAGGACAAACATCAAGCACTTAGAGGGCACTCGAGGCACCCATGGAGAAGCAAGCCACAGTCGAAGCCGACGCATACACTCAACGGCTCGGGCTACTAGCCGAGGGCTCCTATGGGTGTTGTGGGACACCGACCACCATATCGCACTCCCATCGATGTTAAGACGGTTTTAAGGCCTCCTATGCTTACTCTAACACTTGCCCGGGTGGAGGAGCGAAGGGTCAAAGAGTTGTGCTTCAGGTGCAATGAAAAGTTCACCCCGAGACACCGTTGCGTGCGACAGATCGATTCGGTGATGCTTATCAATGGTGAGACTAAGGAGGATGTACATGAGGACAAGGTCGCTGTTAGTGCGTAGCATGAGGATGAGCAACAGCTAGTGGTTGACGAGGAGAATGATTCAGAGGAGATACGGGTGGGTATATCATTGTATGCCTACTTCGGAGTTGCTACACCACCGAAGACCTTACGGGTAGGTGACATCATTAGTCATAGGCCTGTGCGTATCCTGTGCATATCCTCATTTACACGGGGAGTAAGCACAACTTCCTGGATGAACGGCTGGTTTGAAAGCGGCGACGTCGACACGACAGGCGAATGAAGATGGAGGTTGTAGTAGAGTGGCTAAGACGGCCCACGGATGCGGCGACGTAGAAGTTAGAGGACAATTTGATGAACTGTTTTCCTCATTTTGCACCTTGAGAGTAAGGTGAGGAAAGCATAGTGGGTTATTGCAGTTCTTGATTATAATATAGATTGGGCATGACTAACCCACCTTGAATTGGATCATATCTGTTTTTATTTTGGAATAAAAAAAAACTTTTGGCCGGTGCATTCCAATGCGGTGTAAAGGCATTTGGACATGATCGCAGGGCATTTGAACACCCGCACAATGTTCGCACATACAAAACATTATTTTTGGCTGTTTGAATACGGTTAAAGGGCTTTTGAACGTCGCATTCGAACGTCTACACATCGTTCACACATATAATCTTGTTTTTTGCCGTTCAAATACGGTTGAAAGGCGTTCGAATGCTAGTCAATTAAGTTATTTCGTATTAGGGTTTATTTATGATTTTTGTACAATTAACTAGCCTCCAAATATGTGAAATAGCAGCCACTTTTGAATTATTGACTATTGGAGCTTTTGTTTTGCATCTAGGCTTGAGCCAATCTTCTCCCTCCTTCTTCCTCCCCCTTGGTATCCACTCCAAGCTTCCTTCTACAACCGAGGTTAATCCTCCGTCACTTCTCCATCCTCACTCCAGCGACTAGCCATACCTAAAAACTCCCTTTTTTCCTCTTCATCTCGTTTAAGATACTATTTCACCCACCACAGCCATCATCCTCTTTAATAACCTTAACCCTAACCATATCACTAACTTTCATCATTCACGTCCATCCTACCATCCCCTGACCTTTGGTCATTATTTCCTCCATATCTTTTGATCTACTTACCAGATCGATGAGATTCTAATTGTGCTGAATTCCTAACTTTTAGAGAATAATATATCCGAATCTCAGATCATTTCGACGGTTAGATTGATCCCTACTATTTTCGCAAGTTACGTGTTTAGTTCTGTCCAAAGTAGCAACTCGAATAGACAATCATCTTTTGTGGGGGCGATTGCAATGTAATAGTATTATTTCAGGGGTGTTTAATTGCTAGAAAGTAAAGGACAAAAGTATTCACTTCCAAAAATTTCTCTATTTTAAATATTCTATTGCTAAAAATAAATTAAAGCGACTTTACCTGCAAAAATTAACTAAACTTTTTAATTTTTATTTCCTTTCTTGAAATAAGAGAGTCATTTTATTGAATTTCACTTTTTAATAACCAAACGCAGCCTTAAGGCACCTTTATGTAAGAGACTTTCACATTTCTTCCTCAACCCTTGGGGAATCAACCTCAAATGTTGCTGCAGTATACAAAGTGCGTTCCTGAGACAGTTTACATGCTGCAAGTTTCCAAGACAGCTTTAAAGGCTGCAGAATTCCTACGCAGCATAATTATCTTCTCTTTCATTAAGTCATTTAGCTACCACCTAAATATAGAGCCTATAAACCACTTGGCAGCCCATGTATAGGGTATCTCTACCATCCGCTTTATAAAAGGAGAAGTCTCCCTCAATCTTGTCGACAACCAGTAAGTAATCTTGTAGAAAACTTTTGAGATTAAAAAAGTTTACCACAGTCTCTTGCTTTCTTTTACTGCTGTGTTTGTGAGGCTAACTTAGTTCTTTCAAGGGAATTGAATATCGACGGACTGAAAGGAGAGTGTTCTTTTTAAGCCCGTGACATTTGACCACCTAGATGCATATCTAAGCATCTACCTCAGCCTTTTGATTTGGGTCTCATCTGGGGACGTTGGCTGACAATAATCTTGGAAGTAATCAACCAAACGGACAGAACTTTGTCTCTTTGCCATTCGTAATTAAAACTCCAAGTAATTATATTGAAGAACATCATGTTACCAAAGCCAAATATTTAATAGTTTAAATTTGGCATTCCTTGACCTCTAGGCATCTCGTTAAGTGCCTGCCTAGTTACTATGCCTTCTTTGGTCCCTTACCTACTCCTCTGCGTAAAATCTTTGGTCACGGTAATATATTAAAGTAAATATCAATATTTATTATCAAATGAATTTTACTTCTTCAACATTATACAAACCCAATAGAAAATTTTCATTGCGCAATGCAGAATAAATATTGATATATTGAGTATATAAGCATGGAATAGGGTCTACTGAAAACAAGATATAGTCTTTAGCCATAAACTTATGCATTCTAGCTAAACTCGTGTTAGAAAAGGGAAGTTGTGCAGAAAAGAAGAGTTCGTCACCTTCTTCGAAGCATAAGATCTAGTATCACTCCATTGGGACTCGATCTTGGACGAAGACATCATCTGAGGACGAGCGATCACTGGCTCTTCGTCTTCTTCCAAGAACCTTTCCTCCCGTGGAGCTTTCTTGGAACTGTACGGCGATTCATCGTTCTCCTCCGCTAGCTTTCGTTCGCCTCCTCCCATGGGGTACGGATTACGACCGAATCCGTAATCGAGTGGCAGCGATCGCACCGACCGAACCGATCTCTTCGGCATTTCCATCGATGCCACAAGGAATTCTCCCAAACCCCACGAAATCGGTCTAAAACCCTATATAAGCCCTTCGATCGCGATCGGAGCACGACTCTTGCAAACTCTCAGCTGTGATTCTAATATTTCCTCACAAGATCTTTACCATTACCGAAAAAGTTTTAGAAAAAATCAACTAAGATGACGACAACGACGAATGCACGATCATTGAATCTAAGCATCGTCCAGAATCAGAAATCTTGAAGAAAATACAAAAAAAGAAATCTCGAGACAAGTAGCAGGAGAAAAGGTTCTTGTAATCTGTAGGACAAAAAAGATTAAAAAAGAAAAGAAGAAAAGAAAAGAATTAAAAGTACTGGAAACGAAGAGGAGAGAGAGAGAGAGAGAGAGAGAATAGTGGCCTTCTCTTCTGCGCTCTTCTCTTTCATCTCTTCTCCTCGCCTTTTTATCAAGAAATAAAGTACTTTTTTTTTGTGGATATTTGAGATTATTAGTATTTCTTGAAAAAAAAGATCTTTCTTGGAACCAAGAAAATAGGTTAATGACCAATTAACCCTTATTCATCCTCTAATATTGTATAAAGACGGGTATGTTATAAGGGACAAAAAAGGGAATGTAACGGATATATATTAATCGAATAGACGCGGGAGCATAACGAACAAGGGGAATCTTTTTAGGAGGGAGACATCTCGGACCCGCTTTTGAACAAAACCGTTGGATTGCGATCGGACGGCCGGGAGAAGGTCCCTCTTTTTGTTCTTCTCGTCTTTCTTAAGGCGTAATATAAACACTCCCTAATTCGAAACAAACTCATTTAACACAATATATTATTGTTTAATTACAAGTACACCTCATAAATTATTATTCATTTTCATATAGAAGTGACACTTTGACTCATTCAACTGTTTAATATTTTTTATTCCTGACTACTTTGATAAAAAAAATATATTAAATAATCACGAAATAAACAACTAATGACACCAGGCATTTTGAAAGTTTTATATGGTTACGAGAGTTAGTGTGACAGTGTGACAGAAAAAATAAATAAGAGGATTTATGTTATGTAAACGGTTAGAAATTGTTACAACATAGAACATCAATAATGAAGAATTCTGTTCAAATCTAGAGATGGCATGGTCCATCCTCTAGTAGTTCATGCCTCTGGCCATGATCCATGTCTTGGTCCCTTCCAATCCAGTGGACCAAAGGTACTGCACTTTAGCATTAGAAAGCAATATCCAATTCCACAACAGTGACTGTAGAAATAGGACACACTCACACCACAAAGAAGAAGAAGAAGAAAGAATTAGCTATGTGTTTGGATTAATTACGTGAATATGTCAATTAGGCCAGCAAAGCAGGGGAACAGGGAAGAGTGGGAGAAGGGGACAGTGCTTCTCTAAATTGAACTACTAGCCATGTGTAAGTGGGTGAGATCCAGAAAAGAAAGGGATGGGGGATGGGGGATGGGAAAAAGGAGGAGATGGTTGAGCTGACACAAATCAAAGGTAGGAGAGACTTCTTTTGACAAAGGCATGCAATAATGCATGTGGAGCTAATCACATTGGAGTACTCATGAGTCATGAGGGTGTCGATGAGGTTTCGAGATGAGGTTGGGTATGTGTAGAAATATCATTCGTTAACGGTTAGAAATCATGTCAACCGTCGTTTGCAAATCAAACGGCAGGAAAACATGTCCGATGGAAACCAAACCGTTTCCTCTTCTCTCTTCTCTGAAGAAAAATTTATCTGCCTCACAAATTACTCCAGACTTGATCCATTGGTCGCTTGGTGGCGAAGGTTGGTATTAACGCAGTAAAACTTCCCCGTAATCTTCCTCTATTGTTAATTGTATTCTCTTCTGCTTTCTTTTGATTCTTTCTTCTCATCCTCCTCTTGGGCATTCAAGTGTGGGTGGTTTCCTAATGAATCACTTCATCAAGTTTTCTTCTTTCGCAGTCCTTAATTATTTACTGTCTTATCATGAAAGTTCATGAAAGTTCATGAAAGTTCTCTGTATTTCCTATTTATAGAAGGTTAGAATATTTTCAAGAAATTGTTTATACTTATAACTTCAGATTAGAGAAACTCGCATCAGAAATAGATATATTAGAGTCTAATTTTAAAAGAAACTTCTTGCTCATGTTTGATCATGATATGAATTGAGTTTTCTTATTCAATCACAAATTAGTGCAACAGGGGAAATATTTGATTGAGTTGCAAGAAGGAAAAAGGAATGGGCTACTGCTTCTAACAATGGGAACAGTCATCAGCAAAGCTGCAGGAGGCCTCGGTGCTGCTCTAGGCAATGCATTTGCCGCTCCATTTAAGACCATATTTGGCGCGAATTGCGAGTATGAGACGATGCTATATATTGCAGTCAAGTTCTTAATTATTACTCCAAGGTTTTGTATAATTGTTTGTCGAAAATTGACACTATTATATTTATATCTTATTTGAATTCTTTCAAGAGGCATCTGCTCTGGAACATGGGACATCATCTGCTTCATTGAGCATCTATGCGTATCAAGCTTGGTCAGACTGTTCATGGTGTTGGTCCTCACCTACATAAGTATGCACTTCTCTAATACCATCTGAAAATATGTGACAAACTCTATATATGCCAACATTATGTTAAGTTATTCTTTGGTATGTGTTCCAGCTCTGCTCTTTGTCTACCTCCTGTTCAAAGTCGGCATAATCCAATGCATAGGGAGAAGCCTCTGCAAGATGACATGGGCTGCATGCTCCACCTACTGGGCTGCAATGGAAGAGATGACATGCTTCCTCTGGTACAAGTTAAGGAACACGAAGCGCGTCTATCGCCGTCGGTTTGAAGACGTGGAAGAAGAGCTCAGTTCAAGTTACGGTGAAGAAGTAGATGATGACTCTTCAGGAGATGATCATGGAAGCTTTAGAGTGATCAGGCGGCGGACATCGGTTAGGGAGAGGAGGAGAGATCGGATGCGGAGGTCTCTTTATCCGAAGAGGATGAGCTCCAGAGGAAGGAGACGTGAGAGTGGGAGGCATCACCATGTGAGGTTGAAGACTAGGGAGGTCTCGCTGCATGTGAACTCGGCGCAGCTTAGGCTGAGGAAAGCATCTCAGCACACCGGAAGGCAGTTATTTAATAAGAGAAGAAACTATTAGGTGGTTTTGTGAAAGATTTATTTTTTTATTTTACTAAAAAATTTCAAACGACAACAGCCCCTATAGCTCAGTGGTAGAGCGTCAGTCTTGTAAACTGAAGGTCTGTAGTTCGATCCTGCATGGGGGCAGTTTGTAAATATATAGATTTTTTTCTTAGTTCCAAAATTTATGGCGGGGAAAAAGGTAATTGCGGTGAGCGTGGATCGAACACGCGACCTTCAGATCTTCAGTCTGACGCTCTCCCAACTGAGCTATCCCCGCATGTGGAATGTACTTAAAATTTATATAAATAGTCATATTAAATCTGTTCATATTAAATCTTTTGCACGTACTAAAATCCAGAATAGTCGTACCGGATTAATACAAAAACCTGTTCACATCCATTATCCAACAGTAACTGACTAGTTGCAGAAGCACGTGAGTCGTGACACGCCGTCCCGGGACGAGAATCCCATATAATAAAGCTCAATTTATTTTAAAGCAAATCGGCCCCTTAATTATTTTTTTGGCCTTTTTGCATTTATAACCCTACAAGTTTATTATCGAGGCACCTTTTATAGGACAATTTATAACCTCTTTAAATAAAGGTTACAAACGTGCTTACGTGCATGCCCCTCGGACTGGGGGGGACCTCACATGGGACAATTGGAGGAGGTACATACATAAATAAAAGTTTGATAGGGGCGCAAATGCAAAAGATCTATTCTAAATCTTTGAAGTCCATTTAAAATCTCTTCCCTCCCCACTTCCCCCCCCCCAAACCCTCCCTCTCTGTTCTCCGTCCCCCCAAAAAAAATAAAGAAGAAAGAGGAAGGAGAGAGAGAGAGAGAGAGAGATGGCCGCTTTCCTCTGGGTCGTGGTCTTCTTGGCCATGGCCGTAACACTGGAGGGAATGCGGAGCGCTGGAGGGGAAGCCGACCTCGTCCGAGGACTCCCCGGCGAGCCACCGGCGGTGGGTTTTCGGCACTACGCTGGCTACGTGGGGGTGGGGCGCAAGGAGGGGAAGGCTCTCTTCTATTGGTTCTTCGAGGCCGAGCAACAGCCGGAGGAGAAGCCCCTCGTCCTCTGGCTCAACGGAGGTCGGTTAAATCTCATCTCTCCCTCTCTTCTCTTTTCCAAATTTCAAAATTGCCTTCTCCAGTTTGCTGTCTTAGTTTCAGATCTGAATTTAGATTTGCATTTAGTGCTTTAATTTCGTCTTTTCTCGGTTTTGTCGCGGGTTGGACAATTTAAAAAGAAGCAACTTTAGTGTAGGATATTCCAACTCTGCAAACCGATTGCTTTTTCTAGCAGTGCGTTGAGGTCAGGTAGTCCGTCTCCAATATTGCCAAAGTCGAGAGAGCCCACAAATTTGATTTGGGTAGTGATAATAACAGCACAAAAATAAAAATCCAAAAGACAAAAGGATTTGTTTTCTTTTTTAGTAGATTTATCCTTCTAAAGTGTCATATATGCAAGTATCACCACACTGCCATAAATTTCTGTCAAATTCATTATGCTTAAAGGTCATGAATAATTAGTCAACACATTCTATGGAGTGAAAAAAATGCATCATTCAGTTTCTAGTACTATATCCACAAAAGCTGCAGCCTTTTCTTGCTAGCAGTCTCTCTTTGAGAAGCTTTGCCACTCTCCACGGCAAGAGGGACCAATAGAAATAAGTGTTGGGGATAAAGATCTAATTGTACCATCAAAAGATTAATAAAAGAATATGTTTATGAGATAGCAGCAGAAGTATCCATCTGGTCCTTATGCAGACAAATGAGAAGGTCTGACTGTGTGGTAGATGGTAAAAAGCAGACACAATTGCCTCCAGCATCAGAGTGTGGTGTTTATTTTAATATACTAGGTGGGTTCTTTATGCTTTAGTTTAATACTTTACTATGACACCCATTCTTCTTTCTGTCTCTCACTGCATGTGCACACGCTTTGCAAGAGAGGCAGGACAAGAGGGCAATTACTTGAAAAATGACATGATGTTAAAAGTATGGCTCATGTATGGGATGTAGTGCTGCCATTATACAGTAGAGAGATTCATTTTAGCTAGTGAGTCAAATGTCTTCATGGCTTAGTCCACATCTCTCATATTTGTATAGTGGATATTGTTTAATGACTATAATACTCTTATTAAGATGTGTTAAATCTCTTTTCTTTTTTTGCTCTGTTTGAAGTACCAAAAATCATTAATTAAGCAAAGGACTGTGTAGTCTGCTATCTTACTTATTAAGCAAATTAATTCATGATTCATTTGTTAGTAAGAATTTCCTCAGTCAGTTAACATATGTTCTTGTTCTTGCTGATACAAACGTAATTGGATTATAATGCATGCATGCATGCAGGACCTGGGTGCTCATCTGTAGCATATGGGGCTGCTCAGGAATTGGGTCCATTTCTAGTGCGCAGCAATGGGCCAAACCTCACACTCAATGCTTATTCCTGGAATAAGGGCAAGCATACAAACACTTATTCCCTTAATCACTGTCTTTTTTGCTAGAACAATGCTTATTACCTTTCCATTTATTCTCCTTGTGTTAATCTGTACGAATAAAAACTTGTTCATGACAGTGGCAAACCTCCTGTTCTTGGAGGCTCCTGTTGGAGTAGGCTTCTCCTACACAAATCGATCCCTGGATTTGAAGGAGCTTGGAGATCGTATCACTGCAGAAGATTCGTACAGTTTTCTTCTAAATTGGTTCAGAAAATTTCCCAGGTTCAAGTCCCATGACTTCTTCATAGCAGGAGAGAGCTACGCTGGTAGAATAATTAAATACTCATCGATTTTAAAGTTTAAACAAGATTTAGATAAGCACATGGCTTCTAACAAATCTTGTTCTTAATTATATTTATATTCTCCACAGGGCACTATGTTCCCCAACTTGCAGAGAGTATCTTTGAAGGAAACAAAGAAGCGACCAAGGACACATATATCAACCTCAAAGGTTTCATGGTAAGATTACGTTTTATTATTTTACTTAACTATTACTTCCACATACTAGTGAAGCAAAAAATGTAAAGAACAAAGGAGACGCACTCTCTCTTCTTTTTAATTAGTAAAGGAAGTAAAAGGAAAAGAGCACACGAAAAGAAGATTCCATAAAAAAAAAGTCCATTTCCGAGTACCAAAGCTGTATTCATCTGTTTCTTCTTTAGTTTTAACACCTAAAGCATATCACTAGGTTACTATTGAATAACTTTACTTAATTTTTACTGCTCTTTAGATTGGCAACGCAGTGCTGAACGATGAGACGGACCAACTTGGGATGGTGGAGTACGCATGGAGCCATGCCATTATATCAGATGAGCTCTACTCTGCCGTGAGAAAAGAGTGCGACTCTTTCAAGGAGGAAGAAGAGGGAGGGAAGCCGAGCAAGGCTTGCTCTCCTGCTGTAAAAGCCTTCCTCCAAGCCTACGATGACATCGACATTTATAGCATCTACACTCCTATCTGTCTTTCCTCCTTATCTAGTTCTCGACGCTCTTCCAAGCTCCGCGCGGCCCCTCATCTCTTCTCTCAACATGTAAGCTGTGGTATACTCTTCTCTTACGTGTAGAAACTATGAGTTAGTAAGTTGTTAGGTAATAGATCAACATACGAAATATGATAAACTTGGGTTGAGGATTTTTTTTTTTTTGGAACAAATTCAGGAGCAGTGGCATGGCATAAGGAGTATGCCTGCAGGTTATGATCCATGCACAGAGGACTACGTGAAGAAGTATTTTAATAGAGAAGATGTGCAGAGAGCTCTGCATGCCAACCTGACCCATCTCACCTACGCATACTCCCCCTGCAGGTCAATCTCTCTCCCTCTCTCTATTCAAGATTTTTACTGAATGCATTAATATCATATATTGATTAACCTGCTTCTTCTACAGTGTTAGTAATTCGTCTTCATAAGTAGTGGTCGTATTGTCTCTTTTGATGCATTTATATCTCCGTGTCTTGCATATATATATAGTTGTATTATTATGAAGCCCATTTATGACCTCCCCTATATTTACTTCTTTCTGTTCTCTGCTTTGCTGCAAGCTGACCCCAATTACAACCAGACTGAATTCCTATACCATTAATTACTCTCCAATCCCCATAAGCCCCTCAGTAATTGGCTTAATTGCCTTGGTCTTTAATAAGTAGACACCAAAAGGCCCTAAGTATAAGCTAGAGGTAGCCAGAAGATATTAGTTATTCCTTATACACATAATTCTATCATAGTAAATTAGTAATGATCCTAATTCCATTATGGTGCAGTGAGATTATACACAAATGGAACGACTCCCCTTCCACTGTACTCCCTGTACTCAAGAAGCTCATGAATGCTGGTATCCGCATCTGGGTCTACAGGTACAAAACCATATCAAACACCTTCATACCTCCCAGACCACGTGAAGAAAACTCTTTATCTAACAAACTTCCATGTGTTAAATTTCTAATGGTGAAGCGGAGACACCGACGGCAGGGTACCGGTGACTTCGACGAGGTTCAGCATAAACGCCATGAAGCTTCATGCTAAGGAGAAGAAGAGGAAGAGGAAAGGATGGGGAGGATGGCGGCCATGGTACTATAAGGAGCAAGTGGCAGGATGGGTTGTGGAGTACGAGAAAGGGCTGACCTTTGCCACAGTGAGGGGGGCTGGCCACCAAGTGCCGGTCTTCGCACCGGACCGCTCACTTTCGCTCTTTTCGCACTTTCTCGGAGGCAGATCTCTGCCTTCCACACGTTTCTCTCAGCTTAATTAGGCTGCATGCATGCAGTGTGTTCAAGCTCCTCCTGCATGGCAGGAATTCTCCTCTGTGCTGTCGTTGTACCTTGTTGATCAAGTATTTGAATATGGTGTAGAATTGTAAGCTATCTAATGAAATTGAGAAAGGTGGATAAGATTTGATGATCATGGTGATAATTTGCTATGGAGAAAACTAACTTGTTAATTGTTTCATCTTGTTAAAAATGGCTTAAGTAGGAGTCGAGAAGAGAAATAAAATATTATTTACATATGGTGGATCACCCAAGCCTATCAAGCTTTCTCGTGCTTGACCTGAGGCAGGCAACTTGCCTTTAATTAATATTAAGTTCACATCATCGACGACCTCATTATCTAGGATCAATTGTGATTAATTATAGTACTTGATACTTCATATCAATTTTTTTTTCCTTTTTATTGCAAGATCTATTTCGTTGAACTTGTCATATATAATCTAGTAGGTGTTTGGTGGAGCTTTACGAGCTAACCTCCTCTGACTTGAAACAGTTGCAAAGAGTTTATGTACTTCCAACATAAGAAGGGCATATGTACTAGTCTTCAACAAATCCACATCTGAGCCTATTTACCTCGCAAGCCAGCACAACTACTAAAACTAACAAGAAACCTGCGACAATGATGGTCCAACCACCTGGAAAGAGTAAGAGAAAGCAAGACGAAATTAATCTTCCTGACACTAAAGTCAATAATCTCGCAGTAATTAATTAGAGATCCTGTTCCAAATTCTGCCACTCTTTTTCAAATGGACTTGATAGACAGGTTTTAATGTATGTGATTGATACAACTTATAACCTTTGTCAATCGTGGAACTAGTTATGTAGAGATCTCAGTACCCTGGACAAAGAGATTTAATTAATTACGCATCCATTAGAACGCTTAATTTAAGGCAGTTGTGTTTGGCCACCATACTAAAGTCACACCTAATATACATCCTCTCATCCTCTTCTCTCTCTCACACCACTCTCACCCACCTTGCTAGCTTTCAGCTCACCAAATCAAACGGTCAAAACTAATTTTTGTACACTTCCATGTCTTATATATAACTGGGAGAGCTATCACACTTCTACCATGCCCTTCTTCTCCTGCTTAGTTACTACTACACAAGCACAATGAACTCAGGCAACCAGACAACACTCTCCACCGCCAACCTTAGCTTTCTCCGGCTACTACCGGAGGTCCGAACCGTGGAGGTTCTTCTAGCCTTTTCCATCTTCTTAACCATCCACTCGTTACGGCAGCGCAAGCGGGAGGGCCTGGCGATGTGGCCGGTCGTCGGCATGCTCCCCTCGCTCCTCCTCGGCCTCCGGCACGACATGTACGAGTGGATAACGCACGTGCTGGAGGAGCGCGGCGGCACGTTCACATTCCGGGGACCGTGGATGACCAACCTCCACTGCGTCGTCACCGCTGACCCCCGCAACCTCGAGCACCTCCTCAAGACTAAATTCGCCAACTTCCCCAAGGGCGACTACTTCCGCAGCACGATGAAAGATCTCCTCGGCGACGGTATCTTCAGCGCCGACGACGACACGTGGCGGACGCAGCGCAAGGCGGCGAGCTTGGAGTTCCACTCCGCCGAGTTCCGATCGATGACCGTCCGATCCCTGATCGAGCTCGTGCACTCGAGGCTCCTCCCTGTGCTCGATTCTGCGCACAAAACCAACGAAGCCATCGATCTCCAAGACGTTTTATTACGACTAACTTTCGACAATGTCTGCATGATCGCCTTCGGCATCGACCCCGGTTGTCTCCAGCTGGGACTACCGAAAATACCCTTCGCCAAGGCTTTCGAGGACGCCACCGAGGCCACCACCATCCGCTTCGTGACGCCGACGGCGATATGGAAGGCGTTACGGGCCGTGGACCTCGGCAGCGAGAGGAGCTTAAAGAGATCTCTGAAGCAAGTCGATGAGTTCGCGTACGAGGTGATCGAGACGAGGAAGAAGGAGATAGAGTCGAACGCGAGAGACAACGCAAGGCCAGACCTCCTGACGGTGTTCATGAAGCAAAAGGACGAGGGCGGCGCGGCGTTCTCGGACAAGTTCTTGAGGGACATCTGCGTGAACTTTATACTCGCCGGACGCGACACGTCGTCGGTGGCGCTGGCGTGGTTCTTCTGGTTGCTGAATAAGAATCCAGAGGTAGAGGATAAGATCGTTGAAGAGATCAAGATGATACTGGAAGGGAGGGATAAGACGACTAATGGGGATGAGGAGTTGGTTTTCAAGCCGGAGGAGGTGAAGAAGATGGAGTATCTGCAGGCCGCGCTGTCGGAGGCGCTTCGGCTTTACCCGTCGGTGCCAGTGGATCACAAGGAGGTACGTACGTCGCCATGCGTAAACTATAACTAGTCATATATATATATATATATATACTTATATATATATATATATATATATATATATACATATACGTACGTACATATGTGAATGGTCTTTTAAACTCATTTCTTTATTTATTTAATTTAAGTTAAACTTTTAGCTTAGACGAACTATTCAAACAAACAAACAGAAAAACATTTAGTATTCTGATTGAAGGGAGGATTTGATTTTTACGCAGATCGAAATCTACTATGAGAGTTTTTGTTTATTTATTCATTTTATAACTTAGATTAATTTGAGCAGTTAGTTTTGTTTTTAATAGTCTAAGAGGTAACTAGACGCATATGATAAGTATAATATAACCTGGCTAAGTTAGGATATACGTAGTTCATACTAATATAGCAGGAGAGTTTCGTGTCCAAGAGTTCATTTGCGCTGGTAGGTAGTTGGAACTAACTTGTCCTAAAAGATACGATAACTAGCCAATTCCAATGGGGTTAACGTACCGTACTAAAGAGACGATGGAAGTTGGAAAAGGACGAGCACTTTGGCTTAATATTCTAAAATCGGGATTTGAATCGAGAACGTGTTAATAGCCAATTAAGGTTTGTACACGTTAATGGGAGTTGCGATTGATTGATTGAGAATATTAATGACGTGTAGAAAAAGCTAAACAACAATTTTCAGTCTATCTTTAATTATTATTATTTTTAAAAAAAATTAATTAGGTTGTGGAGGATGAGGTATTCCCGGATGGCACAGTGCTGAAGAAAGGGACGAAGGTCATCTACGCCATCTACGCCATGGGAAGGATGGAGAGCATCTGGGGCCCGGACTGCCGGGACTACAAGCCGGAGCGGTGGCTCCGCGACGGCCGGTTCATGAGCGAGTCGGCGTACAAGTTCACGGCGTTCAACGGCGGGCCGCGGCTGTGCTTGGGGAAGGACTTCGCCTACTACCAGATGAAGTTCGCCGCCGCCTCCATTCTCCACCGTTACCACGTCAAGGTGGTCGACAACCACCCCGTTGCCCCCAAGATGGCGTTGACCATGTACATGAAGCACGGCTTGAAGGTCACGCTCACGAGGAGAGACGAAGCCCCCAAGATTAACCTTGTGGTCAACTCATAGAAGAGCCTAGCTAACTAGCTACGTACGCACGTCTACAATATTTTTCTACGGTATTGGAGTTGGTTTACGCTTTATGAATCTGTTGTATATGTCAACATGTGTGAAGTTCAAACTAGTACTGCTTGTTACGTTGCTTGTTATATAATTAAAGGAGCTCATTAAGCTTAATTAGCTGTTGCCCTTTCTCATTAATACAATACCCTTTGTGAATAAGATCTCTCGTTAATTGCTTTCTTGGGGATCGACCAATCGACATGAGGAACTTGAACTCGAAAGGATGTCTCCACGAAGCTACATCCATGCGTAATAAAAGCCGAATAAAGGGTGTTTAAATGTAATTTTCCTAATTCTTTTTCTTATTATTATTATTGTTAAAATTTTCTAGTGAAAGGCGAAGACTTCCTCTGGGTCAGCTCCATGCGTAATTAAAGATAATTAATAAGTTGCCGGCAATGGTAACGATGGTATAATTCTTTTATTAATTAGCACTTAACACGTTGCTACAGTACTATGAAACCACCAACACCAAGTTTTAAAATGAACATTATAATATATTTTTTCCATGGTCGCAGGAACCTTTACGTATATTCTCTACCGGAAAATGTTCACATGCAATATTTGCATGGCTACAATGTGCCCGGTTTTATTCCACTCTTGTTCAGACTGACGTAGTCAAAGGAATTAATGGCCTTCACTAATTATCAATATATATGTATATATATATAATTATTGAAATTGTAATCTAGCCCATTCCTTGTTTAAAAAAAGGCAAGATGCCCATAAAGAAATTATCCCTTCACACGTCTCAATTTGGTCTTTTTCCACCAAACCCTTTTGCAAAAGCTATTGTGCTCAAATTCCATAATAAATGACGCGACCTACCTTCGCCTGAATTGGAGCTAGCCACGGTCGGCAGTAAATAAATTCCTGAATCCAGGAGTCAGGACGGAAGATCCCTAATTTTTAATACGCTGTAAAGTCTAATAAAGGTTCATTAA
Source organism: Typha angustifolia (assembly GCF_048772165.1). Lineage (NCBI taxonomy): Eukaryota > Viridiplantae > Streptophyta > Magnoliopsida > Poales > Typhaceae > Typha > Typha angustifolia. The sequence goes on along the minus strand of NC_133246.1, from coordinate 2,438,711 downwards.
ACTTAATCGAGCACAAGTTACACAGAGACTAACACCTGAATCATCTGTCGAGATCTTATAATACTCTGGATTCCGATCATGATTAGTTAATCAGCTAGCCACTTATTGCTCTTATGCCTAACAAAGTGACCTAGAATTTTAAAAGTCCAAAAGAAACCTTGGAAAAAGAAGAGGATAAATTGCGACTCTTAATGGGGGCATGTGTTTCATGTGACTGCTACTGTTAGTTCAAACACGGATCCCATTCCCATATACTTCGATCCATCGTAACCTACTTCTCTCTCTCTCTATATATATAGATATTATTCACAGAGAGATTAAGATAAGACTGAGGAAAATTTTGTTCTTCCAGAAAGAGAATATGAGAGCAACAGGAGTTCAGGGCAAAATAATTCTGGTACCCTTTCCGGCGCAGGGCCATGTCACACCTATGTTACACCTGGCCCTCGCCTTCGAGGCCCGCGGGTTTGCGGCCACCGTGGCCTGTCCGGACTTCATCCACCGCCGGATAGCCGACCGTGCGGACGCCCGGGTGGCGCTCGCGTCGATTCCCAGCGGCCTCGGCGACGGAGACTCCCCGAAGGATTTCGCAACGATCGTAGGCGCCATGGAGGCCCACATGCCGGCTCACCTAGAGGACCTGATAAGGGGAGTCGGCCCGGAGCCGGCGGCGTGCGTTGTGGTGGACCTCCTGGCCTCGTGGGCGATCCCAGTCGCCGCGCGGTGCGGCGTGCCGGTCGCCGGGTTCTGGCCGGCGATGTTCGCGACTTATCGGATAATCTCGGCGATACCGGAGCTGATGAGGAAGGGCTTCATCTCTGAGTGTGGTAAGAAGTAATAATTCATCGTACCTACCTAATTTGATGCTACTGAGATATAAATAAAAAACCTACAGCTGTGCTTTTAATTCACGTAGGCCCATTTGATTGCTCATGCATGAAAGCAGCATATACTGTACTATGCATCTACCTTGCAATTCAGACAAACGAAACGCAACAAAGTTGTACTACATATATCTTGTTAAGCTTGCTTAAGAGTAAAATCCGAAGTAGGATGACGCGTTTATGGATCTACTGCTGAAAATAAGTGCATATGAAGCATATTATAAGAGGCACTCGGTTCATGCATGTGCGATCTAGAATTAATGCCTGACTAATATCTACACCATTAAATTCTCTTAGAATTTTCTTTTCCCTTTCTAAATGCCTTTTAATTATTTCTTGGTCAACCCTAGTTGTTGTCAATGAGGTAACTTAAGGGGTTTCTTTGCATGCAAGCATGTTCTTGAGGAGTACGACATATTTGTTTAGAATAACGGATTGGAATTTTTCCAACCCATGTGAGATAGATTGCAGAGATCTGTCCCTGTCGTTATTTTTTCTTATGTTCCTTAAAAGTTTCCCCCCTTCTCTAGTTGACTATGGAGGATGAGGTGCTTTACTCGACGGAACACCTTCCTTACAGAGAATTTAAGTTAACATGGGATGGTTTCCTGCTAATTAACAAGCAGTGATTCTTGGCTGGCCCAAATGCCAAGTCAATGAGTATATTCTACGCCCATGTAAAAAAATAGCCGAATAATTGATTGATTACAGGCATGGCAATCGCTAGTTATTGGAGGATGAGATGCTTGGCACTAAAGAATGACACAAATTATTTCTTTCGTTTTCTTGAAGTTTGCAAGAGCCTAATCTAAAGATTGTTTAGTTCTTAATTTGCGTCATGGATATCAATCACGTCATCACCGATCTTGCCCAAAGCTTGTTGTAGTACTATAACTTTTTTATAGAAAGAGGAGTGTAAACTTTGCAAACCTAGGTTGTTTATTGCTTTGTAATTGTCATGGATGATGGCAGGAATGCCTCTCCACCCCCAGCTCCCCTGCCGCCAACAGCTAATTGTAGAAGAACTCCAACTACCAACCCAAGCGAAGCTAAGCACAAAGGACTTGCCATGGCTGGTGGGCAACTCGGCCTCACAGAGATCAAGATTCGCCTTCTGGCTATGGACTCTCGAGAGAGTAAGAACGCTCAACTGGATCCTCATCAATTCATTCCCTGGAGAAACTCCAGGAGGCGGGGATTTCGTCGAACACCTTGGTCATGGCACACGCATCCTTGAAGTAGGTCCATTACTAGCCAACAACAGCAACAAGCATGTTGATGAAGTCAACCAGCAGAGCAATCCAAGTATGTGGGATGCCGACTTGAGCTGCATCGAGTGGATGGACAAGCAGCCACCTCAGTCAGTGATCTACGTGTCGTTCGGCAGCTGGGTCGGTCCGATCGGGCCGGCAGAGATCGAGGAGTTAGCGCGAGGGCTGGCGGCGACGGGCCGGCCGTTCTTGTGGGTGTTGAAGGATGAACACGCATGGCGAGGCGGTCTGCCAACCGGGTACGTCGATACGGTTGCCGGGCGGGGGAAGGTGGTCGAGTGGGCACCGCAGGAGTCGGTGCTCCGGCACAGGGCGGTGGGTTGCTACCTCACTCACTGTGGCTGGAACTCTACGCTGGAAGCAATACTACATGGGCAGAGAATGCTATGCTATCCTATCTCCGGGGACCAGTTTGTGAATTGTGCTTATATTGTGGAAGTTTGGGGGATTGGGATGAGGCTTGGTAGTACTAACCGGAGTGTGGTGGAGGAATGCATTGAGAGGGTCATGGGAGGGCAAGAAGGGGAGGAGATGAAGCAGAGGGTGGTGGGGTTGAGGGAGGAGGTTATGGAGGGGAGAACCAGTTGTAGAGCTAAGTCTAACCTCCAAATCTTTATTGAAGCAATCAAGAAAGGCAGCTAATTATGATCATCCATGCACTGCACCTGCACGTAGAATTAATATGTTATATAAGCGGTTTCGTATATAGCATGACAATCTTTTTTAAAGTATTTCATACAGTTTGCAGTACTAGCTTTTTTTATTGGTTGTGAAAGGTGGTTGGATAAGTATATTACTTCCCATTGTCCTTATCCCCATAGACAGAAGAAGATATGTATAATATATATGGCAAACTCCCCCCCCCCCCCCTTTTCTTTTAAACAGTGACAGGATTTCATTTAATTAATTCATCACGATAGTCACCATTGAGATCTGAGACGAACAATTGCAAAAGATGGGTAGGATAGGCACCGACCGAGATATAGCCAAAGGTCGTGAGCCAATTACAAGTTTTGATTGGCTTCAAACTAAATTTGAGAAATTTTATCTCTTCCAGTAGGATTTGTTAATATCATCCTCTCTCTCTTTCTATGTATACTAATATATTTTTTTTATTCTTTTAAGGGGCAAATTACATATGTTTTTATGTGAAAGCTTATTAGGGAATAAAAAGGTAATTAAATAGCTTAGGAGTCAAACAATATCCGTCTCTCACTCGTGGCATGGCGTTATCAAAACTAAAGATAGCTTTTATAAGAAACAGATGACTTAGAGCTTGTTTGGCTTGATTAGTTGATCTTATTTTTTTAGTTTCTGGATTTTGAAGAGTAAATTTAGTTAGGTATAAAAAAGATAAAAATATATTTAGTTACTAAATCAGATTAAGGGTCTCAGCCAAATGGACCCTAGAGTCAGATTTTTTAATTTTAACGCATTAATTTCTACCGTTTTTGTTCCTTGGAGTTGTGGAGAACCTGTTGCAAAATCCAAGAATCTCCATTCTTGCTTCCTCTAACCTAAAAAAATACTCCCTTTTCAATGCTTCAATCTCTCAAATCTATGAATCAAATGATTAGGCACAGTAGATAGAATTAAAAGTTCTACTTGATACTCTCCGAAAGAATCCAATTTAGTAGAGAGCGAATTATATTTGAAAGATGCAATCATGAAAGTCGGCATCGGTTTGGTCGCGTTCTTTTGCATTTAAAGCCCTAAAATAGATGTTTATTTCTCATCGAAGGATTTACTTTGAGGACCTAAATGTAAAATTCCCGCTCCTGCTCCCTCTCACTATCTTTAGTTTCTGGCTCCACTCCAAATTTGCAGCCTTGCAGATAGACGAGGAGGAGTCGAGGATGGCGATAGGGAGCGGCATCCATTGTTATCGCGGCCATCTTCTTGTATTATCTCCCTCCTCTATTCATCGCCATTGCTGTCTTCATCTCAGAGCTCCATTCCCTTCCTCTTTCTCTTTTCCTGTCCATTTATCCTCTCCTGTAAGAGGAAGGAGAAGCCCGAGGGGTCTCCGTTGCTTCTCCCGTGCAATCTCGAGGCGGGGAGGCGAACCGCGAAGTGGGTTGTCTTCCTCTTGCGATTTTTATGGAGGGGAAGGCTCGGGCAAGGACGATTTCTTGGTTGTCAACTTCTATAAGTTCGTATTCATCGAAGACCCACAAGCCGAGGTCTCCAATCATCTATCTTTCCTCCAGGTTTTGTTTTATTATCCTTTCTCCTCTTTCACACGGTTCTTTTCGTGACTAATTGTTCTCTAAAAGTCGCCCAAGTTGGTACCTTGGTTTGATTCTGTACATAAGAACCAGGAGATAACACATAAGAAGAGGCACGGGTCTTCTTACGCACCTTGTCTTACCTCTGTCGATGTTGATATTGCAAAAAATTATGGAAAACTAAATCAATTGCATGAACACTTAGATATGGATTAGAATCTCTTTACTATTGTGTAAATTAAATTTTGGTCTGACAATCATGATTTATGTATTCGAGCTAGTGAATGTTAAACGAAGCATATGATTTACTTAAGAAGGATTTGTGGTTGTAAAACTCTCTAAGTTATCTGATTTGGCTAGTGAAAGCTTAGTCTGGTTTTTCTAGTGTACTTAGCGTCTTGAAGATGTTCGGGTATTGTGTTTGTTTCATTTTTCATGCAATCTGCAATTTTTTACTCATTCTGTTTAGCGTTTGCTAAGCAAACAATGTTGGTTTATTAGATTTTATTTTAATAAAAGTTGATTTGTTCTTTTATTGGGCTCAAGCCTCAGATAATTCAACTTAAATAAGACTTGAGAATCTATTTCACCATTGAATAGAAACACTTATAATCTACATTGCTCTTACCAGGGACGTGATATACATGGTCGCATATATGTAAATGAGCAAGGGATTAATGCACAGGTACATTTATGTATTATATGCATCTTGGTCCATACGACATGGTAATGTACTAATATACTAATGAATGATTTTGTCCTACTTAGAGGTAGGCTTTTATTTGAAATGTTGTGTGTCTATTGGTCTATCCTATTATAATTGGAAATAGGAAGAGCAACAAAAGCCAGATTGGTTTTGTTTCAGATTTGAGGTCCCAATGATTTTGAAACTAAAATGAAATGTCCAGATAAAAGAAAATTGTAGCGAATGTATCAATGTAAGTATACTTAAGTCAAAAAATTGATAAATAATCTTTTGGCATGCGCCATGTCTTTATAAACTTCTTGCAAAATGATCAGTCATAAATATCAAATATGGAATGTTTCAAAAAAAGGGGAAAAAAAGAATCCTAGCTGCTCTGTGATTTTAGCTAAGCTTTTGACTGTTCTGGGATCTTAGATTATTCCGGTGTAACTTTTCTTGATTTTAAATCAAGAACTTTTCTTAGTCTTTGATTGCAATCACATTTTATGTTTTGGAGAAGCATATATGCAGTAGATGCCAAAGCACACTTGGTGTCATAGTTTCCGTTAAATTGAACACTTGTTCACGTTGTGAATTCCTTTTATGTCATAATTGTGTTGGAGTTAATAACTAGGCCATATGTTGATGCTAACATTTAACATCATTACAGTACAGTGGTCCAGAAAACGATGCAATGTCATACGTTGACTGGCTCAAAGAAGACCCTCGGTTTTCTGATATCTTGGTCCAGACTTCACCAGCTTTAAGTGGGCATGCTTTTCCTCGACTGAAACTGCGGTATAAACCTTCACTTGTACAGGCAAGCAATATAAACTGTTTCTTAGTGCATACTAGTCCTAGATCTTTTTGGAAGGTTTTAGATCATGAATGCTCTAAATTAGATTTTTTTGTTCTCTTACATGATGCCTTCAAGAAGGTAAGACAATCTGTTGAAGGATGTGTTAGAAGTTTATGGGTGATCCCACACAAAGTGATGCATAAGTATACAGCACTGCATGTTAGGGGTGTCATGTACACATCGTTTTGCCCTATATTGCATATTTCACAAGCTCCGTTCATTCTTATCCTTGATAGATATCTTTTGGCAAGCACAAAGTTTTGCATACTTGATGTTAATTTTTCCAGTTACACATCGCATCATATTGTTTAGGTAGGTTGCTGGTCTGGTTGATGTCGTAAAGGTTGTACATGATTTGGAGGATGGGACAGACAAGTCTCTTGTAGAAGGCAGATGTTAGGAGCAAATCCTGGCTAACTTCATGACCTATTTTGCAAATTCATGTGGATGTTTTGAATTCCCTAGCTAATTGATGGTTCAGCAACTTCTTATTTACAGAAAGCTCATGATGAACTTTGAATTGGTGGTACTGTACCTAAGACTGCTGCTTTCTCAGATAGGTTCTCTCCAGTCACCTGGACAAAGGCGCCCTAACACAACATTACTATTTATTACTTCCTGTTATTTTTGCAACTTCCCAAAACTATGTTTTCCACTAGATTAGGAGTGCATGAATATGTGGTGTCTCAAATTGTACAGGGACTTTATCATAATCTGAAATCCTCACTTTAAAACTTTTGCATTTGAAACATCTCTACCTATAATACGATTATGTCATCCAGCAGTTCTATTCCATCAGCTCAATTGATTAGTTTATTTCATAAATATCTTGGTCATAAATAACTTTTTTTTTATCATTTCATTATTTGATTTTTGGTTGCTATTGTGTTATTACTTGATGTCTCATCAGAATTTATTAACCTGAGGACCATATTCTTCAGTTGGAAGGAGGTATCTCTCACCTTCCTTTATTGAAACCAACAATGCGAGCTACACCATTGACTCCATCTGAATGGAGGGAAAGGTTGCAAACGAGGAACAATGTTGATAAATCTGCACATGAAACAGATAGTTCAGTCTCCAATAGGAAATCTCTGCTACTGGATGTTAGAAATGGCAAGTATCTTTATATTCTTTTTGCTGTCAATTATGGTGTCCTCTATGAATTATTTTGATGTCCATGAGATGGCATTGTGGCTGCGTCCTCAGTCATAGATTAATATATAATAGTTATTCTCATGTCATCTGATGATTATATTCTAATGAACTGTCAAATGCAAGATTAACCATAAAGAAGTACAACTTTATTCCATATAATCAGAGCCTTTTTCTTTATTCTCCTTATATGTGGTATGTCAGTTTTAACTTTTGCCATTCTACTGATAGCACTAGAATGATCATTTGGAACCTTGTACTTATCTATTTACTTGTTTCCAAAATTTTCTGCAAGCAGGCTATGAGTGGGACATTGGCCATTTTCAAGGAGCTGAGCGCCCTAATGTGGATTGTTTTAGAACCACTTCTTTTGGGCTCTCTGAGCAAGAGGTATGGTCATGTTTTCAACAAATATCTGCATATAGCTCTGTAGATGTAATTGACAAGGACGGTTTTTAACTTAAGAGCTTCTCGATCTGTACCAATAAGATGCAAACCTTTTAGATGGAATTGACACTGCATTCTTTTTAGATGGAATTGACACTGCATTCTCTGTCTTCCTTCTGCGAGAGTCTTTTTCTCTTTTCTACTCGCGAGATTATGATATTTTTATGTCATCACCTCTGTGTCCTGGCCTTGTATCCTATTGACTTGAGGCTGTGCTTTCTAATCATGTCCAATAGGCTTCTTATCATCTTCCTTTGCAAGATTATGCTTGAAGAGAGCACATTGTCTTTAGTTGATCTGATCTGGATCTAAGATATCATGGTGATCTATTTGCTCAACTGCTTGTTACATGTAGAAACTGGAAAGTAAAATAATTGTCAGATGTTTCATGGTCAAACAGGTAATTAACCTGTCCTTATTGTCACTCTGATTACAACCTAAAATCTTGTCAAGCCTGTCCTTATTGTCACAATTGCCAGCATAATTTCCAATTAAATTTTGCTTGATTTAGAAGAAATGCAATAGAAATATCAACGATTCTGCCTTTTGATGCTGATTGCTGAAGATTGAGTAGTCGAAAGTTACTATTCTTGTCATGCTAGTCTCATTTCCTGTTTCTTGTTATCTTCTTTCTTATCTATTGGGCAAGATAAAATTCTATTTTTCTAAATGCAGATAGACACTTCAGATCCTCTGATCGGAATCGACAAAGCGAAAACAGACATACTAATGTACTGCACTGGTGGGATACGGTGCGATGTGTATTCTACAATTCTTAGGTATCTAATCTTTTTGTTACTTTCGCAAACCACTATATCATAATCTTTCACTAACCCTTTCTGGGCTTTTGATTCAGACAAAAAGGTTTCCACAACCTTTATACTTTGAGTGGCGGAGTGTCTAATTACCTCAAGAGTGAAGGTCCTACTGCATGGGTGGGAAATCTATTCGTCTTTGATTCGCGTCTTTCCTTACCCCCCTCTACCTACAAGCCTGGTGAAGACGCTGAGGAAAGTGCACAGCGGATTTCCGAAAGAAGTCTCCTTGCAAGATGCTATGTATGTGAATCACAGCTGCTTGATTTTAGGCATCGAAATTGTGCAAATATCGACTGCAATCGGCTCTATCTGTAAGCTATTGCCACCTTCTAATTAGTTGCCATACTGTTTTTAAGTGTACAGAGATTTAGCAATCTTCCATCTCCATCAGATCTTGCAGCTCATGCGTGAAAGAATTAAGAGGGTGCTGCTGTTCCGACTGCACAAATGCTCCTCGACTGCGGCCGGTCATAACCGGACATCAGAGATACCAGAAGTGGCATATATATCGTGACAGCAGCCTGTGCGAAAGAAGTAGCAACTTATAAACATGGACCTTTCTTCTTCTTGTTGTTGAGATGCCTACCTCAAGTACTGTATAATCCTTCTTGTTGTACAAATTAGAAATGCACCAAAAGTTCATCCATTTTAACTTTATATTTCTGCACTTCCCACCATTATCAAATCAGTATTTATTATTATGAGAATAATCAACTCTCTTTGTTTTTCCTAACATTCTCGTTAACGGTTAGTAACTTACCACCCATACTAAACATTATAAGTCTATAATCGCAGAGATTAGCTTGCCAAGGGTATTTGTCACAAAGAGAGGCATAAATGTCCACAATTAGAAACAAACATTCCCAAATCCCCCTTCTCCAATTTGGGGCCTTTTTCTTTGTGCATATTATTTCTTTGCAGTTCCACCAAAAAGAAAGTCCCACAAAAAGAACCACCACAACCAAAACATCACTTTTAATATATATATATATAGTGTTTTTTTTGTTTCCATCTATCAAAGACGATCACCGGATCGGACGGCCATTACCGCAGCACACGGCTGCACAAGCGAGACACATCGGACGGCCGGACGGGCTTCAGCAGGAAATCTTCGGCTCCCTCCTCCAAGCACCTGAAAATTTTAAACCATTATGAATTCAAAATTTTGTTTGAAAAAATATTCAAACCATTATTCCGAAACAAACCTGTTGATCCTTGTAGGGACGTTCTCGGAGGACATGATCACCACGGGGATCTCCCTCAGGTTGGATGATTCCTACCATCAATCAAAACGGCAGCAGGCAGACCGAGTAAATGTTCAGGTTTCTTTTTAAAAAAATAAATAAAAGAAATAAAAAGAATTCGAATTGGTTACCTTGACTTTCTTGAGGAGATCATACCCTGTCATCTCCGGCATGCAGTAATCCGTGATGATCATATTCACATTTGGCTCCTACGTTAGAGAATTATTTATAATATATAATGTATATATGCATATATATATATTTTCCTCAAAATTTGTAGATATTAATTCTGGAATAGGAACGGCGTACCAAGCCCAGCAATTCGAGAGCTCTCTTCCCACTATCCACAGTGGTCACTGCCACATGCAAATTAAGAACAGTGAAGCAAATATATAAGTATATATATATATATATTATTGTAAAGTCCGTACCGCGATATTTCGAGTTGCGGAGGAGATTGGCGATGACGGCGCGATCCACCGAGCTATCGTCCACGGCCATCACGTGCGGCTCCTCGTCCTGGTTCCGGTCGCCCCCGGCGGTGCTCCGCCCCTCGCCCCTCGTCGCCATTGCCGGCCGGAGAAGAAGAGCGTTAATATAAATTGCCGACTAACTGAGCCTCACACAAGCACATATAAAGAGAGAGATACATATATATAGAGAGAGAGAGATATAGAGATGAGAGCGCGTATCTCGAGGCAGGGGCCGAATCGGGTTGCGACTGCTACGATACGGTGGTGATTTGTTTCCCTTGCATTCTCTCTCTAAATCTCTAATAAATCTCTGTCACGGAGACGGAGCTAGCCACCGTATCTGGGTAATAAATAAGCACGATTTTTAAAGATACACTTCTGAACGGAGCTTATCTATGTCTCTACGGTGTGTGTGGTGACGCAGGGCTGACTTGTAGAGAGACAGACCCATCTCATACGTGGGTATATATATATATATATATATATATTCGTTTATGGGGTGGTTTTCTAATTTTTAATTTTTAATTTCTCATTTTGTGATCATTATTTCTTATCGACGAGAGAAAGAATAGACGTAAAAGGATAGTATTTGACCAAGGTGAGCGATATGATGAGAGGATCGTATACTTGGGAGAGCGAAGCAGATCTTCTGCACGCAATCCGAAGCGATCTATATCGAGAAGTCAAACGGGCACGAAACGAATCCCTTAGAAGCTGACGTGGTCAGGGAGGTCGGACGGGATCCGGAGCTGCGGCAGCGGCAGCGGCAGCGCCAGCGCCGTCACCCGCCGACCTCCGCACGGAAGTACGGCGTTCCAGGGAACGAATAAACCCGAGGGTCGGAAGAGGACGTTGTCCGACCAGCCTGGCGAGCGGCAGTGGGATGCCACGTGGTGTGTGTATCCTGTGGTTCTGATACGAGTGAGATCGACCTTGACCTTGACCTTCATCTTCTATTAGAGTAATTGAGCCAGTAATGTCTAATTTGATGTTCTCATCCTTAATCCTCAAATATTTTGCTCTGTGTATAAAAGATATACTCTAAGATAAAGACAATAGATTTAATTCTCCCTAATTATTAGGGTTAAATTTGATAGACTTTACACTGAAATAATATATCAACATGGTTTGGAATCAACATGATAGATACTCTTCCAAATTTTGCGTCAATTGCATTATTCCAAAGGGACAACAATATCATTGCTTCATTATACTCCAAGTATCTAAACCAACACAAATAACTTTGTTGGATTAAAAATTGCAGTTGCTATCATGTTTTAAAAGCCACCCAATTGCTGTTTAAATAAAATTAAGGAGAACAAACAATGAGTAACATCAGTAGGATTGGAAGATCCTACCAATTCTCTCTGCATAAATATAGGCAACAACAGCATTTATAGATGTAATAATCAGCATGAATGACATCTGGGTATAAAAAAGAAAGGAGGACAAGCAAGCAGGATGGTACAGCATTAAGTAAACAGCTTTATGTTCATCAATGTAGTGTCAATAAATATTGTTCTGTAGTACTCATAAATGACGGGCTAATAGAGGTTCCACATCACAAGTAACATCAGGCTAACAACACTATTGCCTTCTCTCTTTCTATGGCCCTACACGAGAGATTCAACTTACTCTTAAAGATATGGCATCTAAGATATTTGTAGCACAAACTATTTTACTTAACAATAAGACTGACCCATATCAAAGTTCAATGGACTCTAGATACTGCACCAGACAGTAGAAACCTAAGCCAAGTTCAATTCTACTGGGCTTCAAATGTAAGCGTACATCAGGCTCCATTACCTGAACAGTTATTCATCAAGCAAATACTAGCTATATTCACAGATCCCTTGCAATGTGCAAAAAGTCCCTTTTTTTCCTTTGACTGAACTATCAATTAAACAGATCGAGGAAAAAAAAGGAAACAAATGTTGGCCCTGCAACAATTTGACCAGGACTACACTATAACTCTATAAGGTCCATTTCTCAACCTAATGATCTGCCAGCCAATCTGAACTCAATGAAACAGTAACATGAAACACATCTTAATCCACATTATCTTCTGAGACATCTGAAGTCTGAATCAATTAGACAGCAAGTCCTAAACCTACCACAGTTAAGTTGTTAGTAAACTATACAAATTCCATGTTCCAATTACTAATCTCAAACCCAACTTTTACTTCACTATCTTCAATTAGGCTAGGATGCAAATCATTGAAGTGTTAACCTCAGCATGTTTATTGTAATTCACTGCAAGATAAATGTGGTGTCGAGAACCAACGACCAAGTTAAATGCATTTTTTGATAATGGATAAAATTTGAAAGTAGAATTAGGGTTCTAAGTTAAATATACTCTTAGAAAAATAAACGGATACAATTAATTTACTTCTACCTTTAAATTATCTTACTCTTACTCCTGAGATACATTTAAGGCTAAAGTAATTTCTCAATACTTGGATTCAATGGATGATTAAAAAAGGAGATTGACCCGCTCCTATATATATAAGTTGGATATAACGAGTTCTACTATGACTAACCCAAAAAGACTTACATGACTCGAATTAAAATTTGTTTTAAAGATTTATATAACTTAATTAAACTTGTCTTAAAGACATACATGACTTAACTAAGCTTACCTTAAGGGTTTAAATAATTTGACTAAACTTGACTTAAAGGCTTACATAAGAGATAAACATAAATTAACTAAAAAATAAATAGACTCAATTCATCGAGCCTAATATCCCTATTGATTTGATCCGACCTGATCCAATTCGCATCAATTTAAAACCAAAATTCACCAATCCTAATACATGTCAATATTGAAAATACAGACGAAACAAAGCAAATGAACTTTAGAAAGAATAAAGAAGATGGAATTTGGAAGGCAATCAATAGAATAGAAGATATAGTGCATAATTGAGGTTATATTGTTCTCGAGAAATATTAATTGCAATCAGACATTCAATGTAATTTACATCATTACAATAGCTTACATACTTATATACATCTTTTGCGTGATGTATGCCTTCAAAGGTGCTGCAGGCAATAACGATTAAGGTGATTTAGGTAGGAAGTAAATGTATCATGGTCTCATTCTATTCAATGCAGACTATAAATGATACTTAATCTGCAATAGCTGGGAATAGACCAACTATCACAAAAATCACATGTAAGCTCTCATGTTAAACTAGTCAATCAGACACTTCCATAATAGAACTATTCTATGTGAATTCTACTGTTTACTATTATCCAATAACATTTAGCACTTCAAACACAATAACCCAAATCCAAAAATGCATGTTAAACATTTGTCTTTATAGGACAACTTGTTTATATTTTTACTAGTATTTTCAAATGCTGTTTTCATGAAAGAGAGAACTATCCATGAAAGGCAGGCAAGAGATGCTCTACAAAAAAGAACAATAAAGACTACTGACAGCGAGTATTATTCGTCAAACACTGATAATCTCAACTAAATGGCGAATTGTAGACCATAGGAAACTTTTGGCATGATAAAAGCATGTGAAATTACAAAGAAAATCAACTACTGTTCCCCAAGGTAAGAACAAATAAGTAAATAATTACAAAGTTAAATTCTGCAGCATGAAATAATTTTGCTACCACAACTGAAATTGAGAACCATATCATGCAAAATTCAACTACTTCAAGACATAACACTCCTGCTCGTGCTACCCCTATGGCATTACATTCACAATTCAGAGCAATTATAGACGATATCATCAAACTAAAAGGTGCAGAAACTTAAAAATGGGGATCAACAAAGAAACACTATGAATAACAAATTCAGTGAAGCAAACCAATTTAAAAACCCTCAAAAACTAATCAGAACGACATAAATAAAGAAACAGCAAATTCACCAACCATGTCAGTAGCCAGAAGCACAGGAATGTGAAAGGAACTCGTTAGGAATCGTGTAGGTCAGCACAAACACATATATATTTCCCATGATACTTACGTAATCACCTATACACTGTGTTCCTCAACCCCGAACTCTTGACTTTATTGTGAAACCCTAAACCTAATTCTTCCCATACCCTTCTTTCACCGTATCCATGTCGGCGGCAGGAATTTGAACATATCCCGCCTTCTTCGGGCACTCGTCGTCATCGTCCTCCTCCTCGTAGATCTCGTAGCGATCGGCGACAAGGGACCACGCGAGATACATGACGGCGGCGGTGACGGCACCGCAGCCGAAGCCAAAGAGGAGACCGGCGGCGACGACGACGACATCCTTAGCGCGATTGCGCGGCGAGCTGACGCCGACTTTCTCGGCGGCGGCCGGGAGATTGGCGCGGCGGATCAGGACCTCACGGTCGAGATCGACTGGGGAAGGGTGGAATGGGGTGATAACGCGGTAAATCGAGACGATGGCGGATGGGTGGCGAAAGAAGTAGGCGTCGGCGATGTTGTTATCGGCGGAGAATGAGATGAGGAGGATGTTACAGGGATGAAATGCAACGCCGGGGCGAGCGGAAGCAGGGGAGAGGAGTGAGAATACCGCGGCGAGGATGACAGCAGCGGCGGTGTAGGAGGAGAAGGCCATGTTGAGAGGAGAACGGGGGAGACGAGAAAGCTCTAGAAGAGAAAGGAACAGACGACGGAAGAAAGGGAAAGAAAAAAACCCTCACGGTGCCATTCAAGTTCTACTAACGATGTGATCGATCCGCGCCGTGACTCGTGCCCTCCTTATAAGTTGGGCTCATTTGTTTAAGCTGGACTTTGGGCCCAATTATTTGAAGTATAGCTACCGTTGGGAGGCCCCACCACCTTAGTGGATTAAACTCAATATGGATGGATTAGTCATTAACTCGAGCAAGCGGGTATAAGTTTTTGTGGTCCGACATCTTAATGGGCGGCTAAGTAAGACTATAATAATGTCCAAGTGTATGAAATCTAATTCTTTTGCCGGTCTCCCTAAAACGGCACAAATTTTCCTGCAGTGACAGGTGGATCACGAATCTCTTTAAAAAATGATCTCATATCTACTTAGAAATCTATGCCATCTGACGTAGACATAAAGCCCAAGCAGAGGAGCACCAAATTTGAAACAACAACCAACTTCGTGTATTCATATGAAAAATATATATAGAGAGAGTTTTGCTCCAGTTTTATCTCCCCACCATGTACAAAATTCCAAATTCCCCTTCTTCTTTGGTCCAAAAATGTGAAAATAGGACATAGTAGTAACAGCAGGATCACAGTAACCCCCAATCCCATATCCATAATTTCCAGAGTGAAAGTTTTTCTAGATGCACATAGAGGTTTTAGATCAAATAAAGGAGGTGGCAGAGTAGATCCTAGGGAAGATGCCTTGGCCCGGCCCAAGTATGCAAAGTGGATCGAACCGGGACTTGCGGGCCGCGAACCGATCCCACTGTCGGCCGAAGTGGTTGCGCCATTGCGCCGGGGAGGGGTGGTGGGCTAGGTATTGCTTTGCACCAATACGCGGTCCGGTGGTGGCGGTTTCTACCACCCGGCGGTGGCGGCGAAGGATCTCACAGAGGCAACTTTCGGAGCAATCAGACGGGTTGGCGGACTGGAGCACCCCGACGACGTACATCACCGGTTCCTCACCGGCGGTAGCCTCCTCCTTTGGTAGTACCACTGATGTGTTGGTGTCCCACCTGCAATTACATATTATGTAATTGTCAATACAATTGCCATTGCTCAATGGAGATTTGGAGGGAAAGAACAATTTGAATTGCTAAATTACTTAACAAGATGCAGGAATAGAGGTCGGTTAAAATGTGTCAATCCTTTTTCGACTGTTCTATCAATTTAATTATTAAGATATCAACGTTTGATCTCCTCCTACTATTTGTCACCTCTGAGTGTTACTGATTTTAGAAATTGAGTATAAAATAATACTAAATCTACGAAAAGAGTCACTTTCGAGTTTCTACGGATAGCTTCTCTTTCCTGATGGATGAAAGGAATAGAAAACCTTTTAGCATTGCTACTGTGATGTTTGACCTCGGTCACTGGTGCAGAACCATTTTTATTGGACCACCAGAAAGAGTGTAAATTTGGAGGCATTACATTATTATCACATCATTAAATAAGGCGATCTTATTCTCCTGCACACGAACCGAGGCAGCTGCCCACCTACTACACTACTGCAACCAATAAGCATGGATTCTCTCTACTATATTGTAGAGGGGGGAGGGGAGGCAAAGCTATGTCTCTACTCTCTGGCCTTTTGGCCTTTACTTGCACTGGAACTATATAGTATAGGCCATACTCAAAATGGAAGAAACAATCCACTAGTGAATAAGTAGACATAAAAAATTGTATCCATAAAGCAGAACAGAAGATACCCATATTGTGAAGTAGGTAAGCTCGTTATGGTAAGAATTTATATATATATATATATATATCATGGCATGACAAGAACATGGAAGAGAAAAGAAATAAACTGGTGGTTAAGTGTGAATTATTATTCTTACTTGTCTCTAAGAAGAGGGTATATGAGAATAGGGCCCTTAAAGTCATCTGGGGAGATGTTGTCCATCAGTAAGTCCTTGAACTCTGTGATCCCAGACTTGGGCACAAACATGTTGAGCCAAGGATGGGGAACGTCCCAAAGGCCTCTCCTCCTCAGGCTCATCTCTTCCATCCTCACCCTGTTGAGGAAATCGAAGTAGGAGACCTCCACACTGTATAGATGGGATGGCAGGTAGCTAATTTGCCTTGAGATGTCCTCCACAACCTGAAACAGGGGATGCCCATGAGACTTTAGACCTTTTAGTTAGTCTTGAACTATGGGTAGCCGTAGGCAAGGGACTTCACCTTTTCTACATTGATGTCTTTGACATTGTAGTCATGGACAGCAAACTCTAGGCAGTAGTACAATTTGGAGTGCCCTTTTGAGCCAAACGCAGGGATGAAGTCCAGATGGGCAGGGAAGGCAATGAAGGAACCATGGAGAGATTGCTCATTGAGAACTATGAATCCCTCAACATAGTCTACCAAGTCTGGCATTGAGACCAACAACTCTTGGTCTTTGGTGAAGGTATGGAAGTCATCATAAAAGGCTCTGACCCATTTCACCTAAGGATGTCAAACATTATCCAATGCATTAGAACACAAAGAATAGTATGGGGTTGGAAACTAACTATTAATCAGAAAAATAGAAGCCTTTGGGATTTACCTTGTCAGGGGCTTCTTGAAGTATGATCCTTGCTTTTGTAATAATGCCAAACTGGCCTAGCCCACCAAGAACTGCATAGAAAAGGTCTGGGCTTTTGGTCGGTGAGCATGTCACGAGCTCTCCTTTTCCTACAAAACAATAGAAGGAAATCCACTCTCAAAACATAACAGAAGATAACAAGTGAAGAGTTAAATTCTTCTTCTTCTTCTTCTTCTTCTTCTTCTTCTTCTTCTTCTTCGTTTACCTGTCACCACATCTAGTTGAAGGACATTGCTGATCTGAGGACCATGTTTAAAAGTCTGGCCGCTAATTCCGCCATTGGAAAGAGTTCCACCAATGCTAAGATAGAGATAGTCAGTCCAAGACCTTGGAGCCAGCCCAAACTTCAAACTTTCCTCTAAAAGCTCAATCCAGAGAGCACCACCACTGACATCTGCATAGGAGAAGCCATTTTCTCCTTCTTCTTTCTTGTAGATTTCTATGGAGGAAACGATGGAGTCCATTTCAACAACAATCCCATCAAGAGCTTGAGCTTGGCCATGGATGGAGTGGCCTGCTCCTCTTGCTGCAACTGTGACCTTACTGAAGGATGAAGCAGAGAGGAAGCTGAGAAGCATAGAGATGTCCCCAGGGGACTGGGGCCTCAGGACTGCAGAAGGAGAGTTGAAGAGAAGCCTTCCAAAGTCGAGCGATGAAATATTGGTGGCCTGGAGAAGGTTCAAGGGGCCAAAATCCATAGGGCTCTGGATGAACTTGTATGGAGTGCAGAGAGCTAGGAGGAGGACCAGGACATTAACTCTAGTACAGAACAGAGCAAACTCCATGGGCTCAAATGTGTTCAAATTTCTCAACCAGCAAAGAGAGACAGAAGGTGATAGAACTAGATTTACTGTACTTATATTATTATAGGAAGGTGAGAAAGAGAAACAACTCTTCTAATGCAAAAAGAATTGCTTATCCTTTAGAAGGTTTTCTGCCTCCACCTACAAAAACATGCAAGGACCTCTTTTACAGGGTAAATGCATAGCCCAACAGATCTGGAGAAGGATCAGAGCATGTGCATATTTATGAGTAAGAGTCTAAGAGAACACAGAGGAGAACAAGGGAAGAGAGGAAGGGACACTCTTCAAGTAAATGAAAACAGAAGCTGAGAGGAAGAAGGTGATGATGAACGAGACAAAGAAGCCTTATAGAAGGAACTGAGAGGTTTACACAGCTGAGAGGTTTGATGAAGAACAGAAGAAGAGATAAGGGGTAGCACTAAAAACACCCAAAAGGAGAAGCTGTCACATACCTATAGGATCCCATGTGATATGCAACTACATCTATTCTCTCTTTTAATATGCTCTCTCACCTGTACCACAGAGACCCAACTCCCTACAAAATCTATATCTTGTATACCCAGAATGAAGAGGAAATGAAACCAATCAACCACCCACAGTGTCAAGGAGAGGGAGAAAGGACAGCAGAAACAGAACTCTCCTGTGCCTTTTGCTATAGGTGTCTCTATTTATAGGATCCAGTATGGGGAAGTTAAGTTAAAGTCCAGGCCCCGGTTTCAAATCGTATTTGGATTACAAATCCAGGCATGAAGGATGAAATCATGTGACCCTCATCGTCTCAATCCTCTCTCTCAAGGTTGTACATAGAATATCAGATGGTTATGAAGGACAGACTTCTAGTAAAGGAAAAGATCTTACCGTCTAAGTTAAACAAACTGACAGATGCATGGCATGGATGGTGCAATAAGATAGAAGAAAGAGTTGATAGCCCCAGGAACCAAATCCTTTGCACTAACTATACTCCGCTAGTTACTGTTGTGGCCAGGAACCCCAGCCACAGTGATGATGATTGGCCACCACCCATCCAAGAGGATACCCATAGATTTTCTGGGTTGAATCTGTGAACTTTGTGCAATTGGCAAATGCCAACCCTTTTTTTAAAATTTCCTTCTTTTTGCGTGATTGAACTTGGGCTCGTCCATAGTCTTGTTACATTCCTAACAGTACTGCCAATTTTCTATTCTCTTTCTTTATTATGCTTTCTATCCTCAAGCCTTCACCTTTATGGCATCACCAACCAAGAGAATTAATCACGTTAGTCCAAACCAAGAGAAAAGGTTGGAACTTTTACTACTTGTAAATTTGGCATTCTGAGGCAAATCAAGAGAACAATTGACTTCTGCAAATGAGTGGCATGACATTTTGAAGATCTACAGCTCATAAAGATGGCTTGAAGCCATCCCTGAGTCAATTTTGATGAGTTGGATCATTTTCAAGGAAGGGACATACATAGATCTTGAAGCACCATTATTTGGGGGATAAAGCCATGCATGATTGAAGCTTCCAGGCAAAAATACTGTCAGCATATATGATAAGAGTGGCACAACATTTTGAAGATCTACAACTCCTAAAGATGGATGGCTAGCCATCCCTGAGGTAAATTCTGATGAGTTGGGTCATTTTCAAGGAAAGATATAGATCTTGAAGCACCATTATTTGGGGGGACTTCTACTGTTCTACACATTCATTTTGGATAAAGCCATGATTCAGTGAAGCTTCCGGGCTAAAAACATTTTGGAGCTCATCAGCCTATATAATATGTGGTCTAAATCATGGCAAGCTATAAATATTTTGGCTTATCAAATCTATAGCTGATATATGTTGCATTTAAGACAAAATGGGTTGTCTTAGAAACACACAGGAAATCTTACCCTGGAAAAGTACGAGACAGTTAGTAACATTGCTTAATATACTATTTTTTTAGTCATGGATCGAGTGAAATCAACCGTAAATATATCGAGCAGAACGAATTGCAGGATACTCCTCAATATAATATCACATCACATCACATAATAATAATAATCAAATTTAATTTAAATTCTAAATTCTTAAACATGAGGTATATATATTAGAAATTTGTTAAAAGTATAGTACTTAATTGGATATAATAATAAAAATATATTTATATTTACACTAAAAAAATAAAAATCAACTTAAAAAGTAGAAATGCTAATAATTTAATTTCCACGAAAATAAGTACAATTTATTTTAATACACGAATAAGTTCAAAAGTGTAATATAATAAACTAATAATTTTTCAAAATAAATATTGTATTCGAGGATAAAATAATATATTTACTATGTAAATATTTTAATATTATTAGTAATCTCATATTTTATAAGATAAAATCAAATAGATATTTTCTATATACAATACAATTTTTCTATTGTCGAATATAAAATATTATAATATTTAAAAGTGTTGTTCTGTTACAAGCACTAATATGTAGAATCAAATGTAGAAAGTATAAATATATTCAAATTAGAATAGTATTTTTTATTGCTTAAATAACAAATAATAATGCAATCACATCTCTCTTCCTTATCTATTAATTTGCTCTAAAACATCATTAAATATATGAAAATTTTGATATTTTAATATTCTTAATAATATATTATTTTAAGATAAAGCATATTTATATATAGAAAAAAAAGGCATAAATGTAGAATATATAATTTATAAGGTTTTAACTTCATCCATGGAAATTTTATTAACCAAACAACAAACAAAATCACTGGTACATGTAGTATAAGCTATTAATGATATTTTAGAGCACTCATTTGATTCATTAATATCCAACCTAATTCAGACATCTAAACAGACACATAATTTAACAAATTTAATTGTGAAGATATCCATGCTTAAGCATCAACCTCAAAATTATACCCTTTTTTCTTCAAAAATCTAGGGGACAAGTACTTTGAACCGAACCCAAAATATCTCAAGATATCAATACTGAACCTATTTAAATTCATTGATTCCATTCTAAAACAATAATTCTTCTCTCATCTGTCATCAAGCTGGAATAAAAAGGAGCAAGAGTAGGAAGAACAGTAAATACATGGAATTGCAGTAAGAAGTTCATCATCACTGAAACAAAACAGTTTGGATCAAAAAACTTCATTTAGGAAAGCAGAAGTGTTGGTAATGGAGAAATTACAGTGAATTGTGGTAAACCCAGATATTTGAAATGATGCAATTAAATATTTAAATCTCAGTGGAACACTCAAAAAATCTGCAGACTGAAATTATCAAATTAAGACATCTATTCGGAATAAGAATCTTTGAGGATTAGTTAGATCACAATCTTAGGATAAAGACATTTTAGTCAAAAGATAGAAATTGCAGACGTTCTGTCAACGTTCCTTTCAAAATGACAAGAGGAAATGACGGATTATTCTCGATAAAATGCTGAGAAAAAGAAAGTCCAAAATGCGACAGAGATGGCTTTCTGCTATAAAATGAATATTGTTATGCCAATGTGCACAAAAAAGAAAGGACCAAAAATGGCTTCTATAAACATATCATAATATATTCTAAATATAATCCTAAATATATTACTGAATTGCAATGTGTGACTAACATGTTTCGATATTATATCAATCTGTGATGGTATCTATATTCAAATGATAACGAATTAAGTTACAATATATTTTTGGCCATGAATTATGAAGTTATTTGTGATAAGACAATATAAACGATTGTAAAATTAAGTTACAATTCTATGTAATTTTAAACTGATTTTCTATTTGTATCCAAAACTCAAATAATCACAAATAAATACCATCTTATCCCATATTTTTTATTTGAGCAATTATATATATATATATATATATATATATTTTTTTTTTTTTTTTTTTATATATAACCGAACAACAAATAGAAAATTAGAATTTTTTTTTTTTAAAATAAGTCTTCTTATTATTCCGATCTTAATTTTTTTTTCTTATCACGCAATCCAAGGGCCTAAGTGAGAAACCATCTAAGATGCCTTACTTTAAAGTGACTGACAGGGTACACATTGTGATCCCAATATAGATTTGATCTTACATATTCTGATCACTTTCATATTGTTCTCTCCACCACAACCAAGCCATCGGGAGACCAAGGACTTACCCTACTAGAAACAGAGGTGGGCCACTAGATTTTCTTTAGATCTCCTCCTCTTTTCTTGCACTTTGAAAGGCAATAAGCCTTAATAGTCCATTTCACCATCTGTGAAGAAAGAGCAGGCATACCCTTTTGGAACTACTCAAAAGTGGGAGGATCAGAATAGCTGGGGGCCAGGGAGATTTGAACTTTAATAGCTCAATACACAAAAGCCACCCAAATGGTTGTTATTAGCAAGATGGTGGTCCTCACCTGCTGGTATTAAACACCACCTTCATCTCCATCATTGCACATTAACATTTAAACCAAAAGCCTCCCTTGATTAGTTTCAATAGGCATCTCATCTTTTTTGCAAGTTGTAGTTGCACAGGGGATAAGTTTACACTGAAGTTCTGCTGAAAAAAATAGTAGGTATTGTGAAAAAGAAGAAAAAGAAAGTCTCTTCTATGTAACATGCCATTTTGCATTTGCTTTCAAGCAAGGTGATCAACTTTGCTCGTAGGTTAGATATTCATGCTGATAAGATTATTCAACCTAATGTCCCACTCTATTAGAATCTATTCAACAGGATAAGATTATTCAAAATGATTGTGTCGACATCTGCCCACAATTTGGAGTGAAATTAAAAAGTATAATCATAATATGGCATCATAGAGTTCTAGTGAGTGTTCCTACAAATCAACTTATTACGTACGTCAAAGTTTGAGGGTAACTACGTTTTGAAGCATAAAATTCATTAATTGTGGAGCTGCCAAATCTTTCACTCATGAATACATGCATCTATGCACGCATGTCTGCATGGTGGGGTGTATATCTCTTACAAATAAAAAACAGAAGATGACTATGTTGTCAATGAACAGTCATCTGTTACAAGAGGCACGTTGATTAGGAAGTAGACGATCTTATCTCTATGCTACTATATTAGAGTATTTATTGTTTTAATCTACCACAGCCTTCAAAGGAGCTAGGCCAACATCAACATAGAAAATGAATTAGCTTCGAATCATGTTTCCCCCTTCAATCATTACTTAATCTAATTGTCTTTACTCTGCAATCTTCAACTTGCAGCATTTGTAGAAGACTTTCAAAATCACTTCCCTCTCTCTTGTGATTGATTACATAAAGAGCAGAACAGTGAGTCTGTGGACTTGTTGCATTGACACCGATCCAACTTCATAGGTGATCCTTATTCAATGATGTGATTGCACATACTCTGCAATAAACTGAAGAATTTTTGTCTTATTAATTTCGTTCCTCTAATGATTCTTTCGTAATTCTCCAAAATTTCCTTTCTCTCTCACCCATGAAATATTTCACAATCTTTGCATGTGTTATGAATGCATATATGAGAGAGAGAGAGAGAGAGAGAGAGAGGCCCTCAAGACTAAAATCTCTGTAGAATAGTCCATGAGAAGAAATTCTATTATTGCCAAGGGAGCACTCATTCCCCCACTTGCTTCGTGAAAACAAGACATATGTGCAGCATTTAATTAGATGCTGCTGTCCTCTCTTATTGCTTTCCTTTATTCACGATGTTGGTTGAGATCTTATATCAGCTTAGTTGTCTAGATTGCCTCTATATGTTCCTTTATATTCTCTTCTGGACTCTTCCTGGCTTGCTATTTTGGCCTTGTTATCCCCTTGCCAACATGTTGATGTGAAGGAGCTCCTGAAACATGGAGATTGCATTTCCCAAATTCCAACTTTCTTCCTGTGTTTTGTCCTTTTAAGACTCATGAAAATTCATATGATTCCTATCTCCTTTTTAACCTCAAAAGTGTAGTCTTCTATGTACTGTTCTATTATGTGATGTAGGCCAGGATTACAGTAACACTCAAATCATACTAGCGGAGCATTCTACAGATGTTCGGCTAAAAGATAAGACCTATACATATGTAATTTTAAGTATACTTTTGCAGTTTGGATTTCGCTGTTGTATAGATGAATTATTAACCTTCTCCAGCAACCAAAATGTGTGCACTCTGCAGACTTGAGTTCAACTTGAAATACGTCAAGTATCATTCATTATACTTCGTTACAACACACCGATCTAGACGCGACAATTACTGTTTACAGTGAGTAAAAAGTTTCTGATAAAAATTGTCGATCTAGAAGACTGCATCATTTATTATGAAGGTTTGCCACAACACCATCCTAGTGGAGTGGCTGAGTCATAGAAACAGCCTCTATTAATAGAGGTAAAACTGCATATCTAGCACCCTCTTCCCTCATTCTCGGAATCTAAACCAATCTGCTCTCCATTTTGATTGTTCAATCGTAAGCAAACTAAAATGCACACTAATTTTCAAACTGAACAAAGAATGTAAATCCTAACCAAATTATTTTATTTGCCAATTGGCACTTATGAACTCTTGATTGACAGTGAGTGCTTACATTTGCATCAGTGGTTGAGTCTGTCTAATGACCACGATAGAGTACCAAAAGAAAAGAAAAGAAAAGCTATAGAGAAAAGATTGCCAATTATAACAGCTTACTCAGACTGGACCTATCTTAGAAGTCTTTTAAGTCTAAGGTGCTGAGGTTGAGAGACACATGAGATGTCAGTGCCATCAACTCTCTGGTGGGTAGATGCAAATCTTTCAGCAGATACCAACAGGATCTTTCCTTGGCCCAACAAGTAGTGAAAACTTGTCTTGTATATGTTCCATTCATGCATCCACAGGTATTCATTTGTTTGGATCTCAACATCCATGGGTCCTCTTGCAGTAAACATTTGCACTACTTCTTAGATTGCCCATATCTCACATATATGGAGTATTAGAGGCTTAAATTCAAAGCTTATCTCATACCTAGCGGTACTGAAATCAATACATAACATTACAACTGATGCTGCTACTTTAAAGTCAAAGAAATTTC
Organism: Typha angustifolia; assembly: GCF_048772165.1. Taxonomy (NCBI): domain Eukaryota; kingdom Viridiplantae; phylum Streptophyta; class Magnoliopsida; order Poales; family Typhaceae; genus Typha; species Typha angustifolia. The sequence continues at coordinate 2,413,643 of NC_133246.1, read as the reverse complement.
ATCAGCTATGTGTCTTAAGTTCCAAACTTATTCATGCTTTCTTTGCACAAAGATTACATGCGGCACACCCATGGACTACTTACATTGTTTCTAGAGATATCAGAGAAGGCCAACTGCATGTCTTTTATGACATAAAAGCAAATCATTTATTATGTTTCTGCTGACATGGGTGAGATTATCCATGTAGCCAGTGCTGAATATGTTCATTACCTCTCAGAGAATTTACCAGAGTCCCGCTTGGATTACTAACTACGATTCATACTATCTTACAACTATTGAAATCTTTCAGTGGGGCCTCATTAAATTCGCTGAGATTCGTCTCGTTTGTTCAGGAGTCCAAATAAATCGCAGATAAAATCTTCAGCAACCTTTATAGAATATTAGAATCTCTCAACAATTTCTCAAAACAATTGTATTTATTATAATGAAGATTCCCCTCTGATAAGTTATGCTATGCTTGGCATATCCATTCTCACTCATTTTGCTCCAGGAACTTCTCCCATTTGCTTATTTGAAACTTGAATCTATTCCTTTTCCTTCCCAACTACTAAGTTTTAGTGTTGATCTGTGAAGGTAATGTCACCTGATGACTTAATCCAAATCCCCACAAAGGCTTGCTTTTACTTTTCCATCTTCCCCAATCGAATCAATATATTCCTAACAAAAGTTTAAACCTTTTTTTTTTTTCCTCTTATTAGTAGACAAGCACTAGAAATAACAGTCCCATTCCTGCATCAAAGCTTTCAAGGCCATTGTACTAGGTTTCTATCATCAAACTTATGTACCTCTAATCTAGTCGACGATATGAAGAATAATCGCATTATTTTCTTGTAAATAGTAAGTAAATAAAAGAACAGCGTATGATCCACAAAAGAAGTAGGTTTAGCACTAGAGGATTTGACGAGAGAAAATAGAACAATCAAAAGATTTAGTAATGAAAATAAAAGGAGAAAGCATCAATCCTCATTACCTCGGCAAGACAATGGTGACCGATTCCGGAAGGCGTTGGAATTTCTTTTTAATTTTTTTATGGGGGGAGATTTTGGCCTCTCAATTCCAATTCAGGGATTGATAACGAGAAAAGATATAGAATACGTTCATAAATTTTCCACCGTAATTATAAATATAAATGTACTTTAATGGCATAAAATAAGTTCGGAGGTATATAAAATATAATGATAATTCCAGGGTCTAAATGTAAATTATCTCATAAACTTGATATGATAGTGATAGCTATCGTGGCCCATTATGGAATCCCGGCCTGGCCTGGCTTGGCCCAAAGCCATCCAGGGCCAATTTCGTCATTTAACATACTTGGAGAATTCTGTGATCCGAAGATCAGAGACCGTTGATCAGGAATTGGGCGGAGGAGATTCATTCTTGGATTTGCTTTTCTATCTGCGCAACAGTCGGAAGCTAGGGTTTTGGGTAGCGAGCACGGAGAGGAGAGTTGTTGTTCTCCGCTGAAACGGTCAGTCTCTAAACCCTAACCCTAGTTTTCGTGGTGGAATCAAACTCGTATTATAGATTATCGTTTTCAGTATGTTTAATGTGATGTGATAGAGCTTGTTCGCATTTTCGTGACTTCGTGTTATCTGCGTAGTTGCATCGCTTGGATTTCTTTTTGTTTTTACGTGGGTAGTGTTAAAGTTATCGTTTTTTTTCTGGAACAAAGTCGAAAGAAGTCTTGTTAGGTGTACCAAAAGTTCGTTTTTAGGTAGCAATTCCATGCTGTTTGGAGTTTGAAAAATGATATGTGAAGCTTTCTCGGGGGAAAAAGTGTCTTTTTTTTTCACGGGAAAATCCATTCTAGGCAGCATTTTTTCTTTCAATTAAAAGGAATTATTAGCTTTTGTCAGGGGTTCCGATATACTACTCTGTTTTAAGTTTTCTTATACTTAAGAGTTATTACCTACAATGAGATATTCGAATTTACTTCTCTCTAAACTTATTCATAATAATATTCCAACTATTGACCTTCTTTGGACAGGAGCAAGCTAGTCTTTGTAGTCATAGTAGACATTGAAATCCACATATTACCTCAAATAGGTGCTGGGTGTGATTGTTCTAATACCTGAATCTGTTTTGCAAATTTATATATGTGCACTGTAACTAATAGTAAAACAAATGTGGTTTTGATCTTGTGGGATCTTCAGCTTGAAGGTAAGTTGTTTCTTGACGACTGTTTGATCTCTCTAGTTTGTTGATATGTCTTACCAGTAGTTTCCTGCTTGTTTGGATCGCAAGGCTGACACTCTCGTTAATGCAGGTTAAGTGAATCTACTTTTCGAGATGGCGCCACCTGCTAAAGGTAAGACCCGTTCCTGAAACTGAATTAAGATCTAAGTTTAGTGCTTAAAATAGAGTTGAATAGCTGAATAAGGATGTTTCTATTCTGCATGTGGGTAGTTTTCTTGTTGAAGCTTTTGTATCATAGAATTTGAATAAACTATATTGCATTTCCCGAGCTAATTTAAACATGACTTGGTATGGAGAAAGTTAGCTTTATAATACATTTTCCAGGCTGAAATTACGGGGCTTATTTTATAGCCCATTGTATATGGAACTTTGTCCTCAAGAGCTACAAAAGAATATAGTAAAATATAATTTTGTGTCGTCATAATAGAATCTTTTGGATTGAATAATTGATATTTACTGATTTAAAACCCTTATATACATTTAAACTTATGCAATTTGTTTAAATATTTACTAATTCCCATGCTTGAAGTAAATCCAGTTTCTTCAGTGGGCCAACTGTGTTAATCTCTTGTGCAAATGGACATACAAGTGCAAGATTGGCTATAGCTATTATATTTGCCAATGGTCTCTTTGTGTATTTGTTTGTGTTCTAGTGCACTAATTAACTTTTAGCTGATTCACAAGATTCATTTGTTATGCATGATCTTTTCATTTGCTCCTTTATTCTTAATTCTCCTATCTTTGGGGTCTCCATGGTTTGTAGAAGTGGCTCCATTACATGCAATGGCTAAGACAAATTTTGGTTCTGTATGTTATTGAGATTCCTGATTTGTCTTTTTTGTTTATCTTATGCTATTACTATCAAGCAGTTACCACCAAGAAGCCTGATGGCAAAGCGCAGGCTCTCAAGGTTGCTAAGGCTGTGAAGTCAGGGGCTTCAGCCCTCAAAAAGAAGGCCAAGAAGATCCGTACTTCTGTGACTTTCCACAGGCCAAAGACCTTGAAGAAAGACAGAAATCCTAAATATCCCAGAATCAGCGCACCTCCCAGGGACAAGCTAGATCATTATCAGATTCTCAAATATCCCCTGACTACTGAATCAGCCATGAAGAAGATTGAAGACAACAACACCCTTGTATTTATTGTGGACATTCGAGCTGACAAGAAGAAGATTAAGGCAGCCGTGAAGAAGATGTATGACATCCAGGCAAAGAAAGTGAACACCCTAATCAGGTTAGTGTTGCTACCTTTTTCTTTATCTTGGTTTTGTACTTTGAGATAATTGATTGGTGCCTTTCTTGATGGCTTTATTGTTGCTTGTTTTAGGCCTGACGGCACAAAGAAGGCCTTTGTGAGATTGACCCCGGATTTCGATGCTCTTGATGTTGCAAACAAAATTGGAATCATCTAGTCTATTTTGCTAGAGTCTGGCTTTGTAACTGAATGGCAATTTTAGTTTTTGTAATTCAGATGATAAACTTAAACTTTTGTTGGTGACTTACACCCTAGCCTCCTTGTAGGATATGATCTGTTAGTGAAATGTACTATGGCAATATGGCATTCATCCTTTTGTGCTGTCACAAATTATAATCAAGAAGTATTTATATGCTGAGGCAATTAAAGTCTTACCTTTGCTATTTAGTGGGATCATTAACATTTTGTGCATTCCATTCCAAGGCCAAATGGAGATCCATATATATATATATATACCAACAACACCGTGAAGGATGTTATTGAAGGACCATAAAATATTTCCTAAAAATCGACTAATACATGCAATACAATCATTTCCTTTTAAGAATATTACCAAATTACAATAGGCATTATACTTTTATTATTAAGTGCATATATAGTCACAATTTTTCGACACAATATACTTCACTAAATTTTTCTTGTCTACCAAATTGTGATTGATTCTTTTTTATATATATATGAATGAATTATTACAGCACTGTTTCATCTCTCATCTCTGTAATTATACATGTTTATGTGATACGAATACTTAGCATATCCAGGATAAAAGGAGTATGGAAAGATTGCATTTCTGAAAGAACCAAGAAAGAAGTAAAACAAACAAGCCACTGCATTGTTTGGGCTCTGAGCAAAACCTGACATTATAGTTTAGGTCCTTGCTTTCTTTCAGGGCATTTCCTTACAAAAATCGACAATTCTATTAAGATTTTGTGCTGGGAACTGATTAATCTGCAACTAGACAACTTAAGTGTATCAGTAAAAGGGAGAGACTTTGACCATTACTAATCCCGGCTGCTTCTATCTCGTTTTATTTTACTTTCCCTGTAAAATATTTCTTCCTTAATTTGGATGAAATCAAACAATTCAAAGTTGTCAAATTCTAGCAAAAATCTCATTAAGAGTTGTAACAATGTTGTCATAGTATTCTTGTACTCGAACTTCGTCGCGGTCTCTTGCTGCATAATCTAGCTGCAATTGTAGAAAATTCAAGTCAAAACTCAATAGAAATTTTCGTAATGTACGCAAAGATAGTGTGGAGTAATGAACTTACATTCGAGACATTGTTGAAGAGATGGGAGTAGAGCTTCCTTAGCTGCGGCCTCTGACTCCCTGATTTCGCCTGAATTAATGTGTACAGATCTTGCTTAAGGTACGGCGAGCTCTCCCGCAGTGCAAGCTGCAACTCTCGCCATGACTTCGAATCTATAAGAGATTTTATCTCGAGAAGATCTCGGGCATGAGATTTTACCACAGTGTTGGCTTCTGCCGGCGTCTGGTCTGGAACAGTGACTCTGAGGTCAAAAGAGGAAGCAGTGTTTGAAGTGAAGAACAGTTCTTGAAGCAAGAAAGCTGAAGCAGCGGCAGCTGTTGTAGCTAGTTTTCTTCTGTTGATTTGCTTATGGAGATTTTGTGTAATGTGGTCTGATAATGAAGAGCTCCTGGGAGTGGAAGTGAAGCTTGGAGGTCTTCTGGAGCAAAATTGCAATGCCATTGTTGAAGCCATTGCTCCTTGCCTGAAATCAATGAATGGTCCTGAATGGCTGTAACATGTGAAGCCAAGTAATACTGGATAAGGTATCTTCTCTAGAATGGAAAGTCTTCTTTTTATTGGCTAGTGTCAAGGTGAGGACAAGAGACCACTCCAGAAGATATTTCTGGTCTACAATTGCTAACAGTTTCATACTGCAATTATTGATATTCTAATGAGCAACAAGCTATACTATTTATATAATAAGGTGTCATCCTTAAGAGAATAGAAGAATAGATTATTACAAGCTGTTAGCTCTTTCATGCAAGCATTGGAACCAAACAAAGCATATCTAAGACATACAGCTTAGACTTCCAGAAGACCAGAAGACATACATGATGTTTAAGCAATCAGTTAATCTATATGATGAGAAGGTACAGCCTTACTATGATCAAAATTATTGTGCTCATTAAGATACATTTCTGCAATTGCAGTATGCAGTGCTGCTCCAATTGGAAGAACATCTTCATCAATGAAAAAGTAAGGTAGTGCGAAAGTCTTCTTTTCATTGGCCAGTGTCAAGGTGAGGACAAGAGACCATTCCAAAAGATATTTCTGGTCTACAATTGCTAACAGCTCATACTGCAATTATTGATATTCTAATGAGCAACAAGCTATACTAATTATATAATAAAGTGTCATCCTTCAGAGAATAGAAGAATAGATTATTACAAACTGTTAGCTCTTTCATGCAAGCATTGGAACCAAACGCAGCCTATCTAAGACATACAGCTTAGACTTCCAGAAGACCAGAATACATACATGATGTTTAAGCAATCAGTTAATCTATATGATGAGAAGGTACAGCCTTACTATGATCAAAATTATTGTGCTCATTAAGATACATTTCTGCAATTGCAGTATGCAGTGCTGCTCCAATTGGAAGAACATCTTCATCAATGAAAAAGTAAGGGAGTGTGAAAGTCTTCTTTTCATTGGCCAGTGTCAAGGTGAGGAGGACAAGAGACCATTCCAGAAGATATTTCTGGTCTACAATTGCTAACAGCTCAGACTGCAATTATTGATATTCTAATGAGCAACAAGCTATACTAATTATATAATAAAGTGTCATCCTTCAGAGAATAGAAGAGTAGATTATTACAAGCTGTTAGCTCTTTCATGCAAGCATTGGAACCAAACAAAGCATATCTAAGACATACAGCTTAGACTTCCAGAAGACCAGAAGACATACATGATGTTTAAGCAATCAGTTAATCTATATGATGAGAAGGTACAGCCTTACTATGATCAAAATTATTGTGCTCATTAAGATACATTTCTGCAATTGCAGTATGCAGTGCTGCTCCAATTGGAAGAACATCTTCATCAATGAAAAAGTAAGGGAGTGTGAAAGTCTTCTTTTCATTGGCCAGTGTCAAGGTGAGGAGGACAAGAGACCATTCCAGAAGATATTTCTGGTCTACAATTGCTAACAGCTCAGACTGCAATTATTGATATTCTAATGAGCAACAAGCTATACTAATTATATAATAAAGTGTCATCCTTCAGAGAATAGAAGAGTAGATTATTACAAGCTGTTAGCTCTTTCATGCAAGCATTGGAACCAAACGCAGCCTATCTAAGACATACAGCTTAGACTTCCAGAAGACCAGAATACATACATGATGTTTAAGCAATCAGTTAATCTATATGATGAGAAGGTACAGCTTTACTATGATCAAAATTATCGTGCTCATTAAGGTACATTTCTGCAATTGCAGTATGCAGTGCTGCTCCAATTGGAAGAACATCTTCATCAATGAAAAAGTAAGGGGAGTGTGCAGGGTGGACTGAACCAATTTTCTCATTTCTTATCCCAATACCAAACATTACACCAGGAATCAATTGTTGATAGAAGGCAAAATCTTCACCTGCCATTATTTTGTTACCCATCGCCACCATATCTGAACCAAGCAGGAATTTGCCTACACTCTGTACAAAATGATGCAACTTTTCATCATTCATGACCGCAGGATACATCGGGTAATCCTCTTGTTTCATACTGACCACTGCTTTACACCTATGTACAGCTGCTTGGCCTTTTACTACCTGATAAAACATGCATTTATATGAGTAAGGACACAGAGAACAAATTGTAGATATGTGCATGAAATAGTTCTTTAGCTCTGCATGACAACCAAGTATGTTGCTAAATGCTGCAACTATTGTCATATTGATAGAATTGTTAAATAGTTTAGAAACCATATATAGTTTAGTCATATTCCAAATAAGGATATCTTCAAAGTGATTGAATGCAATAAAATTTAATCAAGTAATGACTAACCTCTTCCACCCTTCTCTGTAGCCTGAGTAGGTTTTCCGTAGTAAGACTTCTTAAAGTTCCTCCAAATTTAACAATTGAAGGTGTAACGTCATATCCTTCTCCACCCTTGACATAGGTAACAGAAAGTACCTTCCAGAAATTAAAAAGACAATTAAGATCAAACGTCCTTGAAGTGACAAGAGACAAAGATAACACAGATAACAAAATGTTCGGAGGTTCATGGGAACAAAACCATACTTGGCTGTGAAGGGGGTCATCTTCTCTAGAGATGAGCTGTTGCAATGCTAGAATGGCAAATGATGTAGCAACTATCGGATCAATGGCAAAATGTGGAGTTGCAGCTTCTGCACCTTTACCTTCTATTTTCACTTCAAAGAAACATACGGCAGCCTGTGTGTTACCTGGAAGGGATACTACTGTACCTGTGGGAATTTGATAATCAATATGCATGCCAAAGATTGCTTCCACACCATCAAGAGCACCATCTTTTATCATATGAGATGCACCTGCACCACCTTCCTCTGCTGGTTGGAAAAGCAGTCTTACAGTACCCTGCAACATAAAACATATAGCAGCACACATGAATGTTCGCGGAGCTACATGCCTCCAAGGTTTTATAATAAAATGTCAAAATCATTGATATTGATGTTAAAGACATAAACTTAGCTTGAAAAACAAGTTGAGGTACATCTCACTATTGCAACATCAACAGGAGAGGGGGGGGGATTCCAGAGCAAGCTCTAGGAAACGAGTTATTTATGCAGGATTTGAGCAAATAACTCATCATCCTAATGTAAGTAGGTATCCTGATATTCATCCAATTGCTCTTTTCTAAGAATATTAAGTAACAAACAGAAAACAGAAAAGGAGAAGGAAGAAAGGACAAAGGTGGAAGACTGGAAAGACCTCATTTATGCCTTAGCCTAGGATAATGCAATTTTTCATCATAATGAAATAATATAATGATCATTGCACAAATTCAACTTAAGTTACAATGGGAAAAGAGAGATCCTCATTTCAGATCATAATTCACAAACTGAAGTTAAAATGCTTGAGAATATGATCTAGTTTCGGAGAATTATCTCACACAGAACAGTTACCAAGTAGGAGAAAGAAAAAAAAAAGAACTAGTATGAACACACAAGAGAATGTAACTTTAAGCTAGATATTTATAGACGCACTACCCACTACCTTAAGCCGGTCCTTCCTTTGGTTGAGCAATTTCGCGGCTCCGAGGAGCATCGTGACATGCGCGTCGTGCCCGCATCCATGCATCGCCCCATCCACTTTACTCTTGTGCTCCCATTCCACAAGTTCCTGAAACCCGCGACCGCCAAGATCAAATCTTTACACCAAAATCGCAACCAAACTCACAGATCCTCCAAAACGCATCTCCCAAAGTAACTAATTCACAGAGGGGACGCACCTGGAGAGGAAGGGCGTCCATGTCGGCGCGGAGGGCGACGATGGGGGCATCGCCGGACCCGACCTCGGCGACGACGCCGGTGCCGGCGAATGGGAAGGAATAAGGAACGCCGAGGAGGTCGAGCTGGGCGCGGATTAGAGCGCTGGTGTTGTGCTCTTGGAAGCGGAGCTCTGGGTGCTCATGGAGATTGCGGCGGATGGACAGTAGCCAATCTTTGTCATCCGCCGCTACTTGAAGGAGCTGCGACGCGTAGAGAGCATCGTGGCGGAGGAAGGGAAGAGAAGAAGAGGAGAGAGGGAGAGAGAGGAGTAGAAGGTTAGAGAGCAAGAAGAGGGAGCGATGGCGGATTGGATAAGAGTTCCTCGCCATCAGCACGGTTAGACGGGTGACTGGTCCGAGGACTACTTTGGGGAAAGTATCCCATTAACTCCGGAGAATTTATAACTTCTCTCGGTTATTTTGCATTTCACCACCTACGTTGTGGTCATATTGCACAAAGCCTACCAACTTTCATATAGTTCCCTCTTTTGTTCTTTTTCTCGATCATCACATTGTTGTCGTTTTCTTAACCACGTGTAGAAAATGCAAACGTCGAAACCTGGCACGTGGAAATCGCAAACCATATTTGACTTTATGAAGGATTCGAGGAACTTTCTTTCCAGTGGTTATGTGATTTTATGATCGTTTCTTTGTGTACCTTGGAAGTGGATAGAGTCGAACTTATAGTTTTATCATCTTTTTTAGTTATTTGGGATCATCCTAATTTCTAGATTTCATCCGCAACTCCACCAGATGGTGATACCAACAGCAGGGATTTTGGAAGTCCAAATGTCCAATTCTGAAAGAAAGTTCAGAGACGAACACAGGATTCGGCTCGGTGATAACAGAAATTTTACCTGCAGAAACTAGTGGAAATGGATGAAGATGAGAACATATATAATGATCATAAAAGAAGTGCAGTGAGAATAGAATCTGATAGATTGATAATATTTGGAAGCTCCCATCACACAAGGAGAGAAGGTCGAAGATGCATTAACACAACCAGAGGAGTAAGTTACACTTCTTCGCTACACACACGGCGGAACTAAACTTTGTTGGCCTAGTAAGACTCTATATCAAATTAAGGATCCAGCACTAACAAAAAGGAAGAAGAAGAAGAAGAAGAAGAAGAAGAAGAAAATGTTCTCAGAGGCAGCTGCAATATGCCGGCAGCATGGTATCGCATAACCTGCATAGGCAATAGGTTGGGGGCATAAATGAATCAATGATAAATATAGCTCCTATTAATTCAATAGATGGCATGTAAGTAAGTAAAACAATAACTTACTGAAAGTTTATAAGAGCAAGGAGAAGTAATTTTTGCAGTAATATCTCATTGTTCAACAAAGATGATGTTCCAATTGAGACAATACAACAAAGAAGTTCTAGAAAAAGCTAGTAGCAAATTAGTAAACCACTATGACCTGACGAACAATTAAAACAGAAACTTCAATGAGCTTAATCACTGAGTGGTGCTAGATTTGCTAAACAAAGTATTTAGATACCTGGCCATCACATTCTATGCATAACTCGCTCTAACAAGTTATATTACATCGAACATTTAAATTATACAAAATGCAGTCAGAAATGCATTATGTAAGAGAAACTGCAGAACTCAACAGCAATAAAGATATAAATTGAAAGAGAAAGACATGGCAGTTTAATGTAAACATTTTTTGACAATTCACCACATATAAGGCTTTATTTCCCAAATGGATTTTCAATGTGAAAAACATAATCTACGACACAAGGAAGTTTAAAGAAGTACAATGGGATGTCAAGGCAAACAGTACAAAAAATAAACATAATCTGAATCTTCAAGTAATAAAAAGCATCACAAAACATAATCTATTCACATATTTTGCGATCTTAAATCCAAATCTTATAGATCAATTGCTCTTCTTTCCAGCGGCGATGGATTTAGATTGACACATCATAGAGATATCGTAATAAGCCCACTAACAGTCTGCATAAATACAGGAAAGATGCACATCAAAATAAATGACATTACTCCAAACACTTAAGTTCCAATGTTTAGAAGACGATCACAGTTTCACCGTAAACTAATTTACACGCAAATCAATCTGTAATTGCACTATTCGGCATGTCACAAACATCGAAAGCACTCAATTTTCAAACAACCGTCAATATTGAATCGCAATAAAAAAGAAATTATACTTGTAAGGATCTAGATTGCAACATTAATAAGCCATTTACGAAGAAAAGATATAGATTGTAACCTAAATTAACGACGTCCGCCGAAGGCAGCGCGCCCGGCAAAGACCGGGACGGTGGGTGCATCAGCCTGCTTTTCAACTCCAGGCAGATCCGCCATCCCAAGCGCGGCGAGCATATCGATCGTCTCCTTGTCGACCTCAATGTGATCAACCCTAAGAGCGGACTCGTCGGGGACGAAGTCCATGCGGCGCTCGCGCTCCTCTTCCTGCAGCTTTAGCGAGATGCCGCGCACGGGGCCGCGCTGGATGCGGCGCATGAGGTGGGTGGAGAAACCGGCGATCTTGTTCCGGAGGCGCTTCGAGGGGATGATGGCGACCTCCTCGAGGATCTTCTTGTTCGTGTGGAAGTCGAGGGTCATGCGCGAGTAGTACCGCTCGATCACTTGGCGGGAGGACTTCTTCACCGTCTTCGTGCGAACTCGACCCATGGTTGGCAATGGCCGTGGGTTGATCTCGGCCCGCGGCGGCGGCTAGGGTTTTAAATACGAGGGGATTAGGAAGACAAGGGAGATCCGCGTGGTTAAGGCTTGTGTGATTGGCCGATCGCAATCATCATCTCAGCCGTCCATTATGATTGTACGGTCCAGGCCCAAAGTTTGATGAGGCCAGCCCATCACTAGTTATTTAAGGCCCTTTATAACTGAGCCCATTTAATGTATATTTGACTTAAGAGAAAATGGAGTTTAATTAAATTGTTTGAATTTTTTTTTTTCAAGTAAGAAGTGAATCTAATTTTACATAAATATTTCACTTATTTATTTTATAATTAAATATCAAAATTTACATAGAATTTCTAAATTAACTATTTTTTTCCCCTCACAACCTCTCTACACTATCTTATCGGCTAATCCAATTAAAAATTTTCTCTACTTTTTTCTTTTAAGGAAAATGTTCTCGTCTATATCTTAATAGCATTAAGAACATTTCTTTGTATTGCATTTTCCATTCAGGCTAAAACATCGAAGAAAATTAATGTTTTTTATTTTGAAGACTCATTTGCTTCCATATTAATTTGTAAAAGGAAAAAAAAATAAAGAAGAACTTTTTATTACACAAATAATTCTTCGCGGCAATGCAAACAGAAGAAACTTTATCTACATTCATATTGATCATTTCTTCCACTCGTCAATGCAAAGTTATAAACCTTCTTCCTCTTCGCCATCGAACGCTGCGATGATCGCAAAGTTACTGTAAGCATTTCGATAGTCATGCAAAAGAGAGAACTTTATGAAGAAGGTCAGGTCAGGTCAGGTCAGGTTGGTTAATTCACCTCCGCAGCAAAAGCAACAGCAGCAGCAAGAGAGGAGGAGGAGGAGATCGCGGGAGAAGTCGACCAATCCAGCTAGTTTACTTGGAGGCGAATCCGGATGGCGAGCAGTGGAGGAGGCGAGAAGAGGTGGGTGGTTGGTGCTCTCGTGGCTTCCTTTGCCGGCGGTCACGAGATCCCAGTCGAGATGCTTGAGCACGTAGTTGTCTATGAACGTCTCCCTCAGCGTTAACGAAGGCCATATTTGCATCTCTCTCTCTCTCTCTCTCTCTCTCTCTCTCTCTCTCTCTCTCTCTCTCTCTCTCTCTCTCTCTCTCTCTAATCCTTGGATAAAGGAGTCTTATCGGAAGAGGCCTGGATAAGATTATAAGAATGGCTTTCTTTTGGCGTCGAGGAGACGAGAAGGGGAAGCGTGAAGAGGGGATGCACGTTGGGGGAACTCATTATTATTTTGATATAAACTTTTAAAATATTATAATTGTCAATTAATTCTGTAAAATATTAATAATTTACTCTTTTAGAATTGTCATTATAATTAATCTCATATAAAATAAGATATATTTTGTTGCTAAATATTAAATTATTTTTTAAACTACTTTTAATAACTTATACAAGTGTAAAACAGCTATTATGATATTTTGGGAGAATGCAATGCAAATACCTATAAGTTTTTCTTCAAAAAAAAGTTATTAACTTAGACTTGTCCTTTGCGTTTATTATTCTTCGCACCCTGTTTTTCGATCCTTATCTTTTAGCTGATTGTTTGAAAACAACCCTTTTTAGTCTCTAATATATATATATTGTATTTTTTATATAGTTAAGTTGGTCGTTGTTAAGTTACATATTATTTTATTTTGACACAGTATTTAGAGCTAATTTTTTAAATATAATTTATTAAAAGATCATTAATCATGATCTGGATCCATCTCCCAGATTGGTGATGCGGAATTGGCAATTTGTATAATAATGACAGGATACATATATAATATAAGAGGGTACATCAATATGCAGCCAGTCTTATGCATATCTTACAGTTAGAAATCCTCCATTATTTAACTGCTAACAGCTCGTGATGGAAGAAGACGAAGGAGGTGAAGGTGGCGGAGTTTTAAGGATCATGCATTACTCCGGAAGGACCCCAAAGCCTTGGCCGCACTAGCTCTCAGGACATACTCGTGGTAGGCGGCGGCGATGATGGCGCCGATGAAGGGCCCCACCCAGAACATCCACTGTAACATTAGACAAGTAGACATTTTTAGAAGTATCAAATAACTCAGAGAGATTGTTGAAGAGTTTCTATCAAATACTATATATACCTGATCATCCCAAGCCTTGTCTGTGTTATAGATAACGGCGGCTCCGAAGCTCCTCGCCGGATTGATGCCCGTTCCGGTGATCGGAATCGTGGCCAAGTGAACCATGAACACTGCGAAGCCAATCGGGAGGGGAGCCAACACCTTAACCAGAGAGAGAGAGAGAGAGAGAGAGAGAGATCTTAAAGTCAATCGACTTTATAAGAGCAATGGATTTTATTAAAAAAAAAACAGAGCAACAGTTAAAAACTTCATAAATAAAGTATAAAAGATTACCGGGACATGGGAGTCTCGTGCATTGCGCTTCGAGTCGGTGGCGGAGAAGACAGTGTAGACGAGGACGAAGGTGCCGATGATCTCGGCGGCGAGGCCGGTGCCCTTGGAGTAGCCGGCGGCGAGCTCGTTAGCGCCGCCGCCGTAGCGGACGTAGTAGGCCTTTTGGAAGCCCTTGACGAGGCCAACGCCGCAGACTGCCCCGAGGCATTGGGCCACCACGTACAGCAACGCCCGGGCCAATGAGACCCTCCGTGCCACGAACAACCCAAAGGTCACTGCTGGGTTAATATGACCTCCTGTATACATACACATATACGTAGATGAAATTAAAAACTTAACACGTACTCCCTTAAGCCATTTAATTATAACAAAATTTGCATATAATTAATTTACGATTTACACTCAATATTCTTATTATTTATAAATCAAACCCTATAATTCAGACAGAAAACACTATATTGTTAAATCTCTTAATTAAACTTAACGAAATATTAAATTAAATTAATTATATTTAAAAATTATAAAAATATTTTTAACTAAAATCAAACGAATTTTTATATTTTATTTTAGTTGTTTTTAAAAATAAAAAAGCAGAGTGTTGCATATTAATTTTTCTTAAATATATTACTAATACTCATTCACTAATATTCATTAAATCATCTTAACATTAAACTTATCTTAATATATGGATAAAAATGTCTCCATTTTCTTTTCAGATCCTTCAATTTTCTTCTTTAATGGCCGGATAACTTCTCGTAGTATTATATCTTCAAGAAGAATCTTCTCTAATCCCTTTAAATCCACTTTTTAACATGAGAGGAGAAGAAGTTAGTCAACATTTTTAACAGAAAAACTTAGTAACACAATCATATAATTCAAAGACTACACGTGTCCATTTTTTTTCATTAAGAAAATAAAAATAATAATAGTTAAAGGGGTCAGAATATAAAAAGTATACATCACGAAGTATAACTAACTCACTATTATGAGTCACCCATGAAGAATAAAAAATATATAGAGAAGTTTATCAAAAAACACCTCCCGCTAGTTTTATAGAAGGAACGAAAATTGGAAGGTGAAACAAGAGTATTCAAAATATTCTATTTTTTTTTTATTTTTAAGTATTTTGTTAAGACATTAAAATTAAAATGTCGGGAATAATTAAAGAGAAAAGTGGGGTGTTTTTGATAAAATTTTCAGTGAAATTTTAACTAGAGAGGTGTATTATACACATGCTCATTAATTTCAAACCTGAGGCGCACGTTAAGGGAGAAGGAGAGGAGTCGTCCAACCTGAGATACCAGCAGTGCAGTAGACCAGGATAAAGATCATGCCCCCGAAGGCCCAAGCTATCCCGAGGATCCCGACACCGCCGCAGGCCGCATCGGTGTTGTTGCCGCTGGGGTCGGACTGGCGCTTGTACCCGATCACCGTGGCCACGGTTATGTACAGAAACAGCAGCGTCGCAACGAACTCCGCGATCACCGCCCGGTACAGCGACCACTTGCTCAGCTCCTCCAACCCGACGAGAGGCGCCGGCGGCGGGTCCACGTAGTCCTTCGCAGTGAACGCACCCCCATCCCTTACCCCCTCCACGTCCTTCGCCATCTTTTTTGCAAGAAACCCCTTGGGAAAAGTCGAAACTTGAGAATGGCTTCCTCTTCTTCTTCGGCCTTGCCCCCTGTGGAGTCGGAAAGAAGCAGAGGAGGTATTTATGGGGGCTGTGCGGAAAGCGGAGACAAGAGAGTGGGGCTTTGGTTTAATTTTAGTTAATTAGAGGGGCAGTTTGTTAATTGCTACGTTTTTAGAGGTGGGCCTAATTTGCCGCCCAGAACCGACTAAAGCCTCACCATTAGATCATCTCAGAGCTGGCTTTTATGGGCCAACTACTCATAGACTTCACTATTAAGCGTAACAGCTCTCCCTACTAGGGTTTTAGTAAGTTGTGATATATACCAGTATTGAGCATCCATTTAATCCCAATATATACTTAAATATATATTAAAAAAAAAAAATAGATGCGACCAATATAAAGGTCAAACACAAATGTCACGCCACGTGGATAATATCTTTTTGTTGTTCAAATCATTTGGGGTGCAATTCGCACGCCGCACACCTGTCGTTGGCACTCAAAGATGCGACCAATATAACATCCGGTGGTCGGCGCCACGTGGAGTGGCAGGGCCTAATGATGACAAGAAAAAAGACGTGACGTTGATGTGACTTCTCGACGGCCTCGTGATTAGTGCCGATGAGCTGATCGGCTGGAGACGAGCAGAGGCGGAGGGGGGGGGGGCCCACACCAGAGATGCGACCACGTCAGTAGTCGGTGTCAGATCCCAGAGGCGGTTTCGAAGTGGCGTCGCTTGTTTGAGTCTCCTTCGGTTTCTGAGGAGAATAGTTATATTGATAAAAAATAGTAGTAGTTCAGAAGAACTCTATAAATCCCTCCCTTGTTGAGATGAACTATTTCATTTTCATGGTTGGAATCTTATTATATATCCCACTATTTGCAAATCACTAGCGTTTGGTTAAGATAAGTGCTATTAAAGTCAAATTAAACATATTTTTAGAGTCACTCTGAAATCATTTGCAAAGTTGGCCCATTTTTATAAGTTGATGGGCCAAGCCTTTGCTCTATCAGCCATTGTCCAGGTTTGAATGTCACAATAATTACTGGATAAGATGGTCTTTTATCTTTGTTTTTCTATTACTCTTTTGAGTATATTTTGAAGATAATTACAAATGTAACAGTAAACATAAACTAAATTTCAGTATGAATATTGACTTAATTCAGACATTATCAAGTTTTCACTTTTTAAAAGAAAGTACACAGAGTAATTACATTATCATGCAATAATTTTCTCATTAATATTAGTCAAAGTCAACCAATTTAAGTGGAGGAACTATTTATTTAGCTTTTACTGAATGCAGGGTGTAATTAGTACTGGAAATGAACAATTTTCCTAAAGACTGGAGCCTGGAGCTAAAGTTTGATTGGATTCCACAAGAAGATGTGCAAAGATATGGACACATACATTTAGCACTATAAAATAAAGACCAAATGAGTTGTAGTTAGTAACCCTAGGGCCAAATGCAGCACTACATTGAGTGCATAGGCCAAACTTTTGGACCAAGCTTTTATTGGGTGGGCCACCCCTCCTAATTGCTCACTGTCCCATTTGCCATGAGGCATGCCAATGGAACCACCCTGCATTCACTTAAACATTTTTATTATTATTTTTAAATATAAAGACTAGATATAAGTTAGATAAATAATTAATTTTTATTTCTTTAAGCCAACAGTATTGCCAAGTCTTCAATCGAGTTGAGCCATCGAAAATACTTTTATTCCGTGATCTCCATGAAAATGATACCTACCAAATTATTTTTATTTGGCTATAAATTAATATAATAAATAATTATTGTACTTACTGTGATATAAAAAAAGATATATTTTAATAAATAATAATTAGTAAATATAAAATTATTATTGTCTATACGTATAAGGAGATTTATATGGAATTAAGCATAAGGGTAATTATTTAAAATATTAATATGGAATTAAGACTAGGAGAACTCCGCAAGATCATCTCCATGCACGTAGACGTAGTGGATAAAGGACTCGTAGAATTAATAAAGGAGACGACGAAATTGCTCTACTTTACGTTGATTATTTGTTTTAGGGGTCTTAAACTATATAAAGTATTAATTAAGGCGTCTAAGTGCATATAAGAAAGTGCGAGGAAGGCTTGGTAAAAGCATAAGTATAGAGGGGGCTGATATATAAATATGCATAATGTAAGGCGTTATCGACAACAATATCGTTAGGGGAAGTTTGTAAAAAGACCCCTCCACAAATGAAAAGAAAGGGACTTTCCACCGTTTTTTCTTGCTCACTTATCTCTCTCTTCTCTCCTTGTATTTTCTCTGCAACTCTAGACACAGAGAGAGAGAGAGAGAGAGCAGAAGAAAACAAAGCCACGAAACCTAAGCTAAAAGCCTAAAACCCCGCATCCAAACGCCCAGATACCACCGGAACCCTACCGCCGGCCTCACCATTCAAGCCGGCGACGGACGACGTCGATCAGTACCTCGATTCGGGCGATTCGGGAAGGGCATTATCCAGATATCCGTGATTAGGGTTTGCCGATCGAAGCTTAGAGAGAGAGAGAGAGAGAGAGTGGGAGAGGAGAGAGAAAGAGATGTATAAGAACCAGCTCCAGGAGCTGGCGCAGCGGAGCTGCTTCAACCTGCCGTCGTACACGTGCCTCCGCGAGGGGCCCGACCATGCCCCACGCTTCAAGGCCGCCGTCAACTTTAACGGCGAGGTCTTCGAGAGCCCCGCCTTCTGCAATACGCTTCGCCAGGCGGAGCACTCCGCGGCGGAGGTCGCCCTCAACGCCCTCTCCCACCACGGGCCCTCCCACTTCCTCGCCGCTCGGATCCTGGTGAGTGGAAAAGATCACTTTTTGCGATAACAAACGATATTTTGAGTCGGTTCTTTCGCTGTCCCCCTTTTTTAGTGGTAAAGTGGGATACTTTGTGTGAATGGTGGTATGAGATTGGAATCGGGTTTAGAGTGCGTTAATGGTTAGCAGAAAGGTGAAATTTCGGTAAAGATTCAAATTTTCTTCGAGATTTTCAAAATATGGTTAAATTTGCGTTTTTCGATTGGTGAAAGGAGTCTTTCGTTTATGCCTTCCTCAGTTTGCTAATATATCTTAGCAAATGATAGAAAGAAATTGTGAGGTTGGTACTTTCGTTTGATTAGATAATCATAGTGAATAAAAATTGAGAATTTTTTTTAATACTTTTTAGACAAATAAAAGATTATTTACATGATTGGTAGTTTTGGTAATTTAAAAGATTTTCTCTAACAATCATGTTTTTTCTGAAAAAAAAATTCAGGAATAAAGTGGAATCACATCTTATGAGTTATTCCTTTAATTAATTCAGAGTTCCTAGTGGACTCTTTTGGAAGTAGGAGTTTATGTTTAATTTAGTAAGAGCTTCGATAGAACGGTGATGGAGTTTGGGAGAAGAAGCCTCTTGAACAGCTGCCAAAGTAGTCATTAGTCAATTTTCACATGCTTCATTTAAGATTCTTAATTATGTGCAATTTGTTTGTTTATGTTTATTAATTGATAGACGACTTTTGCAGCACGGCTTAACTTTAATAGTATTTACAGCTTATGTTATACCATTAGCAGTTCAATATACAAGTTCTCGTAAGTGGGGCTGACTTAATGTCCAGGGGTGGATTCATTGTGATAATCAATGGCAGTCTTATATTAAGAACTCACCAACCCACCCAAATTGGTCAAGCAGGTGGGGCCCAAGTTCTTAGTGGCAGATTGATTAGAATTTATTTATGTTTTGGTCAGAGGGGGACTTTTATTTTCCCATTCTTTTGTTAATTGTCATTGTTATACACTGTTCCTGCATCAGGACTTAGCAAATTAGTAACTCAACGACAGTTTAGTTACATTTTGAGTCTTTCTCCTTCCTCCTTGGCTGTGATCAAGTTGAAGAGAAGATCAACATAATTATGGCCTTAGCTGTGAAACACTAAAGACCTTGTGCTCAGAGAGATGTTATCATGGGATGTTGAATAGATAACTATTTGTTGGTGTTTAAGGCCCATTTGGAGTCTAAGGTCCTACAGTTGGCACAAGTCATCATCATCACCATTTTTGGATTACCATCTATATCTGCTTCCTTTCTCTTTCAATTTCTACTTTGGAGGATTAGCAATTCAGCATCACTGCCATATACCGATTTCACTTCCTGCTTTGCCTTCTCTCATGGTAGCACAGTTGATTCGGTCACTCCAAAGCTTCTTCTTTCCCATTGGATATTGGATCCTTTTGTTTTGGCTTCATGGCCATGACCGTGCCTTATATTTTGGCTGAAAATAATATTATGAATGAAACATTTCTTGTACCTTCTCAGGAGAGCCCAAGTTTTTTCCTTGGTATAATTCTATGTATGCTAATCTTGTTAGAATTCCTTACATTTTAGAAAAAAAATGGTTTTCAATTTTCATGGTTCTATGTGTCCATTAAAATATCATGCACAAGACTTCTTGGCTACTAAGATATCGAACAGGTAGAGACAATATTTGCCAACAGATTTAGTGTTATTTAAGTCATCATTAATCAGCATGAGGAAAGTCTCGAGTGCCCTTAAATAGAAATTTTAAGTCAGCAGGAAGGATACTCTTCTCGCATTGCATCACTTGCTAAATTTTTATCGAGGTTGATGGTTTTGTTCCAATCTAAATCTTATTCCATTGTCAGTTTGGAAAGTCTCATGTTTGTTCAAACTTGAAGTTGACTGTAGCCGGGTTATTTTTTCTTAGTCCATCTTTCCTTTCTATTGAACATTATTATAAAAACAAGTCTGAAGTTTCATTGATGTGATTTTGTCCTTCTGTCTATAAGGTTCATAAGTAGCAATTTGTTAATGTTAATACTTGTCTAAAACAGGATGAGACGGGGGTTTACAAGAACCTCCTGCAGGAAATTGCACAGAGAGTTGGAGCACCATTGCCATCATACACAACCGTACGCTCTGGCCTTGGACACCTACCTGTTTTCACATGCACAGTGCAACTTGCTGACATTTCATTTACTGGTGAGCCAGCTAAGAACAAGAAACAGGCAGAAAAGAATGCAGCTATGGCAGCATGGTCTTCACTGAAAAAATGTGAGTCTATCCTTCTCATAATCGCCTCTTACTCTCTGCAATAATACACATACAAGAGGGAGAAAAACTTTTCTTGTGTTGGTTGCGGATCTTTGCCTTAAAGCATATGTATATTAATTCATTTGTACGAAAGAATGTAGGCCACTTATGGTGCACTCAGGAATGTGCATTAAGGTCTTCTGAAAAGCTAGAAATCCAGGAAATCACATTTGAATAAACTTAATAAGATGAATGCCATTTAAATGTAAGTGCATCACTTAGATGAGATGTACTCCATTTTCCAAATATATTAAGAGATCCACTTGTATCTACATTTTGGGTTCACAAACTTACTTTTCTATGTCAGTACATTATCATGCAATATCTTTATCTCGAGGAGATGATATGCCTATCCAGATGCATATATTTATCCAGCCATCTGTTGTTGCACTTGGCTTGTGCCGTATCTTCTATTAGCTGTACATGCAGTACTATCTCTCAGCAAATATAAAACTTCAACATTTATATAATTTTAACGGCTCCCATTTTATTAGGCTCAACATCACTTCCATTCCATATAAATATTCATGGATAGACAAATAAATAAAATGGAAGCCATAATGCGAGATGCATACTGCAATACTACATTTTTGTGATAGGAAGTTTACTTTCATTTGACTGGAGTTATCTTTTGAAGCATAACCAAATCAATTTCTATGTGCATGGCATAAAACAGAAGATCTCTATATTTGTAGATGTTCTTAATCACTGTAAGATATATATAAACTCACACCTGTTAGTTAAGAGACTGACCTGAATTGTCTCAAGCAGTACCATTGAATGACAGACAAACTTGTGGCATATGATGTCAAATAGGTGAAGGTTACGTTCATGGATTATCTTTAGGCATGTTGACCGGCACAAGTTTTTGTGGCCCTATGCGTATAAGTAAATGTTTTCTCATATTGTCTTTCATTGTAATATGATATATACTTAAAAGAAAATGCAAAGTGTTTTTCACCCTCTAATTTAGGGAATCTAACCAATTCTCTCTTGCCTTTTGCTCAAATTAGCTGCAGTAACAGCTATATCGTTGATTAATATTGTGATTGGAACTGCTTTTATCTCCTGCTGAGTCCTAATACCTTCTTCCCATGCATCAGTGGCACAACAAGCAGCAACCTCATCAAATGAGCCAGATAACAATGACGAGCAGGAGCAGGTCAGGATAGCTCGAGCCCTCCTTAACTATCGCCTGAAGGAAAAGATGGTAGTGGCAAATAATTCTTTTCCAACACCCTTCCCAAAGAAGTTTCCAATAAAGCCAGATAAGAGAGCATCATCAGTACAACCTTTTTCATCTACGTGCTCAAAGATCCTTCCTCTGATTCGGCCTAAATCAAATCCAAGATTACGACTTGTCTCTGCAGCAACAAATGATAGGGCCCCATCATCACCCTTTGCGCAAATGGAAAACCATGTTGTCCAAATGCAGAAGTTCCCTACAGCTGGAGCAGCTCCATACGTTCCAGTTAGGCACTTTGGAATGTGTTACCGGGGCATGGCTCCTCCTGTAACAGTAAGGACAGCAGTGCCAGTCTTCTCTGCCCCACCTCTTCCACCACCGGCAACACATGCTCACCGAAATCCTCCTGTCGTCAGCCACCCACCAATCCAAATGGCATCTCCTGTTCATATCAGGCCTGCTGTTCCGGTCTTTGCAGCTCCACCTGCGGTTCCATCTGTGACTCCGATAATGCCAGTTCAGGTAAAGGAAGTGTCAACAATTGAAGTGCCCTCACTGCCTACTAGTCCTTTAGTTCAGATTGAGGAAGCAGTTCAAACCATCGAGGATGCAACTCCAACTGTTGTCGTTATTGAGGAACCACAACTTATGGGTGCTGATGCACCAAAAGTTGACACCTCCCCAGCGTCTTCAGGTCATGATGAGGGAATTGTGGAAGTACAAGCGAAGGATCTAGATGGTTCTGCAGCACTGGATAGGTTGAAATTCCTTGAAATCTGATGATTGATGAAGTGCAGGAAGCCGTTAGACTCATGAGTCTGACCACCTCCTTGTTTTTGCATTCCTCTGTTTTTGCCTCTGGGCTTGTTTAGGTTTGTTACTCTACTGCAGTGTCAGAATTTTTGGAGGCTTACATTTTACTAGGAACTTAGCTTGATAGCAACAATCTCAAACAGTTAGTCATTTGTGTACACTGAGTTCATATGCAGCTTCAAAGCCTCCTGGGTTAGCAGATGAGGTTGTATATCAGTTCTTCAGAGCAGATTTTGTATAGTTGCTCAGAGGATCTTGATAACCCAATGCTCAGTCCTTTCTCTTCCAGTACTTTCTCTTCTTTGTCCAGAAAGAGTGTAAATCAATGTACCATTGTGTGGTGCTGTTATTTTGGCTTCTCTTCTCATGCTATTGAACAAGGGGAAGATGGCAATCTGAATCCAACCTTATGAATGTAAGGTTGCTCTATAAACAATTTAAGACAACCAATTTACAGGAGAAGATAACCAATAGAGTTTAGGAGAAACATCACTTACCTTTTGACCATGCTAGAAGGAACTATGACTTTTAAGTCGAGCAATCTGAAGGTTTTTTATTGACTACCTAGGATACATTTGGAACTAATTCTAGATAGACTCGTTGGATTCTTACTCAGACTCAGGGTTCATGGGTTGGGGTATATTTGAAAGGGTTAATTATATATCTTGAGCCTTTTAACTATCACTTTGTTTTTATTACTTTTACTCCCTCAAGAAAGAAAATAAAAGGCACATATGCACAAACGTGTTTATTAAATCAAACTTTATCTTTTAACTCAAACTAGGAATCTATGTTGCACTTCATCAAATGCTGTTCTTCCATAGCTGGATATATAATCTGATAATTTAATAGAACAGACAAGCAGAAAATAGATATTCGCCTAAGCTTTCAACCTGACCATGTTAGAAAAATGAGGCTTCTAATTTGAATATAAAGAGTCTATTGTTAAACTAATTTTGATGCTAATTTGACAAGGTGAATATGGATCTATTGCTTGTATGTATATATATATATATATGACCTTCTACAGTTCATTTTTTCCCAGCAGACATGCGAATATGAATATAGATAGTGGTACCCTTTTACATACTTTATACATAGCTAGTTAGTAAATAAATAGTAACCCAAACCCGTCTGCCCGACCCATTAACAATTTAGCTTCACAAAACCCTACCCATAACCCCCTCCCATGTCTCCCCCTCACTCTCTCCGACAACTCTCCATCTCTCCCTCGTCACCCGCCGGACGCCGCCTCCATCCCTCTTCGGCGTGTATTACTTCGTTATAAAAGGTCTTCGTCTTCTTCTTCTTCTACTCCTCAATACCCATATCTTATTTTCGATTTTACTGAAGAAGGATATTTGATCTTCTTGTTTCTGTCCTTGATTGTTTTGTTCTTATTTTTTAGACCTTTCTTGGTGGATTTTTATTTGATATTTGATAGTTTGTAGGATTTTCTTTTGGGTGGAAAAGAGAGATTTTAACCCCGCAAGAGATTGATTCCAGCTCGAGAGGCAAAGAAGCGTAATTAAAGAAGTCTCCTTTCTGTGATCCTACTGAGAGCTAGGTACTTTCTTGCTCATGCCTTAAAGTTTGTCCCTTTTCTGGTGCTTTGATGATTTGGGTCATGTTCTAAATTTATGCTTGTTGCAGCTCTTAGAAATAAGTGGAAAGATATCTCATTCGCCTTTTTGTGCTTCTTCAATATACACATGGTTCCTTGTTATGCTTATTAGTGTTATCTAACACTTGCTAGTTGCTATAGTATGACCTTTTTTATGTAGATTGTCCTACTTATTCTGGTGTTTTACTATGTGGATTTTGCTATTTTGATTTGACTGTGACCTTTTGCGAAAGTCTAGAGAGGAAAAACTGCTCTATCTGTCTATCTTCCATTATGTACAGTTTTCTGTTCTACAACACGAGAAGTATCAAGTCTGTCATCTTTTTTTTCTTACAGTATAGGAAATTGCAGTGGCATCTATAATTGCATCAGTTCAAGATGATAAAAGTAATACTGTTACTCAAGATGATAAAACAAAGAAAAAGAAGTTGACGTTGGATGTCTGGAAAGATTTTGAGATTTTTTTCCCCCGAATCATTGCCTTCTATAATACTGCTTTAACTTATAAATGTTGTAGGACTTATAATTTTCAGAATGTTTTTTTCCTGTTTGAGATGCCATCAATTCTTTACAGAGTACGTATTCATAGAACTTTTGCATAAATTTGGATTGTTTAATGTATGTATTGCGATTGTTATATTGATGTCTTTCTTTCCTAGGAAATTAAGCAGCATAAAACGATGCCATGCAAGTAAAACTAGAATTCCTTTCACAAAAGATGGGTAACTTAGAAACTTCAGAGTGAAATCAAAGATGTAGAGTGCCACATGCAACTCACCATCTGATTTACTTTTCGTGACATATTAACTTCTGAAATGACCCTTTTGTTAGTTATTTGTATTTTCTCTTAAAATGTCACGAGATCCACCTGAGTATAGGTGATTATAGGGCCCGACCCGCCCAAGCCTAGCTCAAACCCGCCCGGTTTTAACTAGGCTAAGCTTAGCCTGAGCTCGGTTTTGGCACGACTCGATCCAAGCCCAAGATGGTAATGGGTGGTATAGGCTAGGTCTTTGCCCGCTCAGTCCGGCTAGAATGCTGACCTGCTACGCCCGCCAAGGCCTGACTCGTTATGCATGTCTATTCTCATTGCTTTTTAGTCCCACATTAGATATTTAGTAAACTAGATATAAATATATAAGTATATTCTTACGAAAGATAACTAAAAAATCTTCATAGAGGCTCATTATGCTCGGCTTGATAAGATATAATATTTTTTAAATTTGGCCCATTACGGTAAGCCTATTATGCCCATCGTAGGTCATGATATCTCATAGGTTAGTGGGCAATAACGTGCTATAGTATTCTAGCTTAGCCTGACCTGATCCTGGTGATTGGTGGTCCGGCCGTGAATAAATATTTAAGCCTGATTGACTCGAAAAATTCGGCTCAACCCACTTGATAGTCACCTCTATATTTGAGATACTCTAGGAATTATTTTATCTTTATTTTAGAGAAAAAAAAGAGATTGAGGGTAAAATAGCAATTTGATGTTGAGGATAAAAGTGTCACAAGAATAGGTAGGAGAGTATGGAAAATGTGTTATAATTCGTGGGGCATGAGGTGCGATTAACCTCTAAAGCAACTCACCATTTCTTTCTTGTACTCCTCTATTTCTCACGTATCCTCCATTTTAGGGTTGCAGGATTCAAGGAGATGAAAGATCTACACCTCCCTCTAAACCAAACCCAGAGGGTTCGTCTCCAAGCAGCTCTCCAACAACTAGAAGCTCTAAGCCAATCCGCTGCCACCTCCTCTGTTGCCGTCGGCGATGCAATCCCTGTTGACCATGAAGATAACATTCTCAAGTAATATCAAGAGCATTAGTTTACTCAATTCTTGCTTGTGCTGCTCATTATATGTTTTGATATGTGGTTAGGGGTCATGGAACATCAGAGTTAGGGGACAAAGTTGTCGCGACCATGTGTGGTGTGGTCGAGCGAGTCAATAAACTTGTTTATGTTCGTTCTCATAGAGCCAGGTGATCATGCTAGCCTCCTGTTTGATAGATTTGTTTGCCTTTATTTGTGGAAGTTTCTTTCAATTGAATATTTTTGAAGGAATAAAAAAGAGAAGAAAACTATTGATTTCTTTTCTTTGCAAAGTTGGGCTAGTGCTATTTGTATGCAGTTTGAGAATCTTATTTGTACTATAGGTATAAGCCAGAGGTTGGTGATATTATTGTTGGCCGTGTTGTTGAGGTATTGCTTGGATGTACAATTTGACCTATGATGAAATTTTTATTTACAACATTCATTTTAATTATTACCATATATTTCTAATGGAGAATTCTCTTTGAGAAATTATAAGTGATTATTTTGTCTTTTCTTTTGTTTGTGTTTTTCAAGATCGTTTCAAAACGTTGGAAATTGGAGATAAATTTTACTCAGTATGCAGTTTTAATGCTTTCAGCAATGAATTTACCGGATGGTAATCAGGTAAAATCAGTCACTCTTTTCTTTTAACACAGCAACAAGCTTTCTATTGAGTAATTTTAAATAAGCACTTGCAAATTTGCCCATAAATGCAAAATAGTTTATGACATGTTGGAAGTATGTAAAGGATCTAAGCATCCAACTTTCCTTGGGAACATTCTTTTGAAGACAAGTGTCGATATAGAAACAAACCTATGTGCTTGGCTTGGCGTGTACCTATCAAAATGGAAACCAGGCCACAGTTGATTAGTTCATAAAGTAGTCTTATTGATTCTTAACTGCTCCACAACCTTTTCTCTTTCTGCTTCTCATGGTAGGTAATTATGGTATTCTGATGTTCTTTTTAATTTGCGTAGGTCTTCATCTTACACTACTGCCATTGTCAAAGAATATAATGGACTATTATTTCTTCAGTATCTCTTTTAGCTGATCTTTTGTGTTTGATTTTTCTAATTGCTAGAGGAGGAGAACTGCTGTTGATGAGCTCAACATGCGCAGTATTTTTAAAGAAAATGATGTTGTTTGTGTAAGTATTTAGTTTGCTATGCTAATTTCTTCCTTTTTCTTTTTCTGAGTATGCATCATAACTGTTTCATCTACTGGAAGAAAAGAGAACTGTCAACTATATCAGCTTTTGAAGAGATCATTGAGTAAGGATCAGCTAGTACTTTCTTTGTGCGGTTTGCCTAATAAGTAATAAGTATATTTATTGAAAGCATTATACATGCTGTGAATACCAGACTAAGCATCATGTCATACGAACATAAGATCACATACCATTTCTTACTTATTTTCCTATAATTAATTTACTTATTTCTCAGTCTTGTTTTTTCTTTTGTTCCTGCACAGATGTTTCCTTTTCATTTTAACAATTTTCTTTCTTGTTACCATCTTTGTGCTCATCGTTACTTCTTGGGACAGTTTCACTTATGAGAGCAGATACTAATGTATGCAACTCCTGGATACTAGATTTGATACTCTTTTGTTAGATTACTTGCTTACTGATATTTTTCTTTAATCTATCATTATATCTTGTAAAAGTTATTTGGATTTCAGATAGAATCTTGATTCTGAAGTGCTACTTTGTGACCTAATCAGTTCCTCAAAGTTGAAGGCCACTTGAATCCTGGAATTGACACATTCTGTTTGGTGCTATCTCTAAAGATAGTATTTGGAGGATCTCTATATAAATTTTACTTGTAGTTGTATATAAAATTCAAGCATGGCCACCTGTGCATGTGTCTGTGAGTCAGTTCCAATATTGCAGAAACATAGAAAATCCTGTCACAACTCACAACCAGTTTACTGTTGCCTTATAATTAAGAATATTTACTAAAAATCAAACTGGAATTAGAAGTTATCAGTTTTATTCGACTGATGGATGATTTGAGATTCTCACCTTTATAGTTCAGATTAAGAAGTTTCTTAACTTTATTGATTAATTGTAAGCTTTCTATTTTGTATCAAATATCAATTTTTATTTCATGCAGAATTATAGAAAATGAAAATGAGTTTTTTCTTACCATATACAGGCATCAGTCATTATACAATTTTGACATCATTTGGATGTACTATAGCCTATAGGAAATACATGCTGCATAATAGAGGTTAGTTGATTTGTTTTGGCAAATGCAATTCTTGACTTTAATTGTCTGTGTGCAACCTGAACAGAAGTTAAACCTAATGTATTAAAAAGCGGTTCACACAGTGGCTGCCTTGTTGAGGGCGGCCCACAGGCTGCCTGCTAACACAGAATGCAGCTTACGTATGTGGGTGGACCACATAGGTGGGCTTTGGCGGGCCAGCGTAGTTAGCATTCTTGGCAAAGTCATGCCAAGTGGACAAAGTATGCGGGTGGACTGCATAGGTGGGCTTTGGCGGGCTAGCGTCGTTAGCATTCTTGGCGAGTCATGCCCAATCGGACTGGGTTTAGACTCAAGATCACAATTAAATAAAAAAAGATTCACCAAAATCACTAATCCCTACTCCCTCTCTTTTGTCCAAACTCAAGCCATTTTCCTCTTCCTCTCGAGGGGTGGGGTGTGGCGAGTAGTTATGGTGGTGGATAATGGCTCAAACAACAACGGCAGTGGTAGCCTTTAGCTTGGTACTCTCTCTCTCTCAACCATCGACCATAGGGGTGAAAATGGGTCAGTTTAAGTCCGACCCGACTAATTGGCTCAGTATATACATTGCATTGTTACAAGCTTATATTAGAGCAGATTATTACATGGGTAGATTTATTAGGTATTATATTTCTTGGGAACATTTTTCTCGTTTAAATTTGATTGATAAATGATTATCAAAATGTTTGTACTCTTATTTACTTTGTCAGGCTGAAGTTCGTGGTTTACAGCATGATGGAAGTTTGCACCTACAAGCAAGGAGTCAAAAGTATGGAAAGGTCGGTAGTGCTAATATGTACTAGTTTTCATGCCAAGCTTTGGATTATTCCGAAACAAAATTTCGATTACAACTTGTGTCAATGATTCGAGGGGTGCTCTAATGTAGCTTGAGAGGGGTCAATTGCTGAAAGTCCCTGCATACTTGGTGAAGCGACGAAAGCAACACTTCCACCATCTGGAACAATACAGCGTTGACATGATTCTTGGATGCAATGGATACATCTGGGTGGGTGAACACATTGAAGCTGGAGAAAGGAACAAGATATTGGAAGAGCAGGAGAACAAATCGACTGTTAAAGAGGGAGATGAGGCTTCTTGCACTCCACTAGAGATAAGAAAGCACATATGCAGGATGGCGAATGCTATCCGTGTGCTTTCTATCTTGGGCTTCACTTTGACTGTCGAATCCATCATCGAAACAGCTGAAGCAAGTTCATCATCAAATATTGACATCTATGACATGCTTGGAGGAGAATTTATTATTCAGACTGCAGAGAGAGAGGTCCAACGCCGTGCATCTATGAGTTAGGCTAGTATTGTTTGTAATAGTAGCAGATGCTTTCTTTCTTTTTCACTTAAAATTGGTTTACACTCTAGATTCATGGGGTTATAAAATTTTAATTAATATTAGGGAATATAATATCTTCTGTTTGTTTTGTGGAAGAAGGGAAAAAGTATCTTAATCTGTAGCTGGCTTCTAATTACTAACTGATTTATTATTAAATTTTCACTTGTGTCTTTGTGTGTAATAAGCATAAACTAATTTAAATATAATCTTAACTTATCTTAGTATTAGTTGACTAATCATATTTTTATATTTATTTTAATTATTTTAGTTATTAATCAAACAATCTCTATTTTTATAACACATGAATCATAATTATTATATCACTATACTGATTTATAAGTAATACCGTAATAACTTACAGTTAAGTCCCTTAGAAATTCAGAATTAGGCCCGAAATCCAATACGAGTATTGACACAAGGAGACGTTGGGAATAAAATCTGTCCCTCTGCTCCTTAATCTCCACGCTTTCTATCTATAAATTAAGCAATTAATTACATTTAAGACGGTTTAAATTTGATTAGTGGGAGGCGTGCGTGATGTTTACTTCTTGTTATCGTTAATAATCGAGAGAGAAATATATATTATATTATATATATATATATATATATATTCATTTATGCACTGAAGGCAAGGAGAGGCAATTTATTAACTCAAACTTCCAGGAACATTATAATAATGCTCTCGTTTAACATAGAAGGAGGCAGACGTAGCGAGTAAATACGATCGATATCTTCAATAAATGACAAACATAGGGTTGATTTTGAAAAATACCATTTTTTTTTTCTCGATAAGTTTTACGCTATTTCCGCCGCAATTTCTCCAACGGCACGGGCGACCGAGTAGTCCCGGTCAACGGAACACCCGGGACCCACGAGGCGGCGCAACATTCGCGAAGTGTTTGACTCTGTGCACACGTGCGAGATCCATTCCCCGAGGGCAATTGTGTCTCTCGCCTCCCAACGTTGACCCCTCAATATATCTATATATATATATATATATATATATAAGATTTTTTATTGTTAATCCTTTACCTCGAAATTTTGACTATTTATTAAAAAGATAAATATAGATTATTTAAACTTTAAAAAAAAAACGACTTATATTTTGATGAGACCGACACTATCGGACAAAAGAAAGGACCCTCAGAGGATTTTTAATTTGTTTAAGGGAATATCTGCCTACTATTTGTGTGAATAATAAAAGTTAGAAGGGTGTAAGAAAAGAAAGATAATTTCAAGAGCTACAGCATTCCAAACCTTGCACAGAATAAGGCCGATTCAGTGACGAAGAAGATTAAATAGAGTCCAAGCCACCAACAATTTATATCACTGGCATATGATTAATTTCCCAATCCATAAACACAATGGCAACTAATGTGCTAGTAATTAAGCATTTCGTAGAACAAGGAGGTTACTGAATAAGGAGTACTCTGGACTTTAAACCTCATTTCAAGAACTAAAATGAAAGGAAGCCCCCGCCCCCGCCCCCGCCCCCGCCCCCCTTAGAACTTGCATCAGTACTAGTTCAGAAGGAAAGTTTCCACATCGCGGGCATTCTTTTTCATCAAGACGAACTCAAACCGGCGTAGTATTTGTATCGACTTCTGCTTCTACATCCCTAAGTTATCGGTGCCTACATCCATTAGTATTGTCAGCCTCCTTGCTGTTTTTGTGAACTCACTGCATAATTAAACACAGAAGACCATTAATTTGGCTATGAGATGCAGTTCATAGAAATCTTCAGCTCAGAATCAAGCTTTGTTACAGTGTTCATGATCTAGGTCACAGTATAGCCGCAGATATTCATTCGCGGAAGAAAGAATAATAAATCATGAAAGGCATTAGTTAGCTTCCTTTGACAATTACAAAGGAATTATGGGGTACAAATATATATGATAACAATGATACTCACCTGAAAGGTTCATCTCCAGTGTGTTTAACTGCACCAGTTGCATCACGATAGAGCAAGTGGCTTATCAGCTCAGCTTTCTCAATCCCAAACATGTCAGCTAGCTGCCCGTATAACTCTTCGT
The DNA here is from genome assembly GCF_048772165.1 of Typha angustifolia. Taxonomy (NCBI): domain Eukaryota; kingdom Viridiplantae; phylum Streptophyta; class Magnoliopsida; order Poales; family Typhaceae; genus Typha; species Typha angustifolia. The sequence goes on along the minus strand of NC_133246.1, from coordinate 2,381,787 downwards.
ACGAACCAAAGACGGAGAGATCAAGGGTGCGACCGACGTCCTCTGATTCCATGAATACCTTGCAAGGTGCAGCCTCCGATCCAATCTTCGACACCCTGCCATTCCAGTTGCATGGAAACTCTTCAGACGACAAACTCTCTATAAGTCCATTCCGATTAAATGCAGAGCGAGAACTGTCCGACGTATTATGCGTTGTCTTTTCAGTATTCATGTCTGACGAACTGTTTCCAGTGGCCCCTGGGGAGAGTTCAGACCTCGAATCACTCAGAGACATCTGCTCCTCAGTTAGTATAGTCTTTCCAAAGAGTACTAACTGAGGTATCTTTCCAGTGCCTGATATCTTTGTGCTCTGATTGCCGATGGTTAGCAAGCATGAGATGTCGTCATGTATGCTGCGGGGATTGCTAATGTTAGGGCCTGTAGTTCTTGAAGCTGGGGCTGTGTGGTGATCTAGATGGTTAAACCCAGCATACGACAGACTGGACTGCAGTTTGTTCAGGTGGAGATCTGGTAGAGATATACCAAATTGAGCATGCCTGGCTCCCTGTATGCCTGCAGGAGTGCTGTCCGGGAAATAGCAGAAAGAGTTGGTGTTGGGCCTCAGTGGATTTCCGTGGAATATCGGAGTCGGAAGTTGGCGGTGGACGGGAAACTCGGGATGCTGGGAGTCGCGGAGCTTCTTCCTAGGCGGCGAGAAGGGTGATAGATGAATAGACGGCATACTCGAAACAAGTTCAACCAGCCATGGATTCACATGTTTCACGTTCTGCAACAAATCTGGTTCATCCCAAGTCACCTGCAAACGCATCAGAAATTATGAGCCACAGAATTTCTGAATCAACCAATTGTAGCCTACAACGATAAAATTAACTATCACATTCAATGCTAATAAACGAGAGCTAATTTTTCATGCCTGTATCTAAATTCCTCTTTCAGAGGTACTCGGGAGTTTAAGCATTATCACAATTGAACACACCGAAAGAATGTTCAAGAGTCAAAGATAATAACATCTGTCATGTAGAAAGAAGATCACAAGAGTAGATAGAAGATATAAATTACACTAACATTTCATACTCCAAATCTTGCTTCATCTAATTCTCCATCTGAGAACAATTAAAAAAGAGCATCAAATTGTAAAATGTGGGGGTACCTGAAGAAGCCTCCAAGGAGAATTGGGCCATTTAATTGTATCAGCAACCTGAACAGAAGATATCATTCCCATGAACCAGCTGATTCGTGAGGAGTCCTCGGTTTCGAAAGCCATCTTAAATCTCATTCCAGGGCACCACTGTGTCCTCATCGCGGCTCTCACCGCGACGGCCTTCACACAAAACTCAGGCGTACTGGCTCTCGGGTAGTAAACAACCTCAAATGGCTGCCCGTCGGCTGCACGGCGAGCCGCCTCAAGAACTGATTCAGTCTTCACTCTCCCTCTTCCCCTCATATTCCCACCTGCAGAGACTTTACCACAGTTGCCATTTCTCCTCATCAATTTGTTCTCTTCCTCCCTCAGGAGGACCGAGAAACCCCCGTAGGCCGATGCACAATTTCCGATCGGGAAATTCCACCCCGACGGGAATTCTCTCTTCGCCCTTCTGATACCCACACAAAGATCCCCATTTTCCGCTCGTAAGAACACGATCGAATCCCCGGCGACAAGCTTCTTTTGATTCACAAACGTGCTCCACCCCGTCGTAAGGAGATGCCGGCGAGGGGTTCCTCTATAGATGTGTCTAAACTTCCATACCTCACCATGCACATCCTTTGCGAGCACAGTCTGGACCGGAGGGTCTGCGGAGTAGTCCAACCGGGGGAAGATGGTCTCCGCACAATACCGAGGAACGGAGAACCCCCCGCCGTTGTTGGCGTCCGACTGCGTCAATGTCTTCGCGAACGAAGCAGGCTTCTCTTGCCCGTCGGGCCCGTTCCTACCGAGGCCAATTCCGTCATCATCGTCGCCGTAGCCGGTCGGCTCATTGGACCTCGTAGGAACCAACTGGATCTTGGCGAAAACCTCATCGCTCTCCGGATCGGCCATGAATTTCACGGCGGTCACTCTGCAAAGGATGAGCGGAGGGATCCGGGTGGAGTTTTCAAAGTCGACAATCCCCTGGGCATGCTCGGCGTGGCCCTGGGGGAAGTAGTAGACCGTAGAGTGGACCGCCGGCATCTGAACCATTCCGCCGGCGCACGCGTGCCAGAGCTGGGGGTCCAAGCACTTGTCTGTCTCCTTCAACAGTTCTCTTGTCGATTCACCGAACATCACCATGATTGTAGAGTAATTCTCACTAGATTCAGAGAATGCTGAGAAAGAAATTAAAAAAAAAAAAAAGAGTTTTTATTTTTTTAGACAAGAAATTATTGAAATCAAAACAAATTCATCAAAAAGTTCAGAAATTTTCTCACACCTTTCTACTAGAAAATCATTCATTCCTTCAACAAAACTTCCTTCTTTATCTTGATCATTGAAAACGACCACTACAACCATAAAAATTTCACATTAGGACGACAAAATTCCCTTCAAAATTTGACAATGGTAATTGAAGTAAATAAAAAAAAGAAGAAAAGATTCCACTCAATCAGAGGTCTTACCTATCTCAGAGCAGAACTAGTTGAGAGGATCAAGAAGAGAAGCCTCCAATTCAAACTGGACAAGGAGAGAAAGATCCACCAGCTTCGAGCTTTCCTCAATCTAGATTTCAACTAGTCCACAGTGAGCTCTCTAAGATCTACAAAACCAAAGCTCCAGAGCAATGGAAAACTAGAGCTCCTCCTCTATAGAAACCCTAACACCCCCCCATTTCTTGCACTGAAATCGGCAAAAGAACACAATCCCACACACTCCAGCAAAGACCCACATCCCAAAATCTCATCTTTCTCTCGAAAATCCTACCGAGTGATGACATCGGGACCTGACCCACCACAAAATCCACACAGCAGACACCTCATGCTCTCTTTTCAGCAGAGATTCCCAACCGAAGGTGGCATCTTTTCCATCTAATCATCCACTCCTCTCAAGTGATCCTTTTGTGTACACAATTTTATCTCTCTCTCTCTCTCTCTCTCTCTCTCTCTCTGTATGTGTGTTTATATATATATTTATATCTCTATGGCTTGTGGGTGGGAGAAAGCTGTGACAAGAAATCCAGAGGAAAAGAGTACTATGTTAGAAGGTAATAAATAATCAATTCATGGGAAGCTTTGCTCGTCGACTAGTGGCAATTGGAACAGAGGGAACGGGATCCGGTACACGGTGCGGAACAGGAAGACAAGGAAGGGAGTTAAAAGGCCACGTGTTCCGATGCAGCACCGAGGACGACGCCGTTTTGACCGGCGCTTGCGGTTTAAACCACCGATCTTTTGGTCGGGGCCGTCGGTTTTCCCTAGTCGACCATGAACTCGGCGATTGCTAGCCGAGGCGGAGAACTCGGGCACGGGTTGGGTTGCGACGAGATCTGCGCTTCCTCCAAACCAACTAACTAACCTCCCTTTTCTCTTTATTTTCTCTTCTGCCACTGTAAACGATAAACCCTTACCCAATCAAATTAAACCCCTCCAAAAAATAAAATAAAAACCTTAACCATTTCATCAACAAACCAATAAAATACCGTTAGATATATGCATGAATGAATCAATTAAAACACTCATTAGCTCAAATATTATCATCTCTAATACGCTGACATCAGTCATAACTACTCCAGTTATTTTAAACATCACATGGTATATTGCATAATCTTTTCTTGTAAATTAATTTCACAGAAGAGGTGGCTTGCAAGAAAAAGAAAAGGACAATGATTGACATAAGAAGAAGAAGTGACAACTAGCAAGGAAGACATGATAATAGTTTGTTGATAGAAACTTATATCCATAAAATATAACTCAAGGACTACTTCCATTCTTTGCTTCACTTCTCCTTCTCTAGACAACATCATATGCTCACTTAAACTCGGCCAAGACAAAAACAATCCCTTCTTTTTACTGCAGTTGGTTTCAATCCTGTGAGCTGTAATGACAAGGCTAATGAATGGATTGCCGTGCTAATAAAGACACAATGAGACAGTGAAGCGTGCGCTGAGAATGAATGAAAGAAAGAAAGAAAGAAAAAGTCCACTTTTAATCCTAAATATTATATGAACAAGATCTTCCTCAACTTAGTTTATGGTAGCATAACGACAGGAAATACTGGAAAGTTTATCAAGTATGAAGCTTGTTTTTGTATCTAGTCAAGACTCCAAGTTACTTGCAATCTGAATCATTGTTAATTTTATTTTATTTTATTTTTGATCGTCTGCATGCAGTTGCTGGGTGTCATAGGAAACAGCACTGTAACCTCACTGTTGTATTGCATGCTTGGTCGTCGCTTAGCTGGCTGGCTAATTATATATTATATCCAAGTGTTTAAGGTTTTCTTGGTTTAAGAAGGTAGCTAATATATAGTTCATATGACGTCCCAATTTTACTTCATCCTTCTCTTGATCACATAGTAGGGATTCATAATAAAGATTAAAGAGAATGTAGTAAATATTCAAAATTAAATACACGAATAAAGTATTTATTAAGATTTTGTAAATTGACCCCAACCCCAGTTCTATAATATTTTGTTACGACGGATTAATTATCCAGATAGATTAGCGTTCGTTAATAATAATAACTATAATAATAGTATATATATATATATATATATATATAAGGGGGGAGACGCTGGCGATTAATTTGCAAAAGATCGGCGATAGGATCGATCCTCGTGCGGGTCCCACGACGGAGCGGCGGCGTCGGATACGGACAGCGACAACCGAACTCCGAAGCCGCATCCTCTAAAGTGCGCCGGTCCAACCCACACTCGCTAACGTGCGCACCAACCCCCCCCCCCCCTTCCCTGCGTTATGGATGCACCCGCGACTTTGACCCACCGGTTCCGGCGTGACAGCTGGGACGCGGCACGTCACCCACAGTACTCGGAGTCCACACGTGGCGGACTCCGGTGGGCCAACAAGCAACCGCACGTGGGGGTTGGATTTTTCTTTTCCGACGGGGTCTGTAGCGAGCGGATCGCGACAAGCGTTAAATTGATCAATGGATTTCGACCTTCCTCCTGTTGACAAATAGTCAAATAAATTATTCCAATAAGATTTATATCTTTAGATCGACTAAATTATCTAATAGCTAAAAAATCGAGAGTAAATTTGATTTGATTTGACTTGATGTGATTTGATTGGGCCATGTGAGATGCTTCAATTGCATCAAATGGCCAAGCTGTCCCTTTTTTTCTTCCCTTCCTCTCCAAAATCTAAGTCTCTTTGACCAAAGACAACAAACAAAGAAGAGAGACATCAGTAAGTGCAGCTCTCTACACTTCATCCAATTAAAGTTTTGCATGTGAGATGTGTAGCCTCATCTACACTCTTTTTATTAAAAAGATGTAGCCCAAGTTGTTCTAAGTTGTTGGTCTGATACAATTACATATCATTTCATATATCTTATCTAAAACCAACCAACCAACCAACCCACCCCTTGTGCCGCAAGCTTGGGGGTTGGATCATGGCATTGGGATCAGCATAACAATTAGTATGACAGTGTTTTTATACAAAGAAAGTTGCAAATGGACATTACTTTCTATGACACTTATTACTTACTATATGGTACACAAGCATAGGAGCATTGACTTGTTAATTATGATACTGGAGAAGTATAGATGGGTTAATTGATCATGTGGAAAGGGAACAAAGATTCAGGAGTCAGAGTAGGAGGTTTTACATTCTGTGTTTGTTTCTGCATAACACTAGGGATTGGCCGCCATTCGATCGTATACGTACGGCTAAAGTATTTAACACAACACGTATGTATTAACCTATGTACGTGTGTCTATTATACGTAGATAATTAGCCCCGTTATCGTGCTCATGATGTCTATTAAAAAAAATGTAAGCTTATCAAGGAGAGTTGAAATTTGTAATCACTCCTCTATTTTGTTGTGTTTGATGAGATCTCCAAGGAAGTCATAAATGTGACCTACATTTACAGAAAGGAAGTGCTTATGTCTTGGTCCTTACCCTAAGCCCTATAAATGTAGTCATTTGTATATAACTTGCAATCTATAGGAGCATAGTTGATCTTAATTAATAGTTAGACTAAATATACTTAATTACCTTTGTTTTGGGGGGTTTCACTTGTGAAGCACAGAGAAAAATAAAATCCCAAATAAGCCTGTTGGCCTATTACTTGTGTTAATCTAAAGAAGCCCCACCAAGGAGAGAGGAGAGAATAATTAGGGAAGGCATGGTTCCATCCTTTTGATATTGGTCTTTGTGTTTGACTAAGATATTCATTGTTCCAAGACAACCTATTCTTCTAATTTTATCCACATGGACTTTTAGTGTTATGTATTAGACTTAAACAGTGATGTTAACATACCCTTACTTGATATGCACAAGCTAATCTATACAAGTCACAATTATACTGCTTGGAATTTTAAAATAACTCTCTCTTTCTTTTATCATTTGAAATCTGATTGGTATTACTTTAGATGTACTGAAAAGCTTATTTAATACTCTATAACTTTATTTCTAATGAAGATTTTTAAATTCAACTTCTAATATGGTCAAATAAGATTAAAAATAAAATAAAGGATATACTTTAGTTAAGACTATATAGGGGTTAAAGTACTTAAAAAGCTTTTATTTGTCTTACTTAGCTCCCTTACCATTCTAATAAATATGTCTAACAGACATATTTTATAATCGTACAATGAATTGAGCTCGAGATTCACAAAATTAATCTTAAGGCACATTCAATAATCTTTAGCTTATTTCACCAAACTCTTTAAAGATAAAGTTCTAATTAAATAATCATATAGACATATAGACTTACAATGTACCAGCTTTAGAGAACACTACAATGGAAATGCAATGACTCTGGACATTTCTTGGGATCCTCTAGCTCTGTCTCTGGTAACGTTGTACTTTGACTTAGCTGATTGGGATCTGGCCACTCTTTGATTCTTTATGTTGTTGACCTTCTAATATTGGCCCAAAATCAGTGGATATGACCAACTACCAATAACTTTAATAGGGCAATATGGTCTATGATCTATTAGAGCTGGGCATGAGCTGGCCTAGCCATATGGGAATCTTAGGAGGTCCTAGAGAGATTAAAAAAGAAAGGAGAGAGTCTAATTTCTATAGTAAAAAGGACGCATAAGATCATGAAGTAGGCTATGATTTGTATGATTGAGTCCTTTTTCTCAATGACTAACTATGTTCAACAATAGGATATAAATAATGCCATATAGGATTCTTAAGATTTATGATAGATTAATATACAAACTCAGATAGGAATACTTGGTAACTATGTCAAAGAATGACAGAGGTTTGATTGAAGATCTTTACAAATCGTTAAGCATCTGGTGAGGTTAAAAAAAAAATGCTTGACCTCGTACTTCTGTCAAATAAAAGAATTACTGGAATAAATCTGCGAAAGAGAAGGAAAGAGTAAACAACTAAATACTATGTTAAAGTGTCTGGCACCCACTGATGGTCGCATTCAAAGTTAATTAGTGAGATCCATCCTTTATTACCATGTATTAATTGAAACTGCTCTGGAGGCATCAAGATGATTCAATCGGCAGGTGCCAAGGAGGAACTCTGGAAGCTCTTCTTGCGTATTACCCTGTCAGAAATTCAATTTGAGTTTCTTTTCATGATTAATATGAAATAACAATATGACTATTGTTATATTGAGATGCCATATAGAAGCAAATAACAATAACAGACTTTGCTTTATGCATCTACTGTGATAAAAGCATGATTTGACATGTTATACACTATAAAGGAAATTTCCAATGAATATGAGTATGATGATTTATGTTACCTGTATTAAGAATGCCATTTCTATCACCAGATTGTTCAAATACCCAAGAACAAGGCTTACAACACCTCTTGCAACAGTTGATGATCCAACATCAATTCCAAGCTGAAATAAACGTACATATTAAATTTTTGGTTATTGTCAAACTTACAAACTCGAAACAAGCATAAGATTTTGGCAGCTGTACATGATGGCTAACATTTGCAAAGAATTAGTTATGAAAGACGAATATGCAAGCATCTGTTTCATGCTGGTTTAAGTAACAGGAATGAGATTCCTCAATATCATGCCAAGAGTATCTAGGATTTTCCCAAGAAGATGCCATTTGTTTGATGAGAAATAAAAAGAAATATCGAAAATTCATGTGGCTGAAAACAATCTGTGAACCACAGATTAGCAATCTGCAAGACTGGTAGAATGGAGATCATCCAAAGCACCTTCCAATCCCATCATTTTCTAAATAACATATTATCCAGGTGCAACTCAGAAGAGCTGCTCAATCTTGCTCTATGGTCCACAAGTGTGCCCTACTGCATGCTTTGCTCATAGCTTGTATGCCCGCTGGCGAGTGACTTAGCAGTAAGCAATTAAGTACAGTGGATTTAGTGGGGCAGGCTGTAGTGTATAAATTGGTGGTCTCAAAAGTAGGGGTGAAGACCGGTATGGATCACATAAGGGTAAAATCATATCTAGATCCACATTTTTTTAGATATGGACAGAGAATCGGATAGTAAATGGATAGTGAACTCAATTACTTATCCGCTTTGTGTAGACACGAATACAGATTGGATATACGCAAATTGTATTTTAATCTATACAAACTTATGATATTACTAGAATCTATAACATAATTAGTAAACATATAGGAAAAGTAGATTAGAGATTCATGTAAAAGTATAAATATAGCCTTTTATACCGCTATCTTTATAATATTTCAAACTATATAGATATATGGATATTGATTCAGATACTATTCTTCAACAAATATCTGCATTCAGATAAACTATCTGAATATGGGTATAAATTCGGGATGGACAAGAAAATCTCAATCCATATTTGGCAATACTCGGATATGGAACCAAATCGGGTCGGATAAAATCCGACCAGTTTTCACCGCTACTCAGAAATATTAATTTGCATAGAACGTACAAACCAGTTAAGTAATAAGACATATTTTAATAAACTGGCTATTTAGATTCTAAACATTAGCCGCCTCTCAAAAAGCAGCTTACAAGTACAAACCAGAGGTTGCTCAATTCAAAGTTGAGACCAAAATGTTTTTAGTGGATTTGAAGGATTACTATCCTTGGATTTCGTGCCAGTGATTAGATCAACCTTTATATATTTCTGGATGCTTTTCATCTAGACAATGTTCTGCTGTGATTATTTTTTTTATGATTATTATCATAAAAAAATATGCTACTAATTTAAAAAGTACCATCTATAAGTACTTTTACCATAATGTTAATACCTACATCCCTACATGCGTGTGATTGTATAGCAATATCTTTTGCCATGATATATCCTACTTTGCCATATTTGAAGTACCAAAAATTATATATTAGATAGTATGTGTATCTAATATCTATTTCCATTCTTCACTGGTGTTTGTTATTTTCACCTCATACTTCATTTTGTCTATAAAAGTTAAAATCGACGACTTTTTTTTTGTCAGAAGCATGGCCATAAAGGTCTTATACAAGAAAATTGATTTATATGCTGAACACTATGAAACACCATCTGGTCCAGCCTAATACTCTCCCTTAAAATGTATCATATCTAGGTAAACTACAGATTGCTGACCTTATTGTGCATTATATGACTCAAACAACCCTACTTATACTTTCTTCATACCGGAATGATTTAGTGCAGACTGCAGACAATCTTAACCAGCTTCTGAAGTTTTGTGCTACTTAAACATTAGTGCCTTACCTCCAAGTAGTTGCTCCCGCGGAAATAATGGATTTCCAATGCTTGACCAACTAGACATGCTTTCTTACCCACACTTTGCTTCACTATCCAAGAGCCCTATGCACATTAGATAAAAAAACAAACTCATGAGTGACATTTCGCAAGTAATAGCAAGACTAAACAAAGTTTTGGAAAAAATGTTATCACATGTAGACAAACCTTGGAGATATATGGGATGAGTTTAAATCTTGAGTTTCTAAATGAATCATCTCCTTTAACAAATCTCTCTAATAGCGGAACCTTTTCCAATGGAACATTCATCATATAGTAAAATGCGAGACTGTATGTGGTTGAACCAGGGACCTGTTTTTGGAATTATGACAAGATTTCAGGAGGTCGAGTCAGAAATCCTTTTTCTCATAAAGAAGTCTTTCCTGTGCAGATGAGAAAATACTAGCTCACCTGTATATTTACAATAAAGAAAAATTCGCTCCCACCTTGCGCTCCATATTTCTGGAAACAAAATTTGGTGAACCAGCAGTTGTAAAAGGAAACAAACAGTAGGGAGTAGGCACTTGATCAAGATACCTGAACAATGCCCCCAGGCCGACTACCAAGATCATCTTCCCGCTTATCAGATTTTAGCCAGTCAGCAGCAACCAATTGCATCAAGGTAGAATTAGCCTTAATCTGTTGGGCAGAAGAGTGATTATTATATATATCAATTACTTATACATTTAATACAAGGAAAACACAGAAAAACCAAACCTATAGTAGATTATAGAGATTTAGCTTGATGTTTAATATGTTCAATATTGTACTTTAAGCAGTCTATACTCTGAGGGTCCGGAAAAATCAGTAAGCAACTTGTGATATTGAAATATGCAGGCGAAGAAGTGCTCCATAGAACTGTACTTGTGCAGTAAAGGTTTATTTACTAATCTCATTTTGCTAGTAGATAAAGTGATTGATAACTCAATCTGAGCACAAGTAAAGAAACAAGTAATTGCAAATCCACCATAGGATGAAACAAAATCAGAACAAATTCTATAATTTTAGATAGCATCTTTTGGACAGATTTGCAGTGACATCACTATAACATGACATGAGTACATGACTCATTGCACAAGTCTAGGTTATAGTGACGTGGAAAAAGATACTCGTGATGTAAATTCATATAGTACATTTCACTTTTCAGAAGTTAAATATATAAATTTATATTCATCTAACAACCTCCAAAGTTTACTTAATTTCAAGTGTTAAGTATCATGCAAGCAAAATAATCAAATCCAGTAATCTGTTATAGTGTTATGAAGTAATGACAATATACATTAAAAGGCATTCCCGTGGATGACTCTCCTGTCAGTGCAGGGTCTAGGGAGAAAAGATATATGCAGCCTTACAACTTAGCCTCATTTCTGAAAAGGTTGTTTCCCCGTGACCTTTTAGATGCAAAGGTAAGCTTTACCATCACAATGCAGTTTATTACAGGACAAACTAAAATAATAATGGAATAGTTATTTTATAATGGTGCTATGCTAGTATTTTTACATCCTAAGGCAGTAAGAAGCAGGAATACCTTTTGATGGTCTTGCAAGTAAGATTCACCACGAATTAAAAATGTTGAAGGATCTGCCATTGCCCAACTACAGGGCATGCTACAACTTGGATCTTTTGGAAGGGTTGCACCATAACATGGTACAGTTTCTCCCATTGCAGCATCTTGTAAATCAATATATCCTCTCTTTTGAACTATGAAGAACAAAGAAAAATGTAGTACAGAAATAACCAGCATTCAGGAGACCTAACCTCAGTAATAAGACAAGATTTTAGACACACCTGCAAGGTCATGCAACCTTTTCACAATAACTGCAGCAGTTGATAACTTGGCGTGGCGTTGATCCTGTCCAATGAAGTGTCAGAAATTGAAGTTACTACTAATTGGTTTGTCAGTTGTCACGAAACAATGGATAGATGAAAGTTTGAACTGCTTCTTCAAACAACTGATACACTAGATGGAAATGAAAAACAATGTCATTATGATGCATACTTGATGAAAGACATAGATTAACATCCTAGATGCTTATATGCAATGATAACACTAACAATGGATAAACAACCACCAACTTGGTGCATTCTATAATAGTGACAAAACAAAACCCATGCTATTTCAGTGTAATATTCCCCTTAACACTACATGTGGCATCTACTTTATAAGAAGGTTCTTCATTAGCCATCAAAATAGTGTCATACGAGAAACCAACTTAGTGACTCAATCTTTTCAATAAATAAAGTAAATGACTGCAAGCTTAATTATAAGAATTTGCATTTAACAGTTGCGGCGGCAGTAAATGACATATGGGTATTCACAATATCAACACCTCATGCATTGGGCTGATGAAAGGTATGTATAGTAAAAGGCCCTTACTTTTTTCATCATCACTACTGCTTTCATTGCAATCATTGACAAGAGTCATCATCTTTGTCATTCTCATTAACGTAATTGTTGTTGTCTTGCAGAAAATGATTGTTGCAGCATTATCATTATTTCATGCTTGACTGTTCTTGCTTACAAGGAAGTGATCTTCTGTTATTTTGTGCAGGAGGGATTTTAGGAGATCTCATGGAAGGAATAGAAGCAAAGCCTATCTTAATATCAATAAAGAGAAAGCATCTAATGGTTGACTTCTCCAGCTAGCAGAATAATAAAAGATTACTCATACTTTCTCTTATAAAGAGGAAAAATATCCCCAAGATACATAGATTCACAATAAGCTCTCACCTGAGAGTGCAAGCTTTCATCAGAAGGCCACAAAACCTCCCTTTGGTCATACTCTGACTCTTCCGGAAAATCAAAGAACTCATCTGCCGCATCGTTCAGTTGAAGGAATGATCCAGTAATATTTGCATGTCTGATAGAAGGGTTTTCTGACTCTTCTCCGGGATCCTTGCACCTAGTATTCTCTATAGTTGACTCCAACTCTGTCTTAATGTCTTCCTTTTCACTCTGCAGCAATCTTCTCTCCCTTCTCAGTTCACCCGATGAATAATCAGAACATGCACAGTTACCAAGTTTTGCTCTGAAAAGTTCTCGCAGAGCTGCAGTGATATTAGAATGCATTTGTTGGGAAAAGTTTTGAATAAGTATCAATGTGATTATCTTCAGCTAAAGCAACCTAGATTTTTATGACAATTGTAAGGACATATAATGGTTAAGAACATCTAGGATTATCATGTCACAAACCATACCAGCAACGCGTCCTAGCATCCGTATAGTGATATACTTTGCAGATGAAGTAAGCAAATAAGACTTCCAAAACTTCCAATCAATTGCTAGCATGTGCTTTACAACTGATTGTTTTCCTTGATTTAAGGGAGATATTACATATCCTCCACCTGCAAAAAAGTTTCACTTACATGGTAAGTACTAAAACAAACATCAATTTCTAAATTTGAGTGAGTACACGATAGAAGCTGCCAAAATTTTAGCATACATTACTTTTAAGACATGCACGAACGTAGCCTCTCTCAGGTCGACACTTTTGGTGGAAAACTGAATGGAATAAAATTACTGTAACATAAAAAAAATATATAGTCAGCTTATGGTAAATTCAATAAAATGACATTTGCCAGGTCTTACTGATGGCATTACCATATGTTCCATCATCTTCCCTCCTCCAATAGCGTCTTAATAATAAATCTCTCCTTTTCATTCCCCTGAAAATAAAACATATCACTATCAGGAAGTCCTTACTGCAAACAAGCATCATACTTTTAATGAATTTCAAATGTTCAACGTCTGACCATGGTAACCAATCACTTTGCAATTTCTTGTGGATAATATCAGTATGACCATCTAGGTGTTCAACAACGCTGCCTTCTAATAATGTGAAGTCCCATCTGCAAGAAATCTTAATGTTTCAAGTATGGAACATGGACATTCATATATGGTCTATAATAATAGAGAACCAGATAATTTAATATTGGTGAAATTTGATTTGGAGTTCCAAAATCAATGTCCAACAGAAAATAGAAAATTTACTCTACTGATAATGAGTACATCAGTAGAAGTATCTAAAGATTAAAAGATATACAGCCAAGAACTCTTCCATCCATGGATCATATTAACACCAAAATAAAAATGCATAAGGTTGGACATCTTTTCTGGAAATCCACATGGATCACTACAATCAAATCAATGATAGGCCTTCCATTAGGGTATTCTGGTGGACATTTTTTGATAAATAAGGGAGATAAGTTCACAATAAGGAAGAAGAGAGTATGTGCATATTTGTCTGTGTATGATATATTTAAATTCCCAATGCACAGATAATATTTGAGAAGCTAAAGGAGAGCCAAATAAATATTGCTAAATATGGAAGAATGTGGCATCTTACTCTGATCTTGATCGACCAAAAGACATAACAGTTCTGAAAATAGCCTCTGAAGTTGCATCAACCACCCCAACTGCCATTATAGCTGGATGATCATCCCAGTGCTGAGGAAAAAAACAATCTTAGTGTTGCACTAACTAAATAGAATGGACATCTGTTAAAAGGCTATTGAGTACCTTCTGACAAAAATCACCATCCTTTGCTTCTTTGAACAGTCGCAAGCCTACATAGAAATTTCCACAGGTTGGAGTTGAAATTTATCAAATGAGATAAGAAACACCAATATTACCATTTTTACAGCCGAATATTGTCCATGGGGAAGGTGCAATAACATCAGATGCCATTGGATCAGTGTGACCAGAAGAAAATACAGTCCAATCTGGCAACATTTTTATGTAAAGAAGCATTAAAATGAGGAAACAGAAATAATGACATTTAAAGTACAGAAAATCCTATAAGAATCAGAATCTTTGTTACAAAAGATATTTTGGCAGATCTTTGTACTAGATATGTTTTGGCGAGAGCTGAGGTATACTTGGATTTGTCTAGCGATATGGAGAAGATACTATAGCCTTTGCCAGGAAAAAAAACTACTCATGCTAAGACTTTTGAATGCAATGACATGAAATAGGAAACAACAGTAAATAAGATTACCAATAGAATGTGTTCGACTACTCCTCTTGGTGCGGCTCAATCTGTTATATCAATATACAAGTCAATAAGGCCATTTAAAAGAATCAGCATTCCCAAAAAAAAAAAAACTCTGAGAATCATTGTACTACAATAAGGAATCAATATTGACTTTCAGTTTCATTCAGCAGCAAATTACGTAGTTTGGCAATGTGCCTGTCAATTGCAGCAGCAAATCACAAAACATATGGGCACCAGGCATGCATTCATAATGGACCACAGACTTTTCTAGATCAAGCAGTTAAAATAAGGGTCATGATGTTGCCTGAATCTTGTCGGCTACCAATGTAGACCATCACATATTATCCATGAACCCACATACCCAAACAATGAAACAGAAGTCCAGAAACAAAAAATTGCAACCACAACAACTGAATTTTGCTAGAATTAATTAGATTTGCCACATGAATCCTTTTTCCACCATCCAGCTCATCTAAGGCCAAAGATCTCAGCTGATGTCAAACAATGCTTCTATCTAGATCTTGTTTAATAGCACATAGCAACATCAAAATGCAGTTACAAAATTTTCTCTTTCCTATAAACTCAGAACAATACGACATTGGAAAGATATTTGTCAAGATTCAAGAATGTTGCAGTGATTAACAAGTAAACAGGGGGAATAACTCCTTTTGTTAGAATCATAGATAACAATAAATACACTTATAATTAAACTGAATTGACAAGCTCAAACAAAAAAATATCAAGAGATAACAGCATGTAAAACTAGATTGTGATGTACTCCATCAAAAAAGTTGATTTCCAACCTAAGAGATCTCCATCTTCTTTTGGAAGAATCCATAACATTCTCTTCTTTGTTTGGGCACTCCTGCAAATAGCAGAACATTATTGAAGTGCTTTCACGAGTATACCAAACCTAAAGATAAAAGAAAGGTTTCAAACCTTCATTGCTGCTTCCATCAAGGATCTAATCCACCTAGCTGCTTCTTCTGAACTTCTAGCACCCAACTGCAAAGTCAAACATCCTTAAAACTCTCCAAGATGGAGGAGCTATATGGAAAACAACCAGTGCTAGAAGAACTCTGTCAAGATAAGTGAACACTCATCTGTACCTTAAGTTGATCATTGTGGTAAGAAATATTATAAAGTGTAAATATATAAAAGACCTGCGAATTGCCACCAAAATAGATGGTTAATAACATTTAAATGAAAAGTGTATACAATTAAAGATGAAGTTTTGAACAGTGAGTATTATTAATTAAAAACAAAGGTGGGGGTTTCTTACACTTCTATGTATGCTCTCTCTCCCATTGTCCGTGACACGTATACAAGAATCAACAAGTGCACTTCTCACAGGATCCTGGCAAAAAGCAAAAAGAGTCTAAAGGTTGATATATAAGGCAAAGCATTGAGACTTATATGGCGACTTGGCAAGACACAAGGATAAAGGCCTTTAGTCATGTTAGATTTTGTTAGAGACAAATCTCAGAAGAGATCATGTAAGATGAGAGTGCATATATCGAGCTAGATTTGGTTATGAACTTGGTTGAACAGCATCTAGACTAACAAAGTGGTTAATGCAACGAATCATAACACCTTATGACACATTGAAAATTTGTTTCCTTGCTGTCAAACTGAAAAAAACCCAGCCCTTCCTTTTCAAGTGAGAATATGTGTATATATCTCCAATCTGTGAACTGAGTGTTATGACCACAAAGGTGTCTTCTGCCTACTCGGATTAAATAGTTTGCTTCCAGGGGCGTCTACCTTACATGCATGGCAGTCGATAGCAGCTCTCATAAGGAATAAAAAATTAGTAGCAAGATGTAAATTGCATCAGATATTGTGTGTAAACTAAACACATAACCTTGTATTTGCTTATTCGATAAAACTTGCCCCTCAAGAAGTGAGGTGAAACAAGAAATTTTCATCAAATTTCCACATCGTTTATTCAAAATAAAATAAATAAAATGCTAAGACGTGGAATAGAACAGTTTCTATATTAGCTAAGCATTATGTTATAGCTATTCAATATATGTAATTTAGATTATATCAAAACCACGAGTTATCTTTAGCACCTATCAGATAACTGGGTTGTCTTAGGGCAAATTGAAAAAGAAAAATATATAAAACTAGTACAACTAAGAGAATCCTGCACCTAATATAATGTAAACATAAGGTGTCAAACATCAAAAGTTTGAATTTTTTTTTTCTCATTATCATCTTATTCGTCGAAAATATGGAGATAAATGGAGCACAAAACGAATTTGACAAGGTTCTTAAAAGAATGACTGCCTCTCGGATTGCATGGAATCCAAATCCAAATACAAGGAATTACGACCCAGTTATAGAATCAAAATATATATTGTTCAAAAAATGAAAAGAAAACCCATCTCTCAATTCCCTTCATATTTTAACCAATTAAAGGGGAAAAAAAGATTTAAAGAAACGAAAAACCAAATACGCAAGACAGCCAAAGAAACCAAGAAAAGAATTTGAAAGGACCAAGATGAACTCTTTACCTCTTTCTTGGAAGCGGGCACGGCCTTGTAGCAATTTAGAGCGTTGCCCTCGAGGACGAAGTATCTTTTCCTGGAATACTGCAAGCCGAGGCGATTGGATCGGATTATGTAGAGCCACCCTTCCATCCTCCTCTCCTCCTCCTCCTCTTCCTCCTCGGTGATTCCGCCAGCCATAGAAGGAATAAATGCCAATAATCCTTTCTCTCACCCTTCAGGTACCGGAACTCATCGGATAAATAAAAATGGAATTTTTCGAGTTGCTCTGCTGCTGATGATGCCCAGGGCGATTTGGCCGACAACAGAACAAGAATAAGAACTTTTTTTTTTCTTTTTTTGACAAAAAACACAATCAAGAATTAAGTTTGATAAGTACGAGCATTAAGTAGTGAGAGAATTTAGAGAAAGAGATGTGATTGAAACAATTCTCTCTGACCCCAATGAGAGGGGACTGGGGAGTCAGAGGAATCTCGGCAATGGCCAAAATTCCCACCCACTTCCCCCCCTCCGCACCTCCCTCGCGTAGGTTGGAAATCTTTAGCTCTCGGCAAAAAATAAAATAGGTAAACAACTCAAACAATAATAAGATTAAAAAAAACAAAGTTAATTACATTTTTGACCCGCTCAACTATTACTATATATATGTTGGAAATTATCAAATGATATCAAGACTCCTTTGTTAGAAATAAGCTTATTAAAAATATAATTTAAAATTAATTAACTAATTAGATAGATAAAAATATCATTCATTCCAACCTGATGATTACAAGCTTGATACATAGAAGAGAAAATAAGATAGTTTAGATATCCTCCACCGGTTATTTGGTAGAAAATAATAGTACAATAAGAAAATATTTTATCAAACCTAAAAGTTACACAAAAATAAAAACAATATATTTGCCCAAATCACAATCATAACACAAAAGATTCAGCTTAGCTTTAAGTGATTTTGTCGTGGCCTCAGCGGATTCAAACTAAGGAGCAACCTAGAAAAAAGAAAAAAAAAATGAAATTTGGCAAGGTTGGATTACTAATAATCAAGTGACGCAGCTAAAGCTTAGCAACGATAAGAAGGGAGGTGACAGTGTTGAGAAAGCATTAAGTCTCGGGGATGAAGGAAGCAACGGGCCTCAACAATAGGGAAGCAACAACGACGTAAAATAAGGAGAGAGAGAGAGAGAACAAGGAGGAGGGAGGGAGTAACACAAAATAAATTTTAAGAAATTGGTTAAATGATTGCATAGGGAGTAACACAAAATAAACTTTTAAAAAATTAATTAAATAATCGCATACCTTGAATTGATAAGTTGAATATAATTTATACAAATTTACAAGAAAATCAAGAAATAAGTAACACGACATATCTCTAAAGTTAGAAAATAACAGTACTGAAAATGTGTTCAATAATTAAGGCTAGAATCATGCGCTGTCATTTAATTATCCTCTGATTATGGAGGTATTGCCATTTGATTGCCCTCTGATTATATAAGATTTTACTAGAACAGATTCTTTTCTATTAGTAAGGAAGGAAGAAAAAATAAGGAGGGGGGGAATGCCTCCATACTTCCTCTAGCCTATGAAGAGAATCTTGGTTGTTTACAGTAGGGCTGACCAAGGGGTTCTTCTCCTCACAAGCAATAGTTGAGAAAGTAAAATGTCCTAAATTTAGGATTCCCCTTTTATGAGGAACAAGAAGGGCAACCAAGTCTTTTAACCTACAAGAAATTCTTCCCTTCTTTTGTCATTACATACTCTAAATTTATAGTTTGAATCCGAAAATATGCCATTTGAACCTTCAGTTCCACTTTACAACAAAGGTGTGAAATTTCTCACTAACATCTGTTTGATGATTGGTGATATTAACATAGCAATTAATCTTCTTGTATGCTTAGATTAATGTTATTTTCATATATTTTTTTAATAAAAAACCAGCCAATGTGTATCTGAGATGGTTACTTAAAACTTAAATTCAAGCAAATTAATTAATTATCTAATCCAACTTAAGAGTGCCCTTTGCTTATAAAGCACATCCATCACATGTGATGTGACACATTACTGGAGGAGTATATATTTAATTTCTCACACTACATATGCCTGACAAACTTTAATCAAACAATATATATATATATATATATATATATATTTTGCAGGCTTACTTAGGTTTGGCAGCCTCATTTGTTTAATGTTGAAGCCACGTCTTTGATGTTCAATCATTGGAGGCCAACATATCATTGTATAATCATAGATGTTGACAGTAAATGTTGTCAAAACAAACACTAGTAGTAATAAATACTTTACTAAGCTTGCTCCTATGTTTGCTCATATGTCCAAATCATGCTAGAATATGTGTGCAAGTTTTGAACTCTCAAGCATCTGGTAGGTTAAACAATGTAATGCCAACCCTCTCTATTTACTCACAAGACAAAAGTAGACTCCATAGTACATTATTTACATAGATTATTATTATAGTTTAGTGGTTAAGTTTTATCGATTTATGATCAAGATTATCGGTTTGACTTTTAACTTGAATGTTGGAGTTGATATCTAGTGATTTTGTTTTTAATCTATATATCAGGGATGACATACAATTTTTTTTTTTCAGGATATTAGTTATCAAAAGGAATTGAATTGAATTGAATTTAGGGCATGAGCTTTACTGATATTAGAATTTGTGGATTTATCTGAAAATGCCAGTATGTATGGTATGGCCAAAATTTGCATGGCAAAATTTGTTATGTTGACATCTTTTGGGCTGGGAATCTTGAGTGATAGGTATTAATAGTTAAATGGGATGGGTAGGAGTGGTGGAAGTTTTTTAAAATTATGTTATTAATAGTAGAATTTAAATCAATTTATAATTTATAATTAAAAGAATTTAAAACTCAAGTATTATAAGAATTTTAATAGTTTGTATACAAAATATTTTTAATGGTTAAGTGACTGAATTAATTTAGGGCTTGCAAGGGTTTAAAGAACTCTAAAGGTCTCGAAACACCGATGAATACCTCTCGATTAGCTTATGAAAAAAATATAACAACATTAAAGTATTTTTTTATTTTTATTTTTTAGTTTTTCTAATCTTTTTCTATATTTTATTTTGATCAGATAGGATTGTATCGGCGACACACAACCGATTCTCGGTTATTCTTTGGGGAAATTATAGATGAATGCATAGAAAATGTTACTATCTTTTAAGACAGTTATATTTGAGCGTGCTCCGTATTATTGGTTCATTATTTTTCTCAATATAAATACTAGATTTACTATGTTACATTAATATTATAAGCTAAATTTCTAGGAAAAATGAAGAAGGAAAACTAACACTTTGTAGCTGTAATTTCTCGTCGAGAGTCTAATTTGGTATCATAAGTTAATCAAATCCAACTTGGGCGTGGTGAACGCAATGGCCAAGTGCTAGGAGAACTATATATTATAACTCCTTTGCTAATGTTTCACAATTTATGATCTAAGAAACGTAAATTTCAACCATATTAACTGGATATTTCTATTGGATACATAAATAAAATTGTGAGAAGACATCAAAAGCAAACAAACAAGTATAAATACAAAGGCACTCAAATAGAAGTCATAGGTTGTAATTAGAAAGGGAAACAGAGAAGAAATCTATGCTTTCCTTGTTACACAATAATAAGCAACACAATAGTTTGTCAGGGAGGTGGGAGTCCAGGCTCAAACAGAGGAGGACAGCAATTTGTGAATAAGCCACAGCAGCAGAGACACCACAAGCTGCAATTCATACAATAGAAAGTAAAAGTCTATAAGTTTTTTCTTTCTTTCTTTGTTGCAAATAACTACCTAT
Organism: Typha angustifolia; assembly: GCF_048772165.1. Taxonomy (NCBI): domain Eukaryota; kingdom Viridiplantae; phylum Streptophyta; class Magnoliopsida; order Poales; family Typhaceae; genus Typha; species Typha angustifolia. The sequence continues at coordinate 2,360,633 of NC_133246.1, read as the reverse complement.
AGTTCTCAAAATAAATTCAGATAGTGAAGAAAGAAAGAAATTCATTGCTTACAGTGAATCAAGGAATTCACCAGGTGGTGGTGCTGGAGCCGGTGGAAGCAGTGGAACCTCGGGAGGCGGAGTGGATGGAGGGGGAGGATCCATGGAGGCAAAATTAATAAAAATTAGGTAGTTGCTCATGCACTTCTCTGATATAGTTCCTCTATCAACCAGCTACTCTTCAAATTGCCAATTACTAGCTACCAGTCAGCCATGCACTATAAAAAACTGTAGGTAGAACTCATAATTTTGCCCTGTATAACAGATAGGATATCTTTTATCTTAGATCATGTACCTCGTTATGTAATATAAGAAAGAGAAATCAATTTAAAAAGGGTGAAGAATTTAAGTTGTCAAACCTCATTTATAAAGATAATTTTTAATCTATACATCTAACACTAATACTGATTATTTAGATCAGATGAGATGCCTAGCAACTCACAGCTGAACATGTGTAGTAGAATCCCAAATCAACCTAAAAGCTTAAAACCTTAAGTTAAACAAATATCTCATTGCCCAAAATGTTCGATCACGCCAATCATCCATTTCTTGTTCATCTGAAGTTGTCATCTGATGTTTGCAGCTTGCAGCTTGCAGCAAGGTAGATCTTTTTTCTTTCAAAGATTTCTGTACCAACCTGAGAACGAAAGGGGAATGAATGAATATAGTACAGATAAATATCCAAATTCGCAGGAATTACATAGTTATTTATCCAGTTCTTACCATGGAAGATCATTACTACAAAGCTTGCGGCCCGTTCCACTTTCAATATAAGAAGGGCATAGTAATCTGCATGCCCTTAGCTTAGTCTCTAATGATTGCCAGTAGTTCTATACTTCTCTGAAGTGCCCTAAACAATATAAGAATATACACCAAATATAGAATACATGGAATACAGAACTCTCTGATAGATGAGCTTTAGTTTTCTTGTACTAATTCAAAAATGATACAAGACGGAAGTGGAACAGCACTGTACATTAGTCAGGCAGATCTCTTGGGTGGTCTGAAGGCATTGATGCTGCTCTGTGCATCTACATCATCTTCTTCCTACGAAAAAAATTGGAGCCTGGTTAACACCTGAGATCAGCTAAGCAATTGAATCTAGGTGACCAATTTATGAATAAGGGAGACACTCTTCACCAAGGAATTTAATAGGTTGATTGCATTTGTTTTACTGTCTATAAATGTTTCACAAATTTTGCTTATTCAATGAAGTTGATTGTAACCATCTAACCAGGAAGAGCAACATTAATTACGATGAGGAAGCATGACAATGTCGAACTTGTAAATAAGTTGATCATGCTTCTGCCAACAAAGAAAACGACTCATTTTCAAGAGTATCAAGTAAACTATGCTAGAAACTTAGAACAGGGCGTGGAGAAAGAAGAATAGTAATTATGCTATGAGGTATTAATTAATTTTTCTAAGTAACAAAAACAGTAGCAAGGTGTTCTCACAGATTTGTACCTGTTAAACTTTCCATGCTTACCTTCTCTCTTCCAAGTTGGTCTGCATGTAGTGATGGATGCAATGGAGATCCCATTGGAGCATGAGAACTATATTGCTTTGAAGGATTTCCTTCTGATGAAGAAGAGCATGAATTTGGTAAAGCAAACAGACGGTTACTGACACTTCTTTTCCTTGCAGATGAGGATTCTGCTGTAGAACGCAAATCTTCATCCATCACCGAAGTCTCCACCTTGCCACTCAACTCGTCTCCATTTCGTCCCTGAACATTTAAGCCTTTCAGTCCCTTATTGCATGAACTGGCCTTAATGTTATGGACAGAGGGCACTCTCTGATCAAGAGATGAACTACTGCAGACTACCTCCTTCTTTACAATGACCTTCGGAATGTCCAAACTATTTATGTTAACTAGATTATCATCCACGACTTCATCCGAATTACTTAATATTGCAATTTTTGCAGCTCTGTCCAATTCCCACATCATAGAGACAGCATCATCTAGGCGTTCACGAGCTGTATTGAGGTCTACAATGGGCTCTGGGTAATTCAGGCCTAGTTCGACTCCAGCAACCATAAGTACAGATTTCGGAGCATTCCATGGATGATGGATCCATTCCGTTGGCATTCTTGCAAGTTCAGGAATCCAATATCTAACGTATTCACCATCTGGATCAAACTTGTTACCTTGAACCTAATTTCCAGGATAAGAAAGTAAAAATGAAAAGGTTACAATTCATGCTTTTAAGTAAATATAATTGAGCTGAATGGAAAGAGAATTTTTTTTTTTTTGGGGGGGGGGGGGGGGGGGGGGGGGGGGGGAGCGGGGGCGGCGGGTGTGTGCTGGGGGTAAAGCAAGCAAATTAACTCGGAAATAAAGGAATGGATTGGGCACTCTCTTGATTTAAATCAATAGGAATGTGAGACTTCTCTACTGATCAGAATGCTGAAGGGAACTTCCTTTCTTGGTTGAGAATATGGGAATTTGCAATACATGGAAAGACTATTAAGTACAATACATCTTTTTTCTTCATTTAGAGTGAGATGGCAAATTTCGTTTACAACACGTAGTACTGTACCCCAAACCTGGGGACTATTTAATTGAAGGAACTCGATTAGATAATGAACTCGATTAGATAATGATCTTAAACACAAATAACACAAATTTGCTTCAGTTGAATAAGAAATTGTTTTTAATAAGTATGTTGAGTGAGCTACATCTCCAGTCAATTTTTCCAACAATCTCAGGTTAGGTGAATTAGGTTAGGTGAATTAGGTTAGGTAAAGGGAGCATGCAGGAAAAGCAAGGTGATTAGGTTTCTTAATTTCCTCTTCAAAGTGCAACCGTTTTAATTTGTAAAATAACATATATCAAGCAATCACATACCTCTGGACTATCAAGACGGTTGAGCTCATGTCCATCAGGTAAGCTACCTGATATATACTGCCAACCAAGGATATCACTTTCCAAGTCAGCATCCAATAATGTATCCCAAAAGTACTTCATTCCCCATGTCCATGGCAGTAAAAGAAATTTCACAAAGAAACTTGCAACAATTACTCTAGTTCTATTGTGTATCCAACCAGTTGCCCAAAGTTCTCTCATGCCTGCATCTACCAATGGGAAACCTGTCCTTCCCTGCCTCCAAAACTTAAAATGAAGCTCATCTGCACGCCAAGGATAGTGTTTCAAATTTCCCAACAATGACCTTTCATGCGTGAACGGAAAGTTGAAACACAGATAACGTGAGTATTCTCTAAGACCAATTGAACGTAGAAAGAGGTTCACGCTCTCTTCTGCATCAGAGTCATCATCTTTTGCCCAATAAATCTGCTTCATTCTAACGGTTTGATAAACTTTCCTCACACTAAGTTCACCAAAATGGAGATATGGTGACAATAGTGAAGTTGTTGTTCCCTCCACCTTCATATTATTTTTTGAGTATTCTAGTAGATGCCCCTCAACAAATTCAGAAAGCACCTTGTCTGCATTGCTCCACCCTGGGGTCCATCCCCTGCTTAGCAAAGCATTACTTGATTTCTCTGCCTCATTTTCAAGACCAAGGTCTTCAAGTGAACATGATTGAATATTTTCTACTCCTGGAACAGCAAATAATAGGATAAACCATGAAACATGTTCTATATGGACAGCATGGAAGTTTAAACAGATCAAGTACTTCATCCCAAAAGTCAAAGCAATTTTTTATTATTTTTCCAGTAATTACATCTCAGGGACATGTCATGGGACGGGAGTACGTATATACATCTCACATCCATTTGGGACAACATCATGAGTGTTGCTCTTGCAAGAATGTATCCATCTCCTTCTGAGTTCTGACCAATAATATCTATGAGCAGCATTCAATAAAAGCATAACCAAATGTGCACCTTCCTGACCAATTAAATCTAGAAACATCATTCAATAAATACTAATTAAATGTGCAGAAAAACTGAATGAATAATAAGTTCCACTTCAGAGGCTGGTCCTAGTTGTACATTTACTCTCAATGATTATTACTATGAATAATTCTTCATGGCTCAATTAACCAATGCCTTGTAAAGCTAATGGGCCATCTAACAGGTTGTTAGTAGAAATTTGCATTGTCATGCTTGCTGAATGTCGTCATATAGCTTCTGATGTCACATCCCTCTTTCTATTAGACTATGCCTTATAACAACTAATCACAAGTAGACATTGAAATATCCTTAATATAGCAAGCTGAAATTTCGGAGAGAACCATAGGGAAAAGAATAGACTACAAGGATGGTCAAGTAAATTACTCAAAAAGAGTTTATTTCTGAACAAAATTGTCTTCAAACAAATTAATTGAATAAGAATTACATTAAACATGCACCTGTGGGTGGCACCAACCTCCATGGAGGAGTTGATGTTATCTCAATTGGCAAGGTCATGCACTTATCCCAGAATGCACTGAAGGTTGTAAAAGCATGCCCATTCTCATCATAGACATCCCACGGTTCGTAAAGCAGGTCGGCATTAAAGCTTTGCACAGAGATTCCAAGGGCAACAAGCTGATTTTTTATTTTGTGATCGCGAACAAGTGAAACGGGGTCTGAAATTGAGATAATGCAAGTAAGGATGACGAAGAAACTTTAGGCTACAAATAAAAGATCTTCATATAGACAAAAAGAGATATTCCCACCAGATTCCTATAAGCAAAAAAGCAATATTTTATTACAAGTGCTCTAACAGCACATTCAAAATGCAGTAGAGCATTCTAGATGGAGCTGTTTCAGGTTAATGGTATTGGCCTTAAAGGTAGACTGCACTGTTTACCCTCTAGTCTAGGAGTGCTCTAGGTAGATTTCTTTGTTTCCCTCTGTTAGAATATACTTCATGAGCAGGTGCAACAAACACCATAGCTCATAAACCTTGTCACTCTAACCTATCAAGATCTTACTTGGAAAGAATGGATTGAACCACCTCTATCCCCCCATTGTTATTGAGGTCGTTCCAAAGATCTTTAAATGAATTTTCTATCAACGGATGTTCATTGAAAAAAATTGCAACTTGCAATTGGTGAGAAAACAACATCTGGATATCACTAGCTTAAGATCTTCCCACCCAGTTTTGGCATATAAGCACAGCTGATGCATTGCGCGTAGCAAATTAAAAGAAAATATTTGTTTATATAGTAGAATAAAGTTCCCTACAACTGGGGATATGGAGTTAAGTACATCAAATGGAGCTCTTGGCAGGAATTGATTCTTGAAAGGGGCCAACTGAAAACAAAGTGCAGAACAGAGACTGCAAAAGGAGGATAGAGACAAGGATTTAGCATACCATATAGATGATTATAAACCAGTCTAGAAGCGCCAATTGCGCCCATGCACTGCAGAATAGCTGCAAGAGTATTCTCTGCTCGGATTAAAACAAGAGGGGATCCAAGCGACTTCAATGACCGGTCGAGGTGCGCAATCGACTGCTTCAACCACCACCGAGAAGCTCGGCCCGGGTAGAACTGCCCTTCTTCACTAGGGCACCAAATGAATATTGGAAGAACACAAGCATCCTTTGCCGCCGCAGCTAAGGCCGGGTTGTCCTCAATCCTCAAGTCCCTCCTAAACCAAACAATGGTCTTGGATGGACTACTCATGATCACACCGATCTCAGACCACCATAATTAGCACAACAATACTCAAATCATGGATAGATGAAATATTAGATTGTTCCACGTCCACCAGTAGATAGTAAAGTAGATGGAGGGGTGGAAATTACCCAAAAGTTGCTCCAACTCGTACAAACCAAGCAACCAAACAGAGAGATCTTTCCTGCCCTAAAATTCTTCTCCCAATCAAGAAAAAGATTCCACCTTTCCGAAGGAAATCACAGATAGGGCAGGGGAAGCGGGAGCTCTGCACACAAAAAAATCCAACCTTGACCCCCCAATCCAGAGCGATCAGCAAAACGCAACACGTCAGCCCTCGGAAGAAATCTATATAATCCAATCCCTATGAGAGCTTAATCCAAATCCCACCTTATCTTTTTCCCAAGAAGGCCTTCCACCTACTGAATCCCGAAGTACCCCCAAGTTGGCCACTTGAGAAAGCATCCCTTCTCCAACTGCAACACGTCTTCCTTCATTTATTTACTCATTTATCCGACATTAAGTTTGGATTTCAGCGACGAAGAGAGCACAAATGGACAAATTGAGACGAGCAATGAATAGAACTTCACCTCCATTTGGCAAAAGTACAGGACCCACCACCACCAAGCCGGCATACCCTTCAGGATATAATCTTATGGGATAAATGCATTAGAAAACAACTTGTCTCTACCTCCTTCCTTTCTTTCCCCCACCTTGCTTTTCATCACATGCAAGGCGTACCTAGGATTTATTATCAGCTGGGACCAAGTAAGGACTCAGGATAACTTTTACTCGTACTATATTTAAAAGAAACTTTTAATTAAGGGCGGGGCCAAATAGTGATATTAATTGAAATATATATATGATTTACATTTATTTATAGTATAGAACAATTAGTTAAAGAAAAAATCGTAAAAATCCCGGGTGTGAATGTAAATTTTTCTTTTTCTCCCTCAGCGCTGCTCTGTTTCTCTCTCCGCTCATGGCCACTGGGCACTGGCAGTGGCCAGCCCCCTGCCCATGCTGGGAGTGGTCCAAGTACAACGATGATTAGATTATTAGACGAGGACAAAATTACTCACGACAACGGTTTCACACATACGGGAAGCGACCGACGGTGGTGGCCCTGGTGGGGCTTTTTAATCACCTAAGTTTATTTGCCATAGGAGTTGTACGTTGGTAATAATATTTTTTATAGTGTTTAATAATTTATGTTCAAGGAAATAATAGAATAATTTATACTGATATTAATTCTCTTCTGGTATTAGAAAAGAAACTGCGTACTGGGTTATGCGTCTAAGACTATCGCAAATTCGCCGCCGTCGTCGCCGACTCCGTCGCCAAATGAATGCCATCACTACTACTTCGTACCTTTCATCTGCGTACGAATTTGACTTTGACGTGAGGGATACTCTTCATTCTACTATCAGAGGACGGGAGCCAATCAGCAGCCTTCTTTTTTTGATCCATTATATAAAAGTAGAGAAGAAAAGAAAAGAAAATAAGATCGAGGGTCAAAAGACGGCCACAAATTATTCCAACCTTTGAATCTGCTTCTATTCAGATTAAAATAGCGAGCGTCATCTGCAAACGTATCAACAAAGAGGAAGTTTTGAAACTTAATAGCCTAATTCCAAGTGCCATGAACTGTGTATACCATCGTTCAAAACTGTTTTGTGATGTATATTTCTTAAGATAATCCAAAGCACTACTTCCCAGAAGTTGCTAAAGTTGACAAAAACTTTGATTAATCGCTGCACGTGGGAGAATTGAATGCCTTGCGAGAACATATAGCAGCAAGATCTGAGGAGCTCGTTGCTCTTCTGTACGTTAAAGCCTATTTGGAGTTTGAGGAGAGGAAGAAATTAGAGAGGGCTTTCCTTCAGCTTCTGAGATGGTGAGAGCCCCTTGCTGTGAGAAGATTGGGCTCAAGAAGGGGCCATGGGCTCCAGAAGAAGACCAGATACTCGTATCCTTCATCAGCAATCACGGCCATGGCAACTGGCGCACTCTGCCCAAGCTAGCAGGTGATGCTCTCGTGTTGGGTGTTCTTGAATTCATTCAAGAAAGAGGTGCTTAGCTAATTAGCAGTAGTTCTGATATATGATCATCTCTGGAATTCTTTCAGGCCTGCTGAGGTGCGGAAAGAGCTGCAGGCTCCGGTGGACGAACTACCTGCGGCCCGATATCAAACGAGGCAACTTCACCAGGGAAGAAGAGGAGACGATCATCAACTTGCATGAATTGCTTGGAAACAGGTGCTCCCCTCCTCCCTCTTTCTCTTCCTCCTCCTCCTCCTCTGATTAAGAAACTCTATAATCTTAGCTAGAAAAAAAATAATAGAATTACTAGTAAACAGTAGGTCCTTTTTTCATGACCAAGATCATAAATGGGCACAGAAGGAAAGAGATGAGGGGAGGAGTGCGATAAATAAATGAATAAGAATATATAAATAATGCACAAAGCACCATAAGATGCAATTAATTCGGTTAGCTGTAACACTGGGCCAAATAAATAACTCGCTAACGAACTCGTGTTGTCGGAATCAAATCTTTATAATATGAATATATGATCAGATCTCTGTTTAATATATGAAGGAGATGCCTTAAAAAAATACTTCTCACTTTGTCTGCAGATGGTCTGCAATTGCAGCAAGGCTGCCAGGTCGAACAGACAACGAGATCAAGAACGTGTGGCACACCCACTTGAAGAGGAGGGTTGCATTGAAACAAACACCCCAAGAACGCAAGAAGAAGAAGGTTGAATCCAAATCTCCAACTAGTCTTGAGTCGAATTCGCCTCAACGATCGTTGAGTGACGAGTTATCAACTTCAGTTACTGAGTCATCAACTATCACTACTAGTAGTAGTGCAGCTAATGTTGGTGTCAAAGATGAGAGCATCTCTTCACAGGAGGTTGGAGAGATTGATGAGAGTTTTTGGATGTCAGATGCATTGCCAATGCGTAGCAGAGGATTGGAAGTATGTTATGATGGAATAATGGGTGAGAAGTGCAGCTCATTGGGCGCATTAAACAGTGAAGACATGGACTTCTGGTTAAGGATCTTCATGGAAGCTGGAGATGTGAAGGATTTGCCACAAATTTGAGCAAATTCCGGGGGACATTTGAGCAAGTGAGAAGGAAACTAGTAGAAGTTTTTGCTATGAACCTTGCACAAGTGCAAAAGTTTGTGATTTGGGGAAACATTTCTACTTTGCATTAATGCAGACCTATTAAAGCATGATATAGATCTTCAATTCATTACATACCAATAGTTTATTATCTAAACAATTTCACTACTTAAAATTTTAAATTTTAGGGTCTATTTGTTACTTGTGGTCAGAATAAAAACTCATTTCTGGTGAGCTTTTGCAGGTCCAGCAATCAGCATCATGTAATACTTTTTTTTGAGGCAAAAAAGTATTTAAGGTTAGGGATAGAAGTTTCAACATTTGAATAGATGGTGTATCAACTTAGTCTAACTGTTGTTTGAATAATAAAAATTTTCACATAAGTTCAAACAACCTTTTCATCTCTGGACCTGGTAAACAAAAATCAGAAATGAATACAAATACTAATCAGTTCTAGCAGGGTTGATAAGTACCGTTCTCAATAGTTTGACGATGCACATAACTTAAAATCTAAACTAGTTGACTTAGTATATTAGCTAAAGTTTAAAAGAGCTTTAATGCCTTTATTTCCCGGAAGGATTAAACTCATATCTAAACCAGGCGGCTTAGACTCTTTAAACTTGGCTAAGATTATTACAAAGTGAAAAATAAATTATAAATAAGGCTAAAAGTTTTAAAATGAAAAAAATATAATGTTAATTTATAATTAAATTTAATAAAAATAATTATACTTAAATCCTCTAAACTGTCATCAATTTTCGCAAATCATTCATGAACTTTTTTTTTTTGATATATAAATTATCTAAACTATTAGAAAATATCTCACCCTCACCCAGTTAAAACGTAAATAGAAAAATTAAAAAGACCCAAATATCTTTTGAGAAAGGTAAGTATTTTAACAACCGAAATTTATATCTCTTTCTTCTCTCTAAAATATAATAGTAAATACGTTAACAACTTAAGACACAAAAAATGATCGAATTTTAAAATAAAATTCGAAAAGATATAGAAAAGACGATGAAAGTTCATGGGGCTATAAATGTAACAAACCTAACTTAATATTATGAAAATATCCCCTTATAATTCTGTAAGATGCCGGTATATTTCAGAGAGATAAGAGAGCATTTATTTTTTTAGAAATAAATTTGATGAATATTCTTCCATTTAGCCATTATTAACTTGGGATGATTTGTAAAATGAAGTCTAAATACTAAAAAAAAGGTATGTTGGAACCGTAAATTCGTAAAACAATAGGGTGTGAAATATAATTTTCCCCTAGAAACTGTAGATTGGAGGCAACAGAATCAGGCCCACTCCGGCCCGCTAAATCACCGACTCCGACTCGACCTGGGCTTGACTCTTTCAGTATAAATAACATCGGGGAGGGCAAATTTGTCAATCTCATCGCGACCTCCTATCTCTAATCTCTCACCTCTCTTCTTTCTTCTCCTTTTCCTCGACCCCTTGCCCAAAGAATCGAAGTCTAGGGTTTCGAAGATAGGAGCGAGACGATCATGGCGACGGCATCAGGTGAAGATTCTAATCCATCTCTTGTTTTAAATCTTTGACTTCCTAAGGGATTTTTCTCGGGAGAATTGGATCAGGTGTCATGCTTTTGTGTATCCTTGATTTCTTTTTGAATCCGAGGTGGTTAGTGATTTGGTGAGAAACTAGGGTTTAGGTGATTCCTGATTTTTCCCTTTCCACTCAAAATCTCTGACTTCTCCGGCCGCTGCCGCCACTTCCCGATTTCTCCACGCACCTCTGTAATTTTCATGGATTTCGACCTCAACGCTGCTTGAAAGTCCGGACTTTTGACATAGGCAACTACAGATCGCGGTTCAAGATGGTAAGCGATCGCGTCTTGCTACCTTGTATCAAGATGGCAAGATATTGGTTTATTGAAACGTCCTCGAATCATCTGAAACCTTCGTCTCTGTCTTCTGGAGACCTATGAAGAGTTTGAAGCTGCTTTGATTTCCTTGTTGGTCAACTGTACGTAGTTGCCCAACACAAAGTTCCGGTCTTTGCCATAAACTCGTGGCTTTTGAGCAGCAGCGAGCCAGTAACCTTGTGAATCTGGTAGAGTGCGTGATCCTAGAATTGGAGTGATGGTTGTGGCTGCAAAATGCAATTTGGTGTGGAAAAGGGGGGTTTAGATGTGTCCAAAAATTAATTCAGGAGGTTTTTTAATTTCTTTTTATGTGTTTTGGCTTTTTGCATGCATCTGCTTCACCTTGTCGAATTCTTGGAACATGTGGCTGATATCTACCCTCTTTGTCTATATTGAGTCCGGAAAGGATTTTAAGCTAAAGTTATATTCTTGATGAGCATTACCTGTAAATGAGGATGTAATAATTGAGCATATACTTTAGTTGCATGTATGATAACAGTTCATTTTATTTAAAATTATTATCTAAAATTGTTTACTCTCCAATTGTTCTCATAATGAACTGATTTAAAAATTATAACAATACTAGGTATTGATAAGTATATCTGATAAGTACAGCATTGCATGTGACGGGTTTTATTTTATCATGTTTCTATATACGATATGCTGGAAAAGTTCTTTAGTATATGGTGCCAAACTACAAATGAAAGTTTCTAATTCTAACCTGTTATCTTTTCATGTAGTGTCATTCAAGTCCCGTGAAGACCATCGTAAACAACTCGAGTTGGAGGAAGCACGCAAGGCTGGGCTTGCTCCTGCTGAGGTTGATGAAGATGGAAAGGAGATTAATCCGCACATTCCCCAGTACATGTCATCTGCACCTTGGTATCTTAATGCTGAGAGACCAGTAGGTTTTCTAAACTAATATTCCTTTTTTTTATTGTTAGTGCTTGCTTGCAGTAGTATTTGATAGAGGACTAACACTGACTGCAACTGTTCTCAGAGTTTGAAGCATCAGAGAAAATGGAAGTCTGACCCAAATTACACAAAATCATGGTACGATAGAGGTGCAAAAATATTTCAGGCGGATAAATTTAGAAAAGGTTCTTGTGAAAAGTAAGTATACTTCATTTAGAATCATCCTCTCCCATTCAATTACACTTTCTACCTTGAATAGAGCAAATACTGCATATATCCTAATTACATGCTATTGTTGTTTCATGTTTCATCCTTAATTATTGTCTCAAACTATTCCATATTTCAATTTACATCTTAGTTAAAAAAAGTCTCATTATATATATTTATTATGTTGTAGTTGTGGGGCGATGACTCATGATAAGAAGTCATGCATGGAGCGACCCCGTAAGGTGGGAGCTAAGTTCACAAATATGTATATTGCTCCAGATGAAAAAGTGGAGATGTTCGAACTTGATTATGATGGAAAACGTGACCGTTGGAATGGGTATGATGCGTCCACTTATGCTCGTGTGATCGAACAATATGAAGCTAGGGATGAAGCTAGGAGAAAGTATCTAAAGGAACAACAACTTAAAAAGCTAGAGGAAAAGAACAATAATCAGAATGTTGAGGAGGGCGAGGTTAGTGATGAAGATGATGATGAGGATGAGTTGAAGGTAGATGAGGCTAAGGTTGATGAGAGCAAACAAATGGACTTTGCAAAGGTGGAGAAGCGTGTGCGTACTACTGGTGGTGGAAGCACTGGGACTGTAAGGTAATTTTAACTTGGAACTCTTGGAGCTTCTCCTTAGCACTTTTATTGTCCAAAACCACTACTTTATTCATATTTGTTTTCTTCAGTTGTTGATATTTACTGTAAAATCTCCTTTTTCTTTTCAGGAATTTGCGTATTAGAGAAGATACTGCAAAGTACCTATTGAATCTTGATGTAAACTCTTCCCACTACGACCCAAAAACCCGCTCGATGCGTGAGGATCCTTTGCCAGACATGGATCCAAATGAGAAGTTCTATGAAGTGAGTTTTCAATCTAACACCTCCCCTCGCGCAAAAAAAAAAAAAAAAAAAAAGAAAAGAAGAAGAAGAAAAGAATCTCTTATGTGATTATTCTTTGGTTTTATCTTTTACTGTAGGGTGATAACCAATATAGAGTTAGTGGACAAGCATTGGAGTTCAAACAGCTCAATATTCATGCTTGGGAAGCTTTTGAAAAAGGACAAGATATACACATGCAAGCTGCCCCATCTCAAGCAGAATTACTATATAAGAACTATCAGGTTATCAAAGAAAAGTTGAAAAATAGAATGAAGGATACCATTATGGAGAGATATGGAAATGCAGCATCTGAGGAGGCACTTCCGAGGGAACTTCTTCTAGGGCAAAGTGAGAAAGAGATTGAATATGACCGTGCTGGTCGAATTATTAAAGGACAGGTATGTCATCTTCTGGATTCCTTCATTTTTCTTTCTTGTACTTTTGGAAAAGCAAGTAGCTATCCCAGTAGGTGTGCAGCTTTAACTTTGCTTTAGTAATTGTCTGTTGTATATTATGATCTTCATCCTCAATGTTCCAAAGTTGGCGACTGTAGTGTACAATGTTGTGCTTAAGTGCATAGTATGTATTAGTTGACATGCAGTTAAAGCTAAGCAGATTTAAGAATTATGTAAAATTGGAATGATGAATAACTGAAACAAAAGTTCAAAAAATGTAAATGAATCTATTTTGTAAGCCTTCAGGTTGCAGTTGTCTACTTTAGTGCCTAATTTCCTATGTAGTTATATTACAGTAGGCCTAGGCATGTTGCCAAATAACCATTGTGTAACTCGGCTGCTTAAGGAATGTGCCTGCGGTCTATGGCAGTGTAGCCATGGATCTGCATGCATATGTGGATGCACATTCTTTATAGTATCTTGCATCCAGTTCAAGTACATTCATTATCCATGGCAAAGTATTCAAGTCTTATGTTATTGTGATATGTTTGCAGGAGGCATCTCTTCCAAGGAGTAAATATGAGGAAGATGTCTACATCAATAACCACACAACTGTGTGGGGTTCATGGTGGAAAGATCACCAGTGGGGATACAAATGCTGCAGACAAACAATCCGAAACAGCTACTGCACAGGGTCAGCTGGAATTGAGGCTGCTGAGGCTGCAGCAGATCTAATGAAGACCAACATGGCTCGCAAGGAGGCCACTGACGGTTAGTATAAGTCTCGGCAACTCATTTATATACTATAATTATGTATATATACTTTTTTGATGACTGGAATCCCATCCTTGTTTCATTGATCTCTCTTTTTCCCTGCAAAACTTAATGATCATAACATGCCTTTTGTTATCTTCTCAGGAAGTTAGTTTGATCTGGATACAAGAGAAATATTAAATTACTGACCTTTCATAGCTATCTTAGATAAATTAGGGGCATCTGGTGCCTAAAGGTTAATTGCCATCCTCTTCCTATACTTAAATTCATACATTATAAAAAATCTAAACATTTCGAAAGGAAAAAAAAGGAACATCTCTTGTTAGGCACAGGTGGTTAAGAACTTTAACTGTCAATCAATCAGATCTATTATTGGATGTGAGACCATTAAACTAGTGGAAACATCACTGCTAAGCAATAAGACAAACATAATTTTGAAGGTGTGAGCTGAGTAATTGCTTGCTTCTCTGTCAGTGGCCACTAGTGATTCTTTTGATATGAAAGGGTAATGCATCTCTTGTTGTCCATCTTGTGGCTCAATTTTAAAATGGATTAAGTCTTATTAATTGCTAGGGAAGTTTGAGCAATCTGTTTCTCGTTTAATGATGAAATTGGACAGAGCCTGAGTTAGCTAATTTTGCATAAACTTTTTTTTAGTGGCTGACAGTAGTTAAGCCAAATTTAGAACTGTATGAGTGATGAACGAATGGATCTAAGGACCCTCTGCTTTGCTGATATTGCTTATTTTCTCGTCTGAGGCCCTTATTTATTTGTTCCATCTCCTGAGCTACTCCCTGATTAAATAGCATGAGTAATATACTTTTGAGTTGTTCATATTATCTATATGGATTTGATCCCTGATTTTTTATGTTGTATCACAGACAAATCTGAGCAACACGAAGAGAAGCGGCTTGCCACTTGGGGAACTGAAGTCCCAGATGACCTAGTTTTAGACAAGAAATTACTTGCTGAAGCTTTGAAGAAAGTAAGTTGGTTCCTGATTCATCTGATTCTTGATATGTCATAAGCTATAGATGCTGAACCTGGCTTGCTTATTGGCAGGAGGACGAGAGGAAGAAGGAAGAGAGGGATGAGAGGAAGAGGAAATACAATGTGAAATGGAATGATGAGGTATGTTTCTTGGATTGGATGTTGCATTTTATACTCTGTTTGCTACTAGTATGTTGGCGTTACATTGTTAGAATAGAATTAGATTGCTCAAGCTGCTTTTATTGTGCAGGTCACTGCTGAAGATATGGAGGCCTTCCGGATGAAGAGGGTTCATCATGACGATCCAATGAAAGATTTCCTCCATTAACAATGTTAAGATGTTTGATTATCTGGCCGTTGTGTTGTATATATCACTGAGAATGTGGAGATTTGGGGTCTCAGTTGCTGCTGTTTCTTTACTTGAATAGTATCAAATGCATAACTATTTCTGTAGAAATCAGACAACAAATGCAATGAAATAGGAGGACCCCCCATCTTGTGTGTGGGATTTATAAAGACACTACAAGAGTTCTCTTTTGAGGAATAAAAAATGAGAAATTTTGATTCTCTTCCATTCCAATGATCCAAGTCAGGTAATGTTTACTGAATTTTTACGCCCTGAAAATAAATTAAGGCTAGCAGGTTGATTGCATTTTGAGCACTTGCCTTTTGCATCACACCTTGCAATTTGTTGATGGTTGATTTCATAGTGAGATCCATTGGTGATGCTTTTCCTCACAAATTAGGGATACAACGTTTCACATTTAGAATCTATATCTAATAGTTGTGTGATATAGCTAATTGCAGGAATTCCTTATTTGTTTTGATCCCCCTCTAAATCTCTAAAGTTGATATTTTTATTATACCTCCATAAACATATGTTATTTATATAGTGATTACTTTTTCAAATTAATGTAATATTTTATTATAAAAAGATAAGGTCCCATTAATTTTAGTAGTAAGGTTAATTATAAAATAAATATTTATCTTTTCTCTTTCAAAAATAAATATTTATGTTAAAAAACATTTATTCTTACGTTTAGTGTAATAATTTTTTTAAAAGAAATTATAATGAATAATCTTTGATTTGATATAAAATTGGTTGATGGGATAAATACCAAGGTAAACTAGTTATTGAATTAGTGTGTAATAAAAGATGTAATTTTTTTATTCTAGAATAAGAAAAAAAAGTAATTCTTAAAGGTAAAATTGATCTTAACTAATAAAAATTTATAGTAAGACTAGAATTAGCATAGTTTCATATTTTTATATCTAAATTATTAAAATTTAACAGTTGAATAACTCCAAGAGGTACATATATGTCTATATAAATAAATATGGGATTTTTTGAGGGTATGTATGCAAAAAAGAAGAAGAAAGAACCTATATCTATATCTATCTTAATCTCGTATTAATTTTCTTTCAATCAATTTTGGGTAGTTAAACTACTGGTCAGGTTACGTGGTTTGTGGGCATTGCATACGAGGAATACTACCCCGCTATGAAACGGAAACGTTGTGCGCTGCCACGTGTGCTGCAATCCCCCAACTCTCCCGCGAAATATGAACAGTAGAATATGCCCGTTTAAGTCTCCCTTTTAACTCCTACTAAACCGGAGGAGCAAGAGAAAGAATTCCGACGTCCCATTCTTGTCTCTCCTATTCTCTCAGGAATTGCGTCGAACACCTCATGCTCGAATGCGTCTCAAGTGGGTAATCCTTTTGATTCCTCTTCCTTCCTGAAGATTTGGTTCCAAGATGCTGATCCAAAACATTTGGGATGTGTGGTTCTGCTACAGCCTCGGATCTGGTCGTTGCTGCAGCTGTGGATTCCTCGGGAAGAGGGAAGAGATCGGAAATTGATGAGAGGCCTCGGCACAGTGGAGCTGAATCTTGATTATAGCCATTGTTGTCATCATCGCTATCGCCATCGCCATCTCCATTTCAATACATGGAGATCGGGTCGTCGCCGCCACACCTGATGCTTCCACGGCATCCCCCACCCAAGAGTCCTGTCAGATGGAATGGCAGATCTAGCTAATTATGGGAACCCTGATCGCGACGTAGAACAGGTTTTCTCACTCCATCCTCGCCCTCTCTTTCTTACGTGGGTAATTCCATTCTTGAAGGGAAAAAAAAGAATCGTCTTGCTAGATGCGTGCATAGAGAACCCGCTTGGAAAATATATGTGTAAACTGGGAGATGACATTGGTATCTTGATGTTTATATGTTCTGGTGGAAGCGAATGCTGGGTTAGAAGCATGTTGAGAAGTGCTTTTCTTTGTTCTCTTAATCTCTTTATTGCCTAGGATGAATTTTGTACAAGAGTCAATTAATATTTTGGATACCTTTGTGTAAACCTTTTACATCGCTTCTAGTTAAATGCTTTGTGTAAACCTTTTACATCGCTTCTAGTTAAATGCACGTCCTTGGTACACTTCTGTTTGCTTTTTTCTTGTAATTAAGACGTGATAAATTTTTTAAAATCAATGGTTGACCAGTGTTATGCTTAATTGATACTGTATGACTTCTAGATACTGCTGCTATTTACTTTCTAGTTTTTACTCTTTACTATACCATGGCATTTATTTTTATGGATCTCTATCACGTCCTACATTACAGAAGTGCAATTATTATGATTGTTGATTGTTGACTAAATTCAGGCTTTGTTGTTTCCTCATTTTAAAGGCCTTTGTTGCTTTGAAGAAAGGTAGCCAATTAATCAAGTACAGTCGGACAGGAAAACCCAAGCTTCGTAATTTCAGAGTTTCCACTGTGAGTAATATTACATTCTGCAATATCACAGAGGTATACTTGTTGAGTTTGCATGCCATTTCAGTCATGTAATTATATTATTTGATTGTAATTGTATCTTCAGTAGTTCAGTTTCAAGTTTCAACAATTAAGATTACTTGTATTTTATCTTTACATATTAAGCATTTTGTAATTTTCGGTGTAACTTTATTTTCTTAGATGCTCAAATTTATATCTCAATGTTATGGTAAATTTAGTTTTTCTGTATTCTTAGTTTTGCAGTATTTATCCCTGGACAAAGTTCCTTATGTCCACATGTTCTCGTGAATGGGATACTTTTATCTTCTTACTGGCTCACTTAGAGCTTTGGTCACTTCAAGTGGTTTATTGAGAATTTGAATGATGTAGCTGTCAAATGAATTGAGGCCACTGACCTCAAGATACTTCCTTATTATCACATATTAGTGCTCATATCCTACATTTCAATCTACTTCAAAATTTCTTAACAAAAGTTTGAGCGATTTACATATGCCATGATACAACAAGTCAACCTTGGTGGTTTGATGTTCAAACATTCGATTGTCCTTGGTGATGTATCAGTCCCACTAAGAATTCCAAGAAGGGAGCATATGTTCATTTGTGATGAGGATTTAGGTTTAAGATCTGAGGTGTGAACAAATTAGAAGAGGAAGACAGGATTACTTAGACAGGGACTGAAGAAAGGATTTGGCATGTATTTTATTGTTCTTCTTTCTGTTGATCATGCCAAGCTGAATATAAGCTGGTAGAATTAATTTCAGTTCATCATCATATCATGCAATTAGAGCTGGTTAATCTTGCAGCCATTCTCTTTTCCTTTCTTCTTTGCTGAATCAGTCTTGGGGCCATTCAGTGGGCAGGGAAACCTTCCAGTTGCTGGATTCTTTTCTTTGTAAATATTATAGATGCCTTCTATTTGAAATAAGTATTGTTTATCTTCACTTGGTAGGATTAAAGTCTAGATCCTACTTGAGGAGACTAACACAATTCTCTTTTAGAATGTAATTGTGCATAAATGCATATTTAGACATGGAAATTCATACATGTAAGTTAAATATATGTGCCTTCGTTGGTGTTTATACCAGCATTGATGATGTCGTGCCATCACAGGATGAAACAACATTGATTTGGCACTCACATAAGAAGGAAAAGAACATCAAATTAGCTTCTATCTTGAAAATCATTCCTGGACAGAGAACTGTAAGTACCAAAATTTTGGCGCCAAGTAAATTTTTGTTAGGTACACCTAGACCATTCTGAAACTATCACTCTTTGCCACATATCTCCCCTGAACTTCTTTTTGTGGTACATAAAATTTCTGAACTACTAAAAATGTCTCACCCCTTTGACATTGTAAACAAAAATTATGAAAAGATCAAAATACCCCTTTGAGAAGGTAAGGGTGTTTTGATGAAATAAAGTTTCTCTTTTCCTTCTAAAATATAAGGATAAATATGTCATATAGTTGCTCATATTACTTACACGTGATAACATATGGATGGAAAAGACAACAATGAAATCTAACGGAAGAAATGTTTAAGATATTTTGATAGTTTAGAAAAATCGATGTGTCACAAAAGAAAATGCAGAAGAGATATATAAAAAATTATGATAGTTCAGAGGGTGTAAGTGTAATTAACTTTTTTTTATTTACACGATGGACAGAAACAAATATTTGCAAAATAGCCATTCAAAATTTCAAGTCACTTTGTACATCAAATTTTACTCCATTCCCTATGCAGGCTGTTTTTAAGAGATATTTATGCCCTGAGAAGGATTATTTGTCATTTTCCCTCATATACAAAAACGGTGAACGCTCCCTTGATCTGGTTAGTAAAACATGATGTGCTTCTTTTAGCTGCATGATAAGGAAAGATTGTTTACCCAGAAATTATTGCATATGACTGTTTGATTTATTATTACTTTTAGTTCTTGCTGATCTACAGATTTGCAAAGATCTAGCTGAAGCAGAGGTGTGGTTTGCAGGCCTTAAAGCACTGATTGCTTCAGGCCAATGCAGACAATCAAGGACCGACAGGCACAGTGATGGATTTGCATTTTCTGACGTGAGTTTTTCTTCTATTAGTTATTTTATTCTGATATAATCCTTCACAATTTTTCATGTTATATGTCTAGATTATTTAGGGCAAGGTGAATATTTCAACTATGATCTCTACTGATTAGACAGTTCTGCTATTGTTCATGTATGAAGGTAATTTTGAAGATTGAAATATCTAAGATTTGTAGGCATCTTAAGGTATCTCAAATATCTTATAATGTCTGATCCAAAGCGGCCACTTTACTGTCTATAAAGTAAGAGTCTTGCTACATCTACACCTCTACTATCTCTCTCTCTCTCTCTCTCTCTCTCTCTCTCTCTCTCTCTCTCTCACACACACACACACACACACATGAGTGCGCGTGCATGCATCTAGTTCCAGATGAAAACTTTTAATTGTACTATTGTTTCTATTTATTCAATAATCATTTGCATGTCAACTTACCAAATCTTCTAAAAGCTTAAGCTGTCAATTAAGGGTGGTTTTTATATTTTAACATTTTAAACAGAATCTTTCTTCAACTTAATTTAGTTATCCTGTTAGTAATTAGTATAATCTATTGGAATTTTTGTTACATGATCTTTCTTATGCTAATGCCTAAGTAGGATCTGCCTACTCCTCATATGTCTTTTGGACATCAGGTGGGCCACCTACTTGAATCAGGAAGCTGCAGTGGATTAATAAATTGTGTGTGTGTTTCCAGGATGGAGGGGATTCTGTCCGAAGTTATCGTCTCTATGGTGCAGCACTAGATATTTCTTCAACTATTTCATGTAGCTGTAATCCAAGTACATTTACTAATACGGGAAGATCAGATGTGGGTTCAGACAGTGCAAATATGCAACTAAGAGCAAGTACAGGAGATGGTAGTCGACTTAGTGTTTCCAGCACACCGAGTTGTTCCAGTCAAGGATCTGGACCAGATGATATCGAATCCTTAGGAGATGTTTATGTCTGGGGAGAAGTATGGAGTGATGGGACCTTATCAGATGGACGTACGACTTCCTTATGCTCAAAAGTGGATGTCTTACTTCCAAAACCTTTGGAGTCAAATGTTGTTTTAGATGTTCATCGGATTGCATGTGGTTCCAGGCATTCTGCTCTTGTCACAAGGCAAGGGGAGGTATTTACCTGGGGTGAGGAATCTGGTGGGCGTCTTGGCCATGGAACTGATTCAGGTATCAGTCGACCTAAGCTAGTTGAATCACTAGCAGTGGCCAATGTGGATTATGTTGCATGTGGTGAGTATCACACATGTGCTGTTACTGCTTCAGGCGACCTATATACTTGGGGGGATGGCACTTATAATGCTGGACTTCTTGGCCATGGCACTGGAGTTACCCACTGGATACCAAAACGAGTTTCTGGACCTTTAGAAGGACTTCAAGTTCTGTCCATCTCATGTGGCACATGGCATTCAGCACTAGCCACCACAAATGGAAAAGTGTTCACATTTGGTGATGGAACTTTTGGTGTTCTGGGACACGGTGATCGCGAGAGCGTCGTCTACCCCAGGTTAATCGATTCTTTGAGTGGACTAAAAACATTAAAAGTTGCATGTGGAGTATGGCATACTGCAGCAATTGTTGAGGTTATGGGTCAGACAGGCATAAACATAGTGTCTAGGAAGTTATTTACCTGGGGAGATGGAGATAAATATCGTTTAGGTCATGGGGATAAAGAGTCAAGGTTGATCCCTACCTGCGTTCCGTCACTTATTGACTACAACTTCCATCAGCTAGCCTGCGGGCATACTATGACTGTTGGCCTCACAACATCTGGGCATGTGTTTACAATGGGTAGTACTAAATACGGACAGCTAGGAAATCCACAGTCTGATGGTGAAATGCCTTGCTTGGTGCAAGATAGATTGGTTGGTGAGTTAGTTGAAGAGATATCATGTGGAGCTTATCATGTTGCTGCACTGACTTCACGAAGTGAAGTATATACATGGGGTAGAGGGGCTAATGGAAGATTGGGACATGGTGATGTTGAAGATAGGAAATCACCTAGTTTTGTTGAAGCTCTTAAAGATCGCCATGTTAAAAGCATTTCATGTGGTTCAAATTTCACAGCATGCATCTGCATCCATAAGTGGGTATCTGGTGCAGACCAATCTATATGCTCTGGCTGTAGGCAAGCATTTGGATTTACAAGAAAGAGACATAACTGTTACAATTGTGGATTGGTCCATTGTCATGCTTGCAGTTCCAGAAAAGTGTTGAAAGCTGCTTTGGCACCCATACCAGGAAAACCACATCGTGTGTGTGATTCATGCTATATGAAAATTAAGGCACAAGAATCTAGTAATGCAGCTGCAGCTAATAAAAAAAATGTTATTACTCGCCGCTCCATTGATACCAGAGAGAGATCAGAAAGGACAGAAATGAGGTCCTCAAGGATTCTTTTGTCGCCTTCTACAGAACCTGTGAAGTATGTTGAGGTAAAATCAGTCAAGAATGAGATGAAGTCAGATTCTCTCTCTCTAATCCGAGCATCGCAAATTCCATCATTGTTACAGATGAAAGATATCTCTTTTCCTAGCTCACTGAGTGCGCTCCAAACTGCTTTAAGGCCAATAGTTGCATCAACTCCTATATCTGTTAACAATAGCATACCTACGTCACCATACTCAAGGAAGCCAAGCCCTCCACCTCCTTCAGCTCCACTATTCTCTAAAAGCGTCATTGATAGTCTGAAAAAGACTAATGAGCTATTGAATCATGAAGTGTTGAGGTTGCAAGCACAGGCAAGTAGGAGAATAATCATGTTTCCAGCTTCAAAAACATGTGTAATTTGATTCATTTACTTGCTCTTTTACATACTCAATGATAAACGACTTTACTAACTGACTGATTTTCTCCAGGTTAGTAACTTAAAACATAAATGTGAGATTCAAGATGAAAGGCTGCAAAAATCTGAGAGGAAAGCTAAGAAGACTGCCTCTCTAGTTGCAGAAGACTCCGCCAAGGGTAATGCCACAATGGAGTTTATCAAATCTCTTGAAAACCAGGTACCTACCTAATATTTTAACACTATTATCCAATTTAGTTATAATAATTATCCTATTATCATTGCGGTATGTAAATTCAACTTATAGTTATTCTATTTAATCACAAGATCTTGTCCTTTTCAGTAATAGTATCATTCATACCGTAAAGAAAAGGAGCATGTTTGATTTTAGATCTCACATAATTGTCTTTGTTTCATTGTTAATAAACAAGCGTTAGTTTCATGTATGGACGTGTTAGTTGTGTCTTTGCTAGATCAGTTCTGAGTCTTTGTACTTTCACTTACGTCCATTAAGCTTTTACTTCACAATCCATATGAATGTTTGGCTCTTAATACGATTGCATGAATATTATGTTTAGCTTCCAATAATCTATAATTATCTCGAAGTTTATCACTAATGTGACTTTTGCAAAGAAAGAACTTTTATTAGTTTAGGGAACAGGTTACTAAATTCCGAGTAATTTATACAGTTCATTCTGTACCAAATTTCTGAGAGCAACTGGTTCTTACTGTTATTCTATTCTATGCCTGAATTGGTTCTGAAGCTGAGGGACATGGCAGATAAGCTGCCACCTGAGGTGGGTGACAACTTAAAGGCCTTGCAAATTCAAGCAGACGCATTGCTAAGAGATAACAGGATCAGTGTGTCAGAAATTTCCCCACTCTTGGCAGCGGATTCTATGGAACAAGATCATCGTCACCTATCAAGTGAAGGTGCCATTGATTTAACAGACCAAAAGATCGCAAACAATGGGGAAAAATCAGAATTATTGCAGGCTTCTACAGAAGGTAGTTCTCTGCACTTTAGAAAGCCATCTGTTACTGATATCGAGGAGACTGCAGCTCATCAAAATGCAGAAAACACCTCAAAAATCCCTCCAGATTTTGCACCAAGGTATGGTAGTCATGGGGAGGTACAACTGATCGAGCAATTTGAACCTGGAGTATATGTAACCCTTGTTCAGCTACGAGATGGTACTAAGGTATTCAAGCGGGTTCGCTTCAGGTAGGTCTCTTAAATACAACAAACAATTATTTTATAACATCTGGTTGAGACAAAAAACCTATTTCCTTTTTCCTAATCTAGGATTGTGTATTTTTCTTTTCACTTAGATGACACATGTCAATCCAGACCTCAAACAAATTTTAATATCTAATCTTGTTTACAGGCATCACAATGCATTACAAGACTTATATGAATATGCACGAATGTGATACCTACATTTATTAGTCTAGTGAACCTTAGCATGCTATGGATATACTTTCTTTGCATGATTCCTCCAGTGCACCTTGTCTCATTCTGTTCCCACACTCTCTAGGTTATAAAAAGAAGGATAATTATGCTCAGTTACAACATTATTGGTAGATATCTATGCTGAAATTCTGGAATCCTTCACAACTGTAGTAGCATTTGCTGGATATCATATCTTGTCAGTACTCTAAATCTATTTGTTGTAGGTATACTAATATGAGATGATTTAGCTTATATATTTGCACAACTACAAATTGCGCTCACTGTCAAACTGATAAATGTTGCACGACTGTAATTAATACTAATGGATCTCTTTGGTAACAAAATGTCAGATATTTAAGTAACATTGCTTTGGATTTCAGTAAATAAAGTACAATTTTCCTTTCTTGCATCTAGTTGTCTTTATCTACGATGCAATGGTCTAAATTCATTTTTCTACAGTCAGGTCATTGTTCTAATGTAAGTGTATCAATTTTTCTACATTAAAGTTGCACATACTAAAACATGTTATCCATTTCCTTGTGCTCCTGAACTTTTTTCTCTCACTGTAATTCATTTTTTGAGCAGCAAGAGGAGATTTGCTGAGCAGCAGGCAGAAGTGTGGTGGAAAGAAAATCAAGTAAGGGTGTTTAAGAAGTATAACAATCCATCCCCTCAAACTGCTCCAACACTATCAGCAAATGCACAACCAGCTCCTGAGGAACAGGGTGCAACATCTGAGCCTCCATCCTAAATGCCAAGAAGCGAGGAGTTCCATGTCGAAATGATATCATACTTGAAGGGATAATTCTATTCTTTCTGAAGGATGACAATAGGAGATACTTCCTACTAAATGAACATTTTTGTGCAATAGGACAGTAAGGAGATGAAGAATTAATTTTCTCCACAGTAAGTGGGCTGAGCTGAGTTATAATTTATTAATAAGGAAAAGCAAAGAAATTACAAGGGAAGAAGTGAAAAGCTCAAAGAACAAATTCACCAGAGAGGGGACTGCTTTTATAATTCGGAGGAGACTCGAAAACCCATCGCAGTCTGCGCTTCGAGGAGGAGATTAAACATTTTAGTGATCACAATGTAATTTCTTTTCTCATTTATGTTTGTTGTATTTTGTAGTGTTTTTATTTGTATCATTTGACTCTTCGTTTTGCAATTGATACTAAAAATTTGATGAGCCAGAATGATATTTCCAAATCATACCAAAGTTTAAGGACTAGTTCGAGAACAATTTGAATACTGTTATTATTTTCAATTTCTTCTTTCCAAGCTTGAGCAACGTTCTGCCATCTCCATATTAATCAAACCAAACTCTGGCTAACTTACCTAGCAAATCATTTTGAGATCGACACGGTAATAAACTGACATTAATCACACGACAACGCGTTAGCTTTTCTAAAGTCGTTCTTTGTAAGTCGTTGTGGTTGCATCAACTATCAACCAAACTAATAATAATAATATTCCTCAATGATATCCACTGTTCAATAATACATTTCCCAAAAGGATGGGAAAGTAGTTGGTGCACTTTGCAAAATAATTGTAGTCTTATTTTTAATTAGTAAATTTGGACTTTTAAATAACTTAGTGTATATAATTTTTACACTGTTATATACTCAGAGGAGTTCATTATTATTAATTAAAAATATAAATATAATTAAGTTGCCAAAATCCCGAATAGTTGGGTAGGACGTAGGTATTGAAATGGTCATAAAATTTTATTTTAGGTTAGATTAATTAGTATTTTTCATACGTTATCTAAACACGAAATCGAGAAAAATACGGAAAACTGATGGAA
This sequence comes from Typha angustifolia, assembly GCF_048772165.1. Lineage (NCBI taxonomy): Eukaryota > Viridiplantae > Streptophyta > Magnoliopsida > Poales > Typhaceae > Typha > Typha angustifolia. The sequence goes on along the minus strand of NC_133246.1, from coordinate 2,334,924 downwards.
AATTCACCAACGGACCGCTTCTATGTTGGGATCAATCGCTTCGCCTAGAAGCAATTTTTGTGTCCGGTTCCAATCCATTTCCTCCGTCAACCAACTATAAATTAGATTTCTCCTCTAAAAGGGGCTCGACTTTTTGGCCTATTGTGGTGATCTTTTGGGTTTCTTTCAGTTTTGGGCGGAAAGATCCGATTTTGAGACTTGGGTCATGCTCCTTCGGGATTGAAACGTTTGGGAGAGCTGAATCCTTGGTTCAATTTCGAGTTTTGGGGGTTCTTTTGGTTGAGAGGTGTTAATGGGGGCACAGCAATCCAAGGATGAGCTACTCTACCATGAGGTCAACAACGGAAATCTCCATGGAATTAGGTCTCTTCGCAACCAGGGCGCCGGACTCGAAGTAAGCTGATTCGTGCTATTTATTTTGTTTTTTTTTTTTTTCTGGAAGTCTGAGCGGATGTTTTGGATTGGGTTGGTTGCAAATTTGTGCAGTGGATGGACAAAGAAGGGAAGACTCCGTTAATTTTGGCGTGCTTGAGGCACGATCTCTTGCATGTTGCCAAAGTTTTGATCGAGTTGGGTGCCAATGTGAATGCCTACAGGCCTGGTAAGGACCCTAATTTGGGTCATTGGTTTCTATATTCATGTGGTGATTTTGATAGTATTTGAACTGGCTATAAAAATAAGAAAAGTCTCTGAGTGTAATCGAGTTAATTGAGTTTTGTGTGGATCATATAGTAACTGTCTGTACTGATTGCTAATACGTAGCAAGGAAGATGTTGCATCTATTTTGTGCTATAGGATTACAGAGTTGAGAGTTACACTTCTGTTATAGTGAAATCCACAGAACTAAACAAGTCATTGATAAGAAAGTGGTGATTGGAAAGTGGAAATATGAAAATGTTCTAGTCAGTTTCTCTCTCAAGTAGATACTGACTTGTTGGATATCTCTCTCATACTGATTTCTGTGATTAATGATAAATTTTCCTGTCTCTGATAGCATAAGCTGTTTAAGTACCCAATCATTTAAAATGTCATCCAAATGAAGTGAATTCACCTTTCTTTAGTAACTTAAAGAGTTTGATGCAATTCAGTAATCAACAGCAATCTGATTCTTTTATGCATTTTAGGAAGCAATGCTGGAACTCCATTGCACCATGCTGCAAAGAAAGGTCTTGAGCAAACTGTCCATTTGCTTCTATCTCATGGAGGTAAATCTTATGGAAGTTCATGGTTGGCTGGGTTTTCTTTTTGTCATTACTAATGTGCTTTATTTGCTACTTATTCAGTATTTCACAGATACTTCCTTGTTACTTTGCAGCAAGCCCTTTCATAGTGAACGATGATTGTCATACTGCACTTGATATGGCTAGAGAGAAGGGCCACCACAAAGTTGTCCGAGCAATTGAGGTATGCTTTCTGCTTAGATCAATGACACAACTTCATTAATATCTTGCTAACTGCTTTTAGTTGTGTTCAGAATCGCATCTCTCTGTTTTCTGGCTGGCTACGGGAGCATTATGGTCCTGGTTTTCTGGAAGCATTTGTTCCACAACTGATGTCAAGGAAAATGTAGATAATCTTAGTTCTTCCATCCCTTCATGCATCTTTTTGTTTACTGTAAAAGCAGATCTGGTTGTCCAGATTTGCTTTAGGTTTGAGCACATAGATTCTATTTTATCATTCTAGGTAATTCATCTTATGGGAGATTTATAAGCAGATACTGAATGTCTTTTCATATGCTACAGTTGGGCTGTGGTTTTACCCTGTGACGCACGCAATCCTGCCAAGCCTCTAAAGTTTGAGTTAGCTGTATATCCTGAACTGCAGGTATGGAGAAAATGTAGGATTATAAGATATATCTTCATCATTGTCATGTAGACGTATATGTTTTCTTGCTGTCCTCCATAACATGTTTATTGCCATAAAAGAAACTTACATTCTGGATCATTTTTAGACTTTTATTGCCTCCATAATCATTTACGGTCTTTCAATGTCTAAAGTTGTGAAGAACTATATATTATGTTAAGATTCAGCTTATAGACTGTCTTCATTCTTATAGAGAAAATTCTGTCTATTGTTCTTTAGAGTGCTCGAGTGCCACTGTGATGAAGACACATGAACTTATTAACATTGGTGCTACTCTACATGTCTTTGATACCATATCAAGTTAGTATACAAATTGAGGAAAAGTCGGTGACTATTGTCTTGTATCTGGGTCAACTACTTTATCTTTTGCTTTTAGTTGCAAAATCAGCATATGCCGCTTCTTCTTTCTCCATATACAATGTTATGATGTGCCTTTTCTTGTACTATTGCTTCTTTATCTAGGGTGAAATAGCTTGCAAATGTTACTAGTCTGATTTACTACTTACAAGCAGGTTGCGAAGCCGCGTGTGGTGATTTCTCTTTGGAAAGTTCACATCGACAAACCAAAATTCAACCAGTCAGATCCTTCTGTGGTTATTGTTGATAAGGCCACAAGTATGGTTTATTTCATGTAAAACTTTTATTCCAAAAATTTGTTAGAGATATAATAACTTGAAAACATCATTCATATTTTCATACTTAGCAGTTACCGCCGATGTTATTCTCATTATGTTCTCTTTGAATGAAATATTTCTGTCCTTTTAGTTTTATTTAACAATACTTTGGCAGTTGGGATTATATAGTATATTGCTTTATTTTAAAAAAGCCAAACATATATTAGTCAATAAAGTGAATTGTAGGTTTTACTCTTTTTAAGCAGATATATGATATCTTTAGACTTGCTATTTTATGAATTTCCGCCTCTTCCCTACACAGTAGGCAGAAGAAATACCGGAAGGGGCGGGGTCCAATCTCTGAAACATAGCATTTTCTCTCCCTAGTAGTGAGTAATAGTGGTAGATGGCAGAGTATCTGACTTGATCCAATAGAGTCAGAACATATAGTAGAAGTTGTGAAAGCAAATAATGATGTTGTGTAAATCTGGCTCTTGCTTGACAGTTGACCCACATGGTTGTTGGTGTCCTGCACTTGCCTTTTTAGATGCATTCTGCTAGTAATAGTCTTGAAGATTCTTGCTCATAACCTTGAGACATAAGTGGTCACCTTTTTATTACACTATCTGCACAGGAGCACGGTACAAATTTTTGTCAGCACATGAAGGTGACAAGCAACAATTGCAGTGGTTTTACAATGCATGCCGAGGACTACCTCAGGTAACCACAATTTTTTATAGAAGTAAACCTCCAAAGTATGGAATACAAGGCATAATCAAACATAGTCAATACTACAAATGATGACTTCTATATCCACAAATTATACTGCAAGCCAGTTGAGTTTGGAAGAAATTGGCAAAACTTGAATCTTTTTTCATTCAACTGATCTATTTTTTACAATTTTGGTGGATGTTTTCTTGATCAGGTCAACAATAATATTCCAACTACACCTGTAAGGCCCCCAGTACAAACTCCATTACTCGTCAACTTACATGCTGCAGCAACGTCTACTGGAGTACCTATATCTAATCCAGAAGACGTCGAGTTGGCCATGGCAATCAATGCATCCATCCAGACAGCTATTGCGGAGGGAGTGCATGATGTCCGTCCAAATGTTCAAACCAGCAACACCAATGGTTGGGGAAGCTCTTCAGACAATTCTACTCACAATGGCTGGGGGTCGCCAAATGTTGCCACACCTTCACAGATGAGTGGCCAAAGCAGGTTTGATGATCCAAGAACCAACACCTACAACGGTTGGGCCGTGCCTGAAGTGAGGCCGAGTAGTTCATCAGAGCCTTCTATGAACCAGAATGACACACCAATAGTTGCCTCATCATCATCATCATCATCATCAAATGAGGCACCTCCAACACTAGCTCCTTCCGCTCCTCCAATTGTCGCAGAAACATTCTTTAGTGGTCCTATTCAGTACCCATCAATAGATTCCAGCCCCGTGGATATAAATGTACCAACCATGTATATCAGGTCAGGAGCAAGTGAAACTAAACTAGGCAGCGGCAGAGCTAGTGATAATTCTTGCAAACAAACAAATAGTGAAGTTAAAGAAGATAGTGGTAGTGCCAGTGCCTCAGGTGGTTGTGTAATCTGCTTGGATGCCCCAGTGGAGGGTGCTTGCATACCATGTGGTCACATGGCTGGGTGCATGTCATGCTTAAGGGAAATCGAATTGAAGAATTGGGGATGCCCTGTTTGCCGTGCCAAAATAGACCAGGTTGTCAGACTCTATGCTGTTTGAGCAGTAATTTTGAGGGAAAGCAAATGGGTAATCTGTGGGCAAAAGCTGCTTACACAAGGATCTCAATGCTACCATTGCTGATCCCTCAATCATATATACGCAAATCTATAATTTTTGGCCTTTGTCATTTTTAAATATAAATTTTCCAGTGAAAATAAAAGTGCAATGTAATATATTATACCTGATGCACTTAAGACTTTGGGGAGATTGGTAATATTGCATATATATAACTCTTACTACTACTACAACTGCAAAAACACTGTACACAGTCCTGTTGTATTTTAATATATTTCCCTTGAAGTTTTATCTTTTCTTTTTCTTTTTTCTAGAAAGAAGGAATACAGGAGAATACCAAAGTTCCTTCCCTTGGTTCTTAGGAGTTTGATGGTTCGAATTCTCTGGGCAGGCTCAGTACAAGAGCTGAGTGACGAAGAGCCCAGATTTATTTACATATATGTATTTGTTTGAGACGAAGATGTGATTATTATTTTGTTTTAGGCTTCATCATTTTATATAGACTCAAGTTACTAAACATCAACCTGGTTGAGTGTTTCAATGGTACTCCCTCCCCAATTTATATCTTCTTGAGAGCTTAAATTCCCTTTCCATGAGCTCGATCTTTTGTTATTCATACATACTCTCTCCACCACGTTTGGGAGCTTTGGGGCATGAGCAGTCTAGTACCAAACATTTGGTCTCCTCAAGGTAAAAAAAGGCATTCAACAATGGAAACTCGGGCTATTGTGTCTCTCCTTGCCTGCTGCCATCCATCACTTTAAGCGAGAAGAGTTGACAGAGAGTGCTCCTTTCTTTGAGTCTTTATTTGTTTTCATGGGCTTGTCCTATGTAAGATGAACCCTTAATTCAGGTGCATCACTTGTACTTTCAAACACTCTTTTAGTCTATGAAAACATTCAAATTCATTTATATATATATACTGGTTTTGAGAAATCATGCAGCTTTAATGCTAACTTTTCCAAAAATTCATCATCCTCGCCTTAATATACGTGACGCACGTGCATGCAATTTTTTATATCCAAATGTGTGATCTCTTTCATGCATGCAACCATTTCACATTTCCTTTCCTCCCAACTACGGTTTCCAATATCTATATTTGTGAAAATTAATTTATTGGGTATCCTACTTTTTTTTTTTTTCTCTACTACCAACTACTTGTAGTGATAGATGTTCATGTTGAACATGAGAGTACCAGGTACCACGTAAGACATCTTGGACAATATAATAAATGATAGTTGAACTCATACCTCGTTCAAAATAGACCACATTAATTAAAAGTTAGCAGTATTGGTTACCCATTCAAGATTCCAATATGCCATGGCTTTAAATTGGAGCTTTGCATGCCCAAGATGATTCTTTCATTGCTATCAAATATTTAATATGTGTCTTTATTCTTTACTGCTCTAGAACTATGCAATTTGACCAACCTACAGCCATATATATATATATATATATATTGAGAAAGAGAGAGAGAGAGAGAGCACAGAGTCTATATATGTTGGAGTATGCTGTCTTACGATGATCATGTTGTCCTTTAAAGCTAACTGAGGAAATGCTTCCGTATTACTCTATCTTTAGGGCCAGTTTGGTGAGCTTTTGACCTAAATAGTTATATATCTTTAAATTTATTTATCAAAATAGATTGTTCCTAAATTTAAATATCAAAACGGCACTATTTAATTTACTGTGTTTTAATAAAAACGCTGATAAAATTATTGTTTACTTAAGAAAAAACTAATCTTATCAATGTTTTAAGCAAAATATTTAACAGTTAGAAGTATCTTACTTAGATCTACAGTAAAATAAACTCATTTTGATATTTAAATTTAGGAGTAATTTATTCTACTAAATAAATTAATTTTGGTCCCCAGCTTCCGATTTGGTTGCTTGACAAAGAAAAGAAAATTAAAAGAATATTTTATTCAAAAATAAAGAGAAATTTAGTTTTGATTTCTCGTTTGGTACTTGTGTGGTTGTAAAAAGATGGATAAATAAGGTAAAGATAAGATGATGCGCAGATAGTTAGAATTAATAAATAAAAATGATCAAATTAATCTTATTATTATTATTATCCAGTTTAATGAAAATAAATTGTTTGTTATTTCTTCTTTTATAGAAACATAAGAAATAAGTTCAAAATTATAGTTTTATTTATATAACTATTATATTCTTCTTATTGTTATTGATAATTCTTGGTTAAAAAATTAATTTAATTTATTATAACTTATACAATATAATATCACCATAAATATGTGGTGATAGACATTCAAATCAAAATATTTTCACTATAAATATATTTTTAACATATTACTAACTATATTATATTCGTATTACACAGTTTTATATGAAACTAGTCCAATTTTATTTCAATAAAATATTTGAAAAAAAGAGATTTATCCTATTTTTCTATATCGAAGCTATATCCCATGTTTGCTATGAATTTTTTAGAATAATTTTTTTAAAATAATTCACTCTTATATTATATATATATATTGAGTTGGTAGCTTCTTCACGGGTCTGATCGTTTGTGACACTTCTTTTATGTACTGACTCAGATTCTCATATTAATTTAGAATAGGAGTGGCTTAATGGCACATTCTAGTTTGTGATCTAGCTCTATGATATACATAAACGTGACTTCATATATTATTATTATTAATATTATCCTTAATTTAAAGAGTCACGTATGCGAAGCATCATTAACTAGTTTCTGATTAAATTTTCTTCCCCTATATACCTTCTATATTTGACGAACTTTTTTTCCAAAATATTTCCTCGGGTGAACAAGTAATAAAATTCTAGTTGAATGTTATTAAAGACTATGAATAATAAGAAAAATGGTCATGAAGAACCGAATTCGCTAATATTAATTTTTCAGTAGCACTTAATTATTATTTCATATTTCAGAACTATCCAAAGCCAGTGGTAAATAAAAGAAGTGAGTGATCTGTAAAATGGAAAACCATTTTAAATTTTCATCCAGACAACCACTACTAGAAAAACATATACTACATAAAATCGATATAAAATAAGCATATATTATAAAAACTTAAATAAAATTTTAGTTTGACACTTTAAGTATTCTATGCATCTAGAGGGTGCAAATGAACTAGATGTGGATAGTAGTAAAATTATATATATTGACCCACTTATTTCTTTAGATAAGAATTGTGAATATATATATAGTAAACTTAATTACCATATCAGATATATATATATATATATATCCATATTTATTATCTAAATGCATATGAAAATTAGGATAGAATTACTACAATCTATAGACACTAGTAGATATATATGTAAATCCTAGATTATAAATTTATATAAAAGTAGTAAAAAAAGTATCTCATATGATTACTATTATATAATATTTATAATAAAATGATATGTAGATATTGATTCAGATATTATTCTTCAATCTACATACACTATCGGGTTATTGATACCAATTCTAATATTAAGATGAATACAAAATAGGATAAAATTGAATTTAATATCATCCATTTTTCACCCCTACATACATCCTGTTGCAGGCATCTCTTAGGGTTGAATCAGGGGTGAAAACGGATCGGATACGGATCGGATAGTGCTCAACTCATATCCGGATCCGTACTTTTAGTTCGGATACGGATTCGGATACGGATATTGGACGGATAGCAAAATTTAAAACCATATCCTAACTAAACGGATACTGATAATTTTCGGATAAAGGATCGGATCTTAAACGGATATTGATTAAAATTAAAATAATTATAATATTTTATTTAAATATAATTAACACAAAATTATTAAGAGTTTTACAACAAATAATTTTTTTTGTATGTCAAATATATAAAATTAGAGAAATTAATCTCTATAAATAATATATAATATATTATTAGTAATAATATTAATACTTACTATTTAAATAAGCAAACTAAAAACTGTAAATCATTTAAAAAATATGCGGGTAAACGGATATCCGATATCCGTATCCGAATCCGAAAAATTTATCCGACCCATATCCGAATTTTTTTCAAAAATTCTATCCGTATTCGAATCCGAATCCAAGTCGGATAAAAATTTTTTATCCGAATCCGATCCGAGTCGGATCGGATAGCAGATCGCATCGGAGTTAATCCAACCCATTTTCACCCTAATTTGAATACATCTTTCTCCCTCTCCCCTCACTCCCTCTCCCCCTCACTCCCCCACCCAGCTTTTCTCTATCTGTCTGTGTTTTTTTTTTTAATAAAAAGAAAGAAATACCACTTTTCTCCTGTCACATCATCTCCACTGTCAACTTTCCTTCAATTAACACCAAAACCCTACTGTGTTCTCTCCCTCTCTCTCATATTTCTCTCTCATAAATCAGTGCCCAGACACCAGTATCATCATCCCCATTTTAGGCCAAACACTAGATCCCCTCCTCTCTTGTAGAAAAGAAAGAAAGAAAAAAATTCCAGGCCTCCTCAGTCCTCCCCCACACAATCCCCCTCTCAGCTGTGCAGCTAGCACTTCTACAAGTCCTCAGTAGTAGTAGTAGTAGCAGCAGCTACTAATCCACATATATCACATGCACATATCCTTCTCTGCAACACTAATCACTAGGACTCTCCTCCTCCTCCATCACTAGCAGCACAAAGGTATATAGTTGTTAACAGTATTTATATAATTAATTAATTAGCATGCTTTCTTCTTTCACTATTATATATATATATATATATATATATATATATATATATATATATATATACATAAAAAAATATATGATGGTTCTCTATATATAGGTAGGGGTGGGGAGGTGGTGATATATATCACGATGGAGTTATCACACCCAGACAGCCCCAACTCCGATAACAGCGCTGACAACGGGAGCCCCCGTCGAGCCTCCTCATCGACGGCGGCAACCGGAGTCACCGTCGCTTCTTCTCCATCTTCTTCGTCGTCGCCGTCGCCGTCGCCGAGCCGATACGAGTCGCAGAAGCGGCGGGACTGGAACACCTTCGGGCAGTACCTCCGCAACCACCGGCCGCCGCTGAGTCTGTCGCAGTGCAGCGGGGCGCACGTCCTAGAATTCCTGCGGTACCTGGACCAGTTCGGGAAGACGAAGGTCCACAGCCAGATGTGCCCCTTCTTCGGGCACCCTAACCCCCCTGCCCCCTGCCCGTGCCCGCTCCGGCAGGCGTGGGGCAGCCTCGACGCCCTCATCGGCCGCCTCCGTGCCGCCTACGAGGAAAACGGCGGGACGCCGGAGACGAACCCTTTCGGGGCCCGCGCCGTCCGCCTCTACCTCCGCGAGGTCCGCGAGCACCAGGCGAGGGCTCGCGGGATCAGCTACGAGAAAAAGAAGCGAAAGAAGCCGCAGCACGATCAGCCCCCACCGCCGCCCCCCGCCGCCGCTTGCTGAATTTCGTTATCATCACATGAAATTCTTCAACAGCCCACGATGCATTAATTTTTATTATGCTTTCTTTCTTCTTCCTTGATTTGCTCTTCCCCTTACCTTCTTTTTGAGTTACTACTAGTAGTAGTAGTTGTTGTAGTAGCAGTAAGCAGTAGTAGTCTTTGAGTTTGTGTCTGCTTGTAGCGGGAGTTGCAAGGGCGAATAAACCCTTTAAAAACCACTAGTAGAACTCTGCAGTTAAAGCGCGAGATGGATGGAGTATATGTGGTATGTTCTTCTTTCAAGTTCTTGGTGTTGCATTCCTTATTTCGGGAAAAAAAAAGAACCAAAATAGTATCGAGTGTTGTACTTTGAACTTTGAGAATCCATTAATGTAGATCGTGGTCTTCATGAGATCTCTTGTTTAGATCTGTCATCTTATGTCAAGTCTGCTCTCCTTTTGTATTCTCTTTCTTTTCTTTTTATGGTACTAGAGGTAGATAGTATGGAATATTTATATATAAATTGGTGCTCTTCCTAATGTTATATATGGAAAGGAGAGATCTAATGAGTGCTTCAGCTCTCCACCCATGTTGCACCTTAGATCTCTTTCTTTCTTTCTTTCTTCTGTTCCTCTACTTTACAAGATTAGGTGAGATCTTTTCTTGGTCTTGGATTCTTTTTGCTTCTTCAAGAAAATCTACTGTTTTAGCTTAGCGATTATACTGAAAAAGAACAGCTTCTTTATCGATCCAGTGCTCTCTACCAAACTTTCCATGATCACTGACCGCACAAACATACTCCACATTGATTTAGAACAATGGGATTCCATCAGCACTTTCATTAGAGAGGACAAAAGGAACACTATTCATCCTGAGAGATGTTGGACATGGTAGTTACAATAGATAAATGAAGAAAGGTATGCCGGTGGAGAATATTTATAATCAACTTATAACAAATACGATCCAGTTACAAGATTGTTAAGGAAATCGTTTTGGATGAGATCGAGATCTAAGGATCACATTCTTACGGCATTTATCTAAGATCTTACTGTTAATGTGATAATCTTATGGTGCTCTCTCAATGTTGCATACATCAATCAAATGATGGATGAACCATCTCACTTGACAAATTAAAAATGTCATAATATATACATATATGTATTCTCATATATTTTCCACAGAATGTGACATCAAATTAATGTTGTAAGAAAGAAAATCTAGATACACTTTCTTAAAAAATAAACTTAGCATACTTCTTGGTTGAACCCTACTATCTTACTTTAACTATAACTATGAAAAAATATTTGTAACAAAAGGATGCAGTGGGTAGGCTTTTCCCATTCAAGATTAATTGCTAATAAGGGCTACAATTTCTATATCCGTCTTTCCTGTGGCTAAGTTAACGACAAAACATTCTGAATAGAAATACATATCCATCTCATCCACACTTGTTCTCCAAATATACGAATGTACTAAATATACATACTGGAAGCTAAGGTCTACATATAAAGAAAAGGTTTTGTACTTCTTTCCTTTTTCTTTAATATGACTAGTATGTATCGTATAATTATTTATTAAAAAGTCAACCATTTAACTTCATTGTGGCGGTTCTCAGATCGTCTGTCTTCTGATTGAAATATTCTAGAACTTCTTTCTCAGAACGAAAAAAACTAAAATATTAAAAGTTGTAATGAGTTGAAAACGACATTCTTAATTTTATAATTGCATAGCTATCTCAAGGGTACTGATAGTTGTTTGATCCAATTGAAATAGTTACGCTTTCACAACCGTAAATTTAATAACTTAAATCATCTAAAGATGTGATGGTTTCTCTCAACTTGTTAGGAGTGGATACTATGGATGTGTTACATCATGGTTTCCTGTTGCAAGTTTCAGCCACATATGCATGATGTGATCTGTCTGAGGCTCTAAAATTTATGCACAGATGCAAACTAGGTAGGTAGAATTTAGCTATTTAGCTTTAAGAGGAATAGTATTGAACGAATTTGTACTGTCTACTTAGATATATTTGGGTGTTATACCAGATCAAATAAGGATTCACAATATTAATATATAGTAAGACCTAATTGGATTTGTCTTCGTTTTTCAAGAACATATATATGAACACCTGTTAGAGATTAGATGCAGTTCTCCGATGAGGTAATATATAAACTAAAGTTTTTTTTAAAAAATGAGATCTTTGTGTAACTAGAACCAAAGCGTTTCCTTCAGAGCTTATAAATTAATGTCACCCTGAAAGATTATTTTCTTTCTTATGTGATGAATATGGAAGTGAAGTATTAAACCAACAACCAAAAGACTACATATTAACTAAAATTAACATTAATTTCCAGTTTGATCTAACAATGTGCTTCTCACTTTCTTTTACTTAATCAAAGATTTGGTACAGATTTAATAACTTTCTGAGAGAAACAACCTAATCTAGCTTATATATATCTTACCAAAGTTCACAATATTTAATCTTAAAGCATCCAAGAACTCATAACAGAAATTTAAATGAAAGCTTAAGTTGTCAATCAGAAGACCAGAAATTCAAAAATATGATCCATTAAAAGTACAGAAAAAAAACGAGACCTATCAACTGGGGTACTTCTGTATTTATATATTTTTTATTTTAAATTGTTCAAATTTTGATTCGTAGTTGACAAATAAATAACCTTAGGGTTATCCATGCAATAAAGAACCAAAAATAAGGTTTCTGAGAGGTATACACAAAAGCATCGAGTTTGGAATATATATATACTGATGTAAAATAACTAGCTGTATATTTTGTAGTTTTGTTCTATAGAAAAATACTTAAATAAATAGAGCATCATTTAAGTACTGATTTTTCTTTTGATTGTATACACATATAGAAGTTTTGAGGATATTATGGAATAAAAAGACACAAATTAAATAATCTCACTTATCTAAGTAGGTACTAATCTTTCATGAGAACAAGAAGTTCTGAGCAGTAGTCTTTGGACCGATTAATTGCATTATCTCCTTCAGGAGGCTTAGAAAATAAGGAAGATATAAAATGGAGTGCCTAGGAAATGCCAAGAAAGAAGGTTTTTATTTGAATTGTAAAGTAGTAATCTTTTAAGCTAATGAGATAGTACTCATATAATTAAGATAAGTGTTTTTGAGTTTAACTGAAATACTACTTAGTTTTCACTTATCTTAGCTCTGGTGATCAATGCTAGTTTGGGTATCATGCAAGATTTGTAATGTTTCCTTTGTATGGTCTCGTATTAGTGCCAACTAACTAGACAACTAATTGTGTAAGAATTTGATATTTATGCAATACTATATTAAATATGAGGCATATACAGGGCTCCATATTCACATACGTACAAATCTAACATAGATATACAATTTTATGTTTATAAATGTCCAAAGCCAAAGCATGCACGTAGCCATACTTGATCCATACATGCATGACTAGAATATTAATCCACATATCCGGTTAGATCTTAAAAAAGAAACAGTAATTTTACCTCTCTAATTTAACTTTATAAGCTCCAAAATTTTTCTCCCCAATCATGAATCAAACTATTCAAGTAATAGTTATGTGGGTTCTAGATCTTGGGAAATGTGCAGATAATTAGCAAGTGATTATAGAGCCACCAGTAGCAACATATGTAAAAGGACAATGATCAACCGAAAGGAATGCAAATAATTGGCAAGCAATTATGCTCACATAATAATGTGACAGTTTCTGGAGTGATTTGATTTGTTTTGCAAAGCCCTAAATTACTCTTACATCAGTTTGATCTAAAAGTATATATTACGCTTTGCTTTTACGTCAGTCAATGGCATTTCTTGCTCCAAAAACTAAAAGGAACGATATTTATCTAAACATCTACAGTCTTTTCTTCTTTGTTTTTTCTTCGAGAGAACTGCCGGTAAATAATTTTTTTAATTTTATATCATACAAGCTTTGATACTCATGATATTAGATAGAAAAATAGGGTCTAAAACCGTTTGGCCTCGTTCACGTTTGGAATAGTGTGAAATAGGAATAACAACGTTAAACTTATTATTACTAAATTTAAGGATCTTCATGTTTACCTATATTCTAGAATAAATATGTAATGATTATATTTGATTTGATATAAAATGAAGATAAATAAGAAACGATTATTAAAATATCATTCGATTTGATTTAAAGTAGATTTATAGAATAGATGATAAAAAAAAATTGATATACTTTATATATGTGATGCTTAGAGTTATCTATGCAATGCTACGCTATGGTATTACATATATAATCTAGGAAGATAGATAGACGATATAATGCTAAGTAGATAGATATGCAATACAATCTAATGTTATAGAGATAGATATGTGATGCTTAAATGTAATACTACAGAGATAAATATGCAGTGCAATACAATTTGAATATATTTTAATTTTATAAAATATTAGTTTATAGCTCTAACTAACACTTAAGCACTAGCACCCTTAATAGCAGAAAAAAGAAATGCATATGAATTGATTAAGAAGAGAATTTCAAAGTTCAACGATCATTCGGAATCAATGATGTTAGGATTAGAAGCCGCCCTCATGCATAGGAGCCTCTTAAACTAATTGAGCTTTAAAATTCCAATAATCCAAGACAGAATCTTGGGCCTCATGTTTGATATAATTACTAAATTAACAGTCCTGGATATACAAGTATTAATAGTCTTTTATATATATATATATATATATATATATATATATATATTTCTTTTTTGTGTGTGCAGAACAGCTTATCTAATAGTTATTAGTAATAATGATAATAATAATAATAATAATGAAAAGGGAGGGTTGGGAGTGTAAAAAAGATATGTAGGTCGGGGGATTCTTCTTTTCTTTTGATGATGTGACGCCCGCAAATACTGGGGCCTTCCTGGTCGTGCCGTCCCACGTGGCTTTCTGTCCCTGATGTCGGCGGAGGGCCCAGCACCAACCGCGCGGTTCGACGTGGAGAGGCGCCACTCGCCCGTTACGTCGTACGGATGACATTGGGGCTTACCCTTACTTACGTCGCGTCACCCCATCGAAACGGCCGCCAACTCCGTCCCTCTCTCTCTGCGTCCGTCCGTCCGTGCGTGCGTGCGTCCGTGCGTGCGTGGATACATACATAGATAGATAGATAGATAGATAGATAGATGGGTGAAGTTTTTATTGGTGTCTTTCTTTTTTTCTTATTTAAAAGAATTAATATAATAATTATACTAAGGATAGGTATAAAAAATTATCTTCAAAAAAATAAAAATTGAATTTTGATAGGCGTTTATGAGAGACATCTCGGTAGAGTAGAAGGGTAGAACATATATCATTTCCATGAGTACAATATTGTTTGGTTACAGTAGTCAAATTAAAACTCAATGATGGTTGCAGTAGTTTTGCATACCGTGGTACAAACCAAATATGTCACATTTAATTTTTCCATTTCCCTCTTCCGACAAAGTTTTGATATCATCTTTCAACGCAGGCAGACGGGCAAGGAAGCTCCAGTGGAATAAATTCCCTTCCCATCTGTCTTTTAGGCTGTGCCTAACTGTACGATTAGCTATCAAATTTTTTTTTTAAATATATTTAATCTCTTTTGAGCACTCTCTCTGTGGTAGTGTGTACTGCTGATGCGGTACACCAGTATGGACAGGAAGTCTTCACACAGTTCTTAGAGATGGCCATGTCTCCCCCATCGCCCTTGTCAACCACTATTCACAAGTCAATAATATCATACCAATTTCTGCTACTACAGTTTCTCAGTTTCTTTTTTCCTTAAAAAAAAAAAAGAAATAATTTTTGATGATCATAGAACAGCTACTCTCTTCTCTATTAAATTTATAGATGATGAGGTCGTGGCTAATTCGTATTCGTATGCCTGCATATTATTATTATAATTATAATTATTATTATGTTGAACAATTGAATGCCCAAATGAGATATTTACCATAAAATATAACTCATGCATAAGTTTGTGACGTGGTGGTAGTTCATTCGTCACTGCATTGATGAGCTCATTCATCATTCATTGTACCGGATGTCAATATTGAAATCTTTATACAAACAAATTTTGTAGATCTCAAGGTGAATGAATTTATGACTAAGACTAGTAGCAAATTGGAACGAGTAAACCGCACAGGCTTCCATGAAATGGAACAGTGAGCATCAAAGCAAGAAGAGATGATTGAATGCGATCGAAAGATACATTAAATTTATATAGATAATAATAAAAGGATATATTTTTTTTATGGTGTTATATTGCAACAAAAGAATTGCTTTAATTAGCAAGTGCTAAAATGCATGGATGGCGATGACTTCTTTATCGTGGTGATCTCCGACCCCGACAACTTCGATCAAGATGCCTTCAGATCATCAAGGCCCTTACTAGCCTGCAAGAATAGTAGTCTTCAGATTATGACCTGAACAGGATGAAGTCAAATTACCAACATGGTGTATGTCGACAACGTATCATACCAGAAACTTGTGATTCTCTGCAAGTAAAGGAGCAAAGGTTGTGCAAAATTTCTCTATATCTGAATTGATGTCACCTGAGCCAGCAATAATCTCCATGAACTTCTTCCTATCAGGAGCTAGTTTCATGGCAACCTGTAATTCTATTCATATTAATCATTCTAGATGAAGGATATATACGAACAGTAAAAGCAAATTTAAGAGGTAAACAATTCCATTCTAGCAGCTGCTGAATTTGGAGAGGCAATAGGATGACGACGGTCTCTTGAAGTTAAAAGTACCTTCCCAAGATAAGAAGCATCACCTAACCCATTTATCTTAAACCAACCTGACATGATTTGACATAGTATTCAATTGTTCCGAATGGGACATCGAAACGTGGGGAATATTATTAAGATATCTTCCTTTGAGCCTCCTGTCCATAATTTCAATAACTTTATGGGCAAAAGGTTGACATACAGTAAAGTGATAGATAACATACTAGAAAAGTAAGCTAGGTGAAACACTAGCCAAATATACAAATGGAAATTTATTACACAGAGAATTTGTCTCCTGCGGTTCCCTACTTAAATCTATTAAGATATGTCGAATATCTTTAAAAAAGAGTTTGGATCCATAAGAGCATTAAAGTGACATTTTGTATGCCCGCATATATATATATATATATACTCCTGATATGCTCACTGTGGTGGCTCATTTACAGATTTCTGGATGGTGGCATTGATCTTCTATATATGTATTTGAGCTCATACACGCCTAAAACACTAAGAGTGATTCTCTCCAAGAACAACTCAGAGTAATGAGGTTCATAGATCTCTTTTCACTTTTCTGTATTTGTAACCCTTTCCAGTATTTTGATCAAAAATCCAAAAGTTGGATAGGAAGAAATTGCCAAAACCACTGACACTACTAAACAAAATTCTGCAAGGACCAAGTTTTTAAAACCTTGCTTAAAAGCACAAGCAACTAGAGTTGTATCAATGAAACTTGAGTCTATGAACTCACTTATCAAAGCACAAGCAACTAGAGTTGTATCATCCTTACACAATTGGGAAGCCAAAGTGAACGTTAAAAAATCAATAATGCTTTGTTCTTAGCTACTGCTATATAACCTCAATTTTTCTGAAAGAAAGAAGTTAGAACTGCTACCGTGAAGCTAGAACTGGCAAGCCAGCCATGCCATTTCTTTAGGGTTTTGCTGTATGAATCTGTACAGGCTTGTGACATGGTCCGACCTGGATGCTCGATCAAGTTGCGGAAAAGTTCAACCAGGAAGTCCATGGCCCTGAAAAATGGACACACAAGTTAATAACATTTTCTACATGCAATTTTCCTTTTGAGAAATGGATGTTCGTGCAAAAAGAGCATAAAAAATACCTTGTTAGCCACAAAAGCCCATTGGCACAACTAGAAGAACTTTTTGCTGTTTTAGATTCAACTTCTACCTGGACCATGCTGTATAAGTGCTCAAATTTTGAAGGATCAGAAGAGTACTTCGTTTCCAGCCTCTGAGGAAGAAAATCGCCAAATTATGATATGTTGGAATGGATTGGAACCAGAAGCAGAACTGAAGAGTGTCAAGCAGATAAATAAAAGCATAAACCAACAAGTTCTCAACATTAGACATGCTTCATCATCTAGCATCTCTTTTGATAAACTAAAGGGTTATCAGCAAATAAATGACCAATGTAATGCAGTAAGAACAAACAGGTGAAAATTTGACAACATAAAGTTTCATGCTACATAGAAGTTATCTGTTCCTGTAAATTAAGGGACATATATTCATAATTCATTGGTCGAAAAAAAAAAACTTCTTACCGTGATATTACCCCCGATATCAGACTTTACGAGTGACATAGCACCTCCAAACTTATCTGGTACACGTAAAAGATTCGAGATCAATAATCCAGAGAATAAAGATCTGACAATCTAAGCACTTGAAAGACTACATTATATGATCTAACTAATTTGTCAATTACAAGTGTTTAACATGTTAACAGCTCCATAACTCACCAATTCAGTGACAGATTATGCATGATAAAACTAGGAATCCACATGTGCAAGAGTTATCAAAATGAACTTCACTTACCTAATACAGGCAGAATAAGCTTGCATACTTCAAGGAAGGGCTTGGTAAGCATCACACCATTCTCCGATTTGACATGCTTAATTCCTTCCAACGAGGGAGTGAACACCGTCCCTTCCATTTAGGCGGTTCGATAATTACACCTATCAAGATCCACCACCAAGATCCAGAATTTCTCACTCCAAGATCCCAAAATAGTAAATCGAATTGATAAGCTAACACGCAACATCTTGCTGGGTCAGCAACCAATGCCAAATGCAGGCAACCAATCCGATCAAATTCTGATGCGAGGATCGATCCTTTAACCGGGTATTGACTAACAATTTCGTACCAAGATTATTACAAGCCATCAAATCTCACCTCCCCCGGATGCATCCGACGAAAATAATTCAATCCAAATAAGAAAATAAAAGCAAAGAACAAGAATCTAATACCACACCATTCGTAATCTGCGTTATCTCGACGAATCAAGAGACGTCAATTTATCCCTAATACACCAACCAAATGGGAGACCAAGCTATCTGAAACCGACTAACCTTAAAAATCTTAAATAAAACATAGGTTTAGCATTAGTTCCCATCTTTGTCCTTATTGGGTGTTTAGATCAAGATCATAACATGATAAAAAGACGAAAATTTTCGAGTAATCGTAAAAAAGTGCTTGAAAAAATTGGGGGTTCTTGCAGCTACTAACCGTTTCCGAGAAGAATACTCCCACGATTCGCAACGAATCCTTTGGACTCGCTCTCCGATACTCGGAAAAGAACGTGGATCTATTTATAGTAGAGATTGCTCCATAAATAAATCATAAATCTCAATCATTTCGAGAAGATGCGAAGCTTCGTCGTTACAAGTGAAGCACGAATTGCGATTGATGAGAAGAACAGGGGAGTTCGTGGCGACCACGTTGAGCAAGAGCTGGATTTACGTAGTAGAAATTGGACCGCCGGTTTGACACCGAACCGGGTCGGATTGGAAGGCGTAATTGGAGGGAATTGGTCTAATCCAACATCCAACTGAAACGAGGGACATTTTCATTTCACACCCTATACTATATGTGTTTATTTTAGTTCCCCCCAACCCTGCCTTTTCACTATTTTTAATTCGATCCTAAATTTTAATTAAATCATGCGAAGCACCCTACTTGAGGTTCTTTTTTGTTTAATGAAAAAGAAGAAGTAATACAATGACTCAGTTGAAAGTTCATATTACAAAAAAGATGCAAACTTTTTAACCTCCAATTTGCAGTTTCTCCATTCATAGCAGCAAAGAGAACTCAATTTAGTAGTAAACACCACAAAAAAATATGGAAAAAAGTTTCATATGGTTGGTTCTTCTACTACATGCCACATTGCTCAGGGATAAGAATCCCCAGGCTCAAAATTATTGATAGCAAAAGAAGGAAGCATCCGAGCTATAAAATTGAGCTACTGTTAAGTATCCTTGGGAGGGTATTTGATGGCGTTTTTGACGATCTTTCTGATAGCTGCATCTCCAAGATCGATGCCACATATATCAGCTAATCTTATCAGGTAGAGTAAGACATCTGAGAGCTCCTCTCCCAGATGCTCCTTGTCGGATTCCTTCCAGTTTGGTAGACCCTTCGCCACTTCTCCCCTCCACATGAATATTTCAGAGAGCTCCCCAACTTCGCCAACCTATATCATGATTAAAAGAAGCATTAATTTCGAACTGAAAGAGTTTATCATGTAGTACAAAGAAATCTTAACATTTGTTCGATAGCCATAGCCGAAGAAGAAGTAATCTCCCAAGGAACTTCATGCCATGGCTAGGAATTCTCCATTTACAGACGTCAGAGGTAGTACAGTAAACTAGTAAAGTGCAGCCTCAGATGGGAAAAACTGAGGCACAGTTTAATGTTCTGATTGGCTGCAGCTGTTAGTGTGTCATCCATTAAGAGAGTCATCAAATAAAAGCTTTTTATGATGAGATTTTTGACTGTTTTGACCTTAGTTGTTATCATATAAAGTTGATGACATGCTACTTGTAACGCATTATTATGATCACTAGATATCAGAAGAACACCATGGGCACCTAGAAGCCTTTTTACTTGCCATATTAAATCAGGTCCAGTTTTGGTGTCCCTCAAAATCAGGGCACTCATCACTGTCCCTGTCTTTTCTCAGACTAGGAAAATTTCGGAAGGGCCCTCAAGCTCATGGAACTAAGTCGACGACGAAATAAGTTCCTCCAGATCATGGCAAAATTCTAGTATTCATGCACATTAAGTATATACTTGAAAACAAGACATGATGAAATGATTGTACTTTGAGAGCGATGTTTGAAGTTATTCTCGGAAAAAGTAGCAAAACAAGAATCTTTGTGTTTTTGTCTTTGCTTTTATTTGTTCTACTGAAGATTTTAGATCATAAGAAGCACGCAGATATATACCAGGAATGGGAGGAAAACAACTCAAAAGATAAATGAAATTAGTCATGGCCTGATGTCTGTGGATGAATGAAACAGTAAGCTGTAACAAAACACAAGTGGGCAATATATTGCCTTATGAACTCATAGAACTTTTCTCATGAAGTCACCAGATACACTACCTTAGGATCATAAGTAAGTATAGATGCAAAAGAGAACAATACAAACCATGGCAAGCAGTAGATTCCTTGGGCTATGGTATTGCTCCCAGTCTCTCTCCTTGGCAAACTCCTCAAGCTTCTTTGAGAGCTCCTTCAGGCTCACATCCATCACCTTCTTCCCCTCTTCCTTCTCCATTCCCTCTCTCTCTCTCTCCCCTAAGCTCTCTGCTAGCTCTAACACCTTTGTAAGCAATGAAGGGAGGGGGGGGGGGATGGCTTTGGTGCTTTATAAAGTAGGGGATAATTTTTTTTTTAATGATCTTTGAAATAAATAATCAAATAAACAAATCAAAGGAATATCACCACAATGAAAAGAAATAGGCAAGCAATTGGTGGGTTGGGTGGTCAAAGTGGTGGATTGTGGCATGGAGACTGGCTGAGAATCCACCACTAACCATGCAGAAATTGCAATTCCCAGTGCTCAAGAATGACATGCGGAATAATACTAAGTGAGACCATGTGGATTGCCTTTTAAGGACTTGTGGGGGAAGTCATGATATACATGAATACTAATAGCTCATTTAATGTAGGTTTGTAATCTTAGGGATACTAAATTGAATGCATTCTTTGAACCTAGTCCCCTATCCCAAGAGGTAAAATATTTGCACTCCTGTACTTAGTGGAAACTGACATAATATTATTAGATTAAGGTGGTTAGGGACTATTACAAGAAGTTTAAGTACTTTTAATATTCTTAATTGCTTGTTTAGGACTTGGGTAAGTGAGTTATGTGCTAGAGTTTCTATAGAGATTTTTTTTTTTAATTTGAAGGGAAAGTCAGTTGTCAGATTTTTTTATTCATCGTAGATAATTGGCGTATAAGTTTGATACAAATATAACAAAGAAAAATAGGGAAGAAAACTCTCTAAGAAAGACCTTCAACTATGATAATAACCTAATAATTAATACGGGCGAAAACAAAAACTATATTTAATAATTGGAGGGACTTAAATGAGAAAGTAGAAGAGACAGGGGTGAATGTGCATAGTGAAAGCACTTTGGTAATTTCAAGAAATGGAGGGGGTAACTTGATTTTAAGTAGATGCCCTAGATCGAACGGCGAGGCGAGGGCGAGGTAATCGTGAATAAAAACCTCCCAAATTTTGATCATATAAAAGAAAACCCTAATAAAAGCCGCGCCGGAAACCCTAACACCCATCTCGTCATCCCTCTCTTCTCTCCTCTCGCTCTTCTGATCTAGCAATGGTGAGAGTTCGAAGCACGTCTCTTTTTATCGATCTTCTGTTACTCTTTCGTCTCTGATTAGTTATTTTTTATTTTGTTGGATTCTTCTCGGGTGATTCGTGAAGCCGTTCAAGAGGTACGTGGAGATCGGGAGGGTGGCCCTCGTCAACTATGGCAAGGAATACGGCAGGCTTGTCGTCATCGTCGATGTTATCGATCAGAATCGAGTAAACCTCTCTCTCTCTCTCTCACTCTCTGCATTTTACTTTTAATATCGTTTCTTGTTTACTATGTAATCTATCGACGTTGGAAAGATTTTGTTGTTGGGTTGTTATTTTTGGGTGATTAGATCATAACATAACGGGCAATACAATTAATAAAAAAAGTGAGATTACGAGCTTTCTGTTAATTTTTTGCATAAAAGTTTACACATTTGTAGCCACCGAGTAATCTTTGGGGATTTGATATCTATCTTGGACGTTTTTTTTTTTTAAGTCATAAGGCGCAAAATGTTTGCAGTCTAGCTCTTAACATAATAGCATTTTTGATTACTTGAAACTAAGAATGTTGCAAATGCTATGGCAAACATGTAATGTCAAATTGTCTATACAGGACAAGCATGACTAGGTCTGAAATAAAAAGAAAATGTCTTGAAAGAAATCAATAGAAGATATCTAATTAATTTTTGAAATGCTAGCTTATAAAATATGGGAGAAGAGATGTCAGGAGTTATGAGAAACAGAAAAAGAAGCCGAGACGACTAAAGGCACTTTCCTCATGGTGCTTTACAGATTTTGCAACTAAGTCGAGAAAGATGTGAACAAATTTGAAATACGTTAATAAGCAAGTCACATATTAACAACTAATATTTTGTTTGGATAACATTAATATAAACTAAACTATTATAATTTTGAGAGTGAATATATAATGAGCTAAATGCTTCGGAGTAATGAAGGAAGTTATATGGAAAACCTATTAGAATGACAAATAAGTAATGTATGCAAAATGAGAAAAATAAGCTATTTGAAAGGTCGAACAAGAAGATGCAATAGTATTTTAGAACTATAACCTGACTATTTTGACGTCTTCATAATCCTGTATGCAACTGTGCAATGCTAGCTCATCCTCTTTAGAGATGTCAGCTATAAAAGAAAGCATATTAGTTTCATGTAAAAAAAGTAAGACTAGAGAAGCAAATTTAGTTTAATTAAATACAGGAGGAATTAGGGATAGTCGTATGAATAAGTTTTTTGACGACACAAGTGAAGAATGAATGTTTTATAGGGAGAAGTCTTCTTTATATACCATAATGCACCCACCCGCTTTTATAGGGAGAAGTCTTCTTTATACCACAATGCACCCACCCGCTTTTCTATGCTCCCCTTGTGTGTGACATGCTGAATGGTAGGTTTAATATAGAGTAAATTTGGATGGTGTAAAGAAGTGCGAGTAACAAGCAAACAATATATCAATAATTTAAGTAGAACTTAAATTTAGGCAACACTACTACTTATTGCTTGTCTGAAAAAATGTTTCATCAGATGGCATGTATATCTAGTGCGGTGGAGTGGTGTTAGGATCAGAGTAGACAATGCGCCACACAGTTCATGGCTCCCTTATCCTTGTTTTCTTTATGAACTGCTAATGACTCAAGGTTTCCTCATGTAGACCAGTTATATGTAGATTCGCCATTTTTCATTAAGAGAGACACGGTCAAGTTAGAGGGTTTCCTGAACTCATTCATAAACATGCTATTCTGTTTATGATGGGTTATTGTACTATATTGCTGTTTTATCCAAAAAAAAATTCTTTATCTTTTAGGCTCTTGTTGATGCTCCTGACATGGTGCGAAGCCAAATGAACTTCAAGAGGCTCTCCCTGACTGATATTAAAATTGAGATTCCACGGGTCCCAAAGAAGAAATCCTTGATTGCTGCAATGGAGGCAGCTGGTAGGATGGTTTTTTCTTGAAACTTCCACAAAGTTTATGTACTGGATTTGATACAACTAATACAATTTTGGCTACAGATGTTAAGAATAAGTGGGAAAACAGTTCATGGGGCAGGAAGTTAATTGTCCAGAAAAGGAGAGCTTCGCTAAATGATTTTGGCAGGTTCAAGGTTATGTTAGCAAAAATCAAGGTTAGTCATAAGTGTTTTCTCTCTCTGCATGTGTGCATTCATATATGTATAATCTAATTTCTTTCTTATTTCATTCTCCAGAGGGGTGGTGCTATCCGCCAAGAGCTGGCAAAACTCAAAAAGCAGACTACAGCTTGAACTCCTGTGGTAGACTAGCAGATTTTTCAAAATTTGTTTCTAGTGCAATCAGCTCTCGATTTTCCTCTGAGAAATAGATGTAAACTTATATACAGGATGGCCATTTTGTGTTAGTTTGTGGAGTCGACCAATTTTGACAAATTTCATCTGAATAACTTCTTAAGACTGATAATCCTGATGTGACTGTTTCCACCTTCTCATTTACATTCTCGTCCTATTTTGAATTTTGCCCAAGTTTTGTGTGTATGTTGTGGTATAGTTTGTCTAATGTCGTCAAGGTTATATTAGCCACAAAATATGCAGGACACAGAAATATTATCTGATACATATGCTAGTCGGTAGATCCAACGAATGATTGGTGCTAGTTAGAATAAGCGTGATGGTTAGGACTTTATTGTGGTGTGTTTGGTCTGTATCACTGGAACAGGAAATCCACTTCTGATTTCGTGGTCATCAAATCTCTCTGATCTCTTAAACCCTATTATGGAGAAAAGTATTACTGTTTTATAATCCCAGCTCAGCTTGGCTTTGGCTTGCTCAGGTGGGTTAGGCAGCTGACAGCCCAGTTCATGTGATAGTCTTTGTTGGTTTGAGCCTTGGACCCAACTTAGTGAGTTGGTGTCTTGAGTCTTTCGGTTGGTTGAAATCTAGTCTCATTGCTTTGAGTCTTTTGCTACATCTGCTGGGTTAGTAGATCTTTAAATATTAGCTTGGTTACTTATAATAGTTGCCCTATTTTTTAATATTTCATGAAATTCTGTGGCAATGTTGTAAATGAAAAAAAAAAAATTTATTTATAGTATTTTCATTTCTTTTTTCTCTCTTTCTTAATAATTTAAAACTTTGTAGGAATTTATGGAAGGGTTGTTGAATTTCTCAACACACGTACTTTAGCCTCGGCATGGAGTGATGCCCTTCCCATGCTGACACTGTTGAAAGGATAATTTTTTGGTTTGACTTCTCCAATCATAATAACAAATAGGACACGCCTAAAGGATGTGAAGATTGTTCTTTCTTTCTTTTGGTTGGAAAATTCTACGATCGTTCCATGAATTCCTGTAAAAAAAATTTAAATTATCAAGAAAGGGCAAGGAAGTCCACTTATAATATCGTGTTCATCAAGTCTCTCTGACGTCTTGAGCTACTGATATTTGATTTGATACAACTTTCCAATATAATAAGACTACTGTGTATGGAAGTCAATATTCCTCCATGCTGACACTGTTGAGCATAAACCTCACATTAAATAGCTCAGTTCTACATAGCAGATTGGTTCTTTGTCGGTCTCAATCGTAAAATTTTAAAAAGTTATTTCTGTAAGAGAGATTCCTTGATGTAAGAGAGATTCCTTGGAAAGTATATGAATTTGAAAAAAGAAGAGAGTTTTGTGTAATACAATAAATCAAAGAACCAGTATAATAATTAACTCAGCAGCTTTCCTAGCAGAAGGGTCCTCGGCAAAATGTCGTCTTGTTTTAGTGGCATCGTCAGGCAGGTGATTTCTTCTCAATGCCCTTGCTGCGGAAAGGTGATAGCAGGGAGAAGTGTCGTGAAACTGCAAGGAAAATCACGCTAATGAGGAAAATAAACCTTTTTGAGTCGTGAGGCCAAATGTTTAGAGAGAGTAATTTAGCATCAGTGTGAGAGAATGATACAATCAATGGATATTTTTAAATAAAGAACAACTATGATGTGTCAGCAGAACTTTTGACGATTTAGAAAACTCTCCAGACTAATTAAATTTTTTTTTAAAAAAAAGTTAGAATTTCATCTCAGAAAGAACAGTTTATCTACTGGAAATTCCAAAAGAAAAGCACCGAGTTACTTTCCTTCTATTGAGAAGGGTAGTCAGAGTTGAGAATTGTGAAATATATGTTAAATGACAGAACTATAAGACTCGCTTCTACACAGAGAATGGCATTTAAGATTAATCGTGAAATTAAATACTTCTAACCTTTCGTTGGGGTCTCTCCAACATCAGTAGCATCTTGAGCAATGAGATTCTTTAGAGTGTGAGCTGAAATGATAATAAAGCACTATCAGATAAAGGAATGATCCTTGAATATTGTATGTATTGATCAGCAGTTTTTGAGACCTGAAATGATTTCAATCAATAACAACACCCTTTCTTGGAAATTTCCAACTATTTTTAAGACAACTCCAGTGTCCAAGAGCTACTAGCTCAAAGTTGGATGCTAGTCACTCGAACATCTTTCATATCTTCAAGAAAAATATGCTACAAGGTCTAGTGTTCCAAAAGAATCTTAGGCAGGATAATTAAAGACAAATGATTTGTGCAAGAATGGAAACACAATATAGCAAGAACAACCCATGGGTGATTGCGCTTAGATGGTTCAAAGGGCTGATGCTGTATGAGTACTTCCGTGTTCAAATCTCAATAGCGCTAATTTTATTGAGACACTATTAGATTCTTACTTCTCTCCATATATTAATAGCAAGAATAAGTAGTGTATTGGGCTTTGAGGACATGCTGGACCATGAATGCAAAAAGATATTATTACCAAGTTCTTAATTTTCATTTGTGAAGTAGGCTTATTTTCTTTGATGTATATTTGCTGTTTTAATATGCAGACACATGGAAAAGAAAAAAAAAATCAGTAATGCATATTACTGAATTTAATAAGCATTTTATGGACTAAGAGAGAGGTAATACTATACCATTGTCGGATGAAACAACAGTCATTGGGCGATCATCAACTGGTGATGCATCAGAAACCATGCTAACTTCACCTGAAGCTGTAGTTTGGCTCTTTCTACCAAATTTCAAAAGTTTCCTAAAACTTTTTGATTCTTTGCTTTGAGGCTTCTCATATGTTTCATGAGTTTGATCTACCAAATCCACATCAGGTGAATTGGATACTTGTGCTTTAACACTCTCCACATGCATTGCTGTTTTGGATTCAAGCACAGGTAGTGATTCATGGCATGCCAAATTCCTGGTGGCAGGATCCTCCAAGGATGTTGCTCTAGCATAAGGTGCATGATAAGATTTCTCCACGAGTACGGAGCTTGAGAAATTCTGTGTCTTGTCCTTTAAGTAATCAATACCTACCTGACAGTCACAAGCATAACAACTCATTAAGAAATCAGTAACATACCATGAAGTAGCAAGGAAGAATTCATCACCCATTATAGAGTCACCTTTCTTTCAAATGTATAATACTATATTATTTTTGGACTTGTCATTACAAAGAAGCAGTTAATAGTTGTTAAGACATGGGAAAGCACAATTTGTTGTACTGCCATCTCCCTTATGGATGTTACCTTCAATGTTTAGGAGATGGAAATATTAAGATTAACATGAATCTCTAGTTCTGTTCTTGATTTTACACCAAGAACTTCTACAGCTTGAATTTATGTATTGTATGAACTAGGAACTGTATATCAAAGAATAAGACACCTATCTAAATGGAATAAAGTTCTTGCTCTGTGAAGAATAAGAATCTATCTCGTCTTTGTGTAAAAGCATGCTAAGGTGAACATCCTTCTCTTCAAGATTAAAATTATATGATTTCCTTCCACCTAGATATTTAATCCCTCAACTCTTTATATTTAATTACCATAAATATGGTTGCATGAATTAAATAAGGACATTAAGTTGAAAGAATAAGATTTACTGTACAGCGAAAACTACATACCTCACAAGAGTTCAGCTGGTCAACGAGCTTAAGATTAGCAGAATTCTCAACTGCCCTGACAACGACAGGAGAAGGTGGAGCCCGGATAGCAGCATAATCTAATTTCAGCCCACTCTTCTCCTTCCTACTATCCCTATGTGATTCATTGGTTTCATCCATTAACTTAGGAGGAGGAATCAGAGTTTGAACCACCTCATTTTCAAGCATCACAACGGTCTTCTCAATTACCAGGTTGTCGTCACTGTTGCTTATCCTAGGAACCTTGTCAATAGCTCTTTTAGATCGGATGGTTTGTGAAGTTTTGCTTGCAGGCCCTCCCTGCAATATCTCATTATTAGGTAAACTATTCTTGATGATGCTAGAAGGAACTTTTGGTAATTTACTCCTCAGCTCTGGCAGATTTGCTGATTTGCTTTTGTCCATCTGCATCGTAGCGGAAATCTTCTTTGTCTGAGACGCATCAGGCATGCTTCTCCTGCGTACTTGGTCAGAGCTAACTAACTTTGACATAGAAGAACGGTAGCTGCTGCTGCCATTGGGATCAGAAAGTCTTTTAGTTTGAATAGGTACTGGCAATGGTTTTGGTGTTCCATTATTTATCCCTTTCTTCATTTTAGTAAATGATGAGTCCAATTGATGTAACCCATGTGAACTACCACTCAATGTAGTAGTTTTTGTGGTTTGCTTAGAATTGCTTGTCCTCAGTTCCAGCAGACTTGCTGATTTGCATTTTCCCATCTGCATAATTTCAGTAATCTTCTTTGTCTGAGACACATCAGGCATACTTCTCCTACGTACTTGATCAGAGCTAACTAACTTCAACACAGAAGCACGGTGGCTGCTGTCACCATTGGGGTTGGAAAGTCTTTTAGCTTGAACAGACACTGGGAATGCTTTTGGTGTCACATCATTTATACCATTCTTCATTTTACTCAACAATGAGACTGGTTGGTTTAATCCATGTGAACTATCACTCGATCTAGTAGTTTTTGTGGTTTTCTTAGAGTCAGTTGTCCCCACCAAATTTGCTCTAATAGGAAACTTTTTGAGAGGGGAAGAATATCCAGGTTCTGAGTCACTGAACTTTGACCCCTTGTAAGAACTTGGAGAAAACTTCGGTGCGGATCTGACTTTGTTCTTCTGTTGGGTCGATGGTGAATGAGTGGCATTCAGATTACGTCTTGCAGCAATTCTCTTTTGCCTCTCTATTTTCAAAGCTTCCAACCTCCTTATCTGCTCCTCTTCCTGAAAGTGGAAGAAGCCCCTCAACACTTTAGATAATCAGAGAGTTGGAGATGGGAACTTAGAGATACCAAACTACACAAAAGAAGCTCATTAAACAAATGAAAAGTTGGTTGCGACAACATCTTGAAAGAAAACTAAATTTAAACTATCAACCCTTGACATACACCTTTTAAATGAAATAAAGAATTTTTTTTATTGCAAGTAATTTTATACTGTGAATAACTTCAGCAGCAAGACAAAAGAAGAAACAAGAAAGTTTCCATCACAGTATATTACATATCAAGTGTTTTAGGAGACCACAAAAGAAAAGCTAGAATATGCAGATAATAGATTGGCAACCATTTCTTTTACCAAGAAGAGCAAGAGAAAAATATATTATCCAAGTGATGGCAGAAAAGATACATTGTTAATGATTGATAAAGTGATCTACGACATGGCTAAGAAGAACCAAATTAGGAAAAAGGGGTATGAATAACCAAGAAATTATTGGGAAAGCCAACAAAGAATGAGTAAAAAGTACCTTTTCTTTCTTCACTTTCTGAAGATCAGCTTTGAATGCACGCAACTTCTCAGCACGTTTTTGTGCTTCAGCAGGTGGATTCAATCTTGAGGATGTCACTTTCCTTGCATGTGCATCCTTCCTTTTCTCCGATCCATCCTGTGAAACTCTTTGTTTCTTGTCTATACCTGATCTTTTCACTTCTTTGATGCTAAGTGAAGCATTCTCTCGGATTTTAGCTTTCAGCTTGACAGGAATCTGATTGTCATAGTCTTTTACTGGATCATAACAAACAGACCCACTCTCTAATCCACGCTTGGGAATCAAGGTTATAACATCTGGTTCATAACTCCGTTGATTTCTTCGCCTACCAGCGGAATCCTCAGTCCTATGAACAGATGAAGGGAACTCAGACTCTATATCAATAGTGTCTCTGCTTACTGCTTTAAGCTGATCCAGTGAAGCTGACCTAAGAGGAACCATGAAAGAATCATCTGTCACACTGTACAAGTTATTTCCCAAGTTGTTGGAATGCCCATATTTGCAGTCTGAGAGGTCCACAGAACTCTGAACGGCTACTTGTCTTTCATGCCCATAAATCATAAAATCATCACTGGTAGCCCTCAGGTATCCTCCCATTCCACCTTCTATCTCCTTTAACTGGCTATCTATTAAACCTATTCCTTCATCTGAAATTAAAGTTGCATCATTGGAAGAGATCTGCTTCGTTCGACTAGCCTTCCTGTTCATTGGATCAAATCCTCCTGTCCTCTGTTCTTGAACACTTCCACAATCTCTCTTTAGAAGGAGGAGAGGATCAGCTCCATTTATATTCTCCTTTCTCCTTGTCGAAGGCTCTTTTTCACTAGCAGATATATCTTTTTCATTAGACCTTGCCTTTTCTTCAGCTCTCAGTAAGAAGTTCTGAAAGACCTGCCAGTTTCCCGTGTCTGCTTCCTGTTGGTAAGCCATTTCATCCTTGACATGTGCATCTGAATATTCTATAGAATTTCCATAACCCTCTTTTTTCTTTGAAGAACTTGAAGTGTTCCTGTGTTTTTTCCCTCTTGAACTAGAATGCATATCCATGCCATCCTCTACAATGTCAACACCAGAAGCTGACTGTGCTTCATTTCCCGACAAATCATGCTTCTTTGGTGATATGTAATTTAAGTTTCTAATGACAACACCACCAGATTTATTTCCTGAACAATCAATCTGCTTCTGTGATTCACAGCCATGAGATTCTTTCTCAAACTCTGACGCACAGAGGTTTGCATCATCATGTGATCTTGTACTGGGAACACCCATTTCTGAAGTCTCTGAACTGACAATGTTATCTTTATTATCCATTGAATGCCTTTTCAAGCCCATTCTTGGAGGGGTGTTAAACTTAGGATCATCCAATTGAGGATACAGGGGATGGAAATATGGACTACCCACTGGATAATTTTGATAGTATGGCATGGCTTGCATGGGATAAGTTTGAAAGACGTGTGGACCTGGTGGAGGATGCATTTGCCAAGAGGGATACCCAGGCTGGTGATATTGGCTGTGGAAATATTCATGGGCTAGCAGTGGATGCTGAGGATCTGAAGAGGTCTGTTGATCTGGACAGAAGAAGCAAACTTAACACAAGTTACAACAATATCATAATAGTGCAGAAATGACAAGAATATAAAAGTTAGAAATAACTCAAGTAAAGTAACCAAAGAGACAATAAGGAATATTGAGCAAGTCTCCATGTCGACCAATGAGGCTATCATTCTTGTTCATGCAGATGATTAGATAAACAAAATTTTACTTGCTTGTTTGCTACAAAGGAAAATTATATCAATTGGCAAAATCAATGATTACATGGGAGAAGGCCTATAATGAAAAGGTTTTAGAAGTAAAAAAAAACAAGCTTCAAACAAGCATAAGAAAAATTGAATCCAAAAATTAATTTCATATAAAAAGGGTACTGTATTTCTAGCAAAATGGAGATGAGATTGTAACAATTTACAATGTAAGAACCAAAATTATGACTTTTCAGGGCCTATAAAGTCTTCCATGCATGAGCAATTGAACATCCCTTGAAGCACTAAAAAGATCTGAAGTTCCTTTCCCATGAAGATGTCAAAGCAAATCAGAAGGTGTATTTGGTCGGGTCATAAACTCAAAGGTAAGACTGCACAAACCAGAGGTACATCTATTGTTGTGAATTTAAAGCTGAGAGAACATATACCAGCTTTTCCAGTGTTCTCTGCAGTCACATGGGCAGTAGAGGATTCCATGTTCTGTTTCTTGCTATCTCCAGGGAGTACAATGCCAGATGCATTGAAAGAATAAAATTCAGATTGTGACGATATTGGTTCTGGCGCTTCAACTTCAAGCCATTGCCCAATTTCGTGCTTTCTCTTCCACAACTCCATAAATTGCAAACATGCGTTCCTAGAGTAACATAAAACAGTGACATAGTATTATGGGAGTATAAAATGAAATTTTCAAAGAATCTATTATCTAGAAATAGCATAACTCCATCAAACTAGTCTTGCAATTAGCACATCCATCAATGTCTGCTAAGATTGCAGAAATGTGTTCCCTACTCACATTTTCCATATTTTCGGCATCTAAGGACATTTTTTCATTTCACATAGCAACTTTATCCCTGAGTTCTAGTACTAACAGATAACAAACTCAATAGGGGCACAGAAATACTAGTGACCTATGAGAATAGAAAATGTAGCTTGTCTCAAATAGAAAAAGGAGGTAGCCCACAAGATGAAACAGAAGTTTTTCCTAGTCAAGTACTATGTTAAAATATAAGATGAAGCATCCTAAATTCCTAATGGCATCAAAGCACCCAGTAAGATAGCAGACACAATGAAAAAACTAATCAGACTTCCTAAACTTCTTTCTGATTCTCAAACATGTAGAACTTACTTTTTTAGTAATAAGTAAGCTACTAGAAGAGCTATAGGTCATCAGAAAAGTTGGTAGATCCACCGGAAGTTTGCAGTTCATGTTCATTTAGAAGACAACTGAAAAGAAAGAAGAGTTCTGGGGAATCATAAGAGAGATGGAGCTTACATTAAACGGGAGGCACCAAAGCACTCAGCAAATGAGACCAAATGGGCCATGCTATCCCTATCAAAACCAGCTGCTATGGCACGTGCAAAGGCCATGCCGTGCTCTTTCTGCAACGCAATTTTACGGTTCTCAAGCACTCTCAGTAGCTTAACTCTGTAGATAGTATTACAGACAAGAACTATGAGACCATTTAAAGTCTTATTTGCAATACACTAAAACAAGTGCAAGCTACAAAATGCAAGCAGAGACTTATACGGCTATACTAAAACATAGATCTATGGTGACAATTAATATCTACACTAGGTGAAGATTTAAGCTCTTAATCTGTGAAGTATATATTGACATAAAACTGCATAAAATAATACTTTGCTTTTGTGAACTCCTAATT
This sequence comes from Typha angustifolia, assembly GCF_048772165.1. NCBI lineage: Eukaryota > Viridiplantae > Streptophyta > Magnoliopsida > Poales > Typhaceae > Typha > Typha angustifolia. The sequence continues at coordinate 2,301,805 of NC_133246.1, read as the reverse complement.
TACATTATATATTTATTATGGATTGGACTGCTATATTACTCAGATATTTTGATTCTTGCATATGTAAACATGAAGATTCTAGAAAAAAAGAAAATCTCTATGTTATGTACTTTGAATTCTCCTTATATGTTGTGGTTCCATTGGACGTTGGTGAATGTAGCTGCCCAGGCTGCCATTAATACAAAGGGTTCACAATTAGATCAAATCATTCAATGAAAATCATTTGTATTGAAAATTGTCATCATTAATACCTTATAAAGAACTATTGCTTTCTCTGCATCAGCATCAACTGTTGACTTGCTACCTGCCCATGACCACGCAATATCAGTACCATATCACAGTACATCTAAAGAACAAATATTCACTCACTTCAGGAACAAAGATAACTGCAAGGCGCTTAATCACTTTATTCTGTGAGTTTAAAGCCGAAGGAATTTCCAATGCACCATGGGAAACACAAAATTTCTACTCAGATGCTGCTGCAACAATTAGCAGTAACAGGTGGAAAACCTTGATTTCAAGACCAAAATATCTTCTTACAGGGCCAAAATGAAGTACATGGCAAATCAAATTATCTTCTGCCTGGTTAGCTGGTTCAATTAAGGGTTCAATCAATGTCTATTGATCTGTATTGACAATTTCTTCTTACCATACTTTAAGATATATTCTACTGACAAGGTGGTACATTTGACACACAGTAAGTATTGACTAAATTCAAAGACAAAGGTAACCCTAGGTCCTGTCTTGTGACCCACATCTTCCAAGATAAGTACAAACATTCAAGAAAAAGAGATACAAAACGTTGGATGGGTTCAGTTCATTTTTCCAAACTCACATATCAAAATGGTTAAAATATTCAAGCCACATTAGTGTCGTACCTTCAATGCATTCTGCCGAGTTTCTTTGATGGTCTTCCACCTATAAATGGCATAAACAAGATGGCGTCATCTCACTGTTATAAACAGGTCATAGATTATCATCTTACTAACATACAGTGCTTAAACCAAGGTTATCATTCCCCTGAATGGCAAGTGCCTCCTCTATCTGCAATATCTCAGACTCTATCGTGGTCACTCGCTCCAAAACCTCAGGTGTGCTCACAAAACGAACAAATCTACAAAGGTTAAAACATTTATTTCTCATGTAACACGATGCATTACTGGTGATTGAGAGAAAACAAAATATTATGCATTGGAACATAGTTACAAATAATTAAAGAGAATTGAGTCACTGACCTCTCTAAAGTTCCTTTAGTAAACCATATTGCATCTATTTCAGGATCTGGTTCTAGTGTAATCGAGTAACCTCCCTTTGCAATCTGATCGCGGGCAGTCTTCAGATGAGCTAGAAACGGTTCCAACAACCCAGAGGCTAGCTTTTCTGATCTACTACTTGCAATTATAACCAAATCACACCTGATAAACAGGAGAACACAAGTTTAACCATTTGCAACGTTTTACAAAGGTAAATTATAATACATTTTTACATAATATATTATTCTCATCGATGGCAAAATTATGTTCACATCTCTTAGTCATTTAATTATAACGAGAAATATTGGAGCAATCTATAGCTATAGACACAAGAGCTCACAAAATCCACGACCCTTATATACAATCAGCCTCGTGAAATCTTAACTACATAATTTCACTCCAAAAACACCAAAAAGCCTTCCAAGATGGCATCTTTCTAATCTCAAACTATCTCAGACTCCATTAATGCGATTACCCATCAAACTGCCTAAAGATTCTTTTTTCTTTCTTCTTTTTTTCTTGGCAAAAAAGAAGCTCATTTTGGAAAGATTTAGGGTTTTACCTTGTTCGAGTGGGCGTTAGCTGGAACACCGCCGAATCTAGCCGACAGTCCGACTTCATCGCGGCAGAAGCAGCAATGCTCCAAACAAATTTCTTGGATTTTGATCCCCCAGAGTCCTTCACTCTGCTTCTCTCTTTCCTCCCTTCCTCGTCTTTCTCTCTACCTACATTTAAGATCTCTCTCTCTCTCTCTCTCTCTCTCTCTCTCTCTCTCTCTCTCTCTCTCTCTCTCTCTCAATACACACACACACACACACAGAGGAGAGAGAGAGAGAGAGTTCTCACCAACCAAAGACACTACTTTGCTTCCCCTACATGTTATCTCTGAAACACGAGAAGAGGTGGGAGAAGCAACTAAAGAGGCTTTAATGGTGGAGAAAGACTGGAGAGTCACTCGGAGAAGAGAGAGAAAAGGGAAGAATTTGTAATAAAGCTAAAAAAATCTCTACTTTACGGGAGGGAAAGAGAGTGGAGTGCAGTACTGCTCAGGAGTGGGGCTTTAGAATCCGACAATAGTCACAGTACCAGTATACAACCCTTGGATGCTGTAAACAAAAAACAAACAAAAAAAGAGATCTTTTCATTTTACACCTTCTCTGTATTCTACTATAATAGTGTTTGGTTGGTATCATATGAATAAGTAATAAATTTAGAAAACATTTTAAAAAATGATCTAAAATGTAAAATAATAGATATAAAATTATAGTAGTTTGCATTACTAAACCAATATAGTCCACTTATTCCAAACCAAAACATGGGCTGGGATATAATTGATACTATGCCATAATTTAGAGAGCTTAGGTGTGACTTAGCTTAACTATTTTTAACCTAAACCTTGTATTTGTATTGGATGTAATTTAGCTTAACTTATTTTAGTCCCTATAGTTCTAATAAAATACTACAGAAAACCCCAGAAAAAATGAACACCTTTAGATTTGTCGATTTGCAGAAGAACACCTAGCATGGCCCCCCGGCAAGCGAAGCGTGGAAGACTTCTATTGCCAGGTCTCTTGCTGGCCTTCCTGATTAGAGAGTTATACCATATCACAGTGAAGTTCCACCATTTTCCTCTAAAACTCAATCTTTCTTATGTATTCCGCTTTACTTCATGGAGAAAGCTATCTGAAATTCCAGCAGTAATTAATACCTCATCATAGAAGTATCTTAGCTTAAACGTGATGCCTGGTGGTGGTGCGTCAAAATTCTTCTGCTCTTGTAAGTGAGGTCTGACCCTGTGTTTGTAGATGACATTGAGAGCAAAAATGCAATTTGAATCAACAAAAAAGATTTCGAGAAGCCAAAGGTTGTATAGATGATTGTAGAACATCAAAAAATTTATTTGACTGAAGTTTCATATAAACAATTTTCCAAGATCCTTCACATTAAAGGCCAAGGAGCCTCACAACGAGGTTAAAAAATGCCCCCCTTAAGCATTCAAAACAATTTAACTGGATAAGAAGGCACCTTACTTGTAGGAATCACTAACTAAACAAATGCAACCAATAGAATGAATATTTTTAAGAATTACAACAACTTTTAACCCGGAAGGGGAAGAATCATTTGCTAGACTGCACATAAATTGAGTGAAAGAATAGCGACTACTCAAAGAGCAGCAGCCACTTCGTATCGCCAGAAGCCCAGAACACCTTTTCATTTCCTCCTCTCAGCATTGATAGAGAGGAACTCAAAATTTCGGAAAGTGGGATCATCTCGACTGCCTCTTCCTGCTCCACTTCTAGATACTGATGAAGATCTGGTTTCAACCCCACTGGAGTGATGAAGCCTCTGGATCGTGGATGGTCTGCTACTGCTGCTGCTGGAAAAAAGCCGGCTCGTGCGATTCTGCTCACTGGGATCTCCAGAACTCAGCCTGCTAGATGCTACAACAGCCCTTTTTGACGTGCTTCCATTTCTAGAAGAGGATTGGTGTGTTCTCTCTGAATTAATAACCTATGAAATCAAGAGAAATTTCAGTACGATACACATTACAAGCAAATGCCTAAGCCAGCAAGGTGCTCAACATGAAAAAAAGAAAAAGTTACATCAACTAGAACACACTACTCCTGAACCTAGTTCAGAGAATAGTTGAACAGATAGAAATGTTTAGCATAAATAGCTAAGACTTCTAAAGCACATATATCTAAAACATCTATTCAGGATGTTTTTCTGGAGATGCAATGGAAAATGCAAGCTCAGGGTGTCTTTGAGTAATTTAGTGAAATTGGGCAGGGTGCAAACCACAATAAACTCATAAGGCAGGGTATGAAATGAGAAGAGTCACTTTACTCAAACTTATCACTAGAGGATGGCATTGTAACTGTGTAGTGTAATTTAATAGGTAAACGCTTCAAAGCAGAGGGTTAGATTTGTAAATAATGGATACTCAAGCATGAAATATAAAATATTTAAAAGTTATGATGCAAAATGAAATTTTACCAACACAATAACATGTTATTTAAGTTATTTTAATTCATAGCATTACCTAAAAAATATGTTTTTTCTATTTTATTCTTTTTGATATTTTTCCTTGATATTAGAGAAAACTTGAGTCAACTGCTGATTAGTCAGAAAAAGCTATGAATTAGGCCAATAATTAAATTAAAAAAACTTTTAAAAAATAATTCTGCAACTGTTGTAACTTTGCCTAAGGGTAAGTTGGTAACAGTGTTTTGAAAATCAGAAAAGACGACCGCCATGGCGGGGCGATGCACCGGCCGCCCCGCCATTCGGTATAGCGCTCGCATAAGACGGGCTGCCGCTTTGGCAAGTCGCCTGAGCGCCAAAAGGCGCTAGGTGGGCCGTTCACCCGATAAGGCGGAATGGCGGTTCGGCCCGCCAACCAGCCTTATCGGGTTACAAACGGGTATAGGATCGAGTTATTATCCACTAAGATAACTAACTCATTAACCTTAATATAAAAACTCTCTTCTCTCTCTCTCTCTCTCTCTCTCTCTCTCTCTCTCTCTCTCTCTCTCTCTCTCTCTCTCTCTCTCTCTCTCTCTGCTCTCCTCTCCCGAGTCTCGGTAGAGAAATTAGAAACCCTAAAGGGCCTAAATCTTCGATCCTCTTCAGCTCTCCCGTCCACGACCGCCAACGACGAGCTCCAAGGTAGCTAAAGCGACAGCTAGTGGCATCGTGCAGCAACAGCAAGAAGCGAACGAGTTGGCAGGGAGTGAGAATGGACGGCGAGAAGTGAAAGAGGTACAATCCTCTTTCCCTATCTCTTTCACTCTCTCCCTCTCTCTCTCTCTCACACACACACAGTCCTCTTTCTCTCTCTCTCTCTCACTCCCCCCTTTACAGTCTCACTCTCTCAATTGAGCAAATCAAATGTCCTTTTCTTTAAATATGTTTTAATCAGTTATGATAGGCAATTAGACAAAATGACAAGTTAAAAGTCGACTAAATTAATTATCTGTTGGAGAAGAAATGCTTATAAAGTTGTAAATTAGTAATTATCTATTAATCACTTAATCCGTTGAAATGTTTTAATCTGTTAAATGTTAATCAGTTAGTAATTAGTCTATCAGTTTGTTTGTCAGTAATTACTGTATGTAATGTATATTATATATATATATTTATTTATTTTTATTTTTTTATATTAAAAATGTTAAACCGCCTTGTCACCCACCTTGTCGCCCGCCTTCCGCCTAGGAGCTAGGCGGTGGGGTGACCGCCCGCCACCCGCGGCCGCCTTTCAAAATATTGGTTGGTAAGGATGATTTTATGAGAAAGTAGAAAAGGCTCTTCAAGATGTAAGATTAATATATTACACTGTCATAGGAGTGTATTTTGTTGTTCTTATGAGTTATGACAACTATGTTACACCATCCATGTTAGATGATTTTTTTTCTCTTCAACTTACAAATCCACCAGAATTTGACAATTTGAATTTAAGACTTCTTTCGAGAGACTGGAGAAGGTTGAAGTTAAGAGGAAAATTGTATCGTACTTTTAACCAAAGAAAGTGCAAAAGTCACCAAACATGTTTCAGTAATATGCAATAGGCCAGTAGTAGTATAACCTCTTTAGAGGAAAATAGTAAATCCTCTATAACTTTGTTCTTGGAGTGTTCTCCATGATGACCAGAACCTGAGGCTTTTCTTTTAGCAAATGCTTCAAGTACACCAGGGATTCTGTCACGGACCTCTTGTCCCACTGGTATAAGAGAAGAAACTCAAGTTTCATGCTGCTTATTTATCATCAAATAGATTACTGTAATAGATACAGACCTGAAGTCCTTTCTGTCCTTTCTACAGATGGGCCAACTGTTCCACTTGTTCTTCCACTAGGCTGATGGTGAGCAACAGAATAATTCCACTTCAGCAAATATAAGAACAGGCATAGTTCAGAAAGAAGAAAGAGAAAAGCAACATACTCGCAACCTAGCATTGGCACCAATCTGAGGATACTTCAAAATGGTCCAGTCAAATACATAATCGAATTGGTATCCTGTAAAACGGTTCTGTCAAGAACAATTTGTGGCACCGAAGAAGATGCGTTCGTGCAGAAAGAATTGCCAGCAACATTCTAGACTATCAGGGCGGAAGATGTTAAAAGCAGGAGCCACTAAAGTTGCATACCTTCTCGAATAAATAGATCACGGAAAAGTCTCTTCAAATAAGAGTAATCTGGCTTGTCTTCAAATTGCAAGGATCGACAATAATGGAAGTATGAAACAAACTCCGGTGGGTAAGATTTGCATAGCATCTGTTACAATGTTAGAAAAGAGATTTCTAGTTAATTCCTCAACAGGTCACTCTTAAGATCAATTGCGTTGCCATCTTAAGTTATCAAAGACCATTGTAAGTACCTCAACTGGAGTAAGCATTTTCTTTTCACTAATTTTGTCATACTTCTGCTTTTTAGTACCAGCTTTTAATCCCTGCCAGGGAAGGCTGACATACAACAGAAAAGGAAAATGATAAGGAAAAAAAAAGCCATCGAGGCATCCACTAATGACAGTAAAGAGAACATATTAGAAACAGAAAAGTTGACTTTATTCTACTACAAATCTTACCTTCCTCTTAAAAAGTACATAAGCACATAACCAAGAGATTCCAGATCATCTCTCCTGCTTTGTTCTGCATGCAAAAAAAATTATTAAAGGCTAACACAACAATGTTCTAAGGATGATGTCAGACTTTTTTAATCACTTTCTCCTCCTGTTAAATGTGATCTTCAACCATTGATAAGAGCTTCACCTCTGTCAATCTGGCCCATAGTAGCATAACTCTAGAGGATGATAACCTAGCGTTTTTAAGATATGTCACTCACCTATTCCAAGATGAGTATTAACACTGGCATACCGAGCTGTTCCTGTAAGATTTTTGTTCTCCCTGAAAAAGAAGACTCATTAGCTGTTTAGGGGATTCACCAACAAGTCTAGCAGACCAAACCAGAGTCCATTGATAAAAACAGGCATGTTTAAGGTAAAATCTCCAGTTACAACTTCAAGAAATTAAATATGAACAATTCAAGAAATTCAAGAAAACAATTAATATAATAATATGTATTAAGAACAACAAATATCAAATTCATTTATAACCACAATATGAAGAGATTTGCATAAAATGCAAGCAGCAGAGACACTCCACACCAAAAATTGATGAGAATAAACCATGTTTCACCTGTACGGTATGTGCTTATGAGTTTGAAGGTCTCTATATTTCTTTGCAAGTCCATAATCAATAACAAAAACCTGCATGGCAAGTAAAATGTCAATAGACTATTTTCGTCCTGCATTTTGCATCTGTTATAACAAAGACTGAGGCCTCTTTATCCCATTTGCACTAGAGTTTAGAAAGAACTACATAATTATCATGGTAAGCACATGCAAGGAGAAGCCCTTTTCTTTGGCAAAAATCTTGAATAGTTTGAATGAGCGTGCTCCAACTTCCTAGATTATTCACATTAAACCATTACACTCTACATACTTAGCATTGGTAAAAGAACAAGTCATATGGAATATGGATAACTTCAAATTACCGAGTTGTAGTGATTCAACTTTCAAGTAATTACATCCATGGTCATATGCTACCTGTTAGCTTGAAGAATGCAAAAATGACTTGAACTGGTGAAACTGACATCATTCCTAAACCATGAAATTCTATATGATGCAACACATCCAGGTCAAAAGAAAAGAAACACACTAGCATTTGTGGAACAATATATACATCAAATTGATTGAGTTTCCCTGATCTGTATGCATTAAACTGATGCAAAAGAGCATGCCCATAACTGCAGACCTGATTTGCTTTACGACCTAAACCCATGAGGAAGTTGTCTGGTTTGATATCACGGTGAAGAAATCCTCTTGAATGCATATACTCAACACGGTTGATCTACACAAAAACATCAAGGGACATTAATAAGGAAAAGATAATATATTTAATACAGAGTTACTCAGTAGCAGAACTAGATCAAATTACAATTGCTTTAAACTATTGATATGTTACCACATTTACTGGTGAATGTACATCGATGTACTTACTAACTGATCAGCGAGCATAAGTACTGTTTTTAGTGACAACTTCCGATTGCAGTAGTTAAACAAGTCCTCCAAGCTTGGGCCAAGAAGATCAATGACCATGACATTGTACTCTCCCTCCACACCAAACCATTTCAGGTGTGGAATACCATCTTCATTTGACAAGCATAAAGAGAAGGAATCACTAAAACTATATAGAAAAATAAACCATTTTAGAAATTTTACGAGCTTACTTCCTCCCTGCAGAAGCATATACAATTTTGATTCATAATGAAGCTGAGGATGCTTTGTCTTAACAGATTCCTGGCAGTAATGATATAAGAGGTAGTTAGACAAGCATTTTTAGTAGTCAATGCTAAAGAACCAAACCAAGGAAACTGTGCTGCCACCAATAAAAGTCATTCTTTCTCTAATAATGTTAAATGTCTTCAAACAAATTTTAGCGTACCATTCAAATTTGAAGATTCTAGATTTCACTAACATGCTCAAGGTTTAAAAATTAGAATACGAAACCATGCAAAAGGTAATCTTTTAGATGAAAATCAAGGTATAAAATGTTAGGCAGATATGGATAAGACCAGCGAGCCTGATGCCTCACTGACACCAGCCAAGTTTAGGGAGTTCTGCAAGGTTCTGATTAATTTTCCATGTAATTACCTAAAACAAATATGGCCATGAGCCACTAGCTAAGACTAATCAACTTTGAAAGGATACTAGCTATTTAATTGTTCAGTACCTAATCATGGCACACCAAAGACGTACTCTTGCTTTACCCACCCAAGTAGGAAAAGGAAAGAGCATATAGACTACTGCAGAAGTTCATGAGCACATACCAGCTTGACTGCGACTTCCTCTCCACTTTGTATGTTGACACCTGAACGAAATCAAAGACAAACAAGAACGTCAGACAATCTAGTAAACAAATATGCTGTTAATTAAAAAGAACAAAACAAGAGAGCCATCCTAGCAAGCATACCAAGATAGATCTCTCCAAAAGATCCACTCCCAATCTTCCTTCCGAGCTTAAACTTTCCTCCAACGGCGTGCTCCATGATAATCTAAACTAGGATACGAGATCCAAGCAAGAAAAACTGAAAACTTTTTCAGACAACAAAATAAATTGATGCCAATTTATAGACTCCAATCCAAAAAAACGTGAAGAAAAAAAGAAAGATAAGACGAATCTCCTATTACAATCTACTCCGGAAAAATGAGAAGAAAAAAGAAAACTAATCTTGAAACAAATTCCCAGTCCTTTCTCCACCAAAGAATCAGTCCAAGAGTCTAACTACATTACCCCGCGAAATGGAACCTTATACTTCTTCCCCGTAATCCAATTCGCACACCTCCAGAATAAAGAATCCGACAACCGGAATCGAAACACTAAGAATCCCCAACTCCCCACTCAAAAGCATATTCCCCAGGAAGCAGCCAACCCGTATCTGGAACCCAAGAATCCCCAAATACAGCGTGAAATCCAACGCCAAAGCCTCCGACTCACCGATAGGCGCCGCTCCAAGAGATCGCAGATCGCAGAGTAGAAGAGGAAAGAACCGCTTCAAATCGAAGAAAACGACTACAGTTAGAAGAGAAGCACGCAAATTTGGGAATTTCAGGGAGATTTATACTTCTTTCCCCCGAATTATTTATGCGAGGGTAGGAGGGAAGGTGGGAGAGGAGGCGGAAAAGAAGACAGTAGCAGGAGGAGAGACGAAAAGATTGTGTAGGAGGAGAATAAAATAAAGGAAAAATCGAGGGTTATGGCTGCAATTTTTTACCACTTTATATTCTACTCATAAGAGCTACATGTACTCGATGATTAGTGGGCCCGGATTGCCCTTGGGCAGTTTAGTTGGGTAAACTCTAATTAATCTACCTCAGCGTAATCTAATTAAATTAGTAGGGCTGGCACCAAACTAGATTCCTAATGTTAAAATAGATTTCGATTGGAAATTATAATAAATTCGAGGAGTTTACTTCTAAAGCAACATTAGCCAACAGCTTCTACTTGCTTGAAAATACTTTTTAGTTCTTTATCAAATTAAATCCATTCGCTTTAAGAAGTAGCAAACGGTTTCTTTTTTTAATCCGTAGCATTGCAGAGAAGCTTTTCCTTTGCGTCTCAATAGGCATAAATACACAAAATAAGCAAGTATTTACTTATTATAAAATAAATCTACTTATTTTGATTTAATAATCAAATAATAATTTATCTTTTTGTGGTATAGCAATTCATCATTCTCTTTCATTTTATTTTATACAAACTTTAAAAAAAAATGCTTCAGAGAAATAAGACGGTTTGCTCGAACAAAGAAAGGTACCATTTATTTTCTTACAAAATAATGCTCATCAATCATTATAAAGTAGTATCTAGCTAAATTTAGTTGGCCAAGTAATGCAAAGCTATCCCATGTTGTCAGTTTGATCATACTGAAGTCATACAAAGTCCTGGGCAGAGTGATATGTAAGAAGCATTGTATGATATAAAGGCTGAGAAGAAAAGCAAAATTTATAACTATCAGCAAATAAGATTCATCCAAAGGAAAATGTATAATTATCAGCAAAATTTATAACTACCAAGTAGACGGATATCGTCAGAGCATCCAAAGGAAACAAAAGTATATTGCCGATGAAAATAGTGGCTCGCAAGGAACTCTATTGCAGCATCGGTTCATCTCCTAACTAAAGAAGCAAAACAGGTAACAACAGATGACATAATAATGCTGAAGATGTGTATATTTAGTTGCACAAGATATGCCATAGCAGTTTCACAAGGTTGGAGTAATTCAGTCCTCCTCTCTCTCTGGTGGAAGACCACATGGCAACAACATTTTCTGCAAGACAAGAGCACTCGAGATAAATTATTTCGGAAATCAAACATTAGGAAGCATAAAATGCAATGATTGTATCAAGACAATAGCTTTAGACCGAAGATCAATGAAGGACAAAATTGTTTACTATTACTGCCAAAATAACCTAACTCAGTGAGGTAAATTCAGAACAGCTTCCCTCTACCATATCTGTTTAGTGAATCACTGGAGTTCCTTATTCCACCATCTCAAGTTCTCCCACAGAATGTCATTAAGACATTAACCTTATCCCTCTCAAGCCTATCTTCTGTCACATGGAAACCATTTATTGCTGCAAAACAGTACAATACGTATGGTTTTAACACGTCTTACTGTGCTAAATAATGAAGTCAGTCTGCAACATGTTCATTTATCATGTAACTTGATGAGCATCTCAGTGACAACAGTTATTTTTTATCCTATCCAATTAGTGGAATAAGTTGAAAAAACAATTTGCTCTTGGCAGGTACAACTCCAGAATACACCACCATCATAATACTCTGTCATATATTATGAATAAATAAATGAATAGGTTTAGCTTCTTCCCTTAACTTACTAATCAATTTAACTCAGTGAGAGATTCTATTAGCTGCTGGCTTTAATCACATTAAAATAGATTGATTTCTATATTTTCTGGTAAGATACAAAATAAATTCTAATAATATACTTCTTGACAGACCAATTTGAGCTCCAAGGTTATATTGATCTTAATAACTAAAATTATTTATCTTCTGAAAATTATACACTATTCTCACAAACCTCATTTGAATTGTCTTAATAAGCAATCTCATTTTATCCTTGATTTTCACCATTTAAACAAGTATCCCATACTACTCAGCAAAAGCCCTGCTATCCTTATCATTGCTCAAGCTTCTTAATCTTGCAATAATTTTTTCATTCGGCCTCCCCTAACTCTACTGCCTATTTAGGAATCTCCCAAAGATACATGATCCTCTCACAACACTAACCTATCAAATTCTACATTAATCCCATATGTTAAATCTTTCTTTATATTCTAGCTCTTGAACTATCGCATATATTTGAAAAGACAAAGATTTCCCCTTGGCCAACAAACTCAGAAAAAAAGAAAGCGAGTTCATGACTAAGCAAGAATAAAGAGCATGTCAGAGTCATACGCATCAATATATTTTCTTAAATACATGTATGATACTACCACTCATGTAAAAATAAATACAAAAAAGCAAGCAATGAACTACGACTGACCAAATTATAGAAAACACGAAGTTATTCTTGTCACACCTCCTCCATATAATTATGTATACTATTATTAAATAGAGGTAGAGAGAGTTATCACAGACAAATGTCAATCAATAGGAGATTAATGTAAAGTCCAACCTGCATAAAGTTGTATCGTTCTCTCCCAATTGACTCATTCTCTGCTACAGCAAAATAGGCCAGCATGGGATAGTGACCAATATAAGACGCATAACTATCACGCTGGATATTCACTGCCCATTCACTGCAAAATTTTGTTAAGAATCAGCCAAAATCTTGTTCCAATACTGCAAAAGTATGAATTGTCTTTTTGACGACTTGGAACTTACAATCTACTTAAATCAGCATGCCCAGTTCCAACATACTTAGCCTGAAGGTGCTCAAGTTGGGAATTAATGTTGAACCTATCGCTAGCCTGCATAAAAGAAACAGAGACTTCTCATAAAGTGAAAACAATAGCAACTATGAAGCACAGACACTTGAAACAGCATGATGTGTTTGTGTCCTACACTTGTCGGACACTGAGACACTCGTTGGACTCTTGTTAGATACGTGTTGGATACTTCTACAACATATATGATATTTAATAAATTATAAAATAAATTTGAGTACTCTTTGGACACTTTTGCATACTCTTAAGATACTTTTTGGACATAAGATTTATCATATGCTATTAAATTTTATAATTAAAATTATCTATTGCAAGAATTTCTGTATATATTATAGAAATATAATGCAATAATCGCAAGTTAGTGTGTCCAAGAAAATTAATATTAATGCAAATTACTGTATAATCACAGATTTGCCTATGCGATCCACTATAATTAAGTTATAGTAGTTAGTTATTCATTCTCATAATATTGAATTGTATTGTCAAATATTAGTATTATCATTTTTTATTTTATGGTATTGTGTACATTTTATTTTTCTCTTATGAATAATTTATGCATGCCTAACAAGTTCAGAAAAATATTTCTTTAAACATATCAATCATATATATAATGCTTTTATGTATTTATTTTGTTGTGTCCTATTTTTTCAAGATTGGTCGTATTCCCGTGTCGAATCCATGTCTCATATAAGTGTCCATGCTTCTTAGAATAGCACTAAATATCTAGGTAGGTCCATTCTTGGGCTAAAGCCTGCTTTAGTGTTTTCCAAAGTCCAAATCTTACCTCTACAATGGGTATACTTGGCCAACAGTAAGACATTAATAAGAGAAAAGAAAACATCTAAAACAAATATGATACACAAGGGCAATAGAAACCAATATTGCTTCCATCATGATTATGCTTGAGTGACCCTAATATACCAATGCATAATGGTCTTAACATGAATGGCAGTGCTAATTTTAAGGTTACAAGATCATTCAAATAGTAAATCATTCATCTTAAATCCTCCTTTTATGACATAATAATTTACCAACTTAAAATGTCATTGGTGCCACTTGCTAGGCATCAATATGAATTTCTAAGGAATACTTTAATAGTTCAATTCCCATAATTCCCTCCAATTACTTAAAAAGAATCTGCTGTTTAATCATAGTACAGAATGGATGATCAAAGCTTATGAAAGTACAGTTGCGAGTGTGCTTGGCAATTCGTTCTACTTCAAACTTGCAGTACATGGGCTTAACTACAAGATGCGAATGCTGGTGTATGCATAGATACGGCAATTAAATTTCTTTCCAATGTATGTACAGATACACTGATTTCATATCCACACCCATAGTTTTGTCTGGATCAAATGGATTAGAGTACACATAATTAAATTACCACAAAGAAGGAATAAAGCCTTTACTTAGATTCCAAATTTCCAATAACTGAAAGAAAGAAAAAAAAAAAGAAAAGTTGCAGCAAATAATAACACTGTCAAATTTCAACAACCGGAATTTCCATCAGATCTCTAGTCAACTCGTGTATGCCAGTGTATGCATAGAGACTGCATCTGATAAATTACAACCTACATCTCCAAAATGAGATTTCTACTCGGCATCAAATAGCCTAGGGTTAGGGTTTTGCAGATGCGGTGTATAGATCGAAGGTTTTAGCGAGAGAGATGCTCGAAGTGGAAGACTTACCTGCATCGTTGCTGAGATGATCGATACGATGCTTAATCGCAAGAGAGCGCGAGAGCGAGAGCGAGATAGGAAAGAAAACAGCGGAGGTTGTAGTTGGCGTCGAGGGTTCGTCTTAAAGACCGAGATGTCGGTCTTGGTTACGGTTGGAGGAGCCCGACTCCGAGATGAATGATAATCGAATCAAAATGCTGACTGGGGAGGTCCAGGACAAACATTGTATAAAAAGAACCAACCATTTTCCATTTTCCATTTTCCATTATCACATTACAAAAAAATAAATATTAAAAGTGCATCTACTTTTTATATTATTAAGGACAAAGATTGTTATGTTTGAAATGTCTAATTTTTAGTATAAAATAATAGGGAAATTTTTATATTAGTATAAAATAAAATTGCTATTTTTTTATTTTTATTTTTTTTTATTTTGTTCTTTTTTATTCTAAGAGCTGAGACGATGATGAGAGGCGTACGAGAACCCACAAACACACATCTAAACTCTATTTTACCTCATTGAGCTTTCCGGCCGAGCTAAGCCTTAATTCATACTCCCTCCTCGACATACTCTTGTATTCTTTCCCAGCCTCACCATCTTGAGTGAGTCCGATTTCACCCCTACCCTGCTGTGATCTTTAGAAAATGTTCCAGGAAAATTTTTATATTGGAATAAAATGAGAATGCTACTTTCTGCTTAATAGTACTTTCTTCTTTATGCCTTCCACTACAAGCATTCTCCAAGAAATGCTCCAATATGGACATGCAAAACTTTTTGACATGGAGAGAGACTATTCATATATTGGAAATAGTTAATATGGACAGCAGAACCTCCCCCACAAATCTATGAATTCTTGACTTATCATGTAAGATGAACGAAGTACAAGTTTGCAAAGACAAATATAATCAAATTTGATCACTTCACTTGAGAGTTCAACTTGAGTAGCAGATCCAAGTCTCTTGCAATTGTAACGGGGGCATGAGTACCATAATTTTACATACAACCAAAGATTGCAACAACAACAAAAAATGATAAGGAAAGATTAAACTGAAGAAAAGATAAATATCTGCTCTCACATGACTGAAATGTTTACAAGGCCCTGGGTCTTTTAAAAGAGAACAAGTGATTCTTAGAAAATAAACCACTGGAAACTTTGATTCTTAGAAAATAAACATTACTATTTCATTGCATGACAGAGATCTCAACTCCTGTAAAACTGTTGCAGCAAGTACTGCTCTCTACAGCTCAAAAGTATTTGTCCATCTGAATGGCAAGGCACCTAGACGACTGCTAGAGTTCTTGATACACAAGGGGGAAACACAACAGGGTCTATGAAGAAGATGAGCTCTGGCTTTTTGAAATTTCAAATCTTGAAGGCAAGAGATTGAGGAAGCTCCCATGAAGAGATTCATCAGATTGATCATCTTCGTCTTCAGATTCTAAAAAATTTCCACAAAGAGAAATGAGAAGCCAGCACCAAATGAAAATTATTATCTTTTGAGTTGCTTGAATAAAATTCTAAAAACAGTACTTCAAAGTGATAAGTATTGCAGAGACAATCTATTCTGGATCTCGAACAATCCTATTTTGAAAAAGTGTCAGTACGTGTTGATAGATATTTCTTATCAAACCAGAGAAAAAAATGTTGATAGTTATCAGTGGTGTATCCTGAAATCAGGACATTGAAGCTTTTGGAACAGTAATTTTAATTTTCAAAGCATTTTACTCCTTAATCTTCCATGACCCATCAAATATGAAATTAACATTTGATACAAACAGGAAATGATAGCGTGGGTGGAAATTCCACCATATTTACAGGGAAAGCTGTATCGAGCACCACATCATTGATTATGTCAAAGTTAAGGTACTTTCGATTGCAACAGACTTTTGAATGTTAACACAACAAGTGAACTTCGAGCGAGTATCAGAAAGTGGTAATTATTTGCATAAAACACTAACCAGATGTTCCTGTAGTTTCTTAAAAAACAGCTCAAGTGGGAAAAGGTGCTGTTTCATGAAATTTTGTCATTGCATGCATACAGACTCTTGCATCTGTGCATATGAGAATGCACACAGATAGCAAAACTGACACACTCAACTAATAAAGTACCATTTTAAGAAGCCTCAAATAGTTATGGCAGGTTTCTAAATAATTCCAGTGAATCTCAAAAAGAAAGAGAAGAAAAGTTGACAGAAGAAGAATAGGAGATGGTACCAAATAGAGACTTGATGGTGGGCCTCTTTGATTTGCTCTTCTTCTTCAACTCAGCTGCAAAGTAAATAAAAGAAGAGTAATCAATCAGATTGATAAGCAGGCAGATAAATAATAAAAATGATATGGGAATCCTAAGGAATAGAATAGACTAAGGCATGTCGAACAACTGGCATGGTTAGAAAATTTCTGACAAACCCTTCAGGTGTAGAGGATTACTATTCCCCTGGTGTCTACTTGTCTATAAACAATTTAAACTTGCGCTAGTCATCTGATTGATTGTATTGCTGGAAGACAGATATATTCCAGAATCCCCAAACTCTTATAAAGATTCTAAGCAATTAAAAGGCTGTACTATTGAGTATTGACAACCTAACAGTCATAAAAATTAAGTTAGGAACATCAGATTCATGGATAAACTTGATTGCTGACTTTGTTCAATGTTTTTCCAGATAATATTACCAATTAACCCAATTCATAGATCATAAGATCAATTTGGATACTAAACCCATCCTGGCAAAAACAAAATACAACTGGGATGAAACATCAAACAGATCAAAGATTGGAAACTACACACAAAGCAAGATGTCACTAATAATATTATTGATAGCTTGCATTCAGATATCATCTTATACTCTGCTTCTTAGAAGTAAATGCACAAAGAAAGACAATATTTATGGGAAGTGGGAATTACCTATACCAGGCACTTCAGGATCATTTATTATTTCGAAGTTCTTATATGTATATCCAACAAAATTTATATCCTTCGACGAAAGCATCTGCAGGGGTCAGAAAAAGACCAACATAGGCATTGTTAAGAATAATACTAATAGTATATATGATATTGATAGGCGAGTATGGGAATAAGAAATTAGAGAAAATAATCAATCTACATAAGTAGATATCTTTTTCTATAGTAACTTGAGAAAAAGAAAATAAATCAATCTACATAAGTAGATCTCTTTTTCTATAGTAACTTGCTAGAGCATTTTTCTATAGTAACTTGCTTAAAATTTCTCCAAAAGATTAAAATTGTATAGCACACTAAAATTTTCAGTTAGTTTCATATATAGAGAAGTACAGGCTGCAATACTTTTAGTCATCTAATAGTCCAAGAGGGGCAAACGAAGCAAATGGATTCAATTGTAGGATATCCTCCACTCTAAATCGCACTAGATTACTAGCCAAATAAAGAAACACATTCAGCCAACTCAATATGCTGTTGAAAGAATTCAAAGAAGATCCCCACAGAAACAGATATCTTACCACCAAAAATATGTAGTTGCTCCAAGCATCAGAGAAACAAAAGAAAAGGATTCGATAGGTAATTAAGACATGAACAATAAAGATATGAAGACATAAGAAAGAGTGATCATTGCAAAAGCATGCAAAGGATAAAATGATAAAGTTAGTTCAAAACTCGGATAAAGATCTTATATTCGGTCCCAACTGACCAATCAAGCAAATGGCTTATGCTGACAACATAAGAAAAGTGATAGGAATAAGATTTTCAATTATTATTTCTTATTTTCGGATGAATTTTTATCGAAATACTATATTTGATTTTACAATGTCCGATTTGATTAAAACTCAAAAAAAAAAAACTAGGAGATTTGATTGTTAATCTGTTTTGAGGTAAATTTTGTTAGGATTTGATTGATTTTTAAGTAAAAAAGAGTCCAATTTTAATTATATATTAGATTAAGAAAGCTCTGATTAAGATCAATTTATGATTTAATGTAATCTCCTCATCTCTATATATAGAGGTGATGAAAATTCCAAAAAAAAAGAGAAGAACAAAATATGAGAAATAATATTTTTGTGGAAGATTCAATATTTATTCCTTTACCCTTCTACTCCCTCTTCTCCTCCCTCCTCTCCTCTCTTTTGTAGTGGATATTTGTTTCCTTTATCCTCCACAATCTAGGTGGATTTGATCTTCTTTCCCTCACAATTTGGCGGTTTATATTCTACCTTTTCTATCTATCTAGATATGCTAGTATGAAAAGGATACTTGGAGGCAAGTAAAGAGATTCATTAAGAACATATTTTTTTCTTGGGGGTGTGGATCTACATACCTTCTTATCTTTTGTGCATATCAATATATTTTCTCATCTCTAGGCCACATCAAAATGTCAATAATATATATCTTCTTCTGCTTTGTCAAGATGCAAAAGGCTATTCTAGGTATCTATTTCTTAGTACCATAACCAAAATGAACTCCAACATCCAAACTCTTGACTCTCTTCCAAATTGATATTCCAATATCTTCTCATCATTTTTTCCTACACTTCCTTTTGTTTTTCCTTTCTTTCTTAATGATTAACAAAGAGATGAGGTACCTTGAAATAAATAACTATTCTCATCACATATTGTCGTATTGATGTGTCGACTAGGCAAGGGTCGGTACATATAATGTCATGAAATTACTGGCATTGATACATAGGGAAAATCTTAATACTCCTATATAGTCCATACTGATCTCATACTAACCTATGCTAACCGTGTGTCAACCCGTATCAACCCTATGCAGCCTATGTCAATCACATGATGATCATATGATAAACTTTTGCACGTTATTTAGAAAGGAAGAATGGTTTACTAGTTCTCTATATCAATGTTTAGTTTCGATGGAAGCTCACAATGGGGACTGAACCATGGATTGTAAAATTGGTCGATCATGATCTACGCCAAACCCTAGACAGTTGACTGACATCCGGTAGGACTAGCATATCCTGATCGAGATCGGTCAGTTTAGGTTGACGTGATGTCCCCATCTCCATCACCTTCCTCCTCTCTCTTTCTCTTCCTACTATAGTCATTACTTCTCTGATGCAGAGATCTAGCTTCGGCAAACTCCAGCAATGGTAATCCAACTCCAGCGACCTCAATGTGATTTTTTGTATTTCTTTTTCTATCCTATTCTTCTTCACTGTGGTTTTTTTTCCTCTCTTCTTCCTCACTGTGGCAAATTTTTTTCACGAGAGCCAATTCGATATTCATTAAAGTTTTGAGTAAATACGTTTTTGTTTTTTAGGTTTCATGTGTGAGTAATTATTATTCTTTCTAAATTTTTAGAAAATTTTCTACTTTTTTAAATAATATTTAGAATTTATGTAATTAAAAAATAGTTCGATCTGATTCGGGCAACCGATACGTATTATTTTTTTAGGCGATTGATCCTGATTCTAATCCCGAGTTTCCAACCTTGGATTGATCATTAATGCGCAACGCAAACCATATTCTTTTTACCTATTTTATTTATTCCTAATTGTCACATATAAACAAAATAATTCCTTATAGGTAACTAATATCTCTTACATCTAACTTGATTAGAAATTCTTTTAATATCCAAATAGATTTTCTTACCTTGCCTTGATCAATGCTAACATTATAAAATCCCCCCCATCCTAACCCCTAAAAAATAATTGGAATATAGCGCATTCAAAACTAAATAATCCTATGGTTGTTTTGTCATTCTCAATAATCCTTTTTGTTTAGATCTATTTCTCTATTATAAAATAAGAATTGAGTTCGGAAGGCATTTAACAAACATTTAATCCTAAAAAAACAGATATATAAATCCATCATGAGAATGCTTGTTTAGAATACCGCCATGAATGACATGTCGGGTGGCTATTTTTCTGACAAAAGGCAACTCTTTGGCTGTGGCAAAACCCAGAAACTTACCCTTCTCAATAAAGTTAAGGATATTAAAATAGATGGGGTTCTAATACATAGACATATATTGTTGCGCGAGTCTGTCCTAGTGTAAGAGGCTTCCAATATTCCAGTGCCCAGAAGGCAAGACTTAGACAGCCTCTCCTTCATGGCCAAACAGGATGTTTCTTTGTCTTGCTAGGTCATCAGGGCAGGTGCTCAAGTATTCATGCGGATTCATTTTCTAACCAAGTTCCACTACTATAGGTTCAGCACAGCATGCACCATATGTAGAAACCAACATTTACTCTCTAAAAGACTAAAACTATCAAGTAGATATTACTTCCTTGATGATCTAATTCTGTCTTTTAAGTTCATTCATTAATCCTCATGCACAATTAACAGCAATTGAGAACCAAACATTCTGCATTTCTACTCCTTTCTGAAACTACCAAATAGATATTGTCCCTTATAGTTTTGTCCTTTATGAGCTTATCAATGCACTTATCAATCCTCAAAATTGTGCATGCATATGAAAATTTAAAAGTTTTCTGCAAAATAGACAAGTATGTTCCATATTTGTCAACAGAAAATTTTCACTTCTCAGAGAGCAGCTCCTCTCATTTTCATCATGTATAAAAAAAATTGACCAAAAAAGAAAACAACTAAAGACAACTATGATAAAAGGAAGGAAAGTCCTGAAGCTATACAGGTGAAAAGAACACATGCAGAATAGCCTCAAGAGCATTATTTACCTTTCTCCAAGGGCCTGACCTTGAAGATGTCTGAATCTGGTCTCTAGACTGCAACCATACATAATTAAAAAGATAAGTAGGAGTATATTTAGTGATAGAGTGTCAGCAACAAGGGAGAAAAAAGTAGAAGACTATATCATGAAAAAGGTTACCTCATCAAACTTCTCAAAGTTTTGGGTATCCAACTCATCTTTAACCTCTGGTACAAATGCAGCCTCCATTTGATATAATCTGTCCCACTCAGTTCCTCTAAACCAAGGGTGGGCCTAAAATTGATGGAATAATTAATAATATGATAAAGTTCCTCAATAAAAACCCAAGTAATCTATTGCAAGAGGTTCAGACGTCAAATCCATCTGGCATTAACAACCTTTATCTCATTGGCACCTTTAGTGCCAAGACGCTGGTCAACATTGCATAAGAGCCTGCTGATGAGATCTTTTGCCTCTGTAGATAGTTTTGCTTCTTCAGGAAATTTCAAGTGTGTTCTCCAATTTACTATCTGTACAAGCCAATATTGCATATGTTACTTTTTCATACTGGATGTCTCCTTGCAATACTATTAGGCAGAAAAAAGTCAAAAACAAGAAACTATTTATATAGCTAAATAATCTTCTTGAGCGTTGAAAGAGAAAAGAATATGAATCAGGTGTCTAGATAAGCACATAATATGATTTCAAATGCTATAGGCTTCACAAAGAACTACAAAGTTACAAAATAGACGTAACAGACTAACAGTGAGACATAGTTAGAATTTTGTACTGACAATTCGTATATAAAAAGACCTATTTGGATGTATTTAAAATACTTTGAAAGAGCATGACTATAGAAGACTTAAATTTTTATATATCATACACTCAAATAAGTAAAAGATATCTTTTGGATCATTAGAAAGGTGTTTGAATTTTTTCATGACATGTTAGGCAGTATGAAAGCCATCTTAGAAGTATTCGAACAGTTTCATAATGTTTGGAGTAATACAAGAAAAAGCTCTTGGTTGTTCGAATGCCCAGGTTGAGAAAGTTTGAGTTTTGGTCCAATTTCAAGTGATTTTTTTGGTTTTTTTTCTCTACACCTATATAAATCAAATAACCCTAGGTCATGGGTTACGCTGAGAGATTATTCTTTACAGCCCTAAAGATATTTATTGAAACATTCTTAGAGATCAGAGAATATTAGGGTTGATTGTTGTTGCTACTTTCTTTCTTGGAGTAAGTTATTGTCTCGAAGGTCATTAAGATAGGACATCCAATCTTGAAGGTCATTGAGATCGATTGATGA
The DNA here is from genome assembly GCF_048772165.1 of Typha angustifolia. Lineage (NCBI taxonomy): Eukaryota > Viridiplantae > Streptophyta > Magnoliopsida > Poales > Typhaceae > Typha > Typha angustifolia. Next base: position 2,279,436 of record NC_133246.1, on the reverse strand, counting down.
ACCACTTAGAAGCAATTCATTGCAAGTTCTAGAGATAAAAAAAAATTCAGATAGAGCTATGTGATTCAACAAGGGGTCTATTAGTGGTTCTTGCATTTGCAACATTTAGTAATGGTTGATTTGATCTTAGGACAAAGATCCGTGTTCCACGTAAAAAATCTTGTGGTGTTTGCCGTTTTTAACTTTTTTTGACTTGCTTTATATTTTTTATTATTTGCATAATATTGAATGTTCACAGTAAGCATTCATTTCCTAAATTAAGGTTAGCATAAATTCCACAAATATAAGATGCTAAAGATAAATAATTTAGATTGATTATATAAGCCAAAATTGGAAACACAAGCTCCTTCATATTCATATATATATATATATTCAATTGATCATTTACCTTCCTGCATGTCGCCATTGGTTCATCCGAATAAAATGGAGGATAACCCACGAGCATTTCATACATGATAGCTCCAAGTGACCACCTATAAGAAGAAAAAGCATTACTTCTACCATATAAAGTACGATAATCTAGCTGCATAGGAAACAACATAAAAGAAATTACCAATCACATTCCATCCCATAACCCTTTTTCAGCAAGACTTCTGGAGCAATATAGTCAGGTGTGCCAACAGTAGAGTACGCCTGCAGATATCCAAAACTTAATATAGATAAGGCAGACTAAGCAGAAGTAAATGTATACCTGGTTAAAATATCTCCAAAAGCTGTAAAATTTACATTTATGTGAAGATTCAGGAAAATATTACTCTTTCATGATGAGGCTAGGTGGAAAACTACATATGTTTTCACATTTTATAGCTAATTGTTACCGGTTAACATGATGTTGAGCAAGTTCTAGTAACAGTGTATATAAAAAGAGGGTCTAGTGACTCCAGACTGCCAAATACAATGATTTGATCTAGGATACAGATCTGCATACCAGAACACCTTACATTCCGTGGGGATTTATTAATGTGTCACTAGTATCTCGTTTCCTTCTTCTTCAGAAGCACAGATCACACATCACATTCAAATTTATTTGGCAATATTCTCACTTTCTCAGCTAAGCAAAGGGCCATGCTATCATCTCACTATTTCTAAAAAGCACTCAATTAATCTTTTTCTCCCACTTGTGAAACTTCCCACCACAATAGAATAACTCCAACTAATTGTATACATTATGTCATACATTTGGTATAACAAAACCATCTACAGGATTAGCAATTTTCAATTATTGCTACTCAGAATGGCCAACTTGCCACACATTCTTCTTGTTTCGACCGAAAATTGTCAGTGACATGGCATGGGGGCATCAGCAAGTGGATGGAGAAGGCATAGCCTTCAATACATATGCCAGTCGGCCAATCCCGATGCCTAGCCTGCCAATGACATGTTACTTGTGCAATGCCTGGCATTGTCCAATTTCAACAAGTATAAAATACCATGAGTCCAAGACTGAGCCAAAATCCAAAACAAATACCAAGGAAACAAATCTAATGACATGACAAAATGTACTTACCAATGTTCTTCTATTCCTTTGCCAGTGCTCCAGTTGTTCTTGTTGTGTGCGCTTCGGTAAAGATGGACGACCATCACTTTGTAAAGACCCACTATAATTCTTTCCATGTGCCATGTCCTTTTCATGTAAGTTGGGAAAACTACGGCAATCTAGTGGTTTACATAGTCCAAAATCTGACAATTTCAGGTGACCATATCTGTCTAGTAACAGATTATCAGGCTTGATATCTCTGAACAACAAAGAAGTAGAACTTTACTGTGCTGAAAAATCCAAAATGAAAAATGAGGCTCTGAAAAGCCAAATCACATTTGCAACCTCAACAGACCTGTGAATGTAGTTGTGTTTATGGATCGATTCTATGGCCAGAACTGTCTCAGCAACATAGAATCTTGCTTCATCCTCAGTTAATGTATCCTTCCTCATAAGCAATGTCATCATGTCTCCACCAGGTAGATATTCCATGATAAGGTATAAGTATTCATTATCTTGGAAGGAACAATAGAGCTTCACTATACAGTTACTATCAACCTCAGCAAGAAGATTCCTTTCTGCCTTAACATGCTCTACCTAGACAAATTCCAATTCAAGACTATAAAACTGACCAGAAGTAAGACATACACACCAAATAGACTTGTAACCTAACAAAGCACCCCCATGTTTTGCAATTCAAATATGTAATACCTGTCCTCGACGTAGCATTTCTGACTTCCTAAGTTTCTTCATTGCATAGACATGATCAGTAGTCTTTTCCCTGCAAACTCTGACCTGAAGTATCAAATCGAATATTAGCTATAAGCAAAAAAAGATATTTCTGATTAAAATATAATTGATACAGAAAAAGGTAAAAGTATTGAGACTATGGAAGTTAGGTGCCTGGATACAAAAGATAGGACTTAGGTTTCATCTTGCAAATTTGCAATACAAAATCATAAGCCATCAAAAGGAAAAAGAAAATCTTCCCACAAGGAAACAGTCAGAAAATTTGACATCAGAATTTATCTGTCTTACAGACTGTTGATCTCATCTAATAAGCAGGACATCTGGAAAAATGTCAAAATGTTTATTCTGCTGTAAATTCAAGCTTAAGATTTATTAGCAGAAAGGTAACTTATCTCGACAATATTCATCAGTACAACTTTAACAATTCCAAGTACAAACTGCAAACAAAGAATTACTATCGAACAAAGAAACAGCTAACATGCACAAACAGAAAACCTGATGCTGGCTCTCATCAATGCGAGATTGGAATGGGAAAGATGTATACAACCCTACTCCATTTCTAATGAGACTATTCCTATAACTTGAACTTGGGTGGACAGATGCAGGACTCACCATCGGCCAAGTGAAACCCTTAAACAAATAAGATAAATAATGCTCTTACTTGCCAATAAAGTGCAGCTAGGTTCTGCTTGCAACTCAAGGGAAGGAACATCTTTGAAAGAAATTCCTGCATACATAAAATTCTATATTTCTAAATGCTCCCTTTTGATAGGTTCCGACCCGACGGAGCACTATCAAGCAATACCACAAGATAATGGTTAAAATAAAGAAGAAAACAAACCCTAGCCCCCCGACTAGACTTGAGAGAGAAGAGATAAGATTAGTCAGTTAAGGAAAGAAAACAAGTCAAAACCTAATCAAACACAAAACTAAACCATTGGGTGTTCAAATGGCTTGAGCGATGTTCGAACGCATTGAAATTTCCCCAGGCAAACCGGACTTGCATTCGAACGGAAGGAAGGTCGTTCGAATGCTTCCAACGCCCTTTTTGCTCTCAGGAGCTGGCATTCGAACGCCATGAAGGCTGTTCAAACGCGCAGCCTAAGATTCGTCCATTTCAACAAATGTTCTCCTCCCGCAGCCAGACATCATCTCCTTTGATATATAGAACAACGAGAGTGATTAGACCTCCATTCCTATCACCTTTATTCATCTAATCTACTAGTATTCATCTTAGCAACCTTACAACAGAAACAGGAGAATGACCAGCTTCATGGCCACAACACAATTGGGAAAAACATGTAGTACATGGTTCAAAGCTCATAAACTAGCACAGAAACAGACCTCACCAAATGCACCCTTTCCTATCATTGTTAGCAATTCAAAATCATCAACCCCCATTTTATGTCTCTGAAGACGCATGTATTCTGTCTCCTTCTTTTCCAAGTGTTTTAAAATATTATTCTGCTCTTCTTCAGACACGTCAGCATCTGCAAGCTTCCTCTCCAAACTGTAACGCCTGTACCAAGCAATAATCATTGGTTAAAGAATGAGAAGAAACTACAATGAAGTTCGATAAATAAGTGAACAGACAACTTTCCCCAAGTATTCTAACATTGCACCAACAATCCGATTACTCTATGACTCGTCTGCTGCAATCCTTTTTCTTTTGTCAATAAATAGTATTTGTCTCAAAATGAATAAGTATGTAGCAGAAAGCATGCAAAGTGTCATTTTACCATTTATATTCATTTCACTCATTTGCTTATGGAATTAAGAAACAATCGTATTATCCTATACAGCATATATGATGTATAACACATTAATTACTTATACATTATCAATGGGAAAAAAATTGAGATAACTGAATGTGATTGTGGGAACATTAAATAACAAATTATGTTAAATATTACAATATAAATGACATAGAAAGAAAGAGAAATTGCACGCCATGCAAAAGTTGACCTCACCATCTTCAGTGTTTCACTTTTCCAAGCACATTGACATAAGAAGCAATTGAACATAGATCAATCTAGTAAATCACACAAGTTGATTATTCTTTTTCCAGAATTACAGTTCCTCAAATTAATAAGTATCTATAACCTAAAAAGAACAAGAAAGAAATATAGGCTTTACCGAGGAATTGTATTTATCAAAAGATACGTAAGGAACAGAAAACAAGGAAATAATATTATAGCAGCAATACCGCTCCTTACGCTCCTGCAAGTTCTTCATCTGCTCTTTGTAGTGATTTTCTATATACTGCTTTGCAGCCGCAACTCTTTGCTTGGTTGCATTTGAAGGAGCATCCTCACTCCCTTCCTTCCCACTGGGCGGCATATCCTTCTTCCTAATTGCAGATTTTTCTCTAGGCTGGAATTTATTGAACCAACTCCTTGCAGAATCCATCAGTCCCCACAAGAATATCAACCCGAATTTTTATCCACCTTGAAGGAAAAAAAAGAACCGTTCTCTTTCCTAATACCCTCTATCAAGAATTCTGTATTTTTTTTTTAATATACATATAAGTATGTCAAGAACTCTGCATCAACCTTCAATGGTAAGCATGGTGACGAAGAAATTACCAGCTGGAGTATTTACAGAAGAAGAAAACCGAGCTCAATTCTCCCCCCTTAATATATAAAGAAAGAAACTTTAATTTAACCCCCAAAAAAAAAAGAAAGAAAGAAAAAAAAGATGATGCATATGTGTCAAACATCAACATCTAGTTTCGATCTCCTCATATCAAGCAAATCAAGAATCGATCTTTATTGCAGATTCCACGACCAGCGGAGCAAAGAACGCTCAAAATTCTCAAAACGACACCATAACCACCAAATCACCAATAGCAATGCCTACCAAGAACACCAACACCGTGGCCAAACCCACATCAGAAAAGGAAACACCGCCAACCCACCTAAATCAACCAATCCATCTCGACGCACCCACTCCAACTCAAAATCACTCCGGAAAGAACTCACGATACCCCAATCCGATGACAATGCCTCCCGACCAGAACGAGGACCGCGAGGTGGGACAAGAAAGGAGCCCTAAATTCGGGGGAGATCGCAGGAAAAGCGGGGTCTAAAAAAGGAAAAGGGGATAGGATTAGGGCAAATGCCACCTAAATCGGAGGGTGCTTCGGATTACCGCTCAATGAGGGCGTGGAGAAGACTCCTCGGACATCGCCATTCCCGCTCCATCGAAACAACGGCCTCTTGAGCGCTTCCCACCTGACGGTTACCGGATTCGCTATTTTTTTATGAATTTAAAAACCACATATATATATATATAATAATAATAATAATAATAATAATAATAATAATAAATAAATAAATAAATAAATAAAAGGTTAAAATGTAGACCAGATCCCCTGGTTTTCTTTTTTCTTTTTTAATTTTCATCTGAAAGAAAAGTTTCTTTTTCTCCAATAAGCCACCTAAATTTAAATCCTTAGCTTTTTAAAAGTTTAAAAATATTAACAAACATATGCAAATATGTAATAAACCCTTCTTTCTTAAAGTTTAAAATGCCAAACATTTATCAATGATTTTTACTTCGCATAGAATAAATATTTTTTGTTGTAATATAATATTAGATAAAATATTGGTAAATAGGCCTTTTTTTAATCTAAGTTTAATTTTAATTTTAATTATAATTAGTTAGATAGAAATAATGACATGATTTTCTTAGAAGAATAATATTATAACACTTTACAGATATTTTACAAACAAAGTGAAATAGTTTGACTTCTCTTTCTATCTCATAGTCATCGCTATCAATTAATAACATAATACTATATTAAAAATATTTTCAGTAGGCATAGCATTATTCTTTTAAATTACACAAAGATTTCGATAAGAGTAATAATATTTTTAATAATATAGTGAGAATTATAATATTTTTAAATCCCACACCTTTTTTTTTATAATTTGCCAATCATAATAAGATTAGAATTCAAAATGAGCTAATTCTTGAAAATCAAATAAAGCACCACATAAAATATATGCTAATATATCAATTGTGTGCTTCTAATGATTCCAGTCACATTCACTTAAATATTATGGTCCTTCATGTATTCAAAAATATAATAAAGTTTATTAAATGCGCTAAAGTTTCGAGATTAATTTAACTTTTATTGAATTAATTGTGGATATTGCCCAAAAAATATTTCTCAATAAATATACCCTAAAGTATACCAACTACCATCTCTTAAAAAAACAAAAGAAAAATACACCAACTACCTTAGTGGTATATATATATTCTTTGCTATGGGAATGTGCAGAAACGTGCCAGAAAAAATAAATGTTGAACTGAAATTAGTAGCAACGTGGTGGGATGTCATGTTTAATTTTATCTACCCGAATCCGATATGCATATATGGATCGTAGCCGAATTAATGCAGGCCCATTAGATGATTCTTAGTGCGTCTATTATTCAAGCCAGTTTTAAATATATTTTTTCCTTCATAGGATTCCATGTACAACAAATAAGCACTATGTCAATCATCAAGGTATTATATCCCTGTGGTGCAAATAATTGGAATAGTACATCTCATTACCTTCTCTCTTTAACTTAGCATCAAACCACTCATCTAGGCTCTATTGATGACCATGGAGAAGTTCTTAGTTCCATCCTCTCTGTTCCTTTCCTTGTACTTACTAACTCTTGTCGTTGCCATCCATTGCCACGGCAATGCTGATGCAGGCCAAATCCAGACCTACATAGTCCATGTACAACGGCGCAGTGATAGTGTTAAGTTGTTCTCAGGCATAGACATTGAGAACTGGCACAAGTCCTTCTTGCCAAACACCACACTGGACTCCGGCGAGCCGCGGCTGGTGTACTCGTACCGGGACGCGATCGGAGGATTTGCGGCGAAGCTCACCGCCGACGAAGTTATGGCGATGCGGTCGTCGGAAGGCTTCGTCGCGGCCCGGCCCGATGAGAGAATCCAATTGGCCACAACCTACACTCCTGGCTTCCTGGGCCTGAGCAAATTGGACCATGGAATCTGGCATGAGTCAGTCTATGGGACTGGAGTCATTGTTGGGGTCATAGACAGTGGCATTGCACCTAACCACATTTCCTTCAGTGATGCCTCTATGCCAACCCCTCCTGCCAAATGGAAAGGCCAATGTGGCTTCCTTAACGTGTCATTCTGCAACAACAAGATCATCGGTGCGGCGGCATTCGACGGCGGCCGGCGACCGGTGCTGGCGGTCGTCGAAGACGACAGTAACGGCCACGGTACTCATGTTGCGGCGACGGTGGCCGGACGTCCCACTGCTGATGCCAATGTGCTAGGCAATGCCAAGGGCATAGCATCAGGAATTGCACCAAAAGCCCACCTAGCTATCTACAAAGTTTGTTCCAGAGATGGTTGCAACATTAGTGATATCCTAGCAGGAATAGACCAAGCCATCAATGATGGAGTGGATATTCTCTCAATTTCTATAGCCAGTAATCACGCTAGGCCATTCTATGATGATCCAATTGCCATAGGATCACTCTCTGCAGTCAAGAAGGGAATTGTTGCATGTCTACCTTCAGGTAATTCTGGGCCATATAGAAGCATTATATATAATGATGCCCCGTGGATCGTCACCGTCGGCGCTAGCTCCACCGATCGACGGATAAGTGCCACGGTGCAGTTAGGCGGCGCAATGGCAGTCAACGGAGAATCTACTGCCGGATCGACGGATTTCAATTCGACATTTTTACCGATTTTTTTCGCAGGATATAAAGGTTGCAAAAGAGGCACATTTGATGGTATTAATGTAGAGGGAAAGATTGTTGTATGTGTAGGTGGATATGGCAAGAGCACAGCCATGGCAAGGCTAGTTAAGGAGGCTAAAGGAGCTGCTATGATAGTGTTAAATCCTATTGAGTTAGGCCACACTACATTTGCTGAGGTAGATGTGATTCCAGTAGTCCATTTGAGCCATAAGAATGCACTCAAGCTTATGTCCTACTTAGAAGTGACTGCATCTCCCAGAGCAAAGATCATAGCCCATGGCACACAATTCGGTGCCCGGCCGGCTCCGGCGGTGGCCGCCTTTTCATCGCGGGGGCCGAGCTTGATCAATGGTGGCATCCTGAAGCCAGATGTGATTGCACCTGGTGAGAATATAGCAGCAGCCTGGCCACTTGAATCTGATTCTAATTCATCAGACATAGCTTTCAACTTCTTAACTGGCACATCCATAGCCACTGCTCATGTCTCTGGCGTCGTGGCTTTGCTCAAAGCCACTCATCCACATTGGTCACCAGCTGCAATGAGATCTGCAATCTTAACAACTGCTGATAGACTAGACCTTGATGGGCTGCCAATTTCCGACGAGCAACACGGCGAATTTGCAAGTGTTTTCGCAACCGGCGCCGGCGTAGTGAATCCAGTACTAGCTAGCAATCCAGGATTGATCTATGAACTGCATTACTATGACTACATCCATTACCTTTGTGGGCTAAACTACACTGATGAACAGGTTACAGTCCTCGCCCGCCGTCGCACCTATTGCTCAAGAACGCGAAAAAGTTACGCAGATCAATTGAATTATCCATCAATTTCAGTATCTTTAGACATCAACAACATTGAGAAGAATATTACTAGGCATGTAACGAATGTAGGGGAAGCTAAATCCAGATACATGGTAACAGTGGAGGAACCAAATGGAGTACAAGTAGATGTTATCCCAAACAAGCTTACATTTTCCAAGCTAAATCAAAGGAAAAGGTTTCACGTTAAATTGAGGATCAAAGATGTGAATTTGATGAAAGACAAAGTTTCAGAAGGGCAATTATGGTGGATCTCAGAGAAGCACAATGTGAGGAGTCCCATATGCATCACCTTCACATATAGTTTGGTCTCCTAAATAGATGTATTATATCACTTGTTGCTCTTTAGGAATATTTTTAATTTATGCCTCATCTCTTACATGTACATAGAAAAGCTGCAAATTATTTAGTTTTTAAGTACAATTTAGTTTTATTCTTTAAGATATTAAAAGGTAAAATGTGAAGATTGAGTGATAAGATTCGTATCATAAACTATTCCGCTCACCAACCATTTGATGGAATTGAGAGGGATAGTGGTATATTTAATGCCACTAACCACCTTTTTGTGATTCCCCTTTAGTTGAAGAGTCAGATGTTGAAGTCGCCGTCAACCCCAAAAGAATCAATAATTCAACTCCTCTTTTCTACAATTGAGACTGTATAAATTCTCACTATCTTATCTTAAAACGAGGACAAAGGGTGGAATACAAAAAAGATAATTTTCAAAGCCGTATCGCAGGAGCAACTTCAGCCAAGCCAGCAATAACATATCATGAAAGTACGAAAAGAAAGAGAAAAATTGAAGCAATCTATGCACGGTATATAGATATAATGGTAGTTTTCTTCTCCTTAATTTATACACTGAAGGATTGGAGAGGTGGGAGTAATGGAGAGGAAGAAGGCTTTGGCAATGGCTTCAATCCTTCAGCTTCTCTCCTTGGTTTCATGCCTCGATAGAAGCCAATTCCCTCCAAATTTCCTATTTGGGACTGCAACTTCATCTTATCAGGTAACTTTTCATCAATTTTTTTCATGCAATTTTTATCCAATTTATGTCTTTTAGAACAATCAAAAGCTTCAAAATCTGTTTAAATTCAATCCTTCTTTACTCAGATTGAAGGTGCTTATTTAGAAGATAACAAAGGTCCAAGTAATTGGGACATTTTTACTCACACAGAAGGTAATTAACACATACACACACACACACACACACATATCCTATAAAGTTTATCTTATCAGAGAAGACTTAGCTTTATCTGCTCTATATCAGGGAAAATTAGAGATGGGAGCAATGCTGATATCTCTGATGACCATTATCATCGCTACATGGTACTTGATAAGAAAACATTAAACTTCTAACCTGATAAAAGATTTAATCATTGATGTATAATCTTCGAACTTTGAAAAAATTTTGGGCAGGAAGACATTGAATTAATGCACTCTATGGGTGTCAACTCTTACAGATTCTCCATATCCTGGTCAAGAATTCTCCCAAGTGAGTTTCGGGCATCTTGTTAAAATCTATGTCTCTTTGTTACTAAACAAATTCGTTTCATTCGTAGGTGGTCGATTTGGAGATGTTAATCCAAAGGGTATAGCATTTTATAGCAGCCTTATTGATGCTCTCTTGCTCAAAGGTACTTGCTTTTGCTTTCTACTGTTATTTGCAGAATTGTGGATCTTACGTGTGTTTAAGTTTCAATCTTGATACTTGGAGCAGGAATACAACCGTTTGTTACGTTGAATCATTTTGATTTTCCATACTACTTAGAAGATCGATATGGTGCATGGTTGAGTCCAGAGATACAGTATGTCTTTTTTTCACCATCCTGATTTCATTAGAAATAAGTAGTTTTTCTTTTAAATCATCTTAGCTTTTCTATATTTTCCAGGAAAGATTTTGGATATTTTGCAGAAGTATGTTTCAAGGCATTTGGCGATAGAGTGAAGTTCTGGACCACATTTAATGAGCCAAACCTGAACACCAAATTGGGTTATCTAACTGGAACCTATCCTCCATGTCGTTGTTCCAAACCATTTGGTAATTGCCATTCTGGAGATTCTACATCGGAACCATATATTGTAGCAAATAATATTATACTATCACATGCAACTGCTGTCGACATATACAGGAGAGGTTATCAGGTATTCAGTGCTAACGTTATGGTCATTCGTAAAGAAATGGAGTACTTTCTGAAACAGTTTTATCATCTGTAGTATTCTTATACTTATCTTTCTTAAAAAGGTCAAACAAGGCGGTTCTATCGGTATTGTGGTCAGCATGTCATGGTTTGAGCCATTAAGGAATATCACAGCAGATCGATTAGCAGTTCTACGAACTTTAACTTTCGATGCTGCATGGTAAATAATTTATCTCCTAAGAAAGAATAAAGATCATGCATACTTCTGAATGAATTCTCTCTCAATTCTAGCAGTGAACATTTCTTGTTTGTACTGTCTTAGTAAAAAAATTCACTTGTTCCCTGGATTGGATTTGTGTAGTGCATTGTTTTGTATGGTAAAAGAAGCATTTGATTCTGCTTGTTTTGCTATCCATATGTTCATACTAGTTTCAAACATTCTGGTGCTAATTTTTGTTGCACTATTTTCGCTATGTTCACCTAATTTATCTGTTTCTATCTAGCAAGTGACAATGAAATTCAAAAATGTCCTTTATTCCTGTTTTCTGACATTCTTCTTTAAATGTTTCTACCTGATGAAGGATTCTGGATCCTATAATTCTTGGTGATTACCCTCTTGAGATGCGCAAGATCTTAGCTTCACGGTTACCGACATTTTCACCTGAAGAGAAGAAATTGCTGCAAAACAAACTGGACTTCATTGGAATCAATCACTACTCAACTTGTTATATTAAGGATTGCATGTTTTCCTCATGTGAATTGGATCGTTACTATGGTAATTCACTAGCCTTATCTACTGGAAAAAGGAACGGCTCACTGATTGGAAATCTGGTAAGAATCTGAACGTTATAAGCCTCATAGAATGAGTTCTTTGACATCACTTTGCAAGTAAGATTGCAGCATAAAACTCTTCAATTGCGTCCTGTAACTCTGCATAAAAACTAACACTCACTGCACTCACCATTGCAGACTGCAATGCCAACTCTCTACGTTGTTCCACACGGCATCGAGAAGGTGGTCATGTACATCAAGGATAGATATAACAATATACCAATGTATATTACGGAGAATGGTAAGAAAACAGATGAACCAAGTTTAGGCTCTGGAACTTGTAAATTTCATTCTCTTTCCCTTCTTTGCAGGTTATGCACAACACAGCAGTGATAGCTCATCTGTCAGTGACTTTGTCAACGACGTCGAAAGGGTGCAATTTATCCATGACTATCTTACTTCCTTGTCCTTGGCCATAAGGTAACTTATAAAAAGGATGTTAGAAAATAACCTTTTATTTGTTAACCACTGTTAATTTTCGATCGACAAAATTACTTGGAGAAGTATATAGTTTGTTAATTTTATGGTTTACTGATGTAGGAAAGGAGCTGATGTGAGGGGTTACTTTGTATGGTCTCTCATTGATAATTTTGAATGGGCATTTGGCTACACCATGAGATTTGGACTTCATCATGTGGACTTCAAGACAGAAGAGAGAACTCCAAAGCTCTCTGCCAAATGGTACAGGAATTTTCTCAAAGGTTCAAATCTACTACTAACCAAGAATGAGGACTTGGATCCACAAGACTTAGCTTACTAGATGGAGATCCAAGTGGAGCTACTACTAGTCTGATGCAGGAAAAAGTTAACTTGTAGATTAAAAATTTCTATGTACTTCTCTTCTGCAATCAATCTAGCATTACATTTGTCCTCTCCAAATGAAATGGAGGAAATCCAAACTGTTTATTTTTCTGTGTTGCCCTGTTGTTCTTTTTTCCCAAAATAAGAAGTAGTACAAATCTTAAAACATGTAAGGAAAGTGAAGGAAGAATATTTGATTTGTGTTTATCATATCTAATATCTAAATTCAATATTTCTCTAGTTTACTCTATGGGAGTATGATAAATCTCTCTATTTTATCCTATTAACAGATAAATAAAAATCAAGAAATAATCTACTCTTTCTTACTATGTGTCTTTAATAAAAATAAAATGCCGATGAATTCAGTGTTTAACATCTAGAATAAAGCACTGGATTTTTTAGCGCTCTACAACTTACATAAAATACTGATAAGTTTCGACCTATTTTGGTACTAAGTTTAAGATATGAATTACCTACATCTGTAAATAAGTTTTAACCTCGACTACTTGGGTATGTTTTTTGATGTGCAACCAAACTTAGAGAAAAAAAACTCCCATCTTTTCTGGACAATACAATTCATAAGTTGCCAATTTCGACAACTTGGAGAGCCTAAATGGCCCACAGACAACTGCTTGATTGATATAATATATGAACCGGATCAAGGAGAAGATTCTTGAGGACATAAGCAAGTAAATAATACTTGTTTAAGCTCTATATCATTCCCATCACCCACTGGCTAAGTTCCTAAAGCATCTTTTCGAATTATACACTCACAAAGTTCCAATTCCTATAATGCATCAATCATCTGGAGGATAAGCTTGAAACGGATGAGGATAACTGGGATATACCTTTATGCTATCCCAGAACTCAGTTGAAATCTTTGGCCTTGCACTCAACTTTTACATTTATTGTACTGACGTTGTGGTATAAATTAGAGAATCCAAACGGCGACCCACTTCATTGATTTTGATAATTAAAAATTCGATGGAGCAAAACGTCGAACAGTTCGCTGACGTACTGTCCGCATCTAACTACTGTTGGTTGGGATCTCAATCTGGAACGCAAAAGACAATTGATTCGAAAACGAGTGATAATAAGGTGTTAAATTTACCTTTTACCCTTTTGTAGAAGGAGGTGAAGCCGTCATGCTTGGACGTGAATCATTTCCGTTTTTGCAAGCATTTAGGAGGAGAATGAAAACAGAGTTAGCTCTTTCTATCCATGTCTTGTGACATGTATGTCCACTGTTTGATGTTTTGCTTCTTTCAATTCTCAGCAACATTTATGTCCAAATCTACGGACTGGGTCGCCATTTATATTCTCTTGTTCACATTGCGACGGTTCCAACCGCCCATTCCCTAGAGACAATCATAACAGTAATGGAAACCAAGCAAGATAAATATCTCTGGGTTGTTCCCTATAATTGCTCATCTGCTCACAGAGTAGTTGGAGAGACGAGAGAATGGAGGGGACGAAGAGGGATCTGGCAATCGCTTTATTTCTTCAGCTGCTCTCCTTGGTATCATGCCTTGATAGAAGCCAATTCCCTCCAAACTTTCTATTTGGGACCGCAACTTCCTCTTATCAGGTATAATTCTTGAAACTGAAACTACCCATTAGCTGTATTAATTGCATATTGGACAAATTACTACTTGACCAGTGCCATCCCCTATAGGCAGGTGGATATGCATTCCAGTAGTTCAATCTTATGGTTTAAGAATAGAATCCAATCTTATGGTTCGTCTAAAAGTTCTTCAATGACTTCTACTTCTATCTGCAGATTGAAGGTGCATATTCAGAAGGTAATAAAGGTTCTAGCAATTGGGATATTTTCTCTCACATACCAGGTGACACTTGCTTTGATGTATTAAATTTTTTTTATGTATGTTTTGGCCTCTTTTCCTGCAGAAATGATGCAAGTTTGTAACCTTTAGACATGTTATTTTAACATCTAATGTGGTTGTAATTATAAAGGACCTTCTCAAGTTGAAATTTTGTATGCCTTATTTCCTTGCTTGCATGGAAGAAAAAAGTAGTTGGTGTTCAGGTTTCATTGAGAAAAAATTAAGGTGTTCTTCCTTCACTCTCCATTGCGGTACCAGGACCTGATTGCATATGTTTTGGCTGTTGGTCAATTCACTTTGGTTTGCTCGGAATATGAAGATAAGAACTTTGGAATTCAGTTAAAGAGAAAGGAAACGATAAGCTTTCGGCATGGAAATATGAATACTAGGTCATCTTAGGTTTCATAATTTAATTATTATCCAAGCAATGGAAGGAGAATCTGCAGCAGTACATAATGCAGTTCCATTCCTGTTGATTTCTATCTGCACATCAATTTTCACAATGATTTCCTTATTCATGTATCAACCAATCTAAGCTTTCTCCTTTGCAAAATCTCCTTTCTGCTATCTTGATTTGTAATAAGAGTTTATGGAAGCGGGACATGCTCAAACCACCATTTTTCCTGTGAGACAAGATTTTTCTTTATCTTCTCTATCTCAGGGAAGGTTCAGGACGGAAGCAATGGTGATGTTGCTGATGACCATTATCATCTCTACATGGTACAGAGAAAAAAAATACTGTACTTCTAAACATATTGTTGCATGATAAAAAAAATTTGTTGCATTATTTCTGATAAAAGATTAATGTACCACCACATCACTTGACTTAGATGACTCATGAACAGGAAGATATTGAATTAATGCATTCCCTGGGTGTCAACTCTTACAGATTCTCCATATCCTGGTCTAGAATTCTTCCAAGTGAGTTTTTTCATCTCATCAATTTTGTTTAAAAATCTACACCATTTGTTACCTAAGAAGTTTGTTTCATTCATAGGAGGTCAGTTTGGAGATGTTAATTCAGATGGTATAGCCTTTTATAATTGCCTTATTGATGCCCTCTTGCTCAAAGGTACTTGAGGTTAATTTCTGTTGTCATAACATATTCTGGTTAAGCATTGAACGTGGGCAAACAAGGTCTTCAATTATTTATATATTCAGTGTAAATAGAAAATTGCAGACATCTTTATGTTCCAATTCAATTCTTTGAACAGGAATTCAACCATTTGCTACATTAAATCATTATGATATTCCACAAGAATTAGAAGCCCAATATGGTGCATGGCTGAGTCCAGAGATACAGTATGTCTTGGTCTTCCGATTATGGACTTCATGCACATATTAATTCTTCTTTCAATTCACTTACTTTTTCATATACTTTCCAGGAAAGATTTTGGATATTTTGCCGAAGTATGTTTCAAGGCATTTGGAGATAGAGTGAAATTTTGGCTTACATTTAATGAGCCAAATGTGCTGGTGAAATATGATTATCTCTCTGGACATTATCCTCCAGGCCGATGTTCTAAACCATTTGGAAATTGTAGTTTTGGAGATTCTACAACCGAACCATATATTGCAGCCCATAATGTCATACTATCACATGCAATTGCAGTTGATATTTACAGGAGAAGATATCAGGTATAGAACATTCATGGTAGGCTTTTTATATAATCTCATTTTGTACAGAATTGAAATCCACAATCTTCCTCTGTTTTATGTGTTTCCATGATAATACTAAACTTTAACCAAAACCAGATTTGCTTAACATCTAATGAATAGTTTCCTTGTACTAATCTATCTTAAGGTCAAGCAAGGCGGCTCTATTGGGGTTGTGATCAGCACAATGTGGTTTGAGCCACTGAGGAATATCACAGTGGATCAATTAGCAGTTCAACGAGCTTTGTCTTTTGATATTGGATGGTAACTATATATCTCGCAAATAGTAATCATGTGCTAATGAACACCTTTTTCCTCTCCAAAGTTCTAGCAACTAAATTTCCTTGTCAGTGTTAGAGCTTGAATTAAAAATATATTACATTTTCTTCGTTGGATTTGTACAGTATTGGGGATTGGTTAGATAGATTATCTCATCTTATCCTTAACTTCGTAATTTAGTTGCTGATTTGATTACAATCCTTTCTGTTGTGTATGTTATCCACCTACTGATTTCAAACAACAAATTTGGCATGCTACCTTAGCTAGCACAAGAGTAAGAATCCAGGTGCTTTTCTTCTAGAGCTCAAATTTCTACAGCCAGCCTCACACTAAATTGGACCTCCATAGAAGACAATGAGGAGCATTGTATAGAGTTGATTGTTATTTGTCAATCATAGACTGAAAACATGTAACCTGCCTGCAAGGATAAGTAGTTCAACATAGACCTTTCCAGATTTCAGAAATCCACAATAATCTGATACCTCAGAGGTGTAGAATTCAATGGTAGGATCAGGAGAGTGATCTTCAACTAGACAATCATCCAAGAAGAGTCTAAAGTTTCTACATTTTTAACAAGATTGTAGACTCGATAACCTCTTCTCTAATGTGGGTATCCAAGAAAACTCCTCCTTTTAGCTCATGGCTAAATTTGGAATGATGAGTAGCGACAGTGAACAATAGCAGAGGATATCCAATACCTCCAAATGAACATTCCAAGGCTTGGATTGGGAAAAAAAAGAAGAAAGACAACCTCATGATAAGATGAATAGTTAGTCTTCAAAAAACAGAGTATGAGAACATGTTAGTGTTTGCATTCCGCTCCACCATTCTGTGAGTGATTGCAAGGCAACTTTAATGATGCATCAATCCTTTTTCTTGAAAGAAGGTTATATTACGCTCTGATCTCTTATCAGTATTCATTTGATTTTTTTTTTTTATGGAGTTTCAGATAAAGCTAAAAAGGATTGCATAAGACCACACTGTAGCATATATGTAATCATCACTATTTGTGAACCTCAATTGAAGAAACTGTGGGACATCCTCTGGTATCACAATTCATTAAGTGGATGACATTTGACATAGGAAACTATGAGTTTCTCTGAAACATGAAAGTTTGTACAGTTTTAGTTCTTTGAAATAGAAATTCCAGAAATAGTCCTAGTTTCGAAATTCTGGTACTCCTTTTTATTGTGTATTTTTCTTTCTATGTTCAGAATCTCTACCTGCTGTCTGGTAGGCAACAATGAAATTCAGAAGCTTATCTAGCACATTAAACTTCAGATATAACTGATACTGAAAATCATACATTGATTTATTTTATATTTCCGTCCTTCTAACATGTTGCTCTCAATATATTTTGTTTGTGGAAGGATTATGGATCCTATAATGTTTGGTGATTATCCTCTTGAAATGCGGAAAGTCTTAGCTTCAAGGTTACCAACATTTTCATCTGAAGAGAAGAAATTATTGGAAAACAAATTGGACTTCATTGGAATCAATCACTATACAAGTAAATATGTTAAGGATTGCATGATCTCTCCATGCGAAGTGGATGACTACAATGGGAATGCACTAGTATTTTCTACTGGAGACAGAAATGGAGTACCAATTGGAAATCCAGTATGAAGTTTACCACTAAAACCTATAAGGTTCTTCACTGATACAACTTTGCACATGCTTTCTGTGACTCTTTCCATCCATCAACAGTATCATGCTATTATGTCACAGCTTATTACATGAATAGTTAAACTAAAAATAAACTATACTAAATCTTGCAGACTTCAGTAGAAAATCTCTACGTAGTTCCATATGGCATGGAGAAGGTGGTGATGTACATCAAGCAAAGATATAACAATACACCCATGTATATTACAGAAAATGGTATGCTGCAGCAAAAACATGATTAACTTCCTCCAGTAACACCATAATTTGGAGATGTAGCCAAACTATCTCATGCACTAGCGCTGATTTCAGGGAAGAAACACACCTATTATATGCTTGGGTTCTAACATAGTTTGAAACATTTGTGAACCAATTTGCATGATCAACCAGGACCCAGTTTTTTCAGAGCCACACTATGATGGACGAAAGATTGAGTCAGTTCTATTCAGGCTCATTTCTTATGTTGGTCCACAGTCCAGAATATCTAACCAAGCTGCACAATTACAGTCAAAATCCACTTATAACTCCAACAAATAAATGAAAATCATTTTGGTGAACTACAGGATTAAACTGAAAAAGGCAATGTGATAGTTTCTGACAGAAATGTGAATACATTTTGTTCTTTGGATGAATGATGCTAAGCTTGAGTACTTCCTAGCTAAAAAGAAAGGGATACTCATCATATTTTGAAGGTGGTGCATCATACATAATATTAATACTGGACAATTTTTCTCTTTCCTTTCTTGAGCCTAAAAGTTCTATAGTTCTATTTATTTACTGCTACATGTGAATTGCATGTGTTTTGCTTTTCAGGTTATCCAGATAGAAGCGATGATAGCCTATCCATCAGTGACTTAACCAATGACGTCGAAAGAGTGGAATATATACATGGCCATCTTACTGCTTTGTCTTCAGCCATATGGTAATTTACAGGAAGAAAAATGCTTAACCTGCATATTGTACATCTGTAAGCTTGTCATTCTACATGCCAAATACCCTACTAATATGTTTCATCCACAGCTTAATTCTAAGTCTATATGACATTGCATCCTAGTATATTTGCAAGTAGATGCCAATACACATGAAGTAGTATGTCTCACCTACAGCATATCAGACCATATGATATTTCTTCCTAGTATATTTGCAGACATCGTGATAATCTTTTTGTAGACTAGTTGGAATCCTATGTAGCTATTGATACCTACGCATTATATCCTTACTCTTTAAGCACGAAAGAATCTAGAGAAATAACATAACGGTAATATTGACAATAGCTAGGAATACTAATTTTACATCTTTTTTTTGCTTTGTTAGTGAATAACGTCTGTGATTATCGACACAAATAATATGCAGAAATAGTTTGTTCATCTATTGTTCGCTGCTGTAGGAAAGGAGCTGACGTACGGGGTTACTTTCTATGGTCGCTGCTTGATAATTTTGAATGGTTGATGGGCTACACTGTGCGGTTCGGACTCTATTTTGTAGACTTCAAGACACAAGAGAGAACACCAAAGCTATCAGCCAAATGGTACAGGAATTTTCTCAAAGATTCAAATCTACTACTCAACAAGAATGAGGACTCAGATCTACAAGATTTAGCTCACTAGTCAAAATTTAGCTGCTACACCACAGCATAACTTACTTCTTCACACAATGTGCTGTATGCTTCTTTTGTCTGTCTCTATTTTCTAATTACTATGTATAATACATGTAAAATTTTGTTATTAAGTTGGAAAGGGATTTTTGTAATTAATATATTTAATTTTTTTAATATGTAATAATAGACTCTAGTGCCCATTAGATATGTAAATTGTGTGCGCTCTATTATAATAAAATATGTATTGAATTAATTGCAAAACCGGCGGGTTGGAATTATCTTTAATTTTTACACCTTTTTTTATAAAAGAGAAAAAAAAATGATTTATGGGGTGAGAGAGGCTCGAACTCTCGACCTCAGGATCACTCGCTTTAGCTATGAGACCTACGCGCTAGCCAACTGCGCCACCACCCCCATTTAGAAATACTTTAAAATAACTATAACAAGTCTTAGATGCTACTTGTAGTCCTACATCCTCGTGGAGTTTATGAGTTCGATGCTGTGAGAAATAAGACAAAGATATGATCCATGCAAAAGGAGCTAGCTACAATATGAAAAGGACTTTGATCAGTGACCACCACCTCCTCCTCCTCCAAAACCAAAACCTCCACCAAAGCCAAAGCCTCCACCTCCACCGCCGACACCAAACCCACCACCAACCCCGAATCCACCACCGACGCCACCGCCAAATCCGCCTCCACCACCAGCTCCTCCTCCAAGTCCTCCGCCAGCTCCCGCTCCACCGCCGAATCCTCCACCAACTGTACCACTTGCACCACCACCACCACCTCCTATTCTACCACTTGCATCACCTCCACCAAGACCACCACTTGCACCACCACCTCCTGCTCCACCAAGTGCAGCAGAACCATCAGCACCACCAGCACCAAGACCACCACTTGCATCACCTCCACCAAGTTCACCGCCACCACCTCCTAGATTACCACCAAGCCCTCCACCACCCCCACCATGGCCCAAGTCATGCCTGAACCCTTTGCTATAAACGCCATGGCCCAAACCACCACCATCACCATCCCCATGGCGGCGGCCAAAGAAGAGGTGCTTGTCTTCTGCCACTACCCCATCTACTACTACTACTACCTCTGCCGTAGTAGCATCACTAGCCAAGAGAACAAGTACTACGGCGAATGCACTCACAACACTCATTGTGATCAGTAGAAGGATTTGACTTTTGCTATACGATGGAGATCCTGGAAGCTAGAGGGGTGTACATATATATATATATATATATATATATATATATATATATATATATATATATATATAAGGTGATGAGATCAAGAAAGAGTTAAGGTTGGTCAGACGACACCATGAACCAAGAGCAAAGTAAATGCATGACAGAGTTATTTCTCTCTAACTGTTTTCCAAACTCGTCAGACGAACGTTTGACTTCCAACGTGTATTAAATTCTTTCCGACTTTTTTCATTTCACACCCTATATATGTGTTTATTTCGCTCTGCACAATGCCTTCAAATTTTGACCACTCCTTTGTATACCTATCATTGGATATTACCATATTATTTAAAACAAAAACAAAAAAGCGTGGACCAAATTAAAAGGAGTAAGTTGCGATCCGTAATAAGACTAAAATGCAGGCAGTGATGTGCACAAAAAAAAAAAATAGTATATTTATCGTGGTTCACGAGTCAACCCACATCCCTATATCTTGTTTTTAAATTGTTGTTTATAAGGTTGGGTATTCGTGATCGTGTACAGTTGACTTAGAGAAACAGTATAATAATTTAAAATAATATTTAAAATCTGGAGGCAACTAATATGATTTAATATTAAAAAATAACGTATACGATTTAAAATATAGATTAGACCGCCTTACTACCTCTATATTTTCATGAATTGGCTAAATTACTCTGGTAATTAACGTTTAACGTTTATTACAATTAGGCGTATCCTTCACAGTGGACGGATAAGTTTAGCAACCAGTTTGGGCCCAATGTAGCATAAGTTGGGCCTTTGGTCCTATACTCTTACCTAGCCTATGGTCCAGTAATAGAGGCATTAAATTACCATAACACTCATGTCATATTAATCATTCTATTTCATGGTCATATCTTGAGCATAAAAATTATATTTTGTTTTTAGTTTGAAGAATGTGATATATTCAGTAAATTTAGTAGAAGGAGAAAGAAAATTAGGACATTTTGATGTATAATATTTTAGCCCCATTCTTTTTAGAAATAATCTTTTTTATTCTAAAATAATAGCTAATTATTATAATAATTTTATTTTAGAATATAAATACTATTCATCAAAATTACATCTTATATCAAATATTCTCCCATTTTTTAGTAATAATATATAGGAATTGATATTCCTATTTCAACTCTATTTGTAATTTCCCCCAACAAGTTATAAGATTTTCGCTCTCTTATTAGGTTTATCCAAATTCACTACTAAAGAACAACAATAAAGATGCCCCAAATTAATGCCAGCATTAAATCCACATGCTACATTTATTCAAGTGAGAAGTTGATCACAGCTAGCATTAAGACTTTAATACCACTTTAAAGCTTTATTTTTTTTCTCAGCTTGGGCCCCAAACCATTGACTTGGTTAGCTGTGCCTACCTCTATCTATTTCATGGAAACAGGAAGATGATGAGATAAAAGCCAGCCATGAGTCTTTTAACCTTGTCTACTTAATATATATACACAATAGGTAAGTTATAAAGAAGAATTACAACTTTTATTATACTCAATATATACACAAATGATGATCTTAACATCAACTGTTATCCTCGACTCCAGTCTCTCTCTTTATGTATATATTGAGCAGTCTATGATTACAAAACCATCTTCTCTGGTATTAATTGTTGGGAGACAATGGAGTCCTCAATCGTCCAAGAAGCAAAGTTGGCCAGAAAGCTTGATCAAATTTAATTCGATCTGAAAAATTAGAACTATATATTAAGTGATGGGCGTTCATGAATCTATATAAATTCTTTCAGTACCTTTTCTCTTCTAAGATAAAATGTCTTTTGTCTCAACCTGTGAGTGATGTGGAAAATGGAGTGCGAGCGAAATCTAATTGGAAGGAAAGAGCTCCCTGGCATACATCCAATCCAATTGTCATTGAATGCAACCGATAACCTCCTGACAGCTGATGGATATTTATATCAAGCAAGTAATGCTACTAACAAGCTGGCTTCATTGAAAGAGAGAAGCAGATAGAGAAGAAGGGTAGTCTCATGTGCTGTCTTCTGGTAGTCATATCCCTACATTTATGTCTCTTGTCTATTCTGATCAATGAATACGGCAACTGTTTATTCTCGGATAAGTCACTATTCTTATCCCTATTCCTGACATGCATTCATCCCTTTATCAAATTGACCACCAATCCTACTCGGCCAGGCTGATGGTTTAATGTTGTCTATTTTATTTTATTTTTTCTTCTTCTTCTTTAATCTTTGAGTGAATATTCTTATTCCCGGATTGAGTGCCAAGAGGGATAAACTAAGATACCATGTCAGAAAATTTTGTAGGATAAATAATTCAAATACTCTACCTCTAAAATTATAAGATACACTATAAAATCGACCAGGAGAACCGGTTAATATTATCAGGAGAGCTAATTACTCCCTCACTTCCACATCCAAAGGTAACTTAGTTTTATTTCTTCTCTTTTATCGAATCATAAGATTCTCTCTCTCCTTCTCTCTCTCTCTCTCTCTATATATATATGTAGAATCTATATATATAGTGCAATACTATATATGTGCCCATGTGTACATCTACCATTCCCTGTAATATTATTGGCATTTATAACATGCAAAAATGGAGTTTTTTCTTCTAGTTTCCATGCATTAATCACGTATGACCCCAATATGAGCTACTAATAGTACAGATTAATAGACAATGCAAAGTTTATATCACATGTAACCAGACAAGATGAAACTGAGCATATATGTACGTAATAAATTTCCTTTCTGTGTATGCATGTGATAGAATGAGTTAAAACAATGAATGCATGAGTAAATGAGATAATCAATTTAGACTCTCTCTCTCTCTCTCTCTCTCTCTCTCTCTCTCTCTCTCTCTCTCTCTATAGAAGCACCAATTTTCTTCTCAGTACTTGCATGCTTCTCCAAATGGGTGATAGCATTGAATGAGCATATCTATCTCACCGCGATAACATTTTATTGGTCTTTTACATAATTCCCAGTGATATTTTTTAAAAAAAAGAAGAAGATTTATTATAATTGGAAGTCCATTCCTCAAAATACCACTATTGTCACTTAAAAATGAAACTTAGGTTAAGAAAATATTATTTTTGCCTTGTCTAATGTTGTTTAAAATGAACTGAAACCTATCTAATACTACTCGAAATCATAGTGCAATGAAAGAAAATTTTAACTATTTAAATACGTCTGTTAATTTCTATGATTTCAGGCAATCATGTGAAAGTAAAATAAAAGAAATAAAAGAAAGAAGAAGAACTCCATTTTTATTTAGAAACAGTTTATATGGCTAAATGTTTTGATATCTTAAAGAGTTTCATCATCCCTGGCTAGCAATCAGATGAGTATCTGAGGGAAGGGATCAGTGAGCTTTTGAAGCAGAGGATCATGATTCATGGCGATGAGCAAAAGAGATGTAGAGAATCATAGGAAAGGGAAAGGTTTCATGTTGCATTTCATGCATTTGCTAAGCCATGTGAACAGCAGCCCCACTACTGCCAATACATAGCTTTCATGACGCAAATCCCACAAACAGACACAGATCAATTCATATCTCCACTTTTCTTCTTCTTCTTTCTTCTTCTTCTCTCTCTCTCTCTCTCTCTCTCAACTGCCCCAAACCGCGTAGCCTTTATGACGCTCTGCAGCAAGGGAGTCACGTAGCCGAATCCTCCTTTCTTTTCTTACTCATTTGCAAATCCAACCATATATTTTATCATTGTGCAGAAATACCTTTGTCTAACCCAACAAGCTTACTTAACCCAAAATACCATACCAAACCCAACTCAAAATATCATGACCACCTAGAAGAACGAAGAAGACTCTCTCTATTTTCATAAATTTAAGGTTCGGATCCTACTTTTTTCATGATGTTTTGGATTTCTTTTTTGGGTTTAAGAACACATCATCATGATTAACTGAATAAAAAATCAAAAGTCAATCATATTCAACTCGCTCATACCTTATAATTTATTCCTTTTGGAGTGTGATTAAATTTATTAGAGTCATCTGATGCTTTGATAGTATCTGATGAGGTGTCTGAGCTGACCAATCCACTCTTATATTTAAGAGAGATAAGAGTGCAGTTTTAAAACACTAATGTAAAACTTGGGATAAATTTGTAAAAGATAGAGGATTTAAAATGTAATTCTGTCTTTCATTAAAAGTAGCAAGTGTGAGCAGTTGGGTTCTCTTAAATGCGCCTGGTCTCGAGCCAGGCCTATATAAGAAGACGCATCGGTGAGCACCCAATCCCATCGTGCCAGTCCAAAGCAAACTAGAGGGAGTGAGACTGAGAGATGGGTAGGGGGAGGATGAGGGGATCCGCTCTTGCATTAATCCTATGCTTGAGTAGTCTCGTAGTGAGTTCATGGGCAAGGCCATTGGAGGACAAGAAGCTCTTTTGGCTTCATAAAGGAGGTGGCTTTGGCCATGGATTCGGCGGTGGCTTTGGTAAGGGTGGTGGTATTGGGGGTGGATTCGGCAAAGGTGGTGGGTTGGGTGGTGGCGGTGGACTCGGCGGTGGTGGTGGGTTTGGTGGTGGGGGTGGTTATGGGGGTGGGGGTGGACTCGGTGGTGGGTTTGGTAAGGGTGGTGGGTTTGGCGGTGGCATTGGGCATGGCATAGGCGGTGGTATTGGTCATGGCATTGGTGGTGGGTTCGGTAAAGGCGGTGGCTTTGGTGGTGGTATTGGTCATGGGATTGGTGGTGGTTTTGGTAAAGGTGGTGGAGTCGGCGGTGGATTTGGGAAGGGCGGTGGACTTGGCGGTGGGTTTGGAAAGGGTGGTGGACTTGGCGGTGGGTTTGGAAAGGGTGGTGGACTTGGCGGTGGGTTTGGAAAGGGTGGTGGACTTGGCGGTGGTATTGGCCACGGCATTGGTGGTGGAATCGGTGGTGGGTTTGGGAAGGGTGGTGGACTTGGCGGTGGGTTTGGAAAGGGTGGTGGACTTGGCGGTGGGTTTGGAAAGGGCGGTGGACTCGGCGGTGGCATTGGCCACGGTGTTGGCGGTGGATTTGGTAAGGGTGGTGGTCTTGGTGGCGGCATAGGTGGTGGTTATGGAAAGGGTGGTGGACTCGGCGGCGGTGCCGGAGGTGGAGGTGGACTTGGCGGAGGTGGCGGTCTCGGTGGCGGTGCCGGAGGTGGAGGTGGACTCGGCGGCGGTGCCGGAGGTGGACTTGGCGGAGGTGGCGGTCTCGGTGGCGGTGCTGGAGGTGGACTTGGCGGCGGTGCCGGAGGTGGCGGTGGACTTGGTGGTGGTGCCGGTGGCGGCGGCGGTGCTGGAGGTGGATTCGGCGGAGGTTTTGGCAAGGGCGGTGGGATCGGCGGAGGTTTTGGTAAGGGCGGTGGTCTCGGCGGAGGGTTCGGCGGCGGCGCCGGTGGTGGCGGAGGGTTCGGAGGCGGCGGCGGCGGCGGAATCGGTGGTGGAATCGGTGGCGGTGGTCATTGACGAGAGAGGCAGAGTCATTACGTTTGCATGGCATGCACCTATTCTCATTATTTCTTATTAATGTGATTTAAGTGTAACGTAACAACGCTGTTAGTTTAATATGGTCTTAATATCCTCTCTCGTTTTGTTCATTTGTTGTTGCACTTTTGAGAGTTTGGTCCTACTATTGTAGAAATGTATCAAGGGTTTGAATGTTAAATAAAGATTGTTTGATAAATTGACTGGCGCAAGCTTAAATAAAGATTGTTTGATTGATATAAATTTATCCCGCAGCTTCAATTCAAATCTGAATAAGACGATTGATGTAGAGTTCAAGAATCGCGAATAAGGTTTGGTACCTTAAAAAAAACACCCAAATATAATTAAAAACCTCTACTCTAATTTAATGAATACGCCCAAAGTATTAGATGAAAGTGATAATCTCCTGTGTAAGGAGGTAAGTTCTCTCCTCTTTGCTAAAGACCTACAGTAATAATCTCACCATGGATGGACATGCCAATCCGGATGCCACACACCCCTTCTAATAATTTTGTCACTCGCTATCAACCTCATTGTTAATCGCCATCGCCATCGACCTCTCCTCCCTTGGGCTAAGACACCTGACACGCTCAAACGATGACAACAACGAAAGCGAAAGCAAAAGCGAGGTGAGTATTTTTTTTTTCTCTCTTCTTACTGCACGACGGACAAATACCGCGGCTCTTACCGTGCCAGTCGGTGGTCGGCATGATCCTTGCACCCAGCAGAAGTACCATGACTTGAACCAACTTTAATTGTAAGTTCTAGCATAGCTAATAAATACCATCCATATCTCGAGAGAAAGAAAAAAAAATAGAATCACATGCACTTCATATTTTAGTTTATCACACAAAACAAATAGATTCATGGAGACAATACGGTAAAACTACATTAACTTACATAGCACAGGAACTGGCTCGACCTACAGAAGAACTCTGACAAGTCAAGAAGCTTTTGACTAATCAAATATTACTTTCAAAATATGGGGCTGTCTTGCAAACCGACAATCTCATTTACATCGTTTTAAGTACAAATAGAAAGATTTTCTTTTGAAAAAAAAAGTATCCTGTTGCTTCCCTTCCTCTCATATGCTCTCTCTCCAGTATAATATAATGCCACCACGCCAATCAGCAAGAATTTCTTCACCCTACCAATCAAATATATGCAGGATGCGCACCAGAAAACTAAGCTTCCCTTTTATTGCCATCAGAAGGAAAATAAAAATAATTAAAATGGGCATATTATTGTGATCTCACAACCTTCCGTTCTCCTTTTTTTTCAGGCTGAGTTGGTAATATGCCAAGAATGAGATCTAGGTGCCATCTTTTATTTCCAAATTTTAACGGAACTGTCATGGCTCGCAGAGGCAATCAATCCAGTGATAGGAGACTGTGCAAGAGCAGCAATAACGCCTTCATGTAACTGGAATGTCATTCTGTGGCTATCAGCCATGTTCCACAGCTCCACAGACTGCAGATAATCAAACAAGGTAAACTAGTATTAGCAAAATAAATAAAACTTCTGGGGTAAGGTTGCGGCAACAAGCCCGAAAGGTCTATTGAGACTTATCAAAGACATCAGAGTTAAGCTTAAGAGTTCCAGCATCATGGAATGATGAAAATGAAATAACATGTATAACCTTGTCACACGATTCCAACACCTTAATATAAAGCGTTTCATTTACTTATTAAGAAAGTTGAAGAAACATGAGAATATATTGAGAGATCCCTTATCCACTCTTTTACCAAAATTGCAAATAGAAACATTCAAGGACTGGACAAACTGGGCCAAAATCAGTTGCAGATAACCAGCTTTTCATAAGACTAGTACTAAAAGAAATGAATATCAAGGAAATAGATACATTAATAGGAGTTGCATTAGAGATGGCAGATATTAAAAAATAGCATATGATTTTGCCAAAGTATAATGTAGAATCCTCTCTATATTATTTTCAAAAGATAAAGGATATATAAAGCAGCACAATGTAAAATAAAGTGAAAATTTCTCCACCAAATAAAGCACAAAAGCTTGCGCGCCTTACACACAATGAAATATAGAAACAACTCCGTCTATCACACAGGAATCATAAGTCAACCTTCAAGTTCACCATTTTCAGATGATTACACATAGCAATTTATTCAACACTGCTGGATATTGAGCAAAATGTTACCTGATAGCCTCCAATAACCAAAAATTTGGGATGTCTTGGATGGAATATGCAAGAATGGAACTGGTTTCCATTAGATCTTAGCTCATGGATGCACTCCCCTGATGACATCGACCATACTTTCACACAATCCTTACTGACGGACGACACATAATCACCATTTTCATCCCAACAGATAGAGAGTATGTCACTACTATGACCCTACAATTGGAAAAGTATATTATAAACAATATAGTACAGACTAAACAAGATTGTTCAAATAATTTGGCACACATTAGATATTCTTCACATATTTTTCTACAAAATATTACGTAAAACTTATTGTAGTAAAAGTGAGAACCTTGAAGGAGTGTGTCTTTAGATCTTTCTCAATATCAATAACATTTAATATCTTTTCAGCTGCCGCAGCAAGGAAATGTCCAATTCGAGGCTGAAATCTAACTTTTCCTGTGCCTCCCTGTTTCA
The DNA here is from genome assembly GCF_048772165.1 of Typha angustifolia. Classification (NCBI taxonomy): domain Eukaryota; kingdom Viridiplantae; phylum Streptophyta; class Magnoliopsida; order Poales; family Typhaceae; genus Typha; species Typha angustifolia. The sequence goes on along the minus strand of NC_133246.1, from coordinate 2,250,526 downwards.
TCTACAATTATATAAAATTCAAAGACTCATGGAGGAAAGAAAGAAACAGAGGCTTTCGAATCAACCCTAGTAATACGTGATGGTGCACTTTGGCCGACAGTCCAGAAGCGGATCTCTCCATTACCGTCACAGGAGCAAAGAAGTTCTGTCCTTTTGGGATGAAAATCGAGTGCAGTTACTTGAGAATTATGCCCATGAAAAATCTGTAAAGAACCGCTTCGCTACCAAAATGAAGAAACGACTTTAATAAGTATATTACAAGAAAAATAGCTTGATGGCAATAAACTTAAACCGACACAATGAGTTAGTAGTGTTGCTAGGCAAATCATCAGAAAAATAAAGGAAAAATAAATGTCACTGCAGTAGAATTTAGACCTTGATGGAGACCACAAAGTGTGAACAGGAGATTAGCAAAAATATGCCAGATCTATTATGTTGTAATCAATATAATGTACCATGTATTTGATCTTGCATTCAGATTTTCTTTTTATTTTTTCTTTCTTTTCTGCGCACTGTTTGATTTATCTCAGATTAATATGAATCATATAAAAAACAAATCAGAGAGATGTGAAAGACAGATGCACCTCTCAACAGAAGAACCAATACCCAAGTATCTCTAGTGATTTAATAATAACTAAAGGATAAGAGAAAAGGAAAGCGTGCGTACAATTATAAACTGTATGCATACCCCAACTGATCTGCACCTCTATCTCTCCCCAATTATTCATTTATACGTCTTATCAGAACTCTTTTGAAAAGGCTCACGCTTACTACTTATGATTGCTGAAAGGACCTCATATAGCTTGACTTGAGATCTCACTCTCACTTGCTCCCACTAAAGATTTGACATGTAACATCTACAAACCAAATAAAGTGTAAAACACTGCACAAGCATTACTCATTCTTTAAAGTATTTCTCACTTGACAGGATAACTAACATAAAGTACGCCTCTAAAAGTCCTCAATCAGATTTCCACAAGTGAATTCCATATCCAAATCAGGAGTCAGGAACCCTAATTTCACAAACTAGATACACTTCCTCAAAAATCAATACTGGAACATACAAAGGTCTCTCTTACTTTCTATTACCAATCAAGCAAAAAATAGATCAGAAGGTTCTTCATGTATAACGTCACCATAATCAACCAAAATATTATCCTATAGGCATGTTTTTGAGCTAACAAACAATATAGATTATCTACGTAGATTTATAAAAAGCACGTACAAACATGAAAACAATAATTAAACTACTAGGAAGAAGTAAATTTATAATTTTTATTACTTCAGCTGCATTCCATAGTCGCACAGTTCCATCAGAAGAAGATGTTGCAAGCTGGGTTGAATTCGGCCTAAAACAGATATCTGTGATGAAGTTCGAGTGTTCTTCACTTTTGCTCTCTGTCTGCAGAGTGTCCACATTCCAGAGAATGACCTATCAATTGCGATGAACATAAGGCTCACAGATTATGGAACACATGTTTATGGAAATTAAGCACTATTGACTTAATAGTATGTGCAGTGCACATCCTTACGACTTTTTTGACAGAATGAAATAACTATTCCATTGTAAAGGGGTAACATATTCTTGAGTAAAAATTGCTGGCCATGATAATATCAAAGTAGTTCCTAAAATATTGCCATAACAATGTCAATATCCTTAGTAAAATTTACATACTATACCTTCTTTTCATGCCCAGCACTAGCTAGCAACTTCCCATCTGAAGAGAAGTGACAGCAAAGAACTTTGCTGTTGCTGGTACGAACACAACCAACTTCGTTGAAGGAAAAACCTGGATAGAGAATGGAAATTGTATTGTTACATAAGGTGAAAATACTGATGCTAAATGTAGATAACGATTACCCTTTAAAGACTCTGAATTGTGCTCAGCTGGGCTTCTCTTCACTGAAGCAAATATATCACGTGTATCTCCAGCATCATGTGAAAGAAATGATTCCACGTTATCATCAAAAGAACCAACGTCCCCAAAATGTTCGAGATCATCCTGTCATTTAAGAGAATCCATTAAGGTTTAATGAAGATGGACTGATGGAGTAACATAAGCAATGAACACCGCCTCTTCATTTTCGAAGTAACTAGTATCAAGGAACTGCAAGTACCATCTGATTTGAAGATGAAGCAAGTCCACCCATTCCATCTGTACCATAAATCATAGAACCCTTTGGCACGATGCTCATGTGCTGCATGTTACTAGCCATTGGAACAGCATCACTAGGGGTATGAGTGGATGGAGTAGATGGCGGAGAAGGCCCAACAGTATTACCCGTACAATTACTATTTCCAGCTCCAGAAGAAGTAGGCTTCCTTTTTCTAGAATTCTGGAGTGCAGATAGGTAATTCATCAGATTGAATACAGGAGAAAAAGAGCAGCACAGAGAGATTCTTCTATTGTGGTACCTGTTGCAACTGTTGGTGCTGTTGCAGTTCCTGCGATTGTTGATTAGAGGACTGTTGCATCTGGGCCACCTTCAACTAATAATAGTACAAATAAGAGATGCATGGAATTGTTACAATGCCAGTTTCTACTTATACAGCCAAAAAGAAGCTCAACTAAATGTTCACCCTCAATCAAATAGAACAATCAGAGTGCTGACCTTCATTAAATATTCAGCTTGGTCAGGTCTGACCTTTGGTGAACTAGACTGAAGTGGAGAACCAACTGATCCATCATTGCCATTAGGTTGGCCGTCTTTTCCACTCAAACCACCCCTAGGCAAGGTCCTAAATCTTCGAGGATCCGTTTCACCAAAGTTGGATGAGCTGCCAAGGTTTCCCTGTCCTTGCGCTTGAGCTATGAATTGTTGTTGTGGGGACAACAATTGGAACTGATTCTGAGAAGACATAAATGGTTTCTGCACACCCAAATTTGGGTGTAATTGGTCGATACCCTACAGAACTCAAATAAACTTCTGAATTCAGTTAATTTTTTATCTTACGAGACAAAGGAAAGAAGACTATATATACTACTTACCGTTAGGGGCCAACCTTTCAATGGAAGACCACTGACACCTTGGTTCATTGCTGAAGAAATGACGAATGGAAGGAAAAAATGAGCACCACAAAATAAGTACTACTACCCTCTCTGAATATATTTCATAGTAGAAAAAGTCCCTTACTGATTCGTGGGACTTTTTCCTTCTTAACCTACTATCTTGAGTATACAACTCAGTACAAAAGAACCACGCAAGTCAGGAATTCTACTATATGACCCTATAGTGAATCCTGGGTAATATTATACTCATCCAAGCCTTTGCCAACAGTAAGGGACCATTTAGAGCACAGGTCAAAGATGAAAATGCTCCAAAAGAGCTCACAAATTTCTATGATCAGCTATCAGCCTGTTGTTAACCCCTCAACGTTGGTGTCAATTTCCTAGGCAAAGCAAAATCAGACAGCAGAGGGACTTGCCACATAGTTATAAAGTCAGTTTTGGGTAAAATAGTCTAAGTGTCTAACTTCTAGGTTGCAATTTAGGCTCATTAAACCCAGAACATATCCCACAAGAAAATTCTTCAAACACAGGAATAATCCAGACAAGGGTGAAAAATGGCAATTTCTCATTAGGAACATTAAGTGCTGCTACTTACAAAAGTAGCAAGATACCACAAACCTCAAAAAAAATGTTCAGGCACATAGTTGTCATTTGATGGGATGTTCCTAATAGCACCTGTTATCAATTCTACCAAAATTTCAAAGGTACTTATGAGAAGATTCTCTTTTCTGTTAAACACAGTGCTATGAATACATGACATGATTAAATCCGATGGGCTTGTGCACAATAGTTTTTTAGTGTTTTAGTAGTATCAGAAGAAAAGGACAGCCAGATTGATCTCTTCCTATAGCCAACATATTCAAGAAGATCAAATTGTAATACTAGAACACCGACTCAAGATATTTGCCCTTTTTCCATGATCTAACTACTACTTTGTCCTCCAATAGTATGTCATATGCTGCATTGTGTTGCCAAATTGAATCTTTAGAAGTTATGTATCACTATGGAACCAGAAAACACTCGGGTCCTCATCGATTTGCATAGTAGACATTATCTTCATTCATTCTTCGAGGTGGCTTATGTATGTGGTATAACTCCTAAACCTGGTTAACTAAGCTCATTTCTTAAACTTGAATAAGGTAGCTTAACCAATTTATGAAAATATGATATTGCTTGTACACTGGTTTAGTGGTGTCATGACTCATGATTACACTTGATGTGATATGAAAAGTAATAAATTTAAAAGATATGTTATGAAATGACCAATATACTTTTTATATTGGATGGATGAGGAGAGGAGAGGGAGAGAGAAGGATTGAAATAATAGTTGATTGAAGTGATATGTTTTCAAGGGTAAAATGGTAATTAAATTTTGTCAATAAATAAAATATCGTATGGAAGATGAGAGAAGAGAGAAGAATGAGTTGAAGTAGGTTGCCTTAAATTAGTTTTGAGATAAACTGTTGTTTGGATACTAACAAGTTTAATGCTCACTAAACTAGTTTAAAGTTATGTCTAAACCACGTCCAAACAGAGCATAAAGGAGTTACTTACCAGCACCACCTAATCCAGGTTTTGCCTGCATAATAGCCTGACCATATAATGAAGAGGGATCCATGGGCAAAGATCTTTGAGGTACACCTAGTTCACTCTTGATGTCCTGCCAAGGTTGCGCCAAAATGATTTAGCAGCACATTCACCAACACATAATTATTGAGGAACAGATAGTTCAAGTAATTACAGACTTACAGTTTGCTGATTCCGTGTCTGAATCTGCTGGAGAGCTGACATGTTGACTGAATTGCCCTGGACTAATTGACTGTGCGAATGGAAGAAGAATTATAATCTACAGCTCCTATTAGTAAACATCCTAGTGAATAATAGGACTGAAATATTACTTGGGATGATTTGTTGCTGACTTGAGGAAAGCCATCCTACTAGCGTCAAGGAGTTGAGGAGATGCATCAGAATCCACTGAATTGGGATTCTTCATACGTTCTTCATACATCTTAGCAGCCAGAAGGCTGGCTGCTGATGACCCCAAAATAGCATCAGAGTTTATGGTATTTATCACGCTATTATGAGCAGGATGATTTGGATCTCTTCTCTGCAATTGCGCTTGTCGTTGCTGCATGAGTTGCAGTTGTTGCTGCATTTGTAACTGTTGTTGCTGCTCCCTTGCTTTCATCTGTTGTGCCTGCAAGTTTACAAAACAAACACGAGAAAGAGAAAAAAGAATTTTATTTATATGTACCAGTATTTATGAACAATAAAATTATAAAGCCCAAAGAGGATAGGCCATTCACTACTCCAACAGTAAAAATATCAGTAAGCTAGACTAGAGTTTTGATGTATCATTGAGTAAGAATTTTTGTGATAACCATAATAGACTTACTCCCAAAATTACGCAGCAGTAAAACTTTCTATTTGCATGCTTCTTCAGTAATACTAATATATAACAGCATACACCACTAAATGCAGCCAAGATAATCCCAATCATGATACCTATTTCACAAGTCTCAATCATACTCTCCCTCATCAGTATCTATTATATGATATTCTAATTTCAGCAGTGTCAGTAATTGTTTTCTTTTTCCTACTCACTCGCATTAGAATTTAAACAATATGGTCAATAGGGTATAGTGCATGTACTTATAAATATTTGTGCTTGGTATACAAGTTCAATGTTCAATCTTATGCATGGTAAGAATTTTGACACAAACTGGTCCAAACTAGGTTATAACTGATAGTTTCCACCTGATATTGCCAGCTACACATTTGACATTTCAATCCTATTTTTACTTGTTATTTGAATTATTGTTTTTTTGTGCCTAATGCAGGTTTTGGATGAAACTGCTGAAATGGTCCGAAGAGAATCAGTATGGACTGATTTAATCTTTTAGTAGTAGGGGGCTAGAAGCTAAGCACCCACTTATCTAAGCGTAACTGTAGCCAAACAGCAACAGACAAATTAATGCACTAAAAATTATTTGAACACTGCAGTAATGGCTTAAAAAACCCCTACTATGCACAAAGCTGTGTAACTGAAAGATCTCTTGAAATTTTTTCTAAAGAAAAGAAAGCGATAAGATGAAGCATCATGACATGAGGCATAGTAGTACTAAAAAGGATACTACACCTCTAAGTATGTAACAGCAACCTCCGAGTGCTTCTCATCTGCTCTTGCAATGAAGATATCCCAAAAGATAGACCACCATTCAAAGAGGAAGCCTCCAGGAGCATCAATTGCTGCATGATCAAGCTAAGGTTAGATAGAAAACTGGAATTATTATATGCACAAACTACGACTAGCATGATAGGGCCTCTGGATGTCTAGCTCATTAAAAGAAATTAAAATGAAGATAGGAACAAAAAAAGGAGGAGCTAAGCAATTTAAGAATAAAGTAGTACTGGTTACCTTCTCAAAATTCCAGAATCTGATATAGGATCGACCATGTCAACCGGAATAACAAAAAGAAGAAACAACAGATAAAAGAGCTAACACAAGGACAAGAATGTCTTTGACTTTAAAAATCGCACATCATGAAGGTGGGCAAAAGGAAAGAGAGCTTAGATGTTCAGTCTTGATTCAACTCAGTAAGACAGTGGTCAATTTATCGATGGATCCTATATTTCTGATTGGAAGAAATCAACACCTCAGTACTTAAATCTCAATAATAAATGACCAGAACCCCCAACAAAGCTAAATTAGAACATTAACAATTTAAACCGATAGTTGTAACTTTTTCAAAATTTAGCATTGCATAAAGTTTGAAGTGCCGTATCTTTCAACAGCCGATCTCAACCACAAAAGGACTACAGTTTTCAGTAGGAAATCTGACAGCCAATCTAGAATTGCTATCAAGAAATCTACAAATTGGACCCAAATAGGGACTAAATGTTTGCTTTGTTCTTGCTTCCTAAAACTTGAAACATGTATCGCTTCAATAAAAATATTCAAACATGACTTAAAAATAAACCAGTCCTAACCAGAAGAGAGTAAAAAGAACAAGTAAGATCAGCAGAGAGTAAACAGAACACATACCTACTGGTTCCGTCGCAACTTTGCCTTCGGCCATGAAGGCTTTCGCCGTAGCTTGCAAATTCCGCTTCACCAGATAATCGTGAATGTATACATCAAGCCTAACAAACCAAGCAGAAAAACACGAAACAAATCAACTAAAATCCCAAACAGAACCAGCAGGAAGAAGAATCTCATAGAGTGATCAGATGCTCACATCTTGTCTGCTTCCCAATTATTCCGCGCCATAATTATACTCTTCAATCCAACACACCAGAGAGCCAAATCTCACGCCTGCGATCGCATCGCTAATTCACCATTAAAATTAGATTCGACCGCATGCTGATCAAAGAATCCTTCAAAAACGAAAAGAATCATGTCCTAATCTATCGAAATCGACATCAAGAATCTCCCGCCCTAATTAGGGTAAAGCAAAAGATCAAGATCAATTTCGATTACAATAACGAAATCGAAATTTAGGAAGAGAAAGCGTACCCTTAGCTGTCTGATTGGTGTTCTCCAATAATGAATCGATAATAAAAGTGGCAGTCTTACTACAAGAAAGAGCCAAGGGACATGAATCCAAACCCTGGATAAAATTTATTCCTGGTTTGGCGTTGGAAATTTGGAATTGGGGATTGGGCAGAAACCAAAGAGGTGCGGGTTAGACATCAAACGGATACCTGTTTTGAGTTTCCTGTTCGCATCCGAAGCGAGTAGTTGGTGAGGGAAATATAAAAAATGGTGAGGAAATATAAAAAAATATATTCCAAGTGTGGGAGAAGGCTACCCGTGGATGAGGTAATAGAGTTAGTTTTAGCCATTGATGTCAGGCAAAAGTACAGAAATAAAATATCTATGCGAGTTTTACTATTTCTGAGGCGCAAGTTGCCGTCCACGCTACGTGGTGTATAGTCACGATATATTTATCGGCCAATCAGCCCATCCGCATACATAGAATATATACACCGATCACACGTCAACTATCTCCGTCAAATCGAGTTGTCGTCCACGAGACAAGATGTACGGTTATAATATATTTATCGACCAATCAGCCCACCCACATACATAGAGTATATTTACCGATCACATATTAACGATATCCGTCAAATTGATATACATAGAATATATTCCAAAAATTTAAGGGCAACAACTATTTAAAAAAGAAAAAAAAACTAACTATAATTTGTTAAGAATTTCTTTAAATTAGTCACGCTTAACCCTCCACGTCTCCAAGTTCTGTTTGATTGCTTCCACGCGAAGCTTTAGAGCTTGCAACTGTGACATGATGGATATCACCACCACTTCTTCAACTCTCTACTTCTCTAGAAGTAAAGTTCTCTTAGTCGATGACATATTATCGAGCCACTGACAATGGTGAGTCATATCCTTCAATGCTCCATCTAGTTCCATGCGTGCTTAGACTATCACACTTTATACCCCTTACATGAGCAACCTCTACGATCTTTGATGTATTTGAAATTATTATTTGATTGGATATTACAATTATAATCAAGGTTGAATCCACTTCAACTAGTGTTTTCATTTGGTATACCTATTCTAGGATAACAAGATGGGTATAGGAATTAGCTAGTTAGAATTAGTAGTGGCGGTGATAGAGAAGAAATATGGGTTGGCGGAAAATAGTGGTTGGGAGAAGAAATGTATAATATTTTAAAAAAATAGAAATAAAACTTTAAACTTTTTAGAAATTGTCATTTTAACTTACCATTTATTATATTTAATATCTAAAAAATCAAAAAATCAAAAAGTCCATAGCCAAACTAGAAGGCCGGCAACTCAAAAGAAATACTATAGTATCATTTTATTCAAAAAATTTAAAGGCAACAATTATTTAGAAAAGAAAAGATACGGATGCAATAAATTTATATTATTAACAAAATTCTAACCTAACTAAATTGTTAAGAATCCATACATACTAAGAATTCACATGAAAAAGGATAATCAAAATAAAACTTGACAGAAATCCAAGTATATGTCACTGTCATCGTCTTCAAAGAAAACTTTTTCTACTTCGAGACATCCTAATTCGCCGCCTCTATCGCAAGGCGACACATACATTGCCCCTAGATATCGTAGTGCTCTGTCTCACCAATCCGCCCACTTACGTTACTTCGCAGCTCTATGCGTTGTGTTTTTAGTTTCAATCCTCAAAATAAATAAGAGTATGGGTGAAAACATATTGGATGCTGGTCAAATGTTTTACCTGGTTCAGATTTAAATATCCACATCCGACTCCGTGTACAAGTATATTATATTTGTTCAGATATAGATTCAGATATCGAATATCCGTTTACTCGTATACTATGAGACCCATTAACTTAAGACCCTCGCAGTCAACTTGTTATGAGTTCTCAAATCACATTCTCAATCCCTCAAGCCGCTTGACACTTAAAAGACTCAAAGATACTACACATGTAGGATTCATAGTAGGATCCGATTTAAATGTGGATAGTGAACTCAATTAACATCTCAACACTAGAATTAGCTTTGAAGATTTTATATTAAATGGATTTAAAGATATTTTTTACCGGATAAAAGAAATGCTCCAAAATAGTCGGAGCGAAACATTTTTGTCAACACTTAAAAGGTGGGACAGGGGAAAAAGAAACAAAATAGAGGATAAGAAAAGTATAAGTCATATGATCTTAAGTGTAAGTTTGAAGTATTAAAATAACGATTAAAATAGTCTATCTTAGAAAGAGGAGAGTTATATAAAAATTATTTATTAGTTGTATTAAATATATCTTACATCCAATTAGCTGATTAGACATACTGATATTTTATAATAATATAAAATTATATATTTTTCTCTTTCCTCTTCTGACACGAACTAAAAGAGGGATTTATTTTGACACTTAAAATCAAAAATAAATATATTTTTGATGCAAATTAAGAGTAACGCTAAAATTATGTAGACATGAAAATTAAACGGGGTAAATTATAAATTGCCCCATCTGATTTTGCATAAAATTGAACTACTTACTAAAAGCTTTTATACCTATTTTTGCCACATGTAATTTAGATTAATATAAAACTATTAACTTTTCTATCTAAACTTAATAAAGAAGTATAAAAAAATTAAAAAAATATCGTAGAGAATTTCTCCACTGTAATAAATATTAAAATATGATAATTGTCCTCTCTTTTTATTAAATTTATCTATCGTATCTTATTCTTCAAATTAAAGAGTTTAATTATCTTTTAAAAAATTGGGTAAAATATATACATTTACTCTTAAAGGTAATTTATACTTTCTCTTCTAGTTTAGACAGAAAAGTTAATAATTTTGCGTTAATCTAAACCTAAGATTAGGCACCTCATTCTTCTCCTTCGGGAGAGTCCTCTAGTAGTTACCGTCGATCTCTCCCTCTTCCTTCTCCTAATTCAAGTGGCCAGGGGCTTTCCTCCCCTTCCCCTCTCAATCTCTTCCTTTTTTTTGCTTTTTTTCTTCTTAGTGTTGCTTCTTTCTCTTTTTTCTTCTCTTTCTTACTATATTCCTAATTCAAGTGGCTAGGGGCTTTCCTCCCCTTCCCCTCTCAATCTCTTCCTTTTTTTGCTTTTTTTCTTCGTAGTGCTGCTTCTTTCTCTTTTTTCTTCTCTTTCCTACCACATTCACTCCCGTTGTCATCACTATCTTGAGGATGCCAGCTTTGCCCTAACCTCTCCTCGTTGCCATCTCTGCCTAGCTACCACCCCTTATTCTTTTGGTTGACCAACAAGGTGATTTGTATTCGGTCGTTGTTAAATATGTAGAAACATACTTAGAGTAAATTAAAAGTTTCATTTGCCAAGAAAAACAACATGATCATTATTTTTCTTATACAAAGGAATCTTCAAGGCTATCCCAATTTGAGCCACTAGAGACGAAGGACAACAGAGCCAAGCAAGGCTTGATCTAGTGCAACAAACCAATCCTAGCCCAACTTCTTGTCGGTCATCACTTTCTCCGTCATCACTACTACATTATCATCACTACAATTACCACATCGTACTTATCGTCTTCACCACACCTATCTCGTCACCCTCCTTCACCATTCAACCTCGTTACCGTTGTTGCCTTGCCATCTCACCTTTCTTTTGTTTCAGTTTCCATTGGGTTTCGTTATTCTTGGTTTTGGTTATTTTTGTTTCTATAAGGGCCATAAAAGCTACGTTACTTCAAGATCTGTGTTAATTGTTATAAAACTACAGTTAAGTGGCATTACCTTGTATGTCCTTTGCGCTTAATGTTTGTTTTCTTTGTACTGTGTTGATAGTGGGTTTTTTAAAAAATATCTATATCATTTTCTGTTTTGAAATTAATAAAATTATTTTTTTATCAGTGAAAGTTCATCGGTAGTCTAATTTTATACGTAACCACACACACGAGGTAATTTGAAATTTACCTAATAAAATAACAGAAAAGCGAAGCATTATATAGGGGATTAAATAGCCTAGCTCTCTCATTATAAAGTATAATCCTTGCCTTCGTCTCTTCCTCTCGAAAAGATGGCCGAGAACAATAACGCAGCACCGCCTCTGATGGATTCTTCTTCTTCTTCCTCGGCGAAGTCGGTGTCCGATGGACCAGGCGTCGACGACTTCTCCGAATCGGCGTTCCAGTGTTGCGTTTGCCTGTGAGTTTCCCTCCTCCTCCTCCGCAATCCCCAAAGGCCGGAGCTTTGCGTTTCTCCTTTTATCTTCTTATTCTCAAATTACCTTATTTTTGTTGGAATTTTTCGTTGGTTGTGGAAAATGTCCTTTGAATAGAAGACCTGGACGAAAAACCAGTATAGGATTTTTCTGATTTTGATTTTACCAAGAACCTGGATACGTGTTGGAATCATTTGCATGGTTGGTGATAAGTTATTTAGGGTTAGATCTTTTATTTACATCCGGTTAGATGGTGTAAATTTGATACCTTGGCATTATCCAGGACTTTTTTTTAAGAAATAACAAGAATTTTAGATAACTTTCATGGGTTGGCTGAAGTTGGCAGGATTTCTCCGGTTCCAATCAAATATGAATCATGGTATCTGCAAAAGAAATTTGACGTAAGGCGAGAAAGGGAAGTGCCTATTAAAACGAAAACAATTTGTGATCTCATTTCAGATTTCCAAGAAAGATAGCTCACGATTTGTTAAAGAAGTCAAGTGAACTCAACTTCTGTAGAACACAATGAATTTGTCATTGTAACAATGTGACTCCTTTATGACTCAGTTGTTCAGTGAATTAGAATTGAATTTGCAATTGCAATAGATTCTCTGGAAGAGCTAACATGCCATAAGGGAGTCATTTGAGGGATGTGAGATGTCATGTCATAAGTATTGGTGGTCTCTTGAACTGCTTTATGGCTAATTTATTTTCCCTTTGATTTTGTAGGGATCTCCTTTACAAACCAATTGTTCTTGGTAAGAGTTCATCACTTAAATTCAGAACTGCAATCATTAGGCATCATAATAATGTGTCTTTTTCTTTTCCTCACTGCAGCATGCGGCCATATTTCTTGCTTTTGGTGTGTACACCAAGCCATGCATGGTTTGCGTGCTTCACACTGTCCTACATGTAGACAGCCATATAATCATTTTCCTGGCATCTGTCTATTACTCCACGATTTGCTTCTAAAGCTTGAACCTGCAGCTTACAAAAGAAGGGAACAAGAAGTGCTAGGTGAGTTCCTGGCCTCTAGATACCAAGTAACTAAAGTACTGGATATCATTGGTTTTATATTCCTCCACATTATGCTATCAAATTTCTGATGTAGATATTAACACCAGTCAGATATCCAAGTAATTCATTAATACTTGTAGGATGATGTTCTGATCAAGGTAGAGTTTTTTGTGAAATTGAGCTCTCTAGTACTCTTAAGATCTTATCTGTACAGTGCATCTAGTGTTTTCTTATCGATCTATCTTGTTTGCCTCTGGCATCTCAGGATCAAGATAGAGTCTGCATAAAAGAACTTCCTATTCTCTAGATTATAGTCCAAAATCGGAAGTAAGGATGCTGAAATTTTGAACTTTCAATTTAAAAAACTTGCGTTGAAGTGGAAAACAGATATGTGAAAACATTGTCTATTTTAATTTAAATCAACTATAGGACATCTCTTGGTTGATATTTGCAATCAGGTTGTCCCATCCTGTTTAGCTGATTGGCCAACAAAGCTATTCAACTCAATATTCTCAACATTATTCTGAGGAACAATAAGAAAGCACAGAGCCTGATCAGAGCTTTGTATATGCTGATGCTTATGTAGTGCTAATGATACAAGGATGGATGCATGCAGAGATAACAATTCCTCATCTCTTTTATTTTTTTAAGTATAAATATTCTCAAATATTCTTTGGTTGCTGGGAACAAAGAAAACAGTGAACACTCATATTCAGCAGTCTTCTTATGTTGCAAGATACTTTAATCTAATTTGTAAGTTACACACGCATGGAAGCAAGCTTTCAAATTAATTTTATATCGATTCACCTAGGCTATAGAATTTCCCTTTTACTGTTTTCGTTGTTTTCTTAATTCTGGTTTAAATTTTGGATATTAGTATTGAACAAAATACAAAATACAAAAGTAAATATAGAGAAAGAAGAAAAGTAGAATAATAAAAGAGGAGTTATTACATATTAATTTGAATCATATCTTGTTGTTTAAGTTCTTTGCCTCTGGTTTCATACCTTAAGCCTCTGTTTGTTTGTAGAATAAGAATATGTTTATTTTGATATAAGCCTTTTTATACTAGTATAACAAGTAAACAATCACTTAGGTTATGCTAATATAAGTGTATAACAATACATACTTTTCTCTCCTCTCAACTTTTATTTAATATTTTTATATTTACTAATTGCTATTTTATCCGTAAAATGGATCTCTCAGTTTTAGTTCAATTGTCATCTTTCTTGTACAAGAGTCTTCGGGGAGGTTTCAGGAAATAGCAAGGATTGAAGAATATTCATTTCAATAACTATCTCTTTTTCCTTTTTTTCTCTCTCTTTTCTTTATCCATTCATTATAAAAAAATATTTTAGTCATTTGTCAGACTATTATTTTAATTTTATATCACATCAAGTATAATTATTACACACTATACTAGTATACAATTAAACATTGGAACAACTTATACCGGTATAAATTTTTTTATGCAAGCATAAAAAATTAGGATAGCTATGTTAGTATTGGCCTTATTCCAGTAGTGAAAGAGTCCTAAATTCCGAGACGAGGGCATAATTTTTGTGAGTTTAACACTCTTTTTTCTAAACCCTATTGAGAAGCAAAACTGGAATTCCCTTATTGTACCTTTGTTCTATCAATGGACTATTTGAATTTACATCTAATGTGACTCTGTGGTCATTTGTGACATCCTACTAAGTATAGAGGGCTAAATCATTAATATAAGAGATAGTCAATTGCAAGGTAATTGGAAGAAAAGCACATAGTGGATTTAAAGATAGGTGCGAGTTACTTTAGTGGTAGGTTTGATAGTAATTGAATATTATGAAAATAGACTGGTTGCAAGTGCGGAAAGAAACACTAATTTTGGGAGGCCAAATATCACCAAAATGCATTCCTTTTGGGGGAAAAATAAGTGACTATAAATCTTAATTTTGCTAGGCATAAGATAGCATATAAGCTGCTTCTTGAGGCATAAATTTATCTTAGAGAATATCATAACTGGTGGAATGGAGTGACATCTACTGTTTTTCAGGTATGTAGAAATTGGAAACAGCCTTTTTGCTGGACTATGCTTTCATACCATCATAACTTGAAATATGTTTTCTTTTAGCTATTTTGGCCCATGAGAGATATAAACGTGGAACAGGCACTAACAACATGGTAATAATAGTGAGACATGAAGTGAAGCTGCTAGGCTAGAAACATTATATGTAGTTCTTGCTTCATGTATATGTACTAAGAAAGCAACCTGACATGCATTTAACATTTGGATATGATGATACCTTATCCTTAGCTTTATCTTTTTTTGCTTATAAATTTGATTTCTCTCATGTCACTCATGTCAAATTGCCTTCTAAACATGAATATTTGTTTTTTATGGTATATTGATCAAAGACTAGATCAGGCAGCCTTTTGCTCTTTCTTTGTACTATTTATCATGTGTTGCCACTGCCAAGCATACTGACTAGAAGAGGTTGGCACATGCTATAACAGTGTTATATTGACGCTAATACATATAGGTTTATGGATGCAGTTGTCAAATCAGCCTCATCCCAATCCATACAGCCTCTTGTTTAAATCACCATTTGGCATGAGGTTGTAGCACTGTATGTCGGCCTGTGTTATCTTGTAGTACAATGCTCATGGTTTCTTGTACAGGGTCATGTCATGATTGACAAGTCCTTCCTTTCAGTGCTGGGATATTCAATCCATCGTTTATTTATATATCACTACATGTCTTTGCATATGGCTGCATACTTTCACGCACTTATTCTAGTTCTTGTTGTTCACACTCCAGAGGAAGAAAAACATCGTAAGATCTACTCACCTCAGTTTGTAGATGATATGATCACCGACAGGGCTCACTCTGGTAAGAATCATGTCTCAGTATTTTACGCACTTCCATAATTTGGCGTCATGTTAAGGGTTGGTGACATGTCATATTTGCTTATAAAGTAACCTGCTTATTATAAGACGTTGAGGAAGCTGATGGCAAGACCGAAGCTGGGGTAACTGCATCATTCCAAGAAGTGCATTTAAGAAAAGTTGCTGGCATGGCTAGTGGAGTTTCTGCAGATGACTTATTATGTTCCCTTTGCAAGGAATTGCTGTATCAACCTGCTGTTCTAAATTGTGGACACGGTGAATATTTGTTGTCGAGATTAGGAGTAAAAGTTTACTATAATTGCCTTCCTTCTAGAAACTTACAAAAAAATGGCTGACAATTATTTCGTTTTTAATTGCCCAGTGTATTGTGCATCTTGCCTATCAAGCTTTCCTGGTGAATCACTTAAATGTCAAGTTTGTCAAAGCCTACATCCTGGAAAATTTCCTAATGTTTGCTTGGATCTGGATCATTTCTTGGAAGAACGATTTCCAATAGAGTATGCATCAAGGAGAGAAAAAGTGCAACTTAAGAAGGCTCAGAATAATGGTGAAGGTTCATTAAGTTTTTTATGCTATATCTTCAAGTTATTTGTGTTGATTTATTGTGTGTTTAGACTTTATTATTGTAGCAAGACCATGTCTGGAAATTGGTTGTTTCTGTTTAAATTAGACATTCACGTAAGAAATCGTAAGGATAAACCATAATTTGATTGGGTTTTATGTCTCGCATGCTTGTACTTATGTATATACTTCTTTGAAGTACCTTGGTGAAGTCCAATAGTTTTCTTGTGCATAACTTTGTCAGAATTTCTTTTTAAATTGAATATAAGGAAGATGACTCCACTAAAGTTGAGTGCTCTATAGTAGGCCAGATTGAAGAGAGAATACTTGTATTCAAATGTTGGTTCCAGTTCTAGGGATTTCCTTTTGTGATGAAGGTTTACCTTCTAATACTTTGCTTAGAGATGCTTAGATTTCTAATTTTTAACACAGATGTTATGTCCATTGGTGCTTGAAGGATGCAGTAAGTGGGAATTGATGTAATAGCAAAACATTTCCTAGTTCTTAATTTGTTTTTTTTACATATTTTGACATCCCGTAAATGATACATAAGTTCCATCTATAAGCATAAAACACAACTTTGATTTCTCCTAAAAGGAAATGAAATAAATATCTATATATGCTATGTGCGTAAATAAATGCGTGCAAATATGTGCACTTCCAAGATATGTCATCCATATCCTGGAGCTACAATGTTCTATTCTTGGTGTGCATCCGTTTTCGTGCTTTACAGTTAATATATTCATCATCGCTAGAATTGTGCTTCTGGAAAACATTACTTCTATTTGATTGCAAAAAAGCTAATGTGCCATGTAGTCCGATCAGTTGAGGTTTCTTGCATTGAGCGGCAGTTTGCCACATCAACTTGGGTTCGATTGTTTGTTAGGGTTGATTCTCTTACTATGTGGGCAGATGGATATTGATAACTAAGGTAGCTTTTATGCCACTTAGGTGCTTTGCCAACAGAGAATCAAGGGAGCAAATTCTTTCATATCAAGGATGGCCATCTATGCCTGAATGAAAACTTATCAGATGTTCACTTTGGTGTTGGCTGTGATTCATGTGGGGTATGTTTATGGATTTCATATCCTTTCTTAATGTTGCATAATTATTATATTTTTGCAAATTGACACTTGCCTTATATGTTTATTTTGGAAGACCACTTCCACTCGGTTATTTTAAACCATTTCTTATTCCGTATAGTTGCATAAAACCATGCTGTAAGTTGACACTGGTTCATTGTCAGTTTATAGTTAAGAAGATCCTTTCCCTTCCTTACATATTTACATATGCTATTGACGAAGTTTGCTCTCTTTAAGGTTGTTTCTTTAGACTTTAGAGAATGCTTAATTGTTGTAGGAAGAGGATTTGAGAGAAGAATACCCTTAAAAGACAAGGGATATTGTATGTAAATGTGGAAGGCAGGAATTATATTGCTGATATCCTACTCAAAACAGGCGGTTTTTGTCCATACCTGATAAAGGAGTTGATCTGCAAATGAAGTCATTTTCTGCAATAGAGCGATAAATAAGGGTACCATTTGCAAAAGACCTTTAAATATTCTAACCCTTAACCTGAATTATTCAAAGAAATTTCCTGACCACATTACAGTACAAAGGAAAATAGCAAAGTCACAGGAAAAGAGAAGTGCTTGATTGAATCTCATTGTAATATGACTAGTACTCATATATTGTGAGCAGTTCTTTGTCACAAAAGTCAAAATGAACTGGATGAATCATTTTTTGAAGCCACTTCTTCTCTTTACTCCTATCTAAAGCACAGGTATCTGTTTTTTTCCCGTAATAAAGGAACTAAAGTGCAATTGTTTTACGATTATCATATAACTAGTACTCGTTAAATTATAAAGATATTGTTAGCAGTTCTTTGTCTCAAAAGTCAAAATGAACTGGATGAATCATTTTTTGAAGTTTCTCTTCTCTTTTACTCCTATCTAAAGCTATCAGTTTTTTTTTCCCCTAATAAAGGAACTAAAGTGCAATTGTTTTACAATATTGTTTGTCCAGATGTATCCCATAATGGGGAAAAGGTATAGATGCAAGGATTGCAAAGAGAAAATTGGCTTTGACTTGTGCGAAGCATGCTACAGTAGTAGCTCGAAACTTCCTGGCAGATTCAATCAGCATCACACGCCTGATCACAAGTTTGAGCTTAATGATTCACAGTTATTGCACAATATAATGATGCTCAGGGTGATGCCAGAAGAAGATCATCGACAACCTGAAGCATATCTTGCTCTTGATGATAATGTCGAAGACCATGTGAATCTAGAGATCATACCAGAGGACAATGGAGATGAAGATGAGGTGAGATAGAAGAGGATATTCTATATATAAACTTCAATTGACTGTGTATAATGTTCTCCATGAATTCACTTTGTGCGATATTTAAATTTCCTAAAATACGATGAGAACAAGTAGCCATAATCCTATAACTTTGCAAACCTGAAAGTTTAAAATTCCCATCTCTGGCCTTGTTAGTTGCTGTTTCGCTTTTTTCATTACGAGTTCCTTTCTGAAAATTTATGGAATTCTTCGTACCTGCCTGTTCAATGTTTTTGCAAATGGAAGATTGAAATGTAGGAAAAATATGAAAACAGAAGTTATATTCTTGACTTTTTGTTTGCCATTGCTTGAGCATCATTGGCATTCCTCTAAGCTTCACCCCAGAGCTTAAATTTGATTCCTTTTACTTGCTACCACTATGAACTATGTGAACTTTATAAATACTCACAGCATTTGGTGACTATGTGATGCAATGGAATATTGTTTGGTTGGAATCCTTTTCATTCAAGTTAACCTGCAAACTATTTTTCGAAATAGGTGACATCCCAATATACTTTCTAGAAGAGGTGACTTTTGTACCACATCAGCATTTACATTGGCAGTAAAGGCAAAAAATAAGCCCATAATAGATTTTCTTTTGTTTTGTGAATAATAGTAAGAGTGTTTTTTTTTTAACTTACTAAATAAATAATTCTAAATTATTTAAAGGAATAGATATAATTATTTTCGATGAAAGTGATTCTCTATCTGTTATCAAGTTTGAAAAGATTGGATATTTTTACAATAAGTTTAAGTTAAAAGATGACCCAATGGCTCACCAGAATTACAGTGCATCCTTTGCTGACAAAGCTTTGAGCTCATTCATGGCCACTGGCCACACTGGCCAGGAGGAAAGTGCTAAAACCTACAGTGGTAAAACACCCAACTCATGAATTTTTAACCAAACTAGCCTTTATTTAGATTTTTCTTTATCAAAATAGATCGCTCTAAACTTAATACCTAAAAAGGAGTTTCTTCTTATACGTAAACTGAATAAAATACTAGATTTATTAGTATTTTAATCTAAAAGTAAAAACATTAGTTTCACCAGTATTTTATAGCACTAGTTTCCTTGGAGAGAAAAATGAATATTCCCATGCTTCCCAAAGGACGAACACACACAGACGGAGTCCTTTTTGGTTGCATCCATGGATTTCACTGTTGCTATCTCTGACACTTAATCGGAGAGGAGGAAAGGAGGCTTTGGAAGACTTCAAAGTCCACTGAGAGGTGGAGAGATGGAGCACCACCGCCAAGGAGTAGTTTCTCTTCTCTTCAGTTCTGGGAGTCCACTCCACTCCCATTGGGAAATGGGAAGTGCCTTCACTTTGTTGCTTGCTTCTCTCTTTTGAGTCCATCTTTTCCAAGTCATTATTATTATTATTTTAAGTCTTTCAAACTTTTATTTCATGCCGTTAATTCACCTACAAATTTAAGTATTAGTTACCTTTTACTTACGTAGAGAGAGAGAGAGAGAGAGAGAGAGAGAGAATTTCTACTTAAATTGTTTACAAACTTTCATATAAACTATTATTGTCTGGATAATAATTTTACTGTAATGGTGAAACTAACCCAGTTTCATATTTAAATCTTTCCCTCCATAGTTTTGGAGCTTCAATTTGGAAAGTAGCTGGTTGGAAGTAGTGAAAGATTATGTGCTCCTCTTTTCTGGATCAAAGAAAAGATATAGATCTTAGCCTCAAAAGTCTATTGGAATTTGGAACTCCCTAAGAAAAGATTAATGATATTAAGAGAATGTTATACTACATGCTATTTAATACCTTCAATTCCAATTCCTCCTCTCACACTGTAGACAGATAAGTATTAAACAAATCTCAAAGCATCTAATATAAAACAGACCAACTAATAAAAATGACAGTCCAAGACTAATTATTCTTAAAATAAACAATAATATATTGCAAAAATATTATAGCCTAACCACCACATTGTATACCCTATTAAATATAAAAGGGATAATTAACTATCCTAGTTTTCTACCTACTATTTCTAAAGATTATCTATATAAAATCTCTATATTAGAAATATATATATATATATTTATATAAACCCTTGAGCAAGAAAAGAAAGTAAACTAAGAATCCTTTTTTTAAGGTTCCATGAAAAATAATAATATATATATATATATATAGAAGGTGCAGTATGAAAATAGTAGTTTAGGGAGTTAAAGTGTGATTAACCCTAAATATAGTGGTTTTAACATGAAGTTTAGCCAATTTGGCAGCCAATCAATTGCTGCCGACTAAGGGTACTGTAGCAAGTTCCTGCTCCGGCCAGTGGAGCTGCCACCGCACGTACGGGGGAGTGGTGGGGTCGGGCGCGTAAATAGAGGAGATTGCGTCAAAATTCGCGCCGACATCATAATAATAATTAATAAGTGATTATTATTATTATTATTATTATCGCGTCGCGTATTTGACTGGGGTCCACCTTCTCGGTTCCCATTTTGGCGGGAAAGGCGGAGGCCGGGGGGCACGTGCGGAGGAACGCGCGGGAAATTTGGGACGCCGGTCGTTGTTTCGGCGGAGAATTGTTTGGCGGGAAATGTTTGAACGGTGTCTCTTTTGGGTGTTCTTCTTGAATCCATGCATCATTCCCCAACCCCACCCAATGAATGCAAAACTATTCTCCTTCTTAATTCCAATCCAACTCCATTAATTACGACGACATAGGAAACATTATCCAAAAATAATTCTTTATTTCATAAGATAACTCGGTTTCATTATGTTCGTTAGCTAAATTTCTTTTTTCCCATACTTTTTAAATAAAATAAAAGGAGAAAATTTGAGTGATTTCATCTGACCACTTTACTTTACTGTAAGGTGGTGTATAGGCCCTCCAATTATCATGGCAGTGCAAGCTATTGAATTACCAAGAAATAATTTAGGGTTTTAGGTGTAAATATACTATTGGGCATTGCTTGAAGTCCTCCTCCTGATAAGTGTCCAAAGAGGTCCCATTTGTGAGTAAAGCTGAGAGACAAGCAGCATGGGTAATGCCAATAATGGGGCAAGATCACCTGTACTTGGAGCCTCTCAGCACTCTCACTCAGCAGCAGGCAAGAAAACAAACAGTGAGGCCATAAAAACTTCCATGGATGGATGCAGTGAGTGATCCAGTGAGGGCAACAACAACTGCCACTGCTTTTGTCCAACAAAGCTCATTATAAATTTTATTTCCATTCAATGAGGTTTATAGCACATCTCAGTACCCATGTTACAGAGTTTGATGACAAATTCAATAAAAGATTTCTCATCCCATTGAATGCCACTCTTTAAGACCAATTAATCAATTAATAAATGTGACCAGTGGTAAAATCAAGTTAAGTTTTTTTCTATTAAAATAATAATATACTTTCTATTATTTTTTTCCATATATTATTAAATATAAAATTAAAGAGGATGGAATAAAATTTTCTGAAATATTATTAGTTAAATATAAATATAAAAAATATTTATTGAATATATTATCAAAATTTAAGAGCTTTATTTGTGATAATAATGCACTAGTGGATGCCAGGCTACCACACTCACCACCACTCATCCTTGGCAAGAGAAATTTAAACCCTTGTTAGAGAGAGAGAGGGGGAGAGAGGAGGTGGCAGAAGAGACCCAAGATATCTTTCCACTTGTCCATTATGGAAGAGTATCCAATGACTTGGAGGTCAAGTCACATCTCTCTTATGTGCCAGTGATCTAATGATGCACTGAAAGATTGTACATATTTTTATTTACTACAAGTGTATCTAGAAACTTTATATGTTAGATTTTTCTCATATTTATTATAAGTTTTTGGATACTAAAAAAGGTACTATACGTAAATAAGTATTCTTTAAGGAGTATAACGCAAAAAAGGAAAAAAAATAATGAAACAAAGAAAGCCTTCGATATTCTCGCGCACTTTTTTTTTATCCAATCTCTCTGTCTCTCTCTCTCTCTCCTGATTACGCTTTACCTTCTGTATGCAAATAGAGAACAAACCCCTTCTCTCTCGTTTTCCCTTTCGATCACTGCTTTCAGCACTTGGGTCCCCTTCAAATTCCCTCCTTTGCCAACCCACCGCGCTCATATCTTCCCATGGGCAGGTACATGCGCAAGGCCAAGCTGTCCGGCGAGGTAGCCGTCATGGAAATTTCGCATCAAACAACCCTCGGCGTCCGCACTCGAGCTCGAACGCTAGCCCTCCAGCGACTCCAGAATCCTTCTTCTTCTTCTTCTTCTTCTTCTTCTTCTTCTCCCGCTTCTCCGGAATCCTCTCTCGCCTACCTTGAGCTGCGTAGCCGCCGCCTCGAGAAGCCGCCGCCTCCGGCTGTCAAGGCCAAGGAGGCGTGCAAGGAGAGCAGCGGAGCGAGGCCCACTTCGCCAAAAGCGAGCTCGAGGTCGAGAACCGCGAGTTCTGGCTCTGTGAGGGGTTGCTCGAATCCGGCGACGGAGTTGGAGGAGTGTCCGGAAATAGAAGTGTCGTTCGGGGAGAATGTTTTAGAGATAGAAGCGGGAGAAAGGTGAGATTTTGGCCACTATTCTTGGGTAAAAAAATTTAAGAAAGGCAGTTTTTTCTTAGGGGTTTTTACTGTGCTCTTGTTTTTTCTTTCAGAAAAATCAAAGTAGATTTCCCCGTTCTTCTTGTTTTAAGTTCGTAGGACTTCCTTTCTTGGGTAATCTTTGTTTGGGATTAGGCTTCTTCTAAGGTTCGGTGCTTAAAAATGAATAATTAGCGGTTTGGAGCTAAGGGAATGAAATCATTGGGATTTTCTTGGCGGTGTCTTAGAAATGGCTTTGTTTTTCTGTAAAGATCTCTTCTTTTCGCTCTCCTTCCTCTCTTGTTTATTTTGGATTTCCTTGGCGGTGTCCTAGAAATTGCTCTCTTTTTGTAAAGATCTTTTCTTTTTGCTCTCCTTTCCTCTCTCGTGTATCTTTTCTTCACCGGCTTTGCAGCTTTTGTTGTCCCTGAAACCTTCGACATACCATTTAACGCTCCCACTGAAAGCTTCTTTTAGTTGGAAAATTTTACTCTTTAGAAAAGATTTGTTCTTTACCTTTACTTCCTCTTTTGTTCCTAAATTGTCCTTGAAGTATACAAGTGTGTGTGTGCATTTTGCTTTGATTGGAGAGGGATAATTCTCTGGACTGAATGCTCATCATCTATTTGTTAGAATGCTTTCCGAATGCCAATAGTCTTCTAGAGATTCCACATTTAACTTACTGGTAAAGTTCATCAACATACTCTGGCTGCTGTAATGAAAAGTTTGATGTTTCTTTTCTTGTGATGTTAATGTGCTTCTAGTTGAAAGCTCTATTGATATCCCCTGCAGAGGCTATACTTTATGTGGGCCTTGGCTACTTGATTAATTAAAGAGATCTCTTTTTCTTTGACCATGTGTCTCTCCCCTGGTGAGATGGGCATTTCAGCTACAGTTTTTAGAATGGTAAAGCTGAAAGCTTTCAATGCATTGTCCCAAAGTACTTCACTGTGGTCCTATCTTTGAAGAAGTTAATTCTTTTTCACAAGTGAAGTCATCCTGGGGCAATGTTCTAATTGATTCCTCTGTGGGCTCTCTCAGTGTATCTTGGCCCTTGACAAGTGTCACAAAAGAGTCAGTTGAGAAAAGAAGAAAGGAAATCCCGGAATCCTAGATCACCAATTATTGAGACCTCAATTCATTATCCAAATCGATAGTGATAGTGGAGTCATGCACATGGTTCAATAATTTGGTTATGTTCTGCTTTTGGAACTTTACCCTTTTGAGGTGGTGTAATGGCGTCAACAACTTATCTTGTCCATAAGTGATTTGTAATGTGGTCCTCAAGCTATCCATGTTCAAAGGGTTGCCACTTTTTTTACCTCTAAGCAGTAGATTGGGCCCATATTAGTGCTGTCTCATGCCATTGAATTCCTGGAGTTCTTCCTTACCCTTTCAGCTCAGAATTGTCTGACTGGTAGTTGTACTGTTTTTGTTGGCTTTGTTTTTGCTGCTGCATGTTGAAGGGGAAAAGAAGTCTTAACTATAGGTTGTTGTTGTCTGTGATAAAGGATAGAAGCTTTATTCTAATCTGATGCTTATTGAAATGTAAGTGTCTGTGATGACATGGTTGTCTATAAAAGCTATTCCATATGAATAAGCAATAACTTTAGTTTTAGAACTCTTGAGCTGTCCATCTTTTGCTCAGAAGAAAATGTTGGGGCTTTCAGGGCATTCTTTTGGTATGCTTTAATTGTATTATTTGAAATTACTTTTATAGAGTCATGTAGATGCTGTACATTTTTCCATGAGAATAGCTATGCAGACATGACTAAGGAGGTCTTATGTGCATTTGTTTGTAGGAATGTCAGGGAGACCACTCCTTGCAGTCTGATAAGGGATTCAGATACAATAAGCACACCTTGCTCTACAACCAGAACCAAATCAACAGCCACCAACCGCAGTACGCAGAATTCAACCCATAGAAACATCCCTACTACACTTGAGATGGAAGAGTTTTTTGCTGCTGCTGAACAACTCCAACAAAGAACATTTATGGCAAAGTATGTAGTTCTGCTACCCTTTCTTTAATGTGTTAATTTTCAACTGATCTGGATTAGCCATGGCTTAATATGTAGTAACTTATATATCTGTTGGTTGTATGGATATTATCTTGTAGGTACAACTTTGACCCTGTGAATGAGCTGCCGCTCCCCGGTCAGTATGAGTGGGTGAAACTGGACTCTTAAATGTGTTCTTCGCTGCGGCACAGTTTCCTTTTCTTGCTAGTTCATCGATGATCTCTTCCTAGGATTTTCAGAGGGTCGAGGTGCAAGGGAGGTGGTGGTGATAGCCGCCCCTTCTTCCTCTGCTGCCTTAAAAATCTAAGGGTCCCAAAGTGTCTGCAGTCTAATGGTTTGTAAGATATAGCTGATGGATTACACTTGGGAAAAGACAACCTTCTTCACTCCAGATCAACTGTAACTCTTTTTACATATTATTCTGGAGGTTCTTTTATGGGGTCAATCATCTCTTTTGTTTTCCTTGACGAAATAATGTAATTGATATAAATCAAGGTAGTCTCTTGTATTAAGGTGACACTGTGCGTCTGATTAGGAATTTTGCCTGGTACTGCTGCTGATGGATGTACAAAAATGTTAAATTTTACGTTAGTTGTTCAAACTTTTCTATGCCCCGGGCGTTAAGGCTAATAATGGCATGCAATTCTTTTCAACTGGGGGCATCACCAGTAAACCATAAGCCCAGGATACAAGAAATACTGGCAAATTATGGGCATCAAAAAATGCTGGATGCCTTCATAGATCTGATCAAAACAATAGTCAAAATTCTTGCAGATCCAAGCCTATCGAGCCTAATTCAATACAATTTCATGTTACAGGACACTTCAGATCGACCCAGAAATTCCAGATTCTTGTACAGATTGAGAATAGAAAGACGATGTTATATTTGCCAGGTCGGGGAAAGATCAATGAGGAATTCAAAAATACAGGCAAGATAGGAGCAAGTTAAGCGATGTAGTGGACCGTTGTTAAGTGTACAGAACCATACAATAATCATGACTCCTCCCCAAATTCTCAAATCATTTGATAGACTGGTGTACGCAATATGCAATGGTGTGAGATGCCTGACTGGAGGGAAACTCTCGTCTCGTCCATTCCAACTGGAGGTATATCTAAATCCAACCTATGTGCTGTATTCTTTTGCTTAAAGGGACTAAAACCCCCACAAAGTCTCACAAGATCACATAAAGGCTTGGCAAGTCTCAAGATGCCAACATATTGATGTTCATCTTCCAAATCGCGCAAGATAAAGATCATGCAGGGCATAGCCAGCCATCACAACCTGCTGCCCATAAAGCCGTCCATGCAAAGAGTGTGCGGCCATGCATGCTGCCTCTTCTCTCGTGAATTCCACAAGTACAGAACCAGGTAAAAGAGCATCAAGATCATGACCTGAAGAATCAACTTCAGTCTTAACTGCTACTACAGTGCCTTTGGTGTCATCAACATATTTGTTCCCACCATTTCTGCTTTCCTCTAATTCATTTTCTCGGGGAACGTCAAAGCTAGAAATTTCCAAAGGCATGGAGCCATCTGCTTTCTCTACCTCTGCTTTACCCAATGCAGCATGTTCTAAGTCAGCCACTTGTATTGTACAGCAATCTGCTTTTCTAGACACTATGCCATTCGCAGAACCAGTTATCTTTTCTTCAACATATACACTGTCATTTTGTTGATCCCCAGAAGACCCATCAGGCAACAAGGGCTCCCACACGGCATTCCCATCCGATGGAAAAGAGTCTGCAGGTTCTTTCCTCTCAAGATTCTCTACCAGCACCACAGTATTATCAGTTCTTTTGTCTTCAGGAACACCCCCAATAGCTTGGTGTTCTTCAGCTCCATTCTTGTTTGGTGCATCTCCACTTTTCTTCAGACTACCAATTTCTGTTCTGGACTCAGTGCCGGCCGATCCACCATTTGGATCTGTTTGAGCAGCATCAGTGGCAGTTCTAGAGCTACAAGTCTGCCTTACAACATTCACAGACTTCACAATTCCAAATCTGTAGTCATATTAAAAAATGTGATAAAATGACTTAGATAAGTTTAAGAAGAATCAAATGAACATTACGCACCTCGCACACTCTAGACGAATATCTTCCAATGTTTCCTCCAGTTCTGGTACGGATAACAGCAAAAGTTCATCTTGATCAAACTAAACAGAAAGGAAGATATGATATGGTTAAAGTTTCGAAAGGTAGGGAGGGATATATGAGAGTCAACAATAACTTTAAGGTAAGTTGTGTCATGTTTTGCATGCTAAAAGAGAGAAAATTTATTTTTAACATTAAATTGACTTATGAATAGAATGTACCACATTTTTTAGCTGCAGGACCTTTGTAGCATCAGCAAGAAGGGGTTTAGCATGCAGAGGAATACCATAAAATGGAGGACCTTCAGAATTTCCCTGAGAAAACAAGTTCACTAATGGATCATGTAAGTAAGATCAAACTTGAACGAGGATCTGCAAGAATGCAAATGATACAACGAGCCCAAAACTAGAGATACCTCCTCTTCAGAACAATCAGGAAGAGCCTGAAGTGCTGTTAAGACATGTCCACCCAGCTTCATCCCATTCAGTCCAGCACACGCCTTTAAAGTAATGGAGCTGTCTACATACTGATATCCAAGCAACCATTGGTCAGCTAAAATGTAATACATGAAAGAAGAAACAAAAGAACTTCATATTCGAGAAGATTTTGGCACACTATACCTCCAAATATGCACATGGCCCATTAAGCTCTTCATTATACACAAAGCGGTACGCAGCCAAAGGCCCAAATGCACTAATAATTTCCATGAGCTAAAGAAAACAAGAGACAATTGTAAGTAGATGGGAGGTCATGAGTAAATTTTATTTATTACAACAGTTAAATCCAATGTTCATTGCTCATAACAAGTATGGTCAAAAGGACAATATTCATATATAATGATCACATTGCAATTTACCATCTGAGATGAAAGAGCTCCAGAGATTCCGCCAATGAAAATCTGCAACAATAAGTAAAACAAGCTATGTAATATCACAGCTAAAAGATTAAATACCCAAAAAGATATAACTAAACAAGCAATGCCAAATGATACATCAAACTTAAAGCAGTTTTCTTTTTAAGGTTCTGGGCTCAATAAATTTTGTTCTCCCGTCAAGAATAAGGACAGTAGAACTTCCACAAAATGCTAAGGCAAAATTTTGAAATGGCTATGAGTGTAAGAGACTTCTAAAACGGAGACGTAATTAAAAATGACAATATATAAATCTGGCATTTTTCAACCCTTATGATACATGATTGAACTAAGAAACTCCTGCACATTTAATAGAATGGAGAGCATCCTCATAATTTTAGTATTAGAACTAATTTTATAGTTAAAAAGATACAGGAAACACATAATGAGATATAATAGGAATTTTAAGACTTGCTGGTGAAAATCCACTGCCACTACATGGTAATTGGGGAATAGCTAGAATTTATCTGAAGGATGAAGCGAACGTGCTGTTCACCCTCCTAAATTGAAGAACCACGTCTCAAATAGTAACAAACTCATTATAATCTAGCTTATACACATGCAGATCACATCTTGTTCTTTAAAAGGTGGATGATAGTTAAACTAGCATGTGTTAGTTCATATTTCCTAACATTTAATGGTAGATACAACATACTACCTTAATATTCATTAAACTAACTTCAGTACAAGAAAAGTTCATGCTAGGAGCCACTGGATTATGGTAAGAACATGTGAACTTGTTCATTTATTCCACATGCAGATGATAGTCTAAATAGCACACACTTAGACTATATCAATTTCGCCATTGTTATCAATTTTCTGTGTTACATTTTCCATTTTGACTTTATCAGACGAATGATTTCTCGTCTTTTAGAATTGAAGAAACTTGGTAAAATGGAAAGATGAGACATTGCTCTTACACATCACATAGATCTAGAAGGCAGATGATGGTATCATGGAATATGAATGTCTAACTGTATCATTTATCCAGACAACTAGCATCCATTATATAAAGTATAATGAGATGAATCAGCTAAGACAAATGGCCATCACTCTGAACGAGTACCTTCCGAGGTGAATCCTTCACAACATCTGATATCACTTTAACCACTTCTACCGGTTTCTCTGGAACTGGAGTCTGCAAGCAAATAGGAATAGTCTGAAAACCTTGTAAAGGAAATATAAAGATCAACAAGGAGACAGTACAAGAAACAAGGAAACAAAATGTTAGACTACAGAAACAAACAACTATACAGGAAATGCATCCGCTGATAGGTAACAAGTGACAAATCCAGATGTCATCAGTACTTACTTTAACCTCTTCCACCGGCTTCACTGGAGTTGCCGTCTGCACAAAAATAAAATATTGTCTGAAAACATGGTACATGATCACTAACCAAATCTAGCTGAAAAAAATTTAGGGGCACTATTGTCAACACAAACAATAAAAGGACTACCAGATCAAATGTTAAAATACATTATGGGTGGAACAAAAAGAATGTCATACTGCATGTCCACAATTATGAAATAAGTTAATAAATTATGAGAGAAGTTACATTCAAAATTGTCTGCCTATCCGCCTTTTGGAATGTCATACTGCATTATGGATGGAACTCTTTGTGAAGATTTCAAATGAAAAACAAAGAGATAATTACAAAAAAACATGTTCAATGTCTAAAAGTTGGACTAATAGTTAGACTAAGATTAGATTGTGCCATCAAGAGCATAATAATATAACTAAAGTTTTCAAGAAGCTAAGGTATAAAATGAAAGGACTCAGTAAAACACCGGCAAAGAGAAAGTCTAAGACATATATTGTATAAGAGAAAAATGCTTATAAATGCAAAAAAGAAAATGAGGGATCAATTTTCTGAAGAAAAAGTGGATATTAAGTCACCATTCAAAATTATTCTTAAGCAAAAGCAACCATGAAGTTACTATATATAAGATTGAGCGGTTGAGTTTAATAGATCTAGTAAAGCTTCTTAGATAAGGTTGGACTTGGATACTTGGATGATCTATTTCCTACCATAAATTTCATATGACTCAATGAGAACAATTTGAAGGGCCTTCAATATTTTAGGCAACTCAAGATTCATTACAAAGTAGATCTATGTCTGCTAAATAATATTTCTGCAAAATGGATTTTGGGCATAAATGTTTTATGCACTATGCTTACTTTCTAAAACAAATCTGACAACAAATATCAAAACTATAACAGTAAGAGAAAAATCTTGATATTCAGAAGAAAAGAAAAATACTGCAAAACATGAAAGCTACAAGAAAAGAACTGTAATTTAAAAGGGAAAACTTCATCGCCATGTGATAATGGCGCAGTGTAGCATTGTAGCATCTTCCATTGCATGATATGGGTGCATGAAGACAAAAGAATACACTGAGAAAGTTTTATGATAATTGCTGCTAGAGCATGCCTACACTAGATTGTTATGTGAGAAAAGAATAAAAAGAAGAAACATTTGAGAATTTAGATATCCCAACCATAACAAAAGAAAATGCAATGGAATTGCAATGTACTTTTGCAAATAATAGCTCAATAAAATCCTCAACAGTTCTACATTTACTCAACCTCTAAAATAATATAGCCTCCAGCAGGGCCAAGTTTGCCATGAAACTAAAGCAAGCACCACAATGAGTCACCAGAAGGACTCTAGCAAGAGTCTAAATCAGCCACCAGAAATCAGTTCTGAAATAAGCAGCAATGATATGAATGTTCCACTACACCTGGAAGTCTGCTCTATAATGTCCTCCCTCTGTCACAATCCTGAATGCGGATTATGACACACCAAATTAAAATACCCTAGTTGAAAG
Organism: Typha angustifolia; assembly: GCF_048772165.1. Taxonomy (NCBI): domain Eukaryota; kingdom Viridiplantae; phylum Streptophyta; class Magnoliopsida; order Poales; family Typhaceae; genus Typha; species Typha angustifolia. Next base: position 2,219,642 of record NC_133246.1, on the reverse strand, counting down.
ATTCCAACATGACCATCAGATATGATTTCATCTAATATACAAACATATCATGTCTTGCAGAACCAAAACTGTTAGGAAATTTTCCAATGACTAAAAAGTACAAGAGTTCCATGAAAGAAAAAACAATGTCATTTAAGAAGATGAACTCTAGCATGACAAGTTTTAAATCATATATCTAAAATAATGGTAAGTTATCACTATAGTAAATTAACATAAAATGGCGAATGAGAAATTATTGCATCATATCTTTTCAACTTGCACATGTTAAAAGTATGAGAATGAACTTCTGAGCATGATAAAAATTAAGGCCTATTCTCAATTTTTTATCACTATAGACATTACATTACAGACATATAAAGTGGTAATGTAGCATACTCTTCAAGGAAAAATGAGAATAAGAAAGATAACAATGCATACTGTATCCACCGAAAATGTCTACAAAATGTACTTGTTATGGTTCTATACATATTTGGAGAACTATACACATGCTTCACATTCTCCACGAAGAAAATTGGTATCATATTACACTCAGTGCATATTTTCTAAATCAATAAGTCAGAGACGTTAATGCACAGTTATGACAACATAAAATTAGATATCACAAGTAGGTAGTCAAAAATTTGTCATATTGAGGCAGCAGCAGTTGTGCTTCATGTGTCAACAGCAACTTGAATGAATCTTCATTCACTTTCATGCATTGGGTGTGATGCAAAGTCCAAAGTACTATGGTCATATTTGCCAAGAGAGAGCATTAGATGTAGGAGCTTGTGCTAATGTTTACATAGACCAGCATTAGGATAAGTATATTTCTACAGACTAGAAAGGGGTAGTATATAAGCACAACTAGATCTCTATGCTCTACCCTTATCAAATAAATGATACATTACTTTTAATGTTTTTTATTCCCATTTCACATAGCACAACAATGAAAAATAAACCAAAACAGAATCTTTATACCTGGACCATATTTTTTTTATTATAATCCAAATATATATCAAGCAATTGACTAAGAATATCTTAGTAGTAACTTCACAATCAAGTAAAAAAGAGGAAAATTTGCAAAACCAAAAGGTCACCAACATAGGCCCAAGACTAAGGCCCCATTTGGCTGAAGAATAATGTAATTAATGGATCCAGTATGCTAGCTGTACCTAGACATGATTCCAAACCTTTAAGAGTTCGTGCAGAGAACAAAATGGAAAGAAACAGAAAAAGGAAAAATCTATCAAAACATTCCACAATTTGTTTAAAAGGAACCTATTTAAACCAAAGAACAGTTAAGAAGTGAAATTTGGCACCAAAAGTAAAAGAAAAACTTTGAAATAGTTAAAATAAAAACCAAATTAAAACTTCTAACAAGAAAACAACAAATAACATTAAATGCAGAGTAACAAAGAGGAAAGAAACAAAATGAGTGATTAGAAATCTTACGGCTGTTTCAATATAATCTTTAGGGCGTCTAATTTTCAAAATTGATCCAGAAAGGAATCTCCCATCGAAAGAAAGAGCTGCTGTAGCATCCTCTGGTGTAAGAAATTCAACAAGCGCTTGATACTTCTCTTTGTTTATCTGCAATAAATAGATTCAGATGACGAGAAGGAGATTATTAGACATGATGGACTTTGTAACAATTTCAGAAAAAGCAAAAGCAAAAAACAAAAAAAGAATGTGAGAGAGAGAGAGAGAGAGAGAGAGAGAGATTGAGTAGCCAACTTACAATACAGCTGATGCATGGTTTAGTTCCTTGGATATGATTAACACCAGATGACAACAAGAAATCATTAAGGCAGTCGATCACTGTTTTATCAGAGGCAGATACTGGCACATTTTCTATGTAAAGTCTCCTCAGTGGGCGGGTTGCCTGTGTTAGCTGTACTGAATCTATAGATGCACTCTTTGCTGTTAACACAGTCTCAAGCGAAGGTGCAGACTGTGGTTTTACTGTGACTGGTGTGACTGAAATAGAAGACGGTATCTCATGTATCTTAATTGAAGGTGGCTGGAAATTGGCAATTTTGGATCCTACTCCGGGATTGCTTGATCCCGCCGGAGGCTGATCCCATGTGGATGTTTTCCTTTCGGGGGAACGAACTGTTGGAGATGGTGTCCTAACAGCTGCTTCAGTTTTCCTTTTCCTTGGAGAGTAGCCACCAAGTCTACTATCATGTTTCCGGTGATGCCCACTAGCATACCCACCATTCCCAGAAGATCTATTCCTGTCAACTTCAGAATATCTCCGCCTTGATTTTTCTCTAAATGATTCAAACGGTGACTCAGCGTAATCCTTCCCATGGTAGGGGCGCTTGTGTGCCTTTGGTGACGATGATACAGACCTTCTATCTCTTTCTCGATCATATTCTCGGCTCCTAGATCTTCTTCTTTTTGACCTTAGCTCTTCATAGTGGGGTTTTGAATGTACCTTCCTCCGATCATTTGTTTCTTCATAATCTAGATCTCGACTTTTTCCAGAGCCATGCTTCTTTGAACTGGACCCATCAATCTCTGATCTGATTTTCCCATCATTATGGCCATGGCTCTTTCTTTTTCCCTCCTTTGTAGACTTCTGATCTCTCTCCACACTTATATCCTTTACTGCTGTCTCATTTTGCTGTTTCCTCTCAGATAGTTTCTCATATGCAGCTCCCGACCTGTTATCATTTCTTATCCTGATATGACTGTTCTTTTCGTCCAGGCGTTCTCTGTCTCTACCTCTCTCAGTATTGCTGGATTTTCCTTTCACAAATTCAGAACCGATTGTACTCTTCAAGCGATCTTCCTTTTTAGACTTCAACCCTTCCTTAGAGCTCTTAGCTCCCATATGTTTCAGATCCTTCATGCTCGTATCTGTCCTTTCAGGCTTTACATGATCTGAGAGAATTTCATCACCGTCATTTCCAAATGATTCCCTAAGATCAGTGTTTATTTCTTCAGGATTGAGCTTCTTTTTCCGGTGCAACATAATCTTCTCAAAGCTAAATGGCCTTGTACGAGCCGATGTGCCTTCATTGGAACTTCTCTCACTTGTCCCCTTACTCCTATTTATCCTACTCATCTCGCTCAGATGCAAATACCATACATTAACTATTGCAAGATCATCCAATTATAAGCAAGTCGTGCTGCCAAAATTTCCTTCCAAAACTCTACAATGAAAGGCAAAAATGCAAATGAACCCATTCAATGTCAACAAACCTCAAGGAAGTCCGCATGGAGCAAAATAAAATATCTTTTTCTCGTAGTTAATTTAATCCAAATTTAAAGCATAGAAACAAAAACAAAAACAAAAAAGAGAAATTTAGAGGCCAAATTGATATCAAATAAACATTTTCCTACTGTAACTGAACAATGGTAATCTCATCATGACAAGAGTATTGAGAATTCTATTAAAAAGAAGAATGGGCCGCAGATGATCCAAGTTTCCCAAGAACAACTAGAAATCGTGTGCCTCTCCTTTATCTCTAGTATCTAATGCCACTAACGAAGTAAAGGCGTGAACAGACGCCCATCAGTGCAAAAGGCCCAACCAGAAGCAGCCAAATCCCATCACCATAACATAGATAAACCTTCGCAATCCTTAACGAAAATTTCACACCCTACTTCCTCAGAAATCTACTGAGAAACCCTAAAAAAGACCGATTTATTATCTCCGACACCAAAACCCAGATAGAAATGAATCATCCGAGAATCCACCCACGCGAAAGAAAGAGAACAAAGAATCCGAGTTGTTACCTCGCCGGCGCCGCACGGCGCGAAGTGATGAGATACGAAATCGCTTCTTGCTCGCGAACGAAGCAGCGACGAGAGGAAACGCAGGAATGGCTTCGGACTTGTCTACTGTGATGTATCAGCGAGGAATGGCTCGATCGGAAATGGGCGGCTGGGATTGATCAAAGTCAAGCAAGATCCGAATCCGATCGGATATAGTTTCGGATCCGATCCATAGGGCGCAGCTGCTGAGATCGGATCCGATAACACGGCCGTCAGATTTTTTATGAGAATTGATAAAAACATCCTACATTTTTATAGGGAAATTTGCAAAGAAAACCCTATATAATATAGGGTTGTTTTATGGTTCGTCTCTACCTTTTTCTAAAAACATCATTTAAAAAAAATAATAATAATTAAAAATAGCTCTCGAGTTAATTTAAACTCATATTAGCTTAATAAAACAAAAATATTCTATTTTATCTAAACTAATATTTTTAAATTTCTAAAATTATCCTCGGTATTTTATTTAAGACTTTCTACATAATAATTAATAAGATAGTAAGGAGTAAATCTGGAATTATAATAATATTAATCTAAATAGAACTAAAATACTTTTGTTCTATTTGATAAAAGAAAAAAGAATTTGTGAAAAATAAAATTAGGTAAGATTTAAATCATTAGAAAAAAAAAAAACTTGTAACGTTGGGATTTTTTTACCGGTAGAATTAAAGTTGGTAGGTACCTTCCTATGATCAAGATGGTTATGAGTTCAACTTCAACTATAAAATTATATTATGAATAAATTATTTGATGGTTTGGTGGCTTAATTCGATTCGGTTGATAACTCAGCAATTAGCTTGGTAGTGCGATAGCTTTGAGCAGGTTTCGGCAGCGTTTGATTCTGAACAATTGTTTGGCAACGCATATGGTTTGAAGCCTACACTAGATAGCTAAAAGCTTAATGAAGCCTAAATATTTCTGTATCTAAAAAGGGTTTACCTATTATTCAGTTCATATCTAACCTTCGGACTCATAAATAATAATAATAAAAAAATCTCTTTGCAGCTTTCATTCAGGTGCAACCATCTACCTTACTATAGGTCCTTTAAAAAATGTAGGGGCTTTTTTATATTTCCACCGTGACAAAGTGACACCCTAATATTTGGTAAATTTAACAAAATTCAAGGTATTTTTAATATATTAAAACCAAAATAGCGGGATAAAAAATGTGCAGAAAATAGGGCATGAACGATACTAAAGGGGTGTTTCTAATCAATTTGACTAGATTCTAGATCCGATGATAAGTAGGACTTAACCCGTGAATTATTCAGAGTGGATAAGATCTTAATAACTGCTTAACTAATTATGCTCATTTTTAAGCGGGATAAAAGAAAATAAACAGCTATAAGAACGTAATTATCGACTCCATCATCAGTAAACTCATTCCGGAATTAGAACTCCTGAGCCAGGCCAGAAGCTTATCTCGCGACCGCCAATGGCAGCCCAACAATGACAACTATAATTTGCTATTTCTGAAAGGAACCATCACTATTATTAATTGTCTCTCCGACCCACCTCTGCTTTCTGGTATAATTCAATCATCTTCTCTACTTTGGCGTTCTTTCTCTCAAGCTTTCGAATCTTGAGGGCTTGGCATCCGAGCCCGCAAGAGGTTCCTGAGATTTTTCAGAGGTCAAGGACTTGTTTCAGGGTGGAAGAGAGCACATTGGTAGGATTTGGAGGCTTGGGTTTTGTTTCTTCTTGTCTATCTTTTATGTGGATTTCGAATTCCATGATTGGAATGTCTCGATAAGAGGAATTTAATTGATTTGGAATGATTCCGAAATCATATGATTTGATGTGTAATTCCATGAGAATTTGTTTCTATCTAAACCAAACTTTTCTATATTCCGTAATTACCTTCAGTGTGATAATTTATTAATGACGCCCAACCTATGCCTCTTCTCTTCTTATATATTCTTAAGTTACTTCCTCATTCCTAAGTCAGGTGCATATTTCACCTCCCCCCGCCAGGTCTTTCCTTCTAGTTGTTTTGGGTTAATTTGTTTAATAAAATATCATTAGTTTTTTAAGATTATGTGTCATTATCACATTTTTATTATATATACATTGTGTAGTTAATTCGTATTAACGACGATGAATATAACATGAAAATGCAACATATTGAAACAAACGAAATGGTATAGATTGATGGGTTTCTTGACTTCTTTTAAAGTGTATGTGTTGTTGTTTAGGAGGGCTTGACCTCTGTTTATTGTAGTGTTGTTCCATATCTATCTTGGGGCCGGAAAGCCATGGGTTTTCATGGAGAGATGAATAATGTTTTGATATCATGAGAGGGCTGGCTCTATTTTTCAAGGATGAGTCAGTTTGAGTGGAAGAGTTAAAAAATCTCCCATAACTTCAATTGTTGTTTGTTGGGGTTATAGGAATTTGATTCTTTTCATTCTTCTTCCTAGCATTGTTTAAGCCAGAAAGGTGTTGTTTTGAATTTTATCCTATTCATTGATGCTTTACACTATTCTCTGCCAAGAGTATCAAATTTCCTTCTCTTTCCCATTGCTGGATTAAGAAATGCGTGGTTTAATAGTCTTTCACTTGATCAACTTGTTCTAAAAGGCTTATATGCTGACAGTAGCATGTTCTCAACTCCTCTTATAAAAACAATCTTGCTTTTATGTATCCATATCTATTTCCTTGTTTCGATTTGTCCAAATATGCAGTTATGTTGGCTGTCTTCTAATATTCCAGTGGTCACATAGTATATCACTTATATTTGAAATTTGAAGGTTGCAGATATATTATATACATATAGCTTTTGTTGCATGAAATGGAAGGGGGTCCTCATAAAGCAGACAAAACTGAATTCAAGGAATGCCTCCATTTGACATGGAAGCAGCCTTACATTCTTCGTCTCGCATTTTCTGCCGGCATTGGTGGTCTTCTTTTTGGTTATGACACAGGTTGGTAGACAGACATATTCTGATTCATTTGTTTGCTTATGATCAGATTACATTCTTAATTATTATTTTTGGATTAACAAACGATCTATATAGGCGTCATATCGGGCGCACTTCTGTACATTCGAGATGATTTCAGCTCAGTTGGAAGGAGCACCGTCCTGCAGGTACTTGCTGAAACTTGCAAACATTCTTTCAGACAGAAAAAGATAGATCTCAAACTTTGTAATATTAATGTAATAATAGGAAACAATCGTGAGCATGGCGGTTGCGGGAGCTATAATTGGTGCTGGATTTGGTGGCTGGATGAATGACAGATTTGGAAGGAGACCTTCTATTATACTTGCCGATATCTTGTTCTTTATAGGTGCTATAATCATGGCTGCTGCACCAATTCCTGGTATTATAATCCTTGGGAGGATTTTTGTGGGGCTTGGAGTTGGGATGGCTTCCATGACTTCTCCGCTTTACATATCTGAAGCTTCTCCTGCTAGAATTAGAGGTGCTCTTGTCAGCACTAATGGCTTGCTGATTACAGGAGGCCAGTTTTTATCCTACCTTATAAATCTGGCTTTCACTAAGGTATTTCCCAGCATCCTTTCCTTCCTTATGTTTAATCACAATTAAACTTACAAATGTGGATTCTTTTGAATCCAGGCACCGGGAACTTGGCGCTGGATGCTCGGTGTCGCAGGGATTCCTGCTCTTGTGCAGTTTATATTGATGTTGATGCTCCCAGAATCACCAAGGTGGCTATATAGAAAGGTCATACAACACTCTTTTTCTTACCTTTAAATTTGCTTTCAGCTGTTTCAGTATCACAACATCTATCTGATTCCATTGAACAGAATAGAAAAGAGGAAGCTGCAGAGATCTTACGGAAGATATACCCTTCTGATGAAGTTGACAAAGAAATGGAGGCTTTACGCGAATCGATCGAAGTTGAGATAGCCGAGGATGGATCAATTGCAGAGGATGGCTTAATCGGTAAACTGAGGAAAGCATTGAGTAGCGTAGTAGTCCGCAGAGGGCTCGTGGCAGGCATTCTTTGCCAGGTTGCGCAGCAGTTCGTAGGCATCAACACGGTGATGTATTACAGTCCTACGATAGTTCAGCTGGCTGGTTTTGCTTCCAACAGCACTGCACTGGCGCTTTCTCTCATTACCTCTGGCCTCAACGCCTTCGGATCTATCGTTAGTATCTACTTCGTAGACAGAGTCGGGAGGAGGCGTCTGATGCTTCTCAGCTTGGTCGGAATCATTACTTGCCTCGCGTTACTCAGCGGCGTCTTCTTCGGAGCCGCCACCCATTCGCCGGTCGTCGGCAACGCAGAGACTCAATTCTTTGGCAACTCCACGTGCCCCGATTTCAACCCTGCTTCAGGAATCATATGGAAATGCACCGACTGCTTAAAAGCCTCATCTGCATGCGGCTTCTGCGCTCATGAAGGCAACAAGCTTCTTCCTGGTGCATGCTTGGCGAAGAATGACGCAGTAAAAGGCGTCTGCCATGCGGGCCATCGGGAGTGGTACACTCAAGGTTGCCCCAGCAACTTTGGATGGCTGGCTCTGATTGCTCTGGCGGCGTACATCATCTCCTACTCCCCCGGCATGGGTACCGTTCCTTGGATCGTGAACTCGGAAATCTACCCTCTTAGATTTAGGGGTCTCTGTGGTGGTATTGCGGCGGTCTCCAATTGGATCTCTAATCTCATCGTCACCCAGACGTTCTTGAGCTTAACGGAGGCTCTAGGCACAGCTCCCACGTTCCTCTTGTTCTGCGGCGTCTCCGCCGTGGCGCTGGTCTTCATATTCTTCCTTGTGCCTGAAACCAAAGGCTTGCCGTTCGAAGAGGTGGAGAAGATGCTCGAGAGGAAAAACTACAAAGCTTGGAAGAAGAGTCCAGTGCAAGCTCACCCTTAGTTCCCTGTTCCTCGGATTTTGTTATCCACTATTATTATTATAACTGCACCGATGATTCTTATTTAATAACAACTTACCTCCTTTGTATCATAATAATACATTGCATCTATGCCATTCCATCTATAGGGACTTCTTTTTAGTGGCTTTGTCTCCTCTGTGGTGCTCTGTTGTGAGAATTAGATGATTTAAGGGCCAAAGTGTTATAAAAGATAAATAAAAGGTTTATGTGAGAATTATCAGTAATTTAATAATAATAATAATAATAATAATAATAATAATAAAAAGGCTTAACTGCATTGCTGGCGAGGGTAATTCAGTCATTTGGTGCACCTTAAACCCTAGGAACCACTATATAAGGAGTCACGGATCCTCCCCCCTATCGAACCATCGAAGAGCCGCTATGTCGAAGCGAGGTAAATCACATTCCTCCATCCCGCTCTTTAGGGTTTCCTGTGATCAGATCGAGGTTTTTGTGGCAGTTCTGATGGGTGCCCAAACGATCGATCCTGAATCGAACGTAGAACTGCATGACGTTGTTAAGGTTTCGTTTTTTATCAGTTGATCTTATGATCTTTTGTGATACATATGCGATTTTGTGATCCTTTATTAGGACGGGGAGGGTCGGCTGGGAACAAGTTTCGGATGTCACTGGGTCTTCCGGTGGCGGCGACCGTGAACTGCGCCGACAATACTGGTGCGAAGAACCTTTACATCATATCGGTGAAGGGGATCAAGGGTCGCCTGAATCGTCTCCCATCCGCTTGCGTGGGTGACATGGTGATGGCCACTGTGAAGAAGGGGAAGCCTGATCTCAGGAAGAAGGTCATGCCTGCCGTCATCGTGAGGCAGCGCAAGCCGTGGCGCCGAAAGGACGGCGTATACATGTACTTTGAAGGTAATATATCTTTAATACATCTAATCTTCTTTCTTTGCTTGTGTATCCTGTAGGTTAAACAGGCTTCTGATTGTTGTTATACGAAATATTTATTCAGGACGATTAAGTTGGTAAAACGTTTTATTTTTTGTCACATTTAGTATGATTTTGGAACTTGCAGTGTTTTCTCATCATTTCTTCTTAGTTTGGAATCACCAAAACAATTTTTATTTGTGTAGCGTTGTTGATCTTCATGCTGAGTTAGAGAAAATTGTCTCTCTCTGAAATAGTTTTTTTCAATTTTAAGCTGGCAGGTTCTTACGTTATTCCTTGTAGCCAAGGAATCTTTCTGGGTTGAAATACGTTAAATGTCTTCGTAAATTCCTGCCTAAACTTCAAAAAGAAGCCTTTGGATATTGATGACTTTTTCTCGGAAATAATTATCTTTGCAACACGATTTCTTCACCTGAAAGTGGTCTCATATCATGGTGTTGAGGAGCAGCATTGCTACAGAACCTTTTGGTACTGTCCATTGAACAAAATCTGCTTGTTCCATTTACATCTATTTATTTAGTTTCTGTATTTTTTTTTCCTTCTTTCAACTTAAGTTTTGAATTTTCAATTGAGGACTATAAATTTGTTGGAAAATCTGGCATTTTGTGTTTCTCAGAGAGTTTGCCTTTTTAGGAGATTACTCATATTAGCTCTTCAAAATCTTTCGAGTTAAGTTGATGGGATGTTTTAAACTCCTACTTGCTGGAGCAAACTGGTTATGTTTGCAAATTCCTAAGTAAACGTCACATAGCAAGCCTTGATGTTGATGGTTCTTCTTGGACTTACCAAGAATTTCCTCCATCTGAAAGCAGTCTCATATTCCATCGCCTTGAGGAGCGGCATCGCTGCTATTACCTTTTGGGACTGGCCATGAGACAAACATATGTGCATGCATTTTCTTCCTGCTATACAATTGTCCACTAAACTTTGTTTCACTTCTCTTTTTTGCTTTTGTTTTCTGATATTATTTTTTGATGGATGTTATTTCTTTCCATTTGTCGAGGAAGCTGACATCATTTGCATATTTCAAAGAATCAAACTTGATGAAGATTTTGGCCATTGTTGTTTCGAAAGACTTGTCTTTTCAAGAGAATTTTTAAAGTCTGCTTTGTCAATTATCTGTTTCTCTAACATAAGAGAAGATATTCTGAAAATTGTATATCTCGGACATGTTTGCCTTTTCTAAGAGACTCCTAACTCATCTAATCTTCCATGTTGTGGTCACGGGAGGACTAAAATTCCTTCTTCTTGCTGGAACGAACTCTGTTATGTTTGCAAATTCCTAGGTAAACATCACATAGCAAGCCTTTGGATGTTGATGGCTCTTACTTGGACTTATCAAAGGGTTCCTCTATCTGAAAGCAGTCTCATATTCCATCGCCTTGAGGAGCGGCATTGCTGCTATTGCCTTTTTGGGACTTGCCATGAGACAAACATATCATTTGCACACGTGTTTTCTTCCTGTTCTACAATTTTCGACAGAACTTCATTTCATCTCTTTTTTATTTCGTTTTCTGATATTCTTTGTGGTGAGTGTTGTCTCTTTCGGTATCCTGAGGAAGCTGATGGTGTTTGCATCTTCAAAGAACAAGTCAAATTTGATGAAGATTTTGACCATTGTTGTTGTTTCTAAAAAATCTGTTCGTGTCTTTTCTAGAGATATTATTTTGAATTCTGCTTCTACAGTTACGTGCTTCTCCAACATAAGAGAAGATAATCTGAATTTTGTATATCTCGAACATGTTTGCCTTTTCAAGGGACTGCTAATTATTCTAATATTCCATGTGGTGGTGACGGGAGGACCAAAATTCCTTCTACTTTCTGGAGCAAACCCTCTCATGTTTGCAAATTCCTAGGTAAACGTCGCATAGCAAGCCTTTGGATGTTGATGGCTCTTGGACTAATCAGGGGGTTCATCCATCTGAAAGCAGTCTCATATTCCATCGCCTTGAGGAGCGGCATCGCTGCTATTACCTTTTGGGACTGGCCATGAGACAAACATATGTGCATGTGTTTTCTTCCTGCTGTACAATTGTCCACTAACCTTTGTTCCAGTTACCTCTTTTTTCTTCCCTTATCTCTTTGGTGATTGCTACTGTGTTTTCCCTTTTAATGAAGCTGATAGCTTTGCATGTTTCATTGAGAGTTCATTGGAAGAGCTCTGTGGGTAGTGTCATTGTTCAATGTTTAAAAATAGTTCTGCCTTTTTTTATCCTGAGTGAGTCCTGTTTCTAAATCTTATGCAGTTGGTGTACCTTAAAAATATTTCTGCATTTGTCTCAATCAGCATATTTAATCACTTTAAATTTATGTATTTTGCAGATAATGCAGGAGTAATTGTGAATCCCAAGGGAGAAATGAAAGGTAGGCTGTAGTAAACATCATTCTATATGCTAGATGTCTGCATCTATGCAGTTGTTAAATGATCCAATGTAAGCCTAGAACTACAAGTAGTAGTCACTAATTTCATCTCTTCTCGTTCCTGCAGGTTCTGCAATCACTGGACCCATAGGAAAGGAGTGCGCTGATTTGTGGCCCAGGATTGCGAGTGCTGCTAATGCTATTGTTTAATGGTGTTATCACTCAGTAGGAATGGAGATGTGTTTTGCTTTGATACCATGTTAAGGAGAAACTGAAAGTACTACCATTAGTGTTTGTTCTTGATATTGTAAAAGCCTGATTGTTTAGATTGTAATTTGCTTGGTAATCAAATTTTGATGTGCTTCAAGAGCTGGGTTTATATATACTTCTTGCTTCTCTCATTTAGGTTATCTTGGAATTTATAAATTTGTATACTGTCTGGGTCATGTTTTCTTTGCGGCTTGCTGCTTTACTCTAATTATCTAATTCTTCATTAGGCTCATGGGTATTGTCTCCCAGCAACCATTCGCTGTCCAAATTTTGTATTCAGCTTTTGTGCTATTCAAGCTGCCGTTAGTAACTGGGCGTTAAGTTCTGATATGGAAAAAGTTTCAAAATTTTCAGCTGGCCTATTAGCTCAGTTGGTTAGAGCGTCGTGCTAATAACGCGAAGGTCGCAGGTTCGAGACCTGCATGGGCCAAAATATGATCTTTTTTCTTCTTCACTTTCATATTATATATTTTTGTGATGATGTCTAAATCCGCTGGGGCATCTCAAAGTCTCACTCGACGTTCCCAGTAAACAATTTCTGGTCTAATAAAACGTGGTTCTGTCAACAGTATTCGGACGAATATTTACTCTTTCCGGTTTCATTCATAGGTTTAATCCATGACCTCTTAGAATAAATCTTCCGCCGGCCCTGCCCTAAAGAATAGAAAACCAATAATAGGGAGCACCCTGCTTTTGCTGAAAGATCATTACATCGTGCATATCATAATTCTGAATACAATGGATTAGAAAAATAAGAAATAAAGAAATCGATTGAAGAATAAAGAAACAGGAAAAGAATAGCTGCATTGATGTATAACATAGGCGGCAAACGCAACCGATTATAGTAGATGACTTGACGAATGAGCGAAACCCCATAGCTGCAGAAACAAAGATGACCAGAGACTTGAGATCACATATAAGATCATATTTGTATGAAACAAGGGTCTAAACAGGTGAGTTTCAAGCTCTAAAATCTGAAAACTTTGATAAGAAGCCCCTAAATTATGGCTCTTTTTTTTTTTTCGTTTTTGTTGTTGTTGTTGTTGTTGTTGTTGTTGTTTGAGCCCTATCTGATTGCTTTCCTACAAAAACCCTCTTGTTTTATCAAAAAGAAAAAAAAAATCAGAAAAGTCCCTGAGTTAATTTGATTTCATGCTAGGCTTAACAAAATAAGAAAATTCTATTTTATTTAAATTAGTATTTTTGAAATTTTAAAATTATCCTCAACATTTTATTTAACACTTTCTACATAACAAGATAGTAGGGGTAACTTTGAAATTTAAAAAATATTAATCTAAATAAAAATGGGTATTCTTGTTTTGTTAAGCTAATATGAGGTTAAACTAACTCATGGGCTTTTCTGAATATTTTTATAAAGCAAAAGGGGGTTTTTATAGAAAAAAACAATAAGGTAGTGCTCGATTCATAAGAAAACCCATAATGTAGGGGCTTTTTTTTGCAAATTTCTCTAAATAAATACACATACCTCAACATTCTTTAGCTCAAATTCTGGATTATGAGCCAAGCATAAGTTCCCAAAGGTTTCACACGGGCCGCTAGTTCCATGTAATCTAGTAAACAGAAAAGTTTCAAGAAAGTAGGAAGAGGATAGCTTACAGATCATCAATATTCATTGCCAGATGGATCAGAAAAGAAGAAACACAAAAAGGAAAAATGAAGCATATCAATTTGTTATAGTGAAGGGAAACACTGACAGATGAAAAAATATATATATACTTACAGATCTTCATCAAGGCACAATGCAAAGCTTCCTCCCCCACCAAATGCCAACACATCATTCAAGCATAAATAGTAGTACCTGTTTGCACCTAGTACATACTTCAACATGAGTTCTAACTTCTAAATATAATTAAGATGACATTAATCTTGTCTGAATTAAATCAACTAAGACATGCATGCCACAGTGCTATGAAAGCATATTTTCATCTAAGGATTCTCTTTCATCAAACAGACAGCTTTTTTCAGAAACGTCAATCCACCCATAACCAATAAAAAAGTACATTTTTTATTTATTTAATAGAAGGAATATATTCCTGTTTCATTCGATTCTTAATTAATAACAAGTAGATATTAACAACCTATACACCTTTACAGGATAACCAGCCAAACAGCCATATAAAAAATGAAACAACAAAACAATCTTCCACTAAGTGATACAGAGATAACACAAACAGAGCCAAAACAATCTGTCAAAATATACTCTACTGTGACTGATTTAAGAGTGATAGAAACTGTAAGCTTTTGGTGATAAACTGTTTCTCAATGAATGCTTACCTGTTGCTCTGAAAAGCCTTGGCTCTCCATATATCGTAGTGAATACAAATGTATGGCTTTTTCCCTGGTCGCAAAAATATGAAAAGCATCAGCAGCAAAGGGAAAAGAAGGAAAATAAGCAGAGCAACGGATTTACAAATGATTATCATTCAAGTATTATAGCCTTATAGGAACTCACTTGGTATTTTCTTTTGGCAGTAGGCTTCAAAGGACTATCCAACAGTCCACCAAATACAGCACCTTGCATATCTCCAGCAATCTAGTCAACATGGTACCACATTAGAACACACCTTGGAAATATTACATGATAAAACCATGATCTTTCCATAAGATGCTGTAAGAAGAATGACCAGCTTTATAACTTGAAAGAGGAAAAATTGAATCCAAATCAAGAATCTACTTACTAATAGACATGGACCCTCAAGATTAACACTCTTGCGAAGAAGCGTGCGAAGTGATATCCCATGTTTCCAGGTACTGTCCTTCATTTGAAAAGAGTAATAGTGAATCAGAAGGAAAGTAAGAATACATACTGAATGGAATATATCTAACAGCAGATTACCTGTACAACAATACCCAGAGGCACCCCCTCACAATATTAGGTAGAGATGATTGCAGGAACTCAAACAAATCTGCAGAGATAAACACAGACTTCTCTTCCAAGTGATGAAGAAATTCTTGAGGAGCAACTGAGGTCGATGCTTCTTGAGTTCCATTTGAGACATCGACTTTCCTATCCGACACACACTCCTGCTTCATCATTTCATCATTCTCACTTTCCGTCCCAGACTCCTCACTGCACTCTAGTGGTCTATCTTTCCACGCAAAATCATTGACATTCCACCTTCTGGGAAGGGGTTTAAGAGCTAATGGTCCTATACTCTTTGGACAAGGAGAGGGAGAGACCTCGCGCCCCTCAATTCCACCGGAGTTATTGCTAGGTAGGAAAGATAATACATATGACGAGAAAGAAGACTTCTTGGGAGAAGTGAATTCATCCGTAGGAAAGTAGAATGCCTGCAGAAGCAAACTCTCATATTATACTACGTGATTAGTATCACAAATGCTATAAATAAATTGCCTAAGATACATCAGAACCAGATTATGATAAAATTAAAATGATTATTATTACGATAAGCATATCCAGAAAGAATGGAGATTAAGGAAATATATCTACAAGTCTTAACAAAATCAAGCTACTGGGTAGTATAGAATCCATGTAAATTAACTTTCTTTAGATCAAAGCAAAGATATCTTGATCAACACGGCAATAATCCTGTTTCAGATTCAAAATACCGCATTCCTATCAAGAAAACCTAAAAGCAAAAACGGAAGAGATCAAGCGCACGAAACCAAGGCAATGCGGATCAGATTCGGCAACTCCTCGACCACGGCAGTAGAGAGATGGAACAAGGATGGGACTCAGACAGCATTACCTGGGAATCGCGCCGAGCGAATGGAGACTCGACGGCCGGAGAGACGGGAGACGACGGCGAGTCCGCGAGCAGGCGCGACAGCTTCTCGGCCACCTTATCCTTCCACGCGAGCATGACGTCGCGAAACCCTAACCTTTATATCTCTCACAACCGTAGAGATCGAGAGATCGAGAGAGAGGGAGAAAAGAGAAGGAATAGAGGTGAAAAAAAGAGGAAGAGAAAGAAAGACGAGAGCTGTGCCTTCCTCCGTTTATTGCGGGGCTTCCGAGAAACACGAAACGAACGGTGTTCTGCGTGTCTCCGTGGAATGGTACGAATCGGGAGAAAGTCGGTGACAAGCAACGGCAAAGAATGCAGGTTTTGCAAAAACGCCCTCCTAAATTTCCTTTCGAATCGTTTGTCGGGAATTTGCAAAGGCAGACCAAATATCATTGATGTGGGATCTCATATCTAATTCGGATCTAGTGTTATCCTTATTAGGTTCGGCAACTAGGCCCCCTGATTGGCACGACAGGACAAATATAGCATTGCAGTGGAAATTTTATTAAATATTAATCCCGACAAGAAAATTAAATATTACTTAGTAGGAGTAGGACTCACTTACTGAACTAAAGGGCATCGTTCGGTGATAAGATATTAGAGACGGTAGGGATTACTATCGGTTCATTTTGGTCTCGTCTCATTTTTACTTTATTACGGAGACTAAATTGAAACCTTACTTTAAGATCCATTATAGTGATAAAACTATATTTTTATTTGTGTATTTGAGTTGTATTTAGATCTTGTAAGCTCTCTAGCTTAATACTTATTTCTTCTTGTTGTGTCAGTGACGGTAAAACTTATAAAACTTGATTAGAATGAATAAACTTACTAAGTCTACAGGCCTATATGCTTTTCATAAAATAAAAAACTATGGTGGTAATCTCAAAGACTTTATAAATAAGTCATATTTATATTTAATATATATAATAGACGAGTTATGTTAGTGTTGGGTTCTAATTTGTAGGCCCATAAGCATAAGCCTGACACATAGATGGATCAATCGAGTCTGGCCCGTATTTGGTTGGATTAAGATTCAACCCAATCGTAAGGGCCAATCCAATTCTGAATTCGGCTCGTTTAGGCCAATCTCAAGGCCAACTCCACTAAGATCAAACACAATCCTTTTTTTCTTTTTCTCTTTTCAGAATCATTACTTAATTTGGTTTTTAATTCTATAGCCAAAAGGTATATATTTGTCCTTAAATATAACCAGCATAATAAAAACTAAGCCCTTTACATCATATTATTGGATATTGTTTAATTACAGCGAACTTCTATATATGTAAGAAATTATATGCATATATCTACTCTACACTTAGATTGCCACTAAACCATTCAACATCTAGATATGTATATTTTTATTTGTATTTTGTTAAACATCACCGAGCTGTATTCAACTGAATATTCTCCTCTCACTACATGATAAAGGAATCTTACAAAACAAATTTACAAAGTTATGGGTATAGAGTGTCGATTATGGTAGTTAGCAACTCAATTATCTTCTCTAAGAAAACGTTGAATCTTAACATTGTCCACTCTACATAGACTTATCGTCTCCTTTTGTAGGATTCTTATTAACTCAAGAGAGTCGGTCTCCACTATAATCTTGCAGGTTATGTTCACCATTCTAAGACCTATCCTCACAGCCCACGCCTTCGTTATGACCACTTGGCACCAATTCCCAAGCTATCGGTAACAATAGATTTGGATAATTCTTGTGCTACGTCAACTATTATTTTTCATGAAAATAGTAGGCAATCCTCATAGTTCAGGTTATTGAAACTTTCTATAATGGATAATCGATGGAACTTGTGCATCTGTTATAGTTTGTTTTGTTGAGATATCTCTTGTAATTCATCAACTACTTTAAAAATTTAAGATTGAGATATATTAATAGACCATCAAAACTTAGGTGGTTAGAAAATAATAATCTTTCTATTTATATTCGAACAAATTCATCAGTGTAAATGGCATTACTTCCTATGGATACTGGCATCACACATACAGTTAGCCTATCAATCTATCATAGAGATTTAAAATCATAGAATATATCTCACATAACCATATATAGCAGAGTACCTAACCAAAATATATCCTCACTCTAAACTAAGTAAAAAATATATATTTTTGGTTAAAACAAAAGGAAATTAAACATCACCATTGATACCTTTCCTTCGTATAGGTATCTTTCATGGTGGTTGGTTGATTCAAGAGGTTGAAGTTTCACCCTTTTTGTTTTCTTTTCTTTTCTTTTCCTCGCAACAAATTCTATTATGTGTTTTTCTTCTCAAAAAGAAAGTCTATCATGTGTCTGGTTTATAAGAAGAGGAAGTGGATTTCACCATCTGAATTCAACTTTCAGAACCCTTTTTATTTCCCTTCTGATAGGAGACTTGCAGAAGTTGATGAGCCAAAGAAAGTTGCATCTCACCTAATAGATTGAGACCATATATTAATTGCTTGATGAGCCAAAGAAGTTGCTGTCAGTACTCCATCACTATAATGCATACTATTCATCAAATAGACAGCTTTCCTCTTTCTTTTTTTAATATATTTATTCCTCTGTCCACTCATTCCAGTGATGGGAGTCCATTTGGTCATCAAGAAAGAAAGGAAGAAACCTTCTTGAGAAAGAATTGGAAACTCTGATATGTTAAGAAGTTTGGCTAAGTTTAGACCTTTTAGACTTGCGAGGGCACTCCGACGGACCCTTAGAGTATTCTGTAAGTGTTTAAATGATCCTGAGAGAATGTTTGAATACGTTTTTCTCAGAGGATTTGCACTCTACAGGCTTTCGAACAGCCTCACAAGCATTCAAACACCCTCATGCGCTCTAGATTAGAGTTATATTGGTGTTCGAACGAGCACCGCAGGCGTTTGAACACCATACGAGATTTTCAACAGCTTTAGTCAGTTCTATTAATTGAAATGTTTGAGTTTTAGGTTTTAGTGTGCGCATTTATATGAGAGAAAAATTATAAGGGAGAGCCAACGTTGTTCAGAGTGAGATTAGAATTATAAACTCTTTGTATATAGTGATTTGCAAAGTAGATTAAAGATTGCTCCGCCCGTGGACGAATACACATCGTCGAACCACGTAAATCTTATTTTTCTCTCCCTCTCTCTGTGATTTACATATATTTAGAGTTCTTATTTGCAATTAACTTGGGTTTAGAATATCTTTACAACTTAGTATCTTAGAATTAGAGTTCTTATATTAATATAAATATTAGCTTTGCTAATATTTAATTTATCCTAATTATTATTATTCTATTTAAAAAAGTTTTAGTTTTGCTTCTTATCACCCTCATTTGGCTATTAGCACAACATCGTAACATGGCTTAGATCTTGCAAAGGACATCGTAGCAAACAAACAATTCTGCAGATACAACTGAGTTGTCTCTCGTACAATTACAATTCCAAGGATTCTCTCCATGCATCAGGTGTGTTAAGAGACTGATGATTAAAATGTTATATTTTATGGTATTATACTCTACATTTTAAGATAGATCTAAGAAATAAATTTGGAATGGAAATTTGTGCATGGAAATTATCTTGTCCTTTTTAAAAGAGTTTGTGCATGGAAATTATTCATATATATTATCATTATCATTGCTATGTAAATAGAGCTGAAAAAAAAAAACTACAAGATAATTAGTTAAAATAAATCTTTAGATATTTAGGAATGTTGTAACAAAATCTGAGACAATATTTAGGATTTTGTTTAGTAGAGGTTGGAGACGATAGATGACTTGGTATATTATTTTTTTTTCCAAGTGAATTGGGTTGGTACAAACAGTTACTTGTGCCGCAAAAACTGCAATGCAATCGTTGTGGGCTTAATACCACAAAAGAATGTATGAATGGTGTTATCCATATATGACATTATTACTGTTGCTCTATAAATAGAGCTGAGAAAAAATTACAAGATAATTGGTTACAACAAATATAAAGATATTTAAGAATGCTGTAACAAAGTTTCAAAGTTATCTGGCATCCCTAAAAAGAGCGAGGCGAGAGGTTGGATATGATAGATGACTTTATCTATTATTCCCCCTTGAATGAATAGGGTTGGTGAAAACACTAAACTTAGAAATTGCAATCGTTGTCAATTTAAGCTCTAATAGAAAAGAATTATGAGATAATTAGTTAGTTAGTTCTAACAAAGTTTAAGAGAATATTTAGGATTTTGTTAAAGTAGAGGTTGTAGACGATGGATGATAGATGATAGATGATCTAATCTATTACTTTTGGCACATGCATTATTAAGGAAACCTCCAAAACTAGATTCTAGAATAGCTTTTTGATGTACTTGGCTACTCTTAGGGAAGAAGGCAAATTTTTCACATAAGTTCCAAAAATATTCACATCATACATCGTGGCCACAAATCCTCTCCCCACCCCCATTGATAACGTATTCCAGTGGATTATCTTCTCCCAGAACTTTTGATTAAATTACACTTTAAATTTATTCACAGTTGAACAATTTCTGTGCCTTTTTTAAACTTTCTTTTCCACAACACATACAGACACACACATACACACACACACACACAGAGATATATATCTTGTTTATTTGTTAGTCCAAAGATGAAGGTAGCCAATATAGAGGAGAATTATTGGGCGGGGAGACAAGGTCATTTACAGTACAGTGGGGAAGATATATCTCACTGGCCTACCACAAACTGGACTTATTTAGACGAGCAGATAGCAAGGAGAGTAATCAAAGTTATGGTTAATAAGAAATAATAATAAAAGTTTCCAATTCTAAACTATTGTTTGAAAGCTGGAAAGTCTCGGTCGTTTTAGGAATGTCAGATAATTTTAAGAAATATCATAATAGTCACTTTCCTCTTCCATATTGGAATATCTATATGGAAATCATCCTTGGTATCTATCTATCTATCTATCTATCTATCTATCCGCTCGTCTATGGTAATTACCTAATCCAATGCGATTCTTTCACGTAGGTAATTACAAAGATAAGGCTAGAAGTTTGTGTATATATATGGTGGTTTGGTTTTGTATTTCTTAGTTGTAGAGATAACAATGGCTTTCCCGGAGTTGTTCTTCTCCATTGCTTGCTTCCTTTATGTGTTATTCTATTGCTGTTACTACTACTACAAAGCTAATGGAAAGTCGAGTATTCTGACGAACTGGCCGGTGGTCGGAATGTTCCCGGCCCTCCTCGCCAACGTCCACCACTGCCATGAGTGGTGCACTACTGTGTTAAGTAAGGCTGGATGCAACTTGGAGTTCCATGGTCCGATTTGCTGCGGCATGGAGTTATTGGTGACGTGTGACCCGGCCAACGTGCGTCATATCTTTGCCGGCGCCTTCGCGAACTACCCGAAGGGCGACGAGTTCTTGGAGATCTTCGACATCCTCGGCGACGGCATCTTCAACTCCGACGACGAGACGTGGCGGAGCCAGCGGACGAAGGCGCAGCTGCTGATGGCCCAGCCGAGGTTCCGCGCTTTCGTCGCCGAGTGCAGCCGGAGGAAGGTGACGGAGGGGCTGCTCCCTCTCCTCTCTCATGTCGCCGCGAAGGGGCTCGTCGTGGACTTACAAGATGTGTTCTTGCGGCTGACGTTCGACACCACTTCGACCCTCGTGTTCGGCGTCGACCCCGGCTGCCTCTCGGTAGAGTTCCCGACGATCCCGTTCGCGAAGGCGATGGACGACGCCATGGCGGCGGTGTTCTTCCGGCACATCGCGCCACCGCCATGGTGGAAGCTGCTGAGGAAGCTAAACCTCGGAGAGGAGAAGAAGCTGGCTGCGTCGAAAAGAGTGATCGACGAGTTCATCGTCGAGCACATCGCCAAGACCAAGGCCGAGAAGAGCAAATCAAGGAGCGATCTATTATCTTCCTACGTCGACCAAGACAACGACAATTTCGATAAATTTCTAAGAGACACCGTCGTGAATCTACTGCTCGCCGGCCGCGACACCACCGGCTCCGGCCTGACGTGGTTGTTCTGGATGCTCTCAAAAAACCCACAAGTCGAAAGGAAAATTCTAAACGAACTGGAGGCGAATTGCACGACCACCGACATCGATGCCGGCATGACGACTTTCCGAACCGAGGAGCTCGGAAAGTTGACATATCTCCATGCAGCGATATGCGAGTCGCTTCGTCTTTACCCGCCGGTGCCGTTCGAACAGAAAGGCGTCCTCCGGCCGGACGTGCTCCCGAGCGGCCATGAGGTCGGCCCCAGCTCTAGAATACTCGTGTCCACCTTCTCCATGGCGAGGATGGAAGGGGTCTGGGGGGAGGACTGCTTAGATTTCAAGCCTGAGAGGTGGATCTCAGAGAGTACTGGGAGGTTGAAGTACGAGCCTTCTTATAAGTTTCTATCTTTCAATTCTGGGCCAAGGACTTGTCTGGGGAAGGAGATGGCTTTCACTCAGATGAAGGCAGTTGTGGCTGCCATGGTGTATAATTTCCAGGTTGAAGTGGAAGAAGGGCATGTGGTCGAACCAAAGCTTTCTATTATCCTCCACATGAAGAATGGTCTCAGAGTGAGGATCAAGAGGAGGGTGTGAATGAATGTGTGATGAATTGATTAAGAGTGTGTCGTGATATTTTAAGATCACTGTTGTAATGTTCTGGATTTGGTTTGGATCTACTAGTGTTCTTTAATATTTTGTATCTTTTCCCTTTGAAGTGCTAAATTAATAATCATTTTGGCCAAAGTACAAGATTCTCTGACATGCATGACAAATATATCACATCATTCCTCGGTGGCAAATCTGGAGTGAAAGATATTACTTTCAGTGGGTCCCCCCCCCACCCCCTCTGCTCGTTGCTTTCAAAACGTTAGATTTTTTCTTTTCTTTTCACTTCTCTCTGTAAACTTTCTTTTTAACCATCTTCGTTAATATCAACAAATAGAGATGCACGAAAGTCATTACAAATGACTAAGCAACGACTTCCTCTCTTGTAAGTGTCCTCTGTTTTGATTGACCTACCAATACCACACAACACCCTAGAGGGGATGCTTAGCACTGAATCAGATTGTTTCAGAATACAAGATCAAAACTATTTAGAAATAATCAGGGCAATCGTTTCAGAGTACAACATCAGCAACCCGATCGAACTTCCTAAAGCTCTCGTTTAATCTGAGATGAGGTATCTGTCTTACTGTTATTTCGATTCCCCTGTTTTGAAATTTTTCTTTCTTTTTCTCTTAGTTGCTGTTGCCATAGTCAAAAGAAACAGTGATAGCAAATGAGGATTCCAATAGATGAGATATCGCCATCATCTTTTATCTTTTCTGTCTGGTCTTCTCTGGGAAAAGGATTATTATATCTATACAAGTTTGATCTTCCTGAAAGGAGCTGAAGATTTTCTGCTTGTTCTTATTGTTTTTTCTACAGTTTTACAATTTTTCATACATGCTATTTGTTCTTATTTTTATTTATACTTTTTGCGTCTAACTTCTTTAACCGATCTTAAGTATGTTTATTTTCAACTTCATGTCTTACTTCCTGTTCATCTTTTGTTTGCACTTTGGATTGGCCAAAGGCCCCTTGGACATTTTCTACCAGTATTGCCTTCAGGGTTTTGGTAAAATAGGAGATCTAATTACAACCATAAATTCATAGTGAATGGATGGCCAAGATGATTGATTAGGCTTCTCATTCATGGTGTTATGTTTTGGTAACATGGGCCTCGTTATTCATTAAGCATAAATTTGTAATAACCAGAGTAATTACTAGCAAGATATATTATGGTGTTATGCCAATTACTATGGCTGTATTAGTGATAATAAATTTGGTAACATCACCATCCATTAGTTTCTCCTAATTGCTGATGAATGTTCCTTACAGAAGAAGACATAGTGGAAAGCACCATCCTGTAATAAGAAATATATAAAAAGAGAGAGATTCTAGAGGCAACTTCACATTTTCTTTCAGCATTTTATTCTTCATCTTATCCAAAATGTTACCTTCACATTGTTTTCATATTTTTTAGTATTTTATTCTTCACTTCATCCAAACTGTGAAGCTTTATTATTACTTTACTTTTGGTGTCAGACGTCCAAGAGGTAAAAGTTAAAATCATTGACCATATAACTACACTCCATGCTAACACAATTCAAGAGATGATTTTTTGTTTAATTTGTCCAATAACAGTCAATAGACATCAAATAAAAAATAACGACACATTTATTAGATCTTCCATATGTCTATCATGTATAGTTTATAATTTATTTCTTGCACTAGAAATAATTTCTCAAAGTCTACCAGCTCTTCTACCTTTTCAGTTTTGTCAGATGGAAAACACTACTATGAAATAAGTAAAAGGAAAATTAGATTATACACTTATATGAATACAGAGAGATTCTAGAGGCAATTTCATATTATTTTCATTCTTCTTTAGTATATTATTTTTCACTTTATCTAAACTGTTACGAATTTCAGTGAGAAGCTTTATTATCACTTCACTCTTGGCGTCAACCATCCAAGAGCTGGAAGTTAAAACAATTGACCCTATAGCTTCAGTACAAACTGACACAATTGAAGAGATGATTTGCTTCAACTTAGAGTGAAGCTATAGGGTCAAATTTTTTAACTTCCACCTTTTAGATGTTTGATACCAAAAGTGAAGTGATAATAAAGTTTCCAACCAATTTAAGAGTTTGGATGAAGTGAAGAATAAAATACTAAAGAAGAATGAAAACAGTATGAATTTGACTCCAGAAACTCTCCTTTCATATAAGTCTATAATCTAATTTTCTTTCTTCTTATTTTAGGATGGTGCTTTCACTCCATATGGTAGATCTAATGAATGTGCTAGTTCTTATTTGATGCCTACTGATTGTTATGGGACAAGTTAAACAAAAAATCATCCCTTGACTTTGCGTGAAGCTATATGGTCAATGTTTTTAACTTCAGCCTCTTGGCCGTTTGACACTAACAGTTTAGATTAAGTAAAGAATAATACTATGAATGATCTCAGGTGTGGACGCTCTCAAGAACTACAAGGCGCATTGTGATGATCTAGAGGTGATCAAGGTGACTGTATGTTAATCCCAGGTAATTAAATAGCATTATCAGATGATATATCCTCCAGCATTCTCAGAATAATATAGAACAACTAGTTTTCTTAATAGTTAGTAATTAGTGTTATAACTTCTAGTCATCTTGTCTAATCTTGATGAAGGAATGTGTATTCATAGCAGGTTCTTGCAGTTTTTAGGGCTTTGATTTCCAGCAGAGCTCTGACCGAGGCCTTGCTGCTGGTCCCCCTAAGCTCAAGCAAGCATTGGCAGCAAATTCATATAGCAAACCAAGCTCGCCAATGCTGTATTTGTCGTCAATCATGATGATTTTTCTACAATTGAAAAGTTCTTGAATCGCTTGAATCAAGATATCAGATTTCCTAACAATTGAAAAGTGTTCAGTGATATGATCAAGAAAGCTCCTTTTTTTCTTTTTATTTTCACAATTATTTTTACAAGTAATAGACTAATTACAGAACATGGCCCAATTAGAGTTGAATGGAGCAGAGGATTCATACGGCCACACCAATCTTGTGAATAATGGAACTCAGTATGATAAGATCTCTAACCATGGCTATAATTCAAATAAAAAAAAAAACCTCATGCCTAAATTTCTAGTTCAAGGCGAAAATGATGATAATGGAACTCAGTATGATAAGGAGACAAAATTATGCAAAAGCTCACAGGAATCGAAAGGAGTAACTGAACACACGAATGCATTCAACTAAAAGATATTGTTTTGCAAAACAGAAGCACGAATTCATCTAATAAAAATCCCAAATCTCAGCGCTTTCTCGATCTTGTCATCACCTGACCACTAGAAAGCCCCTAATCTGAACCACTTCGACTTCAATCCTTATCGAGAAGCAAGCCCGAGGCCACCACTCACCTGATCAGTTGGCGGCGGAAGGAGGCGGCGGTGCGCCGAGGAGGCTGGCCTGCTGCAGCTCGAGCTCGTTCATCTGCTGCTCGCGATCCATCTCGATGATGAGGGGTACCACGAGGACGAGGAAGGTAGTTCCGGCGATCCAGGCGGCGTGCCCAGTGCTCCACAGAAGCTTCTTAGCTGCAACGGCGGCGTCCGAGGCGGCTCGGCGGCCTCGGTAGACGACGGGTGACTGCGAGATCGCGCTAGAGACGCGCGCAAGGACGCCGTCGCCGGCGCCGTTGGGCGGCGGCAGAGATGCCCTTCGACCCTTGGAGGAGGAAGACATCGTCACTCTATAGTCTATCTGTCTATAGAGAGAAAACCCTAAACCCCGAGTCCACAAGAATTCCTTTGTACATATATGTCTGCTCAGGAGCCAGCCAGGAGGTCATTCGTAATAAGCCAAAAATGCAGGGAGTAAATTACACAAAAGTGATAATTTTCGATTCACAACCTATATTATCTCTTTATTACGGTTTACAACAGTTCACCCATGGAGAGGCAACATCCCACTAGACACTAGCTTTGTATAATCCTTTTAAACTATATCCAGTTTTTCTGGTATGATATTGAATTTTGTCTTGCAGTAGAAAGGAGAGGAAAAAAATAAATAAAATAAATAAAAATCATATTTCATGTAAATCTTTTGGTGATATCTTATGCACTTCCTATTATTTAATTTTATTTTTGACAGTGAAAAATGATACTCTAATTCAAGCCACTATTTTTGTGGTAAAATATCTCTCTTTTTTTTTATAAAAATAATTAAGAATATATTCCTCAATCTCCCTTTGGATCATGCCCAATGTAGACACAGAAGAATGTAACTAGTGTCCTAGGAGGTATTTATGCGGAAAAACAAATATTTTGAGGGGTAATACGCAAAAGCAACATTTTATTTATTTATTTACTAAAGTGTATATACCCCATCTAAACCTCTCCCTCCCTCTCTTTCTTCTTTCTTCTCCCTCGATGGCCGAAGAAGCATCGCCGCCTCCTCATTCGCGGCAGCGGCAGCAAAAGAAGAAAAGGAAGTCGGCGCCGAAGCCGGACAAGAACGGCGCCTCCGCCGACTCCGGCTGCCTCGATTCCCTTCGTTGGAACGAGTCCCTCCCTTCCGATGATCCTTTCGTCCTCCTCGCCGGAAGCAACGAAGGAGGTCTTCCCTCTCTCTCTCTCTCTCTCTCTCTTATCTTCCGTTTCCTTGCGATTTTTGCGCCTAACTTTTCTTGATTAGGGTTTCTTTCGTTGGACGAGATCGACGAGGCGGACTACGGGCTCGTGGAAGGGATTCCGGATCCGATTGGGGGAGCCAAGAAGAAGGAGAAGAAGAGGAAGCGAGTGGACGGAGACGGTGGAGAGGGCGGAGAGGGCGGAGAGGTGAAGGGTAAAAAGAGACAGAAGAAGAGGAAAACTAGAAGTAAGAAGAATAAGAAGGAGAAGGGTGAGCCCGCGAATGTGGATGAGGAGAACAAGGTCGGACTCGTCGAGGCTAAAGTGGAAGGTGTCTTCTTGATTCCCGCCATTCGCTTATCATTTTTGAATTTTCTTGAAATTTTGATTTATCTTGCATTGCAAGATTTTATCTTGCTTTCCCGAAAGAGTAGTTAGCCTGTTCTTGATGTTGATTTGATATAAGAAAGATATTCAGAAGTTTGATGGCCCTAGGGAAAAGCGAAAATTGTGGAATATGACTTACTTAGGACCAATTTGTCTGCTTGTCAAACTTAGAACTTTGCACTTCTGCAGATGTGCAGAATGATAATAGTGAAAGTAATGCAAAGGGAGATAATGATGATGAGCTAATTCTTGGCGAGGATGAAATCTATGCATGGAACGTGTTGAGGCTTCATCCTCTTCTTATTAAGTCAATACGTAGACTTGGATTCAAAGAACCAACACCCATCCAGAGAGCTTGCATTCCTGCTGCTGCTCATCAAGGAAAGGTTGGTTACCTATTGAACTATTCCTCCTCTCTGCTTATAATATTAATGCTATTTCTCCCTATTTCAGATGTATATGGCCAACTATTCTTTGTAGAAGTATACATAGTCTCATATAAACCAATAATTCTGGTATGCAAAATAGTGGTTGTAGACAGAGAGTTGTTTCCCATTAATCTCAAAAAAGAAGAATGAGGAGTACTGTTCTACCTTTTCAGTTAACTACCTCTTCTAGTGTGGCCACTGACATTTATAAAAATCACAATGAAAAGAAAAGAACTGTATACAGTCAACAATAATTTGACAGATTTTCTTACTATGGTTCCTGTGATAGGATGTAATTGGTGCTGCAGAAACAGGCTCTGGTAAGACACTTGCCTTTGGTCTCCCTATCCTGCAACGGCTTCTTGAAGAGCGAGAAAAAGTTGCCAGATTATTCCAAGAAGATTCAAAGTCAAATATAAGAGGAGGTCCACTTAGAGCTCTAGTTATCACTCCTACAAGGGAGCTTGCTTTGCAGGTATCAGTAGCCCGCTCATCGATATTATTTTATTGTGAATTTTCACTTTTTCACGGGCTTTTCTTTTGTTTTTGTCATCAATTGCTATCTTTAGTTAAAATCTTACTTGAAATTCTTCTATTAGGTTTTCCCCTGTAAATCATCACCTTCACACTAGCTTTGTTGCAAAAACGATGCCCTAGATTTGACAATTTTGTCCATTGACTCCTTTTACTTATTGCAGCAAAACCACCTGGATGGTTTATAATCAAAACATACTCAATAATAAGGATCAGTGTCCCAATGTGCTGCAAATATCTCTAAAAAAAAGGATGCTGTAATATGCAATTTTGTCAATATGAGGATTTCTTTTGACAAGACTAAAAATGTAGCTGATGATATTCAAAAGCCCTTTTTCATTATAAAGCAAAGCTTAGCCCATCGCCACATTAACCTGCTGTAGGTTTATGCAATGGAAAACACTGAAACTCGTTACAATATGTTTCTTTCTTCATTTGCTTATGTTCTAGTTTATTAATAATTAGGAATTATTTATGTTCAATTATAAAAATGTTGTGCGTGCAGTTTGCTTCTTGTATATTTCATTTTCAGAACACTTAACCCGTAAGTGTTGTGGCCTCACTGATCTGACAATCCTTTGTCTAGGTTTCTGATCATCTGAAGGAAGCAGCCAAGTTTCTTGACATTGTAGTTGTTCCTATTGTTGGTGGTATGTCTTCAGAAAAGCAGGAAAGACTTTTGAAAAGACAGCCTGAGATTGTTGTTGGAACTCCAGGGAGGTTGTGGGAGCTTATGTCAGCAGGAGACCAGCACCTTGTTGAGGTTAGTGGGCCATTATGAAGCACAGCTTTAAATTTTTATTTCTCAAAGAGAATTACTAGTAGCCATGTTTTTACATGTCATGATGTTAACTAGAGTAAGGTAGATAGAAGCTATATTGTGTTTGAGTTAGGAGGAGCAACTGGAACCTTTTCACAATACATCATAACTGTGTAAGGTTGTCTGCAATATTTTCCTGATTCTATAAATTAGTTTATGTTGTATTACTGTGATATATTTTAATCTTTCATGTTAAAGGTGAAACAACGCAGGATACTTGCCATATGTTATTTCTTATTTGGTCTTTTTATGCCCTTTATGTTAAATAACAAAAGTTTTGTAGGTTATCCATAATAACCTGCGACGTTTGGTTTTTAGAAGATTATGCAATTAGCAAACATGTCCAAGATATGAGTATAGTCTAGGCTGGGAGGCTGGGATGTTGAGATTGATGAGAGTTGTTGCTAGAAAAGATAGAAGTATAA
Organism: Typha angustifolia; assembly: GCF_048772165.1. Lineage (NCBI taxonomy): Eukaryota > Viridiplantae > Streptophyta > Magnoliopsida > Poales > Typhaceae > Typha > Typha angustifolia. The sequence continues at coordinate 2,189,999 of NC_133246.1, read as the reverse complement.
GAGGTAGAAACCCAGGAATAGCATCAGCAGAGGATCCTGCTGTTGATATCTTCATCAGTAACTTGCATCTGTTGGAATTGATTGTTGATGCTTCTTGCCTCACTGGATGCAACATAGTTTTCTTCTTGTGGAGGATGAAATATGTTTTTGTGTTGTGCTTGACATAAATCCATGCATGACTCCGTGACCAAGCAGAATATGGGCAGCTGTTAGAATCATTGTGCACAAACCTCCTTTTCATCGTAGAATGCTAGTTGCTTCATGTATTTCTTTTCAGCTGTTAGAATCATTCTGCATAACTGGTTATATCGTCGTGCCACGGATCATGATGGGCTGTTTCAAGTTTCAGTGTTGAATTTTTGGACATGTAGATGTCAAATCTTTCAACATACCTATTGGTTATGGAATGTCTACTGTGTTCCTTTGTTTGCTCTCTTGTATATGTATATACAAAGTCCTAAAGGTTTTTTAGGATTCAAGAAATTAAGGAACATTTTTCTATTTAGTTGCACTTTAGCATGCAGAACATTTTATAGCAGTATAGTTTTTTGATGGTTTCAGGTAAAAAACTAAACCACTTGTTGTTCTAGCTACGCACAAATGTAATGCTGCTGTTTCTACCTTCTGCAAATGGCACACATTCCTGCTAACGCTTATATTCTTGTATTGCAGTTACACTCATTGTCTTTCTTCGTGCTGGATGAGGCTGATCGGATGATAGAGAATGGACATTTTCATGAATTACAATCTATCATTGACATGCTTCCTGTTATAAATGGCTATGCTGAACAATCATCACAAAGTACTCCAACTTGCAAAACTGTGCCAATTTTACAGCGAAAGAAAAGACAGACATTCGTGTTTTCTGCTACGATTGCCCTATCTGATAACTTCCGTAGAAAGCTCAAGCGTGGATTATCTATTCCAAAGTCATCCATGTCGGATAATCTAAGTTCAATAGAAGCACTTTCAGAGCGAGCTGGAATGAGACCTGATGCTGCAATAGTTGATCTGACAAATGCTTCAATAGTTGCTAATAAACTTGAAGAATCATTTATCAAGTATTTTTTGGCCCTTCCCATTGTTTCTCATAAATTGATGATATGCTTCTTGAAGTGACTATTGATATTCATGAAATTCATAATGTGCATTTACATTATATAAAAATATGGATAATACTATTAGACCTCCTAAAGATCTATTGCCCATTTCCACGTCCACGTACTCTTTGAGCTTTTTTTTTGGGGGGGGGGGGGGGGGGGTGTACATATAGACCCTCTAAACTATTGAAAATATCTTGTTATATGCTTCATACATGAGTAGATTTGTGATTTTTATACCGTTTATTTGGATAGAAAAAAGAAAGAGAAATGTTAATTTACACTTTATATCATGTAATCAAAAAGATATTTTTGTCTTTTCATCTTTTCAGTTGATGGTATTAGTGTAATTAAAGATTTCTAATAGTTTAGGGGGTCTATCTATAGCAAAAATAAAATAAAATTTAGAGATGTACATAGAAATGAACGATAGTTCAGAGGGTCTAAGTTGAGTTGTCCCTTAAAATATACTCTTTAGTGCTGGTTTCTTTTTTTCAGCAAATTAAGTTCAATTTTCATCTGTGAAAGTATTTTTTGTTATATGTGACTGAATCGATACGAGTTTCTTGCTTGTTTTTCTCCTAAAATAGTTATACATTGTTCTGCAACAGTTAAGCTGGTATAAGCAGCCCTTTAATGCTTGGATCATGCAATTATCTATTTGGAAGTCAACAAGTTGAGCTGTTGGGGGCACCGACTCTTACTTTATTGCTATTTCTTTGAATTTTAGTATTAGCAGGGCTATAGAATCCTCTGCTTGGGTACAGTTATAGAATACTTATTTTTTGCTATGCAACAATCTCGAGCCATCAACCAGTGAAATTGATACACAAAATAAAATAGTGGATGAGTGAAAAAAGAAATTGTATGCCTCAGGATTTAGGAACAAATTGTGGACTTGATATCCAATGTAATTCTATGATGTTGAGATTTCTTTTTCCTGCTGATCCTTCTGGATGCTAATTGAAAATAGTGCATCTATTTTGAGCACATTATGCTGTGGACATCCTTTTTGAGAATAAAGCAAACAATAAAAAATAATTGCATGTATTTTGGGAGCAAGATGAGGAGAAATACTGGAATGATACAGTATATGCATTCTTGAAGAATTGTGGAGCATCAGCCCTGTTGTGAACCATGTTTTTTTATTAACATGTAATTACCGACGTACTGTAATCATTTAAATTTTTTGCTCAATTAGCACTGTAAACATACTGATTCTGTTTCTTGCTGTTATTTACAGCTGCAGTGAAGAAGATAAAGATGCACACTTGTACTATGTTTTAAGCGTTCATGGCCAAGGCCGGACAATTGTCTTCTGCACATCAATTGCGGCTCTACGTCACATTTCTTCTATATTGCGCATCCTTGGTATCAATGTTTGGACCCTTCATGCTCAGATGCAACAGAGAGCCCGGTTAAAGGTGACTGCTGTTATAGTTCAGAGTGCACTTATATGGTCATTTTGCTTAGACATCTTAAAATACTTCAGAGACATCCTTGGCACTTTCCTGCTTAAGATCAAGCCTATATTGCATGACTACAGATTTAAGGCTAGACTTTGTGATTTACGAAGTAAAAAACCCTACTAGTTATTCATTGTCCATTAGCTATTGAAAAATGATCTACTCTGTTGTTATTATTATTTTCATTATTATCTATAGCATATAATAATTATTATTTTGTAATATCGAGAAGACTTTCTAGCTCTGGAATGTACTAACCATCAGAATTTTGTTAAACAGAAATTAAGGATCCAACACTTACATTGCTAGCCATTGTTTTTTAAGATTATATGATGAGTTTATGAGCAACAATAAACTTATCAACAACTATGAATTCTTTGTTTAGATGACTCAAAATTGCATAACTTAGATCGTAATCTTGTAGTGTTTACTATATTATTGCATAAATTTATTTAGATCTTAGTCTTGCAGGATTTACTATATTAAGTGTTAAAATTGAACACCACTGCATTTGTAACATGATTATATCCTGAGACATTGAAGGGGAAAATGAAGAACATTAATCTGAGTGCCTGAAAGTCTGCATAGGCCCTATAGCAAGTAGTTGAAAATATCTGAAATTCATATGGATATAGTTAGTTTGTTGTAAGATACCCGAAATTATCTCCTGTAAACGTAAGTTTTTCTTTTCCACTTACCTTACCCATTAACCATTTTTAATCAGGCTATTGATCGTTTTCGTGGAAATGAGAATGCAGTGTTAGTTGCTACTGATGTTGCTGCAAGAGGGCTGGACATTCCTCATGTCCGAACAGTTGTCCATTATCAATTGCCTCACTCAGCTGAAGTAGGTTATTATTTATTTTTCTAATTTGAGTAATACACTGAACTTCTTAACATCTTTGTTTCACAGTGGAACTTTCATTTCTTCTAGGTTTATATCCACAGAAGTGGAAGGACAGCACGAGCTTCTGCTGATGGCTGCTGTATTGCATTGATCTCTCCCAGTGAAAAAACCAAGTTTTTTTCTTTGTGCAAGTCATTATCCAAGGTAATTGTAGATTCATGTATTATTCTCGCCTACCATGTCTCAGGATATTGTTTCTTGCCATTTACATTGTTATCTACTTTATGTTATTTATTTTACCTGAAAAGGGTAGGACATGCTATGCTCAATGTAAGATCCATCAGTTGGTTTGCTGTAATGATCACCTTCCTGACCCCACGATCGCTACAAGTCCAAATATAAAGACGGAATTAGATTCTGATTCACATAAAGAATGTTAGGGTAACCGCGGATTGCTAAAGTTAAGAGTGGACTAGAGATCCAACAATTAGATGGTAAAGTACTTTTGAGATTGAGATAGATTTAGGATAGAGAACGAATCTATTGGAATGGATTATAGAAAGGGGAGACTGAAGAGACGTGATAGTGAACAACTTAGGGTTATGGCAAGGTGATGGAGATAATGGTGGAAGTCGATGAAATCGTATGGGAAGGGATAAAGAAGAAGTATGATCCTTCCTTAGAATCAAGGGGGTGTGGCCAGATGAAAATGAGGGCAACAAAGGAGATCCTAGATGGTGGCTAGGGTTTCAAAGCTTAGAGATAGTCAAAGAAGGAGGAAGGAGACGATATTACAAATTAATTTCAATAATCAAAGATGATTATTCAGGTGCACACCGCATCTATTTATAAGTGGCTTTCTAAGTTGACTAGACTTGGCAATATGATCGCGTAAACTTAAATCTTATTGCATAACTTAAACAAAAAAACTTAATTAAAACACCTAAGTTGAGGTTCCTTGTTGTCGGGCGATCAAACGGTCTTGAGGGCGTTTGAACGCCTAATTTATTTTCTGGCTCTTGGGTAAACGCATTCGAACAATCTTGAGAGCATTCGAACACCTAATTAATCTTTTGTTCTCGGGTAAATGCGTTCGAACGGCTCTATCCCGAGATTTGCTCTTTTGATTGACTGGAACTTTTATTTTTTCTGCAAACAAACTATTAACTAACTATTATATTTGTTAGGATGCGGTAGAAGCATATGATACTAATGCATTTTATAGTTCATTGAACAGCTACAAAACTTTTCGTGAGAATAACTTGAGGTATTTCTTAGAATTCTTTAGTAATCTTTTACTGAATTTACATATCAATTTCGTAGAAGTTACTATAGAATTGCATATATCAGTCAACTGTCCAAAAGTAAGGAAATTGTCAACAACTTTTTATTGAGTTTCAGAGCTCATTATTCTGTCAGCTCATTGTGGTTCTAAATGAATCACCATCTCCACAATTGCCTATTAAATTTGATGTTTAGTATGATGATCCTTACTATATATCATTTTTTTTATCTTGTTTTACACCCTATACAGTGTGGTTTCCCTTTTGTTGTATCTAGGATCCTCTCTAGTAGTGGGGATTCCTAGATGGTCTTTTGGTGATTCCTATCAGTTTTTACGGTGGCTTTGCTGTTTCTACGTCAGGATATTAGCATGTAGTTACACCCCCCTGAAACTTACTTTACTGCTAAACCATCAAGACCTTATTCTTGAGGCGTTCCTTATCATTCGCTGGATTATCCATTGGAGCGGTGAAGGAAGAGCCATCCAGCTGTATATCAGTAGCATCTCTCTATTATACTTCTGCTCTTATTTTCAAGCGTTTTATTGACTTAGTTGAATGAAAAATATGCATCTTTATGTTTTTGCTCATGCTGGTGACTAGGAGATGCATTGTGCATGTTTTAATATCGTTTTTGGTAATTGGAAGTATATTAGTACGTAAGCATGTTCACTTTCTGGAGTGAATTTGTATTTATTTGTTTCTATATGGTTACTTCCGTGTCTTCACTCTGGAAGTACATTAGTATGTAAGCATGTTTATTTCTGGAGTGAATTTGTATTTATTTGTTTCTATATGGTTTCATGGCTTCACTCTGCATGCTACTCATGTTTTTCCTAAAGTTGCTGACAGAAGCCATGTCATCTTTCCGATATTAATTTTGCAGGAAAGCCTTCGACAATTTCCTATAGATGATGCTTACATGCCTGAAGTAATGATGCGGCTATCTCTTGCACATCAAATTGACAATATCACGCGTAAAAACTCCCAGGCAAGAGCCATTACTTTTTGTTTAATTTATCTTCATGTATTCATGATATTACATTGTATATACACAATCACAATTCTAATCCACATGATTTACTTGTGCTCTCATCTAGAAGGTTGATGTGTTTAGTATAGGATGGATCTTTGATTTTGACCTTTTGTTCTAGTATTTCCCTTGGAAACAAAAGCTTTTTAAATTTCTCTTCTAGTTCCAGTTTATCCTTTAATTGTTTCCCTTGGATACAGGGCTTTATATTTTTCATCTTCTTTCAGTTTACAACTGTGTCTTATGTAGGAAAATGCCAAGAATAACTGGTTTAAAAGAAATGCTGAGAGTGTGGAATTAGCATTGGAGGTCAGTGACAGCGAGGAAGACAGAGTAAAGGACTACAAGACAAAGAAAATTACTTCTGCTAATCTAAAGAAGCTGCAGCAGGTTCTTTGATAAAATCATTTCTTCTTTTTAACATATATCAGGAAACTAAATGTAGTTATATGCTATATAGTTGTATCTGGTTGATGAACTTTATTTTTTTCTATATATTTGATTGATGGATTCTGCTTGTTTTCTCTCTCTGTGATTATTTTCTCCTTATATGTTTGATTACTTTTCCAAATTTCAGGAATTGAATGACCACTTAATGCGTCCCTTACAATCAAAATCATTTTCACGCCGCTTCTTTGCCGGGGTTAGTCATTCTATTATGAGTGAAAGAAGTCATTCAGCTTATTCTACTTGGTTGTATTTTATTCTGTTGTCCTTATCTAGCAATTATTTCATAGCGATCTTCTGGTATTTGAGCTTAGCAATCTCTTTACCTCTGTATTTCTTGTTTGCTTTTTGTATGCCTTTTCCAACAGTATCTTCCTTGAGCACAGAATCTTTTGAAACTGACATATTAAGCACCTTGCTTGTTCAATCTTACGCAGCAAACTCATATCCATCATTTTATTTTATGAGTTTCTTTCTTTTGCGGTTTAGAAAATACACTTTTTCTTATATAAGTCTAACTCTTAAAGACAGCTCATAATTGTAAATAAGAAAAAGGACTTCATGTGGAGTTTCATCTTCATATAATATAACTTCAAGTAGATTTTCTGCCTTCGACTGAAAATCATTTTTGTTTAAGTACTAGTGAAATTGCCAGAAGAGCATAAATGACAAAGAACTCTCCCTCCTTCGATAGCTTGCTTTCCTTCTTTTTTCTTCTTCCCCTGTAATTGCCTTCACAGTACTACTTTCTGAAAGCCATAATAGTACTTGTAGTAATGTGATGTCTTCTACAGAACCTTTCTTACGTGTAGCTATGTTATGTCTTCTATAGAACCTTTCTTCAACTCAAATCTTCTTTTCTGTTGCAAGCTTGGAGCCTTCTAAAATGTGTTTCAAATCTTTTATTGCCTTACTAAACTGAGTTCCTTTTGTATATTTTCCTCTAAATATTTGAAACCGTTGATATTTTTTTTCCCCTCTTTTTCTCTTTGATGTAGAATCTTTCGTCTACTAATTATTGGAGTTACATTTGGATCCATACATTAGGAAAGATTCGGGTTGATTGTTCCTCTTATACAACATATCCTTTGGATTTATAGTCAATTTTGATCTTCCCAGGCTGGTGTTACCCCAATTCTTCAGCAGCAACTGGAAGAACTGTCAAAGAAGAAAATGGTTGGCAAATTGAATTTGAAGGAGAATAAAAGATCTGGATTTGTGGTCATTGGTCAGGATTGTGTTGAACCCCTTCAGGCCCTTCGAAGTTCTGGACACGAGGTATGTATTGATCATAATTGTTTAGTTTTCGTGGAAGTGATCTGCATCAGCAAATTTCTTGTTGCATTGTTTTGTTTAATATCTACTATGGCATGATAAGTGGTATGATATATTTAGATAAGGTACTTGCTATCTCATTTTGGAAGACTGTCATGGAAGAGATTATACGCTGTTTGAAAAGACTGTCATGTAATGGTACTTTTAACTTTTAAGTAACATAGTGTTGAGACTCGAGAATATAAGTTGATAATGCGGGATTATCTGCTGTTATTTGATTTTTCAGGGCCGATAATCTTCAGTATTACCAGTTATTTAAATTTGAACTAAGCAATAACAAGATAATTATCAACATGTTTTATGAATATTTGTAGCTTTTTACTGCAGCCCAAAATGATATGATGGGATTTTAACATACTTTAAAATTAACATGTGCAAGTATTTTTCTAGTTGCATGAAGTCTGATGTGACTTTTTATTTGTGCAAAAGCAGCAGGGTTTTTAATATTTTGCTTGAGACCTTTTTTTTTTTTTTGAGAGAGAAGTGGGAGCTTAATGATGCCCCAATTAAACTGATGCCGGTAGTTTTCGAATTCGGTACTCATATATTGGAGCCCCTTTTAACTATCTGAATGCTATCCTATTGGTAATATTTTGCCTGATGGAGCATTTTTAAAGTTACCTTTTTTTTTCATGGTGATCTTCATCGTTGCAGTTATCTCAAACTCACCAAATTTTGTTCCTCGGTGGAATCTTATCTCTTACACTCATTGCAGGTTTGTGTAAATGTGGAGAAGAAGAGAGAAATGCAGAGATTGGCTGAGACATGGAAACGGAAAAAACGAGAAGAAAAGAAGCGTAAATTTCACTTTCTTGGCATTTTTTTCAAAAAAAATTCCTTATCTTTTCACTAAACAGGTTATTTTCTGTCTCCTAAAATTTTGCTTGCTTGTATGTGCTAGATTCGCGAGAGCAAAAGAGAAAGCAGAAGAGAAAAGCAAAAGAGGGGATGAAATAGAAGATACTGTATTGGCGATCTACGAAGATAAGTTGTTTCTTCATTCCTGTAGGGGAATACGGTACTTGCAGTTGCTGCTACTTCCTTGCATTTGTTCAAGAACCTGCGGAGCACTTCTTGAACACCACAAAGTCAAACATACAAACAAGGATCAGAATGGCTTTGAAGATGAACAAATTTTGGTGGGTCGTTAGATGCCCCTTTTAACTTCTTATTCTGATTTTGCCACAAAGTAAGTTGCTCTATAATCGCTGAACAGCCATTTGGCAGGTCGTATGCTTGTCTGTACGATATTACTCAATTTTTGTTAGTATATCTATTGATGTAACTTGTGGCATAAAGTTTTTATACTAACGCAAATCAAGCAGAAGCCAGTGTGGTGCTTCGGTTGGCATCCTGAATACTACTCAAGGGTATTATGTCTCTCCTTCTGCCTAGAAGAGGAAAGTGTTCAAAGTAATGGCGCTTCTCTTTGGGCTCTCACAACTACTATGATCAATAATTAGAGAATGAATAAAGAGATATTTATTTGTTTAGCAAGTTATATAATCTTGGGCTTGTGATCAAAATTCGTTCTGCATGCTATGTCAGGTTTGAGCTTCCGAACCCTTATTTAATATAATTTCGTGAATTAAATCCATTAAACCCCTACTAGACACTGGAAGTTCCTTATCACTAATGGTCATCAGAAAAGTTAAAAGAGGCTTAAGCTAAATTAGACATAGCCAGGTAAAGGAGTGCAAAAAAGTGATGTATTTTTTCTTTTCTTTTGTTGATAGTTTGCTAATATAATCCTGAAGAACCCCAATAGTTAGAGAGAGGAAGAAAAGGCAAAATCTGAACAAAATGAATAAATAAATAAAACCAACTCCGAGTCACAGCTTAAACAAGAAATTTAACAGTACAAGACTAAGCAATTCACACGGAGCTCTGCAATCGAAACCAGCAAACACATTCCCAAGTTTTATTCTACACCAAAATTACGTTCCCACACATCATCCACTTCACCACACATAATTCTCAAATCAGAGCACAACGATTATTACTGCTGCTCTCAAGAAGAGATCAGACGTGGGGATTCCCCCGTTTATACGGCGGGCGGGTTATGGGGGTGAAGGCAGTCCTCCGGGTACGGGTGTCCACCGTGGCGGGTGCGGTCCATCCCCTGCTGTTCGTCCTCGTAGCTGATCCTGAGCAACCCGAGCTTGTGCAGAATGAAGAAGGTGGGCCCCATGGTGAGGCTCACCCACCCGATGATGGAGAGGATCTGCACCACGTGCGCCGCCAGCAAGCGCCCGCCGCCGCCCATGAAGAGCCCGAACGGCCTGCCCGGCCTGCCTTGGTAGACCTCGTTGACGTAATTCTCCCGGGCGAAGAGGGCGGTGAAGATGATCCCCCAGGTGCCGCAGCCAGCGTGGAGCTGGAACGCCTCGAGGGGGTCGTCGTACTTGAACCTGGCGGCGAGGCGGTTCATGCCGATGAGGACCCACGCCGAGATGAAGCCGCAGATGACGGCGGCCCAGGGGTCGACCACGGAGCATCCGGAGGTGACGGCGACAAAGCCGCCGAGCGCACCGTTGCAGACGTCGATGAGGCTCCAGTGGTGGGAGATGAAGATGCGCTTGCTGAAGAGAGTGGTAAGCCCAGCGACGCTGCCGGACAGGGTAGTCGTCACGGCCGTGCGGCCAACGGCGGACCACTGGCCGTGGATGGAACCAGGGGGCCCGTAGGATTTCAAGATGGTCAGGAAGGAACCCGCATTGAAACCGTACCATCCGAACCTGTAGGAAAAAAAAAACGAAAACATCCACCAAATTATTTACATTTCACACCCTACACTTTTACAAATAATTTCAGTATTTACATTTACCGCCCTATTTAACATATTAGAAATGAACCGTGAAGTGATGAATAATATTAGAGTTCTCGATGTAACTTTCCATAAATTTTCTATTAGCTCACCAGAGGAGGAAGGTGCCGAGGACGACGAGTGATGCACTATGCCCGCGGAGGATGAGACCATCAAAGCCCGGATCGAACCTTCCATGCCTCGGACCCTCGATAAACGCGCCCCAGAACCCGGCCACTCCTCCGACCAAGTGGACCACCCCGGACCCGGCGAAATCTATCACCCCAGACTTAAACAGCAGGGCCTCTCCGGCGTTCCTCGACGCCGACGCCCACCCGTCCGCGGACCAGAACCAATGCGACACGACCGGGTACACGAACCCCGTCAGCATCGCCGAGTACACCAAGTACGCTGTGAACTTCGTCCGCTCCGCGATCGACCCGGACGTGATCCCCGCCGTCGCAATGGCGAAGGCCCACTGGTAGAGGAAGAAGGGGTAGTCGAAGCCGGTCTCCGGGAGCTTCTTGAGGCCGAAGAACTGTTTGCCGATGAAGGGGTTAGAAGGGGAACCGAAGGCGAAGGCGAAGCCGAAGAGGTAGTAGAAGAACGCGCCGGCTGCCGCGTCGAGGACGTTGGTGAGCATGATGTTCATGGTGTTCTTCTTCCGCACGGAGCCGGCGCAGAGCATCGCGAAGCCGAGCTGCATGGCGAAGACGAGGTAGGCGGAGAAGAGGAGGTACGTCGTATCGACGGCAGAGGTCGTGTCGGCGAACTGCGCGCAGATGTACTCGGCGGTCTCACTGGCGTTGGCGACGTTGCCACCGCCGAGGAGGGAACCCAGGTCAGACGAACACGTCGACATGGCGGCAAGTAACGGAATCCAATCTCTTGCTTCGTTATATAACCTTTACTTACCAAGCTATGGCGATGATGTAGCTTAGGGACGAAGAGGTTGGTTTATATAGGGAGGGATGTAGAAAGATACCATGGGAGGAATCAGGAATCAACGGGATCTTTCTTGTGGGATTGTGGATTCTTTTTATATATATTATATTCATATTATATTCGACCACAACCATTAACCTTAGCGTACATTGAGTGAATTAATGTTGGTCGGATTAATAATACTAATACTAATACTAATATTATTTAATTATGTGGAGCCAAATGTTTCTGATTCGTTCAACAATGAGGTCGATAATATGAAATCATTTACTCTTTAATTTCTTCCATAAAAACCTTAGAAATGGAAATTATTATTTGAATTCTTTTAATAAAATTCTATGCGTTCGAGTTACTTAGTAGATTCATAGGATGGAATCTGTTGGCTTTGAGGACTCTTGATGTTCCCTTCTTTTATATATCACTACTTTTTACCAATTTATATGATATATTACAAATAATCTCTTCCTTAAAGTTTGTTTCCTTTATTTGTTTTCAGACAAAGATATATTATCTAAGATTCTATTGTCATATATTCATCACAAAGTGAGATTGCTACGACTTAAACTTTCTAGCTTTCCATTAGAAAACTATCATAAAATAATATAAAAAAAAATTAAAAAAGAAGAAGTGGGAATGCATTCCATGATCTAATTGTTATTATTATAATCATCATCTTATAAATATCTTATAAAAGGAGTAATTTTGTGCACGAGATTTAGCCAGCTAGAATGCAAAACTTGTTAATTAGCTTATGACAATTGTTGGAGGAACTATTTTGGTAGATTCAGACCCACATAGTTTATTTTATTATTTTTCTCTATAATATTTATTTAAGTTTATGTCTAAATAAATTGAATCATTGAATTGGCCATATACTTACAAGATAAATCAAACGATTAAAGGTAAGCATTAGCTGTAATATTTATTTATTTCATGCTGGTTTTTGGGATTAAAACTTGAGATTCAATAGTCAGCAACTCCCCAATGCTGTCATTAAACTACGTATGCATGATTCCAAATCTAACATCCGTTGGCTATTTAGAAGAATCCTGGAGAAAATAAATGATATAATTATGAGGTTACTTCCTGGTTTAGGTCTGTAAGAATTCCTCTCTCCATATATATATAGAGAGAGAGATGTATAATATGAATTACATATACTTATTATCCTTTTAGAAGAAATTTACAAGATGTATTACATTGTAAGCTACCTAAAAATGCTCTTCTTTCTTATTATTTCCTCTACTTAAAATTTCGGTCAACGTCGTCGATGATCGACGCAGCTAGCCCTAGGTATATCGAAGAATTTTCACCTTACAACTTTAGGGAAATATAGCAAATAATATATTTTTTAATTAAAAAAAAATATTAGATTCTTATGATCATTATTTAGGAATCTATATATCTTGGTGTCACTTCTTTAATGCATGATTTCTTGTTTGCCAAGTTGAAATGTTCATCTTTGAACGAGCCTATTATCTAGTCTCATAAAGAATCAACATGTAGTTATTTGCACGTAGTATATACAGACTTATACAATAGATTTTTATTTTATAATAAAATAAATAATACAATTTGAATCCACCAAGTGAGAATAAGAAACGAGATGGGAGAAGCTAATCAAGATTTTTCTCAAAAAATAATCTTAATTTTTTTCCAAGAAAACTAGTTGAAAATTTTGAATGCAATTTTTCACCTATGATTTTGTTGCCACTGCGACGAAAAGTCAACTGCTCCATCGAATTTCATGCATAAGCGACAACGATCTTTGGGTTTATTTTTATTTTTTTTTAGAGATAGAAGTCAAACAAATATTTATTCCATGAAAACTTATCTTGGAGGGAAGGGAGGCTTTTAAGGAAGAGAAGATTTACCAAAACCCTAATAAAGTTTAGAATTTCTTTTTTAATTTATTAAATAATAAAATATACTTCGTTTTGTTCGTTGGTTGGTTGCTAGCTATTAGGTGAAAATTTAACTCAAAGTATTTTTTTTAAAACATTATAATTAAAATATAAAAGCAAGGGACAATAAATTTAATAATATTTCCCTTTTTTTTTTTTAATTATATGAGAGGGAGATAGTTATCGGGTCGGATCATAAGACAAAATCCACAAATCCATATAGCAAAATGGGCCGACACAGTGTCGAGACCTCTCTCTGGTCTCTCTACTCTATTCCCATTTTCCATCGGTTGAAAACTAAAGTCGGCGGCTTTCGACCTTACGATGGTGGAGATGGAGCAGTTCGTCGCCGATGCTCGAGATGGAGAAGGAGGAGAAGGAGCCGAGGACTCCGACAGCGCCGATAACGGCGACGAGGAAGAGAACGTCCTACGGTTTCTGGATTCGTTGGATAGCTACATCGTTCTCGTCGATTCCTTGTCTTCTACCCTTCGCCAGGTAAAACCCTCGATGATTTTTCGTTTCTTTTTGTCGTCTCTTACTTCTTTTAGCCCATTTTAGATCGCAAGTTGGAGTTGATTTTTGTTGTTTATAATGGGGTAATGGTGAAAATTTGTGTATAATAGTTTCTAATTGAGCTAAGATTTCTATGTTATATAAACTGAATTCATATAATTTTAGTTTCATATGAGTTATAATATACCTTTAATTTTGTAAAAGATATGATGGACTTCAATGTATTACAACTGCTTCTATAATTGCCAATTGTTTTCCTTTTCATTTGGGCTCTTTACTGCTCTAGGTTAACATTCTAGTCTAATGTAAAATGTTTGTCCTCGTCAGTGTGAAGGAACTTAAACTTTTCTTGTTAACAGGGATGGCTAGAATTAGCCAGTGCTCGTCATTCAATGGGTTCCTCGCGCATTTCTACTACATTACTTGATCATAAAGTGCAGTCTGCTGCCACTACAGTACAAGTAACAGAATCACTCGGCGATCATGTATCAGGTACTGATGAATTTTCTTGATAAATTTATTAGTTGAGACATCAGCGTAGGGTGTCTTCAGTGATCAAAATAAACAAATAAAAAAATGTTATAGTAGCCGCCAACTCATGGCGGTGTTTTGTTGGAAATGCTATGATAGCATAAATTATATCAGAATTTTGATAACCTACTCTTAATATAGACTAACTGCTAGCACTTTTTGGTTCTTAACGTAGAAAGTTTATTGGTCATTATGCAGGGCCAAAACCGCTTTTTACTCTATCAAAATGGGCTACGAGAGAAGGATCGTATTCTCCTGAGGATGTAGAACATAGTGGGTTGCAGAAAAGGTCTAATCATTCAGAACTAAGACATCGAGGCCCATCCAGTTACGTAGGTTGTTACTTGTTCCTTTCCTTCCATAATTATCTTATTGATATTTGACGCTTGGTAAGTTTGAAGTGCTTGCATTTTGTTTAAGATTATATTCTGCTGTCTTGGTTTTAAGATAGCAGCCAGGAGTCAAATTCAGCAGGCAGTGGATCGCAAACTGCGATGACAAGTACTGTTGTAAGTTTCTTTTCATTAAGCATTTTACTGCATAAAAAAGTTTGGAATTATGAGGCAACTCTCATGGAGTAAGCTTTTAATGAAATAGTTAGATCCAGAACTAACTTGAATAAAACCCACACAAAGTATGGAAGTTACACTATTTCTTTGATGTATGACTGCCTGTAATCAGTCAGTTCCATTTCCAGAAAATTTTATGATTGCTTGATTCAGCTAGGAATTAATATCAATTGCCTTTTTCTTCAATTTCTTTGAAATCTCTTCTTTGGCACCTTAGATACAGAAGGAGAGGTCTAAATCACTAGCGGTATTTGGAACTTTGGTTTCTCCAAAACTTCGTGCTGCCCAAGTTTCATTTGAGAAAGGTTTCAGTGTTTTCCTTGTATCTTTCCTTTAGAAGTCCCTCCCTAAAGTCTGCATCTATTTTGATGTGCATTTAGTAAGAAGTCTCCTTGTTTCATGCAGCGCTTGATGGGATTGTAGAAATAGCAAACTCAAGGTCATCAATGCTATCTGCGTTCTCTCAGCTAGAACTACAGAAGAAGGAACCAAGCTGATAAATTGCACTTCTCTGCATCTGTTTTCTTCCTGCATCAGGCTTGTACCCACTTCACCACCTTACATGTATTAAAGATCTGCAATCTGATAAATTGGCAACTTCCAAGTTATTATTTCTCACATTTGGAATTTAAATGCAAATGGAGGAATAAGAGCAAATTTGATGTTTACTTGTACTCGCCACCCTCTAATGGGAAGCCTTGTTCATGCCTTACAATTTTATGGAAGTGGTCATTTTATTGCAATCTAGCAAGATTTGTAAGCCTTTTACTATCCTCTTGATTTCAAGAAGAATGCATAGCGTTGATATTATTTCCAAAAGAAGAGGAAAAAAATGACAGCAATCCAGAATAACTGTATTATTTTGGTCGTTTTAAGTACTGAGGATCTGTTTATTTGCCCCAGCTATGTTCTTACTTGTCAACTTCTCTCCAAAAGCAAGGTTCATGCACAATATGCATTTGGTAGGATATGCATGTATAATCACACTGTGTTAGAAAAGACAAACAGAAGAAAAGGAAAAAAGCTGTAGGAAAAGAATGTTTAAAGAGTTTCACAGCTATGCCATATATTTCTTGCCAAATCTGTCTGAGAAAATCCCAAAACTCGTAGCAATCAAATGCATCTGCCGAGATAAACAGCACACAACAAACTAGAACATTGTGTTTTCCATTAGATGAATGTCTGATAATATTCCTGTTTAGAACAATGTGCAACTCACAAAAATGTGTGTTCCCGAAACAAGACCAAAACCTCACATTCGAGAAGAACAAGACGTACAACAGGACAGTCTCTGTATTCAAAACAGTACATATACCACACTATGTTACACTCTATAATATAATTATACGGTTTAATGAGGCTGTGAATAAATGAAGGTGGACTATCAAAATGTGGAATACTAGGGCATCATTTAGCTGACTTGCTCTGACTTGCGACAGACATGGAACGTAGCTTGCTAGCTATTTGAGTGAAGGATGGCCGCTGCACTGGATCTGGTGCCCAACACTGTTCCATTACTCGTTTCCATTCTGGATCGCATGTCGCTGGCACAGGTGGCCTCAATGTATTGTTGACAATACCTCCTGCATGGGTCGGAGATGAGCAACTATGTGAGGGAATAGCTTTTCAGGAAAAAAATTCAAAAATATATGATAGGTTAAAGGAAGACAGTTTCTAGTGCAGCTAATAATTTTACAAGGCTTTCTATTCATTTGGATCCTTTACTTAGTTTTGCCTAAGAAATGAAGAGGAATCCCCGGTCCCCAAAAATAAATTAAAAGAAATCATCCCTCTAGACCATTTCCACGTTCAAAAGAAGAGTTTGTGGAGGCTTTTTCTTTTTGTAAAAGACTAAGCTGTAATCATTTAGGTGATTGGATTTGTTGGTCTCATTGCAATCTCATGTCCTCTAATTTCTTTCTTCAGCCATGAATTGGATACTGATTTGTAGACTATTACTAGTCAATCATGAAAATGTTCCAAGTTTTCCGACTATTTGCAGAGCCTTCTTAATTTGGAGCTGTGTTTTGGGAACCATAATCCTGCATGTTAGAAGAACTAACAGCTATACTATGACAATATTAACTCCTAGAATGTGGTTATCATGCTTATAAGGAAAACTTACGAACACATAGAAAGTTCAAATCACAAGACACAGACACCTGCTAGGTATATCTTGAAAAAAATGTAGTAGAATCAGCATACCTATAATTGCGCCATAGTGCATATTGGCATAAGGTTCCTCCCCAGTGAGAATTTCCCACATGACAATGCCAAAGGAGAATACATCAACCTGCAAATTTGTATTATGATTGTAACAAAATGATAAGAATTGGAGAACCTGAAAAGTAGCATTAGATTCATTTCTGAGTGCCTTTAGATGCATAGAAATTATTCTTTTGTAAAGCAAGATATACATTTATTATAAGGGACCTTACATCTTAACTGCACTCAAGCACACAAAAAATAAGTTGTTAACCATCATATAGAGGAAGAAAAAGGATCTGATGGCTACCTTTTCAGACACCTTGTTACTGCTTCCATTTAATAGTTCTGGGGCCATCCATGGCAGTGTTCCTCTTACACCACCAGAAACCAGAGTATTTCTTTTGATTTTTGACAACCCAAAATCACCTACCTGGATTGAAACATTTACCGCTCAAAGTCAACATTTTACTAGAGATCAGCCAATATGTTGGTTCTACTTAGTACTTGTGCAAGGATAGCCAACTTGAGGCATATAAATGCAGTAGTTATTGTAATAAAACAAAAAATCAGTTATCTAAATGGACTTACAAGTCTATATGCAACTCACCTTACAAATAGGACGTGATTGATCTTTGAGGTTTACAAGCAAGTTATCACATTTCAAATCAAAGTGTACAATATTTTTGGAATGCAGATATTCCATTCCAAAGGCTGCATCCATCGCTATTATAAGCCGTTTACGACGATCAAGATACCTTTCCATTTCAAAGTCAATGTCAATTAGAATAGACCAATTGAATAAGCTCAAAAACAGGCACCAGCAAGCACTTACTTGTCCTTCCTCAGCAAGACGTGCCGAAGAGAACCATTAACCATGAATTCTGTGACAGTTGCTAAGGTGCCACCTGGCCCATCTTGCACAACTCCATAGAAAGCCACAACATTTGGATGATGAAGCTTTGAAAGAATCTCAGCTTCTCGCCAGAATTCAAGTGTCTGCAAAATGTGTATTTTGTAAATTGTAACAACAAATCGGATACTTTAATATTGGATCCCTGAGTTGTTCATACACAACAATCTGTAGGAAAAGAGATATGCAATATATTTTAAAAAGATAATTTAAAAAATGGATAGCTTACCAATCTTTCTTGCTCAGATGATCGACCTGTAAAGCAGCTCTTCTTTATCCGTTTAATGGCCACATCTGTGCCCCTCCATTTTCCATGATATACAGTTCCAAATGTGCCAGAACCCAGTTCTCTAAGCTCTTCAAGATCCTCGTTCTTTATGATCTGCTGACATCTCACTTGTAAGTTCAAGAATACACATCATATAATCAACAATTGTTACTATCATGACTGAAGGTGCTCCACATGGCACTCCAGTCTTTTCTTGACTTTTGATAATGCAACAACATGCAAATAACAACAAAGAAACTCAACTAAATTTAACTGGTATATATATATATATATATATATATATATATATACATACGATTAGTGTTTGAACGATTATTTGATATGCTTGCATACTCGAGATCAAGAAATTAACTCTTCTCAGGCCAAGAACATGAATGTTTTAGTACCAGAACTAATGTCCAGAAATAGTTGGAATCCTAGTAGATACTCCCTGAACCCTCATCTATTTATTAGATACTAGTTATCAGCGAGAAATGATACTGCAGCTAGAAATATCTGAAAGAATTGGTGCCAGTAAAACTGAAAAATAAGAAAAGAAAAAGAAAATTAAACTGTCAATACTGATGCCAGTGATACTGTGATAGCAAGCAGCTCTTCAATATTATTTTGTAACATAGAATATATTGTAGAAGGCTTTATCAACAAGTATCAAGAGCTTATTGGAAATAAAGCAGTGCTCAGATTCAGAAAATTTGACCTCTGTTGAAAAATTGAAATTATCATACCTGCAAATCACTAAGATCAATATCAGCCAAGGAAGCATCTAGAATTGGTCCAGCAGCTTCCACATCCTCAAATTTAAGTTCCTGAAGGGCAAAAATGTTTCTGCTTACAGTTAATGCTTCTACAGTGTAATCACAGATGACTTCTACTATGCAGAGACAGATACCTCATATTCTGAGATAGGCTCATTTTGGTTCTTTGCCACCTTTGATAAAGGATTCTCACCCTGCAAAGCTGCACCACCCTTTTCTATTAAATGTGGATGGCCAACCTGTGATGATATATAACCCGGGTGCACAATGTTGGAATCCTGTACGGTGGTGCTAGAAGGTTCTTGTTGCATTTCCTCCTCTAAATCAATTTGAGGACCCATTTGATTTAAATTCTGCACACCTGCAAACTGATAAGATCTGGGAACTGTCCCCTCCATCTTTGGTAAGAGAGATGCGTAATCAGTATGGTCCAAATCCATAAGAGAAACATCTTTGCGTTTAAATTCATCTTGGGCAAGATTTCTAAAGAAAGACCAGCGCTTAGGTTCATCATTCTGCATCTTCACACTGAGACCAATATCATCTTTACGCAAAGGACTTATGCTTGAATATTCTGCAGCAATTCTAGCCTTCGAAAAGAAATCAGAGAGTATATCAGGGGGAAATCGATCATTAATATCAATAAGAATATCTCTCTTCTCTGTGTTAGGAGCCAAAGATTCTTCTTGAGAAATTGGTATAGAAGAGCTCCCTAACCAGGGCAAATCGGAGTCATGATCAACATCAATGGGGTATGCAGCCTTTGCAGTTATTTCCTCCCAGCTGATATTAGGTAGCACGATAGCAGTACCTTCCTGCTGCTTAATGTCAGCACCTGTCTCAGTTACATCCTTTGTTGGCTCTTTCAATTTACTTTTGGCCATATCTGTTTCACCAACTATATTTTTCTGAATGTGTCTGGTACCGGTGCTTGTCTCATCTGAGATCCTATCTTCATCAATGGTCTGACCAACAATGGTGGTCAAAGGTGCACTGTTCAGCTCAGCTTTTGGCATCTTCAACTCTATTTTATGTCTTCGGTCGTCACTGGTATCAGCTTGTTCCTTAATAAGTGCTGGTGAGCAAGGAAATTTCAGTGTGTCAGAACCTTCTGGAGAAGAGGTGGTTTCATACTGATTCATCTGAATTCCCATTTCAGCCAGTTCTTTATATCCACTGAACTGCCTCGAACCATCTACGATCGCTGGAGGACTAAGGTTTGATGTTTTTTCTGCTATAGAAGTTTTCTCAATCTGAGATGCAGGAAGACCTTCAAGTGCAGGATCCACTGCTTCTGCAATAGGTTCCTTAGCTACATCAGATCGTGAATGAAGTATTAGAAACTGGGAACCAAGAGAATCATCAGACTTTGATAGTCTATTCAGGAACTCTGGCTGCTCCCTTGGAATCATCTCAGAATGATAGACTCTTGCAGGGCAAGGTGTGTCGTTGTAACTATGATCAGTCATATCTGCCTCATAGTCAGAAAATCCAGATGTAAGAGCTCCACCCGATGAGTAGCGATCATCTTCACTAAATTCACAACCCTGACCAGCAGGCACAGTATTAGTTCCCATTGAAACTTGTGCAGCCTCTAGATGCTTCCCATTAACGTTTAGCGGCAGTAAAGAAGCTAAGTCCTCCTGTGCAGAAGCAATAGATGATACTTCTGTGTGCATATGATTTGAAACCGAAGCATCATGATGATGCATGGGAGCATTGAAGTTTTCTAGAGATTGGATGTGCTCCATTCTATTTTTCTCTGAAGGCATACTGTTGATTGGTTGTTTTTCCTCTTTCAGTAATGTGTCTTGCTCATGAACTTGTTTGCTCCTAGACAGCCCCTCGGGTGCACCCTGATTAAAAGATAGATCATAGGGTGGCATTGCAACAGAACTTCCTATATTGGGTGTATACTGCGAACTATATCCATAATCAGAAGGTATAGATAGAGGTACCGAATCCCTGTTATTAATGTTGTAAAATCTGTCAGGAGGACGAATGGCTGTGTATGCATAATGAGCACCTTCCAGATATTCCATCCCATGGCCCTGATAGGATTGGAAATGTGTATCATAGTCACTGGACGAATTTGTTTGTATTTGTGTGGATATTATAGTGGGAGGCATCAAAGATGCTGGAGGAATTCCAGCCAAATCAGTTGCTTCTCTGCTAATATTTGCACGGTCACTATCCGAATTCAGATTGAGCAACTGATCCAAATCACTTGCGGATGTACTTGCCAAGCCATGTCCACTTGAAGTTTTTGCAGCTCCAACATCCATCCCATTGACAGCAACAACATATTGGACTTCAGAATCTCCTTCCATACTTCCCATGCTGAAGTTTATGTCATCAAAATCAGATGAAGAAAACAAAAACATCCTAAGTTTCTGTGATCCCTCGCCACCTTCTAGAACACTACATTCCTCCATCATATTTCTCAAATCTTCATCACAGGACACAGAGATCAAGGCATCAAGGTCCTCACCTGGTAACTGATATTTAATCATATGAGGCTGGTTATAGATGCCTGTTGTCTTTTGCATGAGTTCTTGCCAGGAAATATCCCAACTTATTCGGAGAATGCGTGTATCACCACCAACATACCTAAGCTTTCCATCCTTTGGTCGCGGTAAAATTTTGCCTCCAAAACTGCAGAGAAATTTCATCTTTTTGGCAGATATATCAGAAGCCTCAGAAGAAGTATAAACCTGAGAACCACCTCGGTTACTTACATCACTAGAAAAGGCTCGTGGCGCTAATCTTGCTGATGTGTAGCGACCTTTATTTTCACTTTCAGAGACACTCTTCTTTTCAATCTCCTTTGACGCCTGATTACTTGCATTTGTTAAAGATGGAGCATCTTTTCCACTTTCTGATCCTGTTTGTGATGCTCCAAGTGTACCTCTCAAGCCCATGTAACCAGTGCCAATATTCTGGTCCGCAGACGTACTTGGGGCCATATGCTTCTTGGATATTGCTCGTTCTCTCATGAATTCAAGAGAAAACTCCTCACCAGTCTGACTTGAATAATTCAGAATAGGACCAATACCGCCAGTGGCACTAAACTCACGTAACCTGGCACTGGCATTAGTCAAATTAGATGGCCCTTGTGCAAACCTTTGGCCTGCAGCACCAGCTACATCTTTTCTACTTTCCATTGGAACTTTGTGACCCTCAAAATTTTCTGACCACATGCCTAACTTTACTGTTCAGTTATCTTCTTTAGAAGCAACGGCTCCCACATAGAGACCATGCTAATACACATAAAACAAAATCAGACTGCTAGCTTTGGTCAAGCCCAATGGACAATACTGATGCTTTAGGTTGTCTCAAATAATGATGGTTAGGAATCTCTCTTTGACAGCCAGAAGAGAATATCACGATCATCTTAAAAGTACATGGCATGATCTACATCATAATTTCGGAAGAAAGATAGGAACCATTCCACAAGCTTAGCAGACTGGAAGAAGTGCAGATTGTATATGGAGAATAGTAGATTAGGGTCTTGCTGTCTGATTGCTTTATTGCCAATCTCCCAAAGCGCTAAATTGATGCATAAAATCAGCAAAATTCAACATAAATTATGAATAATCATTGCAAAGACAAATTAAATGCAACAAAATGAGTAAGCAGTCTCCAAAATTCCGCCCTACCATTACCAAAGTTTGTGAGGTATCTAATATAACAGATCAGTTTAACTTTTCAGTTCCATGATCAGTCCATTACTTAAAAACAATAGTATTCTAGTAATACAAGTCATAAAAGAAGTGATGAGAAATGGAGCAACATTAGTATCAACATTATTGAAGTAGTGCTGGTAAAACCAAAAAAGACTAGCACAGGATACGCTAGGTAATTGGAAATCAGCAGTAACAGGTGGCAACAATATAACTGACCAACTTCCATCAATTCAGGCATCAATTCACTTCAGCACGGTGCTATTAAGCAATATCTATAATCTTGAAAGGGGAAGGAGGATGTTTTCCTTGAAACATAGAGAAGACAGACATGCCCTAATATTAGCAGGCTGTAAAACTGAACAATCTTAAAAAGCAAGGTAGAAATTAATGAGTTTCTCTCATCACCAACAAGAAGAAGAACCTTAAATAGTAAAAGTTTTGAAGGCATACAAGAATCAAGGCACAGTTCGGGGTTTAACAAGTGTAGATGATTCACAATAAAAAGGCACAAGCAGTAAATCATTTGGACAGACGTATATAATGCATGCATCACTGATCAACGAGAAAAAGAACATATGAAGCTCAAAATCACATAACAGGTGTTGGGAACAAATTTGCAAAAGAGTTTACAGATTAAAGAGAGGGCATGGCAAGACAAAATAAACTTGCTCAAACCCACATTCGAAAGGTAGCCCTCACTCAACACCATTAGCAAAAACATATCTTGAAGTTGAATCTCACATATTCAGATTTTGCAAAGTTTTAATCTTTTGCATCAAAAGAAAAAAAACCTAGGAGGCACCTTGAAGTTGAGGATCACAATATCAAGATTCCCTAAAACCCACAATTATCCAAAACATTTTCAATAGTAACTCTACCCTGAGTGCATATTGAAGTTGAAATATGAAATGCCCACAAGCCCTAAAACTAATGATCGTAACAAAGAAGAGCATCCGCGTCAAAAATTTCAGTACCAAGCGAAACCACGAAGCTAGTTAATCGAACTTATCAAGCACCTGAAAAGCTCACAGCCCGCGATTTGGTTTCAAAGACTGCTTATGCCGGTCGCAGTCTTCTCTTCTTGGGCTTTTCTTCAATAACCATCCGTGCACTCGCCGTCTTCGGGGTCAACAGCAAGGGACAAACTCTACACAACCAAATTGACGACCTTTAAAGAAATAAACGACTTAAATCTCTTCACGGCAGCTAAAATCTCAACGGTTTAGAGATTACCATGTCGTCGGCAGATTCGAGCTCCCGATTCGGTATCAGCATCAGCAAGAATACGAAGAGAAAGAGACAGTTCGGAAGATATCAAGATCGAGATCCAGATCGAGAGAGGAGTGGTATTTCTGTACGGGAGAAGGATCGACGAGGGATCCTTGGTTCTCACTATGATGAAAAAGAGAAATGAACAAGACCGAGTCGGTAAATAGAGTTTGGTGCGCCTGTCAGAGCAGCAAATCTAGCGAGATTAGATTTGGAGCGACGCAATCGGGATTAATTAATAGTTAATAGCCGTTTATTAATTAAAAAAATAGTTAATAGCCGTTGAGACTTGGGAGGAATTTTGATAGCGAAATTTGACGTGCCCACAGAATCCTACCCAGAAAAGTCTCTCCATCTCTCAGGCTGTAAAAAAAATAAAATTAATTAAAAAAAACCTTAAATATCAGCTAATTACTAACTTATACCTTTCCGTGTATTTTAAAATTATCGTAAATTATTATTATTATTTTATCCTCTTAATTTTAAAGTCCGTTTTATAAACCCGTAGAAACTCAATCTAATCTAAAAATAAACAGATGGTTTGATTATTTAATAATTTACTTATGACTATAAATATTAGTGCTACAAAATTATTAATTTTAAAAGAAATTAAATATTTAGGATCACTTGGTCTTGCCCTATAACTCTTATTTTTCATGTATTATATATTTGTATTATACTATGGTCATTTGATCCCTCGACGTTACTCTTAGATTACTAAGATTACAAGTTATCTACCATTGTTTATTCTTAATCCGTAATCTTCTATAGAGATGCTTAAAACCTAGTTAAAGTTATCAGAAGGTGACGTGGCAGCCGATAGTCTCTACAGCCTGAAGTGCAAAGATCTACTACAAGCAAATTACTCGGCAGCGCGTGGCTGGTTACGATCGAATAGAACCAATCAAAAACTAGCAAGAAGGATTCTCTGCGACCGGGATAACAGACGATCTACAACTATGCGAAGAAGACGGTGGCGGTGCACGTAAGAAACGGGGGGACACGTGTCCGACCACCTGTAAGCAAACCAGAGTAGCCAAAGAGTTGGCGAACTCCGAGCTCATACGTTCGTCTCAACACGTGTAAATTGCCGTGCTCACAACCTTCATCCTATTTATGCATCTCCTCTCCTCTCCTCTCCTCTGATACCAAGAACACGAGAGATTGATTGGCAAAATGGCTAGAGCTGGTGGGAGAAACGTAGCAGCTCCGTTGGTGTCTCTGAATCTAATCATGTACTTAATAGTGGTGGGCTTTGCGAGTTGGAATCTGAACCACTTCATCAATGGCCAGACTAACTACCCTGGTATATATATATATGAACTACTCTTATCGTTGCGTCATTACCTAACCCTTTAAGCTTTTACTAACAATCTCCAAAATTAATTTGATCCAGGGGTGGCGGGCAATGGCGCGACCTTCTACTTCCTCGTATTCGCCATCCTCGCCGGCGTGATCGGGGTCGTGTCGAAGCTCGCCGGCGCCAACCACGTCCGCGCCTGGAGGAACGACAGCCTCGCGGCCGCCGCCTCGTCCGCCGTCATTGCATGGGCCGTCACTGCCTTAGCTTTCGGGTAGAGATTCTTCGACGTTCTTAAATACGTTAGAATTTGAAGCAAGCTTTTTAAATATATACTATTTTCTTTTCTTGATTGGGTTGCAGGTTGGCATGCAAGGAGATAGCCATAGGAGGGCACAGAGGATGGAGGCTGAGGGTGTTGGAGGCGTTTGTCATAATACTGGCCTTCACCCAGCTTCTCTACGTGTTGGTTCTCCACGCAGGGATGTACAGCAGTTCGTACGGGCCGGGTTACAGGGATCCGGATTATGGCATGGGCGGTGGAGCAGCAGCTGAACCAAAGGGGACTGTAGTTTAGGATTGTGGTAGAATTAGAGTATGGTAGTGGCTGCATGTAAGTGTTTTGCTTTACGTGTTGTTGTTGACTTTATAATGGTCATCTTTTTGGAGAGTGTAATTGTTGCTTGTAGCAGTTGTAGTTTGATGATTGTAGAAATTTGGAATTTAAAATAATTTCACACACGATCCAAATTTTTATTCAAACAATTGGAATTTCGGGTCTCGTAGTAATTTTGACTTAAAAAAGTGAAGAACTAGAAGAATGGAGTTTGCAGAAGGAGTGAGAGAGAGAGAGAGAGAGAGAGAGAGAGAGAGAGGAGAGAGAGAGGGCTTTTGCAGGATTTATCGGAAATATTGGGGTTGAATCGTGAATAAAATAATATAAGGTCTAAAATGAAAATTTGGTGAATGCAAATAGAAGTGTTTGTAGGGTTTATATTGCAACGTCGGGGATAAAAGAAGAAGGTGTTAAATGCAAAATTCTTTTATTCTAAGGTGTAAATAGCTCATGGGCTACTAAAAGCTAGCCGACCTTCACACCGAAGGGTGAGAGAGAGAGAAAGAGAGAGGGAGAGGATGGAAGGAGAGATGGACGAGGCGATTAGGGCACAGTTTCCTCTATCCTTCGGGAAGCCCTCGAAGCCCCAAGCCCACCCTTCCACCGTCCACTCCGCCACTCGTCGCGCAACCGTGAACCCTAACCCTGATCCCGTACACGAGAAGCAAGCTTCCTCCTCTGCCGCCGCCGCGGATGAAACCGACGGCGTCATGATTGGCCCTCCGCGTCCGCCTCCGGCGGCAGCCTACAAGGCGGACGAGGAAGATGAGATAATTGGCCCCCCAAGACCGCCCCCAAAGGGGCCTTCGGATCAGGATACAGCTGACGAGTCGGATGATGACTTCGACGACGACGATGGCGATCACTTGCCACAGGATTTGCGTCGGATTCCGACGAGCAACGAGATCGTGCTCAGAGGGCATACAAAGGTACTCAAATCTACGTTGATAGATAAAAACGAATTTTCTGGCCAAGAAAATATGACGATTAATTCATGGTTTGATATCCTTTTTTAATTTTTTTTTTTTTTTTTTTTTTTGTGTAGGCCGTTACCTCAATTTGATATTTAAACCTTGACAAGGCTCAACATCAAAATGTCGTGTTTCGTACACATGATGAATTTCTGGGTTAAGATATTGTTAATAAAGTCTAGAATATGTTAATTAACAAATTCAGATAGATGTTTGTCGCCCGAAAAGAGAGAAGATCGACTTCCGTCGGTGTAATTTCATGTTATGTTTGATGGAGTCTATCTCGTGCGGGAATATTGTACAACTAACTCCCGAACATGAGATTAAATTCTACATAGTGACATTGATTCTTTTAAGCTACGTTTAACTCTTTGATGACCAAAAGGCTGAAAATTTATCTCGTGCGGGAATATTGTACAACTAACTCTCAAACATAAGATTAAATTCTACACAGTGACATCGATTCTTTTAAGTTAAGTACTTAACTCTTTGATGAGCAAAAGGCTGAAAATTTATCTCTTGCGGGAATATTGTACAACTATCTCTCGAACATGAGATTAAATTCTACGTAGTGACATCGATTCTTTTAAGCTAAGTTTAACTCTTTGATGACCGAAAGGCTGAAAATTTATATTTTCATCAAGGCTAGGATTTGATAAAAATAAGAACATATTGTCACTATAACATTTCTTTCTAGGTGTGTCTATTTGTCGCACTTCCTTTTTGTGATGCAGTGTTGAGCTGTGATTATTAGAGAGCTTATATTTAACTCTCAACCATGAACGATAAAACTGACCTAACTATGGTGAAAATCTCTGACCATTTAATCTGTTTTCAATCTACGAAGGCAACTCCCTTTTAGAAATGCATTACCCTTCCCTTATGTTTCACTATTTAACCCAACGATAATCCTAATGATTGATCTTTTCTCTAACATTTCTTGTAGGTTGTCTCAGCTCTCGCTGTTGACCATTCAGGATCAAGAGTCATTTCTGGTAGCTATGACTACACAGTACGAATGTACGATTTCCAAGGGATGAATTCAAAGTTGCAAT
This sequence comes from Typha angustifolia, assembly GCF_048772165.1. Lineage (NCBI taxonomy): Eukaryota > Viridiplantae > Streptophyta > Magnoliopsida > Poales > Typhaceae > Typha > Typha angustifolia. Next base: position 2,162,158 of record NC_133246.1, on the reverse strand, counting down.
CATTTAGGCAACTAGAACCCTGTGAGGGACACCAAGTTCGAAGCTTAAGCTGGAGCCCAACTGCTGACCGATTCTTGTGTGTAACGGGTTCAGCACAAGCTAAGGTGTCCTGTTTTCTCATGGAACCTATATATGTGTCAGAAGTACTTTGTTTTTGCTTTTGAAATTTATCATTCTATATAGATAATTGACAAATGTTATAGCTTCACCTCAGATTTATGATCGTGATGGGCTTACCTTAGGTGAGTTCATTAAAGGAGACATGTATATACGTGATTTGAAGAATACCAAGGGTCACATCTCTGGTTTAACTTGTGGAGAGTGGAATCCCAAATCAAAGGAATCTATTTTAACTTCATCAGAAGATGGATCTTTGCGTATATGGGATGTAGCAGACTTCAAAAGTCAAAAGCAGGTATGGATTATGTTGTTGCTTAGTAAGATTAGAATATCTGTCAGAATTTTGGGTAATCATATGATTAAGAAGTAATAGGTAAAACTGTCTCTTCTTTTTTCCCCAACAATTGGGTGATCTAGAGGAGTGTCTGGTTAATTGTATGTTGCCATAATTTTGTTTCCTGCATGTTATTTAGAGTTTCCAGTGAAGGGCATCTACACTTGTTTAATCTTACCCCTTTTCAATGATTTTAGTTTGCAAATGAACTCTTAACATATATATGATCAAGTTCATTGGGATAATGTCATTCATGATAGGTTGTCAAGCCTAAGCTTGCAAGGCCAGCAAGAGTTCCAGTCACAACATGTGCATGGGATCATGAAGGCAAGCGAATCGTTGGTGGCGTTGGAGATGGTTCCATACAGGTGAAGTGTGATCAGTAACTTTTCTTAATCATAAACTCACTGTAGACAAATTATGCAATGCCATTATTTTGTTTCATTAAATGCCATTATCATGGTAATATTTTCTTCTTTTTTTTTAAATTTTTTTCTTCTGAAATTGTGATATGCTTATCCATATATTGTCAGTTATGGAGCATTAAGACTGGGTGGGGAAGCAGACCAGATATACATGTTGGGAAAGCACATGATGATGATATCACTGGGCTTAAGTTTTCTGTAGATGGAAATGTTCTTGTGTCACGGAGCACTGATAATACTCTTAAGGTTATTTTACTTGTTTGGAAACTTAAGATATTTTATTTTGGGCAACTGACACCATAGTGAAAATGATATTATTTTCTGAAACATAATTTTGGATGCAAACAAAGATCTTCTGTTTATTATGCATAGGTGTGGGATTTGCGGCAGATGAAAAGTCCTGTTAAAGCATTTGAAGATTTGCCTAATCATTATGCTCAGACAAATGTGGTATTCAGTCCTGATGAACAACTAATCCTTACTGGGACTTCGGTTGAAAAAGAAAGTACAAGTGGAGGTTTATTGTGCTTTTTTGATCGAAGGAAACTCGAGCTTGTATCAAGGGTGGGAATTTCTCCAACCTATAGCGTCATACGCTGTCTTTGGCATCCAAAAATTAATCAGGTTAAGTTCTAGCCCTCATTCATTGGAGTTGTATTGTAATTGTATTCATGTGCTAGGATATCCCATAAGTCTGTTTTGTGTGATGTTATCTGAGACAGGAGAAATTCTGACAATTTTTTAATGTTTTTGAAGGTTTTTGCAACAGTGGGGGACAAGAAGGAAGGAGGAATTCATGTGTTGTATGACCCATCTGTTAGTCAGAGAGGGGCTCTTGTATGTGTTGGACGAGCACCTAGGAAAAAGTCCATTGATGATTTTGAGGCTCAGCCTGTTATTCACAACCCACATGCCTTACCCTTATTTAGAGACCAGCCTAGTCGTAAGCGCCAACGAGAAAAAGCATTAAAAGATCCCTTTAAATCCCACAAACCAGAACTTCCCGTTACTGGTCCAGGGTTCGGTGGAAGAGTTGGTACTACTAAAGGCAGCTTGTTAACGCAGTACCTTTTGAAGGTTGAAGTTCTGATTTATCTTTTCTTCCTCTTTTATTATTGCTACCAAATTCGTATACATTGTTAGATGTTCCAGTTCTAACAATGTTAACTGCAGCAAGGTGGGTTAATCAAGGAGACCTGGATGGACGAAGATCCAAGGGAGGCTATACTTAAATATGCTGATGTTGCGGCAAAAGATCCAAAATATATTGCACCTGCATATGCAGAGACGCAACCCAAAACAGTTTTTGCAGAGTCAGATTCTGAGGAGGAAGAGAAATGACCCAGTACACCTCTTTCACTCTGTCACTAGAACCTTCTACATTATCTTACTGTTCCCTTTTCAGCTGTTGATCTTGTAAAGTAATATATTCTACATTTCTATGATTACTTTTTATGATACACAGGGTGTACATAACCGATTCAGTTATGTTTCTCATTTAATGGATGTCAAAGACAAATGAGTGGCTGCTGAGGTACTTTCCGTTCTGTGCAAACTAATGAGTTGCCTACTTTCATTGGATAAATGCTCCTTCACTTAACTCCCTAGAACAAGTGTATGGTACTGTAACTTCATTGTCATACTGCTCTATATATTTTAGTTCTTTTTATTTGGGACATGACTCTGAAGTCTCTACTGAAAAGAGGGATTTTCCATCTAAGCAAACTCCTCCTGTATTAGGTTAGTCTTATCTTGATGTCAATTAATTACATATTGTGTGGGGATAGTCTCTCATCGTAAAAGCCACTTTTATCTTTTCGTGTGCCATGAAATTTAATTAATTACTTTCACCATGTCTTGATTCAATCTTGGTAACTCTTACTAGCGCATACTCATGAAAATCTGTGCTACATTTTTCTTCAGTTGACTTAAAACAGTAGAGGAGAGGCCACAAGTACATGTTGACCTTTATGTGAGAAATAAAATTTATGGTGTCATCACTCCCTATATATCTAGTTGTGTAGCTGGGAGAAATAATAGAACCTTAATTTAAATGTCATCTACCGAGGCAAAGTGATGCTGTTTTGAATATTGGTATTCTTTTATTAGATTCTGCTGTAATTCCCTTTATACTTTGTCTGGAGAGCATGGGACTTTAAAGATATTATTACAATTTATACTAAGAGTAGATATTAAAATTTTGATTAAACCAATTTTCAACCACCATTAGTATCTTAAATCTACTTCTCCCAACACTGGGAAAGTGTGCATTCCCTCCATTCTTTTCTGTAACTACCTTCCAAGTCCTCGCTCCTTTTCTGTACTCCATTTTCTACAAAATCATAGATTTAGAAGCAGCAGTACGAAATAACATTAATACTTGAAGTCCAATTTTCCAACCAACCACCCCTTGAAGAGGGAATGGAGGATAGATAAGATGAATACTGTTGTCTGAGATGAAGGATAGATAAGATGGATACTGCTGTCTGCAATGCACCAGATGACATGTATATCTGATGCTTAGATTCAGAGTTACTGGTGTTTTCCACTTTTTCCTTGTAGTCAGTTGAATTGCACGAGTTAGATTGGGTGATTAAGTGTGTATGTAGGCTAATTCATTAGGAGGATCTTAAACTTTTATTATTTTGAGACTAAGTTGGGCCATAAGCTGTGTCTCGTGAGGCATGTAAAGTCTGTTAAGAGGCTAATACAAGCATGATGTGTATCCTACGTTCTAGGTAGATAGTTTGGAACAAAATCTTGTATTAGTACATTTTTATCTTATTTTGCAACAAAAAGCTTATTTATTTCTTAATTCATTTACTTGTTTACACTTAAACTGCAGCTCACGTGCAGCCACATTGTTCTCGGAGAACAATTGAGGCTGACGAATTCCAAGCCATCTCTCTTTAGCTGAATGAGACGACTTTGGAAGAGGAACAGACGAAAGAAAGTGAATGCCATTCACCTCTTATTTTCTTGTATGCCTATATTTTCAATGTACCAACTGTAATGACATATAACCAAGTTAACCGATATTGTCTGATAGTCATGTACACAAGGCTTTAGCTACGTTACTTGCTCAGTGGCCTCAGTTGGCTTCACTACTTTTATCGAGGACATTATATCTAAAGAGAATTCATCACTGATCTTAAATTACTATTTTGATTTGCTGAAATTTTGTTGGTAGCTTCTACTGAAGTGAGTCATCCAAGTTACAGTTTTCATTTAGCTGCTATCTGTTCTTCTATTAATTAATGCCCAGGCTCCTCTTTTACAGTCTACTGTCCTTGGGACTGTTGTATTGATTCATCCTTCCAGAAAACGGTACTAAATTCAAGGTAGTCTCGTGGAAATTTTTCAGATGAAGGAATTGAGGAGGGGAGAAGAGAGTGGAAGAAGCTTTTGAAACGGGCATTAGGCGTGGGTGTGAGGTTTTGGACCGGGGTTTAAATATGGAAGAGGACGAGAGTTTCCTTCGGATCGGTTAATATGTACTATCCAAGTAGATCAAATCCGATCCGATATGAGAATTAGATTACCGGAAGTACTAGTCACCTGACCTCATGTTGCCTTCCAAGATCAAGATCAAGCTGTTTAAGTATCGAGAATGAAATTGGATATCTTGTTTATCATTCATCTCTTTTCTTTTTTTCTTTTCTTTTTTGTATTAAATTTATTTACTGCGACTTCTGAAAGAAAGAGATGAGAATAAACAATAAGGATTTGATGATAATTTTTTTCTTAAATTTGATAACAGAATTTGATGATATTATCGGAATTGTCTAAGGCTTTTCGGTGTAGATTGATGAATAAAGCAATAAAATCCCTTGTTCCTAATCCCCTTAAAGCAACATATCATCCATAGAATTATATTCCTATAAGTTACTTTGCTTATGGTATGAGAGGAATTCGACTGTGACCAAAAGAATTCAACTCATTGCACAGGGAAAGAAAATTAAACTGCACTTAAGATACTGGTATACATTGTATAAACTAATTTATAATTACCCATTTACATCTGAAATTACAAAAAGGAGGATCTTCTGGAATCTGAGTGTTGAAAGCTCTACAAAATTGAGAGAAAAAATCCTGTGTAATGAAGGAAAGAAATAACTTGTTTCTAGTGTTACACCAAGAGATATATCACCCTGCTCATCATCTCTTCATGTCTTCTTAACTATCTTCTCATCCCCACCCCATGTTGCCGGTAGAGAAGATATCCAACCCAGAGGAACCAAAGCAGCTACAAATTGCAATACAATTCCTAAAGGCAGGCTGGAGTAGTCTCCTGAAGATACCCCAATCAAATTGGACAATCCAACACCAAAGACCCCACCTAGTATCGATGACAAACAAAGTGCAGACGCGAAGAAAGCAAACAGCGATCCTTCACACCCAGATGGACAGAGAGTCGATAAGAGAACTGAGAAGGGAAGTATCTTAAACTGCGCGATAGCTTCAGCTAGAGCAGACAGACACAGCACATGAACTTTATTTGATATCCCAAGCATAAGATTGATTTGTTTCACTAGGATCAGGTCTGACAGAAGGGAGATAGCGTATAGTATCTGAACTCCAAAGATCAATCTCCTCAATGGGACTCTTCTCAAGTATCTGTTGTAGAATGCAGTTGCAGATAAAACCATCAGTTGCCCAATGACTTTTGAAAGACCAATGATAGAAGGGTCAAGCTTTAGGTGATGCGTCTGGAAAAAGAACATAGATCCTGAAAGAACAGGAACAACTGCAACTGAAGCCATCATCCAGAAAAGAGGATAAATGATCCTCTCCTCATTAATTGCTGTGACCAAGTTCAAGCATTGCTTGTGAATATTATTTGGTATGGAATATCGAACAATATGATGATCTGAGCTTTGTCTGGAGTGAAGCACAGTTTCTTTTGTAGCCAAGGAAAGTGCAAGTTGGAATGTCAGAAGGAAAGCGAATGTGAGAAACATGACCTTTGGCTCTTGAGCTTTTAGTAGGAAGTAACCACCGGACAAGTTGCCCAAGATTCCTCCTGCTGCTAGGGCGAGGAATGCATAAGACTGTAGCTCACCCACTTTATGCATTCGACTGGACTCCGCGACAAAAGCGTCACTTACGACTTCTGTGAAGGACGCTCCGAGGTTACTAAGAAGAATGCATGCCATTAGAGTGGGAAACATGTTCCCTGTGACTGGGATGATGGCAAGCATCCCCCAAGACATAAGTTGCAGAAAAACTGCAAATATCTCAAATTAGTCAAATCCAATGAAAGGACTAGAGAGAGAGAGAGAGAGAGAGATTATCAATTCCTATATCTTATTCTTTAACCAATCTAATAGTTATATAGATCATACTGCATACATTGAATTTTCTGATTTAAATGCAATTTCTTAAGTCCTAATAAGAATGCAGATAAAGATATCAACACTGTTCTATAAGATTACATAATCCTCATTTAGCAGTTCAACATCTTTGGAATAATGATGTTACGGATGTTTGACTTAAGTATTGTTCAAAAGACACTATAAAGTTTGCACTAGGAAAATAGAACTTCTTTTTTCTCTGAAAGTAACTGCAGAATTCTACTTTGAAGAATGATATAATTGATATTCAGTTATGCAACAACTGATTTCTTAGCATTAGAAAACTAGAAATTAAAGTAAAAGTGCGGGAGATATTCAGGCTTGTTAGCAGCTGAGAGATGTAACATCATGAAACTGAGAACAATTAGAGTATATGAAAAAGAAAGATACACTGAATCATTATCCCTACTCGAGTTCTTAATGTCTTCTTCCTCTAAATGTTTCTTCTTTTCTAGATTTCCGATAATCTCCCATAATTATCAAAAAAACTATCTTCTATCATGCCATGGAGATTCTGAGGAACAACATATTGAGAGCTAATGACAACGATATCTTCTTTTACATATACGGCGATGATTCCCAAGTTATTGAGACTAACTTGACAATGTCAAGTCGACACTGAGCTTTCAAACTTAAATACTGTACTAAAATGTGCGCCCTCAATCTAGACCCTTATTTTGTACTACTCCCACAGATAGACAAGGTCACAGTTGCAGTAATTTTTGAAGTCAGAACAAGTCAAAACGAGGAAATTGAGATGCAGAGTTATCAAACTTAGAATAACTTTTAAAAGAAGTAAAGAACTTTACAGTTCTTCCTTTAACCTGATTCAAGAAAGGAATGTACAGAACATTTATAATGCATCATAAATTTATTCCTCAAAAGCTAAGAAAGAGGAAACAAAGTTCGTGCATTAAAGACCATGATCAAATTGTGAGAGGACAAATAAATCGACATGCAACAGCAGCACCTAACAACAACTACCGATTCCAATAATTCCTCTTTCAGAACTTTGTTTTATCATATCTAATATATCAACCCAATGGAAACAAAGACACTACCAACTAGTTTTTTTTAAAAAAAAAATAATGGAGAAGAAGAGGCAATATGGGAGCAACCTCCAATGGAGATGTAAGGCAGCCTATGAGCACCCCCAATGGAAATGGCATCAGAAAGGACTCCAAAGAGGGGCTTTGCCACCATTGGCAGATTCCCAGTGCTCTGCATCAACTGGAGAGTAGATGAGCTGAGGCTAAGGCCATGAGCAAGGTGGAAATTAAGGGCTAGCCACGGAAAGCACCTGAACCCCTGCACCCAATACCCAAATCCACAGAGAGCCCACATGTGGACGCCCACATGGCTACTCCCTTCCCCTGGTACCATCTCGGTGGGAGAGGGGAGCATGGGCTTCTGAATTGGGTTAACAAGGGGTTTTATGATGTGGGCATGATTGGATTGGTGACTTCTTCTTCTTCCTCTTCCTCTTGGCCTGGTTGGTTCTTGGTTGGAGCAGGAGACGGGTGTGAGGTGGTGATGGAGAGGCTGTAGGATTCTAGGCTTGTGGCTCTGGGTGATTGGTTTGAACGGAATTCGTGAGTTAAGGCAAATCATGGCTTCAAAAATTTTACTAGAATGGAGATGGAAGCAGCGCCGAGAAGAATCCTTTCAAAGCCATGAGACTTGGAAGTGATTCCTTGTAGGATTTGACTCTGTTTATTGGAGAGAGATATATAGACAGAGAAAGGAGAGTTCTAGAGTCTTAGAGAAAGAGAGAGAGAGAGTATGGGGTTGGCAGGGACTGGAGATTACGGATCTTTGGATGTTAGGGTTGAAGACGAAAGATGTCAATTTTGGGGCCTTGCTGGGTTAAAAACAAAAAACGGTGCATTGCAACCAATGCTCGATACCGTCGTAATCGATGTCGGGGGAGAAGGAAAGAGGCGATCACGGTGAAACACGGAGTTTTCCTACTATTTTAAGTCAACCCTAATTAAACGGCTAATTTTTCTTTTTCTTTTTCTTTTTCTTTTTAAAAAATAATAATAACTAAATACTCGGTGTGTTAAAATTACTCTTTTTACTCACTTAAGATATTATAAATACGAATAAGTAATTTTAAAATTACTTAAGGGCTAGTTTGTCAAGAACTCTGAAGCATGCTTACTTTGAATCCATATTTTTTAAGTCCCTAGGTCATGGACCACATCATAAAATTATTTTATATGCGAAGGATAAAAATAAAAAATTAACTAATTACACCTGAACACCTGAAGTAAAGCTCATTTTTTTACATAAACTATTTTATTTATTTTTTATAACTCTAGGACACATCCAAAATCCTTTTAAGTCTAGATGGACCACATCATAATATTGGCATATGTGAAAGGTTAAAATGAAAGAGTTACCCTTTTAACTGCAGCTTTATGTTCACATATATTTTATTCATTTATTTAAATACTTTACTATCTATATATCTAATATCTCTTGTCTTAATGGAAATATTAAATGGTCATTTTACATTTAATTTTTTCTCTTGTTTGTTTCACTAAGATAAGAGTAAAGTAATCCTTGGAGGGTTTTGAATGGATCACAGAACAGTCAGGGGATATTTTCTAGTAAAAATGAGGAATAACTAATGAAAAGAATATTTTGAAAAGTTTAATATGATTAAGGATAATGTGTTACAACACATAAATAAAGGTGTCACACTCTCTGTTAAATTAAGCTAATTAACCTCTAACAAAACAATATCTCAATAAGAGTATTTCATTAGCCACACTAAAGTTTTAGCTTTTAAAATACCAAGAAGAAAAGATCATTTTTTTCCCCTTTCATTTAACTTCTACCCTTGCCTGAAGTACCTTTTTTTTTTATAATATTTTTTTATCAAGGATTATTTAGCAAATCTAGTAAGAAAATATAGGGTGTAATTTGAAAATTTCCCTAAAAAAAGGTATCAGAATAGTCATCAAGATAATGAACTAGTACATATGCCACAGTTCTTTCTTGTAGCACATTGAGGGCAAAATCTTAATCTGGGCATTCTAGCTGTGTATATATTGAGGAAAAATTAGATTACATACTGATGAAGGAAGTAATTTGACATGGAAACCTCAACAGAAACTGAGTAGGAGGAGGATATCATAACTGTTATTGAATGAACAAAATTTTGCATTTTTAACAACAACAACACATGCATTGGCATAGTTGAATGAAAGACAGGAAACAGGAAGTAATGAAAGATTTGGGCAGCCTCATTTCTTGAAGAATTGCAGACCATTTGCCTCGGAGTACCTCTCCATAAACCTCATGAATCTATCCCAATCTCTTGGGGTCCTCATGATATATTTGGCTTCTATCCTCGAAGGCTTTCCATTGACAAACTTGGCACTGACATCAACTGACTGAATCACGCCTTCTTCATCAATCATGAAGAAGCCAGTGATGTCTCCCAGCTCGCCAGATGAGTCGAATACTGAAGGCTGGTCGAAGATAAAAGTGGCAACACCATTTGTACCGTCACGGGATTTTGTCAATCGAACATCTGGAATTGTCTGCTCATTGGTGCCTTGGATAAATTGAATCGCTGGCTTGACCATCATAATAATTTGTGTAGACAATCGGGAGCATCCTCTAATAGGAGCGGCCCTTCGAGAAGATATCCTCAAAGATTGGCCATTGAATGAGGAATGTATGCTCTGGCAAGGGATTCCAGACAGAGATACTAAGCCTGCACAAGAATGAAAGGTCAAAATGATTATAATCAATCAGAATGATATAATAAAGGGTTCTATCAACAAACATGTGTCTTTGACAAAGAGAAAAAGAAAAAGAAAAGCTAGAATTTCAATGCTCATATAATCAAATATTGTTTTAAGAAGTTTCATATAAATAAGAGATTGCCAGGAGAAATGCCCAGCAAAGTATAATATAGCATAGTATTTTAAGCAACTATTACCTCTGCAACATGGTCATTTTGTCAAATTCACGAAATTCAGAATAAGCTATTGTAGATTTATTACTACCAGAAAAGGAGAAACCTCACATCTTAAGGACTTGACAAACCCTGTGAAATTAGCTCTTACAAAAACAGGTGGATATAATAATTCACACAATTAGAATGACGAGTGGAAGAAGTAAAAGACAAATATTGTCATTAAATAGTTTATAAAAAAGGCAACCATCGAAAGACTGGTTTAAGAATAGAAAGGAAAGAATTAATTCATGTTTTCACAGTATTGTCAACTCCACCAGATGGATATGTTAAATTAAGTACAGTGCCTCCAAATTTTCCTTCTTTGAAGCTGGTAATCTGAGATACCCATATGCAAACACATATTAGCTGGATAGTTCATACTGTCATGTAATACATAGAAACCTTAGCAAAGTTGTTTGACAAGAATTCTCAATAAACAGTATCTCCAACACTTGGTATATCTTCTAAAAGTAGGCAATATACCAGGAAGTACATGATATTATGATGAGTACGATAAGAAAGTAGTTTTGAGCTATAGTAATGGTTATATTTCAATTTATACTGTACAACATAGCGACTTTGACAATTGACTAAAATAGACTAGAAATATGTGCAGTTTTATTCAATCTTAGTTGTTTAGGCTAAGCTTTGCGTGATTTCAAATAAAGGAGCTTTTTCACTACTAAAGTCCTTAGTGCTGAGCAGTTCTCTTCATGCGAGTCCCAACCTTTGTTATGCTTAACTCAACAAGAATTCCCAACTATTCTTAAATTTACCTAAGGCTGAGAGACTTTATATCATATTAAATTATTTGTCTTTCCCAGGAATCTATGGTTTATTAACAGCAAATAATCAACAACAACTAGCAAATCAATGAAATTATATAAGTACCTTCTATTTAAAATTGTGCACATCTTAAAAACAAATCTCTCAAAACATGGCTTCAGACAATTACAATTCAGATTCATTCAGAATAGGCGCGTAGTTACTTTCTGAGTTTCCATGAAGGGCTATCAGTATCTGAGAACTCTTTAGCTTTAGAATGTATTTAGTTCTACATTAAGGCAGTTATAATCTTCAAGTGTCTAAAGATTCCAGGACATATTTTATGTTTATCTTGCTACAACATTTAACTTTAGGGCTTCTTCATTGAATGCCTGACAAAAATCAACATCTTCCGGAAAAAAAAAACAGAAAAAAAGAAGAAAAAAGAGGTGTCTTGGAGTCATGTTTGTTACTTCTAATGTTTCAATCTCTTCATGTCCTTCTGTGGAATATTATATAATAAGTTCTAATAAAACTAAATCTCCAACAAGCATCATCAGCCATATACTGTTCCAAATGTCAAAATAAGTTGAAATCAAACAATCCCTCTCAAACCCTTCATGAAACCTGTAAGCCAAGAACACTACTTAACAACTAATAAAAGCAGACCAGTTATACGCATAAATCAAGCAAAATGGAGGGACAATGAAAAAAGAAACATGACCCACTTCCTTAAACCCCTTGTTCTCCCCCTGTTCTTGTCTACATGCAAAACTAATTCAGCTCAGACCAACACAAGCCATTTACAGGTGAGTTCATGGTAAGACGAGGGGAGAGAAACCTGCAAGATTGTGAAGAGGTCGATGGCATCTGGAAACAGGTGAGGAGAGGCCCAGAGATCGCATTGTAGCCATTCTCTGGTAGTTGGAGGATTAGAGAGAGAGAGAGCAGAGGAGTGGTCAGGAGTGCCAAAGAGATTTTGGTGAGGAGAGAGAAGGCCTTAGGAGATGTCGTAGTGAAGTGATTGGGTTATGGTGTGTACCAAAGATAGCCATTCATCAGTTGCTCTCCTTTTATCAAGCCCAACTGTAGTAGTCGGACTGGGCCTGGATCTCGGCCCAAATCCAATCCCACATGAATTATAAAAGTTGAGACGTTATCCACAGCAGCCAATCACGGGTCACCACGTACCCAGCTAGTCGCACGAAATTCCTCCCACACCGAGTGGATTAGGTGCAACGTGGCGACATCCCAGTGGAGGAAACTCACTGCAGCGCCGACATCGACTACTGGGAGATAAAACTCTTCTCATTCATCTCTGAGGCCATATTGGAGATCAATCGTATACTGCTCACTAACTACTACCACTATGGCAACCACCGGCATGGCTTCGGCTGCATCAAGTTTCGTGCTCACCTCCAACGTATCCACCGCCAGGATTTCCCCACGTGCTAACAGAAGATTGGTGGTTCGCGCAGAGGGCGGCGGGCAACCTCCGGCCCCGCCGCCGCCGCCGCCGTCGGTCGGCCCTAAGAGAGGAACACAGGTATGACCTGTTGGAATATAACTATAAAATTTATTTCTCTAACAGCTCAAGAGTTGATATAAATGGAGAAGAGTGTGAGAATATAAATATAAACAGAATTATTTTCTACTAACTTGAGTTTCTAAAGTAATGGTAAGTTAATATGATCAATGAACATCAACATGAAAGCACAACCAGAATTCTTACCGCTGTACTCATTCCATCAGCTGTTCAAATTTTCAAGATAATGCAATGCCATTGCATTGTTCTGAACTTGAAGCACATGTTGAGCAAAAAATGAATACTTTTAGAACTGTAAGATAGTATATGCATATGTATATAGAAAGAGAGAGAGAGAGAGAGAGAGAGATATTTAGATGAACATTAAAAAAGAAAAACTGTTTCAATGGGAATTTATGAAACTTGAAGCATATTTTTTGTACATAAGCTCATTGATCACCTGCAGGTAAAAGTTCTTAGGAGGGAATCTTACTGGTACAATGGCATTGGATCAGTAGTGACTGTTGATCAGGTATTACTTGTGTTATATCTGTGTTCTGATGTGGTATGCTTTCTATGCATTTTGTTCTTGCCAAATGACTAGTTGTAATTCAGAGCCATAATGAGAAGATCACAAAATTTATGCACTTGAACCAAAATAATCATATGGAAAACTGGAAACTCGAATTTTTGCCCGTAAATCAAACCTGACAAACTAAAAAAGTTCAGTTCATATCAGTATCTTTCATGAACTCAAAAGTACTCATTATCTTCATATAAGAAACTTGAAACTTTTAATGAAAAGCCTTCGTTAGAATAATGATGAAGAATAAAATGCATACTGGCTAAACCTATGGTTAAAGCCTTTGATGACACAGAGTTTTCACAAATCAAATGCTCCCTGAGAGATACTACTAACTATTCCTGTGCTTTCTCAGTCATTTAGTACACTTGAACAACTACTCACATACATTACTTTCTATCTTTCCAGGACCCAAAAACCCAGTATCCTGTGGTGGTGCGATTCAACAAGGTCAATTACGCCGGTGTCTCGACAAACAGCTATGCGTTCGACGAGATCAAAGAACTGAATTGAGGTCCAGATCTTTATGTCATCTTGAGTCTCTAGCATATTAGGCTCAAATCTTGTGTAATTTTTTTTATAAATTAATTTTAAGTAGAATGCATTGAAATTTCTCGTGTGGTTGGATGTTTTTATATATGATCTTTTGCAGTTGTCATCACACATTCTTTCAGCTGTTTTTCTTGCTCTTGTAGGTGGATGACATTATCATTGCAACAAATGTTTGGTTATGCCTTTGTTGTGTCATAAATGTACAACTGTATATTTACATATACTTGAAAAGAGAAATCTGATACAAATGTCTTCTTCTATATAATTCTTATTTCGATTAAATTCAGATATTGTATCAATAAATAATGGAAAACACAGAAATCAGATGATACCATCACCTTATTCTTATAATTGGTAATAAATTAGGATTAGTTACCCTAGAAGATCATTGAGAATAACTCCAGGTTATTCTTGTCCAGCAGTTATATGGATAATTTTTTGCACGAAGTAGAACTAAAATGAACTGCAAATGATCTTTTAACAAAGAACTAAAATGAACTCTCAGTGAACTCTGGAGCTCTGTCATATCCAGAACTACTAAATTTTAAACCTCAAGGATTACATACAGTTGATATATCCAATGTCCAAGCAAAGATCTCAAAGAAATCAAGGATTGCATTTTAATTCCATGCATCGGTAGTATTTGTCAACACTGGGAATTCCTAACATTACGAGAAAAGGAAGCTCAAAGAAATCAGTCCATGAAACTGCTGTCGGTTTCTTGCAACTGTCTTATCTAAACGTTAAAACTTGGGTGTGCAATCTCATACGGTAATAATCAGTGATTTCGATTATTATCTGACATTGAGCAACATTTTATCCTGCTTCTTGTCGACTTAGCTTAAACATATCACAAGAACACAGCACAATTCTTTTTCAACTAGAGTAAAGTTTGCTGCTTTATTTTGTAGGTTCTGTAAATATGTGAATTTCCAACATACAGAGCGTGATAATGTGTCCTCATTCACTACTAAACAGATCAGAAATTACACAGGAAAATGATGCTATTAAACATTCTGACTTAAAAGACAAGCACCTGATCCTGTAATCGATATAGATGCTAAAGTGACTAATTCCATGTCCACCCTTTTGGATGTTGAAGCCTCACTCGAGTAAATAATGATTATGTTAGACTGTTGACCAAGACTAGCCAATGTTACAAGAAATCAAGTGAACCACTAGTTACCACATAGGAGCAAAGGTTCACTTATAATAGATTACTATTACATATAAACAGGACAAACTGACAAGCTAGTAAGATCTTTTTGTCATATTATATACATAAAATTTAGCTAAAACCCGTGGAGATACTAGAACACTGTCATACAATTACCAGACTGGAAAGAGTGGGCCTGTGCCACCCTCCTTTTCAGCATCAGGTATACTATTGTAGCAGCAGAGTTGGTTGGACATCTCCCAGCTCCAATCCTCGTTCCTCGACATTGTCATTGGAGGCCATCGGTTGATCCTGACATAGTGTTCCCTGATTCGCCCATCACCGACATGGCTGGTCATGATTAAGAATGTGCACTCATGTCCACCCCACACTCTGTCATCACGGTCTGCAGTGTGGAAGCCATCAGGGTGGAAGTGGCGACGCATTGGTGGGCCAGTACCCTTCCATGAAGGGTCCAGATTGCGCCAATATTCTGGGGCTGTCTGCAAAGACAGACGCTGGAATGAATACTGATGAATCATAAGAACTTTGTAACTTCAAAAAGCAAATGGCTTTGTTTGCATACATTTCTGTGTATCTCAAGAAATCGCTTCACATAATGTAACAGTCCTGTCAAGAAATTCTTTGGCAAAATAAACTTACATACAACAATCAACAGAAATGGTGCATTTCAGAGATAGAGAGAATTGGCATGCAGAGGTTTGTCACCAAAGAACCTTTTTTGGCAAGTAGTTTTATGGGCAGTTATCTACCTCTTGTTTCACCATAAAAATGAAAAACAGAGGATAGCAACTTCCAAATGGAGAACTTCAAGGCTTTCATGGATGACAGATTGACTAAGCATAACAAAGATTCTAATTGAGACTAGAACAGTAACAAATCAAGGAAATGGGCACAGAAACAGTGGAATTACTTTCTTGAAACGATATTCCCACATGTGGTCACAGAGATCGTCCTTTGTAATGCGAGCCTGAATCATGAAATCAAAAGTTCTGCAAAATCAGAATATAATCCAAGAGTTCCTACTCACAACTTAAACCACTATATCATGAGAACATTCTATAGCAGTATGTTCCAGAGGTAAATAATTAAAAGCGTTATACAGTTAACAATCTGTATTCTATAAAGGGAGGCTTTAGGAGGGGGATGGTTCCCCCTCCCCCTCTCCTTCCAAAATGCAAAACTTACAACAATTCAGTTGCAGATTACAGTTGACTGTTCACTCTGATACATACATACAGTTTAGTTTATCATTTATTTAGTGCTCGGGACAAACACACATTCATTTTTTTTTCTGAAAAGTTGCTCCCACACTACCTGAGTGGTGAAACAGAGCTGAAAGAACAGCCCTCGTGCAATGGTAATTTGGTTCAATGCCTTCTCTCCCTTGTAGGCCTAAGGGGGTGTTAGAAGATATAAATCAAGCTCATATACATATATTGAAAAGGCTTATTTTCCTTACTGAAGCCCTCCTAAGAGGGCTTGAACGTTACAAAAGATTATATAGGCAAACTTTACCTTATCTTCCTAACTTCCTATTATGTCTAATAGTCTTATCACAGTATTTCTTATACATGTGGTCTGCCAAATGTGTTCAAGTTTGCGCACTGTAATGCACTAAATTAAAAAAATCCCTGCGGCAACTACAAAAGAAAAGATTGCAAGCAAGTTTTCGATGCCTTAAGAATCAATAATTATCATACAGACAACAACAAAGAAAAGAAATAACACCTGAAATATAACCATCTGCAGCAATTTCAAATTCTACCAGCAATATCATAATATCTCTGACAGGGAAAGTCGTAGTATAAATATATTGGAAATCGAGCAAGCCGCTTTTGTTCATGACATCATATATTCACTACTGCACTGCTAAAAAAAAACATATATATCAATCTAGTATCCAATTGAACCTTCCACTCACCCGTTTGCCATCCATAATGGACATAGAATAAACTGCTAACCTCGCAGCTCCTCGTATCTTCGACACGCGAGGAATGTGGGCCTTCCCCATCCATAGTTCCTCGCACTGCAAAGAGAATCAGGTTTAAGAATATAAAAATCTAGAGAAGAGGATAAGACAAGAACAAAACACAGGTAATATATAGCTTATAGCCTAACACAAGAAGGAAATTTATAAATAATTATGGCATGCATATGTTCAAGAGAGAAGTTTACTATACATAGTTCATGTTCCATCCTCTACTATCACTGCCGAAATTATGACCTCTCATTTACAGGTGAATGGCATGGCATCATTTGAAACTCAACAAAGATAGCAATAGGTCATGCAAGCATACATGCCTTGTCAGAAATATCAATAGCACAAGGTGCTGCAATAAGAATCAATTGCCCTGCTTTCTATAATGGCAGTTAGTCCTTTTATTTTATAATCCTTACTAATTCTCTTTAGCCAAAACTGCCAATACTGCACAAACATCAAATCAAACTCCATGTTTCAAGTTGAATAGTTAATTTCAAACAGGCTTCCATAAATCCAATGAGAAATGGGTATCACCAAGAGAAAAAAAAAGACCCAATTTTTACGACTAATCAATTCATCAAACATACAGGAAGCATCGAATCAGAACCCAACTCTCTATAGGAATTAAAATTCTAGGATAAACAATAACCGACCTTGGGACCCCAAAGACTGTCGCTGGTGGCAACCTCGTGCCACCCACGAGACAACACAACTGATCGTGCCACGCTGCGTGCGTCCGAGAACTCAAGAATCCTCCCCATTATGTCCGGCCCCAGCACCACCAACGGATCCCTCGCCAGAGAAGGAAGAGGAGGAGGCTCCTCGCCACCTCTCCCTACCTTCCTCCTCCTCCTTTCACTCTCCTCTTTGCTTACTTCCCTTCTCTTAGGCTCCGCCATTGCCACAGAGCACTCGAGAGCCCGACGAGAGAAGAAAGTTCGGTAACAGGATTCTCGAAGTATTAACGGCTTTGCCACCGATAAATTTATCCAAGTCGGATAATAGTCGCTTATTCCCGTACAAAAAGCCCGAAGCGGAGGCTATCAGGCTGGATAAGTTTCCACAGCTGACAGCTCTCAACCATTTAAGCAGGAAAAAAAAGAGAGAGGTTCCTTCAGGTCGAAGCAAGTGGGATGGAGAATAGCTACTCCTTAATCCTTATCCTGAATAGTGAATAACCTTTGGACGTTATCTGGATATATAAAAAGTGCCACATTGAGGCGGTTTATTTGCGAATGGGCTAGCTCTTGGATTTACGATGACGATGCTTAGAAATATCATTGAGATGCCTTTGTGCTATTCTTCATGATTGGAGGAAGAATATCTATTATTACATAAATGCAACTATGCAACGAAGACTAATCATACCAACATAATTTATGCATTGACCCAAAAATGTAAATAGTTGAGTAATAAAAATAATTAATAATAATAATAATAATAATAATAAAGAGAGGAAATTTTAATTTAAAGTAGGAATTGTAGTTGATGGGTCCTTGTCATATGTCTAATCTATTTTACAATTTACAAACCGCAAGCACCTGCCTGCCACTAAGTCCAATATTCGAGGTCATATCCCTCTTTAAACACCTCACACCTCTCTCTCTCTCTCTTTCTGTGTGTGTGTGTGTGTGTATAATATATTAGTATGACAGTCCACACGCGCGACTCACGTGCCCAACACAGGTAGCGACAGCCTTTTAAGGCTTTAACCTCTTGCGGGACACGTGTACGCCAACATAGTGCAAGTTCAAGCATCTGTCCTATTGTCCTAGTTCAGTTGGATCAGATCCTGTCATCAGAAAGTGCAGGAAAAGTCACTGCTTCGGCGCAATTTGGCATATCCTGATTGCCTTCCATCATCTAATTCCTACGATATCCATGGAGGGGATCTCTCATTTAACCTACCACCATCACCATGCGTACGCTTACCGCAACCTCCCTGAGTCTAATTATCTAATATATATATATATATATTAAATTTTTTTAAAAAAAATTTAAAGGAAAGAAAACAACATAACTTATTTGTTTGTTCATTATAATAACCAATTGGAAGAGTGAATGAATGATAAGAATACTGTGGGGGTAGTTGTTGGGTAATAATAAGTTACCAATCAGATGAGAGGGATGACATTCACACCAAGAGCACTTGAGAGTCGTAGGAGGAGGGTAGCTCCAACGCCCTCAAAACATATTTTATAAGAAAATAAAAGTAAAGCAAAGGTTTTTATTTTTATTTTTCGCTTTTGTTTATTCCGAGAAAATGTCCTTTCTGGGCATTTCCACCATCTCCTCCTCCGCCCTCTTCTTCCATCTACCTCTTCCTCCTCCTCCTCCTCCTCCTCCTTCCGGAAATCGATCTTCTCATTAAATTTTTAGCGCATTTGCCAAAAAAGGGTAAAATTGTCGCTCTCCAATGGATTCCTCTCCTTTCCCAGACCTTAACCTCCTCCCCTTTCCCAAGCGCGAGCCGAAGCCGGAGCCGATTTGCTTGCCCGAACCTGCCGGTCCGCTAGAAACGCCAGTTCCACCTCCCCTCCTCCCCCAAAATACTAGCAATAGCTCTAGTCTTCTCCTGGCTTCTCTCCAAAACCCCCTCTCCTCCAACTCCGATGAGGACGCGCTCTTCGCCGAGTACTACCGCCTCGCCCACCTCTTCCTCTCCGCCGCTGGCGCCGGCGCTGGTGCAATCGTCCCGGCGGCGCCATTGACTGAGGAAGCTGCCGGAGCTGGCGCGATCGTCGTCTCCAGGAAGCGCAAGGCCCGCTCCTCTGAGATGGTCCGTGTGTCCTCTCTGAACCCTCGTGACCAGATCTACTTTCGCGACCTCGTCCGCCGCGCGCGCATCACCTACGAGTGCTTGCGAACCCTATTGATGAAGGAGGAAGATAAAGCTGAAACCTTGGGTCTCCTCACCCGCCGGACTCGCGCTGACCTCCGTGCCGCCGCACTCATGGCGGACCGCGAGCTCTGGCTCAACCGCGACAAGCGAATTATAGGGTCTATCCCCGGTATTGGCGTCGGCGACGCCTTCTTCTTCCGCATGGAGCTCTGCGTGCTGGGCCTCCACGGCCAGGTGCAAGCCGGAATCGACTATGTGTCCGCCACGCGTTCTGCATCTGGCGAGCCCGTCGCCACTAGCATCATTGTGTCCGGCGGCTATGAGGACGATGACGACAAGGGTGATATGCTCATATACACTGGCCACGGTGGCAGGGACCGAAATTTAAACAAGCATTGCATTGATCAGAAGTTAGAGGGCGGCAATCTTGCGCTTGAGAGAAGCATGACTTATGGCATTGAGATTAGGGTTATTCGAGGAGTGAAGTCTGATAAGAGCCCCACGAACAAGGTTTATGTGTATGATGGGTTGTATAAGGTTGTGGAGTGCTGGATGGATGTTGGAAAGTCGGGGTTTGGAGTGTATAAATACAAGATGTTGAGAATTGAGGGACAGGAGGAGATGGGAAGTGGGAATCTCAGGCTTGCCGAGGAATTGAAGGGGAATCCTTTGGGTATGAGGCCAGCAGGGTACCTTAGCCTTGACATTTCGATGGGGAAGGAGAATTTTCCTGTTTTGCTGTTTAATGACATTGATGATGATCAGGACCCTTTGTTGTTTGAGTACCTCACTCGCCCAATCTTCCCTGCTTCTGCTTTGCAAGGCAAGTTTGGGGAAGGAGGGGGTGGGTGTGAGTGCACGTCAAATTGCTCTATCGGTTGTTATTGCGCAGAGAGGAATGGTGGCGAGTTTGCTTATGATGGCAATGGGATACTTCTGAGAGGGAAGCCTCTGGTATACGAGTGTGGGCCCTATTGCCGGTGCCCAGTGACTTGCCCCAACCGAGTGAGCCAGAATGGGCTGAGGAACCGGTTGGAGGTCTTTAGGTCAAGGGAAACAGGGTGGGGAGTTCGGTCCTTGGATTTGATTCGAGCTGGGAAGTTTATCTGCGAATTTAGTGGCTTTGTGCTCACGAAGCAGCAGTCTGAGCAGCAAGCAATGAATGGAAGCAGTTTAGTATATCCTAACCGGTTTCCGGCGAGATGGTTGGAGTGGGGAGACATTTCTGATGTCGTCCCTGATTACGCGCCACCTGATTTTCCATGTTTACCTGATTTAAATTTCTCTATAGATGTGTCGAGAGCAAGGAATGTAGCTTGCTATGTGAGCCATAGCTGCAGCCCTAACGTGTTTGTGCAGTTTGTACTGTTTGATCACTATAACACGTCATATCCGCATCTGATGATTTTTGCAATGGAGAACATCCCACCTTTAAGAGAGCTTAGCATTGATTATGGGATGATAGATGAATGGGTGGGGAAATTAATGCTGTAGTTGAGTATCTATTGTAGAAGGCAATACATTCTGAAGTCATCTTAATGCTCCTTTTGTGGATGTGCCATTTTGTTGGGTAAAATTTCTGGCGCTGGTAATTTTCCCAATCAAATTTTCTGCATATTTTTCCTCTTGATAAATATCCCTTGTTATCTTCTTCGTTGCATATATCTACCTCTTATAGCTTTGTTTTCTTAATGCTCCTGTTGCCTTGCTGCCTTATTAAGCTCACTTGACCAGTACTGTATCTACCACATTGTGAATGACCATATCTTCTTTTCTTCCTGTTTCTCAAACAGAATCTCATAATCGATTGTGCTTGTACCCTACATTAGGTTACAACATATGATAATGCCTTATACTGTCAGGAAGTTTTGATAGTTAGTATATAGCAAGCAGTTAATTTGCTATTAATCCTTGTAAGTATTCTCCTTGCTAGTGGCAGTTATCCTAGTTAATGTCCCTAGTGGAAATCCTAGAAAGAAAATCTGAAATCTTGTTCCTTGGTCGACCTTTTCAAAAAATGATATTTGAGGATTTGAGCCTTCACTTGATTAAAACCTATTGGTTGCTTATATTTTGTTGGTTCATAGTTATATATGCTGTAATGAAACTTTTGAGAAGTTTCCTCCAAAAGCAGTCCTATGGAGAGTGTAATGGCAGTTTAATGTCGTGACGTTTCTTGCATAAAGCCCATCAATCAAGGCTATTTTGGGCTTTTGCTCTCTAAATGACCTTTGTGATTTTTTTTTGTTCCCATTTCTTTTTTGGTCCTCTCTAATGGGTGAAATTTGGGCTAGAAATATCAAAATATAGGCTTGCCTCATGGTATAGCCTACCTCAATCTCCAGAATGATGAGGTTTTGTTGCTCAGTTAATATGGTTAGAGAGACCAGCTTGGGTACCTATTCTAGGGGTCAACTTGATGTTAGGGGCTTGGAAAATTTTGCGCCACCTTAGGTCCTGAACCCAATACATTCACTCACACCCACATAAGATGAATTCCTCAAGGTTTGTGTTATGGAATATAGAGCTTTTTAAGAACCTTATAGAGAATAATGCACATACTACTTATATGGTGCCTAAGATATTTTGCAAGAAATCTAGAATCTTCTTTAGAAGCTTCCGGTATTTCGAGGACCTCTTTTAGTGAGAAGGCTTTAGAGTAATCTAGAATGCTCTAATAATGAACGAATGCCCAGTGGTATATCCTAGTGTATAGGGGCTCTTTTTCTCTGCAACCTCTGAAAGTTATAATCAAGAGTTGTAGTGAAAAATTATTTTCCTTTCCACTTCTCTCGGACTGTCTTGTGACTTCTCTTCTTGTTAATTGTTTCACTAAGTCTTGCTGGCATGTGAGCATTAAGGCTAACCGATATTGAGCAGGAAGTTGGATGTTTGCTCGGTTGATAATTAATGAGGTAGCCAAGTTTGTGATAGTTGGTATCAGCATGGTCTTTCTATTTGGTGAATATGTCATGCTCACTACTTTCTAAAGGTTTGGCATCCGGTACCATAGTCTCTTTGTCAGGAGAACAAGTTGTATGATGAGTAAAGAGTCTATGATTACAGGTCACATGGTGATCAGGCTAACAGGCCTTCCTGGGCACCTAAGATGGAATGGAAGGATGTCAGGAGAACAGGTCAGAAGACGCTTTATAGGAATGACTCTGCAAGTCATATGATACCTAGGATGATGTGTCTTCCTGTAGGTGAACAGGGGAACTAGGTTTTAATAATGTAAAATCTCAGGATTCATATGAA
This sequence comes from Typha angustifolia, assembly GCF_048772165.1. NCBI lineage: Eukaryota > Viridiplantae > Streptophyta > Magnoliopsida > Poales > Typhaceae > Typha > Typha angustifolia. The sequence continues at coordinate 2,139,263 of NC_133246.1, read as the reverse complement.
CTTGTTGCAAGAAGGGTTATTCTGAGATTACAGAACAACGAGGGACTAATAAGTGAAATGCAATCACCTTTACTGGTTTTTAATGTAGATGAGTGGCGAAGCTCGTCCCTCTAAATAAATAACTGTTGATTGCTGATGGGGATTTTGGGGTTCTGTAGAGGTTAGCCCTAAATTGTTGGAATGCATTAGATCTTTATGCATGTCAAAATGTTTTGGAGGATATGACCTGAACAAAAGGAGCCACACTTTGACCTAGATGCCAGTCAGAACATTACATGACATCTGCATTGGAAGATTTGGAACTGGTTTAAAAAGATGAGAGTCTTCAGAGTAGTAGTGTACTATATTAAAACTACTTCCCGTGGCTTCAAAAATTGTTCCAAATCTCCAGTTTGAATTTGAATCCAAAATCTTATTTATGATCATGGATGTATATTCCAGGTTATAAAATATGATTTCAATCAGTCCTTGGTGTTGACATGTTGTAGAACTGTATATAGTACTGATTTTACTCTTTGAACTCAATGGAATCTAACATAGTCCTATCGCAATGGTAGCACACCAATTGACTGTCAGCATTGAGTGTGTTTTGGATTTCTACTAAGGTCCATTTAATTGCTTAAGCATAATTAAATATTCTTGGATGACTAGTACAAGCATTGTTTTGCTTTTAGTTTCCAGAGGATCTGTCAAAAGTATGATGTGTAGAAAGAATGCGTCCTTCTCTTCTGCACACTGCTTTCTTACTTATTTTCAGTGTTACTTTTATCCCTCTGCTCTGGTATGTGCTATAATGGTGATAAATTAGTAATCATCCAAGTATTATTAATGCTTCTGAGAGTGCAATACTATTGATAATTGTTCAAGATGAAACTTCACTAGAACTGACTGAAAGTGTTATGCTTCATTTCTTTCAGTGAAACCACTCAGCATTTTGTATGTGCTTCTGGTTCCAGTGTAGCACTGGAATAGGTGAGGGTGTTGTGGTAATATGGCCCTCTAATGGGAGCACTGGGACTAACAGGATCTTCTTCCCCATCTCCAGGACAGTTGCTTGTAAGCCCAAGGCAATAAATACCAGACACCAGCTTTGGTCAATTTGAGACAAGTTTTGGTGTTGTAAGGAGATTCATGGGTATTGTGAACTCAACATTGTAACTTCCCTGTAATCGTGTACTTATCAATGAATCCATGTGTAATATAGTTTGTACATTATCAAAAATGCATCACTCCACACCATTAAGTATGCCCCATGAGTGTAGTTGTTTCTGAATGTTTTTGTGTTGGGAGTCTCAAGTAGCAAACCTTTGCTTGCATTCATTTGTAAATCTTGAAAGATTCAAAGCTTATATTCAAGGCACAACTGACAAAAGTTTACTGCTTTCACAAGGCAATGGCTTATTCACATATGGAGGCAAACTTGCAGGCATAAGTAATTCTCAGGAATCTGAACCCTTGCTTGCTGTTGTAAGAAAGTGCATTGGATTGTATCAGTAAATATGGAACCATTTGTTTCTCTTGGAACTGTAATGGTCTAGTGTTGCATATTGATGGCTCCTGGAGACAGCTCTTCTGCCTACTCTGAGCATGATCATCTTGCTTCAAATGGCACGAATATAGGAGCTACAATGTCTATCCGGCGATGTCCGCTGCTTATCCGGGGGACTGATTGCTTCTGCATCAATATTTATGTGAACAACAACATACAGGGAGTGACCAACTCTATCTTGCTTGGAAGCAAGGTGGTGATGAGAGATCCCGGAGCACGGTTATGTTTCAGACCACACGGAGATGGTGAAGATTGCACCGGATCGCCACACTGCAATGGACGAAATGGTGCAGATTGCATCGGGGAGATCCATAGGGTTAACCCTGTGATTGGAAGGGAATATTTGATGCTGTTGTTTGCTTTGCTTTGTTGTATCGTGTTCCTAGTGTTATGCATTTGTAAATTAAAGTTCTGATGTAAACTATAAGATTTTTGGAATCAAATGCTATATACCATTTGGAAATTGAACTGTTGGAAAATCTATCCTGAACACTGAATATAGCAAGCAGCTCACGGGCTTTCTATCAACGGGTAACAAGAAAAATGAACATCACTATTAGCTATTCAGGAGCAAAAGGTTACATCCGCAATTTCTAGCCCAGAGAATAAAGTCAGCACGATTGGTTTCAATTTTCTTATTAGTCTAATGCAAAGTTCAGCTTTAGAAAATGTATTGGACGCCAATAAATTCTCACTTCTCTCTCGAAAAATAAAAAAGAAAAAGAAAAATCTTAGCATGAGCTAATAATATCAAATTCAATAAGGATGAAGAGGGCATATAAACCTCATGATGATACAAAACTATATGCATGCACAATATAAAGAAGACAAGACAAGTTGATACTGAGAGAGGTGTATTAACTTGGTAGAAAGAAAGAATGTTCAATAAATCTTTAACATCCGAACATGGCTACAAGTGGTCCCTGACATTTTACATTCATCCTCCAGGTTAGCTAAATTCATTTCATTCAAAGTTCAACAAGAGAGAACAGCTCCAGGCAGCATTTTACAGTTGTCATTAATCAGCATGGTTTTGAAAGAATACCGACAGTCAAACGACACCCAAATTTTTGTAGTGCATATCTTTCAAGAATCCCACTCAAATTTCATCTAGTGCACAACATCAATGATTCTGATTTCTTCCTTTCTTAGACTTGCTCTTATTTTCCTGCATCTTCTTTTTCTTCGCTTCAGGAGTTGTCCAAGTGTACTCAGGAGGTATCACAAAAGGATCCTGGATGTCTTCGACGCGGCTACTGGGTCCTGATGTCACAGAATAGTTTTGTCGGTAAGGTGCCTTTATCCACTGAATCCAAGAGCTTGAAGGCTGTGTTACAGGACTCTTCTTCTCAGGGCTTGAAGGAGGTGTTGAGAACTCTTCCAGTGGCTGTAGCTCTTCGAATTTCGTGAATGTCACAAGGACTCTGATAGTAGGTACAACTGGAATTGCAACCTGGAAGAATTAACTCGTTACTGAGAAGATGCTAAACATAAGAATATCTGAAAACTGGTGTATTAAATTTGACAAAAGGAAAGAAAACATATATGGATCAGGAGATGATAAACTGAGATACACCATGCTGTCATTTTGCACCTCTTCTAGTGTATATTACTAGCAAACAAGGAAAATAAGCAATTTTGACTCTGTTGCAAATTGACTTGAGATGTCCACTAGTGCTCAAATATCCGCTAACCAAAAATGGAAAAAATATTTTCATGTGCTAGAACTTACTAAGCTTATGGAACATCAACAATAGGAAAAGTCATGCAGTATCCAATCGTATCAGCATTTTGAGCTTTTAACTGAAGAACTACATCTATAATAAACAGCAGAGCAGAGAGAGAGAGAGAGAGAGAAACTAACGTAATTTGCATTCCTTAAAGTACAAGAACAATTATGGCCTAAATTTAAACCTTGCAATCGCTGATGTTGCATTGGACCTCATTGCAAAGCCAAGTGAGCATCTTCAAAGACTAGTATAACTGAATATAGTGAACAACAATGGACGGAAGACCCTTTTAATAATATTCAGAATATTAGTTTACACCTGTCAGAACATCATGACCTGATGCATATATGAGGCCTATCCACATAAAGGACTGTACAGAAGGAACATTTCTGACAAGTTCCTTATGTGCCTAGTTTTTATATCATCTCAAGCTACAATGCATCAGTCCTTTATGTGGATTAGCTAGAACATAACATATGATTAGCCAGACCCAGTGTTGTACAGGATTTGCAGCTAAAGACATATAGCTAAATGTCATAGTGTTGTCAATTTCAGATACATGGGTCTGTTTTCACAAGTACCAACCATCTACAGTGAAACCATGATGAAGTCAAAAGAGAAGTCCTCTCTATAGTCAAATGTAGGTATCTTGCACTATTGCTAGAGTAAGCTGAACAATGTACAAATTATTCTTCCTCTGCAACCAGGGTCCAAGTTTAGTACCAGAGTACAGAGATCGTGCATTTTGTTTTGTAACAGAAGTCTAATAATTGCAGCTCATTGCATGATTTAGAAATTTGGATATTAATATCGAGTATCTAAGTTTTATAATTGCCACCCATCAGGTGCTTTCAATTGGAGCCGTCAATCATGGGATTAATACTGCATCGTCTTGTGTTGTAGTAGGTTTGCATTCAAATATAACTAGGCCATTTGCCTACTTAAGGCCAAAGATACTAGGAGAGTGTAGGAGATAGCACAGGTAAAGTTCACCGATAGGAAAATGCAAGCAAGCCAGAGTGAAACCATATTCAAAGAGTTCTTCAGAAGTTAAGACAAAAGCAATTATCGAGATAAGACTGCTAATCTTCAACAGTCTCAACTCATCCTCCTTACATATCAGAAAATTTAATCTGTGAGATATCAGTTAATTTGCTTTGTAGAACATTAGTTAATATGGAAAACAAATAGCCGTAATAATTCCCATAAATAAGAGAGTTTCCTAAAGAACACCTAAAAACATAAAATTTTCAAAAAGAAGTCAGAATATAATCGTGATAGCAAGACCGTTCCACGCATGATACAAAGCCAAGTCAAGCATATGAAAGGTTTATAATTTTCATTTCAGTTCAGCAATTACTAGAAAGTCTAGTAATCAGTATTCTTTACTCGAAGAAGACCACTTGATGCCACAAACACTTAACATTAACTAATGGTTCGTGAGGATTCATAAACAAGACTTCAAATTCCTGAAGCAAGCATGATCACTGTCAATACAGTCATGAAACTCTAGATTCAGATAAGTACATAAGGAAACACCAAATAGCAGGTTCTAGAACATAAAACTGCCAAGTAGATCAAAAGTCAAGCACAACAATAACAATAAAGTGATATGTGACAAAAAGCCATTATCAAGTGGCAGTGGCAGTGGCATTTTGATAATCAAAGCCAGTTAAACTATGTACAACAAAATAAAACTTCTCACTGATCCCAGAGTTGGCATCAAAAGATCAAAGTGTAGAGCAAATACTACTGAATACTCATAATCTCAATGCTCCTTAATTGTCCCATTCACCAAATAATACATTACAAGATAGAAAATATAGCTGCATCACAACTGAACAAAGCAGAGCAACATTTCAAAGGAAAATACCAATTGATTAGCTAGAACAAAATACAGTTGCAACTTGCAATAACAGCCAATCTCTAGCACAACATATTAGAAAAACAATAATTTCAAGATTTTCAGAACCCAAACTTAGCCATCCCTACATCTAGATAAGATTAACAAACCACAAAGAAAACCAATATTTTGCAACAGAATAAGTCTGTATTACTCTTGATCAATACTTGGCTAGTTGTTAACCTCAAAGAATAAACACAACCATTATTATACTCCAGTATTAACATGAAATAATGTTCCTACTGCAGATAAGATATCAAGAAGAGTGGCGAAACCAAAGTACGGCAACAACAGTCCAATTGCTGAAAAGCAAAACAGTGATAACTAGAAGAGATAAACTAAGCAGGTACCATCATAGATTCATAGCTAACACATCAAAGGACATTTATCTTAGAAAAGAAACACTTCACACAAAAAATAGACAAGTTTATGTACTTCTCCTTTTATTGTAAGACTATTTAAGCCAGGTTTGAATGAATAGTTCACTTTTCATTGTAAGAACATTAAACATTGTGGAAACCAAAGTCAGGTTCAAACTAAGTTTTTTACTTCGATAGCTGCAGTGACTATTACTTCTAGATGGAACATTGTGAAAAAGACACATTCACTAACTTCAAAATTTGGTACAATTAGTATAAGAAGTTTCATAATACAGATGTGAGTGTGAGTGTGTGTCATCATATGACTGCATTAAATATAGCTGCAAAATTACCAGTACCACCGGGATTAAAGACTGCTTGACATCATATTTGTGATAGATAGTTAAGACTTAAGATATCAACTAATGTAAGTCCCCATACCTTGACAGGGAAAGTTCCAGCAGGAAGCTTTGTTGTAAGTAGATCCCTTAAACGACGGATAGCCTTGACCTTGTTTGCAAGAATATCGAGTAGTGGTAAAAGCTCCTCAGTGCGAAGTGGAAAGTCTGGAGAAAGCCAGAGAACAGGCCTTAATCCCTTTCTATACTCACTTTCCTTGCTACCCTCTTTACGGCGATGCCCACTTTCTAAACTCGTAGCAGATTTTCTTGAATCCCCATCCTTAGCCTTCCTAAGATCCTCCCCCCTGACAACAACTTCAACCGAATGCCTTCCTGGCCTACGCTGAAACCTTGATGGAGAATCACCAAGGAGATCACTAACCTTCTCATCTACACAAAGTGAGCTCCTTGGTGCTACAGTCTTCTTGTGCCCATCAGGCTTGTTACTCTGTCCCCTCTTTCCCCAGTTACCAAACCAACCCTTTTTATCTTGCTTACTCTCGCTGTAGCTACAGCTACTCATGTCCTCAACAGGAATATCCCTTTGCACATAGCAACTATGTCGAGGGCCTGTGAAGGCATCAGGTCGGCCTTCCTCATTTATATCTGGTGATTCCATTTTAAGGGCAGTTTCCAACTGCTTCTTCTCTTCCTCCGTCAAGATGTCATCAAATTCTTCAGTCTCGGTATCATTGTCATTACAAGATGAAAAGAACTCCTCATCAGTCATGGCACCAGGGACCCGCCTCGATTTCACACTAACTACTACATGATGCATATCATACACCTTAGCTTTCCAAGAACCGACCGACTCAGTCCTCTCCTGCCTCCTCCACGTCAGCTGTGGGAGGAGCACTGCCTGTGTGACATCAATACCCGGACGGAAGATATTTGTTTGGGACATTGCAGAGACCTCTTGTTCGACCTCCGCCTCGGAGGCAGGAGTCCCTGCTCCATCCAATGCATTCATCACCTCTTTATCCTTGTGAGAGATCATGCACAGTGACCCAGGCGGCACCTTCCCATCCTCCGACCCTTCCCCAAGAAACAAGATACTCTGATCAGACCGCTGAATCCTAAAACCATCGAATCCAGCCAGCGTCATATCAGCCCGCAGATTCGACCCCCTCTTCCAAATTTTGTAGGTATCAGAAGGTGCGATACGTGATATAAAGGGGATCACCGAGCTCTCGAAATGGAAAGTGATCTCCATGTAGAAATCTCTCATTCTCCCCATAGTCGCCACCAATCGCGGAAGCCTCCGGCACCACTTAGCCCAGGCCAGTGGCTGGTAGTGTCTAACTATGATCTTCGCAAGGTTCTCCTCCCTCGTGCAGATTGCTTCCTGGAGAGCACTCCAACCCTGCTCATTCTGGAGGCTCCAATCAGCACCAGCCACCATTAGCATCTCAGTGGAGGTGGCATCCCCAAGCTTGACAGCTAGGTGGAGCGGGGTTTCGCGATTGGGAACATCTCTGCGGTCAATCACGGCCGAGATCGCGTCAGCCTTCTCCTCCTCAGCAATCGAGGCCGCCTCCGTCCGGATCTCAGCAGGGTCAGCAAGCCGCGGGAGAGATGCAAGTAAGCGCTTCAGGCCGGCGTATTCCCGATCCAACACCGCCTTGTGGACGGGGCTGTGGGCATACATGGACGCATCAATCGCAGACATTTCTCCTTCGGATCAAGATCAGAACCCTAAAACCAGAAAATTATACACAAACTCCACCCATTCCCCGCAAGAAATCACACAAATCCCAAACCAGGAAACCCAGCGAATATCCACATCAATAAATAAATAAAAATATATAATTGATCTTGACCCTACCCAGAAACCCAATTCCAGCAAATCTGACCTCAGAGAAGTGCTTCTCCACAAACCCACCTCCCTCCTGCAAACAATAAGATAGAAACAACCCCTCACAGAATCGCACAGCCCGCACACGAATACATACCTCCACCCACGGATAGAGATACCAACACGCACATTAACATCAAAAGGAAGAGATCGACGAGGATTCAAGGAAGGAATAGAAGAAAGAAAGAGCCACAGGAAAGCAAGGAACACCAAACCAAAGAGAGAGGGACAAAGAACGAACGCACCAACTTCCCTCTCTCTACGACTCTATCTCTCGCCCTCTTTCTCTCTCTCTCTCGCTCTCTCTCGCTCTCTCTCTCTCTCTCTCTCTCTCTCTCTCTCTCTCTCTCTCTGTGTGTGTGTGTGTAGAAAGGAATCCCCGGGAGGGAAGAAGAAGAAGAGAGCAGCAGTTTTCCAATGACACAGCAAGCGGGGGGGAGGGGGAGAGAGAGAGAGAGAGAGAGAAAGGTGGGATTTTTAGGGAGGAAGGAAAGGGGGAAAGGGGCGATGCAACTTTTTCTATTTTTGGCTTGTGGGGTCCCGCGCAAATAATTCGCGTCGGTGTGGGATTTGGGCACAACGAATCGAATCGTGGATCTAATGCCCTCACGTGGGTCCCACCTACACGGACGGCCGGGATCCCATCTCCGTCGCAACGGTGTAATCGATCGGACGGCGTACGTCGACGTGGAATGGTCCAGTTCGTGGTAACACATAATGGCAACCTGATAAAAGAAGAATTTAATCAAATATTTGGTCAAAATTGAACATAATAATAGTTTTTTAAAAAAATTAAAAAAAATTCCCGATTGGATTTCGGATCCCGCAGGATCCGCCCCGATAATCCGCCATCGCTGCCATTAAATTTGCATAAATCCAAGAGACCGAGTAATAAAACCGAGCCACGACATTAAGCCCAAGATTTGACATTCCGGATTCCGATTCAGATCAGGCAGTCCAAGGAGCTCTTTAGCACTAATCCTACCCAATAACATATTTAAAAGCCCACTCACTCACTAATGGAAGAAAAAAAAAATAATTAGAGGGGCTCGAGAAATGTATTAATAATAATAGTGATTAGTTAGTTTGAGTTAGCACTTTTCTATTCGATATATATAGTCGAAAATTTCAAATCCTCATAAGCTGTTTGATGGACCTTATCCGTGTCAAAGGGCTACTAGCCCTGTTTGATGGACCAACAGGGGCAGAGATAGGGAAGGGTAGGGTAGGGTTGGGGCCACCATTAAAACCCTTTGGTTGGAACTTGGCAGGCTTAATTTAAGCCTATATAATATATTTGTCCACATGTGAGAGGGGGGTTGGTTGGCTCTTTGTTGGAAGAGGAGGAAGGGAGAGAGGGAGAGAGGAAAGGCTGTGACTGTTCTTGGGAAAAGGTTATAAGAAAAGAAGAAGAGATAGGGAGAGAGAGAGAGAGAGAGAGGTAGTTGCAATCTAAACGAGTCCTCCTCCCCTTTTTTGGGGAGTCAAAGATGCCCTTAGTTCAGCTCTCCTCTTCTCTTTCTCCAAGGTCTGGAGAGCTATGTGTTTGTGTGTGCACTAATATTAAAGTTCCTTGCATGTTAGATATGAACAAAACAAAACCAAGTTTGGTATTTTAATTTGCATGGTTGATAGTATATGTGGTTGTAGGTAGTAAGTAGCCCTGATGTGCTTAATTGTGGTTAGCTACAAGCTCATAAAAATATATATAAAGCTGTTAGGTTGGTGGAAATATTTGAATAAGAACTTGTGCTGTGGAGAATATGTATATATGAATATATGCATGCGTTTGGATGCATCAGTGTGAGTCATGTGCTGGTGCACAACTGCACATGCTTTTCCTTGTATAAAGAAGTTGGCATTAAGAGACTGATCTAATTATTAGCCATTAGCACATTAGAATAAGCTCTAGTTTATAATGGAGGTTTCTCATGTAAACTGACCATGTTATATATAACTCAACCAGGCAGAGAAACTACCAAGAAATGAAATTTGCCATACTAGAGCTTGTGCATTCTGTATGGTAAGGGAAGTGATCCTGATGTAGTGGTAGCTATTAGAATTAACTTTATTAGATGCATCATTCAAACATAGATTAAATCATAAGCTGATGAGTTGTTAGTGATAAATTTTGATCTATTCGTTGAGCATCATCTAGATGAAGATGATGAAATTATTATCATACTAAAGATTGAGAGAATAAAATTAATTACCTCATGGTATTGTGTCTAGTTAGTATAAGAACTAGTTTTTAGAATCCTTTTGCATAGTTACTATCTTGCTGTGATACATAGTACTGATAAGAACACTAAGAAGAAAGAAAGAAAACAAATGGCTGCTAAATGTAAATTTCGCGATAAGTAGTTGCAAACATTCTAGTCGAAAGTCGGCGTCAGATCACTTCCTTCTCTGTCCTCGTTGCCGACACCGCTGTTAGGATGAAGTTATCGACCGACTTGATCGACGAACCCTTGCTCCCTCCCTCCTCCTCTCTCATGGCGTCTCGTATCAACTCCTTGCACTCCGCCGCCTTCCTTCTCATCTCCCTCCCTTCCTCTCCCTCCATCACCATACCGATCACTGTAACGACGCGATCGACCTCGAGCTCTCTCTCTAGTCCCCTCGCGATCTCGGCGCACACCCCGAGCTCCTCGGTCATCATCTTCGCGTTGTAGAACTGCTCCGCCGCCAGCGGCCACGCGACCATCGGCTTCCCTCTGCTCAAGCTCTCCAGCACCGAGTTCCACCCGCAGTGAGTCAGGAACGCGCCGGTCGACTCGTGGGTCAAAATCTCCAGCTGCGGCGCCCAGCTCCGTACCAGTATGCCCTGATCCCTATCTCTCATCCGCGACTCGAATCCTTCGGGTAACCACTCGTCCTTGAATTCGCCGTTCATGTCGAACCCGACCGGCGGGCGGATGACCCAGATGAACGGCGTCTGGGTCAGCTCCAACCCGACCGCCAGCGCCGTCATCTGCGAAGCAGAGATGGTGTTCTGAGAGCCGAAGCAGATGTAGAGAAGCGAACCCTGAGAACGACGAGATAGCCATTGGATGCAAGTTTCCAAATTGATGCCGGATTTTTTCCCGGCTCGATTGTAAGATTCTTTCGCCTCTAATGGAAGGAGAGGACCGACCGGCCACACCGCTAGCTTGGTGTTTTCACGAAGGAGACGGAGTCCGAACGAGTCGATCTCTTCCACGGTGTTGCAGAGCACGAAGTCGGATTCGAGCAGCGAGAGGCGTATCTGGCGGCGGACGAAGGCGGCCAAGGGTTCGGAGTCATCGGCGGATCGCAGGTAAGGCGAGATCTGACTGCGATCCAGTCGGAAGTTCGGCGGGAACCCCGGGACGTGGAACTCATCATCGCCGGTGCTCTTATGAGGGAAGTGCAGCCACATCGACGTGAACGCCATGAAACCGTACGCCCCGCACGTGGTGAACGCCGCGTGGCGGACGCCGCCGCCGATCTTCCTGGCGGAGAGCACCGTCCATCCCAAGAAGATATCCGCGATGATCACCGCAGGACGCGCGACTTGGAGGAAGTGTTCGAAGTGGGGTTCGAGGGACTGGGAGGCGAGCTGGAGGCGCACGACGTCGGCGGGGCATAGGGAGTCGGTGTTCTCGGAGTTCGGGGGGAGGCCATGGTGGGAGCCATCGAAGGGGAGGGAGTGGAGGCGGAGGCGGGAGGCGGCGGGGAGGAGGAGTTGGAGCTTGGCGATGTTGAGAGGGGTACTGAGGAGGGTGACGGTGAAGGAGCGGTGCCTTTCTTGTATGAGGTTGGCTAAGGATAGGAAGGGGGTGATATGGCCTTGGGCCATGAAAGGGAATAGCACTACGTGATCTCTTGTCGCCATGACAACCCGAAGGAAGACGATGGCTCTCGACAATCTCCAAGGTTTGTAAATGAAATGTACAAGGAGTTTTTTTCTTGACCAAAGTACCCTCTGTTCTAAATTTTATTTACCAATATAGCTCGCTCTTCAAATTTATTATTAAAAATAATTTTATTTTAAAACTGAGATAAACAATTTTATATAAAAAATAAAAATTTAAACCTAAACTACTAAAATACTTATAAATTCAACGTTTTAGGACTATAATATAATAGACATATTTTGATAAATAAAATTTAGAACTCGACTACTTCAGTCAATCAGTCAGTTTTAGAGGTAACAAACAATACTCTCAATTAAAAAGTATACAATATTGAAATAGTTTTTAGAAAAATATGTGTTAAAATCGGTGATAATTCACAAAGATTTAAAATAAAATCAGAGATAAAGAGGTTGCAGGATAAGGCACGCAATTAAGCCAAAACATGTGAGAAGCTGACACGTTGCCCACAAAGATGATTCATGTGGGCCATCTTTGCAACCTACAAATAGAAAGCAAAATTTAGTGCCTCATCTTTGTGTTGCTTATGTTGGAGCAAAGATAAAGAATGTGTCCAACCTAGACATGATCATTGGGCGGGCCGAGCCGGATTCGGGCCAATCGAGCTTAAGCATTTGTTCACGGTCCGACCCATCAATAACTCGGGCCAGACCGGGTTCACGCCGGACTAGAATAGTCTAGCCCGTTACCGCCCGTCGGCCCGTGAGAGATCGGGCTAGTCGGTCGGGCCGGGCCGGCCCAACCCATATTTTAGCTATTTTTAGAATTTTTTTAACTATCTGCTTATTTTAAAAAAAAAATATTTGTATTCCTCCATCTAAAAAAAATTAAAATTTTTTAAAGGTGTGCTTAAAATAATGCAAAACGGTATAATACTAAAAAAATTTACTGTAGCAGCGGTAAATTACTGTAGCAGAACGCAAGGTACTGTAGCAAATGCTAGGCTACTGTAGCAGCATAACGGGCAAGCTTAGTTGCGAGCCAAACGGACGGGCTTTCGGGTCGAGTCGGGCGGGCAAAGGGCTGACCCGTGCCGCCCATGGGTAGTTCGGGCTCGGGCCGGGCCGGGTTGGGCCGGGCACAGGCTGGGCCATTTGATCATGTCTAGTCCAACCACTTCATTCTCCAACCACTCAATTTTTACAATCCTCTGCCGATGTATTATCACGCATCTTTGTTACTACAATTTCGTCTCAGAAAACCAAATTGTAGTTCTGCGTCAGTCTATAAATTTGAGAATGATCTTGTATTCAGAATCTTAGCGATCCTGCAGGCTCTTTGTACCTATTACGGACGAGTTCTTGGATCCGGTGCATCGCCAGCAAACATTTTCAATGTCCAATCCACCTCCCAACAAACATCTGGACTTTGGCTAGTCATGATAGGAGGACAGTTCTGACCACATAAATGCACTTACTGCCATAGTAAGTAGATGAGGGAGTAGAAACATACAAAGTCCACAATCAACAATTTTTTTTCATCTCCTACTCACAAATGAAACTGGGAAGATAAGGCAGTACAGAGTTAGAACAAAGACTGTACTATTAATTTTGTACTTCCCCATAATTGGGTGCAACTCTTTCCAGTACATGTGGTGATTGGAGTACAACAATACAATTACCACCCCCAATTGAATGGAAGCCTATAAATTGAAGCAACCCCAAATCTTAGTCATAACAATGGTTACAATGCCCAGAGAAGAGTAAATAGCCTATTTGGCAAAGATATTTTGTTTTCCTAATGAGGAAATCAGATTTATCAAGGATCCAAGGGGGAGTTCCAACAGGAGTGACCTGCGAACACATGAGACCTGGACCGATCCCAATTCGACGGCTCTCGTGTGTTCTCAGGTCGCCCCTGCCGGGCCTTCCTCTCCCACATCTTGTTCGCCAACTCTGACCATCTAGATAGCAAGGTATGCTTTTACTCCAGCTTGATCCAAATTTAATGGCTTCTGATAATATTATCTTAGTATAAATTTAGTCTAAAGTAATCCAGATAATTTTAGTAAATAACTCCAAGTTGTGTCCAGCACTACTCCTTGATAATATTCCAATTTATAGAATGATGCTTCAGGGTACGCTTCAAGTTTTATCCTGAGTTTAGTATGACTTGGATTGTTATAACAAGAGAGAAGCTTCACGTTTACCTAAAACCATAGTTAGAATTAGCTTCCCAGAAAGGAACATATATTGGCAACAAGAAAACTCTTTATAGAATTTAAAGACCATCTTCGTAATCCTGACTACCTAGTTGTTACTCCCAACCCCTTTAAAATAATTTACTACAGAAGTAACCAAAATGGACAGAAAAGATTTACCTTCAGCCAGAACTAGAAACCTTCGCCGCACTCTTCAGAAATTGCACCATCTGCATTTAGTATTGATCATGTGAACCACTTGCAATGATGTAACTTGCAAGAAAAAGTTAGGAATTGGGGGTTCTTACTTGGGAGATTAATAGCTATGTTAGCTTGGTTATCAGCATCAGCGTTGAACTCCTTCAGCAGAGAGCATTTAGAAAGAAAATGTCAGCAAACAGCAGAGATTTTTATTTTTTTTTATTTTTTAAAAGAAGTTTGTTTGTTGATAGAAGAAGTAAATCATCCCTCTGACAGTATAAAGACGGCAAGTAAATGGACAATGACTAAGATGCATGACTGGACAAAAATGGCGAGATGCATGATTCTCTTCAGAAAGCAAAATAACATTTCAAAGCTAAAGCCGACATTTATTAGCGAGAGTTTAGATGTTGGTAGAAAAAAAAAATCATCCCACTCTCCTAACAACATAATTGAGAAGTAATCATAAAAATGGATGCAAGAATCTACTATCAATCTCCAACTCTAGTACTTCTTTCAGATGTGAAGCACTTTGCGTAACCTTTTTCTTTTGTTTTTAACTGCAAAGTTTATTATGTAACAAAAATCTAGATGGATGTTCTACTGCACGAGGCTCTAGCCAATGCAGAGAGTTTTTTTTTTTTATATAATTTTTAAAATATGCATTACTTTGCACTTTTAAACTAATGGAAAGGTTCAAGTTAGTCAGACAATCAATTGGTGCCGTACCAACTAAGCCAGATCAACTAAATAAAATAATTTCCTCAAAAGATGAAGCATTTGAAGTATAAATGTATATAATATGTAATAGCAATACAAAAGGAATTTTTATGTACCCTCTTCATATGATTTATCTCGAATGATAAGAAATTCTCTTGAAGTTCTTTAACTTCCTTGCACAATTTGATCATGTCCTGGTGCTTGGTTTGCCAGAGACCTTGTACCTTTTTTAAGAAGGCAAGCAATATCATCAGATGAAAAGATCCAGAAAATAGTATGGCAGAACTGCAAGTACCGATAATACATCTGTTTTCAAGGGCCTAAATCAACCAATCTGACTTTTGAAAAAACACCACTGGAATAATAGGACCCTTGTGCATGACATAGGGACCAACCAAATTGACCATTTTGTTAAATCTAAAAAAACCTTAAACTAAGAAAATTTGGACAAAGTTACCAGAATAGTAAAGGTTCAAAATGTAACACTTATTTCAGTATATGAAGGACAACTTTAAGTTGCATGAGCAGCCTTGTTGAATTTGTATTGCAGTAGCCAGTAACTACAGAACTGACTATAACAAGAGTGTAGTCCTTGCACAATTCAAAGTCCAAACAACAGATGCAACTTTTCATGCAAGCACTGTCGCTCAGTTCATTTACATCCAAAACAAGAAATAAGCTACAGCAGATGCCACATTCTGGGCCATGAAATTAAACTTAATAGAAAATACCAAGAATAAAGTTCATGGTAGAAGTTTTAATGCATTTCACTTTCGGAATCTAAATTTTAGCATATAAGGTTAAAGAAATTGGATAAAACTGATAAGATATTGGTAAACAATCCAATGAAACAAAAGAATCACAAACCTGCATACAGACCAGCTGTGAGTCACCTCGCACATGAATTCGCCTGAAACCCTTCTTAAGAGCATATTTCATTCCCAAGATCACTGCTCGATATTCAGCAACATTATTGGTAGCAACACCCAGACCTTCACGAAGTCGAGATATCTTCAGACAAATGTTACGTTAGCATAGTAAATGATGAAAGAAAATACAGGAGTCATCCAACCACAAGGATACACAGTAAAACTGTTCAGAGTATTTACCAGTCTTCCATCTTCAGTCCGAAGTACTGCTCCAGCACCTGCTTTTCCTGGATTTCCTTTTGAAGCGCCATCAAATTCAAGAATGCATAACATCTGGAAAAACCAACATCAGAACCTATCTTTGTAGTACAATGCCAGTAAGCCAGAGCTGATTCTTGTTACAAAATATTTCTTTCCAATGACAAAAGTTTGAAGAAAAAAAAATCTCAAATCTTACATCAGTTGCATATAACCCACTAGCTGTCAAAACCACACCAAAATATTACCTTGTAAACACTCCTGTAATATGTAAATAATATTCCTTTAAAGCCAAAGACATGCACTAAATTTATACCAGATGTGGAATATTAAACAGACCTGTCTGTCTGTTAAGCAGGTGAACAAAAACATAAAACAAGAATAATTTTTTGGAACGAAAATAAGTCAAAACTCTCAACCATGACCCAATTTGATGTGAGGTCTGCTATGCTTCAAAATTCACTCCTAATCATGATAAATTGCTTAACTTGGCTACATATCCTTAAGAAAGAAGGGACAGCAACTAAGATAGTATTAACCAAATTCAACACAGAAACAGACAATACATTCATTAATAGGTATAATTTTTTAACATCAAAAGAAATACATTTCTACATAATATAAGGCAAGTTCATAAACACATCTGAAGATGATGAGAGGTATGTGAATACCACAAATGTTATCCAAGCACAGACATATACCCACAATGTGAAGCTTAAGATATTGTCTCACTTACAGGTCTATTGGATACAGGTTGTGCCTCAACACAGTGCCCTAGACTGAGACTCTTCTTTAGGAGCTGAGCGGAAGCAGGGTTCGATCCACCTACATGCTGTAAAAACAATCAAATTCCAGAAAAGAAAAACAAAGATATCTTAACTCCTAAAGTTATTCTGTAAATGAGTAACATATTAAAAGTAACACAAATATTCTCATTCTCCATAAGCAAATGACAAAAGCTCGGGTGCTCAACTAGGGGCCATTGCACCAAAAAGCAAATTTGTGAAAACATCTCCGGAGTGTCCAGAACATTACTTACACGTTTGCAGGAAACAGGTTCTTCATTAACAAAATAATCTAGATCGATAGGCCTCTTTACTTGACCGGTACAGGGAGGGTTAGATCCAGATACCTCCTGATGAACAGAAATGACATGACATAAAGCTGTGAGAAAACAAGATCCCAAAGAAATAGTTGTTAACTTTCTTAGTAATGCATGGCAGATCAGTTGACTAGATATTTCCATGAAATAACAATTGTGCAAGCGGATGACATCAAATTCTACAAAAACAACAACAAAGCCTTTAGCCGAAACTACAAAACCTGGCAATTCATTCATCTCTATTTAGAGCTGTGTCAAATCAAGCTCTATTGTATATTTTCCTAATACCTCTCCTATGTCAGTTTTGGTCTGCTCCACGTCTTAAGAAACTTTCTATTTCAATGAGATATAAGCCATTGATTACTGGTGCACTATTTGGTCATCATTAAACACGTCCAAACTATCTTAATCTAGTGGCATAATTTAACCTCATTGGGGCTACCCCTAGATTTTGTCTAATATTAGTATATTACTGTTCCTTCTTCTATCTTTTTAGTAATACCATTTATTCACCTTAACATTTTCATCATTGCAGCACTCTACCTTTGAATACATTGTTTTCTAGTTATCCAACATCATGATCCATAAAGAATTGCTGGCCTTATGGTCATTCTGACAACTTTCCTTTCTATCTAAGGGGTACACTACAATCACATGACACACTAGAAACACTTCTAAAACTTTAATCATTTTGCTCTACTTTTTTGTGCAATGTCCTCAGCAGTTAATTCTCTTCTATGATATCTCTTAATGGTCGGTCAGAAACCCAGGTAGAGGAGGGACTTTGTGTTGGATAGTCTGACAAGCACCACAAACTTTTGTCAAGAAATCTATGAAAAATATGATACCATATTCTAATTCTCATTATATTGTAAGACTTGTACGTGCATGAGTTTGTGCATATATACTCTTACAAACTGTCCATGCAAAATTACATCATATATCACTTGTCACACCTTTGTAAATGCCAAAATCACTTGCAAAATCAAAGTTTATACAATAAATTGCATTAAGGTGGATCATCATGTTGTTCACAACAATAGCAGACCATGTCACACATAAGTGGTTATGAAGACATACATGTTTTTTCCTTAAAAAATAGAGGTGAAAACATATCAGGTATAGATCGGATAGTACTCAACCCACATCTAAATCCATACTCTTTGTCCGAATATGAATATTAGACAAATAATAAATTTTAAAATCATATCTTAAGTAATCAGATACAAATAGTTTTCGAATACAAATCGGATAATTCTTAGATTAAAGATCAGATCTTAAACAGATGTGGATCAAATTTTAAACGAATTATGACTTTTCTTTTAAAGACAATTAATACAAAATATTAAGAGTTCTAAAAAAATAATTTTTTTGCATGTCAAATACATATAAAGTTAACAAAATCAATCTCTACAAACAATATAAAAGAATAAAATACATCATTAGTAACAATATCAATATTTACAATTTAAATACGCAAACAAAAAGCTATAAATAATTCAAAAATTATGGGTAAATATCCGTATCTCAAAAATTATATTCGACCTGTATCTGTATCCGGTTTTTAAAATAAACCTACCCGTATTCGGATTTCTTTTTTCAAAAAACTTACCTGTATCCGAATCCAAGTTGGATAGAAACTTTTTATCCGAATCCGGTCCAAATCAAGCCGGGTTGGAGTAAACCAACCTGTTTTCACCCCTATTAAAAAATCATGCATGGACAAGATTGCTTCTTTTATGATTCTTAGTACTAAATAAAAAAGTATGAGAAAGCAAAGAACAACTAACAAATTCAAACACATGATAAGGACCTAGTTTCAACTTTCAACAATGTCATAGTTGAAAATCAATCAGCTCATGAACTTACCTTCTTCAAAGAGCAATCATATCAATCAAAGATAAGACAATTTGGCAGCTAGATTGACAATAATAAAATATCTGAACATGACTATGATTGTATGTTACCTGGAAACAACAGGGCAAAAGAGTACCAAACATATCCTCTTTCAAATCCGCAGCATTAATGGTGTATAAAGCATTCTTAAGCCCACGAGAAGCAAGATAGTCCTCTGTCTCTTTAGATAAAGAATAACCCTTGTAGGCACTGACAGCAGGATCGCATACCTAAAGAATTTTTTTCAAGAATTGTAAGAAACATACAACATGAGCCAAGAAAAGCATGGAACTTGCAGAATTCCATACAGTTGATCTGCATTAATAAATTATTCACTGTTAAATTTAGTTGCAGAATTTAGATGGATGTAACAAGAAGAATGACAACACTTGTCTGACCAGAAACAGAGCTGAATGACACAAATGGATCCACATAACTGATCATAAATAGTTGGGAATAAAGAAACACTGAATTTCTCCTGTTGTAGTCTAATTGTAAGGTCACCAAATATCAGTTTTCCTTCCTCTACTATTCCATTGACCCATGCAGTTATTTCTGAGTAGAAATAATCCATGACATTCAATAAAGTCATAATTGAATTCGAGCCTGTTTGGATGTCTGGATTGGATTGAATTAAGATGAACTGATTCATGAATAGCTGATGCATGCATTAATAAATACTTTATTGTTTGGTTAATGAATGAACCAGTGATTCCGAATGAACAATTTATATTAAGATTTTCATGGATAACCTTAACCCCTTATAAATTATATATTCCACGGTTGAAAGAAATTATTCTACATATAAAATAAAATTTATCTTATAAAATAATATATTATCAATATTTAAACTCTCATATATTTAATGATCTTTTAGAGTATTATTATAAAGAAGAGAGATGTGAATGCATTATAATTTATTATTTATAATAATAAAGAAAGACTATTATAATTTGAATAAATTTAATTTTAAATAATATCTATACTTTTTTAATTTAGTTCTACCTATTTAAAGCTTAAAACAAAGTCATCTTTAAATATAATAATAGTTTATAGTTTACAATAATGAAATTTTGTTATACATAGAAAATATATATTATTTTATCTTACAAAATATAAGACTATTAATAATATCAAAATATTCACATTTTCATCTAATTATTTTTTCTCCAGATTTCTTATTCTATTATTATAAAAAAGAAAGATTTTATTTCATCTTTGAATAAATATTTAATTCGATAACATCAATTTTTATTAATATTATACTTATGATATTTCCTTCTATATATTTAGTGCATATAAAAAATTTGATGCATGTGATCCAAACGTGCCCTTTAATAGTGTTAAATTGAAAACATAAAGGCTCATGTGATTAACCAACTCAGAATGGCAGAGAGTGTGAGAAAGGGAAAGAGGGAGAGAGAAGATAAATAGGTATATCATCAACACTAAAAAACACCATGTACATTATTAGTCTACCCATGTATCATCTTGCTCCATTATTGATTCCAGCAGTGCCACAACCCTTCCAACATAGTGAGTGATCTTTTATAACAATTACCAATTTATTATTACATTATTTTATTAATTATCATACAATAAACTAATGATAGACCATATAAATTAAGGATAAAAGATATTGACCATGGCTAAAAAGCTTAAAATGTGTCGCATTGGAACTTCTGCACGAGGTCCCAACTCCCAACTCAGTCGCTGTTAGGTCTCATCCTCCCATGGTCTGACTGATCACATTCCCTAACCTCTATCCTACAACCTCCTCTATTTTTGGCAAATATTACGCTTTCTACAATTGCCACTAGTTTCTCTTGGCAAAACTTGGATAGAGCAGCCATATCATAACGGATTCTCAATTCCACATTCATTAAGGCCTGAGTAGCAATTTCACAAGTTGGATAACATTCCATTGCTAATGCACTTGAATTTGGAGCATCTTAACAATCCAATTTCATCTCCTATCTTCTGTGAGAGATGGAGCTTCATTTACAGCATTGTCCTCCAAAGGACGCCACCTAAGAGTCTCTCGTAAACAACCCATAATGGCCTTGTTTTGTGAACCATTTACATCTGGAAACTGCATATCCAACAGGTTAATTCTTTATGTATAGAGCTTGGCTCATGAGCTCGAAACTGTCCGATGAAGGGAATGTCTAATTTCTGAGGTATTAATTTACATTATCACCACAATGAATTTGGTAAGTCAATAATAAGGAGAGTATGCAACAGAATATTGCATGATACCGTAAGTTATTTTGGAAAGCATTAATGATACCGTAAGTTATTTTGGAAAGCATTAAGTTGTTAAACAACACTGCAAACCAATACATACTTTGTGAACTTGTAGAAATAAGAATAACCTTATATGCTGCTCGATAATAATATGAAAGCCATTAACATTTGAAATTTAAATTTCAAGGGAAAATATATAAAAAACCAAAAGGACCAATGTTGCATATCAGCCAAAAGAGAAGAAAATTCTAAACCAAGAATATCACAACAAAAATTTATGGATCAAAGATATGTACCGAACGGCTAATTTGGGCTTGACAGTCACTAAAATTTCTGTAGACACCAACAGTGTTTCCCTTTCGAACAACATAGAAAGCATCACTCTCTTCCATAGACAGCCAAGGAGATAACTCTGACAATAATCACGGAGACACCTGTTAAGCAGGCAATACTGTGCATAATATGCATCACTCCATAAATATTATATATGCTGCATGTGATCAGATGAGAAAATGACTAAAAGGGGGAAAAAAAATCTTTCTATTGCACAATGGATAGCAAACCTTCGTGGATTCCTTGCTCAACAGGAATATCGAGAATCACTTCAGTAATGTATGAATAAGCAAGACAGTAATTTAAATTCTAGCATCATTATACTGTTAAAAACTCTAGGTCCATTAGACCCCCGAGGGCTAGATTGACTTGGAGCAGAATTGGAACTAGCACCACAGGCACCCAAAGAACTACTAGCATAGGGATGAAATCCCAACTGATAAGATGCGGCTGATCCACTCCAACTAGGTCCACCACTCCGGTAATGTCCATCAAAACGGTCCGAATGTCGAGTTGCACGCTCCTGTGAGAGCTCCTCTAGCCAATCTCTCTCTCTCTGCTATGCTTGCGATCTCCACCATTTGCGCGTAAGTTAGGTCTCCTGCCATGTTACTTGCTTGCGAATCTCAACACGAAAGGCTCATCTTGAACTGATCAGCCCTAGATGTATCATCGGGCACTACCATGTCGGCAAAACAAGAAAACGTATTAAACCTTTCTTCATACTGAGCTATTGACATGCTATCTTGCTCTAACAAAGTGAACTCTCTCATCATCTTATACCAAAAGTGATCTTGGGAAATATTTTTGGTCAAAGGCGTTTGAGAATGCCTCCCATGTAATATATTTGATAGCAATACGAGTTAGCATCAAGCGCTTGGTGGCTTTCCACCATTGCTTAGCTTCCCCACGGAAGAAAAAGGTAGCGAACGTCACCTGTTGGTCCTCTGGGCACTGGAAAGCAGTCAAAACCTCCTTTACATCGATGATCCATTTGTTTGCCTCCATAGGAATGGTTGTGCCACTAAATTTTGGAGAATTAAGCTGCATGAAATGGTTTAGTGGCAAAGATGATTCGTCGCTAACTTGCTCTTTGGTATGCCCTTGGATGAGTTCATTGATGAGTCTTTCTTGTTATCCAATAATCTCCATGCTATACTATTTGAGGTGTTAATGACTGGCTCAGAGTTGAAACCTTATCAGGGCTAATATTACTAACTGAACGAGCGATTATGATTTCCAAAATTATACCAAGATGTTGCTACAGGTATTCATACTCCGATGTACGTTGTCTATATGATTCATACTTAGCTCATAGGGACAATATCCTGTAGGAGGTGTCGGATCGTTTGGTAAACCTGGCTTTGATGCCAAATTGAAACACCCATCAATAAATACACAAGCTAATCACATGGGTAAAACTCATGTGGTTCTCACATGACTTGTTAGCTAATATTTTCACATAGTACACGAGATAAAAGCTAATTTACCAAAAATTCGAGCAGGCAAGAACTAAAAAGCCGATACCATAAGCTACAATAAGCCTCCAAAAGTAAATGTCCATATAAACAAGACTAAGGATGAAAAAAGGCTCATGCAGGGGTTAACAACATAAATAACCCAAACTTAGGCCGGCTCGTGACCCAAGTAGTTGGGCTAGCTTGCGGCTATTATGTAGCCCACCAACCAAGCAAGCGAGTTGGACCCCAAGAGCCCAACCCAAGCTGGCTCGTAGTAGTATAGACCACAGGCCACCAATTAAAGACAAGTTGTGGTTGAGCCGCAACCCATCCACAGCGCAGGTGTGGGTTAGGTTCGAGCCCACCCTTCTTCTCCTTCACAACTAAGGGGGAAGAAGGGAGGCAATCGGGGATGCCATTGGTGCCAACCTCACTGTCAGCTGATCACACACCAATCGGCTTCGAGAAACACATCTGCGGGAAGAAGTTGAGGGCAACACGATGGAAGATTGGGCTCATAGGCCAAGGCGGCCGACAACAACTAGACCACACCTCCCATGGCCGACCTAAAATGTCCAGCAGGCCATGAGGACCGAAATTGAAAGTTCTCCCAGCTTGTACTCTTGGAGTGGAGTGAGATTGGGCAGACAGGAGACAACTGCCATTGAGGGAGACAATGGCGGAAAGAGAATTGGGGTCCAAAAGCTCCCGCAATGTTCCGGCAGGGAGAACCAAGCGTCGAACACCATCCACAATAATAAAAGGAGAGGGAGAGAAGAATGGAAGCAGGGAAAAATAATAAGAGATGGAGATGACGGCTTGAGGAGGAGATAGAGGTTTAGAGGGGTAAAAAGAAGTGAGATGGATTGGAGCTTGAATTTAATCACGACAGCTTGATCAGCAGCTGAGGGAGGAGATGATGATCAGTGGCATCACGAATGCCCCCCCTGTGGCCGGCAGACTGTGTGCCAAGATTTTATTTATTTATTTAAGGTTTTACATAAAAGATATGGGAACACTGATCAACCTCTCACACTTGGATCATAATGATGAACAGAACAGTAAAAGAAGGATTTGCTCTTCCTGAGAATGATTTTACCCAAAAAAAAAAAACAAGGAACGACTGAACTAGATCACTTTCTTAAAGTAATTTTTTCCCGACATTACCAAAAAGAAAAAAAAAGCAAAGAATGCTGTTCTTGATATCATCTTTTCTTTATTCGATTCAACATAACACTAAGAAACCCTAGAAAACAACAAAAGAAAGTAAGAAAAACGGCGGAATAATTCCGAAGTAACACCCAACAATCATTATGCGATCACTCTCTCGCTCTCTCTCTTCATGAATTTTTTAAAAAACAGAAGAAGAAGAAGAAGAAGAAGAAGAAGAAGAAGAAGAAAGAACAGATAAGAACAATAAAAGAAAGTTAAAGGAAGGAAAAGGAATTTGGGGACGAAGAATACCTTATTGACGAAACTTTCGATTTCTTCTTTCCTTTCTCTCTGACCTTAATCCCTTTATTACTTCCATTGAGTTTTATAGTCCCTTCTTCCGAAAATACCCCCCATTAGTTGTATGGAGTATGAACTATGGGGCGGAAAAACGCGGGTCCTTTACGGGAAAGTATCATCAAGGCTCTTATATTAAAAGCATCTAACGCCAAAACAGAGAGAGAGAGAGAGAAGAAAAAAAATAAAGAACTTTTGTCCAATGCTTCCATCTTCTACCTCCTCCCTCCTATCCTACCTTTCCTCCCAACCGACCTCTAACGTCCTCCTCTACAACTCCCTCCTCGCCTCCCTCGCTCGCGCCGGCCACTTCCGCCGTGCTCTATCCTTCTTCCGTTCCCATATGCTCCCTCACCTCCTCCCTGACCACTTCACCCTCGCCATCCTCTCCAAGTCCGCCGCCGAGCTCGCCGACCCCTTTGCCGGCTCTACCCTCCACTCCCTTGCTGTCCGCCTTGGCTTCATCTCTGACGTCGTCCTCTGCAACTCCCTCGTCCTTCTCTACTCCAGCTGCGGCCTCCGACAGAGCGCCCGCCAATTGTTCAATGATATGCCCATGAGAACCACCGCCTCTTGGAATCTACTAATTTCACAGTTTTCCAAACTGGGTAGTTGCTATAACGATGGGGAAGTTTGGAACCTTTTGAGAAATATGCAAATGGATGGGTTGAAGCCGGATGGTTTCACAGTCTCCGTGGTTTTGCCGCTGTACGATGGTGGCAATGCCGGGCAGCTTCGGGGGAGGGAGATGCATGGCTATGTGGTGAGGAACGAATTGGGTTTGGCTTCGAGTTTCCATGTTGGTAGTTGCTTGATTGATATGTACTGCAGGGGTGGGCGAGTGGACTTGGGAAGGCAGATTTTTGACAGCATGATGGTGAGGAATTTGGTGATTTGGACTACGATGATAGGGGGATATGTTGAGAATGAAGAGTTCAAGGAAGCGCTGAGGCTTTTTCATGATATGCAGGTTAGAGATGGAATTGTGCCTAATAGAGTCACTTTGATAAGCATCCTCCCAGGCATTGGGTCTCTATCAAATTTGGCGAAAGGAAAACAGATTCATGGATACTCATTTAGAATGGGATTGAGTAAAGAAGTATCTTTGAATAATGCTTTGGTTGACATGTATTCCAAATGCGGAAGTTTGATGTATGCAAGACGTGTTTTTGATAATGGATCTTGGCAAAAGGATGCAATATCCTGGAGCTCAATGATTGCGAGTTATGGAATTCATGGTGAGGGAGAAGAAGCGGTTGTGTTATTTCTTGAAATGTGCGGCCTTGGGATTAAACCAGATAACATGATTGGTTTGGCTGTTCTTTCGGCTTGTTCTCGGGCTGGTTTGGTAGTGAAGGGCCTTGAAATTTACAATTTGTTGGTGAAGGATCATGAGGTTCTTCCGACTGTTGAAATGTGCTCCTGCATGGTTGATTTGCTGGGCCGAGCTGGACTGCTGAATCATGCTTTGGATTTTATAAAGTCAATGACAGTAGTACCCACTCCTAGTGTTTGGGGAGCTCTTTTTGATGCTTCTATTATGCACAACAACCAGGAAATGCAAGAAGTGGCCTATAAATCTCTTCTTCAGTTGGAACAACAGAATCCATCAAATTTTGTCTCCCTTTCGAATTTAAATGCCTCCTCTGGAAGATGGGATATTGTGGAACAGGTGAGGAGAAGGATGAAGGAAAAAGGGTTGAGAAAGATGCCTGGTTGCAGTTGGATAAATGTGAATAGCATGAAAAGTTCGCTCTATTAAGTCTCATTGTTATTCAGATGCAGTTCTTTCAGGATTCGACAACCTCATGTTGGCAGCAATGTAAGGCAGGTGCATTCTTAGCTCTTTATAATGTGAGTTGGCCTTCTTCATGCTTGTTTACTAGCATCAATAATTTTGTTGCCCTTCAGGTAAACTAGCATTCCCAAGTATGTATCTTTTATGCTTGGATCGCTGCTGCTTTAGAGAGAGACTGCCCTCCTGTTGAGAAAGAAAATTTTTTTGGCGACATACATATGATTTGTACAGCTCTGCTGAATCTTGGTAAATAATTAATTATCATGTTATTTCAATCCATTTATGTTTTATTCTTTCACTGCTTGCTTTAGAAGTCCTTTAAAGTTGTAGATGGGGTCATGAGATTCAATTGTTGTTCCTTTTATGTAACTTCACCTTCTTCTTCCCTACTTTGTCTTTGGAAAGTTGAGTTAGAAATTAAGAGTACTTCTCCCACTGGATTGGGACCATGATTGCCATGAACTTAAGTTTAGAAACTATATGTGACATGGAATACAAGAAAATCATATAATCTTCTCATTTCCTTAACAAGTTATTACTACCAATAAAGTCAGACAGAAATTTTCAAATCTTCATCAGCTGGTTTTTCGTATGCTGACACGATTTAAAAAGAATGCATTGGTCCACTTCTTGGTTGTTTGTAATTAGAAAAAAATAAATATAGTAAGACATTCTCACTATTTATTTGCAAATGCACTCTCTCCCTTTTGTCTAGGCATTTTCAACTGCGTCTCAATCTTTTGCTGGATTAAGGTTGCAAAACTTGTGAAATGGCTGACTTTTTGACTGATCGTTACCGTCATCATCCAAAACTTTTCCAATAACTTGAGGTTGACACCTTTGATTTCTTCATGGCAAATTAGTGACTCTTTTTATAAATAAAAAGTTGTATTTCTCACATCTATGCTGTCATAGAGCACACTTATCTTTTTGCCCTAAAATATGCAGATGTCAAGGTATTGCTAAATGTATGTAAGGTATGCTAGAAAATATCCAACAGCATATGCTGCTTTACACTGAATAAGTATGATAGAATTGAATCTGTAAATGTACAACAGGAGGACTGTGAATCTGTATATTTATGTTATTAATGAAAAAACATTTACTTTTAGCATTTATTATCCTGGTTTTTCATCTACCTTTCTGCACCTACATATTTACCTTTGGTGGTTCAGAGCTTTGGCAGCATGGTCTGCATATGCTTACTATTAACGGATAGGGCCATATAAAACCTGTGCAATGCTTCTTGACAGTGGACATTGATATGAAGTCACAAGAACCTCATTAGAATAATTCTCTTAGATGTTATCTGCAACATACTATGTGAAGAAACTTTTTTTATTCTTGAACATTTCATAGAAACAGCATATCTTTTAGTGTGAGAGAGAATAGACTTGTATGCTTCTTTTTTCTTTGACAACAAGGATTAAGAAAAAATATGTTCTGTTACTCAGTACTTCTTTATCTGGACATTTCCTACTTTGCTCCAATTCTTTGCTCTCATCATCCAAGTCATTTCTTCCCAGCAAATGAGATTAACACTTTTGACTGTGATGATAATTGCACACCTTTTGTTGATATATTAAGAATTCCATCTTGCAGTTTAGTTGTCAGACTTGTGTTAAATTACAGTTGTACTTCCGTATGATTTAATCTAATATAGACATGGAACTAGGAAAATGGCATTACTAACAGAGAGACAATATTGTGCTCTGGTTTTGTGGATGCAACGAATGCAGATTGCTGACATTCAAACTATTGGTTCTCTTCTGGCTTGGGGTTTTAGTTCTAGAAACTCTATCAGATCTGTTTGTTTGATGTCAGGTTCCATTATTTGGCTTTGCAACCTGAAAATATGCTTAACCTTCATGAAATTTGGGAAAGGCATGGCACTTAATTCAAATGTTGTATGCCGAAGTTGTAAATAGTTTTGCTTATTCTGAAGCTGAAATTGCAAGAAACTCAGATTTGCAGGTGATTCTTTGATTGATGGTGGGCGGTGGGCTGTTGGTGATGATCGGCTGCATGAGAAATGGGATTTCAAGATGACTCAAGCTTTCAGGGAGATGATTGAATATTATTAACAAGGGATAATCCAGGCAGCTGTTGCAGCCTCTTCATTGTAGAAGTAGCCAATGCGGCACCTCTAACGTCCCGTTTCAAATTTACTAATGATATCCTACAGCCGAGATTGCACCTGATTCAAGACATAGGGCATCCTGGCCATTCGATAATTGGAGAATGTGCAATATGTTGTACTCACATTCTTCTCTCTTTTTTTTTTTCTTCTGACAGCAGGGTTGGTGGGGGTGGGTTATTGATAAGTTATTCAATTGTAACCTGTAAGCTTCTGTTTTGAATCAAAAACCGAAATTCTTATAAATGTTTATATTTGCATGTAACGTTCTGTAAGTTTCCTTTTTAATTAAATACGCGTTACACTTTTAACTTTGCTGTGGATTTTTGAATAAATGTCGCGGAAGTTGATCTCGCAGCGAGACATCCCCATCTCTCTGTTTCTCGATGACTCATTGAGTTCTGATGTTTATGTTGTTGCATTATAATCATAATCGCGAGTGGAACTTATAAATGCATATTCTGTGAAGTGAAAACCTTTCTAACAAGTCTCATAATAAAGCTTTATAAACTCAAACTAGAAAAGAGGAAACATAAGAAAGAAATGGTTTTTATATTCGAAAAGTTGTTGCACTCAACTGTATGCCAAATTCTATAGCTCGATCAACTGTCGTAGTGGATTAGGAAATGGTCATTCGATTGAAATCAAATTCTATCCTATAGCACATGGACTCAGAGCTTGGTCAATTTGATCCAAACCCTCTGTTCCTTGATCTAATGGATCACATTTTGAAAAGAAGCTTATGCTCATCGTTGACCGAGGCAAGTGGGGGCCACTTGAAGCCGTGAAGTTGTTGCTTGCCAGGGAATGGACTTATTGGGGAGCCTCACAAGTCACAAGGCACTAAGAGTCTAAGAACTGGCCTCCTTTGGTTGGTGAGAAAAAATATTTAAGAATTGAATTTAATTGACATTTTTATGAGGGGTTGAATGAAAAAAGTGAAACACAAGGTTTAATTCGCAATAAAAATATAATGTAGGGCGTAAAATAAAAATATGACTCTTTTCACTTTTAACTGCCGTAAGTAATCTTCCAGCCATTCACAGCGCGCCAAGTAAGCACAGAATCCGCTCCCACCGTCAACGTAACGAAACTCGCGTGACGACGCGGGTAAGTGGGGGTAGTCTTCGTAAATAATAGAACGTTGAAGGGTGATATAGTAACCCGTTATTCCGTTAGACCTCGTTCTGTATGTATAATCCGTGCGATCTCAAGAACCATTCTAACCCGACGAAGGAAATAAATATAGGAGACAAGAAGACGAAAACATACGAAGGAGAAGGCGGAAACGAGGATCTTTTTTGCCGCAATCGAGAGGGTGAAACTTTCCTCCATCCTCTCCGTCTATCTAGGTATATTTCTAGTTCTCGAGAGCTCTTTCCAAGGGAAAGGGAGAGGAGAGGGCGAGGCTCTTGAAGTCTGTGTTCCTCCCCTCCTTATTCGAACCTGGAAAGAGGGGATTTGAATCGAGAACCGGGTATCTTGATTTGGGTTGAGGAAGCGGTGATTCTTGGATTCTGTTTGCTTGGTCTTGGATGCTGTTCTCGGAGGAAGAAGGCGGTGGATCGAGAAGCTTGTCGAGATTTTGACCTGCTTGGTTAACAACAATGGTATTGGTTTCCTCCCTTTGGCTTGTTTGCCCTCTTGGTTGAGCTTTAGTTTCTTCGGTCAATGGTGCTTGTTTCTTGGATTGTGAGGAATTCTCGGACAGTTTTGAGTTGTTATATTGCGATTAAGACCAATGAGACCAATGTATCCTCTTGGACTTGAAGACTTGATGATAACCGATAATAATATAAAATTCGTTAATTTTTAATCTTGTGATGTTGATTCTGGTCGGCATTCTTCAAATAATTTCAGGGAAAAAAAAACCGATCATTAGATCTTCCTCAAATAAAATGTTGGCAGCATTTATGTTCTTTTGCTTCATGAATTTGTTGTTATTTCCTTTTACTACAGACAACTCAAACCCATATCACAGAAGGGTCCCTGGTGTGGGTCGAGGATCCTGACGAGGCTTGGATAGATGGGGAGGTTGTGGAGGTCAATGGCGATGAGATCAAAGTCAACTGTTGCTCCGGAAAGACGGTCAGTACACAAAATAAAGGATTGCTTTATTTTTTTGGCAATAAGAAAGTTGTTTGGTTGATATTATTTTGTCAAGATCAATATGTCATCTACTAAAATGCTTAAAATGTTTTTTCCCTTTCTTATTTTTGCGGGCCACAAATCTCACTTCTAGCAGAGGAAGAGGATATTGCATTTAAATCTTGAGTTTAACATCAATTAAAGGAGAAAAAAATTGTAGAAAGAATAGAAAAATTCTAAACCTAAAACCCTTATGGTATAAAATTGTAAATTGTGTGTATGTGTGTGTGTGTGTGTTTTATTGAACTTATCTAAGAAATATGCTATGCATTGTCGTGATCAAATTGGAGCTTATATATGAGAGCTTTTCATTCTTTGGACTTTTGTTTCCTTTTCATGAATTGGAATCGACCAGTTTCTGAATTTTAGGATGTGTTTGATTCTCTGCAGATAACAGTTAAGGTCTCCACTGTATATTCTAAGGACCCAGAAGCATCACCATTTGGTGTTGATGACATGACAAAGCTAGCATATTTGCATGAACCAGGAGTTATGCAGAACTTAAGATCAAGATACGACATGAATGAAATCTATGTAAGTGAATCTTTGCTAACAGCTTGACTCCTTACCTAAACTGAAGTGTTAGTTATGTGTGACTAGTGATGGTGACACTACTAATTGGAGTCTATTAACTATCTGTAATGGATGTGATTGTGCTACCAGACTTATACTGGGAATATACTAATTGCCGTGAATCCCTTTCGAAGACTTCCTCATCTTTATGACAACCACATGATGGAACAGTATAAAGGGGCAGAATTTGGTGACTTAAACCCCCATCCTTTTGCTGTCGCTGATGCTGCATATAGGTATGTATTGAGCTTCATACAAATATTAGGCAAATAAAATTTTGCATTTGCATCACATAGTTTATTAAACTATGCAGACTCATGATGCATGAGAAAGTCAGCCAGTCTATCTTAGTAAGCGGAGAAAGTGGAGCTGGTAAGACGGAGAGCACCAAAATGCTTATGCGCTATCTAGCTTACATGGGCGGTAAAGCTGAAGTTGAAGCTGAAGGGCGTACTGTGGAACAAAAAGTTCTGGAGGTTGGACAGTTGCTTACTATTTTTTTTTTTTTCCTTTTGTTTGAGTGATTGTGGGTATGGGATATCAAGGCTCTATTTTCTTCTTGAACACTCACAACTTTTTTGATACAGTCAAATCCTGTTCTTGAAGCATTTGGTAATGCAAAGACTGTCAGAAATAACAACTCAAGGTAATATATGTACATATCTATATATGTATGTTGCAATTTACATTTGATTAGATGTCTTCATATATTGCTATATATATATCAGTCGTTTCGGCAAATTTGTGGAGATTCAGTTTGATCAGAAAGGAAGGATTTCCGGAGCTGCAATAAGAACATACCTTCTGGAAAGATCTCGTGTCTGTCAGATATCTGATCCTGAGAGAAATTACCACTGCTTTTACATGCTGTGTGCTGCACCACCTGAGGTATGGGTTTCTTACATAATTCTCAACTATTCCTACTTTTATGCTAATGGTTTTTCATAAGATAGTTTCTACTTCTAGTCATTCTAGTCTCTACTTCTAGTCATTCTTTTCCTTTACCAATTTCTCTGAAGAACTTGGAAAAAAAGTAGATTCTTTAAAATGTAATATGGACTTTACATATAGCAAATGCTGAAGTTGCTGATATGCTAGTTGAGGAAATCTTCCTTATGCCACTTGGCCCACTTCCAATGATCCAATCTATGATTTAATACATCTACCTGCCCAGCGACCTTCCTTTATTACACAGTGGATACAACGTGTATTCTTGCCAATCCAGAAAAGGGTACATTAATGATTTACGTTCTTATGTTGCAAACTATAAGGAAAATAGAAATCAAAAGGATGCTACACATGCAAAGAAAAGATTGCTGAAAGATATATAGTAAGATATACAGTACAGGGCAAAGATATTGTAGGAAATGATTACCATGGGTCAGAGGATTCTCTTTTGATTAGCTAAATGATTTTATTATTTGAAGTACTTTTTTATTGTTATTACTTTACTAAGTTTTTAGGGAAACAGAAGAATAAGATGCTTCACATGATCATCCATACTCGGACAAATATCTGGCTGGCTAGGCATCTCACATTACAAACCAGGCTCATCTACAACAGTGTTTTAAGCCATGACAAATCAGAGAAAAAGAAAAAGAGAGGGAATACTGAACAATGTCATAAATAATAGAGAATGAAGAGAAGTAGCTAGAACAGGTTCTGCTCCCTTTGGGCGTAGTTTCTGTTTTTCATCAACTTGTTCAATAAATGAATGAAAAGCTACCTTGAAGATTTGTAGGAACTTCTCTTTTGCATCATCGAATTAGTTTACTTTGCTAAAAGAGGCATGATTTAGTAGTAGGATTTCCATAACTCCTATGTATCTGTATATTGCATATGTTTTCAAATAGAGCACACAATATTCCTTTTCATATGTGTGAGGGTTGATTTGACGAAAGCATGACATACGCATTCTTACTCTGTAATCAAGTAGGTTTTATGGCCTTATGAAACACATGAGAGTCTTATTTGCACCTCCACTAGTGCTAGCCATACTAATTGGCGGTGAGAAGCTTGTGCTTGTTGGCATCCTCAAAATCTACTGCCAAAGTCCAACTATGTTATGATCCAGATATGGATCAATTTGTTTGAAAGAAAATTGTGATATTTTTATAGATAGAAACTTCACAAGTTAGGATTCTTTTGACTTTAATTTCATATGATTCCGAGGTTTGAAGTGAAAAGATAAAAATAAAACAATGAAGAAAGGTCGGAACTAGACAGAATTATAAATATTTGATGTTGTGATAGTTGTCGGAGGGTGGCAGATGGCCAAGGGTGGTAGGGGACGGCTGTAAGGTAGGGCCGCTCGTGGAGGAAGATGATGGCTAGAGTCTGGAAAGAGAAGATGGGCAGTAATGGAGGTGATGATGGAAAATAAATTTACTTCTACTCTTAGTTTACTCTTATGACTACTCATATATTACTCTTATTCTTACTCCTAAGATAAACTAAGACTAAAACATAATTATCAATTCTTGAATGGATGATTAAACAAGGTTCCTAGTATCGGGATCGGTATCGGTTATATCGGCTGTTCATATTAGATCAGATTATTTTTTAATTACGTAAAATTTTAGATATTTGAAAAATGCAAAAATTTTTTTTGTAAAAGTTTAGAAAAAAATGAAAGGAAAATAAGAAAATAAAAATTACTTATATATGAAGCCTAAAAACTTAAAAATATATTAACTTACTTAAAATTCAAAACTTTGATGAATACCGAGCTCTTTCTCTCCATTCTCTTCGCTCAAAATTCAAAACTTACTAAAAAATTATTTACTAGACAAGGTTCTCCTTTTTTCTTTACTTTTTTCCTCTTTTCTTTCTCTTAGGCTCTCAGCAACTGGTGTTGCTGCTGTAGGTGCATCACAGTGCCTGGTATTGCTGTAGTGCACCGCAATACCTGCTGCTGCTTCACCATAGCACCTGTTGCTGCTTCACCGCAGTAGCAACAATAGAGGTCGTCAGATTTATTCGGTGCAGGAAGAGAAATAGAGAGGGAATGAGAGAGGAATTAAAAAACTAGAAAAAAAAATTCACCTGAAGTCGCTAAAGGTTGACGTTGTTGGATCTTTGTCAGAAGTCGAGGTCGTCGAAGATTTAATCGATCGTGGGTGAAGAGATGAGAAAGAAGAGAAAAAAAGAAAAAGAGAGAGAAAGGAAGATAAGAGAGAGAGAAGAAGCAGGTGGTGGGGTCCGGGTCGGATTCGACCCGTTCTCGTCCGTATCGACGAGCCTGAAACGGATCGGGTATTAGCTGAAACTGGGAATCTTAGATTAAATAAAGGAGCCCAATCTCTCTATATAGAGAGACCGGGTATAATGAGTCATAGTAGGACTAGCCCTAAAAGCAAGTTTCCAAAAATCAGTATCGGGATCAGGATCGGGATCGGCCGTTCGGAAAAACGATACGTATCGGCTGTATCGGTCATATCGGCCGCCTTTATCAGATCGGATTATTTTAATTAAATAAAATTCTAAATATTATTAAAAATATTGAGAAATTTCTAAAAATTTAGAAAAAATTATAAGAAATAATAATTACTTACATATAAAACCTAAAAAGTAAAAATCTCTTTTCCCCCTTCTCTTCTTTCCTATCCCTCTAACTGTTAATCTAAAGTATCCATTCTCTCCCACACTCTTTTTCTTCTATTTTTTTCTCTCTCTCTTCCTCATTTTTATCTTTCCCTCTTCCTCACTCTGTCTTCCTTTTTCCCTCTCTCTCTCATGCTTTTTTTTTTATCTTTCCCTCTCCCTCCCTCTCTTTTCCTTTTTCCTTCTCTCTTTCTCATACCCTCTTTTTTTTTTATCTTTCCCTCTCCCTCACTCTCTCTTCCTCTTTCTCTCTTTCTCTTTCTCTCTCTTTCTCCCTCTCTCTCTCTAGCTGCTGCAGCCAGGCTAGCAGCAGGCAGTAGCCTACAGCAGGCAGCTTTCTGCTGCTGCTGCAGGTGGCTGTTTGTAGGTGTACAGGTCAAAATTGGGGTTTCTGATCCCAATCCGTTTCGGCTGATCCCACTCGGGATTGGCCAAAATTGGAATACTTGCCTAAAAGCTTATACGACTTGAATTAAGATTTGTCTTAAATGCTTATATGATTTAATTGAATCCGTCTTAGAAATTTATATGACTTACCTTAAATGCTTATATGACTTAATTAAACTTATCTTAAATATTTATATGGCTTAACTAAACTTACATTTAAAACTTACATAACTTAATTAAATTTATCTTAAAGACTTATATGACATTACAAGATTTGCCTTAAGGGCTTACATAAAAGATAAGTATGAATCAATTAAAAGACAAATTGACTTGATTCATCGACCCCATTATCCTCATGATGTGATCTGATCTAACTTGGTTTGTATCAAACTAAGTATTTTTTTCATAATTAGCCATTCTAGTGAACTTTGTTTATTCCATTTTCCTCATGTTCTACTTATTTGATGACTAGAAGTACAACACTGCCATTTGACTTTGCAAGAAAAAGTTCATGTGAATTTAAAGTTTTAGGATTTTGAAATTGTTTGGCTTCAATTGTGTTGAAAAAGCAAGTCATGACTAAATTTAAGTGACCGCTAGTTTAATAGTCTTTACTCTTCAAGTGATGATTACGGAATTAGGATAAGTAACTTTTTTAAATTACTAGCAGGCAGTGTGTTCTGGAGAAGTTGGAACTTGAGAGTTA
Organism: Typha angustifolia; assembly: GCF_048772165.1. NCBI lineage: Eukaryota > Viridiplantae > Streptophyta > Magnoliopsida > Poales > Typhaceae > Typha > Typha angustifolia. The sequence goes on along the minus strand of NC_133246.1, from coordinate 2,103,483 downwards.
TTGTAATGGTAATACAGTCGTATAGAAATATAGAGGAGCATATTTTCTTCCCTCTGTTCTTTCATTCCTTTTGATTTTAGATTTTCCTCTTCCTCACCAGTTGTGACTTTTTTATTCATATAGCACTTCCTTATACCATTTCGCTGGTTGCCCATGTGTTTATTATTGACTTTTAGACTTTGGTAGTTTGGTGTTTGGAAAGGACGGAAATGGTTGAGAAGTTATATTTAGAGAAATTAATAGAATATTATTGTGTTGATTCTATCACGTAGTATTTGCCAGTCACTATTTTCCCAGTTCCTATTTGCTCTTGTACCATAGTTGTTTTTGAATACATATTTTTATATTGCTAATGTCCTCTGCATAAGATAATGTCACATGGCCCTAGAATGTTACTAATTTCAATTTCAATGTCTACGTAGGACATTGAGAGATATAAACTGGGGAATCCTAGAATGTTTCATTATCTTAACCAATCTAACTGCTTTGAGCTTGATACGTTGGATGACTCGTCGGAATACTTTGAAACTAGAAGGGCCATGAATATTGTTGGAATCAGTTCTGATGAGCAGGTAATAATGTTTTTTTTTTTTTTTTTTTCTGTTGCTACATCTACTGTGAAAATGACTTTTTTAATAAGCAATTCTGCTTATTTTTCAAATTTCTTTATTTCAGGATGCAATATTCAGAGTTGTGGCTGCCATTCTTCATTTGGGAAATATTGAATTTACAGAAGGAAAAGAAACAGATTCATCTGTACCCAAAGATGAGAAGTCCTGGTTCCATCTTAGAACTGCTGCTGAGCTTTTCATGTATATTTTTATTTTCTTACAGCCTTACCCTTGCATATCAGATTTTCTGTGCTTCTACCTTACAAGCTATTTAAAAACATTTCATAGGTGTGACGTAAAGGCTCTTGAGGATTCATTATGTAAGCGAATTATTGTAACACGTGGTGAGAGCATTACAAAAGATCTTAACCCACAAGCTGCAGCCCTAAGTAGAGATTCCTTGGCCAAAATTGTATACTCGTGTTTGTTTGATTGGTAAGTGTTGATACTGTTATACAATTGTTAACTAGATTTTGAAATTTCTCTCTGAAGTTAATTTCTTGTTTGATTGCAGGCTTGTGGATAAGATTAATACATCAATTGGTCAGGATGCCAACTCAAAATTTTTGATCGGGGTGTTGGATATTTATGGCTTTGAAAGTTTCAAGACAAACAGGTGCTTAACCGGTATGCTTTTGAATTCAACGTTAATATTGTCCAACTTTTATGTCAATCCAATAATAATCTAGAAGCAAACTGAAGATTCTGAATTGGAATTATTTTGACTTTGAAGATTGTCTTTTTGTGAGCTTATTCTGAATAATATTTATTGTTTTAAACGCAATTTTAAGTAACTATTGAGTGAAAAATTAAATCTAAACCTTTCTAAACACAAGGACATCTTGGTTAGGACAAGGCGAGGAACATATAGAGTGGAAGTAGGCCTAGGCATCCCAAAAGTGAACCTCTAGAGGAACTTCTCTATATTATTCTAGGTTTTCTTGGTTTTTATTTTTGGTACTTGGTGCAAATAACTGAGTCCATTATTTCATGCTTGCTTAAGGTGCTGAACTAAGTTCTAGATCTTTCATTTATATTGAAACACCCAAACCTCCAAATACATATGTAAACTGCGTGGGTAAATCCCCCCACGCGGTGCATCACGTGACCTGTCAGTACAAGAATTTCACAAGGTACACAATAGCACAAATTCACCATAATTAAACTCAACCATAAGAGTCCGGATACAAGTTCCACAGGCCACAAGCCTTCCAAATATACATCCAAAATACAATGCTAAAGTTCAAAATATATTATCAATCATAACGCCTTCGCAAGGGCTTAATACAACTAATAGACATACTGAAAAAAAAGGTAGTTACTCCTCGCTATCCGCACCTGCGTCCCCAGCTCTGAAATAATGCCACCAAGAGGTGGTGAGCTTACAGTCCAGCGAGTAGGATCCATGCCATCTAAAATAATGAAATCGCATGTGTATAAACATTGTATGCCTATATTTACTATCAATAACAATATGCTTGTTGAAATGACTTAACATGAGTTACTAAATCAATGCAATCGATAAAGATTACCAGTCACTATCCTGGAAAATGCTAGTTCCTAACGTATCAAGATATGTATACACAGATATAGAGCTTGATACAATCTCTTATTCGTACACTTCTTAATCATAGTGTTTACATGTTATGCATAGCAATAAAAGAATAGTTTAGTCATCTCATGCCTACCAAAGCATTTTTCATACTTATCATTGCTCACCAAGCTATTCACCACACAGGGTAAATACTCTCAAGAAACAATCATTCATCACATAACCATTTATCATCTCATACATCGAGGGAGGATATATACACATCTAACGGTAATGCCACCTACACGTGTATGGCGACACTATAAGTGACCGGTTGTCTGTGGCTATCAGACTAAGGATCCCGGTCGTAAGCTCATATTTTACTCTCTCTAAATCATCACCGCCCTCAGCGGGAGAATCGGGAGCCCTCGGCTCATCAACAGACGCCCTAGCCTGCGTCGTCGGATACCGCTAGAGTTATATCCCCGCCTCACAATTATGTTCTTCTATCATCATAATCTAGTCCTGATTATGTAGTATAACTACCTAAATGCCACACAGGCTCCCGACCTCAGGTGTAGGCCGCTAATAGTATAGTCATATAAAATACACTTTATCCTTAACCCTGGGCTGAGCGAGTAAGAGTACTGCCTAGTTAGAATCCAACTACTAATGATAGGTGGAAGTGGTGCAGTGTCTATGAGTGTATAAAGCATGTCATAGTCATCATGATCGTTACATTCTATATTCACAACAGATATACATATATGCAAGGGTATGTCATACAGGATACATGTAGAGTTTTGCTACATTAACATTCTCATAATATCATGATGAACAAATTATGAATAACCGCATATGTAAAGACATAACATGGTATACTAAATGCATGTATTAATACTGACACTTCTTACAGTGTCATGATAGGTATAATGACTGTAACTACATTATTCTAGATTTGTATAACTCTACTCTCCTGGGGGGTCTCCACAGTATACTAAACCTGCTCCTCCGGAATCCCAAAATCCTCCTCACGCGGTGTCAATCCTAATAAAATTAATTCTTATTAGAGAATTTATGTTTAGGCATATACATGAGTCGGGAGTCTCCTAGGGTGAGTCCTATGTTATCCTAAAATTCACATGATAATAAATTGTCATTACGGAGGGGTTATGCTAATTAAATTGGGTGGAAATAGTTAAACAGGTTATAAGGTCCAATTGGCCCCAAATAGGCTAGGCTGGGGGGTATAGGGTTGAGCTTAACCCAAACCCAATAGGCAAGAGGGCCTTAGCACAAGGTTGCAAGAGGTGGGCTGGGGTTCAACCATAGCCCACCAAGGCTTGCTGTGGGCTGCAGTCCAACCGCAGCCTACCACAATCGAGCTAGTGGGCTACGGTCTACAGCCCACCAAAATTGAGCTGGCAGCCCACCAAAACCAGCTTAGTGGGCTGCAGACCAGTGTAACCACTAAGGGGGGATGGGTGGGGGTTAAACAAACCCCCACCCTCCCACACCATCTCCTCCCGAGGGAAGGAGACCGAGGCGGAGAGAGGAGGTCCACGGGGTTGCGGGACTGCGGGCGGCGTAGCACGAGGCTGGCGGCGCAGCACAAGGCCGTTGGGTAAGTAGGGGGGGGGGAGAAAAAGAAAGAGGGGAGGAGGAGGGCCGACGGCGACGAGCCACGCTCCATGGTCGGCGACCATGGAGCGTGCCTCCTCTCCTCAATGAGGGCCCGAAGCCCAATCTCACGAGGGTTTCTCTCCTCCCACCGGAGCCCTTGGACGATCATGAGAGGAAGGGAAGCTAGTTATCGAGATTTAACGACAAGGTTGAGGCTTACCGTGATCCGCGCGCTCGGCTTCGTCGGCTCCGACGTCGGCAACCCGCGAGAGAGGGAAAAAGGTAAAGCAGTGGAGAGAAATGGGGGGGTTGGGATGGCTACAGTGAGGGGAAGAAAGAGATAAGGGGAGGTGGGGAAGGTGGCGTGCACGACAAGGGAAGAGGAAAAAGAAAGAGAAGAGAGGACAGAGGGTGGCAGGGTCGTGCGTCAGTCTTTCTTTTTTTTTTTTTGTGGATTGGGGTGTTACATATATACTCTCTAGAGGCATGGAAAGAGCCACATGATCATGCATCTAAGGGAGGTCATGGCCTTCTCCCCATCTTCCTCCAAAACAACTCATTTAACTATGTAATTAAGCACTACTGGGCCCTGGACAAGAAATTTCTGGCTCCGACCTTGTCAGGAAGGTTCTAATAAAATAGTTTGAGTTAGTGCATATTTGATCTGAAATAAAGTTAGCTCTGACTGTTTACTATATTGAAGGAAATGTAGGAGGGGATTTTATTTTTCATCAGTTATAACTTCCAAAGTTTATAAGTTTTATGTTCAAGAGAAGAAGGGAAAGTTATCTATCATTAAAATATTTGGTATCTGTGGACTGTGGCTAAACTCTATAGTTCTTTGTCAAATTTATTACTTAGTATGCCTTTTATTTGGTATAACTTTGGAGGTTCTCAACCTACTTTCCTTGTCTTATAACTTATTAGTATATTTAATAGGGGCTGTTTCCCTTTAGTTTGTACTATAATATCTCATTATGTAGGATGGCTTCTTTTGCAAGGACATTTACAATTTGAAACATTTCATTTGTATTTCATGGTAGTGAATGTGTGGTTCTTACTTCGAAACCTCTGAGAGTTACAGAGCAAGGAGTAAGATGAACCTCTTTTTTGTTTTAGAGCAAAATGCATGTGAAATGCTTTTGCATTCATTGTCTCCTATATCCCAATACAGCTTATTGATATATTGTTACAGTGCCTTATCTTTATTTTGTTTCTCTGCTTGATAATTTCTTTAGGCATTAGAACTATTATTAATTTTCATAACTTTTTATTTTATGACTTGATTCTTATAGTAGTGTCTCCCCTTGTTATCATAATGGGCTTCTTCAATATCAGAGCTTCAATAGGCTGCTGTTTTTGTACTACTTATTAGTTGAAAGTATCTTCCCCATGTTTGCCAGTGGTGACGTTTTAGACAACTTGTATTTTGCAGCTTTGAACAGTTCTGTATTAATCTGACAAATGAAAAGCTGCAACAACATTTTAATCAGGTTTGGTCAGGAAAACTCTTTTTTATTGAATATATTTTAGGAATAATTACACTAAAGATCCTCTGAACTTTTGCCCGATGCACTCCCTCATCTTCTTTTAGTACTTATTAACCTCCTAAATTATAAAAAATATTTTTTGGGTATATATTAACCATTTAAACTATGAAAAATCTCTCTCTCCGACGATGTTAATAAGAAACATCAAAGAACCATTTTATCCTCAACTTTGCTCTCTTTTTCCTCTAAAATATGGGTAAAATAATACCTAGAGAGGCCAAAATTGATCATGTGACACTAGCATATTTTTTAATAGAAAAATCTAATGAATAACTAATGGAAGAAGCATTTTGGAAATATTCATTAATTAAGAGGGTTGATTTGTCACGAAAAATAGATGAGGGGGTAAATGTGGAAATATGGCAATAGTCAAGGGGTCCAAGTGTAATTATCCCTATATTGTATTATCTGTATGACATCTTCTATCCCAATTGTTGGCATATTTGTCCTATATAGTGATTTTGCACTCACATTAGATTCATGAAACAGCATGTCTTTAAGACGGAGCAAGAAGAATATACAAAAGAAGAAATTGATTGGAGTTATATTGAGTTCATTGACAACAAAGATGTTCTTGATCTCATTGAAAAGGTACTCTGGTCTACTTCATCAATAAATCAGTGGGTACTTTTATTTTTTATCAAAATGAATAAATGATAGTTTTATGTGTTAGATTTCAAGTATGAAAAATTTGTACTGTGAAATTTATCAAAGTTAAAGAGTTGAGACCTTATTATGATGGCTTTTTTTTTATTATGTAGACATAATACATATACTGGTTATACCATAAATCAGTTTAACTAGAAACAGTTGAAACCTCGAGTGAAGGAAAACTGGGAATAGTGTGCCCCAAAGATGTCAAAGAACTATGAAACTGTCTTGTACTGCAGACATTTGCATACCCTTTTGTGTGATAATAAACCTGAAAATTAGAACAAGTAGGATTTCCACATCTCTAATTTGGCTGGAGCTATTTTCTTTCACTAAGCATTGCTGTAAAGATGGTAAGCTTCACTCCCTTCTTTCTCGGTATTCTCCAGGCTAACAATCTTTCCTCAGCCTTATCTTATGTCATCCTAGATATACTATTACTTGCTTTATTTGTCTGTTTTAGGATTAAAAGAGTATATTTTCTGGGAAATAAAAATTATTATGTGAATTAATAGTTTTTCGAGTGTACCTTTAGTGAGTTCCACATCTTTACTGCTGTATATTGTTCTATTCACTGGAAGTTTGCCCTTTCTTTGGATGTATTTAAAGTTATCCTGTTTAGCCTAAATGAAAAAAAAAGAACTCATATTGCTGAATAAAAAATTCTCTGTGGAAAGTCAAGTATCTTTGCAAAAAAAAAAGTGTGACATCACGTGTTCTTGCATGAGATCCATGAAAATTCTGCATATTTGTTGTTTTTTCTTCGGTCCACATACAACTCTCTCTGGTGTAGCTGAGATTAGTTATATATCTTTTGCCATTCTTCTATGTCTTGTATACCTTTCCTCTTCTAGAAATAATACTCACAAATATTAAATTTATCACTTAAAGTATTTGTCTAATCTTTTCCGTTTCTTAGATTGTAAGTAACAGTATATTTCTTCTTCTTCTTCTTCCAATTTTCCATATTTTATTCAGAAACCAGGGGGAATCATTGCTCTTCTAGATGAAACTTGGTATGTATGACTATATAATTGCATTTCCTTTATTTCTATAAATATCAAAATCAGTTCTAACAGAGTTGAAATAGTTGAGATGCTGAGACAGCTGGTTTCTTTTCTCTCTTTATTGTAGCATGCTGCCAAGATCAACTCATGAAACCTTTGCTCAGAAGCTATATCAATCATTTAAAGATCATGCCCGCTTCAGCAAGCCAAAATTATCACGGTCCGACTTTACCATTCATCACTACGCTGGTGATGTGAGTAGCTTTTTTTAGTTTGTCTCCATCTACGGGTGTCAATGGGATGTTAATGTGCTAAAACATGGTCCAGATGTAGGCAAAACAAATGTCCATGAGAATATAAATTTGAGTTAGGATCAGATCCTGTCTAGAGCTTAGGCCCAGATGTAGAAGAGCTGCATTTCCTTTATGACTTCCAATTTTCTTTATATATTTATTATCTGTGAAAATTCAGTGGACTAGCGGAGTATCTGAAAAAATAACATTCATGCATTAGAATGCCTAAAATTAAGTTTAATACCACAGTTTATAATTGTTGCTTGCATTAGTATATGGTGCAACTTGCATCTAAGCAGAATGCACTGGTGTAGGAGAGAGTAGGGAAAGTGCATTCCATGTCAAAGTTTTGAACATATGCTTTAGGGTCTGTTTGAGAATTTCAGTTTTGAGTTATCCTTAAAGTTGAACTGATAACATCGAACCTTGGAAAGGTAAATGGCATGGAAAGGTTAGTCCTGACTCCTGAAGATAATAATTATAGAGGCTTAGGTTGAAATCTAATACTAAAAGATGAATTACAAGAAGACTTTTTTTTCCCCCTTTTTTTGTGCATATCATCACCTATACTATTGGGAAAACTCACCTTTCACATATTGGCAGAGGCCTTCCCTCTATTACATATATTTTACAAGAACAACTAGGCATTCATTATTGATAATTTAGGAGAATTATTCTTGATATATCCTTATCTTTTTCACTAAAACACTCATCTTCTTTTCCTCTCGGACTATCCAAATCTCAGAAATTGGAGAAGAGAGGAAGAAACTCACAGCAAAGTGAAATCTCTCCATTCATCTTGTCTTCTCCATCCTTGGAGAAAGCAACAAAAGTGAGTGAGAAAAGATGTCTCTTTTCACTTATTGAATAGGTGCCGTCCAGAACTCACTTAGTGGTATTGGGGTTGTTTGACAGCTCCAAGCACTGGTGCCAGTATCAGACCTTGCATGTGCCATGCCAACTGGCACAGAAAATCATTGTCCCCTGCCGGAATCTGTGGAGACACTTCGACAGGCTCCCTAGTCCATGCCTTCATGCCTATAACTCCTTCCTCCTTAATCCCTATCATCATAATCTGGAAGGTTTAGTTACTTTAGTAGATTCCTAGTCTCACAAAAGAAACGAGCCCTCATGTTTCCCATCTTGCAGCCAATCACCCATATGATCACTTTCCCCGGTGAATCCATCATCTAGAGGGTCAAATTCCTTCTCACCTTTCTTAATCTTATTTGATGTGTATGAAAGACACTAAATAAATGAGACAAAGAAACAAAGAAGAAGCAACTACTGATTGAACATCAATTCTTAATCTACAAAAATGTCATTTCTTCTTTTGCTTCAGTTTCTTATTCTTTTCTCTCGCTTCACTCAGCCCAATAATTAAACCGACGTCCAGAACCAGGTCAAGGGCCAAATTATTCATCCCAGTCTCATAGTGGTTGGACCTGTTGGAATGTGGGTTAGTGCAGACCATTGACACCCGATGTGCTTATTGCTACTTCATTAGTATTTATTTAAGAAATGTTCTTCCTTTTTTTCCAGGTAACATATCAGACGGAGCTGTTTATTGATAAGAACAAAGATTATGTTGTCAATGAGCATCAAGCCCTATTAAATGCTTCTGAGTGTCCCTTTGTCTCAAGGCTATTTCCCCTTCTCTCTGAGTCATCTAAATCTTCAAAATTTTCTTCAATAGGGTCAAGGTTTAAGGTATGGTCATGATTTGTTGGTTCATTGCGCACTGTATTATCTAATAACTTCTCTACATGATCTGCACTACGTTTTCTTGAGTGTCCTTTGTCTATGACTTTTCAGCAACAATTGCAAGCTCTATTAGAAACTTTGAGTGCTACAGAGCCACACTATATTCGCTGTGTTAAGCCGAACAATCTTCTTAAGCCAGCGATATTTGAGAATAGTAATGTTATCCAGCAGCTCAGATGTGGGGTAAGTTGATATTCAACTTCTTGCGTATGGACAGGGAACAATCACTCTTCTTGACATGAAATCATGCACATTAGGGAACAATCATTCTACTTGACATACATTCTGCATCTATCTTTGTTACTAGGGAGTGCTGGAGGCAATTAGGATAAGCTGTGCAGGATATCCAACAAGGCGTACATTTGATGAATTCCTAGATCGTTTTGGCGTCTTGGCACCAGAAACTATGGGTGGACGGTAATGTTTGAATATCTTGAGTTGAGTTTCTAGACATTTTGCCATTCAGTTTAATAGTTAATACATGCATCTGTATTTTTGTTTTTCTTCTCTTTTTTCTTTTCCCCCTTATCAGTTATGATGAAGTCACTGCTGTAAAGAGGCTGCTTGAGAAGGTGGATCTAAAAGGATATCAGGTAAATAGGGTAAAAATGGTAGTGAACTTGTAAAGTTGTAATATTGTCTCTCTTGTTCTTTTTATTCACCGGGAGAACAAAGTCCATCTGCACTTTCCAGAGTGCAATCTGTTAGCATACCAGTTTTCTATCTTAAGTTGCAAGCTCTAAAAGAATCTTAAGCTGCAGACTTTAAAGTCTTGCTTGTTTTGAGTTTAGAGACCCCCACTAAATTGGTTCATGGAACCCTAAATTGGTTCAATAATCAAACATCTTTTTATCTTTTTCATATTTAATCAAGTTTACTCTTCAAAAAATCAAGACTAAGAAATAAAACTAACTAATCGAGTTCAGAGCTTAACCTCAAACCAAACAAAGCCTAAAATAATCTGGGCTTAGGAGTTCTTTCTTTTTTAATGAAAGTAAAAAAGCAACTGAGAGGAAGTGAAGTCAAAAATTAGTTGAGAGGGGCTCAGATAGCTTTGAAAGAAGTACTACACTCAAAGAACTAATTGCTCTTCAACATCACTCTTAATTATGTTAGATATGTCAATTATAATGTCGAGACTAGGCATTCTCATAAATTGATGCAGTATCCTACTGTTTATCTAATGTGCACTTGATCATCTAAACTGTCCTTTGACCTCATGCTGATTAATTTGTATGAACATATGTCTTTCTTTTTTTTTCTTTTTTTTTTTTCTTTTGTGACCGAAGCAAAGACTGGTTTAACTTCATTATCTGTGTTCTTATCTGTTAAAACGTTATTTTTTGCAATTTATGGAGTTTTACTTTTCACTATGATAGTTGATACTAATGAATAGAGTCAACTGACTTCCATCCTGTTCTCTGGGTCATCCCTTAATATCAATATTTCCTTATATAACTGAGCTAGGAACATCAGGTAACAGAAATTGAAAAACAATATCTGTGATTTTGTTTTGTTTTTTCAGTCAGGCGTAACTATATAGTTAGCAACATGTGTAGCAATCTTGCAAACAGTTGATGAACATCTGGAACAATTGCATATTCCTTTTCTCATTATTTTAACTTTTAAGAGAAGCTTTAGACGATTTTTTTTTTTTTTTGAGTAATTAACAAGAACTATTTATTGATGAATCCTTAGACTTGATTTGAGGTATGGACCAGGTTTGACATATATTACTAGGGAAATGGAAGAAAGGGCTGGAGGGTTGAAGGAAAACATATTTGAGCAAGAAAATAGCATGACTGCTAGTTTGCTCTGCTGTACAATATGAATTAAGTGGTGCAGATTTTGAAGTCTGGTTTGTAGATCAGGAGGTTCACGGTAGGATGTGCAGCTATGATGCAGAATAATGAGTCAATGAAAGATGTGCTCACCATTTAAAAAAGGTTTAATCAAGGTTCAAAAACTCGGTATCGGGATCGAGATCGGTTGTTAAAGGAAACAATATGTATCGGCTGTATCAGTTATATTGGCTGTTCGTATTGGATCGAACTATTTTTAATTATGCAAAATAACAAAAAAATAAGAAAAAAAAATAGTCACATAAACTTTAAAAAAATCCACTCAAAACTATAATGAATTTCGACTTGAATTAGACAAATTTTATACTCGTAAGTTATTACTGCAGAATAACATGAAGAGAGAGATCTCTCAATTGTTGTTCTATAGCAGTAAGAAAAAAGGAGTTAAAAAGTGGGTGAGAAAGAAGGAAAGAAAATGAGAAAAGAAACTTATCCGAGTTCACCAAAGTATAAACTAGCCAAAAGGGTTCACTGGAACGGTCGCCAAATGAACTCGGTGAAATGTGAGAATGAGAGAAAAATGTGTGAGAGATAGAGAGTAAAAAACGAAAAATTTGAAAAGAAAGCAGTTGATGACATTAATTATTAATGTCTCTTAGGATAGATATATTTTAAACTCGACCTGAATCTTAAAAAAAATTAATTTCAGCTGCTACGACTGAGTTTTGGCCAATTATGCCGAATCCGACCGATACCGGCCGATAATAGCCAAAACCGGACCGAAACCGGTTTGATTAGGATCAGTTATGGCTGATCCGACTTAGAATCGGCTGATTTTGAGATCCATGGGTTTAACTGCCCCTTTAACGCATCCAACTTGCCTACTTCATATCCATGAGATTCTTTGTAGCTTTTCACTTCATAGTAGCCAAATAGGAGAAGCAGGAATTATTGTCTGGTAACATGAGATTTAGTTCTATTGCTCTAATGTGGTTTCATTTGTCATCTCCTTTGTGTAGTAGTTCAGGGAGATCAACTGGAACATGATTGAATGGAAAATGAAGAGGAAAAATGAGATTAATCAGCTGATAAGGATTCTCCTTTCACTATGTACTAGATAAATTGATACTGACAGAACATGCTAAAACTTTTCAAATTAAATGTAGTACAATTTGTCATTGTTTTTCTCCTGATTTTTTCTTTTTGATTGTAAGTTGTGTTAGATACACAGATGGATGATGAACGTTAGAAATTAGAAAATTTGATTGTACCAGCATGAACAACTTAAGCCATGGTTGTGTTATCAGCTCCTATAACAAGTACAAGAAAGATGAAGCTTTTTTCTACAAAAATGCAACGCAAGTTTGTCTCTGGGGAATGGTCTTTTTATCCTTGTTTGGTGCTATATTCTTTTCATAAGTAAATAAAGGGCATAGTAATGAAGATGAATTCACTACATTGATATTTAATTTCTGACTTCTGTAACTCTATAATTTCTGTACATTATTATATAGATCATTATCTTATAAACTTTCTATGTCACCCAAATCTTCCAGATAGGGAAAACAAAGGTGTTTCTCCGGGCGGGTCAGATGGCTCAATTAGATGCCTGCAGGAATGAAGTGTTAGGACGATCTGCCAGCATTATTCAAAGGAAAGTTCGCTCATTTCTGGCTCATAAAAAATTTATTTTGCTCCGCAAATCAGCTACACAATTTCAGGCTATATGCAGAGGTAACATATCTATAATGTGCAACTTTGATTGCTCCCTATTAGATATCTTGATGTGCTCTTTCCATTTAATGCAATAATAGTCTTTTTTGGGTGGATATAAAAGCTTTAAACTCTAATGTTGTTGAAGGACAAATTGCACGGAAATATTATGAGAACATGCGTAGAGAGGCCGCTTCACTGAGGATTCAGACATGCTTCCGCATGTACCATGCAAGAAAAACTTACAGAGATCTATCCTCCGCATCCATCATTATTCAAGCTGGTGTACGTGGTATGGCTGCTCGTGAGGAACTTCGTTTCAGGCGGCAGACAAGAGCTGCAACTGTTATTCAAGTAAATGAACATTACCAGAAACTTGATTCTGCTTTTTTTTTTTTTCTGGATAATACATATCAGTGTCATTGTTTTATTTTCTATCTGTTTTCTGAAAGGCTATGTTGTATTCAGTTGGTTTTCTTGCTTCTTTATATGCATTCAACTGGCAGTCAATATAATTCTGAAATGCTGGAGCTAAGATGTATATCACAGTATGGCATGGTCGTCTTTTTTAGTTACACATACAAACTCAATATACCGCTACTAGTTCAAACTTTTCATTTAATACATTGTTATTCGTTAATAAAGTTTTCAATTTTTTCAATCTCTTTTACTTCTTATTACAGAGTCATTGCCGGCGTTACTTGATACAGTCAGCATATATGAAGCTAAAGAAGGCGGCAATTATCACTCAATGTGCTTGGAGAGGAAAATTGGCCAGGAGAGAGCTTCGAAAACTAAAAATAGTAAGAAGATATATCTTGTGATCTGTTAAGAGAAAATTGGACACTTTCTTTTTCAAGTGCTAGGGCTAATGTGGGTAATTATGATGATATGGTCATCATATGCTTCTAGAGAAAAATACATTTGGTTTCACATTCATACCAAGCATCGTAACATCTGTATTTACTGTGTGGAATATCCCAAATTTCTCACACAACATTGATTATCGAATAGTCTCTTTAAGTATTTCCACAAATTTCTATAATTCATTTCCTATATCGTAACTTTCAATGTCTTCTTTGGTTCATCTATTTTTCATACTATCTCAACGATTTTGACCTAGCCAAGCTTGAAGCCCTTAAGCCATGCAAATTGGAAAGGCAAAGGACTTTGGTTCATATGACTAGGATTCACATAAAGAACATGTGAGAAGAAATACAATATTTAGATGTGTATTTTTATGCTTGCATTTCTAGGAAAAAGATGTTCTAAGTGTTAGATCAGTTAGAACAACGGTTGTCATCATGGTGGCATGGGAAGTGCCAGTGAGAGGTGGAGTTACGGTGAAGAGAAACATTGTAGGTGGGACGTGATCGACATGGTGTCAATTTCTTCCCCACATTGATAGGGTTACCACAATTGATTCATATGATGAAATTCAGGTATTGTTTTCTTGTCTCCTGACTGGATATTTGTTTACAGGCTGCAAAGGAAACTGGTGCTTTACAAGCTGCCAAAAATAAGTTAGAGAAGCAAGTAGAGGAGCTTACTTGGCGACTACAGCTGGAGAAAAGAATGCGGGTAATCACTGGGCTCTGCTCATCTTTGTAATGATTCTCTGCTTTGTTTCTCTAAAATCTTGAAGTAGACTGAGTTACTGAAGTGTTATCACTGTTGCGTCATTAAAGCAGATAAGAATAGTTACTGTACCATTGTAAGGCTGTTTAGTGTTACGTGTTTATATTCAATGGCTCTGGAAAAGATTTGCCAACTAGAAATGTTCTAGTTCCTTAGACATGTGCAGGTAGTACAAGTTTAATCTGGTGATTGGCCTTGTCTTTGTTATTCATAAGCTTTGATTCCTCTCCTATAGGCTGATATGGAAGAAGCCAAAACTCAAGAAAATGCAAAGTTGCAGTTAGCCTTGCAGGATATGCAACTGAAGTTCAAGGAAACCAAGGATTTGTTGATAAGGGAGCAGGAAAATGCTAAAATGACATCTGAAAAAGCTGCTTTGATAAAAGAGGTCCCTGTCATTGATACAGCTCTGACAGATAAACTTACTGCTGAAAATGAGAAACTCAAGGTGAGCATGACTCACATATCTTTTCTTTCCATTATATTATGTTGATCTCTGTTCTTGTGAGATGTTACATGATTTTAAATTGCATTCAGATTTACATGTTGAAGTCAGTTTTTTTATTATCAATACCTACTGATCTACATATTCTAGCGACTTGTAAGAATTATAGAATAGATAATTTGCAATATCCAATAACCTGTCTAGCTGGAATCTCTTCTCTAATGTCATTTCTACCCCTGGCTCGAGGAGATAGATTCTGAATGAGGTGCAGAAGATGTAATCTAGAAGGCAATCAGGGAAAGGCAACATGTTCTAGGGTTTTGAGGGAACATTAGAATTGTATATAAGAACAGAATATTATATCTGGTGTAATTCAATTAGAGATACTCCTATATACACATATTTGTACAGATACGCTCATATTTAGGTATGTAGATGTTGTGGGCACCAAGGATTGACTTAATGCTTCTTGTCCCTGGGCTGGTGAGCAATTGGCAATCTATGTGTCAGCATCATGGAATGCATTCATGCCAACTAGCCATTATTGATTAAGTAGTTCATAATGTGGTGGCATGAGGTAATACAGGATCAGCACATCTTGCATTGGTAAACCCAACCTGATAACTTTAATAGAGAGCAGTACCTTGTTAGTCCCATTGTTGATGAGGAGTTACTTATACTGTTCTAGAGTATAGAAATGCCAGTATCAATATATGTTACTTGTCATGGCCATCGATATTTGTGTTGCATTTCCCCCATTGGGTTAATTATCAAGTATGTTAAACCAAGTTCTAAGTATAAGTGAGAAAACTTGCCTAGTTTTATTAACCTGGGGAATGTCTGTAGTGTTATAGCACATCGAACTAAGATAGGATTTGGATACCATATTCAATTGTGGAGCAGAAGTACCAGTTGCACAGTTGTGCTGCTTAAGGAACTGCTCTAAACTGCTCTCTGTGATACGCATAAGCATGTAGATGTATATATTGGAACTTGCAAATACACCCTACAGTATTAGCTTTTTTATGGTTAACACGTGTTATCCTAAAATGTAAAAATTTCCTAAAATCACCTGGGGTTAAGTTGAGCAGACCGAGAATGTCCTTTGATGGAAAGGAATCTCGAATAGAATATTATGTTAGCTTTAATTTGATAATTTCTTATTCCCAAAATTACAACAAAATTCACAGTTACATATTCACAGCACCAAATCTGACAGTGAATCCTTCTTCCCTAGAGGACCAATCCAGTCGGTGCAGCCCCATCAGTGATGGATGGCCTTAATATGTGGTTGTTGTGGCGGCATGATCCCTCTAGATAGCTTTCAACTAGACTATCGTGGCAATAAGCCCTTTGGGTGGAGCATCCCAACTAGTGGTCCATAGCCCCATTGGAGCAGCTAATTCTACGACCTCATGCCCTTTCCCACTTAATTCTTTTATGTATAAGAAAAGATAATGGAAATTGTTGTGGCCAATAAGCTTGAGTTGAGTTTTCTTAGGGTTTGTTTGGTTTGAGATTAAGCTTCGAACTTGATTAGTTGATCTTATTTCTTAGTCTTGATTTTTTAAAAGTAAATTTGATTAGGTATAAAAAAGATAAAAAGACGTTTGATTACTGAACTAGGTTAGAGATCCCTAAACCATTTCAGAAACCCTCTCTGAACTCAAACCAAAGGGGCCCTTAAATACTATGGAAACGAGTTGATGTTAACAGATAAAGAGAAGCATATGTGCATCCAAAGGAGCACTTTGTTCTTGTCAGCTTGAGCTCTTGGAGATCATACCAGAGACAGAACAGGGACAAGCAAAAGAATTTGATTCTTGCTCATGTTTGGTGGGAGTTCATAATGGTATGCTACTATATTGGGATTTGTCAAGAACTTGTAAAGGGAATAGATTATGCGACCACATAGATGCAAGTGAAAAGGCATTATCATTAAATTGACTGGATAGTATGTGCAGTGTATTTACTTATGATTTCCACTACTTTTCTAGTTTTCTCACTGTTCTTTTGGATCTTATAAATGTTCTAGAGGTTGTTTTCAAAAAACCTTAATTTTCCAAATTACTTGTCAAGTCATTTGTGATTCTTCGATTCTTCTTCAATTACTCTAGGAGGTATGGTGCCCTTTAAGACCAAAAAGAAGGCCTACCTGATGAATCCTTTCTAGCGACCTCAATGGCAAGTCCACGTTGATGTGCTAGGGCAGGTTGTGCTGGCGAATGGCTGCTGCTTAGCCAACATTTTTCTCCATTGAAAAGAAGTGGTTGGGAGCAAAGTACGGAGATGAGATAGCGAGGTAGAAATGGAGCTTTGGTTGGGTTTATAGGGAGTTGGGACTTGGCCACTCGGGCTTTTAGTTTATTAGTTAGGCCTTGGGTTGGATTGCTATAATTAACTTCTGACATGCAAGGGTATTTTAGTAACTTCCAATGTATGGTTATTCACTTCTAATCTGTCTAGGATTTAGGTCATACTAGAAAAATAACTGTAGGGTGTTTTGGAGTACGTTTGATAGAATCCAGGTGTCGTTTTGCAAATTCTGATAATGTAGGTTTTGACTACAATAAACCAATAATGTGGTGTCATCTGCAAATTTCCTGTATATATTTCATTCTATATAATTGTATCAACTTGGTTTGTTTTTGCCTGTGGTATGGAGATTATTTTGTTGCGTCCAAATGATTCTTTTTCACAATATCCATTTCTCTGACTTGCAGGCCTTGGTATCCTCTCTCGAGACAAAGATTCATGAAACTGAGAAGAAGTATGAAGAAACAAGCAGAACTAGCGAGGAAAGGCTGAAAAAAGCTGTGGAGGCAGAGTCTAAGTTAATAGAATTGAATAATTCAGTGCAAAGGTACTCATTTGATGTATTTCCTTAGGTCTTCCTTAATGACACATTCCTTTGGTAAAAAAGAATTGGTTGTTTACTTTTGGCGTACTACTTTCTAAGATAGTTATGTAAATTTCATGACAGGCTTCAAGACAAGCTGGCTAACATGGAATCTGAAAGTCAGGTTCTCCGGCAGCAGGCCTTGTTACATTCTCCTGTAAAACAAGCCCCTGAACATCCAGAAGTTCCTACAACTCCTTTAAAACATGTACATATATAGATATATGTTTAAATTTTCCAATTTTCTGTTCAGAAATCTTTCTTTTCTCATGTCTGTCTCCTTTTCAAGATTTTGCAGAATTTGGATAATGATTGGCCACATAGCATGGGTCGTAAGGTCTGAAATGGATATCAGATACCACTTGTTGCTCTATCTTCTTCATTGTCTGTATTGTAGTAACTTTCTCCTGATGCTCACCATCTTCTTGCAGGAACCTCAAAGTGCGCCTCCATCTTTTAAGGATTATGGCAGCTCTGATCCTAAGCTAAGAAGATCATTTATTGAAAGACAGCATATATATGTATGGTTCCTTGTGCAATCAATCATGTTTGTTAGACTCACAGTGTTTGACCCTGACATTATTTTCATACAGGAGAGTGTTGATACACTTATTGATTGTCTTACTCGAAGAATTGAACACAGCCAAGGAAAACCAGTGGCTGCATTTACTATATACAAGTGTCTTCTTCATTGGAAGTCCTTTGAAGCAGAAAAGACAAGTGTCTTTGACCGACTTATCCAGATGATTGGTTCAGTAATTGAGGTACTTATTGTTCATTGTTGAAATTTGATTGTCTTGTTAGGATCAACTCTTAGATCAAGAACTATTTAGTATGTAAAGGGAAAAATATAGCTTGTTTTCTATGGGCAATTACATGGTTGTCATTCTTATTATTATATAGCTCCTAGTTTGTTTATTAAATCCTCCAATTGTCCACATGAAAGCATTTGATCTAATCTTCCAAGATGCCAAATTTAAGTTAATTAAATAAAGGTGCATTGCAAGAGGGATGTTCAATTGACATTCTACCTAGTCTGGAGAAACTGCTAATTTTCAATTACAAAATCAACTATGTGACCTTGAAAGCTAACAAATAATTAATAGTAACCTGGTAGCCAATCATCAACTTCAAATCAGTTATCCACATAGTCCTGATTCGAAGAATTCAGCTGGCAATCGCTTATCTGATCACATTAATTGAGAGACCACAATCATGAGGATCAACTATGCTAATAATACCCCGAGTACTACCTCAATGACAAATATCACTGTTCTTGATAAATTGCTTGGCATGTAAATTCTATATTCTGCTCTCTTCAACTTGCTCATTGCTACTACGCTCTTTAAAATCTATAGCGTCCATCATCTGATTGCAGTTTTTATTGACAAAACATATGATGCAGAACCAGGAGAGCAATGAGGATCTTGCTTATTGGTTATCAAATGCATCTGCTTTATTATTTTTGCTACAAAAGAATCTAAAAGCTGCTGGTTCAACTGTGTCTACTCCACATCGGAAACCACCCCCTCCAACAACATTATTTGGGAGAATGGCACTGGTTTGTGATGACACCTAACTGCATGAAATTAGGCTACTAGGCTGTTATTTTGCTGAATGAACTTTAGCCCTTTTTTGACTTTCTTATTATGTAATATGTACTTCTTAGGGGTTTCGCTCTTCATCTGCAAACCTTTCTGTGGATGGAATGGTTGTCAACCGCCAAGTTGAGGCCAAATACCCTGCCTTGCTTTTCAAGCAGCAACTTACAGCATATGTGGAGAAGATATTTGGAATCATACGTGATAATGTGAAGAAGGACTTGACTTCCATACTTTCACTGTGTATCCAGGTAATATTATTATTTTCTGGTCTCGTTGTCCACCCCTTCCTTTTCTCTGTGCATCCCAATATATATTTAACATATAAATTTGCTCAAGGAGAGAGTGAGAAAGTGTAAAGAGTATGAAATTTGAGAAAAGGGGATGCTGGCTTTTGTGAGATCTTAAATTTGCAAGTTCAGTTGCCTTCACAAAAATAGAATGGTGACAGTAAAACCAAAAGCTGAGAGATATATAATTTGCCTAATTTGGTGTATCATGACATGAGGAGCTGTATTACTTGAAATATATATTTCATTCTTGACTTGTGGAATTGTCGTAATGGATAAGCTTCAATATTTGTTCATGCTTCAAGTTCTATACTTATATATATTTATATATACACACACATACACAATATATATACATTTTAGATTTAATTGTCCATAAAATTCATTTCACATTTTCCATTTTGATATGCCTACCAGTTGACAGTAGGAGGCACGAATTGACATGTAAAAGATATGTAGGTCTATGAAAAGGTTCACTACATTGCATGATGCATATTTTTCCTTTTCTAATCTATTAGCAATACTAACTTCAATTACTTCATACAGGTTTTATAGTCATCCTTTTATCAAGAGAGAATACTTTCTAACTGAACTCCATATAGCCAAGTCTAAATTAACAAATATAGACATCTTGGCAGATTCCTTGTAGCTTGTACAAATGCATGGGACTTCCATTAGCATGTTCTGCAGGATAACCTTGTGCATCTGTCAACTAGAAAGTATATGATAAATTTATCACAAATTGGGTTTGTAATAGGAAAGATATTCTAGTTGTTGCACTCCACTAGGGACGATGTGGTGGCTAGGATGCTGATTGACATAAAAGGTATAAAAAACTTATGGACTGTTGGGTAACTTGATCAACCAATAAGGCAGAACAGTAAGGCAAGTCGATCAAAATCATATGCACTATGCAGTGAAGTCTTTGACTCTAGGATGTATTGAAAGACCCATGGATCTTCTCTAGTATTTTAATATCTATAAAGTACATATTAGAGACCAAAGATATTATTACAAGTTATATGTTGAGTGTTGACCTTTCTAAACCTTTGTAGAGATCATATCTTGTAATGTTATATGTATTCTTAACATTGTGTAAGGAACGGCAGGGTAGTTTATGGATTTGTTCAATTCTGTTATGCAAGGATAAGAAAAGAAGAGTTTTTTTTCCCATTTGCTACCAAAAAAAATGAAAGACTATGTACCTTTCATGTGCCATGTAACAGTAATTACAAGTAGTCAACAATGATGCAATATGGATATTACCTATTGATTTGCCAGAGTTATCCTTGATGAGTTAGCAAAAGAAAGTTCCAATACTTTTCCAAATATTAAGTTGGACCAAAGACCAGACTAACAATGTTGTCAGGAAAACGCTGCACTATCTCAATATAAATCATATGCAAAATTGTACTATTCAGAGAGACATACTCCATACCTACTATACATTTTATATTGTACGCCAAGTGCCTTATTCTCTTTCTCTTCCGGGCTTATGGCCCCCCATTGATCTACATATTAATTGTTTTGAGTTGATACCTAATTTAGTTTGTCATTGATTTGCATTTAACTTTTTCAGTACCACCCTCTTCAGATTTTTCACCTGCATCTCTTGCACGACTTTTATGTCATCAGATCTTTGACTGTCTTACTAATAATTGATTGGAAATTTAAGGCACCAAGAACAGCAAAAGCAAGTATGGTGAGAGGGCTTTCAAGTATGGCGAGAGGACGTTCCTTTAGTAGAAATTCTAGTCAAGGGAGAAGTCATTGGCAGAGCATCATTAACAACCTCGACAACCTTCTGGACACATTGCAAGGAAACTATGTAAGCATTATTTCGTGAAAGTAGATTGAATGGCTTAGAATGGCTCGATGATGTGTAATATTTGATGCTTTTCAGGTGCCCAGAATTCTTATTCAGAAGATTTTTACTCAGATTTTTTCATTCATCAATGTTCAACTGTTCAATAGGTGAATATTGAAATTTTTGGTTTAACCTATTCTCTTTGTGATATTTCTAACTTATTTGCAATTCCTTGCTTTTTTTTGTCAGTCTCCTCTTGCGTCGTGAGTGTTGCTCTTTTAGTAATGGGGAGTATGTGAAATATGGTCTGACAGAATTAGAGTTGTGGTGTACACGAGTGAAACCAGAGGTAACAAATTCAATGTTTAATGTGACATATTGAACCATATGTTTGTGTTGGCGTCTGAGTATGTCTTACTTTCTGCTTGCTTCTATGTCAAACATTTGCAGTATGCTGGATCTTGTTGGGATGAACTTAAGCACATAAGGCAAGCTGTAGGTTTCTTGGTAAGTAATGCATGACTGATAACATTAGACATGTCAGTTTGTATAATGTTAAGTAGTTCTTGTTATCCTTAAGAATTAGACAGCATTATTTATAGGCTCATATTGCATTTGATGCTGATGCATATCCACAGATTTGTAGGGACTCAATTTGTAGATCTTCTTGTTTGTAGATTTATTTCTTCTATCAGTACTTTGCACGTCGTGCTTACAACATCCATACTAGCTTATCATGATCTTGGCTTAAATTTATCTCTTGTAATTTGCATTGAGGGCCCATGCAATTGCTATGGAAGAGATTGCTATTTAGTTCACAATTTAAAACTTCTCTTGTTTACAATCATATCAATGTTAATATGTGTATCCTTTTTGTGCCACTGTACAGGTGATATTTCAGAAGTACAGAGTTTCCTATGATGAGATAGTCAGTGACCTCTGCCCGGTAAAACCCCCTCCCCCTCTGTGTGACACATGCAGGCTTGAACTTAAACATTCCTAAGCTCACTTCCCTCATTGCATCTGCTCTAACTCTTCTTTATGTAGGTGTTGAATGTCCAACAGCTCTACAGAATTTGCACTCAGTATTGGGATGACAAATACAACAGCCAAAGTGTGTCTTCAACTGTAAGTGCAGAGAACTGAAATAAATGAATATCATTTAGTTTTGCACCTTTCTCTTTTAGTCAGGCCATATTATATAATAAACTACCAGGTCTTTAACTCTATGCATATCCTATTCTTACTGTCCATTTTCTGTTATTTTGACTTTTACTTGCATCCTCTCAGTATGCTTTAATTTAGGGAAAAAAGAGTGATCTCAAAACAATTGACAGGTTTCATGTTGTATTTGCTTAATTGCAACACTTTTCCTTTCCATTGGTCAGTGTTCTCAATCTTGTGTGCATGCCCTAGTATGACCGGTAACATTGCTTCGTTGTTCATCTGCAGGTCCTTGGAAACATGAGGGCGTCAATGACGGAGGATACAGACAGTGCCTTTTTGCTGGATGATGATTTAAGGTAGGAGATATTTTGTAAATTGTGGCACATCAAGTAAGGTGTAGACTTGCTCAGATCCCTTATTCTTTCATGCAGCATTCCCTTTGCAGCTGACGATTTATCAAGTTCTATAAAAGATATCGACTTTTCAGATGTCGATCTACCAAAGGAGCTTCTTGAGAACCCAGCCTTCCAGTTTTTACAGGGCTAGGGCTTACAAAAGCCAAGCATTGTGTTTGCATTCACCCACAATATTCTCCTCCAAGATGGATTTTTGGGCATTTTTAAAAAGATGAAAGTTCAGCCCATTTCACACCATTTTTTTTTCTTTCAGTTTGCTTCTGATTTTACAGCCAGTCGCCTTAGTGGGCTTGTATGTTAATTTATTCTCTTTAGGGGTGTGAGTTTCCGAAGTTTTGGTTGATTGGGTTGGGATGAATTTTACTTTACCCTCCCATAGTGCGTCTAAAGTGTGTTTCTTTTTAGTCAAGCAGCATTCTTTGTCGGCAAGTAGCATCGTTCAGTGTCTCAAGACATCGCCCTCCTTTTCATTGTACAAAACATCGCATTATTGTAAAGCGACAAATTCAGAGAGCATATTTATACTAGATCTGTTTCTTCGCATTATTGTAAGTGTGTTTGTTGAAAGATATTTCTGATCTATTTTATATAACATTAGCCAGAGTAGGCAATGTCCCGTATGTCTCACAGAAACATCCAGTGATCTAAATTTTTGTTGAATTCTTCTGTCACCAGCATCTTTGACTCTTGACCATCACAGAGACAGGTCTTTTGCTGCCAACTACATCAGAGTTTGTACATGCTACTATTTCATGAGCTGGAGTACTTACTTCTTGCCATCTGGTTTAACAGCTTAATTATTCACACAGTCCTCAGTAGTCAGTGCTTGCTTTGTCAGTTGCATAGATAGCCCTTGATCAGTTGGTTGTCTATCCTCTTTGAAGACGCATAAGATATGATTAAGACAAGTTATGTGTATAAGAAAGAAATGACAATTTACTGATTTCCAGTGATGTCTCATAAAGTGAGACAAGAAGTGGTGGTGCAAGTAGTCATTGGTGAAATGAAGTGGCCCCCTTAAATTTAATAATATAATTTGCTAGAAGTTAGAACACAAAAATCAATATGCTGGCTACTTGTGAGAGGAACAGTTTGAGTCTTCAGGAGGAGGCTCGGATTCGGAGAATTAGTTGAAGGCAGCCCCTCTTTCTCTTCCTGTATATTCTTCCCGTGTTGTCTCCTTCACTTTATATTATTGGGTTCGGCCCACTTTATATATACGGAATGCTTATACTCGATAATCCGGAGCTTAAAACAAGTGTGCAAATTCAATCATAATTTTAAACTAATTTACAACCATTTAAACAGTACCCAAACTCTTAGCCCTCCCCAGTTTCTTTTTTTATTTTTATTTTTCGTGTGTGTTGTTGTAAAGAAATAGAAAACAAAGAAAAGAGAAGAAAACGCAAGCTTTTAGGCCCAATATTTGTGGGATTATCTATTTAGCTCCATTCGGTGCAAAATGCTTTTTTTAAAGTATGCAGCGCACCGCATCAGCAGCTCTGCGTTGACATTTTGGGTGAACATTAAACATCACAAATCACAAGAATGACAGTAAGAAAGTAGTACATTAGAAATGCCAACGTTCTGTATGTTTAATGAAGGTCATCACGCAGGTCATAAGCATCTTTAGTGCGTTCGAATTGCAACAACCAATCCAGAATTCTAGAACATCCAGGTCATTATCACCATCAATCAAGAACCTTCTTAGTTATCACAACCATGTGCATAAACATTACTGAATAAATTGCTAGTAAATCTTAGCAGCACGAAAATATTCCAGTATCAATCCACTTTAGAGCTCCATCATGTCCCATTCCAGTGACTGCAACGGGCTCAAACTATCAAGACAACATTTAACAGAGCAAGATCACATCTACAAGGTTAATGTCAGAACAGATGAATGTTATCACCATCTAATTCATGGGGAAAGAATAGGATTATCTAATTACCAGGGAAATCCACGTCATGGATGATCCTCATCAGATCTGGACCTCATGAACCTTCGACGCCTCCTTGGTACTGGTATGTCATCATCTAGGTTCTCACCATCACCATCATCATCCTGCAGACCCAATAGGTTCTCACCCCAAAGATTGCGGTGTCCTGTGCGTCTATGTGTCCTCCAAGCACGAGATGAGCTCCTTGCCTCATCGAGTGACCTAATAGGACTGCTGACCATATGGAACAGAAAGAATGTCGCCCATGATGGTCTGTCACCTTCGCCAGATCCAGTGTTCTCATGGTCATGTGATAACTCGTCTCTGTTGTCAATAACATAGTCCCCAATCACAATTGCACCAGGCATAGCTGACCTGATTGCACTGAGGATGTCACCATACTCCCTTTGGTGCTCAAGGCGGTGCCAAGAACGTTGCCGCGATTGGTCTGCATCAGCAGGTCTCGTTGTAGGGTGTACTCTTCTAGCATGTCTTCGAAGTTCCCTGTAATTTCCGAAAAACATGCATGATTCCCGAGAGCACGCCCTTGACTTCTGGTCCAGATACTGCCTTGCTTCTTTAACAATTATCCAACTGATTACAGTTCCTCGGCAGAGAGGGCACTTTAAGGTGTTTGACTCTGATGCATGCCCACCAGATTCTTCAATCCCAACTCTTTCTTGTACCTGAGCTTCCATAGACCTCTCAGGTTCTTGGTTATTGTTACTTTCTTCCAGTGCTCCAGAAAAGCTTACAGAAGTCTGGCCAGTGTTATCTTCATAGATGTAGTCTTCATGGGTAGCAACAAAGCTTCTTCGCAATGTTGGGCTCCCTGAAAGAGGTTCAGAAATGACACTATTATGAGCCCTTGGACCTAAACTTCCATTACCAGAATTCTCATGGAAGGAAGAGCTTGCTTGAGAACTGTCCCTATTGTCTGCTTTCACTTTTTTGAATCGATCTAGACAATTAGAATGCCTATAACTTGTATCGCATATGTAAGTTCTGCAACCTTTCTCATGGGAACTGCATATTAGAAGGACAGCGTTATGGGGATGGTCCATGCAAATTGGGCATGAAGCCTCGTCCCATTCCTTGTGCAAAGCAGCAATATCTGCAACTGTAGAACTGCTGCCTTGCATATCTGTCATCTTGAAGGTGACTGTAGTGAACCCAATACAATTGTTAGAAAAACTATAGTTACCCACATGCCGAAACATAATCAAAATCATTAGAACTTCTAATCCAACCAAAGCTAAAGTTTGCCAAACAATTAGGTATGTCAACAGAACTTGAAAGAATCCTGTTTCATCAATTATAAATATAAGAGTGCGGCCACCTATAGAACAAGGAGCTAAACAGGAGGAGAAAAGAATAGAGTATAATGGGTCCTTTAGCTACACTGAATGAAATTTGTCATGCTAGATAACTTTCAATAGCTCATTGCAAGTTTGGGCAGTCTAGCTCAAGTTAAAATAGTTTTAAATTTGAGGTCTACAAGATCTACCCTCCAATACTCTTCAACATTACTAATTTATAACTTCTATAATTTACTAATTTTGAGTACACATATTAGAAAATTCACTACTTCCCTAATTCCAGCGTAATCTTCAACCACCAAACTTGGAGGAACTTGTGTAACAAAAACCAGCTTTAAGTGAGTACTCCCCAGCTTGGCATAGAGGATTTATCAGCTTGAAAACTGATTCACATATTCAAGATCCCTTACCAGCTTTAAACAGTCCAATCTCAGCCAATGGATGGGTTATCATGGACACAACCCTACATAAGCACCACACTACCTGCTACCTCATGCCAAACAACACCTATTCTGGCACAACATATCCTCTCAATATCCTTTTGCAGAAGAATGACAAGTTCGAAGATCTCTAGGTGATTGCTTGAACTAAATTGGTGTTTCACAAGAAAAAAATTACTGAAAAGATTAGATCATGTGAGCAAAATTTATGATATGCAAGCTTAACATCGGAAAAATTGGTGACTTCTTAAGACAGAAAGGTAAGTGTCCTTCAACAAGAGTTGCTTTATTCCTTGACCAAAACAAATTATTGGAGGGAGTGGAGCAGAAAACTCAAACCCAAGAGCTTCACTTGCTGACTCTATTTCTCTACTGATGCATCAAAATCTAAATATCTAATCCATTTTTGTCTCAGCACTGGATCCTCCTTGATCCCCTAAGACCTCCCCACATAAGACATTTTACTCAGGTAGGAGAAAAAAACGAAACTAGGGTATCAGCTTTATCCCCCAAAACTGGTAACCTTGATTTTATTCTAGAGAATGTTTAAAACAGAAGCCATTTATTCTTCTCTACAAATGTTACGAAGGATCTTTAAAAACTGATCAAATAACTCTGGAACTTAGTCTAGGCCAGCAGACTGCTATTAAAAAAGTAAAAAATAAAGAAGAGAATAAATACACTTAATTTGAGTGAAGCATAATTCTACAAAAAACAAAAGTTTCAATGCTTCTCTTTTTCTAAAAGATTGTCGATTTTTTGAAAAATCTTCTTCATGTTTTTAACATGTCAATTGTAATTCAATCCATATAGATTTTTCTCCTTCATCCTGGCAGCACCATTTCTTAATTCAGTGAACTACTTGCTCTTCATGTGAAATAACTAAATGGCACAAATAGAACTGTTTAGTCAACATACTTGTGATTAGAGGCACCCAATTAATCTACAAACAAGCATTTCAATGAAAACATATAGTGCGATATGAAAGAAAGAAACAAAAAGGCAAAACAACAGTTTCTTAAAAGGTCCATTGATTTGACAATACTCACCAGGGACGGTCTGAAGTTTGGCACTGCAACTTCTGTATTACCAATATAATTAAGTATCCGATCCAACAAATAGAACTGATCCAATTTCTTCTGACAACTAATATCTATACACGGGCAGAATCCTCAAAGAATGACAAAACCTTCCAAAGCATGCAACAAACAATCCAATGCCCTAGAAATCTTCAAGAAAGTATAAGCTTGGACTCAACCACTAAAATTTAAGTAATGCTCCACAATTCACCAACAAGTCCTAAGCCCTGCACTTAAATTGTGGAACAAGGAGAATGGTCATCCATGGGAACTCCCAAGATGTCTTCAGATAGGAAGACACCATTTCAATACATTTTAAGCATAAAACAAGGTTCATTGAAACCAAGATGAAGTTTTCATTTCTTTCTTTCTTCAAAACATTCGAGTAAGTTAGTTTAAACAATAATCGAACGTTTGGACTGTTATTCCCAACCTATGATGCCAATCTGACGAGCCCCTTTTCCATATTTTAGATGTAATAATGCTCAAACATTAATACTATAAAGAATTCTTACAAAAAAGGAACAATGAAATCGGAATCCAATGAAAAGACAATTAATTAATCCTTGATAAAAATAAAAAGAATTCTGCCCAAAAGCTTATCTTTAGATCCAAAGGGCAAAGGCTAACCAAAACCCTTCATTTCCCCCAGCACCAAGCTATCTGAAACCCATCAGCCCCGTCGCTCCAATTTATTCTAAACCTAACCCTAACTTGAGCCCTGATTGGATGCCGATCGGCAAACATCAATAATCCCCAATTCAGGCCAGAATCCATCGAGCAACCCACGAAACGGACGAGATCGGACACCGCGAAACCGATCGATAAGGAAAGCTCAAATCGAAAACCCAACAAAAGATCGGATTCCACCGTAAAGATGAGCACAGATAAAGACTTTCTTTAATAAAACCGATAAAGTTCACGAATATAAAGTTGTAGATATTACAGTTATTCTGCAGATTGATGTGCCCAACTCTGCAATCTAATTTGAAAGAATTCCAAATTCTCTCTCTTTTTTTCCCCTTCCCTAATTCTTCTCTTCTCCTCCGGGAGGATGCGGTGGAAGTTTTGCTCTTATTCTCATTAAATAGTTGGAGGAAGAGAGTACGGTAAAGCATCAACCTATCTTAAATAAAAAAATATGAAAAAGAAAAACTAAATTACACTCTACTCCCATCTTCCCATGTAGTTTGATTACTCCCACATAGACCTGATCATCGGGCAGGCCGGGCCGGATTTGGGCCGGGCTTTTCGAGTTAATCGGGTTAAAGTATTTGTTCACGTCCGACTCACCAATCATTCGGGCCGAGCTAGAATAGTCTAGTCCGTTACCGCCCATCGGCTCGTGAGAGATCGGGCTACCGGTCGGGCCGGACCGGCTCGACCCACCAATCACTCGGCCCAACCCATATTTTAGCTATTTTTGAATTTTTTTAACTATTAGCTTATTTTTTAAAAAAATATTTATATTCCTCCATTTAAAAAAATTAAAATAAATTAAAAAATTTTAAAGGTGTGCTTAAAATAATGCAAAACGGTATAATACCAAAATATTTTTACTATAGCAGTGGTAAATTACTATAGCAGAATAGGTAAAGTACTATAGCAGACGGGCGGGCCTAGTTGCGGGCCAAATGGGCGGGCTTTCGGGTTGGGTCGAGCGGGCAAAGGGCTGGCCCGTGCCACCCATGGGTAGTTCAGGCTCGGGCTAGGCTGGGCCTAAACCAGGTCCGGGTCGGATCGGGCCGAGTGAGGGCGGCTGGGCCGTTTGATCATGTCTACTCCCACATACATTAAAACTACAAATTATCTCCTAATCCATTTTAAAAAACTTCTAACCTATATGAATATTAAGTTAATAGATACTGTAGAATTACTTTTCTCTCGTTATAGTTAGAAATAAAATTATTAGGTTTTGAGACATTAATTGAGATGCTAAAGCTCCAAACTACCTTTGCATAATGTTAATTGAACATGTATCCCCTCTCTTTTTTCCTTTAGGAAATAAAAATTTTATTATAGGAAAACTCTCAATACTAGATACAACTATATCATGAAGACTTGTTCAGATTTGTTAGCTGGTTAGTAGTGTGATTGGCTTCTCTAAACACGAGTAATTTTACAATTTTGATAACTATGAGATAGGTTAATAATATCTTATGTGAGACTTTTCACCTATCTAAGAAGAGATAATGCTGTCATTCAGAATGTTGATCAATAGTAGTGAATTAGATTCAATCCAAAGATTTGCAAAATTTTCATTCTTAATATAAAGGAGAGTCTTGCGACCCCTAATTGTCTCAGCATAAATGATAGTTAGGAAATACCGACAGCAAACACCCACAATTGTAGAGGTTTAGTTAGTTAGACCATGAATACCGCCCACCCCCCCCTAATACAACCATATCCTAAAATCTACCAGATTTGTTGACTAATCAGCAGTGTGATTAGCTTTTTTAAACATATAAATAAATTTACAATTATGATAATTATAAGTTAGGTTAATAATATCTTGATACTTTCCACGGCCCAAGGAGGGACAATGTTGTAGCCATGTGTGTTGACCTTGAACCATCTCGGAGGTGGTGGTTCCCAACGGTAGAATAGAGAAGGAGCACTAGGATTCGTGCTTCCAACATAATTGTTCTCAAAGTATTTGAAGGTTAAGTTTAATGAGCGAGTCCAGACCTTTTCAAATTCTTCATGCTAATAAATACCAATTAAGGCTCATAGTAGCCCTATTATCTATCCAGTAATCCCTAAAAGAATAAGGCAATGAAAGCCTATTTTTCATAAAATCCAACAAGGTAGAAGCCACCCAATAATGAAAGAATAGGTGGGGGATAGACTTAAGCTTCAAAATTGTATGCCAAGCTGCCAACATCCTGAGCCAGGCCAATATTGACCAAATACGGCTTAGTCATAGTTTGTCCCAATTGAGCTTCCAAAGAAACATCTTAACTTTTGGGGAACGTCCAAGTCCCAAATTTTCTTCTAGTCGTCCCACTATGAGTGATAGTTCAACGATTTTTTCAGAAAATCATACATAGTTTTGGAGGTGGCCAAGCTAGTGGGATGAAGCCTTTCAGATAGAGTTGTCCCCTAATGTAACCCCTCTTATCTCCATAGACCTCTTGTCTTATACTTAAAAAATATTGAAGAATAACCATTTTCTCCTCTTATCTCTTTTTATTTATTTTTCTCTCATCCTAATATATTGCATTGCCCTTTTAAATTCATAACTTTCCTAACTTCAAAGGATGTCAATGTTGAAATCACACTTAAAATAAGAGAATGATATTGGTTAGCGGTGAAGGGCCATGTAAGGAAGTGTAGAAAGATCTTATAAGAAAGTGAATATGTGAAATAAAAATAAAGATGTGAGATGGAGATATAGAGGGCTTAGCAAAGACGAGGATTTCCATTTTTACGCAATATTGAGGAAATAAGGGCAAATTTACTTTAAAAAGAAGTATTTTCTCACTTTTATGAGGGTGATTTAGTATATATATATATATATGCACAAGTTTGTTGTTGTTCAAATCTTCCTCCTAAATACGAACGAGAGGGCATTTTCAGACTAAAAATGAAGTAAGTCCCAAAAGAGTTTTAAAAAGACGCATTCAAAGAGAATGTGTTGGAGCGATTTTGACAAGTTCCCACATAGGGGATAAGGGAAACGGTAAATCAAACCCTTCTTAGCGAGTTGAACTCCCATGTGGACTTGACGAAGGACAGGCAACCACATAAAACACTTCACTTTAAACGGCAAGAAAGTTTTCTGCATACTAATTTCTTAATTAGAGTCGAATATATCAGCACGAGAGAATTAAGGGAACCCACCGAGAAGCTCTCAAGATCGTGAACCTCCAAGAGATTGACTCGTGCAACTCTTTAAGCAAACTTAGGTTACTACAAAGGGCTTTGATCTAATACTAATAGACCTTGAGCCGATTCTCCCATCCAACCTTCTAGGTCATCTCAAGTCGGTAGCACCTTTGAGAAGGGCCTTGAGCAGGAGAGAGGAGCAAAAGGCAACAGTTACTATACTTTGAACAATTTATACAAGGGTAATACAAATCATTTGATTTAAACTTAATTTTAATCATGACTAGTTAGCTTTAACAAATAGAATGACATTTTTAAAGGAGTATATTAATTTCAGTGATAATTATTTTTAAAAGAATATAATGATAATTATGATATTTTAAAAGTTTTTATTCGCAATTATGTAAAAGTTCCTTATTATTTACAACTTTTATCTAATATTATAATTAAGATAATCTAGTTCTTAGCAGCCCTAATAAGCCCTACTCCTGTGCATACGTGGCTGTTTATTAGACTCCAATTTACAACACGGACTGCCGGACTCCATAAGACACCAAGAAACTTTCGTCGAAGTAGGCGAAGCGTAGACCGAGCTATGTTGAGGAGCAAATTTGCGGGCTCTTCTCTCCTGAAGCGAAACCTTTCTCCCGGCTGCTTCTCCTCCCGTTCGGCGGTGGCGGAGGTGGCCGGAACCGGCGGCGAGAAGAAGGGCTCCTTGGCTCGCCGGGCGGTGCCCATCTTGTTGGTTGGTCTCACCGGAGGAGTCGCTCTCAGCGCACTCAATGATCTCCTCGTCTTCCATGGATGCAGCAGGTGTCAATTCTTAGTTTTGTCAACTGGGTCTTGCTCAAAATGGAGTATTGCGCTTCTTGGATCGAAAAGATTCGATCTTGGAGTCTGGGGCTACAAATAATAGTTTGCTGTCTCAGATGACTTTTTGACTTAATGCAAGATAGTTGTTTTGACTTGGCTCTCATTATTCGTATAGAATGAGTTCATTGAACAGTAGTGACAGTTATTAGAGTTCGATTGATGACTTCGGGTATTCTGGCTTGTTTCAAAAGTAAAATAAAAGTAATTAGGATGGGTTGGGAGATTAGGGAGTTGAGATATGGGAGGCATTTTACAGGATTCTTATCCTGTAGATTGTTTAATGGGGAAAGACTGTCATCCATACTGTATCATTGAACCTCATTTGGAATTGACAAATAATGCATCCTTCTAGTAGTAGAGTACATATGGTGCTCTAGTTCAGCCTTTTGCTTGGTTCTCCATTAAACAAAATTCCAACTTAACTGCGCAGATATTGAACCCAAAATTAGATTTATCAGCGCATCAAAAACCTAAAACAAAGCCAAGAAGGCTTTAAATCATATTTTCATATAATACATCATTGAGAACTCTTGCATATCAAATAGAATCCAACTAGAAGAACATATCTGTGACCAGTAGTGTATTACAGAAAAATGATTTAAGCAGCAGTCTTGGTTCTTATTGTATTTACTTCATTTGAATCATGTTGATATTGGTATCTCCATAATTCTGCTGTTGACAATAATGACATGCATCTGTTCGTACTAAATAATTTTAGATCAAAGTTGCTATTTTTTAGCTCCCATTTTCCAGTAGTTTTAGCCTGTACTCTTTTTGGTTTACCATGATTTTCAGTTTTGTTGAATATAGCATTTCATTGGGAATATTTTGTTGTCTTTGAGAAGGAAATTAACTATACTGTTAACACACGAACTGGTTTCAGCCAGGCTATAGAGAAGGCCAGTCAGAATCAGAAAATTGTAGAAGCTATTGGCGAGCCAATTGTAAGAGGTCCCTGGTATAATGCTTCTCTTGCTGTGGATTATATGAGGAACTCTGTTTCATGCACATTTCCAGTGTCTGGTCCACAAGGAACTGGAATTTTCAAATTGAAGGCTGTTAGATCAGGAGGTCTGTTCATCTGTTGAATACAGTTATACTAGGCTCATGTGATAATTTCGTCCTATCTATGTCATATTCTACAGTTCTTCATTTTGCTTAACTTAGTAGTCAAATTTGAAATTCCTTTTAGTCTCTTGTGCTATCTGCATGTAAGCTGTATCTTAGTTCAAGTTCTTTTTCTTTTTCTTTTTTTTTGGTGCAAAATCTGAGTTCAAGGTAAAAAGAGATTTTTAGTTTAAAATTGGATACTTAGTTACAGATATGTAGATGCTATATTCTTTTAGTGTAATAGTATCTTCGAATTTTTCTAGAGTGAAATGTACTACAGAAGAGTAGCTCAAGATGCATCCAGTTCTCCACTGATAGTAGAATGGTAAAAATGAAAATTTCATTTGACATCAATTCTAGTTTTCATTTATTTTGCAAAAACTAACCTGAGTATTTGCAAAATAGACATTAAACTTTTCCCTACTTTTCTGTGGTGACTGTTAATAATCTAGTTTCCTGAGCACTTAAAAGTGTCACTACAACTTTTTGGTTGCCTTCCTTATGTCCAGAAATATCTCTAGTAGTTTATGGACCACTGATCTTCTAGCAAGAGGTATAGAATGGAGAGAGTGAAAATGAGTAAATTACAAAACCATATTAATTTCTAGGAGGGGGAGAAAAATAGATAACTGCTAAAATGTAAGTGATTCAAGGAAAGAACATCAACGAGTGAAGAAAGAGAGACTAAAAAATGTAATTTACATTTCACAGGGTAGTTCATATAGAGTGAAGGCTTAATTTAGAGTCAAAACGTGGATGGCTTTTCCCAATGATGCAACCAGTTCTTCAATTAAAATGACCTGGTTTCTCTTATTTACCATGATTTTGTGGCATCCATTACTGATAGTTCAAGTTTCTTATGGCAGTTAGATGGAGATATCACATGGCAATCCAAAATGGACCTGGTTGCTTATGTTCTCTCTTGCTTTCCTATAGCTTTATGACTTAACACTGCAGTCCTGCTGCCATTATCTTGTGTGCTTCTTTGTGGCTCGTTGGATCAATTTCATTTGTTTCTCAAACAGATATTAGCGAGTAACTTTCATCATGTAGTAGGATTGACCAGCATTTGCAAACCAAAATGATCACATAAAATTTGTAATGTATAGATTCTTTGTGGTCCATTGACATGTTACTGAAGTTGCTTCTCTATTTGATCCTGACTTTTTCTGTACATCTCTGCAGCAGATGACATTTGGTCTACATTCCTGCAGCACCGAGACTGGGACATATTATTAATGGATGCCATCCTTGATGTACCTTCAGATGATGGGAATCGCCAAATGCTTAGAATAACTCTTCCTGATAACACCACGCCTCTACCTGTTGTGGACTGCAAGGAGTGCAAGTCCCCAC
Source organism: Typha angustifolia (assembly GCF_048772165.1). Classification (NCBI taxonomy): domain Eukaryota; kingdom Viridiplantae; phylum Streptophyta; class Magnoliopsida; order Poales; family Typhaceae; genus Typha; species Typha angustifolia. The sequence goes on along the minus strand of NC_133246.1, from coordinate 2,068,730 downwards.
CTTGTACCTTGGCGAAGTAAACTGGCTTCAGGTTCTTGTAATCATTCTAATGAGGGTTGAACTTCCAAGTTCCAACTCTCTTGTCAAGCATATCATGCCAGTAATAAACATTCCAAAGTAAAGGAACAAATAATTCCAATAGCTTCATACAGCAAAGTATAGAGGGAGATTCTTGATTGAAGAGGAAGTAGACTTATTAAGACAACAGAATGGATGACTGAAATTTGTCAATTCAAATTTCTGATTTTTTAAGTTTTAGGCTAATAAACTTCTAGGTGGCTGCATTTGTCTGATACTCTGATTCTATCAGTGTGCCTTGTAATGTTGCTTCTGTCTCATTAAGAAACACATATACATGCTCTTTTATCTGTTGAACTTCAATTGGCCTTGTGAAATTGTGCTCAACTAGTACCAGCTTTTTATTGCTTGGTGCCAGGGTTGCAACCTAAACAGCTTTCCATGTTCCATTGAAAGATACCTAATTTTGATTAGGTAGCTAGGAGATACAACCCAATAACTGCGAACTTTGTCTTCTGATGTATTCTAATGATATCCTAGTTGATTTTGTTGATGTTGGCATATTGGTTGGTTCAGCAGCAGTTACTTAAGAGATAAATATACTAGTAATGGCATATGTTATACATATTTCTCTTTCTCTCTCATGCCTATCTACTTCAAATATGTGCGCTGTGCATGGTATTGCCTTAGTTAAATTTATAGTTGATTAATCATGTTGCTCTTGGAATAATTGGTCAGTTCATAACTGTCACGCTATCTAAAGTTAGGAGCTGCTAATTTAACCCTACATCTCGATCTGTTGTATGGAATACTCAATATAAGATATTGAGGGGCCAACTTCTGGTTTCAGATATGCAAATGCAAAAAAGATTGAGATGTGATCCAAGAAATTAAGAGGCGGCAACTCTTCAGGTGTTGCAGAGCCTGGATAAGATTTGCATGTTTATTAGCTGAGCTTCTTATCCATGTTGCACAAGATATTCTTGCATCTTAGATGATCATTAGCTATCAACAGCCCCCACCTCACATGTACCATGTTGTTCTGCCTACTATAAGAGTCAAAGCCAGCTTATCAATAATATGTAATCCAACTGTACTGATGTTATGTTCTGGATATTCAGATAGATGTGTAGTGTGACAGCAATATTTGTTGGCATACATCTTGGTGTCATGCATTTTGAGTCATGAATTCAGTCTTCTCCATACTGCCATGCAAATTGTTCGTCGTATATTCTGCATTTTCAGAGTTAATTCTATTTATTGTCCTGTTCTTCAGTATATCAAATGAAGGTTGGAAGTAATTAAAGACTTTATTGTTGATTACATGTACCATTCTGTAATGAGATTGTGAGTTCTTCATTACCTGCTTATTACCATTATTGTGACTTTGAACCATAAGATGCAGTGCTATTCTGAAACATTTCCCTGAGGTCAGTATAAGAGCTGCACTCCAGTGTATAAGCTAATAGATCATGTGTCTCAGACACCATGAACTTAATACTCATCAATTATCATTTCACCTTGCACTCTTGGCTTGTGAGATTACATTTCAGCATGTCAGTGTCAAAGAAGAAATTTGAACACACAAATATACTACAAATTACTCGTTTCATTAACTAAAGAACAACAAGTACTCAACTGTTACAATAATTCAAATGGATACCCAGGTTGAGGACTTATTAGAAAATAAAGGAGAAGTAGGAAAATATTGTATCCAAGTAGCCAGGCCTTGCAACCAGATAAAAGGCAAAAAAGGGCAGAGAAATAAACAAGAAACAGATCAGCAATGCTTCGCGCCTGCTCCACAGACAGCTTTAGCACTGGAAGCAGGGGGAGGCTGAGAAATGAGGAAATGGGGAAATGGAGATAAACTGTCTGTGTAAACAAACAAACAAACAAACAACAATAACAAGAAAAAAGAAAAGGGAAAATAAATCTGTAACACTGTCAAGTAGTAGTCTGACGATGAACTCTTCTAGCAAGCAGAGCCGGAGCGGCAAGCGAGGACGCCGGAGCCTGAAGTGATGGAGCCGACCATGGAGGAGGACTTGGCTCCAAGGCTGGATGCTCTGGAATAACTTGCAGAGGCTCCAGCTCCAGAGGGGATGAAATATGCACCATTTAGTAGAAGGTCACCTTCTGATCTCCAGTTCCAACCCTTCCATGCATTCGTGTATGTGTCAACCCTCTTTGTCACCTATACAAGAGTTTTTTTTTATTTCAATACTATTATTTTAAGGGGTGGGGGTGTTGATAGTTAATATGGAAGAAAAAGTTACCTCTTTGGCGAATGGATTAACGGGGGCAAGATAACGGTTGCCCTGGCTGTTGATGGTCGGATCTGCGCTTCCACCTATGGCATACATTTCCCAGTGGGTGTAATCATTATTAACGACATGAAAGTATCCATGCCTGCATCTGATATTAATCCAAAACAACTTCAGTTTTGGCATATATATCTACATCTTAATTAGCTCAAGACTAGATCTAAAGGAGGTACCTTGGCATTCTCTGAATGAGACCTTCACCGAAATGGTTGAAGGCGATGGTCACTTGCATCGCCTTGTCTCTGACATAGGAATCACTATGACCCAATAGCATCACCTCGTTATGGTGCGTGAAATAATTGTTGGAAATTGTGATCGCAGTGGAACCCATGATGGCATCGATGAGGCCATCGGCGCAACTGGAGAGCGAGCAGTGATCGACCCATATGTGACTGGCGCCGAAGATGGAAATGCCATCACCATCGGCCATCGTCCTCCACCCGTAGTGAGACGGCGAGCTGCGGACCATGGCGTTCCCGGTGGGCTTGCAGTCATGGATGTGGAGGCCGTGGATGATGATGTTGGTCACGAATTGCACGGTGATGCAGGCGCCATTAGCGATGTGGACGTTCACCCCGCGGCCGTCGATGGTCTTGAAGCTGTTCATCATCAGCTCCTGCTTGAGGGTGATGACCATGTCACGCTTGAAGACGATCCAGAGCGGCTCGTCCTGGATGACGGCGTGGCGGAGAGTGCCGGGTTTGGGGTTGACCGGGTCGTCGTCGCCGGGGTCATTGACCACGTAGTAGCGGCCGTCGCGGCCGCCGACGGCGTTGCGGCCGAAGCCGATGCCGCAGTCGGCAAGGCGCTTGCGGTGGAAGTGCCACCTCCGATCGCAGCGCCAGCAGTCGTCGATCGGGTTGCCGGTCCCGCATGAGAGGTAGCCGAGGGAGCGGCGTGCTCTGCTCATGTTGATGGCCCTGTTCCATTCCTCATAATAAAAATCTAGTTTTTTTCCCCCCGAAAGAAAATTAGAAAAATCGGAAGAAGAAAAAAAGGGAAAATAAAATAAAATTTAAACTTACATGTGGACCTCGGATGCGACCAATTCCGGATCATCGACGGCCCCCACCACATCCACGTCTCTCTCAATCCTGAAGAGATTGCTTGGGTTTATTTTTATTCATTTTTAGTATATCGAAGAATGGAGAGCAAAAAGAATGGGAGAGCAAAAAGAAAGCGAGAGCTTCGCACTACTACTATACTAAACTCACATCGCCGCCATTGCCGACGTCTCATTCGCCGCCACATCCGCTCGAAGGCTCCTCCTCGACCTCGCTACTCCACCTCCTCCAAACCTATCCCCAGAAGGGAAAAAAGGAAAATCCAAAATCTTCAGAAGAGAAACCCATGGAAGCTTAGACAAGAGAAGGGGATCGAGACGTACCTAGAAATGGAGTACTCCTCGCCACCAATCCAGCCGAGGCCTCCCGCGAGGAGCAGGAGGATCCCGAGAGCCAGCAATGGGAGCCACCGGAGATCCGCCGCCCCCGCCATTGCCATTGCCTTTTGTTATCTCTCTCTCTCTCTCTCTTTCTCTCTCTGTCTCTCTCTAGATCTCTATATCTATCTAACTCGCTGCTTTCCCTTTAAAGAAGAAGAAGAGGGAAAAGCGCAGTGGAGAGGAGAGGAGCAAAGTCCAAGAAAAACTCGGAGGGAAGCAACGATTTATAGACGCGCTCCTCGGCATCTAACTCTTGCTAATTAACCCTCTCCTTTTTAGTTAACCGCGGTTAAATATTTTTGTTTATAGCCCGAAAACTAAAAACCAACTGTTTCGGAATAAAGAGACACTTAGTCGACATATTTAGACGTCTAATCTAACCTTTTAAATTGCTCCAAACTAACTATCAAGCAATCAAGCCCAACTTATCTATTCTTAATCCCGCATTTAATCAAACGCTAATAATTATTTGAGATGCCATTAACCGCGGTTAAATAAATCACCCCAAAGCCTAATCCACATTAACTGCTAGGAAAAGGATCTGATGCTGCCCCAATTGCAGGAATTTCGTGCGATCCGAAACATGGCCGTCTTTCATTAGCTGCCAAAGAGAGAAATTCCCTAATTGCTATTCAAATTGTACCAAGTACAGTATCCTAATCTTGCAGAAGTCCAGTTGGCCTCAAGGAATAAGGTGTCACTTGATTCCATTGAAAGTTGTACACCGACCCCATTGCCCATGTCTCATGCTCATACGCACATATCTTGGTATGATCTAAATCCCAACCAAACTAGACTCTTAATGGTATAATATATATATAATATATATAATGTAGATGGGAGGCATCCATGTGCATCAAAACACATTGTACCATGTAGGACGCATGTGTACTTAGCACGTAAAATACTGTTTACGTTTATTAAAACTTATAATAGTGAGTTTTATTTATTTTTTATATAGTTAGGATCTTGTTTGATGCTTCGTAGGAGCAACCGTCCACTGATCTAATCTTATAATGGATTGGTACTGGATCTGTTACCTTTTGTTCTCTTCTTTTTCAATGCATAACTATAATCACACTTGTACCTAAATAAGACAAGATTATATTCGAATCTCTCTCTGTGAATGTGTGTGTCATGCTCTTCACCCCTATTGTTCTAAGCCCAATTCACATTTGTGAAGGAATCCATGGCATCTAGATTATTTTACCTTTAATACCCTCCTTGTCACCAATGTTACACGAATAAGTGTGAATCCAAGTGTTCTCTAACATGCATCCATGTGATGCAACAATGTGGAAGCCATGTGCTTCATTGATATGTGTCTGAACATGGGCATGCTGACTGTTTAGTGAATCTTATACTGCAGTAAGCGATGTATAAAGACACCATACAGTTGGCATGTGATGATGTGTCTGGATGTGCTTCTAAGCATCGTTATCCCATCTTAAATCCTGCCAGTTACTATCCAGGAAAGTATGAATAAGTCATGTTGTCCCGTTAATTTTTTTTTTTTCGTTTTCCTCTCGTAAATTTTGAAATAATAAATTAAGTTCATCATGGAGTACTATGAGGGATGCACACATAGAGAGAAGAGGGCAATAACTAGAGTGATAGCTAAGAACAGACTGGAGTAGCAGTGGGAGGGAGGCAATTCTGCACCACTTGCAAACACCATACCAAGATACCCAAATCCCACTCCTCCCCCTTTGCTGCCGCCCTCGCCTCCGGCGGCTGTAGTCACACCTCCACCGTAATTGACCCCCGAGTTTCCACCCCCGTCGCCATTATCCCTGTCACATTTTGAAATGAAACTTCCTCAAGATTTGTCACAAATGCGGCAGAACTAAAGAGTTTGATTCTAAGAAATACGTTACAGCAACTTTTGAGACAAGCTTACCTGTAGCAGAACATATGCTTACATAAAAGGGGAGGGGATCTAACCCTCCATTGGTGTCACTTTATTTACAAGATTAAAAAACTTCACCCACATACATAATAGCACATACATTTAGGTGGTATTTGAATGTGGTATGAGTTCTAAATTAGTTTAACTATACTTATTTCTTAAATTTATATAAGCTAACTTAAATAGGTTTACAGGATGCAAATCAATATAATGATATAATAATTATACTTGATGTAACATAAGAAGACAATAAATTTAAGAGATATTTTGCCAAATGGGCAAAATGCCTTTGATAGTGGATGAATGAGAAGATGAGAGGAGAGGAGAGGAGAGGAGAGGAGAGAGAAGAATTAAAATAATAGTTGATGTTTTTTCAAGGGAAAAATAGTAACTGAATTTTCTTAGTAAATATAAAAACTGGATGAAAGAAAAGAGGAGAAAGGAATATGTATCATTAAACTAATTTTGAGATAGACTGCTGTTTGGATACTATATAAGTATAGCCCTCATTATACTTACTCTTTATCCAAACGCAGACAATATAATAGCATCGCAGCATACAAAGAAAGATAGTGGATCCATTAAGTCCTTTTCTTCATAAATGTTTAATAATTTAATAATGAATCAAGCAATAATCATGCTTTGAAGCAAAACAACTGGAGTAACGGCTTCAATGTAAGTGATAAAATAATGCTATGCAACTTTGTTCTAGAAATGAAACAAAAACACACAAGGTATGTGAAAATAATCATTCATCGGACCTCACTAAAAATACTTTCTTCTTTCCCTGCACTCAGAACTCACTCGCGCCTCCAGGAGATCTGCAAATTAGCCCTTAAGATATGCTATCCTTGTCCATGACTACTCTTCAGGACCAACTTTGTGTTATGTAAAGATAATTCCTACTTTAGAAGATGGTTAAGTACCAATGAATCTAAGATTTGCTGGCAAAAAGGTACAAATTAGCTGGCCAATGAGGACCAGTTAGATAATTTGTAACATACTACCACCCTCATGAAAAAGACATCCAGGGGATCTGCATGGTTATGCATAGAATAGGATTCCAATCTCTTATCTTTAACAGTAGTGAGACCCACCAATAAGTCACCATTTCCTTGTCTTAAGCAGTTGCTATAAGATATATACAACATTTTCTTTCTATTTACTGTAAGCTTCAGGGATTTTCACATAACTGTCACTAAAATCTTTTAATTCTTTCAAAATTATTATTATGTTTAGTTTTTAACATAATATTCCTAATAGATTATTATTAAATTTAAAAACACACATTAAATGATAAAAAGAACTCTCCTTTTTAAGTTTAGAATATAAAATATTTTTCAATTTTTGTCTCACATAAAAGATATATTTTGTTATACTATGATATTGAGTATAAAATCAGATAACTTATAAACTATTTTATATAATTTACATAAGGACAAATAGTTTTTTTAATCTAACTTGTGTTTTAATCATAATAAATTAGATTGAACTAACGGAATATTATTTTTTTAAAGAGCACAATAATTATAATTGTTATGATATTTTAAAGAATGTATGATATTTTAAAAGAAATTAATAGCAATTATGTAAAGATCTCTAAATAGAACTAGGAAAAAAGAAGTGCAACTTTACTATTCAAAAGGAAAGTTGGCTGTTGACATGGGCCCGGAATGTTATCGACCGTTGGGCACAGAGCAGATTCCCTAAGACCCATTTGACAAGTGTATAAAGTAGAGTCGAGCTATTGTTTGGGACCATAATTAAGTCTAATTTCTACATAGATAAGCTTAAGTACAGTATATTCTCGTTCTGTTCAGTTTCATCCGTGTATTTATTTCTTACCCACATAGACCTTGTGCTATTTAACCATGGAGGCAAGCTAGGCCCACCATTTCCTTTACACACACAGGCCAAACTGGACTACACCTTTAGCATAAACAAAATAAAAACTATAGAGTAGAAAGAATAGAAGAACTTACCGAAACATTACGAATCTTATAAGGTCCAAGAGTAAAGGAAAAGGACAAAGGCTACCAAGGCAGACTGGGGAAAAGCAATAGGATAAACCACATGAAGGATATTTATAAAATGATCTCCTAATGGTACTCCCCATCTTTACTCCTCCCCCACCATCTCCAATGTTTCAAACGGAGAGAATAATGCTAAGCTTCATTGAAAGCCCTTTGACAATTCAGCCTTGGTTTCCCACTGGACCACATATCACAAGACTGCTTAGGTTGCAACAAATGACCAAATACCACCCAACAACTAGCATATATAGGTTTTCCGGCACCCGGTTTCAGTCCGCCAGTCGAGGCTACCTGACCTAAGATGCCTGCATTACATCAATCGTGCACATTTGACGGTTATGAACACACAGATAAAATCCCATAACCCTGCTTCTTAATGATCGATTTCCAGTTTGCTTCTCCCTTACAAGCATATAACCCTATGGTGAAGACCCTTGTGTTCTCACAATGTCACTTCCCTCTGTGATCTTCAAAATAGCATATGTAGAAACTTAATTGTCCTATGAAATTAGTAGTAACAACAACTTGTAATTCAATCCCACCTGATCCAAAGAGACTTTCACGCGTTCGGCTATGTATTATAAAGGCAAACGGCGTAATGGGACCCACTCATGATTAAAGTAAGACGACTGGACAAGGAAAGCTAGTAGTAGCAATACGCACCTGGGTCCACCGATAACTCCGGCGTTCTGCGTGATCTGGTCGACGAGGCTCGCCGACTTCGGATCCACGCTCGACGCCTTGCCGTACTTGACCCCCAGTCCGTCGCCGGACGGCACGAAGAAGGCTCCGTTCACCATCACATCTCCCTCCGATCTCCAATTCCATCCGTCCCAATCACCCTCTTGTGCATCCACCCTCTTCGTCACCTGCAATATAACTAACTCATTAATTAACCAATTTGTTCACTTCGCCAAATCAACCTGGTTACAAAGATACCTCTTTGGCATTGGGATCAGACGGAGCAGTGTATCGATTCCCCTGGCTATTAATGGTGGGATTCGCACTCCCACCGATCGCATACATCTCCCAGTAGGTGTAGTCGTTGTTTACTATGTGGAAGTAGCCCCTGCGACACCTCGGCATCCGTTGGACCAACCCTTCCCCGAATCGGTTGAACGCGATTGTGACCTGCATACCAGAATCCGGCAAGTAATCGTCGCTGTGGCCCATCAGCATCACGTCGTCGTGGTTGGAGAAGTAGTTATTGGAGATGGTGATCCCCGTCGATCCCATGATCGCGTCCACGAGGCCGTCGGCGCACTCCGATATCGAGCAGTGGTCGACCCAGACGTCGCGCGCGCCGTAGAGGGAGACGCCGTCGCCATCGGACTTCGTGCGCCAGCCGGAGTGGGTGGGGGAGGCGCGCACGTTGGCGTTGCCGGCGGGGCGGCAGCCATGGATGTGAATGTTGTGGATGATGACGTGGGAGACGTACTGGAGGGTGATGCAGGCGCCGCCGGCGATGTGGACCTCGGCGCCGCGGCCGTCGATGGTCTTGAAGCTGTTGACAAGGAGCTCCTCGGAGAGGCGGATGGTCATGGAGGAGGAGAACACAATCCAGAGCGGGCCCTCCTGGATCGCGGCGTGGCGCAGGGTGCCGGGGACGGGGTTGACGGGGTCGGCGTCGGCGGAGGAGGTCACTACGTAGATCGGGCCGCCCTTCCCGCCGACGGCGCCTCGCCCGAACCCGATGGCGCAGTCGGCGAGGCGCTGCCGGTCGGTGTGCCAGTCCGAGGACGAGCAGCGCCAGCAGTCGTCGATCGGGTTCCCGGTGAAGCAGGAAGACGAAGAGAGAACGCGGCGGCGAGAGGAGTCGAGTTTCCTGAAATGTAGAGAAAGGGGAGTGAGTCGTAGAAAGTAATGTGGGAGAGAGAGAGAGAGAGAGAGAGAGGAAGTGGGATTACTACCTCTGGACCTCGAGGACAACGGAGTCGGGGTCAGGGAGTGGGTGGAGATGAAAGGAGGAGTTGGGGAAAGGGGAGGAGGAGGAGGTGGGGAAGGGGAAGGGAAGGAGAAGGATGAGAATGTAGGTCGGGAGGAGGAGGAGAAAGGGGAGGGAAAGCATTTTGATGGTGGAAATTAGGAGGAAGAAGGTGGATTTTGGGGGGGAAATGTGGGATGCTAGTAATTTGTGCAGTAGATAAAAGAAGAGGAGGGCTTTTTGAACGACGGAGTAGACCTGTAAAGAGTTGGGACGGGAGGTGAGATTTGGGGAAGTGTGGAAGAGAGAGAGGAGGGAAGACATAATACTAATTATTTTTCTATTTTTGGCAAATTAATCCATGCGATTTACTATTTAAGCCTTAATTGTATAGGTAGTAATGGTTAAAATGTAATAAACGAGAAACTGTGGGCATTAGTTGGATTATATTTGCAGTTGCAACCTCTTCCAGGCCCCGGCCCGGCCCGTTAAAGCACTACAAGAATCCAAACCAGGGAGGGTGTTTATTTGGCGCTTCCCGCAAGAAAGGCTCCTCGATTCCTCCTCCGGAGAAAAGCCTCGCCTTTGCGCGGTTCCAAGAAGCGGGGAAGCGAGCAGCAAGCTAATGGTTATGGACGACCCCCTCGATTTCGAGGAGGAGGACCTCCTCCTCAGCAATACTCGCGCCACCACCAAGAGGAGGTTGGTCTTCGCCTCTAAAACCCTAAGCCCTTAGTCTTATTTCCTCGCAAGGATTGTTTCTCCCTTCCTTTTTCTTTTCACTTCCGGATCTGCCTCGTTTGAGGGTTTTCGGGATTTGTAAGGGTGATGCGGGTGATGGGAGTTATCGTTCTGATTCTTCCTTATTTGGTTCCACATACTTGATATCCATCAGAAGCGGGAAAGCTCGATTCCACTTGAAATTAGTAATCTTTCTTACTAGAGAAATCGTGGCGAGATATGTATGTAATGCAACTTCTGTGATTTAATCCCACAAACAGTGGCTAAATTTTTGCTGCCTAGTACAATATCTTTAATCCGACTAACGATGTTTGTTCGCTAGATAGGGATACAATAGCAATGAAAAGCTTGAAATTTGATAGCCAGATTGGACATACAAATACTTTATTAATGGAAGGCGACTTACATCAAATTCGTTTGCAGGAGAAAGGTTATTGGTCTGGATGATCTTCTTACGGATTATTGCATTGAGAAGAAAAAGTTTGTTCATTGCAAGTCTAAACGGTCAAATGCATCCAAAGCCTATAACTCAGATGAGGAAGATAAAAAGATGCGAGAAAACGAGATCACTTTCTGCAAGTTTGTTAATAACTGTCAGAAACAAGCAAGTAGACTAAACCTTGATTTCCTGTTTGACTTGATTCTTTTTATTCTGTGAATTGTCTGATATGTCCTCTACTTACAGGTAAATGAGATAGATACTGAAGATGATGTTTCCCTGTGGGGTCAGAAAGTTTTTGGGCAGCAGGTTTCTTAAGAAAATCTGCTTTGATTCTAACAGTGTTGTTCTTTTATTGAACACAAAGTGCTAGATTTTGTCATAACTGATTGCTTCTTTGTTATGATGAGTCACAGAAACTTCCACCGGTGCCGGAATTCTCAGGGCTTGGAAACTGTAACCTTCTGCAGTCTTTCTCTGGGAATGAGCTTACTTCAGCTTTTGATGTGAATGTTGGACAAGGTCTATATTTATATCATTGTTAATAGTATAAACATTTTATGGTTTTATAAATTTCTCTTCTTGCTTTATAGGATTTTGGAGAGATTTTATTTTTTATATGTTTTTAACTACTTGAGTTCTGACAATGCTGGTATAGGGGACACATTCCTGGAAGGATTGTTGATTAATGGATGGCTTTCAACATTGGCATTCAGATCTGGTTTCGTGGAAGATCCTATTGCAACATGGACACTTCAAAAAAGTTGGTCCTTCAATCTTTTGCTATGGCTTTCTTAATGAGATTATCTTATCATATCCTTATTTTTTAGCCATCAGTGCTCTACTCTCCTAATGAGGAGTTGCAGGTTTCTGCATGTGACTTTTGGTGTAAAATTCTTCTATCTCAAAACAAGGTATTATTTTTGGGGGGGTGTATATTGGTTGCTTTGGTGCACTATGTTTAAATCCTTTTAAATTTGCAGGGTGATCAGCCATTGGTGAAACTTGGGTTGTTTCCTAGCTATTCAATATTGCAGGATGCTCTAATAACCTATGGATATTTATACGATACATCTTATAATTGTTCTTCAACTTCCCAAGATGTTCCCACAGGTTATGTCCAAATTATCATTTGCATTTGTTAGTAGCTTATGTATATGGACACTGACGAAAATGTTCTAAGAACTTGAGGTCATGATTTTTTATTTTATTATTATTATTATTATTATTATTGCTTAGTTGAACTTGTAGGTCACATAGCAGCTTGCAGAAATACACACACACACAAACACACACATATATACATATATATGATTTTTTTGTCAGTACCCACAATCAAATTTTGTTCCTTTTCCTTTCTTTCCTCCCAGTTTGCAATAATAGTATTTTTTGGATTTTTAAGCAATAACAAAGATGTCTTACTAAAATTGTGAATCCTGTTTGCCTAGTCTTTTCTTACATAGCCTTTAATTTTGTGCAAATAGTTGTTCAGTTATTAGGGTACATTTACTATCAATAAAATTTAGTAGCAAGTCAGTGAGTGTTGTAACAGTCTTTGTTTATTCATCGTTCAGATTCTCTATGTGAAGGGCCTCCAGGAAACATTAGTTCATGGATAAGAGTTCTATCTGCATGTTGTCAGATCAGGTAACTGTGGAGAATTACCAAACTGTTGTGGCCAGTTTACACAACATGCTGCCATAGATATTGAACATCAAATTACAGTTAAATGGTTCACATATTTGTTAGTTGAACATCACCTTGCCCACACTTTTGTGAATATTGTTAGTAAATTTCTCATTTGACACTATTCATATCTAATGGAATTTTTGGGTTACTGTGGGTTGCCAGCCAACTAGAGTTAAGAAGTTTTGTTGCTATTTGCTTATTTACTCTCTTGGGGTGTTTTTTTTTCTTTGGTATGAATCTACAACATTGAGTTCTCGTGGTGTTTTCAGTTGTAACTGATAGGTTCTTCCATTTAGCCTTCCAAAATTCAGGTTGCACTCTTGCTGTTTATAGTTGGAGAAGGCTTAATTGTTGCTAACGATCAGTATGATAATATTAATTCTCGTGTAGTTTTAAAGTTTGCCTAAATGTTGTTTTTGTTGTCTAATATGTGGTCTTTGTTCTTGCTACAGAAATGTCAGACCTATCTTCTCTACATCTGAAGCAGAGGAGTTTCTTATCATAGTTATTTTCCTTTTTTTGGACCGTCAACTACAAGGCTTGGCACTTATACTGAGTGCATGTTTGCAATCTATTATATATTTCTTTAGCGAGAGTGAATGGAACGTCAGTTGCATGAAAGTAGCAGAATCTATTGCTCACAGGTAAACTCTGGTTGCGAGAAAGCTAAGAACTTTTGGTATCTACTTTGTATTCAAACATGGTATCAGGTGAACTTACCCATATTAGTTAATGGACTGAATGCAATAACTAGATGAATATTTTGGTAAATATAGAAATTATTGTGTTTGAGAATCACAATTTCAAATAATACAAAAAGAAAGAGAGCACCCAAATGCTTCTTAATCATTGATTTATCTTTTGGATTTTCCAAAGCTCCACCATTCTGTTATCTGCCTGGAAATATCTAATCCTGTTGATTTTCAAGCTTTCTAGTTCTTTGCCATTCTTCCTCAGATTCTCTATTTGCCTAGAGAACAAAGAGACACAATTAACTTCAAACTCAATTTGAATAAACTCTCTTCAAGCTTTCCCTTTATAGAAAATTGGTGTTTCTTGCTCGAGCCATCCTATGTTACTGCACACTACCAACCTTACCTGTGGTTTGACTTTCAAGCTTTTGCTTATATACCCTGTCTTCAAGTCTAATTTCTTTAGTGCAGCCTCAATCCTATTAAAATTCTTGCCACCAAAATTATTGACTGATGAGCTTCCTCTTTTATTGAAACTTATATGGCAATAGATATGAGATATTTGATTCTTGTTTCTTTGGTCACTGAGATATCTTCGGTCTACTGTGTGAAGCAGAGTCCCAAAGGACCTCAACTGCTTGAGAATTGTTGAATGCATTACTGGAGTTGACAATCGCAGTAAGCACCTCAGAAGTCAATTGGCCCTTCAAATACTCATGAAATGCTTTGATAGGAAGGTGAGCACAACCTGTTTCAACTTTTAAGAGTGAACAATTAAACTGCCTTTGGTAATTGTTGTTGTAGCTACAATTACTTTCACTTCATCTTTCTAGTGCATTAATATTTGTATGGATTCTTCTGATATGGTTTGTTGGAAATGGTATCTGTGAGAGGTAATTCAGTCACTATTTCATTCATCATACTGTTTTGGTTAACTAGAAGAATGCAAGATATTAAACCCTCTTGTGAAGCAAAATTTGTGTTGAGGTTGCGTCATGACACCATGGAATGGTTTCCATTGTTTTTAATTTTAAGTAGGTCGCCAGAGTATGACAAATGCTCATACTTAGATGCTTACATTATATAAGCTAAAAGAAGTGTGTATATTCCTGTGTAGGTTACTGATGTTAAAGAAACATTGGAGTTGCTCATTTCAACGAATGTGAAGGAGAAAAGCTGTAACTTCTTCAAATTGTATATTTATTTAGTCTTAGCAGATAATTTTCTTCTATCTTCTCATCTGTTTGAAGAAAGACCTGTAATTATCGACATGTGGTGTAAGTATCTTCGGAATTGTTCCAGCCAAATTACTAGCACAGACTGGAGATCTTATGCATCAAAGGTGTGAAAATGACTTTTGCTATTTAAATAAGATGCACATTCTATGTATTACTAACAACCTTATTCTCATGTTCAGGTTCGGAACAAAGCTTCATATCTTTTACAAAACATGATTCCCAGAAGGAATTCAGAATAGCACATAAGCAATCTGTTCTTTTCTCAGAGGGAAGTATTATGTTGCTTCAGATCTCTAAATACAGAAGATATGTGGTGGGATATACTTATCGTTGTCCAGGCGAAGTGTGAACACATGGTGCTGATGTTGTATTTAGCCGGCTCGTGGTCAGCTTTTTCAGTTTTGGGTTTTGATTATAGTGGAGGTTGGTCTGAGGCTTTTACTTCTACTGTTTAGTTTTTTTTATATTTGTATACTATTCTAAGCTGATACTGTCACTGGAGTTGGATGGGCTAAAAATGTAGGTGGGCTTCACTTATATACCCTGCATTTGTATCATGGAATGTATGTAGCAACGTAGCGTCACGTTCATCACTAATATAATATTTGAGCATTGACATCCTCTTGATTTATCTGTTTCCCTTCGAAATTGTGGCCTTCTTATATACTTGATATTTTTCTCCCTTCCCTATTAGCTCATCCTCTCACTAAAAGCCGTTAGAATACGGCATGCCAATGGACAATTTAAGTGACTGCAACGACTATAAACTACTTGCGCAGCCCACTTGACATCAATAATAGGAAGTGCACAGTATATCTTCTCATGTCGCACGCTGTGTGAATATGAGATGGGGAGAAAAATCTAGTAGTGGGTCTTCGGCAGTGGCTTATGTGTGCAGAAATTTCCTGCAGTAAAGTCTGTGATTGGCTGCCAGTTCATTGAACAATTCAGGGCTAAATGAGATGGGATGAGACAGGATCTGTTTGGTCGACGAATTGCTTGGCTTGTAAATCTAAGCATCCAATTGTGGTTGGATGGGCATGGATAAGGCAAGTGCACAGTTGGTGATTAATGATTATATTGATGATTTGGTCCTGAAATAATCCAAGTAGTGACTAAGATACATCTGTGCATTAATACACAAACAACTCGTCACATCCGACCTCCTTGCTTGCTGTGGAGTGTGGTCTCTCCCTGTGCTTATTAATCACAATAATGAAAAGGTTCCACACAGTTGCAGCTACCTTATATAACTACGAGACCAAGGTGGGTTGGGGGCCACGTGGCAGGTTCGATGTTACACCCAAGTGACGAGAGAGAGAGAGAGAGAGAGAGAGAGAGAGAGAGAGAGGCCTCTACGGTCGACTTGCCTCGTTTTGGCATCTACACAAACGTAGTATATACACTGCATCCCAGAATCATGATATACATACATATATATATATATATGAAAAGAACTATAAGAAATAATTCGCATATGAGCCGCATATATAATTTCCGATTAATAAGATCGTTAATAATGGCAATCCACCAAAGCCGACGCCGACTCCGACGGCGGGAACAACAAGGAAGGCCGCCCACCGGCGCACGTGAAAGCCTCCTCGTCCGGAGGCGCGGGGAGATTGAGATCGAAAGATAGGTGGGTAGCGCTCCTTTCTTCCTTGGTAATAATTAACTCTTGGCTCTCGGGGACGACGGCTAACGGCCGGTGGCGCCTCATGTGGCCGCCGAGCGCCTGGCCGGAGTTGAACTCCGATCCGCAGATCATGCACTCGTGGACCTTCGGTGCTGGCGTTGACTTTTCCGAAGTGTATAGCAACATCTCTTCACTCGCTGAGGCGTTCATGACCGCCGCCGGCGGCCGCTTCAGCTTCTTACGATGGCAGCTGGCGCGGTGGCCGCCGAGCGCTTGGGCGGAAGGGAAGCTTCGGCTGCACGACTTGCACCCGAAGGAGTCACTTCTAGCCGCCAGGTTGCAGCCTCGGGCGAGGAGGATGAGGCAATTCGCCATGTCTTCATCTTCCTCGGCGGAGTAGTATTGGATTCTGTGCTGCTTGGTTCGCTTGCTCTTCACGACGGCTGTGACGGCGTGCATGCAATCAGCGTCGTTGGTGGAGGAGGGAGAGGAGGAGGAGGAGACCATGAGTTCTTGGAGTTCCATACATATATATATATATATATGTATATGTATATATATTAGACTTTAATCTATAGTAGTTGTTATAAGAAACAGAACAAGAAAGAATGCGAGGATTTATTATATAAATGAAGAATAATTGAGGATTAGTTGGAATGAAGTTATATCTGGGAATTCCGGAGTTTAGTTTGCTTGACAGTTGACACTTGCTGGTTACTTTCATCAATATTTTATAAATAAATTGTTAAACGATCAAAGTATTTTTACCATTTCAAACTATATTTGTATAGAAGTAATCAAGTCTTTCTATATACTCGTTCAAGAGTTAAAACAATAATTTACTCTATAATGATAACAACTCACTGACTTCCGTTAGCCGTACCTATTAAATACGATGGAATTAGGCGTAACAGTAGTGGGGAGTTTGATATATACTAGTGATTGATAATGGGAAATTAAGGGCAATGTGGGCAATGTAGAGAGCGGCAATCCCAAGTATGGTGATGTAGCTGCAGTTAAGAGTCCCACCTGGGAGTTGGAACTATTACTTGTTAGCGTTGTTAGATGTATCAAATAGGTGGACAACAAATTGGCATCCAAACCTCCAAAAGATAGTGACCTCACAGCTAACACCTCCCCATATACTTATCTCTCAGCTCATGCTGCTACCGCCATACTCAATACTTATCCACCTTCATGGATAGAGTCCTCCACCTTATTCCTTCCTTCTTGGTGAGATTCTAAAGCCTTCTAGGCCCAAGATCTTAGAGGCCCAAGTCCAATAGCAACCAGAAAATGGCATTGAATTTGAATGCCATGCAAAATAACTACTCTTTGTTAATTCAGGTTGGAAGTTGGAACCTAAACCGCAGTTTCTGTGGAGATTCACCAATACAGTCAAAATAACAAGCATCATCTAAATATGAAGTGTTGTAGTTGGACAGGGAGGTTCGAGAGAAGGGCTGAGGATTTCCATTGACTTCCCCCCCACAAATCACTCTAAACCTCCTAAATTTTAAGATCAACTAAACAAAGACCAGACCAAACATAGCCTCTCTCTCTCTCTCTCTCTATATATATATATGTATAAGAAGGTGGCAAAAAAAAGTTCAAAACCATTCAATTTTGCTATCTTATTACCATTACCTTCTCCACTACGAGTGATCCGAGGCGCCATGGCTTCCTCCACGAGCGTCCTCATCGTGTCCATATTAGCATTACTAGCACTCGCGCCGCCCTTCATTGAGGCTCGCCGTGGCCACCACCAAGGTATAATCCGGCATGGACGCCGCGTTCATCGCTTCAACTCTCGTCTCCATCACTTCAAGCGTCGGCATGGCAAATTTACGCCCAGTGGATGGAGTTCTGCGCATGCGACTTTCTACGGAGGCAACGACGGCTCCCAAACCACGGGTAACATTTCTCTGTGATCAGCTTCTAAGTATATAATAGAAATAAATAAGCTAAGTTTGTTGATGAATTTATTGATTGCAGCTGGAGCATGTGGTTATGAGGACACGGTGAGCCAGGGGTATGGGTTGCAAACTGCTGCATTGAGCACAGCTCTGTTCAATAATGGACTCACTTGTGGAGCTTGTTATGAGATCAAGTGCGTCGACGAACCACAATGGTGCAAGCCCGGCCAGCCGTCCATCTTCGTCACAGGAACCAACCTCTGTCCGCCGAACTATTACTTGGCGAGCGACAATGGCGGGTGGTGCAACCCGCCGCTCACACATTTTGACCTCACCATGCCGGCCTATCTCCAGATAGCCGAATACAAGGCCGGAATCGTGCCGGTGGCTTATCGCAGGTGAAAACCTCAATAATTATATCTGTCATATGAGAGACTGCACATTTTTACTTAACGGCATAAGTTACTTTTGAATCATCTGGATCAGGGTCCCATGCAAGAAGCAAGGCGGCATACGATTCACGATCACCGGCAACCGTTACTTCAACCTGATCCTCGTGTGGAACGTGGCCGGCGCCGGCGACGTCCACAGCGTCCAGGTGAAAGGAAACAAGCTGAAGTGGACGATGCTGACCCGGAATTGGGGCCAATATTGGGCAACCGGCGAGGACTTAACTGGCCAGTCTCTGACCTTCAGGGTGACAACCAGTGATGGTCGGAGATCAACTTCTTGGCACATCACCCCTCGGGATTGGCAGTTTGGCCAAACCTACGAAGGCAAAAACTTCAAGGCTTAAGCTTAAGAAGAGAGTGAATTACTTTGGATTATTCCCTTCACTTCTCCTACCATCAAAACTCCTTAATTAGCGATGGATGGAAGGATGGCATCGTATCTGCGATCGAGCTTGGTCAGCAGCAAGCTATACACCAATTATAGATGATACTGTAGTGGGAGAATAACTTTGTACTGGATGAGGTATCCCTAACGAAGTACTAAGTTGAAATGTGATTCATATAATCCTACGTTTCTCTGTATTTAAAAAAACAAATTGAAGACATTAGTGAAGTATGCCTGAGATAATCGAATCAATAATGCTCCGAGTTGGTTGAAGAGCAACATTTAGAATAATTTTGGTGAGGATAAGAGAGTCAATCTCGATCCAGAAGTGCTAAGCTAGGTACTTTTTCGAGAATTGACATTAGGCACCCTAACTACAAAATCTAACTCCATCGATCTCATCAAACCTTTTAAACGAGTCTTAAATCCTCCCAAGAGGGGATGGATGGTGGGATGAAGTATAGCTTGCATGTATCTTGGGTAGAATGGAAGAAAAAGAAGAAAAATAGTGCAAATGTCTCTCTCTCTCTCTCTCTCTCTCTAGTGTCACATCAAAAACGGTAAAATTGAAGAACAAATCTTAATTGAAAGGAAAAAAAGAATCAAAATTGGATCATAAATGATAAAAAAGAAAACCGTGTTTGTTTTTCTTGTAAACCACCCAGATAAAAATTCTAGTTTTTCTTTTCCAAAACCGGCGACTTCCCCCTGTTTCATACATAATTCTCAATTCTTGGCCAACTTTGCTACACCACACAATTAATGCCGTGTTGCTCGATTCCAAATCTTCCACTATTCCGCACCAAACCAAAGCCTTCTTCCTCGTTCAACCCTCCAATTCTTCACGTCATCGCCTGATATTAATAGATCAACCTTTCTTCTTCTCTAACCAATTAAACGCTTAAACTTCCTCCGACCCAAATGGCCTTCTCACTCCTCCCTCACTCCCTCTCTCTTACTCCTCTTCCCAGACCCCCTCTCCTCTTCTCTTCTACTGCTACTTCCCCTTCTTCTCTTGCTCCTCCTCGTTCCCACCTCCGACGCCGCCGGCCGCCGGTCCTACGAGTGGCGGCGCCTTCTTCTCCGGCGCCGACGACCCCTGTCAACGACGAGGAAGAGAACCAACAAGAGGAGACTGCAACATCCTCTGCCTCTTCCTCCGAGAAGTTCTCGTGGAGAGACCACTGGTACCCAGTTTCCCTCGTGGAGGACCTCGACCCGCGGCTCCCCACGCCGTTCCAGCTCCTTAACCGCGACATCGTCTTATGGAAAGACCCCAAGTCCGGCGACTGGGTCGCCTTCGACGACCTCTGTCCTCACCGCCTCGCCCCCCTCTCGGTAAAAAGATCCGAACTTTATCTCATTTCCCATGTCGGTTTTCTTGATTTTGCACAAAATTGGGATCTTGAAGAAGTTATTAATCCTTTCGGTGTGTGCGCGTCGCTAATTTTGCCGAAAGCTAAAACCTTTGAGTGTTCATGAATATTTTTCTTTGTTTTGGGGTAGGAAGGAAGGATCGACGAGAATGGATGCTTGCAGTGTTCTTACCATGGTTGGTCCTTCGATGGGACGGGTTCTTGTGTCCAGATCCCGCAGGCCGCTTCCGAAGGCCCCGAGGCCCGGGCGGTTCGTTCGCCGAGAGCTTGTGTTAGTAAATTTCCAACACTTGTTTCCCAGGGATTGCTCTTCGTCTGGCCAGATGAGAAGGGATGGGAGAAGGCGGCGGCTACCAAGCCTCCCATGTGTGTTAGCTTGAAACATAGTAGCTGTAACTGTTGTTTCTTAGTTTTATGCATTGGATTGAACTCAGCTTGGTGATATGATTGATGAATTTGATTGTTAGGCTGCCAGAAGATCTTGACAATCCAGCCTTCTCGACGGTGTCAATCCAAAGGGACTTGTTCTACGGCTATGATACATTGATGGAGAATGTATCTGATCCTTCCCATATTGAATTCGCACACCATAAGGTACTTGTTTGTAGATCAACCAATATACGATTCAATTGCAATGTTTCTGCTGATTGGTCTGTTCTGAACTTGTGATTACCTTTGTGATTAAAAGAATCGATGATAGTTCATGGATATGTAGCTTTCCAATGCTTTGCTTGTCATATTCCTCCCTCCATAATGCATGACAAATTGGGTTACCTGCATTTGTAAACATGTGCCACTAACTTTCAACAGCAGCACTTTTGGAGCAGCACCACTTCTATCAATTGTTATAGTTGCTGGTGGAACAGATGGTTGATGAAGGCCTTTTGTTTATAGTTTTAGATCTGTTTATGTATATAGATTTAATTTTCTAGGATGCTTTTCTTAACAGGTCACTGGGCGGAGGGATAGAGCCAAACCTTTGCCATTTAAGTTGGAATCTAGTGGTGTTTGGGGATACTCTGGATCAAATGAAGGGAACCCACGTATCAGTGCAACGTTTATTGCCCCTTGCTATGCGTTGAACAAGTGAGTCTTGGCTTGATGCCTATATTAGTATTTTATATTAATTCTTTTATGGTCTTGTTCAAAATATATATGACTGACTTAAATATTTTTCTGTCCGCTTATTGTGTATTTTGAGTAGGCTTTTTTTTTAAAATATTCGACCCATAAGGCCATAATTACTACCTGAATATTTTCCATTACCAGATCCATGATCTGTTCAGTTAAACTAATCATTCTGTGCTTTTATCCTATAGTAAGTTGTATGGAGAAAAGTAAATTTGCAAACTGCATAATAAAGCTTATAAGGGGAAAGCACAATTTCTCCTCTTAACTTGACTTAAGATGCATCCCAATTCATCTCCTAATACTAGCCTTCTTTTCTTGGCTTTTGTTATTCCAGAATAGAGATAGACACGAAGCTGCCCTTCTTTGGAGAGCAGAAATGGGTCATATGGATTTGTTCTTTCAATGTGCCTATGGCTCCTGGGAAGACTCGTTCTATTGTTTGTAGTGCTCGGAACTTTTTTCAATTTACAATGCCAGGGTCTGCATGGTGGCAGGTAGAAACTGGATTCTGAGTTATTTTTCCAACCAGTAATGAACTCTAACTGAGTTATTTTTCATCTATCATTTGACATGTTCCTGCATGTTCAAACCTTGACTGTATTGCAATTTAAATTTGTAGCAACTTGTAATTGCATCCAAAATATTGAACTGACAGATATAAATAGATGAGAGTCAGAATTAGAATTTTTTGTGTATTTAATTTCAGTCGTATCTATGTTCTTTATTTCTTTTTCTCCCTTTATACCTTGATCTATCACAAGCAGGAATATTCTACTTCATATATTCTTTTCTGATGATGCAGCTAGTCCCCAGGTGGTACGAGCACTGGACTTCAAATAAGGTTTATGATGGTGACATGATTGTCCTCCAAGGTCAGGAGAAGACATTCCTTTCGAAATCCATGGAATCTTCTGCTGATGTTAATCAGCAGTACACAAAAATCACATTCACCCCTACACAGGCAGACCGTTTGGTGTTGGCATTCCGGAATTGGTTGAAGAGATATGGCAACAGCCAACCTGAATGGTTTGGCTATGCCAACCAACAATCATTGCCTTCGACGGTCCTATCCAAACGTCAGGTACATCTTAGCTTGCTAAAAATCTAGTGTCGTTATCTCATCATTATATGCTTCAAAGAACCTATCATTCACTTATAAAGTTTGAGCATGGCAGAAAGCCATCAAATGTTTCTCAAGTCGAATTTATGTCTTGCTGTTGAGTTTATGTGAACCATTTTATACAATTTTCTTCCTTCATGATTCATTTGTGTGTTTGCGATAAACAAGCTGATAGCAGATGTTCCACTTATGCAGATGTTAGACAGATATGAGCAGCACACTCTCAAGTGTTCGTCATGCAAAGCAGCTTACGATTCTTTCCAGACATTGCAGAAGTTATTTATCGGCGCAACTGTGCTTCTCTGCGTGTCTGTTGGAATTCCTCCAGAAATCCAGCTCCGGCTTCTGCTGGCAGGCGCTGCTGTAGCGACCGCCTCTTTGGCGTATGCAATGCATGAGCTCCAGAAGAACTTTGTGTTTGTGGATTATGTGCATGCGAATATTGATTGAAAACAGTTCATGAGTTTGTTTTTGTAGAGTAAAATTTCTTTAGCCAGTCACACTTATATTTGTAATTTAGTAGGAGATCAATAATTTTGGTGTACCCTTGAATTTGTTCAGTAGTTATAACTGGGGAAGTTACAGAACTATCTGATCTGATTTCAACTTGGATGGATTTCTGCCAACCGATTGGGTTGGTCTTTGTTTTTTCCATAATCACCTACTATTCTATTAATTTACCTTAAAGATAATTTAGTCCTACAATTAAAATAATTATAATTTTAAAATTAAAAGTGCAATTGACATATGATGTTGTACTAAGTCATATAAATATATAATTTGATCTACCTAAACTTAAATATTAGTTGAAAATGGCTAAAATAGAAGAAATACAATTATATTGCTTTATAATTTTTTTTATAATTTTTAAAGCTATTTAAAATAATTCTACAAATAAGCCCAGTGGCCTGAATGCAAGAAGAGTTTATTGTTCCTTTTCTATATGATATCAAACAATAATTCATTCCAATTTCCAAGTAATAATTACACCAATATTTCACACCTCTCAACCAAATGGGGATAAACTGATAAACATAATGGATAAGATAGAAGGCAAAAAAGAAGAAGAATTCTTATCATGTTCTTTTTTTATTACACAACCAAAAGTGGCCCCAAAACATGGTTCTTTATTGTTATGCAATCAATCAAATAGGCAAATAGACAAAAATATATTTCACAACACATTGAGAAATAGAATTCATAGTGAAACAATCAAACACAAGCCTGATCATAGCAGCAGTAAAACTGTGGTATCCTCAGATGAAAAAGGCATTTTATTCAAAATCCATCTCCCTCTCATCCAGAAATGCTTTCTTATCACCATCATCGTCAAACTTAGAGGCTCGAAATGAATCCACCACCTCCAAGCAGTGGAGTGCGTTGATGGACACCAACAAGAACATCCTTAAACCGAGTGATTGGTCCCAGTAACTTGCTCATCCTCTGTCAAGTGATCAAAAGTTTTAATTACTGAATAAACTTGAGAAAGAATAGGAGAATAATTCCCAAGTTATAGATGGCAACAGCAGTAACAGATACAAGTTGTCATAACATGCATCTGAAGCGGTGGATACGATTATGTCATCGATACTAATACGCATTGGTCCACCACTGCTTTAGACCAAGAACTTGTTTGAAAGTAAAGAAACTGAAAAGAGAGGATCCAATTCATGCAGAGCATTATTCAAACCGACAGAGCAATTCTCCCAAATATCAGATAAACTCACAAGAGACTGCTGCATTCAATCGAGTCATAATAAGATGACAACGAAAATTCAATAATTCAAAAAGGAAGGGTTTAAAGAAATTCTAGAGAACAATAATAATTTTCCATATCAGTAAGTAAAACCACCACTCTAGCTATCGACATGATTACTCTGATTATTAATATTAGTGCTTGGATGAATGTGAGTTCATCACAACTACAAGACACCACCATATACAATGAAATTTCCAAATGAAAGTAGATACATAGTTTGAGGACAAAAGGAGAATTCCGACATGGACAGAGATAGACATAGTACATGTTTCTCTAGTGATGATTAAATAATTTTCAAACTTAATTTGTTCTTCTTATGATGCATTTATATGGTTCTGGTAGCCATCCTTTGGCACTACCACAACCCAGCATTCCTCTTATATCAGACTAAATAACATAACTCAGTTCAGCATAAAGAACAAAGCAAAGAGCAATGGAAAGGAAAAAAAAATGGCACTAAAACAGCCAAGATAAGAGAGAGACATGGCCAAAGCAAAAAATTACAATTTGTCAAGATGATTCAAGAAATAAAAAATGAGACTTGCAAATAACCTGAGTAGTTCAACATGCAGTCTGAATGAATGCCAGACTGCCACAACAACAAAAAGGAGTAACCCAGAGGACGAAGCATGAAACCTAATCTTGAACTGATGTAGAACAATTTATTTATACACAATCAAAACGGACTTGCTATTTGCTAATGACCAATTGGAAGAGCAGAAAAGAAAATGCAATAGTAGCAATACTAAGAACTCTCAAAAGGAGGAAGAGAATGACTTTTTTTAATATGATGGAAAGAAGAGTACCTCATGGGTGAGGTTGAACTGCCATGTCGGTTGGTGAAGCTGCCACTTATTTCTGCGCCACCTCTGCCCAAGAATTACGAGCCCCATCATGGCAGCAGCCACTGCTACAGAACGGAATGTGTTTGTCTCCTTCGCTTGAAGATATAAACGTTCAGCACACCTCTTCCACGTTCTTTGACACGGGCAATGGCAGCTAGGAACAATTTTATTATCTTCTTCATCCAGTTTGGCGTACTGCAGAGGAGACTCTATACTGCGCTCAGTTGGTTCATCAACATTACTATCAGTTCCAGCATTTACAACACTAAATTCAGGATCAACATAGATGCCCTCTTCTTCAGAGACCAAGTTCATCCCTTGCAACCCCTTGCCCTGTTTAAACTCTATATCATCAATAGCAAGGCTTCTCGCTTTCTCAACGAATTGACTTTCATCTAAATCAGCAGCGTCAGATTTTTCCTGCACGTTTTCCTCATATGTTGCATCTGATACACCATCATCTTTCACATCACAACTTACCTCCAAGGCCTCCTTTTCACTGGGATTTTCAGTAAACTCGGTTACTATTGGTAGATTCTCATGCTGACTTGGGGGGAATACAGAATCATTGGTAGACGACGGCGATGACGATGCGTCAGAAGATTCCTGTTCATCTGGAGCTGGCGCATCAGTATAAGTAGATTGTGTAAGATTCACAACCTCCCAGTCAGCTCCCCGAGAGGGCACCTCTTCGGCCACTTTCTCACCATCCGCCATTTCCAAAAATCCAACCTTCACTAAACATCAGAAAACATCAGACCATTTGATACATGAAATGGCCATGTAAATATAGAAATAGACATTATTGACTTTGAATCCATCCGCCATTTCCAAGAATCCAACCTTCACTAAACATCAGACCATTTGATACATGAAATGGCCATGTAAATATAGAAATAGACATTATTGACTTTGACATGGGAATATAACAAGATTACAAGACACATCACTGGGAATGGATCAAAACATTGCACAAAAAGAATGCGTATTCAAAGTTAAAATAAATTAATCTATGATCTGATGAATTAGTCTACATCAAACATTTTATCATCAAAATGGAACTTTTTCTCAATTTTTCCGATAAAATGGAATAAAACCTTCGGTTATTAGAGAAAACTACGAATCATTTAACTACCCAGTTACTCAAATCAAATCTTTTGATCAATCAAGTTCCATAATCCAAAGAAACTAAAAGTTACTACAGCAGAACCCTGATTTCCAACAAAATCCATGAACCAAGCATCCCCAAGAGAAACCAATAAGAATCAACGCAAGAAGGCAAACAAATCACAGAAAGTCACAAAACCACGAATCGAACTATCACAAGTCACCGTACTGACGTACTACAATTCGGTCTTCGACTTGAAACAACGAGAATTAATTTCGATGACGAAAACCAAGAACAAAAGGCTAAGAAAGTTAAAGAAATAAAGAAAATCCAAATCGATATTACCTTGAACAATCGGAGAGCAAATCTACGAGAGAGAGAGAGAGAGAAAGAGAGGAGTGGGAGAAGAATTGGCGGAGAATGGACTCGACGAGGGGCTAATTTATAACGGGAAGTAATCTGAAACCGGCCGAACCAGTGGGCTGTGCCAGGGATTACCGGCATCAAACGGTCATCCATTGACCTGATATTTTTCGTTTTCGGATCCATAACTGATACCCGTTTAGCCTTTTGCCCCATTTCAGACATGAATGCCAGATCCGTTATAGCGTATACCGCTATTGGATCCGACCCGTCACCACCCCATAGTGTTGTTATTTTGCAAGAAAGACCTTAACCTTTTTATTTTCTTGGGTGTTGTGGCGTACTTTTCAAGTATAAATAATGGATTTAAATAGTTTGTCGGAATATTGAATCCATCGTATATTTCCAAGATTAATATACAAGAATAATATTCTTTTTTCCCCTCTCTCCACCCTTCACCTTAATGATAAATTACGGCGTTATCTACTATGTTTGGATAACAAGTTATCATATTAGCAATACTCTAATAAAGACCATATTCATATATTACTAAACTTTGTGGTCAAATGAAAGGGTGGGGCCCAACTATAAGAACTATATGAATATATTTATTTATTTATTTTTCCTCTACGTGAGGAGATGTAATGGGCATTAAGATAGTACGTTAATCTTGGTAATGGAAGCACAGCACGTAGAAACATGGAGCACGTAAAAGCCTCATTTAAGACATAATATTTTCAACTATATTTGTTTGTCTTGGAGGCACGACATGAGCCCAAAATTTTACCTTTTGACATGATGATAAACTTTGGTCATATTGGATTTATTTTCTAGATCTCATAAATTGTATTATTAGTATTATTATATAAGCATAATGCTTATACCCATTCAAGGTTTTGTATGCTTGGAGAGGGAGTTTTTTCTCATTATATGAAAGTTGCTGCTCATATGATTTAAAATCTATGGGTCTGAAATGATCTAAAACTATGGGAGGAAGACTGAGATTTGAGAAGCTACCAGATGTGGTTATAATATATTGTTGACCATGATTAGGTGGAATTATAGAAAGAAAATAAAAATAAAGAATCATTCAGGAAAAAAAAGGAAAAAAAAAATAGAAGAGAACTTCTGTACTTGTTGGATCTATAATTTATATTTGTTTGATTCATATTTGGGGTTGACTTCAAATATTTAAGCTCATTTTTATGGCTTTACTGAGTCAAATATACTTTGCTAGCTCCAGTTGTAAATGAATGTAAGCTTGAAGAAGGAAAGTGGATAAAACTAGGGCAGCAGCTCAGCTTGGAAATGAATTCATCAGCTATGTATGCACTCTTCAATTTGAGAATAAAAATGATAGGATATCAGAATTTTATTTCAGATTTGTCCCTCTAGCACAGAGTATGCAAAGAAACAGTAGGTTTTTGTAATTGTAATAAAAGTTCTATTATGACCCACAGTGTTAAGAAGGATTTAAAGAAAAAAAAGATAGTTACTATATCTGCTTCTTTGCCATGACTGAAATATATTGAAGGCAATCCTATATCCTTTGAGGTATGATGCACAGGTATATGATTACAATGGATTTTTACACTTTACCATCACCATTGGCATTTGTTTGCCTGTGTAGGTATATATGCAATTCACCTGTAATGAGGATTTCTGAACATGGAAAACTTTTTTCCTGTCAGGGTAAATAAGAGGTCGTAGCGCACGAGTACAGATGTAAATGGTTGATGCAGGTTGCTTTTGATAGCAGTTGCTACATGACACATAATGCCAATCTTTTGTTAGTCAACAATATTAACAGAATTTGTACACCGAGATTCTCGCCGTCGGAGTTCAATCATCTCCCCGCTGTACAACTTCTTGGCAAGCTGTATACAAAATGAAAAATTCAGTTACGCAACAAGACTGTTAATGAGGTTCTCTTAATATAGAAGTAATGGTTTCTGATAATTGCATAAGCTAGCAACTGGTAATGTCAAAAATGTTTTGAATTTTGATGCTTAAATGCTGAAAAAGTAGAAGGTTAGAGATGACTGCATCAAGGAATAGAAAATGGATGATCCATACAAAATCGTTTTGAGTTGTCCAGGAACACTGAACCTGCTAGCTTTTGGCTCTATTTCAAACAAAAATGAGTAAGAGATCATGTCATAGTACAAAATAGAAAATAGCTACTCCAATAACAGGGGAATTTGGTTGTTATCCCTTTCTTCTGACATTGTTTAACAGTAATAGTTAATACTTTTGAATGTTTCAATTAGTTAACTAAACTCTCCAGTCCACCGAAAATTGCTTTACACTCTAAACAAGCAATATAATCAACCAAAGTAATCATACTATTGCTGTGGCCTGTTATATCAGCATAACAGCAATTGCAACTAGTCAACTACCACTTTTCAACTCCAAATAGATCGTTTTCAAAGTTCTGACCATGCAAATACTGGCAATATTATATGATGGTTTCAGAATGTCTCTTTATACAACAGAAGTATAAAACAGCTTAACTGAAAATTGATTTGACAAATTCCACAGCAGTTAACAACAATAAGATCTCTATATTTTATTAATGAAATAAAATTTATTATATTATGATGTATGACTATAATGGAATGAAGTTTGCCCATGTAACATACCCATCATTCTTGTAATTCATTTGAGAACACAATTTCTACCATGGGCATTTCTTGAAAACCTTGAGATAGGCATGTAGTCTTGATGCAATGTATACAGTGCAATTTTGAGGCAATAGATTGAGATACAACCTCTTTGTAAATGAATACGGAGAAGAGAGACAGAATTCAGGTACTACTTTGATAGCCCAAGATTCTAATACTAAAAACAACTAAAACTTAGTATACTTACCTTGACATATTGGTAGGACTGCTCCAGTGCACTGAATGCCCAGAAGCTTCAATCCATCAGTCTCAGCTTGGAAACATAAAGATCCCTAGTTGAATGAACTGTCAAGTCTCACTTGTCGAGGTCCTATAGTACAATGACCTGCAAAAGTATCAGATATGTTGTCTATATCAGCAACCAGTTCATTTATTCCTAGTAGGAAAAAAAAAAACATGCTGGTACAGTTGCAATTACATTTACATCTGTACATGATGAACTGCTGTATAAGCTGATAAAATTATGAGATAGCCTGCTGAATCAGTTCGTTAATTGGTTCATCAGAGAAAGTACTGCTTGTTTCACCAGAAACGATGCTCAGATGCTGCAATTTAGAACATCCGGAAGTAGACAGGCAAGTCAAGTTATAAGAAACCAACTGCAAACAGGTGAATAAGAAAATGATTGTACCAAAATTGTGAGAACTATAAGATCTCAAAACTTCACTACCTGATTTGTTGGACAATTTAAACTGGCATGATCACCCAGCTGCTTGCTTGCCATGGACATTCGCAATTTCCTGGAAGGCCTATCATAACTTGGATTAAACTGTGGACTGGAAGAGTGCGTTCGCATCCTAGATCGTCGAGTAACATCTTCAACCTGACCATCCTGGTTATTATCTTCTACTCTACTGACAACTGTTCCTAGTTTTGAGACTTCTCCAGCATTCTTTTTAATAGCTGCAACCTTCTTGACAGCTTCTCGTAAAGCAAGCATTGCCACATTATAAACATCTGGAGATGCTGCACCTGCCTCTGCATATTTCATGGCTTCACGACAGAGATTGTTATACCGCAAAGTTGGTGATTCCTTACAACCATGGTGCAGCTCAATCTGGTTTGCGGTACTCTTCAAATGACCAAATAAATGCTTTCTCTTCCGCAATTTTCTTATTTTTCTTAGTGATCCTAATGGATGATTATGATCCTTCTCGAATTTTGAAACAATCCATTTCCCAGAAATATTCTTTTTAACCATGAGCATTGCTTTACAACCAACTCTTGTGGCTTCTCGTGGTCGTTTTATCTTACCTTCACTACTTGAATCTTTCTTCAAATAGAACCCCTCTTTAGAGCACACAAATAAACGAGATATGATTGATTTGTCACGCTTTGAACGGTAATATGTACTAACACGCATATTAAATCCCACACGTCTAGAATATGCAAAATAGAAAATCTTTGCTGCCTCCTCAGATTCGAATTCCATACCTTCATATGGTTCCACAATTGCATCCCCATTTTCTGAAACCAAGACCCTCTCCATTTCGTCCATCTCCTCATCTTCTGCGTCAGAATGTTCATCATCTGATGCCGTCTTAGGAGTTAGTTCATGATTATGGTGCTTTACTATCTTTGATACAATCCATTTCCCAGAAACCCGTTTTTTCACCATGATCATCGCCTTGCATCCTACCCTTGTAACAGCCCTCGGCCGCTGAAGCCTTTCTTCAGCACTATCATCTTTTTTCACACGGAATCCTTCTTTTGAACATACAATTAATCGAGAGATAATTGAGTTGTCACGCTTGGAACGATAGTATGAACTCACACGAGCTCTAAACCCAACACGCCTAGCATATTCTCTGTAGAAAATTTGTGCTTCTTGTTCCGAATCGAACTCCATTCCCTTACGTGGTTCAATACTAGGTTCCACTTCAGGTGGTATGACTACCACTTCATCAGCATGGCCTGCAACAAGTGAATCTGTTTCATTCCCTACTGTATTATCTACTTCGTCATCCTCCTGACGCACATAAGGATCATGATCCAACATCACTACTTTCCCTTGTGTCCCAAGTACATGATTATGAACCTTCTCGCATTTTGAGACAACCCATTTCCCAGAGCTTTGTTTCTTTACCATAATCATTGCTCTGCAGCCCACCCTAGTAATCATCCGTGGCCTTTTGCTTCTGCCCTCACTCTTTGCATCTTTTGCTGAGCGAAAACCTTCTCTTGAGCACACAAGCTGTCTAGAGATAATTGTTTTGTCACGTTTTGAGCGGATAAATGAGCTGACACGTGCTTTAAACCCCATCTGAGCAGCATATGCATTATAAAATCCCTTGGCAGCTTCCTCAGAATCAAACTCCATACCTTCATAAGGTTCTTGAATTGGGTCAAATAGATCCCTCCCAACAGAATTTTCTAACATTTCATCTACATCGCTGATACGAGGTTCCACATCAACTGCAAAAGACATAAATTAATCAGACAACATGTTCAAAGTAAATTCCTTTCTGAGAATCAAGAACAATACAATGGTTGCAATTAGTGTAAATGCAACAATTGTAAAGATGATGCTAACGATACTGGGTGGATCTTAAAGGTCCCATCATAGTCGCATAGTCGTATTTGGTGGTTTGGTATAACTGTATGACCTCCCTTGTAGTTTATCGGTTTAGCATTCTATAGTTGATTCAAAGCTGCATTTCTTCCCCTTAGTAAGAAAATCAGACTTATTGATGAATAAGCCTTGAGGTGGCTTAAGGTCTCACCTCCAATAGGCAAAACCGCAAAATCATAAATGGGCAATAATCTGTAAAAAATATTCGTGGGCTATGTTTAATAAGTAATAAATCAGATTTAATGCTCTCTCATAAGCCAAGCAAGCTTCATCCCGGGATAACCTCCTATCCCTGAAACAAATGTACCCCAAACAATGCACAAGCAAAATTTATGCAGAACCTAAGAGACACATCAGGAACAGCATACGGCATTGACATATTGTATAGGTATACACAACTACACATAGGATTTGACAAAATTAGTCCCGGTTGATATGACGTAATACTTTTCATTTCAAAGTTTATAAGATAAAGAACACTTCCATGCATTTGCGGAAAATTATCAAAAAATCTAAAGTTACATGCAACTGAGTTTTCTTTTCCTATATTATATTATTATTTAATGAATGAATCACATGGATATACTCCTATAAACTTTCCCCCTAATTTGTTTTCTTGGAAGAATTTGCATACAACACGTCACGCAGACAAGTTTAACTAAATAGGATCATTTTTTTTTCAGAGAATTAATACCATAACAGTTCTAATATACTCGAAAGTAAATTAATCCAAAGTTGATATCTTTAATAGCAAGACGTCTTAATTTCTTGTAGCTCCGCCTTGGCAATCAAAGGAACACTGAAGGTACTAACTACAAAAAAAAGGGGGGGAAGAGATTATAACATCATAACAGTAATACAATGATGACAAAACCCTAGATGAACAAGAAGAAATCAAGAGATTCAAAAAAAAAAAAAAACCCCACTTGGAGAAATGATCATGGGGGTCGAGAACATGAAGCCCTCCATCGCTTCACACAGTCCCCAAGCTCGATGTCGCTACCCTCTAGCCAAGAAGTTCCCAAAAGATTCAGAGATGTAGGAGGTGTCGACTTCAATGGATCAAAAAATTAGGGTTTTGGATCGAATTCTAGGGTTTCCGGCATCTGATTTTTCACCAGGGAGCTGGAAAGGAGGAATTTTTTTAGCCGAGAAGACGCGAGAGAAGAAAGACACAGAACGGTGCACGATAAGGCCCATATTATTACATACGACCGTATCACGATCACAACCAGAACCTTGCCTCCTACTAACGTGAGCCGAGGGTCTCTATACGCTTCTCTCTCTCTCTCTCTCTCTCTAAC
This sequence comes from Typha angustifolia, assembly GCF_048772165.1. NCBI lineage: Eukaryota > Viridiplantae > Streptophyta > Magnoliopsida > Poales > Typhaceae > Typha > Typha angustifolia. The sequence goes on along the minus strand of NC_133246.1, from coordinate 2,035,625 downwards.
TTGTCTCATGTTGCTTGTTTACTGTATATCTAGCATTTTTATTTTTATTTTCAATATAGCTTATAAAATCATGGAAATACTACACGTGTACCCAACTCCCAAACTATCGCTAATTTTTTTATATTATATTAACACTTTTAGCTTAGTAAAATATTTTACTCGCATTTTTTAAATTAAAATAAAATTGAGAATAAGATGACTATTTAATTTTAAAACTTAGTGACATATTATTGAGACAAGTAATAAGAACTTAAAATAAATACAATTAAAACCCAAATTCGAAAGTACCATTATAACACAAGCTTCTTTTAAATAACAGAAGAGCGAAAATATTATTTAAAAATAAAATTAGAATAGGCTATAATTCAGAACTCGGGTACACTCTTCGAGGTCTATTTCTTAAATTATGTTTCTTTTTAATTTAATTGTGTTATTTATATTGGTTACCTAGGCGACAATACCAAGTGGCTCACTTGGGCCCCACTCCTAGGTACACTTATCTTGTAGGCCTCGTTGGATATCCATGTATTCCTTTTTGTGGTCACTTCTAGTCCTTTATCTTATATATATATATATATATATATATATATTGGTTGACGGGTTAATGGATCGAACTTAAGAAAACTAGTACAGAGGATGGGTGGGCTTTAAAACGGGCCAATTAAAACGGGCCGAGTGTAGCAGACAGATGGGGAACGTTTAGAGGTGGGTCGTTGGGTTTGTAGCAAAGTCCTGCATGCTTAGGTTTGAGATGATCAGGCGGTCATACGTTCTATCAAGTATCAATCAAATGGCGTACGGAGGGGTAATTAAATGGTCGAATAAATGCAGGCCATGTGCTCCCCCACTGTGCCTCCTCCCTGTTAACCCCTTTTTTTCTTGACATTTATCCTAATTTAATTTTGAATTCAAATCCAGGAAACGGACAGGGTTTTGAAATTTTATGTTAATGCCCGCCAGCTGCCACCCGGACTTAACAGCCCCCAAAACCCGGACTTTAAACCCGCCTAGAGAAAACATCTCGTAGGGATAAAAGCGACCTAGTGCTGTGAACCCATTTGCTAACCCACCTGGTTGGGGTTATGATAGGAGGTTCTTCCTTGGGGTTGTCGTAATCGCGTGGAGGTAATCTCGGACGATGGACGCGGAAACGTGGGCCGTCGCTGGGCCCCCCCCCCCCGGCCCCCCAAGTAACACTAAGTTGATGCCTTTCTTTTTTTTGCTTGGCTCGGCTTGGCGCGGCTCGACTCGGGTTGGGAAATCGTTGGGACTCGGGAGTGGGGGGCACGTGAATGGCGGCTTCTCCGAGCAGTCCGATGTGCCTCGAGATTATCACTTAGGTACGAGTGGTAAAAGATGAGAGACATCTAACATGTTCGGATTGACTTGCATCCAGAATGATTATAAATATAATTAATAAATTACGAAATTGTGAGGGTAATTTTTTTTTCCTTTTTTTTAATAAAAGATACGAGCTCACTGTTTCATTGAAATAAATAAGCATCACATAGGTTTTGACCTTATATATCAAAAGCCCACATAGTTCATCAGCATGTCCCCCCACTATAAAAGAAAACAACTGTTAAGCTACACAACCCAAACAGGTGGTTTGAACACACAACCCCAGCCTCAAGAAAAATAAATAAATAAATAAATAAAACAACTTATTCAAAGTTTAGCCGATTAGTCAAAGACAACCGGTCATCCGAACACAAGAGAAATCAAAAACAAAACAAAGTATATTCATTCAAGAACTGCGTTAACCGCCTGAAAACCTACAAACTCCTGTTTTTAACCATTTTTGATATCTAGCAACTGTATCATCTTTTTAGGCTTTTTTACCACCTCCTGCAACTTTGCTCGGTAATAAAACATGGAGGTTATTTTATGATGGAGAGCTTCTATATCTTTGCATCTACCAGTAAACACTGAACTATTTTGTTCTAGCTAAATATTCTAAAACATTATCACAACCCAAATGAAAATCCATTCGGGTTTAATAACAAGCATAATAGATAAACAACTAGTTCTATCCGCATGCATAACCCATTGAATCCAGTATTTAGGGAAACTTAAGCTTTAATAACAAGCATTCTCTTTAATCTTTTTAACATCAAATATAATCTCATGTGTACACGCTATACATTATGTACACGGGCTAGTTGTTAAAAAAATTTATTATATTATATTTTAGTAAAAAATTTAGAAATAATCATAATAATCTAATATTTGTAAAATAAAATTATAATATATTTCATATCGTTCTTTTGAAAAATAATAAATATGTATTTATATTAAACTAGAAAGAAAAGATCAATCTAATCATATTTATATATCTTATCCTAACTCTCATAATTAGTATACATTTTTTTTTAATCTCAAATAAATCCTCATCTTATTCTCGTCTAAGGTGGAATAAAATGGATATAAGGACTTTATTTCCACTTATTTCACCGAATTTGGGGAATAATTTATCCCGATTGAATATAATAAGCCGCACCAGCACAATACTCCCGAGCCGGTCATCCAAGCCGGCTTCGCTAAAGCCAAACGAAGAGCGAGAAGCCGTACGTTTAAAGCCTGTTCCCCGTTTACTACCTTGGCAGTTGGGAAGCATTTAGTGTGCCTTCTCTCTCTCTCTCTCCCTCTCCTTGCTCTCTGCTCTCTGCTCTGCTCTCCGCATCAAAACTCCCCACTCCACCGCCTCCCACGCAGCCATTCCCTTAGATCTATCCTTTTTCCGGCTAATTCGAGCTCGGAATTCGATCCTCCATGGCGGAAAACCTTGGATTCGGTGTTTCCGTTGCTTAAAACTGCCGCATTCTCTTGTTCACCGCCGGCTTGCTACTAGGTCAAGGAACGCAATTGGGGGATTGTGGTGAGGCATCTTCAAATCATGAACTTATTTCTTGCTTGTTTGGTTTGTTTTGGATTTTTAGCGCATTGGTTGAGTGTGAGCTGATGGATTCGGTGTTTGAGTTAATAGAATTGAAGTGCGATCTGTGAGTTTGGGAGTTATAGAGAAGGATTTAGAAATCGAATTTAGGTAAGGAGAATTTTATGCTTGTAAGGTTGCTTTTTTTATTATTTAAGTTTGGATATTTTCTCATTCTTGTTGCGTTTTAGTGGGGGCAGGGAAGAGTACTTTTGTGCAATCTGTGCTCGATAAAAGAGGAGGAACTAAAGGTGAGAGATTTAGTGTAGTTTGATTACTTGCCACTGTTTGAGCTTGTTTTGGAGTTTCAGATTACATCTTTTTATTGCTCGAATGCAAGTTTTAGCAGGGCTTTTGCGATTTTGGATCCAAGGTTGTTGTCTTTAGTGACCTTTTAGGTGATCATGAGGAACCGCAGTCGGGGCAAAATTGTTTTTTAGTGCAAGTTCCCTGCCGCGCTGAGATTCTTTTAGGACATCAATATACTGCTCGATTTCAGTTACCAAGTATTAGGCCTTTGTAAAATTAAGTAAATTGGCTAGTTTGAAGGAAGTATGACTGTGATGTAGAATCTTGGTTAGTTTATTGTGCATTCTTCTTTCTGTCCAGTTTTTTGGTAGATCGCTGTCACGTTTGGTCGGGACACATACCTTACCATGAACTGAGTTATCAATCGTGGGCTGGTGGGCCCAGCAGCTGCTAAGTGTTAGAATTTGCTTAGCTGTGTAAGTTATGTATCATCCCATACAGTCTACTGCAATCTAAAGGTTGAATTGCTTTTAAGGATCAAACTGCATGTTGCTTTCTGGAAGTGGACTACCTATTCTTAGCTGGCTGACCATGACCAGGCTGCCTCTAACCTAACCATAGGAGATTTTCCCTGAGTCCTATTCTAGTCAAACAATTCTGTAATCTGTTGCATGCTGTGATCCAGCATAGGATGCAGAGTAAACTTAAACAAGAGGGGTTAAGCCATCGAATTTAGAAACACTGGTGCAGGTAATGGTGACAACTGCATTTAACACATGCAAGCCAAATTACATTGAAGGTGTGCATATGTTGTCCACCTGAGCTATCCAGATCCATGTGCTCACCTCAAAGTCAATGAAAAGGCACCAAATCCACATTGTTCAACAGCTGTAAAATGTTGTTTGAGAAAACATTTAGTTGTTAGAAAGTATGCTTATAATAACATAAAATCATCTCCAGACAAACTTCTATTTTGTCAACGACTGTTTTAATGCTGATTTAGAAATAAAACCAATCTGATTTCATCTTGTGTCCTCACACTGTACATGGCTACATGCTTTCAATTATAAGGGTGCATAATATTTGTAAGTGCTGGGAAGCTGAGTATATAGGATATTTCAGGGTTGCAGGATCCACCAATTAGCCAGCCAACCCAACATGTGCGCAAGTTGATATCTCTTGTATTTGAGACTTCAAGTCATTGGTTCTTTCTTTAATTTTGAAAGTTGTGGTGCTACAAATGATACTTACTGTTGGGATCCAGTTCTTTTATTTGTTCTTCATATGAAGTTGTAATTTCCTGTTTGATGTTACCAGAAAAATATATCTGTTTAGCATCATGACTTTAGATACTGATGATACTAATGGAATTTTAGTTATTCTTGAATAGCTCATTGGAGTTGGTGCATTTTACATGCAATGATCGAAGCTGAATTCTGTTCATCTCGGGTTTTATCTCCATCACGAGAAGAAAGTGGAGATGAGGAGCTTTCGGTGCTTCCCAGACACACTAAAGTTATTGTCACTGGTAACAACAGAACAAAGTCTGTTTTGGTTGGTCTTCAGGGTGTCGTGAAGAAGGCTGTTGGTCTTGGTGGCTGGCATTGGCTGGTAAAGAACAATTACCTCCTCTTCCTCTTACATCTTGCCTTGAGCCATATCTGATGCATCATTTGACATTATTTGCTTGTATATGCCTGTAATGTTATGATATTATCTAGGTTCAGTATTATTATTTGCTTTCACTCTGTCAGAGAAGTTATGCCATTTTGGGGTTTCAGGTCCTTAAAAATGGAGTAGAGGTGAAGTTGCAGAGGAATGCTTTGAGTGTTCTAGAAGCTCCAACAGGTAATGAAGATGACGACGTTGACTATGATAATTCTTTCTGCAGCAGCTCTGACATGGGAGAGAAGGACATGGATTACTGTAAGATACTAATGGTTAGCTGGTATAAATATTTAATTATTTTACAGTCCAGTGAAATGAAATCCACTGATTATATATGCATTTTTTATTGGCAACAGCCAGCATAGAATACCATAAACCAACAAAGCCAAGGGTTCGACATACAAGACCATGGGCATCATCTGTAAAGTCGACTAACCGAAGCGGATATAGAGATATTCACTCCCATATCTTTAAGCGACAAATGGTAATAAATAAATCTCCTCATATTTCATGTATTTAAAAAGGTTTGTCACCTACTGGTGGTAATTAAACTTAATGATTTTTTTTTTTTTTACAGAGAGCAAATTTGACAAAACTAGGGACTGCCACCTTGTGGAGATATTGGAGGCATTTCAACCTTGTATGTTTCTCGACCCCCTGTTAATTTTTGGTCAGTTGAGTTAACTATATCTAACCTGTAATGAGTATTTACAATGATTCAGGTGAGCATCAATCCTAACCCAACAAAGGAGCAGCTGCTTCATGGCGTGCAGCACCATTTCCTCTCTCAGGTGCCTTTTCTTATTCCTGAATAGTTTGTTGATCATAGTTTCTATCTCACTTCATTTATTTCCTTTCAATCTTTTGATAAAAATCCTTACTTCTGCTGATCTTATTCTCTCCCAACTGTGAAGCAATTGGACGAGATGCAGGTGATTGTGGGTTTCATTCACGCAGCAAAGAGATTGAAAACGCTGTACTCGTAGGAAGAAATCAACCCTCCAAGATGATGTATGTTTGAGCAAATATAAGATTGGAGAGCTGTTCTTCCTGCTCGTGTTGGAAGTCCAAATCCAATCTAAAAGTCCATCTGTAGTTATTTAACTAGTAATGTACCTGATAGCAACTGAGTACACTAACAAACATCCATAAAATTTATTGCTGATTGCTGGCTATTTTGATACGACTCTCTTGCGTGTGATATCTCCCAACTACTGGCGAGCACCTAATTTAGTTTGACTGTCTGTTTGTTGATATCCGGGGATGTGATATATTTTGTGGGGTATTTTTGTGATGTTATTCAAGTATTAAGCATAAATTGCTAGGGTTATGATGTCGGGAGGGATAGTTTAGTTGGTAAAGATGAGAGCATAACTACGGTTTTTTTTTTCTTAGAGCATATCCACTTAATTCTCTTATTAGACTTCAGAGTAAATTACAAATTGTCCCGCCGTATCTAAAATTAAACTATCATCCAACTTCTCTTTGTATTATTTTGAACACCTGCTTTTAGAATAATTTAAAATAGGAAAGGAAGTATACAAATTATTAGAGTATTTTCTACCATAATGATATTAGAATTATTCTCCTTCCATTAAATCTACCCATCTTATCATATCCTTCAAATTAACGGAAAAAAAAAAAGCACCCCTCAATTCTTCAATTTAAAATTATAAATCTTAATTATTATACTTCCCTTAAAATATAATTATAAGAAAGAAAATTCAAAACTATGAATGAACCTCTCACATCTTAATTATATATTATACTTAGAAAATTCAAAATAGTAAAAAGGTGATGGTCCGATCAAAGTCAAACCCGTAGGGTCATAGCGGGTTTGATTCGCATGGGCCCGTTATCCTTCCACCGTTGAGAGCGGGAAGTAGTCGCTGCTCTGTGAAACCAGCCTCACGCGTTGCCCTCCACTCTAGGAGCCAAGTAGCCTGAGCCTTCGCCCAAGCCACGTGACTCAGCTCAACAACTTGGAACGGGCGAGCCAACTAAGAGCTAATCAAACCCGACCCGCGGAGTAAGACAGATCGTCCAACATCACCCCAATAGCCCCCCACTCGGGTTACAAGCTCGCGCGGCTGAGCTCGGCGACAGATTTGGTGCCGCGGTGGTATATAAACAAAAGTAAACTTTCATTAGTAGCCGATGTGGGACTAAAGAAGTCACAACACAACACACACTGAGAATCTCAACCGTTCATTTTGGTATGTTGAGATCATCCAGAGCATCATTGGATGCTTCGATCCGTTTTAATATTACAAAATTATTTTATTGGCTGGTCTTAGCTACGACCATCGCCAAAATGTTTGACTATTCTAGTAGTTTGGTTGTATTTTTCACGGTATTAAATCTATCGATGACTTTAGTACGTCAGTGATTAGGACATTAGGAGGGGTGGTTTATTTAATTTATTCTTATGGCCTCATTCCTTACGAATGAAATGAGACAAAATTGCATATAAACCCCTATAACTTTAATAATTTTGCGCTCTACGATAAAAATGCATGGTGTGATTTGTAAAAAAAACCTTCCCATCACCATCTTTCAAGCTTCGGTTGCCGCAAGAATTCCAGTCCAAAACGAACACCAAACAAGTTTGACAACTCAAACACGGAGGATGCCTTCTTCTCTCTCTCTCCACCTTTAAATTAATAACCCAACCCAACCACGACCACCAAAGAAGAAGTAGACGACGCGACGAGATCTTTCGATCCTCCGATGACCCCACGTCCGTCCGAGCGGCGGCCCCGCCTCCGCCAACGAAGCCGACGGCTCTGGCTCCCCCTCTCCATCACCGCCTTCCTCCTCGCCCTCGTTTCTCTCGACGCCTCCGCAGCCGTCCTCCGCCACGCCAACGCCATCGGGCGGCGGTGCTCCCCCGCGGAGGCGTCACCCGGCGGTGGGCACCTCAAGCCGAGGATCGCGATCGTGAGCCTCTCCGACGACGGGGAGTCGATAGCCGGCTCCGTCGCCGGCGGGCGACGGAGGTCGTCGTCGTTTAAAGGGTTGATGGAGACGGTGGAGGGTAACAAGAGGAAGTACGCGGCCAGGATGGGGTACGACTTCATCGACGCGAGGGGTTTGCTCGATCGCAGCCGTCCGCCGAGCTGGAGCAAGATACTCGCCGTCCGATCTCACTTGCGTTATTACGATTGGGTGTTCTGGAACGACGCCGTAAGCTCCAAGACAAATACTACTACTATTTAGTTTTCCACACAAAAAAATCTTATAACTCCTTATATTTCAACTATTTTGCGATTCCAAACCAATATTGGCATAAGTAGTCCTCCTTTTCTCCTTACGAAAAATAGTACCGGTAACGCTACTAGTATCATTAATTAAACGAACATCTACCGGCAAATCCAAAGGCAAGAAAGATCAAAATCATAAAATCTAGGGTGCTATGTGAAAATTTCCCAACTGTTTACTTTGGAAACATAATTAATACTTATTTTATGTTGATGATTTATAGGACACGCTGGTAACGAATCCGGACGTATCTTTGGTAAGACAGTGCCTCTAATCCCTCTCTCTCTCTCTCTATATATATGTGTGTGTGTGTGTGTAAAAAATTAACTGTGGTAAGAGAGAGTAGTTGGAAGTAATTAGGTAGATATATTTTGCAGGAGAGTATTCTGTTTGGTGTAATTGGGCATGGTGATTTCGACGTGTCACCTGATCTCATTGTGACGGAGGATTTCAACGGGGTTAACGCCGGTAATCTCAGTTGACTTATAAACTATTAGTTGTAATTATTTTTCTCTAATAAATGCTGGCGATCTCCGCCCCAGGAGTGTTCTTCGTACGGCGATCGGAGTGGAGCGAGAGGTTTCTGGACACGTGGTGGAATCAGACCTCGTTCGTTCAGTTCGGTTCCACGAAGAGCGGCGACAACGCCGCGCTGAAGCACCTGCTCGGCCGCCTCCCCAGCGAGGAATCGCGGGCCCACGTCGGCGTCGCGCCGTCGCAATGCCTTTTCAACTCCTACCCTTGGTTGCCTACGTGGAAGTCTGCGTACCGTCTGATCTCCTCCCCTTGGACGACTTGGAAAGGTTTCACACTGTCACATTCGATCGTACATATAATATAATACAAAACCTCATTTAACAACGCTTGCAGGAGCCTATTCTGATGGAGATTTTATGGTGCACCTCGCTGGCTTAGATGACAAGAAGAGATGGATAGCTAATATACTCCAAGATCTAGTCGAGAAGTAATAGATGAGCAAATTCCTTTGATCAAGTCTTGTGTTAACGTTAATTTGCGTTAAAGATTTCTTTACTGTATAATACCCTCAAAAGAATAATAAATAAATAACGCTCTGAATGGCAGGTCTGTCGGACACGCAATTTGAATCGTTTGGCTTCGTTATGGTCCACTGCATCTTTAATACTTATCCTTTTTAATTTTTACTCTGGAGATTTGACTTTGATAAGATAATATTTATTTAAAAAAATTAAAGATAGAATATCTTTGGAATTATGCAAGTGGATGTACTAAGCGAATTATAAAACTAGGATTAAATTGATTAACTACAAGACAGTTAATTCTGAATTGGGTTTTTTTTAATATTTATTTATTGGCATTACTCTGGTTCAAAACGGATACTTCTATCCGTAGCTGTAATCAATTATTCAATCACGTACGTGCCAAAATATTCCCCAAAATTCCTCTCGCCTCCAAAGAAGAAGACGAAGAAGAGAGAAGCCTCTCATTCCTCCCATGCCTCCGCGTACGTCCGATCGCTGGCCCCGCACCCGCCACCGAAATCGACGGCTCTGGATCCCCCTCTTGATCTCCGCCTTGGTCGTCGCGCTCGCTTCCCTCGAATCCTCCGCCCCCGTCCTCCGACGCGCCAACGCCCTCGGCAGGCGGTGCTCGCCGGATCACGTCGCCTCTCCAGCATCTTCCTCCGGAGGAGATACCATCCGGCCGAGGATCGCGATCGTGAGCTTCTCCGACGATAGGGAGGTCCTCGCCGCCTCCCGCGGCGGAGGACGGCCGCGGAGGTCGTTTCGAGGGGTGATGGAGACGGTGGAGGGGAACAAGAGAGCTTATGCGGCGGGGATGGGGTACGATTTCATCGATGCGAGGGGCTTGGTGGATCGCAGCCGTCCGCCGAACTGGAGTAAGATATTGGCCGTCCGATCTCACCTGCCGTACTATGACTGGGTGTTCTGGAACGACGCCGTGAGTTTACTTCCTTTTCCTTTATATACTTATTTTATAATTAAAAACTTCTAAAATACTATACATTATCATTATTATATCATTCAAAATATTATTCATCACTGAAATATTACTACCTTTATCAATATCTTTTATATTTTCTGTGCTGGCTTTTAGGACACCGTCGTGATGAATCCGGCCGTCGAATTGGTAAGCGGTTCTATAATTCTTGTTTCTAATTTTTTTTTTATTTTTAAGAACAAAATTATATAAATTGGAGTCGGCGGTGTTTCGCAGGAGAATATTTTGATTGCCGTCATCGGTCACAGTGATTTCCACGCCTCACCTGATCTAGTGGTGACGGAAGATTTTAACGGGGTTAATTCAGGTAATTTTGCATCCTTTTTTTATTTCCTACTAATCTTTTGCTTATTAATTAGATTCCATGAGGATTTGCTTATTAATTAACTCTCTTTATTCTAAAAATTCCATGCCAAACACCGGATACAATTTTAGTTGGGATATTTTTTTTTTAAATATCTCTATCCAATTAGCTAATAATAAGAGTTATAAAATTAACTATAATATAATTTGTAACTCTATTTCCTATATTTTAGAATAAGATTTCTTTATATAAAACTATGAAAGGGTAATAATTAATAAGATTATTTTTCCTTTTCTTTTTTGTTCTAACTATCACAATTAAATGTCATCTTAGTTTATATTTTTATTTCAGCAATATTTCTATTTTTACAACCAAGCACGCAACAAGAAATTAAATATAAATTTTCTTCATTTTAAAATAAGTTCTCAACTTATCTCGAGTAAATAACAGGTTAGGTGGTTGTGTATAAGCTGAAGTACTATTAACTTCGTTTGGATAATGATTGAATTTAAGAGTTCTTTTAAACAGATTATGTTATGAACCGGTTCGGTTGGATATGTAATGATTGTGGACTAGTTTAAGAACGTGACTTTCGAAGAAAACTGTAGATAATTTAACCGTTGCATCTTTTTAAATTTTGGATATGTTGGCGCCTTTGAAAATAGCTTTCCAACGAATCTAAGATCGCAGAGTTTGGATAGGTAGATCTTGAGATATATCGGTCGAACAGTGGCCGAAGGTTGGATGAACTTTAGCTTATTAGCTCTTGGATGGCTAAATAGGTACTATGTTAATTTCTTCGGAGTGAAGGAGGAGAAGTTATTATAAAAGAGAGAGATTAGGAGTTAAAGGAAGCCGACCAAAGGCTTGGGCTGTAAAAGGAAGAAGGTGAGAGATGGCGCTAATTGCTAGAGTAAGAAGGAAGGAGATAAAGACACAATACCGTTTCAATTATCAGATTAAAATTGCAATTAGAGTTTTCTCCACATATTTATAGATGCTCACTTTAGGGACTAAAACAATTAAGTTAAAACCCTAACAAACTAACTAAATCAGTCTTCCTTATCTTTTCGGATTAACCTTTCGTTTCGTCGCCATCGTTTCACCGCATATTTGAATTTGAAAAAGTCACGAATACCAAAGTTGTAGATCTAGAGATTGACAATATTATCTAACTAGTTTGATATTATTCGGATGCTTGTAGAATATTCTGCGAATATTTTTTTCAAAACTGCGCATAGCTAAATTTAACTAATTAAATAAAATCCTAACCTACTAAGGTTCTAACTAAGCCAAATAAGCAAATAAGATAATTAGACTCAACCCATTGAGCCCAATATCTTTCAAGGTGATCCGATCTAGTCCGAATAGCATCAAATTAGTAAACACTAATATGACATCGTAACAAAATACTAATTCATACTGAAACTAGGTTAGGGAGAATCTACTTTCTTCTTTAATCTGATTTAGAGTAGCGAATTACATAAGTTTATCAGCAAAGTCAAATTTAAATGCTATTGACAAGAAATCATATAAAATATTCTGTCCTATTTCTTTTTCACAATCTCTTTGCTCCACTACAAGAAGTTTTCTGATCCGTTGACATAAAATATCTTTTAAATCTATTTCTTATTTGAATTTAAAGATGAGTTTTATATCAAATAAAAAAAGTTGACACTATTAATTTAGTTTTACAATCAAGTTCGTAATTCTTCTAAATCTCAACCATATTTAAGGTTGAAAAACGAGATTAGTTGGTCCTGTTTTAAGTTGTTCTATCTCCTAATGCCACATTATTTTGTTAATTACTACTAATTTGACTGAAGCAAGTACTCAGGTAGTGACAAATCTATAACAAAAAAATGTATTAATTAATGACCACCGCCATCATTGGAGAAAATGGTTGATTAAACTTAGTCCTCCCCCTGCTTCGAATAAGATAATTTACATACATTTTTTTAAATTTTCTTTTACCCACTTAGATTTTTTGAACTAAGAATTTTCTTTTTAAGCCTATAGACACTAAATTAAAAAGTTTATATGGAATTTTGTTTTAAGTTTAAAATATATACGTGGATGTAAAAAGAGTTGAGAATGTGTACATAGAGAACGGCTAATCGTTTTAGAGGAGTTTAGTGTAATAAATCATTTATTAATCTCATTTTGGGCAGGAGTCTTCTTCGTACGGCGATCGTCGTGGAGCGAGAGTTTCCTAGACACGTGGTGGAATCTGACATCGTTCATTCGCTTCGATTCCACCAAGAGCGGTGATAACGCGGCGATGGAGCACCTGATCGGCCGCCTCCCTCCCGAGGAATCGCGAGTCCACGTGGGCGTAGCGCCGATGCAATGCCTCTTCAACTCCTATCCTTGGTTTCCCACGTGGAAATCTGTCTACCGTCTGATCTTTTCCCCTTGGACTACGTGGCAAGGTCTTTTAATTCTCCTCCTTTTTCCCATTTATTTATGCCAGTAAAATTTAATTTATCGTCTCTCAAAACATCATAATTTCTCTTTGGATCATGAATTATTTTAATAATTCAACCAACTTTATAGTAAATATTGTTTTGACCCAGTAGTTATGATTGATTCAGGGGCCTATTCAGATGGAGACTTTATGGTGCACCTAGCTGGCTTAGATGACAAGAGGAGATGGGCTGCCAAATTTCTCCAAGAAATGAGAACTATATAACCACACATGTAATCAACCTCCTCCAGTTCAGCTTAGTGTGACATGGTCTAATTTTAATTTTTACACTGTAATGTGACATTAGATGTATAACTTTGTAATCTTCTGTACCAAGTTTTAGAGCTTGTGCTGCTATACTCTTGTATAGTTTGAAAAATCTTGAAGTTATAGATGAAAGCTTCATGCTCTGGTACCAGAGCAGAGGCCTCTCTGTTATTAAAATTTGGTAGGAAGAATTTTGAATTGGGGGTTCCAAATTGTCTGGTGTTTGATTGCTGCAAGACTAACAGGGTATATAGGTGATTCCTGCTACTATGAAATCTGAGTAAGCTTTAACTTTTTCTCCATTCAAGAAGTTTGAAGCTTTGCTTTTGCCTTCCCTTTTCCATTTGTTTCCATCTTGGTGCTGGTAATTATAGATGCAAGACTATCCACCAATCAAAGGCTATGCCTTCATTTGGCAGACAAGCAGGTGAATCCAAGTACCAAATCTGAATGGCTTGAGAGATTAATTCATGACAGTGTCTGTGATCTGAGAAGACTGATGGAATGTTTTGATAGTAGAAGTGACATCTCAACCATGAAGACCAGATTCCTAGCTAGAGATGGACATGGAAAAAGGTCCCAAGAACTCAAATTTAAAAAAAAAATCAAAAATTTACTAGGATTTCCTATCAAGGTCACTAGGGATAGTAAAGTTATTTTGCTTTAGGGGGAGTTCAGTGTGAAGGGTACAAAAGATGGTTATAAACTGCAAGACCTTTGAGAGTTAGAGTGAAAGAGAAGCAAACCCCCACCTCTTCTGGGTAACATCTGCTATTTTAGCCATGCATCCTTATTAAAGATGCCCTGGACTTAGCAAACAAAAGGATGCACACTATTGGGTATCTTTGTCTCCCAAATCTAAGGCTAGGGTTTGGTGGGACTGGGATCCCTTTGTCTCTCCTGAGTCACTTCTAAGTTGTCCACTAAATCCAACTCCTCTTTTTTGCTCTTTTATCACATGAAAAAGGAGTTGCCATAGTTTTAAAGAAAAGTAGATGACTAACTTTGAACCTTTGTTACTCACAACTTAAACTTGTAGGTCAACTGATTTAATATATCAATGTGTGTATATATATACATGCCATAATATATTTTTAATTCTCCAAAATGTCTCCCCAGTCTTCCAGTGCCCATTCCTCTCACATGCAGAAGCCCAGGAGCACTCAAAGGAAGAGTTTTTGGGGGGGAGTATGGAGGTGACAAGTATAGCATAGGGGTATATAAAGGTGGCAGCATCCAGCGTGCCAATTTTGCAAACCTTTGCCCTTTTATGGTAACAGACATTTGCAGGAGGTACTCCCAATGGGATTTTCAGTTTCGGGGTTACAATTTGATGGGCACTTCTGCAGCTCCATTACTCTCTCGTCAGATGAAGAAATCATAAGTCCAACATCTCAATTCATACACACACATAGATAGATAGAGATAGAGACAGACAGAGAGAGAGAGAGAAAGAGAACCCAAGACCATGTCATGATTACACTGTTCAGGTGAGTTGAGTACAAAGTACTTGTCTTCCTTCTTTCTTGTTACATAATCTCCAGCTACAAAGTCTTAGAAGCACTAGAGATTTTAGTGTCATCTTTGTTTCCATGGAGAGGTTTGGGAGATGCTCTAGAGAGAACAACAAATGGGGAAGAGGTGATCATCTTTATGGTGGCTTGATGAATGGCTTCTCATGGCCTCCAAGGTCATACGCTTGTAGCTTTTGCAAGAGGGAATTCAGATCAGCTCAAGCTCTTGGTGGTCATATGAATGTTCATAGAAGAGATAGAGCTAGACTCAGACAGTCTCCTCCATGGGACACCTCACTTGCTAACCTTAACCCTATTCCAAACCTTAACCTTTCACCACCTTCTACTACCAGTGATGCTAAGTTCTCTCCAGTGAGATATACCTTCTCCTCTTTGGCCTCTCCTCGCCCTCATTTCTGCTCATCCCCTTCGTCCGCGTCGTCGGCTGACCTGCTCCCCCCGCGATGCCAAGAAGTGAAAGCTAGCTTGGTTGGTGAAGCAGACACGAAAGGTCTTATGGTGGAGGATAAAAGTAATGCAAAAAGAAAGATTGTGAGCTTGGACTTGGAGATGGGAGTCTGCAGTGATTTGGATTTAGAACTTCGACTTGGGTACTCTTAAATGTATAACTTTGTCACCATTGTGTGGTACTTAGTTATTTGCCTTTGTTGTTTCTTTTCTCTTCTTTCTTTGTTTGCAAAAAGGAAAAAAAAAATGACACCATTGCTAGAGGTGGAATGAATGCTTGTATCCAAGGTGATCAGATGATGAGGGCTTAGCTGTTTGACTACAGATATGTCATGTAAGGTTGTGGGATTCATCGGATCTATGTCTCCATCTCTTGAATGTGATGATGCCGAGCTACTTGCCTTCATTTCCATGTTATTTAGTCATTTTATTCTGTGACTAGTTAACCATATTAAGAACTATGACATCATTTTATCATGAGGTTAATTTATAACGTGTATATATATATATATATATTTGATTGTTTTTCACTGTGTTCGTATATAAAATGCCTAAGTGGATGTATCCATGTATAGATATGAACACATTGATCTCAACTTCTATGTGGTAATATGCATGCTAAAAACTATGTTAATTTGTAAGAGTAGTATGCAACTAAAATAACCTTGATTAACAACATCACATATTAATTCTAGTTACTTGGAGTTCCTTTGTATCCCCTTTGAAATCATGTCCCTTTAGTCATTGTGCATATCTATCCATCTATCTATCTATGTGGATGCACTTCCCAATGGATTTTATCTTATGTGCGTTATGGCACAGGGGGGGTGTGTGCGTTGGAAAAGTTGTGGAAATGATGGTCATTGCCATACGAGGAATGGAAGGGGAGAGGTGTCAGTCTCAGGCAAAAGTAAAGAGTGTTAGGCGAATTGGGGCATCTCTCTTAATAAAAAGGAGTGGAGTCAGTGGTTGAACAAAGAGTCCGGTCCATTAATTAAGTTCCCCAGTTCATGTAACATTTTAGATAGATTAGACATCTGGGTCGATCCTTTCTTCCATGAAACAAGCCACGATGAGCTCTATCTACATATATATATATATATATATATATTCACATAGCTTGCAGTTTTGCATTTGGCTACTGCTGAAGTAGAACTGATTCCTTACTTCCTCACAAGATCCATTGAAGAGGAACAGTTTGATGACTTCTTCTTTTTGGCCAATAAGTTTGGGTCATGTAAACATCAATCTCTACGACTCGTTTCCTTTCAACTGAACCTAAGAAGAATAAAAGAAATATGTTCATTTATCCTAGCAGAACTTCTTTTCTAGCTTAGAATTATTCTAGTAATAGTATCCAAGGATTGATCTATGCTTAGTTACTCATATATAGCCAAAGTTTTCTTATTGGTATTGTTCTAGTGTTGCATGCTTTTGTTGCTGCTTAGAAGATCATATGCATGCATTTCTCTTCTCTCGAACATTTTGGGCTAGTTTAAACTCATGGTCTTTGTTGCATAAAATTGGATCACGCCACGCAAGTTTAATTTCTCTAGAAGTTATGTATACATATATAGCTTTATACCTTACTAGTAGAATTAAAGAACATCTAAATACTACCTATTTTTATAGCTCTGAAGCACTGCAAAAATTTCAATTGAATTTAGTTACGAAACATATATATCTAGTATATATTGGAAGCCTATTTTTCATTAAATATTGTTGATTTCTATTTCTATGCACAGTAGTATGTAATCAAGAAAAATATATTCTGCACGACTCACTTTAGAATTATAAATTTAAAAGCCTTGCCATTCTTTCTTCAATTGTCTAACATCCACATCATAGATATCACCAGCTTCTTCTAAGCCCTGTTAAAACTTAAGAAACAAATCAAGTGATGAACAAAGTATATATACATGCATGCATGCAATATTTTCTATACATGTATATATATATATATATATATATATATATATAAATATAGTTTTTAAAACTTTGTATGTACCAGTAGTAGTATATATTCATGCATGCTAAGGCTGGTGACCTAGCCTGAGCTCCAAATCCACCTCTCTTTCTTCTGTCTCCCTCTTCTCGGATGCACCCACTTTGCTGCGAAAATCCTCGCCATGCACGTTTAACCCCAAGTGCAACTCCTGATGATCACCAAAGAGACTCAACTCTTGTACTGGCCTATGTGAATCCATTTGCTCATCCTCCCTTCCGAAGTACATGACATAATTCTTCGACGCCTCCGACAGTACTGGCGGATATGGATTGTAATAACCACCGGCCTCGAATTCCTCCCCGGCTTTCGCCGACAAAGTTGACGTCGTCGTCGGTGGCAGTTGCCGCATCTTGGCTCGATCCTTGCGGTGGATGTTCATGTGGCCACCTAACGCCTGCGCGTTCGAGAAGCCTCTCTTGCAGAAGACGCACTCGTAGTACGACCTACCGGCGGCGCCGTCATCGGTGGTTTGCTCAGGGGAGCTTGCCTCATCACTTAAGGCCTTGGAGCCATTTTTGTGACTAGCTTCCATCGATCTCTAACTCCTAATCTATGGAGAGCGAGAGAGAGAGAGAGAAGAGAGAAGAGAGGGTCAAGAAATTAGAGTCAGAGACAAGAAGAGAGCATTGCTATTGTCAGTGTGGTAAACTTGACGTGTAGTTTATGGTGTATATTAATTATATTTGGCCGGCCTTGGTATTTTGCTAGCTCACTGCCTAAGTTTCTTCATTATTCCAGTTGATAGTTTTTAATTAAATATTATAATTAACACTTAACAGTGTGTCTGTAGCTAATAGGTCACGTTGCTTTCACCCCGGAATGCTTAATTGACGCGGTTAAGGATCTTAATTAATTAATTCTCTCTCTGTTATGAGCTATTTCTTCTATCTATGTGTATGTATTCTATGTTTAATTAGAGATATAATCTGTTAATACGAGTATAACCTCTTCACATTGGCATGCGTGGAAGCGTCAGCAGTCAACTGGTCAAAATTTTGAAGTCAAGCATCCAATGTTATAGCATAACATTAGATGGTTATTCCGTCGACAAATTTATTAAAACTAACACAGATTTTGATATAAAAACAAATACAGGGTGTTTTCTGATAAATTATCTTTTCTGAAAATATAAATAGGGTTTTTATTTCTGTAACGTGAGTTGCGTATTCGGGTTCGGATCTGTTTGATGTCGGACTCTGAACTTCGGATCAAACGCGATAAGATCCGGATTGTTTTGTTTCCATTATTATATATATAATAAGGGGGTTTTTGGTTGTTGTAAATAGTAGTAGTCCAATGGCGGAAGAGAAGGAAGCGGAGTACTACTCTCGCGATTTCGAGTGGGAGGAGCTCCGAGACGAGATCGAGAAGGATTCGTCTCTCTCCTACCACGTTGACCCTTTCCTCTCCTCTTCCTCCTCCCCCCCTTCGCTTGAATCGGAGGCGTGGAGGAGATTCCACCGCCGCCATGCCACCGGAAGATTCTTTAAGGTTGTTGCCGTACCCTTCTCAGATCTCTCTCTTTCATTCGTTGATTCGATTAGCGCCAGGAACTTTTGTTTTCTTTGGACAAACCCGATTCTTGAAGGTTATTCCCATAACCGGCTAGAATTTCTCGTCGTTTAATGGCAATATTTCTGTTGATAAGGATTTGACGACCGGAACGCAGTTGATGGCGAGTCCTTGGCAGATTTTACTAAATTGGTGAATTTTTGGTGGTGCCAGGAAAGAAGGTACTTGCTGAAGGAATTTCCCGAGTTGGTTAGCTGCGGAGATTCTGTCAAGGTCTTAGAGGTGGGATGTGGAAATGGGAGCACCGTTCTTCCCATCTTGCGGTATATTAACTCTTTTTCTTTTTTAAATGTGTAATGCCTATTTGTTGGACATATAATTCAGATCCATCCAAATTTAGATGTTCCTTTATTTTTGTCAGTAATATGATCATTGTCATAGCTTAAGTTTTGGCTCTCTTTGATCATCTGCAGATTTGTTTGATATGAGCTCTATTAAGTATGCACTTTAATGCTTTCTTTTTTCATGAGAATACCTCCTTGCAATTGTAATATATTAATTGATGGTGATCGTTCTCTCATCCTATTGGATATCATTAGTTTTTAATCATCTAACTGGCTTTATGATGTCAAGGCTAGTAACAGTAATATTGTGCGAAATTGAGCTAATCGAAATTGTTTTGATTCAAGTAGTATGCAGCTGTTGAAATCTCAAGGGAGTAAGAGTATAAGAGTACATATGCTTGCTGTTTTTTTTTTTTCTTTTATTTTGCAAAAATCTACAGTATAGCTATGGACATGTTTTGCCTGTTGGTTGTTAAGTACAATAATGTGGTGCATGAGGCTCCCGTCAATGTGGGGTCTTCGGAGGGAAAGATGTTCTAGCCCTTATCCTGTCATGAATCCTTAATAGGTACCTGTCAGTCAACACTTTTTTTGGTTCAACGTAGTTTGATCTTTTCTCAGCCCTAATTCTCTAGATACCCATTTGGTTCTAAGTTATCTTTTCCCATATTCTAGATTTGTAACAATATTAAATTATTTATACTCTAGATTAGAGATACTATTCAAATTATTTTACACATAAACCCAATTATAATTTTACCCTTGATTTGATTAAAGCTATTTCAATAATTCTCTCTTATCTGTCCTATCACCCATCTATCTTATTTCTTACCCAAGCATGTGTTGCATACTTATAAGTATGTAACTCATACTTACAAAGAAAATGAGAGCTTTAATTTAAATTTATGTGTTAAATCAATGGTGTATGAGTTAATTCTCATTTCTTATTTATACTTTTACAACAATTTTATGTTACATCAAGGGTTATTATTATACTACTATTCTAGTTTACAACTAAACATTAAATTATCCTACTTTAGATTAGAAGTACAATTTCATAAGAAAAATTAGAATAGCTACTTTAAATTTTCCCTTAACCAGAAACCAAATGGGGCTTACAGTTCCTGTCTGAAAAAAATATTCATTTGATTCTTAAAGTTTCATATGAATCTTTAAAGTTTTTACTAGCATATTAGCAATTTTACGTTGATTTATTTTCGTAGGTATGGGGTTGCCAGTTTGCCCACTATAATGGGCTACCTGATTATACGATCAATTTGTATTATTTCCATTACCACACGGAGTTACACATATTGGTGCAAACAAATTTTCCGAGAAGTTATTGCTTTATGTCTATCAGCTTCTCTATTCTCTTGAAGGCTCATCTTATTTTGGTGTTCTACATTTTGCTTCACATTTAATAAGCTTTTGTACCATGAAAAAGTTCTGCAGGAAATGAAGGAAAGAGAACTAGCAGTTATTTCTAACATATGTTACCCTTGTTTTCTCTTTAAATGATGAAGCTTATATTTATCCTTGAGCACTTAACTACTTTCTTTCTTGTCAAACAACTGTGATAAGCAGCATTATATTCCTTGCAGTGCAAGTCAGACTATTGTTGTCTATGGTTGTGACTGTAGTGAAGACATTATAGAGAAGGCAAAGGAGATTGTGGCCACTTCTAACGGGGTTCCTGTTAAGAATCACTTCCTCCCATTTGTACTGGATCTTTCTGTAGATAACTTTCCAGATTGGTTGTTCTGCATGTCCTGTCAAAGTTCTTCAAATGAAAATCGAACCTTATCACAAGGTTATTAATTAATATTTTTTTATTAATTGTGGGTCCTATGATTTTTCTTCTCTATGTATCTTCCAAGAACCTTGATTTACTGGTTTTCAATCTTCTTCTCTAGATGCTAATCAAGAAAATCTAACAAGATCAGATCCTTCCTCCTTGGGAGAAAATCAATGTTGCGTAGGTGGTGTTGATATTGTTACTTTGGTATGTAATTGCCACAACATGTAGTGCTCTCATTTATGCTTTACATGTCTTTTACTGAAGAACACCCATTTTAATGTTTTCTTGTCCTTCAAGTTCATGATTTTGCAAATCATCACTCGAATTAATGTCCGCTTTATTTATCTCTGAAACACAATGATGTATCCTTTTTCCAAATTTCAGTCTTTGAAGCTCAGTGCATATGATCCTTTTTTAATTCACTGCGTTTCTTTTTCCCTAGGATTAGAATTGCTTGGATATGAAATAATGGAAATGGAATACATATCTTAAATTGACTCGGAGTGGGGGGCGTACTTCAATCTATATAATTAACATAATACAAGTGGACTTTAGACTACTTAGTAATTTATCCCTATTTTGAGTAGCATGGATCTCATTTATGTTTCAATATCAACATTAGTATGTGGCTTGGTAAGTGGAACTAGTAGTGCAGAATATTAAACAGTCTTTACAAACCATCCGAGTGCAAACTATTTTCATATTTGACTTGTTGAAATAATGCTTTGATACATTTGATAACATTATAGTTTTTCATGATACTATTTTGTGATTTGCTGATAAAATAAGAAAGTTCTGTATGCATTATAAGTCAGCTGATGCAAGCAGTTCTTCTTTGTTAATCTTATATCTAACCTCAATTCTCTTTTACAGATATTCACATTATCTGCAGTACCTTTCAACAAAATGTCATTAATCATAGAGAAATGCCTCTCTGTCTTAAAGCCTGGTGGTCTGGTTTTATTTAGGGATTATGGTAATGATGTAATGTCCAATCTTGGTTCACACTTCATCCCTTTTCTTCCAAGGGCAGATATTTGATTAATTTCCTCTTCCACTGAATCATTTGTTGCTACTTGTGAAATCTACATGTTAGCTAACAATTAATTTGTGGCACTCAGGTCTTTATGACATGACAATGCTGCGATTTTTGCCAGACCAAAGAGTGGGGTACAGAGAGTACATGCGATCAGATGGCACGCTTTCATATTTTTTCTCCCTAGATATTGTTAGGGACCTTTTTGTTACAGCTGGCTTTATCAAGGTACTGTATCAACAATAGCGATATCATCAATTTTGTCATATTTATGCAATTTATTCGATGTTGAGATGCTAGCTTGGAAAAGTGGTAGGCAACATAGTCATATGAATTAATGGTGTAAACCTCTCTAACTCCACATTATATATACTAGATAGCATCTAACTCATAGGCCCAACTGCCTAACCATCTGAGCTAAAGTTAAGGTTGTGCTGATTGACTGATTCATAAGAAGTTATCGGAACCTATCAATCAAGTTTTTACTTCAGGTAACAAACCCAAGTAGCACATTCTTGTCTAACCTCTATAGAAAAAACACTTTGCATTTGCCTCTGTTTTGGTGCATGGAGCCAAACCAAGGTTGCCTGTGCAACGTGCTGTTCTAAGCTGCTGCTGGAATAGCACCTTGCATCTCATGGCACTCTCTTATGAGGCTCCTAATGGATCAGGCCGTGCCTGGCATGGTACTTGGAGCATCATGGCGGAAAATCAAGTTAGGTGATGTACAGGAATTGGATGTGAAATCACTTTCATCAACCCTTCACCAGGTGTATATTAGTTTTTTTCTCCTAGAATAAGAAATCAAATGAATGGAAGAACATCCTTCCATTGAAGATATCTCAAATGCCCTTACTTGATCCTGTTGCCTTGTCTGATTGAAATGTCCTTTGCTTCTCTATTGTTCTATGCAATTGACATCTAGTAACAAATATTATAATATTTATTAAATATTGTCGGAAGTTTCTTCTTTTCGTTCTATATGTCTTACTGTTTGACCTTATATTGGATTTTCTCAATTGTGCTCCTGACACAACTTTAGATAAAAAGTAGATGACAAACCCTTTTTTTTTTTTTTCAGTTTCATTGATGGTTATTATATGTTGGTTTTCACTTTCATTATTGATCTACTAATATATGTTGATTTTCATCCAGTTGGAGCTTGAATATTGCCGTGTAAGATCAGTGAATCATCGGAATGGGAAGAAGATGCGTAGGGTTTGGGTACATGGGAAGTTCCAAAAGCCCATATGAAGTTTATAACTTTATATTTATCTTTTGAGGGAGGTAAAGTAGTACGATAAATGATTCTGCTCTTCAAATTGTTCAGATTTAGTTGAAATATAAATGTGATTAATATATGCTAGACTTCAAAATTAGTAAAGATAAAATTTATTTACATAAACATACTTATGTATGCACACATATACACACAAATATATGTTACATCTGTCATAGGTTTGATAATATGCTTAGAATTAAATGTTAAATTTTACTGTAATAGAAAGTAAAACAGTACTGAAATAGTGAAATTGTTGATAACAAAATGGAATGGAGGTTAATTAGTGAAGATGGACCGACTAGTCAATTTATCAATTTTTAACCTATTTCTGAGAAATAGAGAAGGGTCCATTTTATCTTTACTCGTTCCATGACCTCTATTAGATGGAAGATGATTGTGAATCATTAAATGTTTGGTCCAATATATCCAGGAAGAATGCAGGAAAAAAATATGGCAGAGAAAAATAATGAAATACCAAAGTCAGATTAGGTCTCAGCTCCACATGTAAAGAGTTAAAGGTTAAAAGAATTGCTATGAAATAGTGGGCCTGCAACTTCCAGGCTTTTAAATAGATTTTACATGAAAAAATTTCTTTTTGTTTGTTACAGCCGATTATCTTGTCTTTTCACATGGTTTCAGTTAGCACGAACTAGATTTGTTGAGCAACTCATGCATGAAGCAGAGAACCATCGAGAGTTACAAGTAAGGTTTAGTTGCATGTAAAATAGAAAATAATGTAAAGAAATTAATATGAAGTGGTTCTGAGTTCGTAACTTACTGACTGATGCTCTTAAATTGATTTGAATTCTGTTATGGATACCTTAGTCCAGCTCTACCTATGTGATACATGAGTTCATTAAGATAAAAAGAAGCCTTCTGCATGTAGAACAGTAGTAAGACCAAAATCTAGTGAAGATGTCTACTAATTAACATCCTCATGGCCGACGGACATAAGCATAAGCAACTGACAAAAGGTCCTCCATGTCATTGTACTCTGGCCTGCAAGTGTTAGTTTGCATGTCGAGAGAAGCTATGGCACTATAAGAGCTATCTTCTATCATATCAGAATCTAAGCCATACCCATGAAAAGACTGCATACATTTGGATTCAAGAAGCCTGTTGTTGCAATAGTTCAGGCCGTCCCAATTTGGACAGAGGTCTTGTCCATCTCCTTCGTGAGGTGGGTCTTCACAGTAGAGCTTGTTATACTGAGGTGTTGGACTGGTAGCAGAACAAGTCACAGGTCCTTCTACTGGGTCTTTGAGAGAGGCTAGTTGTGCTTGAAGATTCATGACCTTTGCATGTAGACATTGAGAATGTGAAGATTATGCATAGAACAAGTAATGTTTGAGGACTAACATGACATGCTAAATGCTGAATGATGAATGCAGCATACATACTTGTTGTTGGAGTGCGAAAATATGCGCAACACAACCGTATATCGGGTCTTGCAGCCTAGCTTGGGCCTCATAGGAGATTGTGATGGCTGCCTCAGAACGGTCTGTCACAGGGAGTTGCATGAGGAGCTTCGACACGTTACTTGCACCAAAGACTTTATGGATGGCTGCAAAGTGCTCGACATCTTGTTCGTGGCAGAAGTAGGGGGCAAAAACACAGCCCTTGACACACTTCCTTCTCAGGAACTTGCAAGCTCCGCAGGGAGAGCCAAAGCCTGTCATCTTGACCTTCAGGAATTGGTGTATTTTCTTGTGTGCTAAGTATTGATGCAGTATGGGCCTACTGGCTTTGCTTATAAATGCTAGAGAAAGAGTGTTTATATGTCTTATTTTTCTTGAATAGAAATTTGGCTTGGTCTCCGTGATGGCCTACAATTTTTTTATGCATTTAGTCTTCTTTCACATCTTCTTTTTATATGCCCATATGAGATTCTAACATCAGAGAAGGCTACAATACTACGCACAAAGTTAGCAATTGTTCTCTATCTACTTGCACAGTGATTCAATAATTCTACGTGACATATAGGTCCTTGCTCTTATAACTAAAAGCAAACTTAGTTGAACTTTTTTTCTTCCCTTTTATAATTTTCTGACTAGTGTCCATTTTGTTAATTTATACAAGGAAAGAACATTGAGGTCTTCAATCTCTCCTGTCCCTTGCTTTGAATTATTTGATTCACATGACAAATTTTTGGTTTGTTCCTACCCACAGAAAATGGACATGAGACTATGAGAGCAAATGAGCAATGCACCTGACCAACAAGAAGCAGGGCAAATCACAAGCAATTAACATTGACACTCCGGAAAACTATCAGGTAACTTGTTGCTTGGCTAACCAGGTATAACTATGATGTGTAACATTTCTTTTTGTTGCTTTCAGTCCATTCAGTTGCCACTAATTGGCTTTAGCAAGAGGGCTTTGACATAATCTCTTTACTGGCCATTTTAGCCTATAAAATGTCATCAACCTATGAATACTTGTTTGAGGGTTGCTGCTACTGCAAAGCATGAGTTGATATGGCCTGTAAAATATTATAAGTTAGGGTTCAGTCAGTTTTCTATCCACAATCTTCCCTGCAGGAGATTGGTGGGGTCACGCTTATCACTGCACTCTGATTAGAAGATCAGATGCGGCAGCAATTTGTGCATGGTGTTACTATTACCTCCCTGGAAGCCATTATCCTCCACCTTTTGCCATGACTTCAGTCATATGTACTTGTTGGCCACTAAGGCATAGTGTAGTGGCTGTATTTTGAGACATCAAGGAAAAGACACTCGATAGGCTTTAAAAACCATAAGTTGCTCAACAATTTGCAGGTTAAACTAGTTAAATAATTGAATGCAAGCTATGCCTAGGTTTTCAAATGGCTATTGTTGAGGGAAAAAGAAATTATATACTTGAGAACTTCACTAATCCCCGCCTGCAGCCTTCTCATCTTTAAAGGTACGATTTCTTGTCTACTATATTATATGGTACTTATTTAAATCCAGTTGCAATATATTTAGGTGTATCCATATGGGTTTTGAGCTTTCCTGTCACATCCAGGAATGAGAACAATATTATATGTCATATAGAGCCTAAATCATGTCCTGACATCGATCGGTCCCACAGAGATCAGAAATGCAACTCTTTCTCAATAGATTTATCTCTTAATTTGTTACTCTTCTTAGGAATCTGTATTCCTTTGTCCACTTTATGGATCAAAATAGCCACTATTAGGTTTTCACTTTTCTCCTTTGTACATCCAAGAGGTGGTGAAATTCAGATGAAGTTACTACATGCTGGAAAAAGGAAGTGAAAATTTGAAATTTTCTGTTTCCTATTAGTGATTATTAAATACCAAGCTGTCCTTATTCTATTATTATTATTCTCTTTTTCTTTCTGATAAATTGCCTGGGTCATTTGCATGAAGAATCAAAATGATCCTTGTTTCTTGTAAGATTTTTATTTTCTGTTTCACTTTGTAGTACTAATCAATTCTAATTATACATCGTTGGATTATTCAGGCAGGTAAGCATAGATTCCATATCGATAATAAAAAAGAGTTCTAATAATTCTACAGAGAAACAAAAAATGTACAATTCTACAGGATTAAAACTATTTTGTGTTCTCGTTCAACTAATCTGAATTGAAGTCTTCAATAATCTTTTTATTTTTCTTGCTTTCACACAGATAGGATGATATCTTTTCACTTTTTTACCAGGCTTTTGTTTCTCCTCGGGGATCCTCGTCCGCGTGCTATCACCCACCAATCAAAGTAGCAAATTGGAGAAGTGAATGCCATGTGACTCTTGGGATTATCACTTGTCTTGCCTACCTAACTTTCTCCCTTTATTTCCTTTCATTAGATCCCTTTCCAAGTACTCGTAAACAGTGGTATTTTATATAAGCTTGAGACTTGAAAGAGTGGGTCCAGTACGTAAAGCACGACTGTACATTGCCATGGCTTTTGCATAACAGGAGCCTAATGGGAAACCAAGTGAAGTGGAGCATGAAAGCTCGGCGTTACCATAGTGTCCTGACAAGATTAATTAAATAGAACAATGGTTGATGACATGGCAGAGTGACAGTGGTCGAGGTATCAATTACGTATCAAGTGTTGGAGCTCCAAATCGTGTGTTACAATGTATGACATCCGTAATTAAATTAGGTGCAGTATGTTGTGTTATTGGTGGATTGGCACGATCTTGTAGTGAAGTCAGTATGTTTTTGTTGTTCCTTTTATATTACGACTGTTGAGGATTCCATTGTCAGCTTCGTATTAGTTAATCTACCAATCTGTTTGTTTCGATAAATGTTCAACCATATAATGCCAATGATGTCTTATATATTGTTGGGCATAATTTGCTGTTGACTGGTTTTAGGTTGGTGTTTATGTCTTCTAATACATTTTCTTCGGATTCATGAAAACTAAGCACCCTTATGTTGTTTATTTCGATTTACGCCCTCGTTTATTTTTTGTGAGAAGTTGAAATTTATTAGTGTCTCACTTAAATTGGTGCCGTTGAAATTTTAATTTAGGTACACTTAATCGACGTTAAGTCTGATAGAATAGAAGAAACAGTTGTCGAGTGTTCTTATCTAAAACCAGAGCAATTTATTAAAAAGCTCTTTAAATTTTTTAAAAAGTAGTACAATGAATTTCTATGTAAATTATGTTTTTCTTTTTAAATATATGTATCTAGTGTTAAAATAGAGGTGATCAATTTCTAAGAGCCCAAAACTTCTTGTTGTTAGGATGTGTTTTGGTGATAAGAAATAGATATGAAAAAGTTAGTTTATATTTGGTACAAATTTAAAGGTTTCTTTTTTAATAAACGCCTCGTCTAAAATACAGAATCGAATTAAAAAGTAGTAAGAAATAAAGAAAGAAAGAAAAACAATGCTTAGGTAGATTTAACCGCAGGTCACGCATAATGGGGGAATGCGAAGGCGGGAGCGTTCCCCGGCACGGGCTCGTAGTGGAAGGGAGCGGCCGGGTGCTGCCACGTAGAGCCGACGGCGACGGCGTTCCCTCGGCAGGGAGGTGCCGCCACCTCCTCTTCCCTCTCCGCCGTCCGATTGACTCGGGGGACGGTCGAGATGTCGAGCGGTGAGAGTAGGGGAATGGCGGACTTCCACTCGGCGACGGCGGCGGGCTCTGCGGGGCTCACCTGGATCGACGACGGCGCGCGCATCTGGAGGCGGCTCCTCTGTCGGCGCAGCTTGCCGCGGCCGGTCACCGGAGTCGTGGCGTCGAGCCCGTCCATCCCAATTCCCAAAGAATAAAATGGGCGAAGGAAAGATAGTGGGATGAGTGGATTTTATATTTATAGCTAGAGTGAGTTGGGGAACTGGAATCGTTTCTTTTTGAGTTGGAATCGAGTTGTATTGTACTGGATCGGAACATGGGAGGGAGGCTTTGGAATCTTTTATACTTACTCTCTTTCTTTTCTTCTTTTATACAATAGATATATATATATATATATACTTGGGTCGTGCAAGATAATCGGATATGTAATCTATTTTATATCTTGCAGGATCTTGATTGGATTAATAGATCGGACTTAGAAGAGGGGAAGTCAAATTCTACATGATAAAAGGCAACAGCATATAAGAGGATTTCAGAAATTAATAGAGACATATTAAGCATGTAGAGATGACCAATCAACTACTCAAATCTATTAGTATTACTACTAAATGCAAACCAAAGAATACATACATCGCCTCTCTGCTGTACCACACACACACTCTCTCTCTCTCTCTCTCTCAAGCATTTCGTCGAGCACCTTCTTCCTCGGTGAGGAAGAACCCGAGCTTCTCCCGCGCCGCGCGCCTCCGAGGTCGACGACGCGGGGGTGGTTGACGAGACTCTCGGGCGGGTGGATGAAGAAGGAAGGGATGGTGGTGATGCCGGCGTCGACGAGTGTAGTCTGCGGCCATGGTTAGTGTGGATTTGGGTTTTGGTTTAGAGCTCGGGAAGTGTATTACGAGATATTAATTAGATACGCATAAGAGCGTGATTCGTCGTTAATTCGAGAGGTAATTAACCAAATTTCATGTATTAATTCCCACTTCCACAAAAAACCCTTTCTTTTTCCCCTGCCGCGCGCCATGAGAAGAGCTTCCTCCTCCCTTCTCTCCTCGCTCTCCAAATCCAACCATTTGTCCGTCAATCTCCTCTCAAATCTCTTCTTACACCTCCCTCTCCGAAACCACTCTCCCATTTATCCTTCCCATCTCGCCCCTTCTTCCAATCCTTACTCCCAGTCCTCGCTTAGATGCCCCTCGCACCGTTCCATCCAAACCCAACCATGGATTCCTCCTTCTTCCCGATCATATACCCCAGAAATGGAATCCAACCCCGCCCCAGAAGAAATCATCGCCGCCTTCGAAGCACTCGAGTCCTCTTTAGGCGGCGAAGACGACAAGAGGCTCGGCGTGGCTTGCTTGGAGGTGGGAGAGAAGTTGGAGTCGTTTGGGTCTGAGGAACTTGATAAAGCTCTCGCCTTTGCTCTCAGGGCTGTTAAAATCTTTGAGAAGAGTGATGGAGGGTGGTCCTTCTCGGTGGCGAAGGCCCTTCGCTTGATGGGTTCGATCAGTTGCAAGATGAAGCGGTTCGAGGAAAGCTTGGAGGCACTAAACACGGCAGATGAGATTCTGGGTGCGTTGGAGAAGGAAGGATGCGGCGAATCCGATGTTGGGTTGGTGCGAATTGCCGTCCAAATCCAGCTTGCTAGCACGAAAACCGCAATGGGTAGAAGATGGGAAGCTTTGGTCAATCTACGGAGGTCCGTGGAGCTTAAAGATTTGATCTTGGAGCCTAATAGTTTGGAATTGGGAACGGCTTATAAGGATTTGGCTGAGGCTTATACGGTGGTATTGGATTTTAAAGAGGCATTGCCACTTTGTTCGAAGGCAATGGACATTTACAAAGAGCAATTTGGGTTGAATTCCATGGAGGTGAGCCAGCTTCGGCGCCTGCTTGGAGTTATCTATGTTGGATTAGGGGAGAATGAGAAAGCATTGGAACAGAGCGAGGTCTCCATGAGGGTCTTGGAAGGTTTAGGGTTGGTTACTGAATTGCTTCAGGTTGGAATTGATGTTGCTAACATACAGATTAGTCTGGGAAGGTTAGATGAGGCAATTAATATGCTTAAAAGGGTGATTCAACAAGCTGAGAAGGACAGCGAGACCCGGGCATTTGTTCTTGTTGCAATGGCAAGGGCCTTGTGTTGCCAGGAGAAGTTTGGGGAATCAAGGCGGTGTTTGGAGATAGCTTGTGGTATTCTTGATAAGAAGGAGGCTGTCTGTGCTGCAAAGGTTGCTGAGGCATATGCAGAGATATCAATGTTATATGAAACGATGAGTGAGTTCGAGACTTCTCTGTCATTGATGAAGAGGACTCTTGCCATTCTTGAGACACTCCCAGATGAGCAACATCTGGAAGGAAGCATCTTGGCTAGAATTGGTTGGTTGCTTCTCTTGACAAAGAGAGTTCCACAGGCTGTTCCATACTTGGATAGTGCAATTGAGAAGCTGAAGAACTGTTTTGGGTCAAAGCATTTTGGTCTGGGATTTGTTTTTAAGCACCTGGGAGAGGCGCATTTGGATATGGATCAGCCACAATCGGCAGTGAAGTTTCTTACACTTGCAAGAGACATCATTGATATCTCTTTTGGATCAGATCATGAGGATTCAATTGACATAAACCAGCTCCTTGCTAATGCATACGGAATAATGGGGAGGTATGTTGAATATTATCTTGAAAATTTCTGGTCTCCTGCATATGCTATCTTAGTTGTATGTCTGTAGCTAGGTAACTATGTTTTACACAAGTTAAAATTTCCTATAGTTGGTTCCTTGTATTCATGATGCAGGTACTCCATTGTTGGGTCTATAGTTGGTTCCTTGTAATCAGCTGCCACAGGAACAAGGCTTTTTTTGTTCTATTGTTCAATTCACGATGGTTGCGTCTCACAATTCCAGAGTTTCTATAATTCCAACAAAAGATTCAACATTGGATTGTCATGATTTCACTTGCTTCAACATTGTGACTCTATTACAAGGTTTTCCGGTTTTAAGCAAATTAATGTAACATTTTATCTTGGCACATACCATTTTCTCTTTAGTTAATTAGAGCTCGTAGGTTAAGTTGGTTGAACAATATATAAGCAAGGCCCATATGAGCTCCATCAGTAGTGCATCTTGCACCATCATATAGTTCCTGTATAAAGTCTGGAGTATAATTGCTTCAAGGAGGAAATGAACCCTGGGCTGGGCTCCTGCTTCATAGCATCCATGATTTGATTACTTGCATTTAATGGGCTTATAAACTGCCCTTTTTCTCTGTTTAATACTGGATAATTGCATGATTGATCCATCTTTTCTTTGCTTTATTTAAATACTTGAAAGTCTGTAATATTATATGCCAATGGAAATTACAGTTACACGCTTGCAATGGATTCTCAACAACGAGTTATAGATGCATGGGAAAGGCATGGGTCTAGTGCCATAGAGGACTTAAGAGAAGCTCACCGGCTACTTCAGCAGCTAAAGAAAAAGGCTCAGGGATCACCTTCTGCTGTATTTCCTGCAAATTCCTTGCCATTGCTGCCACAGAAGTGATGTTGCTCGGAGCAATCTCTTGCGACGTAAGTTAAAATGTTTGATAAGTGTCATTCTCAGTTCTACAATTCTTTTTCCATTATTATGCATAACTATCCGTAAGTACATCAACAAAATGTGTAACTAGGTGTGGAGTGCGCCCGGTTGGGTAATGGAATTTTCATCTATTAAGGAAAAGTAGACTAGCTTGAAGAAGAGCAGACCAGCCAATTAGTCAGTTTTTTCTGTCTTGAAGTAGATCTCTTGAACAATGGTCTTATCTGGTGGTAAATGGGTGGGTAAACGTGTGAAGCCTCAATTTAAAGTAAACTTTGATTAGGTCAAGTTGAACTTGGCACTGTAACCAGAACTGACACATATACCCAACTGAAAGGGTCAAAAACAGGTTTGCTCATTCACGTTTGGTAAATGGCTACTAAGAAATTCATGTAGACATAATATTTGGTGGTGGGTTTCTGTCATGTTTATCTTGATTTGGTCTTCTAAGTAGGCTGTTTTTTCATTTCAATCTCATGCAAAATTAAAAGTAACCTCAGGAAATCTACTTTCATTTATCTTCTTTTATTTTTCTCTTCTGCCTTATGTTTGCATTGTCTTTTGTCATAAAACAGAAGTTCTAAGACACTAACCTGCTAAAATTTCATTATCAAACTTTCAGATAATTCTAAGCAATTTAACTCCTTGTAAATACTTGTGACAAGCGATTTTGACTATGTTTGAGATAATTTTGTGCTACATGTTCTCCATCAGTTGGACAATGACAGTTTTCTAAATAATGGCTCTGTTTACCGTTTCATATCAGGTATAGAGCTAAGGAATAAAGATAGAAGCTGCATGATTATTTTCCTGATATATTTGACTGAACACAATTATGTGCAGTGACCGAATTCTGCCTCCTACATTTATCAAGTCTGCTAGCATCAGATTGCAGTAATTAACAGGTCAGGATCACGTTGTCATTAATGGACCTCTTGAGTGCTATATTGAGGTATGATCTTAAAAATTAAGACGTGAACAAGTGGGCATGTTTATGCCGATCGTA
The DNA here is from genome assembly GCF_048772165.1 of Typha angustifolia. Taxonomy (NCBI): domain Eukaryota; kingdom Viridiplantae; phylum Streptophyta; class Magnoliopsida; order Poales; family Typhaceae; genus Typha; species Typha angustifolia. The sequence goes on along the minus strand of NC_133246.1, from coordinate 2,002,904 downwards.
CCAATAATAGACCTTTCAGCAGGTGAACATAGGTATGAAACTTGAATTGGAAGCTACTTACAGAGAGCAGGAGTCAAAGATAGAGGGTGACAGACATTAGTTCTATTCGTCTATGGGGACTCAACTCGCATAAGCTTATTGGTGATTTGAGTTATCTAGTATTACTATGGCTTCAAGAGAGATATTTCATTGAATTTGAATCCAAAAAGAAAGTGGTGTTCATAAGCTCCGCAATCTGCTTTAGAGATGTTCACAGATAATTTTCAGACTTCTCCAGATGCAGGCAAAATCCCTTCTGCAGGTTCTAGCTGTATCTGGTGTTCTAAGAAGAATCACTAGGTCTAGTCTTTCTATAATGCCAAATAATTATGGCTTTAGTGTTTGCCTGAGTCTGGCCTCTCTGTTGCTTCCTTTATAGTGAGAAATTTTCCATTTTTTTTGCTCATTAATAGTGCCCTTGAACTAATTTAGTTCGTGTTTATTTTATACCATGTATAATCCCTTAAGCATGTATTGGTTTTTCTTTAATGAAATACAAGCACTAAGGAAACTTTGAGTTGATACAAACAATAGCACTTACAATTCAAATCCAGTATTCAGTATATACATATGCAGATCTATGAGGGTTTCTATATACAACTTCTCATGGCACCTATTGATTCCAGAATGCAACACTGCACATCTTATCTACCTTTTATATACAAACTATTTCACATTTTGTCAACTGATACTATGCTATTCATCGAAGGATTCAGCAACAACTCACACATATTTGGAAGAAGCAGTAATGCTACTCCATCGAATGTAATCGAGCTTGTAGATGGAGAAGTCGCAAAGAAGATACTCAGACTCGACGGTCCATGAGCCAATACTAAGTTGGATTAAGTGGTCTTGCTTCAGAACAGTAAGGAAGAAGACCACCAAGATCAGTGATAAAAGCTTCAAACACTGGCATCGGATTCAAAGAGAGGTCCAACTCAAGAACTAATTGCCAAGAGAAGAGAGCAAAATTGAGAGAGAGGGAGTTTGGTAAGGTTGGAAATGGCATAGTTGGAGATGTAAGGCAGAAGAACTGAAGCAATTGATGAAGGATTAATTGTTCACAATTTAGAAATGATACCAATGGAAAGCCAAATCAGAGAGAATCTTTATATAGAATGAGAGGACAAACTTTAGTCTTATGGAGAGGATGAGACTGGTCAAGAAAGGCTTGCAGTTGGACCTTGCCTTATAGCTTATCAAACTAATGGCTAGAAACTATACAAGTAATTAACAATGCATATTAAATTATTTAATCTTGCTTCCAGAAAGACAATCTTGGACTCATTCTTGGCATCTCGAGAGTACTTTTGGCATGAAAAAATAAGTTGATTTCTATTACTATATGGGTTTCGTGTAGCAGAGCATTACCTATAGTTGATCACCGAGTTATATTAATGAATTGTGTCACTTCCTAAGTGCTCGAGCAACCTCTAGTTCTTATTCAAAGTGCATCTATCTATATATATATATGACATATTTGATTAATTGAGTAGTGCAAGATAAGAAGCTACGTGGGTCACCAACTACATGGAAAGAGACTCTTTGGAAGAGCTTACTTTTAGTGTTCAATCCTAACTGGTTTCATTTCTAGCTAGAAAACGATAGATATAATAATATTAATCCATTTCTACGAATTAAAATCTTCTTTTCTTCTTCTTCTTTTTTTTTTTTTTTTTCCATTTTTTAAAAAGAGGTCTTGTAGAAATAGTTTCATCAACATTTAGAACAGGGATTAGGATTAACTATTCCAATCCTGAGGTTTACATAGCAAAATCCTAATGACCAAAGAAAGAAACCTTCACATAGAATTAATTGATCATAGCCTAGAGAAGTGGTCAACTTTTGCTTCCTCTCCCACCAATAATGCCGATTATAATGAACCATAAGATTTGATATAAATTGGGTTCATCAATCCGACTTAGCCTTGAGAATAATATGACAAGTTTATCTTTAGAATTTCAAACTAGTATCTCCTTTTCTAGTCCCATTAATTATGACATCAAAAGTATATAACATTTCCTTAGATTCATGCACCTTCCCAGGAGAGGATTAATAGCAGATAGAGATACAGAAGGCAAAAGTGGAATAGATAAAAGTGCACGTGTGCAAAGTTAAGCTCTTTCCCATCCCTTTCCTATTTGTTTCATTTGCTTTGATATGATATGATATGATATGCTATCCATCACTTAGAATAATAGTTTGTTGTTTGTTCCAATAGAACCATCTTACTTTTGTCACATGAATTGGTCTAAGGTTTATCTTTCATGTTAATTGACATGTTTTGCTTATATGATAATGTCTCAAGAATCGAACCCATCAAGAATTATATACGAAATTGAGAATATTTCTTTACTTTTATTAAAATAATAATAAAAAATTAAAAAAAAAATACTCTGACACCCAAGAAAATATTCCAAACAAATCCCTCCAATCTTAGCTCCTTATTCCTGGAATTATGATTTTAGAATAAGAGAAGCTTCAATTCAAATGCTCCTTCCTGGAAATGCCTCCACATTGCTTTCTTAAAGTCCTCACCTCACCAACCTATACATTTGGAAAGTAAGCAGTAGAAGGCTTTGGTGGGTCCTTGGATGTGTAATGGAGAACAAAATTACTATAAAAAATAAAACATAGTAACAAGAAGTAGTATCAGTAGTAGTGGCATGGTTCTCTGCATCTGGAGCACATCATGGGAGATGGAAGGTATACTTGGCTGCCTAACATCTGTCACCATTCTGTGTGCAAATTGAAAGGGTCCTCTGAGGACAAGAATGGTTCTTTGAAGTCTTGAAGTGCAATTGTGTGGTCCTACGTTCATTGTATTAATGCATGCTCTCTGTGGTGCTGGCAATATGACATTAGGTATCATCTTTGTCTTTGTTTTAGGTCCCACTTTTGTCTTCATTAGCTTCTCTATCCATTTATCATCTCATTCTCTCTTCACATCTGCTTTGCTGAGCATGTTTCAGATTTGAATCTGATTATATTCTTAAAAAGATATTTGTACATGATTGCACCAAACTTTCAAAGTATCATTAATTATTGAACTAAACCTAGATTTAAAACTATCTAATGTTATTCAATGTTATAATACAAGAAGAAGAAGAAGAAAATGATAAACTCTTTTGCACTCTAAAACTCAATAAAGAGGGGTATTTTAACTAATCATAATAACAACTTTAAAAGAGTTAAAAAAAAAAATAGTAGCAAGTATGATATTCTAAAACATATAATGGTGGTATTTAAGATTGACACTCTTGTATTAGTCCTCAGCTTCTTTCTTTTCTTTTTTCTTTCTGCAACTAATTTGAAGCATTCCTCTTAATTTCTTTCACTCACTTCTCCATGATGATCACAGTGAGAGTTTAATCACTTTTGCATGGGTTAAGCTGTTAAGGAACTATTGGCCAGTCAATGGTCATGCCATCAACTGTGATGGAAAAGCTCAGTTTGTTTCTTTGGGACACTTCAAAGGATTTTGTGAGGCTCAAACTTTTCTTGATGTCATTATCACTAATTCAATTGCATTCTGATAAAGTTTCACAACTTAATCCTCTTTTATTTTAGTTAAAAAAAAATCATCATCGATGAGAAGATAAAGACCTACGAAGATCTTCTACTACCATTACCGAACAGTGAAAGAAGGCAAATAGAATCACAGTACCCATCTGGGAGGACTTCAAACTTACACTTTAATTCCTGAAGAATCTTGAAATTTAGTCTGTATCTGGTCTAAATTTCATGTGATATCTCAGACTAAGGATTGAATATTAACAGGAGATCTCTGCGAAAGTCTACTGGATTCCAATTCCTAAAACGTTGGAGCTTTCTGAGTTTTTGACACGAGTAGTGACGATCAGGAGATGGATGTGTTTATGTCTCTCTCTCTCTCTCTCTCTCTCTTACAAGAAGAAGTGAATTAAAAGCCATATCCAGCAGAGACTTTTGTTCACTTCCATTTCTTTGTTCAACTCAAATGTATTATACTCCTTTTTTGATGGGAATAGTTGAAGAGGAATTTCCAAAGAGAGGATGGATTATGGGAGAGTGTGACTTAAACTACTGATTTGGTCATGCATAATAAGCAGAGGATAGGCTGATTCATGTCATACCTGAATCATGTCATCCATGAACAAGCCCCATAAGATTCAATTTATCTTTGAAATAAGTATATGAAAGCAGTTTTTATTTTTTATTTTTAAAAAAAGAAAGCTCATAAATTAGATATCATTCATAATCCAAATTACATAAGGTATCATAAGCCAGACTTGAAGACAAAGAGCCTGTCTCCTACCTGTAGGACAGATCTAAATAGAGGGATATAAAATCAACCATCTAAAACATTCTTAGATAATAAGAAGGATGATCCAAGGAGTAGTAGTGTTAAAGTCATCTAGAATTTTAACCATTGAAAGTGAGTCTCTAAAGACCCAAGACCCAGAAGCAGTTAAAAAGTGAAAATTTGACTATAGAAGAGATAATAATATGTTTCAGTGTGAGAACAAAACTTGTGAGTTTCCTTCCCCTAGTCAAACCCTAACAAAGGGTTTTCTTCCCCCTATCATCTTGCCTCCTCTTTCTGTCTCTCTCCCCTAGCTATTACATTTAGGAGGAGGGGGCCATGGGCCTCTGTCTGTCTCTCTCTCCCTTTGCTACTTTACTCTCACTTCTTCTCTTTTGTACTGCAGCTCCTTTTCCTCTTCTCTTTTTATTCTCTTATTCTTTCACTATTACTATTAGACATGGATTGTGCTAAATATAAAGTATAAAAATCATTGTTTATTAGTAGTTTAAATTTTTAGAATAGTTGATGAGTTAATATAGTATTGGAGTAATGTTCTTGAGTACAATCCTATCAGGCTTATTTGTAATTTGCAATGTAAAATCTTCGCTCATTAAAATCAAGTCTACATCTTAGGTTCGTCAAAATATCTTATCTCTAAGTGAAGAGAAATGTTAAATGTAAAATATAAAAATATTATCATCTAACAATTTAAACTTTTAGAGCAGTTGGTAACCGAAGAAACTGTGTCTTAGTGTCGACGCTCAATATGATGAGGTAAATCATATGAAAGAGCTCGGTTTCTTTTATAGGGAGTTTTTTGCTTGGCCTACTCCCTGTTGGGGACTATAAGTAGGGGATGTGTTTAGAGGTTTAGGGATATTTGGGAACCTTTCTTATTGAAACTCAATGAGTGTCGTATTTTTATAACTATCCAAAATTATTGTTATTTTATTTTCTCCCTTAGTTTACTTAGTTATCTCGTCATATATTGTCTATCAGTAATGATTATTATGTTTATATTGCCCTTTTTTTTTTCTACAATTAACTCTCAATGCCTTATAAGGATATGCATGCCTAAGTTTACAATAGTTGTGATGGAACCGTTAAGTGTGAGCTCTTTGCACCCACGCTGTCACCTAAGTTGTGTAACTTATAATATCCTTTCTATAACCCTAGACTTATTCTAATATTTTTTTTTTAGTAAGAAGTAGATATTTATTAAGTTGTGGGATTTATTCATACGATGTTGTAGTTCGATTTCCTAATTTTTGTCGAAAATAAAGAAATTTTATCGTAAACTTGAAAAGGAAAAGATAAATTACATTCTATTCTCTCGTGGTTTGACTCGATTTTCTTATACTCATATATACTTAAAACTTAAAACCTTCCTTGTAATCTAGATCAAATTACAAGCGTTAGGCGGTCGATCGTTAACAGAGATTTAAAAAAGACTTAATTATTCTAAAAGAAATATAGAGTTATGATTTGATGATGGTAAAAATTAATTTAGTCATCTAGCAGCTTGCTTCTAACAAAATACTAATGTGAATGGGGGGTAGTAACAGGGTTGATTATTTAACCCATTGAATATTAATTAGGCCCAACGACAGAGATTTAAACTTTAATTTGACTTTTAAAAAATCACATATTTACTGCCATTGAGATGCTCCTTGGATCACAAATTTCATCCAAGGTGAAAAAATTAAATTAAATTTTTTTTAATGGTCTTCTAATGGCTACAAAGTGTTTATTTTTTAAAAAAAATAAATAAATAAAATAATTATGTAGTCTTTTTTATGTGGAAAAGAAAAAGAAAAGGAGAAGTTGGGATTGGGGGAGTTCAAGTAGAAGCATCAAATAGCTTCCAGATGATGGCGTTTGCACATACACCACACTTTTGGATGCGTATCCGACGTGGCCGCCGTGCACAATTGACCCACGTGCTAATTTGAACAAATCCCACGTAGGACCCACCGCCACTTTTGTTTGTATTTCCGCTTGTGCCCTTATCCTCGTTTCGTCTCCCTCCACTTCCAAGTATAAAAAGGGGCGGGCTTCCCAACGGTTCTATTGCCAAACAGAGTAACCGAAACAAAATTTAGCATCACTCCCACTTATGGAGAAGAGAGAAGAAGAGGCAATGGACTCGTCGATCTTCCACCCCCTATTCCACCACCACTCCCCGGAATCCTCCGCCGGATCCGACGACTCTTCCTCCTCGTGGAGCCACCCCCACAACTGGAGTACTCAGGACTCTCTTCCCTTCGACATTAACGACTCCGAGGAGATGCTCTTGCTCGAGATGCTCGCGGCCGGGACCGTCACCAAGCCCTCATCGTCGTCGCCCTCCGAGACGCCCAATAAATCGAATAACCAGAATTACAGAGGGGTGAGGCGGCGGCCGTGGGGGAAATTCGCGGCGGAGATCAGGGATTCCACGCGGCACGGGATCAGGGTGTGGTTAGGGACCTTCGACACCGCGGAGGCGGCGGCCTTGGCCTACGACCAGGCGGCGTTCGCGATGCGGGGGACGATGGCGGTGCTGAATTTCCCGGTGGAGAGGGTCCGGGAGTCACTGCGGGGGGTGAACTGCGGCGCGGAGGACGGGGTCTCGCCGGTGGTCGCACTGAAGAGGCGGCACTCGATACGGCGGAAGCCGATAAGCAAGAAGAGGAGGGAGGTCGGCATCCACAGTGTGGTGGAGTTGGAAGACTTGGGAGAAGAGTACTTGGAGGAGCTCCTAAGAACTTCCTCAGAGGTGGTGGCTACCCACTTTTGAATCTTCCATGCTATCTTTCTTTGTTTTTTATTTATTTTTCCTCTCTTTTTTCCCCCCTTTTTCTTGGGCTACAAGGATGTTGTAATGGAGGGTGCTAATTTTGATGGATAAAGTCTTTCCAATTTCCAAGAAGATGAATTCTTGATTGGTGCAACCCCTCCACCAGCTTCTTTGTGAACATTCTCATCAAGGGCATTTTAGTCAATTTGATTGGTATGAGGTTAGCTTAAAAACTATCTCAAAGTTATAGGCCTTCAAAAAGAAGTTCCAATATACTACTACTTATTAATCATAAAATCACTAAGATGATTGGATCTATTTATTTTGGGCACTCTGCAATGTATGTCAAAATTTAATCGAGGAGTAAAATAGTAACTTACTGTTATAATTCAATTAAAATAATTTAGATGTATAAAGTGAGAGGTTAAGAAATAATATAAATCTAAATAGTTATTTAGTTGCTATATAGATAGTATTAAGGGGATTCTTTATTAGGTTTTGGGTCTCCGAGAATGAGACATATATAGCCCTGAGTGAGAGGGGGGGGGGATGAACCTGCCATATCTTACTGTGTTTGGAAGCTTCCTTCAGTCTTCAAACTGTAGAGATCTTGAAGACGAAGTGTTCTGGTCAAGTTGGACAAGTTAAGTTCAAAATTTATGGGAGTTTTCTTCCATAATTTATTCTATTTTGTATTAAAAAAAAAAGGGTCCACTGCGCACCTAAAAAATTTAAGTAGTCAATTAATTTATGGTTACTTTCTCACGTATACTTGCTTTGAGGTCTCTGTCATGACCAAATCCTTCGTGTCATGAGTTATTGTTCGTCCAAATGTTGGCAGTGGTGAAAACCATATTCTATCCTCTTCCTTTTTTCCTAGGAGAGGTTGATGGATTACTCCAATGGAGGAAACACCTGAAAGAATTCGAACTGTGGTGATGAAAGCATTTTGACTGTGTAAGTTTCGGTTTTCAGCAGTCAATTTTTGCGATAATAACTTACATTTCTTTACCTAAAAATAACTTTGATTGATTAAAGAACTCAAAAGGAACCAACTGTTACATGGGAAGAATAGATCTAACAATTGCCATTGGCTTCAGCTTGTGCAATTAACAGTACAATGCAACTCAACCTAAATAGTACTAGTTCTGAATAATCTTCTCATCTTCAGTTGTGAAACAAATCTTAAATTGTTAGTGGTACATGACACTGGCTGGAAAATGTACAAGTGCATAAGCTTACAGGATCCAGATGGACAATGTGGATCTGGGACTATACAGTATAACTCTAATCAGTTTAATAATCTATACTTCATACGCTCTTAGGCCTCGGCATCACTGCATGCCATGCGATCTTTATAGCTTTCAGGTGCTTGATTCAACTTTATTTCCTTGAAGGCTGCTGCGAAAAGCTACAAAATAAGACTGTTACTTACAGTCTAAATCAATGTAATCAGCAGGTAGAAGTTAGGAAGAACTGGAATCAAAAAAGCTAGTTAACTTTATTGCAAAAGTCAAAAAAAATCTTGAGCCGTCATACAAGCGGTGTCGACATTTGGTGAACATGCATGAACAAGGCCAAAATACTAATATTGATGTTCGCACTGATAGGGGAACTTGGAAGAATCAGGCATGAAAAATTCCAAAAGCCAAACAAATGCATGTTCAAACGAATGGCATATAAGTACTACAAGCAAGAGAAATATGCATAAGGCATGGATGTGATCCTTCTATAACTTGCAATAGGGTGCTTGAAAGCTCATTAACAGTTTCATATCTTCCTTTGTTAATATAATTAATATATAAACCAAAATGAAATTTTAAAAAAGATAAATACTACTAACCCTGTTATTAGCTCCAATCCGCAAGCCAGAACCTCTTCTAACCTCTAGAGTGTGCTTCCCTCCGTCATTTACACTTCCTGCATCATGGATATTTCGTGTATCACTATGAGAGTGATTCACCTGATATGGTGTTCTACTTTGGGCACCAGACAAGCTATCATCCTCTGTATTCCCATCATGAGTATCTCCTTCAGATACATGCTCACTTGGAAATTTGTTGTTTCTACTGGTGATTGTTTGATCCTTTTTGGAAAACTGTGTAGCTGCAGCTCGGGCACCCTCAATAGCAGCAGTCACACTTTGTGATTTCTCTATTGCAGATGTTCCAGAGCTACTGAATGAAAGAGATCCTGGCTTCAAAGAGAGAGGATCTCGGGGATTTGGAAGTGGAAACTTGACAGGAAGGGGGGCTGAGACAGGACGAAGACCTCTTACTGCTGCTTCGTAGATCTATGACAGATGCATAGGAAGCTTAAGATATAAGAAACAAGCAAATAGAAGGCAAAAAAGAATTTTCTTATAACAAAACAAGAAAGGCTGGAGAAGCTACCTTATTTGCCAAGTTATATACGCCCTGATAACCTCGCATCTCAAATGGAACTAATAACCTCTGCATGAATCAAAGAAAACTATCTTTAACAAAAAACCAAAATACGCCAAGGTCTTAGGAAATGAGCATCTTTGTTGTGAAAGGAAAAATAGTGCCTATCAATTAGTTAATTGATTAGTCTAAATGTTAAAAGAAAATTAGATTATCTATTGGGTTTGAGCACAACTATGAATAAAAATCAATATTCTTGAATGATGTAGTGGCATACTTGTGGATTTTCACAGAGCCAACAAAAGTCTGTCAGTCCTTCAAGCCTCACCTGTAAGTTACAAGTGAAACAGTTATTAACAACAGTAAGCCTAATAGTATTACTAAAAAAATGACAACCTAATGAAAGAAAAATACAAAATCCTACCGATTCAGGTACAGCCTCCCAGCTCACCAGCTCTTCGCATTTAACACAGCCTACCACTTCAATGCAACCTGCAATAAAGAGAAAAAGGTTTACTTACATTAAAAAATTTATAAGAAAAACTTGAAGAGTAAATTTACTTTTATTTCCAAACTACACATCTGTTATGCTTCTTAACAAGGAAGGTCGGCTAAATTTTGCAGCACACATAAATCATCACCTAAATTAAGGCTTATATAGGAGGCTCATTAGATATCATGCAATTTATGCCAACTTAAACAATTAAGATATTCCTTTGGCTCAATGACTTCCAACGTCAAGAAAAGAAGATTCAAAAGGAATGTTCCCTTTTCAATACCTTCATATGCAACTGAAATAAAATTACTGTTGCACTCTAGGAGAATGAAGAAACCAAGGCACTTTTTGTTTCCCATAACAAGTTCATATTTGTAGTTGATGCTTACACTAACAGTACTTTGTACTATTGTTTCTGATTCTTAGATTGCCAATGAAGTTATCGTATTTGAGCAATTACTTTTTGCATTGTATAGTTTGAGAACTTATGCAAGAAGCCATTGTGGTACTATTTAATTTCCCAGCAGTATCTCGATCATCAAGAGTAACTTTTGATTGAGTACCCTAATGACTCCACCCCAGACAAGCACTTATTGATAGATGTCTGCTAAAAGAAAGTATGGGAGGAATTGTACAAAAATGCATGGTACTTGCACATTGCTAGTACTTACATCTCGGATGATCGAACAATATAAAACATACCTAATAGTCGAGAAACCGGATAGTGTTCTGGAAACTTAATATCCGTGATCCCATTAACAGCATATATTTCCCTGTAGAAGTCCTCCATTGCTTTAATAGTTTCTGGATCCGGAACTTTTGAAGCGGCGTGAATCCATAGTCGGCCTTCAAGATTAAAAATAAATAAATCATAAGTTGAATTTTCGACATGGGCGTACAATGTTATCATCAAATCGGAAGAACCCAAGTCTAATTTCACAAAATAGGCTTATGAAGATATGAGATTGGGTAACCCAGGAGCGAGAGAGAAGAGGAGAGGAGGAATACCTGTGATTGGAGAAGGCCAGGATCTCCCCTCGATGCGCTTGATGCCGTAGACCAAAAGAGAGGCCCACGGTTGGTGCATCGTGAGGCAAGGGTTTCTATACCTCTCCCCTCCTCCTCTACCGCGACCACCGGCACCGCGGCCGCCGCCGCCGCCAAAGCCTCCCCTCATTTGTCTCGCTCACTTGCTTTCGATCTCAGTCGCGGTGCGGAAAGCGGAATAGAGAAATCTAGCTGAGAGCTTCATACATATAACAAATAAAAATAGAAGGTTTCCTTTCTGAGCTCGTAATCCGAAATGGAGTAGGAGTAGAATTGCGAATTGGGATTTTCTACTTGGCAGCTTATTATTGGTCGGTAATAAGTTAAAAAGATTTTGATATGATAGCATCGTGATTGATAAGGTGCATTATCATCTTTTATCCGGGAATAACTCGTTATCTCCCAACAGAGACTGAATAAGTGATGGAATATCTTATTCAAAATCGAAACCGAGTAGAATTAACCCGTTTACGATGGGACTATCCGTGTCCGATGAGGAGTATAGATTCTCCCTTGTTCTCGTATCTTTAAGTAGCCCGTTGACCCCCTCACTTCCACCTTGCTCGATAACTCTCTCCCTCTCTATCTCAACTCTATTGACTAGTGTTGCTCTTCACCTTTCAAGCTTCTCATCCTCGTGAGATAGAAACTAATATACAAGCTTAGTTGTCTCTCTCAACTCTCTACTACGTTGACTACCTAGCAATGGCCAGACAGCAGCTACAAGTCCTCACGGCCCTCGACGTGGCGAAGACTCAATGGTACCACTTCACGGCGATCGTGATCGCCGGCATGGGCTTCTTCACCGACGCCTACGACCTCTTCTGCATCTCCCTCGTTACTAAGCTCCTTGGCCGCATCTACTACTCCGTCCCCGGTTCCCCTGACCCCGGCGTACTACCACCCAACGTCGCAGCCGCGGTCAACGGCGTCGCCTTCTGCGGCACGCTCGCAGGCCAGCTCTTCTTCGGCTGGCTCGGCGACAAGCTCGGCAGGAAGCGCGTCTACGGCATGACGCTAATGCTCATGGTCGTCTGCTCCCTCGCCTCCGGTCTCTCCTTCGGCCGCTCCCCGTCAGCCGTCATCGCCACGCTCTGCTTCTTCCGCTTCTGGCTTGGCTTCGGCATCGGCGGCGACTACCCCCTCTCCGCCACCATCATGTCGGAGTACGCCAACAAAAAAACCCGGGGAGCATTCATCGCCGCCGTCTTCGCGATGCAGGGGTTCGGAATCCTAACCGGTGGGATCGTGACCCTAATCATCTCCGCGGCATTTAAGAGCCGGTTCGACGCGCCGGCTTATATCGATAACCCAGCAACCTCCACGGTGGCGGAAGCCGACTACGTTTGGCGGCTCATCCTCATGTTCGGCGCGATCCCAGCCCTCCTCACCTACTACTGGCGGACAAAGATGCCGGAGACCGCTAGGTACACAGCGCTGGTCGCCAAGAACACGAAGCAGGCGGCGGCGGACATGTCCAAAGTACTCCAAGTCGAGATCACGGTTGACAGCACCGCCGACATCGGCCCCACCCGAGCCAATCACCAATTCGGTCTCTTCTCTGCCCAATTCCTCCGTCGCTACGGCCTCCACCTCCTCGGCACGGCCACGTGCTGGTTCTTGCTCGACGTCGCCTTCTACAGCCAGAACTTATTCCAAAAGGACATCTTTACCGCAATCCACTGGATTCCAAAAGCAAGAACGATGAGCGCATTAGAAGAGGTGTTCGAGCTCGCCAGAGCTCAGACCCTCATCGCGCTCTGCGGCACCGTTCCTGGCTACTGGTTCACCGTCGCGCTCATCGACGTCGTCGGCCGGTTCAACATCCAGCTCGTCGGATTCCTCATGATGACCGCTTTCATGCTCGGCCTCGCCGTCCCTTACCACCACTGGACCACCCCAGGCAACCACGTCGGATTCGTCATCATGTATGCGTTCACCTTCTTCTTCGCCAACTTCGGGCCCAACAGCACGACCTTCATCGTGCCGGCGGAAATCTTCCCTGCGAGGCTAAGGTCGACGTGCCACGGGATCTCGGCGGCGGCTGGGAAGGCGGGGGCCATAGTGGGGTCATTCGGGTTCTTGTACGCGGCGCAGAGCCAGGACAAGAGGCTCGCCGACCCCGGTTATCCGGCGGGGATCGGAGTTAGGAACTCGCTATTCGCTCTCGCTGCGTGCAATCTCTTGGGGTTCATATTTACCTTCTTGGTGCCGGAGTCGAAGGGGAAGTCTCTTGAGGAGTTATCCGGCGAAAACGAAGATGATGGAGTTGTAGAAGGAGATGGTAACACCAACAGGGCAGTCCATGTTTAGATTCTTGTATTGTTTTGTATAAGATCTCACGAGAAGATCTAGTTATATAGTTTTGAGTTAGAGGTGTGTAATTTTGTTTCAAATTAAGTCGTCTATTATGTAGTAACAATTAAGAAAGTCAACTCTACGTTACATAATATGATGATCTCTTTTTATTCGTGAAATCCATCCAAAAACCTCCACGTTCGATAAACAAATTTCACCTGCCCAATTGTTCCTGATAACCGCATCGGATATCTTTATCCATATCCAAACTATTCCCCCGATTGGCCTGCGGATAGGCGGATAGCACAACAAAAGTCGGATACGGCAATCGAAGTGGGAATCAGGCGATCAGGCGGCGACGAATTCAAAAAGTGCGACGGTCGCGCCGCTTCGTACACGTGACCTGTTCCTCTTCCAACGACTCCCTACGTCATCCCCTACAACCAAATAACTCATTAACTCGTGACTTACCACGTGTCTGCAAAGAATACATAACGGTCTCTAATGCTACGTGGCGATATGTTATTGGATTCATTTGATGTGGCGAATTTGTGAGTCGTGTAGAAGACCTTGCTTCGGCCTCGCGGTTCCTTCGGTCCTTCCCTATATTGCTGTGTACCCTTCTTGATTCGTACCTTCTACAATTGCTATATATTTCTTTCTATCTTTGGCTTTTCGAAGGAGTCCTTTTTTATCTCTCCCTATCTACTTGGTTTCAACGAAATCAACGTTCGCTTTCGACTCCGAAAGCAGCCGTTGCTTCGATCTCAAGTAAGTTTGTTCCTTGCTTTCCTGGTGTGTTTTCCTAATGGAATTCTCGAATTTGTTTTTCGAAAAAAATTATGTGATCGTTTGTGGATTTAGGGCTTCTTGGATTACTTAAATGAGAGAATCGTTTGGCTGTAGTCATTTCTCTGTCATTTGTTTCATTTTGTTTGGATATTGCGTGCCTCTTGTTTGATTTCTCTTTTCCTTTTTATCCCTTTTAGCCAATAAGATGTTCCCGGATTTAGGAGATATTTGGTGGAATCTCATAGATTTATGTGATTCTTCTGTCTCTGTTTCATCATTCATGTCGATCGATAATAATGGTTTGATGCATCCTCTGAAAATATTTGTATAACAGGGTTCTTCGATTTTACCCAAGAAGAGTAAAATTGTTTCAAGAGCATTTGGCATTGGCCCAGGGTTGATTTTGAAGTCGTGCGATATACCCTAGGGTTGCTTAATTGTTACTAGGAAGTTTAGTGTACCTCTCGGATTAGATTAGGGTTCAGTATTCTCATATATAACATGTACCAGGTCTGATAAATATGAGTATATATTGGATTAGATTTATCCAAGAAATTTTGAAGGGAATTTAGCAATGTCCCAGGGTATGAATTTGAAGTAGATTGGTATTAGCATAGTTAAGGTCTATCCGACGAGTTCAGAGCTTCATATTATCTGCATTTTATATGCCCCAGGTATCATAATTAAGGGTATATAATATGTCATATGTCTGAAGTTTTATCCAACATTTTGGTTCATTGTCGACGAAAGGAATTATTCCAACAACAATGCATGCTAGACATTTTGGATAATAGATTGACTAATAGGAATCAGATTGGCAGGCTTAGCAATGTTTTGCTGTCAACCAATTATAGAGTAATGTGGGCTGCTTGTGGCATGTTGGAACACCAACTTAAAAATCCACAGTATGAATGTACAGTCAATATGTGGTTGGTTATTTCACCTTTTAAAGTGAACTTTGAAATTGGAGGAAGAGGGAAGATGGCTTGCTTTCTTGCAGCTGTGAAATGTAGGAGAAAGACACTGAAATAGAGCGAGGGAGAAAGGAATAAGTGGAGTTATTTTATAAATTATTGATCATTTTCTACGCTTAAATCACCAAAGCAAACAAATTCTGGATCTCCCTTCATTCATATAAAAATGCACCTAATGTCTTGAGAAGTCATTTTAACGAATTAAAACTATTTGCAAGTCAATCTTTTACCATATCTAGTCAAATATTATGTATCCTTAGCATATCACGTCCATATTATTTGAGATTTGTCATATCAATGCATCCATGTTGTGTATTTTGGATATTTGTCCATTTCATAGGCTCTTACTGGTAGAAGAGATATCATTCAAAGAATTTCTATTTCTCTATGTGAATATTTTCTCACAAGAAAGGATATAGTAGACAAAAGATAGGGAATTCTGAGATGATTTAGAAATATTTTCTTCTTTGGAATTTGAGGTGCTTCTTACGAATGTAGCAGGTAAACATAACGTAAGTGGGATGTTTTTAATCTTTAGTAATTATTCATCTCTTAGTATTCTTCAGGTGCTTGTTTGTGTAAGAAAAGTTAACTAAGAGAATGATTTATGAGTATTATGTAAAAAATAGCAACAACAAGAACAGTAGCAATTTGCGATATCTAGTTTGCTCTGTGAATGATTTTTGACTCTCAGAAACTTATTATTCTTTTGCTTTCTTTTCCGTAGTCATCAGTACTCTTTGATTTCTTAGTATATTTCAGGTGCTTGCGTTTGTGAAAAAAAGTTTATTGGAGTATTACTAAATTTGATACATTCTCTGACTTGTGCAGCTTTAAAGTTACATAAGGATATTCACTTGATATTTTGACAAAAAAGTTGATGATTATGCGCGAACCAGATCCTGATGTTTTGCGATGGGGTCTCCATCTTCTTCAAGGTGACCCTTGTGCTGATTCTACAGAATATGGGAACTCTAGTCAAATTGATGCCAGTGCTTGTGATGAAGCTTACATCAGTGAAATTAGTTATAGAACGGATCGTAGTATTGTAGAGAACGATGAGATTATTGCCCATGCTCTTCAGGAAGAATTTTCACAAGTTGCTGTTGCTGAATCATCTGGACCTTCACATGCAGATGAACAGCACTTGCATGCATCTGTTCTTACGCAAGATTGGTCGATGAATAGTTTAAATTCGGGTATACTATTACCTGGAATACATGTTGCTATTACTATCCTTCTCATGCATTTCTTTCATTTGATTATTTCATCTAATTTTTGTAGGAAGTAAACCTCTTCATGAAGAGGGAGAAGACATGGAACCTTCCAGTTCATGTCCAAGTCCTGAAGAAAAGTTACATGATGGAGATGCACACTTCATAGAGCTGACAGAAGATTTTTCTGCCTTGGATGGTGAAGTAGGCAAGAGATTGAACCAAATGGTTCCTGTTCCTGTAAGTTCTCAGCCTCTGTAGCTCATTTATCACTATAACTTCTTAAAGAAAAAAGAAATGCAAAATGAGTTCTACTAACAGTCTGGCTTTTGGTTGATAACGCCAATTTGGATTTTTTTTCCCTTTCTTTCTCGATTTGCATTACCTAACATGGGAAAATTGAAATTCCTTAATATAATTCTATATTCACCTCCATGGGTTTTCGATGTCCAGTTTCAACATGAGCATCAAACTTGGGTTACAGTGCCTCTTTGGGGAAAAGCTGTTATGGAATGTGACTGTATGAGATAATAGAGGGGTAAAATCAGAATTGAAGTTTGGCTCAAGTGTAATATATCATCAGGAGACCCTGTTGTAACTAATGCTTTACAGTTTACTGCCCCTTTAGAAATCCATACTTGATGCTATTACAATATTCTTTTTTTAGGACTAAAAAAATCATAATTACCACTACATTCATTAAAATATTGTAATTGCCACTGAAATATACCTCTTTCCAAATCCAAATTGCCATGCTTGTTAATTTCTTGCAGAATATTTATGGAATATTGTTGGCATGTAGTTGTTAAAGTGAAAAAATACATATAAATGGCTAAAATTCCCTTATTTTTTTTAAGTTGAGCATAAAAATATTTGTATCTAATTTTTTTCTTTTAAAAAAAAAGGATTTTTCTTGTACTATGATATTGGTAAATTATTTACCTTTAGAAATTAGAACCATTTAAAACATATTATATAAGGGAAAATGGTCTTTTAACAGTGATTAATTAGATTTAACTGAGATGATGGTATTTTTGAAAAGGTTGAATAATTTCCTTGGCAATTATGATATTTTGCAGAATGTGTGGCTATTATGATATTCTTTAAAGTGTTCGGTGGCAATTATGTACTAATCCTTTTTTAAGGAAAAGAGAACAGCCATTTGTGAATGAAGCATGACTTTATTCCAAGAGGTGTTATGAGGGTACTTGATGAGATGTCTGTGATAATCATCTATCATTTCTGACTTTTATCCTTTTTTTATTTTTTGGTGTTCTTAGCCACTGTCTATTTGGTCTTCAAGAACATTGAATAGACATCAACAATGGGGTAAGTGCACAGAATTTATATATGTGCAGATGTGCTAGCTTAGGGGGTTCTCTGCTCACTATGTGAAGTCACTATTCACTTTGCACAGCAACAGAATCTCCTATCTTGAAAGGGAAAAATGTTGTCAAGGAATTACATATTTCCTTTGTTAGGATTTTAATCTAGCTAAGTAATATGTGTTTGATATTCAATTCTCTTGGTAGTTTGGTGATGTACATGCTGAGTTAACAATTGTTCTCTGGATTTCTTTACGTACAGCATGTTCCTAAAATAAATGGAGAAATGCCTTCTATTGATGAGGTTACTTCAGATCATCAAAGGCTTCTTGAGAGGTAACAATGAAGTTAGTTGATTTTTTGGATGCTTGTCAGAAATATTTCTTAGATACTCAACACTGTTGCCAACTCTAAATAATTACATTGTTAAACTTGGATATCTTGAACCATTGGAACTAAATGCAGTAACTTACATTTATAGTCTACATAATAAGTAGTAATGTCCTGAAATCTGGCCGAAGTATGAGATTGTCAATAACTCTTACACATATATGGACCTTTGCTTGGTCTGAAATTGTCACAAACATATTGTCAATAAGTTACCTTTGCGTGTTTTTCCAAAATGCAATCTATGCATCGGATATGTGTTTGCGGTCCCTTCGCTGCACGTAGTCAAAATCCATGTAGAACACATAGAACTTATTTGACTTGTATCATTATTTTTTCAATAAAAACCTTATACTATAATAATTTAAGTATAGATGAATATATGTATCTTCCTTTTTTTGGATAATTTCAATCGATTTTCCTACTAAGTTTGTTGAAGTCTGCAAACTTAAGTATCCATAAGAAAAATACAGAAAAAGTAAGTAAAATAAAAGAATTTCTTAAGAATATGAGAAGTAATGTTTGACATCTTCCCTTTCTAAAACCCCGCATAGGTGGGAGCTTCATGCATAGGGACGCCCTTTAAGTTTGTTGCATGTTCTAGGTTATGTTGCTCTGCAAGCATATCTATTAGTTCTTTTTCTTTTTCTTTTTTTGTTAACGTTTATATGCGGTAGTGAAGCTATTGACTACATATGTAGGTTGAAGTTATATGATCTGGTCGAACTTAAGGTTCAAGGAGATGGTAATTGTCAGGTTAGTTAACTACATTCCTTCTTTATTTGTTAAGTTTCTTCCTTCTTAAATTATTTAATGGATATCACCTGAAGAGGCTCTAGTTCTTTAAGTATCGCATGAAAGTGAGCTCCAGAGGTGAACTTAGCATTTGACTGCCATCCAGCTCTTTATTTTTTCTTTTTCTTTTAATAGCTCTTATTACGCATGCATTCTAGATTATGGTCCACATTTATATTATATTTTCTTGGAAATGATAGTAGATAACATCTGCATAGGAGTCTAAATTTATCATAATTTAGAACCTTCATCCACTAAAACGGGGTCATCCTATAGACATCATATCAAAATTGGGAAAGGTCTCTGAAAGTAATTAAAAGTCTAATTAATTAACAATTTATCTTTAAGAATCCACTTCTGGTAGACATGCAAGATGCTCAACATTAATTACACATCACTACATGCTTGGCCAAAGGCCCACATTTGATATTAAAAAATGATTATCCAATATTTTGCAGTCATCAGTAGATGCACACTTAGCTTTCCATTGAATTGCTCTCTAGGGATATACCATTCAATATACTAGAACCAAGCAGAGTAATGAATAATGATGACTCATTGGTTTTTCCTACTAGTTATCTGTTGAATTGGCTAGAGTTTTTCTTTTCCCTCTCAATCTTTGTTTCCTGAATTCCATTCCTTTTCAGTTCCGAGCACTATCTGATCAGTTCTATCGTACTACTGAACACCACAAGTTTGTGAGACAGCAAGTTGTCAATCAGGTTTGTGGAGACACATTGATTTTGATACTCATTCTACTTGTTTTTCCTTAGTACTACATTAAACTTTTCCTTCTTGGTTGGTGGCCAAATTCTTTGGATTTCTGGACTCGATTCTTTTTAAGTTTATATCTTTTGGTAAGTCACTCTTTTAAGATGGTTGTCAGCTCAAGTCGCGGCGTGAGATCTATGAGGGATATGTCCCTATGGCTTATGATGGCTATCTGAAAAAGATGTCTAAGTGAGTTATTATTCTTCGTAGTTATTCAATTACTGGTACAGTTAAAAAACTACTTTATAAAGTAATACTTATCATGCATCTTTACCATGTTGTACCAACAAAAAAGGAGTGGAGAGTGGGGCGACCATGTCACATTGCAGGCTGCTGCAGACTCGGTATGCCTATTATATTCTTCATCTATAATATTCTTTTGCATGACTTCATTCAACCATCTTTTGTACAATGAAGAATTTCAATATTGTTAGCTATGGTAGTAGTACAGTTCCATCTTGTCAATTTGATCATTGTTTTGTCAGGATTGCTACTTAACAAGGTGCTTATATTGCTGAATAATGAGAACTTGAGTTTTGTTAACTACGGTAGTAGTATAGTTCCATGTTCTTGTTAATTTGATCATTGTTTTAGCAGGATTGCTATATAATGGGGTGCTTATATCGCTGATTAATGAGAATTTGAATGCAGTTCAGTAACTAAACATATCTGAGATATTTATGATTGGTGAATTATTTTTCAAGATGTACAGATATCTCATGATTAATGTTGTATAATGATATTATTCTACAATTACCTTGTTTCTAAACTAGCTAGACTATTGATTTTGCATCTTAATTTACCCTTTTTGCAGTATGGTGTCAAAATTTTTATCCTAACATCATTCAAGGATACATGCTACATTGAAATATTGCCTGTTGTTCAAAAGTCAAAACGAGGTATGTTTTACATCTTTTCTCATTTAGTGATATGATTAATATTTTATTAATTATATGCATTTTTGGGTTGGAACAGTAGTTCTTTTCGGATAAACAACACAAAGTTATGATGCAAGCTTCTTCTTTTTTTTCTTTTGTTAGTTATGAACTTATGATACATTGGCTGTTGTTTGATTCCCTATATAATTGCTAGCTATTGAAAATTCAAAATGGATTCCATTATTTGACTGATTATTGTCCTGTCTTTTCTACATTGTGCTTAGTCAACGCAAGCATTTCAGTAACCTACAATATGCATATGTTTGATTCCTTATGGTATCTCTTTGACTCTTTTACACTGTTTGAAAGTCTCATCACTTTTGCAGTTATATTTTTGAGTTTTTGGGCTGAGGTGCACTACAACTCAATATATCCGGAAGGAGGTAACTCCATCTCCTGTCTCTTCTTTGTTGTAGTGCTGTACTTTTCTTTTTCTTTTTCTTTTGCCTTCTGTATTTGTATGGAACAACTTCTCTATATTCCATAATACATGTATATGTCTCTCGAGGCACACCTTTACTGTTGATTGAAGACCATGCAAGTGCCC
Organism: Typha angustifolia; assembly: GCF_048772165.1. Taxonomy (NCBI): domain Eukaryota; kingdom Viridiplantae; phylum Streptophyta; class Magnoliopsida; order Poales; family Typhaceae; genus Typha; species Typha angustifolia. Next base: position 1,981,830 of record NC_133246.1, on the reverse strand, counting down.
GGATCAATTTCATACCTGAGAGTATCCATAATGAATCAGATCAAATGTTGAACAAACATATAGTAGTCCTTATTAAGTTGGCGTTAATATGATTTGCAGTTGCTTTTGTAAAAAATTTATGGATACAAGGAAGATGGATAGATTCAATTTACATGCAGCTCTACAAGCATTAGGTCACTGAATAAAAAAGAGCTTTTCTTTATGAAGGTATTTTAGTAGAATACTGTTTAGTCTGCATTAGAGCTTGGGGAAATCAACCAATCGTTGAATCGATATTTGAATTGTTACCTCTTCTTGCACCCTTACTATAGTAATGAGGTTTCATGCGATGTGATTCAGTTTGCATGCTGAAAATGCAACGCTTGATGATAAGATCCCAAAACGTTCAATTATGTCTTGTTCTCTTTGGAAAGCAGTTCTGTTGATTAATCTTCCTATACTTTGTTACTCTCGCAGATTTCCCAATCTCCGAGATTAAGAAGAATAAAAGGTGGTGGCACTTTGGTAACAAACATTAGAAAAGCTCAGTTTGGACTTTGTTATTTGACTCGTTCTGTTTCCCAGGCACTTCACCCTGGAACAGTGTTCGACGATGTGATCAAGCAGGGGCAGGAGAGATTGGCATATGATTCATTCTTTGTTCTAACTTAACCCCAGTTCCTTATCTTCCTGTACATACATACCTACTTACCTTATAGGTCAAATATCATTTATTACAGTTATAGGGAAACTAGAGGAAATTATATTCTTTGCTTTGTCTTTTCTCTTTCACCTTGGTAACTTACACAGCTTTAATCCTTGTGACCAACTAACCATTATTTTATTGAAATTCTATAATCCTCCATGGAAAGAAATTATTCTGGCGGCTGAGACTTCATGTATAAGGTATGATATGTCAATCATATTACAGCACTCATATCTAACAATGTTTCGATAGCAATAATGACAACCAAATATAAAGAAATAATACTAGGATTTCATTTTCGTAACTTTTTATTTGACAAAATATTAAAAAGACCATCATCCAAGGCGAAGCCGTCCTTGCGTGCCTCGATCGATAGTCAAAATGTAGTCTAATAATATTGAAGTTACTTCTATTCCAGAATTAAAAGTAGACAGACAGGTACATCATGTCCTTCTCCAAAGGTGATAACAAAAATCTCCTAAATACTCCTGCCCTGTTAATAGTCCCTAAAACCCTAAACCATTCAATCCTCCTGTCGGATCCCCGTCGGCTCAACGCGATACTCTCCGTCGTCTCCCACGGCAGGCCGCATCAGCATCGCCGTGTAGTAGGGCACGCGCTGGATAGCCATCGGAAACCCGAAGTCCGACCCGTTAATGGGGAAAAAGGCGGCGGTGTGCCCGACTTGATCAGGACCCGGTCCCACCCCCGGCCCCGGGGCAGCGGTGGAGGCGGAGGAGCGGCCGGCAGTGGCGGCGGCGATGGAGGGCTCGGCGTGGCGGAGGAGCCACTCGATGGTCTCGCCGTCGGTGCGGTGTCCGAGCTCGCGGGTGAGCTGGAAGATCCGCGCGGCGACGATCGCCGGCATCCGGACCCTCCTCCCCCTCCCCTCCACCTTCCGGTGTCGGTCCTTCGCCGCCGCCGGAGACGGCGACGATGATGACGACCTCTTGGTGCTCCGCCGTTGGGACGGAGGGTTTGTTAGGGTTTTAGAGGTGGAAGGAGAGGAAGGGGTGGGTTTGTAGAGTAGTAGCTCCGAGGCCATAGTCGTCGGCTCGTCGTTTTGAGTGGGGTCGGCGATTAGAGTTTCTTTTTATTTATTAGGGTTTAGGCGTTGGATTGTGGCGCAAATTTACTAGTTTGCCACTTTCGGGAATCGCCACTTTTGGGAATGCTACGCGCACGCATGTGTCCACGTGATCATACCAAACTTTATTATAATCTGGAATTGGTACACACATTGTTTCGCACGTGCGTGTCCATGGAATTTGGAAAGTGACTTCCTTCCTTTTCTTGCCATTGGCCCTTTTCACTCCCCTCCGAGGCTTTTACAATTTAATTACAATTAATTTTTCTATTTAGTGTTATAAAACTAAATCTATATATATTTTTACAATCAATGCATATTTTATTATAATAGAATGCCCACATTAATATCTATTTTTACAAATTAAATGCAATTAAATGACAAAAGCCTCCTCCACTACCCCCACCCCACTTTTTACTTTAAAATAAAAGATCAGTGTACAAACTGCTCCAATGGATTGATAGGAAATTTGTAAGCAACTGCAACTGCAACTGCATGCTTCCTTTTGATGAAGCCTGTGTGATTCATGTCATCGTCTGTGATAAAATTGGAACCAAGTCACTGTTCCGATATTCTAATCATTTTATTTTATTTTTTGATCCAGAGGAAAAACATATCTTCCTCATAGACAAGCAGAAGTTAAAGAACACTATGACGAATAATAACCTGCACTTTGTCATTTGTTCAGCACTAGAGTTGGTAAAATGGTGGTGGCCTCGCCATCAATGACAAGACAATCCTGATTTGTAAAGCATTTGGTTGTAAACTTTGCACTGCCATCAAGAGGAAAAATTCTTCAAGCATAAGCAAATAAATCAATCTCAGTGAAAAGTGAGAGAGGGGTTTACATGAATCTATTCTTGATTCCCTTCGTATATATTGCTTTAACTTCTGCAACCACCTCTTCTCCAACATAGACAGGCAGTTTAAACTTCAGGTTCTGTGCAACATATATTGCTCCAGGCTGCATGTTTGCCAAAATGTGTCATATGATGACAATACATGAGAGGAAAAAAAAAATACAAAGTCCTTTCTGCAAACTAGACTTATTAATCTAGCTATAAGCAGGAGCACATTATTGTGCAATTATATGAGAGAATTGAAGTCGACAAATCGAATATAGGGTTTCAGAAAGTGGGTGGCAAAATTAAGTAGGTAAATGAGAAAACAGATAAAGAAAAAAAAGAAACAGAAACAGAACATATTAGAATTTGAGATAGTATAGATAATGATTTACTGATCAGTCATTATTATCATATACAACTTGCATATGTACATTGTATCATCACATTTTAAGTCATGAGAGGGCAAAGTCAAACAGGAATATTTGGTTGTACCAAAGATTTCAAAGTCACATAATGCTCACAACTCACAAGTAGAGAAGAGGATAAAGAAACAAATTGCGGAGGCACAAGGACCTCCAGATTTTGCTGAAGGAACCCATTCTTCATAAGGAGGCTTTGCAGACAGGAAGGCCCAGGTGACTAACATAATCTAATAATCAGGACAAAAATTGATTTGCATGTCTGCAGTAAACAATTAAATTATGCGATCAGACAGCACTAAACAAGTCTTCTTCGCCACCCTTGAAAGACATTGGGAGTTCTAACAAACCAGTCCATTTGGGGATGACATGATTCCCAGTTCTCACATCCTTTCTCAGTAGACCTATTTACGGTGCATTAATGTGCAAATTCATAGGATATGAAAACTAAAATTTAATCTACTGAGTTTTGGCTGACTAATAAAAGTAACTTGAAACCAAAGTGCATTTACATTTACACTCTCAATTTTGGTTCTATCCTTATGTTTAACAAAATTTCAGTACCGGCAGCTGGTTTACAAAAATCTATGCCTTGCGGCTTGTGTATGTTGCAAGAGCTAACAAGGCACCATTTTGCAATCTCTCATCCTCCATAATTGCAAGGTTTCAAAGTTTCTCAATTACATACTACCCAAACACTAGGAACTTTTAAAACAGACATTCATTCATTTAATTGTAATTAGAAAGAACATTCTATTCCTCTTGTAGTCTAACATGAGACAACTTCTTTATCCTGCTTTACGAATTGAAAAGAGTACGTCAACTTCTTTCTATCATTTTTTGGCCGAAGCCGCAACTCGTTAAGAACCCTTATGAATCCGTTAAGTCCTATATTTGTTCTTTATGAGTTTGGGTATGCAATCTACCCGCCTTACTTAAATTATAACTACTTGTTCATCCTAGCATAATGCAATTGCCCAAAATTGACATTTTCGGTACTCCATTTTGGGAAAAGTACTCTTTGCTCACCTACCAAGAAGCTATTCGGCAAAATGCCTGAGTGAGTTACTTACTCATAAATCACGGAGAGAAACAAGGAAGAGAGAGAGAGAGAGACATACGAAATGCGAGGCGATAAGGGATGGGAATAGCGACGCGACGAGCATGCCATGGACGATCCGACCCCCTTCGAATCCGGCGACTCGGCGCGAGAAGTCAGCATCGAGATGGACGGGGTTTCGATCGCCGGTGACCTCCGAGTAGCTGGCCACGTCGGACGCCGAGAACCGCCTGCACTCGCGCAACACGTCGCCGATTTCGAGGAGGCGAGTCGACCCCTTCACTTCTTTTCCGGCAGGGGGCGACGAAGATGAGCAGAACGAGATGGACCGAGGTGGATAAAGTATCCGAATAAGCCGGTGGAGTCGCATCTTATTCTCACGATTTGATCGTGTTATCTCACAAGTAATACTACAAATACCTCTTTCCAGCCTTATGGGCTGGAATTGTTATCGGCCTTATGGGCTCTTACTGGGCCTCAACTCCAAGCCCATCTGAGTTGCTTCAGATCAAAGAAATATAGCCGTTATAATAAACCAACCGTTTCAGCTCACCTGAAGCATTGACTTTAGCTTTCTTCTCTCTCTTTCTATTCAATTTTAAAATCTTTTGTCTATGATCTTGGAATTACTTATTAATGTATTAAAAGAGCCCATAAAGATGGAGGGCGCCATGTGCTTAGCTCTCAATTTTATAGTGCTTGAAGGTAATTATAAGCCAGATAAAAAAAGAAATTATCAATTTTTAATATATAGATCGGATAACTAAGCTGATTCTTCTTTAAAAAATTAGCCACCACTAAGTCTTAAATTTAACTACTGAGCTATAGTGGTTACTGTTGGTTTTGGCTAGCCTCATGAAATGACTTACTTGGCTAATAAGTGGTTGAGTTAGACTTTTATTAAGATGATGCTTTTGCTCATGCCGCTTAGTGCAAATAGAAGAAAAAGAAAATAAGAGAAAATGAGGTTTTCTCTTAGGTTGGGATTAAGTCATAAAGATTTTCTTCTTCACATCTACAAGAGTGTTTTTGTTTCAAGAAAGTTTCTAAAGGTGTTTTCTAAACTTTAAAATTTAAAACTAATGTTATTGATTTTCTTATGGATGACATTCTTGTGATCTTGAGAGACTTATTGTGATGATATTCTTTATACCAATTCTCTTGATAGTGGATTCAATTTCATGTCCTATGATTTCTTTTCCTTTGAGAAGGGTTTTACACATAAATCTGATTTTTTTAGTTTTTTCTGGTGTTTAGTGTTGTTAATTGACATCATTATTTAATTTTTATTGTCATAGATCTCTTGGGTGGGAAAGAGAACTCATTTCCAACGGTTACTTATGCAATCTTTGATATTAATTGGATCAATACCTCACGGTATTATCCAGTGGTACTCCATATTAATTCTAGAGAATATTTTTTTTAAATGCCCATCTGATAAGCTACTTAGAATTCCAGGTACACATTCTCTACAGCTAAGTTGGAGTCAAAAGCACAGGTTCACATAATAGGGTCACTTCTTTAATAAAATTTCAATTCCTTTAGAAACTGAATTGAGAAAAAAATGAATGCTTAGATCTAATGATAGGTCAAACAAACATAAAATAATACTGATATCAAACTAAAACCACAACTTTTAATTTTTTTAAGACCTTTCTATCTTCTGCAGATAAGTAACAGATGGGCAGCGTGCTAAGAGTGATAAGCAAGTACTAACAACATGTACTCAAATTAGGTTGGATTAATTAATGCTTCTTTAAGAGAATTAAACCCCTACGATTAATGTATTCTTTCCCTTGGGTTTCGTTCCCATCTATAGTAGATTAGAAGAAGGGCCATTTAGCTTAACTTGATTGTTAGCTTATTGAGATCCAAGTATAACTAATTGAAATGATAAACTAGTTAAGTCATCGTCATCGTTTTGTCTCAGTAGTTTAAGTCTTATAAGCTCGTGATAAGTTCCTCTCAAAATTTGGCTCTATAGTGACTTTTTTTTGTGCTAATTAACCTAGTTATTAACCTATATAATAGATATGATTAATTCTTTTATATAGTCTATAATTAGTCTAATTCTATCAAAGAAACAAAAACTAAGTAATGAGCCTAAGAGCTGCCATTGCAAGTCATTCATGCTGTACAACTACATAAAGGGGAAACTTTTTAGAGTTCAAAGATAGATGGCATAGAATAATTAAGTTTTGTTGCTTAGACTAATTAATATTGTAGCCATGTGAGCCACCACCGTAAGAAACTAGCAAGTATACGTACGTCCATTTATCAAAAGAAGAAGAAGAAGAAGAAGAAAAGAAGTATACGTACGATAGAGAAGTTCATATATACTCCAACTGCGAACATAACGGCCAAAACTGCTACCTTACCCTTTTTGGCATCCGCAATTCTCTCATATCTTTCACTTTATTTCCGAGAGACTGTCTATGGATTTGTAGCAGTACTCTATAAATACACCCCTAAAATCTTTAGATTCCTCATCAAATCTATTATATCTACGTAAGTCTAAGTAATGAAGAGCTTTCTTCTTCTTCTTCTGCTCCTAGTCGTCTTCGTCTCCTTCTCTACGACAACTAATGCAGCCTACAACATCGTAGACTTCGGAGCCAAGGCCGACGGCAAGACCGACGCCGCGGCGGCGTTCCGTAAAGCCTGGGCCGCCGCATGCGGCGCCGCCAAGCCGGCAATGATCTACGTGCCGGTCGGAAGGTTCTTTGTGAGCCAGGGGCTCTTCCAAGGCCCGTGCAAGAACAATGCCATCAGGGTGTTCATCGACGGCACCCTACTGGCGCCGCCGGGATACGGCGGGGGAGCAGGGATGTGGATTAAGTTCCAGTACGTTGATGGCTTGTCGATCTACGGCGGGACGCTCGACGGCCGAGGGCAGGCTATGTGGGCGTGCAAGACTGCTAAGCTGCGCTGCCCAACTGCCGTAACGGTAAGATTACGATTAATTTTTTAGTAAAACTTATAATTTACGCCCTACATTTTATTATTATTATTATTATTATCATAACTCTATTGTATATATTTGTCATTACACCCGTGGGTTTATTTTTATTATCTTAAAAAAAATTCCGAGTTAGATTTAACCTATCCCTTGCTCCTGATGAAAAACACTAAAATATCATCGATGATAAATTTGTCTGGTAGTAGGGTCTCAATAATAATAAAGCGAATTAGGTGGGTATTTTTACAAATTTAACCTAATTGAGTACGCATGGTAAATTATGCATGCAATGCAGTCCCTAACGATAAGCAAATCCAAGAACGTGCTGATCAGAGGTCTAACATCACTCAACAGTGAGGGCTTCCACATGTCCATCTACGGCAGCTCCGGCGTGACGGTGCTACGAGCGAAGATATTCGCCCCCGACGAGAGCCCCAACACCGACGGCATCCACATCCAGCTGTCGAGCTCCGTCACCATCGTCAACACCACGATAGGAACCGGCGACGACTGTATCTCCATGGGCGCCGGCACAGCCAACGTCAGGATCCAAGGCATCACCTGTGGCCCAGGCCATGGCATCAGGTTGCTTACCTCATTACCTACTAACAGGTTAAGCTTTTTGAATCGAATTAAAACTAAATGATTACTTCGTTTTAATCCATGTAGCATTGGAAGCTTAGGGGGTGTGCCCGGAGACCCAGGGGTGGAGAATATAACGGTGAGGTCGGTGGTGTTATTGGGTACCCAGAACGGGTTAAGAATCAAGACGTGGGGGAATCCCTACGATGGGTACGTTAGGGGGGTAGTTTTCCAGCACGCGATCATGAAGAAGGTCCAGAACCCGATCGTAATCGACCAGAACTACTGCCCTGGAAGGGTCAACTGCCCCGGTCAGGTAAATTTCTTTTATTTTTGGTGGACGATTGAATGCAACCATGGTTGCAGGAATTCCTACCAGTCTGGTACAGTGGGACCTGGTACCTTTTTCCTTGGCTGTGCCAATCTTAAAACTCCCTGCAGCTAGCTACGGGTTGTATATATATACATATATACATACATATACATCACACACACACGTACGTAAGTACGTAGGTACGTACGTAGCTAAAACCTCCTCATTGCTTGTGTTTGTGGGTCGCAGAGCTCAGGGATCAAGATCAGCAACATCTCCTACGCCGACGTCCGGGGATCGTCGGCGACTAAGGTGGCGGTGAAGTTCGACTGCAGCGCCAGTAAACCATGCGTCGGCATCGCACTGCAGGACATAAAGCTGACTTACATGAGCAGTGGTACTCCAGCACAGTCCTTCTGCAACAATGCTAAAGGATCCATCTGTGGGGTTATTAACCCACCAAGCTGCTTATAGGAAGGAATATTACTGTATTACTATTTAATAGCTAGTATTATATTATATATATATATATATATATATCTTTATCTACAAGTACTCAACCATATCTTTGAAATTGAAACATCTCGAACTAATGCATACATCAGAGAAAGGCTGTAGAATCTTGACAAAGAAGAGGGGTACGATCACGTAGCAGCGTTCAGATGGATGGTAGTAAAGTAAGTAAAGTTGATGGTGGCAAACATCAAAGAGTACTTCTGGCGCTGGATTTAATTGAAGGACATGATGGGCTAGTACCTTTTTGATCCCACACACTGGTCCACCTCTGCTGATCGTAATTGCAAGTACTTTGGAGATGTTTTTTACTATTTTATCTCAAAGGACAGCTCCCACATCTACCTTCAATTATAGAATGTATTGCTTCCATCTAATATTAGTACCTTTAATAAAACCATATTTAGTCCACATTTTTAATGCCACGTTTCCCTTTTTTTAATTTTTCAAATTGATATTTTTCACACTCTAATTGATATGCTTAAATTTTTAGAGTACTCGGTGAATTTAACGAGGTATGAGAATAGAAATCCAGTTATACTCATTTGTCATTCATAGCATAAACTCTTTAATTATCCATTTAAATTAAATATTCATTTGGATTTATCAAAATATTTTATCTCCTAAGTGAGTTGAGAGTTAATCAAACATTACGTTTATTCTTATGTTGAAATAGAGTATTGCTACTTTTTCCTTGGTGTTGTTGTTTTTTTCCTGACAATTAAATGTTAGTAATTTGCTCTCAGACAGTGTGGTCACATATAAACCTACTAATTAATTAAAAGCAATGAGCTTCTACAAAATCTATTCTGAGATATTGAAGAGTGTAATATATGAAAGGAGGTCGTTGGAAATAATGGATTGAGAAAAATGTGAAATAAACCTACTGGCCATCATGCTTGAGAATGAACTTAATGAGTTATATCGAAAAAATAAAGTGATGAAAGAGTAGTGAAATATGCCGAGCAGTATACAAAATATATGGAATTAAAACTCTCTTTAGTTTGATCTATGATCGTGTGCTGCAAATGATGCAAGAAAGTAAAATCTTAAGAAGATGAGAAGATTAAAGGAAGCGTCAAAGAATTCACTTTCTATCTCAGAACAAATTAACACTAACGCAGTGACAAAGTTTAAGTGAATATCTCTCAATTAAAAAGTTAAAAGTGAATACTGCAGTCAGAAACTCACAAGTAATAACATATATGCCATATAAAGTTGTAATCCATAATATAAGTAAAATACTGGGGGAAAAAAAGACTTGTTAGATGATCAGAATCAAGAATATGATGCAACTTACATGGTAAGAGTGATAAAGAGTAATTTTGCGTCCAATCTTAGCATACTCCATGACATAGTCGCTTATTGTCGATGCAGCATCATCAAGATTCTCATGTGGAATCAGATCTAAAGATTTTTTTTTAATTTTTTTTTTCCTGAGGAAAAAGATCTAGGGCTTCTTACTTTCATGTGAATCTTGATGATGCCACACCCACAAACATCGACTGTTCCAATCCAATCACACATAGCTCAAGCTAGCCCAGGAGATCATGAGAAGAGAGGCTGGGATAAGTATCTAAGAAGAGAAGAAGAACAGGACTTGTCAAGATTTGGATTAAAAAAGAAAAACTCCCCAAGAAAGAAGAAAAGAAGAAAAGCATAGCCCAGATGAGGCAAGCTCTAAGATTAAGGCCAACCATATCGAGTGTAATATAGTATTACTACTCACCTACTTGGTGTAAGAGCTAGGAGAAGATGGGATTCTTGGTAAGAGACGGTAGGAATGATCGATTTCAAAGACTTGGGGTTCTTCCCAAAGTCATCAGAAAGAAGCAAATCGTCAAGCATTCGAGGGTGATGGAGAAAGAGAAACAAGAGATAGAGATAGGGATAGGGAAGTATAAGAGAGGAAGAAAGGTTGTTGATATATAGAATTATTGCTATGATTTGTACTGTACATTATAAATAAATAAAAAGTAATTAATTTATAATCGACCTATGCTTAGCTGCATCATGGTGGGCTCTACTTTTAATGTTTTTGTTTGTATAAACTGTAACAGTGTAAACCTTAAACCCCCGTTACCTTTTCATAGAAACCCTAATATCCAACACGTAAGCTCTTGTCAGTTTATGTAAAAGAGATCTAATGGGCGCCTTGGTTTTCTAAAGTTCCAACTAGATCAAGAAAATATTCTTGTATGTCAAAGAAACTGTTTGGGAGTTTAAGGATAATTTCAGAAACTAATAACCTTTGTATATATTTCTTTCCTACATCAGAAGAGCAAGAAATTAAGCCGTGCAAATTACTGACGCCACGAGGGACCTCAACAATGACGAATTTTCCACACTTATTTTTTTTTTCCCCTTCATCATTTGGTACTCATGGGACCAAAAATTAGGTAGCTAGGTTTAAGAAGCAAAAGAAGATGTGGTTTTGTGGTACATAGTAGCTAAAAGATATCGAATCATACGTAAGGAAAGATGAATGCATGTGAGCGAAGATGATGACATGCATCCAAACCTCCTCAATCTGGTAGACACCACATAACTGCCCTATAACTGCCTTTGGAATTTAGCTAGTATTGGTGGGGCCCCAGTTTTGTCGTGAGATCTTTGTTGTGGATGACGTGGTAACTTGAACAGGATAGTGAACTCGTGGCATGCATCCGAACCATGCATGCAACTCAGTGGCTGTTAATTAAATTGATTATTCTTCTTTTTTGTGTCCTCTCGAGGCTTGAATGATCTTAGAAGTATAAACTTCTTTTTGTTGTTGTTCTTTTCCGTCTTTCAATTTCTTTCATATTTTCCGTGGAGCTAATATTATCGGTGTTAATTAAGAACAAACTTATCCTCTCTCTTCTTCTTCTTCTTCTTCTTCTTCTTTTCTTTTCTTTTTTTAAGAAGTGATCATAAAAAGATTTCTAACAAACATTCCTGCAGGTCAAGGGAAGCAGACGATCTGTACCTGACAGTGTGGTCCTTTGTTGGAAATTCCAGTTCTTTCCAGCTCTCTCGAGAAAAAGAAGCCTTTATTGATTCATATGTAGTTCTAAAAACATACATATAGCTCAATTTTATCTCAATTCTCAAGGATGCTGAAGAAATAATGCTTATCGTTCTATCCCTCGTTCATAGATTCTTTTTATGTTCTGTTTGCTAGATTTTCTCCATTTAGTTTCCAAAAGATAATGAAAGAAAGCATTCTTCCAGTCTTCCAATACTTTGCTTCATCTTATGTAGTATCTGGAACAAAATCTTGATCTGATGTTGCCTTCCTTCTAATGGACATTGGTTGAACAATTAACTTGTGATGCCATCAACGGCTATCTACCACTTATAACCTTTATCTCTGAGTTTGCTAGAAATTTAGTTTGTTCAATCATAGGGTACTCGAGAAATGTCACTCTACCAACCTTCTTCCATCATAAGTAACTCATCTGCACGTAGATAAATAATCACCATCCTGTTGAGTTTTTCTCCAAAAGCATAAGTTTTACATATCTTTTGATCCTCGTAATGAATGGTTGAATCCAAATTAGAGAAGTTTGGCTACACAAATTTGGAGAAGTACTATATTGCACTGAGTAATGGCTAATAAATGGTAAGGTAAATGTTCAAATCATTTAAGAAAGTTATTGTGATGTAATTTTTCTCCCGGATTACACCATCACAAGTCTCCAAAGTAAAAAGTAAGAAGTACTGCACAAATATTGTTGACCAGAAAGAACTTGTAGAAAGAAGTAAAATTACAATGGTTGTGGTTCAGCATACTTGAAGGAATTTGTAGAAAGAATGAACAACTTCTATCCTTCCATGAGTGAGTGAAGTTCCTCTCTTACGTCTTTTTCGTCAATTGTGATAGTAGGTATGTGAGAAATCTTGGACCAATCAAGGCCAGTTCTCGGTTCGCATCGCTGCTTCAATATACTGTGGCATTTGACGATGCTCAACTCTTTCAGAGAAGTAGGTAGACAAGTATCAGGTAGTGACTTGAGGTCAGGGCACTTCTCTATGTGCAGTGCCTCGAGTGACGGGAGGCTCTCCAACTTGGCAGGCAGCGATCGGAGGCTTTTGCAATCAGAGAATCTTAGTTGTTTGAGAGAGGTAAGTTGTGCAAGCCACTCCTCCTGCTCATTGGTAAAGGATCTCAAGAAATAACAAGAGATATCCAATTGATAAAGAGAGGCAAGGCAGATTTGTGGTAGGCATTTGAAAAGAAACCAGACACGGTCTATGCTGAGCTCAGTGATAGGAGATATGGAGAGAAGCTGGCAATGGCAACGGCCCCTTCAACTTGCCACAACGTCTAATACAGAGCTTACAGAGGCGAGGAAAGGAGCGGCCAACCCCAACTCCCAACCATTCCTTCCATTCGACCAAGTCTTCAAACAAAAGCTCCTCTAATGACGGGAATGCTGTGACAGTATCACCATAGAATTCAGAACCAATATGTCTCACAGCTTTCAGAGACCTTAGTTGCAATATCCTGAGGAAGGGCAGTTGTCCGAATTGCGGAAGAACTCTCAAGCAGTGACAACATGAAAGCTCAATGAATTCAAGATTTAATGCATATGATTTATCCAGCCAACTTGGAGGTTTGGCACCCATATAGTGGGCAATATGGAGTTCCATGAGATTTGGATGTGGTCGCAAGCCTTCGAGTACATCTTCATGCTCACCATGCTTGATATTTCCTGTTCTTGCGTTAGTCCAATGTAGAGACAACTTTTCAAGGTGCCCTTTGTTATCTAATTCTGCCTTCCTGGACTCTGTATAGCTTTTTGCCAATTCAAGTTTCCTAAGGCAAAGCTGCCCTCTCAGTTGCTTCATGTTCTTCAACTGTCCTAAATCATATCCCTCCTTATCCTTCAAATGAAACTCTTTTAATTCTTGAAGAGAAGTTAGCTTACCAATCCCAGAAATGGTCGAAATTGCCTGTGGGTGAGCATTTAAGTAACGCAAATTGATTAATCTATTCATGTCTGTCAGCAGAGGCCTTTGCAGATTCTGGGAGTGAGCAACCTTCAGATTAAACCCTTGTAGATGGTATAGCCGGAAAACTGATTTGGGCAGTTCTGTGCTGCTGTTGCTTTGAATATCCAGGTAGCGAAGATGCACTAAATGATCAAGAGATTCAGGAAGAATGTCTTGAGGAAGGTCAATCATCAAGACGCGTAAGCCCTTAAGCTTTCCTAGAGTTTCTTGGAATACATGACGAAAGTTTAACCAGGGGAACCACGAACGCATTGCAGCTGAATCTCTAAAAACTATTAAACTGCGTAAATTCTTCAATTCACCCACATGTTCATAAATCTTGATCATATTGGTAGCATGGACATATAAATGTCGAACCTTTCTTGGAACATCGACTGAAAAATCACCTTCTATTCGAAAATGTTCACCATTGGAGACAGATTCAGCAAGATCATGGAGCAAGCCATGGACCATATACATGTCTTCTGAACCCGCTACACACTGGATGAAAGACCGGCGCAGTAAATCATCAATGTGTTCAGCTCCTATGTCCTCCTTTCTTTTCTCTCCATGATTGGGCTCAATAAAACCATGTGCCATCCATATTTGAACTAGTCTATCTTTATGATAGAGGTAGTCTTTAGGAAACAATGCAAAAACAACAAAGCACTGCCTCAAATTCGTAGGGAGGTGCTCATAACTCAATTTTAGTGCAGGTATAATATCATCTTCCTTTTGTGCTACTTGCCATAGTCTGCTCTCCAAGATTCCTCTCCAGTGTGGCTCCTCCAATTTGGACTTCAGTACCCCTCCCACTGTCTTGGCTGCTAATGGGGAACCCCCTAACTTTTTTGATATATGAGTGCCAATTAGTTCCAACTTTGGATGATCCTTAGGATTTGTATCACCAAATGCACATTGCACAAAAAATGCCCAATAGTCTTCATCTTCTAAGCCCTTCAAATATATCACTTCCTTCGGTGCCGTCAACTCTGCTACATCTTGATTTCGCGTTGTTATCATAACCCTGCTCCCCTCTTTTGCAAACTGGAATGGCTTGCGCAGATTTTCCCATTGGCTACTAATTTCATTCCATACATCATCAAGAACAACCAGAAACTTCTTACCAATCATTATCTCCTTAAGAATCCGCTGTATCTTATCAAGGCTATCTAAATTGTGGAGCTCATCAGACTTCTTATCTGTAGCAGATTCTATCATCTGTATAGTGACCCTTTCCACATCAAATTTCTCTGCTACGTGGACCCACGCCATTAAATCGAAATGATCCATCACAGCTTGCTCATTATACACTGACTGCGCGAGAGTAGTCTTGCCGACTCCACCTATGCCAACTAGGGACAGAACAGAGTAAGATCCGCATTCTTCATCTTTGTCTTCCTTCAGAAGCAATTTTATTAGATGATCTTTCTCGTTGGCTCGGCCAAACACCTTAGATTCGGTAGGCATCGAGGTTGTACGGCGCCAACCAAGCATCTCATGTTGCTTCCTTGTACCTGCCTCCATCTCCACCAGCCTGAGAAAGATAGACATCTCACTAGCAATTGTTTCAAACCTCTTTGCAATTGCCATCATCCCATTAAGGTCTTCATCAGAGAAAAGGAACCGTTCTAGAGCATTATGTGCGCGGCGCTTCCTAGTAAAGCTACTATAAGAAGAAGAAGAAGAAGCAGAATCACTACACACCTTGTCCTCAGTCAGTGCGTTGTCTGCGAGAACTCTGTAGTCGAACACGTCGAGGATGTCCTCCGCATCATAAGCGGCATCTTTGAGATCGTTCAGCCAATACGCGAGACTCGGGTTTGCGATGGAATTCGTCTCAGCTACGTGAACTGCAGCTTGGATCATCCTGAGATTTCTCTCGAGTTCCTTGAGCTTGCCCCTTGCGTCGGCTCTCTGGTACTCGTACTGGTCTCCGGCATAAGAGCAGATCCTGTCGACCAACTTGCCGACAAAGGCCGATGCTATCCATCCTCCAAGAGCTGAAGCAGCCATGGAGCTTTACTTCCAGCAGAACAAATGAAAGAGCTGGAGTCGGGATAGAAAGAAGAGTTGACTTTGGTGTCTTGGTATCTCCAGTCGCGAAAGGAATCTCTATGTGAAGGGAATCTTAATTGCGCGATCATTTGTACCATCTTTTCTTATTTGTTTAATCCCCCCCCCCCCCCCCAACACCCCCCACACCCCCCCCAAAAAAAAAATCTAGGTGAGCAGAATTGACTACAGACAAGTGAGAGAGAATTGGAATCGACTCTCCGTCTAGTTGAACAAAATCACAAATACTAATATCAGGTAGGATCGGGTTCGTTTGGTAGAAACTGGACGGAAAACTAAGTTCCTCCGAGCCAATAGATCAACTTTTCTTATGCTAGTGGGAAGGGCCAACCAAGAAGAACAACTCATTTTAGAAAACAGTTATAGCTATATATTTACATGACACATAACTGGACGAACTCCTAGAACTGAAAGAGGAAATCCAGATTTACAATCAGAGAGACCTCAAAAACTTATTTTCTACGAAACAAATAGGACAGAAGGAAACGTCTGAAACCTCCAGCAAGACTGAAAAGGTTTGGTGAACCTAACGGTTCTAGCCTGATTCAATAAACAACTTTAGCACACCTCTTCGGGCATATAGGCAATTTTTGCAGTGTCCATTAGCACATGAAGACCAACCACATCATGGCAAACTAACTGTATAAATCGTCATCATCATTTGGAGCAGCTGCGGATGCAAAAGGGTCAGATTGAGTGGCACCAGCTCCTGCTTCGGCCTGTTCTGAGAAGCGGAATTCAGTACCAAACCCCCTTGACTGTTGCAAAGTCTGTGCAAAAGCCTGATATTTTCTAATATCTGCATCACTGACACTCCGGCGAGCATACTTCATTGACTCTTCAAAATGGACAGCTTTGATCTCGGAAACTTCATCTGACTCGTCTTCTTCCATTGCTTCAGGGTTCTCGCTCCTCCTCCTCTCCCTCTCAATATCCTGCATGACCAAAGACTATGAGTTTGTATGCATAACAAACAAGAACCACGGACCACATAGAAATTATATGGTAAACTAAGAGGACCGAGTCTATTAAAGCTGGCATTTGTGATAGAGTGCTTTGGTAATGGGATATGTTCTATATGCAAAGCAGATGCCATGGCATGTCACAAGAAGCTGAAATTGCTACCTTTTCAATGTTCTCTCTGATGGCATACTTGCAAGCACGCTGGCAGATCTCTGTGATATCGGCACCACTAAATCCTTGTGTGTACTTAGCAAGAGCCTTCAGATCAACATCTTTGGCCACTGGGGACTTTCTCAAGCAAGCTTTGAAGATTTGATACCTAGAATCCTCATCAGGTAATGGAATATATATTAACTGGTCAAGACGACCCGGCCGAAGCAATGCTGGATCTATAATGTCAGGCCTGTTGGTTGCCCCAATGATGAAGACTGTTTTCTTGGCAGTCATGCCATCCATCTCTGTAAGGAGCTGGTTCAGAACCCGATCAGCAGCACCCCCTGCATCACCGACACTGCTCCCCCTCTGCAAAAGCATAAACATGAACAAATAATATGATTGAGCAAGCAACAAGAACCAAGAATGACCAGGATACCAGAATATAACCGACCTGTGTAGCAATTGAATCAAGCTCATCGAAGAAGAGGACACATGGTGCAGACTGACGAGCCTTGTCAAAGATTTCTCGAACATTTGCTTCACTCTCACCAAACCACATTGTTAGCAGTTCAGGACCCTTAACACTAATGAAATTTGCCTGGCATTCATTTGCAATTGCCTTAGCCAACAAGGTTTTCCCACAACCAGGGGGTCCGTAGAACAAGACTCCTTTAGATGGAGACATTCCAAACTTCTCAAATTTCTCAGGATGCTCAACTGGATATTGAACTGTCTACAGGAAAGACATATATGAAGGAATAAGTGACAAATCTGAAGTTTTTACTAAAATAGGAACAACTATGAGTATGCCAGCCTACCTCCTGCAGCTCTCTCTTGACATTCTCAAGCCCACCGATATCATCCCAGCTGACATTTGGAACTTCAACAACCTGCATGTCAAAGCCATCATCTTAGACTGTTAGATGTTGGTTTTACCAAGCATGCAGCACATGAGGATGCTGCAAGAACTATGAGCATGCTACTTACAGTTTCACGAAGAGCAGAAGGATTGCTGGTTCCAAGAGCAGTCTTGAAGTGTTCATTTGTAACTGCCATAGAGTTGAGCACCTCGGCATCTATTGTTTCATCCTCTAAATCTATGATATCCATCTTTTCACGTATGCATTGCAGGGCAGCTTCAGTACAAAGCGCAGCCAGATCAGACCCAACGTAGCCATGTGTGTCTTTAGCGATTCTTTCTAAGTCAACCTGCAACAATATGAAGAACATCATACAAAGATCTGAAGCAAAGCTGAAGAAGTTGCAAATTGAAAGGAACTTGGTTAAGATATTATCACAAATGCTAATTACATCTTCAGCCAGCTTCATGTTCTTAGTGTGAATGCGAAGGACCTCCAGGCGTCCAACTTCATCTGGCACACCAATGTCAATTTCCCTGTCAAACCTCCCAAACCTTCTAAGAGCTGGGTCGATACTGTTTGGCCTATTTGTAGCACCTATAACAATAACATGTGAGCGGGCCTTCAACCCGTCCATTAGAGTCAATAGTTGAGAAACTATGCGCCTCTCAACTTCTCCGTGGGTCTTTTCTCGCTTAGGAGCTATTGAATCAAGCTCATCAATGAAAATGATTGATGGTGCATTTTTCTCTGCTTCTTCAAATGCCTTCCTAAGATTGCTCTCACTTTCTCCAGCTAGCTTGGACATAATCTCAGGACCATTGATGCAGAAGAAAAATGCACCCGTCTCATTAGCAACTGCTCTAGCTATTAGTGTCTTCCCAGAACCAGGGGGTCCATACAGCAAGATCCCCTTTGGTGGCTTCACACCAATAGATTTAAAAAGTTGAGGGTGCCTAAGCGGAAGTTCTACCAATTCTCTGATCTGGGCCATCTGCTTCCTTACTCCACCCACATCGTCATAGCCCACTTCATCAAGTCTCTCTTCATCCTCCCTTTTCACAGGCTCCCCCTCGCAAAATATTTCTGTCTCAGGGGCTACAATGCAATATTCAGCAGGGTCAGTTTCAATGACCTTGAATTCCACACTTCTCATTCCACCCCTAATAAGGAAAAGATCCCCTTTCCTCACTGGACGATATGCCTCAAGGAAGTATGCTGCACAATATCAGGAAAAAAATGATTATATCTCTGAGATTATAAGAAGAAAAAGAAATCTCAAGTTAAAACACATAAGATCAAGTTAAGACATTAAAATGCATAAGCAGCATAACAACAGATTGACAAGTGATTTCTCTTATAAATCCATATCCAATGACACTCCGCAGTATTTGTATTCTAACTCCTATATTATGAGAAGCTTAGGTATGACTTACTGACTTGGTAGATCTTTTCTTGACATATCCTCAAAGTACTATAGATTGCACACATAATTTCCAGATGTCTCGATCAATACAAGATAGTAGCCGGTCTTGTATTTGAAGCCCAAGCTTGAGCCAGCTCGAAGAAGAATTACCTGAATGTTTTATTATAGTGGCTAATTCAGCCAAACGGCCATTTAGTCATATCTACCAACTGATGACAACAGAAATTAACAGATTATCTGTGGATAGTAAGGCTTAGATGACTTCCAAGGCAATGTCGAAGTCAATCAGATATGAATAACATATAGATGAAAGCAAGATAGACTTCAACAAGACAAAGAATAACCAACAAGACAGTGAAGCAATAAACGGTAAAGGAAAGAACCAAGTAGAGATCAGTTCAGGCATTCTGTCAAACATTCATTATGAATCACAACAATAAACAACTAGTCAAATATAGATCACAAATCTGATTTTTGCAGTACATGCTTCATGCTATAAAATCAAATTAAGGAATAAAAAATCAACATACGGAACTATTATTTAGAAGATCCTACATTTAACCAATAAGTAAAATAGATGTTAAGAGGAGTGCAAACTTACGCTTCAAGAAGGCATCAAACAAGTTCCCTGTAATTCCCTCGATGGTATCATCAATAGGCAATATGTGCACTCGCTTCCCATACTTCACATCCTGGCATTGATGGACTGATACCACATCAGCCAGCCTTACTCTGAGATTCTTCCTGACGACCTTGTTCATTCTAATCTTAGGTTCCTCACAAGAATCATCAGCTAGCACAATGCAAATCGTGTCCTTCCGCTTCTTGCCCTGCAATCACATCCAATCGAATGAACAATTTAAAATTTTTTCATCTCAAATCTCCAAAACTGAACACCCCCAGAAATATTTTTCAAGCTATCTCTAAATAAAATTAAACTAAAAGAAAAATGAACACGCGAAGCTTTACTAAAGTCTTCAGCATCAGGAAATCCCCAAATCCAGCAACTCAATAGATCAAGAACACCTCTTAGCTTCCCAATATTTTCCAGCTATACTACAGCAGATAGTCCCCAAAACCCTCAAATTCCAGACATCGCAAAAAAAAGAAAAAAAAAGAAAAAAGAAAAAGCAATCGGCTGCAGTAAAACCCTCATCTTTCCGATCCTTGCAATAATTCCAACTAAAAGAAGAATTGTTCACCTTCAATAGGATAGTATCTCCACGAAAAAGCTGCAACTTCTCCATCGTCTCCGGATGCATCGAGACGACCGAGTTGTCATCGTTAATGGCCTCGTCAACGATCAGACGATTAGGAGCCTTCTTCCTCTCAAGAATCGCCGTGCTGTAGTCCTTCTTCCCTTTCCTGCATCGGTTCCAACCGGAAAGAAGAACCGCAAAAGCGAACCGAAATCTTAGAATCCGAGCTAGAACTAGACATAATGATAACCTTAGAATCACGAAGAGAAGAACAGTTACGGATCAGAAGAGGATGCTTCGCCTTGGTTCGCCATGCGTAAAACTAGTAGAAGAGAAGCTTCTCGAGTAATTTGGAGAAAACGAGGGGATGGATATTTATATCTGAAACAAGGCGGTTTCGAGTTATTATAGGAACACAGAAGCGGTGCCGGAGTATATCTCTATACCCGGATCCGTATTCTTGTAGCTAAAATGTGACTCACTACAATAAGTGACTTCTTTTAAGGAAATTAAAATAATAAAGTGACTAAAAGAAATTGACAACTTTTGATCAGCGAGGAAGTCACTTTCTATACCCAGTATTTATGCAATATTATTTAAAACGAAAATATATTATCATAGGGTTTTAAATCAAAATTTCACCAAAATTTTAAATTTAGCCTCCTCTATTTCTATAATATTATTTAGGCATTTTAACACTCGACGAAGACTGCTTTGATATTCCACCATCTGAATATGATTGGTTGGGCGATCAATCAAATGAGCTAAATTTCTCCGGTATACTGACTTGATCAGGCTCGAATCACATAATTCTTATTTATAATTTATATTATAACTATAATATACATAGTTATATATAATGAAAAATATGAAATGCTCTATTTAAATAATTTTAAATTACATAAATAAATTGATTAAAAAATAACTATAAAAAGATAATAAATTTAATTTTAGACTTATTTATTATATTTCTCAAAGATTAATTTTATCCTTTATTAAATTATCATAACCTAACACCGAGTTTATATTTTTATTTCAACACTTTCTTTTACAACTAAACACTCAGAAAAATTAATAATAGGAATTTCTTTATTTTTAAAATAGATTCTCATTTTATGTCGATTCTAATTTACTTTTATCTCGCAGCCTAACGGGCCTAAAGTAGCACAGTGCCCCTTTTTAGTACTTGCAAAGACGTTTCATCGCGGTAATTGTTACGATAGATTCATACTACTGTTTTTAAATGACCGCGGAGCACCATAACCTCCACTCTCTCTCTCTCTTCCCGTAAACAATAAAAAAAAAAAACAAGAAAGAACTACCAATACTTTGATTCTTCTCCTCGTTCAGATCTGAGACCTCCCCACTCGTGGTGCTCAGATCTTGATCTACTCCTCCTCCACCAATTCTAGGGTTTAATCCTCGCCGGCGGCGAACTCGATGCTCCTCTCCCTCTAAATCCTCCTCCTCGGCCCCGCCGCAATGGAAGCTTCGGCTTCCTTCTCGAAGCGTCGCGATCCGATCTCGGTCGCGCGCTCCAGCTCTTCCTCAGGCGCCGACTTCGAGTCCCCCTCCTCCTCGTCTTCAGCCGCCGTTAGCCAGAGCCTCGCTTCCATCCTCAACAACCCCCACGCCACCCGCTCCGATGCGTCCTGGTCTCTCTGGTGGTCCTCCTCCACCGTAGTACCAGATAGCTCCGGGCCGATCACCCCCTCTGTCCCTTTCCAAGAGGTCACCCGCGCTGACTTCCTACCCTACCTCTCTTCGATCTCCGATCCCTACTCCCGCTTCGAGGATGTAAGAAACCATGCTTCGAAGGAGACCGCCGCAGCCGCCGCGATAGGGGAAGGCGAGGTACGTGGCCAGGGGGAGGCGCTTGTTGCGTGCCTCCGCGAGGTACCGTCGTTGTTCTTCAAAGAGGACTTCGCTTTAGAGGAGGGGACCACTTTCCGAGCTGCGTGCCCCTTCTCACCGTCAGCAGAGGAGAACACGGCGCTCCAAGAACGGCTGACGCAGTACCTGGATGTGGTCGAGATGCACCTGGTGAGGGAGATCTCGTTGCGGTCGGACTCGTTCTTTGAGGCCCAGGGGCAGATGCAGGGGCTCAATGGGGAGATCGTGGAGGCGTGCGTGAGGATCCGGGAGCTCAAGGAGACTATTAGGATCTTGAACGGGGATCTCGTGGGGACTGCAAGGCAGGTGCAGGAGCTCAATGCTACCAGGGGAAATCTGGTGGCGCTGCAGCAGAAACTGACAGTCATATTGTATGTCAGCCAAGCTCTCTCGGCATTGAAGCTGGTGAGTGTTTGCTTGAATTTTGCTGAAATAAGTTCCATGTGGTTGATAAGAAAGTTTAAAAGCTTTAATCTTTTCTTAGCGTATTACAGTATTGTAATTCTTGATGCAGTATTTATGATATGTTGTTGAATATATATGTAGCTGGTCGTATAGGGACAATGGTGGGAGAGAGAGAAAGGGAGGGCTTTTGAATGGCAAGAAAGTATGAGAGGAAAGAAAAGAGGGAAAAAGAGTTCATATAGGAGAAATCGTAGCAGGGATGGGCCTTGAGGCTCTTGTCTTGGGCAGATGGCTAGTAATTGTAGCTGAAGGTGTAGAGGGATAGGAAGAGTAATGAGGAGTGTAGACACATGTTGATCCAATAAATATTAAACCCTGCCTCGATATCTTTTATTGCAACAAACTGTTGGAGTGGTATATGCTGCATGGAAAACCATGGTACTAATCCTGAGATCATTAAAGAATGCTGGTCTCCCCACCATACATTCGAAATCATGAAATCAATTCTGATATCAACAGAGTACTGCTAGCCTCCCCATTGTATACTCAAAACATAGAACTAATTCTGAGATTCATTTGTAGTGTGTAATTGATCTAATGGAAAATAAATTGAAGGTGTTCAAAAGGTGAATATTGCCAGGTTGCTTATGTGAACCAGATGATTATTTTAAAAATAAATGTGCATTATTAAATAGATTTGATGAGTTCAAATGCTGCAAACTTGGATTATCACCTGGTGTTCCGTGATCAGAAGTTGGCAAGTTTGAATGGGAGGTATATATATATAGCTGAAAATCCTTTACCAAATATGAACACCATGAGTTGTAATGGAGAATTTTAATTTTGCGTGGTGGACTTGACTGATTCCTTAGCTGTCTGTGCACAAAGACTGCCTTTTGAAACACTTCTTGCAAGGATGATTAATTGAAGTAGATTGAGGTAAATTGGGACTAATTTTTAGATGAATCAAATGTTATTTTGAAGGTTATGCTCGAAATAATTTATACCTGTGCAATCGGTACAGAGAGGAGAAGTTAAATGGTGCGCAACATAGAATAGTTTGTCAACTTCATAAATATGGAAATATAAGCATTACTTTCATGATACTTGATGGAGCAATAGTATATGGTAGAGTGAAAGATGAGTGAAGGTATGCATCTTAGGAATTTATATTTTACTGCTTTATTGGGCATCATGAAGTATATGATTACGATATGATATTGGATTAGTAGAAATGGGTCAATGTAATAGGCGCTTGATTGATTTATTTTCCATCTTTCTGTTATATTTGAAGTTTAATTTGTGATAGGAAATACATAATTATTTACTGGTATTCACTTCTGCATGTTGCAACAAATAGACAAACATTAAAGGTTATGGACAATTAGACATATCTTTTTGTTGAGTGCAATATTATAATTAAGAATAGAATATTCTGATGGTACAACGGATTTAAGGAAGCAAGAAAAGAATTAGGAGTTAGATCATTTTACTATACCATGGAACAAGAGTTTCCCATGGTTTTCTGTTTCATAAGTCATAACTATATTTTGGATACTTTGGAACATGAATGGTGAATTTTCTCTTTCTAAGAAGAGATGAAAGGCTATTTTTGGAGCTAATGAAGTGATATTGATTTATGGGGCATTATGATGAGAAATCATATTCAATATTCACGATGATTTACGAGTGTTATTAATACTTAATAGATGTTTAATGTGATCCTATGTTTTTTGAACAAGTGAACAACTTTTATGGACGTTTGTGGTTCTACTCTAACTAGATTTTGCTTCTTTTCCTGAAATGCTCAAATTCTGAGGTTCCCTTGAAACAGTGCCAATTGCTCTCCTTATTTTATCCCAATTTTCTTTTTTAACTTCTTTATTGGAATGGTTTTATGTGCAAATCTATTTCTTTTCTGGGAATCTTTAGTTCCTTTAACTTTTGTTGTTCCCTCTATTTCTCAGTTCATTTTCTTATGATGGCATGATTAATGTACTTGAGCACATGCAGCTTGTGGCAGCAGCTGACTGTGCTGGCGCTCTAGATGTCACAGATGACTTGCAACATTTATTGGTAAGTTTACTATGCAATTGGATATCTAGGTTCTTAAATTAATCAACCATAAATAAATGGATCCTGTAGAAAGATAGTTTTGTATTAAATTTTTTGCATTTCTTCACTCTTTTCACTTAGTGTAGCCTACTATATGCTTTTGTATTTTGTTGCCTATGCTGACAATCTATGGTTACAATCTTATAGATCCTTAATTCTACTTCTAGTCAGAGTAGGATAGACTTGCTAGATGCATAAATCCATGTTCTTTTTTCAACTTAAGGAAAGGGCTGTTTTGAGTTATGATCAAATAAGAATCCAGACAGTGGTAAGGGGATATAGCCTAAATGTCACAGATTGCGATCTAAGAAAATTACCTTAATCAAACAGTGACAACTTTTTTAATTTATAATATGTATGTGTAATTTCCGATACTTCCCTACATCATGACCTTGGCAGATAAATTTGCATACCTCTTTTGCTACTTTTTTGTCCTTCATTTCATTTTTCATATTTTTTCCATTTTATTAAACAGGATACTGATGAGCTTGCTGGTCTTCATTGTTTTCGCCATCTTCGGGACCAACTAGCAACTTCATTAGATTCAGTAAACAGGTATACTATATACCTATCACAAAATCCTTTTGGCCACGTATTTGGTTTGACAATCGAGTCCTTTATGTGTACACTTTATATATATATATATATATATATATGTTTTGTTGATTTTAGTGGTCTGGGTCAGTGTGAATTGAGAATATATTATGTAAAAAAAACTGAGAGTCATGAGAGTATATATTTCAAGTTTAAAATGTTCCGAGCTAAATAAAATTTGGCATGTGGTGTACTTTGGGAAACTAATGTATATCTAATTGGAAAGAAACCAAAGAGTATATGGAAGGATTTTCACATCCAAGGGGGAGCAACTAGAGACATTTTCTTATTGACTGTTGCCAAATACTGAAGTATAGATTACCATTTTATTGTGTTTCTTATATTTGTTTCAGCTTCGACCTTTAAATCTTGCACTTTTGAGCTGTTGCAATAGTTATGCCATAGTGTTAGGAATTTAATGTTTAATAAAAATTTACTACACCATCTGCTCTGTCAAATATTGATTGCAATTCATTGGTTATATGAGTCATAAGTCATAACTTGTTGTTTAACTTGGTAATATTCATTCTTGTAGCATTCTTTCAGCAGAATTCCTACGAGCTGCTATACATGATGCCAAAGCTGTAGACTCTATGATTTTGTCAAACGTAAAAAGAAGGGCTTCTAGCCTCCTGAATGGGATAGAGGATGAAGTATGAACTCTCTTTTCCAGCAGTTTTTACTAATAAATCTGGTTGTATTGGTGTGCTATTGCTACACGTGTGTAAATCTTTGTGTGTCTCTCAATAGATTTGCCAACCTTTTGACTTGAATTTTGTGCATGAATTAAATAATTTATTCATTTGTAAAGAAACATTGTTACTTGATATAGATTAACTCCGGAACCAATTATTTTTCTGGTAATTTTGTAGTTACTTGCAAGTTTTTAGTGTTTTTATGCATTAACCAATAGTTTTGCTAAATTGCTAATGACTTCTTGTAATTGAAGAAATAGTGCAAATGTGTGAATTTTAGACATTTACCTATAGTTTTGCTAATGACGGTTTGTACTTGGAGAAATAGTGTTATTATATGAAATGTAACTGGAAAATGTGATCTGGTTGACAGACTTTGTTGTACCATTTTCCTTTTGCAAATTAGATACATGTAATTTTATAGGCTTATTTGACAGCTGATGCTTCTCAAAGACAAAAATTAGAGAACTGTTAAAGCCATCCTCTTAAGAAAGTTGAATGATAACCACAGGAATTTTATAATCCTAAAATTTACTATAGCCTGTTGAGTGTATAGTTGTAGCAATATTTCAAATTATAAGAATATTTTATGGTGATGGACAGACACCAGAGCAGTTTTAGAGTTATTTTGTAAACATTAATCTCGTTCTCTTTTTTGTTGGCCCTCTCTTGGACCTTTTTGAAAAATTCACATTATGTTTCATTTTCATGCATTTAAGGAACATACATCTGTTTTGTAGAGTATCGACTTGTTCTTTTAGAAATCTGTCCGCTATTAGATTTGCCTACAAATTGTATGCCTTAGTGCATGTAGTTTTTTCAATTTCATATGTTCTTTTTATGTGTATATGGCAGTGATTTCAGTGCTTATCATGTATATGACCATACTCTTTACGTGTTCAGGTGAAAGTAGATGATGATGATAGTTCTTTTTTAAGAGATCGTCTTCTTCCTCTCATCGTTTGCCTGCTGAGAACAGTCAGTCCTGCTACCTTTCTGTTTGAGCCGTCTTGATATTTACATCTATCTTTTGATTTGCTTATTATTGTTCACATTGTTGCTGCAGAATTTTTAATTTTTTTATGAGTTAATATTGACAAAAATAATTCATAACCTTGCTTACTTAATCCATATATTCATTTTCATGGTTACACTAAACTCTTATGGTCATGGTATCACGGAAGCAACCATAGTTTAGGGTTTTCAGTTCCTTATTTCTACTCACATTTATAGGAATATCCATCAGATTTGGTTCTTTCTTTAATGTTAGATAGCTTTTTTACATATCAGAGTGTATTGTGGCAGTATACAATGTTTTGTTTTACCTTTGCGAGATGCAATCTAACCAAATAAGCTCACAAATACTTAGTGCACACTGCTGTATTATCTTTTACCTTCTTTTATATAGTAGCTTTTGTCTATCTTTTGTTAGTGGGAGGTTGATGATTTGCATATCTGATTTACTCCAACTAGGATAATCTTTCTGATATTAGCTCACAGCAAAAGTGTTAAACTCGCTAGCTAGTGGTGCATGCTATTTTTGTTACTTGATTGATAATCATCTCATAGTTGCCTCGAGCATGCTTCTTGCTCATTTGAGCATGTGATATACAATCATGTCATAATTTAAGACTTTTAATAGGGGTTAATAGGATCTAATATTGCTGATCCTGGGTTGAAAATCCTTGCAGTTACTGTGATTTGAAGTCTTTAAAGTATCTAGGATTGTTTTGAAATTTTTGATAGTATAAATGAGTACATGAAATGATACAATACTTCAAAACGTTCTGTATTTTAGAAGTATTAGAACAAGTATATCTACATCTTTAATCTCTTGTATGATATTCAACAAAACAGATTTTTTTTCCTTACCATGCTGAATTATGTCTTGTATGACACTTAACAGACATGATTTTGGAAGCAAGGATAACATCCTCTGCTTATTAGTTTTGCATTGTAGCTGTATAGTAGTTATGGAGGTGCGACCCAGTCCCATACAACTATGTCCTTTTTCAGGCAAAACTTCCTGCTGTGCTGAGGATTTATCGTGATACTCTGGTTACTGATATGAAAGCTGCAATTAAAGCTACAGTTGCGGAGTTGCTTCCAGTGTTGGTTGCACGACCATTTGATTCTGATTTAGTGGCTGGAGAGCGAGTTGGGGATCCAGATGGTTCGATCATACTGTTTTATATCTTCCATTATTATTGCCATATAAAATATTTTCAACTCTTCTCTTAGAACTCATACTCATCGTATCATTATAGCTGGAGGCTTATCTTTGGCGAGCAAATTGAGGAATCTTTCATCTGAAAGCTTTGTTCAACTTCTGGCTGCTATTTTTAAAGTTGTACAGGTAAGGTGACTGGCATGAGTACTGAATTCAAATAATACTACCCCTTCTTTTTTGCTTTGTGAGGAGATGCAGCCAAATTAATGACAACTTTTAAAACAAAAACTGTGAGGAGATATAACTAAATAGTCTAAATCTACAACCAAACATTCATGCGACCAGACATGTCTGCAACATTTCATGGAATTGTGGACTTTCAATGTCGTGTATGTATGCACCCAGTAGAGATGGTGCTAATTGAAGCATGTTAAAGTTGTAGTATTGGATGAGATACAGTTGTGTTATTCAAGGACAAATATATTTGTACCTGAGTACTGAAATTAAAACTTCAAGGTTCCAACCTTCATCTGACTGATCTTTCCTAGCATGCTAATTTGGTGTGATTGATATTCCAAACTAGCAACTTTATTTAATAGTCAGCATCATTATCTCCGGCAGTAGCAAAATAGAAAGGTGAAATTAAGCCTATGAATTTATCATGATATTTGCTTCTTACGTTAATGCATAACTCCTAGTATTGTGATTTAAAAGGTATACGAAAGTTACATTCGGCGAGGCAGACCCAATAACTGAAAAGAAGGAAAATATAATTATACCTTGAAGTTTTTCAAGCATCTAGTTCTTTTTTCTTGTAATGCAATATGATCTTTTAGTGAACACAGGCACATGTTACTCGAGCTGCAGAAGTTAAAAGAGTTATCGAGTGGATCATGGGAAACCTTGATGGATGTTTTGGTGCTGATACTATTGCTTTTCCAGCTTCTCATGGCTCAGTAGCTGCTGTAGTTTCAGAATTTGTCCACGAGAGTGACAATCATGTTTCAAACAGCTTATATACTCTTCCTCGGAATTCTTCAAAGGTTCCTATCTTTCAAGGAAAGGCGAATGACAATTTTACTCCAAGTACATCCAAAAACTTCCGGTGAGATCTTTGAAGCTCTAGTTTTAAATTATATGAATATATGATATCAGTCACTGAGACATATTGTCTTTTATGCTATTTATTTCTTTTATGGGATAATTACTATATCAATTTGCATATAAATAAGTAGTACTTGTGATTCTTTTGTTAACTAAGACTAGAAGTCTCTCCTTCCAAACATCACTACTCTTACCGCTAGCTTGTGCATCTATTAAAACCTTCTACATCTTGAGTGAACTTTTTATGCTTCCAAGAAACCAACTTGTTAGCAATGTCTAACAAATGAAAGTTGTTTCTTACTGAACTTCCAATTCAAGGAGTTAACCTGTTTTAGTTCAATTTCATAGTTTAATGGAATATATTGTGCATTGAGGTATTTAATGAACTAAATGACCAATGCATGAGGTTGGTGACATTGATGGTATGTACTTATTTTGATATATGTGCTGTTATGACACATGAAATGCAGATGAGATAAGTGATAGTTGGTACTTCTTAAAGGGAAAGTAAGCACGATTGGTCGCCATTAGTCTATTTACAGAAAGACCATAGAATTCCTACTTCCTATTTGTCTATGTCAGCTGAATAAATCGATTTTAGAACTACATTGATAGCTAGAAAAGAACATTGTTAGTTTCTTTTTAAAACTATTTATTGCGCCTGTCTATTTTTTGTTTGGTTTGACAGTTATAGCATAAAAAGCAACAAATATGGCACTTCACTGTTTTTGGTGGAATACTAATTGAGCTGGTTCTGTTTGTTTATTTTCCTGATATCTTATACATATTACAAGTTCAAATTCAGAAGGCATACACCAATTCACTGGCGTAGTACCTTTTGTGTATCATCTTCTATCTGAAGATGATAGAAATAAACTATCGGAAAGTCTTGATGCATTTTGTCGTGTTTCTGTATGATAGCTTTTATTATGTGAAATTGATTGCCAGTCTGCTGCAATTGTTCAAATAGCTGTTTTCTGATGCCATATTCTCTTATAACTGTTTTTTTTTAAGATCTTGCTTTATGCTAACTTGGCACCAGCTGTTCTTACAGTAATGTGTTGTGACTGTTCTTAAAATGACAATTAATTTCAGTGCTGATGTATTGCGGGAAAACACAGAAGCTGTTTTTGCTGCTTGTGATGCTGCTCATGGACGATGGGCTAAGCTCCTTGGTGTTCGTGCTCTTCTTCATCCCAAGTTGCGGCTTCAAGAATTTCTAAGCATCTATAACATCACTCAGGATTTTATAGGTGCTACGGAGAAGGTACTCTTTTTTGCGCATCATGGATCAAAATTAGGTACTTATTTTTTGCGCATCATGGATCAAAATTAGCATATATGCTTGTGGAGTTTCATTTACACTAGCGTTTTGTTTGGCAGATAGGAGGGAGGTTAGGTTACAGCATTCGGGGAACCCTACAATCACAGTCGAAGGCATTTGTTGATTTCCAACATGATTCTCGGGTGAGTTAGATGGAAGCCAACTATCACTTGCATGCCTTTTTAATAGAAGTTAGCTTGGTAACATTATCATTCTGCTATAAAAATTTGAGTGAGTATGGAAACTATTCTACAATATTTTTCAACACTGCTTCCTTTTCTATCACTATTTAACTGTTATTTTTTTTTATAGATGACAAAAATTAAAGCAGTTCTTGATCAGGAGACATGGGTGGCAGTGGAAGTTCCTGATGAATTTCAAGCCATTGTGGTATCACTTTCTTCTAATGATTTGGGAGTAAATAATGATGAGCTGATCTTAACTGATAGTAGTTCAAAGATGGTTGATTCTGAGGCTTCTGCTCATCAAGAACATCATAGTCTGAATGTATCAGTTGAGAACACTGGAGGCCATAGCAACCAAGTAGCTGGGTCAACTCAAGACTGCAAGCCTCCTGTTCGGGCTTATGATAATAACACAAATGAACATATTCGATCTACATCTCAAAGCATTGTGCATGGAGGCGTGGGCTACCACATGGTAAACTGGTTAGTCACCTCTAAGTTAAGAGGAGTTTAGTAGGCGTTACTATCTCTTGATAGTAATCCATTATGACCTATGTTGTTTAGTATTACCAGGTACTTTACAGTGTAAATCATAGCCCTTTAATTACATCATAATTTGACGTCGTCAAAGTTCTAATTCAACTTTTTTTTTTGCTTATCAAGTTTAGCTTTAAGATGACTCTTCTTCACCATTGTTATATTTATTGGTTATAGTACAAATCTTTGGTTAAAGCATGTGGTTTTTTTGGTTATTTAATGTCTTACTGACATTGGTACATGGCATTTATTTTTTGAACTAACTTGCACTCAAAAATTGTTCTTGTGCAGTGGCTTGATATTGTTAAAAATGTTATCTGAATACGTGGACATTAGTAAATGTTTGCCATTGCTGTCATCCGAAGTGGTGCAACGTGTCGTAGAAATACTGAAGCTTTTCAACACCAGGACTTGTCAGCTGGTTCTTGGTGCTGGTGCGATGCAGGTATTCTAAGGATATTTCTAGATTTATTGTTATCCAACTCTGTGAGACAAAGAGGATGCTTCTTTGGTGTTATCAACTGTTTTCTTAATTAACAATGATTTGATTAACTTTAGCAAAAATATGATTCTTAATATCTTGGCAATATATTGTACTTTGGTAGTGTAGGGACTCTATCATGTTCTTAACAGTGGGATATGTTGATAGACCTCATGTTAGCCATTAACTCATTTAACATCTCCCTTTGATGTTCTTTTCAATAACTGAACTTCTCATAATAAGTCCTATAATCTTTCATTTCTTTCACAATGTTCAAGTGAGTTCAACCATTGTGCGAGATTGAAGAAAAGTCAAATAGATCTAAGGGAATTTTTTTTCCCATATCAGTTGTACAGTGAATGCATGCAAATTTGCTTAAATTCTTAGCACTGATTTTTTATCATGGAAAGAACATGGGCTTTTCTATGTTGACTCATTCTCTCTGACTTCTTCATTGAGTTAGAAACAGTCAAGGACTCAGTCTAAAGCCATATGCTGGCACATTGTGATGAACTGCAACAATTTTGACTTCCAAATTCTCTTGCTGCCTTCAGAGATTGTACATGTGCTGGGTTTTCTATTTGCACACATTAGATACGTTTCATTTCCATTGCTGTTACATTTCAATAGCAGAGGACCAGCTTCAGTTTGTTTTGCCACAAAATATGCAGTCTCTTACACCTCAAATTGTTGCTTCCTTGGACCAATACATCAGTCTCAAACAACCAGAAATCTTTAACTCTAGTATTTGGTTTTGGGTGTGAAGGCCCACATCTAATTTCTCTAAGTAGCCACAGATGAAGTTTCCTGCAAGTTATGCCCTGAAATTTGACGAAGAACTGCAGCCTATTATTATGCGCTAATTTACAATATTCAGCAATTTGTCTAGTTCCCTTCTTTATTATCAAACATTTGGTGTGCTGAGACCATTTTTTCCACTTCTCCAGTTATTCTAGATACAATTGTGTTATTCAGTGGCGGCTTGCTTTTTCTAGCCATTATTTTGTTTTATATGGCTTAAGCAAGCTGCTTCAACAATTTTGAAAGGTATTTCTTGTGAATCTTCTCTCTTGACATCCCTGTTCGACAAGTACTTGCAATGCACTGCCACAGTCTAAGTGTTTTCATTTGGCGACAAGTCCATGCAGCGCTCAGCCTTCATAGTAAGGTCGAGTCAGCCTTCTCAGCAACTAAGTAAAGCAATAATAAAGATAGGAGTGATGCAGTCCTATAGATGGACCTTTGTCTCTGACTTTGGGCTGGGTCGAGATGAAGTCCATGGATAACTGGGCACTAGGAGAGGATCCAAGAGACCCACCGCTGATCCACTTTATGGTGCACAAGAAATATACACACATAGCCTTCCACATCATTCCATATGCAAAGCCAGAAGTAGGTAGACTCCAGCAAGGCCAATGCTCATCTCTGCCTTGGGCGTTCACCCATTTGGTGTCGTGATGCTAACTTCATGAGCTCTTTTCCTAAGGTCCTTTATTTGGGGATGAACACTGGCTGCCTTTAATATAGGTCAACTCGTCGCTGACCCAAAATGTCGGTTTTTTTCCCTCTGCAGCAAACTTGATGAGCTCTTGGACCATGAAGTCCTCAAAGTTGTAATGCAGGTTTGGTCGAGGAGGCTCCCTTTAAATTGGCACACTGCTGCCAACTCTACCTTTCGGCTCAAGACGTCTGCAGCACGCTTTTACTTCCTGGGTTTTTACTCCAAGTCCATGTTGAACTTAGCAAGGAAGTCTTGCCACTGCGCATGCTTTGGTGACAGCTTCTTTTAGGTCTGGAAGTAGATCTTTGTGACATTGTCTGGTAGCACCATGAATTTCTATCTGAGTTAGCAAGGCTACCAAGTGCCTCTTTCTACCGAACGTATAACAGTCTCCTGCTTCATTCAACTTCCGACTCTTGTAGGTGATGGGGTGACTATCTTGCACTAGTACATTGCCACAAGCAAAGTTAACCTCAAAGAGTCTAGAGGAGTTTGGTAGCTGCAAAACTGACTCCTCCATCACAACCTTTTTCTGAATGAGCAAATGGCTCTGTGCACCACTTAGTCCAGCACCAGGGCTTACTCTTCTTTAGCAAGTCCAGTAGTGGTGTGGCATCAGTCAATTACCCTTGGATGAGCCGTCAATAGTAGTTGACAGGTCCAAAAGATATTGCAGCTTCAGCACTGACTTTTGACATCTCTCACTGGACGATGACATAGGTTTCCCTTTTGTTTATTTTAGAAGTGCACCATTGCCAATCCAATGCCCCAAGAAGTTGACTTCTTCTTGGACAAAGGAGCACCTCTTCTGTTTCAAGTAGAATAGTTTCTCTCTCAAGATGCAAAACACCATCAGCAGGTGTTCGAGGTGCTCCTCATAGGTCTGACTATAGACAACAATGTCGTCCAAGTAGATTAGGACGAAGTGGTAGAGGTGATGGTGGAATAGCTAAGCATTCATCAAAGTGCAGAAAATGACAGGTGCATTTGTTAGTCCAAAAGGCATAAGTAAAAGCGCCATATCAAGTCACGCATGTAATCTTGGCTTTGTTGCCCTTTGCAATTTGTAGTTGATTGTAGCCCGATCGTAGATCAAGTTTGAGAAGGTCTGATGAAGCTAATATCCAACGAATCTTTCAGCTGCCTTCTCAACTCCTCGAGATCCAGTGGTGCCATCCAGTAAGGCACTTTTGCAGGCAGCTTTGCACTGGGCAACAACTCGATTGTGTGGTCTACCTCCTGCCTAGATTCTCTCTTGATCTTTGAATCTAAGATTCATCATTGGGCTTCATTGATAAGCTTGGAATCCTTTTTGGGTATATTTGCCTGATAACTGTGTAGGATTTGGGCTTAGCTAAACAGGTCCTAAGCAGCCTTCTTATCTGGCATGTTACTGTCTTACTTCTTATTAGGACAAGTATTTTGTGTTGTTATTGGGTTTCTTCTCTTACGCACCTTGTTTTCCAGCTGTTGTATTATTTTGTTTAGGACCTCCTTTATAGGACATGACCTTCATCAGTTCTCTCTTTTAAATTCCTTGGTGCATGTTTTACTTCATCTTATGTCAATATGAGTCATTGCTTGCTCGATCTTGCACCCCATTGATCTTGTAGGTTTTTTCCATTGGCTATAGTGCTTATTATGCCTTGATCTATGCTATCAGTCCATTCCATCTGTTTGAAGCAGTTTTATGTTAGTTTAGTGGTTTACCCATTTGCAATAGTATACTTGCAATATTCCTCTAAAAACGTAAGCTATTAAAGAACAATAATTTTTATATTTTATATTTTAATATTTTTTCTCACTCCTGAGCTTGAGAAATTTTGATAGACTTGAGAAGTGAACTTGACTTAAATAGTTGCATGCTTTATATTTTAAGTGACAAACAAACATAGTGAGATTCAAATTCAATATCTCTGCTCTAGTATTAGGATAACTCATAAATTATTCTAAAAAGCTTAAGCTACTAAAGAATGATGGTTTTTTTATTTTATGTTCTAACAAATACTTTTCTACGAAGGCTGTCGTATGATTATTATGTTTGTTGTATTTTGCTAAGTATTTTGTATCTTGTTGTTATGACAAGGCCTTCCATTATCTTTGCCCTCTTGCAGTAATGACCTCTTGAAGTTGTTCATTTTGATGTATCAGGTATCAGGTTTGAAGTCCATAACTTCTAAGCATTTAGCTTTGGCAAGTCAGATTATCAGTTTCATCTATGCTATAATTCCAGGTAAATTTATTTGAGTATGCATCCATGACATCTAGCATGATACTTTGATTTTATCATTGTTAATCTAATTACACAAGTACAATTGAGTTTACCTATAATTGGTGTCTTATAACTGTGAGTGCTTGTCCACTGCATATATCGACATTCACATATCTATACTTATGTACACATTTACTCTTTTGTGTATTCACATGCATATGCATATGGATGCATAAATAAAGCATATACTATATGTAGTATGTACAATATAGTACATATGCATATGTATGTACATATATTTTGTGAATATGCTTATATATGCACATATGCTTATATGTTTACATATACATACCCGTATACATAACATAATACCCAAGGTTCCAAAAATCGGTATCGGGATCGGCGGCCGTCCGAAAAAACGATACGTATCGGCCGTATCGGCCGTATCGGCTACCTGTATCGGATCGGATTATTTTAATTAAATAAAATTCTAAATATTATTAAAAATGTTAGAGAAATTTCTAAAAATTTAGAAAAAATTATAAGAAAATAAGAAATAATAATTACTCACATATAAAGTCTAAAAAGTAAAAATATCTTTTTCTCCTTCTCTTCTTTTCTATTCATTCTCTCCCACATTCTTTTTTTTTATCTTTTTCTCTCTTTCTTTCTCACCTTTTTTTTTAATCTTTCCCTCTCCCACACTCTCTCTTCCATTTTCTCTCTCTCATGCCCAATTTTTTTTAATCTTTCCTCTCTCTCTCACTCTCTCTTGCTCTTTCCCTCTCTCTCTCCTTTTCTCTCCCTTCCTCTCTCTCCCTCACTCTCTCTCTCCTCTCTCTCTCTCTCTACTGCTGCTGACAGCAGCAGCTGTCAGCTGCCTGCTGCAGCCACCTGCAGCAGGCCAGGTTTTCGGCCTGGATCGGGATCGGCTATAGCCGATCTCGATCCGTTTCGGCCGATCCCACTCGGGATCGGCCGAAACTCAAATCCTTGATAATACCGTCTATATAAGTTTATGTATATAGGTATCCATACATAGACACATTTATGAAAGTATAAACCAGAATTGGTGAATTTCATTAAGTTGACTAAAATCTTGGACCAGGTCATTTAATTTTATAAGTCAGATTTTAAGAGAATATAGGTATCCTCAATCTCCTGATGACTACTCCTTCAATTACAAGTCCAAGATAATTGAAGTAATAAAATCACAGTTAGTTCTATTGATGCATGCCCTGTTGTATAATAGTGGGGCAAAGCTGAGAAGGTTAATGATTATTTATGTAAGTCGTTCTTCAGATACAATAACAACAATCAGCCTTTGGCCCCAACTATCTTGTGGTCTGTGACATGAATGTTTTTTCCATTCATCTCTTAGTACATCTTGCAACTCCTTTACATGATTATTTAGTAGATGAAGTGAATTTGGAATGTGAAATATTTATTGTAAAATATGTGAGTTTTAAATTAAATTTTGGTGTGGTTGAGGTCATGTCTGAATTCCAGATGGACTAGTAGGAATATTTGTTGAGGCATTTCATTGAATAATTCTCCCTTCACCCCATCCCAATGATTAAGTTTGGAAAGTTCCAATACGACAAAAGAAACATGAAGAATGCTACATGCCTACACCTGACTAATCATGAGTCATGATTACAAGCTTCTAAACTATGCCACTGTTACCTAGATATGGAATTTTAGTTTTTTCTGTTATATTTCAATATTTAGCTAAATGAGTTTTTTTAGATCATGGAGCTTAATTGAGAGTCCTTTGGAAGTTTGATTGTTAAACTCTACGAGTCTATGTTGCTCATCATGGGCTTTAATATGAGCTTGCAAATTACAAGATTAGTATTTCTACACAGTGGCATATACAGCACAGGTTCACTTATTAAGTTATTTTACGTTTAAGATGTGTGACCCTGTTAGCATCATAACATT
Organism: Typha angustifolia; assembly: GCF_048772165.1. Classification (NCBI taxonomy): domain Eukaryota; kingdom Viridiplantae; phylum Streptophyta; class Magnoliopsida; order Poales; family Typhaceae; genus Typha; species Typha angustifolia. Next base: position 1,944,550 of record NC_133246.1, on the reverse strand, counting down.
GATCATATTATTTTCAGTTCGAGATCAGTGACTTCTAATTAATCTGTTTATTCTTACTATATTAGTCTTTTTCTACTGCTTACCTATCATATATAGAATATTTTGCTGATTCTTATATAATTTGTTGTTATGTTATTGAAGATATTCGACGTGTTCTTTTCCTTAAAATACCCGAGGCTCGTAAACCACTGCTGATGTCTGAGGTTGATAGAGTAGCTCAGGTATGATGTCTGGAATTTTTTTACAGCTCTTTGTCCTTTTCTGTATAGATTATATGCTTTCTTTGTTTAACTTTAGAATTGTTAATCATACTGTTATCTCGTTCATGACTCTGGTCTTTGCAACTTGCAAGCATGTATTTCTCCCTGCTTCTCCTTTCCTCCTGATTCTTTTGTTTAACACCTCAACAGATGCATTTTTGTCGTTCTACAATGTTATGAACCCTAATTACTCTTCATAAATACCATTTGCTAGTCCATATTTGACTTGACCGAGGACAATATCTCAGTTTATGCTTGTGGGGTTTTGTGACTACCTATGAAAGGACATTGGATCATTCAGAAGTAGACAAGTTGCTCCATTTGTCGTGTTCTTAGAAACAATAGGTTTCTTAAGGGTATCTATTATCCATTTTTACAACATCCATTTCTTCTCACTATTGTCTTCAACAGCTGTGCATGACTTATATTATGATTATTATCTGGTCAGTTTGCACCCACTTGTGTTGTATTTTGCTGATTGTGCTATATTTTGACATTCTAAACTTGTTGTGGTAGATGTTGCATTTGTTTTAGCTAAAGTGTCTTAAGTTTTGGGCTATGAATGGCTGGATAGTTGGTTATGTCATAAGTGAGTCGTGGATATTTGGTATTCATTATACAATATCCTCGATGAAATAGATTGTGGTTACTTGTCAAAAATTTCTGATCTAGCTGCTCAGAAATGAATTGCTTGTCTATTCATTTACAAGATATTGGCAACAGCCATGCATGGATTGTGCATTCAAGTCGGCATCCCAAAGGCACAGCAAAGATACAATATCTTTTAGTTTTTTTTTTTTCATTTTGGTGGAATCAGTACATTACAACTAAATATGTCATTTCTACTTGAATGGTCAGTTTCTCGAGGAATTATTGTATAACAGCTCCTTTGTAATCTATCTCAATATTATTTCTTAGCATCAACTTCAGTTCTCTCATATCAGATCAAATTGACATCGCATAACTTGCACCCACTCTCAGCATTGCAGTTGATTTGGAAGCGTCTTGAAGAGTTCCTTCATACTTTTTCCTCTAAATTTTTACAGGATTACAAAATTCACCGAGATGAGATACATACAAAGCTGGTTCAGATAATGAGGGAAAGGTTGCTTGCAAATCTGCGCAAGCTGCCTCAAATTGTTGAAGGTTGGAATGTACCAGAGGATAATGATTTACAGCCAAGTCAGTTTGCTAAATCGGTCACCAAGGTATTTACCTGCTTAACTGGCTCTTAATTCTGTATTTTGCTACTAATTTTTATCTTCTGCTTAAATTTCCTTTTGCAGGATATATACCAATATACATATATCCTGTCATTTCACAAAATGTTATTCTAGCATCATACACTCTATTTGTCTTTTATACGTCATGGATGGGAATAAGAAAGGACATTGGAATATGCTCCTGTAATATTACATTGGAAAATCATCTAATAACTTTGAACTCGTTTCAGAATGGAAAAGATTCAAGACCAAGAGGAATCCTTTTTAACCTCAAAATGAGGATATGTATGTTACATTTACACGTAGCTGAAGGGCTGATGTCATCCCTAATACTTAGGTCAGAATCTGAAAATCGAGCGGCATGTAGTTGTTGATATAGTTTTGCAGGATCAATCTGGGTCAAATAGGCAAGTCATCTGCTTATACGAGTCAACGTGACTGATTAAGATTGTTGGACTTTGTTTAGGCCATGCTTAGTAGTTAATACTTACACTCAGCGGTTAGTACCACTTAGAGAGTATGAAGAAAGAAAGGGGATAAGAAAGAATCACCATTTTATATGGTGAATGTGTCTGACACAGGATAAGTGGTCCTGCTGGAATCCTATGGATGAACTAAGGATGGCCTCTCTCATTCTTTTATTTCCAGTAGTATAGCAGTGTGTAATGTTTATATGTCACATGGTTTATCAATCTTGATGATTATTATCCTAATACTAATTTTCAAAGCATGCAAATTCGTTCTTAACTGTGGGTTTGAACTCTTAAAGTTGGCTTTTCAAGGCTGTAACTTTGCTTTTCAAAGCTGTAACCTTGCTTTTCAAAGCTGACCTCTGTTGTATGTTAGAGTGTGCACTAAAAGCTGGATGTAGTGGCGTAATTCTAGTAGAGTCAAGGTGGTGACCATGTTAATTGGCCTCTAGTCTGCTAGTATAAATGTTAGCATTACAACAGAGAAAGGGAGAAAGTAGATGGCTCATGTCTTTTTAAAGCAAGTTCTGTCTTATCTAGATAGTGTTATGCTGGATTGTCTCTGTACATCAGTTAATTTGTTGGAGGTCTGACAAATAATGTTGCCTACACTGATGTAAGATACCTATGTTTAATGGTGATCTGCATTAAGGACAACTTATAACATATTGCTGATACCCATTTTAAAGATCTTTCTTAAATCAAGTATTTTTACAAAAAGATTGCTCTTGTAAAATGTAAATCTCTCTTTTGATACCTGTTACTTGTATTTTCCAATTTCCAGATACTCTTTTGAAGTCTGTTTCTTTTCATGTATTGAAGGTCATATTCTTGGTTTTTGTACTTCTTATGTATATATGTTAAATCGGAAGCAAGGATTTTCATGTCTGAGACATGGGGTATGTCACTGTCAACCTTGGCTCAACAAAATATGTATTGCCGACACATATCATGCCAAGCTGATGTGCTGTTGGCGCACTAGATGACCTTTGTATGCCCAAAGACATTTTAAATTTGTACATGCCTTAAAATAGGTTTTAGGTCCGTAAGCACTAGAACTCATGTAATTTGATTCTAATCTCTTTTTTTTCAACATTTCCCTTTAAATTCTAAATTTTGTAGTGTAATTTGTATTGATCCAAGCACCAAAAGATAACAGTCCGTCCTTCATAGGGCGCACGACATGATGTGTATCACAAGAGATGAAAAGACCCCAAATTGGATTTATTTAAGGAGATATACTTTATTGCTAGTGGCATAGGTTGGCATGAGTGGGCATAATGGAGTATTGAGAATTTGAGATACTCTCCTCATACTAGTGCCTTTAATTCATTGCCACAATACATATCGACTTGTGCCAACTGTGTCGATAATTCACTGACGTGATATGTATCAATACAATAATTACCTTGAATTTGTAAGTTGCCCTGCTAAATATGTAGGGAGCTTTTTGTCTTGTATTGTAGACTTTTAGCCATCCTTTTCTCCCTTATTGCTTAGATCTATCCGACATCTAATTTGTCGTTATATTGCAGGAAGTTACTTATCTCCATCGTATTTTATCTCAAACTCTTCTTGAGGTTGATGTTCAGGCAATTTTCAGGTGAAGATTCTTCATGATAATTATTGAGTTTTTGTCAGCTCCATTACAACTGTCTGGATAGTATTTGTTACCTGGCTAATAGGGGCTCGGCTCAAGAGCCTCATGTCTAAAAATATTATTTTACTTTGAGAGAGAACATTTTAATAGTCTAAGAGCTTAGCTATAAAGGCCATCTCAAGTTTGTTAGTTTCCGATGTGGGACTAAAGTGGAACTTTATTTAAAATAAATAACACACTATCTTGAGGAATATAGTAAGTAGGATTCGAACTTGTGTCTTGGGTAAGGATAAATATACTATAACCAATTGTGCTAATAACTTTAGATAAATAAGCAAAACTATATATATATATATTTTTTTATATATATATATATATATATATATATATATATATATATATTTTTGATCTAATTTGACTCAAGCTTTGAGCGGCTCAGCTTGGATCGATTAAGTTTTCGAGCTAAAAACCTCAGCTCGGCTTAGCTCATTTAGAGCTTGAGTCGAGGTCACAAGCCTTGCAAGTCAACAAGCTTTTTTGACAGCCCTATTGAAAACCCTTGAAAACTAGACACTATATGGCTGTAGAAATATTTTTAATACGACATCCCTTAAGTGCAGTCTATTTCATTGTCTAATACGCTTTATCATTGAATAGTCTCATTTTGCCCTTCTAAAGCTTCTTGTGATCCTATTTGACCTGTGTTATATAAATGTAGGTTCTTAATTTCATCATTTCTTGATAGAATTAATTGGATGTATACACCAATCATTTTGCTACTATATGAATGTAAGAAATTTAGCAGTCCAAGGGCTAATATGCAACCTGTCGTTATTGAGGACTTGGGGATTTGGCAATGGCAGCTTATGCATGACACAGTGTGATAGGAGCCAAGTACAGCAGTTAATAGACTGCTATTCTAGGGCATATCACGGTCTCTTTGGGTCTTGCTCGAATCTTGAAGTTCCATAAAGAGATTGGCAACCACCTGTCTTATATATCAGATAGTTGCCCTGCTCCAATTCAGAGATACAACAAAAGTGAAACCAAATTGGCGAGCCCAAAGATGTCTAATCTGATATAAGTAAAAGCATGATATTGGCTTGTCGTTGAGAGAGTGTGCACATTATCAAGAAATATTACAAAATTCTGTATTGTTAGTAGATCAAGTAGTAAAACAGAAACGTCGTTGCCTGTGGGAATGTATTTAGTTGTTGGTTGAACTTCGACTATTGAGTGCCATATTTAAGAGTGTTTGTCTGAAATATTATAATTCTTTCATGGAGTAAAAATGGCTAATATTGCATTACATGTTTATGTCCTCTCATCCAGGCAAGTGGTACAAATTTTTCATTCACATATTACCGAAGCATTTTCAAAATTGGAGGTCAATACTCCTCAAGCTAAGAGCAGGTTATTTCTAGACATTATACCTTTCTTCTTCGATTCTCTGGCTAAAAAAATACTGTATATCATTCTATCTGAAGCTTTTCTTTCTGTTGATCAACCAATCAGATTATACCGAGATGTTCAGCATATTCTTGGATGTATCCGCAAATTGCCTTCTGATAACTTGAGTAAAGATGACGTGCCAAATTATGGTCTTTTGGATGAATTTTTGGCCGAGAAACTAGGTCCAGAGGTTGCCCAAGAATGATCATGTAAAAGTAGAAACTGTCTTCCATAAAAGGTTGTTAAGAGAAATCAATTCAGTGATGGAAATAATTCCAAAATCCCCCTTGCATGATACGATTTTTCTGCAGGTATCATTGGAACCTCCCTTACCATTTCTATTCACTTCTTTTTTCTCTTCTGATACTATCTTTTTGTTTATCCTTGTTGAGATGACCATAGAATATCAATATTAGGAAAGCATCCTTAAAAGCTATATCAGGTCAGTAACTTATCTTTGGAATTTGTGCAGGGTGCTTCTTAATCATTTGTTTATGGAGAATCTGCCTGATTCGCTTGCCATTGTTGAGTAAGATGTTAGATTACCTTGAGTTGCTATTTTCCATGAAAAGATTTTCTATCATTATGCATTTGGATAGTTATATTGTGTTATATACCCTTTGCCCGAGTCAACCAGTAGATCCATTTTGGGATCAATTTCTTGAGTTCCGTTTGCAATACGACAATGTATAGTATATATTGATTGGCAAGCCTCTAAATTCTTTGAAGCTAGAGCTATTCGATGCATAGGTTCTTTCTCTAAGATCCTGAGCGCCGCCAGACACCGAGTTTAAATGGTGGTCATGTATTAGATTCTGTGAAGGGTGTAATTTTTTTTTGGTCAAAATATAGAGAATGAGATTTGAACTCGAAAAGTCAGTGTTGGCAACAAAGAAGATACTATTGATATGAACAACAGATTGAAGGTGGACTAGTATTGTTGTTTTCTTTGTTTAATCCTGCATATTTCTGTAGTAAATATTCTCTTTTTTACTTTGTTGTCAGATTGTTTAGTGGAAAACTTTGAACTTAGGATGGATATCATCAGGGACTATCAAAGGAGTTTTTCTATTTGTTCATCTGTGAGTTGAGACCATATACTGTCAAGAATACACTCAGTGGTCCAACGGAGTCAGTCAAATCTGGTTTTGATAACGAACCGGTCTCCAATTGGACGGGAGTTGCTAAAATTGTACCGGTTTCCATCGAGCATAATATTCAAAAAAGTTGATCATCTCATATTTTCAACAGGGGAACTGGGCACTGGGCACTGGCTTGTGGCCTTTGGGCACTGCGTACTTTCGAAGTGTTAAGAGAGGGAGAAGTATTAGCGGGCAAAAAAACCCAATGGCATCCAAACTGCGCACTTTCAGAAAGGGAGAACTATCAAAATCCTAGTAAGCTTTATTTATTAAAATTTAGCTCAACGGTAAATTATAATCACTAGAAGGGCTTTTATGCACAATTGTTAACACCGAGTCTTGAGAAATGGGAAGGTTTTATTGTACAAAATGACTTACTTCTCCTAGTATGATTCCAACGGGCTGGCCCAACCCAAATGTTCTTAACACAAGACAAACACATGGCGTGGCTCCAAATTTATTATTTGGGCCTCAATATGCCCAACCTCACCTATTACTGCTTGTTGCCGGTGTTGATTGGTGGCAGCCGGTCTAACAGCCCCGCATAGCGAAAAGTCTTTGACACCTACTATCTAGAGAGACTGGACAGTTACTACATTGACAGCACGACAAAGATTGTAAAATTATCTCAACAAATTTTGTCCAAACTATGTCTGGATCTAAATAGATCACCTCTTAAAATCTTAATCCTTAAATAGGTACATATTTTGCATACGGTAGCTGTCAACTCATCAAACCCCCGGAAGAAAGTCGCAAACATATCTGACCAAGAATAAGACTCTGATAAAATTAGCACTTAAAATATATTACAATCGAATAAATTAACTGGAGAGAATATTTATTGCAGCCAATAAAGCTAGAAAAATATATCGGATTGTGATCATTTGAATTATGAGGTGATTTGGCAACTAACTACAGGAGGTGGAAATCCACGCGTAATTCTAGAAGGTTCATCATTTTATATTTAACGGAATTTTTTTTTCCTTTTTTTTTGGGGTTTATAGAGAAAAAAAAATAGTAGGCTTTTTGATAGGCAAGAGAGAGGAGAGAGAGAGAGAGAGAGAGAGAGAGAGAGAGAGAAGCACATGTGTTGTTTATCGCTTAGCGAGCACGAGTTTAGTCAGAGATTGTCACTCACGTGGCGTAAGACGACAATTCACGTGGACACAGCCAATCACGCCGCGCCAACTAGGACTCAGCACACGACACACGTGGAGGTGCGATGACACGAAACAGTCGACGATCCGACTATGTGAGCCGAAGGTGGTGATGACGCCATGCTCACGTGCCAGTGACAGGGTCCCACTCAAAACGGGAGGAGGAGGAGGAGGAGGAGGAGGGGGACACTTGGGACGATTCGGAGACGGGTTGCTGACGAGGGGACACGTGTCAGTAGCAGTAGTATCGATATCAATGGAGGAGGCAGTTGTAGGATATCTTTGTTGGCATTGCTACGTCAAAGAGATCGACTAGCTCAATATTCTCCACGTGCATGTACCTAAGCCAATTACTTTGCTACCATCCTGCTTTAATTAATTTGATCAAAGATTATTCAACGAATCTTCTTCACCACTTGCTACTGTTTTCTTACACAACAGTCATTTATATATTTATATTTATTTTTTTAAAAAAAAATTAAAATAAAAAATGGATATGACAGACAATATTTATGATGCTATCTATGTTAAATTCACCACTTGCCCTGAAAAGTTTTCAAAGTTATTTTCAGAGAACAATTAATGATCTTTATATTATTACAAGAGTCTCCCCCTTTGACTGTGTTTAACCTACGACTAGTGTGGTAGAGGAAGGTTGGAGCCGTGATCAATTGTCACCGACCAATAACGTTTGAATCCTACGGTTTAAAGTTGGATGATAGAAAGAATGTTTGGTTTCTGTCTTTCTTATAGCACCTTTTTTTTCTTGTCGTGTTTGGCAGTGACCCAAGATCTTGTCATCCATTTCATTAATCGACGGTCGGAGATTATCTCTATAGTTTATTTTATTTTTTCCAAACACAACTCAAATCTACCATTTTTCTTTTTCTCTCTCTCTCTCTCTTTCTCTTCTATGGCTCGGTGAATACATGGATGTGCATGTTAGATTCAGTAAGACTTCTTATCACTAGTGTTTCAACTTGATCTTCTATTTTTTTTTTTTCTTTTAATCTTTCTTTTGTGTCTTAATGTCTATGTTCTTATTTATTTATTATGTGTATTTTATTATTGAGTATAAAAACTTATATCTTGGAATTGTTAACGCTTGACTGTAGTTTATAAGTTTGGGGTTTCTCTTAATTCTTTTTAAATGTTACCGGCTTTCACATTAGAAAGAAGAAGTCAAAGATTTCGTTATATGTAGCAAGTTATTTTGTTGATGGTGTGAACTAAATATCGTTAGTTAATTTTGGAGTCAATTAAAAATTAATGAGTCGATTAACAGTTCCATTTGATTTGAGATCTCATTAAATGTTCAGAATTTGACAGTTAATATCCATAGGGTCTGGTCTGCTCCTTCCTGAACAGCAGCATGAGGGCCTGAGAATTGATCTCCAATATGTTGAAATATGCACTTCTTTCCACTACCTTGAGTTGAGTGCCTTTTCTCTGAGCATCCACATCTTGAATGGAGGCAGCAAACTGCCAGCATTAGAAGACTGGAAGATTTCACCCCCTCGTCTATTTTGGTGCTTAATTTCACAAAGGTCTACCACTGCTACTATTCAAACAGTAACCTCTTCAGGGAGATCAAAGGAACAAGAAGTAAACAGGACATGGGAGAAAGATCAAATGCAGCAGTAATACTAAAAAAGACAACCACACGCAACTTACTTTTGCAATCTTGGAGAGCTTCCTTCCAGTTAGTGACGAAGGGGAGAAGAACCCAAAATGGCATACAGCTGCATATGCACTGCACCTGTAGAGGAAACTCCAATCTCTTTCTTTCTTTCTTTCTTTGAATTCCTCTAAAGGTGCAGGTGCAAATGCAGCTATATCAATGCATTCTGGCCGGAGAAACCACACAAACCCTCATCTCTAACTACTACTACTTCAAAGCAACAAGCTAAGTAGAGAAAAAGAGGAGGGGAGAGAGAGAGAGAGAGAGAGATGGTTCTTTGATTTGAAGAATACAAGGCAAAACACACTAGGGTATTTATAGATGGGAGAGGTGGGGGAGAAGCACGAGATGCTCTGGACTTCTGGATGCATGGTGGGGTTGCCTCTCACGTGTTGGAAGATGGCGATTCACGTGGGATTTGGAAGAGTTGCCAATTGGAGGGAGCCATGGAGGATTTGGCCAAGTGGAGGGATCGAGGTTTTTCTTTTCTTTTTTTGTGCATATGCCGACGCAAACCGAGTTGGTGGTTGCTAAACCCCTTCACTTTTCGAGAGTGGACATGTCGACGAGGAAATATCTACTTTGCGTCTCATTATCCTCCAGTTACAATGCACTTAGGATTATGTTCTATTTCTCTTTCCTTCTTTCTTTTGTAAACAAAAAGAAAAAGAAGTGGTCTTATCTCAGTGATATTTATTAATATAGAAGATAATCATAACATTACATCGATAGAAACGAGAACTCCTCAAAGAAGACAGGAGGTCACAGGAATCCTGGCAATTATACTCCCTCTGCCAGTAGCCATTAGAGAATCTTAATTAGATGGGCAAACACTTTGCTGAGTTTCCCCCGGATTGCAGTCCTGCTCCACGGGAGGACCAGTAGGGCTTTAGATGGAACATTGAGGACGTGGGGCACCAACCACCAGTAAGGAGGAAGAGCTCCAAAAATTGGAGGTCAATCACAGAGGTGAATATTATTGGCCTGTTGTTGCATGAACTAATTATCCATGATTCCTACTACTTGGAGGATTTTTCAAAGTGCATTCAATGAGTAACCCTTGGTGTAAACCATTTCAGTTTGTGACAATTTTTTATTATTATTATTATTATTATTATTATTATTTTCTTTCCCTGAATTCATATGATTAGATTTGAGATGTTTTACATCTAGCATTCTTGCTTTGGGTTTGCCAAAACGACTTCAGACTTCTTCGGCAATTTGTGTCACGTCCTACTCGTAGGCTGACAATGAGTCCATCATCTATAATATATTTAGGTAATTTGTGTCACATTTTATTATAATAAAGTGTATATAACTTATATATACGGTGCATATTAGTGTCTATTACTATAAAAAAAAAAATTAAATGTAGTTGCAAAACCCCTTTGCTTCGCATGCAAGAATTTTAGTTGAACTTGATTAGTAAATACTATATTGCTAAGTTCAAGAGATAAGAGTAGAAAGAAAAATAAAATGTACATAAGTTTGACTTAGTTTGAATGAATTCACATATTACAAATTAAGTCTAAAAAAAAGAAAAATCTCTACAGATGTAATAATAACATCCTCTATTTTAGTTTGCCCCCCTCTCTCTTAACGATGCAATGCCAAAAATAAAAATTTAAAACTTTTTAAATACAATTTTAACTTCTTTTAAGGTTAAAATTCACTCACAAGTCCACAAGCTTTCCTTTACAGGCTTGTGTCGCTCAACCAGGGAGCATTTTAATCCTTTTGTACGACATACCCTTAATTTTTCTCTAAAGTTAATACTTTTTAACTTCTTCTTTTTTTTTATATTACAACAAAGGTAATAATGTGAATCATTTTAGCTTATAACCAGATACCCAATTTTCTTAAAACTAATTTAAGGTACTAAAAATGAGAGTAAAAGTAATTCTATTTAACAGCGTTCAAGTGTTACACCCGTTTCAATGAATCCAGAATAGATAGCCAAAGCACATCATCCATCCACTGGCAATGCGACAAGAGAAAAAGCTCCCAGTCCTTATTTACCTAACTGAGCTGGAGAAAAGACAACCTCAAATTGACATAATTTGGATTGGATACAATGCACCTGAATTTGATGGTTTGGATTTGCATGGGTAATGGAAAGAAAAAAACAGAATATAAGTTTGATATATATATATATATATATATATATATATATATATATATATATATATATATATATATATATATATATATATATATATATATATATATACATACATACATACACAATTTATGGGCCAGGTTGCCAACAAATACATGTATGATCACTTGTTGTTTTATTGTTTATCGCCTGTAGAAGCTCCAGAAAAAACTCCAACAAAAGTACAATTAGAATATGACTTCAAATAGACCCTTGATACGATGACACCCGTATAATGCAATTTTAATACGAAAAGAATTGTTTAGAGAACTAGTTTCCAACAACAAAAAGAATTAAATTACCAGGATAGCAGTCCCCTGTTATTAGAACAAGCTATCAAGTTATTGTTGTTTATGAAACTTTTTAACTTGTTACCCTGCAATACAACCACAGAATAGCATAAGTTTATCAGAAAATAAAATGCACGTAAAACTAAACAGGGGAAAACGAAAGCTGCTCACCAGTATGTTTTCCATCCCGAAATTGTGCATTTTTAGACGACTTAAATGTTTCTAGAAATTCTTTAGCCTTCTGTAGTTCCATCTTTTGCCTGGCCCTATCCCACTTGTGTTCAGCAGCTAAAATCTCAATAATGCGTGGCAATGCCCGTCCTGCTGCATCGGTATCAAGAAAAGCAAGCCGAGACCTCCGAGCAATGAAATCAACAGCAGATTCACAATACTCATGACGAGCACAATATGCAACCTCAGCCTCCAGATATGGATATCCATGAGCAAGCCGCTTTCCTAGATTTTCATTCTGTGAAGCAGGTTGCATGAGTGCATCAGCTATATCAAATAAGATTCCAGTATGACGACTAGGGTTAGAGTATTGCAAGTTAATATGCATAACAAACTTTTGGTCAAGTTGGTCAAGTTGGTCAAGTTGACACGGTGATTTAGTAAGTTGAAAATGCATCATTGAGTCAACCTAGGGCTACTGTTGAAGTCTATTTCGATAAAATAACAGGTGTTTTAAGAACAAGCACCCAAAATATGCAGGCTCAATTTAGAGTAAAAAAAATAGGCAGGGTTTGATCCATAGTATTGCTATGATGAGGCAAAAATTCACCTTACATGCAGAGTTAAATATCCATGTTGTACCTCTGCCTAGTCTATTGATATTCTCAGGTAGATGCAGAAAGAACTTCAATAGAACTTCTACTAATTATTTCATTACATCAATGTCTCCATTAAAAGAGGATTTTAATCACGGGGGTAAAGCTACGTGCATCTTGTCCTTACCATACCATACAGTCGCCAGGGCCTCATTCTTTAGGATGCTCTTATTGAGGGAGGATTTAATTAATAAAAGAAGCGCTGGACATGTAGGTGCATCTTCAAGAAAATGAACTTTACCTTACAAAGTAAATATTCTAATTAGCATAAAAGGTCATAAGATGACAAGCAATAGAACTACCAGAAGATAGCATTATCTACTTATTCAATCGCTAACAAGTTCATGTAGCCCTTCAATGCATTTTTTCTGTTCCTTTTAAAACTAAAATGTTGTGAGACACTTATAGATTAGAGTGCATATGAAGTCATCATTGCAAACGGACTTGGAACTTAACCAATTCAATGCCTTGAAATTTACCTATATCAAGTTCTCATTGTTCATCTGGAAGCTAGCTAAGATGTGATGTCATTCTATGCAACTCCAAAGTCAGTATATACACAATGGAAAAGAAAATTTTGATGTACATTATGTCGAATTTCAAAGAGAAGAGTTTTTGCAAATAAAATACTATAAGACTTGTGTATACTATCATAAATACAAAATGAAATCCAATAATTCCCACCTGAGCAATAGTAGCTACTCGTTCAGCCAAAGTCCCGTATGCATGAGACAAATGCTTGGAAAGAGCACTGTCCATTACACCAGGAATAACCTTTCCACGATGTGTCTTCTTCATGCGTATATAATGCTGAGCAAGTATGGTGAATGATGCCGGATCCCAACCATATGCACCAACAATATGTAGATGGTCGGTCACACAGCCATTCACAGGCTTCAACTTCCCCGACTTTATAGCTGCATTAACTGCATCCTCGGCCATGCTGAATAACAGTAAATCAGAATAGTGAAACTCTTGTTATGTTATTGTCCACCATAACACAATAAGAATAAACATGGATCGCGGAAAATAAACAAGAATCACCATAGGGACGATCATATAAATCCATTAGATAATCATGAAAATTGATGAATTCAGTGAAAGAAGACAGGTTTCGAAACATTTTTTTTAATGTCTGAGTTGTCTGAAGTTGCAAGTATATGGTGACCATCTCACTGTGCCCATTAGCCAAAGGGTAGTATGTTAGAGATAGCTCTAGCAAAGACATTTCCAGAATTTTTCATCCTAGTCTAATATAATGCATTTAGAAGGTAATGCAGTCTATGAGCTTCACAATGAAAATTTTCACTATGTATGATGCATCACCATAGCTGGTACTCAGCAGGAACAGTATCAGTTAGCACATCAATCCAAGGTTAAATCAAATGCTTGGGTCATAGATTGTTATTCACCTATTCCATTGTTACCTGATATTTTCCTGCATTAGGAGTAGAGAATACTTAAGAGTAGAGAAAAAAGTTATGTTACTATCTAGTTAAAACCATGGATTGTTGTGCTGGTAGATATGAGGTTACGGTTGAGTACCAGCAATGGTACTGGGGGATATCAGAATTTCATCTACTTGAAGAGTTTCCAATTTGACTATCTACTTTTAAGTTATTACATATTTAAACATACTCCTACAAAAGCACTCTGCCTGAAAAGATATGAGCCATCTCATCCCTTGGCAATCAAAATAACACAGCTGCCTTCCAATTGATGAAAATAAATAATGCTAAAGAATTGTTTTAAAAGAACCTGGAGGATATGAAATCCCATAGCAGCACATTTAAGTAATATTTGCCAATGATAAACAGAATGCCCTGTAAATGAACTTCTTACCTTCTATATGTAGTCCATTTTCCACCAGTAATTGTGATTAATCCAGGATAATCTTCACATACAACATGATCTCTAGATATACTCTCAGTGCTCTTTGCTGATGGATCCATAGCCAATGGTCGTATACCACTCCAGGCAGAAAGAACATCTGAGCGCCTTACCTGAGATAATTGCCAGCTATCCATATAATTAGTTTATAAATAACTTATATGGGCAATCAAATATTTGTAATGTAAAATTGTGATAAACAGAAAAGCACAGGTATGAAATTTTTTGGCCATAGTTCTTCTCAACTATCTATGATTGCTTTCATACTGAAATTATATTCCACAATAATCTTCAACCATCTCTCACCGTTTTCATACTGAAATCACATTTACAAGTTATAACAGCAGCGTTTCTGTTAAAGTATAAGATTAAATATGAATGATGCCACTCTTGTATTTTAATAAAAAATATTCAGGGTAAATAAAAGTCATAGTACATTAACCAAACCATGTCAAATTCTTGCATGCAACATAGCATAGAAAGATGTGTACTACTTATCCACAACTAAAACACTTTATTCCCTCTTACTACTACTTACTTTTGACAATTTCAACAGGTATATATGCAGGGTCCTGAGGAAGTGATGTAGTCTCTATTTTGCAATAAATATTTCAAATTCTAGACTAGAAACTACTACTTACTTTTGACAATTTCAACATGTATATGTGCAGGGTCCCGAGGAAGTGATGTAGTCTCTATTTTGCAATAAATATTTCGAATTCTAAACTAGAAACAACTCAGAATTGAATGCCTGCAGTGTACATGTTAAGTAGCTTATCATGCAATGGTATTTTGGCATAGGGAACCGTTTAGACCATATTCCTTACAGCAACGGCAATATAGCTATCTCCAAACATCAACATAATAAGCAACATTGCCAACAGGTGTGCTATAATAAACAAAATTGATTGATCTAGATTCTAGAAAAGGGAAAAATGGAAGACCTACAGAACTACAAACCTGAACATTAAGGTAATCGCAGATAGCATCCAGTATGAATTGTATTTCATCTTCATGTGGTTCTGGAAGCATTGTTATTATGGTGTTAGAATCAGTTGTCCCAGCAACTGTTCTTCCCAACCAGGGCAACATGAACACAACACGGCCATCCTTAGTTTTTGGAACGATTAGCCCCATCCCTTCAGGAGAGTAATAATCAGGAAGAACTACATGCACACCACTGCTTGGAGAGATCATGGGTGGCGCATTCTTGTTAGCCATTTGCCTTACCGAGTCACAAAATGGTCCAGCCGCATTGACAACAACTTTAGCAAATGTATCAAACTCTTTGCCTGATGCACACTGACAATGTAAGATAGCAAGTAAAATAATTCTTCTATTTAACCTAATTACACAAAAGAAAACCATATAGAGACCTTTCTATGTGAATAGTAGGAACAGCAAGATGCTCATGAAGTACGCATAAAGGATTATTTGTGAATATACATACACATCAAACAGAGTGGTTTATGGTTTATAGACAAACTGTGACGTTATAGAGGTTATGAATGCAATTACTGACTTCTGGATGCTAAATTCAGACAACACAAGTTCTACAAAGATATATGCGCAACTTTGTTTTCAGGGTACATCTTCACACTATAACTTTTGAGCACTACACAAATGCAAAAGTCTCTATAATTAACAATGCATAAGAAAAACACTATCATACTTGAGGAATGAGACTTCCTTGGCAAAGTAGCCAATTGGTGGCACTCTAAAATTATGAAAGCGGGGCAATTCTGCAAAACATAAAAAGCACAAATTCTCATAGAAAATTGGCAGCCTCGGTTTAATAGGATCACACATTCGTACTGCTGCTATGCCAGCAAAATTACTTCATTTAACATGCAATATGTAAGAGTATTTATCTTGTACTAGTGCATTTATTTTGTGCCTACTAGTATAATGTGATGCTTAAATACAAATATGTAGGGACATATTTTACATCACATCCCTACATTGAAGTATCTGCTGCACACATTATCATGCAAATAAATAAATCAACGATCTGAAAGTCAGTTCTGATGCTTTCAGCAAATTAAAATAGCTTCCTGAATCATATAACTTATACAAAATAAATGCCTAGGAATTCATTTGTGTTTAGCTTCTTACCTATAGGAGCATAAGTCTTTCATATGTACCTGATTCAAATATAGACCGCTCCAATGATGTTATATTCAGGTAAGAAGAATTAGTCCTCAGAAATGGTTTCGACAAGGACATAAATAACTGCTAATCACTCTTGTAGAGAGCTTTAATTTAGAGTTTCATCAATCTATGTCTGCTCAAGACCAATATATTTTATATCAACTAAGTAAGCAAGTATTTCCTTCCAAACCTTGTTAGAATCAGCATCATGAATATAACTGTCATTTGTCCTTCATGTGCTAATTTTGAACAATTAAAAGTTTAAATTTACTTATTTCCTAGAAAGAGGAAAATCCAGTCTTACCTGATAGTGTATCACGGATGTGTGCACCAATAATCCTCTCACCAAACTCATCCTTAATGAAGGATATAACTTCTGCATGGTTAAGGACAGCGGCACCCACTAAAGAAGCAGTGCATGCTAATCCAACGTTCAGACGAGAGTCATTCATTTGCCCGTCATAGTAAACCACTGTTCCTTTCAGGCTTCGATCATGACCATTTCTGGCCAGAGTTGGGAAAAGTTCAACTGACTCATTTGCAGAATAATATCGTGATAAATGTAGCATCCTTCGACCGGCAACAAGATCATATAACTTTAAACCCATCCAATAGTATACAGCCTCAAACCAATCAAAGCAAGGTGTCATACACGGTAAAGAATGACATAGGTGAGGAGCATTCTCAATGACCTGTTTCCGCTCCCTAAGTGCATGGAAAACAAGTTTCAACTGTCCATAATCAAGATTGAACACTGCCTTCTCCAAGTATCGCACCCCTAAATACACAATTAAGGAATATCAGTACAGAAGCTCATTTGTAAAGGATAAATGAGCAAAGCATAAATCATGCAAATTTTCCAAAAATCCAATTTTAGCTCAAAGATAGTGTCGTGCATCATCTGAAACACACAAGCTGGATGTCCATGTTGTCCAGTACATAGTAATGCAGTTGCTCTTATTATGAAAGATTTCATGAACTACCTATATAAAATGTTACCATAGAAGTATTATATTTTGGGAGCAAAGACAGGATAGGATAAGTAGGGTCAACTACAAATAACAACGAATGCAAAGAAGCTATTAAGAAATAGGTGCTTGCTAATTAGCACTTGATAAAAAGTAGCTATAACACCTCTAAAACTTGTAACAGCATGCAGTGATATAAATGCTATTTGGGTTAAAACATAACAGTGGAACTTATTCCATCTCAATACAAGTCTTCTTGGTTCAAAATTTTTCAAAACTCAAACAATTTCAGACCTGATTTTGGCTAATATTGAACTATCAAATGGGAAGCTTAGCAATTTTAATCAGGACTAAAATTCCAGAATTTAAGTTTGAATGTGGATTCTAATAAAATAAATTGATAAAAGAGATTTAGAGGTGAAAGCCATCATTAATTTAATTGAATTATTTTAATAATTACAGTTTTTGGCCTTCACCAAATCTTATTTGGCTCTAACTTGTTTGTCCCCTAAACATGACGGAAAATCTTATTTGACTCTAACTTAAAAAATTCCTCCCAGTGATTCTCAGGAATCACCATGCTGCAAAAGAACAACATTACCAAAGAGTATTGTAATAAGTCCACAGGCAGCATCAAGAAGCTGGCCATCTATTTTCATCCTTACGAAGCCAGCACTATGTTTCATCAAATTAATGGTACAATGTGAAAAAACTACGTGGTCAAATCCATTATCAAGCTAAGGCTATCACCGATGGCAAAATATTCTTCTACGACAAAGTCTTACAATAACCATCGAATTGAAGAATACCACCATAAAGTTCTTCCAAGTTATAATTGAGGCATCAATCGCAAAGCAAAACATACAAACTTAGTAAAATTCAAACCCCTCACCTCCATGGATCAACTTGGTGGACCTCGACGAGGTCCCTGACGAGAAATCCTCCCTCTCCACGAGCCCTACCCTTAGCCCACGCGAGGCGGCGTCGAGGGCGACCCCGCACCCCGTCGCCCCACCGCCAACGACAAGCACATCGAGCGGATTCACCATGCTCGTCCCCATCAGGGCCGCCTCTTGCACCTCTCTCGCCGGCACCACAGCCGCCGGATCGGCGATCCTCCGCCTCGCCGCCTCCAAAGCGGCAGAGGATCGATCGCTCGCCGCCGCAGGTGAAGGTCCGGCGAGGGTTACCGCCGCCCACGAGGCACCGGAGACGGCCAAGACGGCTCCGATTCCCTTCAATCGAGAAGCGGCCATCTCGGAGTTCTCTTCTCTCTCCTCTCTTCTCTCCCTCCAACTCGATTTTGTTGTCTTTTCTTGGTTAACGGAACATTATATATGTGCTTAAAAGCGCAGAGTACTAAGCGCCTCTTTGACGGGGATGGCAAATTACCGATCTGGGTCTCGGAACTTTATATTACCTTTGCTATGGGTCAACAACATAACCTCCTCCCTATATTGTCATGCTATATTAGATTATATAATTAAAACCATAATATATATATATATACTATCACCTCCTAAGATAATTATTTGTGATGAAAGTTTAATTAAATCCGAAGTGCCATATTAGTTCAAGAACCCGAGCATTGTAATAGTAAAGTTGGATTTGAGGGACACTATAGTTATTAGACAAGAATTAAGTTTATTTGCCGTTAGATAAGTCTTAAGCTTATCCACTACTACATCGATAAGAATAAAAATAAGAATTTTTTGATCTTTTATCTCTTTTTATAATCTTAGAGAAGATATTTGGCACATAATCTTTTTACTTGTAAGATATTTAAAATTTTAGTACATAAAATAGAGACTTAATTAAGAAAGCTTATTTTTATGTTACAAAGAAATTAAAGTTAAACATTCTTAAATAGCTTAAGTACACAACATATTGCGTATTTTTATATATATCCTCTCATTTGTTAATAATCTCGTCTAGAAGTGAAGATTTATTTATCTAATAGAAATGTTACGGAGTTCGTTGTGAAGTACTCATAGCAGTACGCTTAGAATATACAGGATTGTAATGGAATCTGATGCTGATAAGATCGTCTGGGAACTGACATGGATCAGGTGTAGTGCCCGACTCTTATCCTGCTCAGCTTCCAACACTTCTACCCTTTCTTTTTTCTATTCCTTTATATATATGACTCTAGAGCGAGTATATCTGTATATATGATGAATAGTAGTATGAACTGAATGTTGCATAATTTCTCTATGACGATAGCAAAATTCCTCTAGGATGTGAATTATAAATTTGGACAAACGTAGGGTATGAAATGTAAATTTTCGAATGAAATATATTTTCTATAGTAGACCGGCCCCAAGAGTTAGTGGGCTAAGTTATAGCTTGGCCCGGCCGGCCCATCATCTGACTTGAAAAACGTGGACCCCCCGTTACTCTCTGTCATCCACTTGTCAAGCAAGGGTATAAAAGTCAAATAAAGTAGCCGTTGCCTTTGCTTGAGTATCCAGCAAGTGACCGTTAGACCCACATCCGTTACTCAGTTCAAACTCCACTTTACTCTCTTGCCTTTAGGATTCGAAAACAGAGGAGAAGAGATACAAAGGAGGAGAAGGAAGAAGGCAAGAAGCCAAGATGGTGGCCAAGACTCCAACCAAGGAGAAGAGAATGGCGACCGGTCTCAACCCCAATCTCATCAGAGAGACACTAAGCAAGGTACTGCTCTCATATTTTAGCACTAATCTCTTCATATTAAACTTCCGTTTTTCCTCCTTTTTTTTGGTATTGAAAAAAAAAAGAACCCAATTTTTCTGAAGGTGGACAGATGCATGGCTCGTCTCCAAGAGCTCCAGTACACGGTCACAGGTGGGAACAAGGTGGTTTCTGGCATTAGCCTTAGCCCTCGTAGCACAAGAGGGTATCTTAGAACCAGTCTAAGATGCAAGCAGGAATCCTTAAGGTTTGTTCCTTTTCTTTCCCATCTTTCTTCACGAACTTTTGCAACTTTATCTTTGATGGGTGGAACCACTACTTCACCATTACAGGTTGAAGGGTGCCTCAGCTAAGAAATCACCACCAGGGAAGTTCCAAGGCAGTTTAAATGGTATTATCAAAACAAAAAAGAGGCAATTCTTATGTTGCATTTCTTAGAGCAATTGGGTATTTCTTAGATCTTTACCAACTGAAACTTTCAGGGGAATGGCGAGGGATGTCGTTGCCGGCAATGCTGCTAGGAGAAACCGTGGTGGAGATTCTCCAAGCCAGCAAATTTGCAAAAGAAGTGGTTGCAGCTGCTGCCAATTTAAACACCACCAAGTTCTCTGATCCTAAAACTCCAAATCCTATTCGCCGAAATCGCAAACCGACATGCGAGAACACTCCGCTGCGCACGAGGAGAATGAAGGAGAAGCAGAATCTACTGAAGTCCATCCGGACGGAATCGGATTCTCCAACACTTACCAGAGCCCGATCCCGTATCCGATTCAAGTCAAATTCGCCTTTAAGTAGAAGGGAAGACAAAGTTACAAATGGTGGTGGTGGTGGTAGTAGTAGTAGGCCTTCAGTCATGGCAAACAGGGTATCACCCAAGAATAGACCATGGGCAAGGAAAACAGTGCTCTTTCCTAATCCTTTGTTCCTCTCCTTATCTCCTCCATCATCCCACAAGCAAAGATTTTACAAGACCAAGTCTCCCATCATTGCAAGACCAAGGCAGCAAACACCACCACCACATAAGTTTGTGATCAAATCACCACCAACCTCAATGAGGTCACAGCTCAATTCCAGGAAGCCAATTCCAGTGGTAGTTCTCAAGTCACCTACTCAGAAAGCAGCGGCGGCGGCGCCAAAGGCCCGGCGGTGCTCGTTTTCGCCGTCTCGGTTGGCGAGTAGATTGGTGTCTCCACTCAAGACTAGGATGATTTCTCTTCAGAGGGGCGGCAGTGGATTGATCACTGGCTTGAAACAGAGGCCTGGTTTTAGTACTCCTGTGAGGATTTCTAGCAGCAGAAGGTTCTGAACTCCATGGATTTACTTGCATGGTTAAATTTGTGTAAACATTTCTGAGGCCTCATTGAGCTAATGAGATTGGATATTTCTTATTGTCTTCATATATGGGTCAATAATATGTAACTTTATCCCCCCCTTACAGAAAAGAATCCATTTGCAGAACATTGTAAATTCTCTTGCAAAATGCTCTTGGAAATAATACATTGAGAAGTAATTATGGATGAGAATAGTCCATTATTAGATGCCAGGCATATCTTCAATAATGGAGATGGATATCAAGATCATAGCAAATTTGAGGGTTTTTGTCACTGTTATACATTATGGAGAAGATTTAGGCTATAAATATGGCACATTCTTGAAAGCAATAGTAGATCATCATACCCTGATAAGCATCACTAGCTGGTATACAAGCACACATTTATGCTCAATACGTGACAAATTTAGAATCACACACCAACCATTAGGCCGGAGCATTTATTTAAGCTTAAAAAGGACCAGACTAACAAAAAGTTATTGCAGGAAATGAAGGAAATTAGAGTCACTATGCAAAAGCTTTCCTCTCAATGGTTTAATTCCAGGTTCAAGTGAATGTTATAAGCTAAGTTACAATAAAATATGTCACTCTTAAATTATTTATATGTCTCATACTATTACTTAGTATCATTTTCACCGGTATCGCTAAAAGAGAAGATATGGATATTTTTTTTTATCCGCATATTAAATTAGATCAAAATTTTAAGGTTATCTCTATTAGAATTTTTAATGAAGTATTAACCGACGAGACTCGATAGGTTTAAATAGCTTTAGGGGTGCATCTACCTGCCCTTTTTTTTGAGAGAGAGAGAGAGAGAGGGTAAAAATGATATAGACTAAAAATTAAGGAGGTAAAGATATAATTAAGCTTTCTGGAAAACTCCTTTTTAATCACCATTGAAAACTTTGACGATAATTAGTGTCCAACTGCAATAGGGTTAACCAGGAAAGTAGATAATGACCTGGTTGGATTCCATATCTAGCCTCTTACCTGCTCTCAAATAGATAGGGAATTGACCACTGGTGGTCCTTGTGATAAGATATATAGTGAGCTTTTACAGCTGGAGCAATAGATTCAAGCATTGTAGCTTTCATGAGGAGTTAGGCCATTCATTTTTTATTTATTAATTGAACAACATCTAGAATTCTGTACAAAGTGCTACACTACAACCTGTCTAGTTGAAAGCAGATAGAAGAGAACTCTTCCATCCCTTTTTTTTTTATTTTATAAAAGAAAGATAAATTTATATATTAGCTATTTCGGTTATAAAGTTAGAATCGAAGACCTAACCTAAGTACAACCAAAACTCCTGATCTTCACCTTTCAGCTAATCGATCAGCAACGTAATTAGCTTCACATTGTATGTATATATATATATATATGAGTAATTTTATAATTTTAATAATAATGAGTTAGTTTAAATAATGTCATAGATTTAATTCAGAAATCTGGGATAGTGTTGCCCCATAAAAAGAGTAAAGCCTCTCTCATTCTCGTTGCCTCCACATAGAGTGTTGAACTAAAATATCAATATCGAATATCTATAATTATAGGCTCACTGTTAATTTGTCGAACTACGAAGCCAACTCTATTCAGCTCACGAAAAAGTCATTTCTATTAACCATTTGCTACTCGGGTTGTGGTTGTTCCCACCCAAAACAGTAAAGAAATTTGGTTTCGTAGAAATGATAGGTTAATTATTAATATATTCAACGATAAACATAAAGATTGAGCCCAAACTTTTTCGAGGTCTTCCTTTTTATTATTATGGCAGACATTATTCATAAATTTCTATAATTGCCAAAAGCTAATAATAATTAGAGCACGCAACCAATTTTTCTCCTTTATCTCATGTGCTTTTTTTAAACCAGAGTCCATCCTCCTAAGAATCCCGAAAAGGATGTTTAAAATAGTCAATAAATTAATATATGTTATTATATAAATCACATCCTATATTTTACCTATTTTACGATTCACGATCCGTCTTTGATAATTTTGTAACTCAACTCCTACTTTTTCTATATAATTCTCGTTTAACACTCTAACGTTATTTTCACCAAATGAGAATTATAAAAAAAATAGATGTCAGATTATAAAAACTTCAAAGACAATATGTGAATTATAAAATATATAAAATATAGGATGTCATTTATAAAATTCCCATTAAAATAATATCGGAGAAAAAGCTTTGAGTTTAAATCCTACTGAAAATAAATTCGCTGTCTAAAATTATAAGATATATATCTATTTAATTTAGATCCATTTGTTCAGGCTATTAAAATAGTTTTTAAGCTCAAAAGTAAAAAAAAAAAAAAGAGTATTATAATGTATAATATAAAATCACTATTGTCTAATAATTTAAATTTTTAGAGTAGTTAATGTATAGTTGGCTGGTATATTATCCGAATTTTATTACCTAAAAAATACAAAATAATCTTCTTCTTTTTTAAAAAATAATAATAATAATAAATAAATTAATTTAAGGGCTTGTGGTCAAATATAAATCATAACTATTACTCAGAGAGTGTCAATACCTGCGAGTTAAACGCTATCGAGTAATAGGCTAATAGCTATTACTCTGAGTCAAATCGACGGTGAGAGTCAAACTAATCCGGACATGCAAATAAACATTTTATTTTTCCACATCTAGGAATCGACCCTACAACCGTTTGTTGTCGCGAGGTGGTGGTACCTACTGTTTGTGCTTTAATTAATAATTATTACACGCATTTACTATTAAATAAACTATTTTACCTACCCAGCTGTACTCCTTGTACAACAAGCTAACTCATATTCTAATTAATCAATAGGTAATTGGGGAAATAGCTATAAATCTAAATAACAAATTAATTGTTTTGTAATATATGTATTGAATTCAAAGCAGGGAAAGTGAGTGGAAGGTGCAGCTTGGTTCATTTCACTTTCAGAAAAGCCCAATACTGCTGCTACTTGTTAGGTATTTTAGTTTGACACTGCTTCAATAAAACATGTGGTTAGAAGAGATAAAATCTATATCCTGAATAATTGAGTTGGGAATACTTATCCTATACATCCCCCACTAATAGAGGGACCTTTTTAGAAAATATACACCCCCAGGCCCCAGGAATGGAGAGTGGGCGTTGTAGCAGTTTTTGACCAAACTAATTCTGTTCCAAAATATCTGAGACTTATTTACCAACTAACAAAAAAGCTGATCTAATCGGTATTTTTTTTTTCTAAGTAAAAACGTTGATCAGTTTGACGTTTTTGTCTAGTCCTAAAACGACGCTAATTTGTTCAGCGCTTTATGTATATAAATGTTTTTAACTTAGTCTTTTAGCTGTTTAGAAAAAAATATTATCTCATAATAAAAATACTGAATTAATTAGTTCAGTGTTTTTGTTAGGAATATAATAAATTAGATCCTCTCTAGTAAATAAGTTTGAAGGTAATCTATTTCGATTATAAAAAATAAAAAGGGGGTAAAAATGAGTCAATTTTAGTCGTGAACTCGGCGTTGTAGCGTTGTACTTTATGGACCATCAATCATTAGTCAACCATGTGTTTCACATTTGAGGCCAAGATTAAAATATATTTACTTTATTATCCCCTGCATTTTTCCGATCAAACCCCTATATATACACATATATATGTAAATTAACCTCCATCTCCTCCATCCTCCTGACCTGACTGACTCCAAGATGGCAATCCCATGCCCAAAACTCCCCCAATCTATCCCCGCCCTAATCCCCCACGACCGCCACCGCCACTCTCCTCCGTCTCTCTTCTCCTCTAGTTACAAAGCCAATCCGGTTCGAACCCTAAGCGCCGGCGGCCGTGAGAAATCGAAAATTACACGTCTACCCTCCGCCATGAGAGACGACTCCGCCACCGCCCTCTCCTCCATCCTCGCGGAGCTCGAAGTCCTCAACCAAGAAGAGGGGAAGCGGCACTACCCGTTGACCGAGAGATGGCGCGAGATCCAAGGGGTGCTCGACTGGGCTGGGTTATTGGATCCTATGGATCCGCTCCTCCGGGCCGAGCTGATCCGATACGGGGAGTTCGCACAGGCCTGCTACGACGCGTTCGACTACGACCCCTTCTCCCGCTACTGCGGCAGCTGCAAGTACAACCGCCGCAAGTTCTTCCCCTCCCTCGGAATGGCCGCCTGCGGGTATGAAGTCACCAGGTATCTCTACGCCACGTCAAACATCACCCTCCCCAACTTCTTCACCACCTCGAGAGCCGCCAACAAGACGTGGAGCCAGCGCGCCAACTGGATCGGCTACGTGGCGGTGGCGTCCGACGTGTCGGCCGCCCGGCTCGGGCGGAGGGACATCGTGGTGGCGTGGCGGGGGACGATAACGCGGCTCGAGTGGGTCGCGGACCTCATGGACTTCCTCCGGCCGGTGGCCGACGAGGGGATCCCGTGCCCGGACGAGTCAGTGAAGGTCGAGTCCGGTTTCGCCGACTTGTATACTGACAAGGACCCAAACTGCCGCTTCTGCAAGTACTCTGCGCGAGAGCAGGTCTGCAGCTCACCTCACCGACTACTCTAAAATGATGCTTAAAAGTCGATTAAAAAAATTACAATAGATTTTAATTTTAATTTTTTTGTTATATATTCTAATAACATAGGTGCTCACCGAGGTGCGCAAGCTCGTCGACCACTACACCAATGCCGGGGAGGAGGTGAGCATATCCGTCACCGGACACAGCTTAGGCAGCGCCTTGGCGATGCTAAGCGCCTACGACATTGCCGAGACGGGGGCCAACGTCGGTGCCGGCGGTAAAAGAACGGCGACGACCGTGTTCTCCTTCTCCGGACCTAGGGTTGGTAATGGAAGGTTCAAAGAGAGGTTCGAAGGGTTAGGCGTGAAAGCTTTGAGAATCGTGAACGTGCATGATACGGTGCCTAAGGTTCCTGGGATCTTCATCAATGAGCGGATGCCCGAATCCGTGAGGAGGTTGGCCGAGTGGTTGCCGTGGAGTTATAGCCACGTCGGGGTGGAGTTGGCTTTGGATCATAAGCACTCCCCGTTCTTGAAGGAGACTAGTGATCCTTCTTGCTTCCATAACTTGGAGGCTCACCTCCATTTACTCGATGGGTATGTTTATTTACTTAACTCACCTGTGGGTAGATCTTCTCATGCTAATTTACTACTTAATCAGCAAGAAAAATGCTAAAAGCTTAGTTATAGTCAAACTATAAACAAACAGCCCACTTCTTGGGAATTGCAAATGGTAACATGTATAACTTATTAGCTTTAGCTGTCATCTGAACCATGGAAAACTTAGTTTAATGAACACAGCTGTGTATGTTGAGATGATTACTTATTATTATCCTGTCCATACTTTAATCGTCAGGCATGTTTCATAATAATATAATTAATATAATAGGTACCACGGGAAGGGTAAGAGGTTTGTGTTAGCGAGTGGGAGGGATCCAGCTCTGGTGAACAAGGCCTGTGACTTCCTTAAAGACCACCACCAGGTGCCGCCCTTCTGGCGGCAGGACGAGAACAAAGGCATGATCAGGGCTCACGATGGGCGTTGGATGCAGGCCGAGAGGCAGAAGATGGACGACCACCCACCGGACACGCATCACCATCTCCGCCTCCTGGGTCTCCACAAGGATAACTGAGGAGGAGTAGTTGCATGCACCACAAGCAATAACCGAGGCTTGTATGTACAGTGTATCTATCTCATGGGCTTAAAAGCCTTAAAAAAAAAAAAAAAAGGTGAGCCAGATGTAACGATGGACGGAAGAAAGATCGATCTCCGAGTCGCACGAATCTTAAAGCGCACTCCTGAGAATATGTATATGTATATCTACCATGTGACGTAGGTGCATTAAAATTGGGAAGTATATGTTCTATTATATGCAATTTTTGGCCAAGGTATTTGATAAGTGGATGCTGCAGTAAAGGACAGAACGGATATAATATTTTAACAAAAAAGAAAGAAGAGAAAAACTTATCTAACCACTTGAAGGAGGCAAGCATAAAAATGGTCAGACAAGCAGGAAATTTCCAGAAGGCATTGGCCTTCATGATTTTAGCCTTTCTAGGTGATTGATGGCTTGGGTGGACACTGGGAATATGCAATGGCATAAGAATACCAACAATTTGATCAATCTTTCTGGCCCTGTTAGTTGAATTTAATATCAGCTGCGTCATCTTAGTTATCGTTCTAGTCCCGTTAGTTGAATTTAATATCAAGTTTTGTCATCTCTGATGTCGAGGTCACCCAATTGAAGGAGAAGTGCATTTGAAAAAAATATATATATATAGAAGTGGTGGCAAGGAACCGACTTGTCACATGCACATAATTGTCGTGTTTTAACTCCTTTTGTTAAAGCCTTTGTGGGAAGAGAGACTTCAACGTCCACTTTTTTACGGTCCAAGAGGTGGTTGTCTATGTCTCCCTTTCTAAGGGCTTTCTAACAATCAAGCTGCTCATTCTATTATCACATGCTCAGGCTGCCTCTCTTAGTTTAAGACTAAGTCTCAAATTCAATTAATTAGTCATATTTTTTAGATTTGATATTTTAAAAAGTAAACTTAATTAGACATAAAAAAAAATTTTAAAAATATTTAATTACTGAACTAGGTTAGGCGTTCTTGAATCAATTGCAGAAGATCTCTAAATTTTTAAAAGGTATCTTTGTAAAGATTGGAATGATCGACCTTTGGGATTTTGTACCTTACTTGTTTTCAGATGAAAGCGTACGGGACCTTTTCTTTAAAGCATAAAGGACAGGCATTTCTTCTGTGAGCAATAATTAGATAAGATGCTCTTGAATCACTCAGCCAACAACTAATTAGATACTATAGCATGGACCCCAATATGAAGCACACTGCACACCGGATTATGTCAAATCCAACAACCAGATCGAATCAAAATCAATAGCTAATCGAAATATGAATCCTAAGATCTGTACTCAATAAATTAGGTTTTGGGTCAAAACAAGTGGATTAATTATTGGAGTACACTACCGCTTTAAACTTTACACAACCTTGATGAGTTAAAAAGAAAAAGAAAAAAAAAAAGGCATGTAAGGGTGAGCAAAAACATCATTTCTTACCATCCCATGTCTTTTCAGTCAAAAGTGAAAAATGTCTAATTTGAATAGCGTGCAACGTAAAAATACGAAACCATACTTGACCAAGATTTAATGCAGAAGTCATATATCTTGCCATACGGAAGCACTCAGGAAAAGCTTTCAAGGATTAATATAGCAGAGGCATCCTCCATGCAAATTACGGCATAAATAGCAAAGAATATTGTAAGAGCAACAAGGATTTATATCAAAACTTTCTCCTGCATCTCAATGCAATACACATAATTATGTACTGTATTTAACTAGATACAATCTATATGTATCAAATCAAACAAATATATATACTTGTGAACCTTACTCCAAACAAACTGAACAACTATGGAGACCCATCATGTTGAAACATCAAACGCTCATGTACAGAAAAAAAATGGAAGAATGCCCTATATGTCGCACAACCACCAGGGAGCAGCATGACATCAACCGCAAGCAAAGCCTAATAGAAAATATGAATGCATCACCCAGAACAGAGATGACAAAGCAAAAAAATACAAACAGTATAACAATAAATATACGACCTAGAGAGCTGCACCCTGTCATGAATGCATACACTTAGAAGAGATCCGACTTTCTTTTCAGCACATCTTGCTTCCACCTGGGCTGCCTATAAAATGTCTCTTTAGTCATACCAAGAACTGTCTGGAACTCGGCATCAGATAGGTAGGCCTACAGAGTGCAACAATAAAACAAAATAAAAGAGTGACTCTTTCTTAACCTTGAACATTCAAAACATTACAAATCAATATCCTTTTGTAAACAATTCTAACTCCCGGGTCCTTTTTCTTTAAAGATACCGTAATTTAAAAGAAAGTGAGTTCTGAACTGCAAACCTCTCTTCGTTTATAATCAATTCCGCTAACAGGGTTGCTCGACTTGGCTTTCAGCCGTTCATAGCTAAATGTGGTTTCTCCTCCATTCTCATCTATCTTTGGTTCTTGTCTCGGCTCAGAATCAGTTCCATTGCTCTTGGC
Source organism: Typha angustifolia (assembly GCF_048772165.1). NCBI lineage: Eukaryota > Viridiplantae > Streptophyta > Magnoliopsida > Poales > Typhaceae > Typha > Typha angustifolia. The sequence goes on along the minus strand of NC_133246.1, from coordinate 1,915,208 downwards.
CACCAATCTGTCTCCCTCTATAGCTTCTTTCTTAACAGGAACCTCTAAGGAATCCCCCGCCTCAGAGGCAGCAATTTCAGACTTCAAAGGTGCTGCATCAGTTACGAAAGTAAGCCTTTATGCATGAACTACATTATATCAAGGAATCCACTTTATTGTTGCTTCAATATGTTATGGAATTCAGACAGCCATGACGCTAAAGATTTCTCAAACATCAGGATTAAACTTTGAAAATTTTTACCCTAGATCTCTCCAGGAGCAATCAGGAAATGACCTTACACTTATAATTTATTCAGGATAATATCACATAATAATCATCCCTTTAGATAAATAGGTTTGAAATGATAGCAACTCAATACCAGCTTGGACATAAATAACATATGCTTGCATTACTGCATTTAAATTGTATTAAATATGACATTCAAAATTTGTTCAGCATAAAAAGTCAAAGATGGCAGCAAGGTCATAAACTTGTAATATTCCAGCAAAAGTAACATTTATTTTTAATAAAAGAAGCCATCTTACCTGTGATAGTCTTTGGTGGTACTGGGGAAGAACCTCTGCTCATATTCTTCTGTGGTACTGGGGAAGAACCTCTGCTCATATTCTTCTGTGCTATTGGGGAAGAACCTCTGCTGATAGTCTTCCGTGCTACTGGAGAAGAACCTCTGCTGAATCGAGCAGTGGAATCAGAGGGTCCCTTTTGTTCAGCAGTTAGAACAGCTGATAGTGCAGCAACTGCAGCTGCTCTTTGAGAACCTTGGCTTGGACGCAATGGCTTTGGAGATACAGTTTTGGCTTTGGAAGATGGATTTAGTGCAGAAGATAAGGCTGCCATTGCTGATGCCCTTTGGGTTGGACCACCATTACTTGAGTTTGACTTATCATTAGACTGACATAATCAAAGAAAAGAATATTAATTACACATGAATGCCAATAATTACATAAGCACTTTATTAACAAATATATTGGTGAGACTTAATAGAGGCTAGTACGATTAAGTTTCAAACTGAGGATGCAGATATGACTAGATCACTAAGATACACATACATAATTATTTGTGGACAAACACAATCTGATAATATATCCAGTTTTAGTACATTAAGCAATTAGATTAAGAACAGTGATGGCATCAACCGGCGAACAACATTTCACAAGCAAGAAATTTGCTGGTGGTACTGTAAAATTAGAACAAAAGATCAGAACTTGAACAAGATATATCAGTGTACTACAGTGCACTAGGATGGCATATTTCTTAAGACATATAAAGATATGAACTGTGAAAAATTTGTCCCCCTGCCAATGGGATTGAATCCAGATCTTCTTGTGCATGTTTAGAGAACTAAATTTTGGCATATGGGCCTTAGTGCCCAGTTGGGCCAATATGTCACCAGTTTTTTGGGCCTCTGAGCTGCATTATGGTTGTGTGGTCTAAAGGGCAAGGGTGGCCCGTTTATAATCAATCCTATGCACCATCATATGTAAGAAACCTTTCCAGGTATACATAGCCAAATGCATATTGAGATTATTGCTATAGGTAAGTTACATTCACCAAGAACAAATGATCTGAAACAATTTACCTCTGAAGCATGCGCTGATGTCCCAAAAAGAAGTGAGAGCTTCTTTTGAAATGAATTTCCTTGAACCTGCTTAATATCAAAGATAACATCTTAGCCTACAACAGCAAGCAATATGCAATGGTGCAATATTTAACAAGAAAAAGGATAATCTTCTAGTTTATAACAAGCAATCAGAAAAACAAATGAAATTTGTTTAACATCTATAGGTCTGTATACAGCCGACCAGAAATAGTTGGGGCAAAAGGTTTGGTTGTCATTAGTTTTAGTTCTGCATATAAAGTGTAAAACATACTAGAAGAAAATCAAATTTCATGCAGATCAGAAAGATGAGAAAACACACCAATGCAAGTAAATCCTTTATCTCTACAACATATTATGCAAACGTGTCGTAGTTATCTGCATTAGAAAACCTACTACTGCTTACCATGCACACTAGAGTTTCTTATAAGGCAACATTGTAAGCTTACACTATTAAATTTCATTTTTTTACTGCATAAAAAAAAAATTAAATTACCATCGCCTTTGTGGCATCCCAGGAGAAGTATGTCGTGAAGAAACATGGTTCATTTCCTTCTGCGACGTTATAAAGTGGCACATCATGAGATAACCCTTCTAGAGACACGGCAAGGTTAATGTATTTCTGTGGAAAAACAAGAACTTCTGATTGATTAGATGCTACATGTATACATCAACAGGAAAGGAGAAACTTCAATACATACTTGTCCTATATCAAGTGCCTTCTGTTTCTCCTTCGAATCCACAGAATGACCGACCCATACGAAGACCTCAGCATGTGTATCAAGTATCAATATGTCCTCCGTCAATAAATCATCTTGAGAGAAATTAAAAACCTCATCAACCTGAAAGCAGAAAAGGATAATCATTGAAATATGGGAATTAAAAAAAATGCAGGAGATAAATAAATCAGAAATTGAATATTATATCAGGCTAGTGGTAAGTTTGCAAACCTCTATCTTTCCTGAGGAGTTGTCATCCAAACACAAAAGCAAAGATAAGATAGGGTCAGGCCAAAGGTAAAAATACATAAACTAATTGAAAATTACATGAAAGAAAAAGAAAATTCTCAAAATTTAATCTAACCTTTGTTTAATGAAAAGGTATATAAATGAGGATCTCTAATGACTTCTTGTGTGACCTTTTTGGTGGAAAGACTTTGCTTTCCTCCAAGAGCGAACCAAAAGGCGGAGGTCTCTGTTCCCTCTTTAGTGTGCTTCAGTGCAACACCGGGCTGTAGGATAGGAAATAAAAAAGTAAGCCAAATGAAGTGGGATGGTAAGACCAGTATCCATCTAAAACAAGCAAAAGGAGTCCAATGATACAAACAAATTTGTCATAACCAAAGATTTCTAAACATTTTTGTCACTATTACACTATATTTAGTCATTATAGCTAGATAATTCTTTTTTATTTCTTAACATTATAGCTACAGTTCACTATAAATTTTTTTGGAAGAAAAGAAAATGAGCCAAGACTTTCTAAAGAGGCAACAGTTGAATAATGATAACATCTATCTACTTGTTTTAGAAAAGGTTAAAGAGTGCTTTTGGTTAAGAGAAAACTGGCCCATGTATAGATACTTGTCAAATGGAAAAAAAGTCTAAAGACAATAGAACCCAAAACAAAAGAAAGTCTTTTGCCTGATGTTTCTGCCAATCAACTCTTTTTCCTTTTATATACTTGTTTATCGGAAATGACCAAAAGTAAAAATAATGGCAAACTGTCAGTTAATACCAACAAGTAGATAAATTCTAAATGCACATCAGCTCTGGTTCACTCTTAAATGGATCACAAAAACATAATGCTAGTCCTAAACCAAAATACCACGCAAAGAGTACTTACAACTATCAAAATTGAAGGTAGGCTTTTAATACAATTTGAAATGTTGATTAGATATAAGTCGAGTGGTCAAACTAAAGGGAATAAATCTATAGTCTATACAAATTCACCTCGAGAACAAATGAACTGTCTTCCTGAGTGAACTAGTGAAGTCCTTTTAAATTTGTAACCTCAATTTTCCCCTCTGGTCATTTCAACAGACCGTCTTTCATAAGTTTCCAACTTATATTTTACTCAGTTGGTCCTTCGGGGAACAAAATGTAAGTTTGTCAATAGGTTGGACCAGCCCAACAGCACAATGGCCTGGCCTGAGATCGAAAACTTCAAACTTAGACTTGAGCTTTCGAGGACCTAGGCCTGATTGGGGAAAATAAGAAATGACAGCTTCAGGAAGTCTATACTAAATTTAGGCTGAATGAACTAAAAATTGCCATCTGGACCAATAGCAGCTCCCAGTAGTGTCTAGGCTTAGGCCAGATTTATGCATACTATGCCGGCAGCCCAACAGGTTGGTAGAGTCCTATAACTAAATAAAGCCTAGGCTTCTTGGCTCATTATCACCCCAATAAGAATAGGTTGAAAAATTATGTCAGATTGCACCTCACCCAACCAGAAGAAAGAACCAAAAATCTAGAAAGAGTAAGTGCAGCACGCACATTCCACTGCTTGATCTCAACAAGGGCTTCCAAGAGTTCGATTAATGGAGAATAAATCATAAGCATCATATTGGAAAGAACATTAAACTAAATAGTCCAGTATTAGAGTACTCAGTTTAATGATATACAGCACCAATGAATTAAGTGAATTATTGAACTCAGTATTAGTAATTCTGGTTCAGCACAAAAACATCTATGTTTTTTTAATAACGGTAAGAACAATACAAAAATAAGATGAAGCATAGTTAGGTTTGGTAGATGCAAGAAAGCTAAAACACTGTATAATTTGTGGGAATTAGACCTTCAAAAATTCTGCTACTTTTGCAGCCCATTGTTGCTGCTCAAGAGTGCTTGAATTTCCATGCCATGTGAATAATGAGTTTCCAGATTGCAACAGGAAACAATCTGTGGAGCACAAAGATGTTGCCACCTGAAAGGATAATGAGTACACTTCATCAAATAGAAACACATGGAAAATTGGAAATATTTAAATCAGCTATTTTTGTCAACAACAATAAAATTTGAAAGAGCATTCTACAGCTGAAGACAAATGAAAGTAACCTATAAAGGAGTAGCAACATGTGAGAGAGAAATAAGAGAGGAAAAATAGGACAATCTAGAGTAGGTAGCAAAAAATCCATAGTACGAACCAAGCAACGTATCAATGATTGCAGTCTACATCCAAGCAGCAATTTGCTAGTATAACATATTAGATGGCATAAGAAAGCTAAATGATGCGCAAATCCAAGGGGCATATCTGTTGCTCTATAGAAGAGTAAACTATTCAAATGGACAGATTTCTCTGGGTAGTACAAAACTACAAATAGTGAAATACATATTAATCTGACAATAGAAGTACTAATTTTAGGGAGCTATAAAAACTATATGATGACATACATAAACAGTTGTGCAGCTAGGTAATGATTCCTTGCATAAGTATTTTTTGTTGTTAAAATTCATATTATATGCAAACCAATAAATACTTGCATACTTGGTGCTTCTACAAGTTGAAAGAAAGCTCTTTAATAAGCCAAATGCCAAAGCATGCTGACAAGTGGCTCCTTGGGGAAAGTTTATGCAGAAAATTATTAGCTGATTCATAGGGCGAGAAATTGTAAATCACATAATACAATATATTTTCACAGACATTCCATACAAGAAAGAGGACAGGTGCGAGTACAGTTACAGCTTAAATTAGTATCATTTTCTCAACTAAGGTATAGAGTGCCAGGATGCGGTCATCAACCTCTTTTCTGATCCTTCAAACATTCAATATCTACAGAAAACGAAACACTCCTTATGTTAAAGTGAAATTGCAGCACATCAGTTCTCAATGATAACCACATTTCATCTATATTTGCTATTTTAATATATCCTAGATGGCTAAGATTATCAACTATTCAAAAAAATTCAACTATTATTAAGCAAAAGTATACACCAATGTCACATCTCTCATACTTGGGAAAGAAAAAAAAAATTAAATGAACTTCATAATGTTTAAAGTTGTGGTAGAAATTCATATAAGTAGCTTCTTATTAACCGGAGAACACAACATATCCAACTGTTGAAATCGGTATAGCAGAGGGCATACTAAAGTATAAAAGAAAAAATAATGCATACCGCATCGACTTGAACTGCCTTGTTGTTATGCAGTGATGTGCCAGATACTCGAATTAGTGCAATACTATCAGAAGTATAAGTTTCATCATTCAGATTCTTGTCCGCAATAAGTTTCTTGTAACCAGAGCTAATCCCACCCTGCATAAATCATACAGCATTTAGTAAGACAGTACAGCAGTGCTCTTTCCAGTAAAGTAATTAACAAAAAGTTCATATTTGTCACTTCCTTTACACCATGAGAGGCAAAATTCTTTCAGCAGAAGTACCTTCAACACAATCATGGGTTGGAAGAGGGCAACAAATTGTGGTGGTTCATTTCCTTGATAAACGCGGCCCTGCAGGAATCACAGACGTAGTACCTCCTTCAGTAACTCGTATATTTTAAAAAGTAGCAAGAGAAATGGAAAGAGTACCTGAACAGGTCTTCCTTTTAAGGAACTCCACATGGTATTAGCTAATCGAGTCGCCGTCATTTGATCATCCTGGAAGAAAACAATACCACATGTTGGTCCTATTACAGAACAAAATCACAATTGTTTTATAATTATTCTGTGATTCTATTATTAATTAAAAAAAGAAAGGTAATCAATATTTCAAGAAGTTCAGCTATTGATTTGAGATACACTATCTGACATGGCTCTAGGGATAGGGCAAGGTGATTTCCTGAATGAGATCTATTCAGATAGAGGAAATAGCAAAATTGGTATGAAGCAATAAAACAGATGGCAAGACCCATACAGATAAGTGAAAATAATAAAGATGTTAAAGTAGCAAATGTGAAAAAAAAAATCAATTATATATATAATATCCACCAGTCAGCCTTATATCTTTTATTGCAAGTCCCTCTTGTAAGCTACGAACTTGATAACAATTCCTAGGTCAGATGTTTAAGTCAATAAGCCAGCGATTAAAGTTCTGCCCATTATTCGGTACAAGGAAATAATACCCGTGCCACAGGGGAATGCCAGTGACGTAACACAATATAAGAATAGCATAGCGCAAGAATGAAGAATCCATGGAAGTTATTCAAGTCTTAACAAAACAAGCAAATTTCAAGTCAACTAGTTCTTATGTATTTGGAGAGAGAACATCATATCCATCTACCACTAGCAAAATATTGCAGTGTACCATAAATAAATATGTATTTGTATGAAAATATATGACAAACAATGTCTTTTTCGTGTGAGGTTATATCCTGAAGCATCATTATTACCTGACTACTGTCCCTTCCTATCCAACACGTTAAGAAATATTCCTCTTTCTTGTCACCAGAATGATATGTATAAAGAACAAGGTAGCAATCTCCACTATAAAATTTACCAATCTCCTCCTTCAGTACTGGAGTCTTGGCACTGCCATTAATGCGCCAAACCTGAAAGGATATGCATGAATTAACTTTTGAAGAGAGGGATTTTTCTCCACTAATCTAGAAAATCTCACTAAAGTGCAGATTTCTACAGGCTAAAGAAATGTCACCTGAAGTTTTCCACCTCCTTCAAGCAAAGGAGGAACTTCCTCATTGACAGGTGAACCTTTTGAGACTCCCTTAACATCAACACCTTGTTGCTTTAATAAAGCTATAAAACAAAAGGAAATGTTATTGAGGATCAATAGAAAACAGATTCATTCATCCCAGATAAGAGCTAATGCTACCTGCTACTTTTCCTCTTCCATCATCACCACTAGAGGTCCCTGTACCTGTACCAGCAGGCCATGATTCAAAGTTGGACTTGAATGAATGTGTTTCGTAACCTTGAATAATCTGAGTAATGCGTGTGGCTCTTGGTCTGTTTTGATTTATAATAAAATCCTACAAAGAAAATATGTCAGGAAGGGTACCTAATTAGGAGAACATTAAAAAGAAAATTCAAGTGTTTACCTCAGCAGCTTTGCTTGCAGCTTTCCTCTCCTCGACTTGTGTTACCCTTCCAACCCAAACAAATATCTCAGCCCCACAATCAAGTAGATAACATTTGTTGTTTTCCAGAAATGCTTTAGAGATTGCGTTCTCTTCTAACTTTAACAGACCATCATTAATACTGAAAGAGAAAAAAGAAAAGGCCTTTTAATTTGTATAATAATAGAAGAAAGATATTCCTCATAGTAGGATTTTGCAATATTCATTTGAACATTACTATCACTTGCAGGGAATGTGAGGAGCAGATTCAAAAGCCAACTAGTAATACCTGCTTCCACACATTTTAAAATTTTAAGAGAACTTCAAACAAATTTTTTCTGCTATTAAGCAAACAATTTAAACTGAGGTGCTAGTGAAAACATAAACAACAAATACACTTTTGGTCCCAACAGTTTGGCTTTCTAAATGGATTTTCATCTATAAGGGTCCAATTTCATAGTTTTCTTGGCAAAGTTTACGGCGACTGTCCAGCACCTAGCACATCCATCTTATCTAACATGGGGAACAGTGGTTGCACATGGGCAGAGTTACTCTCAAAGACATCATTATAAATAATAGACACCTTGTAGTCCTCATCCAACAAGTTTGCATTCAAGAGTATTTTAAGTCTTGTCATTATTTAATAAAATATAAGAACTTCTATCAACTAAAAAGGAAAAGCATTACCTGCTGTACAATTTCCCCCTCAGTTGAAATCGTTCAAAAAGATTCAGTCACAAAGTTCAACTAGAGATATTTTTTGTTAAAATATAAATTTTAGGAACCAAACTAGCGATACATTATCTCAACTAACTTTACATATATCATGCATGAGAAAAAAAAAGTACCAATAAAGCATTGGAGGAGTTTTTTCAGGAATAATGTCATCTTCGCCAATAGTTCTTTTGCCAATTGGTGCAAAGCCACCAAAAAGAACCCAGAATTCTCCTGAATCTGATTCTGCCACAAGCTTTCCATCATCTGATATTATTGATGCAAATGTCAGAGTTAAAGAAAGTAGGAGATGAATGCCATAGGCACAATCACATGAATGATGTTTGTAAGAGGTTAGTTCTCTAACCTATAATTGCAACATCGCATTTTCCCTCATGGTACTTATCCTTTAAATGTTGTATTACTTCTAAAGATTTAGCTCTTTCTTGAATGTTTGAGTTAGCACCATTGAATTGATATATTTTCCGCTCGGAGTCTAAGATAAACACATCATCATGATTCAGTGACGAGCGAGCAAATGGAACCTGCATGAGTCGATGTTTGTATTAGTATTTCCGTGCACTATACTTGGTACGATATTAGAACTTACAGGAACATGTCTAAAATGCTACACGACCTGCTTGACTTTCACAACTCTTTTTCCTCTACAAACATATAATCGTGTTTCAAATTTCTCCTCTTCTGGCTTTTTGAATCCGGAGGCAAAGCCTCCCTCCTGAGGAATAATACATGGTCTGAAGTATGAAAGAAATTTGTCAGATTCATGACCTTGAACTTCTCTGTGCTGAACAGCACGCCCACCAAGGACTACATCAAGTTCAACTGTTTTGATTGCTGCAGTTCCAGCTTCATCCTACAATGATTCACAAGATAAATAAAAAAGAGAACAACTCACAGAATCACAGATAATTTGTCAGAAAACAAATAATATTAACATACCTGACTTGAATTTTTCCCAATCCAGAAATGAATATCATAGAGGTAGGAACCACCTTTACCAGAAGTTGTCTGCAGTAAGCAGGAACAAAGCAGAAACTCAGGTACCAAAATTAAAAAAATAAAATGAAAAAATATTAGACTATGATTCTAATGGTAGAAAAAGGAAATAATCACCTGTAGAACGATATATGAATCCCCACAGTAGAATTTACCATAATCTGATTTCGGCAGAGGAACAGGCTGAAAGTTCTCAATACGCCAGATCTCTGTCCCTCTATGTGATGTTAAAGAACATTGAACATGAAGCTAATGAGACACTATATATCCATGTAATACTACAGAAACACCTCGAACAGTAAAGCAAACGTATGGTTAGATATCTGGTCAGATGAGAACATCCTCTGACAGTCACGTGAAAGACCTTGACACTTGAGAGAAAACAATGCAAGTATATGTAAATATATTTAATTCTAAGGATACACTCTCTGGCCAACTCCTTGGAAAGCGGGATCCAGATTTTTCACAGAACCTGACATTTTGTATTCCTAAGAGATCTTCTGGAATGCTTCCTCTAGTGGACACTGGAATCTAAATAGGTACTATTTGCTGAAAAAAAATAAAAGTAATTATCAATTATTAGAACATATTCACATACACAGTTGGGTATAATGCTCATAGCTCATTTGCAGACACAGAAGAAAAGGAAATCAAATAAAAAGGAACAAAATTAATTCAAAAATATTCCACACTTCAATAGAACTCCAACTCCTTCACAGTGGCAAATAAGTTGAAAACTAAATGGCAAGTCAAACAACAATTAGTTATGAACTTCTCCCCAAAGAAATCAACAACAACCAATTAAATAAACAACTATTTACTGTTAGTAAAATTTCGGTTTTAGCTTGAAGTAATTCCTATTATGAACTCCTTCTGAATACAAGACTTGTGATCTTAAAAGTGTTAAATCAAAGTATCCCAATTGGTGCACAATGGTTCTAAGCTAATAGGAAAAATACTTTGGATAGTTGAAGTAGGCATACTATAGATAGAAATTTTGTCAGTCAGCTGCAGCTGCTGCAAAGACAGACGATTTACATAACATCCAATTTTATGGATATTATTCTAAAAGATTGTAAGTTTATCATGATCAAGCTGGACCCAAAGGAACACACTTATTTACCTAATTTAAAGCAAACCATATCCATAACTTAGACCTCAACTTCAGATATTATTATATCACTTTCACGTTAGAAAAGTACACACTTTAACATGTCCTGGAGTTTGCCTTTCTCTAATCACAAATCCATACATAAGGTTCTCTCTGGTTTTCTCTTTCTTCTTGCTCCTTCACTAACAACAAAAGAAGGGAAAAACCCACGACATACACTTCCTGAGCACTGACATCGGACTCTAGCTCCAGAAACTTACAACGGAGAAGGACAACTGTAAATCTAAAACCACTATATATCCAACATTGTCGCCGAAACATCATCATGGATCAGAATAACTCGTCAGAATGCCAGGGAGATCGATCAAAAATAATATTAGACAACCAAACAGAGTTTATCTCTAATGAAGGAGGATCGTCTTTGAAGGTTACTTTAACTACACTCCAATGTGATACGTAAATCCACTCAAATTAATTCTCCGAGCACAGATTAAAAAGCCAAGCAAGAAAAAGAAGAAAACAAACGACCACACTTACGATCCAAGGAGAAAAGAATCAAGAAAATGGGCAACTGACGGGCGAGAGCAATCGAATGCCAAAATCGATCAAGTCGCACATCCGATCGGATGATCCGCACAGCAATGTAACCAGATAGAAGCGAGAGATAGAAACAAGTATACAATAAGATCTAAGATTAACCACACCGATGATCGGGTACCTGAAACAATATTGAACACGATCAAAACCACCAAGAAATGGCGAGGATAACAGAGACTGAATCGATTCGGAATCGGCACCTGCAAAGATCTCTGGGTGACGATCGATAAAGAAATAGAAACCAACGCGATCGAGGTGGCAAAAGGTAGACAATGCTTAAAGCGAATGATTGCTCTCTTCTCTCTTTCTCGGTATCCACTTCCCCTTTTCTCCCCTCTCACTGCTATTTTTAGATTTGGCTATTTATATATAGCGTAAACTAGAAATATATAATTTAAAAGTCGAAATTATAATAATAATAAAAATAATAAAAAAACGCCAAGGTCCTTTGAAACGGATCTTGCAGCAAGAGAAAGGATCCGAGAAGCGCCAGGTCGACCCACGCCGACCGACGGACCGACCGACCGACCGACCATTAGATTCTCACCTTTCTATCAGGATTGGTCAGGATCGCCTGCTCGGCTTCCAACAGCGAACTGCTATCAGGCAAATCACAGCCCTCCACGACGGCCAATATTGATTCGTTATTAATTAGGAGAATGCTTCTCTTCCTTCAGAAATCCTTCAAAACATTGTCTGCAGTCTACTACGTCTGATTGTTTTCCATAGAAAAAAGGAAAATAATAAGGCTATACAATGTGATATAGCCGTATATGTAACCTAATTAAATCATACATAATTCTAATAAATAATATTTTAATTTTTAGGATATATAACCATAGTAAGATCTCCCTTTTTATAGTAGTAAAAGAGCAGGTAAACTGACTAATCTAGTTGTTATAACCTCAGACATGTTAAAAAAAAAAAAAAAAAAAAGTCAAATAGAACTGGGGCATGTCTCATTCCTCCTAACCCAAACCTAATCCACTCGATCAATATTAGGACCCAAAAACTTTCAGATTTTTCTGGAATAGGATGTGCATCAACTCTTCGGAGTCGAGCTCAAAATTGACCATTTGAAATCCCCCGTCTATGGCCACTCCTCTAGTTTAAGACTCCCGGATGGATGTTTTCCACATCTCCGGTCCTTTAAGTCTTGTTTGGTTTGAGGCTAAGCTCTAATTGATTTCATTTCATAGTTATTATTTTTAGAAGAGTCAACTTAGTTAGATATAAAAAAAAATATTTAATTACCAAACCGGTTACTAAGGAGTCCCTAAATTCAGAGCAAACAAAGCCCTAGCCGCCCATCTTGTTTCACGGTGAGATCTCCTATTGCCCGCTTTATTCTGTTTAGTCCGTAATCAACTTTTCTCTAAAAGAAAATATAATATATTTTATTGTTATTTAAACTTAAGATATAAATTATTTTAAAGAGAAACGAGTGGCGAATGAGGAATTTGGTCATGGTGTCATCCTCCAAGCTGGATTTAAGGGACTTTTGGCTTGTGATGTGGCCCATGGCCGCATTAAAGTTAGTGCCCACAGCTTACGGAGCTCCTAAATAGGATAGGAGAGGGAGAGGGAGAGGGAGAGAATTGAATGGAAATATTATAGAATAGTGTGGAAGAAAAAGGGGGCAATGTATCTTTTTTGTGGGATTGAGAGTGAGTGTCCGGGGCCTCTTCTTCTTTATGAAGAAGCCTTTGGGAGAAGGGAATGCCCAACAAGCCACGTGCAAGAAAAGTGGATCGCAAGCATGGTTGATATGATCTCAGAATCATGTGCAACGTTTATTTTTCTATTCTATTTTTCTTTTTCTTAATTAAAAGGGGGAAAAAAAAAGTGTGAACGTTTCCGTAAAGTGGGAGATGGCCTACAACCTAAGTTGTACGAAGTTGCTACAGCTCTCACCCAGTTCAAGCGAATTATTAAAATAAATAAAGCAGCTTTTCTGGGTAATGATAACTTCCGAGTGAGGTGGATTTAATGTTAATATTTAATTAATTTTCTTTAAAAATCAAAACTATCTACGGTATTTTAAATACATTAAAATTGTATTTCTAGGCACATATAACTCTACAAAAACACCGGTAAAATACATCGATGCGACAACCAGAAAGAAGAAAGGAAAAAAGCAAACTAAAAACAATTGACAAGCTCACCTCCCTCCGACCGAAACAAAGGAGGAATGAGAATATATCAGGAAGGCAGAACCCTACCGAGCTGGATTGGCGAAGAGGCGTGAACAAACCTTAGAGACAGGGAGGAAGAGAAAATAAATTCTCATATATATAATTTTAATAATATATCCTAAATATTGTTCAAATTAAGATTATTGTAGCCCTATTTTTGGTGCATTATGTTAGTATGTAGCTGTTTAAGCTTTTGGGTCAAACCGTGAAGGGGTCATCTGAAAACATTATGAGTGGATTTGGACTTGAGCCCAATTTGAACCCTAGAAAGCGAACTCCGACCCTGGCCCGGTTCATTATAAGTCCGTCAAATTCTGAGGCCGTCGAAGAAATCTTCCGCCTTCTCCGATGTCTCACAGCAACCCTTCTCAACTCCTCCCTTCGGGTAAACCTCTCCTCTCCTCTCCTCTCGATTCTTCGCTACTTAATCTTGTTAAGGTTTTGATTCCACTACCATTCTTCTTCTTCTTCTTCTTCTCGTAGTAGTAGTAGTAGTAGTAGTCGTTCTTCATTTTTTTTGTTTTAATTAAAAATCATTTGGCACAAATTATATCTTGAAGAGTTGATCGATCGGTGCATTGGGTCGAAGATATGGGTGATCATGAAGGGGGACAAAGAGCTCGTGGGGACTCTCAGAGGATTCGACGTCTACGTCAACATGGTGCTCGAAGATGTCACCGAATAGTAAAACCCTAACCCCTCGTATTCTTTCTAGTATTGTTGTATTTTAGTGGACTTGATTGTGAAATTAGGGTATTATTATGAAAGGAGGAACCTTTCGTTCCTTCACTTACTTGGTACTGCAAAGAAGCTGTCATGAGTAGCCAACCAATCTGGACAAGTTTGGGTTTTGCCCTCATAAAAATGTGGTGAAAAATCTAAGTTGATAATATTTTTTAGTGTGAAGTTGCATAGCAGTGGGAACATTTGCATATCTGGATTTCTGATGGTATCCGAGGTCCCATAAATGTTGTATAACCCTTCAAGACGTCATAAATTTGTCCTGCATATTCCTTATTTTCTACTGGAGTAAATTGGAAGGACAGCACTGTTTCTCCTCCGGCTTCAGTATGGGCAAAATCTGGATTCTAGGATGGGAGACTTATATCAATATGGACCTAATGCTCTTCTTATCTTTTATATATCTTCAAAAATGCTGAGATATATGCCTTGTAATATCATTGCTTTGCTCTGTCAATATCCGTGAGCTTATTAATAAACATCAAGGACGACCAGAAGTCTCTGAACCATCAGTTGTGAGAGTTGTTTTCTAGGTTATGAATTTTTAAAGTGTTTGTAAAAAATTTTTGGATGAGATCAAAGGAGACCTGGAACTGTGGAAATTTGAAATCATAACCTATGATCCAACTGTGATGCAGCGAAGTAGGATGTTTCCTTGGTGCATAAGATTTGAGTGGATCTGCACCAAGGTTTGGACCTGTGAAAGAACGGTTCAGGGGCTTCTAAGCATGCAGGGCATGCACCATGTTTTGTGTTCTTTTAAGTTTTTATGGATTGATGATGCAATATACAAGGCATGCCATCAATAATTAAGGGTAGCTTTAACATTGAATATTATTTTTTATTTGGCCACCTTTTTGTATCTCTTGCAGTGAAATCACAGCTGAAGGTCGCCGAATAACGAAGCTTGATCAAATACTGCTAAACGGAAACAACATTGCTATTGTAAGGGATCACTGTCTTATTCAATTTAAATTGGTATCTAGTTCCAGAAAAGCCTGACAAGCAAGCTCTTAAAAATAAAGAAAAAAGAACTGACACTCTTCCATTTGTCTATTAAAACTATATCGTTTTATGCAATTAGTTAAGTATACTTGTAACTGGTAATATAGTTATTTGTAATCTTGTCTGGCATTTGACTATGTTTTCAATGTTTCATATTTGTTACCCTTTCTACATGATAGGTCACAGATTATGCGTGCAATCTTTAATATGTCTTCACACTTATTGAGCAGCACGAGTGACCTTTCTATCTGTTCTATAAATATTTAAACAGGAACTTAGTACAGAAGCAAACCTTATTTCTTTAATAATCTTCATCTGCCCCTTGCTAAATCATCGGTTATTTCTTCTACAGCTAGTCCCGGGTGGTTCTCCTGAATCCGAATGAAACAGAAATGCTGCAGTTTCTCTTTTTCAGCCAAAAGAGATCTATGAGGGCTTCTGATTTTTAGAAACTGTAACAGTTTGTAAACCTAACAAATTGCTATTAGATCAGAATGTAAGGGGACGTTCGCCAGATATCTCTTTGATTTTTCAGGTTTAGCCTTGCCTTCTGAACGTGTAACGGGTCATTATTAGCACCGGATTTTCTTTTATGACGCACGATAGTCATAGCTTTTACTATCTGCTCTGCATGCTTTGTGGTTGCGCACTGGCTATGATGCCATTTGGTTTTAGCTTTTCTTTTATATTTCTTTTCTGTTCACCTGATCATTGTCATCACTACGGGCGGTTACATGGAAGACATTAGTTAGACCATTGCTGGAAAATAGAAGAGATCACCTCATGAAATGGGGCTACTCCTACAATCAATCACTTCCATGGCTACATCAGAATTATTTCTCTTACTGGACTTCTTTTCAAGCAAAAGAATAAAACAGGCAGCAAGTAAGTACTACCATTAGCAAGATTTAATCCCAACTATTTGGGATTAGCCATCAAATGAATCATGATTTGAGAATTTTACGCCCCGAATTTTCACTATAAATTGCTTTCTCACTGACTTCAAAGTGTAAAAAGCTGTTTCAGGGATTTTGCACGCAATTACATATCGAAATACCTAGCTGTTTCACAAAGCCGAGATTCAAGATTTAATGAAGAGAATAAATAGACTACAGTACTCAATGTAAATAAAGTAGAGCCGGATATGACAATAGCGAGGACCCTCCTTGTTAAATATTTAAAGCAAGGAAAAGGTGGAGTTGCTTTACCCACCAGAAGGCAGCGCACCACCAAATGTCGCCTGTTCGAGATATTAGCCTAATCTCAGCTCTTTGGTAAAGACGGAAAGGCAGCCGACCACCACCAGTGAATCTTCATGCCACCTTTTCACTCTGTGGTCTCTGAAGTCGTAAGCTTGTTAACACTTAAAAGAGTGGAAGTATGATATAGAATATGGCCACTATTTTTCCCTTCTAATCTTTCTTCTCTTCCCTACTTTTTGTCTCTCATTAATATTTTCCCTCTTGCTTTTCTTAGTATCATCTCTAGGATGTTTTCGGAACACAAACTTAGAATTAGTTCGACTGGCAGTGTCTTCTGACTGGTTTCTACCTCCCTTCCCAGCAGCTTGATTGGTCTGCAAGGAGAGGCTCCCTTTGTGCTTCTTTGCCATCCCTATCCTTGTGTTTGATGTTGCAACAAAATGCTTCTTCCTTTGACCAATTACATCCTCACGACCCAATTTCTTACCTCTGCATATATAAAGGATGCTATGGTAAGTAACTTTCAGAAAATAAGCCAATCAGGTTCTTACGAAGAATATAATCAATGAATCTACCCTCTCGTGGCAGAATCTGTAGATTCTGGTGCTTTCCCAGAATCTACAGCTTCCTCGGTACTCTTCTTAGTGTGCCGACCCTGCAAATAAAGATATTGTGAAGTGTGTCAGAGCAAACATAGAACTATAGAAGAGAAAGAAAAGAAAGGTCATGACAAGGATTAACATGGTGCTGAATGGATGCAAGACATCCATCAGATTTAAGCATTTAGAAGTTGAGAAATATTTATGAAAACAATAGAGCTCCATAATGTACCAGATACTTGAGGGGGTCTAAGAGATTGTCAACAGCCTCAGAAAAGTGATTTAGTAAATTTAAAGGGAAACTGCACACAACTTAGACAAGTCTGCCAACCTAAATCTAAGAAGAATATCTTCTAATCTCCCAAACAACTTGATAGCGAAGACCGCAATATCTAACAGACTTTGAAAAATAAATTTAACTAGAAGCCCACTCGAGTATCACAGGGCCTATTTGGTTGCTGGATAAGAAAAAAACGAGATAGGGATAAAATACACTTATCACGGGATAAAGGTGGGTGCTATCCCTTTTTTTTGTGTTTGGTTGGAAAAAGAAGGATAAATATAATGAGATAATGAATAAAAATAAGAGATAAGAATAATGCTTGGTTGTGATAGTTGAAATAAGAGATAAAAATCACCAAACTGATTTTATTGCCTTTTCCTTAGTTCAAATGTAAATAGATATTTGTAATTCAATTGTACAACTATTATATTATCTACTCATGATTATTTTTCAAATTTGTGCCCAAAGAGTAATTTCAGTGAATTCACCATAATTTACACAATACATATACCATCATAGATAGTATCACAGATTGGTATCCCATATCAAAACATTTTTACTACATACATATTATAAAATATTATTAAGTACATATATTATGTGAATCTAACTTTCAAAATGTGGCATAATACAACACCATAATCAATACATAAATAAAAATCTAATCCATAAATTAATCGGAATCAGACTTGGGTAAAATGAGAAGGGCAAAATGAATATTTGCCAAAATATGATAACTTGCTGAATTATCTCAGTTTTTTTAACCCACCTAAAAAGCAACGAGATAACACTTGTTTGGTAGCATTTTTCTGGAACAAAAGAGAGGTTTATCCCATAAAAAAGAGTCAACATAGGCAACAAAATAGGCCCTTAGATAGCAAACAACTCATATATAGTTGTAGGAAATAATAGCGACGGAGAAAACTAAGAAGTATTGTGTGGAAGAACAGATGAGACAATCTCGAGGCCTTGCATGCTGACGTCCATATAGGAACAATTCATCTAAATTCAATTATTCGAAATAAAGGGTGCACTTAGTAGGTTGGATTGATATAAAGGCCTGTCCCCTCATCCAATAGGTCATGGTTAAAATTTTAGAAAAAGCTTCTTTAGAAACAAAAATAAGGCTACTCGGAAACCCTACTTAGCAAGAGCCAAGTGCATTAGCTTGTCCCTTTATATGATATATGGCTCTCTTAAGGACTAGACTGGCACAACTAAGACTATAACAGTTGTCAAATTTAGAAAGAGAAGAAACTGGTATATAGGGACTTCTCTAGTACAAGATAACAAGACAGATGAAGACACTACTGATTTACATGACTGCTTGTAAGTGAGAAAAGCAACTAGTCAAATTTATAACCTCTGACAGTTTCGTGAATATAAAAGATCCATTACCTGTGCAATAGTTCTAACAAACCCCTTGTATTTTTCAGAAACGATCATTTCCACAGCATCAAGACCACATTTCCTTAGCAGTATTTCGATGATGATCCCGACCTGTAAATTCAATGTCATCCCTTATTTCAAGTATACACAAGATTTAACAGTAAACCATGATGATTTAATAAGCAATAACTGAATAAACTAAAGCTTAGCCCAAGTGCACTTGCCTTTGATCTAAAATGATGCTTTGAGACAGATGACCATGGCAACACTCCATTAACAATATCTGCTAGCAGCATTGTTAGGTTGTCTGAACGCAAAGATGACACCAACACCTTGACAAAGCCTAAAGCTGCCTATAACATGTCAAAAGATGTGAAAATTCATATGGCTACATATAAATATTGGGGTAAAAAAGCTTTATGGAAACTTACTTTGATAACTTCATTAGCTTTATTTTGCAGCAAAACTAAAACTGATGGTATTAGGTTTGGTACTGCCAGGCAATAGTCTGCATCACTATATATAAGCAATGAAAGTGCAGAAACTGCTCCACTGATTATGTGAGGAGATGGGCTAGAAAGATAGCCCATTACCTGAGGATAAAAAAGAAGACAAGAATAATTATATCCTTCTTCCAGCATAAGAGTCTTAGTCTATTACAGCTCTTAGAGATCTTATAAGTTGTCAAATATCCTTGTTATTTGCTGCAAAGATTGCTATAAATAAAATAATTAGATCAAACTTGTTCCGCAGGTGATAGAATGGTCTCAAATAGATTAGATGCTCTGTTTATGTAACCAACACAATCAATGGAGGCTAGAGGGTGACGAAGCTTTGTAGAGAAGAGGCTTCAGATAATCATAGGGTAGAAAATAAGAGCTGTCGAAAGTAAAAACCTGATCTGGATCTGGATTAATTTGTGGCTAATTTAATTTGGCCCTGAGTAATAGATTTGAGCCCAACTCAACATAATGACATTCTAGGTATTCAGAGAACTTGTCCGAATTTATATCACCACCTGATTTTTTGGCCTAGTTGTTCGAGTTTGTTTGTGCCAAGAGAGTGGTAAGTCAATTTCTAGAGTCCCATAATCACAATCTAAGTTACAATATCCATCAATCCTGAACAGGTGACAGCAAAGTGCCAGGGTGGCACTTCCATGAGTTCAGTTGTCATTAGTTCATCAAAATCATGAATATCGGAAATGAGATCACTTGCATGATTATAGTAAAATCTATCCAGAATATTGACTTCTCTATTATATTGATCAATAGGTTCAGCTGTCAAAAAAATGGATACTTTCACATGGTTTCAAGTAAAAAATCCAAGTTAATCCTGCATATTTGCATATACTTCTAAAGAAGGTTGGATACTAGGTAGTACTTCGGTTTCAATAGTATGTTTGAAAATCAGCATTAGCACTTTATGCCAACACAAGCTTAAGATGATAGTCAGAGCAGAGGGAAATTGTAAGGATAAAAGAACTAACAAAAGAAACCAAAGGCAGCTATTACTATTTAAATATAGATGATCACAATGGTGATGATGTTGAGTTGAAACTAAAAGTAATTGCAACGATGTGATAGCCAAAAAAGAAAAACCAGGTCATATTTGCATCCTTACCATTGTAAATAGCCGTTGAAGATCTGATTCTACCTCACCAGATTGAGAGTTTTTTAAGCTACAGCTTGTAGCAAGGAGCACATCATATGCCAATTTTCTCGATTCTTTCTTAGACTGCACAACAGTAACCCCATAAAACAACCAAATATTAACCTCAGGAAGAAAATAAATAGCTTTAATATGGCATACCACTCAAAAGATAGAAGGCTAGTAATGATATGACATCCACTATTTTTAGTAAAACAAAATACAAAACAATTATAATTAGAGTTCATGGTTCTGAGAAAACATACTTAATATCCTAATGAGACTCAATACAATAAGTTCAGCCAGAACACAAAGGTAACGGTCTACAAAAACAACAGAAATAAAAAGATAACCACTATAGAAGTACAGCAAGGAAATTGTCGCAACTTCAGATGTTGTTTAATTTACATATTCATATCTTAACCACCATCCAAGTCACTATGCATAGAGCAAACATCTAGCTCTGAAATTATTAATAAGAGATGCTAAGCTCTATAGGGGCAACATGACTTGCTTCTCCATAGAGTTGAAAAGTTTGCATCATTTATTGATTGAGATAACTAGGTATCGAGATAGATAGATAATGCATGATTGCATGCATTAGTTGTCCAAACTTTAAGATGATAGTCAACCAACTTACAGCAACCTTGGTGAATTGCAGATTCATTGATTGAATTGAGGACTTGACCTAGACCTAGATATTAGATCTATTCAGAGTGTGCAAAAACAAATTGGGGTCTGCGAATATAGAAGCTGCGGGACAAGAAGAAAATTATCAATGGTATAACTAATCAAAATAGACGGCAACGAAGATTATAACAATATCAAAAAACAGGAGCACACACAACCTTTAGTATGAGTATAATCTCATTCAGAATGAAGAAAGCTTTTGCATTTATATTCTCCTCATTAATCTGCAAAATAATTCAGATACCCAAAAAAAAAAGAAAAAGAATTAGGCTATTTGAAATGCATACTCTGCAACTGAAATATTTGGTAGGATATGCAAAAAATCATGTGATAATTGCAACACTAGAAGGTTGCTATTCTACAGATAGATCACACTGCAGATTTTGTCTGTCTGTGATAGATATATCATTCGTATTAGCTCGTGCATAGTTGAGACTCTTGAGGGCAATGATGCCCGTGCCAGCAGCGTATCGGCATGTGGTACGAGGGGTGCCACATGTACCCTCATCTTTTTTCTCTCCCTCTCTTGCGGCACGGGCATCCATGCTTGAGGGTATATGATTAATGAAATATGCTACTCACAAATAGTTGACAAGTTGAGCTTGAAAAAATATCTTAAAATGTATTTCATGATAAAACTAAGTTTGGAAAACAATACCAGGCAGTCACCCACCTTCAACATGCAAACCAATAGAAATTGGTAGCATGATAAGCGATTTTTCATAACTGTACTTGCCAAAGGCGTCTTTATAGCATGAAGAAGAACCATTACTTCATCAACTCGAGCTACACAAAACCAACTGTGCTCCTGCTTGGTAACACAAAATCAGGAATAATAAAGGTATAGAAATAATCTGGCTCTACATGAAAAGATCTGTCGCTTCTGACCTTCAAAATTTGGCTTAAGGCAAAGTATGCTTCACCATGACAAGAATCATCGCTGTCCTATAGACAGAAATTATATGATTGGATAAAACAGGTTATGCAGGAAGGAGAAATACATATTTCTAATATCCACAAAGAAAGAGTAATCAGAGGGCTACCAACAAAGAACACCTAATGAAGTCAAAGAATATGCTAATCAGATCCCTGTCAGCTGCTTCAACAAAGGCAGAAATAAGCTCCATCACCACACACCTGCATAATAAAACCTCCTATAATCATTTGATATTCTCCATTACCTATTGTGGAACTACTAGTACAACTATGAGGCAGCCTATTAGCCTTATATCAACATGATTAACTGCTGCCCTCACTTAATTTCTAGACTAGCAAGGCTATTCATATCATTACATGTTCTGAATCCTACATCTTACCTATAGCCAAAAAAAGAAGAGTAATTTATAAATATGACGAAATAATTCTCAGTTTCTTACCTCGTTTCTTTCTGCTCTTCCCTTTTACTTGTGTCTCCTCCCTCTGTATCAGCATCATGAGCTTTACTTTCCAGATTCTCAGATTTCAAGGAATTATCTGCTAGATCAAATCTCTCTAGCAATGAAAGAAACAAGCTATAGACATTTGCACTCCCAATAACTGAAGCGAAACATTTCAGCGTATCCTGTAATAAACCATGCATAGCACTAAATGTCGGTTGATTGTTAGCATCAAGTACTTGTTATGCAAGAATAAATAGAAACACAAATCTACACCTGTGAGGCTGTGAAATTGTGAGTATCTAATTAAAAGACAAAGAAGTTAGTTAAGATGCGTTCCTGATGGAAGGAAACTCATTTTTATTGACACTATAAATTACTTTTGCCCAGCGATATGGATCATTTTCTTTCGTACAACTCACTTTTATATGAATTTTATTGTTAAATTAAGTGTTATCATGTCTTTTCTTACTATTTTCTCCAACGTCACATACCTCTCAAGGCATCTTCAATTTCAGTAAAATTACTCCTTACTGGTGATTTATATAATTCCCCAATCATATGTCCAAACCATCTCAATCAATTCTCAAGTAGTCCAGGTGACAATCCCAAGTTGTTCATTCTCTATAGTCTATCCTCATAATAACCAACACATACGTCTCAACATCCAAATCTCTGCTTCACTCAATGTTTGCACATGTTGTCTCCTAGTTGTCGAACAATTTGATTCATAAAGCATGGTTGGTATTATAGCCTCCTTATAAAGTGTTCCTTTTACCATAGTAGAAATTAACATATAGTCTAATGTAATCTAAGATAACATATGTTTTGTTTAAGTCTTTAGTTTCATCTTTATGCCAGTTTTCACAGACACAAAGAGAGAAGAAAGACCACTAGCAAAATAAAAGATACATTCAAGAAGCTAAGGTCCAAGGAAACTAAGGGACGGGAGCTGTGTACCTTCAAGTAAGAACGCTTATCAGGTGGAGAATCACAATATGCATCAATAAGAGCCCATATTAAATCCATTGAATTGGAAGCTAGGGCCTTCATGTTCTTACGCGCAGATTTCTTTGAGAAATAAGAAGGCAAATTTTGGGATTCAACATCATTTACTTCAGCAAATAAGTTAGTCAAAAGTCCAACATGCATGCTTGTATCTTGATTTCCACTGACTAAGCTTTTGTTTCCATTTACAAGTGCCTGAGAGGATAAAAAAAACGTTATGAAAGAAATGAAATTGAATTATGGCAATAATAAGATCCAACAGCACATAACACTTCTATTGACAAATAGAAGCAATAAATTGAAAATTAGTGCAAATCATAAAAGATATCATGATAGTATGGAAAAGCAAAACCTGCAAGGCCGTGGCAATTGTTTCATGCAATGATGGGTTATCTTTGAGAACTACTACGAGCAGCTTGGCCAAAGATTCAAAATTCTGAGATGTATCTGTTGGATAGTGGCAAAATGCAGGAAGCAAACTCCACAGACCATTGACACAGGACTGGAGGTTTTTTTTCTTTGATACATTCATAACTGAAACATAAAAAGGGAAGATGTACATTATTGTTACCTTGAATGCAAAAGGGTTAAACTTAATTCACAGTTTAAATCAATACCTTTATTACACGCATTTCGGAGAGAATTAGCAAGGGGCACAATATGCTCCATGAAAAATTGCAATGAAGCCCCAATTGTATATTTTTTTAGTATTGGTATCAGCCAAGTATTTGAACAAGTTAACTGGTCCTGATGAAGAGTTATAGGCAGCAGCGAAAGAACCTTCGCTGGTCCCATAGCAATCACAGCACAACCTATACATTCCTGAATCTGCAAAAAAGATAAAATAGATGATGGTCAAAAAAACTTAAAGCAGTGAAACTGTCAATATACTACATATTTTGCCAAAAATAGGAAAAAAGAAAGCATACACAAATTGCTCAACTGCCACAGTGAACCTAATTTACTTGGCTGTTTATCAATTTGGGGAAACAAGAAAGCTAAACTTTGTAAAAGGTAAAATGTTTGCTTGTTTCATTCCCTTGTTTTGACACTCATTATGTTTGTATACTTAAGCAAAGGATTAAAAAACAAAAAGTTGTGGTGATGCCAAGGAAATACATGAACTGATTCTACCAACCATAATTGCTGTTCCACTGGGACAGGGAGATCAGTAAAGATATCAAAATAGATGGTCAAAACAGATAGGTCTGATTGTAGTTTAACTCTCAATTCAAGTGGAACATTTAATACTTGGGTGTGGCTAAGCCGAGACATCATTACCAAGCAAGAACATAAAGCCACTAGATAACATGTTCAGAGAAGAAGTGTAACTGAGATGATAAAGTTGGAATCACTTGGCAATATCACTGAACAGGAAACAAATAACTGCATTCTGAAAGCTAGGAGCAAAGTTATGATGTGAAATATCATATAAGATCTAAAAGACTACTGAAGATAACATAGAGGGACAGTATGGAGTCAGCCAATGCGACAAGAGGGTGTAGGATGGGTAAGAGAGTTGGTTCATAAGATGCAGTGACAAAAGTGATACCTTTTGAATGCTGGAGGCAGAAGCAAAAGAACTTATTAGGATTCCATTATCTTTTTTCATGAGTTATTCAAGCTTGTACAGCTTTCAAATAATGCCAGAGCAAGCAATAGCTAATAATAGGTGAAAAAGGGATAAAGAACAGAAACTTTAACTCACATGCTTCATTATTCCCTTTTTGTCATCAAGGTTCATTGCCCATTGTGATAATTTAAGCAGAATGTCCTTCGTAAAGAAATATGAGAATTCCCCTGCAAAAAATGTTTAGTGGAACAGATTAACACCATTTTGTTTGTCATCACAACATGCCTCTGAACAACATGCATCACATGAAAAAAATGCATGCAGAATCCTCCCTATTGCCTTTTCCTCAGAAAACTTACTATAATGGCAAATACTAGCAAATTAAAGATTACAATATGCAGGCATACAACTCAATTCATGTTTGAGACACCTCAGCTGAAATCATAGAACAATATATGTAATGTAGCGAGCTATCCATAAAGCTAAAAAAATAGCTATACAAAAAAAAAAAAAAAAATCTGACACAAAATATTATGAAACAGAAATAAAATTAATAAAGTTGATTCTAACAACACAAAATGGCTAGAAACAAGAGCCTGTCATATTTAACACTTAATATATTTCTTGAATAAGTTCCCGCATTTATAAAGAATCATTTTCTTGTGTACAATGGTAACATACCAAGTTTGAGGAATAACATTGAGAGAACTGTCAATATATTCTCCGAAGGAAGATCACAAGTGCTGAGTATTTCATAAAATGATGAACAGATGGATACGATTGCAGTTGCCTCAGGGAGATGCTCGTAATTGCATGTTTGATTTGCAGCAGTCATGAATATACTTTGGTTAATATGGAAGCTAATCAGTTCTTTCAGGATAGAGGCAGCATCTTTAGAAGAATTGGCATCTGAACAAAGATTTCCTGCAAAATTCCAGAAGCATGAAAGCATTCTAATCATCAAACAAATAATTCATAAGCAAAAAATGGAAGGATAAATCTGCAACCCTGTTGATAAACTAAGCGATGCTCACTGTGCTTGAAACATAATGTTTTGGGCAGCATTTAAAACAAAATAGAGAACAGGGACTCAATTATGAGATTGAGGATCAAAACACAATACTCATAACCTGCAGGTCTACCTACAGGATATAGGACCGCGAGTCATGAGCTCTAAGTCTCATCCAAGAAATCTCTTTGATTATGTCTTGTTGCCCCACTTGCACAGGACTTAGGCCTCATTTGGTTGCAGAATATGGTAATTCATTAGTAGTGTTATACTCATTTCTTTATCCATGGTTTAAAAAGAGAGCTTTGGTCTGCTTGGTTGCACTATTAGGATATCAGGATAGATGGTCATCTTCCTTATTCCAACTCTAAGTTGAAATAAGAAAACAAGGACAAGAAGTTCAGTATCTGTAGTATTAGTAACATCATGGGAATGTTAACCATAGTATTACTAATGTCAGATTTAATGACTTTTAGCTACAAACCATGAATAAGATATCCCTAATTCATAAAAAAAAAGAGTCATTATTCAACCAAACAAGCCCTTAGAGCACCATGTGTCCATGTCTTTAGCTAGATCACATATAATCTTATATTGTGATAGCCTACAGAAAATTCATTGGATATGCAGAAGGGGTCAATCAAGTTAAGCAAATGCTTAGTAAGTCAAGAGTAATTCAATTAATAACCTCAAAGATAGTATTGTTGAAGCATTCATGTGCTCTATGATACATCTAGATTAATACCCACGTAGAAAAATAGAAAAAGAGTAATTATATGCAGGGTACTGATACTCAACAAGTGATCTAGAAAAGCACAATGTTTTTCTGATATGTACTATACAAGCAATCAAATTGTCAATAAATAACAGTAAAGTGAGTAAACATAACTTTTTATAGAAATAAATCCCAAGTCGTAATTGTAGATATGATCCAAATATTAGGTGAAAGAAAATTAATTCGTAAAGACAGTGTACTTGTATAAGTTAAAGGATGTTCAGAATTTTTTAAAAAAAATGAAAAACATCTTAATGAGTTTTCCTATTTAACTCTTTTTTTCTTATGAAACATGAGCCGATAAATGGCATATCAGTGATCACCACTTTATCATAGAGCTAGAACATAAACAAACCTGCAATTGCTAGAACAATTTGAGGAAGAGTTTGTATCCACCTGCTTGGTTGTGTACTATCAAGCTTCTTCAAGCAATTTTTCAGTAACTCCGATGTACTTATGATCGTATCCATAGGATTCTTCTTAGAAGATATATATACTGTAAGAGCAGAAATAAAGTTCTCTGATTCAGAATCAAGAAAGTTTACATCTATGTGCTCCAACAATGCCTCAATAAGTTTGAGAATATGCCTTGTTAGCACAAAGAAAGGACATCCCAAGAGCTTATAAACTTCAGAGAAGATCTTCATCCTGACTTTCTTAGAGAGGTTCGGTACCAAAGCTTTCAAGATATTCAGCATATGGAGGATTTCTGTATCCTCTGGATTTGGCAGCTTTTTACTCTTATGCATGCCTACAAGTTCAATTGAGCCACATTCTCTAGCCAAAGAAATGTACTTTTCATACATATGAAGCATGGCTTCACTAGCCTTCTTGACAATAGCAGAACCCTTTAATATCCTAAAGATCTTCTCCACATAAATTTGAGCACATCTCCGGACCTGCAGCAAGAATTAGCAGCTCCTAAATTTAGATATCCTCACTATCAATTCTTTATTGAGGTCACAAATATGTAAAGAAGAATTAACACTAACAAGAAGCAAATGAGAATGTCTCGAGATAATAGAGAAGATGGAAATCATGGTAACCAACTGTTGAGGGATAGAGGAACTCCTAATTATAATGTGTTAACTAATAGAAATGACCAAAGGGTTTAAAGACAATAATCCTCATTGTCGTTATCCATAACTTAGAAACTACTGATGACAATCTAAAGATTGTTCAAAGACAAAAATTTATATCCTCATGGATCTCATTGTTAGCAATCAAGGGCCATAGGAAATCTGAGATTCTTTTTTTTTTTCTGGCATGCAAGACAACAAAATAATGACTTGAGGCAAGAATTGACTTTCTACACACTAACCGGTCAAATTATCTCAATCCAAACGACAAAAACAACCATGCATTACCTTGGGGCGCCTATCCACAGAATACCCAAGAAGCGTCTCAAGGGGCAACTCAACGGCTCCCCAATCCTCCAAATCTACACGCAGCGCCAAAAACCCCAAGGACTTAACCACCGATCTCGCGGTCCCGGTGGCCAACCCACCCTTTGGTGGGTTCTCCAAGAATCCAGCGAGCACAGAAGCCGCGTCTTTGGCCTTGGGCGGGGGCAAGGAAGATGCCGGCACTAGGGGGAGGAGGATGGCGAGAAAGGCGGCGAGGGCCGCCGCGGCGCCGGGGTCGGAGGGGCCGGACGAGAGGGCGGAGATGGCTGCGGCGAAGTAGGCGGGAGGGGTTAGGGGGAGAGATTCTTCTTGGAGGATGGAGCGCATCGCGGCGGCGACGGCGCAGAGGTGGCGGTGATGCGGCGCGGAAGACTTGGCGTAGCGGTCCATCAGGGCTTTGCAGACGTCGCCGGAGCCATCTTGGCAAAAGAGGAGAGTGTTGGATTCTTCTTCTTGGGCTTCGTCTTCGTCCATATCGGCAGGGGCTTCCACCGCCATGGCCGGGGGTTCTTCTTCCTGTTTCCTCCTCTTCATGTCGTCCAAGTAAATGGATTCTTGGCTCTCGTGGGGTTTAGGGTTTATTTAAAGTTCTGGGAGATGGAAAGTTAACAGGACCAAAGGGCCGTAAATGGAAGGAAGCACGATTAGTTAAAGCCGGTCCATTCTATAGCCACCAAACTGGGAAAGTATCCGGTATTTTATTACCTTTCGGATCCGGGCCCGATTAAAACGGGTAAGCGGATGGTCTTTTACCCAAAATTGTGTTTACTACTCTGTTGGAAAATTAGTCGGCGTCAGCGAGATTGGATTAATCGATATTCTCAAAGGGAACCAACCAAAAAGGAACCCTGATCATTTTATCTAGGGGGATGTTGCTTGAGTGCCAACTCCCTAAATTGTTATTGAAACTTTATATACAACCTGTATGCCTGAAATCAACAAGCAATATTGGTTGAAAGAAGCAGCACTTTGAGAAACTAGTTGAGCAAAAACTTAAAAACAGCTTAGCGTTCCAAACGAGTGATCGTTGCACTTGAGCAGGGCCTTTCATATGCCCTTCAGAAAGTTGAACCTAGACTGCGAATAATTACACAGATGCTGCAGTTTAATTCACTTAGGAGAGAAACCAAACTAACATACATTGGGATTTACGAAGTGAATTTTCCAGCAACATATCATCTGGTAGGTAAATTCTCGGCATACATACATAAGTAAATTCATCTTTTGTTGTTTGGTAGTGTCTTGATCCAACTAGTACTGAGAGATGAATTCTGTCTGATTGTAGTATGAGGCGAACTTATTGATCGTGTAGTTTAAAGGGTTGACCTTCTAGAAGAGTCTGAGTATAGACATGCTTTTGAAAGAAGTGTGGCATTCACATTCACCGGGGCTTCTATGCAATGCAACTGAAAACTAAAACCAGAGTACGAAGACATTCGGATTTCACTGCTACATGTGACTTTCCAAAACTTTTGTGCTTCAGTCCTGGCATTGATATGAATAACTTGAACTGATTTCATTCTTCCCTAGCTGCAGAAATGGAAAAGAAGGTTCCTAAGAAGCATGCATTATGAAAATGAATTTTGTTTCCTTAGCTTATCAAAAAGAAGAGAATCAGTGGACAGAAACATAACTGATGTTGCCAAAGTTTGTCCAGTTGGTGAAACAAGATTGTTCCAGAAGAGAGGATCAGCAACAGGATCAACAGGATTCCAGCTGTTCCTCAATGGTGTTGAGAGAAGAGGAGCCAACGGGTAAGGGGGTCTATGGACCGGTAATTCACTTGAGCGAAAGTTAACTACTGATCTATCAATCCCATTACCAGAAAATAACGCAGGAACTGACTTCCCATGGTCTATCTCTTTACTAAGATTACCATCCTTGCCTTCTGACAATTTGGATGACTTCTCCAGAAAATTCTTGAAGGCATCAGACCGTGATAAAATACTGCAAGCAGACAAGCCTCCTGAACTAGGCTTTAGGTTCCGTGGAAGACCCAGAGAAGGCATCTTGTATGGCTCAGTGGGTGGAATTGAGCATTCAAAGCTTCGGAGTTCACGGGCAACATCTTCTGCAGTAGAAGATGATTCTGATTGGCGTGTTTTCTTGGGCAGCCACCACCTAATATAGTTTGTTAGATCAATTTTCCTCTCCAGACCAAAGGCCCCAGCATATTTTCCATCTATAGCCCCATCCTTACTGGTACCTTACAAAGGAGCAACAGTCATCCATCCACTATATTATTCTTTGAACATAAGATCTTTAGAAAGCCTTCTGATCTTAATCAAAAATTTTGTGGACTTACTACAATTCAAATTGTTGATGTAGTCATTACCAAGTAACTGCCCAAAAGATGCATCCCATCGTGAACTTTGTGGCTGCCTGAGAAAACACAAAGCGTAGTATAAAATTAGAAAATAAAAGTAGAAAGATAAAGAATCTCAATACTGATATTTCAGAATCTAGAGGTTGCTAAAGCTGTCTCTAGCATAACTGTTCTTTTTGGGGTTGAGTATGTCAGTAAAGTCAAGATTTCAAGATAAAGAAAGCTATCTTATCTAAGTAATTCTGATGTTATTCATACTATAACAGTTCTGAGTATAAGATAGCACAGACTTCATTAAATTTTTTTTCATTGAGATGGCATACATACATGTCATTTTGTTGAAATGAAAGAAAAATTTCTCACGCTATTCAAGATAGGGTAGAACTCTATGTATAAGAGAAACATGAATGATATATAGTCAGTCTATCTAATAACACATACCTAGGAAGTCCACGATATTTAGGAAAACCTCTCGAAAAAGCACTGCTTTTTCTGCAACACCGACGATATGTTTTCAGTCCTAAAAATGATAAGCGTCAAAAAAACATTTCCATTACCAATAATGATGAATACCTTCTAAGAGACACAAGATAATCCTCCTTTGAAACCATTTGCATCTCTTCCAGATCCCTTGCATAATCACTGACCTGAAAAACTAAGAAAGTATAAAAATATGCATTGCAAGACATATGCTAGAACAAATCTGACCTTACATGAAATATATAAACCAATCAAAATTCTTCCTAACAATCTGTAGGTCCAAGGTTAACATATCCATAACCACTAACAATTTGTGATTAGGAAAACATAAAGATGCAAGAACAGAGGACAAATTTTTTGCATTTTCACTCTGTGCATTAAAAATATGAATACATCTCTAACCCAATAGCTGTAAATTAAGAATTGTATATACATTCTGAAGTCTTTCATTATATCAAGCATGCAGCAATGAACAAGAATTCCTCCAAATCTACACCGATAGCAATCATGATAGCCTTGGTTTTAACGAAAAACTGACACCAACAACAAGAGATCCTGCCATTGTTTCTGAGTGTAGCCCTAGATTTCAAATAATCTTAGCAATTCAATTTTTACACAAATTAAGTGCCAAAGGAGTAAAGAGAATGCACAAGATACCAGGTTGATATTCTGTAATTTGTTATGAAGAGCACTGTCAGTACTATGGGCAGGAAAAAAAATTGCAAGACTTAATTATATATCAGATGATACTCATCCCAGCATATAGCTAAATCCCAGAAATTGCAAGCTAAATATCAAGTAATCACATGGTTTTACATGTTCCTTTTATAGTTTTATCTGTTGGATCTAATATAAGGTAGTTAAAATCAGTAGTATGTGCTGTTCTTAGACAGCACATACAATTGAAAAGGTTAGATTCATTATGCACCAAGTTAAGATTCATATTTGGCAGCAGAACATGTTTTGCTGTTTTCCAACTTCCACAACAATTGTGATAATAGACAATAAAAAGTTTGACAGGTAGTATTCCTGTCGAAACATGCTGGTTCGTTATCTCCCTGGGCATGATATTCAAGTATTCAACTCAAGCATGTATGTAAGCCACTCAAGAAGCATGTATGCAAGTCACTCAAGTATAACACTACTCTTAGTGAATCTACAGAAAAGCATAATGGACAATTCTACGCGGACAAAAAGTTTAAACATTAAATCAAAAACTACATACTAATAATAATAATTGTTAGATGTACATGTTTCTCACAGGAAAATTAATAAGTGTCCCAGCACCCCAATATTTCAGAGCTGCAAGATCATAAGCTCTAGCTGCAGCCTCCTCATCATCATATGCACCTACAATGTATAAGCAAAATGAGAAAAAAAAGAACTCTCCAATGAACTTTTTAAAAAGACAGCAAAAGCAAGAACCTAAAACATTTAATAAAAGTTGTTCCATACCTAAATATACTGGATAGCCAGTTCATGCAACAATAGATGTCCATGCAAATGAAGAAAATTTGTGTCAGATGTTTAAGGAGAATCAAATTGAAGAATCTTCACCGGTAGATAAATTTCTTGAAATTGATACATCAAATGCTCTGGATAAGCCTATGTGAGAGACCATCTTGGCAATACCAAAATGTATAAAACTTGGTGCAATTAATACTTCTGTGGGCATTGAGCAGATAGGCATCAGCTATATAGAATGGCCGTTTTGAATAAAAGATTCTTATGTTTACCTTGTTTCCCTTTCTTATTTTGGTTCTGATTCCAGGTGCTCTTGTCCCAAAGATGAGCCTCATAACGACCCGTCCACCGATGCCTATCACACAACATATAGATTGTAAAAAGAAGATGTGATCCTACCATGAAGTTAACAACATACATTATAATCACCGTAATTCATCCCTAAATAGTTTATAAGGACAGCTTATGATAGAGAGGCAGAAATAACAAAATAACTATACTGTGTCCACATCAACTTACAAATTGGCAGAGTGAAACAGGGCATAACAAAGAAAATTACAATACAAAGATACTAAAAGTTGAACAAATAGTCAAATTTATCAAGAAAAGCATAATAAGCTAAAAATCTGCACAACAGTATAGTGTGAATCAAATAGCATGCATTTATAAAAGCAACAATAAAATAATGTTTAAGACAAGTGATCTATTCCCCAATCAAGCATTCTAAGAGCATCCAAGATTAAAATCACAACCCCAACCGTCCGACTAATCGGTATGCTCACAAACGAAATCAAACAGATCAAGAAATGGAGATAGTAGAAAGTGGTGAAGAGGGATAAATACCGAGTGACGCCTCGGTAGATGGAGCTGCGCTTCCCAGCGGCGCAGGGCGGCATCCGGCTGATCCGCTCCTTGGCGGTGCACACCCTCTCCTTCCTCGGCTTCTTCAACCCCGCCACGTACACCTGATCCGCTCCCCTCCGTCCGCCGTCGTACGACCCTTCACCTCCCGCCGCCTCCACCTTCGGGAGTCCGGCGTCAGCCGACGACGACGAAGCCGCAGCCGCCGCCATCGCGGAGAAAGGGGTGTAGGCCTTTGCCTCAGGATCCGAGATCGGGGGATGTGACAAGGAGGAGTGAAAGAAGAATCGTTTGAAATGTGGAGATGGGATGCATTTCAAACGAGCAGGGCGCTCACTGTATAGAGAGAGAAAAGAGACGAGTTAAGAAAGAGCTCGGACAAAGAAGGATGAGAGCGGAGATTGAGGTGGGCCCGGTGCGAGCTACAGATGGGAGCATCGAGTTGAGAGAGCCCGAGGGGTATCCGAGGCTTAGTATGTACTATACTTGCTGACGTCGACGACCATTTTAAGTCCAAGGAAACTTCACCCTGGAATCCGAGGCGAGAGACTGTACGCCGTTTAGTTTAAAATTAGACCGAATTACATTATTAACAATTAACAATGGTTAGATACATACTAATTAGTTATTAAAAAAAATTATATGTTCATAAATTAAAAATATATTTTACATATGTGGCTAGATTAATATGTAAGTAAACTATAATTTAAGCATGTTATATTATTTATTTTTATAACTGCTAAAAGAGAGAAATAAAATATGACTAATTTATTGTTACTATTTAAAAAAAGGCAACTAAGTACTTTCAGTTAATTATTTTAATACTTTTTAATGTCAGCTGTTGAATTAGGAGAAAGAATTTAATAGTTATTTAATAAGTTCAACTCTATATGCTTTAGATCTTGCAATGGACGCGTGCTTTCATCGTAATTTTTTCTTACTAATACGTGCCATCTTCTAGGCTTCTAATATTTATCGCCTAAAATATCGTAATTACACCTGTTAGTAATGGGTCAAATATACTAGGAATGCAGTTAAGATTAAGAAAAGAAACAAAAAGATAATCCCATTTGATAATGTCACTTGGAATGCATGAGCTTAAGTAGAAACATCACCAGAAAATGAGCTTAGTCCCTTCGCATTTGGATTCCAAGATCCATCCATCATTCGATAAAAGATTAAAAGTTATTTCTAGAATGATTTAAAATTAACACTTGAAATAGTTTGCCCAATAAGAGCACAACTAAATGATTAAAGCATTTGACATCTGGATTACCCGAGTTCTCGGAACAGATCGATATCAGATAAGGGATGCTCAGAAACTTCCTAGCAAAACAAGCACATATTGACGTAGTTAATTGGAGGACCACGACATTATTGGAATGCTACATACAACGAAAAGATGCAATCCGTTGATCAAACTACAACCACAAGATTTCTGTGGCAATGAGAAAATTTGAGTGATGTAAATCAAGAAAGCAGCTACAATGATGGAATAAATTTAGTTAAACAGCAAATAAATATTGCATGTTAAATTCACCCCTGCAAATTATTGCCCTCCACAATGATTTCAAATGAGCTTCATTATACTGTCACGGCAATGGATAAAAGCATGTTATTTGTTTTTGCCTATTCACGAATCTTTTGGATGCCTATCCACCGTGCATAGTCAACCCACCTGCTTGAAAGAAAGTTGGCTAAGAAATGGTTCTCAGATCGAAACTTATACAGGTGAAAATGAAAAGATATCAAGTTTGCTCACAGTAAGGATCCCAAGTATGTATTTCCCGTACGAACAGCAAAGCATAAGGCGCTCAGCATAAGTTTGTGATTGTGCAGCAATGGCTCCAAAATCCGCTGTTCCACCACTCCGGCCAGAATCTGATACCTGTTGACAACAAATTGTTTCCACCAAAGACTAAGCTGTTAGTAAGTATATTAATCTCGATGAGGATTCACTGGTGATTTCAATGAAAGAAAAGTGCACAAAAATGTCATGTGAGTTAGTGTAATTCAATTTCCATAGTGTGATTGACACCGACTCTCTCATGTTTGTGGATGTGTATGTGTGCACATTTCTATGTCCCTACGCCCCACGAACTGCACTCTCATTGCACTTTTATACAAATTGCAGCAACAAAATCTACTCATACTAAGCAAGCAAGCTTGATTAAGAAAAGAAGTTCATCTAGAGCAGAGCAATCAAGCAATAAGAACATCAATGAAATATCATCAACATACCTAAGGTTGCTGGAAATTGCCATGTATACACCATAGGCAACACTAGTTGATACTATAGGTATATCCTCTGTTTCACCAGCAAAATCCTTGTCAACTGCCGTTCTAGCTTTAATTAAGGCATTGGTTACACCAGTCCCAATCTGAAGAAGGGAAAGCATAATCTCAATCAGCTTTCGTAACAAATTTCCAGAAAGAATAATCAACAATATCGAATTTCCATCACTTAGTAGTTACTATCATAATCTGTATCCAAGATACACTACAAACATCAACATTAAACAACATAGGATAATATCAAATGTGGAGATGTTGGACACATAAATATAAATACATTTTTCATTCATAAATATCTTAGAGAGTAAGTAACACTTCACCTTATACATCAACTAAACCTGCTCAATAAAAACCAGTAACATCGACAAGTTCACAAAAAAAGTACAGAGATGCTAGCAGTGAAATGTTCACAGCAGCAAGCTAATACTACGAAGCTCAAAATCAAAAGGTTAAAAAGTCTGGATATTATAATTAATAATATTGTTTTCACTGTTCTTGCATATATGCTATAAATCTAAATTCTTTTCCAACTTTAGCTGGTTTTATTGTCCAGTAAGATATAAATCTAATATGATGTATTGTAAAAATTATTTTCTATATGTAACTATGCTTCATTTACTTTGGTTTTCTATATGCAGACAGATTTTGGTCCTTGCACTTGTTATAATTTAAGATTTAATCTTCTTCAGTAAAATCCAATGCTACTGTAGTTTCAGAGGTCTTGATTTATATATTGGGCTTTCTGGAGATCTGAGCAGCAGCATGAGAATTTGACCTCTAGACAGAGCATTAGATATTTTTCAGATGTGTGTCAAACATTGTCACTAATTACGGAAATTTGGTGCCAAATCCCATCAGGTGACGAAAGTTCACAAATCAGACTTCTTTATGGGTTCTATAATTGAAGATCTAAAAGGAAGTATCATGTTTTCTTCAAATGGTGATTTCTTAAAGTGAAAAAAAATTTCTTTTGCATGTACAATCAACTGTGCATAAAACATTTGTCTTTGAAGATCCCCATTTCACATGAAAGACTTCCATGTTTAACTATGAAATTCTCAATGCTCAGACAATCAACCTTGAAAGGACTAGCAAGATCTCTGCAAAGACAACTCTTGTCGCTTGTGTTTTTTCAAGTGGCATACACTTTGACCAAAATAAGCATAGAAAGCAACACCATTTCCTTCAAATGTTTCAATCATATATTATTTCTACACATGAACATTTTTTATAAACTTTAGACTAACGAGCAAGATTTCAAGATAAATTTCTATTTCCTACAGAATTATCTGACTGTTTCTAGGAAGATCCTTCTTTTTAGTATTTGACAAGTTTCTCCTTACGACCAGCATTATAAGTATACCCGAGGCCAGCAGTGACAGTAGGAATGAAAGCAAATGTACTTGATATAGTATATAAATCTTCTAAAGCATGAAATTATTGGGCTCACCAGAGATGCACTAGTCCCTACTACAAAAAGCTTCGACCCATTTCTCTGAAAAAAGATTGCATTAGATGATGGTACTAATTAGCAGTGAGTTATTAAACATTTAAACTGTTTAGAAAACATAAGCTACATGTCACAGCAGATGGCAAGAAATGTGCTGCTTACCACAATTGCACCTATTCTCTGCAAAAGTGAGTAAGATCTTCCAGCCAAAGCAATCTGCAAGAAGAGTTACACAAGTTGGAGGAACCATCTCTTACAAAAGTAAGTGGAACAAGGAACGCAAAAACTGTTGGACTTGATCAAGACAGCACATACCTGAAAAGCATTATCAGGACAGCTATGGAAAAATTTAGCAATGGGTCCAGCGCTAAATGAGAGA
Organism: Typha angustifolia; assembly: GCF_048772165.1. Taxonomy (NCBI): domain Eukaryota; kingdom Viridiplantae; phylum Streptophyta; class Magnoliopsida; order Poales; family Typhaceae; genus Typha; species Typha angustifolia. The sequence continues at coordinate 1,878,003 of NC_133246.1, read as the reverse complement.
GGTGGTTGCAGAGACACAGTTGGAGCAGGAAGCCAAACAAGCATAAAATCTGCAACTATAGCCATCACCTTGGAGGGATTTGAATCGGAAACAGGACAGAAAGGATTAGGATAAAGATGAAATAGAACTACAAAATTACAAATAAACTACATATGAAACAGCTGGAAAAAAAAAGAAAAAAAAATCATAGAAGATTATTTATTTTTCCTTGATATGAAGAATATAATAAAAATTGCTATATGTATAATCAATTAATCATGAATGTGTAAAATAGTTTCACACTTTTATTGCAATGAATTTGGCATCTAAACTGAAGATAATCACAACAAATGACAGGTAATTTTCTAAAATTAAGACTTAAAAAGGCAACAAGATCTGCTCATTACATTTTATCTAACATGGAACAATGTAAGGATGGACAATGAACTTATGAATACCATATTTGAAAAGCAAGGAATAGGTTGAGCACTTGATTACTCTAAGTGACATGAGAATTTGGCATTTAAACTGAAGATGATCACACCAAATGACAGATAATTTTCTAAAATTAAGATTTAAATAAAAGCAACAAGATCTGACCATTACATAAAATCTTAGTGGATTAATGTAAGCATGGACATCGAAATTATGAATAGTTGAATACCATATTTGAAAAGCAAGGAAATACTTAAGCACTTGCTTTCTCTAAGTGACTTGAGGAAAACGACAGAAGGTTGTCACACAATTGCACCGGCAGTGTAGGAAATTTTAGGTGCTTACTCAAGGCTGCCAAGTGCCACAAACCTCATATACTAATGTAGGCCAGAAGATCTTAGAACAAATCAATGAATTTTCCTTCCTTAAAAGTGAAAAAGGAGGATGTTACAGGCAATGTAAGATTGAAGATAAGATAATCTTAAATTCCTTTCAGAATTTACTTGGTGTTAAATAGCAACAATAATTCTTTGAGGAACTCTTGAACTAGGTGAAAAGAATTTCAACTATTTTTCCTTCTCTTAGATCAGCAGTGATAACCATATTTCATATAAATGAAAGAATAGTTTGCAGTATGTCACACTTAATATTGAATAATAGTTTAGAAAGAACTGCATAGCACAGTGGACATCATACCACATCAGCAATCACAAAATCCAGTTCTTTCATAAAATTTTCTCTTCGTCGGTCATACTCTGCAGCAGTCTAGAAAAACAAAATATGCCAAATTAACACTTGTATGACAGTAACTAATAATAGAATATTTAAACAAACCAAGGCAGCAAATAACTGAGGAGCATAATACTAAACATGTCAACAAGAATATTGGTATTATGCTCCACTGTTTTCATAGCATTTAGACATTATCACAAGAAAACATCTCTGAGATTAAGGAGAAAAAGGAGAAAAGTGCAACAAAAGAAGTAGTCTAAAAACTCAGTTTAAAGCAACTTGACAAAAGGTCCATCCAGAACAACAGGGGCAGTTAGATGTGTAAATTTGAGAAAGCATAACATATAATGATATGTTGCTTGTATATATTACTAACAACTTGTGATCACAGCAAGACACATTGTTCTGGCAAAAGATAATATTGGATAGGTACATTAATGAGGTCGAAGCAATTTTTCAAGGATGAAATGGAGTTAAGAAGTAGAAGATGGAAGGAATCAAAATTCTAATATATGGCCAATGCGGCTGCCTAGATGCCGACTAAGGTGGGTTGCAATAAGGCGCCTCTATTATAGGCGACCTTTGGCATCTAGGGGGTTCAACAGAAATTCCCTCCTTATTCCCTCTTAACCTCTCAGAGTATCAGGTAGATTTAGATAATTACATGTTCAAGCACACTTTTTTTTTTATTATAATACCCACGAAAAATAGCTTTGTACATTAGTCCCTCTGAAAGACTGCACGGTGCTCAAGGGTATCGTAAGGACTAAAGAGTAGCAAAAGGCTCGTTAAATTATAGGTCAAGTCAACCTTTCACTGAAAAGTTCTATAAACCTTCAGCAGACAAGAAAAGATTTTCCTCCTCCTTTGTAAACATCGAAAAGAAAATAACACGATCTAGATTTGGATCGAAACTAACAAAACTTGAAATAACAAATGTAACATTAATTGTCTCCATATTTAGCAAATAAGATCATAACAAACATTTAAATGAATCGAGAATTAAATTTAACACAAAAAATGTTACCTTCGTAAAGATTCCAACGCCGCATTCCATGCCGACCTTAGCCAAGAAGAGATCATCCGCAAGTAGCCGCTCCTTGAATCCGCCAAACTGCATTAGCCACCGGAAGAGAGCCGACTTCTCCAGCTCAGCAAACCGGTGCACGATCGCCCCGGGGATCCTCCCGTCCTCGATCGCCGCCGCCAAATCAGAAGGCAAGCTCTCCATCGACCGCCCGATCTCGCCGAGGGCGAGCACTGCCTCCTCCTTATTTTTCTTCCTACTCGAATCCCCATCCTCTCCTCCTTCTCCTCCTCCTCCGCCACCGGAGCCACCGGATCCGCCGGTTGTTCCGGCTCCGCCTCCGGATCCGGCGGCGAGGGGGAGGATACTGGCGCGGCGGAAGCGGAGGGAGGCGAAGCGGGGAGGCGATCGGACGGCTGGGGATGGGATGAGGGAAAGAGATCGACGGCGGGGATTGGATGGGGAGCGAAGCTGCAGAGATGAGGAGGAGAAACGTCCGGAGGAAGGGGAGGCGGCCGCCATTGGAGAGTAAGACAGTCGAGTCTCGAGCCCGCCGCTCGTGGAGGCGCCTCTTATTGGCGCTTTAAAGTTCGGGCGGGACAGAGGGATGGGGGCGTGCGTCGCACGTTCTCTCTGACTTGGAATCGAGATTCATTAAAAAGTGGCCGGCTAAGTCGCACCTATAAATCCACCCAAATGGGAGATGCGAACGTGGCTTTCTCTTATTGGTCAAGTTAAGGGCAGAGTGAGATCTCGTGTGCAAGGAGGACGGTTGGTGAAGAAGGTTTTGAGTTGGTGGCGAAGGGTAGCTTCCGTAAAAGATTGATCAGAGCTCCGAGGTCGCAGGAACTTCAGCAGTCAGAGAAAGCTGGTGGAGAAGAGGAATAAAAATAAATAAAAAGTTGGATGCCGTGCGAACGTTGGTGCTGTGAGATGGTCAGTCATATGAGTTGTTTGAACTTTAAAGTGCAGGCAAGTTGAATATAATGTTCACATTGAAAATATAACAGTAGAGGTTCAGAGAAAGGAGTGGAAAGACGTTGTCAAGGGTCATTGAAGGATGATGAGTTATAAAATTATCTTTTTCTCACAATAAACATTGAGACGATTTGTCGAGCACCTTGCAGGCATTCAAACTAACAACCAACACTTAAACCGCTGCAGTGGCATCTTCAAATCCATCCAACTGTTACTACTATTAAATACTACGGCCTTGCATAAGTGCAAAGCAACAAACACCAACCGCCATTATAGAAGAATGTAAATGTACATGCCAACTAATTCCCATCCACCTGGAACAAGAAACTACGTTCTCCAAGCTGAAGACAAGCACATTTTGACGAATGTTTTTTTTCTTTTTTTTTCCAATCCAGCTTTGCTTATCTTATACCGTTTCGGCTGTCAGCAGTTGGAGGACAACCCTGAGTTGTTTTAAGCAAGAGTCGAACAAAAGAACATGACTAGATGGAGTCCTTGGAGAGACTTAACTAGTCACAAGCAGATACCTAATCAATTTCTGACAGATTAATAAATAGAATAATAGAACTGATAACGAATAGATACAACCAACAAGACTAGTTACACCCCAAGGTTAGCAATGAGAACTCATGATGTTGGTGACCCATAACACAAAAACTGGACCAACTTACTGTCCCCTAAGATTTTGCCTATCATTTCATCTTTCTGTGAGCATTATAGTATTAATAATGAAGGCAGTCTACTCCAGAAGAAGAATCGTTCCATGGATGCTTGCGTTTTCTAGACTGTAACAGGAGGCTTGTAATCGAGCATTTCTCTTATATTTAACCTTATGGAAGGCCCCATTGATGAGCATATATGTGCGCTTTTCCAGTACACTCCTTTTGCACCAGATGGCTTGTTTGTTTCTACTGATCGCTGCAACCACAGAAACAGAAGAGTTCATGAATTGACATTAGTAAGTCTCGATGTCAATTAGATAAATATAATAAATTTTTAGTAGTCACTGTCTGTAGAATGTAGAATACATACCACTGCAGCCATCAAGTTTATAATAAGATCTTCATCAGAAAAGTTGGCCTTTCCGAAAGGTAGGTGGACAATCCCAGTCTTATCTACACGGAATTCAACTTTCCCTTTCTTGAACTCTTGGATAGCCTGAAAAGGTGGGAAATTCATGAGCGAAGCTCCAGTCAATTTCCTATCTAGCAGACTAGAGAGTTGATGCAATATTAGCAAAGATCTTGTTGCCTTCGGTGGATGCTTGGGTGAGGTTTAGTTTATAACAACCTAACTTTGGTAAAAAAGCTTAAGCTGCATTGATCTCTGAAAAAGGGAATTTGCATTAAGCATAAACTTATGAATCTATATTCTAAAAACAATGTCTTATATTTTCTAGACCGAAAATTCATACTAAAGTGAACAATAATGACACCAAAAGATAATCAATAAGTTGATGTTATGAGTGTCCAAGTAAAATTGGAGAGATTTATCAACATTATCATGAGAATTCATGTGCGACGGAAAAGTAAAACACAAAAACCTTGTCAGACTAGTAACACGAAACTCTTCAGAACATCAATTTATTCTGTTTCTTGAGTACCCAAAAGGTGAACACTCCCACCTTTTCGATCACAATCTCATTACAATTATCCACCATTTTCACATTGAATAAACTGGAATAAGATATTAAGGCATGAATGGGTGAGAAAGACAATACTGTGATGCTATTCATGATAACCCATTAACAATATCAAACAACAGGAAAAATAAAAAACAATATCAGGATAACTAAGCAGTGAAAATGACATAACAAGAAAAAGTTATATGCAGCATCCTCTCCCAACATACCTGAGGAATGTCTGCAGTAACTGTACCCGCTTTAGGATTAGGCATAAGTCCCCGTGGCCCTAAAAGCTTCCCCAAACTGGCAACCTGAACCGAGATCAAGAGTAACAAAATTACTATATCATTGTGTATTTAGCAAGAACACAACACAAGACCTATAAAGCAGTTTATAGATCCCCAGCACATGAAGCACTTTGCAATAATGTCTATCGGTCATCTGGGGACCAACTATGCTTCAGTAATAATATTGCCATTAAGGCTGCCTCGGCTGTTTGAATTAGCTCAAGTGGGCCAATCATATTCAGCACATGCTACAACATTCTTTCCAAGGAAGGCAAGCGCATTGGGCAAGTGGACTAGAATGACCTTTTATGCTCTTATAACTTCATCATATGTATGCATTTGAATTGAGAGAAGAATTAAGAAGACAAATAATAAAGAGTTATACACCATGCACAAATTACATGTAGTTCTTGTCGCAGTAGATATATATAAGATTCATCATGCCTAGCAGCCTCAGTACTTTGAGAATGAACAAAACAAAGAAGTTCAAGTCATTTGCATATGGTTAGTAAATATGGTATAGGAGCAGAGTTTTATGTTCAGGATTTGCCAAACCTATTTGTTGTTTAATTTCAAAGCTAAAACCTATTTATTTTAAAGTTCTGGTCTTGGACCTACTGAGAATCTCAAAGTTGGAAAGTGATGAGAGGAGCTAGTATATACAAATTCTAATTTTCTTTCTCTAAACAGTAAACACCACCAATACGGTTACGAAAAAAAGTATAAAAGAAACCAATTAGCAACAGTTAGATGGGCCATATGCAAAAGGAACTTTGCATTCAACTGAACACGTTCCATGAATCCATAGATAAAGCAAATATTTTTTCTAGCACCTTTTCTGCGATGAACAAAAAAAAAGAACTAAAATGTATAAAATAAAGTCTACGAATCATTTCAATGATGCAAATTATGCCATTAGAACCAGCAATAATTCTGTTTCTACAGATCATAGTAATATACCATATTAAAAAAAGGGAAAATCTAACTAATTATAGCAGCATTACTACATATTCAGCTTTTCTTAACTAAATAATCTGCTGATAGTATGATTTTATACAGAGTAAGATTACAATTGCCAAAGTACAGTGATTGAAACTACTACTGTTGGAACAACATACACACTACCAACAAATAAATGGTCCTCTTAGACATCTGGATCTCCATGTTTCATAAATGTTACTACATCCTCAGTAAGTAAGTCGATAAGAAGATGCAAGGTGGAAACACTCTTTTTAAGCACAAGGTACATTTTCTCCTACCTTGGGCATCATATCTGGGGAAGCAATTAATTTGTCAAACTCCATAAATCCTCCTTTTATTTGTTCTATTAGATCGTCTCCACCAACTATATCAGCCCCTGAATTTTTTGCTTCATCTATCTTCTGACCTACAAAATTCAAATATAAACATATTAGGACGAGAAAAGTTAAAATCAATTGATAATGCAAGAACACAGAGTCATACAGGCAGATTGATTAGTAATATCACAGAATAAATGGACAACTAATACTGCAGCTTCATCAAATAATGGACTGTCTGATCAGAGATGCCAAATATACTTAATGACGGGGTCATCAAAAACAAAAAATCTAGGAGCATGACATTTCCAATTCCTTTAGCCAGATTGGTCCTACTATCTTCTGTAGGCATGAGATATGCACTCTTCTCGGAAGGAAAATGTAGCAATCAAAGAGAAAAACTAAAGACTCGAATATTAAAAAGGTGCAAATGCACAATTGCAACATCATAAGAATCTAGCTAATCCACCTTGAGTAAGAACAGCCACTTTAACAGTCTGCCCTGTTCCCTTAGGCAAGTTCACCTACACCAACAGAACAAAATAAAACAAAACAAAAAATATATATATATATTTTTAACATTATTCAATCAACAACTGGCCAAATCCTAATACCGTAGCCCTCAGCTGCTGGTCATTATATTTGGGATCAATATTAAGCCGGAAATGCGCCTCCGCCGACTCCACAAACTTGGTGCTCGACGTCTGCTTCATCAGAGCAACGGCCGTGGGCACGTCGTACTCTTTCTTGTTCTCCCTCAGCTTCTGTATCTCCAAGAACCGCTTCGACCGCGTCTACCCAAAACCCAAACTCGTCAATCCTCCATAATTCACAAACATATCCAAAGAAGAAGAATAAGAATTACCCTATCCCTCTTGAGAAGCAAAGCGGCCTTCCCCGTCTTGGGCTTCGGAGGCGGGGCGACAGCGACTGCGACTGCGACTGCGCCGGCCTCGTCAGAGGCAGCGTCATCCTCCGTCGCCACCTCGGACTCCGCGACGGCGGCAAGGGGGGAAAAGGTGGGTCTCTTGGCGGAGATGGGGAGGCATGGATTGGGGCGGTGGAGAGAGTGGAGAGCCAAGGAAGGGTAGGAGGAGGAGGAGGAGAAGGGGAGGAGGGAGAGAGGAGAGGAGGAGGTCGGTTTGGAGGCGGATTGGGGAAGAGAGGAGGGAGGAGAGGAAATGATGGTGGTAGTAGCGGTGGCCATCGTCGCCGCCTCCGCGCTTTAGCGCTGCTTGATGGAGCTACTCTGGTTTGGTTCTTTGGGCTTTTGGTTGGGAAGGGGAGGAGAGGGGAGGGGATAAGATCATACAATTGTGGCCACTTGGGGTGTGTATAAGTGCACGCTATCTTGTTCTTCGCTAATTTGGATGGTCGATGTGGACTTGGGAGGAGTAACTTGTGACCGTTGCCTGGATTATTGTATTTTGGGTTAAAAAAACATAATAACATTCTACTCAATGTTAGCCGCTAGTTTAATTTTGCGACCTTTTAAATGGTGCCGACTGCCTAGGAATATGGGATTATAGACCGCAGTTTCAGTGAAGCCATATTCAATTTGGGTGCTATTAGATGCGTGGCCATGTATTAACTGTACATATTCAACGGTGTTAATTGGATTTAATAGAATATGTAAAGAATAATTTAAATAAGTGTGATTGAAATTGTTAAATAAGTACGGTTAAATAAGTACAATTAATAGATTGGCCCATAAATGATAGGCCTAAATCGATTTACATGAGGTTGGCTCGTACTAGATTCGATCTAGAACTTGATATCCCCAGTCTAAAATAAACACTATAAATATTTATTTGAAGAAATTCTCTTTACCATGACCAGTTGCATAATCAATTCAGTTAGTTGGTTAAACTCGACCCAAATGTTGCATCCCTTCACAATGTAACTATAAATTAGTTTCTGACCCGAATTGATTTCGGTGACATTTTGCATCTTTTCGTCAAGCCTGTTTACCTCTATAAATAGGCTGTCAGTCTGCATAATTTAACACAACATCAGAAGAAAAGTTCATTCCTTCTAGAGTCGAGTCTGCATCCGAAAAAGAGTACAGCACAGTTTAGGTTCAATCAAGGCATTAGAAAGTTGTTTCCTTTCCAGTGCAAGGTAGTCGTTGTATCCTGGGAGACCGACGTCCACTGTTCCAGAAGCAATTGGTGGAGGGCAAATTGGTCTTAAGGAGATAGTGTCCAACACTACACTCGACTATTCAGAATTTTATTCTATAATCTGTGAGTTCATTTAATTTAATTTGAACGAATTTTTTTATGACTTTTTGGAATCAATTTGTTACTGCCAACAGATTCAAGTATATTCTCATCCACTTCATGACCTGCATATTTGTTTCCATAAAGGTTTAGGATTTGAAGCTTTGATAAACTTGGGTATAACTCCAGAGGGTATTCTTCTCAGGTTATCCATATGATATTTGTCTGCTCTAGGTTGAGATACCTTAGCTGAACTAGTAAACCAATCTCTCCTTGGAGCTCTTTGATGGGAGCCCAAGATAAATCCAAGAATGCAAGAGTTGCTATGCTTAGGGAAAAAAAAAGCTGGGATTTCTTCAACTGGAAGTTCGGGCTGTGTGTGTGGTAGTTCTTTGATATAGTTACACATAAGTGATAGCTTTTCAGCTTCTTTCCACTTCTCAATGTCCTCCTTCAGTAATCTCTTCATTCCGGAGACTGCTTGCAATATCCATTTCTCCTGACCATTCCCAGTAGCAATCCATAACGCCATGTCTCGGATAATGTCGTGTACTCTCACCTCTATGTCTTCAATATCACCAGGCTCAAGCAAGCAAGCTTTCTTCAAGCTTTCGATGATAAGAGTAGCCCTTGCTATACGTTTCATCCAGTGTACCAATGTTTTCCAGAAATCCTAACCCCATCCAACAATCCATTAGTTCGTATTTGGCGATGGAATAACCCTCAGGCCATAGGGAGCAACACAATAAGCAAGCCTTGATCTTATCATCCTGCAAACTGTCATAACTAAGTTTTAGTCTTGTATGCACAAAGCTGAGGTCCGACATACCTGAAATCTCATGTACGCGCGACTTCTTCAGCGATGCAAGTGCATGTTGCCATTTCTAGGTAGGTCCTGTTCGTCGACATAGCCCATCCAACTGTGATAAGAGCAAGTGTTTCCTTAGCTAGTTCTTCAATTACACTATCAGAACCAGAACTGATAATTTCCTCACTAACCTTTTCTACAAACAGTTGCATACAAGCTTCTTGATTTCTCTCCGAGATCTCGAGCTGTACGTTGACGTCGCTTCTCCTGGCGTCTAATCTCTCAATCGCGATGCTTAAGTTCGTAACGTGTTCATCCGTTTGTGTGAGGTTCCAAGGTTTAGGGGATTCCATAACCGAGATACGAGAACACAAACAATTGAATCCAGAAAGGCTAGGACAGCCATGCTGAAGAAGAGAAATAGATCAACTGAGAGATATAGAGGATGCCGCTAACTATCTATGTAGCTGCATAAACGAGAGTCTAAAATCGAGTAGTCAAAATCAAGGAAACAAGAGAAGGGCAGAACCCAATAATCAAGGAAATCAATAGCAAATTGCTCATTGGTTTCTATTATACAAAGTTGGTAACCTAGACCTGTCGTTGCCTTAGCTAGCCCAACCACTGAGCAATTTTATTTGAGCGAAGCTCTCATTAGTTTGATCCGCAAATGTTAGTCGGCCTCAAATCATCGTGAGCATGTAATGGCTCTAAGCCCACTTAAATAGGGAGTAGAAGAGGCTATAAAATTTAATTGAGCCCAATCCGAACCCTAAAACTCACGCATATATTTTTTTTAAACGTAAATTTTTTTATAGAATTACTAAGCGATTACGAACGTCTTCCGAGCATCGGAGATTAAAATACACTTATTCTCCATCCTAAATACATATAAAGTCTAAATTTTTATCATAATTCGCAAGCCAATCAACAATTACTATGCTGGTATTAATCTAACAACATATTCGGACGAACTTACACGGATTTGGCCTAATTGAATCTCAATCATTCAAAAGAGCACAAATTTCGTGGATATTGGAGAACCGACAGGTTTGAAAACCATAAATTTTTGTGGGTAAAGAACAGTCACCCTTCTCAGCCTTGCTCATCTTTATGGCGGATGACGGCGAATCCGACAACAACCAACGCAGCCACGATCTAACTCTCTCTCCGCCGCTTCCTCCGTCCCCTTCGTCATCGACTTCATCCTCGCTCGACGCCTCCTCATTTACCTACACCCCTTTCTACTGGTACCTCCTCTCTTTCTCCCGTCTTCTTGTTTTAAGGAATAACAATTTATTTTCCTATTTCTCATTTCCTATCATGTAATCAATCGTGTGTGGCTGGATTCGATGTGATTTTCCTCAACTGATTGCTTTATTTTTCACTGCTTTTTCCCCTAATGAAGTTATATACTGGGTCTATTCACGGCAAAGAAAACTTTGATTGTTATCTTGTAGTGAGGAGAATGTCTACATTTTGTGTAAGAAGCTTAGTGCGAGTGGAATTGCAGATCCAGTAGGACTTGATCTTTTCGTTGTGTTCATATCCAATGAGGAGAAAAAGGTTAATCTTTTTCATTTTTCTTAAATATTTATGTTCCATGGAAGTTTTAAATCGCTTAAATGTAGTCAAATTAAGTAAAAGTTTATTTCCTATCTTTGATTTTTATTTTTTTTATTAGTCAACAGAATCTCTGATTTTTAAAGCTTCCATTTGAAGAACTGGATTACTAAGCTGATGCACATTGAAATTTACTAGCTATAGGGAGACATGCTTTGTAGATTTACCTTATCCTACCCCTCCAGTTGTAGATAAAACCTTAGTGGATTTACGAAGGCATAACATATTTTCTGCTGCCAGGAGTCGTTACTTATTCTGATATGAATTCTTTTTACATGCCATTCCAAGATTCCATTGTGGTATCAAAAGGCAAGCAAAACAATTGATGGGCTTGTTTTGTGGGACTATCATGTGATATGTATCCAGGTGAAAGCAGAAACTTATCATTAATATAAATTTGGTATGCTAAGCTTCTCTGATTACTGAAACAATTATTTATCTTGCACCTGTGGATGGTGGCCATGTAAGGTGAAGCGAAATCAAGGGAATGGTCTTGTGCTAGTGTGGGATTTGGATACAAGTCTCCCATTGCCATCTCCTCTCAAGCAGTATATTAATGAAGCTATCCGGCCACTTTCGTTTGGTAATTCCATCTATAGAAGGTAATAATTACATATGTGGTTGACATTGTGTGAAATACTTTCGCTAAATTTCTCCTGCTATGCATATATAGGTATTTAAATGCATCCTAAGTCCTAACAAACATAGATACAGATTTTTTTTTCAACTATAGTTGTCAATTTACTTAAATGCAGAAAATTATGTTTGTGCACACAAATTCCAAATGTATGGAAATTTATACAGGAACATATGTATGACGGAGTTACACAAATTTATTCAGCAGGCATTATTTTGTGAATTATTAATTTAAATCTAATCCTATCAGTATATGAGCTTCCTATTTTACCATCTGAGAAAATTAACTAAAGATCGCAATTGTCATCTATATAGGCTTTTTCGGGTTGTTCATGCTCCCATACTTCTTCGTTATTTTGCATCTGACAGAAGTCACATGAAGGATCCCTTAGGGAATTGGGTTTCCTTGCCTCCTACTTATGAACCAATTGTTGCGGAAGGTAAATTGTTATGTCATACCTGTTATACACGATTTTCTCTTCATTGATGTTGCTTCTTTGGTAGGCCATTATCAGAAATTTAAGGGATTTTTTTTTCTTTGAGTTCTCAAGGAGCCTAGATTTTGTTCCACCAATAAGAATATTTGAATATCATTTAATTGTTAAATACAAGTGCCATTGAACATGCTTATCTTGTAATATCTACCAGGTGTAGAAGTATGAACACCCTGATTGTTGTCTTATTCAGTATCAGTTTAGTTCAGCATGATTATGTAATCTTTGTGGACCTAAAAAATAGTTGATAAATGATAACTAGTAGTTTTTTTAAAAAAATATTTAGAAAATCTCTATGCTGACAATACCGTAAAATAATGATACTAATTTTTTATTCTTTAGTGTAATATCTACCAGGTGTAGAAGTATGAACACCCTGATTGTTGTCTCATTCAGTATCATTTTAGTTCAGCATGATAATGTAATCTTTGTGGACCTAAAAAATTGTTGATAACTAGTAGTTGTTTTTGAAATATTTGTAAAATCTCTATGCTGACCTGGGAATCAGTTGAATCGTAAAAGAATGATACTAATTTTTTACTTTTTAAAAAATTAAGTAACTCGATTTAGTTCTCTGTTTCTAGTGCGAAGTTTTCAAAAGATATTTGGGTTTGTCAGGAACCCCACCAGGAGACATTGTAAAGACATGATTTTGTTAATTACTTTCATTTTTCAAGGAGCTCTATATAGCTACCTTGTATTGTTTTGATCAAGTAATTGGGTCTAAATCACAGATAAAATGGTATTGTGGATTTCCTTACAGATTTAAGGAGAATCATAACTGATATAGCTTGGGCCTGAGGGGTCTTGACAATAATTAATGATGAAAGAGACTAAATTACATGAGGCAATTTATGTAATGTCTCTACCTTCTTTTCTTTTTCCTGTTCTTTTTCAGCAATTTCACCAACTCCTACAGGACACTTACTGGAGTTATGAGAGCTTATTATGGTTTCCATTCTCCTTTTTCATCTCGATGTAGATGGTACCACGAATAACCTTCAAGAGTACATTCAAATGCGTTCAGCAGAAATAACAAGGTTAGGCGATCTGGTTGATGGTGTATGCTCCAACAAATATGGCGTGTTGTTGAGTGAAGAAATGCTGGAAATTTTCTTTTCTCAAGTCAATCAGAAAAATGTTATGCCTTCTGAATTGACAACGAATTAGAATTTCACTTGTTCAAGAGTGCTAGTGAAGAGGTCGACTGTACCTAATTTATGTAAGTGGATAATAACCCAAGTTTAATTCCATGAATTAATCTGATGTAAATGTTCGCATACTTCCCCAAAAGTTGGGACTAAAGGTTTTCTTATATTTAAAATGTCTTCTGAGAGAGAATGAAGGCTTTGCTGCTGGTGTTGTCATTGATATTTGTATACGGGCATTCAAGTTTTTGTTCAAACGATTCAATTATTTTGTTCAAACAATTCAGTATCCTAAACTCAGTTCGATGAGCTCATAATATTTTCCGGAATGTGTGTACCATGTATTCCATAGTGGCCTTGAAATCAAAGGATAATACCAGCAATTTACCTTGTTATCAAACAGCTGTTGTACTGCTGCCTAAATGTTACTGGAAGAGAATATAGCAAGTAGCAAAACACCAACGAGAATGGGAAAGAACCGGCGATACTTTTATAGCATGACAACAAAGAGAACCTTTAATAACGCCAGCTAATCTTATTGGTAGAGAATCCTTCCACTCGGTTCTCTGCAAGGCTACTGCTCAACACTGACGTCGCATATATGAGAATTATTTTCTTGGGGGCACTACAATCAAGAGAAAATCTAACACGCAATGTCCACATGTGGAGAAAAGAACCAAAAATTTAAGTGCAAACAAGCATGCACTGTAACAAAAGACTGAAGCTTTTTAGTCCGTTTCTGGTGTATCGATTGCTTCCTTTCTCTGCATTGTCCCCTTTTCTCAAGTTCCTTTGTTTTATAGCTCATCTTTCATCCTCTTTGTCATCATGTCTCTCTTTTGTCTCTTCTTGTTGCCAGCACTTCTCTTGATTTCTGCAAACAGCAAGAGAAGTGTCAAAATATTTCATTACCACAATACAGACAATTTCAGAATACTAGCTATTTCAGAGGAAAGGAAAGAGATGATCTATGGCACAAGGAATCTATTTCGAGGGCTAAAGTCAGAATTCGAGGGCAATGGATGAGAATTTACGCCATTTTTCGAGTTTTCCTGCTTCATGCTTTTGGTTGCATGGCGGGGGAAATTTCAATATGTCACAAACCATTTGCAGAAGAAAGATAACAAAAGATCGATTTATTTCATCACTGACAAGAGAAGTTGCAGAGGTGATACCACTTGAGCAATTATCTTGCCATCAAATATAAACTCAAATAGCATCAGAAAGTTTCCTCTGCAGGATACTGGAAAAGTTTCTTGCCTACAAAACAAAAGATGTTAAAACAAATGATACTTGCTGATAGGATACATACAAGCATGTCAACCATCAACATTTATGAAGGAGAAGATCTCCTACCAATAAAAGCTGCCTCATGTGCTAGTACCATTATCTTGTAGTGATTCTACAGATAATCCAGATCATCCAGCATATGCAATTCTAGCTACAAGGATGCAATATATATTGGATTGAGTAAAATTCTAAGAGAATACGAAAATTGATCTGATCAAGTTAGACTGTTAGAACAAAGAAAAAAACTGCTGTCTGAAACACTTCATCTTGTAACTCAAGTTGTATGCAGTTCTACACTTCTGCTGAAGGAATATCAAGACCTGTAATAGCCAAATCTGCGTACCAAGGAATATTCCTTTCGCCAACCTTAAACATTTGTAAGCCTCCAAATCTCTTAGCCTGTAATAGCCTTTAACATAAGAAAATAATGAAGTAGATTTAATGCTGGAGTATCTTGCACTGCAAAGTACGCAGAGAAGATAAACGATGAACAGAATACAGCATCAAAGCTGGGCAAATCGAACTATATACTAAATATCCTAGTGATGAACATGCATTATTCAGTTTTTTAAATAGTTAAAAGGCTTATTTGGTCACTAATAGGAATGGCTTTTAATCAAGGTTTGTAAGAACCAAAGGTAGAGGCCCTGTTGAATCACACATATGCATAAGAACCATTATCTTACTTCCAGATATCTTAGTTAAAAATGGAAATAATGAACATGTAGGGAACCAGAGCTCTCGAACTGAAAGAAGAGGAAACTCAAGTAAAATGTCAATAATCATGATTGGAAGCAATAAGATCATGAACACCTTATTTTCTATTGAGATAATCGCAGATGAGGAAATTGCCATCAATAGCTTCAGTTTCTTGAGTAGTAAGTTCATCTGCTTTATGCTCTGTTTAAGAGGCCCTAAGATATAGATTCTCGACATGGTCATTCAGATACATATAGCATGATTTACAATAGGAATCCACAAGATACAGTAATCTCATCACAGGGAATTCATTATATCATAGAGCCATTTGTATTCAGAAACATCAATATGCAAAAGTTCTGAGGAAAGTAAGGATCAATCAGCATATGTACATATATACATGACGAAATTCATTTTTGAGAGGTTTTCTACTTAAGACAAAGTTCAAGCTCTCAACTACATTGGAAAACTAATTTTGCTAGAGCACAGTAAACAACAGTCTCTGTTTATCATAAGGTGATAAAACACATCATCCATGATAAGGTAGTTAAATTAAATGTGCATTTCTATCAAGCCTTATCTCGATTGGATATGAAACAATTAGTTCCTAGTATACTATTCTAATTTGATGCAACACGAAGGATGTGGAAGAAGGAACTATTCCAAGCAACTAATCTGAGATGCCAAAACAGGAAATAGGGCAATGCAACCTTTTTGCTAGATTGCATAAAAAAATGAAATTACCAACTCAACAATTGGAGATAGCAGCCAGAAGAACTCCTGAGCTGTCTCTCCGGGGTACGATGTTGATTGCATAATTAGCAAGGAAGAATTTAACTGCAAATGGCCTTCAAATAATTGAACAAATCTAAGGCAGATCTCTGGCTGGAGAATGAAGCTTTCCATTCAATCTCTCAAAGCCGTCTGATCTCGAAAACAATTCAGATGGGACTCCCCTTAAGGTATTGTTCCTCCATAGCTGCGCTTCTCCATTCTTGTCACCATGATGACTAGCAACACGCAGTGTCCTCGCCCTTCGTATGTCAGATCTCCGCTTAGGCTCTTCGTCAAACCGCGCCAATAATTCCTTCAGATTTCTTCGCTCCCTTGTGCCACCTTCAGAGAATACCTTCGCATTCCTCAGAGGGCGGGATCCCTTCTTCACACTAACCATCACATCCTCCTCCGCAACATCTGCGTTCGTCGGCTCTTCCAAAACGTTCGACTTCGACACCGTCCTCTCAATGTCGACAACCGCGCAAGGGTTTCCGACGACCGGAAACCCACTCCACGCCCTCCTCGAAGACACCGTTTTACTCAACCCCTCGAGCTGAACCACCACCTCCGCCATCGACGGCCGCCGCTCCTTGCACCCGCGCACGCAGCTGGCGGCCAGCGAGGCGAGCTGCCTCCTGATAGCCGCGTCCTTCATCGGCGCAATTCGCGGGTCGTAGAGCGCGGCAACCTTCCCCTTCTTTAATAGAGGAACTGCCCACTCCACCACCGATGGTGGGGAATGCGCGACATCGATGGCCTTCCTCCCGCTCATGATCTCAAGAAGCAGTATCCCAAAACTGAACACGTCCGTCTTAGTGCTGAGATTCTCGGGGGTCACATAAGAAGGGTCGAGATACCCGAGGGTTCCGGCGGGGGGAGTTGAGAGGCCGGCATTGGCGGCCTGAATGGCGAGGCCGAAGTCGGCGAGGCGGGCGTGGAAGTGGCGGTCGAGGAGGACGTTGGCGGACTTGACGTCGCGGTGTATGACCGGGGGGCGAGCGGAGTGGAGGACGAGGAGGGCCTTCGCCGTCTGGAGGGCGAGGCGAACGCGGCGAGGCCACCCAGGGGGGTTGGGATTGGAGTGGAGGAGGTCGAACAGGGTGCCATTGGGCATGAATTCCACCACGAGGAGGACTTCTTTGGAAGTGGAATTGGAGAAGCCGAGGAGGTTGACAAGGCGAGGGTTGCGGATGGAGGAGAGGATCTCGATCTCGTTCTCGACCTCGTCGCGGATTGGGGTGGATGGGCGGCGAGAAGGGCGCTTGACGGCGACGGGGTGGGGGGAGTAGACAGGGAGGACGGCCTTGTAGACGGCGCCGTGGCTGCCGCGGCCGAGGAGGTGGGAGTCGGAGAAGTTGGAGGTCGCGGATTCGAGCTCGCCGTAGCTGAACCGGTGGATGGTGGCGACGGCGGCGGAATCTTCTCCGCCGGCTTCTTGAGAAGCGCGCTTGCTGTGGACGGCGTGGGCGGAGACAGAGGATATGGAGCGGCAGGTAGCAACGGAAGAGTCGGCGCGGCAGGAGAGGTAGCCCATGGCCGATTAGAAGATCTCGGAGATCTCAAGAGAAGAATCGAAGAAGGAGAGAGAGAAGGGTTGGTGGTGGGAGAAGGAGGAGAGAAACGACGCAGCTGAGGGTCAATCGGTGTTGGAAAACTTTTGGGGTGCGTTTCGCTTTTTGGACAGTAGAAGAAGGTGGTAACCGAAAAGAAAAAATAAAAAATAAATAAAGAGTAGAATATTAAACTCTAACCTTATTGTTGGATCAGTAAATAGATTTATATTTTAAACCTTGCCTTCTTTGCTAAATCATACAAAATGAACTCCCCATCAATAAATATACAATATAGGGTGTGAAATGAAAAAATAATAATATAAGTCCCTAGAATATATATATATATATACTTCTATGTTTATTGGGGGAGCATTAACGTAGTAGCTCGTTTATTCGTTCCTAGTCAGAGACATTTTACATTTCACACCTTATGTCAAAACAGGTCAATAAAAGAGAGGGAGGTAAATGAAAATTTCCTTTACTTCCGGGTGCAAAAGGAAAAGAAGATAAGAACGACAAGTAACGGACCTTATCTTGTGCTTGCGTGATAAAGGCTTCTTTCCGTGGTCCTACGGCGCATTGATACAACCTTTTTCTAGCCTTCTATCTTTATTATCGTTCAATAGCATAAGCAACGAGTTAGTAATGCCTATACAAACTCCTATTATTAGTTTGTTTATTAATTGCTAAGTTGGCATTATTAGATTAAGAGTCCCTTTGCCCATAATAATCTCCGATGGATAACTCATCCAAAAGATTCTTTGCCAAGTGCTTATTTGCATATCTCTAAATAAAATTATTTCTGAGAAATTAAAAAGAAAATAAACCGTTCGATTAATAAATATTATATATTTCTTCTAAATAGGGACCTTTGGCCAACCCAAGATTCCAAGAGGTGGGTGACGTTTCCTATGAGTAACTGTTCGTTTGTTTAATTTTTAGAAAATTATTCGGATGTGCATAACTAATACAATAATTATTAGTTAGGGTTGAATAGCTCATATAAATATCTAAGTGATTCGAGTTCGCCTGGCATGCTAAAGAGACAAAGCAATCATGCTTGCGTGCTGTGGGTTGAGCAAAGGACGAAAAGAATCTCGTGATCTCTTCTGCACGACTATTGGCAAACCCCCACCCCACCCCACTAATGACAATGTCTAAATGATTCTTTATCAAAGATTACTACCAACCTAGCCAAGGAATGCAATTAAAATCGCTGTTAATTAACCCGTACAATGAATTAATATGACCAAATCCGACTTAATAAATGGTCAATATTCCCATATCCGACTTCCATCGACTTGTAATTGTACTACTCTTCCTTTATTGTAAGTTAATTATATACTAACAAAGTGGCAAGCTATATGGTCCCATGTTGAGTGATTAATGAGAAATCCTATCCAAATTCGCCACCTCAGCTGTTTGCAATTGGCTATAAAGAGTTCGGATAAAACTGGTAAATTAAGTTTTCCTCGTGAAATAAAGAGGAAACTTCGATTGTCTCATCATGTGGCAGTATATAATTCTTGGACAACCACTCTTCCACATGACCACTGACATGTTCATATAGTTTTACTAAAGGACAAATGTAAGGCCCTGATCCTCTAAGACAAGATTACACTTGGATGATAGATAAGATCTGGTTTTAATTTTTAGTCTTAGCAGTTCATTGGCTAATCACCCTATTAGTTTGTTGTATTGTTTGGGTTGGGTTGGGTGGTGTGCGTGTGGAAAGAAGGATTATTTTATATGCTATAAAGTGGATTACTATGGTCAAAGACTTTTTTGATCCATAAAATTTGACATACTTTTAAAGCCACTTATTGCAGGTTGAACTTTCCACCAGCTTCAGTTCAAATTCAACACTTTAAAGCCACTTTGCTACAGTTGGCTACTTTATGCCTTTAGACAAGGAAAAGATGAGATGTTAGGAGAGGGGAGAGAGAGAGAGAGAGAGAGAGAGAGACAGACAGAGGGGGGCAGGGGTTGTTTGGTCAATTTTTAGGCAATCAATATGTATCTCAGTATGGATATTTTTTGAAGGTAAATTTATGTAGTTTTATTTTTAATAGAAAAGAAATCTAATTCATATATATTTTTCATCAAATATTAATTATAATGTTTGTTAGTGTAATCGAATCCATAATCTCTGTCAGTAGCCTTTTGATTAATACTTAGGTGTCTCAGGTTCACTTAATAATGTTTTGTGTTGGCTTGAGAACTACATCATTTATTCCTAGTAACATCAAATTAGTTAATGGACAATGGTGAACAATTAAAGCTGAAAGCAACCTCTCTAATGTGAAGAAGACCTCGCAGCATTGCAGTAAATTCCTGCAACCTTAGTTGCATTGAAGCGATCATCCACCTCATTAATTGTGAGTTACCCTTGTCTCCATCTCAAGAGCAGCCATCTGCTTTTCCTCTTCTTGTGCCAAAATGTTGGCCCCTCGGATAAGTCAATGTGTTGCATGGAATCCAATGAAGTTCCAAGCATATTTCTCCACTGCCATCTCAGAATTAGACTCCACTCGTATGTCTCGTCCTCTCCGTTCCTGGAGATGTCTCCCACCATTATAATGGAGAAGCGTCCCGTGATATCTGGGACCTCACTGGGATTCCCCATATATAGTAGTTCTGGATCTCGATAGATATCACCCAACTTACACAATAGTAGAAGGTTGCAGGATCTCACAGATGGGCCCTTGTAACTTTGGATTGATAGGGATTGGTGATCCATATGTCAGTGGGCTCAAGATCGACGCTTCAGGTTTAAGATATAGGCCTGTTTGAGCTACCACTTCGACAAGGGGTTCCAACTTCTAATCTCTTCAAACAAAAGAAAAGGACTACAAACTTTAATTCTAATACATATTATGTTTTGTATAGCATGCTATGCTTTAATCGATCTTTCTTTTTGTAATTATTCACGAGGTAGATAGAGACGGTCATTTATGTTTCACGAAACTTTTAGTCAATATAGCAAACCGTCTAATTTATGATTCAAGTCAAATGCATTGCTGAACAATTATTTTAAACCAAACGCTGCTGAGAGCTGCTCTAAACTATCACGTTGCTAAGTTGCTCCTCTAAACCATCCGCACCACTAAGCTATCAACCGATAACATTTAAGCAAAGCCGCTAAACTATCAAACCATCAAATAATTTCTCTATTATATTATTTGGAGTTGAAGTTAAACCATAACTCCCTTCGTTATAAGAAAAATAGCTAATTAATCCTTTCGAATTGAGGTCTGATAAAAGGAGCTATCTTTTCTTTGGGCCTTTGAAGCCCTCCAGGCATCCGCCAAAGACTAAGTTGGGGCTGTCGTACAAATCTTTTCATCCGAGGTTCACGAGTCATCTACTCTAATTAGTTGGGCTTGCATTCGGTTTCGAGTTATATATATGCGCCACAAAGATACAATCCCATGGCAAGTTGCTAAGGGTCAAACTTTAGGCTACTTTGTCAGACAACTGACTTTAGTTGCAAAATAACCAAACTTCATTCTTGCATTTTGACAAACAGAAGATGAGCAAAGGAGAAGAAACCGGCGGCAAAGCGGATAACCGGTGCGTCGTGTCTCTCCAGCTAGCTTTCAAAGAAACCACCACCTTCAACTTGGAGAGAGCCGTATGCAGCCATGGCCTCTTCATGATGGCTCCCAACCGCTGGGACCCAGTCTCAAAAACCCTCCTCCGCCCTCTTCGCCTCATCTCGTCCTCTCTCTCCCTTCCCGTCCGTATCTCCCACCCTTCTCCTTCTGACCCTCTTCTTGTCTCAGTCTTCGGCACCTCATCCCTCTCCTCTCAAGACCAAAATGGCATCTTGGTATTAGAACACTAACCGCCACATACTTTCGCAGTGTAATCTTAATGTTTGTTAGATTACCCGAATGAGATTGGAATTGCAGGCACAGGTGCGCCGGATGCTTCGGATATCGGACGAGAACGATAGAGTGATCGGGGAGTTCCACAATCTCCATGAGGCGGCTAAAGAGAGTGGATTCGGACGGATATTTCGGTCCCCGACGTTGTTCGAAGACATGGTCAAGTGCATCCTGCTCTGCAATTGTCAGTAAGTGCATGCGCATTCTGCTCTTTATGTAGACTCTGTAGGACGTATTGCAAAGAGATTAAGGATGATTGCAAGTCCTATAAGTTTGTAGAAAGAAAAGAACAACCATTTATGCACTATCTGGAGTATGAAAAGTGTGAGTAATTTCTTTTTGTATGGTGATTCTTCTATATCAAAGACTTAGAACAGTTTAAGAAGGCTACTTTTTATACCTTTGACCCCTCTTCTAGCTAATCAACTTTCTGTTTAAACATTTATACTATGACCTTAATACATTATTGTGTACTCTTAATTGACTAGGATGGTATTTCTAATTGAAGCTAATGAAATGTTCCACAAACCTTGTGGTCCAACAATCCTGACGCCATATATTAATTTTCTGTTGCTCCTGGAGGTTGATTCTGCAAGCCATTCATGTGATGATAATTCCTGCTTGTTGCAGGTGGTCAAGATCTTTGTCAATGGCTAGAGCACTATGTGAGCTTCAACTAGACAACCACTCTACTCTTTCTGAGGATTTCCAACCAAAGACACCTCAGTCTAGAGAACGCAAAAGAGAACGTGAAATCAAACATGATGTGGTGATGAAATTAGAAGCCAAGTATTCAGAAAAGAAGGAGAAGTCCTCTCTGGACTCCTCATTTATAAGGGAAACAAACAGCAGCTCCAACTCTTCCAAACTCTTAACCAGTAGTAGAACTGATACTGCCATTGCTGCCGATCATATTTCAGGACATTTGCCTTGCCAATCAGCTCAACTTGGAGATTTTCCTATGCCAGAAGAATTGGCTATCCTTGATGCAGATTGTTTGGCTAAACGCTGTAAACTTGGATATCGAGCGCAACGTATTGTGTCACTTGCCCAAAATATTGTGGAGCACAAAGTAGATCTGAGTATGCTCGAAGAATTATGTCAAGAGTTCACGCTACTCATGTATGACAAGCTGAATGAGGAATTATCTGGAATATGCGGCTTTGGTCCTTTCACACGTGCCAATGTTCTTATGTGCATGGGTTTCTACCATAGAATTCCAGCTGATACTGAAACAATTAGGCATTTAAAACAGGTAGTCTTTTCTTGGACTTTGCCATGCTTCTAGAAATAAAAAAAATTAATGGCTTTGGAATCTTCTTGCAGTTTCATAAAAGATATTCCACCACTCGTTCTGTTCAGAAGGACATAGATGCAATCTATGGGAAGTATGCACCATTCCAATTCTTGGCATACTGGTATGCAATTCACACATATTTTTCCTTCATGAAATTTCCATCAACCTTTGAAGTGCTAACTTAACTGAGTCCTCCATGATTTGCTTCCTATTAGGTTTGAGTTATGGGACTGTTACGAGAAAAGATTTGGGAAGACAGGTGATATGTCACCATTGCATTACCATCTAATTACTGCAAGCAACATGAGGAAAAGTGTCTAAGAAAAGAAGATAATAGTAAATGACATGAGATGGAACTAAGATCGAGGTATTATATTATCATCTGATTATTGCTGGTCAGTCCATTTGTGTATAATATATTGGCTTCAGCAATTGTCAGGAAGGATATCTTCTCATCTTTGTGGCCGGGATGATATAATTTTGTCTTGATTACTCTTATTTCAGCTCTTGGCCAAGGTTTGATTACATGGGCAATTCTGTTTAATAGGTATTATGTTTAGATGCAAGTTCCATTCGTTCATTCTTTCTATATGCATTATGTGCAAGCAAACGTCACTAATTTTACTGGTCTACTTCCCCTGATTATTTTAATGGAGAAGGAAGCAAACGGATGATCACTTATTGGATGGGTCTCGATGCTTAGTTGGTACAGTGAGATATTTCTATTTTAGTTTGGTTCAATTTATTTGGCCTTAAAATTTATTCGTTATTTTCGAATGCTATCTAGTTCTGCTCGGCCAGCATTAAATTTTCATTAATGAACTAATTAAGTTATTAGATGTGATTAGTGAGGAATTATTTTTGCTGTGTTTGATTTTATCTCCTTTGTCCGAATGCCAAGGACAATGACAACCTCGACGAAATGGAAGGCCATGCTGAAAGCAACCAATGAGTGCAATCAGTGCTGCAATCACTGGCCACTTAATTGAGAAACTAACAACGATAGTAGAAGTGGCCACTCAAAAACTATGCCAACGGATTTCAACAAGAACGTCGCTACTCCGGAATCAAGTGATGGTCATTTCCTCCCTGCCCAAACTCGTTTATCAGAGCCATCTAACAAAGAAGAGAATGCTACAAACAAGAGGACGACCTCAATCACATATAAGAGCATTAAAGCTCTAGGCAAACCAGTGAGCAACATAGAATACAAAAAGTCCCTGAGCTCCGCAAGAACAAGGAACAAGGCAGACCTTTCGGCCGGTCCTAGTTGTTAGGGGCTGAGACAAGTCAGACAAATTTGCCCATCTCCTGTTGGTCGTTCTAACACATTCAAGAAGTTGTTCTAATTTACAAAGGAGTTATTTAAGCCGTTTGAATTCACCTTGGAAGAATGTTTAAAAATATATAGACCATAAGTCTTTTGTGTTGGAACAGAGTCGTAATTTTTCACAAAATTTAGAAGCCTGTGAGATCCCTTAATAGGTGGTTGGTGATATCATTCCGAGTGCTTTGTAGAAGAAAAAAGAGGAAGAGCGTAGAGTTCTTATTTTTGGGTTGAAAGAATTATTTTACATAGTAAAACTAGTGATATCTCTATGAATGTAGTCCGAATTGTGTGAACTACTTAAAATTTCTCTTTATTATTTATTTATTTATTTATTTATTTATTCTCTTCTTGCATTCCGCATTTTGGTTCCAACAGTAGTGGCCTATGGCCCTTACCACTACTTTGACATCCATATCAATGGCATGACGGACCTTCCGATTTCATGGGATTTTTTGTTTTTTCGTTTGATTGAATTTGCCCCCAAAATGAATGTTTCAACAAGGCAAAGAAGATGCGAACAAAAGTGATTTTATCCTCATTTTTTGATGGCTACTTTGTGGTGGGAATTTATCCTACAAGTCATGTTCTTGCTTGAGAACGAAATTCCTTATATTGTGTTGGTTACTCTGATAAGCGAAAAAAAAGTTAAATTTGATGAGCTCCTCAATCGGACCGTGGAAAATGAATTGAAGGGCAATGATGACGGCGATGACAACAGAGACATCGTCAGCAGCATCAGAGCACATTGTCCCGCATCATCGAAATTTTAATCGAGACTGAAACATCAAAGGTGTCCAAAAGCATAAACAACCTCATAACGAAGTTAAACTCGGAAAACACTACAATAAATAGGGAAAATTAATACTTCAGTGTTATACTGTTAAACGAATTAATGATAGCAAATACTGTAGACTTTGGTTACTGTTAAACGAATTAATAGTAGCAACTATTGTAGACTTCGGGAGAAACCAAAGTCGCGGTCGGCAACATCAAGAGCTAAATACCTTGGCACTGGGGAGGTTCTGTCTCTTATTCGAACGGTTGTAAATACCCACGATGACTACCAAAGTAAACAAATCCCACAAATTTCGAGGTAAACAGTACTTCCCGTAATTTAATTCTCGTCTCGGATCAAATCTACTTGAAATCTACATATTACCCGACCCGAAGTAAAACCTCGTCCCAGCCATGACTCCATCACCTTCTCCATCCTTAAAGCCCGACGCCCAAAACCTCACCTCCAGGCACAGTGCCCATGTCGTGGCAGGGAACTCAATCCGCCAACATTAGAACTTCTTCCACTCTCTCCTCTCCCATCATCAAAGAAAAATTCTAGCCAACCTGCATACTTGAACGTAGGGCAAGGCGGAAGATTATTATTTATACGACAATTAAACATATCCCTCACCTCCACAGCATGGTTAGGAATAAAGCTATAGTTAGATGTCAACCTCCGGAAGCATTCCAGAACTTTCAATTGGAAATGCTTCAATGAAACATACACCAATTTCCTATTTCATTTGTATTTATCCATGACTTCTGTCAACTGAGCACTGCTGATTATCACCAATATATGGATCTCCCGTCTTGTGTTAAGATTAGTCTTAAAGCCATCTTTAGTTTTCCCTATTACGGAGTAATTCCTATTCTCAATGACTTGTCTAACTATGGCAGCAACCAGAAATGAAAAACTGTTTCATTAATGACTGTTTTAGGATATATTTCTGAGTAATGTCTGCCGATTTCACCTATAGATGTAAATATTGACACATTTTTTTTATAGTATCGGTGAGAGTTCAACTTTTATTATTTTAGGTTGTCGACAATAAGTATTGCCATTGAATAGTAATTGAAAACAATGTAGCACAACAGTTATTGTATGATTTTGCTGAAAAAGAAACTTATATAACTCACTGCAGAAACAGCATGAGAAGTGCATATAGGAGATAAAATACTGAATGTATGAATGAGTTAGAAACAGCATGTGAAGTGTAAGCGTTAAAACACTGAAAATATGAATGTGAGATAGAAACAGCATGTGAAGTGTATATGAGTTAAACGCTGAAAAATCTGATAGTGAGTTAGGCTTTCTTTTTTAGTGCAGCAACTCGGGAATTTTTTCAAAAGATCATAAACTAGTAGTCAAGTTCTGTTAGCTCATAATAGAGATAATGAAATTCCCTAGTGAATGTTGGAGCTCATATTTGATGAATTTTTCAGTAGAAATTCCCAGTATGTCTTTACACTATTTTGAGGGTTCAATTTAGTTCTAATTAAATTAGCCTGCTTGTCATGGTAGATTACATCCATCTATAAAATAGTACGATATTATTTTTTAATTTATACTTAAATTCACAAGTACCAAATTCAATTACTTGAACATCTATTTTTTATGTTTATTTTTTTATAGTTTTTATGTTTTCTACTTTTTTTTGTTATATTAAATGGTGTTCCATTTTCAATTCTAATTTATTTCTTTTTTGACATTTATTAACTTATAATTGTTTCTTTTGTTATTTCTGTTATTTTAAGTTTTAATTATAATTATTTCGAATTTAATTATTTTTAATATAATTTTATCTTAATATCAAATTTCTATCTCGTATTTATAAATAAAAAAAATAATATAAGCATTAATATAATTTAAGCGGTTTGAATATACTCCATGTACTTTGGACAAAAATCAGTTTCCCCCCCTCAAACTTTATTTTAATATAGACTGAAAATAACTTTACTTTCAAATTCTTTTAAAATGGATATGTATTTGAAGAGAATTTGTGGTGTTTCATAATACAAAAGAAAAGTTCAAAACATAAAATAATTTTGGTTTTAAGATAAAAAGGACCACAAATACGTTAAGGAAAACTTAACAATTATAATTTAGTCAAGTTTAAAGTGATTTACTAATACAAAAAAATATTCAAGGACGTAAATTAATTTTTGTCCGACGTACATGCATCTGTATAAGACCCACTTTGAATTTGAGATAATCAACACCAAATAGAATAATAATTGGTGTTATTAGTTTCTTCATCAAGGATTTCATTTAATTATCATATTTCTAAATATAAAATAATATTACTATTGATATAATTTAAATGGTTTGAACATACTCTATATATACTTCGGGCAAAAATCGGTTTACCTCCTTACACTTTATTTAATATAAACTGAAAATGAATTTAGTACTCAAATTCTTTAAATGGATGTGTGTTTGGAGAGAATATACGGTGTTTAGTAATACAAATTAAAAGTTCAAAACATAAAATAATTTTTGTTCAACAAGTAACATCTTTTAGATAAAAAGACACAAATACCGTTAAGGAAACTTAAAAGTTATAATTTACTCAAAAGTTTAAAGTGATTTACTAACACAAAAAAAATATTCAAGGACGTAAAATAACTTTTGTCCGAAGTACATGCATGTCCGTATTGAACCCACTTTGAATTTGAGATAAGCAACACCAAATAGAATAATAATTGGTCCTACTAATTACTTCATCAAGGATTTCATTTAATTATCACATGCATAGTAGTGTATAAACAAAGCATTGGACAAATTACAAGTTGGGATTAATAATCTCAAAGGATATATCGTCCGTCCGTCATCCAAACTACAATTAAACATGCCCTATGTGTAGATGATACACATGCATGTGTGTTGTGTGTGGTGCTGTGCTGACAGGCGTATGTTTGCATACCCAAGCGTGCGTGAGAGTGCGTATGTTTAACGTGTGAGGCTTGACTGTTAGTATGTGCAGGTGAGAGCATACAACTGTGTCCATGTTTATCAGAGTGGGCATGCATTGTTAGCGTGTGCACAAGTGTGGCAGCTATTCAATAATACAATTAGCATTCGGTAAAATGGTACCAAAACACAGAAAACAAGCAACTAATAAGAAAGTTTACAATACCTCATCACCTTTCAGTCAAAGCAATGTCTTCATCAGAGAATATTGATGAAGAAAATGAAAAATAGATTATCTGCAACGAAAGATTACCTTCTCACAATGGTTTTTACCCATTAAATGTTGCCAACAGTTATGACGCACCAAACATCCAACGAATAAATATAAGTATTAAAAATCATAAGGCAGATAAAAATGAGAAAGAAATGAACAAAAGGTATATCATAAATTGATAACTAGCAAATCAAGCAAACAATTTCATAAATTGTCTGCATGATGTAATGAACAGGAAAGTCAAGAACAACAAGTAGTAAAGCATACACCTAATCATTTTACCACACTTAACCTTCTGCATATGATTTCTACCTGGTAAACTTCCAGCAACACATAACACATCCAAGAGAGATATGAGAATGGAGCCAAATCGAAGTTAAGAAACCATAAATAAATTTTTCTGCAAGACCTAGAAACTCAGATACTAAAGATGAAAAACCAAAGTAAACTTTGAAGATGAAGGAACGTATTCCATTGTGCATGCCCTGTTCTAGGCCAAGTTAATGTGTGTGAGCTCTACAATTGGCATTCAGTAAAGTTTAACAAAAACTAAATATACGAAAAACATGGAAAGATAAGAAAATTTATAACTCATCACATTAACAAGCCTTACTTTCTTGCGTTTCTTCACTTCACAACACCTCTATCAGAAGGGTAGAAAATGATCCCTTCTCAACAGCAAAGTAAAAGAGAGGCACTTATAAATTGAGTTGTACCAATTTGAATGGATCTCACTAAACAGCATGATCCAAGACAGTGCAAAATGTCAACCAACAAAATTCCAAATAAAATGGTACTATACGTACAGGCATATAATGAAAAACAAAAGGAATTAACCCAAGAAAAATTTCTGATTTTCTAATCACTTAACCAATCTTAACTTCTCACATCAAATTTTTACTCAAATGATCACCACATGATACACTTTACCACTACTATACAATAACACCAGAAATTAAATGAAAAACAAAATACAACATTTAAGAGGCAAGAAACCAAAAGAAAGAAGAATAATAAGTAACTGAAATAATCTAAATTAACAATTGGAATGTAAACCAAAGCAAAGACTTCAATTGAGGATATAAGTGAAGAGAAAATAGAAAATCAATTACCTGTAGCATAAGATTGTTCTTCTTCACCATACTATCCATTAATGTTGCCAATGTTTTATGATGTACCAGAGGTCCAACAAATTACTAAAAATCAAAGGTCGAAGACCAAAGAAAAGAAGAATAAGCAAAGAGTATATCCTAAATTAATAATTGATGCGCACCACCAATTAGATATCTTATGTGCGAGAAGAAATGAACATAAAGGCAAAACAATCAGCAATAAAGTGTACACTCCTACCTTATATCATCATATAGGATAATCAAGAAATATATGAGAATAAAGACAAAATAAAAGATAGGAAACCATATTGAAGAAACTTTAAAAGACGTAGTATATAAGATACTAAAGAAAAGGGGAGGAACAGATTTAAGAAGTGCTAAGTGATTAGAATAGTGAAATAGACTTAGATTGGCCTCCTACCAAACTCAAAAAATTCAAGCCTCCTAAGTCTAGTAGAAAACAGAAAATGACGCATATATTTCAATGTAACTCCCAGACCTCATAAATTGAATTTTCAATGATTGATATGAATGACTATAAATACAAATGATATTTTTGGAACTTCTCTATGACATATATGTACGACTTTTCAATATCAAATCCACTGAATACTAGAGGCTGCAAATGGTTGCCTATCGAGATGCGGGCCATCCAAAATTTGCCTTGCCAACATGTAAAACAGTAGATTCAGATATTATTTGAAAGCTCTATTAATGTATGGTGCCCATTTTACTACCACGTAATTGCAATTACCATGGGACTCATATTGGTCCATCTACCAAACTAGAGAGCTGCTATGCTCCATAAACTAAAATTAAGATTGTAAAGAGAAATTTCAAAAAGCAATACCCCCTAATGGTTCCAAATAGTTGCCCACATTGAAGCAGGCCATCCAAATTTGCCTCCCATCATGTTAAAAGCGGCTCATTGTCAGCTCTTCCAAATCAGGAGAATTATTAATTTGACCCCAGTAGTAGAAATAAAATAAATGTGGCACAACAGAAATGAGCAACTTTCAAAGGGAGAAACAAAAAACAGTTATTCTTATTCCTAGAACCAAAATCATATATCAATTACAGTTGAAAAATTTTTAGGTAGGCAAGAAAAAGCTCAGCTCATTAGGGTCAGGAGATTATGGGCTTTTACACAATGTAAGTATGTAACACACCAATACATCGCGTTGAAAAAACCCAAGTTTTATCAATCAGAAATCAATTGTTAGAATACATCACATAAAGTACAAGATATAATAAGAAAACTTAGTATAAATAGCAGTAGCAAATGAGATTGGTAATGAGAAAACAAAATTGTAGCAAAGAAGCTTAAATATATAATGATAGCGGATCTATTTATTTTAAACTGTGACTCATGTAAGCTACTAAATAAGAGTAATTTGAACCAAGAAGCTTCTTTGATATGAACCAAATTTGGAACGTATTAGAATAAAGAGAGAAGGAAGGCACACATTCACCTTTTCATAGATATAGTTTAACTTTCCTTGGACTTACTCTTCTTCTTTACACCAAATATATCAAAAAGCCAATGCAAAATAAAACAAAGCAGTCAAAAATTAAAACAGAAGTGAAATTGAATAGAAACGGGAAAGGAAATCATTTACAAAGAACATTAATCTCAATCTACTAAAAGTTTTACCTACCCTTTATGTTTTCAGCAAATCTGTTCATAACTGTCAGGCACCCAAAAATTAAATGAAATTACAGAATCAAATACAAACGCAAGATCAAGATAAAGGAAGCTGCTAAAATTAAAAAAAAAAAATGAGGGAAGGAAGCTGCGGGACTAATTTGCCTCTGGTCTCATCTCTATCTCATTCAAACCAGACCATTGTAAAGGTGGACTAGCTGCCACGCTTGGCATTGTGACCATCCAATCAGCCTTGCCATCTCTTACTCAAACTCAAATTGGACCTAAACAACTCGACAAAGAGAAGGATTTCTACTCAAGAAGAAGAATGAATGGTTTTCAAGGGGGGGGGGGGGGGGGGGGGTTTCTAAATTTAGACAAAAAAATATTGAGGCAAGAAAGGATGAGAGAGTAACCTACCGCTATTCAGCCCATTTCTCATTCAAATAAAATCCATCCTAAGGAGGAATAGCTGCAGCGGTTGCCATTATGCCATCCAAGTTGCATTGCCGTACCATCAAGATATCAAATTCGATATGAAGAACTTGAGAAGGAGAGAACAATCCCAGCTGAATGATTTTTTGAGAGGAAGAGGGAGTTGAAAATAAGAGAAAAGAATGATAGAGTAACCTACACCATTTTGCCCAGCTCTCATTCAAATCAGATCCGCCCTAAGATAGAACGATGGCAGCGGTTGTCTTTATGGCCATTCAAGTTGCCTTGTCATGCCATCTGTTAAATGTTCTTCTAAGAGAGGGAATTTCCAAATTCAGGAAAAAAATATTAAGGGAAGCAAGGCTGAGAGAGCAACCTACCTCTAGTCTTCCCATCTCTAATTCTAATCAGTTCCATATAAGGCAAAATGGCTATAGCGGTTGCCTTTGTGGCCATCCAAACTGCCTTGCCATACTATCATGATCTCAAATTGGACCTAAATAATTTGAGGAGATAATAATTTTTACTCAAAAAGGAATGTCTTTTCAGGAAGAATGAGTTCCCAAATTTGAAAGAGAAAAAAAATTACGCCAAGCAAGGATGAAAGAGTAACCTATCACGTCTGCTCGTCTCTTATTCAAATTAGATCCATCCTAAGATAAAATGGCTACACTTTTATGACCATCCAAGCTGTCTTGCCATGCTATCAAGAGCTCAAATTGGATCTGAATAACTTGAGAAGGGAACTGAATGACTTTCTGGGAAAGAGAAAGAGTTCCAAATTTGGGTAAGAAAATTAAGGCAAGCAAGACCAAGAAGGTAACCATTTAGGCTACTCATCACTCATTCAAACCAAAACCATCATAAGTGGAACTTAGCTACAGCGGTTGCCTCTATGGCCATTCAAGCTGACTTATTATACCATCAAAATATCAAATTGGATCGAAAGAACTTGAGGAGAGAACGGTTCCTATTGAATGGCTTTTCAAGAATGAGAGGTATAACACGCCAAATCGTATTAAAAAGAAACAGAGGGAAAGGGGGGGGGGGACTCGCACATGCGCTGAGCGTGTGCGTGCGCCCCAGCACCCTGCCACCCCCCCGTCCTTCTTCTTCCTCTTCCCTTGCCGTGCATGCCACCATCCCACCTCCATTAATTCCCTTCTCCCCCTCCCACCGCACCATCTCTCCTCTACCTCGCTACCTCTCTCCCTCTCCTTTCTCGCAGGTTGCCGACGCCGGAGCCAACGAAGCCAAGCGCACAAACCGTGGTAAGCCTTTAACCATGTAATTTAGTAGTTTAACCCCCCTCACCATCGTACTCGGCGGTCGACGACCTCGCATCCAGTCGCCGGTTCGAGAGCTCCGGTGGAAGGGGCTCTCTAGTCAGGCTTCGGGCCTTTGAGTTGGGAGAAGGGACTACCATGGCCGCCGGCCATGGAGCACGCCTCGCTGCCGCATCGACCACCCCAGCCGCGGGGCGAGCTACTCCCGCTCTCTGTAGGCGGGGAGGATGGGCGATGACTCCTCCGCAGCGTGGGTTATGCCGCCACCGTCCAACCAAACTAGGCCCCCCTCCTCCTTCCCGCCTACAGCCCACCAACCTAGATTCGGGGTGGGCGGGTGGGTTGTGCCTGCAACCCACCAACCCAACCCTTTAGTGGGCTGCGGTTAGATCCCCAGCCCACCTTAGTCCACCAAAGCCTCCCTTGCCCTATTAGGTAGGCTTGAGCTTAACCCATTTAGGGTCATTTGGACCTTATAGCCTCATTTCTCTATTTCACTTAATTAATTAGCCTAACCACCCCCGTAATGACAATTTATTATCATGTGAATTTTAGGACAACATAGAACTCATCTTAGAGGACTCTTGACTTATGTATACACCTAAACATAAATTCTCCACCTGCGTTCGAATACGACCTACAGGAATTTTATTTTAATAAAAATAAACACCTAATGCAATAAGAAAAGATCATAACTAAGTGTATCAGCCCACCAGGCTTCCCCCACCTTGCCCTCAAGGTGAAAAGTCGGGTAAACGCTCCAAGATATCAGTCTCCAACGCCCATGTTGCCTCGTCAGATGACTTGCCAAGCCACTCAACTAGAATCTTTATCTCTAATCTGGTACCATGTCATCGTCGGTGTCTAGTAATTACTCGAACTGACTCTACAATCTCTATCTCATCCAATAGCTCTAGTAGAACCGATCTAACAATTTCATGATCTCCAATGCGCTCTCTCAACAATGAAAAATAAAAGACAGGATGCACTCTCGACCCCTTCGGCAGCTCCAAACGATATGCAACCGGACCAATACGCTCCAACACCCGAAATGGACCAACAAAGTAGCGATGTGCTAACTTTTAGATTCGCATCGGATTTAAGGTAACCTATCGATATGGTTGTACCCTCAAAAAGACCCAACTGCCGATGTCAAACTCCTGCTTCCTATGGCTATGATTATAAACTTGCTTCATGTGGTTTTGAATAAGTTTAAGATATGCACGCCACCTCCTCAATGTGGCGTCTCTATCCATCAATGCTAAGTCCACCTCCGTTTTATTTGTCGATGTCACTAGATCAAAAGCGTGTAACGTTTACACCACCTCAAATTGTCGTGTGATGATTGTCTGAGTAAAAAATTGTCGAGAGAAGTTAAGATTGGGAATATGATTAGAAAGTATAAAGTTGAAACTAATTATTTTTTTTTTCTCCGTTTTCATTCTTACATTGAAGTTATTATTTTATTGATTCATGTGTACCTTTGTTGCATTGTTTTGGATTCTTGACAATCAATTTTTTGGAGGTTTGCTTGTTGATTTTTGACTATGATGGCTTGAAAAGTTCATGCTGTATAGTAAAATCCATTTTAATTTGTGAAATTTTGTTTATAAGTACCTCTCTTTTACTCTGTTGATAAAAAAGATATCTTTTTCTTTATCTGTAGTGAAACAATGCAAAAAGTTAAGTCTTGTTAATGTGCTATGGTGTTATTAACTTTCTTATATTTCGGTATTTTCTTTTTTTATTTGTACTTCTGTTTTTGATACACTTTATGGAGT
Organism: Typha angustifolia; assembly: GCF_048772165.1. Taxonomy (NCBI): domain Eukaryota; kingdom Viridiplantae; phylum Streptophyta; class Magnoliopsida; order Poales; family Typhaceae; genus Typha; species Typha angustifolia. The sequence goes on along the minus strand of NC_133246.1, from coordinate 1,843,655 downwards.
GTGTAGAGCGGTCACATGTGCATGCACAAACTTGGCCTAGTGCAGGATGCAGATTGGAAATTTGTTAATGTCCTTTATATTTGAAGTTTACATAAGTCTTACAAAGTTTTTCCTTTATAGTTTTTAACTTTGATTTGTCAGTACTATACATTTCTTGAAGGATCTATATGATGATAAAAGTTAATTGATGAACAATCATATGCAGAAGTTAAGAGTGCAGAGGTATGACTCTGGTAAATTGATGGTTTTAGGATCATGCTATGTAGTTAGATCTATTCTAAGTGTGTAGCAATGTGAAAAGGTAAAGCTTGTGTGTTTTATACAATTTCCATAAATAGGTGTCACGCTTGTGCACAAACGAACTTTTACCTAATGCAATGCATGGACAAACGTCCTAACCCTGTCGCATGTAATCTGAATTCTCACTGTTGTACTCATGAATTTATGTGGACACACTCATGCATATCGGACGTATTAACAAGCATTACAATATAAACTTCACACATCGTACTAGGGACATGCACATCCATGTCTCTACTATAAAAAGTAAAAACATGGAACTAGGCTTCTCAAATGAGATAGAGGAGAGAGTTTTTCCAAGGGATTGATGACCTTTTCTTGGGAATTTTTTTTTCTCCTTTCCAAATTCAAAAATGCTTCTCTATCTCTCCAATTCCTTGATGACGAGGCAGCTTAGATAGCCGTGAAGGCAATCGCTGCAGCTAATTCCACCTTATGATAGATCTGGTTTGAAAGAGAGATGGGTGGCCTAGGCAGGTTACCCTCTCATATTTGTGTGCCTCAATTTTTTTTTCCAAATTTGGAAGCTCCCTCTTCTTCTTGCAAAGCCATTGAGTCAAAATCGTTCGCTCATTCTCAAGTTCTTCAGGTCTAATTTGATATCTTGATGGCATCGACAAGTAGCTCTGATGACCACAAAGGTAATTGTCCAACCATTCCACTTTGGGGTGGATCTAATTTGAGTAATATATGGGTAGACTAGAGGTAGGTTACTCTCTCATCATTGCTTGTCTCAATCTGTTTTTCAAATTTGGAAACTTATTCTTTCTTTTTGAGTAGAATCATTATCTCATTCTTAAGTTCTTCAGGTCCAAATTGAGATCTTGATGGTATGGCAAGGTAGTTTGGATGTTCACAAAAGGCAACTGCTATAGCTATTTGGCCTTATGACCGATATGATTGGAACTAGAGATTGGTAGACTAGAGGTAGGTTACATTCTCAGCCTTGCTTCTTTCAATTTTTTTTTCTTTTCGAATTTGGAATTCCCTCTCCTCAGAAAATTATTTAGTCAGAATCGTTCTCTCCTCAAGTTTTTAAAAGTCTAATTTGATATCTTGATGGCATGGCAAGATATCTTGGATGGCCACAATGGCAACCACAACAGCCATTCCATCTTAGGATGGATTTAATTTGAATATGAGAGATGGGCAGATTAGAGATAGGTTATTCTCTCATTCTTTACGAAATTTGAAACTCCTCCTTCTCAAGTTCTTCAGGTCCAATTTGAGCTCATGATGGTATGGCAGGGCAGCTTGGATGACTGTAAATGCAACCACTGTAGCCATTCCACCTTAGGATGGATTTGATTTGAATGATAAAAGGGCACACAGAGCAGTTTACCCTTTCATTGTTGCTTGGCTTAATCCTTTTTCTCAAATTTGGAGACTCGATCCTCTTAGAAAGCCATTCCTTCTTCGTGAGTAAAAATCATTCTTTCCTCAAGTTTTTCAGGTCCACTTTGAGATCTTGATGGTATGGCAAAATGGTTTGGATGACCATAAAGGCAACCGCTGTAGCCATTCTATCTTATAACGGATTTGATTAGAATTATAGATGAGCGACTAGAGGTAGGTTACTCTCTCGGCTTCGCTTCTTCTCAATCTTTTTTTAGAATTTTCTCTCATTCTCAGTAAACCATTCAGTAGAAATTATTCTCTCCTTCACAAGTTCTTCAGATCTAATTTGATATCTTGATGGTATGGTGACAGCTTGGATGGCCATAAAGGCACCGTTGCAGCCATTCCACTTTATGATTAATCTGACTTGAATGAGAGTTGGGCAGACTAGAGGTAGGTTACTCTCTCGTCCTTGTTTGCCTCAATCTTTTTTTTAAATTTGAAACCTTTTTTTCCGTCTCGAGAAGCCATTCATTCTTCCACTCAAGTATATATCCTTCTATAGTTATCGAGTTCTTTAGGTCTAATTTGAGATATTGATAGGCATGCCAAAGTGGCTTGGATACCCATGAAGCCAATCGTTGCAGTTAACTCTACCTTAGGATGATCTTGGTTTGAAAGAGAGATGTATGACCTAGGCTGGGTTACGCTCTCGGCCTTGCTTGCCTTAATTTTTTTTTGCAAATTTAGAAATCCCTATCTTTCTTGGAAAGGCGTTCAATCGAAATTGGTCACTTTTTCTCAAGTTCTTCGGGTCAAATTTGAGCTCTTGATGGCATGGCAAGGCAACAGCTTTGATGCCAATAAAGACAACCATTGTGGCCATTCTAACTTAGGATAGATTTAATTTTAATGGGAGATGAGCAGACTAGTGGTACGTCATTATTCTATCTGTGTTTGTCTTAATCTTTTTCTAGAAATTGCAAACTCGCTTTTCTTTGAAAATCATTCTTTTTTGTTGAGTAGAAATCTTTTGTCATTCTCAAGTTCTGCAGGTCCAATTTGAGATCATGATGGTATGGCAAGACTGTTTCTTGGATGGCCATATAGGCAACCGCTGCAGCCATTCCGTCTTTATGATGGATCTGATTAGAATTAGAGATGAGCAGACTAGAGGTAGGTTACTCTCTTAGCTTGCTTTCGACAATCACTTTTCTGAATTTTGAAATTCTCTTCTTCTTAGAAAGTCATTCACTCAGAATATTTCTCTCAAACTTAAGTTCTTCAGATCTAATTTGATATGCTGATGGCTTGGACGGCCATAAAGACAACCACTGCAGCCATTCCATCTTAAGTCATATCTTATATGCTGATGGCTTGGAAAGCCAGCTTGGATGACCATAAAAGCAACCGCTGCAGCCATTCCACCTTAAGTCATATCTGATTTGAATGAAAGATGGTAAACTAGAGGTAGGTTACTCTCTCATCTTAGCTTGCCTTAACATTTTCAAATTAAGAAACTTGCTTCCTTGGAAAGCCATTCCTTTTTATTGAGTAAAAACTATTCTGTCATTCTCAAGTTCTTTCGGTTCAATTTGAGATCTTGATGACATGGGCAAGGCAATTTAAATGGCCATAAAGGCAACAACTGTAGCCATTCTACCTTATGATGGATTTGATTAGAATTAGTGATAGGCCTACCAGATGTAGATTATTTTCTTACCTTGCTTCCTTCAATCTTTTTTTTTTTTGAATTTGGAAGCTCCCTCTCTTTCTCGAAAACTATTAAGTAGGAATCATTCTCTCCTCAAGTTCTTCCGGTCCAATTTGACATTTTGATGGTATGGTAAGACAGCTTGGATGACCATAAAGGCAATTGCTGTACATAAGTTCAACTTAGGATGATTTTGGTTTGAATGAGAGATGGGTAGCCTAGTCGGGTTATTCTCTCGTCCTTGCTTGCTTTAATTTTTTTTTCTAAATGTGGAACTCTCTCTCTTTCTTGGAAAAACATTGAGCTGAAATCATTCTCTCCTTCTCAAATTCTTTAGGTCCAATTTAGCTTGGATGGCCATAGAGGCAACCGCTACAGTCATTTCACATTAGGATGGATCTGATTTAAATGAGAGATGGGCAGATTAGAGGTAGGTTATTCTTTTATCTTTGTTTGCTTTAATCTTTTTTGTTTCCAAATTTGGAAGCTCACTTCCCTCAAAAGCCATTCCTTATTTTTAGAATTGTTCTGTCCTTAAGTTCAACTGTATATATCCCTTCTCGATGTATGAGATGATGGATGATTTTCTTAAGAGTATCTACCCTGTGTTGTTAATGGCTCGGTGAGCTATGATAAAACATGATTAATGCTTTGGTGAGCATGGAATGACTAAACTACTCTTTTATTGCTATGCATAACATGTGAACACTATAATTGAAGTTTGTATGAATAAAAGATTGTATCAAGCTTTAGATCTGTGTGGACTTATCTTGATATGATTAGGAGTTTGCATGTTCCAAGATAGTGACTTGTAGTCTTTATTGATTGTATTGATTTAGTAACTCATCTAGACAAGCGTATTTGTTATTGCTAGCAACTATAAACATGCATTGGATATGCACCTGTAATTTCATTGTTATATATTGTATGGATTCTATTCGTCGGGCTATGTACTCACCACATCTCGGTAGTATTATTTTAGAGCTAGGAGACAAAGGTGCGGGTAGCGATGAGTAGCTACATTTTTATTTCAGTTATGTCTATTAGTTGTATTGAGCCCCTGCGAGGGCGTTACGATTGACGTTGTATTTTAGATTTTACCGTTGTATTTTGGATGTGTATCTTAAAGGCTTGTTGTGGCCTGTGGAACTTGTATCCGGACTCTTATGGTTGAGTTTATTTATGGTATGAACTTGTGCTGCTATATGTCTTGTGAATTCCTATTACTGACAGGTAATGTGATGCACCGCGTGGGGGATTTACCCACGCGGTTTACACGTGTATTTAGAGGTTTTGGTGTTTCAACTTGGTATCACAGCCAGGTTCACCATAAATCCGGCAAGTCTTCCTAGATACTATCCAAATTCATAGGAAAGTGATAATAATAATGAACAATAGAGTCACATACGACTTTTGACATACTTCTGAATTAAGAACTAAATTGCGTTGAACTTAACAGGAATGCTGCCTAGACGTGCTCGGTCTGTGCGTGGACAGGCTTCAGCCCCCATTGACGAACCGATTGCCAGTACTTCAGCCAACATCGAGGCTCTGAGATAGATTGTCAGACAGCAAGAGGTTAATCGAAAAATTAGTTCGAGAGCGCACGACAGCTATGTCTAGGATGCACATATCGAGGGAGCCGTCAGAGCATATTGCTCCAACCGAGCAGATTGGAGGTGGGTCCGCCTGGTCGCTGAACCGGTTCATGCAGCTCAACTCCCTTTTGTTCAGCGGCACGACAGACCCCGTGGAGGCGAATAGGTGGATTGTGGATGTGCGGAAGATCTTGACCGCTTTTAAGTGCTCGGAGAGTCGTCAGGTGACCTTTGCCACTTTCCTTCTCCGCGGAGAGGCGGAAGAGTGGTGGAGGGCCACTGAGCGTATGATGCCGGATCGCCTTACTGGGGAGTACATCACTTGAAGGACGTTTTCGGATTTCTTTGACTAGAAATATTTTCCTGCATCCCTACGTTTCGAGTTGACGAGGGAGTTTACCTAGTTGAGGCAGGGAAATATGACAGTGGCACAGTATGAGGACGGGTTCAATGCCTTATTCCGCTTTTGCCTCAGAGTCATACCTGATGATGTTGCTAGGGCTGACTAGTTTAATATGGGCCTCCAGATCGAGATCTGCAAGCAAGTGAACATAGTAAAGAATCTGACCTACGCAGAGCTGGTGGAGAATGCGGGGATAGCAGAGAGGGACTTACTGGAGGAGCGCTCACAGCGTCAGGAGCGAGTAGCGGGTCGTATCGGTCGCTTTGATGGGCGTCCGCGTGGAGGTCATTCTGGTGGGACCTTCTTGCGACCAAGGTTTCACCCCTATGCTGGTGGTGCAGGTTCTAGTGTTACCCCGAGTAGACCCAGCCCTCAGGGTTCAGGTGGGCCGAGTAAGGCTTGACCTTTTATTAGTGATAGGAGGTCAGCAGCAGTTTTGAGCAGTGGTGGTTTTGCACGGCCGTCTACCCCTGACGGTCGGACTTATTTTGCTTGCGACAAGGGGGGTCACATATCTCGTGACTGCCTCAGTGTTCGCATTACCTACTTCCAGTGTGGAGGGTCTGGGTATGTTCGCACGTAGTGTCCTTTGTTGGTCAGAGCGCCAGCCACTCCTACCACACCATTTACATTTGGAGAATCGGGAGCTAGTACTGCTGCGAGTAGAGGTCGCGGTGGCGCACGATCGGGACCTAGCAGAGGGCGGGGCAGACGTACCGGCCGAGTTTTTGCTATGACCCTGCAGAATGCTGAAGCGTCTAATGAGGTGGTCACAGGTAACTGAGTAAATTAACCATGTATTTAAGTTTTACGTATGTTCTATTTATACATGATGTTAGATCCTCTTTCCTAATCTTGTGCAGATTGCATAAAGTGAAAAGTGCATTTTTCCTATTTTAGTTAAAACTTATATACGCAATGGCAGATACTATGATATTATTTGCACACGCCGTTAGGATTTTGTTTGACCTTAGGGCCACCCATTCTTTTATTTCTACATCCTTCTTGGAATATGCGAACGTGGCGCCGGGACCTCTTGTGCAGCCCTTGGTCATAGCCACCTCACTTGGTGACTTTCTAAAAGTTCATCATGTTTATCGATCTTGCATCTTGACTTTTGGCGAGTGAGATATCAAGGGGGACCTTCTACCCATTGAGATGCATGACTTTGATCTAATCCTGAGGATGGATTGGTTAGCCGCCTACCACACCAGTAATAACTATTACAGTAAAGAGATTATCTTACAATTTAATGATGGCATTGAGTGTCGATTATGTAAGGATCGACAGGTGGACCGTTCGCAGTTGGTGGCAATCATGTCCATCGAGTCAGTTGAGACCTAAGCCCTGACTGACTTACCAGTGGTACGGGAGTTTCCAAATATTTTCCCAGAGGACATTTAGGGGTTTCATCCAGACAGGAGAGTTGAGTTCACCATCGACCTGATTCCGAGGGTAGGATCGGTCTCTAAGGCACCTTACCGTATGGCTTCGAAGGAAATGGAAGAACTGAGAGGGCAAATTGATGACTTGCTAAGTAGGGGATTCATTCGGCCTAACTCATCCCCTTGGGGCGCTCCAGTCCTATTTGTAAAGAAGGATGGTACCCTCCACCTTTGTATTGATTATCGACAATTGAACCAGCTGACTGTGAAGACAATAAGAAATTTCACCCTCGAAATTATGAATCTGAGACAGCAATTGACGGGTTATATAGATATTTCCTCAATACCGACACATGGAACACATTATGAATCTGAGACAGCTCCGATAGCAAATCCACTCGGTAAGCAACCGGTCCTATCCGTGCCAAGATCTTATAAGGGCCTATATATCGAGGGTTAAGCTTGCCTTTCTTCCCAAACCGAACTACCCGTTTCCACAGCGAGACCTTGAGAAAAATTTTGTTCTCAACTTAAAAATCCAGATCTCGACGTCAACGGTCAGCATAGCTCTTCTGTCGACTTTGGGCAACCTGCAAATGTTCCCGCACCTTCCGCACCTTGTCCACAGTCTCTTGAATCAGTTCTGAGCTCTCTATCTTCTGTTCTCCCACTTTGTCCCAACTGACAGGTGTCCGACATTTCCGTCTATATAAAGCTTCATAAAGGGGGATCTCAATGCTGGAGTGATGACAATTATTATAGGTGAACTCAATTAGGGGAAGGGTCGGTCCCAACAGAGTCCGAAGTCTACAACTAAAGCACGTAGCATGTCCTCTAAGGTCTGGATCGTTCGCTCCGATTGACCGTCAGTCTGAGGATGATAGGCAGTGCTGAATTACAATTTGGTACCTAGCGACTTAGCAAAGTGATGCCACAGCCTAGAGGTGAACCTGAGGTCCCGGTCAGAAGTTATAGAAACTGGTGACCTATGGCGGGCAAAAATCTCATCCCGGAATAAGGTGGCTCGTTGATCCATAGAATCAGTGGTACTGACTGGGAGGAAGTGAGCTGACTTGGTTAATCGATCCACAATTACCCATATAGTCTTTTTTCTTCAAGGTCTTCGGCAGACCCACTACAAAGTCCATAGTGATATGCTCCCATTTTCACTGAGTATCTCAGCCAGCCTCTAATATTTGATCTTGAATTGCTGACAAATCAAGCATCGAGATACAAATTCTACAATGCTCTTTTACAGTCCTGGCCACCAGAAGTATCTACGAACATCATGGTACATCTTCGTCTCCCTACGGTGCACACTGTAAGAGGTCTGGTAAGCTTCCTCCAAACTTCAAGGTTCCCACTTCATCAAGGCAAAAACTCTTTTTACTTGAGTCTCGAACTTGCTGGAGGACTTGCAGTAAAGGTGTGTCTTCTGCCTGTGCAACTCCGATCCTCTCCGCTAGAGTCGACCTCATAGTTAATTGGGTCAGCAGTCCAGCACCCACATCTTTAGCTATGATGTGCATGTCCATCTTCTGTAGATCTCGCAAGATGTCTTGCTGCTGAGTAATCAAACTAGCCAAATTTCCCACCGACTTCCTGTTCAAGGCATCAACCATCACATTTGCCTTCCTAGAGTGATAGTTAATAGTGCAGTCATAATCATTTACCAGCTCAAGCCACCTGTATAGTCTCATGTTCAACTCTCTCTAGGTGAATAAGTACTTCAAACTCTTATGGTCAGTAAAAATTTCGCACTTCTCCCCGTAGAGATAATGCCTCTAAATCTTCAGAGCGAACACTACCGCTGCTAGCTCCAAGTCGTGGGTAGGGTAGTTTTGCTCATAGTTCTTGAGCTGCCTGAATGCATAAGCGACAACTCCGCTCTCCTGCTTTAGAACACAGCCCAAGCTCGAGTATGAAGCATCACAGTAGACCCAGTAGACCCCTCCAATATGAGAAATTATAAGGATAGGTGCAAATGTAAGTCTTCTCTTCAGCTCTTGGAAGCTCTCCTCACAATCAACTGTCTATACAAAACATTGATCCTTTCGGGTCAGCCTAATAAGATGACTGGCAATTTTTGAAAACCCTTCCACAAAATGTCGGTAATACCCAGCCAAACCCAGGAAACTAAGGACCTCCAAGACGATACTCGGTTGCCTCCAATTGAGAACGGCAGTAATCTTGGATTGATCAACCCGAATGCCCTCTCTTAGGCCGGATGAGTCCCCTACTTAGCAAGTCATCAATTTGCTCTCTCAGTTCTTCCATTTCTTTCGAAGCCATACAGTAAGGTGCCTTAGAGACCGATCCTACCCTCGGAATCAGGTCGATGGTGAACTCAACTCTCCTGTCTGGATGAAACCCCTAAATGTCCTCTGGGAAAATATTTGGAAACTCCCGTACCACTGGTAAGTCAGTCAGGGCTTAGGTCCCAACTGACTCGATGGACATGATTGCCACCAACTGCGAACGGTCCACCTGTCGATCCTTACATAATCGACACTCAATGCCATCATTAAATTGTAAGATAATCTCTTTGCTGTAATAGTTAATACTGGTGTGGTAGGCGGCTAACCAATCCATCCTCAGGATTAGATCAAAGTCATGCATCTCAATGGGTAGAAGGTCCCCCTTGATATCTCACTCGCCAAAAGTCAAGATGCAAGATCGATAAACATGGTGAACTTTTAGAAAGTCACCAAGTGAGGTGGCTATGACCAAGGGCTGCACAAGAGGTCCCGGCGCCACGTTCGCATATTCCAAGAAGGATGTAGAAATAAAAGAATGGGTGGCCCTAAGGTCAAACAAAATCCTAACGGCGTGTGCAAATAATATCATAGTATCTGCCATTGCGTATATAAGTTTTAACTAAAATAGGAAAAATGCACTTTTCACTTTATGCAATGTGCACAAGGTTAGGAAAGACGATCTAACATCATGTATAAATAGAACATACGTAAAACTTAAATACATGGTTAATTTACTCAGTTACCTGTGGCCACCTCATTAGACGCTTCAGCATCCTACAGGGTCATAGCAAAAACTCGGCCGGTACGTCTGTCCCGCCCTTTGCTAGGTCCCGATCGTGCGCCACCGCGACCTCTACTCCCACCAGAATGACCTCCACGCGGACGCCCATCAAAGCGACCGATATGACCCGCTACTCGCTCCTGACGCTGTGAGCGCTCCTCCAATAAGTCCCTCTCTGCTATCCCCGCATTCTCCACCAGCTCTGCGTAGGTCAGATTCTTTACTATGTTCACTTGCTTGCGGATCTCGATCTGGAGGCCCATATTAAACTAGTCAGCCCTAGCAACATCATCAGGTATGACTCTGAGGCAAAAGCGGAATAAGGCATTGAACCCGTCCTCATACTGTGCCACTGTCATATTTCCCTGCCTCAACTAGGTAAACTCCCTCGTCAACTCGAAACGTAGGGATGCAGGAAAATATTTCTAGTCAAAGAAATCCGAAAACGTCCTTCAAGTGATGTACTCCCCAGTAAGGCGATCCGGCATCATACGCTCAGTGGCCCTCCACCACTCTTCCGCCTCTCCGCGGAGAAGGAAAGTGGCAAAGGTCACCTGACGACTCTCCGAGCACTTAAAAGCGGTCAAGATCTTCCGCACATCCACAATCCACCTATTCGCCTCCACGGGGTCTGTCGTGCCGCTGAACAAAAGGGAGTTGAGCTGCATGAACCGGTTCAGCGACCAGGCGGACCCACCTCCAATCTGCTCGGTTGGAGCAATATGCTCTGACGGCTCCCTCGATATGTGCATCCTAGACATAGCTGTCGTGCGCTCTCGAACTAATTTTTCGATTAACCTCTTGCTGTCTGACAATCTATCTCAGAGCCTCGATGCTGGCTGAAGTACTGGCAATCGGTTCGTCAATGGGGGCTGAAGCCTGTCCACGCACAGACCGAGCACGTCTAGGCAGCATTCCTGTTAAGTTCAACGCAATTTAGTTCTTAATTCAGAAGTATGTCAAAAGTCGTATGTGACTCTATTGTTCATTATTATTATCACTTTCCTATGAATTTGGATAGTATCTAGGAAGACTTGCCGGATTTATGGTGAACCTGGCTGTGATACCAAGTTGAAACACCAAAACCTCTAAATACACGTGTAAACCGCGTGGGTAAATCCCCCACGCGGTGCATCACATTACCTGTCAGTAATAGGAATTCACAAGACATATAGCAGCACAAGTTCATACCATAAATAAACTCAACCATAAGAGTCCGGATACAAGTTCCACAGGCCACAACAAGCCTTTAAGATACACATCCAAAATACAACGGTAAAATCTAAAATACAACGTCAATCGTAACGCCCTCGCAGGGGCTCAATACAACTAATAGACATAACTGAAATAAAAATGTAGCTACTCATCGCTACCCGCACCTTTGTCTCCTAGCTCTAAAATAATACTACCGAGATGTGGTGAGTACATAGCCCGACGAATAGAATCCATACAATATATAACAATGAAATTACAGGTGCATATCCAATGCATGTTTATAGTTGCTAGCAATAACAAATACGCTTGTCTAGATGAGTTACTAAATCAATACAATCAATAAAGACTACAAGTCACTATCTTGGAACATGCAAACTCCTAATCATATCAAGATAAGTCCACACAGATCTAAAGCTTGATACAATCTTTTATTCATACAAACTTCAATTATAGTGTTCACATGTTATGCATAGCAATAAAAGAGTAGTTTAGTCATTCCATGCTCACCAAAGCATTAATCATGTTTTATCATAGCTCACCGAGCCATTAACAACACAGGGTAGATACTCTTAAGAAAATCATCCATCATCTCATACATCGAGAAGGGATATATACAGTTGAACTTAAGGACAGAACAATTCTAAAAATAAGGAATGGCTTTTGAGGGAAGTGAGCTTCCAAATTTGGAAACAAAAAAGATTAAAGCAAACAAAGATAAAAGAATAACCTACCTCTAATCTGCCCATCTCTCATTTAAATCAGATCCATCCTAATGTGAAATGACTGTAGCGGTTGCCTCTATGGCCATCCAAGCTAAATTGGACCTAAAGAATTTGAGAAGGAGAGAATGATTTCAGCTCAATGTTTTTCCAAGAAAGAGAGAGAGTTCCACATTTAGAAAAAAAAATTAAAGCAAGCAAGGACGAGAGAATAACCCGACTAGGCTACCCATCTCTCATTCAAACCAAAATCATCCTAAGTTGAACTTATGTACAGCAATTGCCTTTATGGTCATCCAAGCTGTCTTACCATACCATCAAAATGTCAAATTGGACCGGAAGAACTTGAGGAGAGAATGATTCCTACTTAATAGTTTTCGAGAAAGAGAGGGAGCTTCCAAATTCAAAAAAAAAAAAGATTGAAGGAAGCAAGGTAAGAAAATAATCTACATCTGGTAGGCCTATCACTAATTCTAATCAAATCCATCATAAGGTAGAATGGCTACAGTTGTTGCCTTTATGGCCATTTAAATTGCCTTGCCCATGTCATCAAGATCTCAAATTGAACCGAAAGAACTTGAGAATGACAGAATAGTTTTTACTCAATAAAAAGGAATGGCTTTCCAAGGAAGCAAGTTTCTTAATTTGAAAATGTTAAGGCAAGCTAAGATGAGAGAGTAACCTACCTCTAGTTTACCATCTTTCATTCAAATCAGATATGACTTAAGGTGGAATGGCTGCAGCGGTTGCTTTTATGGTCATCCAAGCTGGCTTTCCAAGCCATCAGCATATAAGATATGACTTAAGATGGAATGGCTGCAGTGGTTGTCTTTATGGCCGTCCAAGCCATCAGCATATCAAATTAGATCTGAAGAACTTAAGTTTGAGAGAAATATTCTGAGTGAATGACTTTCTAAGAAGAAGAGAATTTCAAAATTCAGAAAAGTGATTGTCGAAAGCAAGCTAAGAGAGTAACCTACCTCTAGTCTGCTCATCTCTAATTCTAATCAGATCCATCATAAAGACGGAATGGCTGCAGCGGTTGCCTATATGGCCATCCAAGAAACAGTCTTGCCATACCATCATGATCTCAAATTGGACCTGCAGAACTTGAGAATGACAAAAGATTTCTACTCAACAAAAAAGAATGATTTTCAAAGAAAAGCGAGTTTGCAATTTCTAGAAAAAGATTAAGACAAACACAGATAGAATAATGACGTACCACTAGTCTGCTCATCTCCCATTAAAATTAAATCTATCCTAAGTTAGAATGGCCACAATGGTTGTCTTTATTGGCATCAAAGCTGTTGCCTTGCCATGCCATCAAGAGCTCAAATTTGACCCGAAGAACTTGAGAAAAAGTGACCAATTTCGATTGAACGCCTTTCCAAGAAAGATAGGGATTTCTAAATTTGCAAAAAAAAATTAAGGCAAGCAAGGCCGAGAGCGTAACCCAGCCTAGGTCATACATCTCTCTTTCAAACCAAGATCATCCTAAGGTAGAGTTAACTGCAACGATTGGCTTCATGGGTATCCAAGCCACTTTGGCATGCCTATCAATATCTCAAATTAGACCTAAAGAACTCGATAACTATAGAAGGATATATACTTGAGTGGAAGAATGAATGGCTTCTCGAGACGGAAAAAAAGGTTTCAAATTTAAAAAAAAGATTGAGGCAAACAAGGACGAGAGAGTAACCTACCTCTAGTCTGCCCAACTCTCATTCAAGTCAGATTAATCATAAAGTGGAATGGCTGCAACGGTGCCTTTATGGCCATCCAAGCTGTCACCATACCATCAAGATATCAAATTAGATCTGAAGAACTTGTGAAGGAGAGAATAATTTCTACTGAATGGTTTACTGAGAATGAGAGAAAATTCTAAAAAAAGATTGAGAAGAAGCGAAGCCGAGAGAGTAACCTACCTCTAGTCGCTCATCTATAATTCTAATCAAATCCGTTATAAGATAGAATGGCTACAGCGGTTGCCTTTATGGTCATCCAAACCATTTTGCCATACCATCAAGATCTCAAAGTGGACCTGAAAAACTTGAGGAAAGAATGATTTTTACTCACGAAGAAGGAATGGCTTTCTAAGAGGATCGAGTCTCCAAATTTAAGAAAAAGGATTAAGCCAAGCAACAATGAAAGGGTAAACTGCTCTGTGTGCCCTTTTATCATTCAAATCAAATCCATCCTAAGGTGGAATGGCTACAGTGGTTGCATTTACAGTCATCCAAGCTGCCCTGCCATACCATCATGAGCTCAAATTGGACCTGAAGAACTTGAGAAGGAGGAGTTTCAAATTTCGTAAAGAATGAGAGAATAACCTATCTCTAATCTGCCCATCTCTCATATTCAAATTAAATCCATCCTAAGATGGAATGGCTGTTGTGGTTGCCATTGTGGCCATCCAAGATATCTTGCCATGCCATCAAGATATCAAATTAGACTTTTAAAAACTTGAGGAGAGAACGATTCTGACTAAATAATTTTCTGAGGAGAGGGAATTCCAAATTCGAAAAGAAAAAAAAATTGAAAGAAGCAAGGCTGAGAATGTAACCTACCTCTAGTCTACCAATCTCTAGTTCCAATCATATCGGTCATAAGGCCAAATAGCTATAGCAGTTGCCTTTTGTGAACATCCAAACTACCTTGCCATACCATCAAGATCTCAATTTGGACCTGAAGAACTTAAGAATGAGATAATGATTCTACTCAAAAAGAAAGAATAAGTTTCCAAATTTGAAAAACAGATTGAGACAAGCAATGATGAGAGAGTAACCTACCTCTAGTCTACCCATATATTACTCAAATTAGATCCACCCCAAAGTGGAATGGTTGGACAATTACCTTTGTGGTCATCAGAGCTACTTGTCGATGCCATCAAGATATCAAATTAGACCTGAAGAACTTGAGAATGAGCGAACGATTTTGACTCAATGGCTTTGCAAGAAGAAGAGGGAGCTTCCAAATTTGGAAAAAAAAATTGAGGCACACAAATATGAGAGGGTAACCTGCCTAGGCCACCCATCTCTCTTTCAAACCAGATCTATCATAAGGTGGAATTAGCTGCAGCGATTGCCTTCACGGCTATCTAAGCTGCCTCGTCATCAAGGAATTGGAGAGATAGAGAAGCATTTTTGAATTTGGAAAGGAGAAAAAAAAATTCCCAAGAAAAGGTCATCAATCCCTTGGAAAAACTCTCTCCTCTATCTCATTTGAGAAGCCTAGTTCCATGTTTTTACTTTTTATAGTAGAGACATGGATGTGCATGTCCCTAGTACGATGTGTGAAGTTTATATTGTAATGCTTGTTAATACGTCCGATATGCATGAGTGTGTCCACATAAATTCATGAGTACAACAGTGAGAATTCAGATTACATGCGACAGGGTTAGGACGTTTGTCCATGCATTGCATTAGGTAAAAGTTCGTTTGTGCACAAGCGTGACACCTATTTATGGAAATTGTATAAAACACACAAGCTTTACCTTTTCACATTGCTACACACTTAGAATAGATCTAACTACATAGCATGATCCTAAAACCATCAATTTACCAGAGTCATACCTCTGCACTCTTAACTTCTGCATATGATTGCTCATCAATTAACTTTTATCATCATATAGATCCTTCAAGAAATGTATAGTACTGACAAATCAAAGTTAAAAACTATAAAGGAAAAACTTTGTAAGACTTATGTAAACTTCAAATATAAAGGACATTAACAAATTTCCAATCTGCATCCTGCACTAGGCCAAGTTTGTGCATGCACATGTGACCGCTCTACACACTCCATAAAGTGTATCAAAAACAGAAGTACAAATAAAAAAAGAAAATACCGAAATATAAGAAAGTTAATAACACCATAGCACATTAACAAGACTTAACTTTTTGCATTGTTTCACTACAGATAAAGAAAAAGATATCTTTTTTATTAACAGAGTAAAAGAGAGGTACTTATAAACAAAATTTCACAAATTAAAATGGATTTTACTATACAGCATGAACTTTTCAAGCCATCATAGTCAAAAATCAACAAGCAAACCTCCAAAAAAATGATTGTCAAGAATCCAAAACAATGCAACAAAGGTACACATGAATCAATAAAATAATAACTTCAATGTAAGAATGAAAACGGAGAGAAGAAAAAATAATGAGCTTCAACTTTATACTTTCTAATCATATTCCCAATCGTAACTTCTCCCCACAATTTTTTACTCCGACCACGACACTTTACCACTATTACATAATCATACCAAAAATCCAATAAAAAAGGAAATGGAATATTTAAAGGTTAAGAAATCAAAAGGAAGGAGAACAATAAGCAGCTGAAATAGATCTAAACTAATGGCTTAACCTAAGAGAAAAGGGAAATTCTATTATCTGCAGCAAAAGATTATGCTTTTCCACATAAGCATAAAGTTTTTGTGCTCCCAACGTCTTTTACCAATTAAATGTTGTCAATATTATGATGCACTAGACATACAAGAAAAACCAAAGGCAAAGGACAATAAAAAAGAATAATGAACATATTAATAATTGACATCAAACCAGCAAATAGATAACTCAACAACAAAAATGAACAGAAAAGACAAAAGAACCAGCAATAAAGTATACCCTCTTACCTTCTATCATCATATAGGATAATCAAGAATTATATGAGAATAAAGATGAATAAAAGATAGGAAACCATAACTAATTAAAAGGTCTAGCATCTCAGATACTAAAGATAAAAAGCCAAAGTAAACTTCAAATATAAAGGACGCTAATAAGCTTCTAATGTATCTACTATATTAATGAAAAATATAAAGACAAGAAGGGGAGGCACATATTCATGAAGTGCTAAGTGGTTAGAATAGTGAAAGAGATTGACATTGGCCTTCTACCAAACTCAAGAATATCAAGCTTTCCAAGTAAGAAGCAAACAAAAATGATGCATATATTTCAAAATAACTCCCTGAACTCTTGCTCAGATTTTCAACTATCACTATAGATGATAATGTTTCGAATAATGAATATAAATATAAGTTTTGGAACTTCTCCATGACAGAAATGTATGATGTTTCAATACCAAACCCACTGAATATTAATGGCTGCAAATGGTTGCCTATCGAGAGGCAAGACATCCGAAATTTGCCTCGCCAAAGGTCTATTAATGTACCGTGCCCATTTTGCCACCACGTAGTTGCAATTACCATGAGACTTATATTGGCCCATCTATCAAACTAGATAGTTGCTAATTTCCTATGCTCCATAAATTAAAATAAGATTGTGAAGACAAATTTCAAAAGCAATGCCCACTAATGGCTGCAAATGGTTGCCTGCGTTGAAGCAGGCCATCCAAATTTGCCTAGCCACAGTGTTAAAATCCTTATTCCTAGAACCAAAACCATGGATTAACTACAGTTAAAAATCCTTTAGGTAGGCAAGAAAAGCTTGGTCTCACTGGGTTCAGAAATCATGGGTTTTAAATAATTTAACACACCATTACATTACATCTACAAAATGCCCAGAACATATCAATCAGAAATCCACTGTTAGAGTACGTCAGATAAAGTACAAGAGATACGATAAAAATTCTGAGTACAAATAGCAACAGCAAACGAGATAGAGAAAACAAAATTGTAACCAAGAACTTTAAATATCTAAATATATTAGAACCATTCATTGTAAACTGTCACTCATATAAGTAATCTTGGTAATCCAACGGACACAAATCTGTCTCCGAATTGGATCTAAGAACTCCAAGAAGAAAGATGAATTCCGATCAAGAAGAAGGAGAAGGAGAAGGAGAAGGAATGGCTCTTCTTGAAGGAGTTTCCATATTTGGAAATAAAAGTTGACGTAAGGACGGCCGAGATAGTAACCTACCTCTGCCTCGCTATTCAAAGGTTGCCGTCACCGTCATCCTAGATGCCTCACTATTCAAATAAGAAGGAATCGCCCTCACCGTAGGAAGAAGAAGAGGGTTTCCGACGAAACGTTTCCAAATTTGGGAAAAAATAAAGAAACGTTTTCGAGGAACACCCCTCCCGGCTCTCCTCTCTCCCCCTCTCCCTCAATTTTCGAAATCTCGAATTCTACGTTTGAAATGAAATGAGAAGCGTAGGTCTGCTTTTATAGTGGATAAGATAACGGGTAACGGGTAACGGGTATAAGAGAATCCAAACCCGGTAGCGCATTTACACTCCTCTATTATTCTATTTGTGTACATATTTCTTTCTTTCTCTTGGCTCTTGCTCCCTTCTATATCGTCTTCCTTCTCTTGCCCCACTTAAGAGTCGCCTTCCATGGCCTCCTCCGTCGGGGCCGCCGCCTCCTCGGCGGACTACTCCCATCTCTTCATCTCCGAGCTCGAAGAACGAGATGAGGACGCTTTCTTCTCTCGATTACCCACACCTCAAGGGGTCATCCCAAATGAGCCATAGAAGTTCATGAACTATGTCAAATTATTTCGGTTAATTCGAAAGTCAAGTAAAAAGAGTTCAAAATCAATAAATAGCTCTTGTTTGTGTGGTGCCCAGAGAAACTAGCATTCACAGGTCAACAGAGAAGTAACACATCAAGAATAATCATAGGAGAAATGCGCGTTTTCATTCTGCTAGTCTTGAGAGTTTCTTGCATAAATTCTTTGTCCCGAATTAATAATGAAGTCATTATTCAGGTTGAATAATTTGCAGATAATTTGCTGGTTGTTGATAATTTGAAGGTTTCTTATGGTAGTCCAATGATTCTTTTTCTGAGTGAATTGCTCAGCAATCTGAGAGATTATTTCTCAGAATCAGAAATATTCTCAGCAAAAGACTTCTAGAAATCAAACATGATCATACTGACTTTTCTGAGTGTATTAGTTTTTTCCTTTCTTTCGTTTCTTTTTCGACCAAGTGAGACAGTGAGAACTTATCAATGGGTAATTGGGTCAACTAAAGAGGTCAGCTCTATAATGATACAGTAAGCGGTGTGGTAGTTGGAACTTTGATCAGGATATAGCGGGCTTCTATAGAACTTGGTCAATACGTGATACTTAATAGATTCTGTAGACCTAGTTTTGAGTCATGCGATGCGACAAATCAATTTCCTGGTTGACCCACATATCATGTCCTCGTAGCACCACTCTGCAGCATTTGGACGACGACGGCGCCGTCCTCGATGAGGAGAGGAGAGGTGCATGGCTCTGTCGCCTTGCCGGAGGAGGTCTCACTCTCTGACAAAATCCGCCACCGAGTAGTTTCTCACGTAAGCATCCGAGGTATTTATCAGGAGTTCCTGAGTTTTAATTGCTCCAAATCTATTTATTTATAAATATATATGTTATAAAAAAAAAATTGAAAGACACTGTGCTCCCTAAGCTTAAACTTTTGGAGAAAATGGGAATTAGCTAGTCCTTGATAACAATGAAATAGAGCTTTCAACTTACTGGTGCATTGTTGTGCAGGTTGTATCTGAGAATAATTAACGCCTATGTAATGAAGACATGTTTTGCTTTTTTGCAATGTCGATGCTTTTTCTATCATCATTGGCAACTACCAATGGAAGTTAGTTACAGTTGTACACCAAATCAAACAAACTAGAAGAGTTGAAGCTAAATATGTTGGTCTGTTTGGTGACTGCTGGCTGAGAGGAACACATTCCATCTCTATTTCCAATTCACCACGTTCAAACGTACGTTCTGATCTCCTACTTAACGTACCTTGCCGTCGACGAGCGAAACGACGCCTATCCTTAACCAGGGCGTTGTCATCGTTAGCCTTCCATTTCCCTAAGTTGGAAAACGGGCATTACTGTCTGCATGAATGTGCCAACTGATCGCTAATTGGATGACTCCTGATGCTTTGTTGTTACAGTCAGAGAGATATTTCTATATTAGTTTTGATTTAAATTGCATTGATGTCTACATGACCGCATACATTGTATAGTTTTGAGCACTTACTTGCTCATTACAGCTGGATAAATATTCAATCTATCATTTGTTACTTCATTTAAACTTTCCTTCTGTTGACAGCAAATTCCCTTTTATTCCCTGACAATTGTAACAACATCCTGCATTTCTTCCTATTCCTCTCTCTCTCTCTCTCTCTCTCTCTCTCTCTCTCTCTCTCTCTCTCTCTCTCTCTCTCTCCACATACTTCACCAAAAAAGATTAGGCATTCACCCAGGAGGCACAGGAGAAAAGCATGGCTCACAACCATGGCAACCAACAAATCCACCATTCCCACAAGGCGAAAGAAGAGACCAAGAAGAGCAAGCAAACCCCTCTCCACCTACTTCTCCTCTTCTTCCTCGTATCATTCACCCTTCTCTTTGCCTGCCGCTTCCTCTTAATCTCACCCACCTCTCTTCTCGCCTTCTTTGGAGACAAAGATATAAAAACCTACGACGCCGCTAGAACTACTACCCACAGCCAGCCTCCCTGCTCTTCTCTCCCCAACTACTCCATCTGCTGCGAAAGAAGAAATTACCATGGTGACATTTGCTTCATGTTAGGAGACATAAGAACGCACTCTCCCTCTTCCTCTGTCCTCCTCTACCCTCGCACACTTAACAAATCCATATCAATAACGGAAGAAAGAATTAGACCTTACAATCGCAAATGGGAAGGTCCCATCATGGATAGGATTGACGAGCTCCATCTCCGTATCGCCAGCAAAGGAGGCGATTCTCGGCAATGCGAAGTACGCCACGACGTCCCTGCGATATTCTTCTCGGCCGGCGGTTACACTGGCAACATCTTCCATGACTTCAACGAGGGCATTATCCCTCTTTACATCACCTCCCACCACTTCCATCGCCATGTCGTCCTCGTCGTGCTCAACTACCGCCACTGGTGGTTCCCAAAGTACCGAGAAATCCTCGCCGGCCTCTCTGGTTATCCGATCATCGACTTCTCTACCGACACAAGGACACACTGCTTTCGTCAAGCAACCGTCGGCCTCCGCTTCCACGAGACGCTCTCCATCAACCCCTCGCAGCTCCCCGACAACAAGACCATGTTTGACTTCCGGCAAATGCTCGCGGAGGCATACGAGCCTCGCTTTAAGCGAGAACGCAGAGATGGACCACCTAAGCTAGTGATCATATCAAGGAAGAAGACGAGGGCAATAGAGAACGAGGAGGAGGTGGTGCGATTGGCTAAGGAGGTTGGATTCGATGTGGAAGTGGTGACTCCGGCGGACACTATGCCAATGAAGAGGATGTATGCATTGTTGAGTTCATGCGACGTGATGATGGGAGTGCACGGGGCTGCGATGACCCACTTCTTGTTCATGAGGCCGGGGTCAAAGTTCATTCAGATTGTGCCACTTGGAGTCGAGAAAGTTGCGTGGACTTGCTATGGGGAACCAGCGACAAAGATGGGGTTAAAATACGAGGAGTACAAAATCCTTGCAAGGGAGAGCTCTCTGTACCAAAGATACGGGGAGGAGGATCCGGTGGTGAAGGATCCAGATAGCGTGAGAGCCAATAAAGGTTGGGAAGTGACCAAGGAGTTGTACCTCAAAGGTCAGAATGTGACATTGGATGCGGGACGCCTGAGGAAGACACTGGCGAGAGTATTCAAAAGGGTAGCTTTGGAGAGAAGAGAAGAGAAGGTTGATGTAGTTTGACATATGTTGTTTCAGGTTGGCCTACTCGCCAGGTGTAGAAGAAAAGAGTTATAAGATGTATCTAGATTTTTTCGTAAAATAAAAGGAGTAATTAATCTTGAAGCAAAAGATAGGTGAATTACGTACAACATGAACCTTATGTATGGATAGTTGCCAAAAATAATTACAAACAACCTAAAGTGGGATATGAGAATGTAATTTTGCAAGTGAAATAGGGACAGATTTCACCAATTTCTCCTGCCAATGTGAAATCCACAACCAAATAGTCCACTGAAGAAGATGGATTTCCTACTCCAAGTGATGCCCTCACACTGCTGCAAGTTGTAGAACTAAGTCGTCGAGAGAAATGCCAGACATTTATCATCTGTGTTAGTACATATTTAAGGAACAGCCAAATTCCTCGAACTATTTTCTACAATAGCTGAATTTTAGAAAATATGAAACATATAGGAAAGAGAAAAAAAAAAGAAGAAGAGAAATTAGTGTTATAAAACTAAGACAAGTTGGTTGCTAGAAGAAAATTAAAAAAAAATAAAATAAAATAAAAAAGAGGAATTAGCAGCATGAGTAACCCGGCTCATTAAAGATGACTCTTCTTAAGCAGCAAGAGGCCTCCAGAATCTCAGTCAAGGAGGTAATTAAATGTGGATGTGTATGAACCGACGATCACAGCTAGAAACAAATTGTACTAAAACCAGCATAAATATATGCATTGACTCTCATGATGACAGGTCGCTCCAACTCGTTAACTTACAGTCTAATGCTCTGCCTTATTTTAATCATACGCTTTAGTGCTGTCAGCCAGTAATTGCACTCATCCCAGTCGCTTGTTGTTAGCACCACCTGGCACAACAATATCACATTATCATAATGGAAGGCAAGAAAAGACTAAAGATTCGTTCCAAAAATTCTAGTTGTAACCAAACTTGAAAGAACGTAAGCATATGCACATGTTTCTGCCATAAGTGCAAAATAACTGACGGCCTTGGAGTTTCAGTACTAAGAAGGTGGTCTCAGCATGAAATAACTCATTATGTAATAGAGGCAGAGGAAGACCATAAATGAGGCCAACAACAAAATAAGGGGAAAAAAGGGGAAAGAGAAGAAAGAAAGTCATCCACATTGGGCAGTTGTAGACGCCCATTGTATTGGCTGTCACTTGTCAAGGCGATCTGCACTACATAGCAGCACAGTGTATGCATGTTGAAACCTTTTTCATACTGTCACACAAGTGATATACTTCTTCCGACTGCACTATAGGTGCTCAATATTTCTAAGACAATTCCAGAAACAGAATAAGTTTACCTGGAGGTGCATTGCGGCAGCAAAATCTCCACCATCCAGTGCATGGCATAGCTGAATGAGCTTTGATGCAGCATTTGCAGATATGTCCCCAGTATTGAGTTTTGCAAACAAGGCCCCAATTTTCTTGGAATTATCCTCTATTTCGCGCTTTTGAGATAATTTTGCTTGCGGTCCTCCAAGAGCTTTTGAGGTCTCATCAAAGAGTCTGGTCAGTGTTGTGATAACAGGTCTTAGCTCAGCTGCAAGTACACAACCAAGGATTTTAACACTTGATATACTAAAGGAGCCATCTATAGGAAAAGTATCCATGTAGTGTCGTATTGGGACAAGTGGCTACAAACAAGAAAAGAAACCACATCCTAAGAAGAATGTCCTATGGTGACAAAGTAGGTGTAATTCCTAGTTAGCAGACAAGATAAAAATTTTGCGTCCAGTAAACAACTGTAACAGATTACCAGACACATTTGAAATATCCACTGTTTGCACAGTAGGTGGGGGAGCTGGAGGAGCAGCAGCTGGTTGCGCATGCGATGGTATAGTTGGACTAGAAGGCTGCACAGGATTCAAACCAGGCCTCTGAGCAAAACCTTGGTTGCTTCCTGGAACAAATCTAGAAACTGGGGTAGCTGAAACAGATTGAGGGAAGTTGTGAGCAGGAACTGTGCCCAGTTGAGATGTACCAACACCATGAGAGGAAGATAGCACTGGTCCCGATTGATAAGAAGGATTTGCAATCCCCTAACATATAATGATAACTTCAATTATGAACTTCATATAACAGATTGATCACTTTACAATTTAGATATCCAACAATACATACCGGATAAAGCTGAGAACCCAGGGTGGGTTGCTGATATTGTTCTGCATTTTTAAGGCCAGGTAAGCTTGAAGGAATAAAGGTCTTCATAGCAGGTTGCGACGCAGCTGGTACAAAATTTTGCTGTTGAAAAAGAAAATCAACAATTCGGATATAGCGGCAAAACAAAGACGAAAAACACACAATATTTAAACAAACACAATTCAACCGAAGTTTTACCTGCAAACAGAAATCTTCCCTCAACCTTATATATGTTGAGAACATATCTGAGTTAAATATAATGAAGGTATACAGCAGTAATTTCGGGTAAGCTTCACAAAATTGTATTAATATTTTATATATATGAATGCTAAGGAAATAATGTATCAAGATCTAAAATGTTCCAGCAAGTGCTTCACCTTTACTGCCTACATTCATGCTATAGTTCCCTGGTGAGTAAGAACACTAAAAGCTGTTTATGAAGACCTGCTTTAGCTTGGTCTGGATGGACGTAAATGACTATCATGAAATGTTGGACACTGCGTAATGCTTTACAGACAGGTAGAGACATTTTTCAGAAAGAAAGAAGCAGCACATTCTAAGACAGATATCACAGTTAATTCAGTAGACTTCATTCTCTTCATGTTAAATAATTGGAGACATTCACTGGCCACTCAGTTCAACCTTTCCCTCGGCAAAGCCGCAATTAGACCCCTACTGATGAGATTTAGTACATGGGTATTTTATACCTTGTTTCCATAAAATAATTGTTGATAATTACATTTTATTTTCGGATGTATTTTTTATTTAAAAATTAGGTTTGTTTGTAAAGTGTCATATTTAATTAACTCCTAAAATCTAAGAGATTGGGTTGTTATTTTATTTCAAGATAAGTTTTATTAGGATTTGGTTGATCTTTAAGTTAAAAGAGTCCAATAATAATTATAGATTAGATTAGGAAAGATCCAGATAATTTCAAGTTGTGATTTGATGTAACTTATCTCTTCATCTCTATATATAAAGGTGAAAAGGGGATTATGCATGCCATGCCCTACCGACACGTCTGCATGCCATCCGACATGCATATGGAGCCCTTCTTTTTTTAAAAAAAAATTTTCATCAATTATCATCAAATCAACTTTAGTTCATATGCACGTTCGATATTCGTATCATATCATAGGAGAATTATAAAAATTTTATTTATATAAAGATCATGTAAGACATACCAATAAGCAATACTATCAGTGAATGAGTTTTAAAAAATATCGATAATATTTAGTGCAATATTCTCATGTTATTCTTGTACCGGCAAATGAAATCTTTGATCCTCCTCGTCATGCTACAATGAACTAGATATTAGTTTTAATTATTGAACTATTATAAATTAATATTATGCGTTTAACTATATTATAGAGTATTCAACCATATTATGAAGTATTTAATAATTAATTTTAATTTTAATGACGGTACTCAATCATATTATGTGTTCAATAATATTTATATATTTAACTATTATTTTATTTTTAATAAAAATATATCTTTACAAAAATAATATAAAGATAAAAATATTTTAATACATATATTTAAATCAAAAACTAAAGATTAACATGCCAAAGACCCAAAAATATTTCTAAATATTTTTTAAAAATTATTAAAATATTATAAATGTGTGTCACTAACACGACCATCATTGCTTAAAAGCAAAAAAAATTATAAAGGCACTTTTCTCCTTCAGGGTAGATCAAGGTATCTCTTGATCTTTTTTTCATATCAATATGTTTTTTCATCCCTAAGCCATATCAATTTGATATCAGAGCAAATTCAGATTTGGCTGATTCAATCATGAAAAGAAATCTAGTTGGCAAATATTAACATCGAATGCATAATGATCTACATATCTTATGAAGAAAATTTCAAATATGTAGATTATGAAAATAATCAAGAGACGAGATTTGCACAGTAGAAGCAGATGACGAGAATTAGATTTTCTATTATTTTTTATTTTCGGATGTATTCTTTATCTTAAAAGTAGATTTGTTTTTAAAGTGTTATATTTGGTCAAAACTCCCAAAATCTAGGAAATTGAGTCATTACATTGTTTCTACATAAATTTTGTTGGGATTTGGTCGAATTTTAAGTTAAAACAATCCTAGTTTAGTTATAAATTAGATTAGGAAAGATTCAGATAATTATAAGTTTTGATTTGATGTAATCTCCCCATCTATATATATATAGAGGTGAAAGAGAAGAACTCATAAAAAATTAAAAATTATCATACTTGTGGAGGATTTCACGTTTATCGATTTCTTTTTTCTCCTCTCTCCTCCCTCATCTCCTTTGTAGCGGATTCCACACTTTCTTCTTCTCCCTAATAGCCAAGTGGGTTGGTCTTCTTTCCCTCACAACTAGGTGGGTTTGATCTTCCTTTCCTATGGCTTAATGAGTTATCTTTTATCTTTTCTATGATTCTATCTATCTAACCATGCTAGTTTGAAAAATGATATTTCGAGGTAGAAAAAGAGATCTACAGAGGCTTTATCTTTTCTCCTTGAGAGAGAATTAGTACCTTCTTATCTTTTTCAGTCTTGGCATTTTTTTTATCCCTAGGCCACATCAAGAATGCAATAGTGTAACCCTGGATTCATGTCCTTAGGACTAGAATGGCATAGACATCTATAATTATGCGATTGACTTCTCTAAAAACCTGCCATTGAGCTGGGGCATGTATGGATCATTGAACTGTACCAGTTTAAATAGTTATTTTTAGTTGTTCATGCACATGCCCTAAAATTTTTGTTCATCCCTAAATAAGTCTTGTGGGACATGAGTGGCATATAATATACATTAACAATGTTTCTTTATTACCTTCCATGACATGCCACATATTCACAGCAATTGAGACAACCATCAGCTTAGTACATGTAAGGTACATGCAGGAATGGAGCTTACCAAGGTGTCGCAATTTCATTATACTAGAAATCTAGTCCAGTAAAACAGTGCAATGGCAGCAAGAAAGTATTCTAATTACCAACTTGACATACTTGGGGTGTCTGTTGTGCCTGTGATGGCAGAAACATCTGGTTTGTCTGTGCAGGCTGGAAAGTTGCAGGGTTATTGTACTCTGGGATCTGTTGCTGGTGTGGTGCAGCTTGATACCCTCCATGGGAAGAACCAAATGAATGTTGGTAGGTTTCCCCATATTGATTAGCAGGAACATTCTGCTGATGTTGGACATGTGCGTTACCCTAATTAGAAAATGTGGCAGGATGAATACAGAAATATGAGACTTACATTAAAATAGAAACAATAAAATTATCTGAGATTTGGAATTTAGAAACAAACACCTGATAAGAATGCTGCGAGTTCTCAACAACACCATAAAAAGATCCAGGTTCCATTGTGCTGCTTTCATAAGGCAGATTTCTGGGTGCATCTTTCTCTGCAAAATATGAACAACCCAACTAAGATGCTATATCATGTAGAACTGACATGAACATGCAAAATTTGGAAGGGCCTCACCACCTAACTTAAATATTTGATGAATTAAAATATGAACATGCAACTTGCATGCTGAGCATTCATGCAAAAAATTGTTTTAGATTCTTTTCAACTCAGGCAAGCTATGCCAAGAACCGGCTGCATCTCAATATAAAAATGGCTAAGACCCAAGAGTGGGATAGAGATAATAATGCACACATTACGACTTTATGATGCCTCTATAAGATGGCTGCATATTACGCATCTTTATATGATTTACTATTGAAAAGGAGAAAAGCCTTATAATATGCTCATGATAATACAATTACATATATATACATACATATGTATATAGATGGATAGATATTGAGGTATGCTATACTTGTTCCATGCATATATACGTACAAGATGGATAGATATTGAGGTATGCTATACTTGTTACGCGCATAAGCCCTTAAATGTCCAGTTGCTGCTACATCATAAAATCTTTTTCAATGTTTTAGCCAAACATAACACAAAACCAGATCAAGTTTTTAACAGCCAGTAACAAGAATTTGAATTTCTCCTTCAAGGATAGGAAAGAATAACTGCATCAGCAGCTGGGTACTATTTCATCAAGCAAGCAGTAATGATGAAATTGCTCTGCATTTTACAAGTTATATGACATCCCAAGCAACTTTGCAGGCAAGAGATAGGAACTACATCACTGCAGGGATTGACTACCGTAGTTAGACATGAGGAATATAAGTTCTCTTACCATAGTGTCATGATCTATGAATAGGTTCCTCAAGATAGGTTATGCAAGAAGCTAGGTGCACACATAAGCTACTCATACGTGGAAGCCATAAATTTTGGGTTAGTAGAAGAGCAAAAGGGGCACTTAATTAAAACTCAGCAACGGATACATGGCCTGAGCCACAATCTGCCTCTTTTCTTGATGACATGGGAATGTACAAGTAAAAAACCCTTAAAAGATTATTCCAAAGAAAGATGACAGGAAAGAATCATGCTTAAATGAAAGAAGGATGAGAGAATTTTAAAAGAGACTTATAATAGAATGCTAACCTATTTTATGAACAAGCAGCAAAACGAGAGCACGTAAAAAAGAAGGTAAGAAAAAATTGAAACATACTTTACTATATTATAGAGAACCTTCAATTCCCGCATATTTACATTTTAAATTTTACCAAAACAAAGGTAGAATTTAAAATTCCTATCATAATAAATAGTGCAACCATTAATTTATACAAATTATCACATGATAATTAAGGTTGCCAATTGACTATTGAGAAATATTTGATAGAAACAAATCATCTGGTGCATAAATAAAGCTTTCTAAAATTTATGCACAAATTAGTCAACATAAATAAAGTTATAATTCATTTGAGACGATATGAATATATCATATATGCTGTCCTTTTCCCAGTCTTACCAACTTCAGCAGAGGAAGCAATTCGATCTCTCAAGATTGCTAGCTCATGCGAAGATTCTTCTGACTCCAAGAGCTTTAAGTACTCCATTGCAGTTGTAAGAAGTCCTTGACTAGCTAGCAGTTCAGCATAGTTTTCCACAAGCTTAGATAAGGAAGTGTTAAACTTCCTATGTCCAGTTGCAAAGGCAAGAACTATAGTTTTTTCCATTAGATCCTTCATTATAATAAAAAAATTGTCAATTAGCTGGCTGTGTTGATACATGCAACACTTGAAATTATGGTACTAAAAGATCACCTGGAAAAGGTCAATGTAAGACCTTCCTTCACTTTCATTTTTCAAGCCACAAGACCAAATTTCCACAGTTTTGTTGATATTTCCAGCACAAATATAACAGAGAGTTGCAGCAAGTGTGTTTCCTACTGTCATGAGCCTAGAAGCAAGAGTGTCGCACAGGATAGTCCATTCATCCTTCTGTGCAAACTGTCAGGCAATAACAGTTGACCAGTTATTCCTTAAATATCAGAGTAACATGGAGCAAACCAAATCTTAAAATAAACAGGATGAAATAAAAATTACATGGGACACGTATATATCTAGCATCTGCCAGAGTAAACACCTCTCAGAGATATCATCATAATAAATAACTGTATATAATTTAATATTGTCAAAAAATCGTTCTGCATCTTGTCTGAGTAAACCTCCATAGGGTCACAAGTATGGCCGTCATCTGTGGTGTGCCTCAAATAGTCAAAATATCTTCTCAATAGTGAACCCATCGGCAGCTTGTTTTCGGTAACAAAGATACTCAAACAAACTCTTGCTGTGTAGCTTACTTTTACATACTTGCCAGTTCCAAGCCACAATAAAGGAGTAAAACTTTTAAATCCTACTAGATAGCTTGAAAGCCAACATAAAACTCTTAAATCCTGTCTCAAAGACTAAGAAATGGTTCTGCAAGAACCAGAAAAATAAGCTGGATGGTTGCACTACTTGTCTGTTGCGCAGTCATGCTGCCCCATGTCAACCATATGCCACCCCTTACAAACTTGGGTCACTCCATGCTCAAATGGCAAAAATTACCAGGCAATTATATGCTGCCCTATGCCAACCGTGTCAATCAGCACATACTCTCTTAAGCGTCAGGCAAATCAAATTTCACATTGTAAACAGTAAAAGACCTAGAATGCCAGGTTGAAACAGCTTTGAACATGCATTCAAAATTGAAAAATCAACACAATACAAGAAGAAGACTTAGGATAGATGAAGATGCATTCCACTTTATGGCCTCCATGAAATAGTTTCCAAGAAACTCAAACAGTGGAAGATGCTACAAAGAATATTAGACGATGTCTTTTTCTATTTCTCGCTAAAAGTGAAAGTGAGAAGCTTACAGTGCAAAGAAGAGCGAGTGTTTCTTTCCATGAGTCCAATGGCCTGGTACCAACAAGGGCCATGAGATCATTGCTCACCATTGCAGACACAATCTGAGTTTCAAAAGAATTCACAACACAAGTTATTCAGGATAACTGAGCAAACTGAAAAATGAAAAGCACAGAGTTCAAATTACTATTAATTCATGTACATGTATAATAAAATAAATGAAACATAAAGAAACAAACCTTAAGATAAGGTGAGATACTGTTCTTAAGATACTGATTGCGGGTGCTTTCCCACAATGAGGGGCCACCCATGTGTGCAATTAGCAGAGCATCAGCCATTCTATTTGCCGCAATGCATTGCACAACTGCTTGCTTATAGTCTCCAATAACTAATGCATGTTGAATATTGTTGTCAATTAAAGGATCAGAGGTGACTAGTTTTTCCTTATATTCTTCCTGTATTTGTTTCCCACTAATTGAGCTGTCATCACCACAGAGTAAGCTATCATCAGAAGGTTGAGGATTGTTAAAGAAGTCGTCGCCATTGTCAACAGGGAATTCACTATCTCGACCTCCAGATAGTGTGCTGTTGTCAAAATTAAGAGCCTCCGTTAACTTTTCCCCAAGATCATCAGGTGCATACTCAGTTACTTCACTAGGCACATTAAAACCAAGATGAGCCAGTAACTGTGTCCTTGCTGTTCCCTCTTCCTCAAACATAACCTTCAAGAAGCCCCAAGTTTCTCTGTCGTCTTCAGATCTGTTCAAAAAGTAAAAATCCAAAAAAGTGAAATGGGAATTTAAAACACTATATACCAATTATCATATGCTCCTACAGAGGTTCCATACAAAGAATCTTGTGACTTCTTATCACACAATGCTCGAAGAGAACTTTTCTCCCCATTTTGTATTGCAGCTTCAAATTCACTCGAACGGTTTACCAAATTATGTTCAGTTACAAGATTATGCACATAAACCTGAAAAGAGGGTAATTAGATAACATGACAAAGCACAAAAGAGGAGGTAATGGTGAAACGAAGTTTTACCTCGGAAGCACAAGATTGAGCGCCTTGTGCTGATGAACTTAAATGGAATGAAACAAACTTGCCTCCAAAACCAAAAGACGCACCCGTCGAACATTTCAACCATTTCGGAGCTCTCAAACGTGCTGAAGAATTCAAGCCAGTTAGGTGATAACACAAAAAATAGACTATTATCATGGTGCATAGGGGCCTACCTAAAAATAAATGGAAGCATGGAAGTGCACCAATATGAAGAAGAGAAGTACCAAATGTCATAAGAATTAAGAAGTAGCTTATTGCATTCCTGGATTTATATCAATGACCAATTTGTTTCACTTGATTAACAGAAAAGCTCTAACATTTCTGTTCAAGTTGTATTAACTACATGGAAATCAATGGTTTGAAAATCAGGACTAAAATAGCTTATGTGGAGCGCAAGAGTGGAAATAGACAAGGGCATACTAAGCTAAGGCGGGAATGCAGTAATTGGCCACTGTTAGCAACTTTAAGTTTGTAGGAAAGGAATTATTGCAGTCAACCAGGTTTGCAATCTCATGTGGAGCAGAAAAGGTGAAACACTTCGAAATCTCAGGATGAAATAACTCTATAAGAAATGATATGCTGGCAAGTATGCTTAGTAAACCAAAAACGGCATTGGAAACAATCGCTCAAATATCTGATATTATAGAAAGGTGATAGTGAAGTCGGTTAACTAGGGATGACAATGAAGTCACCCTTGAAACATGTGATCCTAAACTTTGTGCTATGAGGTCAATAAACAGGAATAGGTTCCTTATAATATGTACTTATGTAGTAATTAAAAGGAAAAATAGTTTTGGACTCGCATAAGGTGTAACAATATTACTCAAGCATTGGAAGTATGGATGGCCGTGCCGGTGGCGTACCGGCACGTGGCACGAGGGGTGCCGCACGGCACCCCTCCTAATAGCTTCCATCAACTCGTCGTCGCTGCTGGCCTTCGCCGTCGCCCAAGCTTGCGTCGGGTGCCCTAGCCCGAGGGAGGGGAAGAGAGAGAGAGAGAGAGAGTTTATCGTTTTAAAATCGTTTTAAACTTAAGTTGCGGATCTGAATCTCTTAAGTTTCTCTCTCTCTCTTTCTCTCTCACAGAAGCTAGGGCACCCAATGCGAACTCAAGTGATGGCAACGTTGTTACCTTTTTCTCTCCTTTTCTTATGGCATGTGCCGTGCAGTGCCATGCCGGCCGACGGTTGGCATAGGCCGTGCTTGTGACACGATCATCGTTGATTGGAAGTAAAGCTAAAAAGCACATTTGTTATGATTATGCATGGAATATAAATCCCCATTTTGTTTGCATTGTTGTTAACTAAGTCATAAGGAACACATCATGTACAGGACTTCTAAAAGATTATATGTTTAGATGAACCACTGCTTAATCAAGAGAGCTTAAGAACGGCGAAAAAATATGTCAAGTATCTGTCATATATAAAATCACTACTAAAAAACTCACAACTAATTAGATCTAAATTCTATGGTTCAAAAGATAAGAAACAGATGGATCCAAGAATGGAAATAACTGAAACAATTATGGCAAGAGATATGCTAACAGAAAATGAAACAATAAAAAACACTCGCTCCTCTAGCCTCCCACATATTTAAGAGTGAGGGCATGAACTCTATTATAAGTAATGTAGTATCTATGAAGGAGCAACATTTACAAATAAAAACAAACAATGTTTGTCAGATCATGTTATACATGTAAAAATTGAACTATATAAAGGCATATAGCTATATAGGTAAAGCATATCTAAGCTAATCCTAGATGCACTGTAGCCAGGTAAATCAGAACAATGCCAAAATTTTCTTATAGGCAGGATGCTTGTTTTGAGGTAAAAACAACCAAATACAATTAGGCATACTATCTACCTGGAGTACCAAAGCCCTCTCCAGCTGTATACTGGCTGCAAGCCTGAAAAGGAAAGTCAAATGGAGAATTGTAATAACAAAAACTTCAAAGAGAGCACATAACATGAGAAGAAATGTAGATGAGAAAATTAGGTTACTTTTGAATGCAGAACTAGAATCCAAGTGTTTATGAGAAAGAAAAAAAAAACTCTCAGCTGGTTGTTTAAAATCAGTAGATAAACAGAAACAAATAGTTCAGAACCCCATGTGGACTAACCAGGTTCGTGGTTTAGTAAATTGTGCTAATTAAACTAAGAGCCAATATCACAATATGAAAGTTCGCAACAAG
Organism: Typha angustifolia; assembly: GCF_048772165.1. Classification (NCBI taxonomy): domain Eukaryota; kingdom Viridiplantae; phylum Streptophyta; class Magnoliopsida; order Poales; family Typhaceae; genus Typha; species Typha angustifolia. The sequence continues at coordinate 1,810,692 of NC_133246.1, read as the reverse complement.
TACATCATGAGCCACGTATTACTAAATAGTCTAAATCTCCAACTACAGTATCACAAGCTTGAGCACAATTTGTCATAACTAGCTATCAGCAAGTAACTCCATGTTGTTCACCAAACAGTGAACATAGTTCCAAGCATCGAGGCTTATCCCATTGACAGGACCAGCATTGTATCTACTGGCTTTAATACATAAGTTAAACATTTTTAATTAACCGACAGAACCAAATTTAAAAAATTAAAAAAAAATGCCCATATAGTCAGTCACACAATTGCATCAAATTCAAAACACTGACGGGAATAGAATATCTCAGTTCTAAGATGAATAATTTTCATAATAGCTTAACAAGTAATTCCTGAGATTCTGCAGTATTGAACCAGTATCCAATAGAATAGAATACATGCAAGGACTAACTGCCAGTTTGACCCTATACTCTCTTCATTTTACCTACTTTCTGCCATCATGTTGTGAAAAATGGCAAGACAACTGAAAGTTGAACATGTCTAAATTCTCAATAGTCAGTCAATAGGGTGCTATTGAACAATCTTGGTCTCCTCGAGAATGACAAGAATGAAAGGAAGATATGAGGTAGATTTACCTCAATATTATAAATCCCAATCTTGACATCAAATGAAGATGTTGCAATAACCCCTGGAATCTTTGGGTACCAGTGAATATCAAAATTCCAATTGGTGCTTGCTGGCAGCTCACTAACTATCTGCATAACATAATGGAGAAAACAGACAGCTTCGCCATCAGCGCGAAGCAAATGGTAACTTCAGCATTCACATAATATCTACTAAAGAAGTACAACACTCATTGCTGCCTCCATACCTCCCCATTAAGTGTATCCCAGCAAATAGTTCTGTTGTCTTTGGCACACGTAAGCAAAAATGAGCTATCATAAGGGCACCATGACATAGCAATCACACCTGGTTAAGACAAGGAATTCCAAAAAATTACATCTTTTTGAACATTTCATGGCTGCATAGGATAGAAAAAGGCTAAAGGACGAAAAAGAAATGAACGGCAAAGAGCCTACATTGAAAATAAAGAAAAGTAGCAACTTCCAAATTGAAAGAGAAACAGCAGCACTTTGAAAATGAGATAATGCCAATTCCAAACAGAAAAAGTGATACAAAAGAAAAGGAGTTATTCATACAGACAAACTAGAAGCAGCTTCAATGGAATTAATTGAAAGCCAAAGAGGTAATGTAAGGTAAGAAACAAAGAAGCACACAAACAATAGAAGAGTCACAGAAAACATCATTTATCAAGTATGTCGCACATGAATGACAAATTAGACCTCCATGGATTTAGATATTAAGGAGCAAAGGTCCTTGCCAACCAACCATACTATACCTGCAAGGTGTTGGCACTTGGCACAATAGAGAAGCACAACCTGGTGGTATAACATGCATGTGAGGACATGCTACATACTGCATGTGGGCACGGTAATGTTAAAGCTCACCCAAATGTGATAAAATATTTAAGCACTATATAAACTGAAGGAACATAGTATGGGAAACACAACGTTTTCATTGTGCAAACTCTCTTGCAAATTTGAAATGGATCGAAGAGAAGAAACCCTAATTGACTGGCATCATGCTATGAACTTATGATTCACATCATAAGTAGAATTGTAAATTTCTTGCCTAAGAAGGTATAGTGCCTAAATCTTGGTAGCCTTTTGGAAAATCCTATTTACTCCTAAAGAGTCGTGAAAGGTCACATGCTTCTTAGTTTAAGCAGCAAGTTTCATAACTTCTTCCACCTGCCCCTTCATAACTCCCATATTTGTTAGTTAGGTTTACTATCACTCTGTACGAACCACCCTAACTACTGAATAGAATATTTACTTGTTCTCTCTCATATACTAATCAAATCATCCATCTCAACACTCAACTTTTATGATGTTACCACATTACGATCCTCCTATAAAACCTCCCTTTAGCTTAAGGGGATATGAAAATCACAGACACTAGAGACAATTCTTTTGAAAAGATTAATCTGGAGTTCTGGACGCAAAGCCTGAATAAATTTTCCCATATCCCGGTGCAATCATTTGTAGAATCTCAATCACAAGCAACTCTTTAACCAACTCTAATCACACCATCAAACAACAACAGCATTTTTGCCATGCTTTATTTATTTGATGGCCAGCTCCAAAATTTTATTCACAATACATAAGTTTGAACAGAAATATGGGGAGAAAGTGTGGAGTCACATGTAGCCCAAACTTAGAAATGAAGAAAATAATATGAATTGAAAACAATATTGCACCTCACAAATGGAAAAAAAAAAAAAGGTTAATGGATATATCATAATTGTACTCGTATAATAATCTAGCATCATATACATTAAAGGCAAGAAAAACGAGCAAAGAAATTGTCAAGGAGCTATCACAAATAACACAGATTGGGAACCGACCTTTTGTATGCCCCACGAACTCTCTTAATGGAGATATTGTTTTCCTCACATCCCAAACCTGCGCAAAGTGATAAAACAGCCCAAGTAACAAAAGAGGCTAAGTCAAAAGATTATAACTTTTCAATGTTCTTATATAGGAAAAAAATGTTTAGATTTATCCCTTTCTAAAACTGTCAATTAATCCTCTCAAAAGCATGATATCCATAGAGAAGATAAAATTAAAATTGAATTATTTAAGATAAACAAAAACAGCTACTTAACAAATTTGCTAGCTCAATTTTGTCTAACATGTTACAATCTAACCAAAAGGAAACTGAAATAAAACTTATTATAGCTTTGTCAGAAATAAAATATGAAAATCTTGTTTATTTAAGCATTACTCTAAGAGAAGGTGAATTATCATCATCAGATGCAATTATTAGTTGCGTAGAAATATCAGGATTCCATTGCAGAACAGAGCATCTCCTTCTATCTGAAAAGCTGCAGGAGATCAACAAAAATTGATATTAGACATGGAAATTTAGCACTTACGAAAATGATAGAGATAAACGAAAATGATCTGAATAATGAGCAAAGTACTTGCCTTGTCACAGGCTTCTGCTGTCTTAAATCCCAAACAACTGAAAGAGACAGAATTGAAGGAAGAAACCAACATGACTTACTTCTGACGTAAAAATGAAGATCCACAATGATAAAAAGGATAGAAAGGGAAAGAGGACAGCATCTCTTACCTGTCATCCCATTGTAAGAGGTGGATGCTAGTATGTGTTGGAACTTGGGATTCCACGACACATATGAGACCTCAGTTTGAGCACCAGAACCAACACTCTATATAAATATCACAAAATGAGTCAGAATACAATAAAAAAAATTACACTAACATGCGAGAATATGTAATTGTTGTTTGAAATCAAAAGAATAACTATGTGTCAAAAGGCCAGAAAATCAAATCATGCAGAAAAAAGATAATCAAAAGTCTTCTATATAGCAATCTTCTATATAGTAATCCTAACCCTAAAAGACCTCTTTTTTATGAAGCAAAAGGTAATTTGCCACAAAATAAATAAAAATTCTAGCTTGAGAAGTTAAATGCATACTGGACAACTTAAATGAGTAGCATTTAATTTAGTACAAAATTATAGAGATCTCTAGCAAGTAATATAGGCTTCTCAGTGCCCAAAGTTCCAGCTGATGCAGACAGTGAAGAGGGGAAGATGTAAGCATATGGAGATCTCTGCCAATATGGACACACAATTGACCATACGAGGACTTAAGTTCTTCTAACCTGCTCCAAATTAATGGGAACATTGCTCGCAACAGGATCCACTATTATGGTTCGCTTGGTATGGTGGTTTTTATCCAATATCATGACAAATAACTCGCAGAACATGAAGTTCAATAGAGCAAGTGAAACAAAGGGAAGGCAAACTCATGTATTGAATAAATAATCTGGAGATATGATTGGCGCTCTTTTCTCTTTTTCTTTTGAAAAGAAGGACATTGACCCTGTTTCTATTGAAACATGTGACGGGCACTCTGCATCAAAGATTTCCTCAATGTTCGATAAGATTGTTGCCATCCTCAAATGTCTATTGAAAGAAGGGCAAACAAAATCGATGCAAATTGAAGATCCTGCCATCCTAATTAAGATTGGAAGATGATCAATAGCTTACAGAGCCCAAATATTAACGAGAGTTGGCAAAGTGTGAAAAATTATTTGGTACTTTACTAATAAAGTATATGAAAAGTTGTCTGATGCAATAGTTGAGCAATACGACACTTACACGATGGTTCAATTTCCAAGACTGAATGAAGCAAATGAATGGCCTATATCATCAACTCAGAACAGTTGCAATGATGCGACTGAGGATGTCTTCAAGAGCTAGCCTACACATACCTTGAGGGAAGGGAAGAGATTAGGCTCTGTAGGATTTGCCAGATCCCAGATGCAAAGCTCCCCTTCATCAGCCCCAGAAGCAAGCAAGTTTGGTGAAAGAGCACTGAATTCCAGGCCAAGAACCTGCAATATATTTGCATGAAATATATATCCGAAAGATGTAAACAATAAGATTCCTCATAAAATGAACTCCGAGAAAATGACTGTCAGAATTACTTGTCCCGTGTGCTTCTCAAGACGCGCAACTAAAGCACCATCCTGATCCTCCGAACTGCAATGCAAAGTATTCAAGAAAAGACGCTAAGTTAATCCTTTACGCCTATAACACTGTCTATCATACTGGGACAACTCAAAATTCACCAAGAAAAATATCAGGTTCATCATTAGGAGTTAGCCATTCATCGAAGATTCATCCATCCAAGATCACAGACGATCGCATAATCTCGTGGGGAGGGTGAAAAGGATCAAGAATTGTACTCCACATACCTAACCAACTTGAACGGATTCCAAACTCCGATGCTGCCATCCACGAGGCCGCCGGCCACAAGGCCCAATGAGTACTCCCCATCTCCAGCGCCAGATCCGGGCTTCGACCAAGAAAGCCGGTTGAATCGCTCGGTGCTGGGACAAGAGGCGACGAGGGGAAGATCGGGACCATCCGATTGGAAATCGAGTTTAAAGATTTCGAGGTTGGCGGAGGAGCTAAAGGAGAGGTCGACGGCGCCGGCCATGGTTCCGGCCGCCAGGTACGGCGACTCGGGGGCGAAGGCCACCAGGGCCGATCGCTGCGCGCTCTTGATGCACGCCATGGAATTGGATCTCGATCTCAGCAAAGGGATCGCCAAACCCTACTTCCGTTTAGATCTAGACTTTCTTGGCTCCGTTACCCTTCTCCAAATAAGATGGGAGGGGCAGTGAGACGATCCCGAGCGAAGAAAAGGAGCGTCGAGGTGCGAAATTAAGAATAAACACGCCGGTGAACTTGTGTTATCCTGGCTTTCGTTCGCTATTTACAAGCGTGTGCTGGCTGCATCAATGGCTCGCTTGCCTCATTCAATCATATCGGTAAAGATCCAACGGCTAGAATCCATTCTTCTGTGATGTAAACGGTGCCTTGGTCGGTTAGTGTGATGTTAAGATTAATATTTATAACCCTCTCAAACCGGAATATTGATCAATTTCCTTCGAGCTCAAGTTTACGGCTACGTCTTGACGATTAAGGTTGCACAGAATTTTGTTGGAGGGAATAGTTTGAACATTTCAGTGCTTGTACTTTCAATTAATCTTATATGCCAACTGATGATGATGCACATACCTACCATACTTATAATATTTCCTACTAAGTGTCACCTCCAAATAAATGAACGTCTGTCATTTGAAATTATTTAATTACCTAGAAGTAGAGAGAAGAATAATGAAATAACATAATAAAAAGGGAAAAACTCTTTGCAATTTTACAATACAGAATGAGAAGAAGAATTGGAGCTCAGTGAGGTGTACATTGTGATACATTTGCAAGTCGGTGTTGAATCACTGGAGGCTCTACTCCTCTGTCTCTTAACTGCATGTACTAATTATAATAACCACATAAAAAATATCTCTGCCTCAAACAGCAATTTTATAAATTTATTAATTTCTCAATGTTTAGACGACAAATTTTCACGCTTAGTATTTTTAATATTGAATATAAACTAATATTTAGAGGGATTCTTCTTTTCAGCAAATTTACATCTCCATTTTCTGTGCTTATTTGTACAAAAGCTCGTTTATTAATTACTTCATTCAAAAGAAATATTTTCGATGCATTGGCCAAGATGCTATGTTATGGTGTGGGAGATGGTGAGCCCAAAAAAAAATATTGATTTGCAAATATATCATAAATCAGGAGTTCTTTTAAGAGCCAAATCAAATAATACAATGGTGGGCTTCAATTGAGTCTTTGGCAGAACTCATATTTGGGTCTAGATATATACCCTTCCTGAGCCCAAAACCACAATTTTCTGGTAGAAAAAAAAAATTTGACAGGAGAACTCCATTATCTTTTCCATGTTTGTAACATTGGAGCTCTAGTGATCCAATATGTTGTCTCTGTCAATTATGTCTTCTTCAATGGGTGTTTGTTAGTGGCTTAGTGGGCCCTTCTTTATGGTCAGAAATTCCTATGCCAAATGTCCTTCCAATTTCATGTCACTTGTGGTTTACACCTACAAATTTATTTTCAGATCACCAAGTCCTGCAAAGATTGAATTGGTCGACTAACTTTTTCTTTTTCTTTTTCCCTTTTTTTCTGTTATTCTCTGTTTCTAATGTTAGTTATACATACATACATATATGTATATGTATAAACAAGAGATTGCAGAAGGACATACATGCAGAAAAGGCCCTATACTGCAGTAGGAGTTTAGATGTATAAATTTCGGTGCGTGTTTACTTTACTCTCTTTTGCCACATGCTTATTGTTGGATTGCAAGAATGAAGAATCTAACATTGCTCAAGGCAATGCCTACCAAATGTGCTTTCCCATTCTTGTGCGGCTCTCTTTGCTTCCCATGAGAGTAATGCATTAGTATTGCTGTACCCAAAGAACATCCAGGTTGCTATATATACATGCCACTCACCATCTTGGCCCAAGCAAGCATTTCTCCAACAGAACCAAAAAGATGGGGCAGGCCATGAACAAGTCTAAGAACGGTAATCTAAGAGTATCCTCATCGTATCTTCTTATTGTTTTGCATTAATCTTTCTACATATATATAACTGCTAAGCATCTGAATATTTACTTCTCGTCGTCGTTGTTGTTATTGTTGTTGATTTTTAATAGGACAAGACAAGGCCAGCATTAAATCCAGCGACTCGAAAACCTTGAGTGATATAATAAAGGGCAGGAACCTCGAGGGCCTAGACAGTTTTGATTCTTTCTACCATGAAGTCCACGAAATTATCCAGTAAGTTTGTTCTCAAGAAGAAATTAACACTGATAATGTGCTACATATATACTGATGCGAAACCCATGGCTTGATAATATTTCAGAATATGAGTGATAAAAATAAGAGATTATTAATTAAAACTACACTAATACTTAACATTTTTTTTGTTTGGCGGGGGTGGAAAGATCATTTCTTTTATATCTTGCGATGCTGTTTTTAAATGTTTCAGAGAGCTTCGTAAAAGAACCGGAGCCATACAAGTACAGTTACGCTCTAGTGTTGAAATTAAGAAAGCATACGAGGTAAGAAAGTTATGCACTTAGATTAATGAATTATGCTCATTTTTAATGCTAAATATTCTATAAAGCTTAAGTACAGTTTACCCTCCGTGATTTGATTCGATTTCAACTTACCTGCCTGCTATACCTAGATTTAAAAACTTAATTCTTTTGTGTTCTACACCAAATTGTTAAATTTTATATCAAAACTTAACAGTGAATAATCAACCAAACTGTCTATATAATTCTCAAATTAGACTGTATTTCTATGCAAATAATTAATTATTTTTTACATTCTCGTTAATGACTAGCTAATTATTATAAGTTAGTGTAACCCAAGAAAGGATTAAGTACTTAAGTTTAAAGTATTCCATATAGTCACTATTATCGAATCAAAGTATTAAGCTCCATCAAACAATTTGGTTTGTTTGATTGTTCTATTATTTTACAATTAGGGCACACTATATTTAACCCGTTAGTGATTTGACTCAATTTTAATTAACACATGTGCATCTATTTTAAATTAAACACTTGACCTCGTGTGGTCTATATCAGTTATAGCCATTAGATTTTCTGTCTAAAATTAATAATACAGATTGCCAAATTACCGCTACCATCATCAAGTATTTCTTATTTTTGTTAATAATTGACCAAGGGTTTATAACTTAGTCTGAATCACAGAGGGATAAATTGTAATCTACTCTTATAATTACTTTGATTAAAGATTAAATGTAACGGTGACGAGGCCTATTATAACATCGCAAATGATTCCATAAGAAATATTAGTTTCTCTCTTATAATCGAACGGTTGAGACTAAATAATACTAAATAAAATTAAATGGAAGGTCAATTAATTATATTTTATTTATCTCTTAGCTATCTATTTTTTTTATAAAATAATAATAATAATAATAAATTAATAAAAGTTGACACTCTTATTACTAAAAAAACGGTTGTAAAGATAAAGCAATAAAAAAATACTTCAATTTTAATTTTTTTATCTATTAATTTAGTCACATACGTAAAATATCATATATATATATATATATATCTCTTTAAATTTATCAATATATAAAAATTAATTTTAATAACTAATCGGTTATTATCGAATCATTTCATTGCTCTTTCAACATTCGTGCAGGAGAACAAGAAAGACGGCGGCGCGCTGAGCAAAGCGCAATGTGAAAAAATCATCAAAGAGTTGATCAAAGTGGAGGACATCCACATTGGGAAAGCAGTGGACATACTGGCATTGATATATGGTGCACCTATATGTGCCTTTTTTGGTAAGAAGATCATCCCAGGAGCTAACTCATTCTCGGACGACGTTGTCATCCCTCTTGCTACTGCTGCCGCTGCTCTTTTTCTTACCAAGACCAACAAGTTGTGAATGCCAATCTCCCAAACAGTAATTACATACAAAGAGATCTCTTTGTTCTCTCGTATGTAATATTGTACTCGGTCCCGAGTTTCAAACGTTAAGACTATGTACTTCAACAAAACGTTCAAAATAAGCAACATATAAACACCCCCCATGTAGCTTTCTTCTTTCTTTTTCTTCTTCAATAAATTTGGTTTTATATTAGCGTCGTAGTTGGTACTCGGCGGCTGCAAGGAAGAGTCAAAAAGGGAAGAAACAAGAGAGAGAGAGAGAGAGAGAGAGAGAGAGAGAGCTGTTTTAAATCAACTTCTATTCTCTTCGTAATTAGGGATAATATCCTCCAGCCAGATATCGAATACTAACATATCAGCATGGATTAAAAATGATATTTTAAGAAGATGTAAAGTATTTCTCCGTTTTCAAACATCTATATATAGATCAATATACATGAGAATTAGCGGCAACACTGGCGTTTAATCGATCTTTCTATCATCGTAATATTAGACAATAATATGTATTTGGTTGCTAAAAAGTAGATATCAATGAAGTTAATGGAATTATTTTTTTTAATTAAATATTAAAAAATAAGGAGTTTTAAAAATTAATTACTTCCTTTCCTAATTTTTAGTAATCAAACACACCCAAAAGTTAAGAGAGTTATTAGTTTCCACCACCGGCCACAATGCTCACTGGTCCAGCAGTGGTCCTACGCACTCAATAAATATTACATAATATTTATAATAAAAGCAGCAGGAGGCATCGAGAATCTCAAAAGTGTACCCCTGCCACGGTCACCAATGCGGCAACTCCTCCGACGCATTCGGTGACATCAGAGGAGTGAGTATAAACCTCGCTAAACTCCACTCCGGCCGCCTCATAAACTCTCCGATCGACACGTGGTGAGATTCAACTTCAGCCACGCATCGCGCCATTTTCGAGGAAAGTTCCTCTTTGCTGCTATCTGTGATTGCATCCGATCCGGTGCTCCCCTCCTCTTTCCCTATATTTAAAAACAAGTCTCCTCGTATCTCTCTCGCTCCCTCTCTCACTCGCTCCGGGATCGACGATGGCTTCGTCGACTAGCCGAGTTATCGACCATCTTCTGATGACGGAATCGCGAGCCGATCGGCGGCTGTTTTGGCCCCCGCGTCGGACGATCTCCTACCGCCTGATCCAGCGTAATGGGATCGCTCGGGGGTACCGATCTTTACACCTGGAGGCCAAGATTCGAGCTCTAGAGACGGAAAAGCTCCCGCGGAGGGGGGGATTGGGGGCGGTGCGGTGCTGCGCTGTGAAAGAGAGGATCGGGGATGCGGAGGAGCGGAGGGGGAGGGCGGTCCAGGTGGTTCTTGCGGCGGCGGCGACGGCGGTGCTCGGAGCCGGTAATCGCGTGCTGTATAAGCTCGCCCTCGTGCCTCTCAAGGAATACCCCTTCTTCCTCGCCCAGCTTGCCACGTTCGGGTGCGTGTACCAAAACCGACCCTCGATCATAGATCGTTCGTTTATTGATCCGCTTTTTGATGGTCTGATGCTCTTTTTGACGAATATGATAAATTGTTTCTTATCAGTACCTGCCTTTTAGCCGTATTTCAAGTAAGACCATCCTTTTTTACGTTCTTATTCTTATAATTTGTGTGGCGGTAGATATTTTGCGGATATATGTGATGAAAAGGAGTTGATATGTAAATATACAAAAAGGTGGCTGGAGGCCTTTTTCTTGCAATAAGATCTAAATGTAGGTGCTGATACGCAAAAGATTCCAATTATTTTAGTACTGTTTGCAATTTTGTAATATATTTGTAGCTCCATGTGGTGTTTGTGACCACCTCTTCTTTAGGATATTGGCTTCTCCAGAGTGTAAACATGATACATATGTCGTGTATAACATGCGGCTGTAAGAAGCTGTTGCCACAGCTTTAGTTGATGTGTTTTTTTTTTTTAAATTTCTGTTTGTCTTATGAATTGATTATATAGACTTCTTAAAATATGGATTATAGGTTTATTCTGGATCTAAAATGGAATTCATTCAGTGGAATGATGTCTTGAAACATCTTAGATATCATACTACTCTTGATCTCTTGTATATATGGGTTTACTCATTCTTTTATTTGCATATTGCCATACTGGTATAGTATGCCCTGTAACACATATTTTGTTTGTAGATATGTGGTCGTATACTTCTCAATCCTGTATATTCGCTATCATGCTGGCATTGTAACTCGAGAGATGCTTTCTCTACCAAAGACTCCGTTTCTTGCTGTAGGACTCTTGGAAGCTCTGGGTGCAGTATCAGGGATGGCAGCTGGAGGTAAAAGTTTAGAGTTTTTATTGTTTCATTTCAGCTAATTCATATACATGTGCTTACAATCCGTCACAGTCCTGAGATTATCTATCACTTATCTGAAGTAATATTGGTGGTGGACATAATACTACATTCTTTCAATTAACAATTAGATGGTGTAGATTTCTTCTTCTTAGTATTATACTTCTCAAATTCCAAGATGTAGTTCAGAACTAATCTTCGTGATATAATTTGATTAAGTATTATAACTTAGACTGGCAAAACATATTGAAGGCCGAAGTGCTGACTAAAAGAAGTGCGAGTAACTAAACTTTTGTGCTATATTTTAATCATTTTGATTGATAATAGTCTTGCACCAGTAATTCTTAAAGTCAGTTATCTACAGTGTCCAGTAAGATCATTAGATACATCAACTGTTGTAATATTCCAGAGAATCTAGTTCTTTAATCATCATTACCCTAATTAATGATTATATCCCTAGCACCTGAAGTAAGATGGGTAAAATGACTTAAATCAGAGCAATAGTGGTTCAGCATAGCACCTAGTACAAGCTTTGAGATTATTTGTGATGGCCATACCAAATATTGTAGTGAGGAGGGGCAGAGCTTCCTTGAAAACCACTATTGTGGCCTTGTAACTTTTTTAGAACAATGTGTAATATTATGTAAAGGGAAAGGCTTTGCCTTACACTTCATTCCAATTTATAGCAACATTTAGCAACTATTTTGTGATTGTGCAAGTTTACGTTACTTTTGTTGCATATTTTGAAATCATGTCCCAAGGATTTCTCACTGTGCGGCAGCTTTATTGCTTATTTAATTAGGCTCACCTTTTTAGTAGTTCTTTAGTTAATTGAACCTATTTCTATTGTTGAATGTTTATACTTATACTATTATGTTTTTTGCTCTTTGTTTGAATAGCTGTACTATCAGGGGCTTCAATTCCAATACTATCTCAGGTGATGATATTTATAAACATTATGTATAAATCATGTTGTCCGCACATAGAATCCAGATTACCTGATACAGTCTTTAATGATTTCTTTGCAGACCTTTCTTGTTTGGCAGCTTCTCTTGTCAGTTATTTTTCTAAAGAGACGATATAGTTTCAACCAAATATTTGGATGCTTTCTTGTGACTATTGGTGTGATGATAACGGTAGCAAGGTAGTATTTTATTAACAGCACACATATAGTAGGACTATAATGACAATTTGATTCATGAAAGAGAAAAATCTTGACATGATGTGATTTCACTATTTTGAAAACTAAAATTGGCTGTTATCAGTTTTCCTTTTTTCGTTTTTTGGCCAATTGATAAGCTTGAATACAGTCTATGAACATCCCATGAAAGGGTGACATCAAATCCTTTGATTGTGAGAAAAAACATATTTTCTTTTCAACAATTGTGTATCATCGCTGATTGTATCAATGAGAACTTAATGAAAGTGCACATTTTAGGAGCACATCATGACTTCTGTTTATTGCTAAAAGCAATTTATGAAAGCTGGCCTCTTAGCCATTCAAAAACTAAGGATTTCAGTTAACCAAGTTTTTTCATCATCCAACTTGCAACTTGCTACTGTGGCCATCATAAAGTACAGAATCACAGAAGTAACTACTTGTGAAGGACTAAATGGGTATCTTAGTGATGCCATTGCACTGAACTGCCTAGAATCACTCTCAATCAGTACATATTTTCCAGGATAAGTTTGTATCTAAGAGCTAGTTCATATTCTAGATCTTCTATGATTCCTCAAGCTGTAAGGCTATTGTGTAGTGCCTTTTCAGCTTACTTAATTGCCGCATTGGCTTCAAGCAAAGTGCTTCTATTGTCTTGTTGATTTCCTATTTATATTTATCATCATCTTGATATATTGTTCAAGAGTTTGATATATTCCAGAAATAGCTCTTATGCAACTGCAAGCCTGCAAGTAAGCAAGAAATGACTGAATAAGTTTTGTCTATGTCACATTACAGTGGGTCAGCTGCTAGCAGTTCATTGAAAAGTGCTGGAATATTTTGGCCACTTCTGATGATAACATCATTTTTGTTCCAAGCTGCTGATACAGTGTTGAAGGTATTGTTGCGCACATAAGAGAAAGAGAACTGGTTATTCCTTTCTGTAAAGATAAGGTTCTTCTGATGCAGTAAAATATTGTTACTTTGTAGGAGATAATATTCTTGGATGCTGCTAAGAAATTGAAGGTATACTTGTCGATGTCATTGATTTGATAGATTAAACTCATAAATCCACAGGTTACCTTTTCTTCATGGTTTGATAGGCTGTTATAAATGATACTGATTAAGTAATACCTGTGTATCAGGGAGGATCAGTTGACCTTTTCGTTGTCAACTCGTTTGGTTCTGCTTATCAGGTGCACAGTAATTCCAATTGATCATTTTAGAGTTTGTGTTTGTTCGCACCATATTGAAATCATTTTCTATGCAGGCACTCTTTATTTGTCTTTTGTTACCTTTCTTGTCAAAGTTATGGGGAGTTCCTTTCTACCTTCTCCCAACATACATTAGAGATGGTGCAGCTTGTTTTCTAAATATAGGATCAATGTCAGCTGGTATGCCTTGGCACATTTTTTTTTTCCTTTTGTTTACTTCACTTTCAGGCTTTCAGCACTCATTTTACTGTGGTTATTATCTTCTAGTCAAGATGTGTAGCATACATGAGCAATGATTCTTATGAGATTGCTATTCAATGTAAAGCTGTTTGTATTACTTTGTAATATAGCTGAATGCAATTGTTATGTACATCAATTGTTGATATGTAGTGGCTAGAACTTAGTTGCAATTGTTATGTACATCAATCTCGGATATGCTAGAGTTTGATTTGCAAGTTATATGTCAACCACCTTCTGAAACGTAAATGAACTTATAGAATGTTAGTAAGGTTACCTATTATAGCATCAAAATAAATGACTTCGTTATTGATAACATATCATTGGAGAGTGTCATCATGATATCTTGTGATTAGCAGCAAAAATATTAAGTGATTAATTCAGTATAAACCAGGTTGGGCATGAGGTATGTGAGCCTCTGAGTCAAGTGAACAGAAATAGGTTTTTGGATGTCTATGCCCTTGATCCACTGGACATTAACAATGTTAATAAGGGTCTATGTTAGCTGAATATTAGAAATAAGATCCTTGGTCGAATGGAGAACTCCTACTTATGCGCAACATAAGTGGAAACAAAGTGAGCAATTTTAATTATGTCATTAAAGTGGGCTATCTGCAGAAGGAAAAGAATAATCCTTTGGTTTCCATAATAATAAGATTGGGCTCTTAAAATTGAATGCATTCATATTTTATACTAGATGTACACAATTTACATAAGAAAAACGCATAGGGGCCTATATTTACTATTTTGAAAATTAAAGGAGATTTTTTGTGCAAATACCCCTATTAAAGCTTTGGTATAATTAGCACCTTTCACTTGTGTCAATATTCTCATATAACGAAATCATTGATAATTCTACTGTCTATTAGAAGAACCTTGTCTCCATGTTTTATGATATTTCAGATAATGTGGAATAACTCATAACTGTTCTGCTAAATTTTCACCTCTACTTGAAATTCACATCTCAAGAAAATTATCAATGAGTTCAACACATGATATTTTGGAGGACATTATATGGAAGTTAAGATAATGAATTTTAATCTTCTGTAAATTTATTCTGGTCATGTCTTTGACAAAATGAATATTGGTGGAAAAGGAATATTATGACATGCTGGATTATAACAGGATGTGAAGGAGCACCTCTCTTACCACTGCTCTTTGTAGCAGTTAACATGGCATTCAACATATCATTGCTACACCTTCTCAAAATCTCTTCTGCAGTAGTATCTTGCCTTGCTTCTACCTTCTCAGGTTTATTATCTCTTTTTTTTTTTAACTTTCCTGTCCACATATAACTATTTACATTATGTTATCTATCTGCTTTTTTTCTCTTTTCTGAAGTGATACTATCAAAACAATTATGCTTCAAGTTTCTTTGCACTTGCCAACTTCATCAATATATATGTGCTGTGTAATAGCAGTAATAAAGCTATGGCCTGAAATTTTGCAGGATAAATGTTTTAATCACTTCTTATAATTACTCATCTCTTCTATTGGAGAGTAGTCAGGCCTGCTCCATCCCATGGTTATGATACTTGAAATACAGAAATTACCATTTATAACGTTGATGATAAGGTTTTGTTATTAATAACCAGTTGAGCAGCCAAGTACAGCGGCCCACTGATCCCCCTGCTTCTGTTGTTATATTGTTTAAGACCATATCTGATTTGAACCTTCACAGGCGCACATCTTCAGAAATAGAAATATCTTGGCTGTACAAAAGGTAAAACCATATTTCATTGAATGTTGCATTTGGACACTGAGAAGTTTAAAGAAAATAACTATACACAAATAATCAAATACGATAAAACTTTCTGGAAAAGGATTTTAGTCACTGGCTCTGATTTAGCTGCACGTTTTTGCTTGTTGCATCTAGATGAGGCAAATGGCAGGAGTACACCAATCACCATGTCAGTCTCAGTACTAGTATGGACACATGCCATCGAAAGGAATTCCTTGGTTAAAAGCCCATAGACCGAGTTTGGTGCAATACTATAATAGATTACATAACCTGATGCTATAGCTTGATCTTGGATCACAATTGGCACCAATTTAAATTGTTAAGACAGCATTCAAGTTAATCCGGATTTATGAGTTAAACAAGAAATTTGTTTTGAATTGTTCTTATGTAGAGTTTAGGTGAGCAGGACTATGGATAGTACAACAGTATCTCTATGCTATTGCTCTTGTCTTCCTGGTGAAGGATGTTTGATGAGTTCGAAAAAGTTGGTTTTTACAAATCTTTCCATTGCTTTGTCTACATCTCTGGCAGGAGGCCACCAATATGCAACAACTAGTTACATTCAGAGGATCTTTCTCTATTGTTTTCCCATTTCCTTTATTAAGATCTCTTTGCTTCTTGCTACCAGCACCTTGTTTTCAACTTCAAGGATGTCTTTGGACTTTCTGATCCATATTTTGTTGATTACACTGCTGAAAAGGGGATGTCTTATTTCTAAGGTAGAAATGCCAGTTCTCGACCCATCTCTGAGAAAACCACTCAGCTAAATCAATTTTTTTTTCCAAATATGTGGTTTTTTAGATGATCTTTTTCCCCTTTTTTAATAGGGGAAAAATGTAAATCTTTCACATTCTTTTGGTGAGGGTATTGGACTATTATTATCCATAACCTATTTCATGGTCCATCCATCAGTAGGGAAATTCCAACTTGCAACTAGATATTTTTTGTGCTGACCAATACCGAAGCAATTTCATGGTCCTAACATAGGGGTAGTTCCAACTTGCAGTTAGTTATCTTTTGTGCTGACCAATAGGATTATTTTCTTCTACAAAACGTTTTGTGTCATTATGATGATGGTATGTAATCTGAATCTAGTCCATCCGAGAGCAAGGCAGCAAAATGGACAGGCCTGGATCAACATGAGAAAAAGTGGATCTGGGCTAAGAACACAAAAGAATCTAGTACGGATCAGTCAGCAGCCAGAATGGTCCTGATTAATTGTTCTGAAGGAAGAGGACCATGTTATGATGGAGAAAGTATTGCAGTGCTGCTGCCAATAGATTACAGAGAGAAATGCTTGCTTAATCAATGATATAAAAGTAATTCTTGTACTATCCCTGAAATCACATTATGACATTGACACAAGAAAAAAGGGTATTGATCTCTCGTCACCTAGTTGGGGTAATTCGATAAAGGGTTCCTTAAAATATAAAAAGAGATGGTCTTTTTTCTAACTTATAAGTTAGCATGTTTCTCTAATTAAATTGTGCAATAAAGCCAAAAGACTGCACACAATTGAAGTGGTTGCAGAATGCACCTTTACTTTAGCCTTGAGATTTACCACTCTTGAGATTATGCATGTTTGATAGCTTAAACACACATGGGAATCCAAGTGTTCTAGACTTATAGTTCTGCTGTTGCATGGGAAATTTAGAATTACCTTAGCAAAACTGAGCTCGCAGATCATCAAGCTAGATGATAGAAGCCGTACAGTTTCTTTGGTGCAAAGTTTGATTTCTCAAGACATATTATATGATTGATTGAACCATGCAAATGAGAAGACTTAGTGAGAATTTTATTTATATGCGTGATATTTGATATAGTTTTCATGATGTAGTTATCTTCCAAAAAATAGAAGTATATTGCTTATTAGTTGGTTGGTGCCACCGTATGGTTGTTCACATGTCCCATTCCGGTTCTAAGTAAGTTGCTTTTGGCTTAGGATTCTAAGAATTGATCTCTTAAGACAGCTGCCATTACTGTCCTTCTTTCCTTTTCAGAGATACAGGAGTTTGAATGGATGTGGTATTTCCAATATGTGGGCTCCTTCGTGGTCGACAACGATGGAGTTGTCTTACCTGGCATTTCACTTGGTTTCACGAACTGCCTTTTTGGTGTTTCTTAAAGTTTCCACCATAAGTCATTAATATGAATCATTAGCCATATCTTATTTTTTCTTGCCTTTTTATTTATGGAGTTGAACATGCATGATAAATGAAAGTAACAACATAAATATGAATTTATAATGAGCAGCCTTAGCAGAAGTACCTCTTCATCTTTTTTCCTTTTCTCTCTCTCTCTCTCTCTCTCCCCTTGTACAGTTTTTTATCATCCCATGGGCAACCGGTTACATCGTGTTAGTTTGAAAAAATAAAAAAAATTAACAGTTAACTGGTGATGGTTTTGTTGCAGTTCCCTTGTCCATCTACGCCTTCACGCTGCCGTTGCCATACATAGGAGTGGCTTCATCGCTCCCCTCAGGATTTGTTGCAGGGGCGACAGTACTCGTGGCTGGCTTATTCCTTTACTGCTTGTTTCCGCCACCGAGCTCATGCAATGGACGACAATCACCACAGCTGCCACATGGATAGCGAAATGCAACTTTCACCCCCTCCAATTTTTTACCTTCTTCCTTCTCGTTCTTTCTTCTCATGTTTACTTGTATTATTGTGCTCATCTGTATAGCCTTTGGGCAGAACAGAAGTTCTCCTTAAGGCCACCTGCCCGCATGCTTGTACACTTATTCCATGAGTGGAAGAAAATAAAGACAGAATAGCGTAACATTTGATGCAGAAGATTTATATACTGCTGTTAAGTGATACAGTCCTCACTTCCTTCAATGATGCAAATAGTAGCTTACAATGCATCTATCAACTCTCTCCTCTCTCTTCTGAAGGATCTACATCATTTGCCGGAAATGGAAGATGCAGCAATCAGAAATCTGCATATATAGATATATCAACGATGGGTTATGATTCACTAAGGAATGTTGGGAGGCACGGAAGCATCATGAGATGGGACAATAGCAAGAAAGGCGAGTAATAGAATCATCCCCACGGGGATCAAGAGGAGCAACAGTGGCGGAGGTGGCAGAGGAGGGAGCACCAAAGGTAGCAACAGAAGAGCAGCAGTCAACACCAGCATCACCGCCACTGCACTTGCATCGAAGTAAGAAACCATGAGCTCTTCCTCTCCTCTTTCCTTCCTTCTATTGTTAGATCTCCTTAAAAGAGGTCCTGAGGAAAGAGTTCGCAATCATACTAAAATTTGTATGATCTTTTCTCTACTTTCATGTGCATATATATATATATATATAGTGTGTGTGTGTGTGTGTGTGTGTGTGTGTGTGTGTGTATATAAAAGGTGCTTTCTCGACAGCTGTCATGTGCGTCTCGCGTGCTAAAGCTAAAGCTCAGCACCGTTTCGGAGAGCTTAAGGAAATGATGCGAGGCCATCCAAGGAGCTTTTGAGAAAAAGGACAAATGAGAGGATTTAGTACAGGGGGGATTATGGACCAGCGGGCCAAAGTAATATGACGGGGATACGGGAAAAGAGCAATGCAATGAACTGGATATGTCAGTGTGTGAGTGTTGTATGTACAGAAGAGGATGAAGAGAGGACCAGGGTCCAGGGGCGATCCAAACTTAAATGGTTGTGGAGACAAGCCTCCATTCCGTGGCACGTGAATATGTTGGGTACTACTTCTACTACTACTACTACTAGCCTCTCAAACTATTATTCTTTATTAAACATCGAGATTCTTTCAAACATAATTAAAACATTGAGATCAGGTCAATTTGGCTCACGAACTTCAATCTTCTTTGGTATTAGATAACGAAACCAAATGTATATCCTCCCCAAATCTTTTGAGTTTTTTTACTAAACTAACTCTGATTTAAATTTTATTTTTATTAAAATAGACTACTTCTTATATTTAATATAAAAATAATTTATTTTGTTATAGCTGCCAGTAAAATACTAAATTTATTAACATTTCATCTAAGAAGAGAAAATGCTAATAATTTAACGACTTCATTTTATATATAAAATATTAATTCGATCAATGCTCTATACTTTCGCAAAAAAAAGAGAGAGACTTAGTTAAATATATCAATATTCCATCTAAAATTTATAAATAAATTATTGATAAGTATAACATTTTACATATATAAATTGCTGATAAAATGTAACATTTTATTTAATAAACTTACAAATATAAATACTGAATTTGTTGTTATTTTTATCTAAAAGTAAAGCACCGATTTTATCAGCATTTTATTAAAAGTTATAATAAAATAGATCTGTTACGCTTGGTGAGCGGTCAATTTCAATTAAAAAATTTTAAGAAAAAACTAGCTTGGTATATAAAAATAATAATATCCCAAAACTTGTACGTAATGGCTCAAGCTTATTAACTTAACTGTATGTAACACTTTTCGGGTCTTCCCAACAGTATTCTTCCATTATTGGCATATACACGGTCTTCCAACTCATCTGACCTCTGTACATGTGTTTTACTCTATATTTTAGAAGGCACACGGAAGAAGAATCCTACGAATTAATTGCTAAGACCGTAGATTATTTATTAGCTAGACAATAAAATCAATCCTTCCAAATAACAGTATAACAATGGGCCAAATATACATACATTGTATGATTGTATCCTATACCATTTGCGAAGTTGACCCTCGTATCTTTTGTATGGTGGAGGAGGAGGAGGATAGAATTCAACCACCGTACTAAATAGTTAAGGCAATTAATTATTAGATTTTTTTTTTTTGTGACGCACAAAAGAATGTACGAAAGTGACGATCTTAAATGTGTACTACAATACAAGCTACTTGGTTCAATTCCTCTCACCTTCGAATCTTTTATGCCAACCAGGACGATCTCAAGATGCCAAATGCATGCCCCCATTGCTCCCAATGGCACATCCTTTATACTTTATATTTTATATTTTATATTTTATATTTTATATTTTATATTTTTAAGAAAGAGAGGAAAAAAGAAAAAAGAAAAAAGCAAAGCAAACAGTGGTGGCAATAAGTAGGGACCACGTGGTGTCCAGTGTCAAGACTGCATGCAACCATGCTTTTCTGGAGAATGCCTCTTTTTCTTTCAGTTTGTTACGGATGCAATGAATCCAACGACACACCGTCGGCATCGGACTTTTGTGAAGCTGTATCACTGTGGGATATTAAACAATTTGAATAGTATTCAAAGTGGCCCTAGTCCTCCTCCTTGGTACAAAGAACTGACTTTTTGACCAAATTAGCCCTTAGAATTTTTTCTTACGGGTCTAACGCATTTCAAAATTTTCATTCAAAATTAGATGTAAGGAATATTATAAATTACACTTTATATTTTATCTATTTTATTTTAAGAATTTTATAATCTGATTATTATTATTTTAATAATTTTTATTTAACATATTGAGTTAACATAAATGGTACCGGAACATTCTATTATAACACGCTAATAACTTTATGAAATATTCGCATGACCCCTTGTCTTATTTATCCTCTCATTCTTTCACATTTTTTTCGTAGAATTGGTAAAGGAGGAAGAGGAGGAGAAGGAGGATGGAAGGTGGTGGCTAGGGCTATCAAAAAAATTCATGAGCTCGTGAGACTCGACTTGTTAAGAGCTTAGCTCAAGCCAGCATCGGCTCGCTCAATAATCTAAGATCCAACAGTTAATATGATACTATGATGTTCTATGATGTTAAAAGAAATCTTAGCCTCCGACACTTCATCTCCCCAACCTTTCACCATTGAACCCTCTCCAAACTCTATCACTGTCTCCTTCTTTGGCCTCATTTGTCCTCTCAATCCACCTCCACAACCCTGCCTTGTCGATGGTGACGGGGCAATGGTGACAACAGATTTGACGACGAAGAGAAAGACACAAGAGAAGATGATCCAATGGTGACTGTCGCACTGCCTTCTTCTATGACATTTCCTAGGACAACGTGTGATGATTCATTTAGGAATGCAGTGATGTCGAGAAGTGGAGCATTGTCAAAATGTCAATACGGTGAGATCTCATTCTCTCTCTCGCTTGTCGGGGTATTTGTTTGAACAGTGAGTGGTGGACGTCTGTTGCTGTTCTCATCCCCGACAACCGCTTTGTCAGCAAGACCGCAAGATCTCCCCTTTGTTGTTGAGCCAAGCTAGAGACGAAACGAGCTAAGCTGGACCTTTTCATCTCTCAAGCCAAGTTGAGACGTGCCTAGCTCGCTTTTGCTCAAGCTCAGCTCGTTTACACCTTTAGTAGTGGCAGCGACAACCACGAGAGGAAGTGGCTAAGAGAAATATGATCGAAGATGTGGAGGGGTAGAGATGTGATGGTATTTTAGTAATTTGATTAATATATGCTAGTCAAAATAACGTCATAGTGTTAAAAAAATTATATGAGAAAATGACGAGCCAAGTTATAAAATACTTAAACACATGGTGCAAATAACAAAATAGGTTAAATGTAGAGCTTGATTTTCCCTTAAGTGTATTTTCAAATTATTGCTTCGTCGGCGATTTTTAAAGGTGCTTATGAAAATTTTAAAATTGCTTTAAATAATCTGCGAAGTTTGAAAATAGTGATTTATATGAAAAGTTTTTTCCGAGACTTATAATTTTTGAGTGATTTTAAAATATTCATATAAGTTACTAAATGATATCAAAATACAACTAATTTTGTGTATTAATTTTAAAATGTATTAAACTCTTAAAAATATTTGAAGTAGATTTAAATTAGTCAAAAACTCCAAAGAGCTCGGAAAAAAATAATCATTCCTCTAAAAATAGGTTGTAAACAACAATAATCATCCTCTATTTATAGGTTGTAAACAACATTCGTAGGACCCCCGGAGCACTGTGCAAGTCATCAAGTCTTTTCTTCAAATCCCAACGGATTAATTTTGAAAATTTAAAA
Source organism: Typha angustifolia (assembly GCF_048772165.1). NCBI lineage: Eukaryota > Viridiplantae > Streptophyta > Magnoliopsida > Poales > Typhaceae > Typha > Typha angustifolia. The sequence goes on along the minus strand of NC_133246.1, from coordinate 1,788,178 downwards.
CCTGTCACCTTCTCCAAGGGGATCAAAGGTTTCAAGCTTTCAATAGAATGGCTAATGAAATGATTATAAAGACGAGCTTCTCGTTGGTTAAGAGAGCCAATGATCTTCACATTATGTACACGAATTTCTCCTCCTAAAACAGGAGATAAGTGAAGCTTGTCGGTCCTAAGCACGGCATTAGCATTAAAACAGTCCAAATGCTTTAATTATTAAGCTCTTATTAAGCCCAAGTGACTATTTTTATATGAAAGTAAACTATGAGTTTGCACTTTGGATTATAGCATATTTTCACAACAACCGTAATATATTTCCGTGGGACCTTCACTCTTAAACTATCTAATATCTTATGCACAGTGGTGACGTCTTACTTTTTTATTCTTTCCTCTCTCTCTCTCTCTCTCTAAATAAAAGTAAAATAATATATTTTACACAGTCAAAGGTGTCCGTTTAGAAGAAAAAAACACCATAGTTCTGAGAGTTTTAAGTGTAATTGACTGAGACCGAGTTGTTTAGAATAATACAACATCTAATTTATTTAAGGCTCAATTTGGATTGAGGTTTCCCGGCCCAAACCCAACCCAACTAAATCATGAAACTGATAGCTATTTTCTCAACGACAACAACAGCAGCAGCAGCAGCAGCAATTCTGTCCACTCTTTAACCTAATTTGTTACCATCAACACCATCCTATCACATCACAGAAGAGTGGCAGAAAGAAATAGGAACCGGTAGGGTAGTGGCGGTGAGCATACACAGTGGTCTTCTTGGGAGTGATCACTTTCGGCGACTATAAATGATAGAATTGACTCCTACGAGCATCAATCACATCACCACTTCGCTCCTTTTTCTTTTTCACCTTTTTTTTTTCCTCTGTTCTTTTCTCTCCTCTCCTTTCCTTTCCTTTCCTTTTCTTTTGGTGGATTAGCCAGCCCACAGAAAGAAATGTGGTGCACTCTCTCTCTCTCTCTCTCTCTCCGAGTTTCAGTTTCCTCCATTTCTCATGCCTTTGCAGAAAGTGGACGAATCCTAAGTCCCAGTAGAGAGAGAGAGAGAGAGAGTGCACCACATTGTGCGGTGTAGTCACCTCATCGCGTCCTTGGAAGTCAGAATAGCCTCATTTCTACGCCAAACTGCCCCCAAAAAAAATCTATCGACAGTATGAAATCCAAATAATTATCAGTAATGCTACTTAAATAATTTCAATCCCTTTCAATTTATAGTGATATCATCTGACATAGAGATAGATCCTCATATAAAAAATAAATACAAATAAAAGGTAGGATTTGCATTGCCTTCGTCTCCTCCTCTACCATACAATAGAGATCATGGAAGGCCCAACCCAAGACAATGACCATTCTACCCCTACCACCGCCACCACCGCCGCCGCCGGAACCCATCCAAGGTGGAGCAAGCGAGACGAGTGGAGTGACGGCGCCGTCACCATCCTATTGGACGCCTACGAATCCAAATGGGTTCTCCGGAACCGGGCCAAGCTCAAGGGTCAGGACTGGGAGGACGTGGCCCGAACCGTGTCGAACCGGGCCGGTTCGACTAAGGGCAATAAAACACCGGTCCAGTGCAAGAACAAGGTGGAGTCCATGAAGAAGAGGTACCGCTCCGAGTCGGCGGCGGCCCGATCCAGGTGGCCGCTCTTTGAACGCCTCGATGGGATGGTGCGGTGTTCGGCGCCGCCCACAGGATTGGTCGAGATCGATCACACCCCGGTGGCGGTGTCGAATTCCCCCAAGTTTAATGGAGCCGCCGTGGCGGAGAAGGTTAGATTTTTTTAAATATATATATATATATATATATATATAAATTAGTTAAATATGTAAAACCTTTGAACTGTCCCTCGCGTTGGTTGTCTTAATTTTTTTTATTAAAAAATATCTCACAATTAATTTTGAATTAGATAAATTTTACTCCTATACTTATGCTGAAAATAAGTAGTGTACTTCAAACTCAAACCACTCCGCATAAGCATAATTACAACTTCACTGGAATGAAATCGATAATTTTGCTGTCAAAATTAATGATAAAATTTTGATTTAATTTTTTAATCTATATTTATCTTATTCATGAATATAATATAACTAGTAACTTAGATTTAATAAATTTACTATATATTTAATACAATCTAGAAAACAAAAGAAAAAAAAATATATATATATAGATATTTTGTAAAGAGAAAAATATGCTTATATACAAAGAGAAGGATATTTTTATCTGTAAAAAAAAGTAAAAATAAAAATAAAGGAAATTTAACCCTCCATTTAATTTTAAAATATTTTTGAGCCCGCACTGTTAATTTAAATAAAAAAATTAATATTTTATTTTTGTCAACTTTAAGCATCATTTTAAACACTCTAAAACCTACTTCATTTTTATTAAGGGCAAAATAATTATTTAACATTTTTTATTAGTATCATCAAGAAAACAAGAGATATTAAGTAGCTAAAAAAAAAAAATCTAAAGCGTTATAAGAAATAAAAATGGACAATAGCTCAAAGATTTTAAGAGTCATTATTCGGTTTGGTATCAGATAATTTGCAAAGTAATTCTACTATCAAAATCAAGCTTTACTTCAATGTAAGTTAATAATTGTATAAAATGAGTGTACTGCGAAGCCCAGGCTGGCCTTTATTTTAGTAAGCAACGCATCTTTTGATCTATATAAAATAATTTATGGCAGGATGAGAGTGAAGAGACGAGAGGCAAGCTACATCCAAATAAGACCCAAATAGAGGAGAGAAGTAGCATGCAGTCAGATGACGATTCATCTAAGGGAGAGAAAAAAGTAGAGAGAAAGAAGAGAAGGAAGAAGGGAACTTGGGAGAGCTCAGAGGTGATAGAGAGCATACAGTGGTTTGCAGAGGTGATGCTGAAGGTGGAGCAAGGGAGAATTGAAGCAATGAGGGAGGTGGAGATTATGAAGGCAAAAGCTGAGGCGATGAGAGGAGAGATGGATTTGAAGCGAACTGAGATCATTGCCAATACCCAATTGCAAATTGCCAAGCTCTTGTCAAGGACTTATGGATAACTGATGAGGTTTGATCCACTTTCAATACTCCAGTTTAAAATTTTGATTTGATCTGTATGGCGTATGCAAGATAAAGGAAATTTAAACCAGTCAACCCGCACCCGGGTGAAGAGACTTGGAACATATATATATATAGATGCCAAAGTTAAATTGGAGTTTTAACTAGTTGAATTATAGTCTTTGGTCAACTTTCTACACCATTTGATGAAGTCAAAATTTGAAGGAGTCCGACAATTCAGTACAAATACATTGTACTTGCCTCTGAAATCAACGACACAGTCAAAAGATAGGTACAAGAATGCAGAGTTTTTGTCAATTTTAAGTATGCCCAATTTTGTTTATTTAATTCACTTTAAAATTTAAATACGAAATTAAATAAGTAACAAAACTGTTGATTCTAACATTGACTTGTAAATATAAGCTTAATTGGATTAGCTTTTCTTTTTTATTTTAAATTTTTATATAAGTAGCTTTTCAGTTTAACATCTTCTAAATATAAATTGTTGAATTAAAAAGGGACAATTTAAATTTCTACATGAGTTACTAATCTAATCAGCAACTTGTATTTAACAAGCAATGTTCGAGACAATGATTTATTAACATGGTAAAACACGCCTAATTCTTATTTAAAATTTAAAGTATATTAGACGCATTTTTTTTGCAAATACTTTAATACACCTGTTAAAATTTATAATCTTAATTTAAGGAGCATGTTAGTCAAGAAGATTTACTTACATGTACCTAAATTTCAAATTACATGTTTCTTTTTTCTTCGGTTAAGATTTCTCTCTCTTAAATATGATTATAATAGATATGATTATGCTTTAATTATATGAGATATCATTTAATACTAAACAATTTAATTTGATTCTCTAGAGATTGACTTCAATTTAAATATGATTCTCTATCTCAATCTGTTATTAAATTTTAATTTAAATTAAACTTAAACTAATGAGAGATATATATAAATAATAAAAAATAATCAAAGAGAATTTAATTAAACTTTCATCAAGTTAATTATAAAAAAGATATTAATACCCTTATTTTGATATATATATTACTCTCAGTTAAGAATATGTGTATTTTACTTGATAAATTATTTATATTATTTAAATAATAATAACTACTTATTGAATCGATAATATCTTTTAAATTTATTGTATTCCTATTAAAATCATGATGATCTTAAACATTTGATCTTCATCAAATAAACAATTACCTCTACGCTAAAAAAAAAAAAAGCCCTTTTCTTTCCCGGAGGGATTGAGATAGTTGGGTTAAAAAAGCTCTGAATGTACCCCTTTTTTAATGAGATAGATATGTATCCTTATTTAACATTGCGTAATCGTTCTATTGCAGTAAAGTAAAAGGCTATTATGAAATTTAAATGTAAGACATCACTCCAAGAAATTCTCGTACCTGAAGCCAATAGAATCGCAGGTTATCTGTTAGCAAATTTATGAGACAATTAAAGTGTTTAGTTGAGGAAATAGAATAGCGGGCATAAGAAAAGTCAAGCCAACTCAAGAGGATTGCAAATCAGAGAATCAAACATTGAACCAGGCAAACGAGAATGATGTCTCTGAAAAACCTCCATTTCCAGGACCCAGTCGCCTAATGGAACTCTTCAATTTTCGACATGAATAATTTTGATGAAATATATCAATTCTAAAATTATGTACATCAGTAAAGAGAGAAAATGGATTCAAAATTGAATGAGAATTATTCTAGTAAAGTATGTAGATCACTTATTGAATCCTAGTGCTTGCAGCCAAGATGTATAATATTATGGAGAGATGTACCAATGTAAGCCAGTTCTCAATAAAGATGAATTATTGTTCTCAGAACTTGGCAATCCAATACCAATAGCTTTACATTTTGTGCTACTTCTATTCTATGCCTCCTCTATGTATCTACAATGCACAAACAATTCATAGAGTATAGAATTCAGATCAAACAAACACATTTGACTACGTGAAATGAAACAGAATCCTACTTGCCTAGTGAAGCTGTGATGATCATCCTTCCGAGCCAGCAAAAGATGACAACGAAGCCGACACCAGCGACGACGATGGTGACGGGGATGATGAGTATGCATCATAATCATCGCCATTGAGATCATCAATTCGATGATGTCTTCTTCCCATTCGAGCGCCGTCCAGCGCCCTGAGAAGCGCCTCGGCCTTCGCCTTCCCCCTCGCGCTCGCCGCCTGATCCTCGGCGAGATGTTTTACCACCTTCTCGGCCCCTTCCACCTCCCTCACGTCCCCCGCGGCCTTGTTGCCGCCGGCCATCACTAGATTGAGCAGAGCCGCCGCGGCGTTCTCCCTCGCCCTCTTGCTCGCCGCCATCGCCGGATCCATCAGATCCACCAGGATTCTCACCCCGGCGACCTTCCGAAACGCCTCCACGCTCTCGCCGCAACCGGCGACCTGCGCGATCACGGCGGTCGCGTCCTCCACCACGCCGCTCCTCCCGTCCTTGACGACGAGTGAGAAGATGGCTTGGACGCAACCCGATTCGACTAGGGTCGGGCGGTTGAGAGGGTAGAGAGCGATCCCGAAGAGGGCTTTGAGGGAGTCCTTGATGGAGCGGGTAGGGTTAGGGCTCCGGAGGAGGGGGACGAGGGAGGAGATGAGATCGCGCTTGGCTCCGATGATGGGGCGGTAGGAGTCGACGGAGAGGAGGCTGTAGAGCACCGCTGCGGCATGCTGGGCGGCGATCGAGGGCGGTGGGAGGCGAAGGGCGGCGGCCAGCGCGTCGAGGAGGATCGGGGTCGCCATGAGAGCTTCGCGGGAGGAGATCGAGAGATTAAGTAAGGCCGCGGCGGCGTCCTCGGCGGCACAGCCGCCGGAGAGGAGTTGGTCCGCGAGGAGTGGCACGGCGCCGGCATCAGCGAGGAGGGGACGGATTTCGGCGTCGTGCTTGGAGAGGAGGCGGATCTCGGAGATGGCGGCGGCGACAGCGGACTCGTCGGCGGCGGAGGTAAGCTTACGCACAAGCGATCGCGCCGTCCGTTCCTTCACCTCCATCTCCGTTTTCTAATTCCCAAGTCCAAACACTAATAGTAATAATCTAATCGGAAATCTCCGTTCTATCAGGATAGGGTGAATGGAGGAATTAGTTGAGAAATTCCGGAAACGTCACAATTCGTGGAGTTCTTTTACGATAGATGGCGTGGCAGTGGCGCGGTCGAACTCGATGTCCCAGGTCGAGCTACCAACTTTGATTCAACATTTATCGGATCAACCCCTCTTTTGTGGGTTATTTACGCAAAGTCGTGTTATTGGATATACATATATATATATATATATATATATATATATAGAAGATGGGAACGGGAAAGGGATATGAAGATTCCAGCTGACTTCGGGTGACTTCTAATGCACGTGGCATTGTGAACAAGAAGTTTGTTGCAACTTTTGACAAAATCCGCTGGGCTGATGTATACCTAAGCCCTTTTTGCCCGTGATTTATCGTTAGAAGGAAGGGCCTTTGTGCATAATTGTCTAATTGTTTTCTTCTGGAAGGGAAGGCCCATCATGAAGCCAGTGTCTGACCGGTCTCTTATGTGTTCGAGCTCCAGCTCGATTCGAATCATATAAATTTTGGATTCGAATATTGATATCAGATATCTATTTATTCACATATTTTTTAAATAATTTATAATTTATTTATTTAAATAGTAAATATTAATATTATGTTATTATATATTATTTGTAAAGATTAATTGTATGTATTTAATGTGCAAAATTATAATTTGTTTTTAAAATTCGATCTTTTATTCAAAAATTATCCATATTCATTTAGTTATATATAATTCTAACTTTTAAAATTAGTATTGAAACTAAAAATATAAATTCAAATGTGGATCCAATATTATCCAGTCCGTACTCCCAAGCTTCTTCGATAAAACTATAGAAGCATTCACCGGGATAAAATCGCCGGGTAGAAAGATAGAAAGTCACAGAAATTTTCTCTCTTTGCTCCCCATGAAAGTAGCACGTCACATGTCCTCCCTCGCATAAGTGGCTCCTTCGTTGTCACGTGAACTCTATTATAGCTTTCATTAACAAAGTGACAGACGAGCAATGGCATGTTGCCATAATAGTATCGAAACCAATATTTCAGCGACAACGACTGTAGAGGCCTACTACACTCTCCTCGTCTCTTCCCTCCATCTCTCAACCCACTCATGAAATATTGAAATTAATGAGAGAGAGAAAGAGTGTGCATGTGTTAATCTCATTAACTACTTCAATCATCTTATACTTAAATTCTTTTATGTTGTCCATCCAAAGCTTGTTTTAATCGAGTACAAATATTATAACCGACATCGTTCAACGAAGCCGGTAAATTTTTTTCTCTCTCACTACTAATAAAAATTGCTAATTAACCAAATGATTTCTATTATTTTATATGCAAATGGCGGTTTAGAATGACAGATCTCCCAACGGAACATAGGATGGTGGAATCCAGCTCTCTCCAGCTCTTTTGATTGACCTGCAAAGCAACCGAGGTGTTGATGAGCACCTCGAGCTTAATTGGCCCATCGAGTTTGGTTCAATTATGGCTCGAGTCACCAACTACATTTAGATTATCGAGCACGTTGTTCAAGTTGGCTCAACTGACGACAATTGGTAGGACCCAATATACTCTTCTTATTTGATAACTAGTCGTAGGAGTGTCTACTATTGGGCCGTTCTATTAAGGGGCGATATGGCCCATGATGACTCGTATAAGGGAACCTTAATTAACTGACCTTAATGAGAGTCGGTGTAGTCTTGTAGTTAGATCATCCTCATTGATGAGATACAAAACTGTACAAAGATAATAACCATGTATTTTAATGATTAGGTTAGGTAAGAGACTACCACTCACTATTTTTATAATATAATTAAGATGTAGAATGTTATTTATTATTTTGTTTAAATGTTAAACCAATCTATTTAGAGAAGTTATCGTGTTTTGTTCCCCATAATTTGTCCAACTTAAAGTAAAGGTGGCACATCAGCTTTCCAGTTACAAACACCAGTTGGTCGATCTGTCTCCGAGAATTTTAAATTTTTTTTATTTTTATTGTTCGAAAAAAGACAAAGATCCAGGAAGGAAAATAAAAAGTAGCCGTTCCCCCGCACCTTCTCCACCACTGCACACACGCTCACGCACACTGTAGTAGGTTAGAAATATATATTAAAAAAAAACGATAAAAATCTGAATATAATAAATCCACCATCCGTATTTAATGAAACAAAATAGTACTTATAACCCCGTTCTTTTCTTTACCGTTCTTTTCTCTCCTGCGGTCCCGCCCACCTAATCCCACTCTTCTAGTAGCAGGCATTAGTAGCTCGATCTACCTCTCTCTCCTCTTCTTTTAATCTTTTCCGAGAAGCTTTTACTGGGATTATATAAAAGAGTAGAGGAATCCATAGCTGGAGGAGAGAGAGAGAGAGCAGCCCGTGTCTCTTTCTTTCAGCATCCATCCCATCTCGCTTCCCCTCGTCCTTCGCTTTCAAAACCCTAACTCAATCCCTAACCAAACCCCCTTCGCACGCCAGATCGGTGGGCCGATCCGTCATTTTCTGCGACGAGGTTGCTTCTTTTCGCGGTTTCGATCGAATGCGGGTGCTCTGTTTGGGCCTATTTTTCTTGGGAGTTGGTCTCTTGACTCGATTCTAGGGTTCGGAGTGGATCGGGATGTTGCGGCGGCTGATCTGGTGGGAGCCGTCTCGTTGCCGGAGATCGTGGTGAGATGTCGTCGGCTCCAGCCGCTGCGCCGGCGTTTGAGCGGTCGCGAGCTGTGTCGTCGAACACGGTATGGTCTGTTTAAAGATAACATATTCTGCGCTCAAGTTGTTCTTTTGTCGAGCTTGTGTTCAAGAAGTCGTTGCATGGGTACATTGTTAGTAATCTCGAACCAGTAGATCTTATTATGTGCTATCTGCAAGTTTCTTGAAAATTTGGAGGATAAGTTCTCGAACATTGGTGTAAAATGTAGAATTGCTTGCCTAAACAGGTGCAATTTCTTTTACGAACTTTAAAAGGAGGCATCATGGCTAAACAGTGTTAATTATTCTGTCCTATTAAGTTGCTCACTACAGATTGCATGTAGAAAATTAATTATTACTTGTAATCACTAATCGTAGAAATCAAATTTTGATTAATCCAGAAACTGGTATGTGCATCTGTCTATTTACTGCTTTTGCATAATTTGCAGCCTCATGCATCGAAGACTGCTATATGAGGAGTTGTTTTCCTCTATTGAACAACACCAAAATAATTTTTGGTATCTTTGTCTTGTTTAATTGACCGGTATTAGAAAGCCTTACTGCTTCCCTTTGTTATGGGATTCTCGTCTAGGTTTACAGATCATAAATCCTAGTGTCTGATAGAAAGTTGGGCAGCACTCGACAGGAAAAAGAATCTTGTATTTTTGCAGGATCTTGTGTTCACTATTTCTTGCTACAGCCTGAAAATTTCTGTTGAATGTATCTTTGTCTGATGCCAACTCCATATACAGGTTTTCAAGAGCGGGCCCCTTTTCATATCATCCAAAGGTCAGCTACTTGTTCATTTTTTTGTGGAAGTAACTAAAAATTGTGAAGCTTAAATGCATTTTTCATAAGAATGGTTTATTTCTTAGGAAAAACATGGATGCATTCTTTTCCCATGTATTCAATTATCTGTCGGTGTTTAGTATCACCGTCCTGGTAAATATGTGGACAGCTGCAGTAATCTATTTTTGTTACTTGTCTTTGAAAATGCAAAGTATGGATTGCTTCGATTGGGGAAGTGCACATGAATGATACTTCTTAATGTATTTCTGATTATTATCAAGAATGCTGAGATTGCATCAACAAATTATCATAGTGAAGTTCGGAAGTTACCTATAAAGTATTATGAGTATTATATGGGTAATAATGATGAAGTATCATAAAGAAACATGTTTATAAATGTTAATCTAGAAATGTTATTATAAATTTTGGTAAATTGACATCCAGATCAGCAGAAATCTTAGTAAAGTTTCATTTGCTAAATTATATTTTGTATGAAGAAAATTACTCCCTTATTCTGTTTTGCAATTGATAGATTCTATACATAGGATATGTTTTGAAAATCACATTCATCAGTCAAATTGGCACGTTGGAATGATGGACTTGTGCACTCAGCATGGTAATTCATTCAGAACTTCTCCAACTTCGGATCAGAAGCTGTGTCTAACATACTAATTCAAGGCTGGCCAGTGCTATCAGTTAGTAGGCAAGGCAGTTTGTCATCTCATTAATCCACTCAGTGATTAATTGGAATAGAATATCGTGGACTACTATATAATGGAGTTTATAAAGGATAGGATGATTATTTCCAGAAGCATGTTGCAAAATACCAGATACATATTTATAACACAACATATTCACGGGCTATTAGCTTTTGCCAAATTCTAGGTTCCCTTCTTTTTTGAACAAAAGAATATGTTCCTTCTCTCAGACTTGCTTCCTATCATGGCTCTGCACTCTGCAGTAACTCTGGGCCTACGTCCCAAGGATGTGTCAGATGGTAGTAACAGAAATTGCGGCAAACATGCATGGTAAATTGCAGTCCGTTGTTAATTTCTACCTATTTTTAGACCTATGCTTGAAACTTATTTCAGAATGCAAACAGTTTCCTTTTGGATGGCGCTTTATGCTTCTCTTGCGCTGTTTCCCATTTGAACACCTTTCTGTTACAATAATCTCCACACATCTCCTGTTATGCGGCTTGGAAATGTAGTGAAAAATCATCCCATATAATAAAATTAACTTTTATTATATTGCTGATGTTCTGAGCATATTAATTAAATTATCTCCTTCAGATTCACTACCTTATTGCTTTATTTCCATTTTAGCTATAGACATTTCTGTTTTCTGTTGCTTTTATTCAATGAGCCATTTGTTTTTTGTACATTGCAGGAATTGGTTGGAAATCATGGAAAAAGCGTTGGTTTATCCTCACACGAACCTCGCTAGTGTTCTTCAAAAATGACCCTGTCAGTACTTATTGCAATCAATATAAATATTCCTATATTTATCTTTGTGTCATGCTAGACAGTTATTTGAGAATATTTGTTGTATCTAATTTTACAGGATAGTAATTAATATGTTGGGGTTGTATGTAACACAAAGATAAGGAACACTGCTTTCAGTAAAATTTACAACTAAAAAATGATTGTTCAAGTTCAACGTTACCAAGGTCTTGAAAGATCTTTCATAGGGGTATGTCGTGGATTTGTTGGCATTAGATGGGTGGTGCAGCATGATTAATGCCGCCAACACAGGAATCATGCTGATAGCAACATGATGAGCGAGAAGCGATGAATAGAAGCCAAGTGGAACTGAACAATAAACCATGGATGGTGGAGAGTGCAAAAGAGAGAGAGGGATGGAAGCGGAGTGAAAGTAAGTTGGAGGAATTGGAGGAGGAGAATAGGAGATAGAATGGTGGTGAGTTGATGACCATCAAAGAGGGGAGTGGAAGAAGAAGGTAAAAGGTTTTGTAAGTGTTTTAGGCTTGATCCAAACCAACCCAAAACTTGATGCGCTCGGGCTTGGCTTGTTGGGTCTTGGATCCAGTTCATGAATACGAGTTAGGTTGAGTCTGGTTAGGATTGAGGCTGATTAGGTTTTTAATCTTTTTTCTTTCAATCTCCTTATGAAAATTAGCTCCCATTTGATTCCTGGTTAGGGAATTTTCTATTATAAATTAAGGAACACTACTCTAGATTTGTAATCAAACATTAAATTATTCTTACTTTAGATTAGAAACACTATTCAAAATATTGTACACATAATTTTACTCTTGATTTGACTAAAGACTAAAGTTATTTCACATGTCATATAAAAAATTCTCTCCTCTCCTCTCTCTTACTACCTACCTATGAGTCATCTTATTTCACAAATCAGAAGTTTTTGCTCAATATTTTTTATCTATCTCCTCTATCCTATCACCCATCTATCTCATTTCTTACTCAAGTATGCAGTACATATAAGTTTGTAATACATACCTACAAGTCAAATGAAGTGTGTTTTAAGTCAATTTTTTACTTCTTATTTGTACTTTCACCTTAATTTTATGTCATATCAAAGATAATTATTATACCGCTATTCTAGTTTCTAACAAAACACCCTATTTCCCTGCTCTAGATTAGAGGCATAATTTGAACAGTAAAAATTAGAATAGCTACTTTAGTTTTTTTTCCTTAAACAGAAACCAAACGGGGCCTTAGTTGTTTTCTGCGGAGGTTGCATGAATGATGAGTCCTTTTTCTCAGACTTCTTTGGTCATATTGTTGGTGGTTATGTTTCACGCTGAAATCTGTCTATTTTGCATTGCAAATTGTGTTTCTTTATGGTTTTGGAATCTTATATAATATTCTGTTGTTCTGCACTTGGAATGTGATGATTATTTGGTGATATTGTAGAGCGCATTGCCCCAAAGAGGTGGCGAAGTTAACCTTACTTTGGGGGGCATTGACTTGAATAATTCTGGGAGGTACATTTTTCACTAACCTTTACATTTCTTTTGAAAATGTTCCTTTTTTTTCTTAATTCTGATAAAATAATAGAAAATCTTTTTATATCTCTTATCTTCAGTGTGGTAGTTAGGGAAGATAAGAAGTTATTGACTGTTTTATTTCCGGATGGGCGTGATGGGCGTGCATTCACTCTGAAGGTACTTTTAGTTTAGTATTCATTTTGGATGAAATGAGTTTGACATCATTGCCAACTTATGTTCTTTTGCATTTTTTTTTTCCGGTATAATGCACTTTCTGACTATATTTTCTTTTCTTTGTACCTTTTAGGCAGAGACGTCTGAAGATTTATTTGAATGGAAAACTGCACTTGAACGTGCTCTTGCACAAGCTCCAAATGCTGCTCTTGTGATGGGACACAATGGAATATTTCGTAACGACAATAATGATGCATTTGAAGGATCTATCCATCATTGTTAGTTCCTCTTTAACAAGATTATGCTTTAATTGACATAATAGGACTTGGAGTTGCTTTCTTACTGTGGATATTATCTACTGATGACCATTTAATATTGATTTGCTATATATTATACAGGGAGAGATAAGCGGCCGATCAAATCACTGGTTGTTGGCAGGCCAATTCTGCTTGCACTTGAAGACATTGATGGCGGACCTTCTTTCCTAGAAAAAGCTTTGCGCTTTTTGGAGAGATATGGTAGGCACTAATTACTTGACGCATTTTGATAGGTTTTCCTAACTAGTTTTGTGATACTTCCTTGTTGTATTGAACTATAGTTTGTTTCAAATGGTTCCTTGTACTGCTGATAAAATAGTGTTATATTACAAATAAATTATCTTGATATATGCCTTTCTGTCTTTATCCATATGTTGGTTATAATCCTTAAACCTCTAAGATGTGAAATGAGCACCATCTTGCTATACGAACATTGCTAATAGATCTAGTGCACAAACTAATTGGCTGCACAAATATTCTGCCCCAGGAACTAAGGTGGAAGGAATCTTGCGTCAATCAGCTGATGTGGAGGAAGTTGATCGGAGAGTACAAGAATATGAGCAAGGTTTAGACTTCAGATTCTTTGCAATATATTGAATTTATTCTTTGTCTACAGTTTGTATATTTTTGCATCTTAATGTCGGCAACTTATTATCATCATAGTATAGCACAACACTGTAGTCTTTCAATGCATGTTTATAAACTGCATCATTTATTCTTCCATCAGGTAGGGCAGAGTTTGCAGCAGATGAGGATGCTCATGTTGTTGGTGACTGTGTCAAGGTGATTTTTACCTCTTAACCAGATGAGTGACTTGCTGATTACTAAATATACCCCGTTCTCCAGGAGTCTGATATATTATAATCTTTTTGTAGCATGTTCTCCGGGAGCTGCCGTCTTCTCCTGTTCCTGCATCCTGCTGTACTGCATTGCTGGAAGCTTATAGTAAGCCTGCTTATCAAGTGGTTCTCAAAAGAACCCGACTGACTTATCTCATCTGTTTCTTGTTAATCATACATCATAGAGTTGTGGAAATTTCTGGACTTCTGTCCCAGTATAATTAAATTATTTCTTGTTGAAGAATCTTTTTTCTCTGTAGCAATTAGAATATCACTAGGAAAAAAGTGCAGGAGGTGATCTCTAATAGCTACACTATTGTTTGGTGATGACCCCACCATTGGGTCAAATCAGTATGTTCTAATCTAAAAACCATTAAAGTATCACTATAGTTGATCTCATATTTATAATACAGATCTAAGAACTTTCATTTATAGTCCAAATTCAACAATGTTAAGTTGGTTGTATTCTTACACCACTGAGCAATGCCAACTTTATCATACGGACCTTTTCATCAAAAGACCGATATTTTCTTGTTCAGACATCTTGCAAATGCTGTCAATGTTTATCAGCTGACTTTGATTGTGTAACGATAGTTGATTTCTATCAAGGGAAAGCTGGTAGCCATAGTTTGGCTTTTGTCCTACTCACATACACATAGGTAGTCTTCATAATTTCACTATTTGAAGAACAGTGAGGTATTTGGTCATTTTGGCCTTAATATAATTTTGCTGGATTACAGTTGTGTTTCAGTTTATATCAAAAACACTTCTGGCATCATTTGTTGAATGTTTACCTTTCCTTTACTAGCAATGGCGTATTGTCTACCTTATTGTCTTATTGTCTACCTTGATATTTACTTGTTAAAGGGCTGGAACCCAAGGAAGATCGCATTACTGCTATGCGTTCTGCCATATTGGAGACATTTCCAGAACCAAATCAACGGTTATTGCAGAGGTTAATTCTTTTTTTTTTTTTAAAGTTCTTGCTTTACTGCGCCTCACTTTGTTTTCTTTAATTCTGTTCTAAGTTACATACATTAATTTTTTAATATAGTAATACTAGGAATGTAAAACAATGATGTCATGGAGCTTCAAATTTTGAAAGTTTTTGTAAGAAGTTAACTGTGGATAACATATATGATAGAAAAAGGGGAAAACTGAAGTTCTAAGTGGAGATTTTTGAAAAAAAGGTTCTAAGTGCTGGTAAAGGAGTTCCAGTGCACCGTGTTTATTCACCACGCTGATCATTATTTAAAATATTAAGATAAGTTAATATTTTTAGCTCAGTGGATAAACCCATTCTATATAACTAGCAAGTGAAAATCATAATCTGTAAAGCACGCTTTAAAAATATAAGTTCTACAATTTATAATACATAGATAACCAAGCGTGCTCATTACATGAATAACAAGAATGAGTAATAACATTGCGGATAATAGAATGATAACATGCTCATATTTTATAATGTGAAACTTCCTTCTTCTGTGTTACCTAGTGAGAAATGAACTGAGAAGCAATAATGCTAGAGATTTGTGATGCTAAGAGTTCAACTTGTTCACAGTGAGCAATGGTCTTGTTAAAATGGCTTTGCTCCTGTTTACTCTTCTCAAATTATCAAGCATGGGAGTAAGTCTAGATAAAATGGAGTAAACGTTTCCATTGAATGTGATTATCATAACTACTTTAGTAGCTGAATAAATTGTCCAGATTCGCTTGTCCAAAAATATTGTTGCTTTGAGGACAGGTCAAGCTATTAGAAGGATTTCTACAATGTCTTTTTCTTGCATATGCATTATTTGGCGGGTCCAAGTTTTTTTTGATTCTGTTAGACTGCAATAATTACCAGGCTAGAGTTAAATTCACATTTTTATGCTGTTTTATTTTTCATGTGCTGATAAAACTTGTATAAAATCGCCTCAGAAACTTCATGGCAGTTATGGTGTGCCATGCCTCACTTTGCAAGGAGCTTTCATTTTAGTGCTGCTAATGATTCTATTATTGCAACTATTACTGAAATATCTTTTTACCGCCCTTTGTCTATTGGTCCTTTTGTTTTTGAAGAAACTTGGTACAGTTTTTAATCTTCAGTACTTTTGCATCTCAGGATTTTGAAGATGATGCATGCAATTGCTTCACACACTGCTGAAAATCGAATGACCCCATCGGCTGTTGCTGCTTGTATGGCTCCTCTTTTGCTGCGTCCACTTTTGGCTGGTGAATGTGAAATGGACGACTTTGATGTGAATGGGGATAATTCTGCTCAGCTTCTTGCTGCAGCAAATGCTGCCAACAATGCTCAAGCTATAATCACAACACTCCTAGAGCAGTATGAGAATATATTTGATGTAAGATTCTTACGGGCTGACAGGTTAAAATTTTATTTATTTATTATTTTTTACATTATTTTGCTATGCTCTTTAAATTTATTTGATTGATTTCTTTCATTAACCAACCAAAGAAATTGCTTTTTTCTTCTCAAGACGCTTGTAGTATGACATGGTTTCTTATCTAACGAGTGATGGTATTGGTATTTGTTAGAAATAATTCATTATTAATTTTATCAGGATGCAGAATATGTTTGCCAATTGCTACAGACCTCTCATGGACATACAGATCATGGGTAATATAAGCCTATAAGGCATAAGCTCATCAGTAAATATATGCTTGTCCGAGTAATCAATGAGTATTGAAAGAAATGTGAAATATTGATACAGGAAATTTGTCCTTGACCACAAATTCTTACACAAGTAGCTTGAAGATGTTTGTAATTTAAGAAAGCACATGTACAGTTCCATATAGTTCTATATCGCATACTTTTCTTCACTGGAAGGATTCGGATGTCTTTTCTTACTTTTGTAACTTTTATTAGCCTCGTATCTGTTGATCTTCTTATCTTTGTTGTCTTATTTTTTGCGTATTTGAATGACTTTTTTTTATTAGTAGCACCATATACTCACAGTTAAACATGTCAGAATCATCTTTGATATTCTTTCCACGTTTTATCTGTACGTGCACCTGACTTGCTAAGTTATATTCAAATGCTAACTTTATGTCATCTGGTCTATAATCTATATCACAACTATGGAGATGGCAAAACTGAGTGATGTATCGATATGATGGATCTGATGGCTCTCATAATAAACTCCAATATGCTGCTTGATTTTGCTTTCTCCCTTGGGCTGATAGGTCAGCCACAATATATCCAACATAAGAACCATTTTGTTTGGTCACTTTTCTTCACTTATTTTACATGGCTACTTACAAAGGTGTCAGAACATTTGTTTGCACTTAAAGCAGTTGTTTACTTTTTATCTACATTGTCTGAACTGTGTTTGTTCTAATGGGTATTGCTGAAGTTACTTCTGTCTTGAACTGTTAATTTCATGATAACATAATTTTGCCTTTACTCAGGATGATAATCTACACAGTTGCTCTGTGTCACCGGACTCTCAAGTGGAAGTCAGTGGCAGTGAAGAGTCAACAGATGATGGAAGTACAGATGTGAAAGATAATGGATATCATGATGCAGAAAATGATGTAGATCCAGAAATGGATGATGATGCAGAACGAGTACTTAGTGGAAAGCTTAGTGAAAGCAGTGGATATTCTGGCAGGGACCTTTATGACTATAAGGTTAGCTTTTCATGTGTGTTCCAAGATGTTTTCACTTTTCTATCAATTTTGTAGTTTGTCTCTATAGGTCCAGTCTTTAGTAATGGAAGTTAACTGCTGTTTGACACGTGATAGATAGGTTATTTTCAAATTCATCCTACTTCAGGTACACATCAAATGGAATTTTGGTTTTCTGTACCACTTTCTCTTTTATTTTATCTTATAAAATGACATGATAACTTGCTTCATTCCCCTAAATAATGCCATCTGCTTTCATGAAGGTCGGCTTTATGTTTTTATTTGTGATGCTGTACTGCCTGAAGAAAGCTCTCATTATTTCTGTTACGATTTACAACAAGATTTACGTGTTCCCTATGTGAAAGCAGGTGTTTGCTGGTGATGATTCGGATACTGAAATCCCTAGAGATAATCAAACTTCAGCAACAAAACCGGATTTGGCTCAAGGTTCACAAGCTCATGTTAATGAACTGGTTTCAACAAACAACGAGAGGACATTGGCTGAAAACAGTATGCCTGGTCTGCTGCCTATTCGTGAGACTCCCTTGTCGATGGGAGAGATCCTATCTTCCTTGGATCCTGGAATTTCTTTCCCAGGTCATGGAGCTGAATATTTTGTAGACAGACACCAAGCCAAACTAAATGGATCACTTACACATGTTAAACATAGTAATTTTTGGGGCCGCAGTACTGTAAGTCACTTGACATTTACAATCAATTCAAGAAAGAAGCTTCTATATGGAGTATGGTATGGTCAGTATAAGTCCTCAAAGTGATTTTGATCTTCATCTTGTTTTGTAGGCCAGAAAAAACCATCCATCAGATTCAGCTGATTCATCTGGTGAAGAAGAGTAAGTATCTTTTTTTCCCGTTTCTTCACTTTCTTGTAGAATATTATTTTGTGCATATGCAACCAAAACATAATTTTATTGAACCTGTTGTATTGATATTATGGTTTTCTGATGTTTGTTGTCCTTGTGTCTGGTGCATTTCCTTAGCTGATACATTATAAATTTATGAATTACGAGGGACAGTGAGTGCATTATCCATGTTATGATGATTTCAGTTTGTAAAATATAAAAGTAAAGCAAATCTGCAATGATATTCTTAAATTTTTGTTAGGGGAAGAAATGAAAAGATTTGTTCTTAATGTTTTTGTGTTTATACACATTCTATATGATATGAATGCATCACTTTTCTTCCAATAGTGCAATGATATTCTTAACTGAGCCTTCTCATGTTTGTGTTCTAGCATAGCCCTCTTATTATTGGGAAAAGGCAACATGGTGATAATGATGAAAATTGAAATTTGTGACATGTGCATTCATAGTCTAGATCAATAACTTAATACGTCAATATGCTTGGAAATTTACATATCTAGTTATCTTAATTTACATATCTAACTTAGTCTAGATCGATAACTTTCTAATTCTTTTTGCTTATTTCAAAATGGGAGGACGATCATTATTTGAGGACTTAAATCATTTCAAGTCAACGATCATTCATAAGAAAATGTCTTAATTATTTCTACTTAGTTTTAGCTTTCACTATAGCTTATTCTCTAATTTTGTAGGCTTGCTATTCAAAGGCTTGAGATCACAAAGAATGACCTACAGATTAGGATTGCAAAAGAGGTATGCATTTATGCTTCCCTTGTTACGGGGACATGCTCTTGATGATAATATGGCTGATTTCTTACTGCCTCAATTTGAAAATGGCTTTTTCAGGCCAAAGGCAATGCTATTCTGCAAGCAAGTTTGGAAAGAAGAAAGCAGGCTTTGCATGAGCGCCGGTTAGCTCTAGAGCAAGATGTATGCAAATGTTATTCTGCTCCGTTAAACTATACACCATTACCTGCAAATATGGGTTTTGTTTATTTATATTCTCGATAGCCTTAAAAGGTTTGGAGTATTGAGCTTTATAAAGGTTGACACTGTTATAAGGTCTAACAAGTCACACAATGCTTGTAAATAATTCATTAGCTTATTTGTATTTACATCAAAAGAGAACTATACAGGTCGTGGTCAGTCTGAAAATCTTAAAAATGCTTAGTTTTAAGCCTTGGACTTGGTTAAAGCATGCTTGTCTCATTGGGCCATTGAGACGGTTGAAACATTATAGCCTAAGAGATAAATTTTGAAGGCTTTCTAGAAACGTTATGTGCACAAACTGTACTTATTCAGATTATTTGTGTATAATGCACTTGCATTGTAGGAAATATTTACTTAAGTAACTATATGCTTAACTCAAACAATGTCCCTTGTACTCTGTGGTTCACTCTTATAGGTCTCAAGACTGCAAGAGCAATTACAAGCTGAGAGAGATCTTAGAGCTGCACTGGAAGTTGGGTTAAGCATGTCTTCTGGACAGTTTTCTAGCTCTCGTACTATGGATTCGAAGGTCTATATTTTGCTTGATCACTACCATTTTTCTGTTAATGTTATTATGTTGGAATCGGTGTATGCAACCTTATGTTTATATCTCTTTAAAGACAAGGGCAGAACTCGAGGAGATTGCACTTGCTGAAGCAGATGTAGCAAGGTTGAAGCAGAAGGTTGCTGAACTCCACCTCCAACTTAACCAGCAGCGCCAACATCACCATCAATCTTTTACTGATGCAAATGATCGCTATCAGCACCTTCCGTCTCAAACTTCACAACAGTAAGATATTCAGACTGTTGTGGCTCATCTATTGTTCTGCTACGTTTGTTCACACCAATATATTCAATTCGTACTGAATGGCTCATGTTTTTCTCAAAGAGGCTTGTGTGAATGTGAAATAGAATTCTAAATTTCATTGCATGTTTACAACAGTAAGATATTCAGACTATTGTAGCTCATCTATTGTTCTGCTAAGTTTGTTCACACCAATATTTTTTTTTC
The DNA here is from genome assembly GCF_048772165.1 of Typha angustifolia. Taxonomy (NCBI): domain Eukaryota; kingdom Viridiplantae; phylum Streptophyta; class Magnoliopsida; order Poales; family Typhaceae; genus Typha; species Typha angustifolia. Next base: position 1,767,764 of record NC_133246.1, on the reverse strand, counting down.
CTCAAGGAGACGTGTGAATGTGTCTAATAGAATTCACAATATCATGGCATGTTTGCATTGTTTTCACAAGGTTTATCATTTGTTTTAGTGACTAATGCATATGGGAGCTTTTGTGGTATCTTTTCTAAAGCTGCTAAAAGATCTGCACGTCAACTTGTGGATTTGTCAAAGGTCCTCAAGCATTTGAATTTACAAAATTAAGTTAACCATTCCTTTCAATCACAACAACCAAGCCTTTAGTCCCAACTATTTGGGTTCAACTATCTGGATCCTTTTTCTCCAGTTGTTTGCCAATGCACATTCACTGTAATCTTTCAGTAGCCAGTCCTAAACAAAGATAAAGGAGGATTGTGTTATGTTGACAACCAGAGAAAACGTTTGTCAAGAAAACTATGAATATTCTTATATTCTTCAAGGTTGTCATAAAATGTGGAATGATAATACAAGGGGTGAAAGTATAATTTAGCCTTATAAATACATTAGTGACCCTCCTTTTGATTTGGCTTAAGTGACTTTAGTCAACCTAGAATATCTTGAATGGGGCTGCTGTGGCTTAAGTTTAGCTTTTATAGTGAAGTTGCTAGATGGCTGATTGAAAGAGAAGTGAGCAATACAGTTGCTTTAGAGGATGGATGACTTGTATTATCATGTTTCTATAGTTGTATGCTGATTATACCATAATTGGTCATGTATTTCTCAAGTTGGGATGAGTCTGTGCCCTGAGAACAAACTTGATAGCTGTCCCAAATTAATTCCTTGTGACCAAAATAGAGTCCTTTACATGCACTCACTTGGACAAGCTTAGTTGCATTGAACAATTTGTTATCATTTGTGAATTAATTATCATGTGCTTCGTATATTTTTCTATAAAAGGGAAATGGCTGATTCAAATATATCTGTATGGGCAATTGATGCTAATTCTGCACTTCTCTTTCTCATCAATACAGATGCATGGTGCTATTGTTTATTGCTTGTGTGAAGAAATTATATTGTTTCCCAGGTCTTTCTTAACATTTTGTCTTGGTAATGCACTTCTTTTGGGGTTCAATATGCTGCAGGAAAATTGTTCAACAAGATTTTGACATGAGCCTTGCTTTCTGCAACCAAGAAAAGAAGCAAAGAAGTGTGGTATGTTTGTTCAATCAATTCTCTTGCTTTTTTACTTCTAAAAATGGATATTTTAGCAAAGAAAGTTTCAGACATATAGCTTTAGGTGTATCTTTGTATCAGTAGTGTCTATATCATCTTGTTGTCCCAAAATTCAAGCATTACTACTTTTAGGTGAGGTCATCACTTAGTTTGCCTTGTTAAGACTAGAGACATGCACCATGCTAATGCAGGTTGCAGTAATAGGAACAACCTCCACAACTAGAATTATTGTGTAGACTAGAGAAGTCATATTTCTTTTGCCATTGATTGTTTTTATTGTTTCTACATCTTGTGAACATAATAATATGGTTCAAACTTCAAAGATGTGATGTGAATATCAGTGGCTTAAGGGTCAGTTAACAAATTAAAGGCATTTCAAAGGTCAGGTTTTTATAAAGTTTGCCATCCTTTTGTTGCCTTTATCAATTTTACAGTAGTTTGCAATTTGTTTATACAATGCCCCTTGTGGTCTTTATTTATGAGCAGTATATACTTAGTTAAAAGTATCTGCATGTGATATGTAAATTTGTAATAAGCAAACAGATGGCTAAGCATTGCTTGTTTTGAATCTGAATGACTAATGGTTAAAACTATTAACAGGAAAACTCATCAGGAGCAGATTGGAGGAGCATCAAACAGCAAGTGTTACCCTATGCTAGTTTGAAGCAGCTTTCTCGGAAAAATTCTTTAGATACATGTGCAAGTGAATCAAGAGGCATGGAGGCATCCACCAGCATGTCAGTGGAAGCAAATTCTGCTATGAGTATTACCACCCCCAAAATATGTGAGGTAAGGATAAGCCACGTTTCACACACCTGAGTACTTTTAGGTGAATGAAAGCCAAGCTGAGTTTTTATCTCAGGGTGTAGGATATCCAAGGCAACCATCAGTGGCATCCTCCACTCTCGTAGAACTCACGACCCGTCTTGATTTCTTCAAGGAGCGGAGATCACAACTAATGGAACAACTCCATAGTCTTGATTTGAGTCATGGAGCAGCTTCCCAGGGATTCTTATACAAGTCGTCACCTCCGTGGAACAGCCCAAGATGAGAGAGACGTCTATAACTGCCATTTGTATATCCTTGAATCAAGTCATCTGCTTCTATATTTCTCTTGTTTTGATGTTGGTTTACGTGAACAGATCTGGTTGTTTCTCATTTTTCCTCTGTAAAACCCTTCATGAGAATGTAAATTTTGTATCTTTAGTCTTGATCACTTTCCCTTTCGTAATCACTTCTACATGGAGTGATCGAATCATTTGTGTATCTAATGTTAACTCCTTTTTCCACCACTGGACTTTAAGAGATGCTTCTCTTTAATGCAATTTAATATTGGTTCTGTGAAGAAATGTGATCTGAATGAGCTCTACACAGTGGAAAACAATATGTGACATTGCTGGTGTTTGTGAGCTGCCATATTCAAGATCATTATAAGTAGAAAGAGGTTTTTTCTTTATCTTTTCCGCATACATGCCTCTCTAAAATCCTTTGTATCTCTCTAATATTTATATTTTATATGAATATCTCGGATAGCACATTGTTTTTATATGAATATATTTTTATCTTGGCAAGGATGCTTAAAAGGTTTTAAATGTTACATATTATTAAAAAGTAACCATAAGATTACACATGCAAAACTGATGATAGTATTCACGCATAAATACCTCTTAACAACTAAACAATTTTGCTCCGCTTAAAAAAGTTGGAATGTTTACATCTTCTAGCTATCAGTTGGAGCTAATCAAACATATGGAGCTTCACATCACGGCACGATGTGAGAGAACATCACCTAAATATCATAATTCCCGTCACTTATTTCCTATACTCGACAAACGACAAATGCCCACCTCGTCATCCAGTTAGGTAGGCCTTTTTCTTTCCTTTTTAATCAAATCAAGTTTTAAACTTACTTTGTTAGTTGTTATAACCCACACCTAAAGAAGCTCGGTCCAACGTCTTGTATCAAAGGCTGACAGATTTGAGTTAATTGATATCCATTCATTAAATGCTTATAAACTATATAGGAGTTGAACATCATATCTCTTACAATAATAAAACTTCAAGAAAAAAAAAAGAAGAGGACTAACCTTTTTCGATACATAGTTTTCTGCGATCAAATATCAATTCTATGAGCAGATAGAATCCCACCACTAAGATATAATGCTTGGGCTCAAGATCTACCTTTTTCTAAAGAAATATAGACCCAGTTGCCACTAAAGCAAACAATCATCTCCAACTTGACATGGCTGGAAGTTGCTAAAATAATAGCCTATGTTTCCCTCTAATTAACCTCCTACCTAGGCTCTTTAACCCACTTATTTTTTTTCTCTCCCTCTCTTGGCAGGCAAAGAATATCGAGTTAGTGTGAGAGATAGGAAAGGGGGGAAGAGGAGGGTGTGGTGCAAAAGGGAAACAGGCAGGAGACAAAAGGATAGAGCAGCGGAGCCCACCCCCATTGTTAAGGCGTGTTCACAATCTCAGCAAACAAAGAGCACTTTCTGGGCTCTACTGAGAGCCAATCCACTAGTAGGAATTTGCGACAGCATCACGTTCATGCCTTCAAATCCATCGCTATCACATACCAATCCACAAGAGTAGAATATGCCTTGTTTCTTCAAGTTACTCGTTGGATGCTGCTCTGCTGCCATTTCCTGATTGGTCCTCTGCCTAGCTTGCAGTTGATTGTGTTAGATTTTTCAGTTGAACAAATATGGAATGTGTAAGAATATCTTGTAGAGAGCGTGACAATGGAGATCTAATTTATCAAAAGATAAATGATTCCAAGAGGGCGTTTGAACCGAAGATAAGGCGTTCAAACGTGTTTGCTCAAGGAACAAAACTAGCTTGTGGAGTTAAAACGGACCCCCTTGGTGTTCCAATGCCTATCCCTGAGGTACAGTTCACCTTGCTGCCGCGTTTAAACGGGCCCCTAGTAGAGCATTTGAGAAGTTATTGGCATTCGAACAACCACGTGGGCATTCAGATGGTTTTGCTTGAAGCATACAAGTTTGTCCGAGGCGTTCAAACAGTCTATCGGACGTTCGAATGCTTATGCAGAAGTGGTGGTTAGTTCTCGAGAGTTCTGTGAGTTCTTCGATGATGAGAGGAGATAAAATATCTTAGCATCATTTCTACTACAATCTTCGATGCAATAAGTAACTGTCTCGAGGTTCATCGAGACAGTTTTGTTCGATCTTAAGAGTCACAGAGATTAGTATACCAATCGCTAAAAGTAATCTATCGTAGGATCTAGCGAGCAATAAACTTCATATAGTTATGGAATTTAGCAAATAGCTTGTAAGTATGTTATTTATTGCATTTGCTATATTATTTAAGCGGTTAATCTAGTCCTAGTGAAAAGATTCATATGTTTTACTCAAATTTAGGGTTTTCCACGTAAATCCGATGCGCTTACCTTGCTCAACATTTTCTGATCATATTAGTATTAGCCTAGATTTTTCACGATGAGACACCGGTGACCCACAACAAGGTTAGCAATAACAATTAGCAAACATCTATTACTTGCAAACAGTGCTCATTCATATGCCATCTTGCAAATTATTGAGATAGGCTAGGCATACAACTTTATAAATCAACACCATTTTATTAGCCTTCTTCTTTAATTGAACTATAAATTCCAACTTCATGAATAGAAGCAAATTATTAAGTAGAAGATTTATCTCTAACGAAACATGCCACGAGTGTTAAGGGAACAGAAAGTACTTGTGACGCGTGTCCAAGATGCTAAATTCATCACCTTCACGGGTAGTTATCATAGAGTGGGTGCCATTTTTTTTTTCTCGTGATGTAATTAAGAAAGGGATATGAGAAACCAAATCCTTGGCTTTGCTTTGCCAAAAGGTAATTGCTTCTTTACATTCCAATGCCTGAGTTCATATTCACGGTAATATATTTATGACACAGAAAGGTATTATTTTTTGTTACCTCTCAAAGTACCTCATTTTAATTTTGAAACATATTCAAAACTTATGTTACCTTTTTCTTTTTTCCTTATGTATATATATATATATATATATTATAAGTCTTAAATTAATCATAGACTTTTTCAACATATAAATTATATTATTTAACCAATCCCACAACCTTTGTTATAAGCTAATAAGACCCAACTATTTATCTGCAGGGGGTGACCTCTGATTGATACTATATTAATTTATAGATTGCTATGAAAAAATATTAATATTTTAATAATTTCCGGTTGGGTTCATGCATTGGGATAAATTAATCCAGACCTTCTACTTCATTCATCATGTCAATTTTCCCAACAGTAGAGAGATCTGTGCATATGAAAGATCTCTCCTACCTATATATGAATACGATAGAAATGGAACTAAATTGGTAGAGACACAGTTACTACTTGGCCATCTCTCTTATCTTTAACTGATACCAACTTACCAAGAATTTGGTAAGTTTGTTCTTATTAGCAACAATCTGCGTAACTTCCTTGCCTTCTTCATCCTCGTCCTCGTGATTTGATCCTTTTTGGCAAAACAATCACTTGAATTGGTTAATTGCAACCTCCAATGGTTTTAGAGGTTCTGCACACTAGTTTTGTTTCATCTTTTGTCAGTATTAAGCTAGGATTTCTATCTCCCTGTCGAATTGTGAGTGTATCCAAATGATAGGGACATCGTTGCTACAGATATCTATGAATTTGTCGAATAATACTGTTGATGTATAATTTTTTATTTACGAGGATTATAAAAGTAGATGGAATTTTGTGTATCGATAATTAGTGAGATATCGTTATTAATGAAATTTATACTCCGGATGAAAAAATGAGTTTATATTATGTGAATGATTTTAGATTTAAGTCTCAATGCTACTTATATCATTAGGGCAACATTAAAATTAGGGTAGGCTCGAAATTAGCTGAAACTAACTCCCTCATGTTCGAAATTATTTTATGCATTTTAATGGATGTAAATAGATACTAAATTTTTATTAAAAAAGTGATAAAAAATTATCCGACCGTTTTTATTGTAATTATCACATATTTATATATTTAAATATATAGTTAAAATTATTAGATATATATATATATAATTTATGCGTTGTGCAACCCGGGAAGCGTTGAACCGGTCAAACCAGCCACAACCATTAGTGGTTAAGATATACGACCTCTCCCTTTTTCACTTTACCTCCAGATATCAAATTATATTACTAATAAGTACTCCAGAGTTCTTGCAATTTCCACCCTCAAAGTCTACGAGAGAGACAAAAGGAAAGGAACCCAAGAAAGTAGGGGTTGCCTTGCTACCCCCTCCTTCCATTTGTAGGAGAGCTTTGGGGCTGTTAGCCAATCTAGGAGCAAGAGGACGAGAATCATTAGCCATGACAACCCCCAAAAAAGTAAAAATTAGACTGACCCTCCCTTGGTTGTCCTTCTCCATTCCCGTGGAAAGAAGAGAGAAGGGTTTCGTTTGTAATTAAGACTAAAATGTAGGTGGCGATTGGCAAAAAGGAAATACTGAAAAACAAAAGTGACGGGAAACTAAAGCCAGCCTTGTTCCATTCCATTCTTTTTGGGCTTTTTTGCTTTTTAGCCCTTTGGAAATAATCGACAAAAAAAAAATAAAAAAATAAAAAAATAAAAAAAAGAAAAGCGAAACGCTAGGTGCTGCCTTTCATTCCCCAGCATCGCTCTCGTCTCTTCTTCCTCCTCTCTCTCTCTCTCTCTCTCTGTCTCTGTCTCTTGTTTTTGCCTTGCCTTCTCTCCTTCTTCTTTGTGTTGTTGAGAGAAGCATCCTTGGAGAAATGGGTGGTAGGAGGAGGAGGAGGAGAGGAGAAGAGAAGTATAGGGAGTAGAGAGAAGGGAATAGTATATATATAATGTACAAAGAGCACCACCGCGCCAAGGCGTGGGAGTCCACCGTGCGGAAGGCTCAACAGCAAGCACACCCTCCCCACCCACCCGGACGTCGCCGCGTGTGCATCTTCACTCCCATGTCCGTCGTCCCAACCACCGACGACGCCGCCTCCACCACCTCCTCCGGCGACGACACCCCTTCCTCGTCCGCCACCACCTCATCCGTCGCCGACGATAACGATTCCACCAGTACCTCCGCCACCGGTACAAGCTACTCCGGCGAGAGACTCCTCCCCAACGGCGACTTCTACTCCGGCGAGTGGCGCTCCGGCGCGCCACACGGCACCGGCAAGTACCTCTGGTCTGACGGATGCGTCTACGAGGGTGAGTGGAGGCATGGCAAGCCTACCGGCTCAGGAAAATTCTCCTGGCCCTCCGGCGCCGCCTACGACGGCGAGTTCCTCTCCGGCTTCATGCACGGCTTCGGTGCCTTCGTCTCCGCCTCCGGCGACACCTACCGCGGCCTCTGGTCCATGAACCTCAAGCACGGCACCGGGAAGAAGTCCTACTCCAACGGCGACTTCTACGCCGGCGAATGGAAGGCCGGCCTCCAAGACGGAAACGGCCGATACGTTTGGTCCAGCGGCACCGAGTACATCGGCCAGTGGCGCGCCGGAGTAATCCACGGCCGGGGAACCCTAGTTTGGGCTAATGGGAATCAGTACGACGGCGGGTGGGAGGAAGGATCGCCGCGGGGGAGCGGAAGCTTCCGTTGGGCGGACGGAAGCCTCTACGTCGGGGAGTGGAGCAAGGAATCCGGCGAAGTGAGGCAAAAAGGAGCGTATTACCCGTCGATCGCTTCATCATCACCGACTGCAAGGGACCCACGCCAGGTGTTTGCGACGGAGCTGCCCGAATGCAAGGTGTCAGCAGGTGAGGCGGTCTCAATCCTGCCGTCGCAGAAGACAATGAATTGGTTGACGGTGAGGTCGGGAAAGAAGGGGTTTGATCGGATTTGCATCTGGGAGTCGGACGGTGATATAACTTGCGACATTGTTAATGGGAGTACGGATCCGGCGGTGGGTGGTGGGAGAGAGGTGGAGGAGGATCTGAGCGCGGGGATGGGAGCGGATGAGGGGGAGAAGAGAAGGTGGCCGCTGCCGACGGCGGTGAAGAAGCAGGGGGAGACGATATCCAAGGGGCATAAGAATTATGAGCTCATGCTCAATCTACAGCTTGGGATCAGGTAAATTTCCACCCGTAGTTGGTTTGATTTGTGGTGGTTTGGTAGGGTTTTGGTACGAATTGATATAATTGGAAACAGAGTCAATTCTGAGATAGAATGATCTTATTCTGTGATAAATTCTTCTTGTGTCTTCTTACCTATCATAGATGGTCTATGTTCTTCTATAGCTAATTCGATCACCTTGCATGTATTTGCATGTCAGGCAAAATAAAAATGGTAAGCGGAAAGTGCTAGTTTTGTCTCATATTGCAAAAAAAAAAAAACCTAATTCTTAGCAAGTATAGAGGTTTCATTTGATTGGTTTCTGTTTCCTTGGTTTAGAGACCTACATGGATCTCCTTTAAATTCTAATAGGAAGCAGTGTAGGACCATTTTTATGACACTGACTCCATGCTAGGTAAAGAAGATTGAATTTTGGTCATGCCAAAATTGAATTGTTATAAGAAGCAGTGTTGGACCACTTTTATAATGTAATTTATACATCTTGGCTAGTTGACAATTTCATAATTACTATTTCCTTTGAGCAGAATTGTCACCACTTTTTTGCTTGGTATGGTGGAACAGATGTGCTGTAGGAAAACAAGGTCCAACAACACTTGATCTGAAGACATCAGCCTTTGACCCCAAGGAAAAAGTATGGACAAAGTTCCCTCCTGAAGGATCAAAATATACACCCCCACATCAATCTTGTGATTTTAAATGGAAGGATTACTGCCCGGTGGTGTTTAGGTTAGGTCCTCAGACATGCAACTTTTGCCTTTGTGTTCATGATAAATGACAGTTTTGGTTCATTCTCCAAATCTTTTTTGGGCTTGTTTATAGATATTATTGTGAAATGCATTGAATAGGACGCTCCGCAAACTTTTCAAGGTTGATGCAGCTGATTACATGATATCACTCTGTGGGAATGACGCCCTTCGAGAACTTTCATCTCCTGGTAAGAGTGGAAGCTTCTTCTACCTCACAAATGACGATCGCTACATGATTAAGACAATGAAGAAGGCTGAAGTAAAGGTAGGTTTTGAGTTTTGAATTGTTCCTTTGCCAACCTTCTTACCGCAACAAGACCACAATTTCCTTGGCTGACTTTTTACATCACTCATCCTTGTACAGGTGCTTCTGAGGATGCTTCCAGCCTATTATAATCATGTCCGCTCTTTTGAGAGTACTTTGGTTACCAAATTCTTTGGTTTGCACTGCGTCAAATTAACTGGGACTTCCCAGAAGAAGGTTAGAAGTAACTGTCATACAATAGTGTAACGTCATACAGATGATGTCAGACAGACGATATTTTCTGTTTTGCATTTTGAGTATGTCTTGTATATAATTAACCAGGTACGCTTTGTTATAATGGGGAATCTATTCTGCTCTACGTATGCTATTCATAGGCGTTTTGATCTGAAAGGATCTTCTCATGGTCGAATGACTGATAAGCCTGAGGCAGAGATTAATGAGTATACAACTCTGAAGGACCTTGATCTTAATTTCATATTTAGACTGCCAAGATCATGGTTCCAGGAATTTCAGAGGTAGTTCAAATTTGCTTTGTCTCCAAATCTGTTTTATTATGAGCTTATTATCACTATGGAGTTCTAGCATTGAGTCCTCTCATGTTGATCGATGTAAAACATGCTTTTCATATAGGCAAGCGAATAAGGATATCGAGTTTCTTGAACATGAGAGAATCATGGATTACAGCCTTTTGGTTGGCGTACACTTTAGAGATGCCAGAGATATGCATTTTTCTGAAGGTTGATCCTAAAGTCGTGTTGCCTTATATTACAATTCTTTCTTTAGTTTTTGTATGCATGCTGCTGATAATCCTGTCTTTATTTAAGGTACTGTTGATGCTGAGAACACAAGACAAACAAATCCTCATGGACCTTGTCCTCTCAGAGTAGACACGGACCAGTTTCTTTGTGATCCAAACAGGTGCTTATAAGTTTCTGTTTTGGAAAAAATTTCCTACTTTGTTTTCTTCGATTTCCGACATAGGTGGTTCATGAGAAAGAGGAAATTTGAGACTATAATTATCGTGATCATTAGTGATATTACTCGACTACATACTAATCCGAAGTTTACACTATTGCTTTTCTAAATCATATCAGTATTGATTTCTTGTCGAAAAAGTTATTTGTTAGTTTTATCAAAAACTGCATGTACGCTTTGCTAATTAAATTCTTTATCATATAAGAAATGTGAGATAAACAAGTAAGAATCTACGTCCTCAACATACGGCTGTGTGTCATAGGTCGGCTATGATCAAACTCGGTGCAAACATGCCAGCCAGGGCTGTACTGACAGTTAGGAGGAGTGATCATGATTCCCAGCTAATTGGAGAACCAACAGGGGAATTTTATGAAGTGGTGTTATATTTCGGAATCATAGATATACTCCAAGATTATGATATCAGCAAAAAGCTAGAGCATGCATACAAGTCTATTCACTATGACCCGACATCAATATCAGCTGTTGATCCAAAACAGTATTCAAGGCGGTTCCACGACTTCATATTCAAAGCTTTCTCGGAGGACACCTGAAAGAGCCCTGAGATGCACGGCGCTGCCATGGCTTGTAAAAATGGAGCTAGCTTCAGAATAGTTTTTTCTGCATCAGAGAGGAAACATCTAGTAGAAGCCACTCTCGACGAGTGGATCGATGGATGATCAGAGCGTCTAGTAGAAGCCACTCTCGACGAGTGGATCGATGGATGATCAGAGCGGCACGAGGTGCGCTTGTCGTCTAAATGAACCATTTGGTTCTCATCTCCATTTAAATATGAAGATATCTATACAGTCAACTAAATGTATACTCATATAGATAGCATTTACATATTTACTAAACCTATAGATAGAAGTTTGTAACAATTGAGAGCGCAAGCTGATTCATAGTTGTAAATGATTTAGCTGAGGGTAATATGTACAAGATATCATTCTTTTTGTAATCAGTTTTGTTCTTAGAAAGCTGAAGATGTAATTCTAAAAGACACTGTACAGTATCTCTTTCGACCAGGTCTGGATGTGTGCTTTACCTATTTGCAGATGGCATGCAGATGAAATAATGGCGTCAATGACTGGGCTTCTGGCAATAAAGAGGGCTGATGTCCCTGGCTGCTTTCATTGACTACAAGATTACTTTATTCTGGGGTCTTGTAGCTCTGCCATATGATTGTTAGCTAGCTTTTAGTCTGGCCAATTCGTGATGATGACAGTTTTTGCTGGAGGTGAGATGGAAATAGACATGGGAAGCAGGCAAAGTTTAGACTGTCACCTGCAGTGTAGTGCCCACCTGACACTGACTCGTGAACAACGAGGCAATATTGAACGAAACCCCAGGCATTAATCACTTGTGAACCTTCGATGCCTCATATTGCCTTTTATTTGGCCCACCGTGGCCTATTTAATATTCAAGTAACTTATGTATCAATAAGAAACTAATCTCGTTGTGTAGCTTTGTATAGGCTCATCACCTTCTTTTCAATAACAAAGATTAGTTTACCAACTTGCTCCACTCATTCCTACTCATTTTCCCCACAGGTTATTATTCTTCAGTTGCTTTATTTCGAAGAACTTAGAACAGAAATATAGCATCAATATGACGTTATTATAAGAGGAATGCACAAGGATTCATCAGGAGAGCATTTATTGTTACCTTAGCATTTGAATACCATGTCAAGAAAAGGTAGCGCACCATTGAAGTTGGAATCGATGGTGTTCCTTCCCATGCTACTGCTATAAATAGGAACCATTGATTTCTCAAGTAGGCGTGGCGAAATGGTGTCCCTAGTGTTCACTATAACCAAAACCTACAAACCCAGTTATCTTTTGTAGGCTAGATACTTAAGGGACCTATAACAAACAGTAAATTAACCTTCCAAATATCATGTCACAAATATTACCATCCCAAGGAATCTTATGTTTGGTTACTTTCTGGCACTAGAATAAAGGAATCTAGTTCCTCCCCTAAATATTGAGTCTAGTATGCAACATTTGAGAAATTTAGGACCTTCATCATAATCTTGGTATGTGTGTAAGTATAAATGCACCTTTTTTTTATCAACACAACTTATTAAGCCTTCCTCCATGCATGCAGTCTTCTATTCAAATCTATCTTCTCAGCTTCTGCTACATTGGCATACACACCCGGCAGCTACTCGACCTAGTTCTGCAGTTCAATATGACGAATAAAATCATAGTGGCCAGCCAAATGGAGAAAACCTAATATATCACAAGAAATATCACGATGACAGTAAGTATTTTATTATAACAGCAAACATTAAATAATTTCTCCTTAATTCCCCAATCCATTTTTTCAAATTACTCCACTCAGGAGTGAATTCATACGACAAGAATAGTATATCCTTATTGAGCAAATGAGAAGGGAATCCAAGAATATAATCCTATAATAAATATCATGAATTGATCATTGTTTGCACTAAACTAGAAATAATCACAACTCCTAAAAGAAAAGAAAAGGGCAAACTGCGAGCAGTCGGACGGTTCACAAGAAGACATGATTTGATAACTAGTATAAATATAATCCAGACAAAGATCTTTCAATAGAAAACTTCTATCTACGAGAAAACTATGGACATATCATACTCATCTCTCTATTTATCATAAACCAAACATCAATTAAATAATCATCTCATCATGACGATGGATAAGTACAGCAGCAACAATCATGCAAACGTAACTCAAACAGGATTAAACATTTAGCTCAAGTGCCATAATCATTCTTAACAAACCTAAGCAAACAATACAACTCTAAATTGAATTTCAATCACTTTGAGAGAACTGTGCACCTGCATGTAATATGATTGAGAGATCCAGAATTATCTTTAACCTAGGAAATGCAGCCTCAATAACCCCACTGGTCCTAACGGATTTCAAGGATACAGACAGTAATTTAAAAACAAATATGACTTATTAAGCATAAATAAAACATAAAAAAAATATTCTTGGCAAGTTTTAAATAAGTTCCTGCAGAAGTATACATGCTTGAGATCCACCAGTAGATATCAAACAAGAGATTATTAAGCACTTGTAATCACAGCTAAGAATCCTACAGACACTAATATCTGCACAGAAATAAAGATAGGTAGTTTGCAAATTTACTACATATCTAAATAAGCATAAAGTTCGGTCTGCAAACATGTAAGAGATCAGCAGCAAGAGAAAGAAAGGTAAAAACTTAAAAAGCTTACAGACAAGAGAACAAACTATACACTAGCAACTTGGCTTCACAACTATGTTAAAGAAATACCACAACACAATTACTAGTCGTACAAGCATACATCCTGCTTAGGTCACCATTAAAGTCTAATTTATCATACTTAAGTAGTCCCTCCTTCCCACACTCCCACTACTTCTAGGAGTAAATCTGCCTCCACCTAGACCTACAAGTGCAATTCTTGGCATCAAAAGTACCTACTTTGACACTAACTAAAGATAACACTTTCAGTACTCAACAAGAGAAACCAGAAGAGCATAGTCAACTCTGCCAACAATAAAATTTCATCCAGAACATAGTTTATTAATATGTTTTGTCCAAATTATTAGCAGTCAATCATTCCACTAATGTATGTTGCATTATCTCTTGTATTCTACAAGGAAATTCACATCTGCAATAGAGAATCAAGAAGCTTCAAAGGTAACAGAACATATAAATATTGTAACCCACCAGAAAAGAAAGTTCAAGGCTACATGTAAGAAATAAGTGTGAGTTTTTCTAATGTGCAAGTTAACCTGGAGTGTAACAATGCACATGGCATCTACCAAAATGCAATTTACAAAGAATCACATTTCGATACATGATAAAATCCAGGAGTAAACTAATTCAAACATGTGTACTCTTTAGTCTGTCCAAATTACAAGTTCATGGTATTCAAGAATCAATAGATGATTTGTTATCAGCACTCTATAGTAACTTTGTAAGGACCAATGTCTCACCTAGTTCTGGACACATGCAACGACTGTGGATAAGTGAACTCAAGGGCCTTGCACGGCATAAAGGTAATCTTCAAGGTTTAAATAGATTACAACATAAGAGGAATATGAAGTAGAAAAGACAGGAAATAATAGAGGAAGTGGGAGAGAATTTTATACTTGAAGACAATGAAGAGTGAGTGACTCCACAGATGTTGAAAAAGAAAATCAGAATGAACATATTTCTCACAAGTATTCCTCCATATTTAGGGTCATTTTGATTGTCCTTCTATGGAAAAAAGGAAGCATTTTTGAGATATCAACGATATGTAGTCAAAGCAAACCAAGGGAAACGAGAGAAATGGATAACAGACCCTCAATCAATCTTGATAAACACAATACATTCTAAACAATTATATGGATTCAAGAAATACTTATTTTCCTGTAACAGACTTCTAAACACGTCAGTTATATCTACTTGTCCCTAGCTATATTAATAAAACAGCTGCCAATAGCAAGTAAGCACCACATAGATGTTAGAAATTTACGTTGATCAGAGTCTTCTTAATGTGTTTATACCATACTATAACAAATTCCATGCATATTTAAAATTGGAGCCTATCTTTAGATCAATAAATCCTAACTGAAACAAAATAAGGGATTCAATTAGTTGTGCAATTTACATGCGATTAGACTCAGCTACACAAGAAAATTAATTTGATAGTAATAATATTACCAGTCAGTTCAGTGATCACAGTACCTACACAAATTATGCTGAAATCACACATAAATCAACCACCCTAAAAGACAATGCAATTTGACTTTATCGAGCTAACGATGATTGTCATTGTTAACTATTAATTATTAAACAAACAAAATTTGGGAACATCTATAAACCATTTTATATAGTTATGGACTTGAGATAAGCCGAGATCTACAAAATTAGCAGCTTTAGAAACATAAATTAGTCAATTGGAGATTTTCAAATAAAGTATGAAGTGATATAAAGGTAATTAATTATCACTCGTGAGTTTTAAAAATAATGAGTATCTTACTATCTCTAAATGCCAAAGAATTTTGCATGTATGAACCTTCAAGAGAACACAAATAAATAAATGGAAAAAAAAAAATACTACCTATTCAACAAAGACATCATTCAAACTTTATTTATACTTATTAGATAATTTGAATTACTATAGTAAATGACACTAACAATGGTGAGATAACCAATTAACCCAAAAGCTTAAAATATTAAGTAGCAAATAAACAAGATAGATAATAGATCACATCTTCAACATAACTTATCACATGTGGCCTCTATCCAGGGCACATGGATAAATGATAGACAAGGATTTGTGACCTCATCCACACCCATCAATATAAATAATAGAAAGTAGGGAACCGGAACAGGCTTATGAGGTCTGACCCCTTGTCCTTCCTAAAAAATAGTTATGATACTATCATTAATGAGAAAGACAACTCTCATAGGCAGACATATCAGTTTGTCTTGGAAACATATTATACCATTTTTAAAAGACCAGCTCAAACTCAAATCCTAGCCACGTAGCGCAATAAGCTTCGAACCTGCTTAGTGCTAACTGATAAATGGTTTACACAATTGTTCCTTAAAAGTGTTTGATCTAGAAAAGCAATCTAAATTTAATGATCAAATTCAAAGTTGCTCTATAACTAATGCCATTGTATAAAATTTACAGCAGAATTCCTACAACTTAAAAACTGAACCATATTACATATCGAGTGTCAATAGGTAGCCTATGACATTTCCCTCAATCAAGCTACGCTGTCTGGCAATCCACTATAACTACAAAAGAGAGAAAAATCTACTCAAACTATTACGGGTTCTTCTAACTCAACAGGTTCTTCATACTTGTTAAGCTATCACCAAATGGCAAGAAAGATAACTTGTACATGATTTGCAATCAACATAGTACGATGAGTAGGTGAAAATAAGAAAATGATGATATATACTAAGTAGATAAGGAATATTTATTAATTAATTCTAACTTTATAATATAGTTAATAATAGGTTAACCCGGATGAGGTACTACCCTTAACTATTAATGGTGCCTCTAGTCAGCAAACTGTTAAATTCGATCACGAAATCATCATAAATGGTGCAAGAAGCGGTATTATTTCATGCATATATACTACAAGCACAAATGGAAGGACTTTAAGAATATGATTATGCTATGTTTCAAATTATAGCAACCTATATAACTAGACAGGAATTAAATCAGAAGTTTATGCCCTAAAAGCAAAATAAGGAAACAAAAAATAGGCCAGTCAAAGAGAATGTAACCTAGATGGGCTAAAAAAAGTATATATTTCCATTTTTAAAGAAAATCAACTCATCAGTGGAACCGTCCAAACCTTGAACAAAGTTGGGGAAAGGTAAACCATTTAAGATCAAATAATTATGTAGATTACCAAACAAAATTTATACCCTTGCATGTCATGATGGTAGTCCATCGTACAAAGGTCCATAAAGTACCATGTGAAAGTACTCAGCTTTGATCCAGTAGCACCATCAATGTGTTCTCTTCTTTCATTTTCCATCAATGCTTTTTAAACTATTTAAACAGTATCCAGAAGGTCCAAAATCAACCTCAATGTGACTAGAACAAGCATATTCCCCCCCCCCCCCAAAAAAAAAACAGATGAGTATTAGAACATAGAATAGCAAAATGCCAATAATATCAAGGCAACATATCTCACATCCTTTGATGGGATTCGCACGCAAAATATAATAAATGCGATTGCACAAACTATTGGGAATGGCAAAATGACGATGCTTTCGTATGATACATTGCGCCCTTCAGTAAAGGTAAGGAGTAAAGCAGCAAGTATAGTTAAACTTACCAGCGTAGCAATAGAGTTGTCATCCACCACATGCACTATAACACAGTCGGATGGTGAAAGCGTCAATCCGTTGCAAGTTCCAATGAGATGCTCTACAGCGCATGCCTATCTACACCTACTCTTTTTTAAAAATTATCAGATTGGAAACAAACCCACGCAAGAGATCGAAGAACTTATATAGCCAACAAGATCGCATGATGATAATAGTAGATGGATTGGCTCTATAGGAAGGAAAGATCAGTCAAACGAAGCGAAATGTCGAACACAGAAGAAGTTAGCAGTTTAAGGAGGAGGAAGCTAAAGAGTCGTATAAGAACACGCATATGTTATACAACAACAAGAACAATAGGTGAAACCAACATGGGCATAGGCCACCATGCATAAATGATCACATACACATGATGAAGAGCTTAATAAGAAAAAGAATAGAACCTTTGGACTCGTGTAAGTACTTGCGAAGAGAGAGAAAGAGAGCTCAATTTATTGGGTTGCCAAAGTTGGTAACTCCAAGGAACCCACCCCCGCCTTGCGACGCCCCGGCACCGTAGACGTCGGAGGACGCCAGCATCTGAGACGATGACGTGGCGCCCCCGTTCCTGCCGCCGCCGCCGAGGTGGAGCTCCGAGATGTTGGGAATGACGGTGGTGTCGGCGTTTCCGACGCTGTCGTGGTCGTGGTTTTGGCCATCGTCGACTCCTTGGTCGTAGAGGAAACCCTTGAACACGTGGCCACCGATGGTGACCATGGCTTGATACGCGTACTCGTCCTCCCCGTCGTCGATGGACGTCACGCGCACGCACTTGAACACCGCCGGCGCTCGCACGTGCCGCGGCAAGCTCTCCCTAAAGCTTGCATCTAAACCAAAGGGCGGGAAGGGAAGGAATTCGATAAGTACTTACTCGAGTATGTAGATAATAGACACGGGATAAGTTTGGGGAGCTTATCGTTACCTTGTTGGTGATGGCTGGAGCTGGTATCGAAGCTTCGAGGAGGGGTAGTATTGGAGGTGGAGGTGTGGGAAGTGGTGGTCTGGGAGGGAACGAGGCGCGGCTTCTTTGGGGCGGAGGTGGAGGCCGCGGATGCTGAGGCGGCGGCGATCTGCTGCCGCTCGCGGCGGCGGGCGGCGGGGACCCACGTGCTCTTCACGTGGGTGGAGCACTCGAAGCCGCGGCTCTTGCAGCACGTGCGGCAGCGGCGGTGGATGCAGTCCTTCTTGGCCTGGTTGCCGCAGTCCTGGCACGTGGAGACGCCGCCGAGCACTCCCGGGCCTTCGAGATTCGGGACGGGCTTCCCGAGGTAAGAGATCGTGGTGGTCGGATTGGGATTAGGGTTAGGGTTTTGCTGGGGCGGACCGGGGTGGGGCTGGGGCTGCCAGAACTGGATCCCCGAGGCGGCGGAGGACCCCGGGATGGATTTGGGGTTGTCGGGATCGACGAGGCAAGGGGCAGTGGCGAGGAGGGGAATAAGTGGGTGGTCGGAGGAGGAGAGGAGATTAGCTGAGGAAGACGACGAGGACGAATCGTGGTGATGGTGGTGGAGATGGTGGTGATGGTGCTGCGTGTGGTGGAAGGAGGCGGCGGGGGCGACGACGAGAACATCGCGGAGGCCGACCATTCCCATATCCGCAATCCCGTAATTTAGGGCATGCCTCGGGTTCAAAGCGGACGACCCCGTCCCACCCCATAGGGAACCGCCGCCGGTAGGGTTACCGCTCCCGCTCCCTCCTCCTCCTCCTCCTCCTCCTCCTCCGCCTCCTCCTCCGGCATTGAATCCGAGGCAGAGATCGTCGCCGCGGCCGGTGGCAGAAGATGCTACCCAGTCCGCGAAGGCGCCAGTATCGGATGGGAACCGCCGCCCAGAAGCCACCCTCGTAGGTAGTTAAGAAGGGTAAGTGAATTTATTACTCAATTTCCGCTACAAATCGCTCCTATGATTTACCTGCACAGCTATTGCTCCTCCTCCATAGTAGGTGGTTAATGGGTATGGGTGATTCTTTTTTCGTTTTCGTTTTCTTTTTTTTTTCTTCTTCTCTTTTCTCTTCTGTCTTCCTCCTGCTCCTGCTCCTGCTCCTGCTCCTGCTCCTCCTCTTCCTCCTCCTCCTCCTCCTGGTGTAAATATTTGGCGGGACTAATAATTATAATGAGTGGAGAGAAGAATGGGGGAGACACTCTGAAATTCCTTCTGATCGGGATCTCTCCTCTTGCCTTTTCTTTCTTTTTCCTATGTCTTTCTCTATCCCTACCTCTCTATCTCTCTCTTTGTTTCTTTCTACGCAGGCTTCTGTCTCACTCCTGCCTCTCTGTTTCTGCTTCTGCTTCTGCTTCTGCTTCTGCTTCTGGCAGCAGCGGCTGCTACTCCTGCTGCTGCTGCTACGTTAAAAGCTATAAGCTCTCAGCTTTCGGCTCGTTCTTGCTCGCTGTCTCTCTCCCGTTTGTATTGCCTCCTCCCTCTTTCTCATATTGGCCTTATTGTTATCCTCCGCCTAAGTCACGTGTCACGTGTCACGTAGTAAAGAAGCAAAGGACGTCCACGGTAAATAATCGAACTAGACGACTTGGGTGGGCAGCAGGCAATGGAGATGGGCCACGTGTATTACAGCAAGCCAAGCCCCGGATGTCTCTCGGCTCACCCAAGACCTGCCGATCTACTACTAGTCCCAGTCCCCCTCCCCTCTCTTCTTCTATTTTGGCTCACTCCTGTCACCCTATATTTTTTCACTTTACTTTTATATACAAATTTGTCCTTCTCTTTTTTTAAATAAAATGCCTACATCTATATACTTCTTCTAGCTTAGACTTTTTGCATATCTGATCAAAACAAAGTATAATTTACACTTAAATTGAAATACAATCGGTGAAAATTCCCCTCCCCCTACTTCCCCTTTCTTTTATGTCACTTTTCCACGCGCTTTCGTGCCTATGGAGCTCTAAAATAATACACGAAAGGGTTGGAATATATGCCATAGCTTTCATGCTGCGCTATTTACAGAAACGACCCTATGTGCCATTTAGCAAAAAGAGCCCGGCTCTTGTGTGCATGCTACTTACTTTATAATTTATATGCCCCCCTCCCTCCCAAAAAAAATAACTACTATTGCCATTGTCTTGCAATTATAGTAGATAAGCACGAGACTTCCACTAGATTATGCTACCCGAATTCCGCACCTATCCTCCTCCTTTCTTCCTCCCCCCCTCCCCCTCCAAAGTTTTTTATTATACAATTCTTCTGACATGACGATTACTGGTGTGGATTGGACACGCAGCCATGCTCCGGCTGACTCTATGTATCCCAGTTCTTTGTATCAGATAATAATATAATATAGTAACATATTGTAGTAGTCTTCGGTTCGACTCATCACTAGCATTAGCATGGATAAAACAAAAATTAATCTCCATCTCGAAAGCCGTCAAATCAATCAAAGTGTAGCTACTGTGACTGTGAATGCAGTAGTAACCTGGTAGCATCTGAATCGTTGTTTGCTCCTCATCTCCTGTTTGAGGAGGGGTGACAAGGCAAAATTAGGCGAGCGAGCGAGCGAGCGAAAGAGATGGGGCTGGTAGATACGAGAGAGTAATAAAGAGGAGATTGAATGCAATTATTGGTGGTGTGGGGGCCCACAGGTGGGAAGGGGGGGAGAGAGAGAGAGAGGGGGGGGGTCTCGGTACGGACCTCGCATCTGCGCTCCACCACCTCCGTAAATTTAGCTTGGATTGTCTCAGAGCGGTGGGTTTTAGAGCACCGAGCTTTGAATCCGTGGTCCTCATCACCCATCATCCCCCTTTCCTTTTTCTTCTCTCCCTCTCTCTCTCTCTCTCTCTCTCTCTTTATTAAATTTTTTTCTTTTTGTTTAAAACCCTGTGTTATGTGCTTATTGCATTTTACACCGTGTCATTTTACTGTCTTACATCAATTAGTTTTAAAAATTCAACGACAGATACAAGTTTCTTTCGTGGACTATGTATGATTCACGTACATCTTAGAGATTATTATTATTTATTAATTTAAAAAATAAGTTCTAATTATAAGCTGCAAAAGGCACGAGTTATTCGTGATGGAAAACATAACAAACACATAGTGTATAGATTCTCATGTCCTCGTCAATCTTTTTCTGTATTATATTTAAAATTAGAAGAAATAAAAGATGGAGCCCAACATATATGAGTCCTAGTGTCCTACCATTTTATGATAAAAAGCCATGATTATTATAAATCATGAACATCATATAGAGAGGTGTATGGGGGGTTGGTTACCTCTTAGCATCTTAATTTTTTATGTGGGCTAGGGCTTCTTTCTATCCGTACTCCTTTGTTTTACCAGCATCTCCAGTCATCGATCGCCTGAGTTACTGACTACTTTGGATGCATAGATTATCACCTGATATTCTTATATTTCGATTAATTAACTTTGCTCACAATTTCTCCACCCTCTCGGTAATATGAAAGTTAATAGATAATTAGATTTTTCAAGCAAAAATTATTGTCTCCTTCCTATGGTAATTGAAGCAATTGCTACCTTACGATCAGCTCTCCTCCATGGCCACCCACTCTCATCGTCAGGGTTGATATATTCTGAAAAAGCTTGATTGTGCTTGGATCAATATGTATCCATTCGATCGGGGTATCTTGCTTTTTTCTACCAACTCAAGTGTTTATATTTTCAACGATCTTCTCGAAGTTGTTAATACAGTCATCGATATCTCTAGTATTGTCAACGTTTGCTCAAATTATATTTGTGCTAGTCTTACTGTTAGAAGTTTACACACCACACCACTAGAAATAACAATTCTATTACTCACTGTACCGATGCTAGTTTGAGCACGGTGATATTATTTTATCAAACCCACCTCTTGTACTAAAAAAAAAAAAAAAAGAAAATTAATAAAATTAATTAGGCCTTGTTTGGTTTAATCTTTTAAAGAGTCAGCTTAATTAGATTCTAAAGATATAAAAAGAAATAATTTGATTATTTAGCCAGTTTGAGAATCCCTAAATCATTTCTGGAGGTATAGCAAGGGTCTAAGGGTTTGAATCACAAAAAATCTAACAGGACTCCAAGGTGTTCGATGGAAATGCTCGCTGCCTCCATCTTGCGTTTAGCCCCTATTGACGTCCAATGAATGGTAGGTTTACAGGTGGGCCCTGCCCTCTTACTCTAGTCACGCACACCTAGGTCGTGGCCTGTGGCCTGTGGCCTGTGGCCTGTGGCTGTGGGTGAACTTAGGCAACCGGTCCTTGTCAGACGGAGACGGTAGCTAGGCATACTAGGCTAGGCCTTTTACCCCTCACCCTCAAGTCCTTTGCCCTACCGAATGTTAGGTCTGTGAGTGGACTTTTTGATTTATACCTTGGCTACCTTTTTCTTTATAACAAGATGATAAAGATTAATGGGGAATTAAAGTTGGGAGGTACAAATAAAAATAACTAAAACTCCATCTCACAAGATGAGTTTTGGATCATATTCCGTGACCACGATGCTTTGTTTGTTATTATTATATATTTGCTTGTCAAGTTGGGAGAGGGGATTGGTTCGTGACAGCATATTAATCGTACATATATATATATATATATATATTATTCAAATAATAGTGATTGCACTCGTGTGTAGTCTAAAAATATCAAGATCCTTAGCTTTTATATTCTTCCTAAATTAAAATGGCATGTCTTCGAAAAAGCCTTCCTCTAAGCCCTACATTACCTCACACTTATCAAGGTAATGCTGGGATAATCTTTTTAAGATATTATTAGAGAGATGTGTAAGTACTGGTGAGAGAGCCTGCAAACCCCAAAGTTGTTTACGTTAAACACATTGATGATCAGTTGCTCCAAAAGCAGTACAACGAAAGCGAGAGATGCCAAATATGACAAACATGGGCTTCAAATTTCTTTTCTATCCCAAGCATGCAAGACACGAGAGCGGCGATCGAAGACATGGATGCGATTAAACGAGATGAGGACAAGCTTCCTGGAGGAGAAAGCTCGAGATAGATCACATCATTGGTGGGGCCACGTCATGACGCGTGCCACGTTCCTATATACTAGCATCTACTTTTAACTCCCCTCTCCGTCTTCGTCAAAACTGGTGATTATATTTATTTAAGCTACGTCGAGATATGTATGTCGTTATCTGCCTTAAATGGCCGGAGAAGTAATTAGTCATGGATGTGCATTAAATGTACTCACTACTTTGTCCTATCGAGCTTATAATAAATTCCTCGCTCCCTTCTTTTACCTCGAGGGCTTGCAGATTAATAATAAGCCCTCGGTCTATATACGAAGAAGTGGGCTACGTACTTTGATGGCCCTCAACGGCTATATATTTTGACTAGCTTTATCGACTGCGTATTAACTCTACGTAGCTTCATACGTACTGTCGTTAGAGAAGATCGCACTACTTTACTCTTTACCGAGACAAAGTAGCAGGAAATGCAGCAAAAGCCCAAAACCCAACCTCCATGGGTTGTACGGGGATCGGATGAGTCGGCGTTTTTTTTTTTTTTTTTTTTCTTTAAAAAAATAAAAAAATATGAATTAATTAATTCGTTTTAGCTCCACGAGGAAAATAAGTAGGGGTACGTGGCGGATATGTAAGGGGTGATGCAGCATGGGGCATGGAAGGAGAAGGGTCGCAGGGATCTCAGTGGCGGGATCGCGGTTTCCGAGGCAAGCTGGCCTCGAGCCCCGCGATGGCAGGGTTGGGAGGGGACCGGAGGTATCCCCCCAGTTGTAAAAAGCGAGCGGCGATTGATTTCTCGAACTCTTTTTGTTTTTAAATATTTATATTTAGCTGCCATTGACGTGACTGCTGGGTCCCACGTAAATAAGATAAGATATTATTATAATGTTCTTATATACTTTTTTCTATATGATTTGAATGAGCGATATAGTCCAGCTCCTGGCGTTACGTGTACGCATGATCCGAGTCAAATGTCTCTCTTTGTGCTGCTGCTGCTATTCTTGACTCCAATAGCTCAAAGTTGAGAACAACTTGTGATTTTAAAGTTTACTTCAAAGGATAAGGGCTGTTTGGGCTGATGGGACGAGGAATTGGGCCTAAGCCCAGAATTTCGTATGATTGATCTCAAACGCAGGGTGGTGTTCACTGCAAGTGTGTACTCGTGTAGTAGTCAAAGCTAAAAAAAGAGATTAGCAGGAGAGTTGGTTCGCTTTATGTCACATTTACAGGGAATATAGCCAGACCTACCAGCATATCACCTTTACAAGACTCATTTGAAAAAGGTGAAAAAAAAAGGGAAAAGAAAGACGTCTCAAAATGCAAGGGTAATCAATCAGTGCTGCTTCAACTTGTCGGAACAGTCACTAGAGCAGTTGAAACAGCTTAGGTTTTGCTCAGTGGCATCTACCCTTTTGTTTCTGTATGTATTACTCCTGTATCTGTGGACTCCTTGGGCAGTCCTCCATGGATGTCATTAGCTTCCATCATCCCATCCAGGAATATTAGCGGTAGCCTCGTTGACCATTTTCACCAGCGTTACCTGATTCAATGACATATTAAGAAAGTATCGACGAAATCAACAATTAGTAGTATGGTTTGCGGAGAACAATTCAAAGTAAACGATAAAGCTCCACAAAATTTTTGAATATTTTATTCACTACAAGTTCAAGATCTCGAGTTGAGACTCAAGAGAATTATTTTTCCACCTAGCTATATCTACTGCATCGAACAACTATTTCTTGAATGCAGCTCCTTTCTGGCTCTTGTATGCTTAGGATTAGATTGTATAGCTCATTGGCTACTGAAACAATATTAACTTCTACTTTTATTAGCTAACCTGAGATTTGAAGTTCTTTCAGGGCACCTCTTCAATCAGAGCTACTAATGGACAAACCTCGCCACGATGTGATCAAGCTAAGCCAACATATTCATAAATAGTTCATTCCATTTTTATCTCTATAATCAAACATTTACACACAGTCATAACATCAATGTCATCTACATGCAAAACAGTACACCGCATTATAGCTTGGATATGGTATCATAAAGCACAAACAGGCAACTAAGGGAGCGGTGGTAAGCTAATCTAATGAAGTTCCAGTGCAAATACTAGTGTCATTACAGCAACATAGCTCTCTTCATTTTCATGATTATTAGTTATATCATTTCGCAGCATAATAATGTATATGTCATCTTACATTTGCACGAGCACATTACTAGCTTTCACTAAAGGAAATTGCAGCTCCTACTATTGTCTAACTTCAAAGCTGATGATACAAAGATACACATGGGCAAATAGGTTTACTCTAAAGAATCTAAATCAGGACAAAATTCTAAGACTGCAAGTACCTCTTCTTGTTATGGAAGTGTTTTAATAGGCAACTACGCAGTTGATACCAAAGGTAATGTAGCGAGATAAAGATACAAGTCCAGTGAGAAATGCCCAACAAGTATAATAAGAATGACGCAATTTCTAATACGTAATCCGAAATTAAAAAATTAGGAAGGTAAAAAGACTGCGAAAGATGTCTCATAAAGCTGAAAATTTGTTGTTAAGGTACTCTCAAAGATTTGGATAACTGTAAAACATACCACACTCTCAGGAACTCTTGGAGGAGGCAATGAAAGATTTCTTGGTGGTGGGCCACGGAGATAGGATCTTTTGTCAAAGCGCCACTCCCCAACTTTTCCATAGGTTAGTTCACCCTAAAACAAAATTCCATGAAGTAAATCATGATGAACAAGAACATGATGATGGGTTTAACGAACTGTCATATAAAATCATCATGTGAAAAATGTCCAGGGAACAGCTTCAACTGCGGCCGACATATCAACGTGAGATCTCTTTTACTGCTAAACTATTATATATGCTTACCAGCAGAATATAGTTACCTTTAATGAATAGTCACATCCATAAGTATAGTGGATGATAAATGTGTTTCCCACCTTTAAGTCCCAAGGGGGCTGCAATTGGCATTTTCAAGGTACTTAAGCACACTCAGAAACCATATAACTGAGATGTTGACAATTAATCTTTTAACAAAACAGGAAGTAGTTCTACCTGTATCATGAAATCTTTACGCAGAATATGCCGCACGCCATGCAATGCACTGGCAACAGCATAGGCATACCTGGATATGAGCAGGAAAGAAAGACATGAAATAGATAAGGATCAGATAGATCTCTAACTAAATATATAAGATAATTAACTGAATATGTAGCAGAAGTAGTTCTCACATTTCTAAAACCCATCCGAAAGCTTTGTCCGTCTCTGGGTCATCTTTCATTTTCAATGAAACATTCATCCAAGTAGGAGCAATCTTCTCCAGCTGGGACTGGAGTAGTTCAATTTGTTCACAGAGAAAGTACAGAAAGTTAAATACAGTACAAAAGTATGCAAAACTTCTGCTAGTCACAGTAAATTTCTACAAAATAGATTGTTGTACAGAAAGAGAGAAAAGATAGACCCTTTTAGAATGCCAAAAAACCAACAAGCTAAAATGTCCTTCACAATCGACCAAGTTGCAGAGGAGATCACTTTTCAACTGGAAACTACCTTCTTGATAATAACAGGAGAATTGCCAATAGGGTCAACATCTGTGACGGGGCCCTTTTCTTCTGGGTAGAACTTCCTTATGATCTTTTCATTTTTAGATGGTCTAATATAGAAGAATGGAAACCCTGCCGGGTCATTTCCACGAGCTAAGTTTGGTAGAGGGTTAGCAATGATGTGATCTGGTTCCGCCATTAGTATATACCTAAAATAGTTTCATCAGTCATGCAAGCATTTCACTGAACAAAGATAAACAATAAATACAGGACAAGAGCTAACTGGATTCGCATGTACTCACTCCTCTTCAATGTTTGCTCTTTCCAGCCACTGTACAAAAGCCCAAGGTCTGTTGAGGACAATGTAACCCTGGTACAAATGTTGAGTAGATGCAAACATCTTTAGAATTTAACTAATTAAGAAGTGAATCAACAAAAACATCTACTGCAAGCCATCTTTTTCTCAAGTTTTGCATACTAAGTGAACAGTATTTTCTTTTTTCCTTATGAACTTTGTAAAACTTATGCAAAAGCAGTAGCTACCTAGACATTTTGTCAGAACTCTTCTATAACATGATAATGACAAATGACAAACTCTTCTCGTCAAAAGAACATGAACAGACTGATAATCTCTTGGAGGTTATATTGTACATGACCTTGTTCTGGTATAGTTGACATGAACTGAAACTTCCATGACACTTTATCGTATTTCTATTCAGCATAATTCTGTCATCTACAACTTCCTTAATAATGACAAGAAAACGACAGTAAGCAGCAAAACACAAAATTCTTCAAGTTGGTTGTTCCTACAAATTGTTTGCTACATTTTCAGTCATGCATGGGTTGATACACAATGAGAGAACAGAGTGCATTTTGTTCAAGAGTTGATAATCTACAAAATCAGATTTTGAATGCAAACCAACAACAGAGGCAGCAGAAGAAATAACGATTGCTATAAAATGAGAAATGCTCACCCGATCCATACCATCAGGGAGAGGATCCACCACGAAGGTAGGGATCTCTTCCATCAAATTATCTGGCTTTCCTGAATGGAGCACCCGTGTGAACCCTCCCAACTCTGAGCCCTCTCTGTCCTTCATCTTCTTGTACCAGTAGTACATTATCCGGCACTGCCATTTACTATATGGCGCATCCGTCGCCGTGAGGGCCACATGGAAGGGCCTGGGCCTCCTCCTTTCCCCTAACCTCGTCAACTCATCAGGCCTCTGAATAATGGAATCTTGGGTGACACCCTCCAGCGATTCCCTCCCCGCATCTTCGCTCCGGTTGTGCATCACTATTGTGAGGAAGTTGTAGGTGGCAAAGAAAAACCCAATTGCCAAGAGGACCAACAAGAATGGGGATACTTTCCCCGTGTTCTTCCTCCCATTCATTATTGCTGCCTACCTATTCACATAACATCAGATGCTTCGCCACAAATTGGTGCCTCAAAGATGGGAACTTTTGACCAAATCCAGCTCTATCCTATGTAATAATTTTCCAACTAGAAGCAAATCTAGTCTATACCATCAAAAAATCACAAACTTCTCATCAAGTGAGTCGCCAAGAAACCCTAATCAAACGCAGTCACAGCCTCGAAACTCCTACAAGCAAAGACCCCACATTAAAACAACCGCACAGACGGGACAGGACGCACAATTGCAAGGATTTAACCTTCTAAAACAATTCTAAGTGAAGCACTAATCAGAACCTTGGCATTAGTAAACCCAATATATCGCCAAAACAGAAGAGAGAGGAAGGACTAACTAACTAACTAACTAATCAGTGAAAAATTGAAGGAGAAAACCAAAAAAATTGCATACCAAAATGGGAAGATTTTCACGGCGACGCTGGGCTTGATCCGAGAGGAGGCGAGGCGAGAAGTAAACGAGCAAAAAGGGAAGAGATGCTTGTAGGCCTCCACTTCCGAACATACTAGAGTTATATCTTTCAAACTATACACAACAAGAACTAAGGCCCAATTCTTCTCTTAACTTCGAAAACAACCGATGCCAATGCTTCAGCAACAAATTTTGGCACTCCGGTTCCTCGTTTTACGTTCGAAGATATTTACGTTGATACCAACCATGCTTCTAGAAAAATCCTAATGCGACTCTAATGGGCCGGGCTAAATAGGTAGGCTTATTAAAAGCCCATGAGCCCTGAGAATTTATTACAGCATATAAAGCCCATTTTATCAGTAAAGAACTATTAGCTGAGACATTATACTATAGATTATTGTACTTCACCGAGCTGGCAATCACGAGATACCTGTCGAAACTTCAAGACATCCTCCAGAGGAAGAGATGGGAAGGGAAGGGAGGGGAGGAAAAGCTTCACCACTTTTTTAGCTTTTACCCTTTTTTTTTTTTTTAATAATCAAATATAAGTATAATAACAATCTGAGCTTCACGAACTTTTGAAAAAGATTGGGTATTCCTGTCCCTCCCATTCCCCCCCCCCCCCCACCCCTTCTTTATCCTACTTTTTTTTATTCGCAGGAGAATATCTCGAAAGTGCACTTCCTTTTGGCTTCTTCTTCCACTTTTCACCTCTCGCTCACATGCATGCCCACCTTAGCCTTAGTTAATTTATATATATTATGTAAATACGAGCGGGAATGTTGTAGGGATTCTGCTGTCCAGATCCTAACGGTAACGTGACATGAGATCATCGATCTGTGTCGACGTGGCGTCTTCCGGTTCGTCGGGATTGGAGCGAGGTGTATGGACCGATGCAGCTGAACAATTTTTGGCTTCCCCTCCCCCCGACTCACACCGTCACACGGGCTGTGCATGAGGTAGAAGTAGAACGAAGGGGGAGAAATGCATGAATTTCCTGCAGTTGGTGTACTTGGCAGAGGTTGATTGGGAGATATTGGCATCCGATGAGTACTATGACTCTACGAGTTAATGTTCTCTTGGTCTGGGTCACTGTGACCAGTGGACCCATCACGTAGTATGTTCTTTTAAAGGACTCTTTTATTAATAGGGTCCATTTTTGTGTAAATTATTTTTACTCCTACCGTATGGGACTGCTACTTCTTACCATGGTCTTAAAAGGTTTGATGTATATACGTGACATACCATTTAAGTCTATCATCTTTCATTTTCACATAAGAAAGCGTCTTAAAAAAAGTTTAATATAAAGTTATTAAATTTTAACTAATAATTAAGTTATCTAACAGTAATGAGTAATATTTTACGATAGTTTAAACTTGTTTAGTTTATAGATTTTTAACTGAGAGGGAATCGAAAGCTCAGTGGTCACCTCCATTTCATCTATTGTCACCAACTACCAAATACACTTCCACTCCCTGTTTCCCTCTATATATCCAGCTTCACTTCCACTCTCCACTGCACATCCCACTTCGCTTCAATAATGGCTATCCTTCCACTTCCACTTCCACTCATGTCTCTCTTCTTCTTCCTCCTCCTCCTCTCCTCCACTTGCATAGCCACGACCACCACCTGCACCACCCCAGCGGACCATGGCTCCACCCTTCACATCATCCATGCCTTCGGGCCGTGCTCCCCTCTCCATCCCACCTCCCCCTTCCCCTCCTGGGCCTCCTTCCTCACCTCCCAGAACGACCGCGACGCCTCCCGCCTCCAATTCCTCAGCTCCCTCGCCACCGCCGGTGGCGGCCACCGCTCCTTCGTCCCCATCGCCCCTGGCCGCCAGCTCCTCCAGATCCCCAACTACGTCGTCCGCGCCCGTGTCGGTTCCCCTCCCCAGTCCTTCCTCGCCGCCCTCGACACCAGCAACGACGCCGCGTGGTTCCCCTGCTCCTCCTGCGTCGGCTGCTCCTCAGCCTCCGCCTCCTTCTCCCCATCCCTCTCCTCCACCTTCCGCCAAATCCCCTGCGGTTCTCCCCAATGC
Organism: Typha angustifolia; assembly: GCF_048772165.1. Lineage (NCBI taxonomy): Eukaryota > Viridiplantae > Streptophyta > Magnoliopsida > Poales > Typhaceae > Typha > Typha angustifolia. The sequence continues at coordinate 1,737,349 of NC_133246.1, read as the reverse complement.
TCTCAAGTCCCGAACCCATCTTGCCAAATTAGTTCTTGCGCCTTTAACCTCACCTACGGCTCCTCCTCCGTCCAAGCCGTTCTCTCGCAGGACTCCTTGTCGTTGGCGTCCGACGTGATTAACACCTACGCCTTCGGTTGCTTGCAGAAGGTCACCGGAAGCTCTATTCCACCTCAGGGGCTCCTCGGCCTCGGCCGCGGACCGCTCTCTTTCTTGTCCCAAACCAAGAATATGTACGCTTCGACCTTTTCCTACTGCCTCCCTAGCTTTAAATCCTTGAACTTCTCAGGCACGCTTCGCCTCGGCCCAAAGGGCCAGCCTTTGCGCATAAAGACGACTCCTTTGCTATTCAATCCGAGGAGGTCTTCCTTCTACTATGTCAACATGACCGGGATCCGAGTCGGGCGGCGAGTCGTCCCGATCCCGGCGTCGGCGCTCGCGTTCGACACGGCCACCGGGGCTGGGACCATCGTCGACTCCGGGACGATGTTCACCCGGCTGGTGGCGCCGGCTTACACGGCGATGCGGGACGAGTTCCGGCGGCGGGTAGCTGCGCCACTGGCGCCGCCGCTCGGGGGGTTCGACACGTGCTACAACGTGAGTGTGGCGGTGCCCACCGTGACGTTCATGTTCGCGGGACCGATGGAGGTGACGCTGCCGGAGGAGAACGTCGTCATCCACAGCACGGCGGGGGGCATCACGTGCCTGGCAATGGCGGCGGCGGCGCCGGAAGGGGTAAACTCCGTGCTCAATGTGATTGCCAACATGCAGCAGCAGAACCACCGGGTGCTCTTCGATGTCCCCAATGCCAGGATTGGCTTCTCCCGTGAGCGCTGCACAGCTGCCTGAGATTGAGATGGCTCTGCTCTCAGTCGCTATTGTTGTGTAGCGCGTAGTCACGTTCCTGAGTTTGTCTTAGATCGAGATTTGGCGTTTCATGTTGTTGTTATCGTTGTCTTCTTTCTAGTTTTCGGCTTTTGGATTCTTCTGCAATTAAGACTGTTTAGTGGTAATTATCGCATCTAAGTGTGACGCGGATCGTCTCGTAAATCTTTTAAGCTTTCAAGCGATGCTCGAGTGCTGCCAAAGGATTCGAGTACGGAATAATTCCAAAAAGTCATGCTCGATATTTGGAGTGTTACTAGATTGCAATCTATCCAGCCATGTAGTTATTCTTCAACTCAAATGAAATATCTACTACCAGGAATTAATTACTAGAGGTGCTAAAGTAGAGCCTTTTACAAGACCTATGTAAATAACTAGACATCTTTAATTTATTATTATACACAGTTGCTAATTAAGGATGAGAACCAGAGGAGGAGGAGGAGGAGGAGGAGGTCCTAGTTGTGAGAGATGGCCTCATCTGCACGATTTGTTCTTCATCAACACCCATCCTCGTCGCAGTCATGCCTGCTTCGAAGAATCGCCTGACGGCGTTCCTCATGTAGGCTATGCCTTCTCTTACTTTCATTTGCTTTATGACCTTCTCCTCGAAGCTCTTTAGAAGATGATCGCCGTTCATTACCGACGCAAGCTGCATGAGCTCTTGCTGGAACTCGCTCAACATGGCTTCCTCATTAGCTTCCCCCTCCCTGATCTTTACGGGCATTGGGAGTTCCACTGCATTGATGACGAATTATAGTTAGTAACAACTTATATATAATAGCCTATCATATATGATCCTAGATGCCACTCTTTCTTTGTTGGAAAAAAAGAAAAAGAAAAAGAAAATCCTCACCTGGACAATCCGTCCTTGGTTGAATCCTAGTTTGCACAATGCCTTCAAAGGTTCCAGCCCATTCATCTCTCTTGGTCAGGTAAGGTGATGGTAGATCAAAGATCTTCTTAACAGTTGCAGGAATGGATGAATGCTCGTACTCTGAGGTTGGAAATGGAACACCATTCGGACCATGAACAACTGCAACAAAAACATACGAAAATTATCAACATGATGTATGTCACTAGCTGAACGATTAGATCTATCATTGGTTTTCCCCAACTTACCAGTACCCTTTTCAATCCAAGGAGACACCATGATCGCCGGAACTCGTACTCCCAATCGGTTAAATGTGAAGAAGAAGGGCTCCGGGCCGACGATGCCGTCAGGGCTCGGGACACCCCTGACGGGCGTAGGAACGTGATCAAAGAAGCCACCATGCTCATCGTAAGTGATCACTAACAAGGTCTGATTCCATTGTGGGCTGGAACGGAGGGTTTCATAGATCTCCTTGATGAACATTTGGCCTTGGTATACATCATGGGAAGGGTGGTCATCATTGGCAGGATGAGCCTTGGAGTCCATGTAGTGCTGCTCGATGACAGCGTAGTTGGGAAGAGATCCTTTTCTCGCGTGGTTCTTGAACTCGAGGGCGTAGGAATGGAACTTGGTGAGGTACTTGAGCTTGCGAAGGTTGCGATAGAAGAGGGTGGCTGGTAGATCCTGGTAGTAGATGCCAAAGGAGTACCCTGCGTCGTCGAGGTTATCAAATATAGTCCTCTGGGGGTAGCCCTTCACCAGCAAACTGCCAGGTACTTAAACAAATGTCAATATTTTTCTCCTAAGGGGACAAAAAAAAAGAAGAAGAAAGAAAAGCAATTGTGTACAGATCTTGATTATGAAAGGATATTTGAAGGTTCTAATTTCTAAGATAATGATCATTCCAACATTGAGCATCTATACAAAAAGTTCTAATTAATTAATCACATGATTTCTTTCTTGGCCTAACTAGCATTCCTCGGCAATAATAAGTCATTAAATATATCATTAGCTCATCCACCATTGACAAAGTACTTCATATGATGACTCTTCTACATGGAATGGAAGGGGTGATAGTGTGACATTTTTTCAACTCTAGTTATTGTTACTACTACACCATCTCCAAAAAGTTACATATTAACGCGGGTTCCCCAGTTAAAATCTCTCTCTTTCTCTCTCTGTCTCGATTCATCGATCGATCTACCGACAGTTTTCTTCCATCGTTAAGCTTGGCATCCACTCTGGGGCCCACCTCATGATGAGAGATTATATTATTTCAAATCGCTTTCGATAATTAATAAAATGTACCTGCGATTGTTACTGGTGGCTCCCATGGAGGTAGCGGAGTGGACGAAGAGGCGGTTCGGCTGGGTCGAGGCCGGGACCGACGCGAACCACCGGTCGACCACCGCGAATTCCTCCACCAGCGCCTTGTAGACCGCCACCATCTCAGGTCTGAAACCGTTCATGACTGCATCCGTCATGTTCGCCGACATCGACCGCGCGTTCTGCACGAACCCGTTCATCGGCGCCGGGGAAGCCGACGTGTCATCGGATCCGAACAGCTGCTCCCGGATCGCCTGGAACGAGTGCCCCGGGTCCGGATCCACGAAGTGCGCCCCGTCCTTGAAGTAGACCCTGCTCGCGTTCGGGTCCGCGGCCGAGATCGGGTTCGACTCCGTCCCCGTGACGCCGTCGATCTCCGGGTTGAGCCGCTTCATCCAGCCGAGCATGTGGTCGAAGGAGCGGTTCTCCATGACGACCACCACCACGGTCTTGATTGGGCCGGCGGCTTGGGCCGGCGGCCCAAATAGGAGTAAGAGAAGGTAGAAGCAGCATGAGAGGCGACGATTACTTTGCTGCGCCATTCTTGTTTCTTATCTCTTTTCTATCTTCGGAGTGGAATAGAGAGAGAGAGGGAGAGAGAGAGAGAGAGAGTGTGTGTGTGTGTGTGTGTGTGTGTGTGTGTGTAGGGAATCCCGAATACCGAGGGGAATGGTTGTGACTAAGTCTAGCCTTCCTTTTGGGGTGCGCTTTTATTGGATAGTGGTTCTCTATCCTTTCGGAGGACAGGTGGGATATAATTACTGGTTCTTTACTGCGAGAAGCTATAAATAAGAGTATTAACTAAAATTCCAGTATTCTGAGATTAATTCATGTCTGGTTGAGTAGTTGTGTGGGATAGATAACCTTTGGTGATGCGTCTACATAAGATATAACGCAGGGAATTCCCCACAAGGTAGTAGATGATGATGATCATGATGGATGGGGGCCCACTGCAATGGCCTTAAATAACTTAGCCTGTCGTTACTTTGGATCCGGTTCCCGCTTTGTCCCATTAGAGCTTGCCTACAAAGTACAAAGTCTTTCACCATCAACAACACAAAGATGGATATGATATGATAACGCTTTTTTGCGCGTTGCGTGTATTCCATCTCCTATGACAACCACTGTGTACAAGCATCCGATGAGTTTAGTTTAATATGCTATAAAACAATCAAGTTATGATGTTTATAGAAGCACAAGTATATGAAGCCAAATTGGTGGGCTGAACCTAGGAGTAACCAGGACCACAACATAACTTGTCGGTTAAACTCTCCTTTTATCCGCAAGCTAATTGCAGGATTCTGCTGTGCACAAGTCAACAGAATTAAAAGAGCCCAATGAACTTTGAACATCCTAAGGAGATTAGATTTGAAATTCTCCAGAATCAGTAACAACAGCGATTAAATGCCAGATGAAACTAACGCAACTAAAGAAGGCTAAAATTTCTGTACATATGCGGCTGAGTTGCCATTATACAAGGGCGGCGTTGTGCTGTGCTTCCGAAAGAAGATTATTCGCGGCCAGAAGCAGCATGATACTTCACAACAAGGATTACTTGCGGCCCAACCTCTGCAAATGTTGCTGGTGCTTTGCCGCAGCTGCCTTGTCTGCGGCTTCTCGCTTCAAAGCCCTCTTTGCACGTCTCCCTGTCACATCTTTCGATGCCTCTTTCTTTCTAGGGCCATGGGATGGACCAGCATCAGAGTCGTCAATGAATTGGCGAGTAACGGGTCGTGCCTCCTTTCTTCCTGCCCTGACATAACCATTGTCACCCCACCTCCTGTTACCAATTCGAATACTAGATGAGCTGCTGATGTAGTAAGCTTCCTCGAGATCATCATCATGATCGTCATCTTCAAATAGATACAAATCTTCAAGTTCTTCATAAACCTCATCTCGAGGATCTACTGTCAAAGGCACAAACCAAGTGGCTCTAAGCAGAAGGCAGACACTTTCCTCAAACATGTAGTCATGAATACTGCAAAAGGAAACGGTAGATTATTTTACAGGGACAAATTCAGGCACAGCTGCCTACTCTTTCCAATAAAGGGGTCAAAAGGGTAGCGTACCAGCCATCAAGCGAGCGGTGAACATTCAGAAACTCAAATGGATGCTTGCATTGGGGACAAGAAGGGTTCTTATTGTAAGATGCCCATCTAAGGATGCATGTCACACTGCTCATAACAGACAGTACTCAAATAACATTAGCATCAAAGGCAGTATTATTACCTAATATATATATATATACTCTAATATAAAACTTTTGCTTGGACTTGATTTGAATTTTCAGGTTTAAGAACTAATTATCCTGAATGTACAATTTCTGCATCAATAGAATTGAACATTCAACAACTAAGGTTAATGATAAGCTCCCCAGAACATGCTCAAGAGGATATCAAGGAAGCCTCAATTTATGCTCTTCAATTTTCATAAGGCTCCTTATTAATCGAAGAAACAGCAACTAAGAACTCTTTAACTGCATAACCAACAACTCAGCAAGGTTCAGAGAAATAAAAATACCTGTTTAGCAGGTTATTAACTTATTATGATTAACGACTTAATAATGTAAGTACTTAATAACTCAATACGGCTCATACAAAAATATAGAAATAACAGGCCCATTATCTTCCTTATGATATCTATCTCCCAGTATATGAGCAGTTGGCAATGCCAATTATCAATGAAAAGGTGTAGGTTCAAATAACCCAAAAAAGAAAAGAAAAGTAAAAACTTCTAATACTAACTCTTCATAACTTTACTAAGGAGTGGGAGATCACTATTCCACTTACTTAGGGATAGTATGAGGATTTTATGCTATTCAACTTATAGATGGAAAAGCTCTTTCATTTAAAACTACATTACATAGAATAATCTTTGGTCTTCATCTCCACCATTTGACTCCTTTAGTTTAACAATCATTCTTCTTTAGTAACGCCTGTGTGGTCTCATTTGGAGATAATTAGATCTCAATAGACAACTCTCAAGCCCAACTTGCCACGAATACAATCATTTCCATATTTCTTACTAATACAATTCATTTGGACCTTATCATCTAAGCTAAATTTCACTTCCTAAACACATCTCAAGTCTGAACTACTTAAATTCTGAATTATAGTACACGAGTGACCTTTTAAAATGGTTAATTGAAATTGCCTCCTGCTAGCAGTTTACTGTGGAAACGCACTTTAAGACTAAAGTTGACCTATATAGAAATAGACTCCTCTTTTTCCAATATGGTTGTAAAAAGAAAAATTAAGAAGCGTCCAATTAGTCCTCGAGTTCAGTCAGTTCATTGAATATATTTTAGAGATACATCTTATACGTCAACTAACCCCTTGTCTGCCCATCTACTGCCCAGGGTCTTTTGAAATCTTGTCTTCTCGAATATAACATAACTAATTGAAGATTTGACACGTCTCAAGACCTATTCTGCCCACTGAAGGCCAACGATCTTACAGACACTATCATGCCGCCTTGCTATGTTGCTGACTCACCACCTTTTATGATGTTTTCGAGCAAATCAGATCAATAGGACTGATAGGCGTTCAATTTTCTAGATTTTATAACGCTTTTGAGCAAATCAGGTCAATAAGAAGGACAGATAGATATTCAATCTTCTAGCTGCGTCAATCTTGGAAAACTCCGGTTGCCTAGGTAGACCTGGTTTAACTAATTATAAGAGGACAGTGATACCTTTTGCCCTCCTCTATCTACGTTGAGATAGCCACACTTCTTACATATCCTTTCATACCAATCCAGTGGATGTTGGTGCTCTCCAATGGCGAGCAGTAATAATATCACTTTGATCCCTTACTCCTCTCTCCCTATTTCTCCTCTCTTTTACCCTATTCAATTAGCGTATGAGATAAGTCACCAATGATAGCTACATAACCATGGCAACAAGTCATCCAGGAAGTAATGCTACCCATGGCAGCACAGCATGACAGCAATCCTTGTGCCTTAATGTCTGCCTAAAATGCTGATACTTGTAAGTTATGGTGATGTTATTATGTTGCATATGACGAGCTCTAATCCATTTGCCTCAAATACCAGAATTCCACAGGTTGACTTTCTCATCAACAACACATGTATTCCAACTCAGTTATCCCGAAATCCCCGTCCTTAGATCTAAATTACACATTTGCTATCGCAAGCAGAAAGATACACCAGATAAGCAAGAACTAGAAGTATAGAAAGACTCCAACTTTAAAAAGAAGAAGTTTTTAGACAAACCAGTAAGCATGCTCGCAACCTTTTACAATGGCCGTCTCCTGCAAGATTATCTTCTCCAAACAAATCGCACAAAACCCGAAATCCACCTCCTCCACCGTACTCGACCCATCGCATCCGATCCCCTTCCCCTCACCACCCACCTGAAATCACCATCACCGAGATCAAGAATCACTCAAATCCCAACCGACCCAATTCAGTTCCATCGAAAGTTCCACAGATCTACAAGATATCGATCGATCTAGCGCTATTGGACAAAAAAATAGATGGAATACCGGGATCTCCGTGGCCATTGAGCCGGAGGCGCTTAGATGGGGCAGGACGGGAAGGGGAAGGGGAAGGGGAAGGGGAAGGGGAAGGGTAAAAAGGGAAGGGAAAAAGATTATGCTTCCCTCTCGATCATCAACGGGGGTGAGGAGAAGGGGGAAGGAGATAGATAAGGTGGGGGACGAATTGGGGGGCGGGGGGCTCCGCTAGAGAACACCAAAGAAAGAGCAAGGAAGGAGAAGAGGCAGATAAGATGGTTTATTCGGGGAATAAAAAACGGAATAAATTTTCTGGAGATTCCAATTCCGCTCACTTTATCCCATTATTTGAGTTAATAGATTATGGTTTGCGCGACGAGGCAAAGGGCGGTAGTTGGAAACGCATCCACAAAAATAAATAAATAAATAAATAAAATAAAAAAAAACGCATCCACCGACTCACGGGGGAGGTCTGGTGTTCCTCCGGAGATGGATAGGTTTGTGTATATCTTCAATCTTTAGTATCTGATTGGCCGCACAGTGGGACAAGCAGGATGCTTAGCCTTATCCTTTCTGATAATTTAATATCCTTATCCTGTTAATTATAAAAGTCATGGGTTTAAAATCCTTTGTTAATTTAGATATAATTTTTTGAATAATTAACTAAACGGTTCATCATGTATATTAACGCAGTTATAAATTTAATTACCTCCTCCGGTTTGCAATTATTTGCCGAGTCGAACAAATCTAAAAAAAATCACAACCAAACGAATCGAACACCGAACGAGGTGTTAATGCCCATGATTCAAATGTGCGACTCCCCTCTTCCCACGACTCAGGACACACAGCAAAAGCATCTTCGGAGACGCAGTCGGAGGAAAAGTGACAAACTTGAGCCATTAATTATTGCCACAAAGTCGATCCAACCCCAGCTCTTGTCCCAGACAAGATCGCGATCGATCACGGCCATTATTGGTCGTACACTTGGAAGGGAGTGGATGCCACCACTGACACGTGTAGGGCCATGTCACACCCTCCTCATTTGCACCAACCAACGCCTCACCCCCTCCAAAAGAATCCCATTCCACCCATCTCACCAAAACATCCTTCATCCAGTCATCCCCCATCAACTATTTGCCTATTTAACCTACCATAGTGTAGGAGGAGGAGGAGTAGTACTGGACACTGTTACTAGCTATCTCTCTCACTCTATAGTGATTAATTATGCCTCGCCACCGGAGACAAGCATCTCAAGCTCTCCCTTTGGATTTCAACGTGGCGGAGCAAGAACCATGCCAGGAGTTAGCTCATGAGAATGTAACCAATGGCGGCGGCGGCGGCGGCGGCGGCGGTCAGGGTAAAGTTGCTTCGAGTGCAGGGGTTAATTTGGAAAGTAAAGCGCCGCCTTCCGGCGGCCGCGCCGGGGAGAATGTACCTAAGAAGAAGGCATCTGGTAGTAGTTAGTTAGTATCAACATCTACTCGTGGTGGTTGCAGTTGTTGGTTGCTCTCTGATGAGTCTTGCAATTTTTTATTTGAAGGGTGGTGTCTGTGCTCGTTTTCTTCGGTCATTTGTGTGTCTTGTTAAGCAATCTAAATTGTTGAATGGGACTATGTTTCTTGGATATTGATTCTTAACCCCAAAATAGGCCCGTATATTGTAAAATGGACTTCATCCATCAGGCCCACGAAATGTGAATAAGTTTTGTAAAACTCGGTCAAACAATATTGATGACCTAACGCTACCAAGAAATTTAATCAATTCCTAGAGGTTCCAAGTTAGGTCCAACCTCCATCTAACGGATTTCAAACCTGTTAGGTTATACCAGCGTAGTAGCCCAAAACTCCACTCAAATCTCTCCTCCCTTGTTTTAAGCCCCCCCTCCATTCCCACAATCTTAATGCACTAAAAAACGATGGACAATCTCTGCCTCGAGCTCGACTCCGCCTTCCTCTCCGCCACCTCCGACTCCCCACCCGACTCCACCTCCCCGTCTTCCTCCTTTTACCAGTACTCCTCTCCTCCCTCTGTCAAGTCCATCACCCCATCCCGTAAACTGATCGTGTCAAACATCTCTTACCGAGTACCTCGCAATGGGAGCATCCTAACCTCCGTCTCCTTCGCCGCGAGGAGCTCGGAGATCCTCGCCGTCGTCGGCCCGAGCGGGGCTGGGAAGTCAACTCTCCTTCGCATCCTCTCGGGTCGCATCGAGGCGTCCCAGTTCAACCCTACATCCATCTCGCTCAACGATCGGCTCATGACTAGCCCTGCCCAACTCCGCAAGCTGTGCGGCTTCGTCACTCAAGAAGACAACCTCCTGCCTTTGCTCACGGTCAAAGAAACCCTCATGTTCACGGCCAAGTTCCGGCTCAAGGACATGAGCTTGTCGGAGAAGGAGGAGAGGGTCATGAGCTTAATGCAAGAGTTAGGTCTCGATCACATCGCCGATAGCTACGTCGGCGACGAGGAATTCAGAGGGATATCGGGAGGAGAGCGAAAGCGCGTGTCGATCGCCGTCGATGTCATCCACGACCCGCCGGTTCTTCTCGTCGACGAGCCGACGTCGGGGTTGGATAGTAGATCGGCCCTACAAGTGGTTGAGCTACTCGCTTCCATGGCTAAGTCGAGGGCACAAATACTTATACTCACGATTCACCAGCCTAGTTATCGGATTCTTGGGTACGTATCCACTTTTCTGCTACTGTCGCATGGCACTGTAGCACACTACGGCAGTCTCAAGTCACTCGAAGAGACCATATCACGTATGGGACTAAAGATTCCGACCCAACTCAATCCTTTAGAGTACGCAATGGAGATCACACAGCAACTGGAGGAGCACTACGACAGAAAGTTCTCGCAAGAAGATTGCTCGGATGAAGAGCTTTTAATTCTAGATGGGGATATAGACAATCGTGATCGTGACCACTACTGCTCCGTATGGCAAGAGGTAACCTCACTAGCTTGGAGATTTTGGAAAATTATCTATCGAACTAAGCAGTTATTTGCTGCAAGGACGATGCAAGCAATCGTGGGTGGATTAGGGTTAGGAAGCGTCTACTTGCATGTCAAGACCGACGCCGACGGCGTCGCGAATAGGCTCGGCCTCTTTGCCTTCAGCCTTAGCTTCCTCCTCTCATCTACAGTCGAAGCACTGCCTATCTTCCTCCAAGAACGGCGTGTTCTCATGAGGGAATCATCTCGTAGAATGTATCGGCTATCCTCTTATATGTTTGCAAACACGGCGGTCTTCCTGCCCTTCTTGCTCGTCGTCGCCTTCCTCTTCGCCGTGCCGGTGTATTGGCTAGTAGGGCTCAATCCAAGCTTGACTGCATTCCTGTTCTTCGTATTGGTCGTGTGGTTGATAGTGTTGATGGCTAGCTCTCTAGTGCTCTTCCTGAGTGCAATCTCACCTGACTTCATGCTAGGCAACTCACTCATATCTATATTCCTAGGGATTTTCTTCCTCTTCTCAGGATACTTCATACCGAAGGAGAGCATCCCAAAGTATTGGATCTTCATGTACTACGTCTCACTCTATAAGTATCCTTTGGATTCCCTCCTCATCAACGAGTACTGGAGTGCTAGACAGGAGTGCTTCACTTGGCAGCAAGTGCGTGGGCGTTCCGTTTGCACGCTAACTGGAGGCGACATCTTGAGAGGGAGAGGTTTGGAGAAGGACACGAGATGGGTCAACGTGGGGATCATGTGTGGGTTCTTCTTGGTTTACAGAGTGCTCTGTTGGATTCTACTCCAAAGAAGGGCTTCCAGGACAACTCTGTGAGAGATGAAAAAGTAACGTCTTTGGTGTGAAAACGGTCGGATGTTGTGTGTAAATATTCTTAAATCAAATCAATTCATTTATGTTGAACATTTATGACCAACGCATGAAATGTTATACGCGTTTGACCAAAACCTTTTTAGTCTACAGAATGCAGCAGTTCTCTGCAACCAGACCTGCACGCGATCGGGGTGCCGATCTGATTACATTAGCTCCTCGGTAATCGTGCACTTTTTACTTAGTAAGTCATGACCCATGGTGATTAGACAAGACAAAACAGATCGATATTGAGAGAGAGAGAGAGAGAAAAGAAGGGGGGGAGAGAGAGAGAATCGAAGAAAGCAAATATTGCAAACAGTGAAGGGTCAAGTGGAAAGAGATGGCCGGCGTCCATGCGCGCTCGCTTGCAGCCTCAGTAACTCCACGCGTCGGCTCTCTATTGGCCTCTATCCCACTGCGGCGCAGAGTTCAACCCATCAATTCCGTGAGTGGAGTCAAAGGGAGGAAACTGGAAAAAGGAAAAGCATGCAAGAGGTGGGGGAAAAAAAGAGAGAGAGAGAGAGAGAGGGGAGAGCAAGAACGAAAAAATATATATAAAAAACTAGAATTATTAAAACCAATAGAAGAACAGTAAAAGCTGCAGGTCTTGGCGGATGGATGCAGCTGTGATCGAGTTTACTCCAGGCTATTTTTCGCGTGCGCCCTTTTTGCAGTCAAAGTACAAGTACTTCATCTCTCATCCTGGCCATCCACTCTATTCATAGTATGTGGTGGAGTTAACTTGTTATATATAACCGAGGTTTAATTTATTTACCTCCAGTTTTAGGCTTCTAGTAGTAGTACATGTATGAAAACGGAAGAACGCATGAGAGTTTAGTCTATTAAAAGAATAATTAACTATAGAGGTATTACATGTTATGTACATAGGGTGAAGGATTGTCAAACTTTAGTCACTGAAATCAAGGTGAGAGATGAAGTTTGAGATTTGATGCTCTTGCTTTTAATTTATAAAAGGGAATATAATGCTTATGAAGAGTATAAAGGAGAAAATAAGTACATAATTAATGAGTCTAAAACTGCTCGTATCTTTTAAAGAGGAACTCACTCGATCTTCTCATGACCTCGCCTCGTTCTACGGTTGAGGCAGTAAAAGCAGGGCATCATCCGACTACTATTTCTCATCAGAATTTGGCATATAGATATCTTGAGCCAAAACCTCTCTCTCTCTCTCTCTCTCTCTCTCTCTCTCAAACACAAACACACACAAACAAACACACACACACACACACTAATTAAACCATCCTGCAGCTTTAACCGCCGGCTTAACCCCCCCACCAATGAGTAATAACCAACGAGTCCAACTAATAACTCCCCCCAAAATCCCCTACTTTGACCATGCAAAACTCGACCCGAGACCGGTGATGTGACGTAAGAGCCAGCCGGGGGGCCCCACGTTTTTTTCTCTCGCTCGGTGGCCTTCGATTAGACGTTTCGACCCACGCCGTAACTCTACTGCCTCGAAATCCACACCCTACGATTTAAACGAATTTGGGAATGCATCACTGGGAAGAAGAAAGAGGGTGTTGTGTCAAATTTCGCGACATCAAGATTCGGAGTCACATCGAACGCACGGCTGGGATGGCGTACAGGTGAAGTTTAACGTAAGATAAAGCCGCGAGGGCAACGTACCTCACGTAGGCCTTGCCGTCTCTTTCCTGGCTATATAAAGCCATAGCATCCCATCTCTTTCACTCCAGTCTCCACTATATAAAATATTATCTTCTCCGATTTCGTCTACTATTTACTTCTATTATATTATAAAAGGTTTTCAATGGCGGAGTACGTTAGTAGATCCAGCAATGCCATGGTGCCTCTCTCCCACGCACGCGAGGGCAGCCACGTGTCCGACGACGACGACGACGGCGGGAGCAAAACCCACGCTTCCGGCGACACGCCGCCTCCGGCACATCTGCCGCTTGTGTCGACGTCTTCCTCCTCCGCCGGGAAGAAGCCGCGGGGGCGGCCCCCCGGGTCCAAGAACAAGCCCAAGCCCCCCGTGGTGATCACCCGGGACAGTGAGTCGGCGATGCAGCCCGTCGTCTTTGAGCTCGCTGCCGGCGCCGATGTCATCGGGAGCATATCCGCCTTCGCCCTTCGCCGCCGCGTCGGCATCTCGGTACTCAGCGGAGCCGGCGCCGTCGCCAACGTGGCGCTCCGCCACCCCACGTCGCCGGCGTCCACCATAACCCTCCACGGCCGGTTCGACATCCTCTCCATCTCCGGGAGCTTCCTGCCGTCCCCGGCGAGCTCATCCCCCTTCACTGTTTCCTTGGCGGGGGCGCAGGGGCAGGTGATAGGGGGAACGGTGGCGGGGCCGCTGACGGCGGCGACTGCGGTGGTTGTGGTGGCTGCGTCGTTCTTGAAGCCGGAGTTCTACCGGCTACCTCCGGTGGAGGAAGACGAAACAGATGCGAAAGAAGAGGAAGAGATAAAGCCGGCCGCCGCGGTTGAACCGGTGCAGGTTTACGGTGGGGTTATTCCGTTCACCTCCGGTCAGGTTACCCCTCACCACGAGAGGGTTTTGTGGGCCCAGCCCTCTTCATCTCGTCCTCCTAGTCATCACTACTAATGAAGCAAATTAGACTCTCTTTTTTAATCATCAAACTTGTTTCTTTGAAGGGGAAAAAAATAGAGGGTACTTGGCGTTATATTTTTTTTATAGTGCGAGGGCTAAAAAGCAAAATAGTGGCAAATCTTCTCCTTCCTCGGGAAGAGAAGAACAACACCCCAACTCCCCATGCAGGCTTAAAGAGTATGAAGAGATCAGACGGCGAGTGACAGTAAAAGCTTGGCCCTTCTATTTTTCTTTCCCCCTTTAATTTCTTTTTTTATCTTGTTTCATACTAAGATGGGATGTTTTAGTGAATACTACTACTCGCTCGTTGGTTTTCCTTTGCTGAATTTTGCATACAACACCCTATATTGAACTCAATTTGTAATGGTTGCTTATGTTCTACTCCAGAAGTCAAGTTGGTCAAATTAAAGTTTGGTCCTCACACTTCTTTTTAATTTCTATAACGCACCCACATGGCCACATCCGTAACTTGATGATAAAAAAAGAAGGGGAAAAGGGAAAGGGGGAAAGAGAATATAAACATATAGAGAGAGAAAGAGAGATCTAGTACTGCAATCCTCGTCTCTTTTGACGAAGAAAGATGGCAATGGCGAAAAGAGAAGATTTGGAACAGAGGAGGTGTGTTGGAGTTTCTTTCGGCTGCTCCGTGTTCCACTTTTACTCGTCAGGGATGAGAGATGGTGTACTCGAACTTGATTGGGTTTGCCACTTTTGGCTAACGTGGGCTCCGCTGTGTACTTTCTTGTAAGGTTTATTTGAGGCCGGTGGGACCTCCGGATTTTTCCGGAACCGATAGCTGTCGGCAGAAATGTTTGAAGGTTAGCTATCCTCTCATGGTCTTAATCTCAATTTAAAATAATTATAAAACACAGGGTGCTTTTTGATAAATTTATCTAAAAAAGTAATACTCCGTTCAACGAAGCAGCCATACTTAGTCTAAGGACGTTGGAAACTTCTACAATAACAACGATTGACATTTGATTTGTTTCTATCCGGAATTAGCCTAAGACCGTTGACTAATCAACTACCAGGTCAAAATCTAAATTTATTCCTATATATCATATTGAATTGAGATAAAATAATACATTAATTATTATTTTTAATAACGAATTCTCCTTTCCCAATCTTACAACGTTATTACAACACGGAGATGCAATTTTTGACCTTTAGTCAATAAAAAAGGCTAATTGTAAAGAAACTGGCTGCTATCCCATCACATTCAACCATTCAAGTCCATGTTCTCCCCAACCCCCAAATGGGAATTAGATCCATTTGAATCGTTAAAACCGATGACTTTTGAATGGAGTTATTAGTCATTAATGACTCGGACTGTTTCCAACTCTTGGATTCGATTGGCAGTATTTTGTATTAGAGTAAATATTCATAATAATTTAATAATTAAAATATATAATTAACTAATTTAGTTCGGGACTTAGTAAGTCCATGATTCCTTTCTTAAAAGGCAATAATAGTATCTGAAGGAGATGCCTCTCCAGTGTTCCTGTGAATACTACTAACTTTATTCCGAAATGACCTGGCAAATAAGCCATTGTTGATATGCTACGCTAAGATGGGCCCCTCCTACCTTCAACCAACTAAAGGCTTTTAAAAAATATTTATTTATTTTAATAATGACCTGTCAAATTGCAAAGAAGCCACTTGGTTCACTTGATATTCTTACTCTTGGTCTGTATTCTAAACACCCAGCGTATTACTAGTTTTTATTCGCTTTCGCTACTTATTCTCTTTTTCTCTATTAAAACGACGGACTTTATCCTTCTATCCT
The DNA here is from genome assembly GCF_048772165.1 of Typha angustifolia. Taxonomy (NCBI): domain Eukaryota; kingdom Viridiplantae; phylum Streptophyta; class Magnoliopsida; order Poales; family Typhaceae; genus Typha; species Typha angustifolia. The sequence goes on along the minus strand of NC_133246.1, from coordinate 1,721,593 downwards.
CTATACGCCGTTTCCTTTTACAGTTATAAAAGCACGGTATACGGGAGTCGAACAGCAAACACGAAGGAAACCAAATCAGAGAGCGAGAAATGGAAGGCGCAATACTCGCGGCGAAGCCCGTCATCAGGTTGGCGGCCATCAGTGGCTCTCTCCGGAAAGGCTCCTATAACCGTGGCCTCATCCGATCCGGCAAGCTCCCTATTCCCCTCTCTGGTTATTCTTATTCGTCTCACCTTATCCCCCTGCGCTAATCTTATTCTTTCTTCTCGGGATAAAGCCGTCGAGCTCTGCAAAGACTCCATCCCCGGGGTGGAGTTGGAGCACGTCGACATCGCGCCCCTCCCGTTGCTCAACACGGATCTCGAGGTCGACGGCACATTTCCGCCGGCGGTGGAGGCGTTTCGCAAGAAGATTCTCGAAGCCGATGGATACCTTTTCGCTTCTCCGGAGTATAACTATTCTATTGCAGGTAAAGAAATCGTACTATTCTCGATATGTTTGGTTATACTGAATTGTCCGGAAGCTGTTTGTGTTTATGTCGATGAGAACTTTTGCGGATATGACCAAGAATCTATTTTTATTAGTTGACGCTGCTATTAGAGCATTAGTCAAACTGTTACTGTGATCGAATACATCATTATGTATTTGTTAATAAGTTTAGATAAATTCAGTAGCTAATATTGTTAGCCTTATACGAATAACTCAATTAGTGCATATAATCTCGGAATATAAGAGACAAAGGCATCCTATAATTTTAGTGCATATTTTTGCCCATTTGAGATATGTACTTTTACAATAGGGAGTGATGTATACATCGAAAAAGGACATACTAGAAATTGGAAGATATGCATATTAGTTTTGATTAGTTTGTTAGACATATGACCTGTAATACGAATTGTAGCATTGTGACAAGTGCATGTCAAGGAGATAGGTTGATAAATAAAAGTAGTAAGCAAAATGTTAGGCATAAATAATGTCTCAGTGTTGGAAATTTATAGGCAGTAAGTGCAATCGATATTTCTGCTCTGTTGCTCATGCAGGTCCTCTGAAGAATGCTATTGATTGGGCATCTAGGTACCCAAATTGTTGGGCAGACAAGCCTGCTGCTATTGTGAGTGCTGGAGGAGGGTTCGGGGGTGGACGATCGCAATACCATCTCCGCCAAGTCGGAGTTTTTCTAGATCTTCATTTCATTAATAAGCCAGAACTGTTTGTCTCTGCGTTCCAACCTCCGCAAAAGTTTGATAGCGAAGGGAATTTGATCGATCCTGAAATTAAAGAACGGCTGAAGCAAATCATCCTATCATTGCAGGCTTTCACCCTTAGGCTAAAGGGTGAAAAAAGTTGAATCTTTTGATCACTAGATCACTGCATTTAAGTAACCTATCTCAGCTATATTGTGCTGATGCTATGCTTCTTGTTTACATTTTGTTGTTGAAACTATGATAAAGAGAGATCTTGTTGATGCCATATCAACTCAATTTCTTCTATGTAATTGGGGGAATCATGTTAGATGATTTGGATGAACTAATAAATAAAAGAGTATTTATTCGCTATTTTTTGTGTGACATGTTGGAGCAATCTCAGGTCATCTATGTTATCATATACATACCGATGGAGCTATTTGTAGAAAAAAAATTTCTTAGATTTCAGTAATAATAAGATTGGGCTTTTAAAACTGAATGCATTCATTTTCTATATCAAATGTATATATTTTTATAATGAAATGCACATAATTTATATAAAAGATAAACACAAATGCTTATTTTTGTTATTTTAAAAACTATTTCTTTTTATACAAATACCCCGCTTGTTAGAGCATTTCTTCTCTATTTTTATTTAGTTGTATTAGAAAATGGAACTGAATTTTTTTATATAGATTCTATCATAATAAGACAAATCCCTCAAATTTCTTCCATTGAAGTAGTCTAAATCCAAAGGAAAGCATAATGTTTCCTCCATAGTAGATTTACTGTACCAAATTGTGGATTTCTGCAAATCATGCACTTATAGAAAATTAGTCCTCTGACATGACAATTCTCACATAAATTCAAAATTAAACTCATACAAAACCCTTCACAAATTTTATTGAAATCTTGCAGGCAGTGATAAACAAATTTTGTATCTTTAAGTGAGGCTACAGATTAAGTATATATATAAAAAAGTTAAATGTAAATATAATGGATTCACACTCCTTTATGTACTTGATATATATATTTACAGATATTGCATGTTTTGTACAATGTCTTGCCATTATGTATGTCTTAGGAGAGTACAGAAAAACTGGTCTATACTCTATACAGTAAGCTCCTCTTCATTAATTCATAATCAACCGCCAGTCTCCATGTTAATACTTCTTTTAGACAATTTGCATGCCACTAGGAATTATACTGCTTTTGCAATCATCAAGCTGCTACCAAACAAAACGCTCGTACAGACGACATTTCTCTATAGGCAAGCATGCAACAGATGATCTATATAACTTGTCTGGTGAAGCTCACCTCGAACTCCATACTCTCTTCCATATCTATGAGAAACTATATCAGAGTTTCAACCAGAAGAAGTTACCTCCATATCCAATAAACTTGAACTCTTTAGTATTTTCCCTTTTGATAAGTTTATGCCACTCTCATACCATCGCACACAATCTTATTTCAGATGTGGCTTCTGCTATCTGCAGAGAAAACATACTTTTTGCCTCTAACCCTTCTTATCCAGCTGATTCCTGATTGTTTCTTATCTGCCTGAGATTTCATTAGCTTCCTGATCTCCCTCATTTCCTTCCATCTTCCAGCAGAAGCATACAGATTTGATAGGGCAATGTAAGTTCCAGGGTCTTTTGGATTCAATTTCAAAAGCTGTTTGGCTGAGTACTCTCCTAATTCAATATTCCTGTGGAAACTGCTAGCTGCAAGTAATGATGTCCAAATATACTCGTTGGCATCAAAAGGCATTCTCTCTACAAGATCAATTGCCTCTTTAAACCTTCCTGCCCTGCCAAACATGTCAATGAGACAAGCATAGTGGTTAATAGTTGGTTTCTCAATAGCTTTGAAATATTCATATCCCTTTTCTACCATTCCACCTCGGTTGCATGCACTGAGGACCGCTAAAAAAGTGATGTGGTTGGGCTGCATATCCTTAATGTTCAGTAATTCATGAAATGCTTCAGTGGCTCTTTTAGCAAACCCATGCTGAGATAGGCTACTAATCATGGCATTCCAGGAGGCCAAGTCTCGCCATTGTATCTCATCAAATATATCACTTGCTTCTTCTATGTAACCACACATAGCGTACATATACAGCAAGCTACTAGCAATAAAATTATGGCAACTAACATGAAGACCTGATTTGATTATCTGGGAATGAATCTGTTTGCCTTCTTCCACTGCTGCAAGTTCTGCACATGAACTTAGAATAGTTGCGAATGTGTAACTATTTGCAGGCTGTGCTAATTCATCAGATAGCATTCTGACATACAATTTTAAAGCTGTATGACTTTCACCACTTCGAGAAAATCCTGCTATAAGAGAAGTCCACTGGACTATGTCTGGTTGATGGATCTGCTCAAAAAGACGGAGTGCGTCATCTAAAAGATGGTGCTCCGTATACATTCTAATGAGAGAGCTTACTATGGGTGAACTACTCTGACAGCATCCAAACTTGATAACCAAAGCATGCAACCGCATTCCCTGATGCAGTCCTATTGTCGTTAATAGTGTCTTCACAGTAGCCTCACGGAGCTCCTTGCCCATCTCCAAAGCTTCAAATAATGCATCAATAGCTTCTGTGACATGCCCATTTCTAGCATACCCTTGGATTACCAAATTAAAACTCGCATCATCTTTTTCCTCCATCTCATCAATAACTTGCTGAGCTTCATAAAAGCAACCATAGTTAATATAGGCCTCGAAAAGAGCACTGCTCACGAACACATCCAACTTAACCTCCATCATCTTTGCAATTAGACCATGTACTTGCACGACATCGAAAAAGTTAACATTTGGTTCTTTCAGAGATTGAAGAACACAACCAAAGGTGACATGATCTGGTCTCACTCCGCTGTCCCTCATCTGACCAAGTAAGTGTAGACACTCTTCTCTACCCAAATTCCCAGCCATCAGAGCATTCCATGACACCACACCAGGCTCAGAAATCTCCCAAAACACTCTCTTTGCACTCTCCATCTCATCACACTTTGCATACAAATCCACCAAACCAGTCCCCACAAACAAATCAGATCCCATTCTTGATTTGACAATGTGGCCATGAATCTGCTGGCCCTCAAACAATGCAGGAATACTCACACAGGCACGAAGAGCACACGAATAGGCATATGCATTCATCTCCAGGCAACCACTCCTTACCATTTCCGCAAATATTCTCAAAGGCTCAACATACTCACCGGCATCAGTGTAACCCACCATCATGGAAGTAAACGCGACAGCATCTCTATCAGGAATTCCGTCAAACAACTTACGGGCAACTCCAGTTAACTCAAATTCGCAATACAAGCTTACTAATTTAGTGCATAACACAGTGAATTCCGAGCGAGAAAGCAATCCGCGTTGCTTGATCAGGTAACCATGGATCTGGAGCAGCAAGAAGGAATCTTTCGAGTCAAAACAGGCGTTCAAGACCAAACGTAGAGTGATGTGGTCAGGGAACGAGGTGGAGAGGAGCATATCGAGGAAGATGCGGAGGGCGGCGTCGGCGCGGCGATGGCGGAGGCAAGCGGAGATGGCGGTGTTCCATGTGACGGTGTCGTGGACGGGGAGGAGGTGGAAGAGCTTGAGGGTCTGGTGTAATGGTTTGGACTGGGCTGCGTTGGAGAAGAAGACATTGGACTTGATGGAGAGGGCGGTGAGCTGAGACGGAGAAGACGGTGGTTTGGAAATGGACGGTGAGACGTGGGGCTTGGAGGGATGGTTGCGGGAGGAGATGGGCGGAAGCGCATGGAGAACGAGAGTGCTCACCATGTAAACAAAAAGAAAGGTGCTCCTCTTTGTTATAATTGCAAAACAACTCCCTTTTATTTGCAAAGAAGCAACACAATTTGTTTAGAAGTTTTCCAATATAGTAAGATTAACCTTTTGTGCTTTTATCTACTATATAAATTATGCACATGTTCAAGAGTTTTAGACTATTACGCGAGGATAATCTTACATTACCAGTGAGGATGAGAAGAGAAGAGATGCTTGTAGCATAAATTCATATGCTCATATAATGTGGACATGTCAAGTAACGGAGTTTTAATCTGTACATGACTAAATGGTGAGACAATGACACAAATGTTGTGAGGAGAAATCAAGGAACCAAAATCAAAAGATTAGAGAAAAGATAAAAACAGACACCAATTTGGAACTTTCGAGATGCTATAATCGATGTATTTAGGTCAAAAATAGCTATACAAGTGGTTTCTGCACATCATGGTAGCATTTATCATACAAAATATGTACTTGATATAACTTAATCTACTATTACAGGGGTACAGTCATGGATATATCTCCATTTTTACCAATTTTCAGTGCCACAAGTATGTATTCGGCCCTCTTCATCTGCAACGTAGTCAGGACAAGTTCTGTTGATTCACTATGAACTCGTGCTACCATGGTTCATATTTGTTACTCCAATAACTCGCGCTGATTTTGTGCTTGTTCCAACCTTCCTCTGCCAAAATGAGGTTTAGCCGTGCCATAAGATTCTTTACTGCGTCTTCCTTCGATGAATCAACATGATCAGATTGAGAGTCCTGTTCCAGGAATTATAAGGATGCATGTTAGTTAACTTCCAACATATAGTGGCTTAGCATGACTTACTTAGGACATTATTACCATTGATTTTTGGTACGTTGTCAAACACTGTAAAGAATCTTCGTAGTAGCCACAATGGTAAAGAAGAGCAGCATAGTCTCTTAGTTCCTGGTAGCTGTCACGCAGGAGTATAAGCCGCTCACATGCTGTCAAAAGAGACTGATTAGTTCATAAGATCAATATTGATTTGGGGCAGTCTCGTGAAGAATAATTCGTATGACTAAGCAGAGTAAGAAGAGTGAGTGTGATACTAGACGCACAGAGAACTTTTCCTTTTCCTATGCAGGTCAACAAGGATAAGATAAGGTCCATGAATCCACTGAGATGCAATGACTGGTTTCTTGGAAGTAGCAGTCGATTCAACTTTCATTCAGTTGAATAGATCATCCTTCTAACTTTTAGCTGGAGCGTAACTTAATGACAAAGTAAAACATATTTCAACAATCTAATAAGCAATTTGAGGAGGGGGAATAATAGCAGTTAAAGTTGATGAGCTGAAAATGTGAACGCTTATTACTACTTTAAGAACCCAACAAATGTAACAAGCCACTTGTCAATATATATCCAAGAGAGAAAATAATGAACAGTTAAAGTTGATGAACTGAAAATGTGATCGCTTGTATATTACTTTGAGAACCCAAACAATGTAACAAGCCACTTGTCAGTATATATCCACCCTCCCAAGATATCAATTATATCAACTTTGAAAAAAAATGTATCAACTTTGGTATTGTCATGACGATGAAGAGAATGTACCATAATAGAAATATATATTAGTCAATGGTTTGAAAGTAGTTTAAATAGAGTTGGCATCGAGCTCATGATTGTTGAGATATATACCAACCTTATACAGATATAACTAGTTGTTTAGCTTGATCAAGGCTCTCGACGTAATCTTCATGATAAAAAGAAAACTTTTACATCATCGTCATCGTATTTCTATTTTAACTCAATATCTCTCTTGTTATCCTATATACTCAAAAGCAGTCTAGCCACAACGTTTTTCACTAAGTTGGATGAAGTATGCTTAAAAGGAATGTGAAATTAGATTGGAAGCAACAGAATCAAAAAGAGATACCTGCTAATGCACGCCGCATATCACCAAAACGAGCAGTAGTCCAAACTCCACGCTCTAGTCTATGCTGAGCAGCTTTAGCAGAAGCTATCTCTAAACCACTGATAGTAAAACAAATGATACCAAGAATTATATCAATTGTGACACTAGAGGAATCTAAAATCATGTGAAGCAAAAAGGTTTTCTCTAGAGATAAGCTAACCTCACATTGTTATGTGTCCTTGAGTACATTTCACCTACACTGCCAGGTCCATACATATGGTTCGCAGCACGCATGGCCCTCAGAAATAAATTACTAGAGTGATCATACGGGAATGGCCAGAAAGCCTCTTTCAGATTTGTCAGTATCTGCAAAATGGATTGTCAGGGAAACACTAAAATTGCAGCAAAATGTTTTGAACATTTGAAGAATAATTGAGTACAGGTAGGATTCTAAGCCAGATATAATGTACCAGAGCTTTTAGAAGGTTATTGAATATGGTCTACAGAATATACTAAAAATGGTATCAAGTTGCTGATATACTGATGCTATTATTTTCAGCTTGAAGAGGATACAAGATAGCCTACATAATGGATACATATATATATATACTTAAACAAGTGTTTATGGTAAATGTTTCATGTGCTTATACCTGTATGCATGTAGATGTGCAGAAATATAATTCATGTAGTAAATGTCAAATGTTTCCGTCAGAAACACAGGATCAAATAACTCACCCTCACAAGAAGAGACTTTGATGTCATAATATGATGTTCATCTGACAATTTGCTTTTCTGCTTGTGGTACCCCCTAGGAAGGCTGTCGAGATCATGGGGAAAGTAAATCTCTACATCAAATTCTAGAAAGGAGCAAATGCGCAGCATCTTCAACATTTCTGAATATATTAAGGACAGCATATCAACTGATCCTGATCTACATGTCAGAGCCTGGTCATTGGGTAAATTGCGAATGAACAATGTCTCAACAACAGAACTAAAATGATGTATTATGGAACAGAAAAGTAGAAGAAAGCTTACCGAGTGCAGATACAAAGCTCGAGCATCTAACATTGCGTTTGATCTGCGAAATCCCTGATGAATTGAGAAATAAATTCACTCATGCAGGAAATAATAATAATAATAATAATAATAATAATAATAATAATAATAATAATAATAATAATAATAATAATAATAATAATAATAATAATAATACAATTCTGAGTAACCGAGGTTTCTAATGTTATACTAGGAAAAGCACATCCAGATAATAATTTTCCACAAACTAAGCTGAACAACTTATAAAAGAATTACTGTTCCGTCAATTCATGAGTCTGAATACGACTAAAACATTTTGCCCGAGGATAATTAAATAATTTTGCTAGAAATTTCAGGATGAAAATAACATCTGGTCCACTTTCTCATTTTGTCATACCAGACTTCACTACCTAATAAGCACGTTTTAGCTTCAATACCAGATCTGATGTAACTTAGGTGATCAAATTCAGCACAACGCTGTCCCAATTTCTCTACTATACGGCCAAGATTGCATCAGCACCCTTTTTTGGGTGTACCATCACTTTCAACATTATTATTTACTAATAAGTCACAGTTTATATAGGACAACAGTTCTACTAGTAAGTGTAGGTAGATGAATTTGTTGTTGCCAAATACAGCTCAGCAGTCATCATCATGAGTAATTTATAACCTGTTCAAGACTTGTCGAGTACTATTTGGCACACTAGCTAAATGGAAATCTCCAAATGAATTGCCTCACTCACCACCACCTGTATTAGATCAGATTATGAGTTATGACTTATGACGTTTCTCGTCTCAGAGATCAGATCTAATACCATAAAACAAACTAATCCACATCCAAAAGTGGGAGCATTTAGCTTTAAATTTAGTCTCATCCACCATTTAACAAAAAAGAAGAAGCAAAACTTGGCAAATTGAAAGCAATGACCGATTTAGTGACTATAAGAAGATTGATGTGAAAGCACCGAGGCAGGAAACAAGTTGTCAATTAAGAACAAAACAGAGTCCAAAAAAGGGAGAAAACAGGGTATGCAAAAGAGCAGCCACACATCCCATTCTCAGAAATATTAGCCGACTTGAATCCAAGATAATAAAAAATAACCCCTTTGGCCAAAAAGAAATTATTCCATCGAACATATAAAGTGCATTTAAACCACCATAAGAACGCATCCATCCATACCTTGTGGATATACAAGTATCTCTCCAAATTGTCAATGTACACCTCGGGCGGCGCGCTAGAGGGGGGCATGTAGGTGGAGCAGAAACCCATGGAGAGGTCATCGAGCCGGTCGATGAACGCGTCAACCGGGAGCGGCACCGACGAGTGCGACACGAGCGAGTCGTCCTCCGCCCCCACGTTGAGCACCGCCCGCGCGAGGTCGGGCCCCCGGCTTATCGTGATGCTCGTCTCCGCGTCGATCGCCGTCATCCGCTTGATCTGCCGGCAGAATTCCTCCCTCGCCGCCTAAAACAAGAACCAGATTAAAAAAAAAATCAAAATAAAAAGAAGTTGAAGATTCGTTGATTAAAGGCGGATCAAATCGGATGATTTGGATCACCCTGGCGTGGAGGGTATCGATGCCGGCGGCGTCGAGGGAGTCGTGGAGGAGGAGGCGGGGGAGTGTGCTGGTAACGGCGTCGGATTTGGGATCCCCATGAAGACTGCAACATAGGAATTTTTTCTTCTTGGGGAAGGAAGAATGGTGGAGCTTGAGAGGGGAGGGGGGAGTCCAGGGGGTGCAGCTCATGATCGGAGTGTATGTGTGTGTGTGTGTGTGTGTGTGTTGGGGAGAAGTTATACATTCGAGTATAAATAGCCCAACAACTCCTGTAATTTTATTCTCTAAATTAAAATAATTCTTTTTATCATATCTAACCAAATTAGAGGCCAAATTTAAAAATAACAAAGCTATAGGAAATTAAAGAATATATTTTTATTTATTTTAGATCTATTAAAAAAACTTATCAAATCAGCAATTTTGAAACTATTCAAATTCAACCTCTAGTTTATAATATCAAAAAAAAAAAAAAAAGGTGGCATAATTTACTAAGGAATGATTTGGTATTTTGATTTACTTGGTAAATAAAGTTTAGAAAGGGGCTATTTGGGTATAAAAAAAAAGACCATGATATTTATGGCATTGGAAGTTATGTATGAACACAATGAGCTTGGATAGGATTTCCATGGTGTTTTCCTCGTGTGGACCACCACCCTACAAGAACCTAAAAGGTTGGATTGGTTGGTGGAAAGTGCACCATTCTTAACAAGCTTTGTGGGGTATATAATTGCTTAAATATAGACTCACAATCATCGTGTCATATCTTTCATCCATGTTTAGTGCCTAATAAATACACATTATGGACATTCAATTAGGCCCATGCATTGGCCCACCATTCTTGGAGGCATATTAGCAGAGTTGTGATCATGATCAAAGACTTTGAGAGAGGAAAGTAAGATTCAATGAAACTATGAAAACAAGCATATCCGTTCATGTGGTTCTATCATGAACCTCCATTTGATTTTGATTCCCATGATTGGGTTGTAGGATTATTATGCTTACATTATGGTGTATGAGTAACTCTTCAAACATATAATTCATTTGCTTGTTGGCACAATTATAGTTGTTATTGCTACATGTATTGCTACAACTTTGAGTGAAGCCTATTATTCTTCTTAACAATAATTAGATCAATATTGCATCCTTGATAATTGCATCTTTATATGCTTTAGGCTTTGCTTTCCATTTGAATAAGAATAAATTTATTTCGGTATAAGTCTCTTTATATTTATTAATTATTATTTTACTTGTGAAAAATATTACTTTAATACAATCAGTTTAGAAAATGAGTAGGAATTTCTAAACATGTTCTATGAACATGACAGTTATCAAACATATTATATAACGTGTGTCATAATTATATAAATTATTTAAATTATAAACTGATTTTTTTAGATTATAAGTGAGTTTTTTATATTATAAACGAGTTAGTTGAATTATAAATAAGTCATCGTGTCATAAATGGGTTGACAAATAGGGACATATACAGATTAAATATGTCGGGATAATAAATACAAACACAACCTTTTTTAATAGTTATGATTTATGACCTAAACCTAATTAAACTAAATTAAAACCTGTTTAAAAGTCAGGTCATACATTTTCAAATTATTGGGTCACACCAGCTTTTGTGCCACTCCTCTATACTCTCCAAAATATCTCTGCTATTCATATAATAATTACACCTAAACTATACAGATTTAATTACAATTAAACATCTTAATACAAGCTTAAACAATGAGGTAGCATAACAACATACAATATTTGAAGTACTTTTAGCTCCAATTGAAGAGAAAAGCATAGGAACCATGGAAGTATGAGAGCCTCAGCTGAGACCTCCACCTTACTTCCTCAAGGCTCATGTCGACACGGATAAAGCTCGTTCCGGCACGTGCAAGCCATCTCCTCACTCAGATCTTTAATTAGTCCAATATTATTACTTGGCTCAAAGTTTAACATACAACTAAATGAATATCAATCAATCATTTATATAACATATATATATATATATATAAACCATAGGTTGGTTGCAGACACTAAGATTAGGGCAAAGTAAGAAGTGTTTAGTATATCTCCATGTTAACTCTCTCTCCCAGAATCTTCTCAACCTTAGCTTGGGAAGCAGATGACAGCATGAGCACTCGTGATCATGAGTTCACCTGCGAAGATCCTTTCGCAAACTTCATCGCACACGATCAACCAGAACTCAACCACTTTGATGATCACCTGCAACAATCCATCACAACCACAGCGTCGTCAAGCTCTCATAAGAAGTTGAACCACAACGCGTACGAGCGAGATCGCAGGAAGAAGCTCAATACCTTGTACACCTCTCTCCATGCCTTGCTTCCCGAGATCGATCGAAGTGTATAACCCGTTCGAACTCGTTCTGTTAATTGATTCTGTACAAGACTCCTGTACTGACTGTGATTTGTTTACATATGTAGCAGAAGAAGTTGAGCATTCCATCGACGATTTCTCGTGTGTTGAAGTACATTCCTGAGCTACAAAGAGAGGTTGTGAGGTTAAAACGAAGGAAGGAAGAGATAGCGATGATGGCAACGAGGCGAGAAGAAGTGCAGGTAATTAGAGATGGCATAGAGGACTCTCCAGTTGTTTCTGCAACTCTTCTCAGCAACAAAGAAGTCATGGTTCATATTTGTATCATGAACAAGAACGTCACTAGTGTTCCTCTATCTAAGATTCTGAGAGTATTGGAAGGAGAGGGACTAGAGTTAATTCATGCATCAACTTCCACCACTTTCGGATACGGGAGATTCTATAGCCTGCATCTTAAGGTATGTATCCAATTTCATTTCCTCCTAGCTAGTAGATGTTTTCTTTTAAGAATTTTATCAGATTAAAGTTTTGGTTGCATATGTTTATAGCAGATAAAGCAATGCACAAACATGGCTTGTGAGCATCTGGTGAAAGTTATTAGAGAGAAAGCAAGATGCGATTCCTTCATACAATGATCTTGGATGAGTTCCTCCGGACATCAAATCACCAAGCATATATGAGAAAGTTTCAGGCTTTACGATATAGGCTTTATGTAAACTATCTGTTTTAGTACTTATATATATGAGAGAAAAAGCTTGTCTACTTATTCTCAATCTGAAATTTATCCAAAGATTTTGTGGTGATTTCTTATCATTTTGAACTTTGAATCTTTGTCGGAAAACCGAACAGGAAAACTAAAAAAGTCTCTCGTATCCTAAAATCTTCTATTTCAAACATCTAATGATAACTACATAAGTAGTTTCCTATCCATTTAATCTTTCCAAGAAACAAAGTGCCATTCAAGAATGAAGTATAGATTGAGACTTTTTATGCCGGTATCTGGGCATCTATGAGAATATCGTGGCATGCATAAACTCTTAAAAACATCTCAGAATCAAGATAGAATACCACTTGGATAAATAAAACAAGAAGATATTTTTAACAAATATAACAGTATCATACATGATCGAAGGTTAAGATTATTATCTTTAACCAGTTGCTTACGTAGGAGATGATGAAACAAGACTTGTTAATATATTGAAAAACATAAAGAATAGGCATGGACGTGGACAGGAAGAGAGCGTGGCTTGCGAGTGGGAGCACGTGCACTGCTCGTGCAAGCCTTGTCCATTCTCGTGCCCGAATTCTTCTGACCAAAAATACTAGAATAGCATAATGATTGATTATTATTTTTCCTACAAATTCTCTATATTTTTCTGTGTAATTGAATAAATTTTACAGTCATGTAACAGTGAGCAGATACCAAAAATAGATATTTTCTGACAGGCGATTTGTATCATATGCATATATTATTTGGTAAGAGAAGTGGATATAAACATGAATTTGCTATCTGAAATGAAGGCAGATTGTATTTTTCACTTCCAACAAAAAATATTTTCACTGTCTCCAAATGAAAATGCACAATGTTCACAATGTTCTACCATTTCGTTATCCAAAATCATCTCTAAAATAAATTCACTTGATCATATACACTTGAAATTTAAGAAACAAAAAATTACCAGTGTTGTTTCTGCAATTTTCTAAAGCTATAAATTGCCATAGTTTGAAGTTTGTTCTCTGAAGAGATAAATCAAGCTAGTAGTAGCATCATATGATACAGTTGGATATGTCCCAACTTTTGAGGATTCTCAATAATAAAAATAAAGACTTTTGAGATCTCATGGATACACCTGCTTTCCATTCGCGTAAGTGGCCAAGACCACATCTGGTATTTCCTTGGCAAACTCGCTCCACGAATTGGGAGGTAAAACGACAAAATCTGCATATTTTCCTGAGGACAGACTACCCAAATCTTGGTCGAGAAAGCAAGCATAGGCAGCCCATATTGTATGCCTGTGACAAATCAAATTCAGTTGTAGAATGCATAATAGAATTTATAACATAATCCTTAAGAAAATGGTTACCAGGAAAAGTCTTAGTTGATGAGTTTCCGATTACTCAAAATAATATATTTTTTGTAACTGAAGACAAAAGTAAAACAGCTTACGCTTTTAGAGCATCATCCAGTGCAATACGTTCACTTGGAATCCAAGCATTTTTCCATCCAGGGGGCATACGGAGCAGCGCAGTTCTGATACTTTCTAATGGATTAATGTCTGCAACCTGAAAATGAGTTTAATAGAAATACATATGTTTGTTGCCAGTAATACAACCAAACAATTGACATTTGAGCTTAAACGCAGCATAGACGTTTATGTTAAAAGTGCTCACTGGCCAGTCAGATCCAAAAGCTAACTGTGCACCACCAGCTAAAAGGGACTGAAATAAATAAGAACCTTGCTGAGCTCGGTTTCTTCCAATCTTCTTTTCAGCAGAATCAGCATCATCCAGCAGATGATTTGGCTGTAAACGAAGTAAGGGCTTGCTCTCTTACATAATGATAAGGATAATAATGATTCAAAATAAAACTAATAAAAAATGTCATATTGTGTTTTATTTTCCCTATGAATTGGCTTAAAAATGGAGATACATGCTTTCACTCTCAGTGTGACTACCTGGTATCTGAGTGAGTATTGCTTACTACCTTTGCATATAGTATGTTCATTCATTGGTTCTATTTCTTATAGTCATTAAATATATCAATAACTTAAGATATCCATGTTGCCATTCCTTGTTCAAGCTAAAATTTGGAATCTGTACTCACACTAAAATAGGCTCCTGTGTTTCACGTTTTCTGGTATATAATACAAACTTCTATATCTTGACGTCTAGAAATAATGTCCAAATTCCATACCGGACATTGTGGTCTTCATAACTGTCAGTTGTTAATTTACAACTTGATGAAAGCAACGAGTTCTACATAATGCAATTACATTATTATCAGATATGAGTAACTTGAAATAGTACTTTTTCCCCCTGCATCTGCTTGTTAATGTTTTCACATAAATTTACTTCTTTCTATCTGATCATAGGACAAAGCTGGTCAAAATACTAGTACGTTAAATGGCTGAGAATAACAATTATAATTACAGAGGGCAAAGAACAAATGAAGGAATAAATGAACCAGCTTGTATTTTACCTGTACAGAAGCAATAACATTTTGTTTACCAAAGCGTGTTGTTGTACCTCGGACCAGATGCTGGGCATGTTCAATCTGATCAATTCATGTCATCTGTTAGTCCTTGTTCACGCTAAACATTCAAGCTGAAGATTGCAAAACTATATGCAACTTATATTCACAGACAATAAACAATTTCTCATGGAGTTACAAAAGTAAAAAAAGAAAGTGATTACCCTGAATCTGTGATCCCTCATTCCATTTAAGGTGACTACCGAGTTGAACATATCAAGCACCATGTCATTAGCTTTATCTCCAATTGCATGAATTGCAACCTCAGTTGCATTAAAACAAATCAGAACACTAGAAAGCCCAGGAGAAATACAACTAAAAGTATAAAACTCCAAATAACAGAAATATACCTGAAGTCCGGATTTATCTGATTCTAGTGTTGCATTCAGAAGCCAATCCATATTTGTCACTTGTAGACCATAATTTTTGGCATCATCTTCATAAGGCTACAGGCACACAATAAAATTCTTTTCTTTAAGTGCAAGAATGTAATACAGAACTGGAAATCATCTGCACAAGAAAACAGTTAAACTAACATGTTCAAATTATTTGTAGAAAAGAAAAGAAAAATAGTGATATTCAGTATAAAGCAATGAAAACAAGAACAAAAATGATATAGCGGTCTTAAATTCTTAATCTTCAAGAAAGAAGTAAGAAATCAATTGCTAATCGAAATGCTACTCTTAATGAAGATACTAGGATACAATTGTGGAAGAGACTAATCGTACTCACAAGTCAGGACAAACATTAAGCAACTAAAATTAAGGGCAAGGTTGTCGCATGTTGCACTCAATGATTTTATGTCTCTCTGCTCCTCTTTGTCCTGAAAAATGTTTGGCTGTACCTCCTTAATCTTTGCTTCCCTAACAATGGTTGTGCTGTTTAAATAGTATCAACTTTTAAGATAGCATATTTTCTTTGGTCGGTATACACATGAGACATGAAATATGGTATGAGGCCCCAGGAGAGGATGATACTCTAATAGCTGGAGTAAGGTTGGCCTATAGTATTTATTTTCTGCCATTTTGCTATTTTTTCTATTTTTATTTTACTAAGCTGATTGTTTTGTTTATGATTAGAAACAATTCATTTTCTCATTTATTACCAATACCATCAGGTACTGCTCTCATTATGTAGATAACTTCTCCTATTTGCTGCCAATTTAGCCTTGCTCGCTCAAGGTTAATTATCAGTAGAATTTCACCTTTGAGCAGAATTGCATAATTAATATTAAGAATCTGAAATTGCAGTCTTTCCGGTAAGAGTTAACCCTTGATATCCTGCATTTTATAGGAACACAATCTAGGTGAGGAAAGTATTGGGTTCGTGCCTACTTGATTTACCAAAAGTTAAGCTCATATTCATGTCAGGATAAGCTCAAACATATGTAAAATAAGTAAGGGGAATTGGTCAACTATAAAATTACAACATTCTGCATAATGCTAGGAACGAAATAGTATTGCAGAAATCATATCTACTGAATTATCAACCAACAGAAACTAATTGACTCTACGCTTACAAAAGTTTGTCTAATAAACAAAGATGGTTGGAGCATATTGCCATGAATCAGTTTCCCCAATCCTTGATGTAAAATTATCTCCAAGTAAATAAATCAAAGGTAAAGTAATATGCAGTGCTATGCATTTCAATGGACTAAAGCACAACAAATATACAGAAGAAACTGCCCAGATCCCACCTCATAAAACATTGCACTGTTGGAACCTAGTGAACCATCAGCAAAAGCTTTAACACCGCCCAGATGTATCCAATGACTCAATGATTTACCTTTTTCTTGGATAAGATCCTACAATGACCAAGAACAGAAGTAATGTAAGCAGTATATTGTCTAAAAACATATACTTTCTGAAATAAATTGAAGATGGTGTCCCAGTGGATGAGGCCTTAATGGTAATGGGTCTAAGGAGTACAATAAAGTACATAGGTTTAAGCCCATTCCTGGAGAAGTCATTTCTGTGGCTTGAACCCATTTGAAAATGAAATGAAAGGGTCAAGCTTCACCATAACACCAAGTGATTGACCTCTAATAGATTGCTATCTTACAATGCAAAACATTCATATTCTTTTGAAAAAATTATAGCATGTTTGAGTACTTGCCTATCTCCTTACTAGTCAAAATCTACATCCCTCTCAGTATGTATGACATGATCAGCATACAGCAAGTGAACACTATGAACCTATAATTTTCTATGATGAAGAAAACATACCAAAATTCAAAAATAGATCAATTAGGAAAGTAATGTTGATATAATAAAAAGACATAGTTTTACGGATTTGCAGAGGGGCGAGTGCCTACAACTAGTTGAGACCATGTTGGCATTGGGAAGAATAAGCAAACCCTTATCATCATTTTTCCAGCAGAATCAGCCCATTTGAAAACATCTGAAGACACATTGAATGCCCAAAGTTAGGAAAACTATACAACCAGTTTGGAAATTTTGTTCTATAAGACCCTCAATAAATTCCCTCTTGTACATCAAAACAAAAATAAGTAAGATCCTTAAAAAGTTCCCTCTTGTACTTCAGAACATATATAACGACCAGATAATCTCATAATATGATATTTAATGTTGAATAAGGTTCTCAGGAAGTTGTTGTATGCTACAAAATGAGAATACAATTGCTGAACGCTGATAGAGGATAACTTGGAAGGGCAGTAATCCCTAATTGAGGTAAACAAACACAGTGAGGGGTACTTGAATCTTGCACAGAAGAGGGCCAACAATTGTAAATCTCATCAAGAAGAAGTTTAATAACCTGAAAGATCCTGCCACACATGATCAACTGATGCACCTGGGAAATATCTTCCAAAATCAACGACAGTTGTCACCCCCCTCATCACTGCATGTCTGCTTGCTCTCACCAAGGCATCTCTTCTTTCATGGATTGAAACCTCAGGGATCACAGTAAGAAGAAGCTTCATCGCAGAATCAACAAGAAGACCAGTAGGCTCTGCATATAATGATAAGATAGAAGCTTAAAATGAGTCCCCATTTCCATTTTAGTGTTTTATACAATGTGATTATTAAATCTTTTCTGAGTACAACCATGCAGAAACTACTGTTGGTACAAAATTTGATAATCAACAATCTGGTGAATAAAGATGCTTATCGTATTGTTTACTACATGTGGGCAATATATTATGTATTAGACATCAAACGGATGAAAGAGGCCCCAAGCTAATTGGTGCTCTGGTTGAATACATAGCCTTACCTCCTTCTATAGCTCTCACAATGCTTCCACCAACAGGATCATGGGTGTTTCTATTGATTCCAGCAATCTTTAGAGCGAGTGAATTGGCCATTCCCATATGGCCGTCCATGCGTGAAACCCAAACCTGTAGACAATGAAAGTTCTCACAATAGGGTTCAGTTCCGGCAGATTCTCGAGAAATCTAATGCATGCCTGTTTGATGAACATACAGGATTGTTTGGTGTGATGTCATCTATCCAAGAAGCAACGGGTAATTGGCCTCCCCAGAGATCATTGTTCCAACCACCGCCTAAAACCCACTGACCAGGAAGCTTATCTAACAAAACATGTTCATCTATGATCAGATATTCAGATCAATCAAAAAATTACTAAAGGACCAAATTAATGAGATAAAGACGCATAGTACAGGAAGTGTGGTTACAATTGACAGCTTCAACAAAGCTCAAATTGACAAAAAGCAGGAACTAATTCAGATAATAATTGCAGAAGTTACCTCATATATACAAAAATTGATGTTGCGGAATCAGTTACTTAGATTTGCATCTTAATGTATTTAAAAAGCTGGAAGTATAATATTTATAATTGATTCAATCATATGTTGCTTGCACTTAGAAAATGAATACAAGATGCTTCAGAATTGGCTGTAACATTGTATTTAGGGCCATCAATTCCCTTTATTAGGATAAATGCAAAACTATTGTGTCACTATAGCAGCAAGGAACAATCACTACATTTTTTGGGACAACAATTATCAATCATCTATTAGAGAAATTTAGAAAAGAAAAAACAATAATATGTTCACCAAGGAAATAAACCAGAATAATGATTTTACGATCTCAGTGAAACAGCTGAATTATCAGCACTAAACTACTACTACTACTAACAATAAAATATATAGCTGAATGTAAACCTCTGACAGCTTCCTTGATCTTCCTAACAAAATCATTTTTGCTTTTGACAGCTCGAAGTTCCACTCGCCCCATCTGACATTAAATAAGCAAGTAAGCAATAAAGTCAAGGACTCCACAAATTTTAATATATTATGAAAAGGAAACAATCTGATGACAGCATGGAGTAAGTACATAAAAGGTAGCATAAGGAGATTTAATTGGTATACTGCATTGAAAGTTCATCTATATCATCGCCATAGTCCAGACTCCATATTAGTAGGCTTCTATATATTAACAAAAAATCATTTACAATACCTAAATGATGATTATATGATCACATGCTAGCACAATATCTTCAATGCCAAAGAACTACCACAACTACATAATGGCCTTCCTCCTCACCTAGGTGATTGTTTTCCATCCAACTAAAACTTAGCAAAGGGATGTGCAATTAGACTATTCAAGTGCCATCATGAAACTAATTACAAGATAATTTTTCCAAAGTGATGGAATCAAAGGAAGGGCGGGCAATAACCGATATATGTATAACTCGTATAGCTTGCCTACTTCCCAAGTTTATATATTATAACAAAGAAAATTTTGATCAACAACATAAAAACAAAGTACCTGCAAGCCACCAAATATCAAGTGCAGATGGGAATCGATAAATCCAGGTAAGACAACTTTCCCATTTAGATTCAATTCGTAAGTATCATGAACCTTTAAGTCCTGCATAGACAATGACAACTTGCATGAAAGAATGTTTTAGACTATATTGTAGCGGCAACAAGAACTACATAAATTTTTTTGAAAAAAATACACAATTCGACACTGAAAGTATCAGAGGGCTTGAGAATGTCAAACGCATATAAGACATCTGCAAAAATGCCCAAAAGAAAAATGCAATGTAGCAATATCTCAAGCCACACAGGTGCATCTTTCTAGGCAGACATACCCCAGAATGAACCCTGAAGACATTATTGATTGCAGTACACAAAACGGTTCAACTTTAGTCATATACATCTAATTTGTCTACAAATTTCAAGATTAATTCAGGCAGTAGCTAAAATATGCTGTACAACAAAAAAGACTTGTTGCAATAGCCAAAAAGCAAGCAAGAAGATGAAGTAAAAGAAGAGAAACCCGATTGACCTTCATGGACGAATAGTTTCCGACTCGTAGAATCCGGCCATCCCTAACCGCCATGGCCTCCGCAAAGGGAAGCAAAGGGTCGCTGGTGTAGATGGTCGCGTTCATCACCACCAGCTCCGCGGATAGACTACCCCGTCTCCAAGCAATCCCTGCGATTTTTTACGGTTTCAGTCATGGATGGAAAGACGATAGAGAATTTGATTCTCGCTTTGTTTTCCTGTATGCGTGCGAAGTGAGAGTTAATTACATAAGGGATTGAGGGCAGGAAGGAGGATGATGGCAGAGAGAGCTGCGGCGGCGGAGATGAAGGTGAGCAGATTCTTGATGGTGATCGCCATGGACGGGTGGGTACAGAGAGAGAGAGAGAGAGAGAGAGAGAGAGAGAGAGAGAGAGAGAGAGAGAGCGCGCGAGAGCGAGAGCGACACAAGAATCTTCCCTATATCTCTGTGACATTAAACATTGGCGCGGTTAAGTCATGGATAGACTTCGGTAGCCCGACCCTTTTTTTGGTGGGTCGGGTCAAAGATGCTTAGTATATTGGGCCGGGCCGGGCTTAAATTACGAAACCCGATCCAGCTTAGCCTAATTAAATTAATATATTAAATTTTATTATCTATAATATTTATATTACTAATGTAATATACTCTCATATTTAGCATGTTAATATTTGTTAGATTACAGATATCTAATATTATTCGCTGGGTCAATGAGTCAGGGTTGAGCTATGAACATAAAAAGTGGGCTTGGGTTTCAAAATAATATATATATATATATATATATCCAGGTGGACTAGGCTCAGACCTACTAGAATTAGTCGAGCTTAGAATTGGGCTCGACCCACTTTATTCATGGCAAATTGGGGGATCAAACTAGGTTAAACTCAGTCACTAAGTGCTCTCAAGGCTTTAACTAACCGAGAATATTATTTCTTATATTTTGTATTATAAAAGGAGTGGTACTGTCTAACTTTTTTATATATGATGTGACTACTACTAGTAGCATTTATAATTTTTATCACATGCTAATAAATTTGCACTATCTCTTTTAAGTTGATTTTTTTTTACAATAAATTTTAACTTGCGAATATCACTCTGATCCACCACTTTTTTATTAACATATCTTCTTCCTAGTATCTTTCTCTAACCAAAGTGGCTAAGAGAGACAAGAGACTTCTGCCTCATAATTTATTGTTGTAGTTTATAGTCGTGTAACTTTGAGGATGGAGTTTATTATTAGTAAGAGAAATACTTGTTTCTAAGACTATTGCTGTATATTCTGGGCTTGTTCCTCGGAATTAAAGCTTTCTTTAGTTTTGGGTGATACTCTACTTAATAGTAGGTTTATTTAAAAAAAAGAGAAACAAGTTGAGGCGTTGTGGACAGTTGCAATACTAGAGATTGTTAGATTCTATAGAATCTTGTGAAGGTAAAAGACAGAGGCTGCGATGAAAACAGAGCTCACACGACCTCCAATGCCGGGCATCATGCCATGGATGACCCAAGTTGGAGGTTAAGAAGACTTGAAATGTCTCCTATCTACGAGTCATGCTTTTCTGGGTTTTGTCTCCTAAATAAAACATTTGGTTCCCTAACAACTACTCCACAGTTTAATACTAAGTACTCGTCTGAGGTGGGATTGGTGGATTTGCCCGGGGGTGGAGGAAGTTGTTTAAGCAATTAATTTTGCAGTTTAGTCCATAATAAATCTCTATTACCACCGCCACTAAGACACTAACTCCCCATCTCACTTCGCCCCCAAAAAATAAATAATAAATAAATAAATAAATAAATAAAATTGTCACGACATGAGGGAAATCATCCGCCCACGTCCATGGGCCGCCGTGGCAGTTTGGGGCCCACGGGACACGGTGGCGCCCGCCCATAGGCCGTAGGCTGCGGGACTTGGATACGTACCGCCGTTATCTCTAACGGCGTTATAACCGACACGTCGACACACGTGCGTGCCGAAAAGCGCAGAGACGAGGTTAAAAGTTAAAAAAGATCCCTCCCTTCATGGGCGCCACTATTCTCACGCCCCTTTTTTCCTCTTTCCGCTCATCCGACCCGACGATGTCAACGTGGGGGATATCCTCCGCGAGGGGTAACAATATCACTGCTAATTGCGTTCTCGTCGACAGCGCTACATAAATGCTCGAACGACCGGAAAAAACTACAAGAATGCCACTCCTCCCTGGGTTTGGAAAAGGCGACAACGAAAATACGAAATTGATCACACCGAGCTCCAGATGAAGGACAGCTCGTTTGGGTCTCTAGAAAGCGAAGTTGTTCGTGTCCAGCACAACCCACCACATCAAATTAGCTAGCAATGGTCCATCTGCCTCTTTCTATAGATTTATCCACATTTATCTCATCATCTCTTATACAAATCTCCCAACCTGGAGGAGCTAACAACAAAAGAGTTGCAGGTAATCGATCATTCTCCTCTCCTTTTTTTTTATCGCCCTTTAATGAGTCAACGTCAAGTGCACCAAGGCCAAATAGTCTTTTGATCTTGATCTCCATTATTGATTGGTTGGATTAGAAGCTGGCTTCTTAGACAAGTAAACAAATTGATCAATCTTGCAGGCTGTCGATAGGAAAAAAGTAAGCTGGATATCAAAATGGCATCTGAATCCAGCTCGTGTTGTCATTGTCGTCGAATCCAGTTTTGAGCTATGTAATTTCCAGTACTAAAAATTGTAAACTAAACGAGAACTTTGCTATAAGGAAGAAAGGAAATATCAGCCCTCCGCACTACGCAATGAGAATTAGTACAGAGGGGTAGCCTTGTAAATAATTCGAATGACCAGGTCCATTACTAAACCCCTCCAGCTATTCTCTTGGAGAAGATCGTATGCGTCCATGGATGTAGGAACTCTCTGCATCCAAGTAATTTACTGAGATTACGATTTAATAGCCAGCCAAGAGATGGCACGTGGTCATTCAGGGGAATGGTACAGTCGGGTTTTTATAGGCGATCTGCTTCTCCTTCCTCCTTATTGGATAAACTAGTGGGGATAGTATCGACCAGCCACAGTAACAGTAAACAGTAAAGAAAGCAAAAAAGAGGAGCTCTCTCTCTCTCTCTCTCTCTCTCTCTCTCTCTCTCTCTCTCCTTTTTCTCTTCTACTCGATTCCGCCAAACACGCACTAGTCTCTTCACGTCCGGCATTTGGATCCGAACCCAAAATCGAAGAAAGGAAGCGGAAGTAGAGGCGACAGAGATCTCCCGACTCAATCTGTTGTCGGAAAGTTTGAAATCAACGGTGGAATCGCGATCGACGGGCATTTCTCGATTCGAGTTCTGTTTTGATCGGATTGGATCGTTGGTAGGGCTTAGTTTAAATATAATGGAGGTGGATTCGAGTCGTATTGGGAGGAGAGGAGGGGGCGGATATTGATGCTTGGTCGCCGGCCAAGGGGATGTCGGGGGCGGCGTCGGATCTTGGCCGGGCAGGGCCGGTCGAGAGGGATATCGAGCAGGTAATGGTTCGATTTGCTAAAAGTAGGATATTTTTGCAAGAAAATGTATGGTTTTGTTCCTTCAAGATTTAACTGCTTGGTTTTGATTGCCAAACACGATTCTGGATAAAGTATGAACAATGAACTGCATTTTGTGGCATTGCGTTTGATGCTACGGGATTTAGTGAGTGCTCTAGTTATCTCAAACCAATTTGGGGTCCTGACAACTACTGGTTAATCCTGTAAAATTGGGGAATCTGCTGGTTAATTTCAGTGCTTAGATTATATTGGGACTTCGTGAAATGGGGTTATGAGGAATTTTACAATTTGTTTCTGTTGTGTTTCTTTTCTTATACTTAGATTATGGTTTATATTGAACTGGGCGGTTGGAAATCCACTAGAATATTGTGGTGCAGTAGAAGTGAGGGAAATATAGTAGATATTTGGTAAGACTGCATGTAGAGTTTAGAAATGATTAAACAGGAGGTAAGCTAGAAACACACACATACACACAAATACACACACACACTAATAGGGGGAAGATCATCTGTTGTTCAGTGAAAGAAGCCTAGGCAGTAGGCAGAGTTAGGCAGTTAGCTTTACCAAAATTAACATTTATGGATTGAAATGCAAAATAGGTTCTGAGCAATGTGAGGATAACAAGATCATTGTTGTTCATCTATGCATGTTGCCATGGAAAAGAAAGAGCTAACCTAATATCTTACAAAGTCAGACCTTTGTGAACTAGGCAGTGAATCAGGAACTTAGCTATGTTTGGGTGCCTAAGCTGGACATATGGATGTTTGGAAAGACTTTTTGCACAACTTTTTGTGGAACTGAAATTCAAGTATCTGTCTGAGAGAGAATGTTTATAAAATTTTAGAAGAGCTGCTATCAAGTAATATCTGTGTTTAATCCCTATCGTGCTTCCAGCTATATTATAATTAGACTGAAATCAATCTACAGTTGCTGCAGTGCATTTCTTGTGCCTTCGGTGGTTTTCAGGGACGTGACTTTGCATAATTGATATAATATTGATGAATTATGAAACAAGGAGAATCTTTTCTGGCTGGACTTTACCTTGTAGCTCTTACTCAGAGAACAACTACACATTTGTTGTGCTCACTTATTTTGTTTTTGCAGCTTTCTGATAGGAATATAGGATTCTTGTTTTCCAGTCTTCATACACTTACTAATTGTATTGCTTATGCTTTGAAAGTGCTTTGTTAGTGTTATTAGGTCCGTGCTTTTCTTTGATTCTTCTTGTATATATCATGTTGTGCGCTATTCATATTATTTGCTATAGAATCTTGACAGAATGTTTCCTTTTTCTAATTTTACAGGCTATCACTGCTCTTAAGAAAGGAGCATACTTACTCAAGTATGGGCGCAGAGGGAAGCCCAAGTTTTGCCCATTTAGACTGTCCAATGTGAGATTGAGATTTAAATTCTTTCTGTCCAGAGTAGCAAGTTGCACCGACCAATTTTGTTGTTGTTTGTTTTCCATCTATTCATGGTTTATGAATGTGCTATATTCTGGTCTGAATTTTCACATTGGTAGAAGCCTTGTGCACCGGGGACACCTTTCTTGTATATAAACACAAATGTTTAACCAAACCTTGCTTATAATTTAATGGCCCATTTGGTAAAATTTATTTGCTATTAATAAGTAAATCTTGCAAGCTGTTCTATCTTGGTTATGTGAACAATTAAATAGGAGGTCGTTGACAAAGTGATTGATATGGTTATATCAATTTGCTACTCTTTTGATAACTTAAGCCACAGTTGTATGCTTGTATGCATAATTTTGTGAAATCACAGACGGATATGTGTCCTTTGTGTCTTACATTCATATATATCTGCAGTACTTGAGTCTGCTTGTATGTTCTAGTCTTGTTGTTTGTTTCTTCTGTTTCTTTATGTGCTAGAATATATTTCTTACTTCTAATGATTGGATTTTGCTTTTTTCAGGATGAATCTGTATTAATATGGTTCTCTGGAAAAGAGGAGAAACACCTCAAGTTGAGCCATGTATCCAGAATTATGCCTGGACAACGAACTGTAAGAATTCATATATTTTTATTCTGAAGTCTTCATAATTCAATTTTAACTGCCATGAAAAGAGGATGTCTTTTGTATCAATTTTTTCTCTGGTCACTGGTGATGATTGTTTAACTCTAGCAAATCAGTAACCCATGCAATCACATCATACATATTTTTTCAAGTATATTCCTTTATAACTTTTTTATGTACAATTATACCTTTCGTTTTTGAGTTTCAGGTCATTTTTCTTATCTGCTGGTATTTTCACTTTATACAGACAAAATATTTGTTTGTATGTTAGACAAATTCTATCTTTCGCTGGACATTAGAAACACACTTTCAGTTATTTCTCTATATTTCATCATAAGAAACCGCAGATGCCAATCTATATTTGCATCATTTGGTTCATCCGATTTTTATCTTTTCCATGACAGCTTTTGTTTTTTATGCCATTTGTATTGAGTATCCCTACTTTGCTTTCTTGCTAGTACAAATCGTTTAAGTTTGATTAGGGGCAAATATTTGATCTCCAAAACAGTATTTTTAAATATATCTAAATTAGAATCTGTAGAAGTCATTTTGAGAATCTCATGACTATGTTTAGTATTGGACAATTATGTGGAAATTCAGTCCATGTGAGAGGACTGTCCTAATCTTCACTTTATGGCCAACTGAGTGAGAGTTTACAACTTGTTTCTTCTTGTTTGCCCTGCAAGGACATATTGCATTATGCTTTGAAGATCCTACTGACATCAGAATTTCACACATCTGACACTCATTCTCCTTTTTCTTGAGAAGTTGAGATGGAAAGAGACAGGGATGGTCGTGATATATATCAAACTTGGTTTGGCATTGAATTTTCTGGAATGAGGTGTGATATGGTCAGAATAGTATGAGAATGGTGTATGGTTTGTGCAGGATTCTATATTTTCTGTAGTAAACAGAACACAAAAGAATCTAATAAAGTTTTTTCAAAATATGTAGTCATTTTCCAGCAATTATGATGTCTAATTTGTGGTACCAAGCGTATCAATTGGCTTAGATTTAGTAATACTTAAAAAACTGTGGATTGATGAGGGATGCATTTTTTGTTTTCCAGGCAATCTTTCAGAGGTATCCACGGCCTGAGAAGGAATGCCAGTCATTTTCTCTAATCTATAGTGATAGATCATTGGATATTGTAAGTTGTCTCTATTCCTGTTGTACTGTTAGAACATCACATGATTGTACTGCTGCTTATTGTGTAGCTTTTATGAGCACCTGTGTTGTTTATTTTCCATTGAATTTGCCCAATTATAAAGGTCGAGTATCTCATTCCTACCTATATCAGATATGTAAGGATAAAGATGAAGCAGAAGTTTGGTTTGCTGGTCTAAAGACATTGATCTCACGTAGCCATCATCGAAAATGGAGAACAGAATCAAGAAGTGATGGAGTGTCAACTGGCACAAGCAGTCCAAGAACATATACTCGTAGAAGTTCACCGTTAAGTTCTCCTTTTGGTAGCAATGAAAGCATGCAGAAGGTCTTCCATCTTCATTCTAAATTCTTTTCTTCATTATTGTTGCTATATGATGCTTAAATCTGGAAAGTCCTCAGTCCTTTATTTAACTCAGGATGGCAGTGACAACTTTCAGCTCCGAAGCCCATATGATAGCCCACCAAAGAATGGTTTAGACAAGGCCTTTTCTGATGTTGTATTATATGCTGTTCCTCCTAAGGGGTTCTTTCCATCAGATTCCACTACTGGGTCAGTCCACTCTTTGTCATCCGGATACTCAGATAATGTGAACGGGCATTCAAGAGGCATTACGATGGATGCGTTCAGGGTAAGCTTGTCAAGTGCCGTTAGTTCATCAAGTCAAGGCTCTGGTCATGATGATGGTGATGCTTTAGGGGATGTTCTCATATGGGGGGAAGGAACTGCTGATGGAATTTTGGGTGGTGGAAATACAAGAGTTAGTAGCAGTTTAGGTGCCAAAATGGATTCCCATGTGCCAAAAGCATTAGAATCTGCTGTAATACTTGATGTCCAGAATATCTCATGTGGTAGAAGACATGCTGCACTTGTCACCAAGCAAGGAGAGATATACTCTTGGGGGGAGGAATCAGGAGGCAGGCTTGGACATGGAGTAGATTCTGATGTCTCGCAGCCAAAACTTATTGATGCTCTTGTTAATACGAACATTGAACTAGTAGCATGTGGGGAGCACCACACTTGTGCTGTTACACTTTCTGGAGACTTGTACACATGGGGTGATGGTACTTTTAATTTTGGACTTCTTGGTCATGGAAATGAAGTAAGCCACTGGATCCCCAAAAGGGTTAATGGACCTTTGGAGGGAATACATGTCTCATCAATTTCCTGTGGACCTTGGCATACAGCTGTTGTCACTTCTTCTGGGCAATTGTTTACCTTTGGGGACGGAACTTTTGGTGTCCTAGGTCATGGAAATCGCAAAAGTCTCTCGACTCCTAAGGAAGTGGAATCCCTCAAAGGGCTCCGCACCGTGCGTGCAGCTTGTGGTGTTTGGCATACTGCTGCGGTTGTAGAAGTTATGGCAGGGAATTCAAGTTCTAGCATATGCTCTTCTGGTAAGCTCTTCACATGGGGTGATGGTGATAAAGGTCGTCTGGGACATGGGGACAAAGAACCAAGACTTGTACCTACTTGTGTGGCTGCATTGGTCGAGCCGAACTTTTGTCAAGTTGCTTGTGGCCATAGCCTAACAGTTGCACTTACAACCTCAGGCCATGTCTATACAATTGGAAGCACTGTTTATGGTCAACTTGGAAATCCACAAGCAGATGGCAAGCTCCCTGTACGAGTTGAAGGAAAGCTTCTTAAAAACTTTGTTGAAGAGATCTCCTGTGGTGCTTATCATGTAGCAGTCCTGACTTCAAGGAGTGAAGTGTACACTTGGGGTAAAGGAGCAAATGGCAGATTAGGTCATGGTGACACTGATGATAGAAATTCACCTACATTGGTTGAAGCCTTAAAAGATAAACAAGTCAGGAGTGTTGTTTGTGGCACTAATTTTACTGCAGCTATCTGTATTCATAAATGGGTGTCTGGTGTTGATCAGTCTATGTGCTCAGGCTGCCGCCTCACATTTAATTTTAAGAGGAAACGGCATAATTGCTACAATTGTGCACTTGTATTTTGCCATTCTTGCAGCAGTAAAAAGACTCTTAGGGCTTCAATGGCACCTAATCCTAACAAACCATATCGTGTTTGTGACAGCTGCTACAGCAAGCTGAGTAGGGCAGCAGAAGCTGACTCGATATCTTATTCTGCAACTGCCAGGAAAGGAAATGTTATCCAGGGATGCAATGATATTATTGAAGAGGATAAATTAGATGCAAGATCAAATGTACAGATATCTAGGTTGTCTTCTATGGAGTCCTTTAAGCATGTGGAAGGCAGTTCTTCCAAGAGAAACAAGAAATTTGAATTCAATGGCAGTCGTGTATCTCCTATCCCTAATGGAAGTTCACAATGGGGTGCCCTTAACATTTCAAAGTCATTCAACCCTGTATTTGGAGCATCAAAAAAATTCTTTTCAGCTTCTGTTCCTGGATCCAGAATTGTTTCTAGGGCAACATCACCGATATCAAGAAGGACAAGCCCTCCGCGTTCTACAACACCAACGCCAACTCTGGGAGGTCTAACTTCTCAGAAACTTGTTGTGGACAATGTAGACAAAACAGATGATAACCTAAGCCAAGAAGTTCTTAGGTTGAGAGCGCAGGTACATGTTTTAATATATTATCCATTTCTGAGTCCTATGTAACTCATCTTTGGGTTAATTTTGTTTAGGAAAGCATTTTGCTCTTTCATAGTTATGGAGGAGATCTCTATATCAGATTATGTGACATTTAATTTGTTGAGGAAAGTAGATTATAATGGATATATCCTTCTGGGCTGTGGCTTTTCTAACCAAATAAGGGATAGTAGGATATTATATTATTAATCTATTATTAAATAAAAGTAATATTATGAAATTCAAAATGGACTACGTGAAAAATTGTTACCTTATAAGCTATTGCCAAGGTTTAGCTCAACAGATACATGATGGAGTGATGGACAATGTAGATAGAAATCATAGGAGCTATAAGAATTTAAAGTAGCTTCACCACATTTTCTTGGATTGATTCAATACTATAGTTTTTTGCACTTTGTAGAGTAGTACACTACAACCCTCTTTTCTTAGCTCTTGAATGGACAACATGGTGCCCTGACCTTCCTTTGTGAACTCCAAATCAGTCAGAATCAATTATGTCATTCATTAGCAGAACGCTTGCTATATAAGAACACCTAGATGTCTAGTTTTCTGTAATAGAAACGAATAAAGCAATTGACATGCCTAAGAATAGATTTTTTTGAGCTAGAATAAAAAAAATTACCAAACGAGCCACTTGTGCTAGCTCTGCCAGGCAGATGGCAGTTCTATCTGCAAGAACTTTATGCAGATTACTGCAAGTGCAAGCTTGAAGCTTCACTGTTTATTTTACATAACAAAAAACCACAGTTATATTCTTTCTTGACAATGTTAATTGACAGAACTGAATAAATGCTTACTTATTCATCCAATTGGTATGCTTTTTGATTGGATTTTTAAAGCTGCTACTTCATTTCCACCTACGTTTACTTGAATTACATATTAAGAATGCTTTAGTTCCCAATATGTGCTTCTGTACAGAGATAACCAGTTTCTTTTCAGTTAGTATTATAATGTATGATTTATTTCTTCTGATGATGTCTGGTTAGTAGATGCATGTCTATTGAATGTCTTCCATTTCACCTGGTTATGCAGTTTGTGAATCATAAGAAGTTCCCTAGGTAACCTGATATTAAGTGTTGTGAGTTATAAATTTAAAAAGTGCCAAAGTTTGCAACCTTATAAATGAATCCTTATTTCAGGTGGAAACTCTTACTCGAAAATCCCAACTTCAAGAAGTTGAGTTGGACAGAACAACTAAACAGTTGAAGGAGGCTATTGCTATTGCAGGGGAAGAAACTGCGAAGTGCAAAGCAGCAAAAGAAGTTATTAAGTCTCTCACAGCACAGGTAAGATTGTTTATTTTAAGTGTTGACATGGATGAGTTTCTGGATAGCTGCAAAATATTTTGCATAAATTTGCTTTCCTCATGGTTATTCTATGAACTCATGATATTACTATGACTTCCATCTTCTCAACCTTATTTAGTTAAACAACAATTTATTATACATTTCGATATTGTCCAGCCTAAATTGATTTTGAATGAAATATCCATGTTCAAATGGGTTCGTAGTATATCTTCATATTCTGTGTCATAACATATCTAATGAATCAATCCTACTATAGCTGCTGCCAAAGTGGCACAAAGTCATCAATCTTTTGAATGAGGGGCACATTATCACTTTATCACTATAACATTGTCTAGATAATTCTTCTGGTGTTTGGTTAATATTCATCATTGTTGCAGTATGATGTTATGTTGTGGCATGGTTGGCAACTTAAGGATATAAAATATGTATGGTGATATGTCTTGTTTCTTTGACTTTGTTATGACTGGGGGTCAATTAATTTGCTAAGACAGTAACCTCTTACTATAACTCCTAAGGATTTGTTATTAAAGCCAAGAAAAACCATTTGAGCATCTGATTATACTGAATTATTGATCTAAAGGCAGCATGCCTTTGAAAAAGAAAACACAGTGATACTGGAAATGGAACGATATGGATGCTATGATACCAACTGTTGTCGTAAAATTCTGGGAAAATGTATAGTGGTCCACGAGGCTTTGGATAAATGATCACCACTTTAGATGAATTCACAAGATACAGAATGACTCCTCGTTAAACTCAATGAAGATCACAAAGAACTACATATCAAATAACATTCACAAGAAGAAATACACCTAAGATCAAGAAAGCATTTCCAAGCAAACTAGGTTTCATAAAAGAAGATAATAATTTCTCACTTTGCGGCCACAAGCCCGGAAGACTAAATAAAGACTAAAAGGAGACTTAAAATCCTAATCCGACAAAATACACACTTTCCATTTATGAGAAGTTTCGACCAGGACTCATCATAACTCAACCTGAACACATTGGAACAAACATTATTGAATTCTGAGTTTACACTAAAAGATATAAGTATAGAACTTTCCTAATACAGTAATATCGCTGATTTGGGGACCTAATTGATCTATTTTGGCCGAGATCCACCTTTGGTCATAATAACCATTGGTTGTGGTGAGTTTTGACCATAATCACGTCTTCTCTTGGAGCACTAAATCCCACTCAATGCTGATCTCATCACAGCCTGTTTTCCTGTTCAAACTCCAGTTTATTTCTTTTTCAGTGGATATCTTCGTAAGATTTAATTTCTGATAATTATCTCTTAAAAAGGTTGGTGAATAATATTTCAATCATGAATCCTTTGGATACACCCAATTATCCTCTTTTGTTTCTGCATCACATTCGTTATAGATGTGAAAGGTTAAACACTTAAACTGCACAGTGGGTACTCACTTATATTAGTCTGCAGACTTCCTCTAAAGATTTCAATCTAGAGAAAAATTGATAGCTTGGAATTCTTTCATGGTTTATATAACTTGAATTTTTCTTTGTAAATAAATTAAAAAATTTCTAGTGCAATTCTGAATGATATCGTTATCAATTTGTTTAATTCAGTTGAATTATGCTAAAGCATGGTCCATTGTACTTATGGGATTCTCTTGTTGATAATAGTTGAAGGGCATGGCTGAAAGGCTACCTGTAGGAGCAGCCAAGAACACTAAATTACCTTCTTTAACAGCCCTCAACAGTAGTCCAATTTCAAGCTACATATCAGCTGCAGCTATTGAAAGTATGATCAGCCCAATAACTTCTGGGGAACCAGATTCAAATGGTTTACTTGTTTCAAATGGACCAAATTTCGTCAGCAACAAGAATAAAGCAGGTCATTCAGAAGTACTCAAGAATGGAACCAAATTAACAGAGTCAGACCCTAAGCATGAGTCTGAATGGGTTGAGCAAGATGAGCCAGGCGTGTACATTACCCTCA
This sequence comes from Typha angustifolia, assembly GCF_048772165.1. Lineage (NCBI taxonomy): Eukaryota > Viridiplantae > Streptophyta > Magnoliopsida > Poales > Typhaceae > Typha > Typha angustifolia. The sequence continues at coordinate 1,688,706 of NC_133246.1, read as the reverse complement.
CTTCTCTACCTGGGGGTGCCAAAGATCTCAAGAGAGTTCGCTTCAGGTATGTCTAAGTTCCTTCTCTCCAAAAGCAAAAGCAAACTATCATGGCATTCCATACTAACGTTTCTTGATAAACTTATGCTACTTAGTGAAGCACAACTTTTAGTTGCTTCTTGCTTGTTTCCAAGTTTTAAGTAGCTTATTCAGAAAAAGAAAAGGCATACTTAAGTTGTCAATCTGTATTAACATTATCTTATTAATATATAATCCTGACCCTACATAGTTGAATCCTTTGTTCATTAGACTATCAATTTTCGACGTCCAAATATAGATTTCTCTGAACTAAAAGTAAAGATAATATTTATTATGGGAAAGTCATAGGAGCAGTCTATTATGTATGATATTGTTATAATATACTTTATGCCAATAATTGGTAGTGGTTGAAAGTTACAACATGAAGAAATATTTCAAAAGTACTTTCAATAGTTGAACTTCCTATCAATGGTTAAGCTTAATTATAAGCAGTAATCTAATTAATGATTATATCAGCTATAGAAATGCTGCTGCATTTGATTTTCTAGTTGACATTCTTTCTTGAATCAAATGGTGGTTTGTGGCACCTGGGAAAATGCAAGTTCTAAGTGCAAATTTAATGTTCAGTTCAATAGCATCCACTTATTCATTTTCTGAATTCAGTCGGAAGCGCTTCAGTGAGAAACAAGCGGAACAATGGTGGGCCGAGAACCGTGCGAGAGTATACGAGCAGTATAACGTTCGCATGGCTGACAAGTCTACTGCTAGTATTGGCAGTGAAGAAGTATCCCATTGATATAAGATTGACCACCCATGCATTGGACTATCAATTGAACTCAAGCTCCAATCACAAGGAAGCTCCCATTGATCGAGCGGTTGTAGACATGGCTATCATTTTATTTTAGCCCCACTAAAGAATATATAGGTGCCTGATTAAGAGTTGTGAGTTGGTCTCTTATATGATCTTTACTCCTCTTCTTATTGTGTGAAAAATTAGAGTGAGAGTTCGAGATTGAGAAATGTAAATTCTTAGTGGCAGGTTGCTAATATTTTGGTCTTTGTAAATTCATAAGCGAAAGCATTGACTTCTTTTTTCTCTTCTTCCATCATCTGACAAATTCAAAGTAACACTGTTGAATCAGCTACCGAGCTGTATTATATTGTGTGGAGATGGCTGGATACGATGCAAGCAGTCTCTCGGATCTACACCTCGTATTTTTCATCTATGGATTATTCAGAGGAAACCTTTTGCTTTTTATTTCTTTCTTGAGAGGCAGAGAAAAGTTATTGAACAGCTGCCTACCCAAGGTGAATTTCAGTAGTTGTACTAGAAATCTATTATTATTTTTTTGACATGAAGGATAATAGTGTTCTAAAGATTTGGCATCTTTTGTGAGATTTATGTTTGTACTCAGACTTGGGTCATCTAAAAGTACAGGAGATTTTTTCCCCTCTTTTATCTTGTCCTTCAAAGTAGAACTAGATTCTTGAAAGAAGGCTTATTATTTCAACAATCGGTTAAATGAAAGTTACCCTGAGGTCATCAGACCCAAAATCGAGGAATCTCGCTGACTTTTGATTTCTTGTACTTGATCCTGTGGGTTCCAACTAGTAAGTAATCTTTCCATTAAGAAAGGACAATAAAGTCTAAAGGCTACGGCCTCTCATGTTACATGTATATGAGGGTAAATAACTTAATACGCAGGAAAATTCTCTTAACAACAACAAAAAGAGAAAAATCATCCGGCAAAAGTGAATTTTTGACTAGTTGGTATATAATTTAAATATAAATTTAGGTGAGTTTTGTGTCGTCGTATCTAATTATAAAGATATTAAATCGGACATTGATTTTCAAATATAAATAACTTAATTAAAAATTAATATATTTGGTAATTTGTATTCATTTTTTAAATATAAGTTAGTGCGACTTGTATCTCAGTGAAATGCCGTTATAAATAATTTGTTGAAGCAAAAAAGTGATCTGTGGAAATTTCATATTTAAATATATTAATTGGGGACTTAAACTCTCCGATTTATTCGACGCATTTTAAGTTTCGAAGGGGAGTAAATGCGTTTAAAGAAAGACTTTGGGAGGGGCTAGTTTTGTCAAAAACTCGTCAAAAGTTTCCCGCTTCTCGTCCTAGGCATCGTCTGCTTCAAACCGCAAAAACCCATTTACTTTCCCTCTCTTAAAAGATCACACACCCTCTTCCACATCTCTCTCTCTCCTATGGCTCCCCCTTTCTTCTTCCCCTCCGATCTCAAAAATCTCGAAGAAGAATCAGATGAGCACGGCCTCCGCGTTGAATCCGCCGTTCAGATCTCCTGTCTCCGCCCTGCCGAACTCGAAGAGCTCGTCAAAGGTCAGCCCTGCTCCTCCTTTCCCTTCCCCGTCCCCTCTCCCTCCCTCTCTTTCTCGATTTGGAACGAAGACACTAATCTCTAAACTCGTTGAATTCGGTGAAAAAGGCGTGGCCTTTGATCTCTCCGACAAGGAGCTCTTCTGCATCGAGGAGCAGGACCTATTCGACCGCATCTACTCCCTCGTGAGGGACTTCTCCCGCCTCTCCCCTTCCCTCAAGTTCAACCTCGTCGAAACCCTCCGCTCCAACCTCAGCGTCCTCCTTCCCAATGTCGACTCCCTTTCGCGGGCCCCTGAGCAGTCACCGTGCGGGGAAACCCCCATTGCCGAGCGCATCACCTCCCACCGCAACGCCCTTAAGATCTACTCTTTTTTCCTCCTGACCATTGCCCTCAAGGAGGAGTCCAGCAATGAGACTGGTGGTAGTTCCAAGGTATATACTGTCTCATCTTCTTTGATGGCCTGAGTGAAAAGGATAATTTTGTTATCTTTGTTTAGGTAGCTGTTCAAGGACGAAGGAAAAATCCAGGGTACTCGTGGAATTGGGAAGTGCAGAGGAGTCGGATTGTCAATTTGATTGCCAACTCTCTTGAAATCAACCTTTCTTTGCTCTTCGGGTCAACTGAAACTGATGAGAATTATCTTTCTTTTATCTCAAAGTAGGCTTTTGTTATGTGATATCTCCATTTCTTCTATCTGCCATTCTTTTACTTCTGTCATTACAACTGTTCACAAATTTTTAGGTGCGGTTTTGCTCTTTATGAGAATCAGAACTTGTTAAAGGATGAAGATACCAGAAATGCCCTAGGTCGTATCATAGGCACTATTGCCACTAAACATCACCGCATTGATCAGACATGTGTGTCAATCTTGAACTTGATCCACAAGTTTGACTTTGCTGTCCCACACATTGCTGAAGCAGTTGCTGCTGCCGAGAAGAAATTTGGTGATGGAAGCCTTGCTGTTGCCCTTATCAGGGAGATTGGGCGCACTGATCCTAAGGATTACGTGAGGGATGGCGTAGGAGCAGAGAATGTTGGGAGGTTCCTAATAGAGATGGCCCACTTATCTCCAAAGCTTGTGTCCACTAATGTTGGTGTTCTAGTCCCTCATTTTGGTGGAGACTCTTATAAGATTAGGAATGCTCTTGTTGCTGTCTTGGGCAAATTGGTTGCACTGGCTTACAGGGATGTTGAAGGTGATATGAGCTCTAAAGCCCTGCGCTTGCGAGGAAAGCAAGCAATGTTGGAGATTCTGATCGAGCGGTGCCGGGATGTGTCAGCGTACACGAGAAGTCGGGTTCTTCAGGTGTGGGCAGAGTTATGTGAGCAAAATTCTGTCTCCATTGGATTGTGGAATGAAGTGGCCTCAATAGCTTCTGGGAGGCTGGGGGATAAGAGTGCAATGGTGAGGAAATCAGCACTGAATTTGCTCATCACTATGCTGCAGCATAACCCTTTTGGGCCACAGCTTCGTATTGGAGCTTTTGAGGCAACTTTAGAGAAGTATAAAGAAAAGTTGCATGGCATGGAGCCTTCTTGCCCTTCAGAAGACGCTCCTAAGGATGATGCTGAAACTGGAGAAGTGGTAGAGGAGCAACAAGAAAGTGTTAGCGACAGTTGTTTGCCCTGTAGTGAAGAGCAGAAAGAATCTAATGCAACGATTCCAGATATCGGTAATCTGGAGCAGATCAGGGCACTCGTAGCCTCATTAGAAGCTGGTCTGCGGTTCTCAAGGTGCATAACTTCACTGATGCCGACCCTAGTCCAGTTGTTGGCTTCATCTTCTGCCACTGATGTGGAGAACACGATCCTTCTTCTGATGAGATGCAGGCAGTTCCAGATTGATGGCTCAGAAGAGTGTCTCCGCAGAATGTTGCCTCTGGTAAAGCTCAAAGAACCTTCTATGTAGGAAAGCTATAACATTTTGTAGGCACATGCTGATTCCTTTTTGTTGATTCTCTACAGGTATTCTCCCAGGATAAATCTATATATGAAGCTGTGGAAAATGCATTTATCACTATATATATCAGAAAAAGTCCAATGGAAACTGCTAAAAATTTGCTGAGCGTTGCAATTGGTTCCAGTATTGGAGACCTTGCAGCTTTGGAATGTTTAATTAGTTCTTTGGTATCTAAAGGGGAGATATCGTCAAGCACGGTATTTACTCTTGCTATGAAACTTGCTGGTCCTCTTTGTTGTATAGATAGATGATTCGGAGATCCTCTTACTAATTATTTCTCATAACTTGCTAGTATTATTATTTTTTCCCTTTTCTTTTCTCTTACTTTTTAACCAGGTAGTGGCCTTTATTATGAAGTTCTCTTCATGCATCTATCTATTATGAACCAATTGCACCAAATAAATGATTCTTGAAGACACTATTGTAATCAAGGCAGATCCAAATCATATTCTAGTACTTGATCAAAGTGGTAGTTTTCACTTTTTAGTCTGTAACTTACTAACATAAAAGATATATCATTATGTCTCAATTAGTTCGGTTAGTTGATATTGTAACTTGGGACACAATATCTTTCTGTCTAATGATTATGTTCTTATTCTGAAACTGCTGTTTGTATGCAGTCCCAGATCATGAATGCTGATAAATATATAGTGGTTACCATTATGAGAATCTTTAAAAATAACCTGTATGTACGTAAAATAAAACCAACCTATTAATGGAAACACATGGTGTGTACCACAAATATGTCTGTGAAGACACAGAAACTACAAAAATATTACTCTTGCTTATTCATGCTACAGGAAGATTAATCTGTATTGAACTTTCTTATTTCTCTACAGATCTCAGCTTTATGGGATTTCTTTAACTTTAATGTCAAGGGAGTGGTTGCAGTGCAAAGCCGTGGAGCTTTATCAATTCTTTGTATGGCAGCAAAGTCATCTCCCAGTATTCTAGGTGCTCATTTGCAGGATATTATTGATATTGGTTTTGGAAGGTGGGCTAAGGAGGAGCCTTTACTAGCAAGAACTGCTTGTGTTGCTCTTGAAAGGCTGTCAGAGGAAGATAAGGAAAAACTAAGAAGCACTGGAAGCAGAGTTTTTGGCATTCTGCAAAGCTTAATAACTGACTTCTGGCTCCCAGAGAACATTTGGTATGCTGCTGCTGATAAAGCAATAAGCACCATATATTCAGTACACCCGACACCTGAGATCTTTGCTGTTAATGTAGTAAAGAGGTCTCTCAGTTCTGTATTCAGTTGTAAAGGAGGAGATGAAGTGTCCAATGGTGCAGAAGAAGAAAGCATCGACTTTCTTTCCACAATGCCAGCTGCAAAGCTTGGTAGATTTCTGTTTATCATAAGTCATATTGCTCTGAATCAATTGGTGTACATTGAATCTTGTATTAGGAAGATTACAAAACAGAAGGGGAAGAAAGAAAAATTGGATTCTCTGTCTGAGGCTGTCCATGTTCATCCAACCGAAGCAACTGAGGTGTGTTTTCACCCAGTACAACTACTTTAAAGTCAATACGTTTACTAACTGATTTTCACGGAATTAATTAGTTATGTAAAAGTAATTATTTTCTTACAATTTCTTTTTCTGAGATTGTGACAGGTGCAAGGTATAAATGATGAATTGGGCCTTGGTGCATCAGTAGATGCACTGATTGATTCACTTGCCGAAAGAGCAGAGAGAGAGATTGTTTCTGGTGGTTCCGTTGAAAAGTACCTTATAGGATATTGTGCACCTTTTCTCTCAAAGCTTTGTAGAAATTTAAATTTGATGCAAAAGGTTGTTTCCCAGTTTCCTGTGTTTATTACATGTAAACTGAGTATTGAATTTTACTTTCCTTCTAACAGTAATATAGCTATCCTATTCTTGTTACTGTTGTCATTCTTTGTTAACCACAGAGGCATTTGCCATTGCTGTTTTGTAGTTTCCGCAGTTGCAAGCTTCTGCGATGCTTGCTCTTTGTAGACTAATGATTATTGATTCCCACTTTTGGTAAGGATTTCATGCATCATGCATTGCACATTTTCATCTTTTCAGATTTATGCTGCAAATGATGGCAGCTTGTAATCTCAATTTCTGAACTTACAGTGAAGCTAATCTCCAGCTCCTCTTTACTGTTGCCAAGAGCACACCATCAGAAACTGTTCGCTCTAATTGCACTGTGGCTCTTGGAGACTTGGCTGTTCGTTTTCCTAATCTTTTAGAGCCATGGACCGAGTATATGTATGCTCGACTACAAGATCCTTCAGTATCTGTAAGGAAGAATGCTGTTCTGGTGCTTTCTCATCTTATACTGAATGACATGATGAAGGTTGAGGAGGCTTGACTTGACACTCATCTGTTTCCTTAGTTTCTTTCTATTCCCTTTCTTCCATTATAACAAAATTGAGATGTTCCACAGGTCAAAGGGTACATAAATGAAATGGCTGTATGTATAGAAGACAAGGATGAGAGGATCTCAAGTCTTGCCAAGCTCTTCTTTCATGAGTTGTCAAAAAAGGGTACTTTACTACTGGTTGATTTAAAATTTGACTAACGCCTCTGGCACACTGGCATCTGATGACAGCATTTCTTGTTTCTTGAAGGAAGCAATCCAATTTATAATCTACTTCCAGATATCCTGGGAAGATTATGCAACCAGAATCTTAAGGAAGAATCCTTCTGCAACATCATGCAATTTCTAATAAGTTCTATCAAGAAGGTTTTGATGCCTTTTCTTTCTTGACAATCCATATTTGTGTTTATTGTCATCTAACTCTTGTTTCCTGAATTTGTTATGACTATCTTTAGGATAGACAAATGGAAGCTCTTGTTGAGAAGCTCTGCAATAGGTTCACTGGTGTAACTGGTAGGACCCTTGTCATCTCCTAAGTTTCTTCTGCCTATCATGTATCCTGCAAGTTTCCTTGGTATTGGTTATTCAATCATCTTGTGGAATAATCTTTCTTGCCAACTTCTAAGTTCCGTTTACAGGAGATTTACAATATTGGCTAAAATCAATCTGACCGAAGTTTGGAGCCACAACTATTTAGTTCATCCTTTACATGCTAATCATCTGCTTTTTGTTCAGCTCTTTTTTTATAAGTACTTTTTATACCATTCTGAAAGTTAGTAAGTTCCTACTAGATTAAGAAGAGTGTAGAAATTTTTTTGCTCTCTCAAGCTAACTTCTCAGTCATTCAGATTTTCAAATGTGGAACTGCCATAAAAGCAAAGAAATGGTATATCACCTATTAGCCTTGATGACAGTTTGACATTTTATTGCTGTAAAGCACCAATGTACAAGCTAAAGGTTCCAAGTAAAATAACAGCATGTCCTTTGATACTATGCGGGTGTCGTAAAGTGGTTAGCCAGCATAGTTTTAAATTCTACACTTTCCAGGAAAAGAGAGTGCCTAGTCATGTTAGAGGGTAATTACCCCAATAGAGTAATAATCATTGGACACTTTTAGGCTCCTCTCTTGTACAGTTATATTGATCAGCTTATGTCTGCTCTCTTTTTATTTGCTGCATGTTTTATTTTCACTGTGTGTTACTATCTGAGGAAGTCACTTTTAGGTTCTCCCATACTCATGGTGTTCTTTGTCTTAAGGTTTAAGCACTTGTTAATTACTTCTCATTGCTTTTATCTTCCCAAGAATTATGAGTATGATGGTTTTCTTCAATCATGTCCTCTCTTGCAGATGTTAGACAGTGGGAATATATAGCTTATTGCCTTTCTCAGTTATCATTCAGTGAAAAGGGGCTGAAAAAGCTTATTGAGTATTTCAAAGCTTATGAACATGCGTTATCTGAAGAATCAGTGATGAATCACTTCAGAAGCATAATTGCCAAGGTAATGACATATCTTAAGCATTAATGTTCTTTATTCATCTGTGAAGGCATTAAATTGCATTACTGCTGAGGTTGGGAGCGACCAACTTGAAAGTGTTGTTATGCTACTAACATATTTTATAATGTTACCTGTCATAAATAGTGCAAAAAGTTTGCAAAACCAGAGTTCAAAGCTTGCATTGAGGAATTCGATGAGAAGCTTAGTAAGATTCACATGGAAAGGAAGGATCAAGAGATAACTGCCAGAAATGCTCTGGCACATCAGCAGAAAATCGGTACTCTAGAAGGCCTCCTGATGAATGATAGAGGTGGTGGAAACAACAATGAAAATATATCTGAAGGTAATCAGTTTGAATTACTGCTTTCTTGATCCTTGGTCTTTTGCTCACATTATTATTTTAAGCTTTTAAGTACTAACCATCTTTGTTTAGCTTTCCAAGTCAGATCTGACATAATTTGGTCATTAAAGTAACTCATGGCCAAATCAGTGTATAATTCAGTTTTTGAAATAATACTTATCTTTCCAATCTTCTTATTGTATTGGACCGTTGGACTTGATATCATTTTCTGCTCATTATGCACAAGAGGTTTTTATTTTCCTACAGATGAAACTGATGGAGTAGTTAACACTTCAATGGGGAGAAAAATCATAAAGAAGGAGAATCTGCCTGATACGAATGATACGAGGTCAGAACAGAGTAGTGTCTCAAGTGTTGTGACAGAAGCTGAGGCAGATGATATGGAGGTCCAATCGCCAAAAACTTCTCGCAAAGGTTAATCTACTGCCATAACAGGGTACTTAAGTTAAAAATCCATCATCATTTTTCTTTTTCTTTCAAAGCCTCACTATTCTGGAAGCCATTCAGGTATTTTGAAATCTAGAACAAAGAAAAGCAGAGGCTTGGCCACTGTGAGATCTAACAGATAGTGATGTGAAAACCCCAGCTCAAGTAGAAGGTATGTCATCTTGATTTAGCTTCAAGATTTGGCGTTTGGTTTGAGTTTTGAATCATCTCCACGTAAAGCAATGATTTCCTATAAATTGCAATGATTACCCTTGCTAATGAAGTTGAAATCTCTTCGTGTTAAATTACTTCAATTAAATGGCCATTGATAACCTGTATGTTTATGAAGTTGCAGATACGGTTATTCTAAATTAACCATCAGGAAGTTGCATCTCAATTGGCTTTGATAGATAACTATTCTTCTGGTGCACGCTCAGTCATTTTCCTAGCCATGGCAGTTATATACCAACACACCTTCTCCTAAGATTTGGTTTCTTTCTGAACATTTTTCAGGGTGTAAAATATTGTATACAGATGAACCCATTTCTAATATATCAGTCTGTTATATAATAGATACATGGATTGCTCTTTTTGATTTTCTTTTAGAAATACATTAGATACATGAATTGTTGTAATGCTTCTCCGGTGGATGGCATTTTTTAGCTCTTAAAGTAAAGTTAACCTGCTCAAAAGAGGTAATCCATCATCAAAACTTCTCTTTCAAAAAGCTTGAAGTATGGATGATATCATGATGATATATACACCAACATATCTTACCAGTCCTGACCTAAAATATGATTTCAAAGATCTAATGACAGTCATCTGAAGAATTAAAACCAAGTTACATGGAAAATATAATCTTGTGTGAATCAAAGAGAAGATCAAAGCATTAGCATCTAAATGATGTTCTCTGGATTGTTCCAACATATACGCAAGCACAAAATTGGTAATAACACAGCGTCATTCAGTTTTTCTTTCATGATTTCCTCAAATAATTTTCCTCGGATTTAGAAAAAGAGTGGCTCATTATTTTCCTGAGCAAATTTGAACACTAACTAATAAGACAACTTAATTTGAGCACAATCATGATAGTTCCTCTCTTTCCCCAAGACATGTTAATCTTAACCATAAGTCATCAAACAGGGTTGCTTCACATAAGCAACAAAAAGCAGAGAAACAGCTAGATCACCTTGTGAAACATAAAGCCAAGAAGAAGAGCTCCTGTGTTTCACAGATGTAATTAATAAGACTTTCCACAATGTATTAAGCTCCCAGCTCCCAAGAAAAGTCCAAAAACTGCAGCACTTCCAAGAGTGGTTTGCCCGATATATCTGATTTTGAGTAATCCTGGGACCTGTGATGCAAAAACAACATTTTAGTAGATGGTCCATTTTTTTGGAGGAAAATTTTATAGTGTGCAGTGAAAGGTACATGGAAAACCGTCAGCTCAATGTCGTCAGAAAAAGAATCCTTTCAGTGAAGGAGGCAAGTAGATGGAATACCTTGAAGTTACATCTAAATTCTTCTAGTAGGCAAAAAATCAAGATGAAGTCTCTGAAAAGAAGATGAAAACATAGACCAGGACAAAGCTCTTAATTGATGAAAGTGAACATCAAGACTACAATTGAGGACTCTTTGTTGGATCAGAATCAAGAACGGGGTGCTTAATGAAAAAAGATGCCTCAGTGAACTTTGCAACATGATTATATGGCAACTGGTTCCTTCTGGGGGATGATGTGTACCGACGTTTGAGGGGTGTGTGTATCAGCAGCTAGTGTTATGTCTTTTAAGGAAATAGGGTAGTTTACTCACCTTTGATTTGGAAAAATCCCTTACTGTTCCAAATAAGCAAAATCACAGAAAAGGATTCCAAGTACTGTTCCAGGAAACAACTGAATTCACATGCTAAGGGCCAGCGTCACACATCAACAACATTTTACTAGTCACTAAGAGGATAAAGGCCTCAAAGCACAGATCCATGCACCAGTTAATACTAGCTGATGATATCTTTCAGTTAAAAAGCGTTGAGCGAATGAATGTGTGATGTGTACTACCTGTTAGCAAATGATGGACCAGAAAAAATCTCAAGGGATAGAACCAATCTATTGGCTTTACATTGTAAAGCTTGAGTAACACCATAAAAGATAAAGTACAACCAGTGAGCTTAAAATCAAGTGCTAACAGCATTCACCTCACATGATCTCTAAGCCAAAGGTGCAGCCAATACAAGTAGGTACTTATTTTATTATTTTCTTAAAACTTAACATCCCATTGTATCTTACAGAAGAAAGATGTGTGGTTAGAAAATCAAGAAATATACCTTGTATCTGATAGCTTCATATGTCCCATAAACTGCACCTGCAAAGGTTAATCCTTGTAAATAATTTTCTTGGTTAAGCAATTCAAAGATAAAGAAACACCAAAGTAGAACTCACAGGAACCAAAGTTAAGAGGAAGAAAACAAAGAAAAAAAATAAGGTGGGTATAGATCAATCTGTGCAGCACTGCACCGTACAGCCAAGATGATGAAAACTGGCAACTTTCCCCATGTCAATGATTTGATTGAATTTCATTCGGTATTACTAATGTCCTATCACTTTGAACATCGTCCCATCAATTATGGAGCCAATCTCATGTTGTTTGCAAAGCTAAACCTTGAGTTAAATTATATGGATTTGTAAAATCAAAATTATTCCAGACAAGTTTGGATGCATGATTCTGAATTGAGCAGAATACAAAAACGAGCTAGCTACTGAAAAATTAATAATTTGGTTAATGAAGAGAAAGAGTGTCAACACTGTCAAGTTTCTTAATAGGTGGTTTATGAGCAAAGGCAATCTAATTGTTACTTGATGATTTAGTCTGGAGGAGAACCATCATAGAAGATGGAGGTGCTCGCCTTAACATATGCATTTTGAGACACAAAGGCCTAAAGGCTCAGAGTAGCAACAGAAGATTCATCTTGGAGTAAAGTTAGGGGCTCGTAAATTAGTCATGAAAGAGACAAATCAGGATGGCAAAGCAGAAATAAAGCTACTGCAGCCATGGAATGAACCATAGACTTACATTCCATTATCAAAGCACTCTTAGTGCGTCCTCACCAAGAAGAGAGTATTACACACACAAAGCACTATATTTGATCAATAATAATTTCTTAAATAACAATGTACGTTGTGCAAGTTTCTTATTTGCTCCAGCAATGTGCTTTCTTTGAGCTATGCCCCAATACTATAGCCATGATTCATGGCAACTCCGCCTTATTGATGCTTTTAGCATCTGTAAGAATTTCAAAATCTACAGCAAGTTAATGGTTCAATAAGGACGATCACAAACGCTTACGCAAATGAATAAAGTGATCTACCCGAGGAAATAAAGTCCCTAATTGTTTATCATACGTCAGATACTGATGAACAACAACCAAAAGATCATAGCTTGAACTCGATAACAAATTATAGCACCAAATCCATCTAATAACCTTTCATAAACTCAAAAAGGGTTGCTACTTTCCCTTCCCTATGAAATCCACTACAGAGTAAAGAGAAGCAAAAAGGAAATCTTAAAACGTTGGGCGTTTAGGGTTTTAAAGAAGAGGGGAGCAAGTGTACCGACTGCTCCGCCGACGGCGCCGCCAACAGCTACGCCTGCGGTGACGCGAGCCAAGCAGCTGTCTCTCGCCATGTCCTCCGCCGCCTTTGCCTTCGCTGAAGAGGAGAAGGGACTCTTTGTTCGAATCCGAGATACCAAACCGGAGTCGAGCCGAGATTTCTTGGCTTCGGTGATTGTAGGGCTTTATACCCGAGAGTTCTTGTCGACCGAGATTTATCCGGACTTAAAAGAGGTGAATAAAAGTTCTTATGAGGTTTTCTTCGCAAAATAACCCCCTAACTCCAAGGCGAGAGTCTCATGAAAATTACCATTAAACCCCTAACTCCAAGGCGAGAGTCCGTGTAGGATACTGCTACATCCGTACCAATATAACGCCCAACCCCGCAGACGAAAACCGTATCGGGATTCGATATCTCCCTCTCCACTCCTCTCCTCTCCTCTCGGCGTAATCTTCGTCTCTCTTCGGTCTTCCGCCCTCCTCTATCTCCTCTCCGAAGGTTTTCCTCATTCCCGGCGAATCCTAGCCCTAGATCTCTCTCTTTTCCCAACCCTAAATCCAATTCGCCGCCTCCTCGTCCTCCTCCAATGGAGGACGATCCGCTCCACGGTCACAAGCTCTGTGGCTTCCTCCGCGCGGTCCTCTCTGTCGCCTCCTCTTCCCAATGCAGAATTTTAGCCCCTGGAACTAATTGCAATCTCTTGACCGACGGATCCAACGTGGGCTTCCTTTCTGAGAACGGGGTCTCTCTAGTCCCGCTTCGAGACGGCAATGGGTCACCGGAGCCGGAGGAGGGCAAGAGCGGCGACGGCTCTGTGACTTCGGAGGCCCCTTTGAGGAAAAGGCGGAGGAAGGGCTTGGCAATGGTGAATGGGAGCATGAGCGTGGTCCACCAGCTTCACGCGCTTGTAGTGCAGAAGTGCTTGAGAATTAAGGCGAGGGTTTTGAGGGTTTCGGCTAAGGAGGATGGGGACGTGAGGGCTGTGGTGCTGGTTGACGTCTACTTGCCGATCGTGGTGTGGTCTGGTTGGCAGTTTCCTCGGTTGCCCGCCGTGGCTGCTTCTCTCTTCAAGCATGTGAGGTTCGGAGTTAGAATCATGTTTCTAAGTTTTAATGTTTTATTAAGCCATAGCAACTTGAAACTAATATGTTCTTTTGTAAAACATGCAACTCTCCTGATATTTGCTATTGAGGTGCATGTGACGCGTTTTCCTATCCATATGCTGATAGCTTTCTTGTTGTTGCTTAATTAAACTTCCATGCTAACAAAACTCAGGAACTTCTCTCGACAGCTGTAACTGGGAGTTAAGAAATTCTTTGCTTGATTTTACCTTGAGTGCTCAAGATTACCCACATGAAGATGATCAATACATTTGGAGCTATTCTGACTGCCATGTCCTTAAATGTGTGATGCATCATGGAACATCAGTATCTAGTAATAAAAGTTTGTTTGATCTTCATGAAATTTTTAAGAGTTTGCCTAGTGTGGGAAAGGAAACGAAGATGCTTTCTACAAGAGTTAATCCTGAAATTGCTTCTTTAACTCCTGGTATATGGGATATTCCTGATGATGTGTTAACCAGAACATTGAATCTTCTTGGCTCAAAGGACCTATGTAGGGTTGCAGCTACTTGTCATCATCTAAGGTCCTTGACTGCATCTGTCATGCCCCATATGAAGCTTAAACTGTTTCCCCACCAGCAGGCAGCCATTGAGTGGATGTTAAGGCGAGAGTGTAACGTTGAGATTCTGACACATCCCCTATTTAAGGATTTCTGCACTGAGGATGGATTCTCTTTTTATGTAAATACTGTTTCTGGTGAGATACTTACGGGTGTAGCCCCATCTATTAGTGATTTCCGTGGAGGAATGTTTTGTGATGAACCTGGATTAGGGAAGACGGTAACTGCTTTATCTCTTATTTTGAAAACTCAAGGAACATTGGCCGATCCACCTCATGGTGTAGAGGTAACATGGTCCTCACATGGACCTGATCAGAGATATGGGTATTATGAACTCAGTGCTGACAACTTCATGACAGGTAAGTTTATGTCAACATGGAGGTCTATGGGAAAAGATGTTGGGAGGGGGGAAGTCTGTTCTAACAAGTCCCCAGTTGGACTTAGTCCACTTGAAACTTCAAGATCCTTCTCACGAAAGAGAGGCAGATCAATGAACATCGATCAATCTTTGGGGTTTGCAGCAGCATCTTCATGTGAGAAGCCAAATACTACATCTTATGCTGTCACAAACTCAATGCCAGCAAGACGTGTGGTTCGATCTGCTCGAAGCTTGAGCAAAGTTAGAAGAAATCTTTTGGATACATATGACAAAGTTTTAGATTTTAATACTAGAAGGAACAACAAGAATGTCAAAACCAACACAAATTTGTCAAATGCAGCAAAAATTCAACATCCTTCAAAGCTGCGTATTACATTTAATAAGTCTAAGAGAGAGAGTGATGCCGTATCTGATATTAATGAGATCTGGGTCCAATGTGATGCTTGTAGAAAGTGGCGGAAACAGTTAGATGGAAGTGGAAGTATACTTGATGCTAAAACATTATGGTTTTGCAATATGAATGATGACACTTTGCGTCAGAGTTGTGCTGATCCCCAAGAATCTTGTGACTTGAAAAGGAGAATAACTTATTTGCCAGGATTTTTTAGGAAAGGAACTCCACCGGGTAAAGAAGAAAATGTGCTCTTTTTTACTAGTGTTCTGAAAGAGCATTTTATGTTGTTCAATTCAGGTACAAAGAAGGCTTTGACTTGGTTGGCTAATCTCCCACATGAGAAGCTTCTAGAGATGGAAACAGTTGGCTTGAGATGCCCAATTCTAGAACCCCTACTGTATTCTGATAAAGATGCCCATGAATATCATAAGGTATTTCAATCATTTGGTCTCGTAAAAAAGTTTCAGAGAGTCTTATGTAGGTGGCATTATCCGCCCATGCTCGAGAATTTGGAATTTGATTCAGCTGCACTTAGAATTGCTCTGACCAAGCCCTTGGACTTGCTCAGATTGTATTTATCTAGGGCAACCCTCATTGTGGTCCCTGCAAATTTAGTTGATCACTGGAAGACCCAGATAGAGAAGCATATTAAGACTGGGCAATTGCGAGTTTATTTCTGGGTAGATAATAAGAAGCCTAGCGCACACAATCTTGCTTGGGACTATGACATCATCATAACCACATTTAACCGATTAAGTGTTGAATGGGATCCAAGGAAGAGGAGTGTGTTAATGCAAGTACACTGGTATAGGGTTATGCTAGACGAAGGGCATACGCTTGGTTCAGGCCTCAGTTTGACAAACAAGTTGCTGATGGCATGCTCTTTGGCTGCATCAAGTCGGTGGATTTTAACTGGTACACCGACTCCTAATACACCAAATAGTCAAGTGGCCCATCTACAACCCATGCTTAAGTTTCTTCATGAAGAGGCTTATGGCCAAAATCAGGAATGTTGGGAGGCTGGCATCCAAAGACCTTTTGAGGCACAGATGGAGGAGGGGCGATCTCGTCTTCTACAGATACTTCAAAGGACCATGATTAGTGCAAGAAAAGTAGATCTGAAAGATATTCCTCCATGCATAAAAAAGATAACTTTGATAAATTTTAGCGCTGAGCATGCAAAAAGTTACAATGAATTAGTTGTTACTGTCAGGCGTAACATTTTAATGGCGGACTGGAATGACCCTTCTCATGTTGAATCACTTCTGAACCCCAAACAATGGAAGTCCCGTAGTGCCACAATCAGGAATGTTCGATTATCTTGCTGCGTGGATGGGCATATCAAAGTAACAGATGCTGGTCAGGATATCCAGGAAACAATGGATATATTAGTGCAGCATGGTCTAGATCCTCTTTCAGAAGAGTATACATTCATAAGAATTTCAATTTTGAATGGATGTAACTGTTTTAGGTAATTGACACACTTTGTTAGTCACATGTTATTTGTTATTTTCCTTGTTTTAACTTCCTAACTATTCTTAGTTCTCCTCTCTTAGGTGCAAAGAATGGTGCCGGTTACCTGTTATTACACCATGTAGGCATTTATTATGTCTTAATTGTGTAGCTTTGGATAGTGAAAAGTGTACTTTGCCAGGCTGTAACAACCATTATGAGATGCAGTCTCCTGAAATATTAGCACGGCCAGAAAATCCTAATCCGAAATGGCCAGTTCCTAAGGATCTCATTGAATTGCAGCCATCATATAAACAGGCATGTCATCTTGCAGCATCAAGCACCATCGACCTTATTCTGCACCACTACTTTCAGCAGTTCCATTTTCTCCTGTTTGATTGTATTCAATTTTATGCAGGAATACTGGGATCCAGATTGGGAATCAACATCGAGCAGCAAAGTTGCCTACCTAGTAGAAAGATTGAAGGGTCTGCTAGAACATAATAAAAAAAGTGGTTACTGCATTGACATGAATGATGATAGCAAGGTGCCTACGTCTGTTTCTGCCTGTCAAGAGACTGTTTCTACAGCGGATGGCAAGTCTGGTAGCATATTGCCCGAAAAAGTCATAATATTCTCTCAATTTCTTGAGCATATTAATGTCATAGAACAACAGGTAAATATAAAGCAGTTTAAGTTATCAATCTTATGGTTCACCATGTTAAATAGATTGTTATGGATGTTGTTTTTCATACAGTTGACACATGCTGGCATTAAATGTGCTGGAATGTACAGTCCCCTGCACTCATGGAAAAAGGTTGTTATCAATGCAATGATTATTGGAAGCATATCAGTATATATCTCTGCTTATTTCTCTCTTTCTTTACAGGCAAAATCATTGATGGAGTTTCAACATGATCCAAATTGTATGGCTTTATTAATGGATGGAAGTGCTGCCTTAGGCCTTGATTTGAGCTTTGTTACATATGTATTCTTGATGGAACCAATATGGGACAGAAGGTATCTTTGGTACTTCTATCTGATATCAGCTAAGCTCATAAGTAGATCTTTGATTATGCATTTGAAAAGAACTAATAAGTTACTAAATAATGCTTTTGAGGTTAAGATTGCTTATAGAATGTTTGATCCTTTTAATGGAAGATGATGGCTAAATTATCTTCTTATCAAGAAATTGACTATATTTAGCAGCTTAATAATTATATATAGATTTTAATAGAATTTCTTTATTGTATAAATGATATCTGCCTTCCTCTTCCCCTTTTCTCTGGGAAGGTTATTTTTCCTGCTTCTTGATTCTATTTGCATAGCATTGATGTCTTTTGGCTGTCAACTTGATTCCTCGCATTCAATTAGCATGGAGGAACAGGTGATTAGTCGTGCTCATCGCATGGGTGCTACTCGTCCAATATATGTGGAAACTTTGGCAATGCGTGGCACAATAGAAGAGCAAATGTTGGAATTTCTCCAGGTCAGTGTAAATTCTCTTTAAAATTAAGATATTTTTTTTTGTCTTCAAGTTATTTAGTTAATCTATTTTATTGGTTACAGAGAATGTTTCATTAATTTCATTGTGATTTCTAGTTTAAATCAAATATCTCTATATTTAAGGGAGTTGAACTTTATCTGATTGATTTGGTGTTGTTTCCTGTTAATGCTTATTAACAAGTTTCTAAAACTAGGGCATGTTTAGCAAGAATAGTTGTTCTGCATAAAAATGAAGAACATGCAAAATGTATGATTTTTAGCAGAATCTCTGAAAGCCTGGCTGCACAGATTCTCCTAGGATCTAGGATTCTTAATGCCACTTATTGCCTGTTTGCATGTACCTACTGTCGCACTGATACTTTATCAACACGGCCAATTTTGAAAAAATAGGTCCATAAGAGATTTGATAGTGGAATAGTGAGGTCCAAAATTCTTTGTGAGAAAATAGAATTGTATATAGCTTGGCATACATGAGGAAATAGTGAAAATTACAAAAAGGTAAGTGGCTAAGCAAGACTATAACGAAACCGTTACTGAAGCTTAATCTAAGGATATGACAATCTATTAGAATGAAGTTTCAAAGATGGGTATGTATATATAATATAACTTGGGAAAGAAGTAAAGATTTAGTTAATAATTCTCCTAACAGGGATCTAAGTTTCAAAGATGGGTAAAATAATTTCTGATATCCATTCATAATTTCTTACTTAGGTGAATTTGATATTTGTTCTAATTATCAGGATTAGGTGAAACAAATAAGGGTTAAATATATTTCAACCCTTTGTATTTTTCTCAAAATCTCTTTATCTCCTCTCGTACTTTAAATAATCTCAAAGCAGTCTCTATACTTATGACTAAGTGAGATAAGTTTTTCTTTCAAAGTCAACGAAGCGCACCCAAATAACCAAAATAGATCGTTCCGTTTGTTAGGCAAAACAGATAAGGTTTTGGTCTGATTTTTGTTTAACTTGAATTCGTTTTTTTCTTAGATGTGATATAACTACAAAACGTCATAAAAACCTAGGCTTAGTAATATTTACTATATGATTGATACAATCTAGAAAGTAAGAACAGAAAATATGTGGGTACTTTTTGAAGAGAAAGAAATGCTTATATAAGTGGAAAATGGCATTTTTGTTTATAAACAAATAGAAATGGAGGAATTTTGCCTCGCCATTTAATTTTATATATTTTTTGGGCGCGTTCAGTTAACTTGGATAGAAAAACTAACGGTCTCACATTTTAATCGTAAGTATACAGATTGGTTTGGGATTTTTTGAAGTTCATAAGAATAAAATGATTTTGAATGTAAATATAAGGGGGTAAAATGTATTTAGCCTCACAAATAAATTAGAGCACATGGTGCAAATTAGCACTAATAAGCCTTTTCATTGGTTTTAGAATACCACTAATATTTGGTTGCAGATGATCATACATCAAATTTCATTGGTAGTAGTTTATATTTATAGTCATCTTTAGTCCCTAGAAACTCTGTCAAGCACACTTCTAGCTTTTACATTTTGCCAAGAATTGTCAGATTAGTTATTATTCTATAAGGATAGTTTGGATTCCAATAACTTCAGAAGTAGGGTTGCATTTTCTCATTCTTACCTATATATCAGCCTACTGAAATATATTCATAAAGGATACTCATAACTACTTGTGGTATATGCTGTTCTGTTTCTCCTTACTCTAGTAGTAATACAGTTACCTCTTCAGGACCCCGATGCATGTAGAAGAATTCTGAAGAAGGAATTTATTCGACGTGAACATGAAGGTACCCGAACTCATCGTACACTGCATGATTTTGCTGAAAGCAATTATTTGGCTCACCTCAGTTCTGTTCGGACAAATGTCCAGATATAGCAGGTACACAGCTATAATACCTCTTTCGAAGCTGGTAATCTTAATTGATAAGTAGTATGGCAGCTTGTTGATTTGACTTATTGCAAAGGAAAATAGAAGTGTTTTTTGAAGCATGGAGTATATCACATTCCCTTAGTACTACTATACTCTGTATGTTTTACAATGATTGTCGAGTGTTGACATATATATATTGTTATTTTGTTAAGAGATGTTCTTTTAGATGATTATGTGTCTTACTCTGTAAAGGTAAAATGGTTAGGGGGATCATTTTATTGTCATTGAAACCTTAGAAATCTGATGACAGTCAACATTTTGTTCTATATATTAGGGAAAGGATAATCATCCAATACTGACTGTGGTGAATATCTCATTAAAGGGTCTTGAATTATCTTGGCTTATTAATTGATTTGAATATGTTGATGCAGGTGCAATCAAACCAGCACTAGAGAATTAGATCTCATTAGAACTCTGTAGTTAAAGCATGCTTAAGTGAGAGTGGTACTAGGATGAGTGATTCCTTGGGAAGAGTCCTTGTGTTGCATAATTGCACCCTTTTTAGAGGGAGTGGGAGTCACATAATTTTATGGATATGTTGCCCCTTGTATTCAGGAGGTTATGGGACAAGTCCTAGAGACAGCCTTATTAAGTAATATGATACATATTTTCCTTCCTAGACCTAGCGTAGGTGGGAGCTTCATGCAATGGGACACTTTTTTAACGATGTTGACGTGCTTGGGTGTTGAATTCCAGATGCTTTCAATGTCTAAGAATTTCTTCAAACTACACGTCAGTGATCAGTGTTATAAGGCCTCAACATTTATGTCTCGAGATGGATATTTTCATTTCCTGTAGTAAGTTTGTAATCATGGTTTTGAGTTTGGTGAGACCGATTTGTTCTGGCTGAAACATATTTGTTTCAGTCATGAATGCAATTAAGTATGGTCTCAAATTGAATGTGTATTTAATAGGAAAAGCAAGAAAAGCAAGGAAAAAAGTTAAATCTGTGGCCACAGGTGCCTACTTGGAGTTATCCAAATGCAATGATGTAAATAATTAAGCAAGCCAGTGCAGAGACAGAAAGCTAAAGTCACGGCAAAGGTTAGAGCATAGAAGTTTCAATTTCAGTTTCAGTTGTTTAAAAAAAAACATTCTGGAGTTCCAGCCACTTTTAGGTTTTTGACATTTTTGTAAGTGGGTGGAAATATCTTTTTTGAGAATATTCATTTGGAAAGGAGGTAATAAATCGAATGTTCTCATTTTGCTACTTGCTAGGACAACCCTATACATGGGCTAGACTTTCCGGTCTTATGCGTTTTGAAAATTTTTTGGACACAAATTGGCATTTGATCTTCCTTGCTTCTACCCAAATTCAAGTCATTTGTAAAAGTTTCTGAACAGAATCCAGTCTCAACTATTAGATAAAGAGACCAGTAATTACTTTTCCGTGCTGATTTTAGGTCATTTAGAGGTATAAAACCCAAAACCCGAAGACAACAAAAGAAAACTAGTTTTGAAATTATAGATTGAGCCATTTGTATTAAGTATTAACTCTCTTTTGCAATAGTGTTCTCTTCTCCTCTCTCTCTCTCAAGAGCAGGTGTATATGTGAGGAAATAGTATACAAGTGTATCGTTTACCATGTGTGTTTTTGTGTGTATGCGGGACATCTTCACATATTCTACTGATTACTGTTATTTCCTGTATGTCCCTTGTTATGTGTATGTCTTTCTTTTAGAGCATTGTCATCTATTTGTCACCATATAGTTCAGTTGTAGCTTTTTCTGTAATTCAGTTAAGCCTCAGATGACAAACTGCCATCCGCCCCACTAATGCCCATTGATGAGGAGGATGAGGAAGACGTTTCCCATGTATCACGCCTTGACTGATCTCAAAGATGCCAGTGATTTACCAAAATAGTATTCAACCTCCTCCCCTCCAAAAAGAAAGCAAAGAAAACTGACATTTGATAGCCAAGCAGCATATCCATGAGAATTTTCAGGTTATATAAATTTTTGATTTTGTTTCACTAACATATCTTGGCTGGTTGTTGCAGACCATGTTTTGCTAATGTACTCAGGAATGATTTATTTTTCTGGTTCTTTGATTATGTAATTTTGATGTATATTTTGCTAGTGGTGGTGTATAACTAAAATTGCCTTCCTGTATATAAGCAGCAGTCAATGGCGTTGTTGTTGGCCCATCGATCTTGTCAGTTTCAACATCGCTAGAGGCTGTCATACGGACCCGTGCGAGATGCTGCATTTTACCTTAGATTTTGTACGGTCTAAAATCCAAAGATTAAACTGTACGGCAGATGATTGGACTGCCCAATCATCGGATTTTTGTGTTCCCTGGGCTGAGTAGAGTACTCTTCACTCTCTCTCCCTTTTTAGTTAAAAAGATAGTGGATCTTTTACCATCTCGTAGTTTCGGTTTCTTATTACATATACTTACAGAGTTTGTTGCGGTTGCGGTTAACCATATAGAATAAAATAAAACATCCGACCAAACAAAAGAAATCTAACATTAATGAAACTTAACCAATGAATTTACAAAAAGAAAGAAAAGTTGTTCCCTTCATTAGTTTAACTATCACACAAGACTCACCAAGTAAACAAGCGGCAATAGACTCAAATTCTCATATTGCGTGGATGTAGTGAACAACAGAAGTCATTATTGCTCCAAAACCAGAGAGAAGAGAGCACAAAAGCCAATTTCTTCTCAAACACTGATACCATTAGCCTTCGACTCTGAAAGCTCAGCTTCCCTTCTCTTCTCTTCTCTTGTGCTCCAACTGCAACTGGGTATATGCCAATCTGTCCACTTCTTTGTGCCATGTTTGAATTGGTGGTGGCGTAGTAAGCGTTTCTTAAAACTCCGGCTCAAATGGTTTCGACAGTGGCATTTGTTCAAACGGTTCAAATTGCTCTTTTTTCGACTTGTTTAGCTCACCATTCCCACCGCTTTCTTCTTCACCATCCGAACCGCACCCAACCAGAGCCCACGTCGCCGGTGCGCCCCCAGAACGGTCGCCGACTTCCGAATTCGGCTTCTTCCTCCGTAGCCGGATGACAAACCTCGGCCTAGTCGGTGCTGGCCTCGACGCCATCTCCGGGTTCTTGCGGGGCCTACCCCGACCACGGCAGGGCGGTCTAGGTTTGTTCTTAGGCGGCCTCCCGCGGCGTCTAGGGTTGGCATTAGGGTCAGTGTTAGGACGGGGAGGGGGAGGGAGGAGGTACCGGCCGGGGGAGGAGGCGGCTATGTCGCCGGCGGCGACGAGCTTGTTAATGTAGTAAGGGAGGAGGCGAGCGTGGCCGGGAGGGAGGTCAGCATAAGATGCGACGATGTAATTTGAGATGGCGGACTCGGTGGAGCCTCCGGGATCGGAGAGAGATCGCAGCGCCATTTGGACCATCTGGTGGAGGAGAAGAGTTAACAAGAGATAAGAATGGAAGAAGAAGCGAAGGGAGAAGAAGTGAAGGAAGTTTACCTCGGCGTAAGGTGGGTGGTCGGGGATGGGTAGCCGAGCATTGAGAGCAATAACGGTGGTCGGAGGGTTGCGGTAGTGATAATGGTAGTGGTAGTGGAGTTCTTCTTGCTCCATTGCAACTAGGCTCTTCCGAGTTACGATCCTCTTCTCTTCTTTTTTTTTCACTTTCTATACCCAGACGCGCTGAACAATGACCAGATATTTATAGAGAGTTAGTTATACGATTAATAAAAGAGCTGTTGATTTTATAAAATTGCGAAGAAGGATGGAGTTTGATAGAAATTGACTGACCGAGAGATAAATTGAGAGATATTAAGAGGGAGTTAGAAACAAAATCGCCTTAGAATTTGAGATTGGGAGAGAAATATATATATTAAGAGAAGATTAATAAAAAATTAGGCGTGAGAACGTTATTTATATGTCATTCACATTCCAATTTTAAACAGAAAAAATAAAACGACAAGCAAATAGAAATGATATTTTGAAGCATGATAAATAGCTCAGGCGGTGGTTTTAGTGTCATTTTCTTTTTGAAAGGGTCTATATGTATTCCGAGTCGACTCGCTAAACTCGACGGAGTGACTCACAAATTACATCATACGGTAAATAAATCCACGATCCAATGGGCCCTCATCTATAAAGATCTGGAGTCGTCTCCCTCTTCTTCTCCTTAGCATTGAAGCATCTGATTCCCTTCGTCTCTGACCACTCCTCTGAAAAAACTAAAGCCCTAGCACTCGTCGACGAGCGCAAGCAGCAGCGGATCCATGGATGCCAAGATCGGGAAATTCTTCGACTCCGTCGGTTCTTTCTTCAAAGGCGGGGATAACATCCCCTGGTGCGATCGCGATATCATCGCCGTAAGAGTTCTATTCCTTTAATTAGTCTTCGTGCTGTCTTGATTCATGTGGATATTGAGCAAATGACCGGGGAAAGTGCATGGGGCCTAAATGTTCGTCTATTTGGCTCCGGACGGTTGGGGGTGTAAAAGGACCCAATCTTTTTCATTCATATGTGATCTATAAGCAAACTTGAATCCTTCTGGAGTCGTGGTCCCGCTTTTCATGATTGTTTATAAGCAAACTGAAGTACTTTTATTTCGACTTTTATTCTTTTTCAAACTTGAAAATTTGGCATTGTGACCTGATTCTTAAGTTTTATGGATCTATAATACGAGTCATTCTGTCGGATTCCTAGGTGGAGAAACTATCTTTTAGGTTGTGGAGCAGTGGTTACACTGGTGTTACTTATCCACGGTTTAGATATCGAGGGGATACTCCTGTCTCGCTATGTTAGCCAAGTGCTACTAAGAACTTATTGCATGCTGACCCTGAAAATATATTCTATACAAAGGTGTAAACAAAGTCTTTAAAGCTGAAGTTTCATGCTTTATCAGTTTGTAGTTGTTTAAAATTAATTACCAACTGCTATATGTAGATATATATTGACATTCATACATGGTCCTTGTTTATGTTTTCTAGCTGCATGTACTTTTGTCCATCACTTGAATGCTTTTACTCTGTTAGCATCCATTTATGGAAGTTGACAACCTTATGCTTGTGTTCAGGGTTGTGAAAAAGAGGTTGCTGAGGCTGCGACCGAAGAACACAAGAATGATAGTCTCATGAGGTTATCTTGGGCTCTTGTTCATTCTAAACACTCGGATGATGTGAATCGTGGAATAGGCATGCTTGAAGGTGAAATACATGCTTTCATTATTTTTTAGCATCAGTTACTCTTTGATATTATATCTATTTTTTTGGAAGAAGGATCTTCTCTGCTTGGGCATTATGTTATACTATACATCCTTTTCAACTGCTTTGAGCATCTGTCTTGAGCACTAAATCAATGTGGTGTTGGCAGCTTCTTTGGACAGTACGAGCAGCCCACTGCAAACGCGTGAGAAGCTTTACTTATTAGCTGTTGGGCATTATAGAAATGGAGACTATCCAAGAAGTCGGCAACTTACAGATCGGTGTTTAGAGGTGTGGTGTCATTGTTCAACTCATTGTGGATTTATTTTTTGAGTTTATTAGAAGTAACAATCGGTGTGAAATTTGTGAGCTTTAATCTAGATTATGCTTGTCAAGTTCTCATGTCTCTCTCTGTATATTGTTTATCTACATTATGAGAAAAAGTTATTGCTAGCTTGTTGTACTAGCTTAGGATGCAACACAAAATAGATGATGCGTTTCCAACAAATAATACTCCAGATTTATTTGTGTGCCCTGTATTGCCTAAAGTTTGCCTTTGTCAAGAGTAACCATCATTCAGTGTGTTTTCCAGACTTCTGGTTAAATCAAACTTCAGGTGCAGATATGTTTTTTTTTTTTTTTCTCTCTCTCTCTCTCTGTCTTTGTCCATGAGTTTAACTAGTGCAGAGAAGGATCTGGCAAAAGTTGGGCTGGATTTATATTATTCTTCTCTGGACAAGATCCACAAGCATAGATCTAAGGATGCCATCAAGATAATATTACAAATGATATTATGTACCTTTCTTCTAGTTCTTACTAAATCATGAATTGTACGTAGTGCAGTTTAAACGTGAAAATTTTAGATCTTCATTCTTACTATTTAACATGCACCTTGGTTGAATGGAAGATAAATAACTATATTTCTCCATCAAGGTGTTCAAGAGATATCAGACTCTTATACTTGCTACATGTTTGGTTAATTTTGTTCACTGCTTTACAGATGGCACCTGATTGGAGGCAAGCTCTGACTTTGAAAAAGGCTGTGGAGGATAAAATTGCTAAAGGTGAGCGAAATTAGCCTAGATTTAAATGTGCATGACTCATGTAGATATAGAGTCTATTACCTACAAGATTCTGTTTACTTCTATTAAATTGGAATGATTTTGGAGAGTAGAGATATGCATAGATACCATTTGCTTCTATTATGTACAGTTAAGAATTTATAGTTGCTATATTTATGACACAGATGGTTTGATTGGCATCGGAATTGCTACTACTGCCGTCGGGCTTCTAGTGGGTGGGATAGCTGCTGCTGTTGCTAGGAAAAACTGAAAGGAATTCTAATGCTCTTGTTTCCATAAAGCCAGCTGCTTGCAAATTGTTTTTGTTTTGTGGTTGATCTAATAGTTTAAATATGCGTAGACAATAAGAATATATTGACTCCCTTCTGATGTGAACTTCTGTTTTCAATGGTTCCCCTCATCTATATGAAAATATGCAGCCCTTTTTGTTCTTTTATATTATTTTCAAAACCCTGTTGATTGCATTAAACATTTATTTTGTAGATGGAAATTGCAGTAACAAAAGAAGAGGGTGCGCGGCATGATCTCTAAACAAGTTTTGTATCTGTATAGATAGACCAGTCGATTACTCAGTAAACATTGATGAAATTATTTTGGAGGATCACACTTGCAATACTTTAGGAGAATCTTATAAAATGATCATTCTTTTTATTCACAAATCAACTGCATAGACTAGGAAATCACCAGTCATCACAAAGTTTTCTAGTGCACATAACATTTGAATTACATAAAATATTTTTTGATCACATGTAATTGTATTTCATGGCACTTCATTCCCTACTAGGGTAAGCAAGATATCCTTGTAATCCCCAGAGGTGTCACCAATAACATCTCGAGTGAGCGTCGTCTTGTATCGGATTTTGTATTCCTCTTTGATCTTATTCATGTCGATTTCAGCTCTGCACACTATGGCTCTTGTAAGGGAGTCCTCATCTGTGCCAAATCCTTGGATTGAAGACCTCACCACCTGAAGAACAGCAGCAAGATTTCAACAAAGATATATATATACATATAAAATAAAATAAAAACTTTCTGCAATGCTACTCTTGAAATGTTCTTATTTACCTCTGCAAAGTGCTTCTCAGGAGAAACTAAGCACCAAACTGCTACCTTCAGCACACCAGAAAGCTTTCTGCTACTATGCTTCTCAATGTCCTGCCACAATAATTAACCAAAAAGAGTTTTGCTGGTTTTGATCATGTTCGCAAATGCTTCATATCATCTGCAGCTCTCTTGGATTTTTTTGAAAAATTTCGAAGTACCTCGTCAATGGACTTTCCATGATCTTGCTTGTAATGCTGAAATGTCGCTTTAAGTTGCGATTTGTTCCTCGAGCTAATTATTCGAATAACTTCGTCATTAAGTGGTTGCTTCTTTCTGATAGCATCACAGAGCTCAGCTGCCTCAGATCTTGCTAAGTTATCATCGACATTCTCACCTACATATCTGTAAGAGCTCACCAGACGCACCAAGAACTGCCAGATATCAAACCTCTACACTGATCAATCTTATTGAAACAGACAAGGAATTGATTAAGATGAGAGTGAGATGCTATTCAACCTGTTTCAAAGGTTCTTCGTAGGCAGAGCAGGAGGCGATTTCTTCTTCAATGGAGGAGGAGAAGAGGGAGCAGTAGGCCTTTCTCACAGCTATCAGATGATCTGGAGACGAAGCGCAGGCGACTTCCACGACCACCGACGGCCGGCGGTCGCCGTCGTTGTGCAAAGCTTCATGAGCCAACTTTGCATCCCTCGCTGCGGGATCCATTGCCCATAACACCATTGCTTTCTGAGCCACCGATTATGACTCTTTAGTAATAAGAAGAATCTACGAGGGCCTCAGTGCAAAAAGAAAACTTGGAATAAAATCGAACGATAGGTTGAAGAATACCCCGAAATCCCCGGATAACTCGGAATAGAGCCGATCGATAAGCGACTCGTTGTAGAGTCTCTCATAGCTCCGGGCGATCTCGGCTCTCTGTGAAGCCGTCCGGCGACCCAATACTTGTATAAGCGCCTTCTCATCCGTTCCTAATCCTATACCAATCCACATCGAACCAAGTAATAGATAGATAGATCATGAGAACTCGGATAAATTAAGCGAAATGGTAGGATTACTGGAAGAACATATAACCTTGGACTGCCTCTCTTATGGTCTGGGCGTCCTCAGTTGGGGATGGGATGGGATTGGGAACAAGAATGGAGGCCATGGCTTCTCTTTCCTCGGTTTCTTCTTGTTGTGGTGTTAAGGAATGGCTAAATTGATGGAGGATCAAGTTAAATGGAGGGACGTTAGGGAGACACTCAAAGCAGCAACACAGACACATCTCTCTCTCTCTCTCTCTCTCTCCCCCTCTCTCTCTCTCTCTCTCTCTCTCCCCCCATTTAAGACTTGGCCAACTTGACCAGTTAAATTGGATTTAGTGCATGAAGACAGCCTAGCCTTACGTTATGATTATTCTGAAGTTGGCATCACAATGGAAAATGGTACTAATTTTATTACTATTAAATTTCTACGTTAAATGCAATTTAAACCTTACGTTAGATTGACAGCTGATTATTGTAGCCCAATAGTCAGAGTTCTACTCACTCATAATACAGTTTATGGTTTGTATTTTAATGTTGAGATTGATGTTAGTAGAATATTATATCAACAAAGTTTGAATTTATTATGATCTATTTTCTAAAAAGTTTAGATTAATTGTTCTGACTTACACATCAGAATAATTAATATGAGCTCATAATCTATAAAGAAAAATTAAGGGACTTCGCAAATAACCTTTAATTTATTGATTGTACCCTAAATTAAGTACCTAAGTTATTGGTTGAAGCAACACTGTCACAACAATTGGGTGAAAATTTTGTACCAAATATATATATTGACCTTTGACATTTTATCTTCTACTCAATTAATCCTCATTAAATACCTCAATCTTATCTACATAATCTCAATAGTAAGCTTTGACAATGAGACGCATTAGGTGAGATCTCACATCACTACATCAATTATCATAAGAAACAAGAAAATAAAAAAGAATTAGGAAGGACAAAAAACGTGGAAGAGCAAAGGAAGCTGGCTATTGGACTAAGTTGATAATATTTGTTCCCCACCATAGCTACATGATTGAGAAAGATAACTACAAACTCATGCCTAATTAATCATCATATTCATATATATATATATATATGTATTATCCTCAAAGGTGTGTATCTTATGTTCTTATTGTGTTACACTTGGTTGTACAAGTAGTTGTAACAAACCTATACACTAATTGGATTGCTGATGATAGTATATCTTATCTACATCTTTGAGTGTTTGACTTAGGATCCTTTTGTCTCTTTTCAATTGATGAGATGGATAAAGCTAGCTTTCAAAATTATTGCACTTAAGATCTACATGATCATAATGTATTATACATCCCATTGGTCATTCCTGTTGATCTTGGATACCTGCATGACATTATGGAGTAGCTAGACAAAATCAAATAAAGAAATAGCTGGCTGATCACAAAGAGCTCCTCTATCAAATCTCAGCATATTCCTCCTTTCCTATTCAATTCCTTGTGAATATTTATTTCCTCTTTTCTCTGTTAAGCTGAATCAACTTGTGTTTGTCTTGTGTCCAAATTGCAAGCCAATTCTTGAAGTAGCTCATATTTCATTTCACTGGAATTTGAGCAGAACCACAAGAAAAAGAACATAAAAGATTTGGTGAGCAGTGGCTTAATATGCCACTAGGTGAGCTCTCGAAATCACTACTTTAATGGCCACCATGTCATGAAGAACTTCTATCTTGAGGAGGATCAAACAAAGATGCAACAAAATGTCTAATAAATTGAAGGCCATGTCAACATTTCTCCATATATTCTATTGGTGTGCCAATAACATTAGGACACCAATTATTAGTTGGATGATTGAGAAAGATATCTACTGTGAAAATGAGAATAATATTTGGGCCATACCTTGAAAGGCTCCATGTTGAACACATCAATCAATGTGAACAATTCAGAATTCCAAGTGTTTGTTAGTGGTCTGAATGATGCCATTTGGGTCTCTTGGATTATAATCTTGAGACATGGAGATCTCTGAACACTGAACAGAGCTCATGAAGAATGGAGAGAGAGAGAGAGATTAAATGTTCAATATTATTAGCACAGAGGAGAAAATTATGAGAACAGAGCAACTGCAGCTTAATCTAAACAAATCTTTTGTTTTATTCTAAATATAATAATAATATAAACATCATTTCTAGGGTCATTATTAGCTTATCAAATGCTATTGATCTTTTACTACAAAACCATTTATTTTTGTTTTAATTCTTCTTAATTTCTTATACCTCTACATTGATTATGCTACAAATAACAGGTAACTTTAGATATCAAAACTTATAAGCATGCAAACTTAATTGCATTAAATTACTACGTTTGTAAACAAACATTTAAGTAAGATACCATCAATGCCCTCTTGACTCCCCAAAATTGCAGTCAACTCCTAATTTGATCATAAAAAGAGATCCTTTTTAAGGTTCCACTCCTCCTCCCAGGCATCAGAGCCAAAGAACTTGTCTTCAATTCTCTTCTTTGTTCAGAGGAAGAAGAGAATTACAACAATGGCTGATGAGTACCAGTCACTCACCAAGGCTTTCTCAGGTATGATATGTAATCTTGATCTTAAAATTTGATGGATGTGATCGTATACGTAACGATAATGCGAATTCTGAACCAATGATTCAAATTGGGATGGTGGTGGTGGTGGTAATGATGGCGAAGGGCTCGGCGGGCTCGGCGTCGACGAGACGGAATTGGTGTCGACGGTGGCGAAATGGCGAAAGCAACCGGAGAAGCGTGCGCAGTTCAGGAGAAACTTCCCGGGGTTCTTCACAGACAAAGGAATCATAGAGAAGTGCGAGGATGATTACATAATCCAACTTAAGACCGAGTTCTCCCGGTTCAAGGTGATCTTTTGTTTTTCCTTTTCCCCTTCCCTATTTGTTAGTCTTTGATGCTGAGATGATCAAATTTGGCATCATACTTTCAACGCGATGCTCAAACTTTCGTAGAACATCATGGTGCTTTGGGCAATGCATCCATGGGAAAGGGATGCTCGTTGGGCGCACCACGTCCTCCACAAGGCCTATCCATCCACCATCATCTTGGAGATCGCGTGCACTCGATCATCGGAGGAGCTTCTCGGAGCAAGGAAGGCATACCAGGCTCTCTTCCACCACTCGCTTGAGGAAGACGTCGCCTACCATGTCAAGGAGAACTACCGCAATGTCTGCAATACAATACTTTACTCCTCTCCATTTTACAGCCGGATCACCATTACACTAAATGAATCTTTTTAACAATTGTACAACTCTCTATTGTGGTTGATGATCAGCTCTTGGTCGGGCTCGTCAGCTCGTATCGATACGAAGGCCCGCGGGTCGACGAGGAGGTGGCGAAATCAGAGGCCAAGGTTCTCGGCCATGCCGTGAAGAGTGGAGGTTCGGCTAAGCTTTTGGAGAACAATGAGGTGATCAGGATACTGACCACCAGGAGCAAACTACATCTGAGAGCAGTCTTCAAGTACTACAAACAAATGCATGAGAAGTTAATTGAGGAGGTTGGTCTTCTGCATGTCAGCTACTTTCTTAGCAAGTTTGTTTATGTATCTATCCCTTTTGATTGTGTTTGTGACTTTCTTTTTCCTTCTTGAATCTGACCAGGATTTGAGCCATGAGGTGTGCTTGCAAGAAGCGGTCAAGTGCTTGGATTCACCTCCTAAATATTTCAGTCAGGTGATGTCTAAACAGACCCAAGTATTTTGTCCCTGTCTCTGTTCTTTGATCATCCTAATATTTGCTTGCTTAATTGGGTTTCAGGTGATAGATATATCTTTCAAGAAAGATGCCGATAAGCGCGCAAAGGATGCTCTTACCCGGGTGATTGTGTCAAGATCCGATGTGGATATGGAGGAGATCAGAGAAGCTTATCAGAAGCAGTATGGAGCTAAACTTGAGGACATGATAGCTAAGAACACTCATGGCCATTACAAGGATGCATTGCTTTCCTTGGTTGGCCAGTGAGAGATTCAACTCGTTGTTTGTGAATCTTTCCTTTTGCTTTTCTCTGTTTAATGTCTGCCATGAGTGTGGAGATACAAATAAAAAGTTGAACTAGTGATTGAGAGAAATGTACTTTTGTGGCTCTATCCTTCAATGATATTTATTTATACTTACAAACTAATCACACTTCTGAGGTGATTGTTAATTTGAGAATGATCGCATTTAGACCTTTTAAACTATATACTTTTTTGAGGAGTTGCTTGGTGGAATTTGCTTACATGCTACTTGTTCGATGAAATGCCCACTACTTAATGCTCACGCCCTCCTCTTAATACGCACCGGAAATCCCCCCTTCATCCTAAGCGTCACCGCCACCTCATATGGTGGGCCCGGCTTCTCCTCCGCCGCCGGCTCCACCTCAAACCTCCTCATGACCGCCACCGCCACCGTCTTCATCTGCAAGTACGCCATCTCCTTCCCCAGACAAGACCTCGGCCCCGCATGGAACACCGGAAACCTCGCCGCATCCGCTCCCGCGAATTCCCCCTTCGCGTCTAGCCACCTCTCCGGCAGGAACTCCTCCTTCTCCGGCCCCCAGATTTCCTCCGACCTCCCCATTGCGTAGGCCGAGTAGTCGGTGAACCACCCGGCCTTCACCTTCGTACCGTCCGGTAACACGTCATCGACTGCCGCCACGCGCGAATCGATCGGCACCGGCGGGTACAGCCGCAATGCCTCCGTGATTGCCGCGTGGAGGTAGTGCATCCCCTTCGATTCCTCTTCGCCGCCTTGTTGTTGTTGTTGTGAGATCTCGTCGTAAATCCTACTCTTACATCTTGGATTCTTGGAGAGGAGCCAGAAAAACCAGGTGAGGCCCGACGAGGTCGAGTCCTTGCCGGCGAGCACGAAGCTGACGACGACGTCTCTTAGGAATCTCCGCTTCCTCATTGGATTCTCGAACATCGCGCCGAGCTCGTTGCCGTCCTCCTCCATGGCCACCATGAATCGCGAGAGCAGGTCCTGCTTCTTGACCTCTCGCGATTCTTTTCTCGATTCGACGATTCGCATGGCGTAATCATCGATCACGTTAAGAGCGCTGCGAAGCCGGCGCTCGGACCCGAGGTTGAGGATCCTTTTCGCTTTCCAAATCCAGGGTAAGGGCGCGAAGAGTCGAGCGTAAGAGATCTCGACCGCCTCGTCGAAGGCGTCGATGAAGGATTGGTGGCGGTTTTGGTTCTGGTTTTGGAGGAGGGAGCAAGGGTCGGTGCCGAAGGCGACGGCGCAGATGTTGTCGAAGGCGAAGCGGCGGAGGAGGTCTTGGAAGTCAACGACAGAGTCGGCGGCGGAGGAGAGTAGAGGGAGGAGGCGGTCCTCGAGGTGAGATTTCACGACGTCGGCGATGAAGGAGCGGAGGGATCGGGTGGTGAACTCGCGGCTGGCGATCTTGCGCTGGTGGAACCAGAGGGATCCGTCGGCGGCCAGGAGGCCATCGCCAACGAGGTCGTAGAGGGCGGAGCGGATACGGTGTCCCTTGATGTACTTAGGGAAGTTGGAGCGGAGGAGGTGGTCAACGACGAGGGGGTTGGCAGTGGCGACGCCGTTGGAGAAGGATAGCGGGGTGATGACTTGGATGGTGGAGGTGGGGGAGTGGTGGAAGAGGTCAACGGCCCAGTCGAGGAAGCGGTGGCGGTTGCGGAAGAAGGGGAGGAGGTTCCCGAGGATGGGGTTGGGGTAGGGGCAGTGATTTGTGGTGGTTGGACGGCGGAGGAGGAGATAAAAGAAGAAGACGATGGAGATGGTGAGATAAGAGAGGAGAGCTGTGGATTCCTCCATTTTTTCGGTGGTATGTCTTCTCTCTCCTCTCTACTCGCCTCTCTGTATACTGTTTGGATTGCTTTTTGTCATTTAGTTAGTATTGACTTTTATAACTTTTTAATCTGTCTGATTCCATAAAGGCTGGCCCCACTTAGACGAATCTAAGTTCATAGTCTAATAGGAGGCCTACAAAAAGCCCCTATTGAGATCGGGCTAAGTAAATCATCATCTGGTCAAGCCTAATGCAACTAGGTAAGTTGGGCTACCCTAACTCACTCAACCGGGTTTTCGGCTGGTCGGAATTTTGCAACTCTAATAATTCGAGTCAGGATTGATTTAAGTTATAAGTAGCTTATTTTGGTTCGGACTTAGGACTGTGAGATGTTTGCCGTCCGGTGCAAGTAATTGATTGCACATCTGGCATAACGGATCCGAACTAAGCCAAACTAACTCGCAAGTCGCAACACATACTTAGTGGCCTGGACCATATATCATCAATCTGGGTAAAGTAGCCTGGTTGCCACTTTCATAAGCCCAGTTGGAATCGTACAAAACCATCCGATTCCAGCGGATAATCCACGCTGCAATGAACCCTACCATGCCATAGCTTCCAATCAAACATTTTAGGAGAAAGATACCTTTCCTAAACGACAAATTGCTTTCTCTATTTCTCCATCTCACTTGCATCACTTATTCTTTCTGCTATAGAATGTTAAGTTGCTGTATCATTAGTCAATTTGCATGATTTCTGTTTTTTTTAGTTAGGGTATTGATAGTTTTAGATTACTCAGTTTTTGAATCACATTTTCGCACTTCTTTTATGTATTTAGTCCTAACAAACTAAAAAAATGAAAATGATCATGTCCCAAAACTATAGACAACGCTATATAAATCTAGTAAAAGAAGAATGGTACATATTATATGCAAAAATATATATAAAATATATGCTTTTAATTTTGCTAAGATATATAAATAAATTCACGCTTTCAATAATAACTAAATGAGTAAGAGAGTCTCCGTATTATAATTATGAGACTTTTGTTTTCATGCAAATCGTTAAGGAGATGATTGAGCAGGCAAAACTTCATTTTTGTACACATGAGTTTTTGAAAATAAGGGATCTCTCTCTCTCTCTCTCTCTCTCTCTCTCTCTCTCGCTATCATCCATCCCCAGTTTAAGCGGGATCCGTCTTCGAAAGCGGACAACCCACCTGGCCACGAGCATTCAAATCAATTGAAGGATTCCAAAGCCCGTTGGAACTTGGAAGTTGGAACTTTGAAGATCCGCCGGACCATCTTATACTTTCACAGTGTTCATATATAATAAAGAAAGCACTGAAGTCACCAAAAGAGGAGCGCAGTTAGCTGAGCATTAAAATAAGCTTCACGTGAATGTGGACGGTAGATGCGCTCCTCATATAATTCCATTTATTATGTCTCAAATCCAGGAAACGAACACCCAAACAATACCTCTTCATCTCCTCCTCTACAAATATAGATATAAAGTAGGTATTTTATACATAAAGGACGGAATTAATTGGTTTCAGGTATCTAAAAATAAATAAAAAACGCTTCGAAATTTAACGTTGCTGCAAAAGGGGTAAATATATTTTCCTCATAAATATATTTATATAGATTCGGTCCTTTTAATATCCCTTGTCCTGCAAAGAGAACAAAATATAGTTGTAGCGGACATCATTTTGGGGTACGTA
Source organism: Typha angustifolia (assembly GCF_048772165.1). Classification (NCBI taxonomy): domain Eukaryota; kingdom Viridiplantae; phylum Streptophyta; class Magnoliopsida; order Poales; family Typhaceae; genus Typha; species Typha angustifolia. Next base: position 1,653,010 of record NC_133246.1, on the reverse strand, counting down.
CGTATTGAGCACGTAGAAAGTAAGGATAAATCCGGCGGTCCGCAGGTACACCGTACCGCTCTCATAACTCCTCGAGCCCTCGAAGAATAAAATATTTACTTATATCTCAAACGGGGTCAGAGAGTTGTAAAGAGAGAGAGCTCAGAGAAGCTTTAATTCGAATTCTTTCCACTCTCTTTGCTAAGCTCGCCATAAAAGCTTCGGTTTGCTCCTCTGAACTCCGAAAGGGATTTTGGCCTTCTCCGTGGTTTTGGAGCTTTCTTCCCTCTTCTCTCCTCTCGTGAGAGGTAATGATGGCTCAGAGATTCGCATCTCCTTTCTCCTTTTCTTCTCTTTGATTTTTGAAGGAATGTTCGGTTTGGAGCTATCTGGATGTGGCCTTCCCGTTGTGCGTGGTTTTTGTGCAAGAAATGCAGTGTTGGATTTTGTTCATCGTATATGTATTCCTAGATTTCTTTTCGTTTTATTCGCTCGCTGAAGTTAGTTTGTATTTTTAAGGGGGCTTCAATGCAGCAGCATTTCTTGGTGGAAATTTCAGATGAGCATGCTCTATTCTGTTTTAAATGAGGTTTTTGATTGATCTATAGAGAGTGCTGTCCTTTTGGACTCCCTTGTGGCGCCACGCCCTTTTGAGGTTGAATCGCTCGATCTGATATATCTATGCTATAAAAATTGGGTGGCAACGGCGCAATTAAGCTGCATTGGCTGATGGGTATTTGTTATCCCTGCGAGATGTACTATTTTGCTGTCTAAAGTTCTTCTGAAAAATTTTTAACCGAGTTATTTGAGTCCAGTCTTCTTGTCTTCTTTTGAAAATTTTCTCTATATATCCCTTTTGTTCTATCTGATCAAATAATTCTTATCTAGACGTGAACTCCATATTATATTCTTCTATTCTCATTGGCCCACTTCTTCTCCTCCTTACCCGTTGCAGTTCATTAGTTAACAATTATTGGATGAGTTGGGTTTTTGTCTGCTACACAATTTGATGGAGATCCATGTCTCCTGTACTCCTTATAGTGGGATCATCATATTTTTGCGATTTAGCTCCATGTATTTAGATCCACTTTCTCTGTTTATTATCTGCGATATTTATCTTTAGATCCTATTCCTACTTAACCATGGAGCTTCATAATTTGACCTTTTCTTCATGTCTGAGAAATATGCATTTTTAACTAGGACATTAGTCAATTATCCAACTGGAGGTTAAGATCATGATTTCCCATTGCTCTAAGTTGATTTGTCTCTTGAGTTGATCAAGACTGATTCTTTCACTTGGCTATGCATGTAGTATGTGCATGCGATAATTTCTAATTGCTTGACGAGAATTTCCAAGACCTAATTTGATGAAAGATTTAATGTCTTTAACTTGGTCTATTCTCTTAACAGGGAGCTGCAATTGTCTCAATTGCCTACTTATGGCATCAAGTGCTGTTTATTTTGATGATATGAGGATCAGCCCAGAGACTATTGAGCCCCCGAAAAATGAAGAAATGATGGATGTCAGTGAACATGTGAGTGACCATATTCAACATTCACCAAAGCCAAATGTGACTGTAACTAGCAGCGTACGTGAACTCCTGGAGTGTCCAGTGTGTTTAAGTGCCATGTATCCTCCCATTCATCAGGTTTTCTTTTTACGCAAGCCCTCTTTCTTAACATGTTCAGCCTCCATCTTGGACATGATATGTATCTGGTTTTCTCATTAGTTTTGAGGGTATAATTTTTCTAATTAAGGTCCTAATTGGTAATTCCTTCTTAATAACTCGATTCCTTTTTAACATTTCTCAAGTGTTCCTGAGCATTTCTAATTATTCTGGAAGTTACAATTTAGTGATGGAAGTCATCACATTTATAGTTTTATACACTGCAAATTTACAAGACAAATAGGCCCTATTAAGATTGTGCTGTATATACATACTGTCCGCTGTCAATGAAACCATTCTGACTGCATAATATAATGATATTAAAATGATTTGCATGCTGCATGCCATATTGGTTTTGTATGATATGCTTCTTATACACTGTTTCAAGATTCATTTAACATTACACTCTTGATTGACTTGATGCTTGTAGCTTCTAGATGATTTTAGTGAATTTGGTATCTTTTAAATCTCGAGATGTTAATTGTTTTTGGTCATGAGAAAATGTTTTTCTTCTAGAGTTACGCAAGACATTTTTCTGCTCTGATCTAAAATAGCTTTCATGTTCTCACTGAAAATCAAATTTACATGATTGATAAGAAGTCAAATATAGCCAATAGTTTCTCTTGCTTATTTTCTGCCACACCTTTGTTCCTATCTTTTTGTATTTGTGTCTCTTCTTAATCAAAAGCATTTAAATTACTAGATAAGTTTTGCAGAATATAATATCATACTCATGTTGTACATGCAGTGTTCCAATGGCCATACATTGTGTTCCGGCTGCAAGCCTAGAGTTCACAATCGTTGCCCCACTTGCAGGCATGAGCTTGGTAACATAAGATGTCTTGCTTTGGAGAAAGTGGCTGCTTCTCTTGAACTGCCATGCAAATACCAAACCTTTGGATGTATCGGTATATACCCTTACTACTGCAAGCTGAAGCATGAATCACAGTGCCAGTTCAGACCCTACAATTGTCCATATGCTGGATCTGAATGCACTGTCTGTGGTGACATTCCATACCTAGTAACACATCTAAAAGATGATCACAAGGTTGACATGCACAGTGGAAACACATTCAACCACCGATATGTTAAGTCAAATCCTCACGAGGTTGAGAATGCCACATGGATGCTAACGGTACAATACTTCATAATTTTGTTTTCCATTATGTAATATTCTTATATTTGTAGGACAATAATGTGTGAATCTACGTAATTCCACAATAGGTTTTTAGCTGCTTTGGCCAGTACTTCTGTCTGCACTTTGAGGCATTTCAACTTGGCATGGCACCTGTTTACATAGCATTCTTGAGATTTATGGGGGATGATGCAGAAGCAAAGAACTACAGCTATAGCCTTGAGGTCGGAGGGAATGGTCGCAAGATGATCTGGCAAGGAGTTCCCCGCAGCATTCGAGATAGCCACCGCAAAGTACGGGACAGCTATGATGGGTTAATCATTCAGCGGAACATGGCCCTGTTCTTCTCAGGCGGGGATCGGAAGGAACTAAAGCTGCGGGTGACTGGAAGAATTTGGAAGGAACAATGAGATGTCTATTTTTAAATCTTATTGTCTACTCGATTTGGTGCTTGGTGGCCAACTTTTCTGTATGTCTGAAGAACACAAAATTTTGGGGCCAGTGATGTATAATTAATGGTGGCAATGTCTCCTTGCTTTGAACTTATGCATAAATTGGATCCTACTCGCGTGAAACTATTTATAAAACTACCAGATGCAGAACATCATATAGTCTTTCCTTTTCGATTCATAGATTAATTGCTGAAGTTCTGTTTGATGGATGATGTTATGAACAAAACTAAGATTTAGAAAAACCTACTTTTTTTTAGAATGATTTAAAAAAGGGTTATTAAAATATGTATCTTATTTTCTCCTGCACGCCCACCGTGGGGCTCGAACCCACGACCACAAGGTTAAGAGCCTTGCGCTCTACCAACTGAGCTAGACGGGCATTTGGCATTTATAGTAAAAAATACTATATTAAGCCTATTTCTTACTTTCCATATTTCGTCTATCCTCTGTTTTTCATATTGGTCGTGACTGGTAAGACATGTTTTGCATCTTTGGGTCAATCTCAGGGCCTTTTCTTTTCTTTAGTGCCCAGACACTTTCTAGACTGATTTAAGAATTTTTAAACTGATTCAGTAATTAAATATTTTTTTATTTTTTTTATATCTAATTAAGTTTATTTTTAAAAAAATTAAGACTATAAATTGAGACTAATTAATCAAATTCGAGACTTAGTCTTAAACCAAATAGGGCCCTATATGCTATATGCCTATATTTTTTTATGGACCCATAGGAAACTATGCTTATTTTTTCAATGTGTTTATCTATTTTTATAATAATAAATAGGGTTAATCATGCTAAGTATATCCAATTTTTATGAAGTCGTCTTTTAACTCTTTTTTAGGTTACAATGTCACTTATAAACTTTGACGCAAAGTGAAATAGATAACAATAGTGACAAAAAATGCATAATGACCAACCATACCCTTAACAAGTTAATGAGGTAATCAATTTAGCCAATAGAAAAGAATTAATCTATAAAATTACCTAAATACCCTCTTAGTTATTCTACGAGAAGCGCTCCTCTATGTCATCATCCTCTACTTCCTCCACCACCTCATGCGCCATCTCCTTCTTTCCGTGCACCGCCCTCTGCCACTTGGCCCACGTGGCTTCCTATCTTAGGCATAATACCGTTGCTTGGCCATACGTCGCACGTCACCTCGTCATGCTTGGCCAAGTAGTACAGCCCATTAATATATCAAAAACTAGGACAGAAAAGAGTAATAGCTTCCACCCCACTTGCCAGCTAGACTTTCCTTAAAACTCTTGACCTTAACTTCTCCAACCGCCCAATCGGCATTGCCCCAACCCTCATCGCCTACAATGAGTAGGACCTATTCATCATCAACTACGGCCCACGGTGGAGCCTCATGCGTGAAACTTGCAGCTTAGGGATGTTCACTCCAAAGGTGCTTAAGGGCTGGACCAGCGCGCGGCGAGTTGAGTTAGGACTCATGTTGTTGTCTCTATTAAAGTTGAGCAGAGCAAGCGACAAGATGGAGCTTAGGGAGATGTTGTTCAATGGCCAATATGATAGGGCAAGTTATACTAAAGCGACGGGTGTTCGAGGTGTAGGCTCATCAACGTCGGAGTTGAGTCAGTTTAAGAAGATGGTGGTGGAGTTGATGACTGTAGCTAAGCTCGTCAACGTCGGAGACTACTTGCCAACAGTGGCGTGGATGGATCTTTAGGGGCTGGGGAGGAGGATGTTGGGATTACATAAGAGATTTGATAAGCTGCTAAGTAGAATGTTCGCGGAGCACAAGGTGTTAACAGAGGAAGGTGGAAGGGTAAAATGGTTCATTATTGTTAGACCAAAATAAAATTTAGGTCATTTCACAATTGATGAACTCTAGCATGACTGCCACGTAAGTCGATTCGCTTATTTTTTCTAACGATAAACTAACGGAAGTGCAATATAAAAATTTCTTCCAAAGTTTAGGGGTGAATTTATAATCTAAAAAAAATTAGGAGGTTAACGTAAAAATTAGATATAATTTAGGGGTGTCAATGTAATTAACCCTAATAAATATTTATCTGTTTACCGGAATAACAAGAATAGTTGACGATGTTGAAGAATAATTTAATTTATACATTTGAATGGATATAAGTGTTTTCCGTAATGTTAATATTATCTCGCACTTTTCGATATGCTGTCCCTGCTCACCACCTATGTCCTGGTCCCTTCCCCTCGTCTGCGCCTCGAAGACCGAGACACCTCCACTATTAACCCAAACAAAAAAAGAACTCCTCGTCGTCGCCTATTAATACCATCCCACACCTATCCTCTTCCTCCGCCGCACGCACTCCACTCTCCTCCCTCTTCCTCCTCGTCGTCCTCCTCCTCCTCCACTCTTCTCCTTGAACCCCAACCCAAAACCCTAATGGCCATGGATCCCGCCTCCGTTGAGTCTCTCGTCTTGGAGCTCCACGACATCGAGTGCATCAAATTCGGCACCTTTACCCTCAAATCCGGCATCTCCTCCCCCATCTATATCGACCTCCGACTTATCGTCTCTTACCCTGATCTCCTCTCCCGCATCTCCGACCTCCTATTCACCCTCGCCACCGCTTCCTCCTCCTTTGACCTCGTCTGCGGCGTGCCCTACACTGCGCTCCCCATCGCCTCCGTCATCTCCGCCGGCAAGTCCGTCCCCATGGTGATGCGGCGGAAGGAGGTCAAGTCCTACGGGACCGGCCGCGCCATTGAGGGCGCGTTTCGAGCCGGGCAGGTCGTGCTCGTTGTTGAAGACCTCGTCACGAGCGGCACGTCCGTGCTCGAGACGGCGGCGCCGCTTAGGGCCGAGGGGCTGTCCGTGGAAGACGCGGTCGTCGTCATAGATAGGGAGCAGGGAGGGAGTGGGAATCTTGCGAAGAACGGGATAAGGTTGCACGCGCTGGTGACGCTATCGGAGGTGTTGAGAGTATTGGTGGCCAAGGGGAGGGTCGGGGAAGAGAAAGCCAGGGAGGTGAGAGCGTTCTTGGATGCCAATAGGAGTGTTGCGGTTCCCAGTCCCGCCACAGCGAAGGTGACGAGTAGGGTTAGGATTCCTTACGCGGAGAGGGCGACGATGGCGAAGAATCCGATGGGGAAGAGGCTGTTTGAGGTGATGGAGGCAAAAGAGAGCAACCTTTGCTTGGCTGCGGATGTCGGGACTGCGAAAGAATTGCTTGAAATCGCTGATAAGGTAAGAATGTTGTTGCAACTTGCAAAAGAGAATATCTTGACAAAACTTCGCATTTTGACAAAGTAGCTCAGAGATGGATTATTGATTGCTGATTGTTCCCAAAGAGATAAAAAGAAGTCATCTTTTGTTGCTATTTCGCTTAAGAAACCTGAGTAAGCATATCCTATTTATGGATAGAATTAAATTTCTGTTTCCCAGGAGTAAGACTTGGTAGTTTGACTAGTTGTGGAAGTCATCCTATCTATAAGGTTGGAGTAAATTCTGTTGATACTTAAATTTTTTGTAGTAAATTGATCACAAGGGGCTCATTATTGGTAAATATTTTATTTGCCTGATCTACTTAATTGATATGCAGGTTGGACCAGAGATTTGTTTATTGAAAACTCATGTGGATATATTACCTGATTTTTCATCAGACTTTGGTCCTCGCCTCCGCTCGGTATGTTGTTGACCAATCAGTCATTGCTCTGTATTATAAGCCTGCCCTGGCTTACCATGTCTTGGCACAATATTATCCGGCCCAGCAAGTACCGTGCTGACAAACTTTGATTTCTTTCACTGATATTCATTCATTGTTTATCTATGTGAAGATTGCAGAAAAGCACAACTTTTTGATTTTTGAAGACCGCAAGTTTGCTGACATTGGAAATACCGTAACCATGCAATATGAAGGGTGAGATGCACCCTTTTCTATTGTGTTGATTTACGAATATTGGTATCTATTAGCTTTTCTATGATAATTCATCATAATAATTATATGTTGTGCTTCTTGTCTCAGAGGAATATTCCACATATTGGATTGGGCTGATATTGTTAATGCACATATTATTTCTGGACCAGGAATTGTGGATGGTCTGAAATTGAAGGTTTCTTAATCTCATCTCCTACCAGCTAATATCATTGACTTTGTGTTGAGAAGTTGTTGATCCTTTATTGCCATATTTGCTCTGATTTTTAAAGGGTTTGCCTCGAGGGAGGGGATTGCTTTTGCTTGCTGAAATGAGCTCAGCTGGTAACCTTGCTCATGGAGATTATACATCTACTGCGGTTAAAATAGCTGAGCAACATTCAGATTTTGTAATTGGATTTATATCAGTAAATCCAGCATCATGGAAAGAGGTGCCATTAAATCCAGTATTTATTCATGCAACTCCAGGAGTACAAATGGTTTCTGGAGGAGATTCTTTGGGCCAGCAATATAACACTCCTCATTCTGTGAGTTTTCTTGGATTGTTTCTTTTGTTTGCTTATTGCTTTCAAGTTTATTTCTTTTACCTTAATGCTATCAGAACCCTATCATAAGGCCTAATAGGTCTCCCTGGTATTGTCATGTGTGGTCAATCATCAAAGTTCATGGAGCTTTGACTTTTTAGCAATTTTCCTTGATAGAAGGAGAACATTCATGTCTTACAAAAACCATCCACTGTCATTCATCAGGATAGAGAAACATTTTGTTTTGATTGAGCATTTGATATCATTGACATTTATTTTTGGAAAGTGTCACCCCCTCCTTTGTTGGAAAAGGATACAGTAGATGCATCACCATTTGTGCCCAACTCCTTCCATCCTTTATTTATTTTTACATATGAGCATTTACCCACTACATATACTTGGCCGCTACTTTTCATATTCTTGCACTTTCATGATCTATGAAATTTGCCAGTGACTTTGTGCTGCACATCTCTTTATAATAAAATGTAGCATGCACCAAATTGTCACCCTATAGATTCCCCCTGAACCCCTGGTGAAGTTTCTGATTTCTTCGCCCTATGAATTGTTGAAAACTTGATAGCACTTGTTTGCTCATCTAAATTTTTACTCAGCTAACTTCCATAACAACTGCAGGTTATCAATGATAGAGGTAGTGATATCATCATAGTTGGCCGTGGAATCATAAAGGCCAGTGATCCTGTCAAAGTAGCAAGGGAGTACCGGATTCAGGGATGGGAAGCTTACAAATCTAGTTGCTCATAAAGTTTCTTGCACCAATTTCCATTAAATTATGCTTCAATAAAGTGCAAGGTGGTGGCTGATTGTGTTTCTCGTATAGCTCTCGATCAATTTTGCTTGGAAAGAGTTAAGAACCATTAGTCGCAGCGGTTATGTGTTTGCTTATTTAATGCTATTGTAATGCTACTTTCCTTATTACAATAATCCTTATTATTATAATATTTATTAGACGATATATCAGTTCTAACTAATTTATGAAGTTGATTGATTTTATGTGAGTCTACTTAGTGCTTGTAGTATGTCATCCATTTTTCTACATAGTTAGATGAATTGCATTCAAGTGATTGTATCTCATCATCTCATAGATTTTCCATTTTATTAAGTATCATTCTTTCTTTTGTGGAGGAGGAAATCTGATGATCCTCAGTTAAATGGGATGTTCTGAAGACAGGAAATTTTGGGTTTAGTGTACAAGTGATTTATAACAATGATGACTAGGAAGATGTTGTCTATGACTAGGATTACATTGAAAGGTAATGATTATTTGCGATTAAGAGCTTCGGCTTAAAAGTAGTAAGCAATTGAATTGAGTTTAAATAGGTTAAAAAAGGTTTGAGTTTGAGTTTAATATAATTGAATTGATTGATAAATAGATTAATTTTATTTAACTTTATTATTAAATAGGTTGTGTTTGTGTTTATTATCTCAATTTATTAACTTATTTATTTATCCAACTTATTAATTCGCATATGATAACTCAATTATTGTATGAATAATCTGCTAGTCGACTGAATTATTCATTTATAATACAAATAGCTTATGACTTATAAATAAATATATCAAAGCATATCATGTAAAATATATTTAATCATATATATTTTTTGTACTAAATAACCTTGTTTCTCTACTTGAATGACCCAAACTCGGCCACTCAAATTATCAACGGGCTCTTTCAGCCCGTAATGTGTAACTATCAATCTCAACTGGCTTCAAAATTCTTTGTTTCCCAAAGTTTTTTTTATTTTTTAATCATTCAAAGGCCTATGACTCAGACACGAGAATTAGCTAATCCTCCTTATAAATTCTAGTTAGCATACTAACCCATTTATTCTATGCTTTTATCCATTGCAATAGCTTGTTTACTTTTTTTTTATCATTAAGAGCGTGAAGTTTAGATATGGGTTGAATAAATACTAAACTAATAAAAAAAATTTGAATTATTTAAGAGCTTGAAAAATTGATATAGATTAGATAAAGAGATCTTTCTCTTGATATAAAGATATTTTTGGCTCTATTAAGCTTTAAGCTAACATATTAAATTATGTGGTATAAACTCCACATTGTTATATTATCAACTTATTACTTCGGATTAAACGCTATAGAAGCACTGTTTTAAATTGTTGTGCTGGTAATTTATTTATCTAAATCAACACACTACTGAATAGTTAAACTAAGAGTCGAACTCGTGAGCTCATTTGGTCTGCCGAATGATCCTCGGCGGGCAAACAGTAGAAAGTAATTGACGCTCCAACGGCTGCCAAATAATTGATTGTACGAAACTCCTCAAACAGGTTACGCAGACGATCCGATTCAACGGTGGAACGAACTCTACATCCTCCGTCCACCCCGCGCTCAGGCTTTGACTTAATCCCCCCTCCAAAACGATTTCTGTTCTCTTCCTTTCTCTTATTGAAATTTTTAACCAAAAAAAAGAACCCGAAGAAGAAAATAATTACACGTTAGGACGATGAATCATTTCCTTCTTCGTCTCTTGGGTAGATTTTGGTGATCAAATCGTATGGATGATCATAATCGCCTTCACGGCTGAAACCATTTCTTTCCTCTCCAATGAGGTATCGAGTTCTATTTATCTCTTTTCTCCACCAGATTCTTCGTTTTCTTTTGTCAATGCTTTCTTTGATCCAAATGTAAGAGGCATGGAATATTTATATATTTTTCTTTCTTCAATTTTTCACTAGGAAGGGCGAAAGCAAATGGAAACTGTTGTTATCAAAAGCCGGCTGGTTTGATCCCGGGAATTCTATGCAAATGACGACACAACGAGAAAAGCAGGATGCCAGCAACCTTCGAGGTTCTCCTTTTCATTTATTATAAATTTGTTCTTTTTCTCTTCATTTTTCTCGTTCGATTTTTGTTGGTATTGTTGCCATCAATCGTTTCTCGAACAATTTCTGTGTTGATAATTTGGTTCTCAAAGGTACATTTTTGGAAATTTGGGTGTTTATCTTGCTAGGAAATGGGTTTTACCATTGTTAACATCATGAAACTCTGTTGGTAGGAATGAGTGTTCTACCTGAGGATTTGGCAAGAAAGGAGAATTTTAATCTAAGAAGATAGAATGTGACTTCCAAATGTAGTTTGTGGACGAATGTTTGTTAGTGTTTTAAGGATATTGTACATTAGACCAGTGAAAAACTTGCTTTTAAATGCTTTCTCTTGGGTAGCTATTAAGCAATATAAGGAATTAACACTTAGAAAATTGTTTCTGTAGCTTCCTAGAAAGTATCTCATTCTTGTGTCCCTTTCACTTGAATCGGGAAATCACTCCCTATTGATTTATTCTATAGTCTTCGTTGCACTTTGCCAACTAGTCGATTTGAGTAATTGTACATGTAGAGCTAACATATCTTTGGAAGACTCTTATCTAAATCCACCTAATTGAACTTCAGGCGACGGTTGAGGTGACTGATTGAGTTTATCAATGAGCTTTAGATGATCCTCTTTTGTTTCTTGCTGTAAATTATGCCATATATTCGTCAACATCTATCGTTCATTCTATAATTCTTGATATTGCAACATATAAATATACATGCATACATGCTACAGTGAGTCTATAGTTGATGCTTCATGTTAGTCCCTGATAATAATGAAATGTATGGCTACAAATTACAGGTCAGTCTGATCCATCAAAGAGGCTAGAAAGTCTGTTATGCCAACCGGCAAACAAATTTTGTGCCGACTGTGGCTCTCCAGATCCAAAATGGGTGTAAGAATTTAATCCTGGATACTTAAGACTGAGCCTTCTTTGATTTGTTGTACACTTTCATTCATATGTTCCGATATGCTATAAGTTATCTCTGGCTAGTAATGTCAATCTCCAGAACTAAAGATGTAACTTTAAGAGTTTAATTATGCAGTAGTTTTAGCATACATATTTCTTGAAGGAGATGCTTCAGCTTCTCAGCATAAAGGAGGAAAGGATGAGACAACCCTTTGTTGATGATGGAGACTTCCCGTACTGCCAGTTTTTTGGTACCCTACTTCTTACTTATTTTTAAGGGTAAAGTGATAAGAGAAGGGATGGGAGGGAAAATATGAAGCAGGGGAATGTGTGTTGGTGAAGAAGTAAACAAAGAAGTTAAGGGGAGAAAAGGGGGCAGCTTGCACCACAAATAGAGCTTAGAATTGCATTAGTAAAAGAAGCATTTCCACCCATTGTCCCTGGTAAATATGGGATTGAAAACTACAAACCTCATCAGAACCATGGCACTGCTTATTCAAGGACAGTACATTATCTAGACAACTAAGCTGGCTAAAATCCTTGGTGAATGAGTATTAGCTTGGACTAGCCTTATCCCGCTTTTGAATTGTGTACTTATGATTTAGGATTACTCATCAACAGGTGTTTTTTTTTAGCTTGACAAGAATTCCACATCAGCAAGTTAGCACTTACATCTACTTGTTTGTTCTATTCAAATTTTACGCGAAGTTATTTTGGAATTTTGATTCTTGTGCTCTTATGAAATAAATTGTTGTACTTCCTCATTATGCTATTGCTCTATATTTATTCAATATTTCTATGTCTAAGGGGAACCAAATCATGATATTCAGGTCATTGAGTATTGGTGTATTTATTTGTATCAAATGTTCCGGAGTTCATAGGAGCCTCGGAGTACACATATCGAAGGTACGACTAAATCCTAACTGTACTTCATGATTTACCATTTCTCCACAATCTTATAATCTTCTCCTTCTTTTCTTTTTTCTGAGCAAAAGCCGTAAATGGTCAATTTCGTTACGAAGATCTTATAGTTTTCTATCTGCAATTTCAGTTCCTTGTTATCCATAATGAATGATAGTTTCCCCTCCGGTTAATCAAGTTAGTAGGGAGGTGTATTCATCAGAGTGAGGCAAGAAAACCCTGAGGCAAATTAGGGATAGATAACCCTAATAAGTAGATGATACTGGTCATCTGTGGGTTGGCCTAATTGCCCATGTAGTAAGCTTCTGTTCACTTTTGGACCTTACTGGCCTTGTATAATAGTGGGGGGTGGTGGTGGGGGGGGGGGCATTCTGGACCATATGAACCTACAAGCTGACTTTGAAAAACTAAAAGAGAATACTGTTGAAGTATCTTGATGTTTAAATTTCTTTATCAATTTATTCATCATGCATTTTAAAATTTGGAGATTTTGTCCTCCAGAAAATGCCCTTTGGTATGCGAGTGAAATTTCATGGTACATGTAAAGCAAGCATCTCAAGAAGGGTTAGGGGCATGATTATCAAGTTATAAGAAAACATCGTCTCCCTACCATGAGAAGAGAATTACTGTATCAAAAAATAATTTACATGCTATTGCTGCTAGAATAAAAACTATATAAAGCATATGAACATGGATGAGGTTTGTCAATCTGTTACCTGCATACCAACCCCTAATAGATGTATCTGTCTATTTCTCTTTTAAGACAACTAGAAGCAATAGAGTAGATGGAAGTATGGAACTGATGAGAAGATGTAATATGGGTTCCCAATATCTGTAGATTTTTTTTTTGGGTTATATTAGAAGTAGATGGAATCATAGAACATTAACATATAAGGTTGGCTTGATTGCTTTTGCATCAATTACTCTGGTTGCCTATCTGGTCCACTGGCTTCTCCTGCAGGTACTATCGGTGAAGCTAGATGAGTGGACAGATGAACAGGTCAATTCTTTGGCTGATAGGGGTGGTAATGATGCTGTGAACATGACATATGAGGCATTTTTGCCTGAAACTTTTAAAAAGCCGAGACCAGACTGTTCAACAGAGGAACGATCTGATTTTATTAGGTACATTAAAGCAATCTTTTTACCGTAATTGTGTCTAAGATTTTTGCAATATTCAAACTGTTAAATTGTTTTTCTTTGATATTCAGGAGAAAGTATGAGCTGCAACAATTTGTGAATTCTGATGGACAGATTGCATGTATACTACCTGGCAATTATAGCACACAGAACAATGGGTCCAGCAATAAGAACTATGAGAAACAGCAGACTGGTATCCGTCATGGTCTAGGTCAGGCTTTTCGAAATAGCTGGAGAAAAAAGGAGTCAGAGAATAAGGCAATAAAGAAAAAGGTGCGGTTCACAAATGAACACTTGCTATACTTTTTGAGTTTGCTTGGCAAGAACTTAATTTGCTCAACATACTGACATCTCATATTCAAGCTATTCTGAATCTTATCATTAACATTGTTTTGTAGATGGGTATGGTAGAATTTGTTGGATTAATAAAAGTCAACGTCATAAGGGGAACCAACTTAGCTGTTCGCGATATGATGACTAGCGATCCTTATGTAATTCTGAACTTGGGACACCAAGTAAGTCAATCATGCTGATTCTAACTTGTTTTTGTGAGACTGTTTTAAGTTATTTTGACTCCTTTTTCGCTGTCGTAGTCGATGAAAACTAGGGTGATAAAGAGCAACTTGAATCCTGTATGGAATGAAAGGATAATGCTATCAATCCCAGATCCCATCCCACCACTGAAACTGGTAAGTTGGTGTGTGACTGAAATTAAAAGATGGCAAAATGCCTCCTCCATGAAGTGCGCATTAATTCTATAATATATATAATGTAAAACTGAGTATCTTGTGCACATCTCTTGGCATACAGCAAGTATATGACAAGGATACATTCTCGACGGATGATCGTATGGGGGAGGCTGAAATAGATATCCAGCCACTGGTCTCCGCAGCCAAAGCCTATGAAAATTCTTCCATCTCTGACTCGATGCAGCTAGGGAAATGGAAGGCCAACGACGACAACACCCTGGTTAAGGATAGCGTCATTTCGCTCGTCGACGGCAAGGTAAAGCAGGAGATCACTCTGAGACTTCAGAACGTTGAACGTGGTGAATTGGAAATCGAGCTGGAATGTGTTCCTCTAAGCCAGTAGTCAGTCACCAATTAAACAGACCAACATATTTAGCTTCAATTCTTCTAGTTTGTTTGACTTGGTATACAACTGTAACTAACTTCCTTTGGTAGTTGTCAATGATGATAGAAAAAGCATGCATGCGTTTGTAATGTGTTCAAGTATGAACAATTGATTCTTTTCAACAAAACAACAAGATCGTGTATATTTAGTCCTCACTCACTTAGCTAGCAGCACCAAATTAATGCTACATTATTGGAGTCGATCTCATGCAGTTATTGGTGTTGATTTTTGTTTATTTTGCTGGACGGATTGTGAAAATTGTCTGGAGTACAGTGAGAACTAGAAGGACAACTGCAGCAACGAAGGAAATGGCAGTCCATGGACTGCTGAAATGAGTGTCTATCAGCTGGTAGATGAACACCTTAGTCTTGGACCCACAGTGCGAGGCGATCTTCTTCATGACATGGTTGTACGCCTGCTGGTCCGGCGCGAGGTCGGTGGCGATCTCGTTGAAGAGGTCGGCGACCTGCTCGTCGCTGCCGAGGGCGTTGAGGAGGATCCCCTTCTTGCGCAGCTCCTTCACGTCGTCGGCGTGGTCGATGAGGCAGTCGAGCAGCCACACGAAGGACGTGATGCCGTAGTCCGACGCCGCGCCGGGGCACATCTCAAAGGCGACCATGTTCAGTAGCCGCGACCGCGTCAGGTCGTCGACGACCATCCTCGGGATCGTCAGCTTCCCCCACAAGTAGTACGACTGGAACCTTGATTTAATTCTCGAGATATATATAGAGAGAGTTATAAATACGTACTTCTTGAACCTACTAAATATATTTCAATGATCATAAATATCATATAAAAAACACGCATAATATCATTAAGATGACAAACCTCACATCCCTCATGTGTCGGCTGGCGCTCTGGCATAGCTTGATTCCGGCTGCGCTGAGCTCCTTGGCCGATCGGAACGACTGCCACGAGTTGTCCTCCACCCAATAGAGACGAGCTTGGTCGTCGTTTCCCAAATGCTTCTCCCGCAGGAGCGCGAGGAGGTGAGCACGTCCTTGGAGGCCGCTGCCGACGCCTCTGCTGCCGTTACCGCCGGTGCCATTGCCTTTTGCTTCAATCCCCACGATCTGATTGAGGAACTTGTCAATATCAACTTTCCTTACGCTCATCAGTGCATCTAACACAATATAAGGGATTTGG
This sequence comes from Typha angustifolia, assembly GCF_048772165.1. Lineage (NCBI taxonomy): Eukaryota > Viridiplantae > Streptophyta > Magnoliopsida > Poales > Typhaceae > Typha > Typha angustifolia. The sequence goes on along the minus strand of NC_133246.1, from coordinate 1,637,276 downwards.
TTTTCGAGCAAGAGCATATCCCGCAGGATAAATCCATGCAAGTGCGTGCTGATCCTTAGATCCTTCGATTCGCCCTTCACGAACTTATCAATGAAGTCAAGCACGAAACAGCCATCGAAAAATAACATGAGGGTAAAATCAATTTCACTCATCTCAGGAGGTACGTCGACGTACATCCTCTTCGCTTCTTGGGCTACGCCGGCGACCTTGTAGTAGTACAGGTCCATTTGGGCCCCCGCAAAATCGTACGTAGCGGCCTTCTTGTGGTCCTCCATGTCGGTGAGATGCTCGTCGAAGTGGTGGTAAGGGCCGATGGCGACGATGACCGGGTCGAAGGGTTTGTCTTTCTCCTTGTTCTTGCGGAGAAGCTGAGGGACTTTGTGTAACTTCTTCTGTCGCTCGCTGGTTGGCTCTAGAGCTTCGATGCTCTTTCCTGTGACTGAGGCCAACCAATTCTTGATCGTATGAGATGGCTCTGCTAAGAGAGTTTCGGCAGGGAGGAGGAGTTCATGGCCATCACTTGATTCAGGAGTAGCGACGTTCTTGTTGGCCTCCATTGGTATAGTTTTTTTTTTCCCTCCTACTGCTTTGAGTGGCCACTTCTAGCTATCGTTGTTAGTTTCTTATTAAGTTGGTCTATAAATTAAGAGTGTTGATTGCGCTACAGTCAAAGAATCAGGTATTGAACGTACGGGATAAGGAATTAAGAATAAATGGGACGTGAAAAATTGCTTTACTCATCCTTCAAGATTAGAATGAGCATGATGACAGCCTACAAAGCTGTAAAGAGACTGAATCACAAATATGAGAAAGGAGAGACAAAGTGCAAACTTCTCTTGTACTCGGGAATCTTCTTCTTTCTTCTCTTTTCCTTTTTATCTTTTCATTGATCGAGGGAATAACAACACGCGACCCTCAGCTGCTGGTAAGTACATCGACAACATGATAAAAAGTCGTAAATTATTAAAAAAAAAACTCAATTTTATCCTATTAGTAAACCCACTTTGTTAGGTTTATTTATAATTATATAATTAATAAATTATATTTTAAAATATAATTTATATTTATGTAATGTGTCTAGATTTTATATTTAGGTATCTTAAAGTACAGTCATCCACAGAAAATTACTCTTTAATCTGTAACATCCTGCAAATTATTAGTGTTTTTGTGGCTTAAACATTAGCTTGACAATTTGACTTGCACGCAACATGAAACTTGAAAATGGATGTACAAACAATAAGATTCAAAGTTGCATCAAAAGGAAAAAGAAAAGAAGACAAAATAGGATTAAAAGATTCTTCTTCTTGGTTAGCAGAGTATTGAGACATCTTTGTCTGTAGGTATCTTTAAAATATACACACAAACGTCCAAAGATGATACTCTTTGATCTGTATGTTCTTATAAGGTCTCATGATATTGCTTACCTGTGCAGAAACAGCACTTGCAAGACGACTAGGAAAATCCTTGGGATGAGCGAATGACTCTCCAATTTGGTCAAGTAGAGAACCAGATAGTAAGCTCAAAAAGAACACATTCCCTACCAAGAAATAAAATACCATGCTGCAAGCCTTCATGTCTCTTTTGCTCTTGGAGACACTACCTTCCAATGAGGCCATCGCTAGCATTGAGTAAGGAATCAAATATATGAACCCATTGAGAACTGCACTCTTGGAAGATATCCCGTCAAGATGGAATTCAACCCTGGTCTGCAGTATAATCAGGAGAGAGGAACAGTAGCATAGGTAAGTGAATTATCCTTCCAATGGAGTTTCCACAAGAAATGAGTATTTTCTACCATATTGTGTAGTTAAATAGCTTACCAACAGTTCTTCAATGTTTTGCCCATCATAGATTATCTGATAAGATTGATATGTGAAAGGATAGTACTTCGAGAAGGAGTGATCAACAGAACACCCTCGGGCCTCGTGCTATGTGCATAAAGGAATTCCTCGAACCAGCAGGTCAGGATGCTGCCTGTGATAACCAATCTGTAGAATCCTAAGTTTGAGTATACTTTTGTATTCCTGCTTCAAATAAAGGAGAAATGTAGAACATACTAACTGAGAAGATTGAAGAGGTTTAATGCTCAACTGAAATGAAGCATTTAAATCTGAAGCACCTTGTTACATGCTCTCAGTTTGTTGAGAACTAAACGTATATCACAAATTTCTTATTAAGATTTAGGCTTTAGTACCAAATAAAAGTTGATCCAACTTCTAGTTAGATACACGCGGTACGAAAGTTGTTCTTTTTCTTCTCCACTCCCACTTAGACTTTCTTATTTTACTAAACATTCATTTAAGAATTAAGACACTTCCATTTCTAGCAATTAAGTCGCAAAAGTTCCCCCGCTGTCTATCCTGTGATTACTGGATAATCTGTATCTCTTCGTCATTAAATGTGATGCGCACTCAAAGTCCACCTTTCAAGATTGACCTATATCATGTTTCTCCTGCAATAGATGATCTCATTTGCTTCAATTTTTTCAACTTATAAATGATACCTAAACGGGCATTGAAGAAGAGCAGAGGCTCCACAGGATGCAGTATATGGGGAGATGATGTATGCAGCCTTATCTTATTAGTTATTACCGAGGAGGTTATTTCCATAACTTGAAACCTTGACCTCTTTGATGCAAAGGCCTAGCTTTTACTGGCATCTCAAGTTAATCACTCTAGCTTATTAAATGAAACATTATAACCTACTCTTTCAGGACCTTTCTCCCAAACAGTTAATGCATGTTTCAGCTGGTTGCTGTGGGAAAATTATGAGGCCCCCGAGGATGCAGCATTTGCGGAGAGGAGATGTATGCAACCTTACCTTATAAATGAGGAGGTTGTTTTCATAAGTCTATTTTTTGTTTAAAAGGAAAACTATAAATATTTTTTACAAAAAACTCCGTTAAAATCGGAGACCAAAATAGATAAAAGATTATTGGGAAAACCATCATCCTACAGCGATAACCTAAAGATCTACCTAAGTTGGCGAGCCAATCAGCAGCGGAATTGGCCTCACAAAAGATGTGCTTAACTTCACAATTATAACAATTGCTGGTTAATAGTAGAATATCATCAGTAATGGATTCCACTAACCATGAGGATGGACAAATGCCCTTGATGATGTTGATGAGGACGAGAGAGTCAAACTCCAAATAAATATTGGTAAAATTCTTATCTTTCAAAAACAGCAAAACCTTCCGCATAACAGCAGCTTCAGTTATCAAAACTAATCCGTACTTTTCACATCTGACCCCTATATAAATAGAGCAGCAGTTAGTCCGTCAGATCACAGATCAATCCACAAAGGAACCATTGTGTTTCCATAACTCGAAACGTTGAAACATTTACCATCACACCAAGTGAAGCACTCTACCTTATTAAATGATAAGGTATCTATACTTGTTAATAGACCGTTGGAATTTATATTCATGTAGATATCATGATTGGTGTAGAGATATGTTGACTGTTAACAAAGTGCATAAACTTGAAGCTTGTAGATCTAGAAAGAGCAAATCGGGCGATAAACATGTTGAATTTATTTTACAAAAACCGTGTGCTACATAGTATTTCAGCATTGAAATAGAGGGAGAAATACGGTAGAATTGGAAAACCTTGTCATCATCATGGGCTGTTGATAATGCTTTCTTTCAGAAAATACGTCATATGACTAAAGATGGCTGTGCCATTTGGCACATCTTCGTGCCTTTAACATAGTTTTAATAAAAGATTTAAAATATTTTAAACTAATTTTGGGTATTGTGCGCATTAGTTCCATCTCCGACTCGATGCAGCTAGGGAAATGGAAGGCCAACGACGACAACACCCTGGTTAAGGATAGCCTCATTTCGCTCGTCGATGGCAAGGTAAAGCAGAAGATCACTCTGAGACTTCAGAACGTTGAACGTGGTGAATTGGAAATCGAGCTGGAATGCGTTCCTCTCAGCCAGTAGTCAGTCACCAATTAAACGGACCAACATATTTAGCTTCAACTCTTCTAGTTTGTTTGACTTGGTATACAACTGTAACTCACTTCCTTTGGTAGTTGTTAATGATGATAGAAAAAGCATGCATGCGTTTGTAATGTGTTCAAGTATGAACAATTGATTTTATTAACTGAACAACAAGATCGTGTATATTTAGTCCTCACTCACTTAGCTAGAAGCACCAAATTAATGCTACATTATTGGAGTCGATCTCATGCAGTTATTGGTGTTGATTTTTGTTTATTTTGCTGCACGGATTGTGAAAATTGTCTGGACTACAGTGAGAACTAGAAGGACAACTGCAGCAACCAAGGAAATGGCAGTCCATGGACTGCTGAAATGAGTGTCTATCAGCTGGTGAGTCCACTTGTAGATCTCGTTTCTGATGTTCTTCTTGGTGTGACAGGCGATCTGCTTCAGGACATGGTTGTACGCCTGCTGGTCAGGCACGAGGTCGCTGGCGATCTCGTTGAAGAGGTCGGCGACCTGCTCGTCACTGCCGAGGGCGTTGAAGAATATCCCCTTCTCGCACAGCTCCTTCACGTCGTCGGCGTGGTCGATGAGGAAGTCGAGCAGCCACACGAACGACGTGATGCCGTAGTCCGACCGCACGCGGGTGCACATCTCAAAGGCGACCATGTTCAGCAGCCGCGACCGCGTCAGGTCGTCGACGACCATCCACGGGAGCATCAGCTTCCCCCCAAAGTAGTGCGGCTCGAACCTTAATATATTATCAAGATATATATATTGACTTATAAATATGTACTTCTTGAACCTATTAAAAATATTTCAATGATCATAAATATCATATAAAAAACACGCATAATATCATTAACATGGCAAACCTCACGCTCCTCATGTCTGGCCTGCCGCTCTGGCATAGCTTGATTCCGGCTGCGCTGAGCTTCTTGGCCGACCGGAACGACAGCCACGAGTTGTCCTCTACCCAACAGAGACGAACATCGTTGTCGATTTTCTGTCCCAAATGCTTCTCCCGCAGGTGCGCGAGGAGGTGAGCACGTCCTTGGGGGCGGCTGGCGACGTCATTGCCAATTGCTCCAATCCCCATGATCTGATTGAGGAACTTGTCAATATCAACTTTCCTTACGCTCATCAGTGCATCTAACACAATATAAGGGATTTGGTTCTCGAGCAAGAACATATCCCGCAGGATAAATCCATGCAAGTGCCTGCTCATCCTTTGCTCGTTCGACTTGTTCACGAACTTATCAATGAAGTGAAGCACGAAAAAGCCATCGAAAAATAACATAAGGGTAAAATCACTTTCACTCATCTCAGGAGGTACGTCGAGGTACATCCTCTTCGCTTCTTGGGCTACGCCGGCGACCTTGTGGCAGAACACGTCCATTTGGGTCCCCGTGAAATCGTACGTAGCGGCCTTCTTGTGGTCCTCCATGCCGGCGAGATGCTCGTCGAAGTGGTGGTAAGGGCCGATGGCGACGCTGACCGGGTCGAAGGGTTTGCCTCGCTCCTTGTTCTTGCGGAGGAGCTCAGGGACTTTTTCTAACTTCTTCTGTAGCTCGCTGGTTTGGTCTATAGCTTCGATGCTCCTTAGCACCTCTAAAATCAAGCTATTCTCGATCGTATGAGATTCAGGAGTAGCGACGTTATTGTTGGCCTCCATTGGTATAGTTTTTGTTTCCCTTCGACTGCTTTGAGTGGTCACTTCTAGCTACCGATGTTAGTTTCTTATTAAGTTGGTCTACAAATTAAGAGTGTTGAAAACTTTGATTGCGCTACAGTCAAAGAATCAGGAATTGAACGTACGGGATAAGGAATTAAGAATAAATGGGACGTGGAAAATTGCTTTACTCATCCTTGAAGATTAGAACGAGCATGATGACAGCCTGCAAAGCTGTATAGAGACTTCAATCACAAATATGAGAAAGGAGGAGACAAAAGAAGTTACACTCGGGAATCTTCTTTTTTTTATGTTTTCAGTGATCGAGGGAATAACAACACGCGATTCCCAGCTGCTGATAAGGAACATCGCCCAACATGATAAAAGTCTAAAAATTAAAAAAGAAAATCAATTTTATCTTATTAGTAGACCCAGTATTTTATTTTATTTCTTTTTTTGCTGGAAAGCCTGTAGGCACAAAGATTTATCAATACAATTTTATCAAACAAAAAATCATTAATACACTAATTACAGCTTAATATATAAAATAAAAGGAAGAATAGGACGACAACCCTTTTTAACGTTTAGCTACAACAGTAGACAACTCTACTAAGATAAGCAAAATATCAAGCCAAAAGTATAAATATTAACTACAATAAAATAGCACAATTCTGGTGAATCCAGGAGCAAAGTGCCTATGGATTCACAACTCTAAAGTTTTTTGAAGGCTGAAGAAACATGAGTCCCTAACCTACAATAACAAAGAAAACTCCTTCCTTCTTGAGATTCTCAAGGGCCAAAGGGCCAAATGGAAAGAGGGAAAGCATAACATGACTCAAATCAGAGATCGATCAACACGTTGACTCTAGATGGTGTTGGTGGTAAAATTCCCGACCAAACCTCCCCACATCCTATCTCCAAACACCTGAGTGTCATGCCTCACACATGTCGACCGTTGCCACTACAATTGCCAATACTACAATACCAAAGGCAAATACACAAGCAAGGCACGTTTTGTCCTCCTCCCACATTATAAACCCTGTTTACTTATGAAATAGGAATAGATTTATTCTAAATGAAGTCCTTTTATTTTGGTATAATAACTAAATAATAACTTGTGTTATTTTGGTATAGTAATTTATTATTCTTTTATCTTATTCTATACAATTTTTAAAAATAATTAATAATAACTCATAATTATTATTTTGCTCATAGATTAGACAATATTTCATTATACATAACCGCTACAGTCTCTCCTCTATCTCTTCTTTTGAATATCAATTTAGATTCTCTCTCATCTATCTTTTCTTTTAAGCTCACACTTTTTTTTTACAATGCGCACTTATAATTCTATATTACTCCATAGTACTCCTTATTTTTTCTATTGCACAATTATTTTACATATAGTATGAGATTATATATTTATATTATCTCATAGTGTCTCTTTGTTTCCTCTTGTGAATGATTATTTTAGATAAAGTGCAAGGTTATAACCTCGCATTAGCATGCAATCTCTTTATTTCTTTTATTGCATAGTTATTTTATATAAAATATAAAATTATAACTTCATATTACCTTGCAATACATCTCTATTTTCTCTAATGTATAATTATTTTATATATATTACAGAGTTATAATCCTGCATTATCTCACACTACCTCTTTATTTCTTCTAATGTATAATTATTTCACACAAAATATAAGATTTACCCCCTCTCAGGTACATAATTATTTTACATATAATACAGATAATACTTTAACTCCATAAATATCATAATAGAAAATTCTATTTATCATTATAAATTTAACATAGTATTTTTGTCACACAAATTCTCAATACAAATTTATTATTCTTCGAATACGCATCACATCAAAATATATTATCACTTCTTATACTAACATTAAACTAAACATTAGGATAATTTATACTAATATTTAGCTCTCTCATATTAAAAATCAGAATAATAACGCATATTCTATCCAAAACAATAACAACAATTATGATATGCAACGACGACTGCAACTCGACGACAATGATAGCACAAGGGGGCGAAGGTCGACTCGAGGATAGAGGTAGTGCGCAAGCACCCAACCCTTGCTGGACTTCCTCAGCTAACACACGACTAAGCCAGATGAGAAAAAATGGGAAAGAGAAAGAAGACCCGTGCAGGACTATCCTATATAGTCTGCCGGGGCCGGGCTATTCTTTGGGTGGAAGCAGTATAATGGTTGTAACTCGTTGCCTACCGTTAGTCTACTCCTACATGAGATCTACTGCACGTTATATTAATACCAATTTATTTGGCAGTTACTGCACACACACATACACATTCCTTCTCTCCATATATATATATATATATATATATATATATGGAGAGAAGAAATCAAGAAGTTACAAGGGGTTGTATAGAACTAGGTTCTTCAGTAAAACACACTGGACGCATCCACGGCGGCTGGTAAGCATTGATTGCACTCCCTAGATTGCTTTCAGCGAGGCCTTCCATTTCGTCGAGGTTGTCATTGTCCTTGGCATTCTGACAAGGAAGATAACATCAAAACACAGCTCACTCATACATACAAATCTTTAAAATAAGTTGGCCGATGAAAATTTAATGCTGTCCGAGCAGAATAAGATAACCTTGAAAACAATGAGTAAAACTTTATATTCCGATGAACAGTACAAATATAGGTGATGATATAAGAGGAAATCTCTCTCCTTCAAGAGTAAAGAGTTCTCATTGCATCAAACCCATCTCAACAAGTAAATAGAAATGACAGCATATATATATATATCTAATGTTATTCAATTCCTACTGTTTCCAATAAGTAAAGAACCTAATATAATTGAATCAGGTTTTAATCTCCAGTAGATATCATATTCTCAACACAATCCTAATTTGCAAAACGGAGTATAGATTATTTAGTGCAAAAGATACCTGGACTGGGCGATGACAAAACGTCGGAAGAAAACGGATCTTGCAGTACTCATTAAACAAACAGCTCAAAACAAGTAGTGGGATTGTGGAAATTGAAGCTCCTGGCTTTGACTTCAGTCCAAAAAGACCAATCATCGTAATTTGCATGAGGATGACGGTTATAAAAATATAATGATGAATGTAAGGCCAGTACTGTCCACATGTATCATAAACAATTTCGTATACATCTTGCATCTGCATAAAGTATATTAGAGAATTAATTATACAGCTAACCAAACAAAATGAAATGAAGAAGTCGATTTCACTCCTATGCTTGTAAGAACAAAATTACCTCCCATACCTTTATGAGCGATTATCTAAAACAGAAAGATAATTATTAATGTGCTGAAGCTCAGTTATTACAAGGATCCGAACAAAGGAACTTTCCACAAAAGTAATTCGCATGTGTCAATGAACAGACTTTCGCATATCTACAGATATGTATGAAGAAGTTTTTCTTCACAAAAGATTTCTACATATAGAAGTCTGAATAACTACTTGTGTAGTTCCATTAATTCCCTATTTAGATTAATCTTAGATTATGAAGTCCAATTTCACCATATAAGGGTTACTTAAACAAAGCAAATATGCAATAGATTCACAGTAAAAATATCAGAAATCTTACACAATTAATTTAATATCTTTATCTATAGAGAGAAGAACATACTTGATTGACGTATACGGCATAACCAAGTAAAAAGTAAATTATAAGAAATGGAAGCAACAATGGTGCGATGACAGCATAAACCATCCCAATCAATATTGCAAGTGAAACTATGGGCACGACCCTGTAATATGGGAAACCATAAAGATAAGGATCTTCCTTTGTTCCTTGTCCAATAGAGACCTTCATAAAATGCCAACTAAGTAAACCAAGCTGAAGAACTTCCAATGAAAATCCTGACATACCATCTGTCAAAATATATGTAATGAAGAAATCTGACTGCAAAACAAATAGAGAAACAATAAGAATCTTTAAGCACTCTTCAGAAACTAAAAAGAGAAAAGAGCACCAGGGAAAAGAAGAAAAATTCCCTTTGTATTTTGGTATCTTAAAATAAAGTCATCCACAGAAAATTACTCTTTAATCTGTAACATCCTGCAAATTATTAGTGTTTCACGATTATTTGTGGCTTAAACATTAGTTTGACAATTTGACTTGCACGCAACATGAAACTTGAAAATGGATGTACAAACAATAAGATTCACTAGAAAGAAAAAGGTGCATCAAAAGGGAAAAAAAGAAGAAGACAAAATAGGATTAAAAGATTCTTCTTTTCGGTTAGCGAAGTATTGAGACGTTTTTGTCTTTAGGTATCTTTAAAATTTACACACAAACGTCCAAAGATGATACTCTTTGATCTGTATATTCTTATAAGGTTTCATGATATAGCTTACCTGTGCAGAAACAGCACTTGCAAGATGACTAGGAAAATCCTTGGGATGAGCAAATGACTCTCCAATTTGGTCAAGTAGAGAACCAGACAGTAAGCTCAAAAAGAATACATTCCCTACCAAGAAATAAAATACCATGCTGCACGCCTTCATGTCTCTTTTGCTCTTGGAGACACAACCTTCTAATGAGGCCATCGCTAGCATTGCATAAGGAATCAAATATATGAACCCATTGAGAATTGCACTTGGAAGATATCCCGTTAAGATAGAATTCAACCCTGGTCTGCAGTATAATCAGGACAGAGGAACAGTAGCATAGGTAAGTGAATTATTTACCTGCAAAACGTATACCTAAAGAAGTACTTTTAGCCACAAAAAATAAATTATTATCAAGATACTTCAAACATCTAGATACCAAAATGCCCTTAAAAATATGGATAATTACACCTGGATCCCCTAATAAAAAAAATTTACAAGGGGGCATCCAGGAGAAACTATCCCTAAAAAATTATCCTTTTCAACTTCAGATATGAATAATCACAAGCAAACAATTAGTATGCTATTAAGGAGACTCCTCTGTGGAAACATGGCATACTAAAGTGATTCCTCTGCAGAAACATAAATTGTACCAAGGATTCTTCAGTCTCAATTGAGAGAAAACTTAGTTCAGAACGATGAGGTGAAACTATAAAGTGTACCCCATGAAGAGAAGATCATGGAAATACTAAAGTAGAAAACACTTGATATAAAATAGTATTACTCAGGTAGTAGCAGAGATAGTTAATAGAAAAGCATGCTCCATAAGTATTGTAGGAATATTGCATGATCACGCTAGAGACGGTCATAGACTGATACACGTGCTTTAGGCATCAAGCCATCAACCATGCTATCTATGTTACTGACTTACTGAGGATCCAATTTATATATATATATATATATTAAGCATGATGTAGCACACCAGAATGTGCTATACTTTCAACGCATCATTCAATAAGCTTCACTACCTTATTCTCAACTACAGTCCTAAAAAGCCTATAAACAGAGCCAACTAACGAAGAACAATGGAAGACTGGTCATTCAAGATTTCAAAAGCTACATTACAGATGCCACCACATAGTGTAAGGAATCATGGATTATGTAAGGTACTAAGGTATCTTCAGTTAAACTCTTATGACAAATACATTATAATTATCGTGCAACAGTTCTCTGATTTTCCAACTTGAGCTCCCTCCCGGATTCATGACGCATGAGGAAAACAGTGGTAGTTTGGCAATGATATTGCATATTTAATCTGTAAATGAAAATCTAGATTGTATAGGAATTGTGAGAAATTTTAAAAGGAGAAGATCATTGAGAACTTCTTTTGACAAAGAAGTGAGAATCCAAAAACAGCCTTTTCTACTTCGACACAGTTTTCAGACTTCAAGTATGAACTTGAAGACTTGATAAATCCTTAATATTTTAAGTTATTTATGGAAAGTGACGCAATAAAAAATTGACTCCAACTGAGGCTACAATTGTGGAAGTTATTTACTGTCAAATATTTACATACGAAAAACAGAAAGTAAACTATTTTGCATTAACATAAGAAAAATCCAAAAATAAAGGAAATTTCGGCAAGGAAATAATTCCTAGGATTGCTTACATCAATTGCACAGCTCTTGCCAGTGGAAACCACTTCTTTACTTTTTCAAATTGTACTATTCCTTGAACAGCCGTCACAGGAAAAGCAAAGAAAACTATGAGTAACACCGCTGCAATAAGAGCTCCTATTCTGTGAACAGCTAAGCGACGATAAGGGATAGCCAGATTATGCCACAATATATCATTTGTTCCTGGAGCAAACTCTGTAATCCATAGTAGTGGATTTACATGCTGTTGTGTCTCAGCAGCCAGAGCAGCACCCAGACGTGACTTGAATGAGACAAAAGCAACAGGTAACTCCTGTAATTTAATTCCAAAAATATAACCCATAAGCTTCCTACAATAGCTTGTATGAACATACAACTTCAGATGGTGCAATTGGCATACAAAATATAAGACATGGTTCTATCACATCAAATTTGAATACTTATATGCCATATGAAAATGATAGATATGCAGACATTGTATCAGCTAACAGGCTTAATAAAGTGGAAATGCATAATTCAAAAACACCAACTAGACCCATTTCATTTGAAAGAGAATATTTATAATCTTGAGGTAAAAGGTACAGTTATAATCAAGTAGTTATTTGCCTCTGTGGTTTGAGAAAATGATTGAAGTTGAAGAAAGATAATATAAACAACCAAAATTCTTTACATTGAAAAGTTCGCATTGTTGGTTTCTTCCCTGATCCTTAAAAGTTTGCCCCAATTATTAAACAAACCTCTGTTTCAGAATAGCTATTCAAAATAATCCTAGAAAATAATTGATTATACTCAGAGTCCTTATCAACCTGACACTCTTCCTCATTCTAAATAATAAAAAAACATTGCTTGCATAGTTCTATTTCTAATACATGCTGACAAATCTGTCACACCAAATCTTGAGTTGAAGCTCTAATTCTTGCTGAATATCCTATGGTCAAGCAAGATAAGATATTATTAACATTGTGAGACATGTTAATCAAAAAAATTTCCCCTGTGCTTGTTGAATAGGAAGCACAAGATAGAATGTGAGAACAGACTAAATGTGGACAGGGTAAATACCTTGGTAAGGTTAAATGTGAATAATACATAGATAATGATCGCAATTCAAGTTATCATGAAGATGTTTTACCAACCACAACCACAACTTGATCACAGAGAGTTCAATTGCCAACAGTTGTTCAAGCCTAATGCCTGTCTCACTTGTTATTTCCATGTACAAACGTATATAGTGCAAATGTATAATAATTTGGAACTCTTTAATTTAAAACAGAAGCATCTCTTGTAGTAGGTGCACAGAAAAAGAAACTGTTTTTCCATTTCATATCACCAATAAGAAATTCTGATCAGTTTCTGTATACCGTTTCTCACAACATTAAGCAAAACTTCGTTGCAATATTCCAGCGATTAATATAACTAGCAGCTAACATTGAGAAAAAGGAAGTCTTTGCAAATCATAGGCTGCAAGGAGATTGGACAAGCAAGCATAAAGCTAAATTAAACAAAGATTAACAATTTTAGAAGCAATTTAGAATAGAAAAGAACAATGGTCCAGAACTATAACTAAGGTGCAGACATAGAATTCCCACAATCATGATAGTATAGAAACAGTTTAACTAAGAAAGTTCAAGGGAACTAGCAGGAGTACCTTATGTTTAAGAATATTATCACACTGCAGGAGACGTATTCTCTGGCATACCTCCTTCAGTCTTTCTTCATACACTGCCACATCTGCAAAATCTGACCGGAATTTACTACATAACCAGTGCCCAAGATAGCATTTCTGAAATCTCTTGTGTTGCAATTTCTTTATTTTTATCTCAATAGAGGATGCTAAGCTCTGCAATCAGCATAGGTTGAATATTATTGCTGATAGAATATAGCAAATTGTTTCTTTTTTATTATAGCAAGCTATAACAAAGTTAATGCTAAGATTTTTATTTTATTTTATTTTACAAAACAAGACCGCTTATCAGGTCCACAAATTTCAAGCAAGTTCCCATTCAATCTCCAAAAAGAATCTTGAAACATGTCTATGGGGTGTAGCAGGTTACACAAACTACAGGCCAGTGTGTTCAGTGTGTTCCTTAGCAAAAAATCAAAAAGATAGAGCTACCTTGTAAATAGTAAGGAGTAATCCATAGTATCACAAAAAAGATGTTGTAGGTGGAACATCCAATCGAATTTCCACAAGAAATGAGTACTTTCTACTATATTGTGTAGCTAAATAGCTTACCAACAGTTCTTCAATGTTTTGCCCATCATAAATTATCTGATAAGATTGATATGTAAAAGGATAGTACTTGGAGAAGAAGTGATCAACAGAACACCCGCGGGCATCGTGCTCTGTGCATAAAGGAATTCCTCGAACCAGCACAGTGAACTGGTCAGGATGCTGCCTATGATAACCAATCTGTAGAATCCTAAGTTTGAGTATACTCTTGTATTCCTGCTTCAAATCAAGGAGAAATGCAAAAAATATTAACTGAGAAGAGTGAAGAGGTTTAATGCTCAACTGGAATGAAACATTTAAATCTAAAGTACCTTGTTACATGCTCTCAGTTTGTTGAGAACTAAACGTGTATCAGAAATTTCTTATAAGATTTAGGTTTTAGTGCCTGGTAAAAGTTGATACAACTTCTAGTTAGATACACGTGAGGTACAGAAGTTGTTCTTTTTCTTCCCCACTCCCACTTAGACATTCTTATTTTACTAAACATTCACTTAAGAATTAAGATACTTCCATTTCCAGCAATTAAGTCGCAAAAGTTTCCCCGCTGTCTATCCTGTGATTAGTGGATAATCTGTACCTATTCACCATTAAATCTCATGCGAACTGTCCACCTTTCAAGATTGACCTATATGTTTCTCCTGCAACAGATGATCTCATTTGCTTCAACTTTTTCAACTCGTAAATGATACCAAAAAGGGCGTCGAATAGCATGAGGCTCCTCAGGATGCAGGATATGGGCAGCTGATGTATGCAGCCTTATCTTATTACCGAGGAGGTTATTTCCACAACTTAAAACCTTGACCCCCTTGGATGCAAAGGGCTAGCTTTTGCTGTCACATCAAGTGAATCACTCTAGCTTATTAAATGATACATTATAAGCCACATTTTCAGGACATCTCTCCCAAACAATGCATGTTGCTAGTCAGCTGGTTGCTGTGGCAAGAGCATGAGGCCCCCGAGGATGCAGCATATGTGGAGAGAAGATGTATGCAACCTTACCTTATTACTGAGGAGGTTGTTTCCATAAGTTGAAACATTGAAACATTTACCATCACACCAGTGAAGCACTCTACTTTATTAAATGATACATTATAACCACTTAATCGGGGGATCTCTTCTGAACAATGCATGTAGCTAGTCAGCTGATTACCATGACATTTGTAAAAAACATGAGCTGCATTACAACATTCACGCCCTTTCATTGTTACCTTGTTTTCAAAGAGCCACCTAGACTTAAAACTTTCTTGACCTTTAAGAATTGACCACCACCTACCATTCCCCTTCCAATTGTTGTCTTAAAGAAAGCCATGCCTTGGGTCACGTTATAACTCTCTAAGCATTCTGTGATTAACATTTAACATATACTTTGAGTTATGTAGTGGTACCTTCTATGACATGGGGATTAACATTAGCAAACTATTACAACATGCCAAAAAACAAGATGATGTAATAAATACTGATCATCAGAAGTTTATTTCTTTAAATAAGATCGTAAGCCTCCAAACAGTAGGCTTGAAGAAAACAAAATCATTTAGCAGAAGATTTGCACATGAGCAACATATCAACACAGATATACTGGAAAAAATTAAAATAAAAAATCATTAAAATAAAAAATCATATTAATACAAATATATGAGGTACTTTAAGGTTATCCATGGATACGCACCTTATGCAGCAAATACATTACGTAGAATGATATGAAGCACAGGCATGAAAAATGTACCCATAACCTGCAAAAGAAAAGATCTCCTAATATAACTGCAGAAAAGCAAGATAAAGATTTATATCACTTATCCAAAAAACATGAGTATAATCGTGTCCATAGAAAAAGGAAAGAAGGAATGAACAATCCAAATTGAAGAAAAAAATGGCTTCACTACACTACATTGACAGGAAACAGACGTTCATCACATTAACTTGCACCATGCTTCTTGAATAGTAAAATTATATCACTAAAATTACAATACCCTGAAAGAAGATAAAGTAATAACAAAGAGGCCAACATCTGTTAATAGCACATTGGAATTATATTCATGAAGATAGCATGATTGGCTTAGAGATATGTTTGACTGTTAACAAAGTGCATAAATTTGAAGCTTCTAAAGAAAAAGCAAAAAGCAAATTGGGTGAATTTATTTTACAAAAACTGCATGCTACAAGGTATTCCAGCATTGGAATAGAGGGAGAAATATAGAAATACAGTAGAATTCAAAAACCTTGCCATGATCATGGGCTGTTGATAATGCTTTCTTTCAGAAAATACATCATGTGATTGCTGACATACCTAGGCAATTGGCATGTAAGTCTGCCAACTATAATTCACTCTTCAAAATAATCGGATATGGGAAAACAATGATACAATCAACTCATAATTTAATATCTGATACAATTAATCCAAGTTAATGTGGGATGGTGGGTTTGAACTTTGAAGGTGGGGAAGATGGGTTTTAGGGTTCAGATGCCATATTAAACAAAAACTCAAGCTGTTCTAGCGCAAAAGTATGAGCATTTGAACGCAACAATTTTTTCTTATTTTTATTTTAAAAAAGAAATCACAGAAAATCCTAAATATTTTTGTAGATTCACTTTTAAAAATTCCGAAATAACTTCAAGAGAAAAATATGTCAATCAACAAAAAAAGAATCTAGCTCAAAACAAGTTATCAAGTGCATATTAAAATCATAAGCTAATTTGCCACTCAAAAAATAAAAAATCAAACTTGGTTGATTGGACTAACTGGATCTTTATATCAAAAAACTTCACATGACAATTGTAAAGATCGGGTAAAATGAGAGAGGCATAAGGTGATTTAAAAAAATAACGAGAAAGAAAACTATAAGATTTATATCTAGGGTCCTCATAGAGTTTAGATTATTTATCAAAAGCCTACTTAATTCAATCCTCACCATAGTGTTCACAATTATATCATTTTTTGAGCCATATCCTCCCCAAACTCATATTGACTCGCACACACACAAGTATACATCCATATTGTAAATTTGTAATAATAGAGAATGTAACAACTAGAAGATTGGAACCGATAAATTTGATTGTACCAATCTGACCATTCTTTTTTGCTCGAAAAATAAATCCAAAAAAAAGACAAGTATCGAAATATGATCACAAAAAGGCCCAGAAATGAGGTGAAATTTCATTCACAAATTTAAGGATATGATGGAAGAAAACATCTCACCTATTGGAGCCCCGTCTAACACTAGATATTGTAAAAGAATCCATGGAGTGTGATAATTTAACACTAGAAGGATCTTCTTGGCAAGTGTAGTTCACTGGTACAAGAATCAATAGTCCAACAACAGAGCAAACTGTGAAAAATCTGATCCTACATAGCAGACAAAATGAATAAGAGCACATTAGTAGGACACATACACGTCTACGTTTCCAACAAATAAATCAAATACTCAATAGTACCCACCAAATGTGAGAGAACAGATTTGTAAGACAACATGAATTCGCATAATGGAAAAGGTACAATGACACAGAAAATTAATACCTATCACCGGTGGGCTATCATACTATACTTGTAATAAAAACTTTCTTTATATTCCCTAATGCTATTTTAACATCATCAAACAAGTAACTTTAACGAAGTATGAAGCATGAATCAAGGACTGAAATCAGTAGTCTCGTTATGCACTTGAAATTATTTCTCTCCCGAACACCTATTCATCAATCCTGTTAAGTGCTCTTCCTCTACAAGTCACTCATCACCATTAAACAGAACTTACGCTCAAAATACGTAGAAAATTATATATATAGGGAATCATATAGGAAAATAACAACAAACATATCCACCCCTGATTCCCGAAGCCCATTAATAGCAATGTATTGGTTCATGTCAAGAAGAACCAGACTTGACTAATAGAAGTTTATCTTCACAGGGTCTCTCCATCAACATTTTATGTGGAAAGAAATAAGACGATACCAAGGTCAAGTTTTTCTTCTCATAAATCGTTTTATCGTAAAAGAGTGAACAAGAAGGTGTCCATTTAAAGGAAATAACTAATGCACAAGAAAATCATATGAAGGAAAGGAATACCAAGAAATAAAGAAAAGGAAGGGGCGGGCATGATCATGTTCCAATACCCGAACTTAAAGAGGCGGAGGACGACGAGGGCGTCGAGGCCGCGGCGGCGGAGGACCTCGTCTTCGGAGAGACGGAAGGCGGCGGGTATCCAGGAGACGGATGGGCGGAGGCGGCGAAGAGAGAATGGGCGGTCGACGGGGACCTCCTCGCCTGCGGCGATGCGCCGCGCAAAGTAGACTGGCGCGTTCCCCGGCTGCTTCTTCAGGACGGAGAAGAGGTAGAGCACCACCAAGGCCAAGCCTAAGTTGATCGCTGCCGATGCCACCAGGCTCTCTGGATTCATCTCTACGTACACCTATCGATCTATGGAGCGAGTTCTTGGTATGATGGTTTAGAGAGAGAGAGAGAGAGAGAGAGAGAGGAGTGAGGAGTTTCGGGACTCGTTTCTCTTTTGAATGCAAGAAGACGAGGGCGGTTCGGAACTGGAACGAGTTGATGCCACGTGGCTACCGAAGAAGGGGTCCGTACGTTTACTTGACACGTAGGCCTTTCGCCGCACTTCACGGTAATGGAAAAAAGAATAATAATTTACTTTCAGTTAAAAAAAATTACAAATCATTAACTCAAAATATATATATTTATATATAAAATCAAACTATTTTCCTAAATTAATATTTGCATCACTAATGCGAAACAATTAACTCAGCTATTATTGGAGCCATCAAATGACTATAATATTAGTCAGAAGATAGGATAATTAAGCTTAGAAGCTTATAATATAAGTTAGAAGAGAATTAAAAAAGAAGAAAATACATTATACATCTTATAATAGGGATGCGTATGGCCTCTTTTGGCTTTTGAGAGAAGTGGATCGAGGATAGGAATGCAATACACTTTCACTGTAATCCATATAAAAATAAAATGTGGATAGAGAAGGAAGATAACGCCAAATATGAATTACCTTGAATTTATTTGGAAAAAGAGAAATAACCCCCTGTAGTATGTTCCAACTTTCAGATACTCTCAAACTGAGGTATGATGAAAAATCAAGCAACACATTTCTGAACTATAGATACTAAACAATCATTCTTAATATTTGATTCTCAGAGGAAGCTCGTCTACAAGTTCCAGAAATTGCTTTACCCAATCTGCTAGATGAAGATGTACCGACATTTGAGAAGATCCATTCATTGCTTGCGACAAACGATTCTAAGAAATCTCCGACATCAATTAAATGGAGCTTTTACTCAATTAGCAGAACTTAACGAAAGAAGTAGAACTATGATTGTGAGAGTTCTCGGCATCGGTTCGTGGCAGCAACAACAGCACTGATTAGGTTACTGCGAAATGCACCCCTCTCCAATTCTTGTATCCCTGCTATAGTAGTCCCTGCTGGAGACGTGACCTCATCTTTTAGCTGACCTGGATGTTTTCCAGTATGCTTTACCATCGCTGCAGCTCCAAGCACCTGCGCAGAAAAGATTTTGTCATAAACATACCATGATAAGTCGAAAGGTTTCCTTTGTTCACACAATAAGCACATGATGGAAGTTTCACTTGTTTGGTGAGACAACATGCTACACAGCCAAAAATATGAGAAAAAAATGGAAAGAGAAATGAATTATAAGTCAACAAGCCTGTCATCCTTCTCATGGATGAGTTGTAGCAGCTTACTCATAAGAAAAAGACTGTAATAAGTAACCACAAGTTTGGAGACTTGGAATGAAATTATTGGATGGAAAGATCATATTTGGATTATAAGGATTAACCAAACACTGATGAAAAAAAATTAAGTCATCAATATTAGGCAATAGAAAGAGGACTATCTAAGATTTAGTGATTTACAGTTTTACACAAACACAAACATATCACGAGAAAATCAAGGAGCTTTATCCATGTTCCATACTGTTTGAAAGTGAACAATACAAAAGTATATCTTGTTCTCTTAAGACAGTATAGCTGAATTTTGCAAAAGGTATAAATATGATCTAGTAAGTAGACTAGTACATACCGTCTGAGAAGCTAGACCAAGAGCAAGATCTCGTGGAAGGCCAGCAGCCACCCCACCATCAGCCATGGCTTCTATTGCTAGATATATGTAAGCTGGCCCACTACCACTGGAATTCAGATAATATCAAGTCAAACTTCAGATGAATGATCAATCATGTACCTAATCTATGCAAGATAAGAAAATGTACATCAGACTACAATCACAATCCACAACATGCGAGAAACAGTTGAAATCATACCTCAAGCCAGTTACAGCATCAAAATACTTTTCATCAGCTACCCATACCTTTCCAATTGCTCTGAACAAGCTGGCTACACGTTCTTCATCTTTCTTTGTTGCCATTTCTCCCACACACATGACTAATAAATACAAGAACATTAACAATTTCAGCACGTTATTTTATCAAAAACTTCTACTGAATCACATATTTCCCCAGTTTTACATGTTACATTTTAGAGTGCTTCTTCTTAACAAAAGAACAAATATGTTATTTGGACAAGAGTGCAGCAGTCTAAAACCTACCTCATATGATATAAGCTATTTAGAACAGCAATCAACTGTAAAAATAGCATTTGAAGTAATCTATTAGGTGCATAAAATTAATAGGTTAAGTGCTATCAAAACTTCTTAATATCCCATCCACAAACTCCTTTGGAGTCTCCTGAAAGATATTAAGCCATTGAATGAACCATATATAGGGGGAGCACCAAATTTGCGAATGGAAAGAGGAATGGAATATACACTCTATAGAGTATAAATCTAGAATTAAACCTTGAATCATTAGTGGTTGTGCAAGTTCTGCAAGGAACAGGAAGTAGGAATGAGCCAACGAGGTGTATAGTATTGTTACAGCTCACAAATTGGTCACTCAAGATCACTAACTCTGCTTTTGTTTATATTTAAGAAAGTAAGGTTATAATTCCCCCCCACCAAAGCAGCAGCTATTGCTTGACTTAAAAACAGCAATCAACAATCTACCATACCTGATGCTCCCTGACCAACAGCTGAAGGTGTATTTGGCATTACCCTAATAATTCGACGTTGACCAGACCACTCCTGCATGAATGATTTAAATAAAGACACTTAATCATGAAAGCAATTATTGCTTCCTCTTTTCCTATTTAGTAAGATGCCATCTTACTATTTTTCCATTTATTAAAATGCATTCTCCAGCCATTTCCTGGAACAGTGTTGGGAAGAAATTATCCGTAGTTGCATACTCACCTGCAAATCTTTTATTTTTATTCCTGCAGCGACTGAGACTAGAAGTTTCTCTTCTGAAAGAATAGGTTTTAGCTCGAGAAGAACCTTTTTAACTGCAATGTCAAAGAACAGTAACTGAGAGAAATTCTATTAAATACCAACAGCAAAAAGTGCCAAAGCACTATAACATAATTCCTAGATAAAATTTCATAAAAGCAACAGTATAATATAAAACTTAAGTTGAGAATTGTTCCTCAGTAATTTATAGTTGGTTCTTATCATGACCATCACAAACTCAGATGGGTTCTCAATAAGCACCTCCAAGTAATGCCTTACATGTACTCATAAAAGATCATGCTTATGGATGCTTTTACTCTTCAGAAATGTTTACTGTGGTTGTCAAGCAACCAAAGGGAAAAAATTTCTAAATGCGAGCAAGTTTGGAGATCTTCACTTCCTAACTTGTATGGCCTAAGATTTGAGCATACTAGTACAAGTTGAGACCTAGTTATTGTAAGAGTTCATTGAACTGTCACCACAAAGAAAAATAGAAATGGTGTATGTACATCTGGAGATCCTTTATATAAATCCTTAGCTAAAATTTTGGATATAAATCCTGTTTATCTATTTATTTAATCAAGGAAACAAGCAAGCTACTCAGAATCTTACTCAGCTTTCCTATTAGAGTAACTATGCGCTTAAGCTTGCACATAAATAACATAATCCTTTTCTTGGTACATATATATAAGGTTATTACATCACTGTTCTTTGCAGATACCAACATTAGATCTCAGTGCAGGTAGGAACAAGCTACAATATACTCAAAAAGATGCACAGATATGAGAAAGATTCTATTTCAAATTTTCCATTACAAGAAGATGCTAGTAAATCCTAGGAGAAAAAGGAAAGAAAGAAATAGTTCCTTAGAGAAGAAAGTGCAGATTTTCTAATCGTTTGAATTTGTAGATTATAATAAAAGAACCGTTGGAGGAAAATAACAGATTGGCACAACATCTAGAAACTAAATTTTCCATTTCATAAGCATTTGAGTAGAATCCAGATTTTTCAAATCTCAATAAAACAATTTTCCTTTGACCAACCAAATTCTTGGTACAAACTTGAAAAGGCAATAGAAAATCTAGTAATATTAGCTTGACAAATTTTGCTGGAAACAATCTTTTCTCCATGAGAATTTTAGAAAAACAGTACAGGAGAACTCTTTTTCTGAGGGTGTACAAGAAAACTTACCTACTTGAGGTTTCACAGAGATAACAACTATCTCGCTGTCCTCAACTACCTGTTAGTGGCGAAAAATATATGAACATTGTGACATAAGGTAACAGAAAATCAGGAAAAAATTAAATGCAATGGAAATCAGAACTCACTAAAAGAGGAGATAAGAATGCATGTCGGCCTAAACATGTTGAAGCTTTAAGATGCTAAGCAAATCAGAACTCACTAAAAGAGGTAAAGAAATAAAAACTGGATGGCGCAACTAAGGATCTTATAAATTAGGCTATTGCAATGGCAGTCTAATTTTCCACTAAGAGAAAACAACATATATTAATCAATAAATTATTGTTTTGTGTTACAAATTACATCATAGAGGTAAGGGAAAGCAACTAATAGCTAGTTTTAACTGCATATCTATATCAAAGATATTTCCATATTTGCATATTAGATTAGAGGAAAGAGACTTTTTAACTCATGAGACAAAAGAAAATTTAAATGATCACCCAAAATCGGGAAAAGAAGGAACTTTGGTAAATCGATATTTTTGCTAGATTTATGATAAAACAACCGGTCGTAAACTACATGAATCCTTTTCCACCAGTGCCAGTAATCAAACGAAAATTAAGTGCGGTTACTAGGAAATCCTAAAACGAATAAGTAGATGGGAAAGTCAAATCTTCAACGTTTCTGGTATTTTGTCATGATCAATGTGTTGCCATCTTCAAATATCACTCCTTTAAGATACTATATTAATGTGTACAGAAAGGGAGATCATTATCTAAACCAAGAAAAGAGGAGAGATGGAAAAGAAAAAGGAGACTTTTTAGGCCACCAAACCACTCCATCCATCGAACCCTCACCTGAGCGTTGCTTTCGAGGATCTTTACGCCGAAGGAATCGAACACGACCCGGCGCTCGGCGCGGCGGTGGGCGGTGCGGATGCTCGCCGGCTGGAGGACGCCGGAGTTGACGACTCCCCTCCCGATGCTCTCCGCCATGTTCCCGGCCCCGATAAACCCTAGCTTGAACACGTCCGCCATGGCGATGGGTGGGAGCACTGTATCCGCCGCCGCCGCCGCTCGTGGATGAGTTTGAAAAAGGAAGAAACCCCTAGCAGATGAATGAAATACGCGAATAAGGGGTGGGAGTGGGATAGATGGGTTTGTGTTTTATACTTATTCCGACTAGTCCGGAAGAAGCGCTCCGATTTCAGTCGTTGTCGCCGCTATTCATGGGATTTGAAATTGCGGAAGTCAAATACTATACTTTATCGAATCTAGGTTCAAGTCAATGTGCTGATTTCAGGTATTGACTTAAATTAAAGGAAAGCCAAATAATTCATAAGAATTAATAACAGTTGAGATTAAATGATACTAAATAAAATTAATCGAAAGTATCGATCATTTTTCAAAATTGTAAGAATAAATTAGTCATATTTTATTTCTCTCTTAGTTATCTATTTTTTATAAAAAAATAAAATAATAATAAATTAGTAAAAATTGACGCTTTTATTATTAAGAAAACAGTTATAAAATTAAGTAATAAAAAAATACTTAAATTCTAATTTTTTTATCGATTAATCTAGTCACATATATAAAATATCTTATATACCTTTCCATTTATCGAAAGATAAAAATTATTTTTAATTAGTTAACATGAAATCATTGCTCTAAAGGAAAAGCATATTCAATTTTTGTCAACCTTTTCTTTTAAATCCTGCAGGCTAAAAAATGGGATCATATCCATTGAGCATAGATGCAATCATAAAAAAATCACATACTCTGATATCCTAAATTAATATTTGCGGTTGATAACATATAAGTTTTGTGTTGGAATATAGAATATAAAAGAGAAGCAACATAACTTACAATTCGTGTCTCAGTCCCAGAAATAAGAGAATTCTATACAATAAAGAACTTACAATACAATTCACATTTTATATGTACAAAAGGGAAGCAAGATAACTTCTGGAATGCAAACATTTCCCTCCATTGAAGTCTTTCATCCTCCAGAGGAAAAGGAAAATTCTTCTCCATATTTGTTCATAAGTAATCTGTAAATGCAACAGGGAAAAAAATAATTTGCTGAAAGAAAAGATTCACAGTATTTATCTTCTTTATTAATGCCACATGGCTGAAGATCTGCAAACAAGAACTGCTCAGCTGAGGGCATCTGCCAAGAGCTCAAGGCTTCGAAGCACCTAAGCAACCATCACTCTTTAGATATCTTCAAGACATGATCAATGTGCATTACCACACATATCTAATCTGGACGTATTTATACACATAAACAGAAGCAAAACTGCAAAATTTCTCCTCACTACTTCTCAATATCTTACTGCGCCAAAACTGTTGCCTCTCCAAAGTAGCTTGACTGCATCTGCAGCAGCTCAAGGTGAGCCAATATCTTAGCAATCATTGGTTTCAAGATAAAATTTCCATTCTGGGCGAGATCGATGAATAAAACCTGAGCAGCTTCACCATATTGTTCTCTGTGAGTTTCGAGCCTGAAGATCCTTTCTAGGATCCAAATTGCCTTCTCTTGGGCCTTTAAACTACCTACCTCAAGAATCCTCATAAGGGCCTGAACTCCTAATGCTTTCTCTATAACCTTACTTCCATTTACCCAGATCTCATCCTGCATTAGAGTAGACAGAGCTTCTAGAACTGCTTCATCTGCTTCACGTTCTTTGCCTTCTAATACTTGTACTAGAGGAGCTACGACACCACCCTTGAATAAGCAGAATGTGCTTTTGACAGTACAATTACCATTGTGAATCTCACAGTGCGATTCAAAGGAAGGAGATACACAAAACCATCTTGATGACTTAGCTGTACATAAAGCAAGTGAATTTTGCGACAGTTGAGCCAGTGAAGTTGCTGCTCTAGACTTGGCAACTATTGATCCATCCGAGAGTAATTTCACAAGGCAAGCAAATACTCCCTGTGCTACTGCTATATTCTGCAGTTTCTTATCCCAGGGAACAGTGAACCGAATTAATGCACCAGAAATGCTTTCAAGTAACCATGTCCTTGCAGGTGTCAAGGAAGTTGCGATGTTTGTCCCTAGTGAAGAGATTAGAAGTGGAAGTAGGTTCGCTTTCATAAGAACTTCAGTTGCCTTTTTGTCCTTCACAGGGAGATTACTAAGTATTCCAACAGCTGCAGCCTTTTCGCTCTCAGATGTTGATGAGGAGAAAATCTTCACCAAAATATTCAAATGGGATTCCCCAAGCTTTCCATTCAACTCTTTTCCAAAATCTTTCGACAGATTAAACACTACGTTCAAGGCAAGGATCCTGATACCGGCATTGCTCTCAGTAAGAAATGGTAGGAGAAGCTGCATTGCACCATTTTCTCTAATCTTAGCTCTGACTCTTTTAGCATTGGAATGGCTGGATATTCTATTAAGTGCCTGTAAAAGGTGAATCTGGATAGCTGGACAGGATAAGTTTAGAAGCGAGAGAATTTGCTGAGCCACGTCTTTAACAAGAAGGATACGCTCAGACTGTGCTAAAGTTGCAAGTATAGCTGAAGCAGGTTCTCTAAGAGTCATCAGCACTGATGTTACAGAGAAAAGGAGTTGAAACAGATGTGCGACCACACCTGAATTTATCAGGTCTTCAATATTTTCTGTCACGCTTGAAAGGTTTCGCAAAGCACCTAAGGCAGCTAACTTTGCTTCAAGTTTTCCAGAAGCAAACATATATACAAGGGATTCAATTGAACCCTCTTCTCCAAGGGAAGCTTTCATTTGGTCTGTAAGTAACATCCTAGAAATAGCAGTTGCCATGAGAACCTTGTTTGTATCAGAACCTGAAGAACAAGTACCAATCCAGTGCACGAATCAGAAAGCAGAAAATGTATGAAAAAGATTGGTAAAGAAGGCCTACAGATGCAATGGAAGATTTCATTCTCGTGGGATTTTTGCGGAGCATAGAAGAAAATATTATTCCAGTACAAAAATGTAAACTTCACAATATTGCCTGATAAGCGACCAGTGAAGTATGATAGAAGATTTATATATATTTAAACCCAACCCCCCACATTTGTGTTAACAAGTAACTCTACTTATATATGAGTTTAAAATTTACAATTTCATGTTGGGCACAATGCCACTAAAGAACAGGAAGGTAATTATTTACATTAAGATGGCTCTGGAGCTTCAGTATTTACCAGGAGGTCATGCATGAGATCCTATCCAATATCAGCACTCTTACAGGAGATATCAAGAATAAAGATACAATGACGCATAAATAGTTACACTAGAATTACCTTCTTTCAAATAGTGTATCAATGGTGCAAAGTAACCAGCCTCTGCCATTAGAAGCACATTCTGGGTATTGCTCGACAATATGCCCAACAGCTTAACCGCATCATTCTTAGCAGATGAGTCATCTCCATTCCGCAGCGTGACCAACATAACAATACAGCCCTGTATTCTACCTAACTTTTGCCGAACTTTCACAATGGCTGATATGTCCAGAAGCAATCCAACTGCCTCTCTTCTCTCCTCAATATCCCTCGACAAGGACCGCACGATGCTTGTAAGCGCCTCAATACTTGCCATTCTCTCCTGCAATGATCCAGATTGCAGTGTTGATGAATTGCCATAAACTGATCAAAATTTCCTAACTCTGCTAAAAAGAAAACGAAGACAAAAGTAGTACCTTGTTCTCATCACTGGACGCCGCAAAGCTCCTCAAGACGGTAATAATCTTTACCCTGTTATCGCACTTAGCGGAGCTCAATCGATTCAACAATGCCGGAATCAATCTCCCACCTTCTTCCTCCACCAAAAACCCCTCCCCAATTAAACCTGCAATCTCCGAAACCACAACCCCGAGCTCACCCGCATCCCCCTTCTTGACCCGCACCACCAAATCTTCCGCATCAACAACAACATCACCACCGCGATCCACCATCCTCCCACCAAACGTTACCGTCACCATCTCTCTTCGCAGCTCATCAGCTCGCTCTCTAATCTCCTCCGGCGCATCCACCCACGCATCAACGACAAGCCCCAGGCACCGCCCAATGCCACGAATCGAGATTTCCAAGTCCTGCGCGGTCACCGTGGACCCACTCGGACTCGTCAGCACAGCTCGGGCGCGGTCGAGCTCGGACTCGAGCGACTCCAACGCGTCATAGATTTGCCAATCGGAGACTTCGTTCTGCCGTAGGGATTCGAGCACGGGGTCGAGCCGCGAAATCAAGGCGGCGAAGAGGGGGTGAGGCGAGTCTAGGGCTAGGATTTCATGGGCGGACGAATCGAGGTCGGAGAGGAGGTCGGAGAAGCCACGAGTGAGATTACGAGTCATGGTGCCGATTGGGGTTTGGAGACACTACAGAAAGAGAGAGAAGGTAGAGAAGAAATACAAACAAATAGAGGGGATTTTTCGCAAAAGAGTAACACTTGGAGGAGGAGGAAGAGGAGAGAGGGAGGGCGGCATGCGAGAGAGAGAGACGAAGTCTCCGGTCTTCTCTGCCACTTGGAGGAAGACGTCGGAGTGAGGAACGGAGCGTGGCATTCTTGTAAAATACGTTGCAGTCGCTATCTTTTATCTCTGCCACTTGGCGGTTATTAGTTAACTGGCCACAAGTTACTCAAACGTGTGGACCCCATTTAATTTTTTGTACAATTTATTAAGAGCTCATACATTAAGGGTTTTATTTTTATTTTTTTACTCACATATTAACGTTATATACCCTTTAAAAATCTTCTATTTATATTAAATATCTCAAAAAGCCAAGACACTTGGCTTCCATATATAATTTCTGAAACTAATTTTCACATATTTCTTGGATATTATTGCCTTTTATTCTATTAATTCTAGACAAGCAAATAAGAAATTTTAAATGATATATATATATATATACACACATTATAATATGTAAAGAAGATTAATTATCGTATTTATTTATCATTTTTATTTTTCAGCAGAAATGAGCACTTCTAGTGGTTCTTAAAAATAGATTTAAAACCTTGTAGCTCACGCCTTTGACTTATTCAAATAGTGAGATGATATATCCTGACAACAACGTGATAATTAAACAAAATAATACAAGTAGTTCATCAGAACATAAATTATTTCATACATCAGATAATAAACAGTATAAATCACAGTCAGACCAATCAAGTATGCAGAATTATTACACTGAAACAAGTTCACAAGCCCACTAGGATGACATAACTCCTATGGTAGTTGCAGCTCCTGTTAGCCTTCTCTCCTTTAGAAGCAGCATGACTCACAGATCCAGCAGCAGCAAAGAGCAGCAAGACTGCAATTGTGGGATTAATTTATTAGTTCTTATCAGCAAATTACTCTCATGTTTCTAAGTTAATATACATAATATAAACTTACCATCCTTCAATAAACCCTCTATCTCCTCTCTTCTTTGTACGATGGCAGCATGTCTTCTTCTTGGGTTTCTCTGTCTCAACCGGGTAGCCTTCAAATCATCATAGCAAAAGAAAACAAAGCCCCAGGTAAGCAAGCATACATTTATCTGTTCTTATATATATCTATCTATATATCTATTTAGAGAGAGAGAGAGAGAGAGAGAGAGAGAGAGACTACCTGGAGGAGGCTGCCTGCTTTTGGGCCCTGAAGTGTTATCCATGGAGGGAAGTCAAGTATTGATCAGCTTGGTGATTTTGTTACAGGAATGTAGTTGGTGTGGACAATGGACATGTTTATATACCCAACAATGAGATATTTTTTAAAAGGTGGCTGAAGAATCCCCTGCAACCCCAGGTGCAAGAACTTCCCCCAGTTCACACACTTGGCGGCCAGTCGATGGCTGGAGAATCAGTTGAATTAAATGTTTATAACCTTTTTCACCACTTCCTTGCCTTGTTCATGGTCTGAAAAGTCTTGAGAAAAGGAGGTAATGTGGAAGATGAGTTATTCTTGCTTGTGAAGGAAAACCCTTTAGATGTGGTAGTCCTTTCGGCTTGATGTTTTGCTGCTTGGCATCTAGATTTTTATTTTCTTTCCTCTTTATTTCTTGCCGAAAGGTGAAGAGCCAGGGGATAGGATTCCTCTTCAAAGGTTAAAAAGGTTGGTGAGATTAGATGCCTTGGCTTAAATATAAGCAAAAGAAGAGGTGAGAGATGCCCCCACACATAAGACTTTGGAATGATTCCTTGAATTTAATTTGTCGGGCAACTAACTGGAGATGAGAACGAAGAAACTAGACATCCATGAATGAGCACACGTGGATAGTTGCATATACACGACGATATCTCCATCTCATTGGCCTTCTAGCGTAATCGAGATATGACTCCACTTTATAGACACCTCACTACTAATTATTATCCAGAAAGAATAATAAGCTTAAATTTTAAACCAGAGAAGCTTCTTTTAATTAGTCTCATATGCTGCATATTGTTGGCTAACACAAACTGAAAACAACGCATCAAGGGTGCAAATTTATTTATCATCCCTGGTCAAAATTATTTATCGTCAATTCAATAGTTATCCCATGATCAGAAGTAATAACACAATTCCACAACTTTCTATTTACAATTCCTTTCCATCTTCAGGGAAAATGGTTTAGTATACAGCTAGTCCAGCCCAGCACATGATTGCTAATGCAAACTGCTTACAACTGTTCAAAAGGGAATAAGTAAATACGAAGACAAGCTCAATCTTCTTCTCAAGAAAGAACAAAAAAAAAAGGAAGAAGAAATGAACACGAGCTCACTTAGTCTAACATTAGTCTAACATGAAGAAAGAAAAAATGAATTGAGTATTGGAGCTCTGCCCTCCCTCTCTATAAGGATGGAAGGGCAGAGGCCTTTCATGTCACATCCAGTCAAAGAATTGGGTCCTCCCAATCACTAGCCAATATGCTTTTCCTTTCAAATCCAAAGGCTCCTGACCGTTTGAGAATAGTGCAAATAAGTCGTCACTACACCTTCCAAGGTTATTGCACTATGAATTAAGCTGAACTGCACCATAATGGGGGAAAACAGAAAGTAAAGATTCAATAGATCCGTGTGGTAAAATGATTCCATTACTTCTGGCAGAGTGAGCAGAGCATCTCGGATCAATTGACAAGCTGATCTGCATGAACCCAAAACAAGTAAATATATTCAACTCAAACCAAATGGAGATGGATGCAGAGGCTTTACAGCATTGCGAACCAGAGAATAAGTTTTAAATATAAAAGCTTTTCAATATGTAAAAACAGTTGATACATGTATGGATCCAACTTCTTTGCAGTGAAGCAACTTTCAAATACTTCACCAAGATTAAGAATTCTACTCTGGAGTATGGATTACCAAACTCCTGACAAAATTTTGCAGACTCTCTGCCTTTGCCTTCTACAAGCAACTGTAGTTTTGGTCAGAAGCGTCTTAACTCTTTTTCAGTATCACCATCTTTATGACATGCTGCAGTACTTCCTCAAGGAATAGCAACTTCGTGGGGGCCATTAAGATCCTCAAACCAGATCGCCGGACCTTTATTTCTTTCAGAAAAGAATTTAAAGCAATTGCTATATTGAGCTCGCACTCGTGTGAGCTTCATCTTCTGGTGTGAAATGGGTAAGCCCAGTGATAAACTACTTGTGCTATGACAAATGCCCTTGTCCAGGAAAGAAACGACCAGTGTGTGCCTTATTTGGCCTTTCATTACCATATCGTCTCATTTCTACTGGGCCCCAACCAAGAATTCCTGCAGAGTTGCTTGGCTCTGGTACTCGATTCCCATTAGCAATGTTGATTTGCTGGTAAGGTTGGTTTTGGAAGTGATCATCTGGGTCCGATCTCTTTCGACGTTTCCAAGATTCTGACTTCCCTGTGTTTTGATTCTTATGATATGATTCTGAAGGTACAGACAGATGCTGGTAAGGTCTTGGCTTTCTATGGTAGTCGCTGTAAAAATGTGGAAACTGACTTGCATCACCATCCCTATCACTGGGACCTGGTGCAAAACTGTTGAAATGGGCAGTTCCCACACCAACTTCCATTTGTTCCTCCTTAAGTTTAGAATAGATATCATATAACCTTTCCCCAGAAAGATTTGAATAGGTAGATACGTAATTCCACAATCTTCTGGTCATTCCTGCAAAAGTATATTAAGAAAGCCTTGAGTTTACTCCTTTTCTTTTTCTCCTGTGCCATAGTAGAGCACATGACAAAGTAAAATAACTTGATGATTTTACTATGATATTCAAAGAGCTAGTACCCTCTAAATATTGTATGGTATGTCATGACAGAAACATCAAAAATATAAGACCAGAAGCAGGAACACTGCTTCTTATCTAGTAGTATTTTCGCTTCGGACAAAACGCAATACCAAAGTAACTTATGCTGCAGCATTTACATAAGTCTAACTTAGCCATGAAAGCTGCTATCAACTTGTTAGTACATACAGTCATGATAGAGTGCAGTTAAAAGGACACTTACGGTGTTGCTTGTGTGATGCTGCATGTTGCTGGACAATCTTATCAATCTTTCTTCCGACAAGTTGCAGGTACTTTCTAATCCTAGAAAGAACCTGAAATGCATGTTGAAAATAAAATACAGCGGCAAAACAAATAGATCCTTTTCAGAATGATAAGAAAATGAAAATAGTCCAGACAACCTTTTCCTTTGGAAGATCTACACTGGTAGTTTGCAACCTCTCTAAACGCTTCAGTGTTTCCTCTTCATCCTCCATCACAACTGCACACCATCCAATCCACTTTTCCTCCTTATCCGGGGGAGGCCTATATTGTTCAGTATCTGATATTTCACCTTCCTCTTTCATTTCAGGCTCTACCCTTTGATGTTTCTGCAACTGATCCTTTCTAGAATCAATTTTAGGCAAGCCAACTTTTGTATTTAGATCCCTTTGTTGGCTACCACCTACCCTTGATATATTTTCTCCTCCACTCTTAGAAGACTTACGAGAACCTTTAACTTTGGAGCTCTTGCCATTAATGCTTGCAAACTCCTATGAGAGAAAACCTACTTCATTAGAAGAACAATAACATGAAAATAAAATACAACCCACAACAACATAAATTACATTGGATATAATATTTAGCATCAATGCAGACAGTTGTCTAAGTTTATTTCTGACAATTCATTTGCTGGATGAGGGGTGACAAATAAAAGATGGACAACTATTTAGCATACCTTCTATTCTTCACATAACAAACTGCGATCAAATATGATTTGAGAAAAAAAAAAAACAAGATTTCATCAATGGTGGCTAAGAAAATAGCAGAATTGACAACACATAACTTTACAATGTCAGAATACTGAATATGGAGAAAAATCATCTTAAATGTAATAAAGTAAAAGAGTCCAAGCTGCTAAACTAGCTAAAGTGGTGATAAATCATACAGGTGGTATTAGATATTTGTGAAAGACGGGTGCATCGGCCCATATCTCAATTGATGATGCACTAAATCTTTCCCTGAATGATCAATCTGTATGATCTTATGAAGAACGAGAAGCTTGTTCCTGCTTGATTTTCCTGTTTCCACATCTACTTAGCAATCAAATCTAGGTCTCAGTTGGACTAGGGCACAGATCAAATTCTCAACACTAAACATAAGAAAGAGTGCTTTTATTAGAAGCATCCAAGCACTAACAGTTAAGCAGAAGTAATCACTCAGGTTAGCATGTTATATTGAGAATAACAACTTTTCCCTGATGTGAAATCACCCTTGCTGGAGCATACCAATTGGATATAAATTTGCAAGTTATATACTTCAGATTTTGATTGATTAAGTTATTCGATTACAAGGATAAACTTTAAAAGGTCAGTTAATACCCAAATAAACAAATGAGATATTAGAAGTTGTTAAAGTTATCATGGAACCATAGTTAGTCTCTCCATTTAACAGGCAACCAAATTAATCAACCACAATTTTGTACCATTCATAGTGTTCATCAGTCTTGCATTTTTGCCGAGTTTTGACATTCCTTTTGAATACTAACATCTTTTTACCTCTTCACAATCAACCCTCTTTTATCTTCAAAAAAAAAAAAAAAAAACAATCAACCCTCTTTCAGAACATAGTTTTCTGCTTGTAGATAAAACTCAGGATCAAGGTTTTTAATGCTGCCCAAACACCCAGCTGTCAGCACTTGTGATGTCCTCATGCTGGGAATTATGAGTCATGCCGCCCCTCACCCACCTCTTTCATCTCTCTCAACACTTTTGTAGTGTAGCCAGTGGCATGACCTGT
Source organism: Typha angustifolia (assembly GCF_048772165.1). Taxonomy (NCBI): domain Eukaryota; kingdom Viridiplantae; phylum Streptophyta; class Magnoliopsida; order Poales; family Typhaceae; genus Typha; species Typha angustifolia. The sequence continues at coordinate 1,603,738 of NC_133246.1, read as the reverse complement.
GATGTCATGCCATTGGCAAGATCTGACAGCAGATCTTGCCCAAGACATACATTACTACTATCCGAATGTATTTACTACTATCCAAGTGTATCCTATTTTTATTTATATGTTAACAAGTCAGATACTCAAAGGAAAAATCCGACATGTATACATGAAGTATTTGAAAAGTATCATATCCAATATGGTATCTGATATGATACAACTAAAGTTTTAAAGTTTCTTTGTTTCCTAGATTGTAGTTATTTAAAGAAACAAATGAGGGTGAAAGAAGTTCCAATCAATGGGCTGACAACATGCACATATGTCTAAAACTGGTACAAACATTAACAAGACAATAAAGCTGAAAAGATGAACAACCGTAGCAATATATAGGTGTAGGTTAGTCTCAGTAAAAGGATTAGAATACTACAAGAAGAATGTACCTTTTGAAGAAGAGCACTAGCACGATTGTCCAAGTTAGGAGCCCGTGGTAAAAAGGTCTCCCTTTCACCTAGTGTTACTGGAGCAATCTTCCTTGTAAGACCAAGCCTGGTGTCCAACCTTATCTTTTCCCAATTTCCATATCCATGATAATGTATCCCAAGAAGCAATCTTGCATCATCAACTGCCAAAGAATGAGAAAGATATATGTTAACAGAAGAGAATGTACAAAGAATAAAATGGCAAATATCGGACAGCATTTACCTGCATTCCAACCACAGCTTTTGGACCACTGTGGACTTTTATGTTGTGTAATTAAACGAAACTGTTTAAAAGGATCTTTGTATCGTCCAATGCGCTTCGCCAAAAGCTGAAGTTCCTCTATGCGATCTAGTACTTCATAGGCCTTTACAGGTACACCAAAAAAATCCAGTAGAGTTCCCTATGTACACAACGGAACAATGAAGTCAATTTCAGTTGTATAGAATAAATAACCTTGCACAGCATCATGTCAAAAAGATTTGAAAGGAAAAACCTTAACATCCATATTTCCGCCTCTTACTGCTTCTTGGCATCCATCAATCAACAACTCAAACAGCTCAATCTGGGCCTCAGAAGGTGCTGTCTCAATTATACCACCAACTTCAGCCACAATTGAGCCAATTTGACTTGGATTTCCAAATCTCTTGACCTGAAAGAACAATAAAAGTCATATTGTAAGTACTGCAAAAACTGGTCTCCATGAGAAAACAAACAAGTTTCTACCGACTCTGTACTCCTATCAAGTGTTGACCATCATTATTCGATGCTTTAAAAAGCAGATGCTGAATAAAGGTGGGCAAGTTGCTGCTACTGTACGTGGGTACAGAATGGCATACATGCACTCCGTGCAAATGCAATGAAAAAGAAGCTCATGTAAGACTTAAGAAGAAAAGGAACAAAGTGCAAACATAACATATGGCATATGCAGAAGTGCAGTTCTATTCCATCAGCATATAACATAGCATAAATCATACTACAACTCCATCTAAATAAATAAAGATACATCATTTTCGGGAAACCAGAACTATCTCCCATAAGTTAAACTTATCATGTTAGTATCTAGTGGAAATTGTCATAAAAACATCGCTAGACAGTGTAGCTCAGCAAACAGATAAAGATAACAAGTCTGGATCATCAGAGAATAAACACATTACCGTGCGAACAAAATGTGAAGCATCTTTTTTTGATAAGTTCCCAAAAGACCATTCTCTTACGTGAGCAGCTGCCCCCTCAATCACTGGTAATGAATAAACCAGAGCGTCAGAATATTTGCTGGAACGCTTCTGAGCTTTATCTCGAGATTCAGTTGCCCTCTTTTTCCGGCCCGTACTTTTCTCTTGTACATTGTTTTCGGCATAGCTCTTAGTATTTCTGGCAGCACGAGGTGCTAAGGCTTCCTGTGATATGATTAATAAGGAAAAAAGATGCACGGGCTTAATGACTTCAGAATTTAAAAGTTGAAAAAAGATCATGCTAGGACATGTAAAGGGATAGGACAAGTAAATATTTATAATATATTATAAGATTACATCAGCTTGATCTGCAGCTTCTGGTTGTATCAACCGACTCCAAAATGTAGCATCATCTTCAGCATTCCCAAAGTTAGCAACCTAAAATAAAAAATAAATAGAAAGGGATATATAAAACAACATTCAAGATCTCAAAATTTTATTTGGCAAATGCAAAAGTATATTGCCTTGAAAGCGCTTAGCAATTCATTTCCAGTCTCCCCTTCAATTGCTTTAGATTCCACTTTTTCAGCCCTCTCAAGAATTTCGTCAATATCCATACTTTCAAGTCCCTTCTTACTCTCATCATCATTCTTTTCTTCCTTGAACAACTCCTCTGCTCCAAACCTCAATATAGCAGAAAGTTCATTCTGCAAAGACCGAGATGAATCGTTAGAAATAGATAAGTTCTGGCATAACTTCCAAAAAAGAAAAAAGAAGAAGGGAGAAGCAGAATTCAATATAAAATAAAATGGTGTATAAAACTTTAGTTGTGGAAGAAAGGACTTCACACTTACACATGATTACTAAAAATATAGTTCATTATCAAGACCTTAGAAAAGGGGACTCACTTTGTCAAACATGGAAGTGCCCTTTTTAGCTTCTTTCTTCTCAAGCCTGCCCTCAGCATTTAGCTTCTGGATAACTAGGTGATCAAGAACCTGTAAAGTAAACAGAAGATAAAGAAGCCTGTATGCAAGATTCTGCAATCATGGTGTACAAAAGAAGACTATCCAAAAGAAATATCACATAATAATACACAAATACCATCTTTTTCTTGGCGCGCTCCAAGATATCCTCCTCAACACTCTTGCTAGTGACAAAACGGTAGATGTTGACAACTTCTTGTTGACCAATCCTATGCGCCCTACTCATTGCCTGAAAAACACATCAATCATAATCTATAGCACGGTGCTAAAACACCTGAAATGAATAAACAGGACTAAAATTTTAGTCACATGAATACTATGAATGTGTAACTGTGAAATAAAAATTCTACAAAGATATGTGTGTGAGAGAGAGCAATAAAACCTGCAAGTCATTCTGAGGATTCCAGTCTGAGTCGAATATGATAACAGTATCTGCAGTAGCAAGATTGATGCCAAGCCCACCAGCACGTGTTGAGAGAAGGAAACAAAAATCATCACTTCCCGGAGCATTGAAATGTTCCATTGCCTGGTGACGAAGATCAGCTCTAGTACTACCATCAAGCCTCTGAAACTGGAATCCCCTAAGTGATAAATACTCCGCAAGGATGTCCAGCATCCTAACCATCTGCACATTAAATAGGAGTTCAGTCCGGTTAAACAAACAGCAATATTTAACCATTTAATTCAGTTTGCTTCAGCTTTGGCCCTAGTTGTACATAATTTCCAAATATTCAAAGGAAACAAGTATCAGGGATGAAGCATATGACATATACAGATAATTAGATACTGCCCAGACAAGTGAATTCTTTATCATTCAACTGTACCAAAATAGTGTGCATAGCGACTCCCAATTTGTACAACAGTAAACACCATTATGTAATATTTCCACAATGTCATGTGTACCAAATACACAGTACAAACTTGGACACTTCTCACATAGCATGATGGTAACTAAATCAAGAAAAGAAGAGTAAAGAAATAACCAGTCTTGCTTGAAAATTAAAGGAACATACAGACAATCTGCTTGAAAGTCATGGGAGTAACAATGACGGGTAAAGTTGGTTTTCTCCCCATTGCAAAATGTGTTACACCCAAAAGGTGTCTGTTGATGAGATGTACCAATAGTAAGACAAATATTCTTATAGCTCCAATGTGGAACGGAGTCCTACAATTGCCATTGGCTATGTCGGATGTTTCACTTCATGGTTTGCAATTTCGGTGTCAGTTTGCCTTCAGTTTTGGTCCCTATAAAAATGGAAATTTTGGGCCTAAATGGGTCGGTTTCAGCTGATAGTGGTTTGAAACAATGGTCAAAACCAGAAATGTGATTTCAGCCTCGATCGATGAGCTATTACTTTTCAACAAATTTCAAATGGTACTGTTCTATCATGGTAGAACTCCAAACATGGTTCTGTTTCATTCGTAGCTTTACACGTTTGATGTTATTCATTAGTTGAAGACACAAACCCCCAAAAAAAAAAAAAAATTGGCGACTACAGTATCTTGTAGAGATCTTGTTTAAAGTTTAAACCAACCTGAGAAAATATAAGAACACGGTGCTTCGTCTCACGCAACCTAATCAGTAATTTGTCAAGTATAACTAGCTTTCCACTGCTCAAAACAATGCGCTCAACCTTACTACTATCGCCGACGCCAGTATCACCACCATAACCATGATCTGCACTTTCAAATAAGAAAGGATGATTGCAGCATTTCTTCAACTCAACAACAATATTTAACAGCGAAACCTGCACAATTAAAAATTCTGATGAACATCTGACTGCAATAAAGTAGTAGAGATAAAGAATCACATAACAAGTCAAGGTGCTATTCAGGTACTGCACATCACAAAATCCTTTTCAGTCCACTAAGAGGTGAAAAAAGGCAAACATATTCATTGTTATGTCAGCAAAAAAGAGATGGACATCAAAGGTTATCTACAAGGGCAGTGAGGATCCACACTTTGATGAAACAGCTTGGTGTAATTCTTCTAATCTCATGTTTGATATGCGGTCAAGCAATAGGGACAAGAGATAAAAAGCCAACTAGGTCATGTGTCAAGAATCAAAACAGACACTAACAGCAGAAAATTCTGCGACAGTTCATCTGAATATCACTCAACAACATTCACTTGCAATCTGCCTGCAACTGCAGTTGCCCACAACAAAACATCTGGTACATTTTCCTTTTCATGAGTCAGTTATATGCTCTTATCATATCACCTAATTACCAGTTTCAGGATAACTTAATGGCAATAAATATATGAATTCTAAGATTGACTATAGGCCATGTGCTTATATCTAAACTTCTTTAGATAGTTGGATAGTCAAAAACTCAAAATAATTTCTTCACAGAAACTAGTGGATATTTCTGAAACAAGAGGATGAGAATATTTAAAGCATCAAAAGACAAACACTATGAAATCTTTTACATCATAAAGATAACAGAACTATTTAAACTTTTAAAAAATATTAACCAGAAAATCTGATTAATTTTATAGAGGAATATCACTTTGAACTAACTGGAGCTTATAGAAATCTGAGTTCCTTTGCAGCACCTAAAATAACCATTGCACATGACATAATAATATGGTTCCAGAGAAAAGATACTTATGTTGGTTGTGTGATCATAAGTAATTTTCGAGGTGACTACTAAGATAAAAGATAATATGATCTTTAATCAATTGGACTATGACATACAGAGCGGTGCATTTGGCTTCTCATGACGATCAAAAGGATTTTGACACAATCTTCTTGTCATGATCATCAAATCTTGCTGGTCAAAGCTAAATGTCAGAAATTATGAAAGACTAAGTCTATATAATGATACTATATATCAAATAGGAAAAGAAGCACTGCATATATATGTGGCAAAGCCATTAGACGATTCCTAATTAAATGGAAAAGATATTGAACTACTACAACACATGGAATCTCATTATCTGTAATAGCCAAAAAAATCATGAAATATAACTAAAATGTACCTGATTGCCACGAACACCCTTGTTGAGATTGTGAAAGTTACGCTCTAAAATCCACTTGTAGTACCTGTACAACATTACCCGTATTTAGGATGTATACTAAGAAACAGGAACAACTTATATTTAAGTGAAGTTGATTATAGAACTTACTGTTTCTGTAGGGGAGTCATTTCAACCCTAAGAATACGCTCAATTTTTGGAGGCAAGGACTTCTCCACATCCTTTATGACTCTTCGGAGAATGTGTGGCCTCAATTCCTTGTGAAGATTAGCAAGCTAAACAGAAGAAAGAGAGAGGTAGCTGAAATGTTGAACATGACAGCAGAAGAGAACCTGTCTTGTATTTCAAAGATTTTAACCAACATGAAAGTAGTAAGACAAACTAACTAATCAATATATTGCACCTCGATCTCGTTAAATGAACTCAAATTCTTGTATCTATCAACAAAATCATCCTTATTGTTGAACTTCTCTGGATCAAGGAAATGAAGAAGGGCCCTGTAACCAACAACAGCAAAGAGATGAAAAAATAAAGATAAACAAAAGAAAAGTCTGTCAATTCAAATGTTAACCGTCGAAATAAGAGATTAGGCAAGCGCAACAATAAATGTATAACATATGGATCATGAAATAAAAGTCTCCATCATCATCAAAACTAACTTATCATAGCCTGGAATGACATAAGCAATAATTATACCTTAAAATGATGAGGTGTATAAAGATATGAAAATTCAGAAAGCAATAGTAACATCATTGTCAATAATATCAATAAAACTATATACCATAGCTCCTCGACACTGTTTTGCAAAGGCGTTCCAGTGATAAGAAGCTTGTTCTTGGTGCTGAATTCCTGAGGAAAAAAGTATCCAACAAAACTATATTAGGAAACCAACTAAAGTTAGTTTTACAACAAATATTTAGATTGCAGTAGCAAAAAAACTTCTTACTGAAAGAGTTGTATATAGAGATGCTTCACAATTCTTTAGTCGGTGAGCTTCATCAACCATTAGATAGTTCCACCTAATCTTAGATAATACAGCTTTATCCTTCAATATCACTTCATATGTAGTTAGTAATGCATCAAATTTTATGTGTCTTCCACTCTTCTTGTTTGTATAAAATTCATACTGTTCACAGACCTGCTTTGAGGAAGTAAAATTAAGTTAAACGGCAGTATGACAGAAATTCAGCATTTGCAAATGTGAAAACATGAAAATATTAAGAAAAATATAAGGAAAAAAGTCAAAAACAACGAGAACTCATGATTCCTCAAGAATAGAGAAAAATGAGAAATGATGAAACAGTAGAGAAAATAACACCCCTAACCTCAGATAGAAAGTACAAGATAACCTTTTTTAAATTGTACAAAGCAAGTGTATCTCTAGCAATCTAGTTAAAACTGCAAAAGAAAAAGCAAGAGAAATATGACAAGAAAATCTGAAGAGATGATTGTTGCAAGAAACCCAAATACTGGGGTCTTTCACATTCACCAATCATGACAAATGAAATAGCATTTAACATTAACATTTATAACAAAATATTAGTAAAACCTTCCTGATCATATAAGAAATGATGTAGCCCGAAACAAGCAATATGTTTATATGAGCAAAGATGAAGGTCAAGGGATCCTCGAAAATAATAGAAATGATAAGGGCCAGGGATCCCTTTCCACAACTCCAATATCTTTTCCATATGGCAGAATTAGATAAATTCAAACAGAAAAGAAAAAAGAGAAGAACAGTGTATAAGGTCAAATCCACCACAAAGATGGAAGACGGGGAAGGATACAAAGAAGAGGAGCACCTGGAATCCCCCCTCCCCCCTCAAACAATTTCTTAACAATTCATCATAAAGGTCACATGTTTTCAGATTCCTCCTCAGTCATTTACAATAGATAAGTACATGACACAAAATCACAAAGCAATCAAGTTTAAATCAGTCGCAATCCAATTTATAACAAAAGATAACTCTTTTCTTAAAATAAGACTCAAAACCGACCAAAATAGTAACTTTGGTAAGATACTTTCTTGTAACTGACTAAAACTGAACTCCTAAATGTAATCCATGTTCAATTTAGGGGATTTTGAAGACCTGCAAATTTCATATATGTCAAGAATAATATTAAAGAGTAAAATACAAACAAGTACAAATATAGTTTACCTCTCTGCTAGCACGATTTCCAACGTATACTACTATACTCATTTCAGGAAGCCATTTTCTGAATTCTCTAGCCCAATTTGATAACGTAGATAGTGGTACAACCACAAGAAAAGGCCCATGAATTTGTTGAGCATTCTGCAAGAAAAGGCAAAGCACAATGAACAAAAATTATATGAAAAAACAAACAGGACAGTTCAAGGAGAAAAGAAAATGCAAAGACCCATAATAGCACAAACCTGCAGAAAACCTAGCATTGAAACCGACTGAACTGTTTTACCAAGACCCATTTCATCAGCTAAAATTACATTTGTGTCATTTCTCCAACTGCATTACAAGACACAAAATGCTGAAACACCATATATAAAGCAATTGGTTGCTATTCTATATTTAATGGATGATACAAGTGAAAATATACCTGTTAACAAGAAAATTCAAGCCATCAAGCTGATAATCACGAAGTTTACCTCCTTTCAGCCATTCAGGTTGTTCATCAAGTTTTCGCAAACTAGCTAAACATGGGAAAACAAAGTCAAGTTGCATCTCTTGATTTTCTTCTTAACACGAATAATGATATTCTAAGTGCAAAATACTACATATAATGGATAAAGATGCATCAAAGACCAAAGAGCAATGGTATAGGAAAGTAATTTAAGAGTTCTTATGAAGAAAATTAGTCTACAAAGAAGACCTTGTAAGGAAGTTTTCCAAGTAGTGGGTCTCATTTTCTAATAAAAGCTAATTCTAGGCATAGCTGCATATTTTATCTACTCTTTTCAAGCTTCTTCCTGAAAGTGGAGTGGTTATAACTCAAAGTTCTAGCACAGATGGAAGTAATAAATAGACTAGTTGAAGTTTCACTAGTAAAGACCAAAGATAACAAGTACCACAGCCAATGATGACCATGTGAAACCTTTGAATCACTGTATGCATACTCTAGTTGACAGTTGGCAGTTTTTCAAGAAGTTGATGAAACAAACTTATCTTGAATGACCTTGAGAGAAAACCAAGGTAAGGTTCAACATCCTTCAACAGCATTTTGTGTCTACCAGAATATCATAAAAAAATGTCATTGTCCTTCAACAGCTATAGACAAAGGAAAATCCGGAATGCCCGTTCAACACTCAATCTCAGATAATAATCAAGCAAAAGGATGAAGTGAAGCAAAATGGCAATGAAATAGGTAGGAATCAAAGAAGGTTAAGCCCCCAGTTCGTTGTTTAGTGACTATATGCTGCAATCTGGTTTTTCCACTCACAAAGGTCAATCAATCAATCTTGAGTTCAGCAGTACACAGCAGCCATAGCTGTCTATGGAAAGACTTATTAATAATCAATGATTAAGACTTCCTAATATGGTGGCTGATCAATGATTAAGACTACCATTAGCCCACTTGCAGTAGCTCCAATAGATCCAGACACACCAATGGGCATAAAGGGGGCCTCCGACACACTAACCTCTCAGCTACCTTTGGATCTAGAGAAAGAAGACGTATGCTACCTTAGTGCCTTACTCTCATTTCTCAACAGGGTATTGACATGTGCAATTATCATGAATTTTCTCTATGATACAAGAGGGGAAAGGGATCACCAAAAATTATTATCAGATAGTAGGCTAGTCATCTGGGAAGCACGGATACTCCAATTTGGGTGGAGTATCCGTATCCGATACGTATCGGATACGGATACGGGCCGGATACGGCCCGGATACGTATCCGATACGTTTTCAGAGTATCCTAAATTTAAATAATTAATTTTTATTTTCGGATACGGGGTGGATACGGCTGGATACGTGTTGGATACGTTTCGGATACGTTTTGGATACGTTTTGGGTTTAATTGGGTAATCGGGTGAGTTTAATTTTATAAACCCGTTAAGAAACCCGTTAAGAAATTTAACTTACCCACCCCCACCCCCCCCCCCCCCCCCGTCGTTCCACCCCCAATTTGATATCTCAAACCGTGCCCTAGCTCTCCCTCTCTCTCTCTCTCTCTCTCTCGACGACGCTGCTCCCTCTCTCTCGCGACCGTGCCGCCGTTGCCGCTCCCTGTTCTCCCCTTCTCTCTCGACAAGCCACCGCTCTCCCTTCTTCCTCCTCTCTCTCGACGAAGGTATGTTTATTTCTTCTCTCGATGAACTAGCTTTTTTTTTTCTTCAATTTTCTTCAGTTTTTCCTCGATTTCTTCTCTGAATTTTTCATTTGATTTCTTCCCCTTTCCCTTCTTAAATTCTGTTTTAAGTTACTTTTCTCAGTTTTTTTTTTCCTTTTCTTTTCTCAGTTTTTTCTCCTTTCTCTGAATTTTTTCTTCTTCGATTGTGCAGATTTCTTCTCTGATTTTTTTTTCCTTTTCTACTTTGCCTTATTTACAGTTTAATTAATTCTGTATGATCACTTAAGTATTGCATGTTTGAATTTTTTTCTTCTTCGATTGTGCAGATTTCTTCTCTGATTTTTTTTCCTTTTCTACTTTGCCTTATTTACAGTTTAACTGTATGATCACTTAAGTATTGCATGTCTGAATTTTTATTGCTTTAAACCTTCTCTAGTTGCTTAAGTATTATAATTCTGAATTTTCAGATTTATTCCATTATTAGATTCCTAGATTAGCTGGTTATATTTAATTTGAATGACATGAAATCATGAATTCATCTTCTTAAATATTAGTATACCAGTTAGAACTAATACTAATAGTTAGATTAGTACAGTGTAAGAACTTAGAATTTCTCTGTTTTATTTTTATCACAGATAAATGGCTACTGAAAGTATTAGTTCTAGTACTAATAGTGTGGCGGTAGATGAGAGTGCTCCGCTTTGGAAATATGTAACCAAATTAGAAAAGATGGGAGAAGGAGGAGGGAATATGAGGTTTCAATGCAATTATTGTCAGCAAATATACAAAGGATCTTATTATAGAGTAAAGGCTCATGTGATGAGAATTAGTGGATGTGGAATCAAACCATGCCCTAAAGTAAATAGTCAGCATATTGTGGAAATGAAAAGGATAATGGAGCAGGCTGAATTAAAAATAAAGAACTCTATGCCAAAGTCAGTACCATTGCCAATGTCAACTCAATATGGAACTTCTAGTAAGCCCCTTGCAACTTCTTCTTCTAACATGCCCTATGGATCAAAGAAGAGAAGGTCTGGAGAAACAGCTCTTGAGAAGTCATTTAATATGGCTTCTCGTAATCAATTACACAGTCAAATTGCTAGAATGTTTTACTCTGTTGGGTTACCTTTTCATCTTGCTAGGAACCCATATTATGTTAAGTCTTATACTTTTGCAACTAATAGTCAAATAGCAGGTTATTTACCTCCTGGATATAATATGTTGAGAACCACACTTCTGCAACAAGAAAGGGCAAACATTGAAAGGTTATTGGAACCCATTAAGGGCACATGGAAGGAAAAAGGGGTTAGCATTATGTGTGATGGCTGGACAGATGCACAAAGAAGACCTCTTATCAATTTTTTGGCAGTGACTGAGAATGGTCCCATGTTTTTGAGAGCTGTAAACTGTGAAGGGGAGTACAAAGATAAATTCTTTATATCTAGCTTGATCAGTAAAGTAATTGAAGAGGTTGGAGCACAAAATGTGGTGCAAGTCATTACTGATAATGCCCCTGTTTGTAAGTCAGCTGGGATGCTTATAGAGGCTCAGTATTCAAATATTTTTTGGACTCCATGTGTTGTCCATACCCTCAACCTTGCATTAAAAAATATATGTGCATCAAAAAACACTGAGGGGAATGAGCTTGTTTTTGATGAATGCAGTTGGATATCCATTGTGGCAGGGGATGTGATGTGCATCAAAAATTTTATCATGCAACACTCTATGCGACTTGCCATTTTCAATGAATTTGTAAATTTGAAGTTGATTGCTGTTGCTGATACACGTTTTGCCTCAACTATTGTGATGCTGAGGAGATTCAAAACTATCAAATGTGGGCTACAAACGATGGTTATTAATGATAAATGGAATTCTTATAGAGAGGATGATGTAGCAAAAGCACAATTTGTGAAAGAGAAGGTTCTTGATGATATATGGTGGGACAAAATTGAATATATATTATCTTTTACTGAGCCTATTTATTCAATGCTGAGATTGGCTGATACTGACAAACCTTGCCTCCATTTGATTTATGAAATGTGGGATGATATGATTGAAAGAGTGAAAACAGCTATATACAGACATGAGGCAAAAAAAGAAGATGAAGAGTCAGCTTTTTACTCAGTTGTGCATAAAATTCTTGTTGATAGATGGGATAGAAGCAATACTCCTCTTCATTGTTTAGCACACTCATTGAATCCAAGGTAAAGTCGATGCTTAAAAATTTATTACATAGTTGTTTCTTTTGGTTTATAGTTTTGTTAATTTAACTTTTGTGCTCTTCTTACTAGGTATTATACCAATACTTGGATTAGTGAGGATCCAAACCGCACTCCTCCACACAAAGATCTAGAAATTTCTCGTATGAGAAACAAATGTTTAAAGAGGTTCTTTGCAAACGGAGAAGAGAGGAGAATTTTAAATAATGAGTATGCCAATTTCTCAACTGCAACAGAGGGTTTTGATAACTATGACTCTATTGAAGATAGAGATATTCTTGATCCAAAGAAGTGGTGGGTCATTCATGGTGCTTTTGCACCTAATCTTCAGAATTTAGCACTTAAATTACTCGGGCAACCGTGTTCATCATCATGTTGTGAGAGGAATTGGAGCACATATTCATTTATTCACACAATGAAAAGAAACAAGATCACTCCACAACGAGCAGAGGATCTAGTTTTTATCCATAACAATCTTCGTCTTCTCTCTAGAAGATCGACTGAGTATATGGAAGGGGAGACCAAAATGTGGGATGTTGGAGGAGATTCATTTGATTCATTCGATGGAGCGGGTATTCTTGAAGTTGCTGACCTCTCGCTTGATGAACCTGATTTGGAGGCTATTGTATTCACTGATGAAGGCAATGAGGAGACTGGCTTAAATGGAAATGAATAATTAATGTCATTGCCAATTACACTACTGACTTATTATTACTCTCATTTTGGTGTCATACAAATTGTGAAATGTTGGTGGATACTTTATAAACTTTAGTGCTATGACCTATGAGTCTATGAGTTACTCATATGGAATGCAATGATACTACTATTCTCATTTTGGTGCATTATTTGTTGAACGTTGATGTATTCTTTGTCTAATTGTCTTTGATATCTATTACTCTCATTTTTGCTATTAAATGCTTATGTAGATAATAGATGTATTAAAATATTGAATGCAATATTATGTATATGTTGTCATTAGAATATAATTTTTTTATATAATTTTTTAATTGCCGTATCCTAGACGTATCGTATCCTATATTTTGAGAATTTGCCGTATCCCCGTATCCGTATCGTATCGTATCCGTATCCCGTATCCGTATCCGTGCTTCATAGCTAGTCATATGTACAACAAATGATAGTCACATTAAATAGCAGATTACCTTGATAAATCAATTCAATATTATGCTGTGCCTTACCCTCATTTTTGTGTGTTTGCTTGTTTCCACAAGCAGGTGGTGCACAAATCACTCTTATATTATACGCACATAGAGCATGCGAACATATGCACCAATATGTTGAACTTTCCCAAGCTAACATATGCACCAAAGTTGAACTTCCCAAAAAAAGCCAATTATATAGCAGGCCAGCATCACAATTTCAGCTCTCATCTAAAGAAGGAAAAACTTCACCACCATAAAGCATAAAATTGGACTAATTCTAGCAGGTTGACATCACATGGTATTGGAAGCACAAGAAAAGTAGTAACCTTAATGAAAGATTTAAAACTGAGAAAATAAATAACAAAGAGAATAGTCACTGAAGAAAAACTATTTTGAATAACCATTTCTACAATAAAGCATAGGAACAAAATGTGTCATAGTTGACAGAACTGATAACATTGGAAGTATATTCATGAAAGGAGGTATTACAAGTAAACAGACAAAATGAGTCACCAAGATGTCAGATATTTAACTTCTAAGTAAATATGTATAATAGGAATTACCCTGTTTTCACTACCTGAAAATCATCCCCTTTCTAAGTAAATACATATATAAGAAATCCTTAATGCAAGATTAAAATGTCAAATGAACTAGCTATGCACTATAAAAAGTACTTCTTGTAAAGAAAATGCACATCACATCACATCATATTAATTCATCAACATGTAACAGCACAAAGATAAGTTAATCTGCAAATATTCAGTTTTAAGAACAAAAATTTGAGGATTGTTTTCAACTCCCAACGGAAGGTATATCATCTACATTTTCAAATTATTGTTCATATATGTCAAATAAAGTGTCTTAAAATATTTCTATTAGTTAATTTTGAGATATTAATGCAGAATTAAGAAAGCAAACAACTGAATACATTCACTTTGTTGTCTATAATAAGAATAAAATACTACAATTTTAGTGCACCTGGATACTACCTTTGCTTTTCTTCCGCTGAAAATCAACCATCTTTCCTTGTACACTCGTAGCAGCTTCACGGGCCTTTAGTGAAAAATAAAACCCATTAGAACAGGAACAAGCATGCAAAATTCCTTTATGAGTGAAGAATAATTTGATTGCTTTATAGAAAATCATACAGATGCCCCATATGCATAGTAATCAAGGTTCAGCACATATCAGAAAGAAAGTTATCTTCACATGTTATAGACTTGGTAACAGCCAAGCTGCGTCTTACTACTAACATAATTACCACCTCCCTATCAAGCATTCCAAATGTTGTCTTTTCTAACATGAGTACATAACTCAACGCGTGTTTGGTTGTCAAAAAGTGAGAAAAGTAAAGTGATCTTCGAAAGTAGAAGTTTAGGGAACTTACTTCCTAATAAAACTTATCACTTCCTAATGTTTAGTCAGAACATAGAGTGTGAGATCAGAATTGTAAGTTGTTTATTAGTTTGGCAGAGAAAAGTGAAAATTTTGTTAGAACTTCTGAACAAGAATAAAAAAATTTGTTTACATCTATACCCTCCAAGGTTTCTTATTGCTACATATACCATTTTAAATTTTATATTTGTGTGTATCCTTCGAAAGGTATTGATACCCTTTGGGTTACTTACTGGCAAGTATAAGTTGAAATCTTTAGTACTCAAAGGATACATATACATAAATACCATTAACTAAACAGAATGTGTAAAATCAATAAATAAGGGTATTTTTGTCATCTTCACAGTCAAATTGATGAAATTTTTAGAGTTCTAGGTTTAAGAGGTAGCCAAAAAAAATGTATCCATGCAAAAACCAAGTCTTTTAAAGGAGATAATCATAAACATTAATTTTAGAGGAGTATGTAAATAAGAGCTTTTAGAAGGGTATACATGTAGGAAAAAACTCAAAACAAGTACTATGGGTTGAAATATAAAACCTTCTGGAAACTTCATAGTCAAATACTTTGCATGTGATTGATAACTAATATTGGAAAGTGCATTCTCCATTTTTTGGAGAGTGAATTAGGCCAAAAATAGTTAGCCCGATGATTTAAGGGAATGCAGAAAAATCACTTTCCAATTCACTTCCAGGCTTCCAGCAACCAAACAATAGAAAGTGAGACAGTTTCCGAAAATACTCACTTCACTTTCCTCACCTGCTAACAACCAAATATGCCCTCACAGAAACAACAAGTATAGTTCACAATAAACATTTACCACCTCCCTATCATGCATTCCGCCTGTTATCTTCTGTAACACGACTCACAGAAACAGCAAACAAGTATAGTGCACAAGAAAACAGCAAATGGTTTGTTGAACCAAACGTTTATCCCATCCAGTTGATAGTGCACATACCAAGATGTATGGTCTAAGGACATACCTATTAACATGCACACATGCATATAGAACCACCTCATAACATGATAGCACAATTAATACATAGAAAACAACCAATGCAATTATGCTTTACCAACTACAGATCAAACAATCTGGTCAGTAGAGACAGCACCACAAGGTGTAATCCATTTGGTTTTCTTGTTCATTGGTAATAAAAAAATTATGTCTGTAATAGCCAGAAGAAATTGAATCTGCTAAGCATCTGCAGGCAAAAAGAAGTCCTACAAGCTTCACTATCTAAGAAAAATACTCAAGAATCCAAGCCAAGCAGGCAATGTCAATACATGCTAGTCAGGAGGTCCGAAACAGATTTAAGGATTGTGGCATGTGACACGACATTGCTAAATGTGACCCAGAAGTTACACCAATGATCCAAACAATAAAAAAGATGGTGATGTGTGCTATATCATACTAAATTGATCATAAAACATAAAGAAGTAAAAGCAATCATATATCTTCTGAAAAGAAATAAAGCTAAAAGACAGCAAGTACCTTGTATTCATCAATTGCATCCTGTGCAAATGCAATGTCAGTATCTTTTTCCCTGCAGTAAGCCATACAATTATTAACATTATTGTTACCAAACTTGCACTAGAAAATCAAGCATAAAGAAGGGCGGAAGGTGGAACTCTTTGCTTCTCAGTACTATACAATATGAGGTCTTATATCGGCATCTTGCCAGCACAAGATGACTTATGTGACTCACATATTGAACTCGCCACTATAAATTGTGTCAAATCAACACTTAATACCATAAGTTGAACACAACAGAAAATATTACTCATAGCAAACATCCTCCAATAACATAACCACCATAGGCCTAATATCTAATCATATAATCCTGTTATAAAAGGGGGAAAAAAACTTGCTGGCTTTAATTTCACATTAAATTCACACCAAATGAACTCATAATGTGGTCAGGGAAATATTTCATTACCAACCAACAGCGGCCTTGCAATGAAGCTACCAACAATGTTAAGTTTCATAATGATTATATGCACAACATGGATACATTATGTAGATACAAGATATTCTGATTTCTGAAAAAGCAAAATAAAAGTGGTAATAACACTCTCAATTACGCATTACACTTTAATATTCTCCATCTAGCTCAAGTTTCTAAATGTATATATTCAATAATGAATTATGTGCAAAAGATACCAGGTTGCTTCCGCATAAGAGAGTCCTTGCCACTTCACTAAATACTCAGGTACCACATCATCGCCACCAATTTTACTGATTCTATCTGCAAATATTCTTTCCACCTGAACAGATTTACATTTAAAAAATAAAATAAAGAATATCAAAGAGGCAAAAAATAATGGTTCTAAAGAAACCTAAATTGGAAATTTTTGATAGAGGATAAGACCTGGCTGTATTGCTTAAGCAGGTCCAGCTCCA
This sequence comes from Typha angustifolia, assembly GCF_048772165.1. NCBI lineage: Eukaryota > Viridiplantae > Streptophyta > Magnoliopsida > Poales > Typhaceae > Typha > Typha angustifolia. The sequence goes on along the minus strand of NC_133246.1, from coordinate 1,586,699 downwards.
TTTCCTTGCTCACATCATGAACCTCAACCTGTTAAAGGGGAGAAATTATATTTATAGAGCTAGGTTACAAAGAGCTCCAAGTTTGATAATTGCGAACTTGCATGTCAAAGAACCAGAGTATTGAGGATGGGCTCTTGCCATTAATGAAAAGTTGGCGTATCGTAGAAGATATATTCTTCCTTTTCAAGAAGCAAGAACTAGGGGGATCATGTCAATGTTACAATGAATGATGAAGAAAATAGAAAACATGGAGATCCAAAGGATCAAAATATGTGGAACATTCTTTAATGTCTTGTTTATGGCTCATGAAACAAAACTACCTGCCAAATAATAAATGAAAACAAAGTCATTATAAATTATAATATCTACTGACTACCACAGTCAATACGACTAATTTATAGTGATTTTCCTTTCTAATAAATAGGAGTATCAAATGGTAGGATCAGACAAAGTTCTGATTTGGAGCTCAAACCCCACCATGTGCTTGCCCAAATCTAATTTCTCAAACCAAGCACAAGATCAACCTAGCAATAGGAATCCTAATAAGCCAAACTAACCAGGATGCTGCCCAAATCATTTTATATCATATTTTTATTTATTTTTTTAAAAAAGATGATCTTTAGATTATAAAACCATATGTAAAAACAATAATATATTATTCTATTATTCCAACAAAATCATACAGATTCCTCACATCTTCATTTTGGCATTATGCTATCAATCCATATATAGTGATCTCATATATATAGTTAATAGGCTATATACCTCCTGGCATGAATATCACCGAGGTCGACAAGATACAGCAATAAAGGCCGTCTGAGCTAGTGAGTATTGCCAAAACTGAATCAAACACCTCTCTTTCCGAAAAAGATTTTTGAGCAAGAATAGTACAGTGAAGTAGATCATAGTATCATAAATACCTATTTTGCTAACTAAAGTATTGAGAACTGTAGAGCAAGTGCTGAAATATATGAAGAAAAAGAATATGAATAGCACTATATCCTAACATATCATTAGAATTTAGAAAAGATTACATGTTTGTACAGACCCATTGTTCAACTATAATAGATCTACAAAAGCATTCTCCTCTTCTCCTTTCCTCCTCTACAAGATGAGGAGGTTATGCTCATATTGCAAGCCACCCAACTAAATTGGGAACGAGGCAACATGCCAGCTTTAGCAATTAGAAACAGAAGAGAGTATGAACTATTAGATTCAATTCAACAACTGAAATTTTGGGTCACGCAGCAAGTAAAAGTGTTATTACCTCCTCACGTGATAAGGCCCTTTTGTACTTGCTTTCTTCAGTCACTCTTTTAATGTAGTTCAGAACCTTTTTGAATCCAGTAAGCTGTCATTCCCAACAAGTAAATCAGGTTTTAAACGTTGGAATGGGAGGTTTGTACAAAATGGAAAAGAATAATGTTTTGCATATTAACAACAACAGCAGAAGACATGTCCACCACAAAAGTTTGAAGTCTTACAGTTTGGAGATCAGAGAATGATTTCCATTGACAGTGTAGGTAAGACTGGCCCTTCCATTTTATATAAAACTCCACTTCATTCCACTCAGGATCTGAATCGTACAAGGTGCTCACCACACTAGGTTGAGTTGATTGGTTCCTCCTTATAGCTTCTTCAGACATACCCTTTGCCTGGTGCCAAAGCACCCTTTCAATTGTGTCGCTGTCATCCTCCTCAACATCATCCTGTGAAACCAAGAAAAGAAAGAATCAAAATATTTCAAAGGTTTAAAATAAATGAACTTGATGTGATGGCTACTACCATAAGTCCATAACCATAAACAACCAAATAACTCAGCAGGCAATACTACACAAACATTGGACAATGAGAATGGCTAATTCATGAAGTGAAGCAAACAGCTTTTAAATAAGTGGTAAGAGCAACAGAATGGTTACATGCAAGTCAATGGTTCAAATCTAATAGTGGTTTTTTTTCCACTAAGAACATTCACATCACTTTCCCAATCTCATTCCCTGCTCCAAAATTTAGAGGACAAGGTTTGCCAAAGAAAACCTTCCACATCAATTTCCATATCCATTCTCTAAATCTAGTGGAAGCTACATTTCTCTAAATGTAGAGTGGCACTGTAATCTTCCAAATTTCTTAAAAAATTCTTTACTTCCTCTAGTGCAATAATGGTACTTGGCATAACATAACTTTCAAGTAATTAATAGAGAAAAGAATATGGAGATAAATACTATCAAAATAGAACCGGGAATAGGAAATTTGATGCGGACTATTAGAAAAAGGTGGTTCTCTAAAATAAATAAAGAAACCAAATTGGTAAATTGCCTAAATTTAGATACAATGGCAAGGGAAGCTGTTGCAAATGCTCTAAACTCAAGTTTTAACTATTATTGCCAGCAAAAATATCTCCATTTTTCTCTATAAGAAGACAAGGATAACCACACTAAGAAAGATATTTGCACATGAAAAATTCAAGAGTTGAAAGGAAGAAATAAACAAAATAAAAAAAAGATTAAACAATAGCTTGAAATCAACCACACAACAGATCCAGTAAAACTGTCTATTCATCATTTCAGATTTTCTTCAACAAATTTGTCTAGAAAGAAATTGAGATCATGAGCACAGATCATCACCTTCTGTGACTTGTTTAATTTTTCTTCACCAGCATCCTCACTTTCCTCACTTTCAGCATATGAGATCTTTCTCACAGATCTGCCAGATGTACGAAGCTCACTGCCATGCGAATTTGCATTTAATGACACATCTGTTCTGCTAACATTCTTCTTGCGTTGCTGCAACATTCTCTTTGGTTTATGGTAAAGGTCTTCATCACTATCATGATCTGACTCCTCCCCTGATAAAGATTCCTCATCTGAAAATGATCTCCCACGCTTTCTTCGACCATGCACAGAGGACTTCCTTTCTTTAGGCTTTAGATTTCGTGCAAGTTTACGACGCACTGTACGACTGCAATTTTCTGTAAAGCCAATATCATCTTCATCCAATAAATCAAGATCCTCATCCTCGTCATCCTCATCAAAATAATCACTTTCAGACATTTTGCCCTGTTATTAAGTTAATAACATTTGTAACTTCAAAATTAACATTTCAACTAGCTATCTACATGATAGAATCATAAACACAAAATTTCTTTAAGGAACAATATTGACAATGCTTTCCTTCAGAACCAGGAGGTCAAGCACAACTCTCAGGCACAGAGACTCTCAAGCAAGTTCAAAACCCAGGAGAATAATCCTAAAAGCAATGCCACCACATTGTGAACCAAAGAAAGAATAGATTAAATGATAAATAATAAATAAAAGCAGAAGAATATTGAGTCTCAAACCATTCATGGAGGGAAGGAGGGAGGGGTAGATGTAGCCTAGAGACGAGGAAACATACCAATATGGAAAAAGATAAGGGCGTATCTAGATCCAACTCCAAAGAGAAAAGATAGGGTCTCTATGAATTTCTTTATCTACCTCCAAGTACCGTTTTCATGATAATATGGCTAGATAGATACAAAAGAAAGAAAATAACCAACCGAGCTGTGGGGGGGAGAAAATCAAATTCATATAGATTGTGAGGAACAAAGGAAACATAAAATCCACCACAAAAGAGAGCATAACGGAGTAGGAGAATAGGAAGGAGAAGGGGGAAGAGGGACAATTGTGAAATCCTCTACAAAAATATTACTTCTCAAAATTTGACCACTTTTATTCAGAATTCCCATCACCTCTATATATAGAGATGAGGAGACTACATCACATCACAAATTGATCATATTTATATATATTCTAGTCTAATATGAGACTAAACTAAAACTCTTTTAACTTAAAAAGTAATCAAATCCTAATAAATTTATCTTAAAACCAACTAACAATCAAATACCCTAGATTTTCAAGAATTTTAACCAAAATGGACACTCTAAAATCAAATCTAATTTTTAGATAAAAATACATCTGAAAATAAAAAATAGACAAATATTCTAATTCCTATCACACTTTCATTGCATAAATCTCATCTCAAGATTATCTTCATAATCTACATAAGTTAACTTCATAAGTTAACTTGATCATTATGCACTCAGTCTTGATATTTGAAAACTAGATTTTCTTTATGATTGAATTCGTCGGATTTAAACTTGCTCTGACACCAAATTAATATGGCCTAGAGATGAGAAAATATGCCAATGCGGAAAAAGATAAGGAGGTAACCCACCAAGGAATCAGATGCCTTATCTTCTCAAAATCTAATTCCCACCAAGGAGAGACCAGAAATACTATTTAACCGCTTTGGCAGCAGATGCAGATTCGAAAGAATGAGAGGAAGAGGATCAAGATGGTAGTCTGGGTCATCAAATCTATATTTATTTATTTATGTAGATAGATTGCGCTTCTTATGTTTGTATATACATAATTTTGATATAGGATGTCAGAATAAGAGACTCGAAATCCACAACATGGCAGTATATCAAGATAGACATTTTGATTATTCTCGAGCCTTACCTTAAGTAGAATTTTTGTTAAGGAGTCCCAACTTAATAATGAGAATGAATTGGGAAAGATTTAAACTAATTTAATCCGTGATCTGGTGTCATCCAGTGATTTATTTATGTAGGCCAACAAAATATCAAAAAATACATAATTTTGATTATGAAATTCTTTCAAAAAAAGATAACATTGTAGAGAACTCCATGTATACTCTTCAATCATCCTTTTTTGTCTTCAATCTTTTATGGTGGATCCCCTGCTCTCAACTCTTCTTTTATTATCAAATTGCAACACAACAAGGAATCACAAGATGCCCTATCTTCTCTCTCGTTGTATGGATCGATGTACGCCTCCTAATCTTTCCTCATATCAAAATACTTGTTACTCCGACATAAAAAAAAATTTCATGCAAATGCATCCAATCCGTCAAATTCAAGTATAAATTTTTTTTTGGTTAAATCAAGGTAAGTTACATTATGCACAAAAAGTATAAACAATTCTCTTGTGATCAAGATCTCAAATTCTCAATGTCCCCATGTCAATATACAAGAGTAACTGATTAAAGATTTTGTCACCAGTAATGAGAATTCATCATCCATAGAAGTTATTGTAAATCAATTTAATCTCATGAAAAGATAATATTTTTCTCCATCATCAAATCATAAGATCATACCATGGACTAGGCAGATGGAATTTAAGACGAGATAATGATACGCACAACATAGGAACATGAAAATAGAATTCCAGTGTTACTTTTTTGTAAACAAACTTTCAGATTTTTCAGCACTTTCTGGAGCACCCTAATAGATCTATAACAATTAAAAATTTCAAGGTCCAAAATCTTAGTTGAATAAGTTGTACTAGAGGAAATGGATCATTTGCTTGATAAGTGTAATTATATACTGGACAAGGAAAGCCAAAGGTGATCAAAAACATCATCACCGCCAGCTCATTATATTTTAGCACGATAGCTCTATCAGCATTTATCAAAAAGAAAAAATCATCTGTTAACATTATCACTTGAAAAAAAAAGAAGATCCACGCTACAAAAAATGTGGTCTATATATGTGTATATATGGCCCTGTATCTGTTCAGTCAGTAGGCTTACCCATATAAGACCAACCTAAAAATAAGATTGCAGATGGCTTACTTGAGCCTTATTATTTTAAGTTTTGCAGCTATAATATTTTGTTGTACTTAAACAGTAGGTCCTTGAAACATGTAAATGACTAAATTCTACATTTTCCAAATTCATTTTTTCTCTTATCTTATTTATGATTTCCTAATATCATGGCATACATAAAACTACATAATAGAGTGATAGGACCTTGTCAAAAAGACATAAATTTTGAATTAATTTTCAGATCTGAGTCAAAATTCTAAAGACCTGCACCAGACCCACTTGTAATATCTACAAACTCCTTATGACAAAATTTTGTATTATATAGGTCAAGAGGTACCCATATTTCACTTCTTTTTACTGCAAAAAATTGATAATTTAAAGGACTGCATCGTGCTGTATCATGACTGAATTAATTTAATCATTACCTTAAATGTCTTGATTTGCGCTTTTTGACCAAAATGTTTTGACTTCTAAAATAGACTATGGTGAAGTACAGAAAAAACGTGAGCTCCAAGGTTCCAAATGAAAGCGGCAGTTTAAAGTGGGAAAAGCATTACATTTTCTAAAAAGCAGTCAGATAGAGCTCAGATAAGGTGCCGTAAGTTCTTAGAGATATTACATATGAAAGACTGCATCATGCTTTATCATGGCTGAATTAAATTAAGCTTTGCCTTATTCTTGATTTCCCCTTTTTGAGCATTCTTTGACTTGTAAAATAGACCAAAAGTGAAGTAGAGAAATAACATAAGCTCCACAGTTCTAAAAGATAGCGGCAGTTAAAAGGTGGCAAAGGCATTACATATTCACCAGTGATCAGATAGAGTCAGATAAGGCATGCTAAGTTCAGGAAATGTTTCAAGCAAATGTGCATTCCCCACTTTTCTTAGATCGAATAGACAAAACACTTAGAGATATTATACATGAAATAATGGGTCGCAATTGATAAAGAAAACCTCAAAGGAATCAAGAAAAAGGGAAGTGTGGAACTCAATTGATGACCTATTTTAGTTTCTTGACCAACCTTCTTCTTTGCACCCTTGCCTGATTCGCCAAAGTCTGGCTCAAAATCAGCATCATCTGGATCATCCTCTACAAACAAGAAAAACAAGAACTTAGTAGGATACATGATATAAACTAGAAGCACAAGATAATATCAGGTTTTAAGTCAAATATTGCAGTTTATCGTATGGAGAATTCCAAAACCATGGATAATGTTAAGCTGCAAGTATGACCTTCTTCCTCATCTTCTTCATCATAATCCTCATCCTCAGCATATTCATCATACTTCACGGCTTTTGAACGCTTTGACATAGTTTTTGAAACAGAAGTTTGCTTTGCTGGTAATCTCGAACCAGAATTGCCTGGGCGACTTGGTCCACTGAGATGCAACGAGTCACTTTGATCTTCACCGTCCTGCTCATAATAATCATCAGACAGCATATCATCTGCAGGGACATCGACATGGCCTTTCTTAGGCCATTCGTCATCTTTACGCCCATCCAAATATTCAGAAGAATTAGCTTCAGAGGGACCCTCGCCCTTATCACCGTCATCACGTATTTCTGCAGAATCCCAGGTCGGCTGGCAGTCCTTCCAAAAATTTGAACCCCACATTCCAGAAGGTGCCTTCTCAATGGCATTAGGATCCAAATTACCAGTCTGCTGCCAAGTACTATCAAACTGATCATCATCGCTCTGATTACTAGAATTCAGATCGACATTTGTATTCCCTACAGAAACATAAGCTCCGCCGGCTACACTATCATCTGCTTTCTCATTTAAGTCAGTACCAGACTCCATCTTGTTCCCAAAGTTCCTAAAGAATGCCATTGCACGTTCACATAGAAGTACCACAAGGTCTAGTCCACACTCTCACAGCTGCAAGTACAAGGAAGTAGTTTTTAGCTCTACCCCCACAGTTAATTTCAGAAATAAAAGAATGAAGCTCCAAACCCAACCTAATACAAATTTGACCCTATATACAACTCAGCAAACCAACTATACGAACTAGAATAGTCACAGTATGATATCCAAAGAAGAAATACACGATGTTTGCATCAAAAGAAAACCATTGCGAGGAACAAGGAACTCAAGTCCGTTCTTTTATATCCAGAATGAGAGTTTTAAACCCGGGATCAGTAAAATCCCACCAAGAAACCGACAACAGCGCAGTAGATACGCTGATCAATCGAGACAGAAACGAATCAATCCGGAGCCAAACCAAATCCAATCAAGAAAACCCCGGCCGCGATCAGTTCCAGGACCTGCACCCCGATCAGCAACAAGAAAGATCAAATCCAAGGGGAACCAGAACAGATCGACAGATAACGGCCAAGAACCACGAAACCGATACCCGAAACCCTAATCCGACACGCGGAAGCGACGGACCCCGGATCGGACCACAAATCGACAGGGGGTGATCAACACCGACTCAGAGGACAACGGATTCCCCGCCAAGAAACCTACCTCCCGAGAAGGACGAGGGCGGAATCGAGCAAACTACACGATCGGCGCGCGAGTTAGCGGCCGTGCGCCGGGAGGCGGCGCGGCTGAGGTAAGCGGAGCAGGGGGTGGTGGGAAAATACGAATTTTTCAAAATTATTTGATTTTTTAAACGATTTTTCCTCCCTTTTCCTTGGGGTAGTTTCGATGAAGAATCGAACAAGGGGGAAAGATTGGAACGAATAGAAAAACGAATCCGTGTCGGATTTCGTAAGATTTATCGACCGATTTGGTGGCGGCGAAGCGGAGAAGAGGATGAGAGAGAGAAAGAGAGGGATGTTATCGAAAGAAAGAAAGAAAGAGAAAAAAAAAATTATATTTGAGGAGAAAAAGGAAAAGAAAGGCGAGGAGGGGAAAAGATTAGAGAGAAGCAGAGGGTTAGAAAAGGTACACGCGTTTATAGAGATTAGAGGGGGATGGCCTTCGGCTTTTTGGGCAATAGCGAGTTGGGTCTGGGGGACACCCTAATTCCATGCGATTAGCTAGTTATTAACTGACACGTGGAGGGAACCCAGTTTTGGGGGCGGTGCACGGCTTACCGGGTCGAACCCTCTTGAGGCCCAACCGGCCCAAATCCTCCCTTCTTGAGGGCTATAAACGTAATTACCCACTACTCTCTGTGGAAATTTGTCATCTGACGTATTCCCCCCACACAACTATTACACCGCTACTCTCTTCTTCGAATCACCTGAGGATATTTTCGTCATCTCCACCGTTACTCCGCAACTATTATTTTTCTCACATTCAAACGTTTACTTGGGCTTCTGGCCCATTAATTTCATTATAACGGGTCGGGTAACCTTATCGGGCTTACTACGATATACTCAACCCGACACAATCTCCGAGATGGCAAGAATGGCCTGATAAATTCCAGAAAATAAAAAATTATTATCCCAAAATGCCACTGTTTCTCTTGCACTAATCTTATTAAAACTGTAATTATATTGCAAAAGTGTCCCACTAATCTATAATTCTTCTCCTATTAAAACTTCTACAGCTCTTTTGGGCTCTGGGCTTTGGGCTTCTTGAGTTTGGGGAGAGGTCTCAATATGATCATATGGGCTGCTAAGTAAGCATATGGGCCGATCTACACGCTTTACGATGCATCTACCACCTACTCAAAGATTCTTCGTGTTATTACTGGCAAATATTTGATAAAGATCAAAGAACGTAGCCACATATATATATATTAAAATGTTTGCACAAAATTCGATGCTAAAAGTAGTTGTCACGTAGGTAACATCAAATGCTGACTAACTAAAGGTGTCACGATTGGTCACACTATTTTCGGATGCATTATATTTGTCGCCTGCAATTGTCATATTTAGGTATATTTTTTATGCCAGGATGGATCAACCATCAGTTAGATTATATTTAATAATATATATTTTTTAGGTATAATGTTATGTAAGCTAATAAGTTCACACTACTGGCTTCATTTTATTATTAAATAATATTTAAAATGTAAGATTAGTTGTCGTGGCAGTGGTTGTTGCCTTCGTCGTCATCGATCCTAATCGCCATCTTAGTTGCTTTAATCATCACCATAACCATCGTTGTATAGTAAAGTTACTGTTGTTATTCTAATTATATCATAGGATAAGATGGATGAAATAGACATCAAAGCTATTCACTGCGTTCATATTTGATGACTACGTACGTGATGCTCACAATGCATTGCATCATCGCATGGAGAGAATGGAAGAACTTCATGGGCTCAGAGAGAGAGAGAGAGATTAAGTCGACTAGTTTGGCATTGAGATGGAAATGAAATCATTAACAAGTTTTGAGTAATCCTAGTTTTGAGCAAGTAGAGATACTGAAGAGCATATATATAGATTCAGATAGTTTGTTCTTCACTTGGATCATAACTATATCATGCAATAGTTTGAATACTTATACAGTTATACGGCATAGTTTTGACCATTCATTGTGGGCAATTAATTGACTGCTCTGAGTTACCTGTCAGTGATAGGTTAAATAGTTGTAAGATCTATTTTTTTCACAGGAACAGAAGAAGTGGGTCATTTTCTGCGTTAATCATCAAGAGTTGAGTAGTACTGCAGTAGACTTCAATTAAAGCTTCAGATGGTCATATCATTGTAACCTAGAAAACAACCAATTGCAGTGCACACAAGATTAGCCAACTCAATGTAAAACTTAGCTCTAGATCTTTCAGACTCCCATTTTAATTTCAAAGAAGAAACGGCTCCATGGATCCATTGCCTAAATTGGTATGAGGAGGCAGATTCAAAAATGGCACTCATTTTGTCAACAACTAAGAACTTCTATCATTGCATTTGCTCCAATAATTGAGATGTAACTGTAAGAGTGGAAGTGACATAAAGTATAGTGTTCATATGAAACAAAACATGAATCATTCAGGCTATAGTTGCACATTGCAAGCATCTGAAATTGTTCTTATGATACTTCCATTAGTGTATATATATTTTTTTCGGACTTCGTCGAGATGACACCGAAAAAAATGGATCACATGCAGCAAGGAACTGAGGGACCTCATCTGCAACATCTTCAATGCTTCTTATACTAGTGCAATCAATGACAGAATAGGAGATAAACAGTGGATGTAGTATGTCTATTAATTGCACATCGATCACAGGTGAGTATACCTAATTTCACATAATATCAAGATATGTGCTCTCTAATCTGTCATATATATATATATATATTAGAAATAAATGAAAAGGATACTATCTACAGATATCTAAGAAATGATAATTTTCTATAATGGCTGAAGTATTATCATCAATCAATCAGACACTCATCATTGTTCCACAAATATAGGCTGAAAATTTTGATAGTTATGACTATATATCCAGTAACTGAGAAATGGCATTTCTCAGTGCTTCTGAATGATGTTTTCTTTCATTAACTTCATATTGGGTATTAAGATAATCTCGATATATACAATGAAAAACAAAGTGGAGAGCTAGCTTTGGATTAACACCAAGCTAATAATATTATTCTTGAACTATATATTGGATCCCTTCCAAGACGCCTACTGCATCAATGCTTCGTTTTTCTTTTCTTTTTTTTGACACTCTCTGTACTCTAAAACCAAAACATTATTAGTATCCATCCGAAATCCAAAGACATCTAATAGCTTATACAACTCATATATATATATAAAATTCCTAATTTAGTAAATCATCATATATTTCTTAACTTTTTCATCTATAAGTAGTTAAAAGAGAAACAAAGAAGTAAGTCAATTTCCTTATAAAGATCTAATGTAGTTCGTGGAAGTGACCTGAACAATGAGCTAGAGTTCACTACAAAGGCCAGCAAAAATATATGGCATTGCATCGATATGAGATGCAGCTCATAGCAATCTATAACATAGACAAGGCTGGTTAACATGATCACAAGTTACCTGTAAAGAAATAAAATGTCAAGAACTTTCGTTTCAGTAATAATAGATCTTAACTATTTACTCAACTTTGGAAGAAAGTGTTGTTATGTGCAATTGTTGTACACACTATTTTAGCAATTTAAAATCTCTATCTCGCTTATGAATAATTAATTAATTAGTAGCACCTTTACAAGCCTCATAATTAACCTCATGAATCGTCTTATTATTCTCGAACATCACAATAAATAAGGAACATGATTAACCACTGTCCATGCATATAATATCGATAATTGGTTTAAAACTATTCCAGCACATAGAATTTTAGCACCACAAAGATACAATAAGAAGACCATTTAATTCATAGTTCATCAACAGCTTTTTTTTTTCAATTTAGATCAAACTACAAGATTATCCTTGTTTTCTTTAATTTTTGGACACAAATAGTATAAATGAATGCAACTACGAAGATTCAACTAACAATAAACATAAATCTAATATTCAACAGCTAGAAGAAGAAAAAGGTTAAAGCAAGATCACTAATTGCCACATCATAAATATGACATGAAAGAATGCCATAAACCTAAACATCACAGTCTCCTGCTTCTATATATAATATTAACGAACAATTTGTTTAGGGGTTAAACAGTAGGGTTCATACACATGACTGCAGTTAACTATTGCATGTGTTTCCATAAAGTCGTACACTGACACCTAGCTACGATTAAAAAGCAAAATGACCTAACAAATTATATCCCTCTAAATTAATATTGGTATTAATTTCTGGCCTCATCCTTGTAGCTAAAGTTGTTGCAGTCTAAGTCCTTCACAAGTGCAAGAGCAAGAGCAAGGAGATAAGAAAAGTTTATATATATATATATATTTATAGAGAGAGAGAGAGAGAGGAGGGGAAAGAGGAAAGGAAATGGAGTCAAACATCGACAAACTAGAAAAATGAAACTCAAAGACCAGCACAGGAGTAAAACTATTGGGAACTATTGCAGGTAAGATGATACATAGTGCTCATAAAGGCCTCCTCCCCGAGAGGAGGCTTTGGTGAGCCTCAAAAGAGACCAAGGAGAAAAAGGAAAGAAAGAGAGAAGGAAGAGAACAAAAGCAGGTCACAGAGAGGGAATCCACATTTAAGTAGAATAACACTCCATGGGGGTGTCGTGTAGTCACACTCAGTGTTGCATTCATGCAAGACAAGAGAAGCATTTGTCTACAGCTCACTGATATCTTTGGCTCCTATTCTATATAATATACATTAAAGATATAGGGTCATAAAATAAAGAGGGCCATGTTGCATGGAAAGAGAGGAGAAAAAAAAAACCAAAGAAAAAACGAAGAAAGAAAGAAAGAAATCCATGCACTATAGAAGGAGCTACTGTGGGAGGAGACAGCTCATTTCCTTTCACTTGGATATGCCATATCCTTACCAATACAAAAGCCTCAATTGGGAGGCCAATCAGCCTACTAAAGGCAATGGGGGAAAAGGGGAACCAACCCCTCCTTAAATGGAGATGATCCCAACTACCATTAGTAGAAGTAATAGTTGCTAACTATTTTGCTAGCAACTAGTACACCCACCATGATATCAAAACCCAACATTAATGGTAGAGAGAGAAAGAGAGAGATTATAGATAAATAGAAAGAGAGGATCGAAGAGGTTATCTAAGAATAATCAATTTGTCCATGATATAATCTAACAGCAATAAAAACAAAAGGGATGACAGGCGAGATTGACCTGCATCTCCTCCATCACTCAAAGCTTACTTAGATTCTCGGTGTCTCCCTCTCCCAATCCATCCCACATTCCTGTACACCCCCATTTACCAATACTCCAGAAAATATCACAATCCCAAAACCTAAACACCATTAACTGAAACCTTAATAATAATCAAGATATATATCTCTCTCCTCTAGATCCAGCTGCACATAGACCCAACTCCCATTAATCCTACCGAAATAAAATTCTCTAAGTGTTAAGGAAATCCCATCACCTCGATCATAAGACCTTGCCTCTTGCCATGCCTCCTCCCCCAATCATCAATATGTTCTACGTTTAGACAGGAACAAAAAGATTTAATGCCATATTATAGAATCAGAAGGAGAAGGAGAAGGAGAAGGAGAGGGAAGAAGGGAGGTGTTTGTTTTTCTAAAGCTTACAAAGTAGTTACGGAAATCCATGATGAGAAGAATACATGGACGAGGGACCAATGCCACCGCCTCCACCTTGCGACCTCGTACTGCTGCTGTCATCCTCACTCCCTTCATTCATCTTGCATCCTAATTGGGCAGCCATCCCAAGATTCAGATACACCATTCTCGAATCCAGGCTAAGATTCACCATGCTGTTGCTATTGCTGTTGCTGTTGTTGTTGCAATTGCTGCCCTCCGAATTCATGGGCGGGTAGATCGCCACATTGGCGTTGCCGCCGCCGCCGCCGTTGTTATTAGCCTCCTCGCGGGACATCACCATGGCTGCGGACTGGACGAGTTCGAGGCAGAGGCGGAGCTTGTTGGGCTCGATGTGGGATAAGCCCGGGACAGCGCCCTTGAAGAGGAAGTCGGAGGTCAGGGTGCGGAGGATGTCGAGCGGCGTGACGCCCTCGACGGTGCGGATGTTGGGGTCGGCGTGGTGGTCGAGGAGGACAGCGACCATGTCCGGGCACACCATCTCCGCCGCGATGTGGAGCGGCGTCTTGCCCGCGGGACCCGCGGGGCAATTCACGTCGGCGGCGCCGAGCTCGAGCAGCGCCTTCACGACCTCACGGCTGCAATTCTCGACGGCGTAGTGGAGCGCCAAGGCGTCGTCGAGGTTGAGCCCCTCGCCCATCACCATCAGCTTGACGAGCTCCACGTCCGAGGAGTCGAGCGCGCGGCGCATGCGGCGGATCTTGTGGTGGTCGTCGATGTCGGCGGAGGAGGCGGCGCCGACGACGTCGATGGGGTGATGGTGTGGGTGGTGGTGGTGATGGGACATGAAGGGGGACCGGCGGGAGAGGGACTTGATCCGGAGCTCCTCGATCTTCGCGACGACATCGATAGGGAGGTGCTTCGCAAGGACTTCCGGCGGCAGCCCCGACTTCGCCACGAGGTGGGAGCAAGTCGTCCACAGCTGGTGCATGTCTTGCTTCCGCGACGCCATTAATACCTTCATCACGTCCTCTATCGACGCCTTCTCCACCATGCTTGCCAGTTGCTTCTGTTGTTATTATAGTATATCAGCATAAAATATAAGCATCAAGAAACAGGATTGATTTTTACACCCCCCCCTCCCCCCCCCACCCCCCTCAAAAAAAAAAAGATCTATCTATATAATTGTGGTGGGGGAGATTATTGTTAATTGGGATTTACTTGGGTTAAGAGGGCGAGTTGTTCGACGCCGAAGGAGCGGGAGGCGGCGAGGGTGTCGAGGGCCAGGTCGACGGCGGCGGTGCAATGGGTGTGCCAGCAGCCGCGCTCCCCGCAATTGGGGCGGGGCTCGTGCTTCTGGGGGACGACCGACACCTGGCCACTGTAGAGGAACTGGAGCAGCAACAAGAAGACCTCGTAGCTGACCGAATTGACCGGGATCACGGCGCCGCCGGCGGGCCCCCCGCCGCGCGGCGACGATGCGGAGGAGGAGGGCGAGCGGGGCCCGTGTAGGGAGAGGATGCCCGGAGAGGGTGGATCGGAGCCGCCGCAGAAGAACTTGCGGAAGAAGAGGCTACGGGCGGCGAGGATGCAGCGGTGGGCGTGGACGAGGCGGCCCTCCACGGAGAAGGTGACGTCGCTAAACGCCTGGCCGTTGATGAGCAGGTTGAGGTAATCCAACGACAGGGATTTCAAGGAGTCCTCCATCTCCAAAAACCCCTTTTTGGTAATTTCCTTGGGCTTTGTTTTCGACTTTTAGGTTGTATACGAAGCTCTCTCTCTCTCTCTCTCTCTCTCTCTCTCTCAGTGGAGTGTTGTCAGGGCGAGGGTTAGTGGAACCGAGCCCCTCCTCCTCATCACCGATCTCTTTCTTCCCTTTTCCCTTTATCTTCTCTCCTCTCTTTCTTCTTCTTCTTCTTCTTATTCTTCTCCAGTGTTTCCTTCTACTCTCTCTTCTACTACGTTTGCTGACGGGGTTGGAGATCTCTGAAGGATAGAGAGGGAAAAGGAGAGAGAGAGAGAGAGAGAGATATACACACACACAGAAAGAGAAGCGAGAGGCGAGGTGGAGAATAGAAAAGAAAAGAAAAGGGGAAGGGGTGGGAGGGGGGGGGAAGCAATTTGGGTGGTTGTGCTGGGCGGCTGGGGTATTTAAGTAATTCGAGGGTTTAAAAAGCGAAAATTGGATACAGATATTTGATATCAAACCATAACTATATATTTTTATTTTTATTTTTATTATATAAAAAGCCACAGATAACATCTCAAATTACAACACTGACACTCTCCCACAATTATGCGACCATGATTAACTCTTACTAACATCTCATTAACATCTCATTTCCCTACCACTAGTACTACTACAGTCCCTTATTATGTCCAATAACTCCTCTCCTCTCCTCTCCTCTCCTCTTCCCATAAATTATCCGAAGAAAACAACACATAAAAACATGAGGGAAGACTTCAAAAGACGATGTTAACCTCTTGATATATGTGATTAATTAGGAAGAAAAAGGGGGAGAGAGGGAGGGAGGAGTAGAGTACAGCCCTTTTTGTTGACAAATACAAAGCTATTAGTGATGTGATTTTATTTCTTAAGCTGTGTGCTGTCATGAGTTGCTTAAGAAAAATAATAAAAACGACACCCTGGATAAAGACCGATTCTTACAAGCAAGAATACTTTGCTCAATCTTATCTAAATTAAGCTTCCCAAGGTCAGACTCAAAACTTAACTAAAATACAATATCTATATAACTATATATATATATATATATATATAAACGTGGTCAATAATTCCTCTAAGCTAAACACGGTGTGCACTAACATAGGGTTAAGGTTGTGCGAGGTGATTAGATCGAACGGTCGACATCGGGTGGGGCCCCCGGAACCTAACAGTGGAGAGAGATGCTAACCATTCCACAGTGTTCTTGATGAAGGAATTGGGACCCACTCTTGGATTGGATCCATTTGAAATTTTCTTTGCACGCGACTCCGGGCCACCGATGGCAACACCTGATGGCCCATGTCGGAATTTTCCCCTCTCCCTCCCTCTCTCTCACTTCGTCTCCATCCTCTGCATCCTCTCTCTCTCTCTCTCTCTCTCTCTCTCTCTCTCTCTCTCTCTCTCTCTCTCTCTACCCCTCGTTTTACTTTTTGTTAGCTTAACTTATAGTTTGGCGAGAGAGGTTGGTTAAGTTTTTATATCCTCTGTGCATCAATTCTATAGAGTGTTTGACGGTGTTAATATAAAAAGGATTTTAAATGATTATGTTACTCTTTATTTATTTTCTAAAGTAAAGATAAAATACACTAAAATTAATCACATGATAGCCACATTTTGGAAGCTTTTATATAGTTAAATATGTTATCGAAAATAAAAATAATAGTTCGTAAGGTCTAAATTTAATTATATAAAGAGTAGTGTAAACGCTTGACAACACTTTTATTTGACGTAATATAATTATGTCTCTTTTCTCTTTCCATCTCAGCCATTATTATCATCGGCGAACATAATAATGATGTGATATTATCTTATTATGTAAGTATAACACGTGTCTTATATAAAGTGTTGTTCTTAATTCTCTTCTTTATTTTTTATTTAATTATTTTATATTTATCAACAAAAATTAAATATTATTTTATCTTTTAAAAATATAAACTTTTATTTTAATATTTTATGTCCCATATCTTCTCTCCTCTCTTCTGGTCCACTCACCATAAAATTTATATTTATTATTTACATAAAATATCTTTTAAATTTACTAATTATACTTGTCATATCAAGTATAATTATGGCACCACTAAAATCTATTTACAATCAAAACACTATATTTTCCTAAAGGCTACTTGTCCTGATAGCTTGGGCCGCATTTGGATGCTAGTTAGATAATTTCCTAATATATATTAAGAATAGATTTGTAACCGTACATCAAGACTACACTAACTTGAGGTACTAACTACTATTGATGCTCGTTTGAATCTCACTCTACGCAATTATAAATTTTCAATTGATTTGACGTACTAAAGTTATTTCTCATGTGATGTCAAAGAATTGAGTAAAAAGATGAGCGACAACTATTGATTTGAGAGAGGAAAGAAGCTAAACTAGATTTTAATTCCCAAAGTAATTCTCACGTCAAAGTATGCATAGCATATATGCATAAATATCGAGCATACGTCAATCAATCTCGACTTCTTAAACTAGAGTAAAATATATTTTAATTTAAAGTTATATATTGTCATGAAATAAAGGATATAGATTTGAGAGTAAAAACATACTTTTCGTAGAAGGGTAATATATGTAATTTATGCTGTGACAGGTGTAGGGTTATTATTATTATTATTATTATTATTATTTGTTATTGTAAGTTGGCACACACTTTTTGTAACTGTACTGGTTGTTGTTTTGCTCAGGAGGAGTCGGAGTTAAGACTGAGAAGGGACTGAGCAGCAAGTCTTCGTAGGAGAGAAGGGGAAAAGGAGAGATGGACATCATAGCAAAAAAGAAATATTAATATATCTTATATACTTATAGCTAGCAGCGGAGAGAGAGAGAGAGGGGGGGGGGGGGGGGGAAAAGACTGGGGCTTCCGAGCGACCCTTGCCATCGTGCTCCGCGTCCGGGCCGATGGCCTTTCTGGCATCGGGCCTCACGCCGGGGACTGGGAGCCATGCACGCCTGGACTCAGACTCTGAGCGGGTCCCTCGGTCCCTCCTCTTTTGCATTTCAAACGCCAGCTACATTTCTTCATTCTTGTGTTTAACGATGCTTAGATCTAAGAGTTCATATATATAAGTATATATATAATGATGAGTTTGATTAGAAATACGATTAAGTTCCATATGTCTCCAAGTAAGCAAGCAAAATAAGAGCCAGTTCCCTCATATCCCACTCCCTGGAAAACTACTACTACTACTCTCTCTCTCTATCTCTAGAATTAGAGGGGGGTGGGGTGTTGTGAAGGATCTGAGTGATTGACACATCACTGACTGTCTTATGATTTGAGGAGTCGGAGGTGACGTTTGACTAGTCATTCTCCCTGCTGACCTTCCATCCCACTCCCTCCTCTCTCTCTCTCTCTCTCATGCATCTCCCCATATCTCACATCCCATCCCCCAGTCTCTCTGCCCCCCCTCTCCTTCCCTCTCTCTTCTTTTAGCCCCCATCCTTCTCCAATCCGTATACGACTCATGGGTGGAAGGGCGTGTACTCTCTCTCTCTCTCCTCCTTCTCTTCCTCCTCCTTTATCCTACTACTACTACTACTACTCTTGCGTCGTACGTATAGAGGCCAGGGGGAGGATAAAATACGCCGTAGGGGGGGCTCGATAAGCTTTGCTGTGTTAGTCTCCTATCGTACACCCCCACACCGGCCCGGCTGTGATGGTTGCCATTCTCTTGCACTGTTCAACTGTACAACTACTCTTCCATCCCTCAATAGAAAATGAAATTTAAAAATAATAAAAAAATAACTTGCGCTTTAAATAACTTCCCATATGATGGGTGTCATCTTCTTTGATTTATTATTATTATTATTTCAAAATAAGTATTAAAGAGAATAGGAAGGGAAAGAAAGAAAAAAATTCTGGTATCCTGCGAGAGCATCAGGTGGTTATTAATAATATAATTGAACTGCTAGTTGTAGGTGGAGCTAAAGTTTTCCCCTTGACATGATTCATTTGTCTTTTAATTAGGGATTAAGATTAGGTTGGTTACCCTAAACAGCCATAGGAAGTACAGATAAAGGAATTTATTAGAAGGTGTTCCACATTAAGCTACTTCATTAGAGTGCAGTGTAGTACAACAAAAATGCATAATAGTGTCACAATGATTAGTTGCACCATTGATCAACTGTGTGCACGTTGAGATATTAAAAGGAGAGAGAGGGAGAGAGAGAGAGAGAGAGGCCCTAACTATTCCCATGTAGATCTCTCCAAGTGCTGTAGAAGAAGAGTTATTTTTGGCAAGGAACGGATCTCAAGGCTTAGGGTTTCGTAGGACCCACCATTCTAAATATGACATAAATGAGGGGAGACATGAGCCCCTAATGATCATTATATAAACGGAGACGTTACAGCTTCTTGTTGCCTCACATGCCTATGATAGATGCTGCACCAAACCTAATCTTTAGTTAAATCATTTGCCATTAGAATAATATCTATCCACCAATCTATCTATTCATATATATATATATATATATATATATGCTTAAAGACACTTTAGTGATAGTTACGGGATTAAGAGAGAAACCAAAGATTTAATAAGTTTTTATTTGTAGAATATCTATAAAGTGTTTTATATATATATATATATTATAATCTTGGGAGCTAAAATAGAATGCCTACAAGGAGGGTAGCAGATAAAGAGAATTTTCTCTAGAATATTAAAATTACATACCCTAATTCACATCCTATCATATCAGTAATTATCAATGAAACCCTACATTTTATTTTTAATAGGGCTTATTAACATCATGGTGGCATTTGTTTTATGCATATATACTCATGAATTAGGTTTCTTATAAATATATTTCACAACTAAATACTCACTTGTATATACATATAAGATAAAATTATGCATATTTCGATATTTATTATAGTTCACATTCTCATTCGTAATATAATAACCAAACAAAAATTTTTATATTAATTAACTTATTCAAAAGAATTATTATATTATACAATAAAATATGATAAAATCAAAATCAAGAGAATAATAAATGCTGTTTTTAATAAATTTTCTTAAGAACTAAGAATATGAAGAGGAAGGGGAAATAGTACCTAACTTGAATGCAAACTTTGTTAACCAACCAAATGCTCTCTCCACCTACTTGGCATGCTGAAAGAGAGGAATATGAGATGGTTTTAATTATTGAGTGTTGTGAATGGAAAGTGATCTCTCATTGCAATTAATACACCACTAGCTTGCACCTTACAAATGTGGCCAAAATTTTGTTCTATAGCCAATGATGCCATATTTTATGATTGAGATAAATCTTTAAACCTTGGTTTTATTTCACCAATAATTCTCAGCCAAAGGGAAGTTATCCCTTATTCACCTTTTATTTAGACCAATTAGCTGTTTGGTCGAGGGGAATAAGTTGAATTTGTAAATCTCTTCTATTCTAGATAATTCATGACAGATGTGGAATAAGATTTTAGAATAAGAAAAACAAAATAACCCTTTTATTTAGAATTTTTTATCATTGCCACTAATTATTTATGTATTATTTATTGTGATATAGTATGATTTACATTCGGGTTGAATAATGTAATATGACTATAAAATGGAGATAACATATTAGAATAATATATATATAGCGAAATATTTTAATTTGGATGTCCATTTTTTATACTATTTTTCAAAATAAAATTATAATGTATATTTAATTTAAAACCTATCCCCCATATTTCTAAAAATAATAGCAAATATCTATTTACATTTAACTATAAAAAAGGCGATAATGTTAATTTGATGATTTTTATCCCTATCCTAACAATCATAATGGAACACCGTTTTATCTCATATTTTACTTTAGCATTTATCCTTACTTTTGCAACCAAACATCTAAGAAAAATTATAATATAAGGTCACTTTATTCAAAAATAACTCCTCATTTTAATCTAATTTTAAATTTTTCTTATTCCACAAAGGTTGCAATTGGGTGGTAGATATATGATGTGTAAGCTTTGAAAAAGAGTGCCCTAATCATTTAAGTCAAATTTTAACCACTCTCCCTTTCAATTAAATGCCAAGTAGTCTTGGTATTTGGTTAAACATAGAATTATAGTGACCTCAACAACTCAACTATGCAAAGGTAAGACCTTATCCATTATCCTCATGTTTCTTATGGTCTACTGAACAAGGCCACAATTTGATTGATAACAGCTATTTAATTCTACCATATATAACCTAGAATCATATAAGAACTTTAGCCGTGAAAGCAATTTCATCAAAAATTAGAGTAAAACTGTGTACATCTTTCTTAGTCGTGGCCTTCAAACATCCTTTAGAAACAAAACTTACAGTATTTTCACATAGATATAATCTAAGCACACCAATCATATTCTGATTTCAAGACACCTTTATTGTGATAATTTAACTCAATTTATAATTGTACTGTCCCAAGATTAAAATTGTTGTCATGATAATATATACAGGGGAAAAAATAGAAACCAACAAATATTGTGCCATGGCACTTATCATAGGTTTCCATAATAGACTACACATCTTAAATAAGAACTTATAATTAGACAGACACCTTTTGAATCATTGGCCAAATGTGAATCATTGGCTATATATATATATATAAGGCTTCTAATGTTTGGCTTTACTATATGTGAATCATTTATAAATAAGCCAAACTCAAAGCTAAGAACCCTAACAATTCATGAATAGGGTATTCCACAGAGAATTGTATAAAAGAACAGGAAAGAGAAAGAATAAGAAAAATAAAAGCTAAGGTTTTCTTTAATTCTTTCTTTCTTTCATCAGTTCATGGGATTGATCACTCCATGACTATCCACATGTTTGGCTTGCCTCCGACATGCTTTATGAAACTGTTGAACATTTGCTATTTGGGGAACTTTTCTGACACTTTTTCCAACACAACTTTGTTATAGATTTACTACTACTACTACTACTACTATTATTGTTATTACTATTATTATTATTATTATTTTCTTGCCAAGTTGCTTGGAGCTTTTTAATGGAGGCTAAACAGTGATTTTAGCATAGCTGTCATCGGCTGTGTGCAGTGTGCTATCATAATGGAAGTAGAATATATGCTTCCTCTATAATTTTTTTCCTTGCTAGGAATCTGTTCGTTGACTCCTTTATAATTTTATTCGACAATATCGCTAAATTTCCCTTTTCTTCTTCCAATAATTATATCTGGATTCATTGATATATTCGATTAGGGTTCAGAAGCAAGATCTGCAACCTCTCTTTCTCTCTCTCTTTTTTTTTTCTTTAAAAAAAAAGAAAATTAAGTTTCAGAATAAGTGCATTTCTCTCAGTTGACTTAACTAGGGATAAACTTTTAGCTAATTTTAGATCAAAATTTTGAAGATTAAAACTCAGTCATCGTTTTTATATAGATAAGAAAATTAGTTTATTTTTTCTTGAGAAAAGAGATGAGACAAATGTGGTTGCATATGCCCTCATCGAAACAGCTAAATGCCGATAGCTTACGGTCATTAATTAATGTTTAAAGTTTTTCAAATAGAATAATGCTAATAGTTAGAGACTTAAAAACACAAATAATGTACGATATCAACTACGTGAATCAAGAAGTTAATTAAACTGGATTAATTAATCCACCAACCAATTAATTATTGCTACTAGGGTTTAGATTTTTTTCCCTTCTTTTTTGGCCTAAAAAAACGAAACTTAGGGTTTTGTCATGAAATAATGGAGACAAGGTAACAATGTGCTACATGCCAAGGGGCTTGGGATCCTGAGAACATGTCCATGTGATGAGTTTTGGGGCTTTGTTGCATGCTTAACAATTAACGTTGTCATATGCTTTGATATCCAACTACCTCATATTGCTCACCACTTTGCCGAGTTATTATCGTAAAAATTAGATATCCGAGAGGTAGTTTGATCTCTATATACGGCTAGATCTTTTAGCCTATTTATTTAGAAAATTAGTTATCAATATACAATAGAGCTTAACTTAGGTAATAAGATAATAGTTAGATAGTTAAAGACGCTCATATTATAAAACTTTTTGGGTTGATTGAGACATCATTAAGTTTCCACTTTTCCCGAAAAAAAAATTAAAAAAAGTCGAGCTTGACCTAGATCAAATATAAACCCCGGGGGTCAAACTAGATTTAATAATATATTGAAAAAATAAATAAAAGTACAGTAGTGTTTATAGTCTAGCAACAATAAAGTGGCCACTAGTCTATTGATTAGTTTGAGATTTGCGTGCACTTATTCTTTGTCATCTAAAATAAAATTACTAATTTAAATAACAATTTTATGTTTAGAAGTTATATAGTTCCCCCCGTAAATAAAGTTTGTAACTCAATTACTTCGAGTGCAAGTGAAAATAAAAATAAAAATAAGAAATAGTAAAAAAAAAAATTACTAAGTAAATCCTAAGGTGTAACTGTGTTACGTACGTATGTATGCATTACGTAGTAGTAAAAACGTATCGGGAGTAATGGTATGAGTACGAGTAATTAATGCATGGAGAGGGAGGAGGGAAAAGAAAATCTCCATGGCATGATGCCCCATGACACGATGGAGGATCCGGAAGCATGCATACATTACCGACCTCGTGTCTCCCCCTGACACACTTTAAATTCACGTCACGGAATGGTTCTTGGGATTGGGATTGAGATTGGGTTTGGGTCTGGGGGGAGGAAGAAGGAGAGAGGGATAGTAGGGAAGAGAGAGAGAGAAAGAGAAAGGGATGTGATGGGACATGACATCTTTGGGGATGGGGGTCCCCCCAAATGGGGGGGAGAAGAAGGGAGGGGGGGGGGGGGGGGGTGGAGGTGGGGATGGGGATGGGGATGGGGATGGGAATGGTGAGGTTTCCATGGCGGATGGATGGATAGATAGATGGATAGATGGATGGATGGATGGATGGAAAGTGAAGGACCCCGCATTGACTCTTCCAGTCATTTCACACGATCCCGCTCCTCTCTCCTCTTCCCTCTTCCCTCTTCCCTCTTCCCTCTTCTCTCAGCACGCACACGTGCCGGTGGCCCTCACCTGCGGCGATCCCTGCAGCAATCGACACGTGCACGTATGACGCCGGAAAGGGTGGTACTGCTAACTTTGTCAGGGTTGTGAAAATCACGTGCCAGAAGTTGCGTTCTCTTTCTCTCTCTCTCACTCTCAAACTCTCTGCTTGTGTGTGTGTGTGTGTGTTTGTGTGTGGAGAGAAGAGGGGCTCTCTCCTTCCACCCATCTTTCTCATTCCATCTGTCTCAATGAGTGGGTACAGCTAAGTTTGCATAGTTACCAAAGTATACATTGAGATTATTTCATGGGTTCCACTCAAGGGGGAAAAAAAAACAAGGGGAAAAAGAAAAGAAGAGGAGATTATTTCATGGGCCCAATTGGATGCTAGAGGTATGGGACAATGAATAGTAGAATTTTCTTTTTAAAATTTTACTAGACTATTTAGATTAGATCTGTCGGTTTGTGAACATCAGTCCAGTTTTGTAGATATGCTTGTGGGGGGAGGGGGGAATAGAAGAAATCCAATCCATCTTCTATGCCTCTGTGTGTTGCAAGTGAGAAGAAGCCCAACTTAGAAAAATGCACAAGATGAGCCCAAAATTGCCCATATATATATATTTTTCCTTTGTGTCTCTTCACTCTGTGGGTGGTGCCAGAATGATGAATTTATTGACCAGCCATGCTTAAATATTCCTTCCTTAGTAGTGGCATCAAATTAAGGCCAAATTGCTTCTCTGGAAAGGGGGGGCAAGAGTAGACATATAATAAAGGAAACCCCAAAAAAAAGAAAAGAAAAAAAAGAATCACATTCCAAAAGCCCAGATCATGGATATAAAGGGGCAAGCTATATGGTCATAATAGAAGTGATGATAAATTTGATGAGCAATGATGGAGAACTCATCCTGGTGGAAAGGAGAGAGAGAGAGAGAGAGAGCGAGAGAGAGAGAGAGAGAGAGAGAGAGAGAGAGAGAGAGAGAGAGCCAGAGAGGGAGAGAGAAATGAGGTCAACTTCTGCACTAAGGGAACATAAGCTATTGTAGAGTTGGTGGGTGGGGCCAAAGCTCTAATAAAGCAATCAAGGTGCCTTTCGTCTAGTCCTTTCAAACTCCTCAATGACACTTGACTTACCATCTCTAATCCTCTACAAGTGAATTTTGGAAGATGCCATTTTATATTTGGTAAGCATATGGTGTAAACAAAAGTAATATAGATAAAAAAAAATGGGCATTATTCTCTATTCACATTTACAACAATAAAACATATTTATTTATTGAGCGAAGAAATCGGATAGGAAAATGATTGACATATTCAATTTGAAGGATTCCAAATCTCAACCAACAAAAAAGAAACATCTATCACTGATGTAATACAATGAGAGGCCCAATCCAATCTACTACCGACCTCAGCCGAAGAAAATGCCTAGTGTAACATCAAGATGTAACGATTGCATGAAGAAGCTGTGAGGAATGAAAAGAATATTACCCATTTTGTAGGACTGCAGATGAGCATTATCCCTTCTGAACACAAGGTTGGCTTGCCAAGAGCTCGGTTTGAGCTCAATTTGGTTGTGAACGAGTCAGTCAAGTTTAAGCCCTAATCGTCTCAAAAGTAAGCAAATTAAAACATAAGATTTGCAGAAAAGAAGTAGCAAAAATTAGTTCCTTTTCTAAATAGTCTGCCTATAAAGAACATTGTGAAAGGATGGATGGCCTGTTACTTAAAGGTTAACTATGTTCAGCAACAGGATAGATGAAATTGTGAGAAGAATATATTTTCTCTTGTATGAAAAATAAAGAATCAAAGAGAGCTAATATCAAATTTCTATAGTTACTGCTACAACAGTACATGGAAGCAAACTGGAATCCGAAAGCAATATGCCACAAAAATAGGCATACTTTTGGAAGTAACATATCATGAAAATTTGGCTCACATAAGAGAGAACCCCTGAACTTCTTGTCACAATTGGATCATAGTGATAATAGAAAACACTGTATGTTGAAACTTTTGAAAGATATATTGGAAGCTTGGTAGCTGGTTAATTCCTTGCAGATCTTTCACAGATACATGCCAATTTGAAGACAAACTGCACTATTCCTCCAGGGAAAATGCTACTGTTGTTGTCACAAACATTTAATAGTCTCCATCTGAAAATTATGTGCAAAAGATTGTGAGTGAACACAACAGGCCAAATATAGACTTCAACTGAAGATCATTTGATGCAGTACAGCTAATGTCTAGCATGAAAGATGATGAAACTTCAACATCATGTATACCTCAAACTATAGCCCAAAATTTCTTCCTGCAGATCAGCACAGGCTCCAACTTCTTTTCCTCATTCTCCAATGTATGTGATGTGACATCCCAAAGAAATTTTGGAGCAAGGTCTCGAATTCGTGACATAATGGAATCCTCATCTCTGATAATGATAAAACCCTGTATATTTACTCTATCGTGAGGCATACAGAATGCTCATCATATAAAAAGGTTACCAGTAATCTAGTTGTATGAGCGGCATATAATTATAAAAGAAGCTTAGAAGAGAGCCGAGAAGAATTTTGCTAGTTCCTCTATAGACGTAGTGGACAAAGAAGAAACACAATTGTGAAATTTCAGGAGTAATCAGCTCAAGCGACGTAAGTTGTTGAGACCTATCCAACTAACAGAAATTCCTACTATCAGAAATTTAACACCTTTGCTGTCCCAGCTTGTAACAAAAATAGAATCCTATCCATCAGATCAAGAGGATGATTAGTAGAAATTATCTCACAAATAGTACTATATGTAAAATCTGTGCAGTGTCTTGCCACTTAAACCAAAAGGCAGAGCAGTATTTTATGGATATAAGAATATTGTAAATGATATCACATAATGGAGCAAACTCGAATTTGATGTCAAATATTGGACACCCATGTCTACAGCAGCAAAAGATCTTATGAAACATAGCTATGAATGGTCAAGTTGTTGTATCTTATAATGTGAAGATTTCTGCTGAAATAAACTTGACAGTTTCAATGTAATAGAACCACAGTAGCTATGGTACCTGGGGTCTAATAATGCGATCCATCTCTAGCATGATATCTTCAATTAAGCAACCTTCCTCACGACCTTTGTAGAGAGAGAAAAGGTGGAATGCATGTAGCAGGTCATATGTACGTGGATACGTTGAGAATGGCTCACACCTACAGCATAAGTTTCTGATAAATTTGAATGCAACATTGATTGGGGCACAGACTTATAATTCAAATAGTATTATGAAATCCTACCAGTCATGGAAGGCACCAATCAATCCGCGGTCATATATAGCAGATAAGCTATTTTGCATTGTTGATGGCACTATATTCATAACCCAGACGGGAAAGGTACTTAATGCCACAGCAAATCCACCATAATTCGCATTCATGTCCATTACATTTCGGATGTCTGTCTTGTCGACATTAATAAGCATCCAATACTGCCGAAGTTGCTCTTGCCAGAATTGATTGTTCATATCAAACTGCTCCGGAGTTACTCCTATTGAAAATGCATTACAAGATGAATTATTAGATCAACTGTGATGCAACAAGAAAGCACAGTTTAGAGAATTTACTATTTCTTACTTAGCAGAGAGTTCTAGTAAGAATAATAGTTGCAACACAGAGAAAACTTGATTTGTTGCGTAGTAAAACTGGATTATTTGAAATTGGAATATAATTAGCTAAATAGAAAGGCCAATAATTTTGCTCCTTAAAAGAAAAGAAAAGGCTAATCTAGAAAGCCAAGAGACCTATACATACATCAGCAAGTATGCAATGTGGTTTTAGATGTAGTGAGATAACTAATGATATAAAACTCAAGATTTGAAGGTTCGATTACAGTTTTCAGGAAAAAAAAAACTTCTTTGTTAATTCCACAATTTAGCTCTTCATTTGTACCTTTTGATGTATAAAAGTTCTAAAAAATGATATAAAAGCAAAATTCTAAAAGTTTCAGCAAAATAATTGGAAAATTATGAGACCTATATTACTCACTTAGCTCACTTAAGATGGTGGAGAGTGAGAGACATTATGCAAGAGTCAAAACCATTACTAAAAAGACCAAACAATATTCTTTGGGTCAAAATGTGAAGATGCCAAAAGGTGGAACACTGTGAAAGTGTGAAGCCCTTGAGCCTCTTCCTGGAGGGATTTCCCCACATACATTTGTCTTACACTCCCCTTATTTCTTATTCCCTCCTATGGCAGTCAGATCTCTCCCAAGGATCACTACAGCCCTCTTCTTTGCCTTCCTCACATACAAGATCTTGCTCTGAGCTCATGTTCACCATCATGGAGAGAGATGTAGCAAGAGAACCAATTATTAAGATGCTCACTACAGAAATGAAAATGAAAATTACGACAAAATGAAGGGCCCTCGATTTTGGACAGGTCTCTACCAAAACTATTATGTCAGCTGAGAATGTATACCTTGCTATGAATAGTACTTTGCAAATTTTCTTGTAAATAAAATGAAATAGCCACCCCTTGTTCCTCCATCTACTTTATTTAATTCTCATACAAATGAGAATACAGAGGAAAAGGACAATCAAAGGAAAAGCTATACCAAATTACTGGGATAGTAACTCACCTATGTTCTCCAAGCTCCTAGAATATATTGAAAGACGATCAGGTCTAAGAGGCAGCTTCTGATAATTTGATTGCTGGCTGCTTAATCTCAAACAATTCCTTAATGGGGTTTTCCATGATACAGAAGAGTCATCTACATCATCACAGATTGCTAGCATATGATACTCAGCATTTTGTTGTCGGCATGAAGCATTTTCTGGTTTAAGCCATATAGCAGTTTGGACCTGCTTAGCGATGAGTTTCCAGCACATTGCTGTAGTAAGATTTATCAACTTCTCCCAAATGACTGGATAGTCTTTATCTTTCCTATAAGCAGGTGGAGCTGAATAGACAAAATATCCATTTGGTCGCAACAGACGATCCACCTCTTTGAGCAGTATGCCGTCTGAAAATAGAAACACACACACCAACGACAGAAAACAACGTTAGTAAATGGTTCACCAAGGGATATCAACAATTAGAAGCAACAATATTCTTCTAGAGAACTATCTAAATGCAAAGACAAACAGAAATTCATCTCGTGAAACTACAAACTGATCAAACTTCAACCGCACAATTAATGACAGAATCTTTTTCAAGGAAGTACTTGCTTCGAGCTTAAATAATATTTTTCTAGCATGATAACATATTTATATTTGGTCCTTAGATACCTCAATCACTTCTTGGGTACTTATACTCTTCTCAAATTTTGTTTCTACTTGTCACATATCAAATATATCAAAATCAATCACTATTATCTCTTAACTAACTATTTATAAGAGAACATTTGATGCAAAAGCGATATGTTTCAACAATCTAGTAATATACAATTTTACGTGGACATGCAGTTGACTGTAAATCGAATCAATAATTAGACTGTCTTTGAAAGTTGCATTAACAATTACTGATTTTGCTGAAAGCAACAAGTAATGAATTAAACAATATGATTATTCCGCACATTTTGTGCCATCTGGTACTAAAGCTGAAGTTTCCATATTAGACAATAAGAATAAGTTACCATTTTCATGCCAATCAACACGACATCGTGAACAATGAACCATTTCAAACGAGCTTGAAGGCAAAGGCAATTGTTTCGTGGCCAAAACAGAAATCATTGCACCAATTCCTCTTTCTAAGGCAAACTGAATTTGATTCTCATGGCCATCTTTTGGAGCAAAAGACATCGTCTGTATGTCTAGTGGAAGTAAATAAGCAGAAAAACTAGCAACACCACAGCCAACGTCCAAAACTTGAACTACCCCCGCTGTACGTAGATCACCTGTGCCATTGGTTATCATACTCCCTAGCCTGCGGTTAACAATTCCAAACGGGCATGTTACTTGGGATAAACCTTTTGCATTATCATCAAAATGTTACCAAACGAAAGTTTTTTACCTAGAGCAATTGACGCAAATTTGGAGTATCAATGAATGTTGGACCATAACTACAAAATTATCAATGTTTTACCACAGCGAAAAAGCAAGCAAGGTATTATTCATCATAACTCAACTGATAAGAGAATATGGAGATTCCATGAAAATGAAATGGCTATTTGAATTATGTAGACCTGTTAACGACATATTACAGAACACTATGATGAACTTGTGTAATATGAAGGTGTATTTCGACATCTAAGGCGCTACACCATTGACTCAAAAGCTCTGCATGTAATTAGTCAGGTCATGTGGTGTTTTATCTTTGCTGATCGGTGAATATTTTTGGTTTTATGATTACTATGTTACATACATTAGTTTTGTTCCTTGATGCCATCTTTGGTTTTAGCATGACCCTAAATGCAACCCTAGTTTTGCTGATTAATGCTACTCCTTTGAATTACTTGATGATAGTAATGTTTCAACCTTCAACACAATATTGTTCCTGGATATGCACTCACAGCCATATTATTGCAGTGATTATGCACAGATAACATATATCTGAATACCACCTGTAGAACAGTACAATAGGTTTGCCATTATGAACATTATGACTAACAGTTTACCAGTGCAGCATACAAATTGCAAACAAATCCATATTACTTTCTGCTACCTGCTGAGATATAGTTTCTTAAAAATTTACCCCATAAGAAAGCTAAAACAAACTAGAGAGTAAACTATTCAGAACTTGTCTTAAGGTAAAGTTTACCTCTCAATATACTCAGACGCCCCATTCTTGAAATGAGTACCTCCTCCAGGGAACCACCACAGCTTACCCTTTTCGTGCACCCAATTTTGTCCTCCTTTGACTTCAGCAAGATGTGAATGATTCACATTACTAAGCCACACATAGTCCTTACTTGTTGGCCATTTTATTGGTATCTTGTAGTCATTTGGTGGGGGCACCAAACAAAATAACCGCTTTCCAAGAGGAGGGCAATGACTTTCAAGTTCTTCTTCTCTAGATGTATCTAAGTTCTTAAGCGAGCTCCTTACATAATCTAAATCATGGCAGGGAATATATTCATTAAATTGCAGAGGGCACACATTCACCCCACTTTCTGATATAGAGACCGGTGTTGTTCGAAATGTAAGAGAGACTCTATTTTTGAACTGAAATGAACCTGCAGATGAAACATACAAAGTACTTAAAGCCCAATGAAAAGTAATTTCAGAAAAGCAGTTTTCAGGATATTGTAAAATCACATAGTACATTAGTGTAGAATACTGAATGCTTATGCATTCTCTTTTGCACGGCTAGAAAATAATCAAATAGAACTTCTGAGATAAGTTAGATCAAAAGAGGCATTTTAGATGTTAGACTTTCCTTGAGTCGAAAAGTAATGCTTCAGATAATAATACATTTGGAAAACCACTTCTCCGCTTCAGAAAATTGTTGCTGATTGCTAGAACTTTGATGTGTAAGAGGGTAAAAATCATAAATATGCCCTGACTACAGCAATCATCTTCCTTAGGTAAAATCATAAATTGTTACCCTTGGACATCTAGGAAAACTCCGCTAACAACAACAACAACATCTAAAGGCAACTTGAGGCATCCCAACATTGGTCTAAGTCAATGGCTTCAGCAAACTAAGGGATATGCAAGAAAACACAAACAAAAACAACCTCATCTCAGCTCTTCGTTCTCATTTCTTTCCTTCTCCCTCTAGTCTTTCTAGAATTAGCAAATTCCACCCTACCGCCTGTCTTCTCTTGGTATCTAGATTTCTCGCGCATAATAAAGATAAGTAGGATAGAGATCTACAGTCCATGATAAAGTATAACAAATCCTCCAAATTTACACGGAACCAGTGGAAAAGAACAGTAACCTCAAGTCAGTTCTAACACACGTAACCAACTGTTCCACCCCAGAAACACAGATCATTCCATCTTGTAAGCAATTATTCCTACAACACTGCCAAATTATATAGTCTGGGAGTCCAAAAGCTCCAATTCGTTCTAGAAAGCAATGCAGGATCAAAAGGACACGTAGATACCTGGAGGAGAAGCCGAAGAATCGGGAGTGAGACGAGTGTTCTCGACGACGAGGGAGGACGAGGAGGACGGATCGGAGCTGAAGAGAGTGCCGGCGTAGAAGGAGGCGATGATGAGGAAGACGGCCACCAAGATCAGTTGCAAAGACCTCGGATCCAACGCCACCGACAACATCTCTTCTTCCTCTCTTCTTCGTTCTCGGAGATGGGGACTTTTTTCGAATTAATGCCTTCGGAAAACCATTTCTCCGCCACAGCTAATCGGGGAATTTGCAAATAAGTACAGCAATTTTTTCATTATCCTCACTCCGAGAAGGGGGATATGAAGAAGTAATAAGATGGCCGACCAACATGCCACGACTTGATCCACCCTAGCATTTTAAAGGTAATATATTATGTATACTTCCTTCAGGATTGGTCAAAGGCTTGGCCTTTCTTGGGCCTCGTTGAAACGTGTCCCAGGCCCAGCAATAACAATGGAGTATTATGAGCCCAAGCTACCCCAATTCAAACCCAAAAATTCTCATCACTCCCTATATTCCGAAGAGAACACGAGATGTAGGCATTAAGGAAATGGGGATGGGAAAATATGGATAATATTTCTAATTCGTACATGAGTAAGAAAGAACACCAATGGTGATGTTGTTATTATGCATGGAAATGTAAGCACATGATGTAACTCGATTTGCTGTGCAAATAATGTAATAATATCCATACATGACCAATGTATGAATTCCAGCAGTGCTTAGAGATATCACCATAAACTCTTCGATCCTTATCCAAGCAGAAAGTTATATCTACCGGAGCAAGCAAATAGCAAATATAACGCTACTTAAATGTTATTTCTCAATTCTCACATAAAAAAGAAGGAACAAAACAAAGAAACCCAGTAATCCTTCGTTAGAAATTGAAATGGCTTTCTAACACAAAATAATTTGAGCATCTTTTTGATTGCAAACTAAGGCTGAAACTTTTCCATAGCTAAAGTTAGCTCACATACTTCAAGTATCACTGCATACTGATTCTTTTCTTTTTACGCAGGAAAACAGAACCACATATAATACTATATATGCAATCGTACCCTCATTATTCTGGAATATCTGTTTGAACATGTGGACAGAGGGATTGATGTACCGATATTATCCATAAGACCATAACCATTCTTCTATTAACACTATTGCCAATATTAAGGCATTTGTCTGCCGCACAGAATTGTAAGTATCGTAAGGCACCACAATAGAAGTGCACTAAAATAGAGATCCTCGAAAACAAAACAGAATGGAGAGATAGATCCTCTCCAGATCCCTAAATGCTTGCTCATGAATTATGATGCCTTGGAAGAACTTAATCATCACTTTAATTGGTACAGGCCAATGGATATTTTTGTACAGATCCCATACTGGTTTAGGAACAAGAGATAAAAACAGCTGAAGAAAATATATATCACATGCTAACACCCTATTACTTGACATCAATACCAGATTCTCCGTTAGCAAGAATCCCAACGTTGTAGCAGCACTGATAGGAAATAATATGCATCACCGCCAAGATGGCAGCATATATCCAGTTAGTATTGTACTAGCATCTGCAATGGCACATCTAACTGCACAGGGAAAGCCTGACTGCTTTTCAACCTTACCCAAATCTAAGAAAATCCTGACATGCAGAGAGCTGAAGTCTGTATAGGACAACCACAGTCGCCATGTAGCTTATGAAAGCAAGGTAGCTGCTGCTAGAGTAGCCTTCTTAGTATTAACTTTAGTAATCAATGGAGGTAATTTTGATAGAACCCATTGAGGTGTAGAAGAAGACCCTAGCCACAAAGCTTCACCTGTATCCTTATGTTTGAAATCAGGAGATTTTGGATTTAACTGCATGCAAAGAGGAGCAGTCAAAGAATTAAAGAGAAAAAATAGGACAATTATGTTGATTTTTTGTCAGATTTACCTTGTTTGATCGATTGTCCCACCATCTATCTGGATTATCCACGAGGCTCTTCCATAAATCTGAATCAGAATATTTTGCAAGTCATTAGCAATGACTAAAACTTTCAAATAGGTCCAAAAACAAGATAAAAAATCATGTTGACGAATAACTAAGAAGATAAACCTTGTGGCGAAGAACCAGCACGCAAATAAAAATTGATCATGCAAAGTACATTAGATTGACAAAGTAGCGGAAATAATTTTAGAACTTAAAAACATTACATGATTACAATATGACTTTAAGAAATGAAGTCAACTGGATAAACAGTTCACATGCACATCAACCTGGTTTAGTGAATCCCGGTATATGATGTGTGAGCAAAAATTCAAAACATCAGCTAACAGAACTAGCAACTGAAAGAAGCCAGCAGCAGAGTGTAATGATAATGGACAAACAGACGAAGATGAAGAATTTAAAGGACAAAAACAAGAAGCATACTACAAAATTCTGTCACACCTAATAATAGAGCAGAACAAAGGAACTCTGTTCACCTACCATCAGTTGTTTTAGGAGGTACTGCAGAGGCATCTTTTCTGTCCTTATTGTTAATATACCTGCTATTACCTGCTAAATTAACATGTATGTAAAATTAAAAGAAGCAAATAATAAAAATGGAAACTAACTGATAAGAGGATTGAAGCATGTACCCTTTTCAGTTTGAAATTCCTTAATCGTCTTTTCTTTATTCCAGGTACTATATCTCCCATCAAATACTAAGCTATCCAATTTTGTTAGCACCCAATGTGGTGCACGGTCAAGCCATAATGCTTTCTTAGTTTCCATGTGCTTAAAATCTGGGAATTTTGGATTTACCTGCACAGCAGGGAGACAACAAACTAAATTGAAATGGACAACAACACATATAAGTGCAGAAGAAGATATAAAAAATATAATTACCAATCCATTTAATTTATCCTTTCGGTTATCCTTCCACTGATGTGGGCTGATGACAAGATCATTCCATATATCCTCCATAGAGTTCTGCGACTTCTTTCCATAAACTGAAATAAATAGATGCAGACTAAATTGATGGGGCAATGGATCAAACAACGCTAGTAATTTCCATAGGTTTGATATGTCTCAACTTTGTTTTATACGGTAAATTTAATTTCCTTTACTTTGGAAATATTGCTCTGGAGATCCCCAAAATCAGCAGCATTTGAGAACAAAGATAATGGTGAATTGCTATAGACAAATGAGTCAAATCCTGACTGGGTTATGTCTAAATTGAATACCTTGTCTATCAGTCAAAAGACCCCAAAAAAGTGGTAAGCAATGCGGCTTATTAATTATACATCCTATTCCTGAAGCAAGAACTAGCAGCATCTTAGGATTAGGCAATCATGTCCAAGCATAAAGGGGGATGGGAAGAAGTTTTCTCTATCTCAGCTACAATAAAAAACACCAACTTAGAGCTGTATTAGTCAGCGATTCAGTTGAGATACATAGGAAAAATAAAAAAACGTAAAATTTAAGTGAATTTACATTTAGGTTTTGGTTATACAATATTTAGAAGGAATTAGCATGATCATATAACCCATGACAAGTGACCGAACTTTCAGGGAAAAGTAGAGAGAGCAGTAGAAAGAAAGAACAAAGGCAAAAAAAGAGGATAATAGTCCACCTATATAACTTTTAGTATATCTTCAAGCTATCTGATATGTGATAGAACTCAAAGCTATATAGGTTGCAATGCCATAAAAATGTCATACTATAATATTGCAATAAAGTAAAAACAGAGCTGCCTTGTGTTATTATAGAAAAAAAAAAAAAAACAAGCCGGCAGCACCAACTATCTGGGTTTGCATATATGTATCCTTTTTCTTCCTTCAGGTCTATCCAATGTAAGGTTATTTGTTAACTTGAGCGCTATCCTGCCTTGTTTTACGATAACAAATTAAAATGGTTAAAGACATTTTGAATTTTCGACTTAAATTAGATCTGGCAAATAGTCCAAAAGTTATGAATTAACACATGAAAAAATAGTCTCATGATAACAAATTGAAATGGTTAAAGACATTTCAACTTAAATTAGATCTGGCAAATAGTCCAAAAGTTATGAATAAACACATGAAAAAATAGTTTCCTGCTTCACTAGTTAAAAACCAGATAACAGACACGCCAAAAGCCAAAACATTTTCCTTATGGGACCTCAATTCTCTACATCTGAGGGGCATGAAAGAGAATTTTATTACAAAATCAAAATTACCCATCCTATTTCTGGCTTTTATACACATGTCAGTAAGGCCTCATAGGCATTATCCCAGTCATGAAAAAAGACACTCCAGTCAGTTTCTGGCTTACATATTCCTAAACAGATTACCTTTGATTCAATCAAGTTCTAACTGTATATCATCTTCAAAACATTGACGATATTACTATGTCTTTATGGTGTGAGCAAGTAGGCAACATATGGATAATATGGATAATTAAACTGCCTATAAAAACCCTTGCATGGATTATAATATTTAGACTGCATGCATTCAAACTTGGCAAATATATCATCTTCAATCAAGTTCTAACTGAATATCATCTTCAAAATATTGACGATATTACTATGTCTTTATGGTGTGCGCAAGTAGGCAACATATGGATAATATGGATAATTAAACTGCCTATAAAAACCCTTGCATGGATTATAATATTTAGACTGCATGCATTCAAACTTGGCAAATAAACGGATGATATCTGTGAGAGTGCAAAAAATTGAAACAAAAAATATTGAAGCAAAAAATTTCAATAATAAATACATAAATAGTACAAATATATGATGTGATTACACAATGAGAGAAATGATAAACAAACCAATGTCACTAAAAAAAAATGTAAATGAGTTGTGAACAGCATGCTTTACCTGGACTACTAGGGTTCACCTCACCCTTCTTGTCCACCATGTGGATAGTTTTTTCTTGACAATTATTTTGCACAAAACTCACGGTATGAGCTAAAACCTATAATAATCATAGCTTAGATGTCAATCGTACGACTAAGTTTGTTTAATCAACTTCAACAAAAATAAAACTACGGAAAGAATAGCAAGACACACTAAATGTAAACAAAATAAGTTATGAAGTATTAGGAAGGCAGATGAGGAAGTAATGACCAAGGAATAGGTCAAGTATTTGTGTAAGATATTGTACCTGAACATTAGTTTGGGAATCTTTCATTTCAAATGGTGGTGCATCCCCACTTAGTTGACCAGTAATATACACAAGATCACTTTCCTTTAAGTGGCAAGCAGCTATTTGTGCCATGTTACCTTGAAAAATTATTGGAATCCTGAAATAGAATAAAAATCTGTGACTGACTTCACCACCTCAACGTAGAAGGCAAAGAAAAGGGAGTACAGATTTGAAACCTAACACAAATAAGAAGAGAACAACTGTAAGGAACCAATTTTTTCTGTCAACCAAGAGGAAGCTACACCAATATCTAAAAGGATCAGAAGGATCACTGATGCATAGGAAAAGAGATAATCTGAGTCCCTTTTAGGGAATGATGAGGACTAGAAACTCAATCCACAAAGAAAACCAATGTAAAAAATAATGTGATATGTCCAAAACACCAACAAGATTTACCAAATACTGCTTTTAGCCCCATACTTAAAACAAACAAAGAACAATCATTTAAATAAATACTTTTAGAATACATTTTTTGTAGCTTTATGTTGAAAAAAGAAAATCTACGCTGGCTGTCAAGGTATAATGCAAACCCTCCTTTAGAAGGGCGGGCTATATAGAGAGGAATCAAGAAAGGGGATCCATCTAGCCAACTGAAAAAGTTGGATGTGAAGGTTTGACTGTCGTCGTTGTTGTATTATTTATATACATCTCGTCCTAAAGAAGACCCAATAAAAAACATCTAACCAGCAATTCATTCATCTCCTAAAACAGAAGACAACATATCGAGATGGCCAAATATAAAAATGCCTGAAGTAAGCTTGTCAAAGTAATCAAGCCCCTCAAGATTGGGTTAACCATAATCCGTCTTAAACTTGAATCAGAGAAAGCTCGATCAAGATCAGCTCAATTAGAATCCTACCTGAAACGGACAAAGATATACATGAAGTGGTCTGGAATCTCCTATTGGATCTTGAAATTCCATTACCAAGAAGCTAATTGCTTTGAAGAAAGGGAAGTCCTTTGTGTTGCCACAATTGCCAAACCGATATAACCCCAAATTGAGGATTAACAGCAAAAGCCAGTAAATTATCTAAACATATTCAATGTCGAAGAGCAATCAAAAGGAATGATTAATAGAAGGTCGTCATGACTGCATAACCAGGAAAAAGAAATACCAGAAAGATCTATGATTCATATTCTTCAAACTAGACAACACAATAAAAAAACCACAACCAATTGATCAATAGAACGAACAAAGAATTACCGCAGAGGCATCAAATCACCATACCAGAACTGCGGGAGCTCCTCCTTCTTCTCATGGACAAGGACGGACACTGCGGCGAACCTTCCATCAGGTAAAGTCTGGAGCTGTAGGGGCACACCAATTTTCCCAACAAGGTGCACCGAGTTGGCGACTTTGGCCTGGAAAGGTATCTCCATTGGTCTCGGCAAATCGACAGACTCCTCCCCACGAGCCGGGGGTCTCCACCCGGAGCTCGGAGACCCTAAAGATTGTTCCTCTACTGCTGGCTTAGGTTTCCTCTTATAAGTGCGCTTCTCCGGAGATGCGGCGGCGCCGCTGTCGGTGGAGAGGGCCGTGATGGGGATTTGGCGGACGAGAAGCCATTTCTTGGATCGGGAGGCGGAGGAGGAGGAGGAGGAGAGGAGGCCGGCGAAGGCGCGGGAGAGGTTCATGGTGGTGGAGAGGAGAGGAGGATAGCTAAAACCCTAGAGAGAGAGAGAGAGAGAGAGAGAGAGAGAGAGAGAGAGAGAGAGGAGGAGGAAGAGGCCAGCAACAGGAGCTACATATAGCAAAACCCTAGTTCTTGGATGGGTGAAGGAATTGGAAGGGTTTCGGCGTAGAGTGGGAGCGGGAAGCGACGTTTTAACCGACTAAAGCCGAGCTCTGCGATCAGAAGGATGGAAGGAGAGCTTCTTGGGATAAGCAAATTAGCTAGGAAGTAAACTGAAATAAATACATAATATAGGGTGTGAAATGAAAATAATCCTTGTCTATGGGCTTCTACTGGGTGAGAATTGGGCCAACTTCAATATTTACAATTAGGCCCAAATCTTGCTCTCGAGTCTCGTCCCACTCTTTTACCCACTCCGGTCTAGTACTAAATTACCCAGGAAGAAGCCGAAGAAAAAGAAGCCAAAGAGGGAGACGCCGAGATCTACCACCACCATGGCGTCGACCTCCCCTCTCCAAAAGCTCGCCACCTTCAAAGAAGCCACCGCTCTTCCTCTACCATCTACTGCTTCTCCTCTCGACTCCTTGGCCTCGGATCCGATCTTCTCGGCCTTCCTCTCCCCTTCCTTCGATCCCGCTCTCTTCTCCTCCCAGGCCCTCTCCTCCGGCTCCGCTGCCTCCCGCGCCGAGCACCTCCACGAATCCATCCGTCTCCTTAACGTCCACCTCCGCTCCGAGGTCCTCTCCCGCCACCCGCACCTCCTCTCCCACCTCCTCTCCCTCCGCTCCGCCTCTTCTTCCCTATCCTCCCTCCGCCCCGCTGTGGCCTCCCTCTCCTCCTCTCTCCTCCGCGCCCGCCTCGACCTCGCCGCCCCTCGCCGCGCCCTCCTCTCGCACTCCCTCCAGCTATCCCACCTCCTCGCCTCCGCCGACCTCCTCCACCACTCCTCCCGCCTCCTCAAGCTCGCTTCACGCCTCCGCGACACCACCGACCTCGCCCGGGCCGCTGAGATCCATCGCGAGATCCGGCAGCTCTACGACGAACGTGGCCTCGATGGGATCTCCGTCGTCGAGGACGAGATGCGCCTCCTCGCCGAGACAGGCGCCCGTCTCCGCAGCGACGCCGCCACCGCCGTCGAGCGCGGCATGGATAACTCCAACCAAAACGACATCTGGTGCGGCCTCCAGGTGTTCTACAATCTCGGCGAGCTCCGCCCCGCCGTGGAAAACCTGATCAACAAATACAAAGCGGTCGGGGCGAAGAGCGTGGCGGCTGCTCTCGATATGAAGGCGATCTCGAGTTCGAATTCTTCGTTCGGGGGACCGGGAGGGATTCAGAGGAGTGGGACGCCGCAGATTGGAGGAGGGAAGAGGGCAGGGGAGGCGCTGTGGGAGAGGATGAGGCAGTGCATGGATGAGCTGCACCGAGTGGTGACGGCGGTGTGGCAGCTGCAAAGCGTGCTGACGAAGAAGAGGGTGCCCTTCAGCCAAGTCTTGTTCCTCGAAGAGGTTTGGCAGGTGAGCTCTTATTTCTTTAGTAAACGTCAATTTGTATGGAATTGTGTGTTTCTTAATGCCATTATTGGAATTCTTCAGGATTTATAAGTGACATCTTCTTTCAGCAATTTTTAGCAATTGCTATTGTTTAAAATTGGGATTATGCTGGTTTCTCTTCTTTATAGGTGTTAGAACCCTTTTAATATAGAAGGTTTGAAGCTTTCTGTTATCTTGAATATGTTATGCTATTGGGAAGAAAAGGGCATTTCATTATTATCATCAGGTCATAAAGCCTTTCACTTCTCAAAATAGTTTCCATATACTTGGTTGGTGTTGTAATATCTGTGCTGTTTTTCTGACACTATGAGTTAATTCTTCTCTAGGAAGGTGAACCTCTATTGACAGAGCGAGTATGGGAAGCACTTGTGAAAGCTTTCGCAAGCCAAATGAAGTCTGCTCTCACAGCTTCAAGTTTTGTTAAAGAAATATTTACTCTTGGGTACCCAAGGTTATTCTCGATGGTAGAGAACCTTCTAGAAAGGATCTCGAGAGACACTGATGTGAAGGGTGTTCTTCCAGCTCTCAGTCCAGAAGGAAAGGAGCAAATGGTTGCTGCAATTGATACGTTCCAGACAGCCTTTTTAGCTCTCTGTCTCAGTCGTCTTTCTGATTATGTTAATAGTATATTTCCAGTATCCAGTCGTGGGAGCATACCTTCAAAAGACCAGATCTCAAGACTCATATCACGTATCCAGGAAGAAATTGAAGTCATTAGAATGCATGGGCACTTGTTGCTTCTCGTTTTACATGAGATTGGAAAGGTTCTACTTCTGCTAGCTGAGAGAGCTGAATACCAGGTAAAACATTTTGGCATTCTGATTGTATAACTACACCTTGAGCTGCATGCTTCCTGTTTTATTATTCTCCAGAACCTGAAGAGTGAGGCACATTCTTTGTGGTATAGTTAAGTCACATAATAGTCACAGGTCAGATGCAACTATAGCAGTTCTCTGGCCTATCTTCAGCAAAATATGGTTGAGCCAGGATCGTATAATAGATATAAGCTTTTCTTAGAACCAGAGCTTATACTTGTACACCTTAGTAAATAGAGAATTCCATGCGTTCAAGTTAGGTCTCTTTATCTAGTAAGATTACTTGCTTCATAGGACTTCCATAAGGGCCAAGGAATGTACAGCCTGATGCTAGTTGATGAACCTATTTGGTTACATAAAATACTTTGTACTTGACAAATGATTGATGCTGCTGCTTCTCTGAATAATATTTCGTCATAATTTCTATATACAGGTATCAACAGGTCCTGAAGCCCGTCAAGTGACAGGCCCTGCAACTCCAGCCCAACTCA
Organism: Typha angustifolia; assembly: GCF_048772165.1. Taxonomy (NCBI): domain Eukaryota; kingdom Viridiplantae; phylum Streptophyta; class Magnoliopsida; order Poales; family Typhaceae; genus Typha; species Typha angustifolia. The sequence continues at coordinate 1,544,707 of NC_133246.1, read as the reverse complement.
AAAACTTTACTCTATGTCAACACCTTCAAGAGATTCACACACGCATTTCAAGCATTGCTTTGATGCTCCCAAGTGTTGCTGCTGATGTCTTATCCCCATCTCTTGGTGTTATCTATGGTGTAGCCTGTGACTCAGTTACCTCTCTTTTCCAATCCATGCTTGATCGACTAGAGTCATGCATCCTACAAATCCATGAGCAGGATTTTGGTGTCCACGGGTTGGATGCAGCAATGGACAATAATGCATCTGTTTACATGGAAGAGTTTCAAAAGTCCACTGTCCATTTCCGCAGTGAGTTTCTATCCAAGCTACTGCCTCCTTCTTCTGCTTCTCGTTCGGAAACCATCTGTACTAGGCTTGTAAGGAGAATGGCTTCAAGGATTCTCATATTCTTCATCAGACATGCTGCTCTTGTGAGGCCTCTTTCCGAATCGGGCAAGTTGCGGATGGCAAGAGATATGGCAGAGCTGGAGCTAGCTGTGGGCCAGAACTTATTTCCAGTGGAGCAGCTTGGTGCACCATACCGAGCACTTCGAGCTTTCCGGCCTGTCATCTTCTTGGAGACAGCTCAGCTTGAAAGGTCTCCACTCCTTCAAGATTTGCCACCCAGTGTGATACTCCACCACCTCTACTCTCGAGGGCCTGATGATCTGCAGTCACCTTTGCAGAGAAACAAACTCACACCACTTCAGTATTCATTGTGGTTAGATTCACAAGGTGAGGATCTGATTTGGAGAGGAATAAAGACAACCCTAGATGATTATGAGTTGAGAGTTAGAACTCGAGGAGATAAGGAGTTTAGTCAAGTGTACATTCTCATGCTTCATATTGGATCAGCATTGGTTCAGAGCACTTCTTCTCAACGGTGACTTGGTCCTTCACCAACTTGTGATCATAGATCTGCATCATCCCATCAATTTGGTCTTATGCCAGATTCTGTTGGTTTGGCATAAATTAACCGATCAGAGTGACTTACTGTTTGTTGTTCACATGGTTTTCATATAAATGAGTTACTACAGAATTTATTTTTTCCATTTAAACGAAGTAATGTTTTGTGACTTTTTCTCTCTGTTCCATCTCCTATGCTTGTAGTCATCGTATTATCTGAGTTACTCTGTCAGTTAAAGAACTTTTATAGGACATGAAATATTGGATTGGTGGTAAAGTTGTCTATTTTATCATGAGTTTTAACTTGAATGAAGCATATGCCGACATAATCACTGACATATAAAAGTCTCTGCAAATTAATCATCTATCTGTTCATCAAAGCTTCAATTTTTGCTATTTGATTATCTGCTTGATATCTTATCTTCCCCTAAAGCTTAAGTGACTTGTACATGAAAATTCTATTATATCTAATAATTTTAATTTTGTTTGTATCATTTATTTAATAATTTAATTTTTTTAACTGGGTATATAATTATTTTTATTAATAAATTTTAATAAAATAGTATCGCTGGAAACATCTTATTGAGATGTTTAAAATGAGTTATTAAAATTTTTTAAATATTAAATTATTTTTTAGTTATTAAATTTTTTTAATTAGATAATAAATATTTTATTATTTATTATTTAAAATATTTTTGAGCGCATCTTTTGTATAAGTGGTACGATAAATTATATAGGTGATGAGATGAGAAAGCCCAGCGGGAGAACGAGGCCCAGCAAAGCCCATTTTGGACAAAGAACTCACCGGAGAGACGCACCGAGGAGGAATCCATGGAAGAAGAGAGGGGGAATCGCCCTTCTCTGACGACGAATCCGAGCCGCCTCCGGAGTAATCTCTCCTCCCTCATCTCCTTCATCCTGCTCTCTTCTTATTCCGGTTCCTCCTCTAGGGTTTCCTTGCCAATGTTACCCCATTCGGCATCAATCTCAGTAAGCGGATACCGAGATTTCTCAAGGGCGAGAAGGTGAAGGATGCCGCTGCCGCATTACTCAACGATGGCGACTCAGCTAGCATTTAAGGAACGAGCACCAGGCCGATGCCGCCGCTGCTGGAGTCCGTTACGAGGTTCCAGCTCTCTTTGCCGTCCTTTTCTTTTACCCCTCTTCTTCGCGATTGTTCTTCTTGTTGTTGTGGTTTAGGGGTGAGTCGAATTTGGATTAGTATCATTTTAGACAATGGTGGTAGAAGTTATACGACAAAATGTAGCAAGAAACACCGCAAGCATCCAATCTAAGTGCTTGATGACACGAGAAATGCGTGTCTAGTTAACGGAACAAAGCCGATTTGCCTCTGCTAGTAACTGTCATCTACTTGTCAATGCCTATTTGTTGGGAAAAATGTGAAGGGAAAATTAAAATGTGTGTCAAGCCTAAACCTAGTAAAGCTTTATGTGTAGCATATGTCAAACATATGCTTGACAACAATGTCATTGGTGAATTCAATTCTTTGGAAAATTTAGTATTGTACTTGTGCATGCTTGTGTTGATATATTGTGTCCCCCACCTCTTTCACATATCACCATTTTGTTCTAGTTCTTTTTGTTATAGTATCATCTCCATGCTAAGCACAATTCTAGTCTTTGAGAAACTTTATGTTTCTAATATTTACTTATTTCCCACACCCTGAGGCTTGTATACATTTATTTATTTATTTTGTACCTTATGTGAACAGATAGTTATCATTTGCTTGCGACTTTCTTAATCATCAATTTCTGTTTCTCACCAATATTAAGAAGCTGAAGTGGCCAACTAAATCTATTGTATCTTCTGTAACTTGTATGATGAGTTCCTTGAAAAAATTGCCCTAATTTTATTTGCTTTCACAAGAATCCAACACTGTTGGTGGGCACATGTATTACCATCCTTAATTTATTTCACAAGGGTTCTTCCATTGTGCTATCATTTTGTTGTTTACAGAAGGATATGAATGGTTAGTTATTGCATGAGAAGATGCTGCATCAGGTAACGTGTATGGTTAAGCTTTGATTCAAAATATATGAATGTTATCTTTTCTAATAACTGGGAGCATGAATCAGACAATTCATCCATATGGGACATGAGACCTGGACCTTCAGCAGCAAGTATCTCTACATTGCAACTCCAATCTAATGAAGAAAGAATATCAATAAAAAATATATAGTTCCTGTCCTCTAACATACACTATATATCAAAATGAGTCGTGATAAAGCTTTTGTATTAACATCTATTTCTCTGTGAACTTTACAAGCTCTGCTAAACAGCAGAAACATATCAACCGTTATTAAAAAAATAATGCTCATACCAAAAGGAAAGCAACAAAATAGTTTTATTGGTTCTTCAACCCTGTAGATATATTTCATTGGTAGTCATTCTCATGGCAGAAAACATGGTGCGTTGCAAATCCTTCCTCGAATTGGCGTGACCTACAGGCAAACAAAGAGTATGCCTGCAACCATGTGGATTGCAGTCTGATAAATGGTGCCTGCTTCAATCCAGGAACTCTTGGAATTGCAACTTCTCCAGCTCTGCCATTGTTGCTGCAGACTGCAGTGATCCTATTAAGCATCAATTGACGTACCAATGCAAATAGCAACACTACTTTTAGTGTTTGGTTCAAAATGTGTGATCTTTGACTGTGATAGACTAATAAGTTTCTTGCTATTAGCAGTTTATGGTGACTGCATCTACTGCTGCAGTGCAACTGGAGGGAACATCCATAATATTGCACATTTACCTATATATAGAATATCAGTCATACCATCTACAGTAAAAAATAAAATAATGAGATGTCATTGTAGCAGCCTGTTGAAATTATCTGCAGGATACTGCTTATCGAGTGTTTTAGGGGGCTTTCTTGATCTTTTCAGCAGCTCATCTGGTTTACTTAATTCTACATATGAATTAAGTTGCATGATAGTATTTTGACTATAATGCTTGAAAAGATTGTATCACATGCTCTAAACTTTTATAGCACCCTGGGCTATTTGTAGAAATGCCTTACCTTTTTTATTAAGTTTGTCAAAGAGTAAATTGTGCTGATAGATAAGTTTGATCAATCAATCTGATTAAAGTTCTCTTGATGTGAAATTTGAGTCTACCTTGAGTCCTTGACCAAATTTATTATCAAATCGATTGAGCTGGATACGAATCTTAAAGGACATGAACAAAAGTCTATATAGATAACAGAAGATCACATGCAATGCTTGCTCAGGGAAGGCAAAAGTCTCTACATGTCATTCTTCTAGTCACAATTATCAGAAATTTCCAAGCATAAGATCTAGGCGATGGCGATTGCTCAAGTATGTTATATTATCTTTAATAGTTTTTGGATATATACATGAATTGATAGACTCATGCAAAAATAGTGTGATCTTTTACTGTGTTTGTCTAATAAAGTACTGTCTTACTATTTTCAGTTTATGGCAAATGCATCTACTACTGAAATGCAACTGGAAGGAACATACGATAATTCTGGTCATTTACCTATATCCGAGTGCAAGTTGCGCCATCTACTGCGTAAAGAATAATGCAATGTCATTGTAATAGTTTGTTGATAATATCTGCAGTGTGCTGCTTATTGAGTGTTTTCTATAGGTTTTTTTAGCTTTTCAGCAGCTCAGCATTATAGTATTTGATCAGCTGATGTCTTGAAATATTTGGTGCCCTTATGAATGCTCTGCAGCTGTAATGCTTAAAAGGATTCAATTATCACATTCTCTCAAAATTTTATCAGGTAATGGCAACTGGGCCTATTTGTACAATTGCCTTGTCTTTTCTGTTAAGTTGATCAAAGAGTAACCTGTGCTCATATATTAGTTTAATCAAGCAGATTCAACTTTTCTTTATTAGGTGAGTTACGAGTCTTCCTCAACTTACTATCGAAACTATATCAGTCTCAAGGGCTTAATACAAAAGTCTATATATAAAAGGTAGAGTTTCCCTTCTCAATTTTACTACTCTTCTACTATAGTTTATAAATTATTCATCAAATTACTACGATCTTTGGAGTAATTCGCTCTCACATTCCTTTTCTAAAATATATTACTATATAAATCTTTGTCTCATAATGTCATTTATTAAGTAATTCACTTTTTAAAATAATAATTTGCCTTACTGTGGCGATTATATGGTAAAAATTATAATAATTTGGAAACTATAGAAGATCGATCAAAACCTCTAAATAGCAAACGAACCACATACAATGCTTCCTCAGCAGACCACATGGAATGCTATTTGTCAATTAACTACTCTTATTCCTAGAAATAAAATTACAAAAAGATCCTTAAGACTTATTTTAATCTAGATTAATTCATGCCTTACCAAATCTATCGTGTATTAGAACCTATTTTGTTTAGAGATTAGTTAATTTAAGTTAAAATTAAGTATACTGACATAGATAGCAGCAGATCACACTCAATGCTTGATCAGAGAAGGCCAAAAGTCTACTAAAGAAATTTAAGTACATTGAATATAATTTAACATATAGCAGATGGTCATTTTTTTCAAGTCACCAACTATGATGATTTTCCAAGCATAAGATTTGGTGACGGTGATTGTTTTGGGTGTATGAGTTGATGTAATCAATTAATGGATAACAAATCTAGATCTATCTTTATCAAATCTTTGAATTAAATCGAGCCAAAAAAAAAAAAGAATTCCAAACCCCATTAATGCCCATAGATATGCTACTCGCTCTTGACCTTTCTTGCTAGTGGCGCAGAAGAATACCTCACCTTTTGATATACTTTGAAGGCAAAAGAGACTTTTATAATAAAGACAAGGAATAATGTGCATTTTAGTTACTAGTCCACTAAAGAGTTTGTTTGTTTTTGAGAAAATTTATATATAACACCCTGCTTTGTAACGCAATAGTAGTTCACACCTTATATTTTTATTATTTATAAATTGAGCTATATAATTTAGCGAAAATATCCCGAGTTAAATTTGAATTAACGCTCAGAATATTTCGTTAAGTATAGATATTTTCATTTTCAAAATAACTAAAATATCTTTGGTATAATATAATTAAGGGTATTTTTATAATTTTTTAGTATGATTAATTTAACTCAGAGATTTGATTAAGTTTAACTAACTGATTCGTTAAATCATAGAACTTAATTTACATGAATGATAGAGTGTTGTATGTAAATTTAGTCTATATTTAATGCATTCGATTTTCTCCATAAACATTAGCGTTAATAATTAACAAATTTCCTGTCAAAGTTTATTAAGAGAATTGATTAATTTGTTTATAAAGAGATTTTACTTTTTTATTTCAAGTTATCAAAAAAAATAATAATTAGTTTGTAGACGGAACGAATTACAATTACGTTGTGTAACCATGTTTCTAGAAGTTTTGATTTGAAAGATATAACTACCGCATAGGATATATTAATATATTAGCACTATGCTTCAAGTTGATATATTTAATAAAATTTTAAATATTCATTAGTTTCTTTCCTTTAATATTACGTCATAATCTCTCCGATTAAAATTATATTTTATATTTATATACCAATTTTTTTAAAAAAATATTAATCATATTTAATATATCATATAAAAATCCTATAGACTCTTTTGTCTGCTGTGTACTCTTGTATATAGACTAATTGGTTGTGATCAAAAGAAAAGAAAAGAAAAGAAAAGAAAGGAAATTAATTTTAATTTCGTGTTGGTCGTCTGTCTATAAAGTAAGTATCGAGAGTTGAGAGTCTCTCCAGCATCACTCCATAGGAGAAAAAGAGATGGAAGGAGATGATGATGTGGAGATGAGGGAGTGGTGCCATGCGCTTCCCAAGATTGAGCTCCACGCGCATCTCAATGGCTCCATCCGAGACTCCACCCTTTTGTGAGCTTTCCTCTCTTTCTCGTACATCTTGATATGACCTCGAGATCTCTAATATCGGGTTATATTTTTAAGACTCGAAGCTCATATACTTGGGATTGTAAGTGGACCCGTTTGTTTGCGCTTCTTCTTTTTTTCCCCATTTTATTTTGGTTTATTCCTCTTGGGATGGGGGATTAGAAATGAGAAATCTATTGCGGAACCATCTGCAAGTTCTCATCTTTTATTATTATTATTATTATTAAGATATTTTCTATTTCTTGTAGTTGGGCATCATGATAGTTGGCTTTAGTCCTACCTGTTTCTAAATTCTAAGTAGCAGAGAAGCAATTAGGAAGAAGAGACATAGATATAGAGTTGGGTTAAAAGTTGTCCCATTTGGGTACAACTAGGTAATATACATGTTAAGAAGAAGAACAATTTGGAGAGTTGAAGGAAATGGAGGCAGTCAGCTTGAGGCAAGAATCCCGACTTATGAATTGGACGGAAGAAATAAAGTTCCTTAAATTAAGATAATGGTATTGTACAATTAGACTAATCTTTTGCAACTACTCTTTCCAGCATGATCTTTAGGACCAAAAGAATTTATTAGATGAACAAAGACCGAATTCGTCAGATTTTTGTGGCTTATTTGGAAGTCCTATTGGTTCGAGTTGGATTAGATTAGAATAGATATTATAAATCTGTTCAACATAATTGTATGAAAAACAACCCTCTTAAATTACTAGACTGATTCTTACTAGAACAATCTTTTCCCCTTCCAGACTTGATGAGCTGCTAATGTTTGATTGGCATCTCCTGTTACATGAATGGCACTAATAGTTATCATTTGCTTTTCCATCTATATTGGTTTTGTTGCTTTTCCATATTGAAGATCATCTCTGTCATTCTACTTCTCACTTTTTAAGAAAATTTTACTTGCTTGTTCGAATAATATTAGAAACTTGAAATTGTCAATTACTGATAAAAGATAGTAAACGTTAAATGTCCAAAAGTTATTTGCTTTGACTGTTGACAGTACTGAAGTTGGATTTAAAGTGTAGCTAATGTCCTTAGAAGGTAAGGATTCTGACATTCATACTGCAAATAAATTCCTCTTGTTAAATGTCCAAAAGTTTTTTTTTCTTTAGCTGTTACCTGAACTTTCTTTTTCTGTTGTTGATCTTCTTCTTTAGAGAACTTGCAAAAAGGCTGGGAGAAAAGGGTGTCATTGTTTTTGAAGACGTAGAACATATAATCATGAAATGTAAGTAGAAGGCATCTTATGTACTCTGATAATACTGTGATATTCCTTGCCTTCATAGTAAGTAGGCTTAATTTTGATAATAAAAGTACAAGATTTTCGGGCCTGTGGTAGCCAAATTAGTTTGAATAAAGTATTCATATTGTCTTTTGGACTTTATGCAGATGGTAGATCTTTGCCGGAGTGCTTCCAGCTTTTTGATTTGTTTCACATACTCGCAACTGACCATGAAACTGTGACCAGAATCACTAAGGAAGTATGTCCATATCACATCTCTTGCAAGATTTCTAGTACTTGACTAAATTTTCATTCAACTTTAATCAGGTTATTGAAGATTTTGCAGCTGAGAATGTTGTTTATCTGGAATTAAGGACAACTCCGAAGGTATTGTATGTGCATCTTTTCCTTCTCTGATTGTTCTTTCCTTTGGTAATGACTAAAACTCACACATGACTGATGCTGATTTTGTAATCTTAACAGAAAAATGAAGCTAAAGGGATGACTAAGCGCTCTTACATGAAAGCAGTTATTGATGGCTTAAGGGCTGTTGAAACTGTTGATGTAGTGCTTTTTGACTCAAGCAATGAGAATGGTTCAGAATCTACTATCATAAATGGTACATCCGCTGAAATGAAGAGGAGAAAGATATATATGGGCCTTCTTTTAAGTATTGACCGCCGTGAGACTACTACAGCAGCAGTTGAAACAGTATGTTAGGGAAGCTCTTTTCGCTTAGATATAGTTTTTGGTCATAACAGCTGCACCATTGCTTAACTGATGACTTTAAATGTATGGTATAGGTTGATTTGGCAGTGGAAATGAAGGATTTGGGGGTGGTTGGTATTGACCTTTCTGGCAATCCTGTTATTGGTGAATGGTAAAGTAAAATGTCTCACATCTGAATGGAATAAACCTGCATGTCTAATGTTAAAAGTCAATATACTTTTTTTAGTTTGTGTTTTATTGTTATGTAGGCAGACCTACCTGCCAGCTCTAAAGCATGCCAAAGAAGTAGGGCTCCCTATTACTCTTCACTGTGGAGAGGTCTGTCAAGAGCTTTGAGTAGATACAGATTTCGTTAAATGATACAGTTTTTTTTCTTGCTTACCCTGTTTCACATGAACAAAACTAAGGCTGTGGAGGACCTTTATTGGTGTTCTACAATTTTAATTGACCAACTATTTTTTATCGTCAAAACTTAGTACATGTAGGTACCTAATAAGAAAGAGATCCAAGCTATGTTGGACTTCTGTCCTCAGAGGATGGGCCATGTCTGTTACCTCGAAGAAGAAGAGTGGAAAACGCTCAAGTCACTAAAGATTCCTGTAATGTTATATGTATTTCCTAAGTTATTCTGAATGTCTGTCAGTAATAATTCTACTCATTCTTCTGAAGTCTTAACCTTCTGCAGGTTGAGATATGTCTGACTTCCAATGTGAGAACAGAAAGAGTTCCTTCTGTAGAGTACCATCATTTTGGTTTGTTTTTTCATGCCCTGTATAAATAAATGTGTTAAGCAGTTAAGCCTTACATTCATCTGTTTAACATCTCTCCATCTTATACTGTATATACAGTTGATCTATACAATGCAAAGCATCCACTGGCCCTGTGCACTGATGATCCTGGTTTGTTCTCGACAAGCCTATCCAACGAGTACTTCCTTGTTGCCTCGGCATTTGGTAAGCATCTTCTTCATCTATTTAGGAGTGATAGACATAAAATTTCACTTGTTCATATCTCCGTCTCTTTCCCTTGTACAAATAGGGCTCAGCAAGGGTGAAATGCTTCAAATTTCTCAGAAGGCTGTCGAATATATTTTTGCCGACAGTGAGATGAAGAAGAGTCTGATGAAAGTCTTTGAGGATGCTCAGAGAAAACTAGTGCTATAGAACTTTATGTGATGCATCCCAAGTATCTTAAAAAAAAATACCTAAAAGTTTCCCAGACTGCTACTAGAATCTGCTTCACAGGATCATTATCTGATCCTCAGTGCCTTTTTAAGCTGCAATGAATCTTTAGCATATCTTGAGAACCTGATTGAAACAAAGATTCAAATGCTTGCAAGATTAAGACTGTTATGCATATATATTCCCTTATGATAGTTTCTTGTTTTGTGGTCATCCACTTCTCGTACTGTAAATGAGTTGCAGTTCTGTTAATAGGACAGAAACTTGAATATCTGGATGATCAACTAGCACTTGTTTGTCATGAGTCTATAGGATAAACAAGAGATGAGAATGAAATCCAGCCATTCTCCATGAAAAATGCTTGGAACTTTTATCACGGCTTTACGATTCAAGAACTAGAAGTAATCTAAACAAAATTCAAAATTATGGGTGTCAGCAGAAATGCATTTCTTGTAATGGCTAAGTTGATGACTGTTACAGGCTTGCCAGAGTTTGATCTTTCATCAAGAGATAATTATCAAGTGAGTAGCAAACCCTAATTATTGAACACAGTAAACATTCAATGCGTTCAACAATACAAGGCCACCTCCAAGAGGCTTTACAAATAAAGCCAGCCATCTATCAGAAAGAGAGTCTTTATCAACCACATACAGCTATCACATTAGTCTAAGTAACTGCGATTTCAAAGAGCTTAACTACTAAGAATATCGCATCGCCTCGGATTTCATACTTGAACTCGTCCATGCATACAGAATACTAGCCAGCCAATTACATGGTACAGCACAAGTTTTGTGGTCTTATAACAGACAGAAAAGGACTTATGCAGGATAGAGTGAACAGCTTCTTCCTTCAATAGATCAGTAGTTGCCCTTTTACATGCAAAGTGGGCATTTAACTCTTCTCAGAGTTGCTCTCCAACTCTTTCCTCAGCTGCAGAGAGAAATCATCATTAACATCATCGTCATCCCAGTCATCCTCCCACTGCTGGATAACTTCTTGACCTTCTTCTTTGTCATCCCATTCTGCAAGATAAATGATAACCCAAGTGCAAAGAATTAGCTAATTAGGGTATATTGCCCATCAACATAGTTAAAAGATGAAATGCCTGGTGAATTTGCTCATAGAAACTTGAACAATCTTTATAACAGAGGGCACCCAAAGGATCAACTAGAATGCATAACAATAGCAAGCAAGAGTATGTGACTATAGATCACATAAAGTGGAATGTAACACAAAAATAACCTGCCGGTAGCAGCTGCCGGATATAGAACCGCATATGATAATACCTAATGCTCACAAGATCTGTAGAAAAGGATTGAACAGGCCAATAGGAGAACAGGCAGCACCAAGAAAAAAGAGTTTCAAACCATATACAAGGCTTATGGAGATCACCAACAAAAGCTTTGGCTGATAAAAGAATCCAACTGGAAAAGGAACTGCATACATGCAAGCAATAGACGAATGTTTGGTTGAGAGTAAATGGGATTAATTCTTCCAATCTCCTTAATTTAGCCCTAGGCATCAGTCTTAATGGCCTCACCAGTTAAGGTGGTACAACTGCAAACTTGTTGATTTCCCCTTAAAAAGGAAATATAACTCGAATGTTTCAGAAAAGATCATCAACGATGCATACTCCTCCTCCTTGCAATCAATTCATCTACAACAACATTTGGTGATCAATCGCAAATTTCTATATTTCTCCCAAACTGAGCTACGAATCAAACAGTGTGCTAGAAGAACGACCTAATCAAACAACTTAGATAACCAAACCATGCCATCAAACATCAAAAGATCTAACAAACGAACCACCTAAAATGCGAAAATTTCCGAGAAGAATTACCTCGATCGATCTCAAACTCCTCGAACTCGTCGTCGTCCTCGAATAGGTCGATCTTGGCGTCCTCAGTCGCCGCGGGCTTCCTCTCTGTCGCCATCTGAGCAGAGGAAAGTACGCCTGGAATCAAATCAAGTAGAAACAGCCGATCGATCGCTTCAATCTCTAGATGCTTCTGAATCCTACCTTTCGAGAAACCCCTAAATACAGATCACAGATCGATCGATTCTATATGGGCCAGGCCATGGCCCAATCCCATTAATTTAAACCCCAAAATTAAACCGACAAGGGTTAAAGTATAATAGACGTGTTCTTACTTCCTGGGCACGTCTAGAAATGGATTCAATAATGGGAGTTCTTCTGCGGAGGAATTAATTTAGATAATCAAGTAGGACTAGTCCGCCCATTAAAGTTTCAAATCGGCGCGGGATTTCGATGGAAGCGCGTGGGGACCACATGAATGAGTGGATTTAAGGTAAGTTTCGTGCCTGATTAGCTACCGCGTCCAAATATTGCGAACGACTTCCATATAATTATACTATTTACAATTATCGCCCGTTTATTATTGTTTTTTTTATCGTTAGTTCTTAAACATTGCAATAGGATTGATTGGAGTACCATTTCCGTCCGACCGTACTAGTATCCAACACGATATAAATTAGAAATTAAAAGTAAAATGCATATTAATGTACTAGTCGGTAGTAGTAGGGGTAAGCAAACCGTTACAATTTGGTTTTTGAATTTTTTTTATATTTGATTTCGTCCTATCTCCTTATCGCTAAGTTTAAAACTTTATGAAAATAGTGATATTAAAAAATAGATTATATACTTTTGTATAATCTTCTATCTATCGATTTAATTAGTTAGTGGTCTAGTTTATATATATTATCATTCATGAATCCGAAAGCTAGATCTAGGTTAGATAAATGCCCAACTCTCCTTAGATATAGAGGCACTTAGGTTACACAAAGCTTTTAGCTACTTAGTCTAAGTTTCAAACTATATGCGTCGTCGAACAATTGCTTCGAATCAAACATCGTTGCGATTTGTTCCAAGCTAGCCGCACTGTCGAGCCGCCAACCAAATCGAGCTAAGCCACCAGACAATTTCTCCACAATAATATTGTTTGGGTTTGGAGTCGAACCCATAACCAAATTAATAATAGGGAAGATACCTGCCAACTCAACTATTAAAGTTGGGTTGGTATTGTCGGGTCTATATACCGTTCGAGCTCTTAAATTATTTTTTTTAAAAAAAATACTTATAATAGTAGCAAGGGTAAAAGAGTAAATATATCTGCATTGAGTAGTGCTCACGTTTGAATCCAGCGGAGAGCAGCCCACCGAGGGTGAGGGTGGGGGGAATGGGAATGTTAGCAAATTCTCAATTAAAAAATTCAAACAACGTGCTTTGGAGTCTTTCAATTCCCTCTCGCCATTAACAGCCAACAGCTAATCAACAATACCAAATCCTTCGTATAAAACAAATCAAAGGAAGAAGCGAACATCCCCCCTCCCGCCCCAAACCAACCCAACCCCACTTTTTCTCCAGCTAATAAGTCGAAGAGGATAGTGCTTCCGCTGCTAGCCAATCAGGAGATGCAAAGCACTGCGGTTGTACAGGGTTCCTGCACCCCGATTCTGGATGCGATCGGTGGGTGCCGCAAAGCCAGGCCGTAGAATTGTTAATTTGTTATGCCTCAAAATTCTCAGACGAAACTTCTTCGAAGCTCACCTCCCACTTCTCCCACACTTCCTTTTTAAACTCGCCTCTGCCTCACCTTCCTCTCTCCTTCATCTCTCTCACCAAACCCCTCAAGCTCTCAGACCTTTCTCTCTCCTCCCCTCTCCTCTCCTCTATAATCTCTCTAGAATGAAGCTCTCCGTCTCTTCCTTCTTCGTCTCCTCGAAGAAGAAGAAGAGCCGCTCGATCTCCCGAAGCGCCACCTCGTCCTTCGCTTCCGCCGCCTCGTCATCCTCCTCCTCCTCCGATGATTCCGTCTCCTCCTGCCCCCGATCGACTCCCGACTCCGTCCTCCCCAAATCCGCCGCGGCCGCCGGACCCGGCGTGCTCAAGATCTCGAGGAGGGAGATGGAGGCGGTGCTCCGGCGGATCGGGACGGATCCACCGACGGAGGAGGAGGTGGTGGCAATGATGGCGGCGGCTGAGGCCGACCTCTCTGGCGGCGTCGGCGCGGATGAGGACGAGCTCCGGGAAGCGTTCGCCGTCTTCGACGCCGACGGAGACGGGAAGATCTCGGCGGAGGAGTTGTTTAGGGTTTTCGTTGCGCTGGGAGACGAGGGGTGTAGTTTGGAAGATTGCCGCCGTATGATCGGTGGCGTCGACGGAGACGGTGATGGGTTCGTTGGTTTTGAGGACTTCGCTCGCATGATGACGGCCAGCGGTGTTGATTGGTGATCCCTCCGAAGGACCAGATGAAATCAAACGTGGGATATTAAACGGACGGCCGTGATGGATGGTCTCGTAATTTTAAGAACGCGGGAGGCGAACAATCGATTTTGTAATGGATATCAAGTGTCTATGGGTAGATGAACAATTGATTTGTTAATTGGCAATTGCAAGAAAGTTGTTGGTTTTATGAATCAAAGTATATATGCCTTTCCTCCGAGAATTTAGCTCTTTATCTTACTTTAACCACTAATTTGATATTATTTGATGGCACAATTGCTCATACATCCATAAACCCAACAATGATTACTTTGTGAGACCATCCAAAGGCATATCATTAAGATCCGTGCTTATACTGTCACGTTTATAGGATGGAGATAGAACCTAGATGGAGATAGAAACCTTTGCTGATTTGACTTAGATATCATTTTGCTCAGTAATATTAAAATTTACAATTACTTTCTTTGTTGAACTTTTCGTAAGTTAGAACTCCCGTGCCAAACACGTAAATAATTTTTTATTTTTAAATAGATAAGATTATCTTAATAAATTTTAGATAATTTTGTCTCTATCTCTTTTCCTACGATGACTAGGAAAACCTTTAAAATTTTCTTTCCCAATTCAACTTTTTCTAACCTCCAATAAATTTTTCCATCCTAACTCTCTTTTATCTTCCTCACGAACAACATCAAAAGAAAGAAAAGAAAAAGAGTTTTTATGACTTCTAAGCGGCCGTAACTTTTCAAAAATTTAAAATATATATACGTTTTTATAATATAATAAAATAAAGTGATATCGTGTCAAAAATATATAAAGATAAGTTATAATTAAACTCTATTTTTATTTAAATAATATTTTAAAAAATATTTATGCTAGCTTAATGCCGTTTCCACAGGGATTCTAAATGAACTGAGCTCATTATAATCGGCCGTTTTAGTCAGTTCCTTTTGAACGGGTTTATAATGATAGATTTATAGTTACACCAGCCGTATTCCGGTGGGTGGATCAACCGATCAAACCAACTCCCAGTCTCCAGTCCAAGATCTGGCAGTCGATGCTTGGACATGTGGCCCATCGTCAAATCTAACTCGGGTCCAGTGTGTTCCCAAATAAGGCAAGAGAAATTGATCGTCTCGATTAACCTTGTTCGAAATCTTCTGTTGGATCCGTGCAATTCATTGTGGACACGTATCGTAGCATTCATCCCCATATCTGAATGACATTTAAAATAACCGTTGGTTTCCTCCCATCTCACGGACTAATTGTACTCTTCTTTCGGCAAAAGCAAGCCAACTGTGTTACCTTCACGCTTCCGACGTGACCACTCGTACTATCATCTGCAGCACTGATTCAGGAACTCGGGGTGGCAGCCAATTATTCCTCGCCAAGTATCGTAACTGAATCGGCCTACTATAATTTCCTGCAATCAGGACTGCGGACGATCCACCGCAACTTTTGTCTAAAGTTTTCTATTATTAAGACCCTCTAATTATTCACATATTATTTTTGCTAAAAATAATACACCTTGGAGTTTGGCCCCCGTGAATTCCCCTTTGATCACGCAACGCGTGTGGGCCCGTCCACCTTCTTTGGAGCGGAAGAATGCGGTCACCGCCGCTCTACTCCGTTTCTAATTCCTACCCATATCACCGACTACTAGTAGCGCAGGCGGTATCCGTACCACTTACTATCTTCACCTCCACCGACTCAGTCCCCCCCCCTCTCCTCTCGAAATTATCTCGAAATCTCCTCAACCACCTATAAATTCTACCTCAATTCTCGCTGTTATCCCAAACAAACAAAGTACCGAGAATTAGCATCGCCTACTCCGATCCATGGGAAAGATCCGTTCCCTCTTCCGGCGCCGGAGCCAATCGAAGCCATCGCCGACGAGCTCTCCGCCGCCGGAGACTGTTGTCTCCTCGCAGGATTCGGAGGAGGAGATGGAGCGAGTGTTTAATAAGTTCGATTCCAACGGCGACGGCCGGATCTCGAGATCGGAGCTGTCGGCGATCTTCGAGAGCTTGGGGAAGCCGGCGACGGAGGAGGAGGTGGAGAGGATGATGAGGGAGGCGGACGCCGACGGCGACGGGTTCATCAGCCTCGAGGAGTTCGCCGACCTCAACGCCGGCGCCGCCGGCGAGAAGGACCTCCGAGACGCCTTCTCCGTCTTCGACCTCGACCGCAACGGTTCAATCTCCGCCGACGAGCTCGCGCGCGTGCTCCGTGGGCTGGGGGAGGGGGCTTCGGTGGCGCAGTGCCGGAGGATGATCGACGGCGTGGATCGAGATGGAGACGGGCTCGTCTCGTTCGAGGAGTTCAAGGTTATGATGGCCAATGGATCCTCCTCGGTTTTCGCTCTCGCAAAGATCGGGTGATCGATCCCTCGCTTTCGCGTCTGCCGGTGCAGCTGGAGTACTTCGCATCATACAAATAAAAAAAAAATTCCTTTTGTTTTCTTTCGCTATTTTTTTTTAAAAAAAAAAACAAAATACTTTGTTATGTTTAACTGCTGTATTATTGTTGTCTACTAATCAAAGGTAATACGTATCTTCTTATAAAAAGTGTATATATTTTGGGGACACTGGACACATTTCTTTCTCCCTAATCCATTTGATGGACATCCCTTTCTCTTTCATTTTTCTAGTCTAATTTTCCTTTAAGCTGAGATTTTCTAATTATTACACAAGTACAATATAGGTGGCGATGACTAACAATTTATTATGCCGCGTTTTTGGTTTCATATTATGTGGCTACAAACAATGACTTGATTTTCTCCTCTTTCATATACTATGTTTTGACATCCGTTTAGAAAACCAATCTTATCCAATGAAAAGAAAATTAAATTTATCAAATAAATTCCATCAGATATACACTTATATTTTTCAAGATACGAACGAATGTTGAGCCACCGCTCAACTACCAACACAAAGTCCTATACCACCTGGTAAGAGGTTGGGTTCACGTAGAGTTTACTTGATTTTGTTTGGTCCAATATAATATATTTTAAAAAAAAAATCTATTTGTAAACAGAAAAAAAAAATTACGGTAAAAATTATTTTATTCTCGTACTTCAAAAATATCTCAAATCAGTAAATATACTATGACTAAATTAAAACTATTAAATTTCCATCATATTTATTAAAAAAACATACAGATTTTATGAATTATCAAAATAGCTATGATACTCAGTTAACTTTAATAGAAATACTAACAGTCTTATTTTAATTATAAATATAAAAATTAGTTTTAAATTTTTTAAAGCATAAAAAGATAAAATAAATTTAGACATAATACATAGGTAAACTGCATTTAACCTAGATCATTAATATCCAATGACGAGGACTTTAAATATTATGTGTTATCTTAAATATATATTTTTAATTAGTTAAAGCCACGGAGTTCGTACGGTTGTAAATTTGAAGTCTTTATATGTAAACAAAGACGGTATTTTTATAGAGCTAGCTTCAATGGCTTATTCGTAAAAATAAAAAAGCTCACAGTTTATCTTCTTCGGCTAAAAAACCCTATCTATTACCACGAGAGTTCGTCTTTTTGGAAGCGGAAGTGAGCTCGCACTCCAAGCCCCCTGCTCTCCGCAGCACAGCCATGGATCTCGCTGCCTTTTCTTACCAAAAGTTCGTCCAATTCGCGGTGGAGCGGACCCAACGGCACACCACTCTCACTCCTCTGCCTTCCCAGGTTACTTCCTTCTTCTAATTATTCCTCCTCCTCCTCCTCCTCCCTCTAATTCTCCAAGGACTCCAAAGAATTAGAGTATGGGAGTTTTGACGTTTTGATCAACGAGTTGCGTGTCTGTTGAACCTTGCTCTTACGCCCACAAAGTGTTTGCCTTTTGTACTAACTGGATGTTGGTATCCTCTTTCTCGGGTTGCAATTGGTGTTTTGATGCCTATTTGGTCATTTATCTAGAATGACGGGCTCAGTGCTCTTATCTCTGTCGAGCTAATTGCGCATTTTGTTGCATGATATTTTGAGACCCAGAACTGCTTTTCTGATGGTTCTATCTGTAACTAGATAAATAAAGGCGTCACTTTGCTGACTTTTCGTTACATTGTGGTTGATTCTGAACCGTATTGCATCATCTTCCCTTGTGTATCATGAATTTTTTATGGCCCTTTTCGTGATGGAAGAAGAAGTTTCTCTGTTAGATAAGCTGATACTGTAGAACGTAGTGAGGCTTGATAAAATATTGTCATCACAAGTTT
Source organism: Typha angustifolia (assembly GCF_048772165.1). Lineage (NCBI taxonomy): Eukaryota > Viridiplantae > Streptophyta > Magnoliopsida > Poales > Typhaceae > Typha > Typha angustifolia. The sequence goes on along the minus strand of NC_133246.1, from coordinate 1,526,313 downwards.
AGTATGGTTGCAACAGGTTATCAAAATGAACTATTTGATGCAGTATATGCAGATCTTTTGATCACAAGAGTTGTTTCGTTTCCTCTCTCTCCTTTTAAAATTGGGGAACTATTTCTAAGACAGCAATATTAAGTTTCGTGTAAGACAACAAATTTTTGAAACTTCATTAGAGACTGTACTTACAAGTAGAAAATACAACTATAACAAGTCAGCATTGAAAGGTTCTGATAGGACCAGAGAAAAGATTTTCCGTGATGTTAAGGATTGAAATATTATAATACAAGGCAGCTGAAGTAAATGCCTAATTGCCTTGTCATGTCTAACGGAGTAAGATTCCTCGAAAGGGATTCATATCTTAGTTGGAGGTATAGTGAAAGAGGATATGATTGATGGTAGGAAGGAAGCATAAATCTTTCATTGAGAGAGATACAAAGAAATTGTAGGGCTTTCATGAGTAACTGCAATGTGATCTCCGTATCATGGCTTTTGATGGTATATCACATTAACTACCATTAAACTAATAGTCACTTCCAGATTGTCATCATTACTACTATTTCCATTGTTGAGATTTTGTTACCTTATCTTCATTTTTCCCTCATGGCTTTAGGAAAAGTTCAAATTTGTCAAAGCCAAAGATGATAAGACAATTTTGAATGCACTTTCATTTTGTGCACCTAAAATTAGACTCCTCCGTAGCTTGACAATTGAAGACAGCAGTGCAATGCAGGTATCTCGTCCTTTTCCTTTGTCATTTTGCGTTTCATTCTCCTACTTCCCTTAGCACTGCCAGATTATCACAGTTTGGACATTTTTCAGTTTCAACTAGTTTTCTTGCTGATCCTATCTAATTACTATATATTTTCTTTCTTTGCAGGTCCTTGATTATGCTGTATTTTCTAAACCAGAATATGATCTACCTATATTTTGTGCAAACTTTTTCACAACTGCTACTCGCAGCATTGTTGTCTTGTAAGTTTCATCATCTTGAATGATGTTTCCTTGTGTACTTTTCTGTCCCTGATTATTATTTTGATCACCGAGAGTGGTGCCCGTTAACTTTATGTCTTAACAAGCAACCTCAGCCCAACTTTGTGAAACTTTTTCACAACTGCTAGTCGGAGACAAAGAGTTTCATCATCTTGAATGATGTTTCCTTGTGTACTTTTCTGTCCCTGATTTTAATTTTGATCACCTAGAGTGGTGCCAGTTAACTTTATGTCTTAACATGCAACCTCGGCCCAACTTTGTAGATTTCTTGGTTACTGTCTGAAAATAAAAAATGGGCATGATTAGGAAATTGTTCTTTTTGAAAAGACCTTCCTAAACTCACGCATAAATTATGATTGCTAACTAATAGCTAAGCCAAATAAAGGACCTTACATTTGCTATGTTATATAAATTGGTTTTCCAGGGTTGCTTACATAATGTTTGTGTCGTTTTTGGAAGTTTACATAAGAGAAAGTTCTACATGCAAGATAATGTTTGTCCATAATCTTTCTGTGTTTTTTCTGCAATGAACCTTGTATTGAGATGAGGGCTTTAAGTCCTTTTTTTTTGAAAAAAAATCAATATGCTTTCTGCAGATAACGATAAACTGATTATTGTAATGTTCTTGACAATTTTCATCTAGGTTTACAGTTACCATTCCTTTTTTACTCTTTATTTTTCATCGTTTAAGTTCCTCTGGTTATGGTATTGTTCTTAAATATGTTTTGTTAAATTGGATGTATAGTGAGCTGGAAAGACCCTCAGTAGTTGTTTAAATTAATTAATCAATTGCTTGTAGGGACCTTAATCCCTTATATGATGTCACTATCCGAAGGGATTACAGGGAGAAATATTACAAGAAGTTAATGCCTCTTGGCCAGAAATATGCTAAGGTGCTGAAATTTCAAACTTTCATGCTACCAATTATGTTACTGATATTTTTCATATTAAAGTTGCTATATGTAGCTTCACATCTTTGATAGAGAAAATACAGCTTTTCCCATGGGGAGGCAAGGTCACAAGCGAGTCTATGAAATTTTTCTCACCAATTGTATTATGGACTACATTCACTTCAAGCCAATACAAGCATGACGAACTATATTCAGCTTTTGTGGACTACTATAAGGTATTGGACAATCACTTTTGTTTGGAGCAGTAGAAATATTAAAAATTATTGAGCTAAACCAGATTGTTAAACTTCATACAAAGTATTATCGGAAAAAGTGAAAAACAACTTCTAGTAAACTGTTAAATTTTAATAAAATTTTAATTGGTCTTGAGACTCTGGGGATCATGGGAATGTGGAGGATTTAAGTCATAAGAAATTTGTCAATTGTGTTATGTCCTTTCCTCTAGCTTATCAAATTGTTGTACTCTTGTAAACAGGTGTAGTGGTGAACTTAATTATTTGAAAGATATAAGTGGAACACAAGGGTGAATCTATCATTTTAAAATATAAACTATTCATGCATCATGATACAGAGTTTTTAAAAACAGTTCTTTATTTCTATAGGTGCTTAGACGCCAGCAAGTTTAAGAAAATATTCTCATCTGTTTTGATTAGCAAAGATTAAAATTCCTACCTTTATCTCCACTTTTAGGAAATGCTTGATTTTGTCTTTTAAAAAATCATCAAACCCTGTTGTCCAAAAACTTTGTATGATGATTGATAATTTATTTCTGAAACTTCATTATTGCAGTAGATATACTTTCTAGTATTATCAGTTATTAGCTGATTGATAGAATATTCGCAATATTTTTGTTCTCTAAATTCATTCTTAACCCGTAACAGGCATGGCTTGAGTTAGTAGATCAAGCAGTTGAAGAAAAAGACACTTCGCAGATCCTTCAAAACCTGGAAGCACAACACAAATATCTTACATGGAGATCAGAAAAGGTTCTTCCTTTTTCTTGGGAGAAATCAGACTTTCAGAGCCTTTAGCTATGTAAATGCTTCATATAGTAGTGCTAATGCTTTCATAGACAGTAGTTGGTTGGATCTGGAGCTTCCTCTTTTACGTTATTTCAAGTGTCATGATAGTTCTCTCTTCTCAATGATTTTAATCACAAATATCATTAGCCTTTTATTTTGGCATAAAATATTTTTTCATGATTATTTATCCACTACATGCATTCACATCTGTTTGATATTTTTGTTAAATTTTAAGAAATCAAATTACCATTAATGAGTTATTTGCTAACATATGGTCATACATCAGGATCCCGGTTATCCTATTTTGAAGAAGTTGGTTGGAGAAAGTCTATCAAAGGTACCATTCTCAACATTATTTGGAAAAAAAATAAACCTAGCTTTAATTGTTGGTGCAGTTTTGAGATCGATATTTTTTCATCCTTCACTGTTCACAGGACTTGGTAAGGCACTTTCTCTTCGAAGGTGTCAATACACTAGGAGCCAAGACATTTTTGGATTACTTCCCTGAATATAGATGTGAAGATGGGGCAATAAACCATAAACGAAGTGTGATTGGAAAGTCTTATGAAACTCGCCCATGGGATGCCGAAGGGGATTTCATTGGTGGTGGTGGGCCTGGATAACATCTTCTCTCACTTGGAAAAATTTCTCCTCTGTTGTGAAAATTTCCTCATCTCTAGAGTTGTTGTATCCATAATTTCTGATGTAACTCTGACACTTCGTCGGCTGAAGATTCTTCGCATGCCTTTTTCAATGAAATGTTTCAAGTTCCAGTCACTGCATATTGTCTGTTGTATGCCATGGACAACTATTCAACTACTCATTTCAATAAAGAACTGCTCATGTGTTATTATTCTTTGATTCTTGTAACAAGAAAGCAGCAGTGGAGGGGGAAAAAAAAAAAAGGAGGCAGTCTGTGTTGACCGAGACCAAATGAAGAGAAATTTTTTGCTGCCGGCCTTGGCCGAAAGCAAGGAAAGGAAGGAGAGGTATGTGAGGATAAACCCTTTGATCTTTCTGGAGGGCCATAGCAGCCTAAACTCCACTACATTTTGCCGACCAGTTACTAATATGAGGATCATTTTTTAAGATGTCTCTTATATTATCCAATACTAATTGGTTCCAAATATTTGTTTAAAGCTTGCAGAATTCTGTCAAAAGAGTTGATTCAACCTAGTTTAAAGATTAAAAAAGGACTAGTGGTGCAGGTGAGCTTCCTAATTTGGATATGTATGGATAGTTTATCCAGATTCAACCTAGATGCAAAGCAATTTATTCCTTAAAACTAGTGGGTGAAAAAGGATCAGATTATATCTGACCCAATGATTCAGTTTTGCATTCGAGTTTTGGCAATCTGTATTCATATCCTGTTAGCATACCCAAATAGGAAAATGGATATAAATGAAAATGAATTCAGAGACATCGGATATCCAATCCGTATATATAGTCATCCTTAGCGGATATGATAATTAAGAATCCGTTCCCCATCGCAAAGCCTATCGGGTCGGTAGTGGGAGAAACATTTACATACCCAAACCGTTTATAACCGGGTTTGGATTTTTCAGTACCGACCCGTTTACTTCAAATTGCTGGGTGGGAGGTGGTGGGTCCCGCTTCTGCTTGGCCCTCCACAATTTGAAATCCAGAACCAGGACTGTGTCTTCCAACGGCCTGCACGTTTTGACTAGCCGTTAGATGCCATCATCACAAGTTTCCCACATATCATTTATAACGGGTATTGTTCCATTAATTATGGCTTTCAAATAGATCCTTGTAATTTTAAAATTTTCAAATTGCGATGTATTATAGGGTGTTAAATGAAAAAAAAGAAAAAAGAAGTATCCGTGCTGCCACTTACTTGGACTTTGGACGCAAGCAGCCAAATGTGGGAGCTCCAATGAACATACCAAATAAACAAAGAAATCCCCACCACCATCAAAGTGGAAGTCAGCATTCAAATTTCCTTCGTTGTTTCTCTTGAGCTTTCCTCCTCTTTCCACCTACTCCATTTCTCCTAGAACAAGATGACTTCCAGTTCTTGCAATTGGAAATAGGCAAATATACTCCCATCTTTCTTCCACCAATGGTTCAAAGGAAAGCACCCAGTAAGCTTGGTTCTATGCCAAAATCCAAGAAGGAAGAAGTCAAACCTGGAAAAGGAGATGATGCAAGGAAGAAGATGAAGGAGCTGAGATCCATCAAGAAATGGAACGGGTTGCCGAATTATATGAAGCCCACAAGCAGTTCAGATGCCAGAAAGGAGCAGCTGCAGGTAATAAACCATCTTCCTGGTAACTCGAAGAGTTTGAGTAAACTCAAAGCTTCCTCCTCCTCTGCGAGGGTTCTAAAGAAAAAACCAAGTTTGAAACCACTAAGGCCTTCCTTGAAGAAGAACATAGGAAGATTTGTATGTCCCAAGTTGCATGTGAACAGAGCAACTTGCTCATCAACTCTGAAGGATTCCAAGCTCCCTAAGGCTTTGGATCTTAATCCCGGCGGGACCGAAGCCGAAGGGACTTCGGCGAAGAAGGTTTGCCCGTATACGTATTGTTCTTTGAATGGTCATAGGCATGATCCTTTGCCTGCTTTGAAGAGTTTCTTGTCCTCAAGGAGGAGAATGATCAAAACCCAACAGCGGATGAAACTAAAAGGGCCTTCTCCATTCAGAAAGAAGCACCCAGGGAAGGATGAGAAGGAGACGGACATTCCTGCGCAATTAATTAAAATACCTTCTGGTTTGAAGGTAACTACCCTGATAGAAGAAGCAGTTTGTGATTTCTTCGTTGAAATCTATTCTAAGCATAAAGAGGAGGTTGGAGAGATCAAAGATGTCATCAGTGGAAACACTGTGACCATAGACTGCAGTGAAAGGGGAGGAGAGGAAGGAGGAGTTGCTTTGGATGAGCAACACCAACCCAGTTCAGATATGTTCTCGGAGGATGGTGTAGACCAGGCAAGTGATCTTTCAATCGAAGAAATTGATGAGATGACGAAGTTTCTTGAATATGTAAACTGTGATCAGGAATTGGGCAAAGACAATGATGGCCTTGCCAAAAGTGGAACTAAGTTAGCAAATTTTACAGTCTGTAATTTTGATTGCATAGAGCATATAGATCCCTTTGGCGACAATGACAGTGAAGATGGTGATGATCCAGATGCTGGATTCCATTTTGAGCCAGATTCCATTTTGGTCGCTTGTGAGATTACTGAAGATGGTGTAGAGTTGACTCGAGAAGCACATGAACAATTTGCTGATTATTGTAAACTTACGTCTGGAACATTTGAACTTGATGTACCAGAGGGAAATAAATGGAGTAATCCGTCAAAAATGCAAAGAAGCGACCAAGTCGACGGTAAAGAGAACACCTCCAATGTTCATTCAGATGGTGAAGCATTTGAACCAGTTGATGTAGAAGGAAATGATATCAGCATGAAAATGGAGATAACAGCATGCAAATTAGAAAACACAACTGAGGAAGATGAAGTCGATGAGGCATGCCTTGCATTCAGTGGAATGAGCCTAAGAGAAGATGACTGCATTGACTCTAATGCAAAATTCTCTAACCGAACTCCTAGTGATGCCAGCATTCAGCAAAGCATCAGAATGATAATCACGAGGAAGAGTCTAACTGAACAATCACAACATATGGAAGACTTCGATCCACGGTCTCCGAGGCTTCTTCCATTAGAGCCGGACCCAGAAGCAGAAACGGTTGATCTCAGGCATCAAATGGTGGATGAGAGGAAAAATGCAGAGGAATGGATGATTGATTATGCGCTTCAGAAAGCAGTCACAAAATTGGCTCCAGATCGAAAGAGGAAGGTGGCATTGCTTGTTGAAGCTTTCGAAACTGTTCTTCCATTGCCCATGTATGATAAATCCATGCAGCATGAGTCGACCAGCTTCACACAAGCAAGGCCTATCCAAGCTTGCAACTAATTATCGTAAGATGTAAGAACATTGAGCAAACTCATGTTCATTAGAATATTCATTGGCTTATTGTCAGATTCTTTGACATACTTTTATGTTCTAACTGTCTCGTTTCCTTGTTGCACAGTTATCACCTAAATCTAATCTGAGTTCTAAACAAATAACTCATGGGTCAGTGCCAATATCAGCACCAGGGGCCAGCACTTGGAGAGACTATGTTCTACATAAACAAGTTAATTATGATATTATCAGCTTGCATATGTGGAGTTGCAGAAGAAGCATTTACAGAGAGTAATATTGACATGTAAATTCGAGTTGTCTCGGGCAATTTTTATGTATTCTCTGACAAGTGGGTGCTTAAGTGTTCTTGTTCGGAAGACACTCCCACTTATCTCACAGATTGTATATATGAATATTCAGAGTTATGCTTATGAGTATTTCTGGGTATCTTTTTCTTCTAATGTCTGACGAGATCATTTCTGCTGTCTCGTATTATGTATCAGTCATAATACAGAACTTCATCTCTGCAAAAATGATAAGAGTATAAAAGGAGGAGGCTGCCACCTTAAAGATCAAAGTTAAACTATACCAGCTATAAACTGCACTAGAAGTGGTATAGGAATCCCTAATCATCTTATCTTTCTTTGACAACGATACCGATCAGACTCATTTAGTTGTTTTACAAAGTCCATATGTACATGAGGGTATACAACAGACAGAGAACAGTCCTACCACCATGGATAGAGGAGGCTGCAAGAGAAATGACCACCATCTTGGCAGATGGCAGAACTCATGAACAACCAACAGGATACAAACCACCAAAAGCAAACGGGAGTAACAGGACAGATAAAGAAGCTCAATTGAGCAAAAATTCTGTAACATCTTGGGCATCTAATTTTAGCAACCAGTTTCGATCTTAGATTTAATCAGCTCTAAGGAAATCGTAAGAAAGCTAGGCCTTGACCACAAAAGAAAATTGATGCATCTGCAAACATTGCAAGCGTTCAGTGTGTTTCATCAGAACATTCGAGGTACATAGCAGACCATTAGGGAAATACCAGGAAGATGTTATTCAACTTTTAGATTTAGATTAAATAAATGATCAGTTACATGACAGTAAATATAACTAACAAATAGATACTTGTACAAATAAATACATTCTTTCACTCATTTAATCGTCCCATGTCTTAACTCCTCACTGGCTTCAATCCCTGGACATTCATTTAGGAGGAGATTAAGGTCCTCAAACAGACTCTCCAACTGGTTTGAGTTTGAAGTCTTCTCAACCATGGAGTTTACTTGAGATTTCTGTTCTGGATGATCACAAGACTGCATTGACCCATTCTGAAAAATATATTTGTGGTACATCTTGAGTGCATCATCTGTTGAGATTGCTTGCACAGATTTGTGTACATTCTCGAACCTTTCTCTTGTCTCATAACTAGGCACCAATTTTTCTTTTGAGCTCTCAGAAAGCTTAGCTAGTGCACTGTGGATTTATAACATGAGAATTTTACGATGAGAAGAATAAGTGAAAAAGAAAATTTTATAAAAATATTCAATACCTTGTAATGCCCCTAACAAGGCCCCACTTGTAACCAACATGCATAGATTGCTTAAAGCCAGCATTGAATCCCTCTTGGGCAGAAGCTTCCTTTCCCGCTGTTATGCCGTCACGGTACCCCATCTAAAGTTATGATCATAATCTACCTTCAGAGGATAGTAGATAGGGAAGATAAAGATAGACATGAAGATTAGCACATTCTATCTAAGTCAGAATGCTTACTGTATGAAATTGGTTGTGCCTCCATTGCCATTCTCTGCTTAAGCCAGATGCACGATTCAATCCATCATCAGAAGCGTCATCCCATATTTCATCTTTGCAATAGAAATCATCACACCACCATCATTAAAAACCAAAACAAAAAAAAAAGTGATAACATCAACTAATGCAGCATAATTATCACCACCAACAACTGAATCAAAATGAAAGTAAACCCGATGAATTTATACTAATTTCTACAAAGTTATATTACCTCATGCCAGGACATGACATGACAAACACATAAGACAATAAAGTAATATAGTTGAAACCCATATAACAGAAAAAGAAAAAAATTTGAGCGACATCTACCTTGTCAAGTGTTCTGTGAAATCCAAGCAATATGGATTACAATTTACAAATTGATTTCAATGTCACTTGAGCACAATAAATTTGTATCATTTTCAGACCCAAAAGAGGAGAATTATAAATAAAAAAAGAAAATAAAAAAGTTATCACAATTTATTTATCATGAATTTTCTCCAGTAAGCAGACTTCTTCACCTTGCACTTACTCTTCGCTGGGTAATTGGAAAGATAACAAGAGGGTTTTATTGGCAGCAGTTGGCTTGGGGAAGAAGAAGCTTATAGGGAATATGGTCTTCTCGAATTCAGAGAGGGCCCTCTCTACAGCTCACAAAAGGCCCATATTTGTGAGTTCTACAATCCAAATTTCTAGGTCTACAATTACCATTAGCCTGAAAGCTATTGTAAAACTTGCTGTTTGAGCTCATATATACTGCAACGAATATATTTGGACTCTCTTTTAAACCATTGTGATACTATCCACGTTACAGTTATTAAAAATTATAACACTAAAATGCAGACATAAAAGAAGAAGCTACCGGCGGCTTCTAGTGGTGATCACAGCATATCATAGTTTCTTATCTACTGAGGAGAAAAAGAAACACATCCTTGAATGAAATTAAAAGATGGGATTTTCAAGGTCAATATGTTAATTAAAGATATGGCAAGACTTTGTTAGGACATCACCACTGCAAGCAAATGAATTTAAAATAAAAATAATAAAAATAAGTTGAACAAAACTACTACTCATGAATCCTGAGAAACCAAGTAGTAAGTCGTCTAACTTGCAGATCAACATCTATTTTCAGCACCTTCGCTTAAATTTGATATTTTCAAGATACAAAGTTCCCTCAAAAGGAAAATCTGGAAGGATATATGACAGCTGGATAAGTGTATTACCTTGGTCGATCTCAGGCTCATCTTTGCCCTCGAAGGGGTCGATCCTCGCGCCCTCAGCTGCGGCGGGTTTCGTTTCCGTCGCCATCCGAGAGGAGGAAAGCAATCTGGAATCCGAATTAGCGAGTGATTGCATTGAATTCGAGGTCCGGGAAAACCCTTAAATATCCTACCCTTCAACTCTTTCTCCATCGTTTATTCTTTTTGGGCCGGCCCAAGGCCCATAACTCTTTAATCTAATTCACGATCACTATGGGCTCCTAGTTTGGGCCTGTGGACTATTAAAATTCTACTCTTGTATACTTAAAACTAATAACTCTGCTTGGGTCCAGACTATTAGATTGAAAAGCGTCAGCGAATTAGAGACCGAGATCTAGCTTTAATTTCGGTAGTCTTTGGTTGATGAAAAGGTAAAGAGATTTTTTTTAAAAAAAAAATAGAGCGATGAACTCCTCACTTATATCTAAAAAAACCTATTATTTTTTTATTATTTAATTTCACTTTATATTCCGAGAGGATAAAGTTACTCTTTCCATATTTTTATATATATTACATGCTATCATTAATTATAATAATTTTTATTAAACGCTTATTATGATTTCTTGCTAGAAACTTGTGCTTGTCTCTGATTGAACTGCTCAAAACCCACAGATTACCATCTTGGCATTAGTATCTTATTTTTCTTAGCAGCACCAACACTACACTGGAGATTGAAGATTATTTGCATGGAGAGCATAATGAACAAATAAAATTTTCAAACACATAATTGTATGAGCAGGTGAATCCAATGGTACCAACTGAGTGATGAAGTACCCATCATTTCACCTGACCAAGACCCCACTAGTGACCTCGAGCAGCTTAAGTGCCCATAGGTTCAATTAATTTAATTTAATTTAATTAATTAATTAATCAGCTGTCTATTTTTGAAAAAGAAAAAGAAAAAGAAAACAAACCAACTAGGAGAAGAAAGTAAAATGGAAACTCCAACCCCTTTCACACTGTGTACCTCCAATTTTGTATATATCCAACATACAAGATAAACAGAGACCAAGGAAAGGTTAAGCTGTTAGATTAAGAGACTAATTAATCAACAAATCATATCATCTGCTTAACAGAGAGCTAAATGAGGGGTTCTGCAATGCATTCCACACCATTTGTCATCTTCTTGCTCCTAAGTAGAATAGACTGGCAATTGCCATGCAGAGAGAAACCACAAGAAGAGACTAACATTATTAACATGGCAAACAGACCTAGCAGCCAAAGAGAGAGAGAGAGAGAGAGAGAGAGAGACTTGGTATCCAAACTCTTTTTTTCACTATTATGAGTCTACCACCTTGTCAGAAATTGAACTCTTTTCTTTTTTTCTGAAATGTAGTGCATTCATAAGAGGGAAAATATCCTATAAACAAACATCACTAAGTGATTAAAAAAGAAAGAAAGAAAGGCTAAGAACATAACCCAAGCAACTGGTGGAATCCCTTCTCCTCGTGGGGGGAAAAAAGAAGAAGAAGAAGAAGAAGTAGTAGGATGATTAAAGATTTAATCAAACCTCCTGCATCTCCAAGCAGAGATGGTGAAGAGCGCGCGATCCTGCCAACAAATCAAGAAGCAACCGTTCTCCTCCTTCACCTTGTAGCCGTCGCAGGCGAAGCCCTGCAGCAACCTCCTCCCCTGCAGCAGAGCGTAGTAGCTCAGCGGCAGCTTGGCGAAGCCGGACGTTTCTATCCTCCTCGCCCACCTCTCCAGCTTCTCGTGCCGCTCCCTCCTCTCGGCGCCCTCGCAGGAGATGATGTTCTTGATCTCCTCACCGAAGAGCATTCTTTCAACCCTCCCCCGCTCCGCTGACTGCCGGGGCACCGTCGACTCCAGGCAATCGAACAGCGCCGCGTAGAAGTTGAGGGCCTCGATGAACCGCTCGTTCAATGTCGGTCCGTTGTGGTTCGACTCCTGCTCTGTTACAACCATGACCTTCGGGGAGAGCCCCCAGAGAGCGGCGAGGAAGCTCTCTGTCGTGGATTCTGGGCTGCGCTCCTTCTCGAGCATTTCGACGAGCACGTTGCGTGCGCTCGGCTTGTCCTGGTCGGAGTGCAGCAAGCGGTGGAGTTGGAGGACGCAGTTGATGGCCAATGCTTCGCCGGTCTTGACGCGGAGGTCTTCGATGTTTAGGCAGTCGAGACGGCAGACCACGGGATTGAATTGGAAGGGGATGTCGAGGCGCTCGGCTTCTTTTGTTAAGCACATGGCGGTGTGGGTTAGGATCTGCTTGTTGTCGTGGACGCCGGTGATGCGGAGGTGGGGAGGGCCCTCCGGGCGGGAGGCGAGGAGGCGGAGGAGGTCAAGCATTTGGGTCGGGTCGGAGGCGTCGAGATCAATGACGTGAATGACCTTCTCGCCCTCCATGGCTTCGATGATGGATTGGTTGGAAACGACGAAGGCGAGGCGGAGGAAAGGGCAGAGGTCGAGGAAATGGCGGCGAGCGGAGAAGGAGGTGGTGGAGGTAATGGGGGAGGAAGAGGAGGAGGAGGCGTTGAGAGCACGGTAGAGGCCGGGGAAGGACCGGAGAAGAAGTCGGCGGGCGAGGGATTCGGTAAAGTAGGAAGCTATACGCTGCATGGCGTCGCCGTCGGGGGAGGAGAGGAGGGAGATGTGGTCGAGGAAAGCGTTGGCTTGGTCGAGGTTGCCGGAGGAGACGTGCGTGGCGCAGTTGAGGAGGAGATGGATCAGGTAAAGCCCGCGCTCGTCGGATTTGAGCTCGCGCAGCCACGGCGCGTACGGTGAGGTCGAGCTCGGAGGCGAGAGAGACATCGAGGAAGAAGAAGAAGAAGAAGAAGAAATAGTAACCAAGCTGAGTTTTTTCTTTTTCCTTTTTGAAGGAAAGATTGGATTTTTAAGCCAAATTCAGAGCAAATGAGTCGGTGCCCCTCAGATGTTTGCGGAAAAGTCCTGCAATATAATAGAAAACTAAATAGGTAGTCGACAGGAAGAAGATTGGATAAACTGGATAGCGAGATGAAAGACTTGGGACCCTTCAGGTGCTCGTGAAAAGTCCTACAAAAACAGAGATAAGTAACAGAGGAGGAAACCTTGAGAAGAGGCAGTTTTACAAGAGTTTCAGCCCAGAAAGCAAGAAAGAGCTTGAGTAACAGGGCGGGATTTTTATAAATAAATATAAAAAGAGAGAGAGAGAGAGAGAGAGAGAGAGGGTAGAGTACAGCAATGAACAGTTAATCCATGCTAGAATTCATCTGGCAAAAGTTCCAACCTTTTAGCTTTGGAAAGAACCAAGAAGATATCAAACAGGTAACCATCAATCATCTCACAGCACAACAGTATGGGCTTTTTTCTGATAAAGTTTTTCTCTCTGTAAGAACAGCATTAGTAGCCCCAAACACTCAAAAGTTGGGTATTCCTCAAAACCTCCACATAGAGTCCAAAAACATCACCACCTGAATAGTTTCAAGATGTGCAACCAATACTCTTTTCCTCTCCTAACACCCTCTTCAAAAGTCTCTTTTTTATCTAGGTGGTGGTAGTGGGGGGGTTGAGGGAGAGAGGTGTTTGAAACTTTGAAAGGAGCCCAGTTTTGGGTGTGTAAGAGACAAAAGGGAAGCTTTTTGTCACCACAGCCTTGGTGTCTGTTTGGGAGTGCAAAGGAATATGGAATTTGTGTGAAGGAGAGCCACCCCACCCCTTCCACCCTTTCTCTTCCTCCTTTGAAATTATATTTTAGTTGGCTTGGAGACTTGTCTTGATGTGGGTAGATGGGGAATAAGTCTAGCCTAAGTTATTCCCCATCACTGCTAGAAGACAAGAGGGCCCTAACAAAAACAAAAAAACTCCACTTTCCTCATGGGGTTTTGTTTTCCTTTGGGGAATGGAGAGGTAAATTAGTGTAAGCCTGCTTCAATGATCCAAAAACCTCCCACCCTTGTCATTTAGCTCATGGCTTTGGCTTGTTCCAAGTGTTCTTATCCTAAGGTTAAGGACAGTGAGACAAGGAAATTTGGGAAGAGGACAAGGAGAGGAGTGAGAGAGACATAGTTGTCTGTTACTCATGCCACCCCCCTCCACTCCACTCCACTACACACCACCTTTGATGTCTTATGGCTACCACCAATACCATTGGGGAAAAGACTTCTTGGATTCACTTGTGACACCCATTTGCTTTTCATCTCTTTGTGACAACACACAACACACACACACACACACACACATGTGTATGTGGTAAAAAAATAAAAATAAAAAAGAAAAACTTTAGGTAAAGGCAAAGTAGGCACACACACACACACACAAAAAAAAAAAGAAAAAAGAAATTGAAAGTCCCACTCTCCCCCACTTTGGATTCATGTGGAACTCATTTTGCTTTCCATCTTTTGTTTCTTGGACATAACAGTATTACACTCTTAGGTGGTGGAGCTTATTCTGACTGGGATTTTACTGCAGCCTAACTGATTCCAAAACTGGTTGAACTCCTAAAATTAAATCCATACGTTGATTGATACGTATTTGAATCAACAACACTCCATGCAATCAAGAGTCATTTACTTATATCAACTACAAAAACGTGCATGATTCTCCACCTTATATATTTATCAATAATGAATAATAATAATAATTAAAAAAAAAAACCAGCTGGCTCCTAAGCTTTTAACATAAGATTTGGGTTTGCTTATATTTCATAACATATATGATGTAACTTTGCCGTGTCAACCACAACTTGTCTAGATATTGATGATTAGATTAGATCCCAATCTTTTGTGAACCTCACACATGCATATGCATATGCCAATTCATTCAAATCATCCTCTGAAGTTGATGATGATGGTTGGTGGTAATCGTTACAACCATCCATGTAGGATTGATTGCTTAGGAGTTAGGATAGGATTGTTTTCCATGTTTGGATAAGATTGGAATAGTTCTTATCTAGTACGACCACTCCCCAAATTACTATTGAAGATTAGGATGTGGTACAGTTGAGTCCTGTAACATCATAATGACGAAATAATAATACATCCATCAAATGTGTTAGATTCTTATACCAATTTGTTAGTAAGCCAAATCTGACACTTAAAGATGCAACAGCTGGCTGGTAGCTTTACATTAGAAGTAATGTATCAATCTATCTCTTTAGATATCTGGCATGGTTTTGTCGTCTCCCTAGAGTTATATACGAGGTTCTATCCGGCATAAAATTAGTATAATACATAATTATGCTCAAATAATTAATATAATTTGTATAAAAGGCTAATTTATTGGGATACAAAGGTACCTAAATGCTACAACTAAATCACTAGCAATGCTATATTGCCGAATCAAAGTTTTAGGTTAAATATTACTGAGACACTATTATAAGCTGCCACACTGTTAAACTAATCTTTCAAACCACTATATCACCGACCCGTCAAACCTAAGCTAAATTTATCTATACTTATAAAAAGAATAATTATTTTTTTCTGTCCATATTATGGCTCAATCTCATAATCTCCTGGTGTGGGACAAGTACCGACCTATCTATAGCTATCATTTATGTTACATATAGTTGCTAAAAGGTTTAATATACTTATGTTGACTACTTTCAGATTCCAATTTTAGTGGCACTGATTTAACTAGCACACCAATGGTTTTCATATATTCTTCTATAATGGAGTACATATATTTTTTTCTTTAAGTCGCGTCGTTGACTAAGCGTGTTACATCGTTGAGCTACTCGTTTAAATCATCGTATTACTAAACATCGATCTAATTAAGCTACCAAACTACTATATAATTTTTGTAAAAATAATTTACTTTAAACTTTACTAAAATTAATTTAAATATATATATATATAAGGTCAAGTTTTACATATATTTGAAAGACCAAAAGAATTGAAGTGCAAATGACGCAAGTCATGACGGTGGCGGCGCTAACGTGGTTGCTACGTTGATCACACTTTATACATGACTAAGGTATAAAACACCACATGTGACTACCTCATTCAAATCACAGTTAGGTATAAGAGTGTGACAGCACCCCCCAGATCTTTACGAATTTTTCTTCTTTCTTTCTTGTGTGGATCAATAACAACAATCATAAACACTATTTTAGCTAGATCTCGCTCTACATTCTGTGATTATTTTGACTTCCACCGTCTTCCACCGCCATCTTTTACTTCCATTGAATCATAAAAAAAAAACATAATCTAATTCTACTGTTCTTTTAAAATCCAACAGTACCTCCAGAACTATCACTGTATATAACCATCTCTAGTATATATACACATACACACATATAGTTAAAGTAACGGTAAGAGTGGTAAAAAAAAGAAAGAAGAAAGAAAGGAGGAGAAAGAAGATGGATGGATTAGTTTGTATTTGTTGTTATTAGAAGAGTGGGCAAAGTTAGTGGTTAAAAGGACAAACACTTGGGGCTTTTGTCGCAAGGGATTTGGAAAGGTTGGCATCGGTCCGTACGAAGCTTTAAATGGGTGGCTTTCACGAGCTCTTGATTAAAAATAATAAACAGGGATTTGTAAGCTTGTGATGGTGGGTGTGGGTCATAATACTTGGTGGGGGGAAAGGGGAAAGGGGAAAGGGGAAAGGGGAAAGGGGATGGGGAAGGGAGAGAATTCTCCTCGCCATTTGTTCTTCTCTTCTTGCTTGGCTCCTCCTAAACATTTGATACTACGAACAAAGATGGTTAGCCAGAAAACAAGCAGATACGCACAAAGAGGTAGGACCAAATGACTCCTGTTCAAAGCTGAAAGCAGTGCCACAGAGTGTTGTTATATATTGTGGATTTCAACTCATATGGACAAGGAACTATGGATCATTCATATTTTGGCTTTGTTTCTAGTACTACTACTACTCTTTTGGTGCTAACTGCTAAGTCTCCTCTCTCTTATATTAAAGAATAAGGGAATATTTCATGTCCAATAAAATAATAAGAACAAGGCAATAATCTATGAATGAACCTTATCTGTGGCTATATATTAAATTTAAATAAATTAGCTTGAACTGCTTTCTACTTATGTAGTGTTTCGAATGTAAACTGGTTTGGTGGCGTCATGAATCATGACCACACTCAATAAGATATTGAAAAAGTAACAAATATAGGAGATATTTTAGCAGATAAATAAATAAATCATTTCCTATAATGAATAGATGAGGAGAGATTAAAGTGATGTCTTTATAAATAAAATAAAATGTTATATTAGATTTTTTTTTTTTTGCCGATAGAGTTTGTAGATGAAATATTAAATAGTAGAGAAGATGAGAGAGAATAATGGGTATTGCTAAACTGATTTTGAGATATATTATTGTTTGGATACTAAAGCAGTATAGCCCTCAGTATACTGATTTGAATTTAAAAACAAAGGCTCAGTATTATCTGACCAGAATAATAGCAGCTAGGCCACACATTTCCAAATCTTCGAGCGATCCCAAGAAGCAGTTTTTCACACTTTAATCATGATAGGAGCACTGAGATATCAAGGAAAATAAGAATCAAATATCTTTTGCTGTACAGCATGTCTCTTTGGTTCACACAGAGAAGGAACTATACAAGCCTATAGGCTATCAGTTAACAAGAAAAAAGAATTTCCAAAATAAATCATATCATCAATATGATAACAAGGATATCATCTGGATTCATCTGACCTCAGTAGTCAACTTTGGAGCACCAAGAGATTGTCATCTCTATGTACTCCACACCAGCTTGAAAATATTTCTGCTAGCGGCTATGCTTATCATCTTACTCTTATTCTTTAACATCTCCTCCTGAGCACGAACATCTCCCTCCTTGACATTGTAATCAAGCACAATCATACATTAGTCAATGATATAATATAAAAAAATGTGTAGAATTCCCATGGCTCCAACTTTAATACTACTATTCTAAAATATGTCTATAAAAAAGTGCATAGCCTAAGCACTTAATGAAAGTTATTACATGGTCCCTATTTCAGGAAGAGATCAAGGGTTCAAGCAAGACAGATTACTCACGAGCTGAGAGTATGCTCGAGCGAGTGATAAAACAGTCGGGTAAATGTCAGTGACGGCAAGGGCAACTTCTTCTGTTACTTGTGGAACCTGGATTAACATAATACAAACCATGACCAAAGTTATAGATCTCACATTTGCCAGAAAATAGAAACAAGAAGACCATGAAGACAATATCTCACAGAATAGAAGAAACTTATTATAAATATTTACTACTCTGCTAAATATGGCGCACTTGGCACAAGTAAAAAGCAGCAATGCTGGAGATCGTAAAGAGTCACCTGCATTAGTTGGAGGGCAAATACATCTCTAACAGTAATCTTCTCAAGATCTTGACATTTCCTAACAAACTCGTCATAGGACAGACAAAGTCTAAAACTTGTAGATTCATCACAGAAGTGTGTGTTGTAGTACTGCACTATTGACTGTGTAAGGTAGCCATATCTCCTCATGGTATCAGCAAACCCGGTTGTCCTCTGCACATCAAATCCTTCCAATATCTCTGTGGTGAAACATCTGGAAATACAAAAGTACTTGGGATCAGGAGATTGAACTATCATTCTATATGCAAAGTAACTATCTGATGTATCTACGAGGAGAAGCAAACAGGAAAAAAGGACACAGATTGCAGCTGTTAGATATATCATTAATGTAGGAGTAAAACAATAGAAAGTTTCGATAATTAATGTAGTCCTATTTCATGATAACAGTCCTCTTCACAGCACTTGTCAATTCATTTTTCTAACCACCTCCTGCTGTCACTGGAATCAGATCACGTATCCATAAGAGTTTGAACACAATTCAGAATCTTTTTTAATGTTAAACACACTACAAGTTCCTTGGGGTACGCTAAATCAAAAAACATTCTTCAGAGGAATCATATACTCGATGCTTTTGATAACAAGTAACACATCCCTTGCCAAATATTAGCCTCAATCCAAGATAACAAACAAATTTGCAGCCCGATGTTGTGCTTGCATATCTGATGGCATCTATTAGCAAAGGAATAGTGTAATTTTATAGATGGGATCATGGAAGGACAACATTAAGTAAATATCAGCTCAATATTATAGTTCACAACAATAGCAATTAACGAATATAATGTGCATACGCTGTTTTAATACTTTCTGCAGCTTCCGAAGAATTTGGGTCACCTTCCACCAGATATATCAGCTTTCTAAGTCCACACCTCTACAAAGTAAACAAATGACATGAGAAAAGGTATACAGGAGCAAAGCAAACATGTATGCACATATAAATAATAACATGCTTGACATATCATGACTTAAAGCATCCCATCCATCCCTAGAATTCACATAACTCCTTAAATAATCTATCGGATGACAACAATATACATTTCAAAGGCGGATTTCAGTATTTCACTCTCATTGCTCATTTTTCATTCATATATGTCGAGTTGAAAGTAGAATCATCTTAACTGTAAGAAGTAATATGAAGTAAATAGAAGAAAGTGGAACATTAAATATCAAGCTTATTATTTTACATAGGTTAAGAGCAAGCACCTGTAACCTCAATTTCTGATCTCTATATCGATTATCCCTGATCGAGCTGCATAAATCATCGACCCTTTTCCTTTCAACAACAAAGTCTAGCACATACTCCTTATTAAGCTGCCTATGTCGTGCAATCCAAATTCCATCGCCAATAGGCAAGCGTCTAACCTGATGCAATATGACACATATAGAATTATCAATTACAAAATCATAAGTTTTGGAAGCGTTCAAGGACCAAAAAGATCAATTTTTATTATTCATGCATGAGATATACCAATAGTTCCTAAGAGAATCTAGACAACTATATATTATATAAGTGATACACCTACAGCTCATGATCAAGCTCGGCTCAATATTAATTTCAAACTTGTTTTGTAGATCAAGTTTGAATCGGCTCACTTTCGAGCCAAACTTGAGCCGAGCTCTTGCGAGCTCGATTATTTTGACAGCCCTACAACTGATCCAAGATATCATGTAAGATATTTACTCACTAAGGTATTCAGTCTCCTAAGATAAAAAGAAAAAGGAAAGGAGAATTCTATCTACATAAAAAGCACAGCGGCATGTAATATAAAACAATAAACATAAGTATAGCATCAATTTTTAGCCTGCGTAAAACCTTGTTAAACTAACTAGATAAATGGAAGGCTACTGTCTCCTCCAATCTTCTTACCTTGTGAGTTCCCATTTAATGCTTACTTTGTCTTTACACAAAATAGTTTTGGCTCAATCTTTAAGGCTACTGTCTCCTCCAATCTTCTTACCTTGTGAGTTCCCATTTAATGCTTACTTTGTCTTTACACAAAATAGTTTTGGCTCAATCTTTACATCCAGTCTCCACTAAATGAAAAGGGATCAATGACTATCTGCCAACTACTTTTAAACTTTAAGAACATTGTAAACAGTTAAATACCCACCATAAAAGTACTATATTATAGTATAGTGTTTATATGATGTGGCAAACTTAGGATTTAGGACCAATGAAAACGATTTAGGATACCTAAAGCTTTTTTTATGAATGAGGGCCATGTAATTGATTTAACTATTTTGGAACCTCTTATTTCCTATTTACATTATTTTGACACTTAGCCCTTCATATCATTTACAAGTTTGACATCTATCATTTTCTATTAAATGCAGTACAAGAAGTTTGAGCTAGCAAAAGTAAGCCTACTAGTTGGCACCAGGACATCTTAAAAGTAAATAACTAGATACAAACTACAAAGACTTTAACATTATATAATTATTTTGGTAGCACCCAAACATCTCTACAATAGTCTAGAAAACTAATAGAAGAAAAAAGGAAAAAGAAGAAAGAAGAGGTACAAAATCATAGAAGAAATTTTAGTTTGTGAGTATCTAAGCACGGTTCACCTTATTAGTAACTAATTCTTGTCTTGGTAATAGAACTCCTGTATTCTTTACCTGCCTACAGTCATTAAGAAATATAGCATGTTTCCATAAAGTTTACTAACCTCTACAAAGACTTTGAACTGAGAATAGATATTATCAACGACTTTGCTTGAACGAGACCTACAACCATAGAGGAAGAGTGAGCAATTTGCTGACACTTGAAATTTTATTGTAGACCAAAGAAGGCATGTACTTTAGGTGGACAAAGATAAAATTAAGTAATGAACATTTGTTATGCACAGAGAAATCAGAATCCATTTAAGCATAAGCTGCACGACAGGCTATAAAATAACCAACAACTACAAAAAAGTAAACTCTGATATTACAGAGCAAACTTTATTAATATAGTGAGTTTTAAACAGTCCTGCAAAAGAAGTAATAAAACCAGCTATTGATGGGAATCAATAACAGAGAACATGATAAAACTATAAAATTTCTTCTGACTTCCATAATTCGTTTATTAATTCCAGTGGGTCACTACTTCCTCTACAGTTCAACTATACTTCAAACCCCAAACAAGAAGAATAGTAAACGTGATCATTTGATCAATAAGATCTGGAGGTTGATGCTAGTTAACAGGGTAGTTACCAAGATGGCAGCATGATCAGAAAAGTCCATTATTACAATTCTTTAGGGCCTTAGAAGTTCCTTTTGCCAAATGCATTCACTTTTTGAGCCATATAAGGCTCAAATAATATATGGGATTTCCATTTCAACCAATGAACAAGCCAGTCAATCAAGAAATCCCTACAGTTTAACCAACAACTTGTCCAGATGGAAGAAATCATGGATTCATGCCTCAAATATCATGTCAACTCAGCAGCATAGTTGGCGTGGGTCAATACATATTGTGCCAATGAATTATTGACATTGATAATGGGGGAGTTTACTTATTTTAATTTATCACAATTTGCCATCGCACCTTGAGGGTGGGATGGGATAAGGGATAGCAAACCTTGATAAGAGATCTAGATAAACACCATCCACCGTTTTCTCCTCTCTTTAAGAGAAGCACCAGCATTTGATCCTCAATAATTACCCATCAGTCATCACAGGCCATCATTAGACCACCTTATCACAACCTCTCCCATGGGAATAGAAGATAAGGATGAGAAGCAGCGTAAGCTTATAAAAATCCCCTTATATTGTTTTCTCCCAACAAGGAATCTGTACGGTGACCTGCACCTTTGAGAGGTGTTATTTGAGTGGCCCTTCACACGTTTAGACAGTCATGCAAAACGATGCTGTGTCCCGCCATGTGAAGAGTGTTCAACTAACTGGCCCCATTTGAAGTGGCAGAGAACATCATTCGAAGAGACTTCAAACGGACCCGAAGTAGCATGCAATATGTACCAAGTGTTGGAATGTCTGCAAAGCTACTCGGACTCCCCAAGGACCCAACAATTCGAGGCTGACTTGAAGGCTATTCTGGAAAGGATATAAATATTCTTTACACACTTTTCCAGGGTTTACAACATAAGATCATCATAGCACCACGAGAAAGAGAGAGGTGAAAGATTATCACACAGATTTCAATGAGGAGCTTTTGGATTGGATTCATCTCTCCGTTTGGTATATTCTCTATCAAATCTTATTCCCTTTCATTCTTATAATTGTGAGGGGATCATTTTGCTTTAGGATAGCTTGTTATTCCCATTTGGATGTTATTTTGTATTAGAGTGAGATTTCTAGATTTGGGATTTGGGTTTGAGTGAATATCTCCACAATATACTCTATTATGTTGATAGTGGATCCTCTAGTTGTCTGCATTTCGTGATCGTCGATGTTAAATTGTCTTGTTTTTGCATATACAATGTTTGCGTAATTACAGACACAGTAGAACCAAAGGCCCACCAAAGCTAGGTTTAGAAATCAATATGAACTTACTACGAATATCAATCAAGTACAAAATCATTCAAATACAATTTGAACAAAATTTACAGTATTTGAGAACTGATTCGTTGGCAAAAAGATAGTAATGGTGCAAAAGGAAAATAAAAGAAACTATAGATTTTAAACAAACATAATGTGTATAAACCAATGATTGTGAATTAATAGTATCTTTACTATGTCATACTAACCCGAAGTTTTCCCGATCGTCCAGAATCAAGATAACATGATAGATTTCCTCAAATTTCTCTCCAGATCTGCGAGGAGGCATAGCAAGAGAATTCATGCATCCCTCCATCAAATTATTACTGCATGTGCTGTTTATTACAGAACCCTGAATGAATTACCAGCTCTCAGATTTGGCTATAAGACATTCAAATCCATAATTTAAAGTAAGGAAGCAAGCATACATACAAATGAATTACAAGCTCTCAGATTGAATGATCTCCTAGCTGAACCAGCAGAAGCTGAAGTTGCACAGCACGAAGTGGTAAAATTACTATTTTGTCTCTTCTCTGCACCAAATAGTTGGAACAAAATTAGAAAGAAGGAACTAGAGATACATTGCACATTCCACCGGAGGACATATCTACATAAGGTCCTCTCCTAAATCTGTAATTCTTCAGAAAATATATTAAAGATAAGCATACCTACATCTATAGAGGTGCATGCAGTTAACTCTGAAGGACAGTTCTGTCCAGGAAGTTTTCCAGAATCAGAATCAGAATCAGAATCAGAATCAGAATTAGAATCAGAAAGGTCGACTTGTCCAATCTGGAGGTTCTGCCAAGAAGAAAAGGAAATGAAAGTGGTGACCACTATTAAGCAATAAGCATTTGATCGCAATTGGGTTCTCAAAATGAGCGTAACATAGTGTGCATGCTTATAGCCACTGTCTTGAAGTTAAAACATGATAGGTCAGTGATACGTCAAATCAACAAGAGGATACATCACAAACCTTCAAAGTTGAATAAAGATGAAAGGATAATGAAATGTCCTTAACAAAAATCCACGACTTTTTACATCAATACATCAAGAAGAAATAAAGATAAGACCAAAATATAAAGAAACACAGATGTAAAAAATTCAAGATCCAAAATGATAATGTAACTAGCATGAGAACTTTTGGAAAATATTCTAGCTCCATTTGACAGCTCAAATTCATTAATTGTGACAGTGTTTCATGATAAGAAGAAGCAGAAAGAACCTCTGAATTAGCAGAATTCCTCCCGTCAAGCGAATTGTGAGATCCACTATCAGTAAAGCATCCAGCAGGATCACCTAATCCAGATCTTAAGAGGCAATCACGTGCAGCTTCTTGCCCTTCTTGAGTTAGCATATACCTACTCAGAATTAGCTAGTGAATTTTAAGCTGTACAATACCCAAAATTATAAGAGCTCAATTACAAGGCAACAGCCAATAAAATAGCTTAAGGACAGGTTATTAGAAAATAAGATATCAGTCAGCTATATACCAACTAATCAAAAAACTCATCGAGACTCTATATCTGCTCCTGTTGAAAAATAATAGAATGATGGACGGTCAATTGCAAGCAGAAAGGCGTAAAATTCATTGCAGTTAGTATACAACAAAAAGAGGTCATTAGCACAAGAAAATGCATCCAATTTATTTTGATGTAGATTTAGAAAAGCATGTTTGACTGCAGTGACCGTCTCTTTTCCCTTTGCTTCCAAACAACAACTTGAGGAAATAATTTGGACAACATTTTGTCCAGTCAAAATACCTACCAAAAGGCCTCTCATTACAGTATACCAGCTTGCTCAAATTTACTTGGACCTAGTACAGATAAGGATTAACCATAATGTGGACAATCTTCCAGAAAAGCCCTCTCAAGTCTCAACAATAATCTTTCATTGCTCCACGTCCAACTCTTATTTTATGGAGAAAGGGGAACCAGAGAGACTCCACAAAATAGTTCTCATACAGTTAATCAAATTTGAGATCC
Organism: Typha angustifolia; assembly: GCF_048772165.1. Taxonomy (NCBI): domain Eukaryota; kingdom Viridiplantae; phylum Streptophyta; class Magnoliopsida; order Poales; family Typhaceae; genus Typha; species Typha angustifolia. Next base: position 1,501,677 of record NC_133246.1, on the reverse strand, counting down.
CCCATAGTGGAGGAATATTATAACCTTATAAGCATCCTAAAGAGAAAATAATTAATTCTTCAATTCATTCCATAATGTGGTATAGAGACATTTAATAGTATCATGTACTTTGAATTCCACAAACAAAACAAAAAAAATATAGTAAATAACACCAAATACAACACTCAGTGATATACCAATTTCCTTAATTTTATAAACTCACTACCTAGAATTTTGAGCTGCTGGTTGTCACATATTTCCAAGATTTAGTGTGGACATAACTTGTATTTTATGAACCCTTCTTTAAAATATCTTGAGTGTACTTGACTGAATAATCAGAATGTTCATGCTTAGTGGCCTGATGCGACAAGGCAATTTTCTTATCAAATGCATACTGCACTGCATGAGTTTGTACGTGAATGATATGTTAAAGTTCATGACAGTACGATCAGTGCTTGTTAAATACTAATATTGTAGAGTACATCTTTTGAGCATGGAATCTTGATCTAGCAAGAGAAATACATAAATCAAAAAGGGCAATTCCATCTTTTTGCTAACTACGAATCTGAGCAAAGTGAGAATGCCTCCTTAAATATTGCAGCTTCAGCAAGCTACAAAGGAACAACTGTCAATAGATTCAACTCTTTCTGTACAACTACCCTACATTGGTTAGGAAAGGAATAATAAAAACAATAAAAAGAAAGAAGTGAATGACTTATTACTTTGCTGGACAGCTAGATTTCACAACTAATCCTTTTGATATCAATGTCTTCATGCAGTTCCATCCAGTATACCAGTCCCTCTGTGAACTTGCAAATTGCCCAGGTTTCCCTTTACTCTTATCTGGCCTGATGACAGAAAAAACAGACAAGAATCAAGACCTTATCACTATCCAAAAGCATCTGTAGACCTGCAAACATCAACTAATTAATATAACAACTCACGCAATAGAAGTTCTCGACAGTCCACTTGCTTCAGCAGCATCAATAAGTTCTTGCTTTTTCATAAAACTTTTCCCATTTGCCATTTCCCTGGAAAAGGAAGAAACAGTTGTATTAAATCAATAATTACATAATATTAAAGAAATTAAAATGTTTTATACCTATAAAGGGTGATCAACAAGGCATATGTCACCGAGTTCTTCTGCGGTAGGTAGCGCTTTGGTCCTTTAGTCTTCTTTCCTGTCAAATAATTTACTTTCAGAAAAGCAGAAAATTTCATTAAATTTCACCAATAACAGACAAAGCCTGGGCCGAGAACAATTACCCATCTCCCGTGACACGTTTTTAGAAAGAGATGAATCAGAGCTGGCCTCCGGAAAGAACCCTTTCATGAGCCTCAAGATCCATTGACCCACACCCCTAGCAAGAATATCCTTCAAATTATCAAGAACCCAAGAATTAGACTTGAATTCAAATATAAAAAGCCACTCTTTACTTGATCTGGGACAAATCTTTGAGGGTCTTGATCGGAGTTTTGGCGTCGCATATGTTGCGGTAGGCTTTCGAGATCGTCCCATCAAGATTATCAGATATCCTATTGGTATCCGCCAACTCTTGCCGTTTGCTCCAAAGAAAGAGCGCGATCTCCTCGTTCTCTTTGCAGCGGACCGGCCGCTTGTCCTCCATCGGGGAAGCACCGCGTCGAGTGGAGAAAGGAGATTAGGTTTCACGAAATAATCGGATCGGAAGGTTTCCCATTGGATGCCGGAGGAGCGCAAGGATTTCTAGGGCTTGGATGCCGTTGGCCCGCCCTTTCTTCATTTCTCGCATTCGAAAGTTTCAATGGTTCTTTTACATTTACCCCCCTTGTAATTTACAAATCTCCACCAGATACCTGGTACTTTTACATGTAAGTACCTAATGTTTCATAATATCATGTATGGCTCTGGAAGAAATCGATATAGGAATTCAATGATTATATGCCACTAAACTTATTCATACTATTATTTCTTCTTCTTCTTTTTTTGGTTATTTAGCTTTGATATAAATATATGTTTGCAACTAATGACATTTAAAGGACTCATCAACACCATTCAAATAATATTACAACTATCTATCAAGCAAAATATATGCATATATCCAAGAAAACAACTCATCTGCATCCAAATAATTGAAAAAAATATAACCAACCATCTTCAAGCAACTCCTTCCAACTAAGTTCTAACAAGCATCTAAACCGTCTGAACTCCTACCATGTCAGAAAGGATTATTATAAAATTACAAGCAGTTATATAAAAAGGTGACATATGTATATATAGATAATATCATCCTCATCACTCATGGGCACTTGGGTCCTCCTCTTTTTGTCTTCCAGTCATTGTAGCAAGGGCAAAACTGCTTGTTTCCATACGTCCCTGGAGGCACACAGAGGCATTTGGAGCAGCACTTCTTGCAGAAGAACATGCATGGCTTCTTGTAGGCGGTGGCCGAGCACCGGGTTGCGCAGCGGCCGGGGCATTCTGCGTCGCAAAGTGTTCATATATGTATCCTTGTTAGATTCATCATTCATGATATCGATCGATATCTGAGAGAGTTGGTGTACGTACCCTGGGGATGGAGGCTTCCTTGAGTGACTCCATACTGTAAATGCAGGAATGGTCATAATTGGTTTTACTTAATTATTAGGTTCTAAAAGAGAAGAGTAAACGGTTGTTAATGGAAGTTGTTTGGTTGGATGTTACGTACCATGGGGAATCTGATGGGTTGTGGCGTTGGGCCACGGGAGGAGTTCCCTGGCTGAGCACTTGGTGCTTGAGAGTAGTTTGCCTGCATTAATTTCCCAATGTATTGATTAGATGAAGAAAGAAAGAAAGAAAGAAAAATTTCTCTTCTTTTATATTCTAACATTCTCTCATCTACCTGTCCTCCTCTAGAGAAAAGCAACAGCAAGACAAGACATAGAACTATAACTCTCGCCTTGCCTTCCATGGCTGGGTCTCGTAGAGTTGTAGAAGGAAGACAGCTCCGTTGCCTTTGGTGACGATCAAAATTAATTTATATATATATATATACATATAGCTCGCTCGCTCGCTCTCAGGATTTGGCCTTTTGCAACAAAAGAATGGCATCTATCATCCATGCAGGCCACCTCAAAAGAATGCAACAGTGCTACAGCATGGAGCTGGCATTAAACAACTTGGAGTTTGTAATCTTTTGGCGCTTGGCTGCAGCAACTAAGCTAAAAGATAGATCAGCATACTGCCCCCACTTTGTTCATGTGAAACGTTAGGTATGCCCTCATTCATATATACTGAGCTTTATTTATTGGTTGTAATATAACGAGTTTAATACTTCAAAAGCTAAAAAGACGAGCCTTAATGTGTGGAATCTTGGCAGTCTACGACTGGGGAAGAGCTCACCAAAATGTTGCAGGAATTTGCTGCATTAGAGCTTGCAGAGGGTCTGCTCTGTTCCAGCCTCTGTGCTTCTAAATTCCAATGATATATAGTCTTCTCGTGACCTTTTTTTTTGGTTGGGGGGGGGGTGAGATCTTCCATGGTTGGCTGTTTGTTCCTGGTACGACCCACCACGGGGCTCTCGCGTTCTTGAATTCTGTGTGCAGAATCGAATAAATCTCCACGTAATTTGTTTGTGAGGACACATGTTGGACGTGTAGGTGGGTAGGACGGCAGCATTCCGCTCTATTTGTTTGATTGGTTCTCGTGATTTCCGTTTTTGGAGCCTCCTGCTGCTCTTTGTTTGATGGGGACTAATGTCGGATAAGGTTACCAACCAACTCTATGATTACCCTCCTTGGAACGGGTGGTCATCGAATAAATTCTAATTTTAAATAATTATTATAAAAATAATTTATTTGTTAGTTTAATTGCTTATAATTTGACTTATTTGATAACTCAACGGTATAATTGGGTTAGAAAAACAGCTTAAAATCGCGACGACTTAGAGCAAATATCGACGGCGTTTAATTTGGATCGGAACAATTATTCGACAACCCTTATAACTTAAAGTACAAATTAAGTAATTTACTCTATTGACAAAAAGCTTTGTATAACTTAAGTGAATTTGTATCTAATATTCGAGCTCATAAATAATAAAAAAAACTCTTATAGGTTGGCTGGTGTCATCCATGAGAACAAAGGAGTTAATAAGATCGACTCTGACTTAAATAATTTATATGAAGAAAATTATTTCATGGTTCAATGGTTGGTTTAACATGACGACATTTAGTTCGATAATGTACATGACTTGAAAGCTTGAAGTATATACTGGACGGTCTTTATTGGATAAAGCATTGTGAAGCCTAAGTATCTTTGTATTTAGGGGGTTGGCTTTTTGTCCAATTCATATATAGTCTTCAAGCTCTTTAATGAGAAAAAAAAAAAAATCTATCTGATACTATTTTGGAATATAAAACTAGAATAAACTCTTTTTATTTGGCATATCTATTTCATATTTTGGTTGGAATAATTTGTTAAATAACTTCACCTATTTAATAAATATTTATTTATATTAGATTAAGAGAAGAATAATAACGTTGATCTGGTTAGTTTTATCTTGTTTTAACTATCGCAATTAAACATCATGTTGTCTCATATGTCTATCCGCATTTATCACTGTCCGCATTTATCACTGTTTTTTTTTCCAACATAATACTTTTATAATAAGTTATTATTTTATTTTAATTTTGATTTTATCTTATTCCGTAACCAAAAAAACATTAAGAATTACCAAATATAAAGTGAGCAAGTAATCAATGACTTATTATATATATATATATATATATAGAATTTTTTAGTTGTTAATATAGTAAACTATTTATACTTTTTAAGTGCACCTTATTGCAGTTATTAGAATCGGACTAAATTTAATTGTCGGATAAGTGAATCGATCACCAAATCAGTTTGCTTTTATTATTATATCTAATATATTTTTATCTTTTTATATTAAATGACTTAATTTGAAAAGTAACGGTATCTATATAAACAATATATATTTTGAGAGATATGCACACAGTTATATCACTTTTGTAGATACTTTTTTCTTTCAGAATTATGTGGAACTAATCCGACCAGATGAATAACCGATTGAACTAATAATCTAATAACGTTCATTTCTCATAACTATGTGTTTTATAATTATAGTGTAGGGAAGACCGGTTATTTCAGCAGCTTGAGGGCAAAATTACTTCAAATATTTCATGGTCACAAATGATAATGAAAAAAATTATGTACATATTGTTTTCCTAATGTTTTAATTAATCAATCTGTGAGTATAAAATCGTATATATTGGACTTTCTTTCTCTCTCTCTCTCTGTTTATCACTTTGTTTTTCTTTTAAAATTCTTCCAAAGGTCTCCCTAGTTGATACCTCTTCTTCTTTCGGCCATGAGTTCGGCTGCCTCATTTCGGCCCATGTAGCCTGCCATCCTTATAAGTTTGGATCATTATTCATCTATTTGTTTCCAATACGGATAATGCTTGAAGAAATTTTCCTTTAATCTCCTTTATATTCATATCATTTAAAATGTTTTATGTATAAAAAGTTTGTATTATAGTAGATTATGTTTTCATAGTTGGTCATGTACACATTTGGTTGTAAATGTCACATACGAAAATGATCACCGAATTTAATATTTGTATTGCTACCATATCATTCGCAAGATTTCTTCCCCCATCCTCCTCCTAGCCCATATGGCTCTTTAAGAGGAGAGATTTCTCCTCTTGATTTCATCTTGATATAGTCTCTCTCTCTCCCTCCTTTATTTGACTGGAAACTCTCTTCGCTCTTTCTCAATCCTCACCTTGTTATCAGTGTTGCCCTCTCACTCTTCACCTTGTTCTCATTAGAATCGTCATTGTTCACCCAACCAAGTCTCTCCTCCTTCTCATCTTCCTCCTCTTCTATCCTTATGTTGGCAGTAATCAAGTCCGTAGGTGGACCCTAGGATCCGTCACTCCACGCACCTCCTTGGGGCTTGGGTTAGTCTTAACTGTCGAATATTTCTTTTAGTTTGCATACTAATTGTCTCTTCTAACGTCATCCTTCTTCATTTGTAACTTGATACTACTCCCCTCCTACTTAAGCACAATCCGACCTCTACTCCATTGGCTTATCTTCATTTGCCTCGAGATGGCCACCTTTGTAACTCCACCGTCTTATGTTGTCTACTCCATGACACCGCAAATTATTTATTTTCTCAATACCGCAACAAATTAAGTCATCGAATGATTTATTTTATTAATGTTCGTTGTTGCGGGTGTGACTATAGTTATAAAATTCTGTGGTGTATTGTGATTGTTATTGTATTTGCTAATTTTGTCTATTATATTATGTGTTCTAGTTTGCGGGTGTGACTATGGTGTTATATCATATGTGAACTTGATGAAACTGCGAGGTGCTAATGCACTAGCTCTTAGACTCTTTTTTATATGATTGTTGTTGCTATTTTGCATGGTGTCGCGGATATTAGCCAAAGAGGGAAAACATTTTTCTAGGATTGTCGCCCTTTGTTCTCTATTTTCTTTTAGCTTGCATATTTATATTGTTATATATTTGATACTAGTTTTTATTCATCATTCGGACTTTCTTTAAGAAAAAACATATAATTGGGCTGCATCGTGATTCACTTATGATTAGATCGTTTAGAGCATCGGGATTCACACTGGATAACCCAACAGACTCGAATTTGCCATTCCCTCCCTAGTACTTTTAAAATCCCTCCCAAGTCCCAACTCTCAAGTCCAAAATTTTAACGGCTAATAAATCCCACGCCTCTTTCCTATTAGAGTACCACTCCACTTTTGGCACTTGAAAATCAACACTGCTAGTTCCTCCCCGCTTTCAAGTCCCAAGTCCGCCCCCCCCTCACCTCCCCTTTCTTTCCAATGCTCCGCCGGTACAGCTTAACCTAATCCTCCAACGGAAAGATCGGCCCGATATCTCCGTCCATTGCATCTGGATCGTCCATTCGAGGATTTAACCGCGGAGTAAACTCCATATAAGGCTACATTGATGGCATTTCCTTATTTGGCGATACCAAGGATTTAGTACTTACAATGTCCCGTCGGGTCATCAGAAACGGGCTTCTCCCAATTCGTTGCTCCGAAGAAATTAGAAGAGAGAGAGAGCGAAAGAGAAAGAGAAAGAGAGACAAAGATCCTTCTCTTCTTCTCCTCCTTCGTCTCGATCTCTTCTCTTTCTTGTTCGGTTTGCTGTTATTGTTGTCGTTTTCGTTATTCTTCTTTGTTACGATTGGATTGGATTAGGTTTAGAGGATTTAATCGGGAAACCCTAGATTATTAGGGGGCGAGATGGAGCTTGTAGGAAGGACCGTGAGGAAGAAATTTCCTGGTTTCGGGACGTATAATGGCGTCGTGGAGTCGTACGATGTTGCGGCGGGCTACTTCAAGGTGCTCTACGAGGACGGGGACTCGGAGGAAGTGGATTTCGAGGAGATCGCGTCGTTGCTGATGGAAATGGGAGAGCAGCCGCCCACCGTCGTCGCCAGGAGGAGTAATCGCGGCCGGAGACCGAAGAAACGGCGAAGAGCGGAGTCAAATCAAGGGGATGCGAGAGTTGTTGACGATTTGGACGAGGTCCTCGATAAGATTGTTATGGAAAATGGCGTTTTGCTGGGAAATCGGATGTGCGGTGGGTTGTCTAATGGATTCGGGGAAAAAGATTGTTCTCAGGGTTTTGAAAGAATTCCAGAGTCAATGAAGTTGGAGGAGAATGGTAATTTGGTGAGTAGCGCAAAGGAGAATGGCAGTTTTGAAGGTCGCACAGATACCCTGAAGGAGAAATTGGTGCAGGAAAGTTGCCATCTTAATATCGGGGTTTTGAGGGAGCAAGAAGGGGATTGTAATTGTGGAACAGTGAAGAATGAGCAAGGTCCAAGGAAAAGGCGCAAAATTTCTGAAACAGTAACACCATTGAGAAGGAGTGCTCGTAGAGCGAATGTTTCTTTGTTATCTCCCCGGGATGATGTTATCTATCAGGTGGAGAAGAGAACGTTGTCGTACGAGGAAGGTACTGATTTGGGTGGAAGAGATAATGGATGTGGTTCTGAGGACTCAAAGCCTAAATTGCCCCCCTCTTCGAATGATTTGGATTTAGAAGGGCTAGCTGTACTTGATCTTTTCTCAGTTTATGCCTTTTTAAGGTCCTTCAGTAGGCCTCTTTTTCTGAGTCCATTTCGCTTGGAAACATTTATCTCTGCATTAAGATGCAAATTTGCGAATTCTTTGATTGATTCTATACATTTTTCCATTTTGCAAACTTTGAAGCGTCATTTGGAGTTTCTTTCTGAAGAAGGATCTCAGTCGGCTACTGATTGCATAAGGTACATTCCTGCTTCAGTATTAATAACCTAGTCTTCCCTATATATGTCACACCTGGTTCTTAGCCTGCCATGCATATTTGTCTTTCTATCTCTATAGGTATCTTAACTGGGAGCTGTTAGACTTAGTTACATGGCCTCTTTATCTAGCTGAGTACTTGCTAGTCCATGGATCAGCAATGAAATCTGGTATCAGACTTACTCATTTAAAGCTCATGAACATGGAGTACTATAAACAGCCGGCTGCAGTAAAACTCGATTTACTTCGCTGTTTATGTGATGATGTTATTGAGGCTGAAGCAATAAGATCTGAACTCAATTCACGGATGAATGATTCTGAGCTTAACATGGACACTCATCGAAATTGTGGAAGAAAAAGGAATGACGCGGCTATGAAAGATTTAGAAGGTTGCTCTGATGCTGAAGAGGCATCCGATGATGGAAATAGTGACGAATGCTGCCTTTGCGGAATGGATGGTAGCTTAATTTGCTGTGATGGTTGTCCTGCTGCTTTTCACTCTAGATGCGTGGGAGTGGCTAAAGATCTTTTGCCTGAAGGTGACTGGTACTGTCCTGATTGTTTGATTGAGAAGAGTGATGAGTTGGTAAAGTTGTCGAATCCTTGCCGAGGAGCACAGATTTTGGGAATAGATCCACATGGGCGTCTGTATTTTAGCAGCTGCGGCTATCTTTTGGTGTATGTCACTATGTCAATCTGCACATCTTACTTGCTACTATATTTTCTTTTCTATTTCGTATAATCATCATTCAGGAAGCTTCTTTAAATTTCAGTTCCTGTTGGATAGTATGTGATTAGGTGTGGAATAACTATTTCAGTTCATAAATTTTCAGAAGTCTGAGATGATAAGCGACACCTTTTAGACTGGATTTAAATATAAAAAAAGTGTGGCTTCCTTGGCTATGTTGGCAGTAGGCATAGCCAAGTAGGCCTGTGTAAGAGTTCATATAAGCTTTTTGTACTTGATGCAGACATGGAAGACAATGTTAAGTTTTCACCTAAAATGTGACATCAAATTGATGTCCCTTGGTGACCTCAATTGGAACGTGGAGTTTTCTAACTTTAACTCTTCTTATCATTATCGAGTTAGTCAACTTGTTGGGTCAATAACTAAAATGACCTGTGGTCATCCACGTAGAAATCTTTAACCAAGCTTCTTCTATGCCTATAATTTTTCAAAGCTTTATGTAAAAATGGTCGACAATTTGGATCATAAGGCCCTACATTTTTAGCACTAGAGAAAGCTCCCTTATCGTGCTGCTACAGGGATTGTTGATTCTAAGATCCATAACTTACTTTTCTGGGAATAGAAGAATGCAAATCTCTTGGTCTAAAATACAGCTGGTATAGAAGATGTACAAGTGTTTAGAAACGAATACATAAGAGCTCCTAAATTGTAAGAATTTTTAAGAGATGATTTTTGTTGAAAAGGAAACAGGTTTGTAAAGTTACTAGTTCTTCTGGTTCTTATTCATTTCAGTTTCTTTCTGTTGTTAAGGGAGTACTTGAAATGAATAAAACTTTATTGTGTATCAGACTATTAAGATTGATGTGGGCTTGTACTGAAAGAGTTGCTGTTGGAAGATTGACGCACAAACTTTGTTAGCTGAAGGATGAGATTAACGAATTGTACAATAGCACTTTGGGTTATTTGTAGTTCTTTTTTTTTTTCTCTTATGTTTTTTCATTTTTTCTTCTTTTCATGAGTGCATGCAAGATATCAAAATTCTGAAAGCTGAGAAGCGAAAGAAATTTTGATGATAAATGGAGACAAAGATCCTTGATCTTATGATTGAATTCCTAATAAAGCAATAAAAGGTAAGTGAACCTTGTTTGAAGTTGAGAATTTGTTGTCACATGATAATGAGGAATAGACGGATGAAATTAGCTACCAGTCAGTGCAGTAGGCTGAAATTAGCTACCAGGCAGTGCAGTCTTTGTTATCGAAGGTTATATATGAGTTAGTTCCAAGTACTCACATTGTCAGGTAAGTGTGATAATTTAATTGCTCATGTTCTCTGGCTTGAAAGAAATATCAAAAGCCAATGAATCGAATCTTTTAATATAATGCATGGAGAATACAACTTGTACTTAATCAGATTTTTGAATGTACTATGTTGTCGCTTACATTATTTGCACCTCTCTCTTGCTGCATAGATGTTTTGCTTAGCTATCTGTCATAAAGATTACAAGTAACTCTGTTATTTCTTGAATTCCTTATTCTCCATGTTTTGTTTCATGTTCTTGTCATTTCTATCATTTATTATGACCTTTCCCTTATATTGCTGAGTGGTTCATCTGGTGAAGGCCAAGAATCTGTTCATCATAGGCAAAACATTTTTCCGTCATTAATGTTACAAGTATTTTTGTTGGTAAAATTGCAGGTCTGACTTGTGGGATACAACAACGTCATGCCATTATTATAGCAAAGGTGATTTGCATTCTGTTATGGAAGTATTGAAATCATCTCATCACTCGTATACTGCAATTGTTGGTGCAATATCTGAATCCTGGGGTATTCCTGTTCAGTCTTTTAAAATATGTAGTCAGTATGAAAATGAGAATCATAATGAGGAAGGTGTCTTGAATACTCATCTGGACTACGAACATTTATCACCCTTAAAGCAGGAGCTTGCCAGTGATGAGGTTGTGGAAAAGATACCCAAGTTAAACTCTGCTTCTCCTGAGCATTGTGACTCCAAGAACCTCAGTTTTTCTGATTTTAGCCACTCAAGTCAGGTGATTTCATATCAGCCAGCAGGGATAACTTCACCATCTGTATGTTCTGAAACTGTTAATGAAATGACCCATGCTTCACATGTTCAAAAATATGAGGAGATTGGTGTTGATTGTTCAAAGGATTCCGATGTTCCTGATAAAGAGGTTGTTATGTTAAAATCTGCTGATATAGCCATTGGGAACAATGAATGCATTGGGTTAGCTGGCCGGGGTGGTACATCATTGATAAGGGAGCAAAAGAAAGGTGCTTCTCAACTTCGTTCTGATCCCAGTGCTTACATGAACTACTTTAGTTTTGGTCGAATAGCTTCCTCTCTTGCTGAAGAGCTAATGTGTAAATCATCTGAGAGCAATAACATGGAAGTAAAGAAGTCTGTGGAGGACATCATGTCGATACAGCTAAGAGCAATATCTAAGAAGTCTGTTGGATTTTGTTGCTATACATATCAAAAGCTATCTTTGGATGCTGAAAAAGAGAAATGTGGTTGGTGTCTTTCCTGCAAAAACTCAAGCGACAGTGATTGTTTAGTTAAAGTTACAGATGAAAGGCATCTTGCAAATTCTAAACTACGGAATGTAGGCGTTCGTTCTGAAAAGAACAAGAAAAGCCATATTGTTTCTGCCATACATTATATTTTATTTATGGAGGATCATCTGCATGGTCTATTATCTGGTCCCTGGCAGAATCCACAGTATCGGAATCTTTGGCGCAAGGCGGTTCTGAAGTCACTTGATGTTGCATCACTAAAGAACCACCTTCTTATGGTAAGTAATTTGTCTTCCTACAAGAGCAAGCTTATGCTGATGCTAACTATATCTTTTATATAGTGTCCCTTTTCTTTTATCTTTTCACTTGTAATATCGTTAACTAGCACTTCCTGCAGTTGGAATCAAATTTGCGGCGTGTTGCACTTTCAGCAGAATGGCTGAAATCTGTGGATTCTGATCATGCAGTTGGTTCTGCATCTTTGTCCTTGGCCAGTTCATCACATATATCTTCAAGTAATGGAAGTAGTAAAAAGCAGGGGAAAAAACCCGTTCCTGGTGGTGACACTATTACTGTCTCTACTGATGCTATATCATCAGATATGTATTGGTGGAGGGGTGGAACACTGTCTCGTCAAGTCTTCCACTGGAAGTTGTTGCCTCGATCATTGGCTTCAAGAAGTGGCCGACAAGGTCTGCATGCTGTAATTTTTTCAAGAGTTTTAATTCTTGATTAAGTAAAGTAGGCCTTTCAATTTATTCATCTCTATTTTTTTTTTCTGGGTTTAAATTTGGCAGCGGGGTGTAAGAAAATTCTGAGCATCATATATCCTGATGGTTCAGAAGTTGCTAGGAGAAGCAAATGCATTGCCTGGCGTGCAGCTGTTGAGATGTCAGAAAGTGTTCCCCAGCTCATTTTTCAGGTAACACTGCATCTTTACATCTGGATTCAACACTAGCTTTTTAGTCACTCACTCTGTATCCATTCATTTTTCAGATTAAAGAGCTTGATTCGAACATTAAATGGGCCGAGATGTTAAGCTCTCAACCTTTTCCATCTGCAACCAGGGAACCAAAAAATTTACTAAAGCTTTTCAAGAAAGTAATAATCCGCAGAAAGTGCACAGATGGTGTAAATGTGAAGTATCTACTTGATTTTGGAAAGAGGGTGAACATGCCTCCTGTTGTTGCCAGACATGGAGTAATGCATGAAGAGCCTTCTAGTGAGAGGAAGAAATATTGGTTGAGTGATGGTCATGTTCCTCTGTATCTTTTAAAGGCTTTTGAAGAAAAAAAACTAGCTCGCTTACTGAAAAGGAAAGATTCTGGCCTTCCTGAGAAGATAAATCTTTACAAATCAAAGAAGCCTAAAAGATCAAATGGGCTTTCACATCTTTTGTCAAAAGCAAGAGAATTGGAGAGTGAAATTTGTGGTCACTGCAACAATAGTGTGCTTATTAGGTATGAAGAGAATATTCTTTCTACTACTAGTTATCTGCACTTGCAACTTGCAGTGCCATTCTAAGTTTCTAAGTTCTAACTACTTTTCCACATAATGCAAGACGTTAGTTGATAATTTTGCATATATTGTGTGTTCCCTTAAGAAGCATCTATTAGATTTCCAAGTAGTTGGAGAGTGAATTTGCAGTTACTGCAACAAAAGTGTAGTTATTAGGTATCGAGAGAATATTCTTTCTACTGTTTGTTATCTGCACTTACAGTGTCATTCTAAGTTTCTAACTACTTGTCCACATAATGCAAGACTTAAGTTGATAATTTTGCATCAACCGTGAGTTCCCTTTAGAAGCATCTATTAGATTTCTAAGTAGTGGCTTGAAAATCAATAGCTTTATGAGCACTATTTAACTCATCCAAACAATAGCAGCAAAAAGGAGCCCTTTATCCCCAATTATTGAGTACCTGAACAAATTGGTTCTTTCATTGAGCTCTGGTTACTGCAAAATCCTGTTTCAAATCAGGGTCTTCCTTTCCCTTATAGAACACATATTATCAAAATAAATTCAGTACTCTGTACTGATATACTATACAGTCTTTGTTGGCTTATCTAAACCAACTACGTTGATTTTCCTATGGCTATCTATCTTACTGTCTTTTGCACTATATTGTTGGATTAGTATGTAACTTATGAATTCCTTTTTGTTCCACAGCGAAGCTGTTAATTGCCAACATTGTAAAGGTATGTACTATATACTTATGACTGTTTGCTGATTTGACTTCTCTTTTTAGTATAAAGAGTCAACTTCTTTAGTTGATTGTTAACTTTTATTCTTTGCACATTCTTAGTCATGTTCTCTATGGTCTTTTCATAGCCTAATGAATCGTTGGAGTGTTGATATATGGTTAATCTTGGATAATAGGTAGTTATCTGCTGTAATCTTGGATCGAAATACTAATCTTATTCTTAAACAAATAGGTAGGCTCAATATTCAAACCAATTATCTTTGTGATTGTTGATTTTTAGAACATGGAGGAAATTGAAAATATTAAATCATATATTGTGTGAAGACATGAGAATGATGTTTCAATGGCAATGAAAATGCTCTAGGTCTAAAAGTTTGGCTTCCAGTTTAACTGGTTAAAATTGGTGACATTGGGAATTTGCGCAAGTACTATATGATTTGAATTGCATCTTTGGTTACTCACTTGTTATAGTGACAGAATCTGATTCTCTTTGTTATCTCACTAGAAGTCTCTCTAATGAGACCGGAAATAACTAGTCGGGAATGATATTGTAGGCTTGTAGCTGTTTCGATGGGAGGTTAGTTGACCTGTATTCTAGCCGATCACCGGACCATTACATTTTTTATTTTTCCCTAGGGCCAGGAAAATGATTATGCATGTTGTTTTAGCTCATGTTTATTCTATCGCTACTAGTAAATGGTCTCAAATTAGATACCTTTATCCAGGTGTCTTTATTTAGTTATAGAAAGTTACAGCACTTCATCTGCATTATTTTATTACTTGATTTAAGATGCATACCTGTACTGAGCATAGTGCACTTTGTCTGTTATTTATTGTTTTTTCAAAATTTTAATATGGTTTGTTACTTTGTCCCTTGTTTATAGTTTTTTCTCAATATAAATTTATAAATTACCAAAATCTATAAAATATAATCTTGATCTAGTGTTCCTTTACTACTTTGATGTACATCTGATTTCTTGAAGTCTGTCATGTCACATTGCATAGTTGTTGGTGTTTTTCTTAACTGATTTTTTTCTAAAAAAATCTGGACAGGTTTTTTTCACAGAAAGCATTTCAGAGTGCCAAAAAGTGCTGTCACTACCACTTATACTTGCTTTAAATGCAAAGATAACCAAATTGTGAAGGTAAAACGAAAAGGCCGTAAAGTGGCACAAAAGAAGAAGAGGAAGAATCCGACAAGAAAAAGGTCCCAGCGCATATCGAAGAAAAGGAAGCATGTAGTGGTGAAAGTTAAAAAGAAACCTGACTGGAGAAAGAAAAGCAAAACATATCGACCCAATACTAAGAAAGGTCAGTTGAAGAAGTCCAAGAAGGAATCTAAAAATTGCCAGCCTAAAAAATCTGAGAGTAAGTCTGAAAGAGCTGAAAATAAGTCCAAAAATATTAAACCTGAAGTATTCGAGAATGACCTCGGCTGGCGGAAGAGGAAGAGAACAGTTGTGCATCATTCTTACTGGTTAAATGGTCTTCGTTGGACATATAAAGGGGATGATGAACAAGGAAAATGTTTTAGAAGGAGAGTCCTTTTGCCATCCCAGCATATTGAAACCTCATTTTCTGAACCAGTTTGCTGTCTATGTCGGAGAGACTATAATTCAGATGTTATTTTCATTTGTTGTGAAAAGTGTGAAGGTAAGCTATTTGTATCTTCCTTGTCACTTTAGTCTGGCATAGCTTTTCTAGGAAAAGCTTTTCATATTATTGGCTAACGTTATTCTTCATTTCATCCTATGTTTTCTTTGCAGACTGGTTCCATGGAGATGTCTATGGTGTTACTCTTGAGAATGTTAGCAATCTAATTGGGTTCAAGTGTGATAAATGCCGGATGAGAAGTACTCCTACCTGTCCATATTTGCAAAATGCTGAAGTTGATAAGCTTCAGTCAGATATAGAACTCACTGTTGGAGAGCCTGTTTGCAATAAGGATCAAAATGGCCAACTAAAACTACATGATAGAGCAGATGGAGATAGTCAAGGTGTAGTTTGCACTGAGGATTTTCTGGATGAGGAGCGGAAAGACGATAATATTATGTCTAGCAAAATAGTCCCGATGCCCTCTGAAACTGGATCAACAGATGTGCCTATTGCTATTCTCTCACTTAAACAAGATGAGGAAAACACTCTTTCCTGCAGATATGAGAATGGTCCTCAAATATTGGTAACTTCTCAAGGTACCAGAGAGACTTCAGAGGAAATTGTGGTAGTTTCAGAGGTGCTTGTAGCTGGTACAATTGGTCATTCTGCTACCACATCTGCAAATAATTCTATTAGCACAACAGTGGGTTGATGGCAAGGTGGCAAAGCTTTATTATTTGTTCATACATTGTTAATAGGAGAGGGTTCTTCATATGGATGTTCTACTCCACGAGTGCAACTGATAGTATTACAAGTCAGTGAAACTCCTGTACATTTTGAAGTAGTGAAGGAAGATTCATATGACTACTGTTGGATGCCTTTACCTGAAAAATTGCATAGAGTCATAATTAGTTTTTGACAGACGTTAGTAAGCCTCATAACATGATTTTTTTCACTCCTTGGCATTGATATTCAAGTTGTGTGGGCCATTTTTCCTCTTCCCAGCTTCCATAGCCTTGCAACAGTTTCTCAGCAATTATGTTTCCAGTCTGATGAGGTTTAGGATATGCTGGAGCAATTTTTATTAATTTTTAAGAGAGCATACCTTAAGAGCTGCTTAACAACATGGCATTCTGCAGTTCTAAGTGAATATGTCTGGTACTTTCTTGATCATTTTTATTTCATCTTTTAGAGGAAAGTACTTGTTCTTTCATGAATACTCTAAAGTGAATTGATGCTAAATGATTACTTATAGCAGAGTTTCTCATTATTTTTGTCAGTTAGGATGAATGTTTTTATTTTTAAAATCATAGACAAAAGTTATAATGTGCTCATGTTATTGAACTCCTTTGTTACATAAGCTGTTGAAATATTTTATATTTTTCCTCTAAACACTTCCAAAGGAAATACATCAGTTGAACAGTTGAAATAAAGAACACAAATAAGATCTCTTTGCATGGAAATAAGATGTCATTTGGCATAAATTTTCTATGTTTCAGCATGTTTGGATCCTGAAGTAGCTGACAAGTTTGGGCATGGAAATTTACTTCGTTACATGCAAGGGTTTATAAAAAGTATGAGATACCAGTAAAATTTAACTCAAATGCAGCAAGTTAATTGGGTGATGACTCCCTATTACTAATTTCCTGAACACGGGGAAGGGAATCTTCCTTGACTATTCATGCTCATGAATTTCAACTTAAACATGTTTATAACAGTGTCGCCTCTCTACGGACTTGTCCTACTGGCTCCCCTTGTCAATTGTCATCTACTCCTTATGTTTATGTTGGAAAATTCTGGATCTATTATTTTAGCTAACAGAACTTCACTGCTTTTCAAAAAGTGGTTGGACGTTGGACATTAGCCATTGAGCTTCAACATTAAGTGGGGATCGTGTCGTATTGGGCTAGATAGTGACCTGATGTGACCATGGGTTGCTCAATATTATAATGTATCTAATTATGTATAGTCAAGCATTATTCCACTTATTTACAGAAAAGAAAAAAAGAAAACCATACATATATGGAACTATTACCGAAAGAAAAGGAGTGATATTTTGAAACTTGTTCTTCTAATTGAATTCTGGGTGGGGAATGAGAATCAAAAGCAACGCGGATTAATACAGAATTTAGCATTAAATTCATGTTCCCTTAGCATGAACTTCATATGCAATTTACTTTTTTCAAATTTTACTTGCGAGATGTTACTGTTTTAGAGTTTAGTAGTTGTCGCACATCTCTTGTAATCTTCTCTTGTCTAATATTTTTCATAGATCTATAGGTACTCTTTTTTTTTTTTTTTTTCATTCTTCCACTTCTTCCTTTCCAGCAGGAAGTACATGATCGTGCTAATAGGCATCCTGAGCTGCTGCTTGGAGCAAACAGTTGCATGTTTCTGCTGGGTTTCTCTTTCCTGGTTCTTCACAAAAGTTCTCCATTTGACAAGGCATTAATTTTTTTTTCTCCGAAATGTGAAATTGCCTGCTTATTTACTAACTTTATTGAGTGTTTCATGAAAGTATGATTCTTTTATGCTTAAAATCATTAAAATATATTATCCCATTGTAAGTATCTCCTATTCAACCTGATCACAGAAGGTTAATATGTTACTGTTGAGTTGTAAAGATAAAATTGAAAGTGGGTTTAGTAATTATTTTTAGCCATCATTTGAATATCCTGCGCTGATAGCATGACAATTTAATGCTACTTGGTTTGCTCTGCTGCGGCTAAGTGCTAATAAATTTTGCAACTTAGATTTCCAATTCTGCGACACTAGTTTACTAAATGTTACAAGCTAACTGCTGGGAGTTATTGATGGTTGAATCTTTCTTTAACACATTTAGCCATTCTACTCATTTATTAGAGTATCGACTAGAGTTTTAAAGTTTCACCATTTGACGTCCAGATAATTTAGCTGAGCGATAAATTTATAATCTCTAGTGGATTACTGAATGCCTACTGTGACTTCAGCATGCATCAATGTGACCATGTACTGTTATTTGCCAGTGGGCTAATATTCAAAAAGCAGCACTTGGTTGCAGTTGTCTTTCACCGAGTATGGAGAGTGACATGGTATGCTTTGTTTCAATGCAGATATTGATTTAATGGCTCGTATGTCTTTGTTTTGCCTTTTGTGCAAATCCTGACAATATCAAAAGTAATCACAATATTTGAATGTCTTGTTATTTTCTTTCTTTCCATTCCTTTCTTGCATCTTTTCTCAGCAATGTAATGATAAATTGCTGGAAGTTCTATATTGCTGCCTTTCTGGAACCCTTATATAAATGTATTTGTTCCTCAGTCGAATGGTGCCGCAGATAATGCTCCATTGGCTGTTCAAGTGTGTGTTCATAATAGATGTCAAGTAATGGAATGCGCAATGACATTGTTTTAGAGAGGGCTAAGCCCAGATATATTTGTTTTTTTTTTTTAAAAAAAAAGATTTTTTAGGGGAGAAAAGTTGCGAGAACAAACTTGTTTATTGGCGTAAGATTTATCTTACATGTGCTGAATATTGATGAGTACCTACTACTTTGCTTTACAAATAACTTGCATATCAAAGAGTTACTTTTCTTGTTTCTTTGTCTCATCGCAAGCTTACCTGTTCCACATCTGAAGATGGTTAACATAGACTGAGTTGGGTGAGTTCTAATCTACGTGTATGCGAAGGAAAACTGAGATCAAGAATATCGTTTTCCATATTGTTTTGTTTGGTGAGTTGACATTTATATGCAACAGACACTAACATTTATCATCAGGAAAATTGCTGCAAGTAGTCTGGTGCTTAGTTAAAATTTGGTCTATCTTTTTGCTGATCCTAGATGCTGTTGATGTTCCACACTTTCACAATATATTCAAATTGGAAAAGTAAATCTTTATACCAATTTAGCTAACTCTACATCCTGCTACCCTTGGCTTTTGCAAAGCAAATACTAGATCTATTTGCAAGCAATAATTAAAGCCACCAGTCATATTTAAATATTTGTTCATCTATTCTATCTTCTGAGAATGAGAGGGAGAGGAGCATATAATTAGGTTCCATCAAGAAGCATGAATTTTGTATGCAAACTGCTTGAAAACAAGTTCATCCAAACCCACTGAGATCTGTTAGAGAGATCAGAATATTCTTAATTCCAGAAGAACTACAAGATTGACGGACAAAATAAATTCACCAGTACCATCTCTACCTCAACAAAAGACCAATTTAAGAGGAATGTCAACAGCAGTAGAAGAGTTTCCTATTGAAGGCCCAACTTGAGCTCTTTAGGACATTTAACATTTCGTTGAACAAAGAAAGGAAGAAACAAATACAAGATAGTTATTGTTCTCTTATTTTGCTTGGGGGTGCGACGCAATGAAATCAACAGCAACTTTGATAGACTCGATCTTGTCTGCCTCATTATCAGGTATCTCAAACCCAAATTCTTCTTCCAAGGCCATCACAATCTCTACAGTGTCCAAACTATCGAGGCCAAGGTCCTTTTGGAAATGAGCATTTGGTGTCACCTGCACATAACCGTAATACTAATCACTTAGTAGTGGACCTTCTATTATAGAGGATCCCAATGAGGTCCTCCTCTTGCAACTTTAAATCCATTAATCTGGTATCAATATAGTCAATAATGCAAGTTCTACGAGAACTTCAAGCCATAATATATTTGACATTCATGAATCATAACAACTACACTAAAATAGAAAATTGCGCAACTAAAGAGAGAGAAGGAGAAGAGGGAAGAGAGAATAACATCTCATCAGTACATGTGGACTAGTAGTTCTGTGCTTCATACTTTTAACATGGTATACTCGCAGGCAGAAAATAAAGGATCAATAAGTTTAAGACATTATACAAGTTCAATTACTTATACATGGGAAAAAAATCTAGCAAACAGTAGGGTGGAGCTCAGGTTAAGCTGGCACCAGTAGGGTTAAGTAAATATTATCGATTATTTCTTTTTACGACCAAAGACCTCATGTGCTTTGAGTTTAGGAATCCTCCTCTTAGTTCAAGGACTTCTAAACTGATTCAGTAACCAAACATATTTTTATCTTTTTCATATCTAATCAAATTTACTTTCTAAAAAATTAAGACTAACTAATCGAGTTCGGATTTAGTCTCAAATCAAACAATGCTAGAAGTATTCCTTAGCTTCTCTATATCTCAAAGTATCCAAATTGGATTAATTATCCAATTGTCAAACTCTAACAGCACGATAAAAAAATAGCAATAATCAAATTCAAACCACAGCCTTTGTTTGCAGAATGTTCCTCCAAAGGTTTCAAAGCACATTTATACCAGAATAGCAGCTTCAGAAACAGGCACAGCATTGGATTCATTTCAATCAGATTTGATGACTAATCTGTTAATAAAGATTCAAATACCACTAATGACTAACCCATAAGCAAGTCGAGGTGTGCCGACTATGCTGCCCACCTGTACATAATAAATGTATTGCAGGTGAAAAAAAATCCTAATTTCTCTATAACATAAGAAGGTTTAAGAGGAGCATAATGAACACATGACAGCCTGCCTGTGTATAGGATCTTAACCCAAGATGCTGCCTGTTCTCGTGTAACTAATTACCTTTGAAATGTATTCAACCATAGTTCCAAGGCAATCCAAGAAACTACGAGTCAATAGCAGCTTCAAAAGATAAAACACAACATAACTTGGTAACAATATATGCCTACTGTCGGATTTAACCTATATCAATGCCTAATTTATAGCACATCAAGAAAACATATTTGGCAAGCAACTAATTAGATTATAACAATTAAAAAATAAATAAAATCTACACATCGCCCAAAATTTGGTGATTGTGGATACCTTGGAGGGTTCGACTTTCTGGAAGTTCTTGACGACGGTAACGATGCGATCGGCGACCTCGCCCTTGTCGAGGAAGGACCCCTTCACCTCGTCGGAGAAGCCGCGGCGGCGGAGGAGCAGGAATCCGGAGGAGATCGCCGCGTGAGGAGGATGTAGAGTCGCCGGAGCTCCTGCGGCCAGTCGGAAGTGCTTCAAGAGAGCGCTTCTCGCCGCCGCCACAGCCATTGGAGAGGAAAAGGAGAACCTACTATCAAGCCTTGTGATCTGAGTAGCAAACCGAGCGTGGATCACAAAATCTAGGCACGTGCGAGCGCACGCGCCATCATTTGGATCCAAACCAAAACTCCGAGGAGGTTTTGCATTTCAAACCCTACATTACAAACTTATTGCGATCGACAGCATATCTCCGAACTAATTTTAATTTAACCCCTACATTGTAATTAATACCAAAACACATCCCGTAGCTGAAATAAATACATAACATAGGGTGTGAAGCGCATAAAACTCCCTCAATCAATAGGCAAGATTAGTGGAGAAAGCTACTGTCATTATCACGTCGCGAATCATGGGAAATAAAAAAAAAAAAAGGTTAAATCATTGAAGATAAAGTGTAATAAAAGGTAGATAAGATTAATTTAATGCGAACCAGCCATATGCAATCAACTCAACTAGTTTTTCTATAATACTTTGGAAAAAAGAGAAGAAAATTTTTACTCTACTTAACCTTTATCAACAGCTAGAAATTAGAATAGCCAACCTGCAGATTCCCAACCTTAATAAATTATAGCATGCCTTAGGCTCAGAGTTAAGAGCTCATCCCAGGATTAAAGAAAGAATTAATATTTAATTTGCAACCAATGAGGGATATTTGTATATATATATATAGTTTAGTGGAGTGCACATGAAAGCAATTGTCAAATTCCACCCCATGCATTTTATAGCGTGTTTGATTTGCGTTGGCGATAAGCCGATAGCGGAGAGGCAATGATGGTGGTCGACGATGGTGAAAGGGTAGTCGGGATTGGTGAAGGGGCTACCGGCGATGGTGAAAGAAGAAGGATGATGGATGGGGAGCTATCGGCGATAAGCCGACGGCGAGAAGGTTGTTGGCGTTGGTGAAGGGGTTGTCGGTGATAAGCCGACGGTGGGGAGGCAATGTCGATGGCTGAAGATGGTGAAAGAGTGGTCAGTATCGGTGAAGGGATAAGGATGATAGATAGGGGGAAGAATATAGTAAATTTTGATAATAAATAAAATTATAATAATATATATTTATTTATTTTAATTTAATTAAAGGGGCTTATGTAGGCATCTATGTTATTTCTAAGAAATATGAGTTTTCAGTATTTAGGAGTGGCATTGTAACCTAAAAAAAATTTATGAGATATCAATGAAAACCGACCGGGTATAATTCAGTGGGTGTCAACGTAATCAACCATGCTTTGAAGAAAAAAAAAACCCTTACTCTACTTAACATTTATCAACAACTAAGAAATTAGAATAGCCAACCTGCAGATTCCCAACCTTAATAACTTATATAGCATGCCTTAAGCTCAGAGTTAAGAGCTCATCCCAGGTTTAAAGAAAGAGTAAATATCTAATTTGCCACCAATGAGGGATATTTGTATATATAACTTAGTGGAATGCAGATGAAAGCAATTGCCAAATCCCCACCCCAAGCATTTATGGCGTGTCTGATTTGCTGCTGCTACCTGGAGAGAGTGGGTCCTCCTCCATTGATGTGGAAATCACTAGGAAAAAAGTTAAAAGAAGATGGTAATGGTAGAAAAATTAATAATAAGAGTGTGGGTCATGTTCATTCATACACCAACCACTGTTTCTGGTCTACCATCAGTGTTTCTTTTGCTGAAATCTATTGGCTACCTTCACTATCACAAGCCTCATCTTCTCTTGCTATCACTCTCTTCCTCAAGACTTATCCCAGTCCTTCCTAATTTTGTCTTACTAATTTACCTATGCTTATTTATTTTTAAACTTATATAATAGATTTTATATTAATTCAGGGAAGAATGATTGAAAAGAAAAGGTTGATTAAATTCTTTTTAATAAATATAATTAGATGGAAGAAAAGATGAAAGAGAAATAAGTATTAGTAAATAAGTAGGTTACTGAAATAAGCCCCAAATATTTATAACTTGAAGCTAGTAAATATTTCATTCAAAACTATCTATAGTTTATCGGCGCTAACATTTTTCACGATAACTAAGTTATTAATTCTTAAATCAGACTATATTTTAGCGGCGTAACTAAGTCTATATCTGGCTGATAGCTAACTAATAATTACGATTTACTATGAATTATAGAAAGATTAGATGCTTAAATTTGAAATATATATAAATAAGTTAAGTTGGGGTTAAACCCAGAGGATAAAACTAGGATTTATGTTTGTTTTTTTTAATACTACACATATATGTATAATATATTACTATGTTAAAATTAAGCGAACCATCGAATCCAGTTTGATCCGACCCAAACCATCAGATCCAGTCGACGACTGAGTCAACGACCGAGTTCGAGGTAACTTACTGTGGTCGGTGGGTCAACCAGGTGCGGACGCCACAGTGGACGCCTAAGTCGTCTTCCTTCCGAAGCTCCAGGCCTGGGATTTACGAGCCACTAGGCTTGGAGTTGCCCCTCCCCGCTTTCTATAAAGTAGGAGCTATCTCGCCACCAATATCTTCGAGGATTGAGCAAGATTAGGTCTCACAGAGGTAAAATTCTACCATTTATTTGGGTTATAACCTGCGATCAGATGCCCGATGGCGTTAGATCTGTTTATAGATCCTGGTGACTCGCACGATTGAGATTTGTTTGGATTTCTTTTGGGGCTTATTTAGATCTGAGTGTGTTTTTCTAGATCTTCTCATACTTCTAGCTTTAAAAAGATCGTAGCTTTGGTTGGGGCACTTAAGATTTGGGGCGATCTGAAGATGAGTATGGGGATCGTGATCTAGAGGTTGCTGCTTTATGTGAACATTTACAGTTATTTGAATCTCATGGTATTAACAATTTTCGGAGGATCGTATAAGATTTCCGAAAAAAATTGCGATGTCTTAATTTACTTTATCTTGTCAAACTTTTATTTGATCAAATTGTTTGGACTTCGGAGATAGTTATGCCATAAGTTCTGGATTACTTTTTTATTTGGTTTCTTCGATTCACTCAATTAAGAGAAGCGATGCAGTCAACTAACTAACTCAGAAGCTGTCATCTTTCTCTCATATAGAAAAGTAGAACAATTCTATATCTAGAGGAGTATCTGCAACCCAGATTGGGTAGTCAATGATGTATGTACACTTCTGAGATTTGATTTCTAGTTCTTTTTTTGTAGTGGAACTTATCTAATGACAATAATATGATAGACAATTTATCCAGTACAATCTGTTTCTTTAGAGCAGTTTGCACAAAGTTTCATTATGTTTTAAATGTCAGAGATGTCTGTTCTTCCACTGTCTCCTTTAAGTTTTTCTCCATTTAAAAGTGTCCATTTGCTTGAATATGTATCATCTCGCATTCAACTCAAAATCCTATTGCAATCAATACATCAGTAATCTTGCAAATTTGGACCTTCAAAATGTTCTCCTCATCATCATTACTCACTATTTGTCAAAAGAGGATGTAGTATAGTTTGTGATTGTGAGGATAAAATTCGGAAAGATAAAACATAGTATTGTCAGATGATAAAACTGATAATTTAGGTAGACTTTGGTAAGTTTTACTCTTCAAATCTGTCATTACCATTTTCTAATGAGTAATGAGGAAAAGCACTAGAAACATTCATTTTTAAAGTTGCTTTGTTCTCTCATGTAGCTTGGAAATCAATGGCTACTATGGCAGTATCATCGGGAGCAGCTGGAAGGTCAACGCTGAACCCCAATGCGCCGCTCTTCATCCCAGCAGCACTTCAGCAGGTGGAGGATTTCTCTCCTGCATGGTGGGAGCTGGTGAAGACAACGACTTGGTTCCGTGACCACTGGTTCCATCAGCACCAGGAGCAAGAGACTTTTGATGGCGATGATGATGAGGATGTTGCAAACCTGTTGCCAGACTCTTTTGATCTTGGCATCACTGAGGAGCTATCTGTTCTTGAGGCAGAGCTTGATGCAGTAGCCTACGACCACAGCATTGAAGCTGAGCAAGAGCCATTCTATGGCACTTCTAAGATAGAGAAGCTAACGCCTGGTAAGTCGCTGTATATCAGAGTTACTTCTGGAACTATCTGGGTGCTATGCATTTATTTTTGTTGAAGATTGGATAGCAATGTGTTAATGTATTAGGTTTTGTTTGGAGACAGGCTTGGTAAATGATGCAGATGCAGTCATCAGGAGTCTAAGCTTGAAATCCCCAAAGAATGGAGGGGTGAAGCTGCAGGTGGAACCAGCCAAGTACCGGGAGAAGCCACTGCAGTGCATCAGCCCCAAGTGCAGCCCTCGCCGCATCATTCAGCAGCCACGCTAGGTCTATATGATGTCATTGTTGTTGTAAGTTGTATCATGGGTCCATATCCAATGTGTCATGTGAATCAAATGTATTGGCATAGTAGAACTAAAATGCAGCTGTAGTGTTGTTTGTTTTTCAGTTGTGATAATTAGTGTCCTTGAGAAAGAGAGAAGATGGCAGGAAAGGAAGTCATGTAGAAATTGTGTAAACAGTTTGGCTAAGAAGTTAATAGTAGTCTTTTCCCTTGCTCCATTCTCTCTCTGATTAGCTACTTGCGTTATAATAGAAACCTTGTTGTGAATGCATATTAGCAAAAAGTGGGTGCCAAAGATTTTTTTTTTCCTTACAAAGTTTTATTACATTTATGGACTCTCCTATATAATTCATAAATTGACACTTTGATTCTACTTGTCATAGCAATTTGTCTAGGGCCATACATTTCCAATGTCCTCCAAAATACCAACCTCCATCAGCTGACCAATTAACAAATGGAGCTATCAATCATCTATCTCTTTGCTGACAATGTCCAATTGGCTTGCTTGTTTTTACATTAACATTCTCAGATACCTCCATCAGTTCAACAAATGAAGCTATCAATCATCTGTCTCTTTGCTGGTAATGTCCACTTGCTTGCTTGTTTTTTCATTAACATTCTCAGATAAGCCAACACAAATATCTGAAATCAAACTAATAAGAAAAACAAATGATTTGATCTAACTGATATAAAATTTAATACTTTGACGAAACAATAGATGAAGGTCACTTGTGAGAGAAAAGGAAATGAAAAGAATATTGCTCCAGTTTGAGGTAAAGAACAGCTCAGTGGTACATGGAAATGAGAAGGGAGAGGAGGTAGCAAAACAGCAATGAATTATTTCAATTGATCTCCCTTCTGTGGAACATAAAATAGTACAAATTTTGCCAGTCCAGTATACTTCTAAGCAGGTTTGTAAAGCTTTTCCACCATCTTCCTGAATTCTGCATATAAGAACAAGGAAATTTGTTAAGAGTTCTGCCACTAAACTTCTCTCCTCTTAAAATATCACCACCCCCCACACTCACCTTCTTGATTGGTCCAAAGTGCTGCTGCTTGGGTGTTGAGTGGAGAGTCATTGTTTGGCTCTGCAATCAAAATTTTACAAGGCCATTATTAATTCTCTCAAGCATAGATATACTATAGAGAAAATTAGCCCAAGAATTCAGCAATACCTCCCAAAAGACTCTGAATTGAAAGAAGGATTGTTCTCACATCATATGCAGATGACCATTTATCCTACGCAGAGACAAGCGAAAAACTGAACACAATTAGACAACAAGAAGGCAGGCAAATAGCAATTTGAGTTTAGTTTTCTTATGGGTACCTGAAGAATGTCCAAGCAAATGTTGCCATAGGTATCAACATTGGGATGGAAGCAGGAAGTATCAAACTTCACCTTTGGAGGCTTAAATGGATAGTCATTGGGGAAGGAGAGGGAGAGCTTGTAGATCATGCTCTCATAAACAGTGTCTTTGCTTCCAGTGATGGTTCCTTTCCAGCTAAAGATGTTGTCTCCCTCGGGAAAGGCTGATATCCCAGGATCACCACACATCTGAAAACATTAATCACATATTTAATTACTCAAAAAATACAGGATATAGATAAATTCTGTGCAAAATAATAACTTTCTATTCAATACTAGCTTATGAAAATCTCAGATCCTCTTACCATTAGTGCCATCAGTTCTGACTGGAGCCTGTTTGCATAGAGTAGACAGGAAAAGGTGTTAATAATTATTCACCATAAAAGAATTATAAAAGAATGATCTTTTGTATCTAAAATCCCCGAAGAAGCCAAATTGATAGGATAACAAATTAATTTGGGAAGTTTACATGATAACAGTCCGAAAAGATACCTGTTCAAGAATACTAGAAACAGAACCACATCAGGGAAAGAAAAAGGAAAACCGAAATCTCAAAAAATCTATTGATGATCCAAGGACACTATATTCCACCAGAATCGAAGAAAGAATCGCAGAAAGAAAAATAACCCAATTAGGAAAAGAGGATGAAACATCCAAAAGTTTTCCAGGAAGAGACTTGGACCTCTTCAAGACAGATTGGCCGTCCGGGCCCTTAGCGACGGGCAGGGGCTGCTTGTTTGCGGCGGCGCCGGTGGTGGCTGGAACGTTGGGGATGTTATCTTGGACATCTTGGTTCTCTCTCCTTGGCATCTTTGCTTGTCTTTCTTTCTTCCCCTTCAATGCCAAGAAAGAACGGCTGACAGAAAAGAGAGGTAGAGCACGAGATCGGTGTTGGGTTTTGGTTTTGGTTATGGTTAAATTGCAAGGAAGAAGAAGAAGAAGAAGAAGAAGAAGAAGAGAACGTGGGTTTGATCTCTTCTTCTCTTCTTATTCTCAAGGAAGCAGGAGAGAGGGAGAGAGAGAGAGAGGTGTGTGGGATGTGAAGAGAGTTGATTGGGAGAAAGGGGGTCTTTAAAGCTTTTCTAGGCGAAGAGAACAATTTGAAATTTCTGCCCTGTTTTTTGACCGTTGGAGGCTGGAGTTCAACGGCTAGTTCGCTGCTCGAGATTATTTATTTATTTACCCCAATTTTGAAGTTCGACTGCGAGATTGAATTCTACCATCTCAGACAGAGCATATAGTAGACGAAGTCGTCCGCATCGTATGCCACCTCAACCTACTAACTCTTCGTTAAAAACAATATATAGAATAGAAAAATATATATATATATCCTATCCTATGCCTTGTATATGATAATAAAAACAAAACGTCAGGTATTTTTAATAAATTTTTTGGATTAATTTATCTTTTGACCTCCTTAACTATAGCCATGTATTAGGTTGAGGGCCTCTTATTTTATTAATCTCATAGTATGTTATAGAAAAATCCTGGGCCTCTTAGACTAAATCCTTAACATATGTTATAGAAAAACAAGAGGAAAGATAGAGAGAGAGAGAGAGTGAAACCTCTAAAAGCTTGTAGCTCCTGTTTTATTTGAAACAAATGGTGCAATGCAGAGATTAACCACAATATCTTTAAAAATATAGATAAATCTATCACAGTATATAGACTCTATCATCAATCCCACTAACAAATATTTTATAGTATGACAATCTAATAGAGCTCCAAGGGTTTAATGTGGTGGATATAAACTCTACACTAATAGTTGAGGCAGTGGTAATGCGTGAAACTTTTCTCTTTTAAAAAATAAAATTGACTCAATGTATATGCTTTGAGTCATACTCTATGGTGCTGTTAGCATTATCAATGTAGCTAACTATGTGTCTTTGGCAATTGACTTCCTTTATCGATGATATTATTGCACTAACTCACAAATTTTTAGAATTATAAAGTTAATTATATTTTTGTAAAGCTAATCACACTATTTCTTAGTTAGCAAATATGGATAGATGTTTAGGTTTTGAGTTTATCCTGAGTCACATTTTATTTTTGTCTCCGATTCTAACTGAGATATTTGTAACAGCGGTAGCTAATTTATAAAAAAAAAGTATAGCACTGTGTTACTTTCACTACTCGAGAAAAAAAAAGAAGAAATATACTCTCTAAAACAATTTAAATATATCACTAAGCTACTTCATCAATATTTTACTAAAATTCTGATAACAATTAGTGAGAATTTAAAAAATTTAAATGTATCATTAATATATATATATATATATATAATTTATTTATTTATTTAATTTTTGCTTTCTCCCGCTCATTTTAAATAAAAAATAAAACTAGAAATGAAAAACATTTCTCCCGCTCTACAATACAAGTAGTTCGCCCTTCTCAGATACGCCTCGAAAGGGAGAACGCGAGAACGGCCATGGCGGGAACTAATAGCTCTCCCCCCTCCACCATCTCAATCGGTACTCTCCGAACCCTAAATAAATTGCGACTTGAATCTCCCCTAAACTAACCCTATCGCAGGGAATTGCAAAGTCGAGATCCAAGGAAAGGATCTCATCTGCGAATCTGACGAGAAAAATCTCCTCATTTCCTTCCAGAATGACGCCAAAATTAGAATTTCTGGTAGAAAACCCTCTTTCTGTGTCTCATTATCTTTCTTAGATAATTTTGTTTTAGTTTCACTTTATAATTACTATTGGTTGTCTATTGCCTTGTGCAGTTCATGATTTTAGGGGTTATGCGGCAAAGAAATCTTACAACGATCTCCAATCCCTTGAAAGAACTGGTTTCTTATTGATTATTCTGCCAATGCATTAGTCATTCAACCATGTGCGTGGAATTCCTTATTTACTTAAAACTTTTTTCCCTTCTAATTTGTTAAGGTCAAGAGTTTTTACCGGTAGAAGACAATCCATTCTTCCTTCTCAATCCAAAAGATGTGGACAGCCGAAGTAAACTTCTGCTTCAGGTAATCGTGCCCATTGCCTAAATTCTTGCCATCAGCTAACGGATAGGACTTCATAGATAACCTTTTTTCAGGAGTTAAAATGGTTTTAAGGAGATCTCTAGATTAATAAGCATCTTCAGAAACTTAACAATATGTATGTTACAAAGGATTATTACAATTCCTATTGCCACCTCTGCTTATGTTTCTAGGAAGTACTGAAGCTTTACATGCAAGAACTTCCTACAATGGCTTATGCTGCAAATACTGGAAAAAGCTCAAGATTCCTTGAAAGATGCATATCCAATGGGTAAAACATTTTTTTCTTCATAAATGTTGCTGCTGTGTGTTAACAGAGTTGCTGCCAATTACAATAATGACAAGCACGGCTTAAAAGTATCGTGCTTTATTTTAATAATTTATAGCCTTCTAAGATATCATGTTATCTTTCTGCAGAAAATACAGGACCTTAATTTTGAGATCTGATCCCAAAGAAGGACTTGGAGAGGTGACTTTGGTCTCTATCACTTTGAGTGCTTTTACTCTGATTGTTCCAATAATGTGCTTGTCTTGAATTATGTTCCTATGAACTGGAAACCTTCTAATGAAGTTGTAGGCCACCTAAAAACGTTATTTGGCAATAACATCTTCTATTTTTCATATTGAATAGATTTTGAAATTTATGTGCTAATCGCTAGCTGGACATAGATGACGTTGGCACAGTGAATTCTCATGCCCCACTATTTGGTGCCAGAAAAAACTACATCATACATTGTACAACTTGATTAAGCTTCATAATGCCTTGCCCGATTTGGCACAAGTGGCACATACTTAAAAGAATAGGAATTAATTAAGCGTCTTAAGATCTCGCAATGAAGTCTTCTAACTAGGCAGGCCCAGCAAATCTCTGTAGTTAAGAAGGTTCTCTAACTAGACTTCATGGAGTTGCATTCTAAGAAAAAAGGAAGAAAGAAGCTTTAGACTGACAGACAAAGCGCATTAATGTTGTCCTGGAAAGGTGGGACCTTTTTTGATTGATCAGTCCCTTCCTCAAGGAAATTTATATTGTGAACTAATAGATTTATTGGAAAAAGAAATACATCTTGAGCTTTCAGAATTTGTTTGGGACAACTTTTGAGGAACATTCTCTTTATACGTCACGGACACTTAACTTTGTGAAATAGGTTGAAAGATTAACAAGGGACTGCTTGAAAGTTGATGACTGAAATCTTTGTAAACTCACGCCTAGAGATGCAACTTGCTACCATTAGAATATTTGAATTGCTGTCGAATCAACTGCAGATATTTCAATGAAACTTCTTGGAAAATTGCTACTAGGATGAAGCAAGAACCTAATTTTTGCAGAGTTCTTTGAACTTCCTATGGAGAATTTACAGTTTCATCCATAAACAGGTCATAGCTGCTATATCATACCAAATAATTCCTACTGACACACAATATGCTGAAATACCTCTTGCAGCTGTCAGTCCAGAACACCAAAACAAGGTACGGAAAATGATTTACTGCTATATCTTCATACTGAGGCGTGTTATCTTCCCTCTAATGTATTAATCTATATTTGATCTTCGGTAAATAGCCTCAATCATTGCCATGTACCTTTCTGCAGATTGAGCAATCAGTATTAGGATATTGAGAATTTTCTGCTATTATTTTCTTTTGCTTGCCAGAGACTAATATGCACCTTTGTCCGCAATAAAAACTTATGATCACATGTTCTTCCTGTCCAGCTATTCATTCACCAAAATAATTTTCTTTCCGCTTAGTCATATCAAATGTAATGCACTTTGATGGTTTGGATCAATTAAAGGTGAAACAAGAAATTGAGGTTCTTCAACAAAAAAATGACAGAATAGCAGCAGAATGGGTTGCACATGAGACAAACCATTAAATGCCTAACATAGATTGTATCTGCACAGCCAATATGACGGTATAGATAAGTTCTTCTCACAATAAGACATGCTTTCTAAATTGTTGACCTCATAAATTAATTAATACTTGCCTTTCCCATAATTTACTGTGCCTAGCTAATTGATTATCGCTCAGCTTTTATGTTTGTACATCAGTATACTAGGCAGTACCATATTTTATCAGATACATGCTTTGTTCCCAGTACTATATTAAAGAGATCTTATCTGTTCATTTATATGATGCATTTGCATAAACACGAACAAGATGTGTTTTCTTTTACAGTTTTATCTTTCAGGGTATTGGGCAAAGTTTGTATGAGGAACTAAGTAGGAGACTCCAAAGTGTGGGTGTTTTGACAATATTCTGTTGGGCTGATAATGTGTCAGAAGGATTTTGGCTTAAACAGGTACATCAGGATGAACCTTGAAATAAGTGAGTGTCTTATACTGTAAATTGCCATATCCATTTTTTTTCCTATATGTTAACTTTTGTGTGTAAGATGAGAGATTTTACTTAAATTTAATGTATTTAGCCGTATCTTTTTCAATGACAATTACTGTTACACATTATCTTATGTAGAGAGAAGTATCCATCTTCCGTATATCTTTCCAAAATCTTTTTTGTCTTTTTATCTGATCTTGCTTCTCATATATTTATCAATATCAAAAAGAGATTTGCAAATTGAAGAATTTTTTAATGCCTTTGTGCTTATATCTGTTTGTGAATGCAATGCAGGGTTTTGTATCAGTTGGAGAGGTGGATAGCAAAGGTAAGGTTCGCAGGCTTCCTATAAAAGCTGAAATTAGGAAGGTGTTATGCTTTCCTGGTGGTTCCACACTTATGATTTCTCATCTTAAGAGGAACCTCATCCATACTTCTCAACAAGTTAGGCTGCAATCTTGGAAATTTGATTCCAAGCAACCAAGTAGCAATCCTTCCAGAACTCCTGGTCTTGTGGAAGCTACAACCATTGACACTCCAGAGAGTAAGTCCTTAATAGTCTCCTAAAGATTAAGCCTGCCATCATATAAGAGTACAAAAAATAGGAACATTTAATGAGAAATGGTTGCCATCAGATGCACTAGAAACTGATTATAGTTTTCCAGCTAATGTCCGTAACATGGTTT
This sequence comes from Typha angustifolia, assembly GCF_048772165.1. NCBI lineage: Eukaryota > Viridiplantae > Streptophyta > Magnoliopsida > Poales > Typhaceae > Typha > Typha angustifolia. Next base: position 1,468,658 of record NC_133246.1, on the reverse strand, counting down.
TCTGTTCATTTTTTTTTCTGATTCTTCCCGACCTTTGTGCGTCATAAATGTTTAAGTGATTACACAGAATAAAAAAGCTATTGATAGCATTTCTGAGTTTCAATTTATAGAGATTTGCTCATTCATATTTCACAACGTGAAGTACATTATTTGATATATCAGTAGCTAAAATTTTGCTAATGGCTTAAGTATTTTTTCTGCTGAAAAGAAATACTTGCCAAAAGTTCTAAGATACATTACTTTTATGTTGTTGTAAAAGAGAGTACTGTTAAACAATCTTGTGAATCATAAAGCAGAAATATTTTGCATAAGTTCTTCCATTATTTGTAAACATATATCTGTATTTTTGCTGCAGAAGTACAATTATTTTGATCAGGGTGGTATTTTTTTTCTCAGGTATTCCTCCTAGTGCTGCTCCACTAGCATGTTCTGAAAATATATTTGCTCAGAATAATATGTGCCACAAAATCAATGGCAACTTAGAGTTGACAGGAAATGGGTGTGATCCTGATGGTGGAAAGTGTTCTTTATCTGGACAACCACTAAAGAAGAGGATCTGGGAAGCTTCGTCATCTTCCTTAAAGTCAAAAAGAGTCAGAGGTGGCCAACTTGTTGACTGTTGCAATGAGTTGAATCCAAATCTTGCTTGTGACAATTGCTCACTAGGAACTGCTATGTGGAAATATTCTGTCAATGCAGTCCCGAAGGATTCTATTACTCCTAGTTCTTTGGGAACTCATGCTGAAGGGAAGAGATTAGGTGGCACTGATGCTTATCCGGTTTTAGAAGGAACTTGTCCTAAGATCATGTTCATGAATATTGCTGATGATGCCAAGAAAACATGCCTTACAAAGGTAATTTTGTATCCTTCACCATGTGCCGTCTCTGAATATTTGATGCCTAGATCTAAACAGTGAGATTCTGCAAAATCGCTTATAGGGGAAGTTTTAAACGTTAGAAGATTGAAGTCAACTTTAGACTCAGGTTGCAATATTTTACAAATCTCTTCTTTGTCTGTAGCTGCTGACTTGTCTCTAGCCTTAAAAATAATCACCTGTCAAATTCTACAAATCTCAAATGATGATTTTGGTAAATATTTTGCATGTTTAAGTGGTAATTCCAGCTGTGAATAATGCTAAATTGTGTTATTGCATTCATGTTCAGAGATATTATGCTAATAAGGCATCAATTTACAGAACCCCAAGTCCATAATTTCTGAAAGCTCTATGATTATGGCAGAAGATTATAGTTTAACCTTATGAATTACATCTATATTGTTGTGCAGATAGTTGAAAAACTTGGAGGCTCTGTTACCTGTGAAGGAAGTGCTAGCACACACGTTGTAACAGGAAAAGCAAGAAAAACTATGAATTTTTGTATAGCTTTATGCTCTGGGTAGGATCTCATCCCGGTTGTTTTATATTATGTGCAATGTTAGCTACTTTCATATATGAATTATTATCCAGTTTCCTTTGTTGTCTCTCATACTTTGTCATATATATGGCTCCAAATTACATATGATGAAATTAAGAATCTACTCTCTCATACTCTCTCATGTATATAGTCCCAAATTATGTATGATGAAATTAAAGAAGCAAGTCCAGTATTTGATATGGAATGTGGCAGCATGCGAATCCTAGGTATTTGAAATGTTGAAGGTAAATTTAAGACCTACGCTGAAGATGAAGTATTGGTGAATCACCATGCTTGACATGAGCTAAATTAGGGTTGATTTCTTTATCTAGACAAGTTCACTTTGGAGTTTTCAGATGAATCAACTTGTTAGGCATGCTATAGGGATAAGAGGTTAGAAGGTTTTTTAAGTTTGCCAAATGAGGACCTGTGAGTATCAAGTTTTCACATTTTCCAAACTTACACATTTCATCGTTTACTTCCTAACTAAATTAGGATCTGTTCTAAGACTTGTAAGAGGAGATTTAGAAGTACAACAGTTCAGACAGTTTACTATGCTAACATCTTCAACATCAATGCTTCACAATTTCTTTTTCTTATTATCTCCCCAGTTTTCTTTGGATGCAGCATTCTAGATAAATTTGCTATGTTCATGTTTCTTTCTTGACTGAAAGTTAGATTCATCTAAAATGCAGAGCATGGGTAGTTTCTCCAAATTGGTTGAAAGCAAGCTTCAGGGAAGGCATGTTTGTAGGTGAGTCAATGTAACTTATGATTATATTGGGTTTTTTGGTGGCTGACAGGACAGTAAAAAATTGTACATGTACAATGATCTTTTATCAATTTGCCGTGTTCTAGCCTCTGAAGATATTTCACATTGTTTTCATCTTAAATTCATCAATTTGTTCTGTCAGGGGAATCAGAGTACATTTTAAAGGATGAAGAATATCTGATGAAATACAAGTGTGAACTGAGAGATGCAGTAATTAGAGCTAAAGCGGACCCTTGTTCATTGTTTAGGGGATATAGCGTTTTTCTTGCCCAGCATATTCAGCCATCCTTTGGTGTCCTCTCTGTCATCATAAAGTCTGCTGGTGGCAATGTAAGTACGGCATGTAATCCAAGCATAGCATCCTCAAACTAAGAAAGGATTACTACTTTGGTAGTAATTGAAATATACGCATGTATACATTGGTATACATGTACTTTGGTACTGCAAATTATACACATATTGCAGGAAACTGTGGACTGCTGATCTTAATTACATTTAGAGCTTTCAGGTTATTCGTAGGCTCCCAGACTCAGAGGAGCCATCAAGGACGATCTTTGTGGCATGCGAGGAAGACATTGGGGATGCCTTGGCTGCAGCAAGAAGAGGAATTAGGACATTCAGCAGTGATTGGCTAATGAACTGTATTATGAAGCAGGAACTTGATCTGCAGTCTCCTCAATTTGCTGAGTCCCTCTAATGTGAAAAATATCTAGCTGCATTGTTCCCAGTTATATCAGCTTGTGAGCCAGACTACCCAAAATATGATCTACATATTTCTGTGTATCAGCTAGATCGTTCTGTATATATTTTGTATGTATTGGCTTTTCTCTTGTAACTACTAAGCTTAGCTCTGCTATGTCTTTGTTGAGAAGAAGCCTTTAGTTGCCTGTACTAGTAATAATCTTTTTCATGATATACTTCTGTTATTAAAGATCCTCTTGTGCTAGAATGTAGACATATTGTTGGCAAAAATAATTTACCCCATAGAACAACCTCTAAAGTCTCTCTTAATTCATATACTTTGCTCGTAAGTAGATTATGTGCTTATTATTCTTTTCTTGAGAAGAGCTCGTAAATAGAAAGTGACCCAGGGGTATTTTAGTAATTTTGGTTATTATGAATTAGGTTAGAAAGTATTTTCGGGAGCATTATTTTGTAAAGTTAAATAATAAATAATAGTTTAGGATTAACGATAGTTAGTTAAATTAAACAGTAGGATATGATACCAAAATGATAGGCCAAAACGAGAAATCTTAATGGCTTCAAAGGTAGAGTTTTAATTTAAAAAGTATTAGGGTGTTATTTAAGAATTTCCCTAAAGAAAAATAAACCAATACTCGGCATTGCGATTAGAATTAGTTTAATACAAACCAAAGCCTCTCCTCCCTGCCTCTTTGCCAACCGTACCTTCGCGGATGAGACACATGTGAGCGGCATCAAGCCAAGACCTGCAAGCTTCTAAAAACCTCGTTCTCTAGCACCGAAATATCTTACCCAATGTTGCCCTCTTTTTGAGCTTTCTACTCTCATGCCGACAGCGCCGATGGGCTCAGCCACGACCAGTAAAGCTGCCTCCTTGCGGCCGAAATGGTGCGTTTCGAGAAGGACCCATCTCTCTCCCGCCATTCGGGCTTCCCAATCCATGGAGAGCAGAAACGACAGGGTCTACAAGGAGCTGGGTTGGTCTCCCCGTCTCTCTTCTCCTCTTAGTCTTGTATCATTTGTTGCTGGATTTTCTTATGTATGCCCAAGTTACTCTGGTTAACTTTCATCTGGGTCTTGGATATGAAATTACGCAACTTGGTGATCAAAGATTGTAACTTTATGTGATGCTTGGTTGACTTTTACATCATGGATAGCATGGATTTATGTAATCAAAGATAGTGGCTTTATGTAACAACTGGTAATCAAAGATAGTAATTTTATGCAATGTTTGTTTAGGATGGTTTGGAGACCGATTTTCTTTGAGGGGTCGCATGGATTTTACTTGACCGTTTCGAAGTTAGACCATTTGGAAAGAAAGTATGAAAAAATGTCATGCCTCCCGTAGTTATAAACTTATAATCATCAAGCTGCTCCCGTTCAATGTGAATATTACCTCTTTTATTGCTATAAAATATTGAATCATGCTAGCAATGAACTTAATATGCTTTTGAATGCCTTTTTATCGACGACATCCTAATATTGAGTATTGAGCATATTGATTTGATGTGTCTCACACTCTATATTAGTAATTAAAGAAAATTGCATAGCAAGATGGCTGCAGGAGTAGGAAACTCACTCAAAATCTCAAACTGGTTACTGGTGAACTAAACTTTTGTAATATGAAAGTAATGCCTTTGATGTTATTGTATATCATGTCAGATCTTAATTGGATGTTTCCTTATTAGACATTGACCATGGTTTAAATCTCTCTCTCTCTTGTTGAATAGTGAGAACCATTTTATCCAAAAGCTTATGTTGTTAAAAAATAGAAAGTAGGTTCCCTTGGAATGTGGATATCAAAATAAAGAGGGGTTAAACAAGGCTTGGCCTTATAAATCTGATACAGTTTGGGGTACCCATCTTATAAAAAATCTGAAGCTTTCAGGAATATGGTTATCACCAGCTTATCTTTCAGGCTGTCCTATTTGCCAGCAGTAATACTTCATTGTTGATGTCATACTACTTTTCTTACTTATCATCATTGTCTTGTTTGGAAATTTTACTAGGTTTGTATGCCTTGAAAAAGAAAATTGAAGATGCAGTTGGTCGTGTCGAGATGGTTGCACCAACTGCACTGGGGTTGGAAGAAGCAAGGAGGATAAGACAGGAAGAGATGCTTCGTGAGTATAATTTGTGGGATGATTTTGCTAGATCGTACGAATCTCTTGCTGATTTAGCTGATGCCGTGAAGGTGGTCGATGATCTAAAAGACCTGCGATATAAGGTGCTGTGCTAGACAAACATAATGTGAGTTCTACTGGTAGTTTTATTATCCATAAACAAGAAAGTAACATCTAAACGTATAAAACTTCCCTACCATAGCTTATGACTTTTAATAGTTGTTCATATTGAAATTATTCCTCCACCAAATAATTGTAAGTAGCAACCTAATTAAGTAAATAAAAACCTTTCAAGTGCAAAAGGTTTAAAATGTGTTACAGTTTTGCTTTTTCAAAATTTTTTGTTCAATTGAAGTTTCATTTTTGTTAGTATACTAGGTATATGTTGTTGTCTTTTTACTGTCTTGTTAGTGATTAGCTATCTCGTTCATTTATCATCCATTAAGAATTTCCTACATTTGCTAACAGTTCATTTTTAACTCTATATATATTTTATGTACCAATTATTCATCTTACTTCCTTAAAAGTTTCTATTTAATATTCTTATATGCTGACTAATCCAGGTTGGAGAAGCAAACCACTAACACCTACTAGAACTTTTTTTATGTTTTCTTTTCTTGTGGTTTTGTGATCATTATTAAGCTACACGTATGTCCAGGCTGAAGAAGCAAAATTGATCACCCAGCTAGCTGAGAAAGATATCATAAACCATGAGCTTTTTAAACAGGCCTATAAAGCTTCTATAGATGTTAGCAAGTTCCTAGATCGCTATGAGATGTCCAAGCTTCTCAGTGGTCCATATGACAAGGAGGGAGCTTGTGTGACCATCAAAGCTGGATCAGAAGGCGTTGCTTCTGAGGTTTGTAGCCATATCCTCTCCTAAATATACAATATTGGTGAACACTATGCAGTAGTTGTGGAAAGAATACTAGCAGCAGAACACCAAGTGTGAAAGTGTTATGTGTGAACTTTCTGTATTAACTGTTTCTCTCTTTCATGATAAAATCATAAAACTTGGAAATTATACTATTGCATCCTTCTTGGATAGTACACCCAGGATCATCTTGGTCTCCAGACCATCTCTTTACTTGGACTTGCTGAGGGCTTTGTGTCTTGTGTAAAGATGTTTACAAAAACCTCTTTCATTGATCTGTTGTCTCAACTATTTTGAAAATTATGTTTGTCTTACTGGTATAAGTAGTTTCCTTCTTTTCTAAATATTGTTGTCAATTTTTTGGTTGGTTGCTTATTAATTTTTATGCTAGGTATGGGCAGAGAAGCTCTTGCGAATGTACACAAGATGGGCTAAAAAACATGGCTACAAGGGAAGGGTAATTGAAAAATATCCATCAAAGCGCTGTGGTATCAGGTTGACAACAATTGAATTTGAATCAGAATATATGTATGGTTACCTATTTGGAGAGAAAGGTATACACAGAATGATTTGCCGTTCTCTTGATAATTCAGAAGATTTTGAGGTTATAATCTCTCATTTTTTCCTTTTTGATAGATAGTAAGTGTACTCTTTCAAAATCATCAAAAATAAAGGCCAAATTTTGCAGGCATGCACTGCGGGTGTTGATGTGATCCCTCTCTTCCTTGATGGAGCTGTTGATCTGCATATTGATGACACTGATATGGAAATTTCTTCTTCCTTAACTTGTGATGATGAGCAGTCTGGATACAGAACTGGACATTCAGTTAGCATTCATCATATCCCTAGTGGCATAACTATTCAAAGTTCAGGTATCAATCAGTAGTGTGAACATTGAACATCTTTTGCACAATTCACTTCAGTTGGGTGATTCATCATATATATGGGTGCAGACACTGACATACACATACATGTACACACATGAGTAGGCACCATTGTCTGCCATTTGTCAGTTTAATAAATTTTAGTCTGACTAGGGTAGGTCTCCTTTTTTGAGAGGAACTTGGTAGCCTGTCTTGCTCTGCTTTAGGAAGAAACATTATCAATGTTAAAGTTCTGTAAAAGCAAACATATGTATGTCTAGTTTCTACCTCAGCGGAAAGGGTATATGAGTGAAATGTCAAAGAGGGGCATTTTGATATTTACTTTCAGCTTTCATTTGTTTCTCTTCAGGTGAAAGAAGTCATTTCGCGAATAAGATCAAGGCACTAAACCGTTTGAAAGCAAAGCTCTTTGTTCTAGCGGCTGAACAGGGTTTGACGGATGTGAAGAGGATCAAAAAAGAAGCTGCAGCAAATGACTTGAGGCAGGAAGCTAGGAATTACGTGTTTCGTCCACACAAGTCGGTCCATGATGTCAAGACCGGCATCCAACTTCCAGACTTGAATTCAGTATTGGATGGCAATATTGAACCACTTATTAGAAGTCATATTAGTCTCAGGCAGGGAAGAGAGCTAATAGAATAACAGCTACTTTGCTGATGACACTTGCACTATGGTCCCTCTTGTGATAGGAATCTGAGAGATTGCATTGTTTTTCTCCAGAGTTGTCGTCAATTTAGAATCTCATGATGGATGATTATATAATGTCAATATTGATTTCAATCGTGTGATTCCAAGTAGACATTGTTTTTCTTTTCATTTAAGGACCATTAACAGGAGGTAAAGCCTGTTGCTAAAGAATCATTTTCCTAGTTGCATTATCTTTTATATAGATTTGTCATCAATTTAGGATCTCAAGATGGATTATATAATGTCATATGGATGCCAATCATGTTCTGCCTAGTACAAAGATTTTTGCATTTAAGGACCATTAAATACAATCTCTCTCTCTCTCTCTCTCTCTATATATATATATATATCTTGTAGTATTCGTAGTTTTATTATTCTATGAGATAATTATATGTAGATTGTTTGAACTATTGTTTATTTTCATATCAACCCTCTCAACCCTCTTATTTATTTTCAACAGCCCATGGTATATTTACTATGCTCAGGCAGTCAGGGATGTAAATGATTAGAAGTCGAGGATCAAATTATCATATAAAATAACCAAGGGGGCTATGTGAAATTATGCACTTTTGCACTATATTTTACACTTTAAACCTTAGGAATAAGAGTTAAAAAAAAAACACTAGCCAATCAGCGAGCGAAGCTATGTCCTCCACATACTCTCGTCTCTATAGCATACCGTGTCATTCGACATTTAATCGACACCTTCAATTAATAATATTATCGTCCAAATTCTATTTGTGGGCAAAAAGGATTCCCCAAACTCCATTGTAATAAAACGGCAAAGATTCCAATTTGCGTAGGTTGGGGAAGTAATCGGGTAAGTTATTTGCTTAGTACATCTATCACATCCCCCTCCCTCCCCTTTATATTTCAAACGCCGCTTTCCCTATAAATTCTCCCAAGTCTTTCTCTCCTACTCGTTCGTCATCTCTCTATCATTGACCCTCGGGAGAGAGTCCAAGAAATCGCCGAATCGGATCAGCTCGATAGTTCTCCGTGAGTCTTGCGCTCCTACTGCTGTTTTTATGGCTTCATTTTGTTTGTCAACTTGATTTTTGTAGGGATTGGTTGATAATCTTGGAAGAGCCTTTGGTTTCTTGGATCGTTCCGTTTTCTATACGATTTCGGGGGAGAGGATTGTGTGCGGACAAATATAGTTGACGGATTGTGGATTGTAGGAGGATTCTTGACGGGGTGGGGTGGGATTAGATAACAAATCTTGGATCTTGGGTTGGGAGAAGTATTGGTAGGTCGGATTTTAGAAACCTAAATCTAATCTTGTGATGGAGTAAGATTAGAGAGAAAGCGTTGATCTGTTTGGTCGTATGTTTCTTTACTATTGAAGTTGCTCTTGACAAGTCATGAAGAAGTGCTGCAAATCTTACTCGTATTTATCTGTCATTATAATTTACTGTCCAGGTAGGTCAGGATGCGGCAATGGGTTCTTTAAGAAGAATATGAAACAACTCTTCTTCCAATTTACTGATCCATTATTGACATGTTCCTTTTATTAATAGTTTCTGCCATTTGACTTATATATCTAAGTTCATGGCTAGTTCATTATTGAACACGTTTAACTACAATTTGGGAACTCACTTAAATTTCATGGTGTTACCTCTGTCAGGTGCAGCTGAAATGGAGAATCAAGGCCACGACCAAGACTTGGTTCTTTCTTCTTCATTTGAAGCTGCAATGGAAGCCCTTTCCTCTCTCATAAGTCGTCGGAAACGTGGAACTGGATCAAACAGGGGTGAAAAGCTCGAGAAGATGTTTACATATTTGAAGGTAAATTATTTTTAGTCATTAGTTATAAGATACTCTATCTTCATGCTTTTCATTCTTTTGAATTTACTTATGCATGGAGAAAAAACGACATACGGAGCAACCCTTCTTTTGACGGATAAAGAATGAATATCAATGGGTACTTTCTCATGTTTCCTACATGTTAACTTTGTTCATTTCTGACTGTCCATGCTGTAATTTTCTTACTAGAAAGAGTATCTTTCTTTAAGAGTAAAATGCTCAAAGTTTCATTGTTGTGATCGAACTGAACTTCTTTTGTAAAATGACATCAAGCAAGTCTAAATGATAAATTTTAATTTCTTACACGAGCTGGTAATTTCTGACCATATTTTCACACTTTATCACGCGCAACCTTGTCAGAGTAACTCCATTGCATGATTTCATAATTTGGTAAGAGGGAAGAGAGAGTAATTTTAGAAGTTCCTTTCTTTGCAAAGAATCTGGTCTAGCAGTGTGATATGATCTTGGAGGTGCTTCTTCTGTCTGTACTGGAATTTGTACAAATAGAAGATAGTATGCGGTGGTGTAGTGTCAGTCACGCTATAGGAAACAAAAGGAGATATATGGAGAGACATGCCTGTGTGGTCCTAAAAGTAAAAAACGCTCACTAGATAGATAGGTGTTCTTGCCCATGATTGTGTTGAAGTATTGGGGGTACATCTATCTATTAGATGTTCATCATGTCAAATATACACAACTTTGAAAGATAGAAAACCACGTAAGAATTCACAACATGGACTACATCTATGGTTTATTGAAGCACAAAAATATTGTTATGAAGCATATTATCTCTACAAATGCTATTAGTCTATTACTAATGTTGTAATGATTGAGAATTTTATACAATTTATCTGATGAATAATCCCTCTGCATTGCTATATTGGGCTCTAGTTTGCAAGCACTTCCTCTCCTTCTTATGATGAAAATTAAAACTTTATTTATTTTCAATCTACAGATATTAGGCTTTGAGGAACAGATCGACAAACTTAAGATTATCCATATTGCAGGAACTAAAGGAAAGGTGATTCCCTACTTCTCAGTAGACTTATGGGCTTATGTACTTTATTAGTTTTGGAACCTATCTCACCTTAGGAATCATAATTACTTCAGAACCATAAATTTAGGATATTATCTTTAATCTTTTATAAAGCAACGAGTTGGGCATTTCGCTCATTTGGTTTCACTATTTTAATCTTGTGAGGTGTTCTAGTACCATTATATGGTAAAGTTGCTGCTTATAAAAGAATAAATTGCTATGTTCTCTTATCTGTGTCCATTCTTCTGTTTATCTTGTGTACTCCATGATTCACAGCTATAATTCCCTTCCCACCTTAAGCTTTGAAGAAGTCTTAATTTTGGGAGCCTAGTTCCTGCATGGAGTATGTTCAGAGTGAATTCATTTTTCTTCATATGTTCTGTTTCTTCTTCTGAAATGAAGTGGCTCGATCAAATATCTGCTTTAGTTATGTTGAGATTATGTTGACAAACTTTCCTGCGTGCTGATTGGAACAAAACCATTCCTGTGGCTTGACTGAATTTAGAAAACTTGCAAGCATGTCAGCATTTCATCACAGATTGCTCTGATAATACTAAACACTGATTTTTATTCATTGCACAATCTTTGTGGACATTGACTTGTATTAACTACTGTATTATTTATAACTATTCAAGAATTATACTCTGACATTTAGCTAATCATGAAATAACCTATCATTCTGGTTTTAGAACTTAACATTTTCCTTTGATATATTTAAAAAAAACTCGGTAGTAAGTGCAATGTTATTTTGTGTATTTTTATTTTTTTGCCTTAAGCCACTGTAGGGGTGTAAATGAGCTGAGCCTGAGTGAGCCGGCTCTGGCTCAGACTTGACTCGAAATTAATTTCGAGTCTTAGAATTGGGCTCAGGTTCGGCTCAACTCAACTCGAGCCGAGCCTGAGCCCAGGCCGTGCCAGACCGAGCCCGAGTATGAAATGAGCCTATCATTAAACTTCATTCAAGTCGAGCCGGATCGAGCCAGATCGAGTCTAAGCCGAGCCAAAAGAGAAGAAGGAGGAGGAGGAGGAGGAGGCGGGGCACCGCGGCTGTTTGCCGTTGCCGAAGAAGAAAAAGGAGGAGGAGAGGCGGGGCACCGCGGCAGCTTGCCGCTGCTGAAGGAGGAGGCGGCACCGGGGCGGCTTGCCACTGTCGAAGGAGGAGGGAAGAAGAAGAAAGCCATTGCTGAAGAAGAAGAAGAAGAAGGAGGAGGAGGAGAAGGAAGCTCACCGAGGCTGAGGACGAGGTGGAGATTTATACCGAGCCTATCGAATTGAGCTTGAGCGAGCCGGCTCCAGCTCAGGCTCGACTCGATATTAATTTCAAGCCGGTTTTAGCGGCTCGGGCTCGGCTCAGCTCTGACCGAGCCGAGCCAGACTCGAGCTTTAGCTGAGCCGAGCCTGCGCCGCTTGTCGAGCTTGACAGCGCTAAGCCACTGTCAAAGTATTAAACACTAGAAGGCTTCTGTATCTCAACTTGATGCCATGCATAAATACATTTTTATCATAAACTTTTAAATTTGAAGGTTGGAATTTCACATTCAGCTGTTGCAGTTTGGGTTTTCATACCCTGATACCGGATATTTATGATGTGCTTATAAAATCAACTGTTCTAATTTTGATTGAAGACCCAAATATTCTATTCTTCTAACTGATATTTCAGGGTTCAACTTGCACATTTTGCGAAGCTATTTTACGGGAATGCGGTTTACGAACTGGACTATTCACATCCCCTCATTTGATTGATGTGAGAGAAAGAATTCGTGTTAACGGGTAGGTATACATCATCTATTCCCAACACTTCCTATTTTATTCTTTTGAGAACTAGGATTTGTGCATTTGCTTTGATAATTCTCCTCCTGAAACAGATGTTATAACCAGCTAAGCTATATATGTTGATGTGCAAGCTCTTTTTCAGTGTATTCCAACATAATGTATTTGCTGGCTGATCCTTCATAACCCAGTTGAGTGTACATTTAGTAATAATGGACAATTTGTCAAGATTCCATTACCATTAACTACTATAAAAATATATTTCTAGTTACATTCTTTAAATAATTCCAATTTAAAAATAAAACATTAAATTATTCAAGTTTTAAAATTATTTGAGTAGATGTACTTTGCCATGTCTCCAAACGCCCATGCTACATCACACAAAAATATGCATTCCCTCTTTCTCGTTCTCTTAGCTTTTCCTCCAATAGTTGGATGCATTCCCCACCATGATGAACCATTCAGGCGTCCAAGGGTTCAAGGCTATGAGTTAGTTTCTGTCAGCTATCATAGAATCTCTTGATCTGTCCCTTATTTTTTCTAACTAAAAATGTTCCAGAACCTAGTTTCAGGTTGGCAGCAAATGGAACTTTATTGTTTTGGCTTAGAAACTGCAGACCATGTATATTATATAAATCAATCTCATTTAGTGTTTATACATATATTTACCTGGCACAATGATATTTTACTTCCTCAACCTTGTTTTGTACTAATGCTTCCTAGAATGTCAACCTGAGGACATAGAATATGGTTGTACCGCTTGATTGTACGTGTCATCTACTTGTTACTTTTATTGCCAAACATTTTCTCTTCTGCATCAATATGTTTTTTACCTTGTAATTTATAAATAGCCCATCTGTGCATTTCTTGTGCAGGTCAGATATGTCCAAAGAGAAGTTTCTATACTATTTCTGGAACTTGTGGAACCAATTAAAGGTGATGTTTGTTATTCACACTCTTTGCTTCTGAACCATTTTTTCGAGGAAAATTTAAAACATCAAGTGCACGCACAAACTTGTACATAAGCAACTGTTAGGCTAGTTGCTTGCTTTATTTCCTAATTTCCTGAGATGTGCCAACTTGTTTTAATAGTTTTATTGACATTGAGGCTTTTGTGACCATACATTTTCACTTTTTATCTTCTTAAGCTAGCCAGTGCCTAGAAGTCTGTTGCACTTCATTGATATTGTCATTGCGTAAAAGATAAAATGGATATTGCTTATCTGTTCATAACTTTGAGTTTTGAGCAGAGATTCTTTTGAGTAAATTTTATTGGATGACATTCACGGTAAAGAAGTGCTCATACCGGATGCTTTTCTTTTGCAGGAAAATGTTGTGGAAGATTTGTCAATGCCTCCTCTATTTCAGTTTCTCACTCTATTGGCATTTAAGATATTCTTGTCTGAAAAGGTCTGCAATGTTAACTATATGGCTTTAGATAGGCATGCTGGTATCCAATAAACAAATATTCATGTTTTCTACGGTGTTGGTTTTTGGCTTTTAATTTTGTTGGATTGCAATTCTTATACTATTGTTCTATTGCATGAGTATTACCACAACTTTTTTACTGATCAATATGCAATGGGGTTTCATAACAACAAATGAGTCGTACCCTTTTGTCTTTACTTGTGATAGTGGCTTTTTCATAGCTCTAATGGACTTGTTGTGGTCTTCTGTTGGTTGCTTATAGCCTTACAGAATGTATCAATATGCTTTGCTCTATCTAACTTTTGCAACCAAAATTAACAGTTTTTTTTCCTTTGGTATTTATGAAGCTTTTTACTGTTTTTCAAAATGGATAGGAGGATTGTTTGCTTTTTTAAATTTATTCTATGTTTATAATGATTGTTTTACAAAAAAGAGCTTAAAGATAGAAGTAGAGGAACCCGAGATTGGAAACATGCCTGCCTGCTGTTATTTAATTGTTCTTTCATGAACTTATTGATGTTTTGATTTCAAATACCTAGAATCTCTGAGAATGAGACAAAGTTATTACCTCTTGTTGCTTGATGGTTTCCATTTTCCTCCCTCATCTTCTCCTTCAATGTGATTCCGACACGAACAGGAATGGCAATAAACCAGATAAAGTTAATAAATGCAGTAATGCACTACTGTATGAACCTTGGATTTGGTGCCCATTATATTCCTTACAATTAGAGAACTAAGAACTGGAACATTTATTCTATTGAATTCAGAACTCTTCTCAATGCAAAAACTTTTATTGTGCTTTCTTTTGAAAGAATGTAATAATAATTTCCTATTGTTATTTTTATGGTTACAAAGTATTTAATGCATCATTGAAGCCAATGTACTTATTGATCTACAAATCTTTTCTTCATGTCCTTTTGGATATCTATTCAGTCATTAACATACAATATTGTCATCTGTAGGTAGATGTTGCCATTGTAGAAGTTGGTATTGGCGGTAGATGGGACTCGACAAATGTGGTACTTCTTGTTTTTTGTTTTTCTGCAGGATGATTATTTTATGAGAGACCTTGTTTTGATATTTTTTTCTAAAAAGGAAGATACAAAAGTTACAAATAATCATGACCTACAGTTGTTCCAAGAACCCAATTGATGAAACAGTTTATGTTTATTAACTCAGAAATTCAACTGAGAGATGGAATAAACCAAGCAGGGTTTTTAGACTTTAGAGTTTGAGTGACTTATATTTCACAAATATAAGATCTCAATTTAGTAGGAAGTCCAGTTCAATGTGACCAAGTCTCCTTAGGGTTATACAAATGGACTTGTATGTCCGAGTATCTATCTTGTCTAATTTTGAGTGTTAAGTTTGATAAACCCATAATTCCACTTGTTAGCTGAAGAATTTCTACTGAACTGCAAAAATTTTTAGGTCAAGGAGCCTGTTGTTTGTGGCGTAACTTCACTTGGGATGGATCATATGGAGATATTAGGTATCCTTCCTTTCTTTGTGCTTTAACTTTTGATAAAAAGGTTTTCTTGTGTTGCCTCTGTTGATGTATTATGTCATGTTTGTATAGTTCTATATATACGCCTCACAAGTAGATTACTACTTAAGTAGGGCATCACCCTAATGGGTTGGCATGGCTTTTCTCTTTGCAAGTCCTACTCTCCTCATTTTTCTCATGCAGTCCTATTTTAGAGTGTGGAATATTAGTCATAATCTATCATGATGAATTCGAAATCTGGCCATGTACTCCAATAGATTGGATCTTGAGATACACAAAGCCATAAATATTTAATTTTTTAAATCCAGACAAATTTAAGAATTAAAGTTTATAGCAGTAACTCCAAGTTAATTAGTAAAACAAAATCCAAAGGGTAATAAAGAAGTCCCAAGTGAGACAACCAATATCTTCCAAAATAATACTAAACTAATATGGCTAAAGAAAAAGTCAAAGTCCTAAGTGAAGGTAAAACAGTCCTGGTGCACGAAGTTCATTTGCTACGCCGATAATCATCTGAGAATTTTAAGAGAGATTTATGAGTTAACAATTTTAGCTCAATTAGTGAATTCACTCCGCTTAGATATAATAGCAAATGAAAATCATAATCCATAAAGCATGATTTAGAGATCCAAGTTCACTAATTTGTTATAAACAGATAAAAGCAAGTATGCTCATAACATGAATAATAAGACATGAGTAATAAGATAATAATATGCTCTAATTTTATTTTGCAGAACCTCTCAAATCTCAAATAAAAAGTAAGATTCACATCAACCATTTCTCGTTTCCTTTGGTATTGATAGACTACCTAATAGTTATGGACTTATGGTTATACCACAAATATACACTGACAAAAGCACTTTTAGTGACATTTTCATGCGACACATAATTTGGAGTCTTTTCTCTTTGATTTCTTTAGTAGGAGCCAACAAAGTATCCACCCTCCTTTCATAGGTGAACTCAATATTCACTGTCATCATTAATCATATTCTTTTAGATGTGCTGGAATGCTCTATTACTTTCTGGAGGAGATGCTTAACATTTCCTTTGAGAAGCAAAGGTTTTATCTGCCAGTTTCCTTCTATGTAATAAAGAGGGGAGGAAGACTCAGATTGAACCGTGTAGAGTTTTTGTTTAAATTAGTGTACTTATATCCACTATTGAGTATAGCATAGTTGCAGTTGTTAAGCAGAAGCATCTTTTCTTAGGTTGATGGTGGAAGAGTCCCTATTAAGCCATATGTGAGAAGTTGGTAGTAGAGTCTATCTTGGATCCCCAACCAATGACCAAATGGTGCAAGTGTTTCATTGAGTTGCGTCACATTGTTTCAAATCTTCATAATTCAATATTGTGAGCTTCTATTTAGTGTTTAGAACATTTTAGAACTAGAAAAGTGAAGTAATGCTTCATTTCCTATCTTGTGTGGAAAGCATGACATACAATATTAGTTTGTTACCTAGTAATTTATCAACTGATTATTTAACATGATATTAGTCTAGTTTTTTTGGAGGTCTAGAGTTCAAGCCTCATTTAGCCCTTTTAATCCTTATTTTTTTATTATATATTATTGTTTGGTGTAGAGGGCTGTACACATTATTAACTTTTACTTGGTCATGCGCAGTCTATGAAGGTCATACGTGAGGGGTTGTGCTAAAAGTATGACATACATTATGGGTTTATCATTGAACAATTTAAGGTTTTGAGTCAACTAGTTATCTAACATTTTGTATTACAAAGATACCTTTTATAGCACTGAAGTGTTCCTTTGAATTAAACTCCGTCATGCATGATGCAAATTATAAGGGACCAAAGGGAGCAAAACCTATGTTAGGATGAGATGCAGAAATTTTACCATTTCATCTATCTGAATCCATCTTTTATTTCATCTGCATCAATTGCAGAGAATTTTATCTATAAACTAAGTTTATTTCTTTTGTCCTATAAGTAGGATCTTATTCAAACAATATTAGTTTATCTTGGGTTGCTGTAATAGTTCCTTTGCTTGCTTGTTATCCTATATGGTCACATGGCCTTAAATATTATTGTAGTTGTTTGGGCTCTTTTATATTCTAGTCAGTTCTTAAATCATTGAGTTGCGTATTTGTTTTCTCAAGTTTCATGAGGTTCTTTTTTTGTTCGTTCATTCCTCTATATAGATTTTATCACCTGAATATAAAATTGAATATCGAACATATGTGCAGGAGATACCATTGAAAAGATAGCTTCAGAGAAGGCTGGAATTTTTAAGGCAAGCACTCATCTTAATACTGGCTGGAGCTAAGAAGCTAGTATTTCATATTCGGTTACTGTAATTATTACAATAGTTCTGCTTGATTATCCTATAATGCAGTTTTGATTTCAAGAATTTAATGAAAATCATTGACGTATTGCCTGCACATGAAGCATCATGTTCCTGCATTCACGGTGCCTCAACTTCCAGAGGCCATGTTTGTTCTTCACGAGATGGCATCTAAAGTGATGGTATTGGAACTTTGTACATGTCATACTAAATTTTTTTCCTTCTTATTTGGCATGTTATCCTCTTTTTTTAGTTTTTCAAATTTTAGGAGCTAGATCCTGCTTTGTTTTGGTAAATGCAGATCCCTCTGGAAGTTGCATCTCCCCTTGACTCAATGATGTTGAATGGGTTAAAGCTTGGATTAACTGGAGAGCACCAATTCATGAATGCTGGCCTTGCTGTTGCTCTTTGCAAATGTTGGCTTCAAAGAATTGGGCACTCAGAATTACTTTTGCGTGTATGTTCAACTCAAAATCTGAGTTAGTTATTTCCTTTGCTCTTTTGCCACCAATTACCTTATTTTTGCCAGCTTGATCATGCCTAAGGCTTTAGTGACTTAGTTCTAGAACACCATAACTGCAACATATTGGGCAAGTTATAATTTGTTTAAACCACCTAGATTCTTTTAAAATGCAACAACATATCAGAGATCAAGTCATAGTCATTTGCACGAAACTCTAGTAAATTAAGCACATAACAAACAGAACAAGGAAGAGTTCCCTGTGATGGAAGAAAATTATTGCTAATTGCTTTTTTTTAAGGAAGTACCAAATTTTATGCTAATAATATGCCTGCCATGAACCTTTCAGGTACTTCAGTGATCTAGTTGTAAAATACTCATTGTAGTGTCATATATTCAACAATAACAATTCACTTTTTTAGCAGGAAAGAAAAAAGAAAAATGATTACAAGCAATCCAGATACTTTAGTTTAAACACTTTGATCATCCATTACTGAGCACTAATTCACTATATCTTTCATTATATTTATGACAAAAATAATTATTCTGCAATGCTTCACTTCGCTATATTAGTTGCTTTCAAGAGTTTATTGTTTTTCTATTAGACTTTGATAATTAGTTTTATTTATATGTAATTGATTCCCTATCTGGTGAAGTTCTTTAGGATGACTTTAAAGGAGGTTTACCAGAACCATTTTTAAGAGGCCTTTGCATTGCAAGTCTTCCTGGGAGAGCACAAATTATTAATGACATGCCAGGGAAATCTGGCGAGGTGTTGGAGTCAGATGGGTACTCCAATAATTTGACATTTTACTTAGATGGAGCTCATACTCCAGAAAGTGTGGAAGTTTGTGCTAGATGGTTTTCAAGTGCTGCAGGAGGTGATCGACTATCTGTAGAGAATGGTTTTAATAACAACGAATGCCAAGGAAATCATGATTCCTGGACTGGGGACAGCAAACAATGCTATAGAATACAAAAGAAGGTAAATTAGTTTGAGTTATCTAGTTTTCCTGCATAATTTTTCTCCTGCAAAAAAGTTATCACATTTTCTTTTAAAATCCTTTTCCTGTTTTTGGCCAGTAGCAAGCTGAAATGAGTTCTCTCTGATGCATCTGTGAAATCTATATGTAGATCCTTTTGTTTAATTGTATGGAGGTGAGAGATCCTCGGCTTCTGCTTCCTCGGCTTGTAGAAATTTGTGCTTCTAGCGGTATCTATTCTCCAAACACTCCAATTTGCACAATTACATCGTTTTATCTGTTTTAAACTTCACATGTTCATGTGTCTGGTGCTTCCAAATTTTTTAGCAAGGTTAATGTTTTTACTAAGGTTCTAAGTATCGGGTATTGGTCGTTGGAGAAAATAATATATATTAGCTGTTTCAACAACTATATTGGTCGTTTTCGGTTTTGGATCATTTTTTAATTACTTAAAATTTTAAAAATAATATAAAATGTAGAAAAATCTTTGATGTTGAGAAAAATTTAGATAACTTACATAAGATAGTAATAACATAATATATAGAGTGAAAATATTAAGAACAATATCGAATTTCGGATACATTCAGTAAGTACATGTGTTTATTGCCATTATCACCTCCGCAATAGAAATGGTAGGAAGTCTTTGATAGATGAGGCTAACAATCATCTTTGCAACAAGAGTGAGTGTAGGGTGTTTAAAAAAAAACTAAAAGTGTAGGGTGTTAAAGGAAAAACTAAAAAAGGGTGAAGGAAAAAAAAAATAACAAAAAAAAAAAGGAAAAGAGAGAAAAGTAAGAAGGTAAAACACTTGCCACCAAATACATGAGCTTCTCATATGGTGGAACCCACATAAGTAGTTTTCACGTGACTATTAGTTAGTATTCTACATAGTATCCAAAATAATAAGTCAAAAATACCACAAAGATGTAACAAGCCCTTAGAATACATATCTATACAATCAATCATGATGAAAAATAATGTCCCTCACATGGGTGAAATAACTAATTCAATCGATATAAAAAATAAAAATAAATGATATCTAACTAATCATCGCCTCTTCCTTGATCTCGATGTCGTCAACTAATTTAAAAAATGTTCCACCAAATGGTGGTGAGCGTCCAGTAAATATATACATTTACAGTCTAAAAATAATATGATAAAGAATACAACAAAATATAACATGCTTAAATGATAATACACCAGTACAACATGCTCATGTTCACGTATGTTAATAATTGAAGATAAATCTTGCATCACATCATATGCCCTGCTAGAGCCATAAGATAATATAATATTACATGCTCTCCCGGAGCTTCAAAATATTATGCTCTCCACATGCATAATATCATGAAAAATGGATACAAATTTTGGACTGCTACTTAGTATCGGTAAAGGGCTAGGCATGGTGGGGTAGGAGCATCCAGTCGGCAAGATTTTTGGCCTGACCAATCAGTCTTATGTCCTCCGAGTCGCACGGCGTTTTAACCGAAATGCATTTGTCTCATCCTCGCCGTACCAAGGCAAAAGTGTCGTCTTTTGAGGTTGAGCACAAGAAAAGAAAAAGTGAAAAAGAAGCAACTCAAAGAGCGCTAGGAGAGGGACCGCCAGATTGAGGATGAGGAGGGGGGGAGTATGGAAAAGGAGATAAAGGTGTGGTCATTGGAGGCCCAGTGATGGAAGTCGTCCCGAAGCGCAACCAGACTCTTGTTCTTCCTCTTCAGCGGCCAAAGCATTAATAAGTTGTTTTATATGATAGACAAGTAACACTAATGTTGCTCATATATGCACGACAATGTTACATGGTCGGTAATAAATGATCATTAAACTAAGAACTCCAGTTGTAAACTCATACTCGTATCTCACTCATCACCACACAATTGTGGAATCATGAGCCTTTAGCTTTGGAAAGATGCTCTAACCATGCATTATTAATTACCGCTAGAGCTATAAACTCTACCTCACGATCATTATTTTTAAGATTATCAAGTGTCCAACCTTTGTATTCAGCAGTGATTATGCCTGCCCAGCCCAGCGTACAGTTTAGTTGATTGTTCTCTCAAAACTAACGACCTCAAGCATAACCCAATAATATATAAGTATTATATATATGTGCTACCTCTAATCCTGACTGAATGAGTAAAATGACACTGTTGAGATGAGATTTAACTACTTGTCATGCAGTGTCTAGCATTGTCTAACATCACATTAATATAGCATGATTATCATAGTTCATAACTATCATACACAATGGATGAACAAATGATTACTATCATAAATAAGTAATAAAACGTAAATATGCTTAACAATGGATGAACAAATGATTACTAGTTTGTACTTTTTGGTTATTGATTTCATAATAGAACTTCAGTTTCTGGTGATTGCCTTCTAATTTGACTTTGTGGCTTGTCATTCAGGTGTCCACTTCTCAAAAGCTCTTTTTGTTCCCAACATATCTGTGTATTGCAGGGTTGATTCTAGTGCATCAGTACTGCCTTCTGATGTTTCAGTTGATCTGTCATGGCAGTCTACTCTCCAAGGAGTTTGGGAGAACTTAATCCATGGAAGAGGTGAAGTCTAACATTGGATTGTACAAGAGTAGCTTCATTAGTTCAGTTTTATACCTTCATCTGAGAAGGCCATAGAATCAAATTTATGAATCCATTTCTCTTTTTAACCTCATGCTCAGATTGGTCCTTCTACCTTGCTAGACTACAACCTATATCAGTATTTAAGTCTATGAATATGGTTGCACTTGGTCTCAGCAAACAAAGTCGCATCTGTAGAACATTTGTCTAATTGTGCTCTCTTTCTTTTCATGTGCCATCAGATGTAACTAGTAGCAATGGTCCCAAGTTTCAGAACACCAAGAGTACATGTTCTAATGGATTTTCTGAAGGAGATCCTTCAGAAAAGTGTCTCCCTGCTAAAAATCATTATCCCTGCAGCTCTGTCATCCCATCACTGCCATTGGCGATACAATGGTTAAGAGATTGTGCTAGAGAAAATTCTTCTACTCAATTCCAGGTAACCTATAATGTACATTATTGACAGTGTGTGTGCTTAAAATGGCCATTAGAATGGGCTATTGCATGAGAAGATAAACATTGGTTTGCTTTGGCAATTGTTTCTTTCCAAGCTGAATTATGAAATTGGACATAGAAAAAATGGGCTATGAGGACTGAAAACTGTGGACATCTTCATATTCTCTCTATTTGTCACATATATCGATAAATGACATGCTAGTTTGAAGATAAAGGAGTAAAGTTTGCCGAGTAACATTATGATATTGTGTAGATGTAGATCTATGCATAAGGGCAAGGCAACAGATTCAGTCTTATGCTACTCTACATTCCGTCTGCCCTTATGCATAGATGTAGATCTAGTTTGGGCCACTCACTTTTTTTGAAGATGACCTAGCTGTTGAATTCCACATCTTAAGCAGGTTGATGTAGCCCAAATTTGAGTTACGCCCTGTTTCTAAAGATGATTTTAGTTGTTGAATTGCACGTGCATGCAGGTTCTGGTGACAGGATCCCTGCATCTTGTGGGTGACGTATTGAAGCTTCTAAGGAGATGACTTCAGCTACCAAAAGTGCTAATATTTGTATTCTTAATTTCTTAAGCCATATTTTCTTCCATGGAGTTGCATTCGAATTCAGGAAGGATTCAGCGCCAACCATGTCCAGAAGTTCCATTTCTTGCAATGAAATAATAAGCATAGCAGTGCCCTGCCATGATCTGCTATACAAAATATTTCACGTTACTACTTGTAAGTCAAGTTTAATATTCCATGTCTTCTACAAGCTAATTTGCTTAAAAATTCAAGCTTCTATATCTCAGTATTTCCTGCTGTTGGGCATGTGGCAATTGGAATAGAAGCCATTAATGAAGTTGCATTGTTTAAGGTATCTTTGGAATGACAACTAGTCAATTATCAATTCTAGAGTGCTTCCAGCTAAAGTATGTTCTGCGAAACTATGCGAAACTAAAAAAATACATTACTTTACAACTTTTAGACCAAACAATCAGCAGAAAAGGTGGCTTTCTAGTCAATCCTTTCAAACCCACGCCAAACTTTTTTCTTGAGCTGTTCATCAGTTCATGGAATTATTGCTCCTAGTTGTAAAAATGAGTTCTTGGGTATGGTCCAAAGGAAACATGTGGTAATGAAAAAGTCTTTTTTTATTTATTTATTTTACTAGAATAGTCCGTCAACAAAATTTATTACAAAAGAAAGTTTATTTTATTAGATGCAGCTATTATGTCATAAGTTATCGAACTATTTAAAAGCTTATCTTCTATAAACCATTGAACTTTTCAGCAATTTCAGTATTCATAAAAATGCTAATTATCTCAACGATTCACATATAAAAAACACTTAATAGAGTTCTCAGCAATTTTTCTTTTAATAAAGTGCTGAATTATTTAATATTTTATGAATAGTGAAATCACTCAACTGTTAAACGGTTTTGTAATATAGGTTAGATAAATTATATCTTCTTTGGTAATAACTTTGGTGATTAGATCAAAATCATAAAAGAAAAGAAATTGAGGAGGCCCGTTCCGGTGAAAGCCTTCTAATGAGAGCTCTTTTCATAAAATTCCCAAAGATCCAAGTCAGCACAGACAAAGATTTCTTTCTTCCTCGTGGCCGGGCCGGCTTGGAAGCAAGCTGCCTATCGCCTATCTCAGGCGGCACTTTGAAGGGTGAGCCCCTTCGCTTCTTGGATCGTCTTCTGCCCAATGTGGTATATCAAATTAGAAAGTATTCTTTCATAGTAATTTATTTGGCAAATCTAACCTTCTCAGCCACTTCACTTTCCACTCCTACCAATCAAACATGTACACATTTCCACCAACCTCATGCAGGACATGACCATGACCCAAATTAAAAAATATATATATATATAAACATCTTCCATACCAACTTCACCCAAACCCAAAACTTATTCCCCACTCTCCCCCCACCCCCTTCCTCAACAAAAGACCCAACTCATGCATGTGGGTCCCAGACTAGCCGTTGAACCGCCTCCCACCCATTTAAAAATTCAAAAAATAAAATAAAATTCTCTCTCACCCTCAACCCCAACTACTCCATGCCTGAATTCTGAAGACTCTCTTCCTTAGTTTATTACAGGAATTCTTCAACACGAGCCGCTCCACCACCATGTATGTACTACTACGCTCTCCAACGGCTACTCCACAAGACCCATATCAAATAGCTCGCCGAGAACAAACCTTTGCCTCAAGAGACTACAACCCAATGGCCTTCCAAGAAGCTACCTTGACCACCCCATTGCTCTCCAAATCCACGAGCAACAGCAGCAACTCATCAGATGGTAGCCCAACATCGAATCAAACACCAGCAAAATGCATCCCAAGATTTCCCACCTCTTCCGGTTCCTACAAATCTTTAGCAGTTCTATCCGGCCATCTCAGCTCTGTCTCTTGCCTAGCCCTCTGCGGCGAATTCGTTCTAAGCGCGTCGCAGGCCAAAGATATAATCGTATGGCAACATCCGGATCTGCGTCAATTTACAAAGTTTGGGCACGGCGAAGGCTCGGTGAAGGCGCTCGCGGCGGTCGGCAACCGCGTCTTCTCGGCTCACCAGGACAGCAGGATCAGAGTGTGGAAGTTGTCTAGGAGGTCCGAGAATGCCTTTAGGCTAATTGCCACTTTGCCCACCACCAAGGACTACTTAGGCAACTTCATGAAGCAGAGCAACTACGTCCAGACGCGGCGCAACCACCGCCGGCTCTGGATCGAGCACTCCGACAGCATCTCGTGCCTCGCGGTCCACGCCGGCCTCATCTACTCGGGTTCTTGGGACAAGACCCTAAAGGTGTGGCGTGTGTCAGACCTCAAGTGCTTGGAGTCGATCCGCGCCCACGACGACGCGATCAACTCCCTCGTGGCGACGCACGACGGCATTGTCTACTCTGCATCGGCCGACGGAAAGATCAAAGCTTGGGGGAAGAGGAAGGACAAGAGCTCGCATTGCTTGATGGGCGTGTTAGAGGCACGCGACGACGTGGCGTGGAACACCGTGATCACCTGCGACGACGGGAGGCTAGTCTACGGCGGGGCATCCGACGGGCGAGTAATTGGACGGGAGAGGATCAATGGGAATTGGAAGTTGGCTTGTGATGTTAGAGCTCATGAAATGGCTGTGTTATGCTTGTGTTCTATGGGAGAGCTCCTTTGCACTGGGTCAGCTGATAAGAGTATTGGGGTATGGAAAAGGGAGGGAGGAAGTGGTGATCTTCTGAAACTTAGTGTTATAATAGGGCATGAAGGGCCAGTGAAGTGCTTGCAAGGTTCTTGCTATAGAGTGGGAGAGGGGTACATGTTGTATAGTGGAGGGCTTGACAAGAGCTTGAGAGTTTGGTGGGTGCCAAAGGAGAGCAAAGAGGAGGGGATGGAGAAGGGGAGGAGTGATCACCAACATCATACTAGTTGCATGGAGAAGAAGAAGTGCATCATGTTGAGGTAAAACAAAACACATAGAAGATTTTGACAATGTAAAATTATACAAATGGATTTTCCAATGCAGTGAGTGTGGATTAGGCAATTAGGATCAGGTGGGTTGTGTGTTACTGTTTGTTGTGATAAAAGTGTACCATTCTTTTCATGAGAGATTGACTTCTTATTAGAGAGCAACTTGTGAGATTACTGGTTATAAGTAATAATCTTTACATTAAAGTTCCATTTTTTTTTAAATTTTTGGCAATTATATTTTTCAGATTTCCGTTCTTGAATTTAGTGTTGTTTTCTGGGAGGAGAAAGTTGATTTCAACCTAAAATTCTACTTTTAAAAAATAATAGAACTAGATTACTTAAAAAAGTACCGGCTCTGGTAAATCTAATTCTTATATCGGATCGGATCGGATCGGATCGGATCGGATAGACTTGGATTATACGTATTATCCGACCCGAAATAAAACCTTGTCCCAGACATTACCTTCTCCACCTTTAAACCCTAAAAGGCCTAAAACGTCACCTCCGCGCCAAATGCTCGTTTCATGGTGGAGAACTCGATCTGCCGCCATTAGAGCTTCTTCCACGGTCTCCTCTCCCCTCCTCAATCCCTTCTCTTCAACATCCATCACCGACCATCGGATCCAATCCTACTTAAACTCCGGAATGCTCGACGACGCCGTCTCCCTCCTCTCCCAATCCGTCGAATCAAACTCCCCTCCGCCTTCCGCTATCTCCTTTAACCTCGTACTCTCTTCTCTTAACCGGGCTCGCCAGTTCGATTCTACGATCGAGCTTTACACCGTTATGTCTCGCGCTGGATTGCCTTCTGACGTCGTCACCTTCAACATCCTCATCAATTCCTACTGCGAATTGGGTCGTCTGGATCTTGCACGTGATGTTTTCGACAGAATGAGGCAGTGGAACTGTGCACCGAATGTGGTCTCTTGCAATACCTTGATCAAGTGGTATAGTAGGAAAGGTCGGATCTTGGATGCGTTTGGCGTTCTGCGAGGGATGCTGGAGAATGGGCTTAGACCAAACAGCCGTACGTATTCGATTCTGATTGATTTTAGATGTGGTTCTTCGGATTCGGATTTGGGTCTGTGGTTGATTTGCGAGATGCTTCGAATTGGGTTGGTTCCGAGCATGCCGGCTTATAATTGTGTTTTGGCTGGACTTAGTAAGGAAGGGAAGATGAAGATGGCAAAGAGCCTTTATTCAAGGATGGTCAAGTTGGGCGTCAGGGGAAATGTAGTCTCTTATACTGGTTTTCTCACTGGATTGTGTCGGGAGGGGAAGATGGTTGAAGCAAGATTGCTTTTTGATGAGATGTTGGAATTGGGTTGCGCACCAAATGTTGTGACGTACAGTGCGTTGATTCATGGATTTTGTTTGAGTGGGCAGCTTGAAGATGCCATGGGACTGATGCGAGAGATGGTCTGCTGCGGTCTCAGCCCAAATGTGGTAACATACACAGGAGTCATGTCAGGTCTATGTAGGGAAGGGAGAGTTGGAGAGGCTCTTGGGCTTCTAGAGGAGATGATGAGACAAGGATTAATACCTAATGAGTTTACATACAGTGCTTTGTTAGATGGATTATGTAAAGATCGGAGACTTGAGGAAGCAACACGGCTCTTTCACCAAATGGAAGAGAGAGGACTCCGAAATTTAGTCATTTCATATAATATTTTAGTTAGTGGATTTTGCAGAGTAGGTAACATGGAAGAAGCTATGAAGCTTCTCCAGGAGATGAGAGTGAAAGGTTCCCTGCCAGATGTTATTACCTATAACACATTGATGGATGGTTTCTGTAAAATTGGAGAAGTTGAGGCTGCAAGGGAGTTAATGTGTGATATGCAATTGCAAGGCCTGAAACCAAATGTAGTTACCTACAATACTATATTGGCTGGATTAACAAGATTGGGAGATCTTGAACAGGCTATGCAACTAGTGGAAGAGATGGCTAACAAAGGAGTTGAGCTTGATGTCATCAGTTATAGTATAATTTCAGAAGGTATTCATAGATCAGTTAAGTGGCAAAACGCAGAAAATTTTCTGCAACAGAGCACGGGACCTGAGTGAATGTGATGATCCATTCATCTCTTCTTAGACCTTGAAACACTTCACAAGGATATGCAGCCACATCAGTTTGCTTTGGTAGGATGGTACAAAGTCTCAGAAGAACATAATGTCTATGATGGCATTCAGTATGTACCTTTATCAAAGATGAGACTAAGGAGCTGATGAGGTTGATGAGAGTCACTGGATGTTCTCAAATCCGGATATCATGTGGCATTGCCTGTTTGAATACAGGAGATGGATGCTCGGTACTGAGAAATATTGAGATGGGAATCCTCCGCTTGCAGGACAGAAGCCTGAGGAACGAGTCATGTTAGGTAGGACTGAGATGGCTCAGTAACTAGAAATAATCTGTCATTGGAAATTTGGCATTTAAATCCTATACTTGTTCATTGCAGGATCGAAGCCACACAGGAGTCATGGCAGGTGGCATAAATGCTCTTAAATTTTATAAGTATGACTCTCAGCAATTTGGCAATTTAGTCATAGAAGAACAAAAGAGATGTACTTATTGTTCTCTTTGCATGATTACAGCATAATTCAGTCGGTAAGAATTCAATCCTAATGCATTAGATCATAATGGCTGTGGGATAATGATTAATTATGTTATATCTCTTATCCCCCCTCTTGCAGAGTTAAACCTCTTCCTAATCGTTATTGCATTCAGGAGAGGCATCTCAGATATGGTAGCATGAAGCTTTTGTTCAGATACGGTTGAAGCTACAGGTTGGTGCAAAGATGTGATAAATTAACTACTACTAAGTTCTTAGCTCTCAACTATTTCTAGATATTCCCTAATTCGTATCTGCACATAATACGAGAAGAAAATGTTGAATAGTTGAATTGTTATTTCATTTATCATGACATTTTGCACCAAAAGAACAGTATGTGAACATCATTACATTTGGATCCAAATGTGAGGTATGTGCTTTAAAGAATGAATAAGAGATCTTTTCCAGTTTGTGAGTGTCATGGTGCAATGAATACATCACCATTTCATTGGTTTACATCATCAATGGGGATTTTGACATGTCTAATTAGCAATTTTATGTTTCTGTTTGACTCTTGTTCCATCCTGAATTAGGATGAACTGAACAGTATTGACAATCCATATATTAGATGTTGTCCTCTTACCTTTGTTATTTTATCTATTGTCAAGGATGTCTGTGAAGATTCAAATCTGCTCAAATTTTTCCAGCAGTAGGACTGGACCAAACTAAAATTGTGTACTAGGGCTTTATTTTCTGATTTGGACTAGACTAGGAACCACGTTCATGTGTGTATTAAACACTTGCATGGATTGAATTTTCAGCTAGTATCGCTGATTCCCAATCTGAACTTCCAAAAAGGACTGCCAATATGCATCGGTTATATGGGCGGCCAATCCTAATTCCAAAACTAATTACTTTGAACCTGTAGATAGCTCCATTAATAAGGATCAATTTTACCCTCATGCAAGTGCTTCTTGGTGAAGATTCATTATCTGATTTTTAGTGGAAAAGTTAATGATATTTTCCCTTCATGAACTACATCAACTTTAGGTTACACTGTCTGGAAACATGCGTCCACGTTTGATCTTTTGATGCAGGTAGGATATGGGAATGATGCTGGGAGATGTAAATGTGCATACGTTCACGTGACACAGGTAGGATATGGGAATGATGCTGGGAGATGTAAATGTGCATACGTTTCCATGACAGGAGACAAGAAGTGTGGCTCTTCTATTGCCTCAGCATGGACCAGCATGATTACTCTCTTCTTTGTGGCTGATCCATCTTTTATATGGGGACTATATAGCATTACACGCGTTGTAAGTTTTACTGTTGGGAAATAGTATAAATCATATCCCAAAAACAGAGGTAATATAATTATACTGATCTTTAAAAATAATATATGATGATCCGAGCAAGTCCAATTCTGGACAAGAATACTGCACTTCTAAGAGGAATTTTTGGTTCGAGTTTGAGATCTAACTTGGTCTTCTTAGATACGGGGAAATAGATCGACTAGAGTTAGAAAATTAGCATATACTCGTCAAAAGAATTTTGAGAGAGAATTTTAGAGAGATTTGCACGCAGTGATCAGGGAAAATGTTCAACGTGGTTCGCAAATGCTAAGGTTTATAACGATCGGAGCAGCACTATCCAAATAAAACCAATACAGAACCTAAACACCAGTGGTACTTAAAGACAACTCAAACCATTCTTTGTCGCGAACATTCCTCTCGTTTTATTAACAAAAGTTGCACTACAAAATATTAAAAAGCTTAACGTCAGTCTCCAAACAACTAATTCTTCAGAAGAAACTAAATAGAGATTAAAAAGAAGAGAGAGAAAAGAACAGAGAATAGATAAACTTTTATATGAGCACACAGATTCAGTGCATTTTATGTTAGTGGAGATAAGTTAATTGTGCATGATACCTTGCATTTTACAGTTCTGAGTTGCAAAACCTCAAATAAAGCCTACTCTAATAAGTATACAGTCCCGTAAGGTATCAGACCTACAAGAATCACTTCAAAGAAGTTAAGATCTGCTCTGAATTATTTGATTTGCATCCACGACGCAATGATTTTCTCTGCTTCCAAGTAATCACCCATGAGCAGTTCCTTCAAGCTCCTTGCCTTGTTTGGGAGATGTCAGTTGCCTCAGATTGTACTTTGAGAGCTCTTTGTATCTTTCAACGACTCCCACTAAGCAAATAGTCTGCTTAATACATAACATAGAGTTATTATGGCCTCAACCAAAGATCACAAAACATCAGCTAAAGCTAGTTACTTTTATGATTGTCAAGTGAAGAATCATAATGTGCTCACTTAGTCAAGAATGTTATGGTTATACAACCCAGAACATGCATGCTTGATAGCAGAAATACCACAAAGGGAAGCACAGTCAATCTTAAACACTCTGAATCAAAAACCAAGTTAAAAGTTCACACAATCTACGTGGCATGCAAAAAAAAATAAAATGTGTGCATGGTCTCAGAATTCTAGCTAGCCAAACAATGCAAGAAAAGGATGAAGTGCAGGAATTGGTAATTATATTATTGGACTATATCAGATATCAAGTTACTGCAGAAGCAAGTGTTCAGAAAATTGAAGGCTTTCGCTATTCCAACAAAGGATATTCCTTGATCTCAAGTGCCTGCCAATATAAATATGTTCCGTATTCAAACATCGAAAGATGGATCATCGAAAAAATTGCAGTTGTTGTTGGCTGTATGACGTAAGCAACGTCTAGACATATACAAGTTCAAAGAGGAAGAAATCATCCTTAGTAATAAGGAAAAATTGACAGTAAATGTGTTAGATAAATACTAGTTACCCACCAAAGGAGGGCTGCAGTACTTGCTGGCCGTGCCGAGAGAGAGAGAGAGAGAGAGAGAGAGAGAGAGAGAGAGAGAGAGAGAGAGAGAGAGAGAGAGAGAGAGAGAGAGAGAGAGAGTAGTAGTGCTTCACTTCTCGTCGTCGCCGCTCGCCGCCAACCTCGTTGTCGCCCGTCGCTTGCGTGCCCGAGTTAGCCGATTGCTTCGACACAGATGCCCTAGCCCATCTGCAATTTAAGTTTTCATTTGACTCGACCCGACCCACTCGAGTCATCTTTCTCCTCGAGCTGAGGCTAGGGAATCCATGTTGGCGTGATTGGCATCTTCATCAGCGATCTCTGGCTCGCTTGCGGTGGGCGACAACAAGGTCAGCGGCAATGGCGAGCAGCGACAACGATGACGAAGAGTTAAGCGCTGCTATCGTGCCACGTACCAAAAGATGAGAAAACTCTAACTAGTTGCATTCAATATTCATGTCATATTAAGCAAACAAAGCAGAATAAAATAATATAATGGATGTTAACCAAACAAAGCATAAGAAAAGGATTACAGTTTTGGTTGTGATAGGAAAAACACTTGATTTGATCTCTACACTATCAATTTTAGTTAACCATAAATGAAGAAAATGTAGTATTCAGGTAAGATAAAAGGAGATGGGTAATTTACCTTCACAACCTGGACAATAATGGTCTTATCTGGGCTACTAAGATCAACTTTGTGTGGCTGTGGCACAGATTTTGCAACTGCATTTATTATCTTCATCCTATCAATCCCCGTATTTGCACGTGCTTCAAATAAAACTGCAAACTGCATGTACAAGCATTTAGCTTAAAATTGGACAATGGCAATGATGCACCTTTTTGTTGCCCATCGTGATCTTCTGAATTCTGAGGAGCAAGTGGCAACATCTAAGTTTTAAAAAAAAACCAAAATTGAATGGCAACAAATTACTCTACACCTAGTTGTGCTCTATCTAAAATGTCCTTGAAGGGTTAAAGCTTTGGCCAAAACTAACCAATTTGATGTCCTAGCCTTATTGCGCTCAGGTCATTAATTAGGCATCAATGTTCAAAGGGGGATTAGCAATCTCCTCCCTGTCTATTGCTACCAATGGGGCATGGTTAGACATTCATCAGTTTCTGCAGCTAAGTATGGGTTGTTTTGGCATTCCCGATTGAGTGGTCTTGACAAAGTTATTGTTAATTTTAGTCAACTTCAATGGTTTCAATGTACAGGGGCACACCTATTAAAAAGTGAAACGAATTTATATATTGACCTTCTAGGACGTCTTTTTATTGGCAAAGAATTTCAGGAGCCCTAAAAGACGAGCAACAATTAAACATTTAACCTGTGCACCGAACTTCCATGCTACTTGTAGATTTTGTACATAGCAGCAACAGAGATCTTTTAAAAGTCATATAACGAAACAACTCAAGTCACAAGCTTACACTTGATTTATAAAGTTATATGTCATCGCTTACCAAATTCAGCTGATGTACTAATACTAAATATTATTCTGTTTGTGCTGAATAGTTATAGTAGAATGACATCATTCACATAGAAGGAATGATGTGAAAAAGGAAACATTTAAACAGTGCTTTTAAAAACTTTTCAATACTTTTGGGACCGTTTTGGTGGAACCTGAAAAAGGAAAACCGTATGTAGGAAACTTCCTTCCTAATAGATAATCATTAAAAAGTTCCTTGAGATAAACTTCCTGATAGATAATATTGCAAACTCACATGGTGAATCTCAAAGTTAACAGGCTATCTTCATGATTTGATTCTTCTTTATGCCAAATCTTCAGCAGGATTTTAGAGAAACCTACCACAAATTAACTATAATACTATGCTCTAACTAAAGTGGGAGAAAAATTTTGGAGCAGAACATTGGATATAAGTTCAATTAATCAGGCTAAAGAAGCCTAGAAAGCTAATGTAGACTAGTAGATGATCCACAAAGATGTTCACAGCACCAGCAATTCTTGCTGCATAAAGAAACATGTCAACAGAAAAGCCAAAAGGACAAGACCATACCTTATGCGGATTAGGAGCTTCATTAGGGAAGTGCTGATCAACAAGTGGTTTAATTGCTCTTGTTATTTCATCTTCCGATGCATAACATGTTACTTCAGCAGGTAAAACTCTCAATATAAATCTATAGAGCAAATATCCAATGCAGAAAAACATAAGTTACAAAAACCAATACCAAGTATTATTATATTCAACAAACCTTCAGGAAATCATAAAATCAAAAGAAAATTATGGCATGAATGTAAACCTTGACATATGTTTACGAGTGGAAGCAGCTGAACTCATCATACGTTGTACTATGTCAGCAGGACCAGGGTCGCCAGCTCTTTTATGCATTTGGATACAGACCACACCATTACAACCCGAATCAAGGTTCACAAAATGCCTCTGTTTACAGTGCAAAAGTTTTGGTAAATTGAGAGACTATAACTAATATACAGTAAGGAAAATAAACAAAAAAAAATGATTCAAGCGGTTTGACAGCCAAATCTAATTAATAACTAATAAGTGCAAATAACATTTCTGAGAAATCCAGAAGTTGTGAAGCCTTCAAAGTTCAAAGGTCCATTTTAGCAGCTTTGGGGTTGTCGCAGACATATTCTGATGGATGATGAACAAATAGTGCTGAACCCTAAGTATTCAAATTAATTAGCTTATTATCCTCTAAAGGCTAATAGCATCAAGTTCAGAGTGCAGATATGTTTAACATTTTAAATCTCAACCTTTCCTGTTTAGCATAAATAGTGGACGAGGAGCAACAATGACCAAAAAATGCAGGACTTCACCGACAATGATTCATACCCTCCACCCTCTTCTCATTCCCCTTATAATCTCCACTACAATTATGAGACACTGCCAATATTTGGCCAGAAAAGAGTGAAAAACTGCTGCAAAAAGAATGGTTACCAAAGGTGTGCATACTTTTTCCCTTTTTATAATTTTTTTTCACATTTCCCCTTTAATCTTTTCCCTTTTTCTTTCCGCAACTATAGCAAGATAACACCCCTGGTTGTAATTAATGCCACCAGTACTTTATGATCAAGCAGAAATTTATAGCGTTATCATTCTCAATTCCTTTCACCGTAGCCTACTAGCCTCATGGTTTGAAGTTTCATGCAAGAAGGAACAGTAACAGCTGAAACTCAATGAAAACTAAAGCTGAAACCATCAATATTTCTGATTTTGACATTTATTTTGGACCACAATTGACTAGATCTCTATTTCGGCCTAAAATATTCATTTTTTTTAGGGGTCAAAACTGAAACATGAATCTATCCTCTTGCTGAACCAGTGAATCTAGTAGAGAGTAAATCAAAACATAGCAGGAACAAACACTGGGCGGATTGATATTTGTAAAACCAAGCATCTTGGTCCGTATAGCACCATGATAACTAGGGATTGACAACATCCTGCCTTAGCTGCACATAATCTATGGTGGAATAATAATTGTTGCAGCCATAAATTCTAAAATATTTTAAACCAAAATTAACAGAATGCTGAACAAGAAATTTCCTAACATCCTAATAGAGTAACAACAATCAGAATCCAATGAATCTGTCATGTCACCATCCAAGGCACTCATTCTCCAATCACTAAAATCGGCTAGCCTATAAAGTATAAACATGATACACCATAGGATAGACCGTTTAATGTATAACAAACAATAAAATAGTTTATAAGAAACTAAAGCATGCAGGCAGGGCCTGTGAAAAACAGAAAGAATAAAATGTAAATATCACAAGCAAAAGTGTTACTTAAAAAGTATTACTACTAATGATGGTTTAAGAGCATGTGTAACTTAAAGAAACCACTGAGACATATAGAGGGAAAGGTTAAAAAACAAGCCAGCATGGTTAAGCATGTTCATCATTGGTGCAATCTTCAACAAGATAAACGGAAAAGTGACGACAATTCCAGCAAGCAAAGTTGCTATAAACATATTTTCTCATAACTGAAGTAGTAAAAAAGCAACTAAATAAAAGTTTAGATTCACTGCAATAACTAAAACAAACCTTGTTCCTATCTTTTAACTCCTTGAGCTCATCTTTAATTAGATCATCAATATGTTTATCATCAGCTTTAGATTCTCCATGTTCACATTGTGATGGTCCTTTTTCTACTCGTTGCTTCTTCACTTGTAAATTCTCACTTTCTTCACTATGTTTCCCAGTATCTGGTTCTGAAATTTGAGGGATGCAAGAATCTTCTTGCTGCTTTGTCTCCAGTACACCTTTATCTGCATGATTCTCAACTTCAAGTTCCTCTTTGACAGGAGCCTCATCCTCATCACTAGAAGAATCAGAATCCTTAAATTTGATTATTTTGTTTAACGGTTTATTAGGCGAATTCGTAGACTTTGCAGTCGAATTATTCCCATGCACTAGCTCATCATAGAACTGCAGATCAAAAGAACAAGAGGCTTCAACACAGTTTGTGTATTTTTAAAATGTAACTCATATGAAAAGAAAATTGAAAGAAAGAAACATTGAGTTGTACGCTAACAAGGACACTTTGTTATATTGCTGAGTATGATAAATGTATGATGGAAGCACAGAGCTACGCAGTATCATGGTACTATAGATTCAGATAATACATAAGCTGGCAAATTCACCTTAAGTAAGTCTAATCAGTTAAAAAAGTACATAAAGGGCACTAATTTATCCTAAGTATTACATGAGCACCACGAAATCGATAACAACACTAGTTAAAATTGTATAGCTTCATATAATCAAAAGGAACAAAAAAACAGAATCAACAAGAAAACATCAAATATGCAGTACATGAGATATAGTTTGTAATAAAAGATAACATATAACTAAATTAACTGAAATTTTCATCAAAATAAAGAGCAACATCACAAACATTAGCATGCATTAAGATTTCAAGGTAACTAATAAGATAAGATTCTTTCTCTCATCCTTGTCCACTACTCCCAGATGATAAAGCAGATAGATGGATAGATTCCAAAACATCCAATACCACAATCTGAGATGTCAATAAACTAAATCGAAAGAACAGATACTCACAGGATTGCAATTCAAGTATCCCCAAACCCACTTATGTTAGTTTAAATAACCAAAAGGGCATCCCAACCTTAAGACAGTCGAACAAAATCCACATGGAAAAAACCTACAGAAAGGCAAATAATCTGGGAGGAGAAGATCAACAACGCACAGTATCGAGGAGATTAAGGGCTTCATTGGCCGCCTGGCGCTCTCTTCCACCGTCGCACGTGAGGAAGAATCCCTCCACTCCAGGTCGCAATGGGTACAAACCCTTCTTGACGGGCTTCTACTCCCAAACCCAAGGAAGCGCGAATTAGTTCAAGGAAATCGAAAGATAAAGAACTCCGAGAGGAAGAGAAATTTACCCCATGGGGAAGATACCTCCTCTTCCTCCCCTTACCGGCGTTGTTGGTGTTGTTAGGATTGGGTTTGTTCTCGGCGGCCATGGATTTGATCTCAAACCTCTAGCTTTTCTCCAAGGGCTCACTCTTAGAACTAGCAATAGTCTGTCTCTCTGTTTCAAAGTAGAAGAAAGCGTCGGCTTAATGGGCCCAGCCCAGACTCGGCCTGATGTGGCCCATGGATACCCCTAATTTATAGGCCATTTTTGCGTGTATACCCTCATTAAAATTGATATTTGTATATAAAATATATATTAAATTTATATAATACAACACCCTACCAATTTTTTTTAAATAATAATAATAATAATAAAATGTAAATGGTGGAATAATAATATCATTAAAGAGATATGGGTGGATTGTGCCTAATTATAATTATGGAGGCGCATATGGCATATATGGATCGTAATTTATATTGTCAAATATCAATCGAATCCTCCATTGGAGATTTCTTACCTTAAATTGCATGATCTCCAATCCCTACCATCACTCTGCAATTACACCATCTCTCTTCCTGTCTATATAGAATCGTCACCCTTTAATTTTTCCTTTGTTGCAGATGAACAACCATCCCATCCAATCATCTGATGGCCAGGAAGAAGGTGAACCTTGCATGGATCGCCAACGACTCGACCAGGAGGGCGACCTTCAAGAAGCGCAAGAAGGGGCTCATGAAGAAGGCCAGCGAGCTCGCGACGCTCTGTGACGTCAAGGCTTGCGTGGTGGTGTACGGGCCGCAGGAGCCGCACCCGGAGGTGTGGCCGTCGCTTCCCGAGGCGACGCGTGTGCTGGCGCGGTTTAAGAGCATGCCGGAGATGGAGCAGTGCAAGAAGATGATGAACCAGGAAGGGTTCCTCCGGCAGCGGGTGGGGAAGATCCAGGAGCAGCTCCGGAAGCAGGAGCGCGAGAACCGAGAGATGGAGACGACGCTGCTCATGTACGAGGGCCTCGCCGGGAGGAGCCTCCATGATGTCGGCATCGAGGAGGCGACGAGCCTGGCGTGGATGGTGGAGATGAAGGCGAAGGTGGTGCACGACAGGATCGAGATGCTCAAGGCGCAGATGGCGTCGAACCATGCGGCGGCGGAGATGGCGATGGTCGTGAAGGAGAAGACTCCCCTTGAGGCTGCCATGGAGGCGTTGCAGAGGCAGAGCAACAGCTGGTTCGCCGACATGACTAACGCTAATGACAACATGATGTTTGGTAGCAATGATGGTGGTGTGGATGACATGGTGCAGCCTTACATAGAGAATGCATGGCTTGATCCTTTCTACCCTTTGAACTAGAGGTTTCTTTTTAATAGATTAACTGTGAGTTAGTCTGAGAATAAATTTAGAACGTGTGTTGAGTCCTCTCTTTTTCTTTTTCTTTTTCTTTTTAGTTTTTCTTTTTTTAATTCCTGTATATAAGCCATCAATAAATTAATGTTTGAGATACATGCATGCTTTCATTTCGTGTGTATAGAGAGTAAATTTTAAATTACCCCCAATCTCCAGTTTTGTACAAAAGTTATACCACTCGCTTAACTTCTATTGATTTAACTCATTTTCACTACACGAGATTTAGACTAATCTAAAATTATTATCTTTTTAATTCAAACTTAAAGAAAGTTTAATAAAATTAAAAGTTATTAGATTTTGTCTCATATTCTTCTTCCGTTAAATTAGAATTACGCAAAGCCTCGGAAGAAGCATCCTGTTTCTATTAGGTATAAACATTAACAAGGTAACGATTCTATACCAATTTAAAACTAGATAAAAGGGATAAAGTGATACAAATAAAAGATGAATTGATGTCCTATCTAATAATAAATTGTTGCTCTGTATAGGGTAATTGCACAATTAAGATTTAACCTGAAGGGTAATTTTAATGCCGGAGAAAGGATTTACCTGAATGCCGTTTTGAGGGTCAATATGGTACAGTAAATATTCCTCCAGGACTGCACAATATTGTCCATGTAGACAGATGAAATATCTGCACAAACACCAGCTTTTTATATGATAAATTAACAATCGTTCATCTTTTTTTACATTTTGCACAGAGAGATACACGTATATATCTATATGAATCCTTATCTATCTGAAGAATATGCTGCAGCAAGGAGAGCAGCTCCGTTCCCGGATCCATCCTCGGAGACCCGGAGAATCACATTTTGAGCAACATCCTCGCCCAAGATTTCAACTAGGGCTTCATTCAGATACTCCCTGAAGATAGAGTAGCTGACGTAGAGCCCTCCCTCTATCGCGATGACTGTTCTCCTAGGCCTGCTCTTTGTCTTTCCACTGTTGCCGCCACCGCTTCCATCTCGTCCAATTTTTTTCAATATTCCAACTATACCTGCTGCAACTAGTCGAGCAGCTCTTCGGGTTACTATATCACATACTCTTACAATGAGCTTTCGAGCTTTCAAAGAAGTATCTGACATCTGAAAGAGCAGTCGATGAGAAACGCAACAAATCTTGCTCAGGTTAGCCATGTATGCAAAATAAATAAAGAAAGTAGATCATGATTTTAAGAAATGAATTATTACCTGTAAATTTTCCTCCAGGATTCCTCTGACCTGGCTCAAATCAGGGGAATTGTCCTCATGCATGGCAGCCATCAAGGGAGTACTGGAACATTATGTGAGAAGTTTAGTATGGACATGTTACACAAGGCAGTGGTGGTACTTTGCCACAAGGTAAAATTAAAACAGATCATTTTGAAGTATCCTAAATTACATAAATGGTAAAAGTTG
Organism: Typha angustifolia; assembly: GCF_048772165.1. Lineage (NCBI taxonomy): Eukaryota > Viridiplantae > Streptophyta > Magnoliopsida > Poales > Typhaceae > Typha > Typha angustifolia. Next base: position 1,429,855 of record NC_133246.1, on the reverse strand, counting down.
ATGAACTGAGAACCCATAATAGCTCAGAGATAAACTATATTTCCTGTCTCTAAATCTATCAAATAATCTGGTAATTAATTTGTTTGTCACTAGTCAAGTATCAGTTTAAGCTACTTCCTTTTAGGAGCTCTCTGTAAGTTAGTTTAGGAAAAGGAAAAGGAACTTGTGATCCGCCAAATTGCCAGTAAAGATGACAGTGTACAGCTGTCTCTACAACATTAGAATAGCATTATCTGTTCTAAAATTTGGAAATGCAACCACCACTAGTACAAAAACTTCACGATTGAAATGTATGAACATAGAAAAGGTCTTTTACTTCACAAAATCTTAAAGTTTAGAATATAATTAACTATGTTTATTCTCCTAACTGTTTATTCTCCTAACATGTGAAGCTATTTTCTAGGTGAGCAAAATATAACCAGAAACCAGTTTGTCCCAGTCTTATCACAGAAGTAAAATGATAACTATTCAATGTAGTAAAATATAACATGTGAAGTAGAATACACCTTTTATTGTTATAGGTTTCTTAAACGGTATAAAGATGATTACATGCATGCCATTCAATGTAGTAAAGAATAAAGATAATAAGATTCAGAACGAAGCAAAATGCCATACAAAAATAATTCTGAACCTCCTTTCATTGTGCAGTATGGAATCAAAGCACATGATAGCTAATAGCAGAAGTCACCTACCTTAAAGAAAAGGGTACGGATAAATTTTGGGTAGCATCTCCAAAAATATCCGATTCATGTGCGACTCTGAGAAGCACTGTTCTTGCAATTTCACCCAAATACATTCCAGAGATCATTTTCTCAAAACCCTATAGCAAATAATTTAGGTAACATTTTTCGCATCACACCAAAGCAGATAATCTATAGAAAAGGGTAAGCTGGAGAATCTCACCTGATCATTAGGATTTGGACTCTCATCATCTAGAGCAATATCATATGAAGTTCTTGGTAAATGTGATGACCAGAAGTTCCCCCATTCCATGTTGACAACCTAACAATCAGAGAACATTGAACATTGTAAAAGGAATATATAAGCGCAACATGCAATTGCACAAAGCAAGTAAATATTATTCAAAACACAGATATACCATGACTCCAGAATTTGTATAAAGGCCTTGACACTTGATAATTGCATCAACACGTTCAACATAGCAAGCATTGGTGCCCGTTCCTATAATCACAGCAGCCACAGTGTCCTGATCATAATAATGACCAAGAGCTAACGTGCCCACAGTATCATTTACCTGGATAAAGAGACAGAGAAGTGAAATTCATAAATAATTGGCTTGCTAACAGATCAAACCCCAACAAATTTGAACAGGGCAAAGAGGATGTTGGTATTGTTGGCACAAAAATGTATTGAGTGTTGTAGACATAATCATAAACTGGTAACTTCAAAATGCAGCATAAGAAAAGGGAAGGGGACCCAGAAGCAGTTAGTGAGCAAGAGATCCACTGCAACATAATCTATACCTATCCTCCGTGTAATAAGTTATTGTTTCACACTAAAGACATCTCAAGTAGGCAATAGCTTAAATGCATGCCGTGTACAGAATTTCAATTATAAAAGCCTACTACAAATACCGTATGAGTAAGTTACTGCATTATGAGAAATGAAATCTATAGTACAGTCCTCCTCACAACATCAAATATTTGATGATTTAGTCAATTCCCTTCCACTTATTCCATGTTGTTTCAAGTATACTACTGTTGTCACTTTCATCTGTTTAGCTTTCATCTTGCTACGGCCCTCTCAAATAACTTAAGCATATCTTCTCAGTTGGTGTTATAAGGTTGCAATACTAATGCATGCATATGCTAGACTTTGGATACAAGACCTGTTTGATACATTACAAATGAAGAAAAGATAAATCTAATTCTGGCAATAACTGTAACATATGACCTAAGATATTTAGAAGTACTGAGACAAAAAAAAGGTAAATAAGAAAGAAACTGGAAGCCTATGAGAACCAATATTTTAGTTGTTATAAGAGGAAAAAACAATCATCAAGCATATCATGGCAAAATCACTTCCAATCCTTCTAAGGTATGAAATGTCTCGATCCACTTATTCACAGCTCCACTAAAGCATAATGCAGATGCAAACATACAACTAAGACGCACTCTTTTTAGAGAGAACAATTATGTATTTGGCGTGTGCAGATGCACAATACATATGCAAACATTTGAGGCAAAGAAGTTATATAGTGGGTATCTAAGGCAAAGATATCAAAAGCAATTGCTTAGGAATCAAGAATATTCCTTAAAACACCAGTATTCTTAAGCTACAAGAACCAGCTGAAACTAAAACATACCAAGACGGCCACCTGCATAGTCAGTCCTCTCTTAGTGATGGCTTCCTGCAAAAGGTGGGCAACATCCTGTCCAACCTAAAGTTTCAAAGTTGATGTTAATTACTTACATGAAATTGCAAGAAAGCCTACTATTCATTTGACCACTAAGAAAACGGTATGCCATCCGCAGAATAATTTAAGTTATACAACAGGACTGACAGAAAGCATTACAACAACAATAAAAGTATGATATTTCTGTAGATATTGAACCAAATTAGAAATTCCCATGGAAGGGCAAAAAAGTTACATGCCAACAGCAAGCATTACGAAAACATAACAGAATCAAAATTTAAGGCCTTTTTCAGGCTTTCAGCCTCAGCAAATTCTGATTGGGTATATGTATTCTTTCCTCCATTGATCTTTGTTTACTGTTAGAGCTTATAATATGATTTTAACCACTACAATTCGTAGGCTATAGTTGATACTAAAAGCATTTCTCTGTCACTAAAACAAATAGTTCTATACACATGATGGACATATCATTTAAACACTGAGGCCAAATGGAAGTTAGCAACATGATAGCAGAAATCTGTACACATTTTGCAAGTCTGACAAATTTTTCAAAAAGATAACATTGTTATCTGTTAATTTAAAAACATAGATGGAATAACAACCTGTAGGTTATTCCCTCACGCATACAATTTCCAAAACATGGAACATATCAGAAAATCTATGGTTGAATATCAAATATAGCAAGCAGAGCCTGGCTAATATAACCACTAGACAAAATTTAGAATGTTTTTATGAAAAATTGATTACCAACTTCATCTTACATTAATCCCCATTAGCTCACAGTAACTGGTGCATAAGATGAAAATTGCAGCAGGTATGAAAAAGAACAAGGCAAAGAGTGGAGATCTTCTAACATGCAGGAAGTCAATAATATGCATTTACTGAAATGTAAGAGGCTACAAGTTTAACTTGGGGTGTCATGGCCAAACTTAATCCCATATGCAATGAGTGCTTGAAGCAATCACCTGAGCAAACTTGCCTGAACCTGGCCTGTGCAACCTAGGCCCAAGTTTAGGAGAAAATCCCCGATGGTTCGCATTATTCAACCCATAGTCCAATGATTCATTTTAACTGATCAACCCAACACAAGCTGCCTCAGATTGCTTTATAAGCCTAGGAGTTCTGGGCCAGCTTAGCCAGAAGGACCATTTAGTCAGAAGAGAATAACTTTTTGCATATACATAAACTAATTTTGGTTTTGCAGTTTGCATTAACATAATTTGAACTATTCTATTGGAGTAATAGTTAATAATCTACATTGAAACAGACAGTTAGCCCTAGTAGTATACATAACATTATGAAGAAACACCACATTATTTTGTGGGAGACAACTGGAGGAGGGAAAAGGTCAAAAGGAAAAACAGGAACATGAACTGATCAACAGAAGAGGAATAGGGCTTACAGCATCTTCGATTGAGAATCCTTTAGTCCACTTGATAAGAGCACCAGAAGAAACAGAAATCTGCCTAATGGGAAAAGAAAATGTAAAGCCAAGAGCCCTTCCGTCATCTTTCTTTTGTTGAAAACCATCATTCTCCCTTTCAACAAAGTCTTTCAGCGTCAATGCAATAAAATCAAAAAGATTCTGCAAAAAAGAAAATAAATCAAATTTACAAATTATTTTTACTGTAAACTAGCAAGTGAAATATGGAAGTATCATTAACCTCGCTTGTGCCGTTCATCAGTTCTTGAGGAACAGGTTGGCTTTCAACTTGATGATTCAAGATCCTAGAAACTTTACCTCCAAGCTGAACCCGCAAGACTCTAAAATTAGTTCCTCCTAGATCAAGGGCATAATAAATGCCTTCTTCATTCCTGTTAGAAAGATGAATATAGTGAAACAAAATAAAATAATCAGCAATAAGAGACACTTCATTGAAAATATAAAAAATGTCATAAATATAACCAAACAATAAAACCAATAAGTGAATAGTGATATTACCAACCAATTGCTAATGACTTTAGAAGAACATATAATGGTAAATTATAGCCTGCACAACTAGGTAGATCATCTCCCCTCCCTGCTAGAAAGAGTATACTATCACAAGATTAAGCAGCTCTTCATAGGGAAGTCAATTTAGGAAGAATTAATATCCTCTTAAAGATTGCTCAATCCTGATCTACACTCAGTGCTTGAGATTTCCCCATAGATTAGCTTGAGGATTCCATTCATCAGTTAGCTGAGCCTTCAGCATCAACAACACCCAACTTCGACATACTAGCTCACTCATATCTATCCCCGGTGTGCTTTTCCCCAAAGCTTGCCAGTTTGGCAGGAGCTAGTATGAGATGCATCTAGTATGAAACAAATCTGTTGGTGGCATTAAGCTATCCTCCAGTTGACTGGCAAATCTTGGAGAAACTCTCCAGTTGTCAAACAATGGGCTCATTGCTTACCACAGAGAAACATATATGTGGACAAGATATGTCTGCATCTTAGCGTCGTTTTGAAAGATCTCCTTAAAAGTTAAAATGCTGCATATTCTTCTTTAACAGATTCTTTTTTCTAAAGTATACGAGAGAACAAAATCAATTATGTTGTTGGCTAACACCACAACTAGCATGATGCCGTCTGCCATTGTTTAGCTTAAATCCGAAACCTATAGTATCTACTTGCTCTTCTAGCTCATCTGCAGACGATACGTGAGGAAGATTGTTATGGACCTGGTTCTTCCTTCTAATTATAGGTCCATAATCCAATAGTAGCGAACATACAGATGCGGAAAGTAAGCCATCTCATCAGTTTTTCGATATAGGGATTTGAACTCATGAGCTCTTGGTTATTCGACAAAGGATCTAACCACTATGCACCACTTCAATATTTAAAAGCAAGTACTAGTTAGAAAGAGCCTTCAAGAAAAAAACTATATTTTGAAACACAGTGGCATAATCCATTTTGGAACCAAGACATCTAACTGTTGGAAACAAGTACTGAGGCATCCAAAATAGGGAGAAAAAAAATATAAGAAAGTAGCAACGCACCAAACCCGAAACTAATTTCCAACAACATAAAGACCCAGACAGAATTAATCCTAATCCAAAACCTCACAACACCAAATAAACAAAGAAACCCATAGAAATCCAAGTAACCACCACTAATAACGAAATAATATGCACACACAAAAAAAGAAGAAGATAAAAGCGTTTATACCCGTCCGGAAGCGCATCAACGAAGGTGAGCAGCATCTTGAGCTTGCTCCCACCATCCGAGGCCAATCCGGCGTGCATCTCTACCGCCATGGCATCCACCACCTGCCTCAACCTACCCACCGGAGTATCGCATCCCTCCTCGAACTCCCTCACCACCTCCACCGCCCGCCACCACCGCCTCCGGCTCCTCGCCCGTTTGCCCACCAGCGCCGCCGCGATCGCACACGTCAGCACAGCGCATCCCACCGCCACCCCGAACCCCACTCTCCCCATCCCACCGGCCTTTCCACCTACCTCTCCATCGGAACCCTAACCCCAGCCCTAAGCGGCGGGGAAACACAAAAGGCCCTCGCCGCCAACCAAGTGGTCGACAAAAAGCTTCAAAGAGAATGGAACAGAGAAAGCGAAGACGAGAAAGCGAGAGAGAAGAGGAGAGAAGGAGAAGGGAGAGGGGAAAAAGTTAAAAAGAGGGGGGGTGTATTTATCACTAAACTAAATATAGTATTTTTAAGTTAGCGTTGGACAGCAAAGTGGCGTGCGTGCCGGGTGGTGGCCTCCTTTTGAAAACAAAAAAAAAAAAAAAATACGTGAATGACGGATTTACCCCTGAATCAATCGCAAAATGACGGATTCGGACGTCAAGGTGGGGAGGAGAGTGGGTTTGACTTATGTCGGTTTAATAGGAGAGGAGCGGATAGCGACGGCGGTATACTCAAAGTAGTTTAAGCACTCACCCTTGGATTTGTGGTTATTTACGAAGATGGCACCACATTAATAGCTACACTGACGGCATTAGTCAGCACTTTGACTGGGACCACGTGGGAGAATTACACGAGGTCGTTATCCAACGGTAGATACGATATCATGCCTTTCATTTTTTTAAAAATTCGAAATTTTACTTTTAAAATATTTCCATCAGCTGATAACCACCCACAACAGGTTTGACTAAAAAATATAAATATATAATTATAGTTTAACAAGTGATAAGAAGAAAAAAATAAGTTAAATGAATTGTATCTCTCTTTATATGGATAACAACCAAAAAGTATAAATTTGCAACGGTCGCTATAGTGTATACGTAATCGTAATGCTGTCATGCGTGACATAATTGCTCAAAGTCATGCCATATTGTTTGTTAAATAGCATGAGTGGAGTAATTATACGCATGATGTTATGAGATCCTTTTATATCTTATTTTACTGGTAGATGAGCATGCAAGAGATTGCTATCAGACCATCCACATTCCTCACATCAATAGGGTGGTCCCATTTTCTATTTGTTAAATGAAGATATTAATTAATGCGTTTAGAAGAAGAAATATATGGATAGGAATCGAGTAATTAGTTTTTAATCCTAATGTTCTTAGTCTCATACTGACAACAAATTTTTTTTCTGAAAATAATAATAATAATAATGTTTTGGGTATTAGGAGAAAGGGAGAGGGCAAAAGGGGGAATGTGAGAGTAGGAGTGTGTGTGTTGGGTGTGAGGTACAGCAGAACGCGGCTACAGTTGTGGACAAAAAACAAACAAAAACGAGGGTGGGGGGGGGGGGGGGGGGGGGGTGCGAACGGCGACGGGAGCTGCGTATTCGAGCGGCCGTACGAAAATCCAGCTGTTCTCTCGCGAGTTCCAGCTAAGCACCTTCCCAACTCACGCCTCGATTGCACCCCCACTGCCCCGAACACACACCCACTAGTAAAAAAACATTGCTTACCAAAAGGAACAGCACCAACAACTACCCAGATTTTATTAGGTACGTAATATTTATTAGTGATAATTACCCACATTATATCCCAATATTTCCTTTTTATTATCATCTACAGTTCGGCCCTCGACGTTTGTTTTTATTGCTTGAAGAATAGCCACCTTAGTTTTAAGAGGCCCATTTGAAAAAAAGAAAAAAGAAAAAATTTATTTGGATTTTAATATTAGTAAAATTGAATGAGTTCTTTAATTTTTTTTTTAACATATTTATCGGAGAGAATTAGAGCTAAAAAAGAAAAAAGGGTCAGGCTCTTCTCTTTTAAAAACTAATTATTAGCGAGATGGGAATTTGCTGACCTTGGTGGCTTTCATTTGATGCAGCGAAGAAGCCGTTGGGTTGGAGGCGTGGAACTCGTTTCCTCCTGGTGGTGGATGGAGGCTGCTGCTGGAGGAGGCGTGATCGGAAGAAGATCGTACGGCTCTGATATGCGCGAGCTGGCACACGGGAAGGGGGAGGGGGGTTGGTGGTGGTCCACCGACGCCAACACCAAGTGATGGCCAATGCGATGCATTATTTTGTCGGTGCGACGCTGTGGGTGTGGGTGTGGGTGTAGGTGTAGGTGTGGCTGTGTGATCCAAAGTACAAGCCAGCGATTTCGTACTCTCGCCACCCTTTTTCTCTCTGTCGGGATTTATATTTAATTATCTATATACATTTAACAATGTCACATTAAAAGATAGAGAAAAGTTATTCTGAGGAATGGAAAATATAACAATGTAATTCATAGGAGATCATTTCTAATTTTCTTTTATCATTAAAGGTTGGACGCAAAGATATGCATGTAGTGTTAGGGACATGGATTATTGGAAATTGGAAGCTAATAAAAACGAGAAGAAAGGAATGGAGAGTGACCAGTGACCGGACAACTCAATGTTAATATGTCATCAAACACATGGTCGATCACATGGAGCGGACAAAGAGGAGGATTGTTGGCTAATTAGTCGAGGAGAAATTAAGCAAGTTGGATGGAGAAAAAGGTGAATCCATTCACAAATATATTGAGAAGAGTGGAAGGTGAGGGGACCCAAGTACCTTGTCGATGGTAAACATACCTTGTCGTCATGCTGCGATCTCTAATCTGCGCATGCGCCTCCCTTTCCTTTGTGTTACTGCTCACTGGTCATTGGTCACCACCACCTTTCTAACTCGTCCATTGCCACCAATTTTTGCTTCCACTTCCACTTCCATTCCTAAAAGTTTGGCTACCATTATTTGGTTGGTACTTAAAACCGCACCTTTATGCCCTCCAATTTGTCGTCCTGATGTGATAATTAAAAGCATTCTTAAACTTACCATCCAAATATAACCCTGCCTTTGTTTATGATCGAGACGTCTGGTTAGAATATATGCTTAGGCTAATCAAAAGTGGTAGTTGGCAAATTTACCTGCAAAATTAACTAAAATGGAAAAGAAGACCCAGGCCAGGCCCAGTATTTGGATTGAGATTTGAGGTCCGGCCCACGTAAGGCCGGTTCTGCCTTAGCGGATTCAAATGGGTCTTGTTCGGATCCGAAACGCGGAAAGAACCGGGGAAAGGTAATCGGATAAGCAAACGACGGAGGATTCTTGTTCCACCCTTCTTCTCTGCCCGAAACCATGGCGAGGAGTCTTCTCTCACTCGCTCCCGCACCCAATTCTCCTCCCCCGCATCTCACCACCAAGATACCCACTTCGCCTTCCTCCTTCCCTACGCAGCTCTCCTCCGCTGTTGCTCTTCCTCGTCTTCTTAGTACCCGCAGTGGAAGTAGAAGAGACCGCCGAGTCTTGGTAAGGGCAGGTCCACCGAGTACCAATAGCCTTATCCTCGCTTTTGTTCTTCCGCTCTCTCTTCTCGGAGGGACCATCTTTGCCGCCGCCCGCATCGCCGATCGCCTCGACGAGCAGTATCTCGAGGAGGTAGAGAGTTTTAGCATAGCACACAGCCTGTTTGTTATATGTCCTCGATGAGCTCGTTCTAAGAAGTGCCGTGTTTTTATCTGTGAAGCTTGCGATGAACAAATTGATCATGGAGGAGAACGAAGCGGCGGGCGAGCGCGGCGAAGGAGACGAAGAAGGAAAGGATGTCGAGGAGAGGATGGAAGTGGCTGCTGCTGCTCCACGTGCTCGAAGCAGGCCCAGGCGAGAAGTATAAACAAAGATCGCATTTTGGAACTCTTTTTATTTTCAAACACTTCGGCTGTAATCTAGGCCTTTGTTTACACTTGTAACATGATCGAAACAATGCATCAATTGCTTCTTTTGATAGAGAAAAGATTGTTTCTTTAATCTAGGCTTCATAGGAATGCATCTTCCTTGTTTCAAGTAGCCTGTTTCAGAAGCAGCAAGAGAAGAGTAAGATGGCATCCAACAAACAATTTGAAATGACCATGAGAAAGCCATTGCATAACAAATAAGAGATAGGTTACAGATGCCATGCATGTATGCCATGACTGGGGCGTTTTGGACATCTGTAACTAGTTGTTAACTTTCATTCTTGAAACATTTGACAGCATACAGGTGGAAAGAATGGCCCCGTAATGTCTACAATAACAAAAAAATAGTTCACAGGCAGGAGTAGGGCAGATAACACAAAATAATAATACAAGAGTAACAACTTATTAGCCGATGAACAAAAGGGAAATTATTAAGAATACAGATGCTTATTTCCAGAAATAATTAATGGAATCCCTAACAATAGAATCTCCATTAGTTGTAATGGCAATAGGGAAAAGTAAAAGCACGATGACTCTCAAGTTTCCACAAGCCACAACTGCTACTGAAGATCTAACAGCAGCATAAGTATAATTCCTTACAAGAGCTGCACATGAATAGCTAAAGTTCATATTTACTTTTGACACTGCACAGAGAAAGCAGACTCCAGTTTAAGTTATGCCACAGAAACAATAGCTCTTAGGCCAAATATTCTGGAGGATGATAAGAGATGCTTCTGCACATGGTTCAACTAGCCTAATTGACTTCCCCAAACGAACGAACTCATTGATTGAAAATGTGGCACTTCCAAGTTCCAATATTTATGGGTAGTGCATGTATCTGTAGTTAAACAAAATGGAACCTCTATTATCATTCCACGGACACTTGAACGGGTACATGACAGAGCAAAGTAATATGGTGAGATATAAATGTATACAGAATGCAGTTGATAACTTCACTTTGCAGATAATGCATCAGTACAGCAATCGGATTAAGAAGATAATTATTAGTATCCATCTCCAACTCTGATTTTTCTCCATAGATATAAATATTTGCATCAGAAATATATATTTAACATTTCATATTCAGGAAATGTAGAACAAATAAAAAAGTGTTTCAGAGAACATTAATAATATAGATATATTTTAGTTGTTTTCTGTTGAGAAGAGACTATCATCAATTGATGGTGCTCTAAATTACAAAGACTGCAAATACTGTTCCATCACAACTATGTAAAGACTTAATTTGCAGTGATTGAAAGAACAGGATGTACCCGAATTTCATTTTTTCCTCAGAATATGGTCAATCAAGGTTGGTCGTCCACTTCAATTTTGATTCAAGGCCAAAAAACTTCAACCCAGAGATTACTAAGCCAGCAGTTACCTTCTTCAAATGCTCATTTAGAATTTCCTCATAAACAATAAAATTTGCTTCTGTAAGAAGACTCCGATCTCTCATTACTGCAAACACTTTTCTTGCTTCCTCTGAACTTGCATATTTACAGAAACCATGGATGACAGCACAGTATATGATATCTTCCAGTGGATAACCTAGTTCAATCATCTCTTCTAATACATCAATGACTTTCTCCGGTCTTTTTGATCTACAAACATTGAGAATAGTCAATGTGTACTTGAATTCCATAGGCCCATTTGTTACATTGCCAAGGCAATCCTTAACAAGAGTAATAGCTGCATCAACCTCCCCAATCTTGCTGAGCCCTTTCACAAGCGAGCAATAGGCTGAAACACTAGGTGCCCAGGACATCTTCATCATAGAATTATAGCACGAGCATGCCTCTCTGACATCTCCCTTATCCACAAAGCAACGGATTATATGACTGTATGTGCTCGAATCTGGCTGGAAATCTTTCGAGCCTTTCATTTCATCGAACAGTGAGAGTGCCTTCTTCACCTCCTTGATCTTGTGAAAGCTCTCAATGAGAATGTTGTAGATTCCAACATTACAGTACCCTTTCCCTTTCAATGCCTCAAACACCCTCAAAGCCTTACTTTGCCTCCCTTCCTTTTCCAAGAAGAACGTGAAGAAGTCTGACAGGTGATCGATAACTGGTAAATTCAATCCAACCAACCGATCGATCAAATGGAAGAATTTGTTCATCTCACTCACATCAGCATAAGAAGCCAGCAATGGCGTCACAGTCTGCAAGCTAGGGATGAGCTCCTCCTGAACTACAATTTGGAAGAGCTTACAAGCTTTTTCGGCCCTACCAATGCTGCACAATCCTCCAATCAGCGCATTGTATATCCCCAAATCCGCTCGGTAGCCATCGTCCACCATCTCCTTCAACAGCTCGCATCCCTCTCCTACCTTCCCTTCTGCTACAAATCCTTCCACCAGTGCTCCGTACACCGACCGGTCAATCAAGAACTTCTTCTCCTTCATCTCCCTAAACAATTCCCTCCCTTTTTCCACCCTCCCAACCTTGCACAGACCCGACACCATCGTCCCATAAGCCATTACATCCGCCACAACACCATCCCTCCTCATCTCCTCCCACACCTTCAAGCAGCCATCCATATCCCCCTTCAAAGCCATAACCTTGACCATCGCGGTGTACGCAAACACATCAGGCCGGCACACTTCAGTCCTCATCCGGCCCAAAAGCTCAAGCAGGGGCTCAATCCGCCCAGCGCGGCAGAGGCCCTTGGCGAGAATAGTGAAGGTGATAGGTTCCTCCTTGACCCCATCAGCTCGGAGATCATCGTAAACTGAGAGGGCGAGGTCGATATGCCCGCCACGGATCAACGAATCAAGAATGCGATTGTAGAGGAAGACTCTGGGCCGGATGTTGAACTCGGATCGCATTCGGCGGTAGACTTGGAAGAGGCGGAGGGGGCGGTTTGATTCGGAGTGGAGGCGGACAAGGACGTCGAGCTGCTTCTCAGAGACGGTCTTCCCGTGGGCGCGCATGAGGTCAGGGAGTTGATCAACGGCGGCAGGGAGGCGGGAGAGGGAGAGAGAGAATGCTAGCGCGTGGAAGGAGGTGAAGGAGTGGCGGAAGCGCTTCTGCTTGCCGGACCAGAGGAAGAAGGGGAGGGAGAGGGAAGGGGGGAGAGCAGGGCGTGAGCGGAGGACTTCCGAGACGAGGGAGGAGGGAACACGGCGGAGCTTGGAGAGGTCGGAGATGACGGCAGGACCCCAGCGGCGGTGGCGGCGGAGGGAGGAGAGAACGAAGCGGGCGAGGGGGGAGAGCCGGCGGTCGGAGGAGGGGAGGGAGGGAAGAGAGGAGGAGGAGGGGGAGGAGGGGGAGGTAGGAGAGGAGGAGTCCCAGTCACGGAAGTCGATGGAGGGACGGAGAAGACGGCGATCGGAGAGGAGGGAGGCGGCGGCGGCGGAGGGGAGGGTTTTGCGGTTGGAGAAGAAGCCACCTCGGACAACGGGGCGGTTTTGGGATGGCGCACGGTGGCCGTAGTAGAAATAGGGCTTCGGCTTCCGGGGAGGGGAGTCAGACGGGATTTCGGAAATTGTAGATGACCCCATTGGCTTCTCTCTCTCTCTCTCTCTCTCTCTCTCTCGCTCAAACTGATGAGAGTTACTTGTAAGGGAGAAATAAGAATTAGTTGGATACTTGATGATTTCAGTTCATATGAGAAGAGCTTGACACACACAATCGAATTCTTATTTGGGTCCTTCATAGACATACATTGTATATTTGTCTAACTTATACATGATGAGTCGTGAACACACACAAAGTACCAAAGCACCCATAAGAACGATTCAGCGAGTTATCTAATCTTCAAATCAACCATACTTCTTCTATTCCAACAGTTGAAATACATAATATAGCTTTAACTTTTATTCATCAAGATGAGAGTACAGAGATCATTTTATATTTTTCATCACGCAATTGTAAAAAGATTGATTTTGTAACGCAACACAACGCAAAATACAAAATAAATCTAATGCTGAAATAAGAATCAACCTTCAGCTGTTGAAAAGAAGGTGACAAGCAAAACGAGGTTGGGAGGAATAACAAAAAGGGCTAAAAATTTTCTTGGTGACCTGACCAGGATTAATGGGGTTAGACAAGCTATCTAAGAACTTTCAAATAATACAAGAAAAAAATAGAAAGGATAGGTGTTACAATAATACATAAAGAACCCATAGAAAACTAGAAGTTGGAGATAATCCTTGAGCTGCCATATGGGGTTGGGATGCATTTTGTATCAATCAATGTCCATAGGTTTCTCCTTTCCATTGCCTCTGCTGGACCAGATCTTGATAGTACGGTCGTGAGCAACAGTTGCTATGTGCTGCCCATCTGCACACAATTTGTTATCAAAACATAAGGCTATCTGTGATTCATGCAGAGTTATATCCCAAAATAAACATCTGTGCATACAGTGAAACCAACATTAGAATAAGTAAAAGCTTACCTCTACTTATGTCCAAACTAGTAACCTTCGCTTCATGTCCAGCTAAGGTTTTAATAGGTTTGAAATCCTGAGCTGACCAAATCTGTGAGATAAGAACATCTTGCATATCAGAAATTACAGGATGAATTTTAAAGAAAGAAAATTTGAGACTCTGAAATCTAATAGGCATACTGCTGCTTTGGTATCATATGATGATGTTGCCAAGAAATATCCTTCTTCGGGCTCGAACTTCACTTGAGAAATTAGATGATTATGAGCTGGGATAGTATATATACTCTTTCTTTTTCTCAAGTCCCATATTCGACAAGTATTATCTTCACTGCCAGTTGCTAAGCGATAGCCACTAGGAGAGAAGCTAATTCCAAGGACCTATAACACAACATAAAAGCTGAAAACTTCAGCTGGAAGAATTTATTGCCATCAAGTATTAGGAAAAGCATACAAATTTGTGAATCAATTGGATAACAAAGGAGAGCATTAAACATGAATTCTGTTAACTTACAGGTTTAACATGTCCCTCGAAAGCAAGAATACTTCTACCAGATCGTAGGTCCCATACACGAGCAAGAGCATCAAGACCACATGACGCAGCTAAAGATCCATCAGGATGGAAACAAACTGCATACACACTTCTACTATGTCCCTCTTGGAGTAGCAATTCTGTTCCAGTATTAATGTCCCACAATCTCCACGTCTTGTCAAAGCTGGCAGTTCCAAGATACTTTCCAGATGGATGAAATGCAATGCGGCCAAGACGATCTAGATGACCATTAAATGATCTTAAAAGGGACCCATCTGTACTCCACAACTTCGCTGTTCTATCTGCTGATGCAGTTGCTAAACATTTATCCACCGGAGAGAATGCCACATCAGTTGCACGTTCTGTGTGACCCTTCAAGGTTGCGACCTTTGTTACTTGCGGCATGCTCCATATTTTAGTAATGCCACTCCAGGAACTAGAAAAAATAAACACAATTTTAATGGTTGACTTGATAAAGAACTAGATTTTTAAGATACCCATTATTGAAAAAAGAAAGAAATAATATCTCTACCATAATATGCGAATCAAGGATCTAAATGCCTGAGTAGCCATTTGCATGTACATAACCAACAAGTTGCCAAAAAATAACAAAAGAAATTGGCACAAACTGACACTAGACATGGCACACAAGGCCGCTGCCACATCTCTTACGAGTGGCATTGACCCAGATTTGCCAAAAGAGAAAACTTTCTACCAGCAGATTGCATAGAACTCATACTGCACAAGCCATTGAACCAGGGACTAAAGTACAAAATTTCTTCAGCTCTTATTTATTGAGAAACATATTTATCTTGTTACAGTACCATAGGAGTATGATGGGGAAAGGGGCAAAGATGAGAAGCCAAAATAACTGATATTATCAATGGTTGCGGTTAACTATGTGTATTTGACAAACAAATAACTAGCGGACAAGGTTGCTCCAGGAATAAATAGAAACTTAATACTAGAAATAGTCACAAAAAGAGAACAAAATGGGAAGTTCATAAATGCATACTGGACAATATATTTTCAATCACACATATTCCAACCCAAAAGGTGTAGCAAATGTGCTCAAATTCTAGGAAGAAAGTTTAGGTCTGATCTAGGCTTGTAATGATGAAAACGACCTATCTGAAACATCAGACAAATATGAGTAAACCTTGGTTGGAAATTACTTTGGTAGACTGAAACCCCAATAAACCTATGTATATTATAAGAAACTATGGCTAGGGGAATGGCATGGTTATTTTTTGTTCAATTCAAAAGGACAAGCAGAATATCACTGGAAAGGATGCAGAAAGAGAAAGGCTTATGTGCCAGATGAGAAACCTATCAAGATTAATATTAAGATGTCATTTACTCAACGTTGTTTAGATTATTCACAGCAGTTTTGAAGCTTGAGCAAAGAAATAGAAGATAAATGAACAAGCTATAGGGCATACAACTTCTGAGCCCCTATGAAGTCATTTAAAGAGCATGGTATCAAAGATTAAGTCAGATGACAACAATCTCATACCAAAACTATTCTCATCTATGAAGGTCAATAATGACACAAATATTGAAGCATTAGATAAATCAATGGGTTGAAAAAATAGCTGAGACTATCAAAAGCAGATAGAAACTACCACAATTTCATTAAAAAAAAAAAAATCACTTGAGCTCAAAGAAGTAAAAGTACCTGGTGGCCAGCAATGTCGCATCGTGCGAGAACGAACACCCAGACAGTGGCCTGTCATCCCCAATCTCACTGCAGTCGAGAACAAATTCTGCCGCCTGCTTCACGACAAACTCCGCCTCCGCCTCTTCATCCTCGTCAGGATCATCCCTCCTCCTCTTCGCCCTCTCAATCCTCGCCTTCGCACGTGCAAGCGAGTACCTTGCGATCTCCAACCTCGCATTTAGGAGCTCCTCCGTCCCCTCCGTATAAAACGGATACTGGATCTGTGCGTCTCCTCCCTCGTCGGCCGCGGCGGAATAAGCGGCTTGGTCGTCTTCGTCGTGGGCTTTGAGTAGGCGATCGAGCTGCCCCTCGGCGTCGAGGTGGACCATGAGGGAGCGGAGCCGGTCCCGCCGCTCCATTTCGCGCTCGCCGAAGAGGGTGACGGGCTCTCCGAGGCGGCGGAGGCGGGCGCGGACGGCAGAGTCGTTGGTGGGGACGGCCATGGCGTAGGCCCGCCGCTTCATGAGGAGCTCCTGGACGGCCTTCTCCTGGCGCTCGCGGGCGAGGCGGCTCTCCTCGGAGATCTCGTAGTCGTCGGCGCCGGGGGGGAGGGAGCCCTCGCGGTCAGAATCTGAACCGGCGGCGGAGGCGCCGCGGGAGCGGAGGAGGAGGGCAGCAGCGGAGGGAGGAGGAGGTGGGATGGCGGCGATTGGGGGAGGGATGGGGATAGGGAGCGGCGTTGGGGTAGGGGTTAGGGTTTGGGTTTGGGGGTCGTCTTCTTCCATGGCTGCTTCGAGAGTGGACAAGGAGACGGTTAGGGTTTAGGGTCTTTGGAGTGGCGGTGGTGGTGGAAGAGGAGAGCGGAGTAAATAATATAGTGCGGGAGACAGAAGTAAGGAGATTTGAGTTCTGTCGTGAAATATATTTTTTGCATATCCATTTATGATTTATTTTTTTTAAAATTTTTATTTTCTCCTCTTTGTACAATTGTCTATTAATCTGCTATTCAATAGTTTGTCCATTATCTTCTAATTTCATTTTCAATCTAATTTAACTAAAAGATAAATTAAAATTAGTAATATGTTATTAGGCATCATTTGGTAAGACGATAACAAAACCGGCGAAGACGTCGCAGCTCGTACTTAGAGGGTTTTATTCCGCGCACAAGCTCATTTATAAAAGATCAAACATTTCTTGAAAGAGAGAGAGAGAGAGAGAGAGAGAGAGAGAGAGAGAGAGAGAGAGAGAGAGAGAGAGAGAGGAGGGTTAGGATTCATCCAAATCTCGTACTGTTAACCATGGCAGCTCAGAAACTGGAGGAAATTTTGAAGCCATTTTGTCAGAAAATCGGTTTCAAGTAGAGCAGAAATTAACAAGATTAAGAAAAGATGCATCAAAGGGGCTTGAACTGAGTGCTGACAGATTGATTATTGTTTACATGAAGAGAACATCTTGTTCAAAATAATCGACACAAATGGATGTCTTGTAAACAGTAGATTTTCTAGACGGATAGTAAAATATCCAATTTAAAGTATACAGATGCATCAAAACCGCTTTACCTAAAAATAACCCCACAAACAAGACACAGCTTCACAAAATTCACCAAATGAATGAAAGATCTTCCGTAAGATTTACATACTCATACTACAGTTGGCATCACTTAAGAAGCGTCTCCATGGCTTCAAACAAGAGAGGTGTCATTTCTGGGCTTGGTGTCTTAACAGCACATTTGATGCCTGGGATACCGACTGCAGCCGTAATCTCTATCAGGAATGGAATACCTCGTGGAATCTTGGCAGATAAATACATTACATCCTTATTTGCGTTTTTCCGCTTTGCTACAAAGAACACATTTGAAGCTGTCAAATGTTCGATAGTGGCGTCAACACTATGGATAACTGAGAGAGGCAAATCCTTTGCAACTTCGTTTGCATCAGGAAGGGATTTCCATGTCTGCAAGTGGGCAAAGTGTTGGAAAGAACAATGTGTCATGTTAGCCACACAATTGAAAAAATGATTTTATGCAAATAAGTAAATAGGAAAAGAAGAGGAACTAACTAGAGTAGTCACTTACCTCTAGAAAAGTTGCACGCTCCATCCTACCATCTTCCACAAAGAAAACATGAAATGAAAATTTATCATTGAAGTACCAGACTGGCTGTTGATTGTTTTTCACTGCGACCTGCAGTAGTGTGCTTGGTGGTCCAGGTGAGACATTCTGGAACAAAATCATAGGTAGAAGGGTTCTGGCTGATGCTCCAGGTTGCAGAGCTGGGACCTATATAGAATCAGACACTATCTCACTTCATTGCAATAGTATTATAACCTTCTAAAAGTTATATCGAAAACAATTACCTGTAGCGGTCCACCAGCAGCAAGACCAAATGTGTTTTTGTTGAATTGTATCATGAATCCATCTAGTACAATCTGTGAACTGTTTTCAAATGATATACTGTAAAAAATTTGACCATCACGACGAACAAGCTGTGCACTTATCTGTAGACCTTGACCAGTTGATGAAGGGAGTAATACAGGTAAAGGAGGCCTGCATCAAGTACTTGTAAGTCAAAGAATCAGGTACTGCTAAAATCGAAACATACAACGAGAATATGAAAAATAAAAATCTCACCCTGAAGGTGTTGTAGGTTGGTCAACAGGTACAATGGAATTGTCCAATCCAATTAAATCGCCAAGCAAATCTGGCACAGGTGCAGCAGGTGCAGGGGCTGTTGGTGCTGCCTGCATTGAAGAATGTGAAGCAGTGCTTGTCCTAGCAGAGGCAGCTGCATTATCAACTGCATGAGAAGGTGTCTCAGAATATGCTGTTTCACCACCATCAGGATACTCTTCATCATCTGGTCTAGATGAAGCTGACTTAGTACGGGTTACAAATGAATCTGGAGGCTTATGATAAACAGAAGAAAGAGTAGCGATGTTTGCAAGGAGCTCATCAAGAAGTGAAGAATCTAGTAGGTTTGAATCATCACTGATGACTGGCTTTTCTGCCAGAACAACATCTTTTGCAGCCTGAAAGAAATCAATCATCATTAGTGACCCATGATCCTTAACATGGAACTTACAAAGTTACAATATCAAACTTTAAAATGTTTAGTATACCTCAGGATCAGTAGAAAGAAGACGCCAGTATATGTATGCCCGATCACGCAGATCAGGATTGTCCGTTTCAACAGTGGCATTGTTAAGAACAGCCTACAGGATATTGATGATGTAAATTAGAACACAGAGAATTAGTTTTCAAGCTTACAGATGAACATTAAGAAAATGGTTATAAACAAGAATCATCCATGTAATGAGAAAAACAGTAAGAATTATATTGCTTCTAACAAAAAAAAAATCATTTTAAGATACTATGATATGTTCGACAATAACTTTGAAGGAGATTCGAATGAAGGCATCACACTGAGGAAGACAATTTTCTTGTAGGTAAAAATGAGAAAATCTGGACATTGTGAGGCTGATGGCAACACCATAAACCTAAAAGCTTCTGATACTTCCGCATGCTTCTTGTATAAAGAGTGAAATATCTTTTTGCACAATTATGCTCAATTTTCAAAAGCAGCCAAGCAGGCATATAGGGTGAAATTTAAATTTGATATAAAGATCGACTAAATCATTTTATTAGATCTGGGAGTATGAAAAGAATGAATAACATGGTTCAAATAAACAAATAAAGATCGCAACCTGAATCATCTGTTGTGGCCCTTCTGTTGGCTTCTTGAGAAATAATTTGACAGTTGCAGTGAGCAATTGAAGTTGTACTAATGCAGGCTCTTCTGGGAAACTTTCTAGAAAGCTCTCCAGGAGCTCATCAGCATTATCAATTCTTTCAGCATATTCCCCAATTATCCAGATCATTGATGCCTGAGAAAAGTAAAGAAGTTGGTCAGAAATGAAACTCAAGGGAGACAAACAATTTCTACTTTCTTGAGAAAACAAGCCCATTACCTTAGCCTCAGGCTCATCTAAAGTATCTAAGCTCTCACAAAGGGTGGCGATGATGGACTCATACCTGCAAATGAAGATTTTCAAAGATATATAAGGTCCAGAGTCTCCAGAGTAATTGTTCTAATAAAGGAAGGCATGACATTGCACATGAAATGATCCAAACTCACGTGTTAGGGTAGCGCCTAAAGATATCCTTGATTACTATGATGGCCTCTTGCACTACATAGTTCACTTTGATCTTTATCAGCTCAAGCAAAACACTTATGCAACGTTCTGCAGCTCTCTCCAACTTAATGGCACATCGTCCAATTGCACGCACAGCTTTTCTAACAAAATCTACATCTACTTCTGTAGCATACTCTTTGAACTCCAACAGAACCTGGCAGGCAGTATATTAGAGTCTGAAAAGGGATCTTTAGTGCCCAAAAGCTGCTAGCATCACCACCAACCTTAATGTCAATGATCAAAGAAACAAAATTCAAGCTTTACAAAGTTAAAGGTACAACTTGATCATCAAATGGTTTACACCATCACTCAATGATTTATAGAATGTGACAAATCAAAGTAAAATAACAGCTTTGGACAAACTCTTAGAAACAAAGGTATGAGGCTTCAAGGCTGAGTAGTGTGTGATATTACCACCCCTTTATCCAAAAGGTGCCCTTGGTGGTGAGAAATTGGAATACATTATTCAATGCTTTTTAGAATTCGTCGAATCAAATAAAAACTGTAGCAGCGGAGAACCTCTTATTGACGAAGCAAGGTATGAGACAATGAAATGTACTATTCCTCCCACCAGATACATCATTACTTAAGAGGTGCTCTTGGTGTTGAAAAACTAAATACAATGATATGTAACATGACTGACAGGTGAAACAGAACAGTGATAAAATCAAAATCATAATTATGCAGCAATGCTAGAGAAGAAATAAGTATATAGCAATAACTTATCCAAGATCAAGACTGCAAATTCCAAAATAAAGGTTCATTGGAAAAGTATGTGTGATTGTGTGCACATGAACACGTGTAGGGTTATGCTACTAGGGGAGAGCAGAAGCATTTTGGTGGAGATGTTACATAGATGAAGTAACAAAACAAGCTGAGTTTGGCTCAAAAGTAGTCCAAAGTCGACCTTGAACAGACTCAGTACCCTACATGGGAGTCACCTATGGCCATTTCCATGAGCACTGTCATGCAATCATTGTTACTATAGTGTAAACCAAAGAGAGAAGGGTCAAGAATGTTTACATAATCGACAGACTTTGAAACAAATGCCATCTTGAAGTAAATCCTCTATACTTAGGCGCCCAAGCCCAAACAAAGCAAAATCGTGAAAGACTTTTGATTGCCATGAAATCCACAAGGAAAATCAGCAAGTAGAATTATCTCCAACTACTGCAGTCTAGGATCATGCCACCAACAATCAGTCCTCTAAAGTTCCAGCCTTCTAGGAGACAAAAAAAAATTTAGTTTTTTTACCGTACTTGAATGTTTACTACTTTATTTAGATTAGGTTATGCCCCTTTCACTGGATTATCTGGAAGGACTTGAAGCTAACAAAATAAGGGGTCCAAAATTAAGTTTAAGATACTCCTACAACAATAAAGAACATTCAAAAATATGACTGTACCTAAATTAAACCTTTACAAAGATATTACTATATACCTGATCTATGTTTCGGTCTGAAGCAAGCTTTATCATAATTTCCAACTTCTCCATCTTCACATAAATTGGATCATTGTACTTGCAGAAGAAAACCTATTCAAGATTATCAATAGAAAATTTCAGAAACCACACAGCTCAAGAGGAACAAAAGGTCAATAAGAAATGCATACTCCATAACCTTAATCTCATGGGCAAGTATAGTAGGCCGCTTTTGTACAATAAGATTGATGTTTCGCAAGGCTACATACTGAATTTCAGGTTCTGCCGAAAGAAGAGTTACAAGAGGAGGTGCCATTTTTTTGCAAAGATTTCGGACAACATCAGTGCCCGTTATAAGTTCCATTTGCTGAAGAATCATCTGCAGAAAGAAAACAAATAAATCTACAAAGTACAGAAAGCAATGGAAGGATAAGTAATATCAAGACGCTGTCCAACAGATGATACATCAGAAGAAGATTGAAAGAAAAATCATGATTTGGAAAATAGTAGTACATTTAACTCGTTCCAAAAACTCAAAAGCAATTCATAATTACAGTGGGTGAATTGAGAAAGAAAAAACAGTGATGCATAAATACAGAATGGTGACCTCTAAATCAACTAACAAATACCAGCAGGCTCCACATCAGGTGGAGGCCTTGGCTGGCTAAGTGAGCCTAAAGATTGGTTACAAGATAAAAACAATCTGTAATGCTACTCAAGATATATCTATCTCATCAAGGTTCAAAAATAAAAATAGTCAACACTATGCTAGACCAGTAATATACCAAAATAGTCCTTTTGCATTAAGAACTTTTTGCTATTCTTCATCCTGTTTTATTAATACTGTAATGCACAGAGATTCAGAGAAATGAATTATACTTTGACAGCAGAAAGAACAACTGCACAATTTGCATGTTGGAGACGTGGGGTTACTCGCTCCACTATATTTTCAGCTTCACGAGCATCAGCCGCTTTGTACCTTGATAAGGCATCCAGAATAAAGACCTGACCCCATCTGCAAAAAAAATGGGAGCAGCTTCATAATTGATCTAAATCATGTGGAACCAAAAAGTGAAGAAAAAGACAATATCTTATGGAGTTGATTTCTACCAGTAGCAAATTCCAAAAGTATAGCATGCTAGAAGTGAAGCTCACAGAAAAGGTGCTATCATTAAATACTTGTATGAAAAGAAGTTGCTATAAAAGAACTAGCTAATTCATTCAAAAATGAAACAACTTACTCAGTACATTCATTCAGAGCAGCCAGAAGCTTTGAAAGTGTATGACTGGTGATCTCAAAGATTGGTTGTGTGCTATTCTCCTGGATTTCTGCAAGTGCTGCAACAGCATTTGCAACCACCATTGGATTGTTGTCAGATATCAAGTCTTTGAGAGTCTCTAGGAATCCCCTATCTTCCACCAATTCAGCATTTATGTCATAAAGTTTAGCTACACAGATAGCCGCTGTTTTCCGAACATAGGGATCATCATCCTGTACAGGTAAACTTGGTACTCAATTAAATAATTACATGAAGTCAGCATAAAAGGTGATGCAGGAAAAGGTACATGCTAAAAGGAAATGATTATATCCAACAAAGAAGAAAACTAGAGAGTAAGATATATCCACAGAAAAAGGAAGTCTTGTGTACGGGGAGAGTCAAATATTGCATTAGAGATGGAGAAATTAAAGAGCAGAAAAAAATAGACCCCAATAGATAATAGCTGAAGCAATAGAAATATAAGGAGACCTTGAGACACCTCTGCAGGGGATCACATAGATACTCAGTGATCTTGTCGACACGGATGCACCCCATTGTCCTAACAGCTAAAGCACGTATCAACGGGTTGGGATCTTGGGAGTCCTGCATTAAAATAACAACATTTGAGTTTTAAGAAATACTTTGAAAAGCTTTATTTATTTTGTAAGACAATTGTTAGATGTACAAGAAGTTGCCAGCTTAGACATTTAAGAACCTAGAGAACTGAAGATAATTTTACACATGCACATCACCTAATAATTCTTCTAAAAATTAGATTATAAAAGAAGAAAATAACTGTTTCTTCTTATAATTATATTAGAAGGTAAAGTTTGAAGACTTGATATATCATAATGCCCTTTAAAGAACATGGAGCTTGAAAGACATTCTGCATATATCCCTCAATTTGGCCATTTTTCTTTAAAATTAAATAAAGTAAGTGCCAATAAGATTACAGTGAACCTCATCATAAGATGGATCAGCCTCTATTCACACATGAACTGCAAATATAGAAACCCTACACCTAAGGTAAACTTCATCTTCCTTGATATCATTTTCCAGAGTAAGCACTTCTTTTCTCCACAATAATGATTTCAGGTGTAGTTTATGTAGATAAATTTGCCCCTCTCCTGCTATCCCTTTTCCCACCACCTAAGATGAGATAAGAAAATTGAGATAATTTTGGTTGTGACATAAATTATGACATTTTTGGATCTGAAGAAATAGTGATAAACGGGGTTTGTCCTAGGAAACCCCCACCTTATCACATATCCAAATTGGCTAAAACCTTGAAAACTTTGTCGATTGGAATCTTATTTATTCCCCACCCCAAATTAAGATACTGTGATCTGTTCTCACCACAAACTTTGGAAGTCAACCAGAAGTTACTGAGTGACAGCCTATTTCATCAGCTGCTTTAAATAATGACTGAAACCAAGTATATGTCTCACCTTCACAAATGTATTCACAGCAAGTATTGCCAGATCAGGTTGACTTTTAGCATAGTTTATGAGATATAAATACACAAGCTTCTTCAACTCCAAGTTCTCTGTCTGCATACAGTTTACAACGTCTGTAAACAATGACGAAACATCTTTTCCAACAGTCATTGCAGCTATCACCTTCTTTACAGCATCTTTCTTTTTATCCTACAAAACAGATTAGCACATGTAAGTTGTACCATCCTAATATGAGATCAAAAGTGTGCAACAGATTGAAGCAATCTAAAGAAACAAATCAATAATTACATCACAAAATACATGATTCTCTAAACTTAATGTGTTACAGAATCACATTTTAGCATAAATATGTAGACACGGTGCTGCATAATGATTGTTTGCTACTTTGCTAAGGAAAACTTTTAGATTCTTTTTTCCAAATATGATATCTACCAATTATATGGAATAAGAATAGCTGAACATCATAATGCAGATGTCCTAACAGTAAAATGCTTCTCCTAATATTCTCTCAAAAAACATACTAGAGAGTTTGGTCAGCTGTTGCTATTCTAGTTACTGTAATGTGAGTACTGATTGACGCCAACTCCTATACTTAACCAAATAGTGGCCCACATTTTATTTCATATAATCAAGACTGCGAGCTAGCTTGTACAAATCAACTATAACATCCTAAACAAACAAAAGAAGTCTAAATTCAGAAGAAGAAAAAATGATAATACTCCTAGAGAATTTTGGTCTGCTAAAACAAATGTATGATGCCTGGTTGTCAATATGAGTATATGAATGCTCCAGCTCTTCTAAATATAAAAAGTATAAATGAATTTTTACTATGACTAAAATGTTATGAGCAGATATAAGAAATTAGGCATATGAATGCAGATGAGTGGGTACCCAAATACTTAGGTGTCAAATACTACAGTTATGTATGTAGATCTCAATCTTATCCCCCATCATCTCATAGTTAATTTCATCAAAATAGATTCCACGATAATATTTGTTGAGTTGCAGAGCCATACTATGAACTAAAGGAGTTTGCTGAATAGTATTATATATCTTCAGCTACAATAAACTTACAGCTGAAACAAACAAACAAACAAAACAGCTCAGACAAGAAAATCCAATTGAGATAATTCAAATGAACCTCTAAAGGGGAAAAGGTAAGAAAAATATTTCCTAATAGAAAAGATCTAATAATCAAACAAGATTTCTCCAAATGATGGTGAAATCTAATAAGAGACTAACATTACAACATGTCAGCCAATGCAAATCGACATCGCTCCATACCCACAAACTCAATTACTTGCAAGAATTCGAAGCAGATAGTTTACAACATAATTAATACCGTGAGATCTGTGAATAATACGCGTGTGAATCCGACGGGATCACTCAAGATCTGGGTTGGAAGGATCAAACCAAGATTCGAGCAGATCTAAAAGTAGAGAGAGGAGGAGAGGGCGAGAGAGGAAAAAAGACCTTGTACTGGGAATTGAGCTCCTCCTTGAGCTCAGGGATCTCTCCCTTCTTGGTGGTGGAGAAGTACTTGGAGTCGTGCCCGCTCATCCTTTGTCGCCGTCGTCGCCGACGCGTCTCGCTATCTCTCTTTCGCAACCCACCTCTGATGTGGGAAGTATATTTTTATCTCTCCTTTACTAATCTTATTGGTAACAGACGTGGATCCGTAGTTTCCGAGTTCCGACCCGACTCCAAATACTAATCGGATGCGGTTTATAACCGCATCCACCCAACTCTATATTAACGTTGTGTGGCAACTTTCGTTTACATCGCCTTCTCTTTCTTCTCTGCGATCGAGCTCTCTCTCTTCCTCTCTTCCTTCCTTCCATAATGCACGGAGGAAGGCCTCCATCCCTCCTCAAAGCTAGCCTTCCTTGAGGATTCAGATTCAACCCCACCGACGCGGAGCTCATCGACCACTATCTCCGCAACCGGGTCAAAAACGATGCTCTTCCTTGCAGCGATGCCGTCGTTGGCGCCGAGGTGTACTCCACGGAGTCATGGAATCTAGTCGGCGAGGATGAGGAGATGGGCTACTTCTTCTCGCACCGACGTTCGAACACACCAAATATCAAAGCAGCAGAACCAAAAGGGCATTCGAATATAGGAAGGGGTCATTCGAACGCCTGCATCACAGACTACTCTCAGGTTGATCTGCATTCGAACTCGGGAGGGGCCGTTCGAACGCCTGCATCAAAGGCTGCTCTCAGGTTGAGAATCACGTTCGAACGCAGCTGAGCCTTTAAAACACCTGCATCACCAAGTCTCTGTGTGAGAACTGCGTTCGAACGCTCCCTGGGCCCGTTCGAACGCACTGGCACAGTAAACATGCAAAATGCTGAAATCTAAATTTGAGCCAAATTTCAACGGATGGTGGAGAAGTACTTGGTTGGAATCATTCCCGCTCTCATTGATATGTATGCAAAGTGTGATGACTTGGGCAGAGCTTGTGTTCGAGAGGATGCAAAATAAAGACACTAGTTCATGGAATTGTATGATCAATGGAAGCCTCTTGAATGGACATGCTGAAGGAGCATTTCTTTACTTTAGGGAAATGATTCGTTCGATTAATCGGGCAGATGAAGTGAGCCTATCTTGTGTTACTTCAGCTTGCTCTTCTTTAGATTGTCCCTTTGATTTTGGGGAATTAGTCCATGGTTGGATAATCAAGTTGGGTTATGAGGGAACATGTACTTCTGTTCCAAATTCTCTAATATCATTCTATTCTCAGTGTGGTGATGTAGATGCTGCAGAGAAGGTGTTTATAGGTTTCTCTGAGAAGAACGTAGTGTCATGGAATGCAATGATCAATGGATTGATAGAAAATGGAAGAGCTGATGAAGCACTTCTGTACTTCCAGAAGATGCAGTTAACAAGGGCAGCTCAGCCTGATACTTTGGTAACAATAATTCCAGTTTGTGGTGAGCTTAACCTACTTCGTCAAGGGAAATCACTCCATGGATATACTATTCGGCAGGAGCTACAGTCCTTGGATATTTCAGTAGGAAACAGCTTGCTCGGTATGTATTTAGAATGTGATGATCCTACATCTGCAGACCATCTGTTCAGGACTATGCCTAGTAGGGACTTAATCTCATGGAACACGATGATCTCTGGCTACTCAAGAACTGATTCATTCAAAGAGGAATCCCGGGTTATGTTCTCTGAATTGCTTCGTATAGGTCTTCGATGTAGCTTGGCTAGTCTTTTGGCTATTCTACCTTCATGCACTTGCCCAGAAGATCTAATTTTCGGCAAAGCAGTTCACTGTTTGAAGCTTAAGTATGGGTTTTCAAGTAGTGTATCGGCTGTCAATGCTCTCATGCACATGTAT
Source organism: Typha angustifolia (assembly GCF_048772165.1). Classification (NCBI taxonomy): domain Eukaryota; kingdom Viridiplantae; phylum Streptophyta; class Magnoliopsida; order Poales; family Typhaceae; genus Typha; species Typha angustifolia. The sequence goes on along the minus strand of NC_133246.1, from coordinate 1,402,119 downwards.
ATGTGCTGCGGTGATCTGAGAGCTTCATTGTTTCTATTAAAAGACTTTAGGCCTGTTTCAGATGTTGTTTCATGGAACACCATCATAGTCGGCTGCATTCAGAATGGGTACCTCAGGGATGCATTGCAAGCCTTTGTCTCTATGCGCTCGTCTCTTCTTATCAATCCTGATGCTATTACATTTGTAAATTCTTTATCAGCATGTGGAAATCTTAAATTGCTCCTCTTTGGCAGATGTATGCATGGGTTGGCAATGAAGTATTTGATGCTGTTCAATGTCAGGGTGAGGAATGCCCTGATTAATATGTACTTCCAATGTGGGGACATCAAGCATGCAGAGTCAGTGTTCCATATGAATGGAGATAGAAATTTGTGTTCCTGGAATTGCATGATTTCAGGTTTTGTACAGAATGAGCAAGGCGACAGAGCTTTAGAAACATACCGTCATATGGAAGATTATTTTCCTAATGAGAACTCCATTGTTGTCAGGCATTCTTTGTGCTTGTTCTCAATTAGGATTTTTTTAGACACGGTAAGGAAATTAATGGGTATGTATTCAGGCTTGGACTACAAAGAAATGCTTTTATATCAACTTCACTAATTGATATGTGATATGTATAGCAAGTGCGGGATGTTGAACATCGCTATACGAGTATTTCAACATTCTGTAGAAAAATCCATTGCTTCCAGGAACTCCATGATATCAGCCTATTGGTTTCCATGGGGATGGTAGAAAAGCCATTGAGCTTTTCTGGGAGATGTCTGATTTGGGTGTTAAAGCTACTAAGAGCACTTTCGTTGCTCTTTTATCAGCTTGCAGCCACTCTGGACTGACCCGACTCCGAATCGGATGCGGTTTATAACCGCATCCGCTTAACTGTATATTAACGTTGTTTGGTAACTTTTGTTTAGTCTCTTTCTTCTCTCCCCGATCGAGCTCTCTCTCTCCTCCTCTCTTCCTTCCTTCCTTCCATAATGCACAGAGGAAGGCCTCCATCCCTCGAAGCTAGCCTTCCTTGCGGATTCAGATTCAACCCCACCGACGCGGAGCTCATCGACCACTATCTCCGCAACTGGGTCAGAAACGATGCTCTTCCTTGCAGCGACGCCGTCATTGGCGCCGAGGTGTACTCCACGGAGCCATGGAATCTAGTTGGCGAGGATGAGGAGATGGGCTACTTCTTCTCGCACCGAACGCACCAGCGGAAGAAGTCCGCCTACATGAGCCGCCGCGCGGGTTCCGGCACCTGGTTTCCTGAAAGGAAGAATCCGGTGATCGAAGAAATAAACGGTCGTGTTATTGGGTACAAACAGATGCTATGCTTTTGCCTCTCTGAGGAGGATAGCGATCGACCTAACAAGAAGAGGAAGAAAAGCACCGGGTGGGTCATGTACGAATACGAGCTTCCTTCTGGCACAACCCGGCCGGTATGGATTTCAAAATTTTATTTCTTAAAATTTGTTTTTATCCTTACCTTCTTTTCTTCATGCAGTTGAATAAATAATTACTGGATAATGTTTGCCTGCAGCATATTGAACCAGTGCTGTGTTTGATTAAGAAGAGTGCTCAGGCGATTTCGTCCCGCAGAAAAAGATCTCGGGATCAAAAACCGAGTCTTGGCTTCCCTGCAGAGGTTTCAGACACTAAACTGGCCGGTTCTACCGCGGACATCCACATTGACGCCGCTGACTTCGCGAATATGGTGTGTTCTTCGACGGCTTCTAGAGACATCTACGCCGCCGACTTCGCGAATATGGTGTGTTCTCCGACGGCTTTGATCACTTCGGAGAAGTGCAGCAGTGAATACCAAATACCGACGCCGATATCAATTGTGGCACCAGTGCCGACGAGTTCTACTAGAGACATTTACGCCGCCGCCGACATCGAGTGCAGCACGGGGTGTGTCATGACGACGCCGGCATTGCCTCCGGCACCATCCACGGAGGCAGCATTGCCGCTCGAATCCTCTGCGGAACATGAATTCGTCGATGACGGCTACGACTTTGAGGCCTTTCTGGATGCCACTTTGTCGAAAGATTTAGACGAGAAAGAAGGTAGCATCGACGAGAATTCACTCGAGCACGCCAAGTCGGGCGACGTCGGCCCCGCCAATAATACCACCGGCGGAAGTAGTTGGAATCCGACGGGCTCGGAAACTGGGGATCAGCTCAACAATGTCGATAGCACTAATCCGCCTACTTGCGATGGTGAAGAAGGAGGAGGAGGAGTCTTTGGTTCCATGACCTCAATTATCGATCCTTTAGAATGGAACGGCTGGCAGAACTCTCCTTGTTGGAGTGACGGATTCTGATAGAATGATTAATAGAGTTATCCATCGGCTGTATATCTATGGACTTTACTTGCATTCATATTGTTGTAAATCTGTTTGTTAATTAGTTTGTCAAGATTAATTTGTGACAAAGTAATAAATCAGACAACAATTTTTGGATCGTGCTGTTATAAAATCATTTGTTCAATTTAACGTTACCTTGTATATATATATATATATATATCACCAGAATTTAACGTTACCTGAAGCAATCTTGTTAGATAAAAAAAAAAACTTGTCTTCTTTATGCATGCATGTCGCTTAATTTATCTACCTAGATATTGGGTTAGGGAATTAATTAACTAACACTGTGCCTTAGCCCGAATCACACCGTACCTAACCAAATTCCTCCAATTTATTTCTTCAAAATTAAATACTCGTTCCATTTAACTAACTAACTAACTAACAAATATATGCTAATTCTTCTATCATTGATACTAGTACTATAAAATATCTCCTGCGATTTTTCATTTCACGCCCTACATAGCATGTTTATTTTAATTCACTAAATCATGCACGTACAAAATTACTCCAATGACAAATAAACATATAATATAGGATGCAAAATGATTTTTTTCTTATGGACGTAAACGACCAAAATGCATCAATCAATTTGAATACGTACTTATTATAATATTTATTAGTGAATTTTATGAATCACATCCTATAGCTTATTTATTTTATAATTCACATTTAGTGAGAATGATATTTATAATGATTTATCTATATTACCTAATTTCATATATGGGGCTAAACATCTATCAATCAATATATTATCTCGCATATTATATTTCAAATATATTCTAAGTCAAGCTGACTCAAACTCAACTGGGCTCAACTCATTTAGAGCTGGAGTCAAGCTCTTAGCTCACGAGCCTTGCAACCTGGCGAAGTTTCCTTGACAGCCTTATTTATAATCTATCAGAAAGATGAAAAGGTACGTAGAACAACCGGCTACTAAAAAAGCCCATGACACGATCCTTTGTTAAGCTCAAACATTTCTTAAATAACCAAACATATGTTACATATCAGTTGTTCTTTCCAATATAGTTCTTATATATATACACACACACTAATTAAGTTTCCATCTGCAAGCTATGCCCTTCTTGACCAGTCTCATTTCCGATCAACAATGAGAAAATTCTCCTTTGATTATATATATATATATATATATATATATAGCTTCCTTTTTAAACAAGCAACATGTGGTAATATGGCTTTTCATTAAAGCCAACCTAATCGTTCGGATATATAGTCGTCTTAAAAGAAATTACACTAATGAGACTAGAAAAAAACTAGGGACCCGTTCAAACGTGACATGATGGTTGATTGTTTCCAATCACTAGATATCTACATAAGGAGGTCATTACTAGTTATAATTCGCATCAAGTTCATCTTCCGTAGAGCTTTTCTCAATGGCAATCTCAAAAGGTCCATCTCTCTCTCTCTATATATATATGTATATAAATTCTACTGCAATTAATGTTTATATCTGTTTATTGACATGTTTGCTTTCACATTTAATCAGTTGGTGTCTGCTATGGAATGCTTGGTGACAACCTTCCTCGACCCAGCGAAGTTATAAATCTCTACAAATCTAAGGGCGTTACAGCAATGAGGATTTACGATCCAAACGCCGATGCTCTCAACGCCCTACGGGGCACCGGCATCCAACTCATCGTCGGCGTCCCCAACGACCAACTTGGGAATCTCGGGTCCGCATCCGGCGCCGCTGCGTGGTTGAACAAGAACGTCATAGCCTACCCCGACGTTTCCTTCCGGTACATCGCCGTCGGCAACGAGGTCGTCACCGAGTACGCCCATTTCATACTCCCCGCCATGAAGAACGTCTACGCCGCGCTCTCGTCGGCGGGGCTACAAGACAAGATCAAGGTTTCAACGGCAGTCGCCCAAAGCGTTCTTGGATCATCGTATCCCCCCTCGAACGGTGATTTCTCTTCCGAGGCGAAGGCGTACATGGGACCGATAGTGCAATTCCTGGCCAGCCACGGTGCACCGCTACTAGCAAACGTGTATCCCTACTTCTCCTACGTTGGAAATCCCAAAGATATTAGCCTCGGATACGCCTTGTTCACCTCACCTGGCACCGTTGTCCAAGATGGTCGGTTTGGCTATCAGAATCTCTTCGACGCAATTCTCGACGCCATCTACGCGGCGTTGGAGCGGGCCGGCGGCGCGAACGTCGAGGTCGTCGTCTCGGAATCTGGGTGGCCATCGGCCGGTGGCACGGCGGCGACGGTCGGCAACGCGCGAACTTACAATCAAAATTTGATCAATCATGTGGGTCAGGGGACACCCAGGAGGTCCGGAAAGGCAATACAAACCTACATATTTGCTATGTTTAATGAGAACCAGAAAACGCCGCCGGGAATAGAGAACAACTTTGGGCTGTTCTATCCCAACAAGCAGCCTGTCTACCAGATCAACTTTCGTTGAGAATTAGAGAAGGATTGCAGATGGAATAAAGTCCTCAACAGGCTACGCCATGATAATGATATAACTAAGTTAAACAGCTACACTATAAAGCTTCATAAATAAATGTCACCAGCTGGTGTGCCTCAATATTTAAGACATACTAATAAAAATCTCGGTTCGTATGCAGTTGTCTGATATGAGTGTTTCTCCCTTAGTTTTTTTAATAAAAGGTTAACAGTTTCACTGTAATCTAAATTATAGAGCAAAAAATTTGATGATATTTTAATAAATATCTTTAAATCTAATTATTTCGATAAACTTTAAATTAATTTTAATATTATAACTTTAAAAAAATATATAGTTTGTAGACCTTAAGTTGGAGTTTTTTTTTTTTAAATATTTTTAAGTCATAATATTTAAATAAATTTTAAGTCTCAGATGAAATTGTAGAGAGTTTTTGTGAGAAAGATATGAACATAAGTAAAATATAATTAATTTTTCGGACTTAATTGATCATATCATATGAATTAAACTTTCTGGACCTAACAAATATATAATTATTTTTCTACAGCCTACATAGCATGTTTATTTTAATTCACACCTATGTTTTCACTAAATATCATGCACATTCAAAATTACTCGGATGACAAATAAACTGTAATATAGAATGTAAAATGAAAGTTTCTTTTATGGACGTAAACGACCAGCTGAGAGCCTGAGATAGTCCTCGTTTAAAAAGGAATTCCCGTATAATAATTCCAACAACTAGATCGACTAGAAAAGTGTAAGATGTACTTAATTATATCATTGGACTTTTACAAATCGTATCCTATAGTTTATCTATTTTATAATTTATATTTTATTTTTTATCTTTTTTATAATTCTCGTTTAATATCGTTAATCTATACGGTACTAAAAAATAATATTATATTATAAAATAATTTATAAATACTTAAATTACTCGTGTCATTCTCGTCATATTTTACTCTTCTTAAAAAATAGGAAGAAAAAATAGAAAATAATGATCATAAGAAATAGGAGAATCGAGGAAGACGAGAAAAGGCGGTGGAACGGTAGAAAAGGTATGCGGAGAGACGGCGGAGAATGTAGAATATGAGAGGGAATGGTAAGGATAGTTTAATATCTTAGTCGATGTTAAGAATTATAAAAATAAATAAATAGTAGAGTTATAAAATCTATAAAAATAATTAACAAGATAATTCTATTTCCTAACACCGATGGATGTTAACGAGATAATATGGACGGAAAGATCTTTTCTAAGGAATCAATTACTTTTAATAAAATTCATCAATTAATTAATCGTGTGTGTGTGAGTTGGTAAATGAAACAATGGACACCAAGGCATACTTACCTGTCACCATATTCTAATGGGCCAGATCTCTCTATATACATAAGGAGGTCATAATCTTTTCAAACAGAAAGTAAAATTGTATTAAATAACTTGTGGGTTACAAAAGTCTCCACCAAAATTGAAGACTAAGACTAAAATTTGAATAGATTATAAAGAAAAAACTCCATCCCAGGTATACACGAAGTTAAGATTTTTTTTCTTGTTGTAATCAGCTTCTAGATTAGCTTGACAATAGTTATAAGCACCTTTACATTGTTATCATTATCGGTTAGATTTTTAATATTATTAATGACTGAGACGATAGATTAATATAACTATTCAAAATGATGATTATGATGGTTGAGTCTAACTCGAGTTACACATGAATAAAATCTCTTTAAATAGTGTAAATTAGAGATACTTTTGCCATGATCGTTGACTTATAAGGCCCACATCCGTAAGGAGATTAGTTTGTTAGAGAATGAAACCATGCTGCCCCGCAAGGTGGTCATAATTACTCGATATAACATGCATCAACCAATTTGAGTTCATACTTATGATATTTAATCCTATATATATATATACATATATAAGTTTATAGAAACATTTATAATGACCTACTGAGGTTCATAATCCATTGACCTGGCCAAACAGTGGCAACACATTGTGAGCTGGCTGGCAAAAGGCAAGCAGAAAGCTAGTTGGGAGGCTAAAGAAGGAACTCATTTGGACCCTTGGCCTAAGGTCTAAGGAGCTTTTGATATTATTGTTTGTGATAGCCAAAGGAGTGACTTGACTCGATATAAACAACAACAGTTGGATTTCATCTATTTTCAATAAATAAAAAAACCTCAAACATTTCTTAAATTTAAAAAAAAAATGGAAAAATTCTGATTAATATCTTCATTATTCTTTTCCTCTGTGGATAACCAAAGATATTAATCAGTAGGTCTTTTCAGTATATTATATTATAAGTTCTATCCATGCCTTCTTGACCAGTACTCTCATATCCTATCTACAATACGAAAATTCTCCTCTGGTTCTCTCTCTCTTTCTATATATATATCTTCCTTTTCAAACAAGCAACATGTGCCAATATGGCTTTTGATTAATGCCAACTTAATTGTTCGGATAAGACAATGACATATAACGATTGCAACAATGAGACTAGGAAAAAGTATTGATGCATACAAACAATGAAACTAGCTAGCTAAGGACCCGTTCAAACGTGAGGCCATTACTAGTTATAATTCGCATCAAGTACATCTTTCATAGAGCTTTTCTCAATGTTTGCTTTATAGTTTATACTCGCGTTGATGAATGTGTATAGCAGTAACTGCTACTAATTGACGTTTATTTACTAAACGATGCTATAGAATGCTTGGCGACGATAGCCTTCCATCTCTGACCTAGTAAAGCTAACAGATATTTGAGGACTATTTTACTCCTGAAAGACCTCCATTTTTTTTAGTCCATAGTTCATTAATAATATCTAAGAGTTAACAACTTACAAAGCATAGTACAATGAGAGATAATAAGAAAAGTTCTGGATTAGTCTACAACAGACAACACACCAAAACAAAAGTATTAAACCTAGCAACTCAAGAGATATGAAAATAGTGTCATACTTTACTGTACTAATGATGTATTATTAGATAAAATATGAAGCCATGGACCCCAACTAGTTAGACTTTAATATGCATCACAACCTAACTTTCATACCAAGAATTATTCCATTGATGCCGAACACCAAAAATTATGCACTATTTTGACTTTCTATTTTAAAAAGACTAGAAAACTAAGATTAAGATTTGATGTAAATCAACCTCGTATTATTTATGGTCTACTCTATTTTGTTTCGAGCAAGATCAATGTTTTATTTTTACTTGCATAATCACCATGTACGTTCTACTGAAAGATGAGATCTTATCTCAAGACCTCTATATAAGGTCATTAGACTCATTCATAGCAGTATATCTTTCTAAATGGCAATCCCAACATCTCTCTCTCTTTCTCTCTCATGATATATGATGTGTTTGCATGTTTATTTTATACTCCTATTTGCAATTACTGCCACCGACGCTTATTTTCTACATCATGCAGGAGATATATAGACAGGGCACGAAATCACACCAATGTTCAAAGAGGATGCTAGCATTTCTTCAACACTTGATCATGTCCACAGACTTCAAGCTCATCAAAGCTTTGGGTTCATAACACTAATCCCAACTCAAAGCACACCATTGTTACTGAGCCAATAATGGAGATCAGAAACAAATATATATTTTCAACGAAGGAGATCACAAGCCAATATATATTTTCAACAGTAACAGGCATTTATTGTAGGAGGAATCTGCTGATTCCCAAACACAGGTCACACTGATAGGCACACACAGGCGCACCATAAACTATTAACTGGATAGAAATAGAAAGCAAGACTACTATAAACCAAGTTTCTAGTAAATATATAAAACAGTAAGTACTAGCAACTACCAACATCCCAGTGTCGGAAGCTACAAAGATATCATCACGTATTATTATTATATATTATCATCATGCCAGGCAATAAGACGATCCCACCTCAACTTGTTCAGCTCTTCTTCTCCTGAGAAGAAAACATAAGAACACCCTTAGAAGAAAGCAAATATTACTAAACAGTAGAGCACGGAAACAGGAAAGTACTCACCCTTAAATGTTCCCTGAGGGTGTTTGCAGCATCTTGGGAGCTAGTCCGGATGCAGGCGGGGCCAGCACAGGCTCCCCCTGGACCGGATTAATTGAATAATTGGTTGATTGCTATTCAGAATCTTCATAAAATTCTTCATCTGACAGCTCATCGAAGGCCCTAACATCAAGCTGGTAGCGAAGGATACCACCAATTCCACCAAAGCCCCTGCAAAACTGAGAGCCCTCTTGAGATTTGTTTGTGACGAACTCAAGGGTGCAACCAAAGCTCTTATACTCATTTGCAAACCACTCCAACAATGAAGTTTTATCTTGTACTTCAAGCTCTGCTGATGTGGCAGAATCCCTGAAGTTGCTCTGATCTGCTTCCTGATCCTTAGTTAAGTGTTTTATGATAGTTTCCCCACTGCTTGCATTTTTAAACACATACCTGTTGATATCCAAATTCTCCCACACAATTAATGTTTCAACAGCACCCATTTCAAGAGTTTTTAAGGTGTCATCAACACCAAAAACATACTTTCCAGTGTCTTGACTGATTTCCTCAAAATACTTTCCAATCAACCGCTTTTCTTGTATGAACTTAACATTCGCTAGGATCTCAGATGACAACTCAATGGCCTGGTTGAAACCATTCTCACCTCCATATGAAACATCAACAACGTTGAGAATTTTCACCTGTAAACGGGAATCAAACATGTCAGACTGGCTCAGCTCCGTCTTAAAATCAGCAGAACCAGCTAAAATCAGCCCAGAAACATTTGGTTGACTTGTGGCAGGATTGATGAAAAACTGAGTAGCAAGTTCAGCCGTCTTCCGCACATAGTTATGGCGTTTCTCCATCCGAAGCCGAGCAAATCGTAACGCTGATTGCCCTCCTCTTCCGTGCTTCTTTGGAAGATCAACAGTGAATTTGTGAAGAACCTCTCTAGTATTGCCACTTAAAGTGCCAAATAGTGTCCCATTCCCATCCATAACAATGAAACCAAATTTGTCATCAGATTCCAGAAGCTCATTAAGTGCCTCAGTGTGAAACTTGTTGTCACAGAGATACAATGATGCATTGATGGGCTTGAATGGCTCAAAATCAAAAGTGACCTTTTTTTCCTTGCCATCTTCAGTAACAATGGTTCCCGTGTAAAGTACTAGTCCGTTGGGAGGAACTTTGTTGTAAAGCTTCAGCCTTTGCTGAGCAGAAGTAATAGCAGCCAATACTGATTGGCGATTGACTCTGCTCTTAATGTTCGAGGCAGTTCCATATTCATCACCCAGCATCTTAGTAACTCGAGAAACTTGATCACGAGGTGGCATAATCAGAGATATCATGCTTGTTCCATTACCTCTTGCAGCTTCTAGTGCCTTGATTAGCTTCTTTACCTTCCATATCTCAATGTTCTTATCAGTTTCATGGCCATCAGCCATTTTGAGTAGATTTTAGTACCTAAAGCAGGAAAATTCAGCAAGTTTTCAAAACAGAAGCAGCTAAACAGAGGAGAAATGTACAAAAGGCCTAATATATTTTGCAGTGCCCCAAGAAACACAAATGTATCACAATCGGGCAGCCAAAAACGACAGCAATAATATAGAAGCACTAACAAATAAGGATGCAAGCCTAATTTACTGATAAAATGTCTTAATTTATTTTCATCACTCCTGACATACATGACAAGCTCTAAATAAATGGCTAATGTCCATAATGGAACTTCTAGTAAATCAGATGAATGCTTAACGACTAGTGACAATCTAGCAAACATGACCTTAGATTGATTCCCATCTAGCAGGGAAGATTTGGATAAATACTGTGGCACTGATATTTGCTGATGAGACAGGTAAAAGAAACAGAAAAGAATAAAAGACAAAATTAACTGAAGTGTGGCGTCAAAACCAGATAACCAGATGATAATCATTAACTGCACCAATACAAAAACCATAGCGAATGTCTTGGTACTTTGGAAGAGTCCAAACAAATGATTAGACATACATGAACCAAACCAAAATTCTTGCAGTAACCAATGACCTAGAAATCATAAAATGCAAGAAGCAACATAAATTCTCAGTATTCATGGTTATAGAATCCACATGCAAATTATCACTCTGAACTGCCATTACAAAATAAAGGCCCAAAAAGAAATTCTAACGAAAAGTCATACAACTCAGATGAAAAAAAGAAACTCGCTGCTAAGTAGATAAATCAATAACCATTAATCGTGTGACAGATAAATCAGGGACGCACAATATAAGCTGATACAGAGTTAATAAAGTGGTGATATATTCTACTTATAGATTATGATGCTGATGATACTTACATGATAAGATCAAACTAAATAAGATATAGACTAACAATAGCTTAGAGAAAATGAATAATAGCCAATATGGTCCTCTCAGATGATCTTAATCTCCCATGAACAAGGTAAGAACTCACTCGCGTGTCATTTTGCAAGAAATTGGCTAATATACAGTGTTACGCCAATAGAAAAAGTATCAAGGATAACAATTATTACTTATTAGAAATAAGAAGTGGCTACAACTAGGGAAGAACGAATCCAAACTATTATAATCAAATTCTACTGAGCAAATTAGATTGAAACAGATCTAAATATTAAGAACGATAAACAAAACAGATCTATATATGCAAATAGCACGGGAAAACGCGATCAAACACCTACCCAGAAATCGAAACTGACCCCTAAACTACACTTGGAAAGAACTCTAGAGATCTAACCTTGGAAATCTGAAGAGAAACCGAAGAGCGATCCGAGATGCAGCCGCTCCACCTGAGAAAGCCAATAAAAAACAATCAGATGAAACCCTACCCTCTCGATCTCCCTCTCTTATATATAGTTCCCACGAATCCTCCTGGAAAACGGAAGTATATTTGGAGATATCCCGATCCAACCATCAATCGGAGTCGGCGTGACGATCGAACGGCTATTAAAATGAATTTAGTAACAGATAGAATTTATCTCCGGTTAACTTCGGGTGCCAATAAAACTACGAAACGTGTGCACGGGACTCGGAGGCACGTGGACGAACCGGGGGAAGAGGGCAGATCAAGCAGCAGACTCCGTTAACGGATTTTGTCTAATTAATTACTTCTATGGCCAATAAAAAATTAATCTAATGGCATAACACTTTACTCAAAGAATCTACTTAAATTTATCTAATCTATATATTATAGGGGTTTTTTTTTTTGCATTTATACCCTCTAAAGTTTCATTTGTTTGTGAAATAACCTTTTAAGCATAAAATTATAAATATAATTATCTAATTATTATTATATAAAGTCTACCTGATAAACATAATTTTTCTCAATATAGTTTTACATCATCATATAATAGTTTTTTATTGATAATATAATATTTATTAATTAAATTGTATAAAGTAATTATATTTGTTTAGTTTATATTAAATATATTAGAACATACATCTCCATATCATTCTCTATTCCAAGGTAATCATTACTTTGTCCTAAACCAAATACTTAAACATGCATAAACTTAAGCATGTACCTAATTTGAATATAAAATTACACATAAAGTTATTTTTAAAGGTTAAAATTTTTTACCTACATTTGTAAGTACTTTTTCTTGTGACTAAGGACATCATAGAATCAACTTCAAACTCAAAATAATTATTATAGAAAAAATTATTTAGTGGTTTAGTGACTTAGCTCAACAACTCAATTTGGTTGATGGCTCGGCGATACAGTTGCTGTAGAGGAAAAGATAGGCTGTGCAACAACTTAAAATAGTATCTTGACAGTTCATAATTTAGAGTAATAGTTTGGCGACATACACAACTTAGAGTTTAAACTAAGCGACTTAATAAATTAGTTAAAGTTTAATGAAAGTCAAGCTCATATCTAGCATTCAAACTCTTAAACGATAAAAAAGAGTTAAATTATTTTACACTATATATTTATGTCCTAAATCACTTTACTCTCCTATACTTCAAAAGGTCTCAAACTAGTCTCTATATTTATAACTAAAGTGCGACTATTAATTTTTTTTTTTAAAATCTAACCGAATATCATGACTATTTTGATAATTTTGTTGCATTATATTAAAATGTGCATATCTTCTCTAACAAACACGATTTAGTCATCTTAATGTCATTCAATTAAGTATAATAAAAAAACTAACGGTTTCACTTTAGTCATAAGTATAGATTGTTCTTATGCCTGCTCGAACAGGAAAGAGTTGGTTTTTCCAACTAAAGTCTGATGGTAGCTTGCTTGCATCTAGCATCTTTGGGGAGAACGCAATAGAAGGATCCTTCCTAATCACAAGAACTCCAAGGCATTGTATAGAATCTGCTGTGGTTGAGGATTAAAGTATTAATTTGTATCTTCCTCGATCAATAATTTGTTTGAAACTTTTAAAGTACAGGAGATAAAGTGATTTTGAGTATAAGTATAGAAGGTAAAATATGTTTAACCCTAAAAAAAAATATCCTTCTTATAAGAGATAGTGGTAAGCTGAAGAAGAGAAGATTTTAAGTAATTGCAAAGGCTCAGTGTTGGGCCATATCTGGGCCTAATTTGCTCACATGGTTTATCAAGCCCACAACCATTTTAGACGCGAAAACGTCACGTGCATCGCACGTTACTTGAGTACCATGGGAGACAAAAAAAAAAAGAGAGGAGGCCTCGGCTCTATAAACCAATCGCCGTCTTCTGACCTTTTTCCTCGGCTTTGCGGGGAGAGAGAGGAAGCAAACGAGGCTTGCGATATGGCGGAAGTGGATGGAACGAAGAACCTGGAAGAGACCCTCAAACCCTTCCATCAACGGGCGTCCGAAGCTGAGGTCGCTCTTCCTCCTTATGCGATTCAAACTATTTCTCTGTGCTTTTCTTATTCCTAATTATTTTCGCTAGTTGATGCTTGATTTGATAAAGAAGGCGCTTTATATGACTTACAAGGGTTTAAGTTGATTGATTAATAGTTATATATATAAATCCAGTATTGCAATTTCATTTTATGACAATATAGGATAGGAGTAAACTGGGTTCTTGTGGATTGCTATGTTGGTTGGAGGTGATTGAATAATGTTTAGAGTAACAGATTTGATGCGAGTATCAAAATCTTAGAAATGCATCTCAGAGCTAAAATGTCAGGTTATTAAAAAAAAAAAAAGGATACTCTTTTTGGAGTAATTCATTTGCTTGTCAACCATTATTAGATTGAATTTATCATTTCTTTGAAGCCCTAATTAATTGAAAACTACTTGCTGTCCATGTGGCTGGAGAAAATTTCTTAATTATGCTTGGACTTAGAAAGAAGCAATCTAATAGGAGTAGATTATTGTTTGGCTGTCAATGGGGTAGGACTTATCATCAATTGATGTGCCCTAGTTCATGAGGTAAGTTTGGCTTAGTTGCAGCTAAGGTCATTACAATTTTTAATAAATACTCGTCGAAACAATAACGCCAACTAAAAGGATATACTCTCTCTGTGCTTATATGTGTGAGCATGAAGTTATCATTTTCTTGAATTAAGGCACGCATGTTGTACAATAAATTTTTTTTGGAGGTGGTATAGCCAGTAACAACCTTGGAAGCAAATAAGTTTTCTATTAGTCATGAAATACCTACATGAAATTTTCAATATGATTAAGGCAAGTTAATTATTTTGTGTTCTGGGCCTCCCTCAGCATTCCTTTTCTGTTATGACTGCAGGATCGCCTAGACAAGTTGGAAGCTTTGCTTGTGAAGAAAGGTAGGTTGCTAACTCTTTCAAGCTTCTATAATATATACGACCTGTACAAGCTTCTATAATATATACTACTTGTACAAATAAGCTTATTGCACAATCTGTCAGGTAATTTGAACAGTGATAGCAATGAAATGTCATCCATCATAGAAGAGTTTCAGTCAAAGTTAGAAATTGCACAAGAGGAGCTTATGTCTGAAAAGGAGAAGGTTGGCCTCATTCTAGAGCTTTACCCTTTTCTCTTTGATAAAGGCTAAAAGCAATTCTCTGTCATTTACTTGTAGGCTTCAAAGGAGATCCAAAAACTCACAGCAGAGAACCTAAAACTTCAATATCGAATTAGTCACCTTATTCGTGCACTAAATGAGGTGGATTCCAAGGTAGCAGATTGCAGAAAAGGTATTTTCTGTTTTCTACTTTTCCCGTATGCTTGTCATTGTTTTGCTATTATTACTGTCTTGAGTCGTTGATTGTCTAACTAACAGTAGTTTAGGGATGTGAGATTGGCTCATAGGCTTGCAAACCTTTCATTGTGTAAGGGTTTAGAGTTATTATAATTAAGATCATTGTACATTTGATGTAAGATCCCATTGCCTGACCTTTCGGACCTTACAACTGATCATTCCCGCTTAACATTTTTTTTGCAATTGCAAACACCAGGATATTCATGTTCGATTGGATATTGATGGATCTCTCTTAGCTTTTCTTTTGTTTGTCAGGAATATTTGCAATAAGACGCCCTAAACTTATCCCAGAATAAACTAGGTCAGACATAACATGGAACATTAGAAATTGATATGAATACTTTGGTCATCCAAATCATTTATTAGTCACGACTTAGGAGTGTAGAGACTAATGCTGATTCAGACAGCTATTGTTAAATGACTAAATCTGGCATAAGATATACTGACAAATATAGTTAGAAGAAATCTACTAATTATGATTGACGCTAAAACCAAAGTGGTTAACAAATTGATTTCTCTTTCGATAATTTGAAGAAGGTCATGACAGAAAAATAGTTTGTTTGGATTAGCCTCCTTGGGAGGATAAAAGTAAGGTCTGTGAAAGTATCTTCATCTGCCTTTATTATGCTGAATTTCTCTTTAAGATTTTATGTATGAGATTCTCTCTTTTACTGATATCTCTCACAACTATTCTTATTGTCTTGCAGAATAAGACAAACTGATACAAACAGTCAGTGATCTGCGAGGAAGTTGGTTGTCTGAATAGTTTTACCTGATGCAAGCTTATTCTTTGTCCTGTCATTAATATTTCTCTGAGAGAGCAATATTGTACCTTATATTGGAAGTAGCTAATACATTCACCCAACATATGCACTTGGAGTATTCAACTTTGGTGATGTAGTAAGCTTCCAAAGTGAATTGGGCCTTCCTATAAACATTTGTGTTAGCAATTATAAATGAGCATATTCCTTCTATATCTGATAAGTCAACAAGGTTGTCTGTCTTTTTCTGAACTTGACGAGGCTTAATCTTTGCTGCTTAGTAAAGTAGAGGAAATATGAAGTATAAACTTGGATGCATAACTCATTGTCGAACAATATGTGAGCCAGGCACAAGCACAAGAAAAATCTTGGAGATACTTGATGTTGGTGTTGTATTGTATAGGAGAAATATTATCAGCTTGCATTTAGATCCTCTCCCAGTGATTTGAGAGGAAAGGAGGGCCAATGATTAAGATTCAAACCAAATAAATAACTAAATAGATTACTGTGGCATAAGCTAAGTATCCATCAACTAAGAAAATAAACAAGGCCACAATTTGTCACAAGGATATTTAATATCATTATTTTTATCTCTGTTCACACAACATTATTATCTCTAATGTTTACTAACAACTATATATTAATTTTATACTTGGTTTTAAAAATAATAATGATAGTAATAATAATAATAATACTTAAGTAGAGTTATAGCTCATAACGATATGAGTTAGAACAAACCATCGAGAACTAAGGAAAGCGCGCAACGATGTCGCTCGTGGCTTACGACTCTTCGTCGGAAGAGGAAGAGGAAGAGGAGGAAGTCGTCGATGAAGCTGAAGCTGAAGCGAAGCCGGCGGACGACTCCGGTTCTTCGCCGACTCCTCTCCCACCTCCACCACCCCAGTCCCAGTGAGTTATCTATCACCTCCTCCTTTCTATACCCGTCTTCCTCTCTCTAACCCTAGCTCGCAGTTTTCCGATCGGTCTTTTTCTAGGGCCTCGATTCACTTTTTTCGTGAGATTTAAAACCTATTCTTGTGTAGGTGCCCTCGGTAGGTGGGCATTTGAATAAGAAACTGTGTGTGTGTGTGGAAAAGTTCGTTAGGGTAACGATGTTAAGATGAATAGATCAAAATGCTTTCTTTGGCAACTAGGGGTAATGGGGATTCGTCCTTGTTTAAGTTACAGATTGCGAGAATGGTTGAATAGGGTTATCTTAGTTTTTTTTATATATATATTTTACTAATCTAGATTTGAAATGATTGATATTATGGAGACAGATATGGAGAAAGAGAATTACATAGTGGGGAAATTCTCTAAGAAGTTGGGAGTAGAGGATTTGCTGTTGTTGTTATGGTTGAAGTTATGAAAAATAAATAAATCTTTATTTGAGAAGTTGATATGAGTGATAGGAAAGTGTTTGGCTCTTCAGACCTTTAGATGCTGAATTCTCAAATAATTTGATTGCCAAATAAAAATGAGTGCATTTTTAACTACTTTACCAAATCATCCTCAGAATTTGACGAGATTCAATTTCATCCTGAAACTATGTATTAGCTACGGTTTGTGAGAGGAATAGAGAGCTGTTAACTTTTATGATACTCGAGGATTTCTTGAGGTTTATCTTTGGGAACCTTCAGGTTGGATCTGCATGACTGGATGTCACCTTACCTTGAAGGAAAATTGTGGTGTCAAATAAAGTATTTTGAAATAATATTTTCAGTGTTCCTAACTGAGAGTAATGTTTAGGTCATCAATGTGCACAACTTTAAATGGTCAGTCTCTCAATCCACTTGGTAATCTATTAGGTGTTTTGGACTCAAAATCTCAAATAGTTCACTATACATGCTTTTCCATGTATACTGTCTGCCCTTTTCCTCTTTCATGAGTAAATTATCAGAAGATTCTAAGCCTTTGAGTTGAAACACTCAATTCTATTAGTTTTCTCTTCCAAGATCTAGCTTCATCACATCAAGATTCAATTTTATCGCACTATGTCACTGGATTAAATCTTCTTTTTCCATAACTTATTTTTTAGTGTTGTCATCTTTGTGGCTTTCACTAAATTGATGCAGGCTTAGCTAGCAAATTGTATATCACTGATACATATATATCATGTCTTTTGTTTCTGTCTTCCTCCTTCCAGGACTTCTCAAGGTTCATCACGTCAACATTTGAATGCTGCATTACGTTTGCCCACACTTCCATTGGATGAACTTCCAGATGCTGCATTTCTTCTTGCTTCACCAACTGTCCCATCTCAGCAGACAATGGGTACTGACCACTCCTCTAGAGTCACTGCTGCTATGGTAGAGAATGCATCACGGAAGAGAGAATCAAATGGTTCTGCTCTGCAAAATCCCCGCAATAAATATCCAAGAGGTCAACTGGCAAATCTGAGAAGTGTTAACACAACGGGTGGCACACTGATTCCACCACAGTTGAGTGGAAGGTTAGTTTGAATGTTTTTAGCTTTCATTTTTCCTGGAAAGACATTATATATCACGTAAGACACAACCTTTGCTGTTAGTGTATTATTTGTTGAGTTCTTCTATATACATGGAGTTCATATGAAGGAAATCAAGATGCTAAATCGCTAAAATACACCTTGGGCAAGTGCAATGTATTCAGTTCTAATGGGTTGGTTAGTGTAAAGATAAAGGTAGGTTATCAAAGTACCATGTTTCTCATAGTCTTCTTTTGTTTGTCGTTGACAGGAGCAACGTGGTAACTGAAGATATAAATAAGCTTTTTGTGAGGAGAAGCAGAGAATCTTCCAGTTAGTAAGGAGAATCATGTTAAGCTGTTCATCAGGCTGCCAAGGACATCATTGACTGTTAGCAATGAAGGGCCAAACTCCTAAGCATGATCCAGAGGATTATTCAGCACAAAGGAAAGAGTCTAAAACCACATCTTGCTAAACTTCTTGTACGGTTAAGAAAAATGTTAGTCTCATTATTTTTCTGTTTTTCTATTGTCACTTATTCTGCTTGTACATCGAACTCTTCTAGGTAATGAATTACTTGTTCGGGGAGATGGAATCGATAAAAGCTCTTTCTCTTGTTTAGGAATAAGATATGAGCTATTTCTCTTGTTCTGGAATAAGACTAATCGAATATGAAAACACAGCTGGAGCAGCCAACATTGCAGTTTGCGATTTATTACAATCTCTCAATGTTGCCTCATTTTTATTATATAGAACATTGTGGTTCAGGACCTTATGAAATCACTCTCTGTACTACTCTGTGAAGTAGTCTTTGGTTTTATTTGCATTTGATGTATAGTTATAAAAAATAAATTTAAAAAGTGATTACCTTATCTATTAAAACATAATTGAGTTACTTTACTGAAGGTTACTTTATTGAATTTATTTCTAGCAACTAAACACATATTTATTCTGACTTAAAACATCACGAAGTAATTCTACTTAAATTTATACTCCACCATTACTTCTACTTAAATTTATACTCCACCATTACTTCTACTTAAATTTATACTCCACCGCCCAATCGGAGGATGCAGCAACCACAGGGATCCAATAACATAAACATGAAACCACTAGGGTAGTTTTCCAAAACTACAAACCACAAAGATCGTGTGATAAAAAATGTAACAATATGAACTTAACCCATACAAGCTGCAAACCTGGGAACGACCCCAATTTTCAAGTTTCTAATACTCCTTCTTGCTCAGTCCTACACCGAATCCGGACCACTAGGAATTTGCTCATAACCATCATGATGATGATGAACAGTTTGCTCCTTTGATCCAACAGGGATGCACTTTAAGATGACAGCAAGTATCATGCCAATGAACCCAATGAGTATGCTGAGCAACCACAGTTGCCAACTCAATGGGACTGTGCTTGCAAACACTCCCAGGAACTCCACTATTATTACCTGGAATAGGACAGTGGAAATTACCACAGCTGCGAAGATCCAACCGCTGAATATTCCACGTAACACGTTAATCTTCTCCATATCCCGGCTGTTTATCTCATTGAAGATCTGGCGCCAGAAAGCAGAGAGGATTAGAGTAAGAAGTTAAAATTTCAGCATGGTTGGTGTTGGGCTTTTAGCATATGCTGTTGATCTATAGTATGCATTTATATGAGAGATGAGGTGATTAAAGCATCATGGCAACTAGCGAGCCTTTTAATACACTCTGAAAGCAGAAGTAGAAAAGCTAACTATGTAGGGATGATGACAAGTAGCCCAAGAAACAAGATGGGGCTGCTCCATAATCCATCAATAGCCTATAAACACAATTCGTACCTGACAAAACACAAAGGTGTTGAATATGAATGTATTGAGAATGGCCTGACCATTCTCACCCTTGATCTTCAGAAGGTGTTTTCCGTTGAACATGAGAACTCCAAGAACAGTCAGCTGATATAGTCCCTGGCCGATAATATTTCTCCACATAACCGCGGTGATGATTGCTACTCCTCGCCCAACAGGTGGTCTTTTCATCATGGTATCATTTGGAGGTTCTGTTGCTAATGCCAGAGCACCAAGTGTGTCCATAATCAGATTGACCCAAAGCAATTGAACAGCAGTGAGTGGAGCACTCCCTAAGTGTGATACGAAGTGTTAAAATGTGGTGTTGAAGGTAGAGCAGATATTAGAAAACAAAAGAGGAGAAAAAAAGAAAAGAAGATAAAGCAAAAACGAGATTTCTATCTAAAATGGAGCAAAAGGAATTACAAAGAGAATTTGATGTACCTGTGATGCATGCTGAAACAAAATTGACAATCAGAGCTACCACATTAACTGTCAACTGGAACTGCACAAATTTCTGGATATTAGTGTAGACGGCACGACCCCATTTGGCTACATTTATGATTGTTGTAAAATTGTCATCCATGATGATAACATCAGCATTCTCTTTCGCAACCTGTGCATGTGTATATAAATGCGAGATTATGTTTGTCCAAAATATAGTGGTTATAATGATGTAGGGATATGTTTCTACATCAGTTAAGAGCTAAAATATAGTACTGAGCTTCTATGAATCTCATGAGTGTTGTGACCTTAAAAGTCTGTCTGAAAGAGAACTATCAAGAAGGACGACATAATGTACCTCTGTTCCAGCAATGCCCATTGCAAGACCTATATCTGATTCATGCAATGCCGGTGCATCATTAGTTCCATCGCCAGTCACAGCAACAACTTCGTTAAACATATTCCTCAAATTTGTCACTAATGTATGTTTGTCCAAAGGCAAAGATCGAGCCATCACCTGTACATCAATAAGTACACCCATTTTATAATTTTATTTATGCAATGACATTTTTATATGCATACAGTTGAGAATGCCTATCACGTATGTAACTTGACCTATTTTGACATGATTGCCCCAAGCAGTGGACATTGACACACAAATCACTAATAATCTAGGCATATGTTTTTCACTTCTAAGGAGAAAATGTGTCAGCTTCAAATTTATCTCTTATTAACTTATTATGTCTCATGATATATATATGGAAAACAGACCTGAATTTTAGGTATCAAATCCTTCATCTCTTCAGGACTTTTACTGCGAAAGTCTGGTCCTTCAATAGCTATACCATCCTCTGTCAAGATACCACATTCTTTCGCTATGGCTTTTGCTGTGTTAATATTGTCTCCAGTCACCATCCGCACTTTAATGCCAGCAGCCCGACAAGTCTGGACTGCATTCTTTACTTCAGGTCGCACTGGGTCTTTAATGCCAAAAACAGCTACTAATGTGTAACCAACAGCAGGTATTTCTTCTCCATTATAAGTTTCATCCATATCCTTATAGGCAAGGCAAAGAGTTCTCAGTGCTTCACAAGAAAAACTATCGATCACATCCGAGATATGCATTCTTTCATTCTCAGATAATGGGACAGCATTTTCATCTTTGTCAATCATCTTGTCACAAAGTTGTAAGATAATTTCAGAGGCACCTTTGCAGAAAGCTCGAGTCCTTCCATCAGGTAATGAGATGAGCACAGACATCTTCTTCTTAACTGAGTTAAATGGCTCCACCTTTAATTTTTTGCATTCTTGATGTTTCATACCAAAAACTTTTTCCAAATTCAATCCAAACTCTAGCAGTGCAGTTTCAGTTGGAGTACCCAAGATGGTGTTTTTGCCATCTTTTCCTCTCACCACCTCTGAACCAGAATTTTCAAATATACCCTCTAGAATGATGTTTACAACTTTTTCAGAAATCATAGCCTTCAGATCATTAAAACTCTCACTACTAATAGATGATTTAGATACTTCACAGATCCATGTTTTATCAACTACCATATGATTAGTCGTCAGTGTACCCGTTTTGTCGGTGCAAATGCAATTAGCAGATCCCATGGTCTCGCATGCTGACAAATGCCTCACAAGTGCCTTCTCTTCCATTAACTTCTTCATTGCAAAAGCAAGACTCAATGTAACAGCCAAAGGTAGCCCTTCAGGAACTGCGACAACAATTATAGTAACAGAAATGGCGAAATAGTTCAGTATAGTCAAAGCATCACCTGGAGACCATGAAAGACCATGAATTGTCTTTTGGGCTAAAAATCTAGCAAAGAGGACCACAAATGTTGCTATTGCAAAAGCCATCCCAATATTCCCAATAATTGTAGCAACACCATTTAACTTAACCTGCAATGGTGTTTCATTCTCCCCACCCTGACTCAAAGTCTCCATTAAGTTACCCCATTCAGTCCTCATACCAACAGCAGTGACCAACATTTTAGCAGAACCATCTTGGACCTTAGTTCCTCCAAGAAGGAAGGGGTTTTCATGAGAAATATATACTGGTTCACTTTCTCCAGACAAACTCGATTCATCTATCAGCAAGGAATATCCAGATATATATAAACCATCAGCAGGAACTTGATCTCCTATTGCTAGATGAACTATATCACCAACTACCACATCATATATCGATATTTTTTGCCTATATCCATCTCTTGTCACTTGAATGAATATCTTTTTCTTTTCCTTGTCTAAATCTCTAAATTGCAATGACTGCCTGTAGTCACTGATAGCAGTGACAAAGACAACCACAAAAATACTGAGTATGATTCCTAGACCATCAAAAATGCCCTTTGGCCAACCTTCGGTGGCAAGTCCAACAGTTACAGAAATCAAAGCGCAAAATATTAGTATGATTAAGGTCTTATCGTGCAGCGCATCCCATACAAACATCCAAAAGCTTCTAGGAGGCTTCTCAACATATGTGTTAGCACCATATATGTTCTGTCTAATGGAAAGATCACTTGATTTAGTGCCATCATCTACCGAGACCGACAATTTTCTAGCTATTCCATCAACACCTTCGTGAAACTTCAAACGCTTGATGTCATGGCCGCGTGCGAGGGATGCCAATTCATCAGGGCCTGCACAAAAGCCTGCTTTTCTTACAGCTTCTGGAAGCAAGTGTGCAGTTCTATCAGCAATTTTACTTGCAGCTGAAAATAGAAATAAGGAAGCAAAAATTACTATTAGAAGAAGATGAATTACAATAGAATCCAGAACTGCCAGGCTAGGGACTTAAAGGAGGCTATACCATCAATAAATTGTAGAGCAGCCTTCTGTACATATAGAGCAATCCGTATCTTTTCCTGGATGGATTGGATAAAACAAGTCGACATGATCCATAAAAGATTGCATGATAATGAATTTTATAGAATGGTCAGCTGACTGTTTGTGTCAGGCATGACCACATTGCAGATTGGGAGATGAGACCAACAAGAGGATCTCTAGCCTTATCCTGACATGCTTCTCAACTAAATTAATTAGAATACTATAACAAAAGCAGTCGCCAGTAACCTATGAAATTTCCAATCTTTTGATTTCATGAAGAATCTTAACTACCTGCACCAACTGACTTCCAACTAGGGAAAAGCGATCCTTCGGAAGAAGGTGCTATCTATGTTCTTGCGATCCGAACCCGCTACGAGATATGAGCGGGTAGCTGGTTCGTTATCGGGTCGGATCCAGAGCGGCTGGCGGATCTTGTGGTGCTTGTCACCGCGACTGACCAAAAGAAGTTCCCCTCGAGAGAAGTTTAATAACAGAGTAGTTTGTTACCTGGATTTTGCGTCTCTTAGCTTCCGCCTGGTTGCGCTTATCGAGGTCGGGCACCAACCGAAACCGCCGGCGCCGGTTCTTGACGAGCATGCCGACGGCGGAACGCCACCGCCGCTGCGCCTCCTCCGACGGGTTCTTCGCCGGCACCTCGAAGTTGTCCCTCAGGAACTCCTCCATCGACGCCTTCCTCAAAAATCGCGCCATCTTCTCTCACTCTCCTCCTCCCGGGTTAGAGTAAAAGGTTAGACTTCGGTTTTCTACCTCTCTAATCTACAAGAAAGGAAAGGATGCATTGATCACGGCGGCAGAGTCGGCCGTAACGGGTGGAAATGAGGAGGCCGAACGGGTCGCAGTAACGATCTTGTAGCACGGAGAATTGATTCGGCTCGGCTCGGGGGAGGTACAGTCACCGCTCGTATGATTAATGAACGGGTCGTGCCTTCCATCATGTCTCAAAGGAAGTCGTCCAAGTCGTTATTTGGCCCGCCGATCGAGGCCCACATTCGCGTTGAAGTCCAACTTTGTAATTGCCTAATAATTTTCCGTGGTATTTTCCTTTGAAAAATATAGATAAGACTTTGAACCTCGTATACATCCAAAGTACTAATTTTCTTAATATATCGACTGAAATGCCCTTTAGGCTTTTATCTCTTGGTTGTAGAATATAATCATTTCTTGGGATGTTAACTCCATTGTCAAGAACTAACCTAACTTATGATTAGTATACTTGCTCATAATCTATAAAGAGAAGCATTTAATTTCTATCAGGCCCAACTTAGCTTTACTGGGCCGGCCCATCTCTATTTCATCTTATATATATTTTCGAGACTTCCCGCTTCTCTTTTCCGTCTCGAATAGAGAAGGATGCTACTATGCTCTCTCGCGCAGGACGAGTTAAATTTCGAAAGCCCCGAAAGAAACCCCATACTCCTCCTCCGCCTCGTCTGCCTCATCCCTTCCTCTCCCACCTCAAATCCATCTCCGACCCCTCCGCCGCCGCATCCCTCCTCCTCTCCTCCCCTCCCCACCTCCTCGACTACCCTTCTTGCTCCTCCGTCCTCCACCGCCTCGCCCGCGCCCGCCTCTTCCCTTCTCTCCACTCCCTCCTCTCCCTCCTCCGCCTCCATCGCGTCCCCTGCCAAGAGCCCATTTTCAACTCCCTCATACACCACTTCGGGGCCGCCGGCCTCCCCGACGACGCCCTCCGACTCTTCCACTCTATCCCCGCCTTCTCTTGTCCTCCCGGCGTCCCCACCACGCAGACCTTCAACTTCCTCCTCAACGCCCTCGTCGACAACTCCCGCCTCGACGACGCCCGGAGCCTTCTAAGCCAATGCCGTAAACTTGGTGTTCGCCCGAATGCCGTCTCCTACAACATTATCATCAAAGGAGTCAGTAAAAGTTCCGGTTTTGAAACCGCTCTTAATGTGCTCGATGAAATGGTTAAGAGGGGCGTTCGCCCGTCGGTCGTCAGTTATAACATCTTGATCGGGTTCACGTGTCGGAATGGGAGGTTGGAGGAGGCGATGCGGTTGAAGGAGGAGATGTGGAGGAAGGGAGTGCGGCCGAACGCGGTCACCTTCGCATCGTTGATGGAGTGTTTGTGCGCGGAAGGAAGGTACGAGGCGGCCAAGAAGATGATGTTCGACATGGAGTACCAGGGTTGCAAGGCAGAGCTCATGAACTATGGCGTCTTGATGAGTGACCGCGGGAGGAGGGGGGATTTCCAAGGGGTAAAGGAGTTGCTGGCGGAGATGAAGAAGAGAAAGATGAAGCCGGACGTCGTTACGTACAACATCATCATCAATTACTTGTGCAAGGAGGGTAGAGTTGAGGAAGCTTATAAAATGTTTGTCGAAATGCAGATTAAGGGGTCGGAGCCGACAGCGCCGACGTATCGCATGTTGGTCGACGGGTGTTGCAGAGCTCGGGAGTTTGAGATGGCATTGCGGATTTTGAACGCGACGTTGGCGAGCAAGCATTGTCCTCGTCCGGAGTCGTTTAGGTGTTTGATGAAAGGTCTATGTGAGTGTGGGAGGATGGACGACGCGTGCTATTTGTTAGAGCAGATGGAGAAGAGGAAAATAGAGTTGGGTGCCAACGAATGGAGTGCATTGGTTCAAGCCATTGCTTTGAGCAATGACAGTGAGGTTGAGCTTCTGAGCTATTTAGTTCCATGAACTTTGTGACAATCAAACGGAAGGAGAGAAGAATTGAAGTCTTTACACTTGGTTTGTTCTTGATGAGGCTGATTTCTTGTCAAGTATTTGTGCAAATTATTCGTAATTTTCGAAGTTAATAATTGCTTAAAGTATTCGTGTCTCTATTAAGCCTGCCTAGTTTTAAACAATAAAAGTGATTAACTGCTTGCTCTAATTAATATATTGCTCCGGGATCAACGATTTGCAGCCGTCAATCTCCCGGCACAAATCTTATGGCACATCACAAATGGAAGCCACTGAAGGTTTCGCGTTCCTATATATAAATATCTTTGCAATCTGTCTTTATTTTCTTATAAGGTTAGGGTTTTGGTAGAGGTTTCTAATCTAATCCTCCCCCACTCTTGCCCTATCTGATTCAGATCCGATGGCGATCTCATTCTCCGATCTCCACAGCGAATCTGGCCACAAATCACTCGACGAATTCCTTTCCGGGAAGACCTTCATCACCGGGTATTCACCGCCGGGGGTTCTTCTCTTCTATTGTTTAGGAGGAAAAAAATGTTATCTTTTGTAGATCCACGAGCTTGTTGGAGAGTTATTGTTTGTTAATCTAAAGGAAATTTATTTGAGTACTATTCGGAAATTCTATTCATTTTCGACGTTAAAAGCTCAGTTATGCAAGAAAAAGAATTTCATTCCACTGTTGCTGTTTTTCTCCCAGAGATGTGATCAGCAACGATGATATTAAAGTTTTTGCTGCTGTATCGGAAAAGCCTGGAGAGGGATTTCCCCATGCACGCCGTTGGTATGAGAACGTGGCTGCTGTTCTTGCTTCAAGGTCTACAATGGAGTTTCAAAGCTTTTCTTTTTTGTGGCTAAATTACTTGACTTTCATGCAAATTCTGTCCTATTTTTAGAAATTGAGGATCTAGAGGATCCATTAAAAATAATTGATATTTGACCCTTTTTTATTTTAAGTTTTGGATAGCAGTATTGCAAATGTTTAGCAGTACAAAACTTGTCATAGTTATGCTTTTCCTCATTGTTGTAACAGTTAGTTCTATATGTCCTCAGATTTCCTGGTAAAGCTGTTGGTGTGAAAATCTTGGGTCAAGCTGCAGCCTCAGGTCCTGCGCCTGCTTCAGAGGCTGCAAAGGTATTCTGCCCCAATTAATTTTTGTTTGTTTTTGTCTTAATATGTTATTGTCCCATACTCCCATTGGACTTGGATATAATGTTTCCATTGCTGCCATCTTTATTTGTGAAGGATATAAACATAGTAACCATGTTGTATATATGGTCATGGATCTTGGATGGTTTGATTTTAAATTCTTTCATTGGCCTGAATAGATTGTCTCCATCTACATTAGAGTTTTATGCTAGCAGCCCACCATCAGTTAGATTCCCATTCATAAGTACCAGAAAGGAAGTTGCAAATGAATTTGAACTGATCAATTTCAAGTCATTTTCTCTAGAAATAATGATTTTTACAGCTGCTTTTTCTTAGGAATATGGGATGTGCTACCTAATAAGTATTTATTGTGCATGTAAGTTGCATTCTTTGCAAATATTCTAGACGAAATCTGACAGCCAAATATTTTTCTCGTTTATTTGCACCCAGGAGGCTGCAGACGATGATGATTTGGATCTCTTTGGCGATGAGACAGAGGAAGAAAAGAAAGCAGCAGAGGAACGGGAGGCTGCTGCGAAAGCCTCTTCAAAGAAGAAAGAAAGTATGCACCTTTGAACTTCCAATGAACTTGACTGTTCGAAGAAGACATTCTGGAGTTTTACTTATATTTCCTACGCTAGTATCATTTCCAAATGTGATGCTGTTTCTGGAACTTGTTGAAGATTTCTTGGTTAACTTACATAAGGACTTATTGTCAGGTGGAAAATCATCTGTCCTTCTCGATGTCAAACCTTGGGATGATGAAACTGACATGAAGAAGTTGGAGGAGGCTGTTCGCAGCATTGAGATGCCAGGCCTCTTATGGGGAGCATGTACGCGAATCACTTGTTTACTTCTAGGATATAATTTTAGGTTTTCGATTGAAGACACCAACCAAATCGTTCTGCGTTTAGCTGACTATTGCTTTGTCAAATTCCATTGCAGCAAAGCTTGTGCCTGTGGGTTATGGTATTAAGAAGCTGCAGATCATGATGACTATTGTTGATGACCTTGTCTCGGTTGACAGCCTTATTGAGGAGCGTCTCACTGTTGAGCCTTGCAATGAGTACATTCAGAGCTGTGACATCGTGGCTTTTAACAAAATTTAATCAGTTTATCTCGGCTTTTTGATGGTTTGTGAGGTTGAGGATCCTGTTTTTAGTGTTCTTTTTGACCACCATGAGAATTTTTTTTTATCGGAGCAGGTGAGTTTCAAGTTTGGACGCACTTTGTTGTTTCTATGTTGTTCTATAAATTGAAGAGTATTTGAATAATCACAGCATTTAAGTATTGAATTGAAGTGTCAGTGGCTGGAAAATGGAAGCATGGAAATTTCTTCGTGCAATTTTTATTGAATGTTTCATTCTTGACGCAAATATAATTTCTTCAGGTTTCAGCACCCATCATTTTTGTCTATTATTTTTTACTTCCAAAGGCTAGATAATACATTTATATATATAAAGAACCAAGTATTACTCGATCCACAACGATAATTAATTACATGTCATCCTATTAATTGAATTGGCCCATAATATATATATATATATATATATATCAGAATTCCTTCCCTTGGATATTCACATTCGGCATGGTTATATTTTCTTCTAGCAATGCTGGCCGTGCTCAGCCTTCTGGGTGGATAAAAGAGCACCAGCGTATAGCAGCAACAAAAGCCTCCTTTTAGTACAAGGATACAACTCCTCTAGAGTGGCGTAGAAAATTTCCATCTCTATCATTTGTTGTTCTGCAACTACTGAAGAGTGAGAAGAGCGAGAAGAGTGAAGACACCTCCCATCAGAACTTACATAACGACACATCTAGGAAAGTGTTTAAATGCAAATATATACCAGCACACTTTCACTAATTTTGAGTAGCAAAAGAGCTCTGAGTTCGGAAACCGGATTTTGGTAGCGAGAAGCCTTGCTGTTTGGCAGGTAAGAACTTCGAACCTGCTTCATCCATGCTAATCTCAAGGCCACACTCAATACACAGGGATTCCAAATCCGATTCCTAGATGGTTAAAGAACATGTTTAATACATATAAGTTGAATCAAAACGATGGCTAGCAATCTTCCTAACAGGAGCACAATATGACAATCTCAACCAAGTAGAACTTCTTAGACAGTACCTTAACCATTAGAATTTTTGATAGGTGTGTCAGTGGATAAGGATGAAGCTTATAGCCGCCATAATTGATGCATAATACAGCCTGCGCACGGACCTTCAAAGCAAATATAAAGAGTGTCATGGTTAATAGTATAATTAAACATTTGAACTTTGTGATTGGTGTCCACTAATAATGATGCAGTAACATATGATATAATAAGGATTCGGCAAACAAAGAAAATACTAATATTTAGGTTTTGAGAAAACCACCTCATTTAGAAAAGGTTCAATGAGAGACAACTGCAGATGCGTTGCTTCAGCTGCCATCATACTAAAGAACCGTTTATAGTTTCCCAATTGGGAGTACCTAGAACAAGATTAAAGTGTTTTCAGAGTTATTCCAAAAATTAGTTTTAAGATGTTGATAAGTAGTATAACATTAGCACAGAGGATTCAAATTCATATGAGGGAGTGAGGGTTGCAAAATCGCCACGAAGAAGATTTAATGAGCACAGGAAATTTAAAAACCATGTAATTCAAAACGAGTTACCTCAATAAACTCCTAGCAAAGCGCATTTCCCCTGATCTGAGAAGTGAAGGATCTAGATGGCGGTACCACAAAGAGAGTGAATCCCCCTGGTGATCAAGAAAAGAGAAGTGACTATATTTATGTACAGAATTGTATCAGCAACAAGAGTAATGAAGCAGTGTCCATCAATAAGCCATATACTTACCATTTTTGGGATCTTACAACCCAGATGCAGAAGCACATAGAACGAGTAGAACTCCGCTTCGTTCTTCTTTACAGACTTCTGATTGATACTGTACAATTCAAATAGGGTCAATAGGCATTTCATCAGCTGCTCCAAGTTGAGATGACACAAGGAAGAAATATCAGGCTTGTGGGAGCAGCTAGCAAGTTTTTTATGTGACATGATATGGAATTTCACCTGCATTAAATTGATATACTTTTAAAGTTATGAATATTGATGTCCCAAAATATTCAAGTCTTGAATAAATAGAGTAGATGTGAAGTCAAAGGAAACTCTAATTCTCGAATAATTTAAAAAGTGGTACCACAATGTTCTCATCTCAAACACTTAAACAATGTGGTTTGTAAATGAAATTGATCACATCACTAAAATCTTCGAAAGATTACCATCTTCTCGTACATATGAATTGCTTGATCATTAACAATATCCTGCATGCCAAGGTCTTGCCTGATGGACCTTGTCCTATCAAAGACAAAATCATGAACTAGTTCAAATGGATACTCTGAAGAGTCCAGTATGTTCAACAGATGATCCAAAGTCTTTCGCAACACTGCGAGTGGTCGTATGTCTGCCATCTGTGCGTGCCCTGTGGAGATGGTTCTGCAAAACTAACAGGAGAGTAAGTGTCAAAACAAAGAAGAAATTTTTAGAGCACACATATAATGTACTTATTATAACACTAATTTTGCTCAACAATAATCCGCTCAGTATTCTCATAAAAGTAATTGGAGAACTCAGCAATCAGATACTTGCACCCGCCACAACGAATCCAAATAATTTTATAGGAAACAAGCAAAAGGAAGAAGAACGATTTGGTAAAAATGGCATTTTTACCTTTTTAACAGCAAGAGACGGAGAAGTTCTTGAAGGATCTCCATCTACTCTCTCAAACACCGATAGATCTCTTAGCCGCTCGCGCTGAGACCTCTCCTTCGCTGCAATTAGAGCAAAAAGAGTGGTCCGATTAGAAAAAAGAAAAGGAAATCACAGCTATAATCACCCGAGGAGGGGGAGAAATTAATCCACTACACGGGAGATTGTACCGGGACACATATCGGGGCAGGTTCCGACGAGACCCCGGGTGTTGGGGGAGTCATCGGGGACGTTTTGTCGGGCATCCACTGCTCGTCGCTTAGCTTTACTGTTCTTCTTCTCCATGGCCGGCTCTATCTTGCGCCGGGTGCGTTGATCGCCCAAACACGAACCAAAGTAGAAGAAGTAGGGTTGCCAAAATAAATAAATAAATAAATAAATAAATATAATGAAGATTAATTTATATATAAATATTTCAAGACGAGAAACAGAGATCGACTGAAGAAGGGATTTATATCATCCATTAAATATCTCAAAATTTCCAAGGTGGCAAATTGGTCATTAATCGGAAGGTGGTCCATTTATTAGAGGCAGCGAACCTAGAATGGTTCTTAATTAATATATTATAATTCCTTCCCACCAACCGAAATTTCCTTGCATTTTCCCGCAACGTAATCTTGCCGGTCTGTTGACAATTATAACAATCTTAGTGGTCCACGCTTTTCTTTGAAATCGGGCCGTTGGTTCGGAATCTAACGGCTGATCTTATCTTCCACATGTTGGTGCCAAGATTAGAGCAATCGAAACCGTTGGCTAAAGTGTGCTTCACACTAATCCGATGGTGTATGATGGAAGCGGTCCCAAGCATCAAATAGTATAAATATGCAATAAGATCCCTTTCTTGTTGGCTTTCGTTTCCTTTGTCTCTCAGTCGTTGCTTTGTCCTGCCCCAAAGGTATCGTCTTTACAAATCCCTTCCTAAATATCTCTGATTTCTTATATTTGATGGTCTTGCTTTGGATTTTTGTGGATACTCTTTTGTGTTTTTGATTGATGATTATTTATCTGTGAGAAAATGGGTGGAAGCAAGAGAAAAATTTATGCTAGTTGGAGGTTGTCTGTTCTTGATTTTGGTCTCTCTGCTTACTCTAGTAAAGAATCAATGATCCGTTTTACCATTTCTTCGACAACTTCCTCTTTTGAAGTTTGAATTAGCCTTCCATGGTTTTTTCATCAAATAATAAATAAATCTCTCCATTTTAAAGGTAAATTTTATTGTGGAAATTTTTATTTAATATTCAACCTATAATTCCACATGTGGGAAACGGTTTAAATCATAGTTTAATTAGTTAAAAATCTTGATTCTCACAGCCCTCTTGCTTTAATCATTCATATATAGCTATGAGATTTGGATACTGCCGCCATGTGTTGAAGAAACTGTAACTATTTGTGTTTAAATGTTCAGTTTTCTTATTCACGAAGACTATGATTTTAGTTATTGTTGCATGTTGTGATTCAAGCTCACCTTGATTTGCTAGTTGTTTGAGAACAGTTAGACAATAGAGGGTGGGATATGTCGAGCAATAGGAGGTCATATTGGTGTTACCAATGTCGGGAGAGAGTCCAGCCTCGTGGGAGGGAGATGGTCTGCCCAAATTGCGACATGGGATTTGTGTCAGAGCTGGATGATAATATGGATTCTTTTATGAGCCATTTCATGGGGATGGACCCTGATTTCCATCATGACCCGCGGTTCGGTATCATGGAGACTCTCTTTGCCATGAGGAGGCAAGGGACGGTGGGAAGGAGTAGAGACATAGATGCTCGGCGAAGACCCAGCATCTTCTCAGACATAGAAATGGAATTTGGGTCAGGCCCTTGGTTGGTCTTCAGGGGTCAGCTACCTGTTCAGATGTTGGATAACCATGGTTTTGATGCCTCTTTAGATGGACGTCGTGGTGTTGGAATGCGGAGGGCCAACATAGCAGATTACTTTGTTGGCCCTGGATTGGATGAACTGATCGATCAACTTAGACAGAATGATGGGCGCGGACCACCGCCTGCTTCACAAACATCAATCAACTCGATGCCAACTATCAAAATCAGTCAGTGGCATCTAAATGAGGAGTCACACTGTCCTGTTTGCAAGGAACTATTTGAGTTAGGATCTGATGCTAGAGAGATGCCATGCAAGCATTTGTATCACTCTGACTGTATAGTTCCCTGGTTGGAACAACACAATTCATGCCCAATTTGTCGGCTCGAAATACCGCCTCAAGGTTCAGCTAGCTGCTCGCGGTCAAGATCAAGTAATCAAAGTTCAAGTAGTAGTGGGAGAAATAGTGGACGTCAGAGGAGGAGGAACCTGCTCTCATATCTTTGGCCTTTTCGCTCTTCAAGCTCAAGTTCTCGATAGAATAGTCACACCATCAAAATGCTAACTAGAATATGTTATTCTGGATGGCCTTTGATTGCTCCAACATCAAACTTGTTCTACTCTGCTGTATTTCCTGTTTTTCTTGTATTACTTTATTTCCATCTCTATAGAACTTGCCAAGCTACTTGGTATCAAGGTAGTGTTGGTCCTGACATCTATAAAACAATCAAAGGCCACTGTTCATATACTTTTTCTCATCAATGTAAATTATGAATTTCACTTCTTGCAGCATCTGCTTAATTCTTTTCAATAAGTTTATGATGCAATTGGATGTATCACTAGTTGCTTAGTCATGCTAATGCCTCTAGACCTCTCTGTGTTGATATTATTCGCCATAAGAAATATCAAGATGCCATTTTCTTCAAAGATTCTTAAAAGATTATGATGAGGTATTGTGATTATTCTTGCCAATAAGAGAATCTGTGCTCTCTTCATCTGTCAAGAAAATTGCAGAAATAACTACGATCTATCTTGTTTGGCCAACTTGTAGAATTAGACATCCCCTTGTTTGACCTTTGTTAGATTACTTATGCAGATTATCCTATCAAAAGTAGGTATCCTTGTATTGTATACTGCACATGAAAATGTTGCATGCTGCTTTTAAAAGCGAAGAATCCTTAAGACTTCAGGCGATTCGGTTATGGTGATTATGATATGCTTGTATAGTTTCTTGATAAATGGAAATATACAGAAATCTTGTCCTAATTTTCATTCTATGAGGTGATCAAGCTTTTCTCGATGTACTTGTAAGGTTTTATTTCGGCTAATGTAATCGAAAATTTATATTTTAAATATAATTTATTTATGTAATGTGTTTAAAATTTATGTATAAATTTTAATATAAGTAACAAGATGTTTGATAAAAAAAAATATTAAAATGAAAATGCATAGTGTTGGGACAATATCTAATGAAAATGTAATATCTGAGGTGACCCATAAAATTAAAAATTAAAAATAAAAATAAAAAAAATCTGAGGAGCATCCGAAGACATTTTAGGGCATTTAAATGCAGCAATTCTTCGAAAGCCAACTTGCACAGTTTTTAAGGATTATTTTGACCTTTTGTGATAGAGATATATAAGAGGCTTTTGGCCTAATCCAAAGGCATCTCGTTTATTACTTCTGTCAAAGCTATTAAAGATCAACATTGAATCTTAAAATAAGAGTTCATGACCTAAGGTGCTAAAATATTATATTGAGATATCGCCTCCTTTGAATCTTAAAAACAGTACATCTATTTGATATATAGACAACATAACTGGACTGTGTGCTCAGGATGACAGATGAGAAGTTCCTACTTTTCAATACTTGTTTGTGTAACAACTTAATAACTTACTCAAACCTACGGTTTCAT
Source organism: Typha angustifolia (assembly GCF_048772165.1). NCBI lineage: Eukaryota > Viridiplantae > Streptophyta > Magnoliopsida > Poales > Typhaceae > Typha > Typha angustifolia. The sequence continues at coordinate 1,367,503 of NC_133246.1, read as the reverse complement.
TCTCCTTTTCTCATCTCTCTGTTTTAAGATAATTATTTGTTGTTCTGTAAGAGAAAACAAAATTTAGGATCATGCTCTGTATTTTACTTTTACCCTGCTAATAGGTTTAGACAACAGAACTGCTGCTTATTTTCTCATGTCACATACCCCATGGAGGAGAGCAAGAAAATAAGATGAGATCCAATATCTAGTAGAGAAAAATGACTATTTTTTTTAATAATTGTGGTAAAATTTTTCTCTTTTTTTTTTCAAAATACAAGAATAAATATATAATAAAAGGAGTGTTTGAGACATTTTTAATAATTTAAGGATTTATTGTCACGAATAAATTCAGATTATGTGAAAATAGATGATAGTTTATGCTGTCTATCATCTACATCTATTGTGTATAATTATATATATTTTTCTTTTTTTTAATTAATAAATAAACCTTTATTGGGCCGTCGGTTCGGATAATGGCAATTCTGTAATTTTGTTATCTATTTGGTCGAGCTATATAAGTCACCCGCCTTCTCGTCGCAGTCTTTTCTCATTTGGATTTTGGGGCGTCATCTAGGGTTTTTTTTTATCTTAGCGGCGCTTCTCTCTTCTTCTTCTTCTTCCCGTTCCATCGCCATGACAGCCCCAACGCAAGAGGAGCTGCTCGCCGCTCATCTCGACCAGAAACAGATCGATGTGAGCTCTCTCACCTTCTTATCTTCTAAGTACTCTTAATTTTCTTTTCCACTTGCATAGAAACAAACGTCCGATTTTATATCATTATTTGAAAATTTGATTCGGAAACTCTTGTAATTTTGTAAAATTCGAAACATTCCGTATATATAGCTTTACTGTTCTTCTTCTCCATGGCCAGATCTATCTTGCGCCGGGTGCGTTGATCGCCCAAACACGAACCAAAGTACAAGAAGTAGGCTTGCCAAAATAAATATATATATTTAATGAGGATCAATTTATATATAAATATTTCAAGACGAGAAACAGAGTCCGACTGAAGAAGGGATTTATATCATCCATTAAATATCTCAAAATTTCCAAGGTGGCAAATTGGTAATTAATCGGAAGGTGGTCCATTTAATAGAGACAGCGAACCTATAATGTTCCTTAATTAATATTAGATACGGCGACTCGTTTAAGATCCTCCTCATTGGAGAAGTAAATATTGGATAATCTTAATGCTAGAATATAAATATATCTCGAAACAAAGACAAAAGTGGTGAAAAAACAAAACAAAACAAAAAAGTTCTGATTCGCACGAATCTGTAATTTCGTTGCATTTTCCAGCAACGTAATCTTGCCAGTCTTTTGTCAATTATATCAATCTTAGCGGTCCACGCTTTTCTTCAAAATCGGACTGTTGGTTCGGAATCTAACAGTTGATCTTATCTTCCACAGGCCAGTGCCAAGATTAGAGCAATCGAAATCGTTGGCTAAAGTGTGCTTCACACTAATCCGATGGCGTATGATGGAAGCGGTCGTGAGCATCAAATAGTATAAATATGCAAAGGATCCCTTTCTTACTGGCTTTCGTTTCCTTTGTCTCTCAGTCGTTGCCTTGTCTTACCCCAAAGGTATCGCCTTTAGAAATCCCTTCCTAAATCTCTATGATTTCTTATAACTTTTTTTTTTTTCAGCTTAGATTGAATTGCTCGATTTGAAGGTCTCGCTTTTGATTTTTGTGGATACTCTTTTGTGTTTTTGATTGATGATTATGTTATCTGTGAGAAAATTGGTGGAAACAAGAGATAAATTTGAGCTAGTTGGAGGTTGTCTGTTCTTGATTTAGGTCTCTCCGTCTTACTCTAGTAAAGAATTAATGATCTGTTTTACCATTTCTTCAGCAACTTCGTCTTTTGAAGTTTGAATTAGCCTTCCATGGTTTATTCAACAAAAAAAGGATCTCCATTTTAATTGTATTTGAGCTTAAAAATGACTAGCAATTATGTTGTTTCGTGGTAAATTTTATTGTGGAAATTTTTATTTAATTTTCAACCTGCAATTCCACATGTGGGAAACGGTTTAAATCCTAGTTTTAATTAGTTAAAAATATTGATTCTCACAGCCCTCTTGCTTCAATCATTCATATATAGCTATGAGATTTGGATATTGCCGCCCATATGTGTTGAAGAAACTGTAACTATTTGTGTTTAAATGTTCAGTTTTCTCATTCATGAAGACTTTGATTTTAATTATTGTTGCATGTTGTGATTCAAGCTCACCTTGGTCTGCTAGTTGTTTGAGAACAGTCAGACAATAGAGGGTGGGAAATGTCGAGCAGCAGTAGGTCATATTGGTGTTACCAATGCCGAGAGAGAGTCCAGCCTCGTGGGAGGGAGATGGTCTGCCCAAATTGCGACATGGGATTTGTGTCAGAGCTGGATGATAATATGGATTCTCTCGTGAGCCATTTCATGGGGATGGACCCTGATTTCCATCATGACCCGCGGTTCGGTATCATGGAGACTCTCTCAGCCATGATGAGGCAAGGGACGGTGGGAAGGAGTAGAGACATAGATGTCCGGCGAAGACCTAGCATCTTCTCAGACATAGAAATGGAATTCGGGTCAGGCCCTTGGTTGGTCTTCAGGGGTCAGCTACCTATTCATATGTTGGATAACCATGGTTTTGATGCCTTTTTAAATGGACATCGTGGTGTTGGAATGCGGAGGGCCAACATAGCAGATTACTTCGTTGGCCCTGGATTGGATGAACTGATCGATCAACTTACACAGAATGATAGGCGCGGACCACCGCCTGCCTCACAAACATCAATCAACTCGATGCCAACTATCAAGATCAGTCAGCGGCATCTAAATGGGGAGTCACATTGTCCTGTTTGCAAGGAGCTGTTTGAGTTAGGATCTGATGCTAGAGAGATGCCATGCAAGCATTTGTATCACTCTGACTGTATAGTTCCCTGGTTGGAACAACACAATTCATGCCCAGTTTGTCGGCTTGAAATACCGCCTCAGGGTTCAGCTAGCTGCTCGCGGTCAAGATCAAGTAATCAAAGTTCAAGTAGTGGTGGGAGAAATAGTGGACGTCAGAGGAGGAGGAACCTGCTTTCATATCTCTGGCCTTTTCGCTCTTCAAGTTCAAGTTCTCGGTAGAATTGTCACACCATCAAAATGCTTACCAGAATATGTTATTCTGGATGGCCTTTGATTGCTCCAACATCAAACTTGTTTTACTTTGCTGTATTTCCTGTTTTTCTTGTATTACACTATTACTTAATTTCCATCTCAGTAGAACTTGCCAAGCTACTTGGTATCAAGGTAGAGTTGGTCCTGATATGTATAAAACAATCAAATGTCACTGTTCATATACTTTTTCTCATCAATGTAAATTATGAATTACGCTTCTTGCAGCATCTACTTAATTCTTTTCGATGAGTTTATGATGCAATTGGATGTATCACCAGTTGCTTAGTCATGCTAATGCCTCTAGACCTCTCTGCGTTGATATTATTCGCCATAAGAAATATTAAGATGCCATTTTCTTCAAAGTTTCTTAAAGATTATGACGAGGTAAATTATTCTTGCCAATAAGAGAATCATTGTGCTCTCTTCATCTGTCAAGAAAATTGTAGAAATAACTACGATCTATCTTGTTTGACCAATTTGTAGAATTAGATATCCCCTTGTTTGACCTTTGTTAGATTACTTATGCAGGTTATTCTGTCAAAAGTAGGTGTCTTTGTATCGTATGCTGCGTATGAAAATGTTGCACGCTGCTTTTAAAAGCAAAGAATCCTTAAGATTTCAGGTTAGGAGTGGTAAATTTTGATCCAAACCGATAACTCGGCTCTTAATCAGGTTTGTGTTTAATATAATCGGGTTCGAGTCATAAACGGGTCAAACTACCTAACTCGTTTAATAATCGGGTCGTATTCGGGTTTATATAGCTGACCCATTTTGACCCGTTTACCCGTTTGATCCGTTTAAGTATATGGGTTGGGTCGGATTGGGTCAACCCATCAACCCATATATATATATATATATATATATATATATATATAAAGTAACTAAAACCTAAATCACTCTACTCTCTCGTTCTCTCCACTCTCCACTCTCCAACCGCCTCACCTAAATCACTCTACCATTGAATCTCTCCAATCGCCTTCATTCGCGATGCCTCCTACCTTTGTCTTTGCATGTCATCTACCCCGAGAGTTTGCCGACGAATCTCCTCACCATCTGCGCTTAGCCCTTCGCCCTCGTCGGATCTCTCCTTCTGGTCCTCAAATGCTCCAGCACCAGGGACTCCTCCTGCTCCGGCGGATCGATGGATCTAGTAGTTCTGGCCAACGCCTCCAAGGCGAGCCACTTCGACTACTTCTAGAGGAATGACGCCAATGAGTTCATCCTTTTCGTTAGTCGAACCGTCGCCAAAAGGATGTTACCGGGCCAATGCCAATCCGTGCAGCATGAAGGTGACCCTAGGGTTTCTATTCTTGTGATCTGGATTTCTTGGAGGTTTTATGAGAAATCATACAGATTTGTGTTTCCTGTTCCTTTTAAATGTGTCTAATCTGTTTCATGTGGAGGACGGGAGGATCATATTGCCAGATATGGAGTCGATATAACTTTTCGCTGCCATGTTGGCACATTTAACTTCTCCCACACCTGGAGTTTGTGAAAAGGTTTCCTCTACCAAGCTTGTCTACAATGGTTATTTTGATTGATATGCGCTGATACTGATTTCAGAATTTTCTCCTTTAACAATAACTTTCTTAGTTCCGTTTGTAATATGCCATATGTATTTATATGTGGCTGTGAAAGCAGATTACCCATGCCTTATGGGAGATATGTTTAGATTTAAACAACATCTTATTTTTTTCTTAAAGAGTTTATTGATCCGCTCTCTAGAGTCCAGCATTTAGTCAAATGTATGTCTGTGATCAGTTCTCATACTAGATCACATATTCACTGTCTCATCTTAATCCTGTTGCAAGCTTTTTCGTCGTCGCCATTGCAATCGCTGCCGCCGCTATAGCCTTCTAGATCTAATGGATCTCAATTCAGTCAGAGTGATTATGATATACTTGTATAGTTTCTTGATAAATTAAAATATGCAGAAATCTTGTCCTAATTTTTATTCTAAGAGTGGGCTAATGTAATTGGAATGCACAGTGTTGGGACAACATCTAACGAAAATGTAATGTTTGAGGTGACCCTTGCGTTCGAATAGCTTGGGCAGAGATTATATATGTTTTCTTTTTAAAAGAAAAAAACTCTTAGGAGCATCTGAAGACATTTTAGGTCGTTTAGATGCACTTATAAAGTTGCGATTCTTCCAAAGCCAACTTGGACAACATTTAAGGATTATTTTGACCTTTTTGTGATTGAGATATATAAGAGGCTTTTGACCTGATCCAAAGGCAACTCGTCTATTACTCTCCTTTGAATCTTAAAAATAGTACATATATTTGATATATAGACAACATAATCGGACTGTGTGCTCAGGATGACAGATGAGAAGTTCCTACTTTTCAATACTTGTTTGTGTAACAACTTAATAATTTGTTCGAACCTACAGTTTCATTCTCCTTTTCTCATCTCTCTGTTTTAAGATAATTATTTGTTGTTCTGCAAGAGAAAACAAAATTTAGGATCATGCTCTGTATCTTACTTTTACCCTGCTAATAGGTTTAGACAACAGAACTGCTGCTTATTTTCTCATGCGACATACCCCCATAGAGGAGAACAAGAAAACAAGATGAGATCCAATATCTAGTAGAGAAAAATGTAGAAATATTCCTAGTAGGAAGTAGAGGATGGTGATAAAAGATTTTATACATTTGCTAAAAAAAAAATCAAATAATTATACTTAAATCCTTTGAACTGTTATCATTTTTCATATATTCCTCTTAAAACTTTTTGTGACATGAATTTTCTAAACCACTAAAATGTTTTTTTTTTCAAAATATAAGAGTAAACATATAATAAAAGGAGTGTTTGAGACATTTTTAATAATTTAAGGATTTATTGTCACAAATAAATTCAGGTTATATGAAAATAAATGATAGTTTAGGCGGTCTATCATCTCCGTCTATTGTGTATAATTATATATATATATATATATTTTTTTTCCTTTTTTTTTTAAATTAATAAATAAAGCCTTATTGGGCCGTCGGTTCGGATAATGGCAATTTTGCAATTTTGGTATCCATTTGGCCGAGCTATATAAGTCACCCGCCTTCTCGTCGCAGTCTTTTCTCATTTGGAGTTTGGGGTTTCATCTAGGGTTTTTATCTTAGCGGCGCTTCTCTCTTCTTCTTCTTCTTCTTCCCGTTCCATCGCCATGACAGCCCAAACGCAAGAGGAGCTCCTCGCCGCTCATCTCGAGCAGCAACATATCGATGTGAGCTCTCTCACCTTCTTATCTTCTAAGTACTCTTAGTTTTATTTTCCACTTACATAGAAACAAACGTCCGATTTAATATCATTATTTGAAAATTTGATTCGGAAACTTTTGTAATTTTGTAAGATTCGAAACATTCCGTATATATATCCAGTGAAGGATCATGCGGGAATTTATTGAGCTTGGAGTAATGAAATCTTATTGACAGATGAGCTAGCTGTTTGGTTGGAAATATGAATTGGAGTATGAAGAAACTAGATCAAGAAGTGTGATTTCAACTATCTAGTTATTTTGTATAATAACGTCCTTCTTTAGGTGACCTACTTTGAAGCAAGCGGAGAAGTAGTCCAGTGTAAGTAGAAAGCTAGCTAAGTTCCTGAATTAGATGTAATTCATCTGTAAGTCAATAAAAAAGCAAACTTTCTTTTATATCTTTCATTTACTTTTTTCTTTTCTTTTCATGAGAAGTCCTAGTTTTGTCAAAATAAACCCATTCCAAAGTACTAGATGATCACGTGAATAATACCCAACCTCCTACACTTATAAACAGAGTTGCCTTGACACCAGGTACTAAATTGTAACCCTTATCTCATTCATGGCCCTCACAATGTGAGGTTGTCTAAGCCATCTGCCCAGTGCTAAGCTTGGCAATGGTGCTACGGTAGCTTTTATGCTACCGTTTGCTTGGTTGCATGGGGGCTCGTAGCGGCCTTCACTAAATAAATCGACATGCTTAGGTACATTGAAACCTACCAAATATTTCATCCAACTTCTGAAGTTGTACTTTATGTTTTTGTCTTTCCAATGGTGCTCAAATAAATATGTACTGCAAGTAATATAAATATATTTTAAATCTTTGCAGCCTGATGAGCCTGTTGTGGAAGATGAAGAGGAGGATGAAGATGACGATGAAGATGATGACAAAGATGACGATGATGCAGAGGGTAAGTCAAAATGTTCTTACGCACTAAACCTTTCTTGACTATCTTGTGGGAAGACCAAGACAAATTAAGTGGGAAAATGACTTTATGTGACCCTTCCATTTTATTAATCAAGAAAACTTATGTGCAGGCTATGTAGTCTGGAAAATGGACTTCCAGATTTAGTATCTGGAAATAAAAAGATTAGGAAAACCAGCAAACTGCTTAGTACTTTGGCAGTTTTCTTGGCAGATGAGAATATGATATATATATCTGAAATGCTGCATCAAAAGCAATTTCAACCAGCAAGGTCATGTATTTCTAATGGGTCATTTCAAAAAGATATGAAATTTGAAGTGATTCAGGAGATTGGCTCAGTCTTCATACCTTTTGCACTGTCAATTGGCAAGGCCATGCACTTATATCTTTGTTTTCCAAGCCAAGATTGCCTATATGAAGTCTGAAAATTCATAATTAGGTACCGTAGCCTACTTCAGAATGTTCATCTTCATTACTGGTCAGCAAGACATCATAATTGGAGCCTATCAGTTCATCAAAGGCCAACTTTCACCTATATGAGATTTAAAAAGAAGTTTTTTGACATATTCTTCTTTGTAGCAGTAGCAATACCTCTATGAAGTCTGAATATTCATAATTAAGTTTCATAACCTACTTCAGAATGTTCATCTTCATTACTGGTCAGCAAGGTATTGCTACTTGTCATGGTTCACGTACATGAATCCATTGTGTCATCTTATTTGGGCCTGTGTCATTCGATCCAAGCTTGACAGCCTTGTTTAGTGGAATCTACCTAAATGGTTAGTTTGGTTTAGGGAGAAAGAGCTAATTATCTCTTATGTGTGATGCACTATCATGCAGTTTTGATGATCAGTTCAATGGGTCATGTTTTGCAAGCCCTTTATATAACTCTTGCTTTGCAGCCTTTTTTATTTATTATTATCTATTTAACGTTTTAGCCTCCAGCTATACATAATCATGTATTCTTGGTGAACCATGTCTGAGCATGTTTTCCTTTATTTTTTATTTGAAGAACACGTAGGATTCTTTACTTTCTTGCGTTAAATGTTGGTAGTCATAAAGTGTATTTGCTCATTGATTTCTACTTGCAGGACTATCAGGTGATGCTAGTGGAAGATCAAAGCAAAGCAGAAGTGAGAAGAAGAGCCGGAAAGCCATGTTGAAGCTTGGCATGAAACCCATTCCTGGCGTCAGTCGTGTCACCGTAAAGAAGAGCAAGAATGTAAGCTTTGTGGAATTTTTTTCTAATATCTATCCTGCAAGTGTTATGCCCACTCACTACTAAAACTTTGTTTGCCTTCCAGATATTGTTTGTTATCTCCAAGCCGGATGTCTTCAAGAGTCCGACTTCCGACACCTATGTTATCTTTGGGGAGGCAAAGATTGAGGATCTGAGCTCTCAGCTTCAGACACAGGCTGCAGAACAGTTCAAAGCACCTGATCCGAGCCATGTGACCTCGAAACCTGAGACATCTGCTACGGCCCAAGATGATGAAGAGGTTGATGACACAGGTGTTGAGCCTAAGGACATTGAACTAGTGATGACACAGGCCGGGGTTTCAAAGTCTAAGGCTGTCAAGGCACTCAAAGCTGCAGATGGTGACATAGTCACTGCAATCATGGATCTTACTACTTAGTGTTTGGAGTCCTAATCTTCCATAGCTGCTCAAGTTTTTCTCCTTGTGTTTTATTTGAGGGTGCATAGACTGGAAACTTTGTCTATCTATGTTGGTGAAATTAGCTCCTCGCTTGTCTTTGTTTTTATAACAGTAATAGGGCACAAATCATTTTCGTCACTTCCAAATACTTACTGCTGGTTTTTTTTTCCCTGTTCCAGATGAATGAATGCCAAATATTGAGAGCAGATTGGTTTTATAGTCAGATCACAGTTTGTCTAATTTCAAGCTAGTGACTCACAATTTCGTTTAATTCTGATCATCTGTTGTGAGTCATATTAGAATTTCTTTATGAAAAGCCCTTTTCATTGTTGTGATGTGCTTTGCTTTGTTCACAAGAGGGTGAATCCTCCGAATGCTGTCGTCCTTAATGTAACAATAGCTCGATTAAATTAATAACTTTCATGTGAGAGTTATGTCCTTCTTTATCTATCCCTTAATAGATCTTCTAGTTTCCATCCACAATCTTTGATATTTGGATCTGTCTCATCTGTTTGAATCCTTTTTACACGAGTATTATTCATTTATCAAAGCTAACGTCAACCTTTAGTTGATCTGTCCATTAAGTTGGTGTTGTTCTACCAACCTACTCTTCTTTCTCTCACAAGTTATTATATATTTTTCTTATCTAAAGCCACCTCCATTGCACTTTTCTCTCACCATAAAGTTTATCTTGTTAACCAACCTTAGTTCAACCACACAGCTAAGTATCACAGCTCCCCACCAATAGGAAATTCCTTTTACTCCCAAGACATCATATGGTGCCTGATATACTATTATAACAAGATATGTCTCACATGCAAGCCACTTCAATTGCCATTGTTTGCAGAATACAACTCATGACATCATGATGATAGACTTTGACTTGAGCATTTTTATATTTTCTAGTTGCACCAGAGAAGAAGAAGTCTCTCTCGATAGATATGAATTAGAACCTTAGATTTATTAATAATATCAAAAAGAAAGTATATGATGTGTAACACATAAAAAAAAAGAAAAGATAAGAGGGCATTATTATGGATAGAAGTATAATGTATGAAAATTATGATATTAGTTACAAATTTATCATATGATATTTTAACTTCACCGACAAGACAAACATAACACATTACTCCGCCAACGGTCCGATGGCAAATATGTAATTAAACACCATTCGATGCCCCTTTGTGATTACTCCCCGCATCTTCATCCCTTTCCGCGAAAGAAACCACGAGAAAAAGTGACCCCACGTCACGAGATCTCACCTCCGATTCCTCCCTCCTCCCACTAACCTACGCCCGCACCGAACCTTTTCTATCCTACACCCCAACTCCATCTTCAATAATTTTGAAACTCAAGAGAGACAAATATTTGCATGTAGAACACCACATTCTAACGAATTTCGGATTCCAATCCCTGCGTTTCCATGATTTATGCGATAAAATAAGAAAAAGACACCCTGGCTATCGAAGTAAATTTTTTTGCCTATTTTTACAGAAAGTGAGGGGGTGATTTGTAAAAATAGTGGGAAAAAATGTAGCATCGCAATCGTAAAATGAGGTAATTGTAGGTGTTATATGAAAGTTTCCCAAAATTCAAATAAAACCCCCGTGAAAAATAATATAACCTAAAAGAGAGGTGACAGTACCGCTAGTGTAGTTTAACTCTCCCTTTCTCTCACCTTCCTCTCTCTCTCTCTCTCTCTCTCTCTCTCTCTCTCAAGAACGAAAGCAACCCTAACCCTACTCTACTTCTTGATCTCGATCTCTGCTCTTGTTCTTGATCTCGATCTCTGCTATTGTTCTTGATCTCGGTCTCTGCTCTTGTTCTTGATCTCATTCTTGGACTCTATCTCGTTATACCGGCAATGGCGGCATATGGAGAGGGAGGGAGAGATGGTGACTGAGGAGGAGATCTGCGGCGATGGGAAAGGCCAACGAGGAGCGGCCCGGGGGGTTAGGTGAGCCGTCGTCGTCGGATTCGGCCCCCGGAAATGCGGCCGGCGGTAGATGCTCCCGGTGCGGGAGACTCGTGCAGGTTCGGTGCGTCGCCGTGCTGATCCTCGGCGTCGCTGTGCTGCTCTCCGCCGTCTTCTGGCTTCCGCCGTTCTTTGGAAGACGCGGGCATCCGAGCGGCCTAGATTTGGATGGTAGGGTTCGGAGACGATGGGGTGGGGAAATGTCAGTGGTTATTTTGGGATCTGCATTTCTGGATCTTAGTTTGGTTTTGCTTTCCTAGATAGTGGTGATCTCCTGTTCTTCTTGATTTCTTCTTATGCTTTTGGTTTTTCGGTGAATTGTTTTGGGTTGATGCCCATTTGCAATTGGGGATCTGAAGCTAGTATTTGGGCTCTTCATTAATTGCATTTTACTAAAAGTTACGTACTTATTACGCCTTAGCGGACATTTGGTTATCTTTTTGTTTTTTGTTTTTTGATATATGAATGATTCTATCCCATATCTATTATTAGTGTTCATGCATTAAATAGACTCTTAATGTCACTCTGATAAGTGATAATATATTCGAAATGGCCGACGAAATTGTTCGGTTGCTACTTTTATGAGGTCTTGACTTAATTTGGATAGATTCTTAAACTTAGGGGATTGTAAAGATAAGCCTTGTTTTGCATGTCGTGGGTTCACTTGTGAGTAGGAAATTAGCTTTTGGTATTTTATATAATTTGAATTGGGAATTGGGGGCTTCTTCTGTTGTTCTCAATATCTTGAGCTAGTATTAATGCAAAGTATGGCAGTGAGACTATAAAGTTCCAACTCAAGTGATGGAGAAATCTTGGGAATGCTAATTTTGCTGATAAATCAGACAAGGGTATATCTACCAATTGAGCTGGCATCTATGGTACTACTCAGGTACATGAAATTGATCGAATTAAGCCAGCTAAAAGTATGTCATTAGTAAAGTTCATAGGTGAAGACTTAATAAGTTGCATTATCTATGTCCAATAGCAAGCTGGGCTGTTTTTATCAAAATAAAAATAAAAAATGAAGCATGCTGGGTAGTCAAGTAGGCTACTGCAAATTTAACCTAGTGAACAAAAGCTGATCAAATATGTGCAATTATATGAATTAGCTGATGAGAATAATTTGCCCATGTTAAATTCTTGGATTATGTTGCTTGACTTTCTCTAAGCTAAATGATGTTGGAGATACTTTGTAGTATCTAACTATGTGCTCTCATAAGTCATAATAAGTTAGTCTTGCCTTTGTAAAATTTGCTTTGGGCATTTTACAGATAAGACATCGGCAACCTACAGTCCATTTAATTGTACACTAGTTTGTCAAATGGTCCTTATCAGTATGCTGATTCCATGCTCATGCATGTGATCTTGGTTCAGGGACTTGCATTTGTTGATGAAAGGGCTTTTGTTTGTACTATCCTCTACATGGAATAAGCGTGACTTATTAGTATTTTGTTTTACTTTATATATAGTTTGTTAGACCAGATAGTGGTTCCTAGCTTTTTGGAGATGTAATATTGTGTATGTTCTATAGAACTCTTTGCTTTCACTATTGTGTTACTTATTAAGTTAGCTAATTTTATTTTCTATTCTTCTGACATATTTAACTCAATTTGCAGCTGATATAGTAGCAAGTTTCAGACTGCAAAGGACAGTAGACGAGCTGAATAAAAATATATCTAAACTTGAATTTGACATCTTTGAAGAAATTGGTGTTCCTAATTCCTCTGTATGTCCTACTACATACTCCAATTTTGTCTTTCTCCATTTTGTGACTTTTGACCACATGTTCTTACCTAATTCATGTATCATGATAGGTTGTTGTAAGTTCCCTGGAGCCAGTGACTGGATCAAACTGGACAACTGTTGTTTTTGGAGTTTGGCCTTATCCAAAAGGTTCAACTATATCATCAACGTGGATTAGCATTCTCAAGTCTTCTTTTATGTCCTTGGTGGCAAAGCAGTCAACTCTCCACTTGACTACATCCTTGTTTGGGAATTCATCCTTCTTCGAGGTGCTAAAGTACCCTGGAGGAATAACAATTATCCCTTCACAGAGTGCTTTTCTTCTACAGAAACCTCATGCTTTTTTCAATTTCACTTTAAATTTCCCCATCTACAAAGTAGAAGAGAAAATCAATGAGCTGAAGGACCAAATGAAGTTGGGTTTGCTTCTCAATTCCTACGAGGTCTGCTGTTATATCCATGTTCATTTATTTGATCTAACATTATGGAGCCACTTGTTGCTGTCTATTAGCTAAAAAATATAAATTTGATAGTTGTATATAAGTTTAAAGACTCGTGAAGAGATTGTCTGTCCTAGAAATTATCTTGATAAAAAGGGATTCTGGATTGACAATTACAGTGTATAGGATTTTTCTCCTCTCGTGATCTGATTAAGGTGGCTTGTCTATCTAGTACTGGTATTAGAACAGGACGGGTCTCACCTTTCAGACCAGTGGGAATTACCCAGTTAAAATGTTGGAGCAGGCATTTATTCCAGCTATAGGAATTGTGACTCTGAATGGGTTGATTGCTTGTGAAGCTTTTACTGGTGCTTAATGTGTAAATTTACTGTCTTTAATTTCTTAAACTAACCTGCTCTTTTCATGTAATGCAGAATCTGTATGTTAAGTTGACAAATTTAGATGGTTCAACAGTAGTACCTCCTACAATTGTTCAGACCTCCATTGTTCTTGCAGTTGGAAATCACCAACCCTCCCTGCCAAGATTGAAACAGTTGGCTCAGACAATAACTAATTCTTCTTCAGGAAACCTGGGTTTGAATCATACTGTATTTGGTAGAGTAAAGCAGATCCATCTCTCCTCTTATCTTCAGCATTCCCTAAATACTGGAGGCACTGGTTCACCAAGTCCAGCTCCTCAACCTTTACATCACTACCATCACCACCACCACCACCACCACCACCATCATCATGGACGACGAGATGACAATTATTTGGCTCCTGCTCCACAACCTAGTTATCAAACTCCAGCTCCCAGTGGTTGCCAATTTAAACGCTCAAGCAAGCCAAAGAAAGCTTTTCATTCTCCAGCTCCTGCACCAGCTCGTGCGCGACATCATTCTGCTGTTCCTGTGGCTTCTCCTCCACCATCTGTTGCACCTGCATCTGTTCCACAGAGTCCATATATTCCCAATGTGCACGAAAAACCTCCAGCTCCAGCACCTCCCTTGCTTTCAGCATCTCCTCTGCCTTCTGTATATTTTGCTCATGTGCAACCTCCAGGTGAGAGTGCGACAAGAACAAAGCCTCCTGCTGCAAGGCCTTCATCACCTGTGCCTTATTCATGTGAGTTCTTTTTGTCCCTCTACAGTTCTTAAGTGCTTATATTATGTAAGTGACCTTAGTATGAAACTCTGAATATTATTTGATTTAATGTAGTTTCTCTGTTTAGTTTATCTCCTAGTAGCAAATAAATAATGCTTTCCTGATTCTGCCTTAGTTCACTTATTTCTTGGTTCATTTCCTAACCATCGTGAAAATAATGTGTATCTTAGATTGTTGCACACTCTTCAGATCAAACCTTGAATCCTTTACTACAGATGAAACTTTTTTGCTAGTTTTTTAATGTGATTCCTATTTTGAACTTACCCAACTTGTGATTTTTATTTTAAGTAATGGTTACCAAAATCTTCTTGCGCACAGTCTGAAACAAGGAGCAGAAAGCAAAAGAAACAAAGATTCTTGCATCATGTAGATTGATGTTATTGCTTTTGATAGGTTATGTCTTCTTGTTAGAAAGGTTTTAATAGGGAATATAGGTATCTATTATACGTTAGTATCATTCCTTTCCAGACCCATTGGACTGGGAACATGATGCCCCTGATTATATCTATATTCCCAGACCCATTGGACTGGGAATATAGGTATCTATTATTTTGTTGCTTATCAAAGAAAGATAACAAAGGAAAAAAGTGGGTGTTATCTCGACATATACCTTAGGAGCATGCTGTTTCTATTCTCAAGGAAAGGGGTGTGTGTGTCATACTTAATGCGCTTGACTATAATTTAAAGTCAAAGAAAGTTGTTATCGGTGGATTAATTTCATTTGTTTTAATCAGTAGCCTTAAGTCAGAATTTGAGAAGTGCTGATTCTAGTCTTCTCTTTGTTCTTTCTTTACTTCTGCTCGTCAGGTAATATAATTTGTACTAGAAGTGATTATTATTTAAGGAGGTATTGCTCATAATATCATATTCAGTATTTGCTTTTTACACCTAGAGATTTTTTTAAAATTCATTTCATGTCATGTTTAAGCATAAATAATGGATCAGGTCTCTTATGCTACTGTCTTGAAAACATATTAAGATCAGGCCTAAATCTTACCATATAAGTTACAAATCACATGAAAATACCTCAAATGAAAAGCAAGAAATAAAAATTAACTTAACCAAGCAAAATATTTGTTAGACTTTGTTTAATTATGGCATCACTTAATTGTGGCGTGAAAGGCAAATTAATGATTCTAATCTGAAAGTATGTACGCCTTTGGTTACTGTACCAAGATCTCCTCTTGTTTGCTCCCGGTGCTTCTATTCTTATCTTACAGTGGAACCAAAAATATTTATGCTAATCCTGCCTTTGACGGATGGGCTTCAAGATCTAAATGATGTTATTGCAACTAAATTAACTGTAATCACCAAGCTTTGACATAACTAGATCAATGTTACAGAGATGGAAGTTCATCTTCTAAATTCTAATCAGTTTGCACTGTTGTCTTCTGTATTTAAATTACTTACTTTTTACTTTTGCAGCCTCTGCTTCAGGCCGACCTACAATTCACTGGTTCATTGCATCATTCCTGTATTTGTTACTGAGTTCACTATGAAGGACGGGAGCATTTTGTCTTCTAGAGTCTACTTACTAAGTTCTCGAGAAGTGCAGCAACGGCAGTCCCCAGTGCTGCGTAAGAGCTGAGTTATTCACCTGCTCGTGCACAAAAATGGTGCACCTCATCTTCACAGTTTCAAATGCATGTAAATATAGGTATAATGCAATTGGCGAATGTGTCGAATGGTCAAAGCCAGAGAGGTGGCAGGCCCTTGTGAATGCACATTGCCGTTTTGCTATGCACTATTTAGCCGGAAATGTAGCAAAGGAATTGTGTATTGCTCAGTAAGGACCGCATCCTCCTATAAAAGTTTTGGAGGAACGTTTTTGCATGATCTTTCATTTTCTTCTTTTGTTCATGTACTTTCTTCTCTCCAAGAGTTCCTTTTCATGAATCTCACGTCATTCTGCAGGAACCATTAATAAGTGCATTATAAGTGTCAATTTCAACAGTTAAATCGGCTCATCATTTATAATGCAGTAATTCTAGATAGTATCCAAGTTCTTTTTTTTGTTTGTTTGCTATCAAGGTGTTAAATTTGCCGTAATTTTGTAGCAAGTGAAATTCCATGTGTTGTCAAGTACTTAGTTTGATTGCTTATCTGATATTTATATTAGAAAAATTTCCATATGAGAAATAATATTAGAGATATTTACATTGAATGAATTATCTGTAGCATTTAACAGGATTTTTTATGCACTCTGGATAATAAATAGCATCAAATTATGTGATAAATGTTTAGGAAAGTTACGATTTTGAAGCCTATTATTACTTTGTGCAAGAGTGGAGAGTTTGACAAGATAATTTCATATTCTTATCATGCTGTTAGTGTACTCTCTCTCTCTCTCTCTCTCTCTCTCTCTCTCTCTATATATATATATATATATAAAACTCCTCTCGTGGTAATCACTGAGTTTTGACTTTTGAGCCGTTCGATTGGAGACGAACTGTGTGGTTGTCATGGTCTTCTCTCCTCAAGTAGAACTACAATAGTTGGAAGGCCCCAAGAATTTAGTTACAATGCTATAAATGATAGCTATCTTTGTAATATGGAAGCCATGAATTATGTATGATTGGCCAACAGAATAATGCCCACATAAGCCCCACTAATGTGCTTAAATCACCATTAATACATACCACATGGCCTTCAACCAGAATGGGCTCCACTCCACCACCCAACTCCCTCCAGCATTTAAACCACCGTAACAGTTTCCTCCCAACCCTCTATGCTTTTATTAATCACATGTCAAAAGAAAGTCACAGAATTAGATGACATCTCCCATGAATAGGAGGTTGACTCACAGAGTTAGATAACTATCCAACTTCTCTCTCTTTCCTTCTTAAGCGATCCTTAGAGGCTGTCACACTCATGGCTTCCTCCATTAAGCTCTCTTACAAAA
The DNA here is from genome assembly GCF_048772165.1 of Typha angustifolia. Classification (NCBI taxonomy): domain Eukaryota; kingdom Viridiplantae; phylum Streptophyta; class Magnoliopsida; order Poales; family Typhaceae; genus Typha; species Typha angustifolia. The sequence goes on along the minus strand of NC_133246.1, from coordinate 1,350,302 downwards.
AACTTGAGAAGCTCCCGAAAGACTTGGAAGAAGAAGTGAACAAAGACCCAAGGGAAGAAGTGGTGGTGCTGAGGAGGAAGAGGAGGAGATGGTGGCTGAGGGTCAACAACAACGGCGGCGGCCGGCGGTTGCGGAGGCCGAGGATAAGAATAGCAAGATTTGGGAGGCTTCTGAGGAGGAAGGCAAGCGTGGTTGGAGCTGCAGTGAGATTGTCAGTGGCCAAGGCAGTGAAGAGGTTTAAAGAAGGAAGGCCATACATAGGAGAATTATTTGCAGGGAACTATATGTTCATGCAAGTAACACCATCACCAACTATGGGGCCTTGGGAAAAGTCCTTCCTGTCAAACTACTACCTCAACCACCAAAGGTTTAGTTATGCCCCAAAGGTTGCTACTTAAGATTGTGTTATTTTCCATTTGGAGTATTATCAGTTGTTGATCCATATTCTTGTTAATTGTTGCTTGGCTCTAGTGAGAGCAAAGATAACTAAGTGCAAGAACATGTATGCCCTCTTCTCCTTCAAATATTTCTTCTTCTTCTTCTTCTATGTTACTTAGAAGAAAGATAAAAATGTTTTAAGTATAACCTGTGAATAAAACGAGGGCAATGCATCATCCACTGTGGTTTCTCCAATTAATTACCTGAATTTTTCTGTCCATTTCGCCAAGGAAAAATTGTCTGAATTTCTGGTTGGGATCCAATTTAACAGCTCATATAATCTGGACAAAAGATACAAAACTTCAGTCCTGCCAGAATACCACAGGCTGCTACTTGTGAAGAAAAAGAGAGGTACATATGGTTGGTCGATCATGTGCTCTTCTTAATGGTTGCATAAATGGCGTACACTTTTCATCAATTTAGCCAACAACGTCATCATTTTTGGGGTATAGCTCCTCAATCTTAACCTGAAATTTTGATTAATGTGTTAGCTTTTGAAGGTACAGTTAGGAGCATAGCGATGAAAGTATAATTTTTTCAACACTATTATTAACCGAGTATAAGAGGATTACTCTCGAGAGATATCAGAACGGATTGGGGTAATGGGTATGCTCCTTAGACCTAGATTATTGAAGATTTGCCAGGGGTATAAAGAGTGCAATCACCCAAATGCCTTTTTCCTTTTGGAGAAACAATCTCCCAATTGCCTGTTATGCTTCAGAACCTTTTTCTGAACTTCATAGGCCTTAAACCATTGTAATTACTTCTATGCTTCATGAACTTCTAACTGGAATCCTTCCTTCTCTCTGAAAAGAAAATCAGGACTATTGATCTATTTAAATAACATGCCTACTGAGCCACAAAGGTTCAAAGCAAGATACAGGTTCAAAGCAAGATATGGTCCTGATGTAAAGGGCTAGAGGTAGATTAGGTGATAAAATTTTTACACAGTTGCTGAGTGCAGCTTCATTTTTCTATTAAATGGGGCCCAGACTGTTGCTTCGTCATGACAGCTGAGGAAGGCGACCAGCTCATATCCTCCTCATCAATACAAGTTCAGACTGCCTGTGCAGGAAATGCGGAGATGCCAGCCCATGCAAACACTAGGAAGAAGAGGGGGCTTTTGATGAGCACAATGCGTGTCCTCACAAAATTATACTTTTCGCCAGAGAATTTCCTTCATGCTTCATGTGAAAAGAAACCAGCAGCACAAGCAGGAAATAGTGGAAGGAGTTACAAGAAGAAATGCAGACATTCTTGGAGGAATCAGGAAGGTCATAATTTTAGCTACATTCACTCACCATCGCAACCAATCTTCCCATAAATGACTAACATATGAATGTCATGGTAGCTGTGAAAGATGTCCTGCTTTGAAGAATTTTGTTGAGAATAATCTTCGCAATATTCCAAATCCTGAGTGATTTGCCTTAAGATGATACCCACTCCAACAACAACCACAAAAAAAAAAAAAAAACTGTGCACGACAATGTGTTAGTCATTTATGGGAGGATTGGATGCGATGGTGAGTGAATGTAGCTAAAATTATGACCTTCCTGATTCCTCCAAGAATGTCTGCATTTCTTGAGTGTTGAGAATAATCTTCGCAATATTCCGAATCCTGAGTGATTTGCCTTCAGATGATACCCACTCCAACAACAACAAAAAAACTGTGCAAGACAATGTGAAGGCTCATGAGCAAAACTCACTTGGAGTTGCCCGAATTCTGTGTTTCCTCATAATTCAATGCCTCAGTACAAGATGATACATAGCTCTGACAAGAAACTTGCGTCAGCTATTTGAGGACAAAAATGCAGAGATTTTGACTCCCAAGATCCAAGTTGTTCCCAGTACTGTCTATTGCACCAAATCTTGAAAGGGAGCATAAGAGGATGATTCCCTGGCAAAAGAAAGGAAAAACCATAGACAAGGAAAATGATGTTTGGAAAATTAAATTTAAGCCCCAGAGTACCAACAAGCTAGATATCTTGTTTCTATGCAATGCTTGGCTCCAAAAGATCAAGATGGAATTGGTTTTATGCAAATGCAGTTAAAATTGTCAATTTACAACTATAGTAAATCAATTTAGTTTTAAAGAGAACTTATCACATGTTTCTAGATGACATGTGTGAGCAAGAACAAGTACATTCATGTCTTGTATGGTAAGTTAGTATTACCTAGAAATATTCACAAACAGGTTTCTTAAAGCTAGAAGACTAGAAGACCAGATGAAATAAACCATATTTGGTTCTTTTGCCACAGAACACTATGAAACATGCAAAACCCAGAAAATAAGAACACCTTTATTCAATAAAATCCATATTATTCATATAATGATATGGTTAATCCCTATTATCAAAAATGATGAAGACTTACCGAAGTACAAGGCACCAGAATGGCAATTAAAGAGGATCTAACCTGATTCCAAGTTGTCATTGAAGAATTACAATAGTTTAGTTGCTTATGAAGTTCACCAATTGTATGAACTGTTTCTTCCAGTCATTGATCAACTATTTAGAAGTCTGAACCATATTACTAACAAATCAAGGTTAACCAAAATGATAATTTTACAGCCGTCCCATTTAACACTAGTTAGGGCAAATACTGCAAACAACTTACTCATAGTCATTGACCTTTTTCATAACACCAAGATCTCTCTACCTCTGATCTGTGATCCAAAATCTAAGTCCTGCATGCTCATTCCTGTACTATCCTCAATAAGCTAAGATGACAACATTTCTTTTTGCACTCATTTCATAGGTGTTTTGGTATTAACAAATCTTCCAACATCATTGTTTCTCATCTACATTACCCTTTTCTGTGTATGCACTCCTCTGATATGGGTCATTTGACTATAACATCATACAGTACCAGCAGTTGCAATCTCACAACTATTTGTCAATTCCAGAAGTTTTAATTCAGTATATTGGTACATTACAACCTTTAAGAAGACGACCAAAAGAACAACTCAACTCCAATCAGACCAAACTTTCAGTTTTTCGGTTATGAAGCTAACAACCTAGTATCTACTACAAAAGCTGCCATAAAATCACTTCCTCCAGAACTTTTCCCAGCCCAAAGCAACTTTTGAAGGAATTTGATCACCAAAACTCCAACTACCGAGGTAGCAAACTCAAAACTCTATTCATTGATAACCTTCTAAAATTTATTACAAATCCCTCTCTTCCACATTTTGGTTTTACCTTGATCCCAACATAATATATGGTTGACATCAGGTTAACCTCCAGAGAAGAAGTTGCCAGTTTTTCAGGGAGTATGTGAGGTGCCCTAAAGTGTGTCTAATTTATATGTGAGGTATCTGCAGATGCCCTAAAGTGTGTCTAATTTGATATAATAATTTGCACATAATTTAATCTGAGGAAAAATGGGACAATTATACCTAGTCTGCACCAAGGATAGTCTAAGAGTCATGTCTAAGTTGCAAATAAATAATAGAAGTCAGATCCCCACAGAACTACTTTGATATCTTAATTGCAAATAAATAATAAAAGTTAGATTTTTTTTTCTCTATAAAATGACTGGAATGAAATACTACGCTAGGAACCATAATTTATTGCACAACGATCGTTTCCTAAGAAAAAAATATGACATCATGATCACATGTGGCTAAACTTCATCTAGGTGGGCAAAGAGACAAGATGTCTCTACAAGAATCAAGCATGTACAACATTATGAGAAGCAAGATAAAATCAAGAGTATATTTATTAATGTGCTTTCAGAAGTTAAAGTTCTATTAATTGAATAAGTAATCATAACCGTATTCCAACCTTTTGTATGCATGACACATGCTTCAGGCAAGAGGATCTATGATAGATTGATAGTCAAGCCTATAAATGGAAAAGACAGCTATTGGATGGGAGAAGGCAGGCAGTGAAAATATGGAGTCAAAGTAAAGCAAAGCAGATGAATGTTTCTAACAATAAAAGGAGCATCGAATAGAGGGACAAAAAAAGATGACAAAGTGTTACATGATAATCGATAAGTTCCTCACAGGAAATAAGATAGAAGGATAAATGTATAACACAGGATAAGACTTAAGGTTAGTTCAAACAATCAGAGCGGAAATAATTTTACGAAGAAAAATCAAGCAAAAAGAACTGAAACAACATGCATGAAAACAATAAGAACACCACCACCCACAAAACCTTTAGTACCAACTTGTTGGGGTATGTGGATCCTTTTCCTTCATTGAGCTATTTAGAACAAGTTTCTGGCCAGATATAGTAACATCACATATTCCTGTAGCTAATCTCTTCCGCATCAATTTTGCCATCCCCTTCCTTTAAAGGCACCAATGACTTTTAGTTGGATCACTTTTCCTCAGGCATCATGTAATTCAAAGTTGGAAAGGAACATGCATCAAAAGAAAAAAAGAGATAATGTTAATTTGGTAAAGTAGAAAAAATTGAAAATAGTTTAGACTATTGTATTTGTAGATGTAAATTTACAATAAATGCTAGGCTCATTGCTTCAAAAGAAATACAGTTAATTTAAGAGCATATTAACTGGTGTCATGTCTTTTAGAAATTAAGTTACATGCAGATAAAGAAGAATTCGCAAAGAAATTAGATAAGGCCAATCAAAAACCAACTGACACCACAACAAGTGTTAGATAATACTGTATGACAGCTAAAAAAGCATGCACTTGTCTCTTAGTGAGCTTTGGGAGATAACATACAGTTGAAGGTAGTGATCTTGCTGACAAACAAATAAGTACTAAATATGAGACATATCGAATTCCCAAATTTAAGATAAGAAACTAATGTAGCTTAAACGGAAAATGTGAATTGACAAACAATAGGAATCCAATTTCTTAGAGAGACTCCTAAACATCAGAGCTGAATTATGTCTTGTATAAAGGAGAAACATCTTTGTGCGTCCTGTTGATGAAACAAGAAAAGAAAATGAAATTAGAATAATGCACTACAGCTCATAGATCTATGGCAAAGAAAATAACGAAGATGTAAATTCTGTCCTTGCATATTTACATACATAGTATCCTTTTCTTCATGCATCAACCAGATAGTTATGCAGCTATGCTGATCCCAGAGAAATGACTAATGGAAAAGAAAATCAGAAAACATGAAAAAGATGAAATGTAAGCAACAAACACAAAGGCTGCAAATACCTGAATCATCAATGCAAACTGAGCTACATCCTCAACAGAAACAAAGTGATGGACAAACTGCTTTAAACAATGTTGGATTTTTCAAAAGACCCTGCGTGAGGACAATTCCTTGTTCACTGACACCCCATGAGCTGTGGCACAACATCACAAACAATTTTTGCAGAGGAGCACAAAAATAAAATGGGAAAAGAAACTTATACGATTGAAGGACTCTTAAATCAAACAACAAAAGGAAGTGCGTAGTACAGAACTCAAATAGGATATTGCATGACATGCAATTACTTATTAGTTATTACAACTCACAAGAATGTTTCCAAGTTGAAATATTTTGGTCAGTAAACTGCAACAAGCTAAAAGAAAATGTTAAGACCTCTACTGACGAGGTTAAAAATAAAATCCAACAAAATGAACCATCCCAAAATCTCACATAAAACAAGTCATTTTTAGAGAAAAATTGAATGAATTAATAACTGATGTCTAATGGGATTCAATGATACATAATATGCTGCAATAAATTACATCAAATGTTACAATTTTCAATGATTTGAATTGAGTAAAGAAGCTACCAGTTCCCACTTTCAAGACATGATGGGATGGAGCAGATAATATAAACGATCAAGTATCTTCCATCCATCTGTACAGTATTCCCAATCATGTATTTGGAACTGCAAGGAACCGCATAATGGATGAAATGCTGCTTCCAAAGAAACAGCACCCCATTTCAATAAGGTTTACTATGCTTGTTGTCTCTCTTAAGTTGTACCTTCAGCTTTTTACCACCTAATTGGAAACCATTCATCATTTCAATGGCCGCCTGTGCAGCAGTAGGAGAATCATAACTTACAAAACCTACATCGCAGATGAAGGATATTCAGAGAGAGATAGAGATAGATGCGTGCACATGTATGTGTGTATATATATAGGGTTAAATAAATTTTACCTTCCATATTTATGCATAAAATCACATTATTCCCTCTATACAATTTTTTTTTTACCAAACCGCTCCCAATATTTATGACTAAACTGAAATTGATAGAGTTTCCATCCAAATTAACAGAGTCCACCCAAATTACTCTTTTTCCTAATCAATTTGTCTAACATATATATATATACTTTGAATTAAAAGTCTTAACAAATATAACAGGAGCATTTTGGTAGAAAAAGTTGTACAGGAAGGTAAAATAATTTTAGACATAAGTACAAAAAAAATAAAATATATTTAACCCATTATATATATATACATATATAGAGAGAGAAAAAGAGAAGCATATGCTGTTTACCAAAGCATTTACTGACACCGGTTGCCTTGTCTACAAAAACTTTAGCACTCAAGACTTTGCCAAATCTCTGAAAGGCATTTGCAAGGTCCTGATCACCATATTCTTGGGGAATATGATAGATAAATAAATTAGCTCCAGGAGGGCCTAGATGAGTAATAATTAAACAACTGGTCAGTAGAATAACAAACATCAAGATCTCAGCCTTGAACTACAATAAGAGCAAAGCAAGCCACACTAATTGAAAACGCAGGAAAGAGAATTAACCTTCTATCTGACCCGTGGAGCTTGTATTGGTGCTTGCAGATGTAGCAGGATTTGTATTCATGTTTACAGGTTTGACTGAGACATGGGAATTGCCTTCCAAAGGTCGACTGTTCACCATACCACCTGGATAGGATACTGGATATTGAAGTCCTGGAATGGCAGGATATGGAGAGCGTATATATCCTGCGGACTGCATTGCAGGATAAGTTCTAGGAGCTGTGCCAGCAGAAAATTCAGGACTGGCACCACGTAGTGTATTTCCTTGATTAATATGTGGAACCATATTTTGAAAGGTAGCTTGATTTTGCATTGAAACTAAGGGGTACTGCATAAGTCCATATGTTCCAGGTGGCTGCAGACAAATGAAAATGTAAGGATTTGCAGCTATAGTGAATACTGATTCAAGAGTAACATAATAGCTGGGCAGAAAGAAAAATGTGAAACATTAAGATAAAAAAGTTTAAATGGTGTAAATGGCAAACATAAAATTATCACTACAATACTTTACCCACGACCAAGCACAAGTCCAGGATTCCTTAGCCTTGAGCATCAAGGTGAAGAAAGAAAATTGCATCTTTCTAAGTTTCTAATTTTACAAGACACTAAGCCCCCATTCACTTTAAAAATATTTTTTTCTTATTTTGGACTACAATCCTTTATTTCAAAATAAAGGCCAAATATCATAGTGAGCTATATTCTATAATACAAACATTATTTATCAAAATTATATCTTATACCGCACACTAATCTAATTATCAATTTATCATTGATGTTTATCCAATCAAATTATTTTATATCAAATCAAAATGTATTTATCATAATTTCATAAAAAGTAAAAAACTTTTTTCCATCTATTTTTCACTTTTTATATCACATCAAAGATAATTATTATACTCTTATTCTAGAATATAAGTAAACAAAGAAATAATTATTTCTAAAACAAATGTCTCATTTTGGAGATAATAAATAAGAATACATATTCTAAAATTGCCCTTATTCCTAAAGTGAGTGAGGCCTAAAGTTGCACAATCTCGTATCAAGGTTAAAGTTGGTAAATATATTATTAAGCACTCATAGTCAAGTAGGCATTTTCAGAGTGTTCAACACTCGGACAAAATTATAAGGCAATCTTGCATAGTACTTCTCTCATGCCATTTCCTCATGATTTTCCTGAAGACCTGAATTTTCTATGGAAAAGCATAATATAAAACCTTAGTCTGTTGTGAATGTAAAAACATTTCTGCCATCTAAGGTTGACAATTTGCCTAAGACTATGATTGCTACCTCCGATGAGAACAACAGAGAGATGTTCCAGATTTCCAATGAGTCGAGACTTGAGACCACATAAGATCAAAAGAATCTACTTTTGAAATTTTGTGACTCCTAACAAGAAAGATACAATCTGTTGTTTCCTGAATCTAGATATCCTTCAACATTTCAAGAAAAGAAGGTTCAAACATCTATGTATCTTGAGAAACGGCCAAACATGGAGAATTATCATGATCTATTTATCATCTCTCTCCATCATAATGGATATCTTCATGGGAAGTGATCCAGATCTGATACATCCTTAGGAAGCTTCATAGAAAGAATTACAAAATAGATAGTGGAGTATAGGATCTTAGCAGCTCTCTTCTTCTTTTTTTAATGTTTCCTGTATATCTTTTAAAACCATTATATCAATTAGCCACATATATAGGTGTGACAAATATTAGTGTGATGCAAACTTAAATGAAAGGGATTTATTATCTACTTTATGGTAAAAATTGTGCAGGTCTCATACCTCAGCCACTCAAGGACAGTGTGACAATGACATCCCTAGGGATCCCCCTAAGCTACTCTTCTGGATGAGGTCATATCATGTCTGTTTTGATGAGATTGTCCTTTTATCAATTACAACATTAACCTTTTTACATCACTCATTGTGTTACAGTGCCATCCCTGGGGATGTCCACAAGCTGCTCTCCATACGCATTTCAAAGTTTCAACATTTTCTCCATTTTATAATTTAATCAATGCAATATACTAACTGATCTAAAGTCACATCTTTCCATCAAATAAAAATGCAGATATACAGCATAAGTTTGAGAACGTAACTTAGATAGAGTACAAAATTTACAACCAGCTAATGCCAGCCCTATTAGGAGGCATCACATTAGTTACAAAGACATGATCAAAGGACATGTGGCATCTCTGCAAGGCCAAGTCACACCTACCTTTTTGCCAATATTTAGCCTCATGTAACCAAAGAATGGAATATGATATTACAGAATTCTTCTAACTAGGTAAACACCTAAATAAAAGTAAAGATGATAGCTTGTAAAGACTTAAGAATGAAGATTAATTACTTTAAGGAGTATGGAAGGCAAAGAGCAAATGAAACTCCTTTAAGCATTCAAAACCTTTGTGCGGAAAAAGAACAACTACAAAGACTAGGAGCATAACGAAGAAGAGATAGCACCTTAACACCTTTCAAATGAAATGGCTGAATATATAAGTTTGCTGAACATGTAAGTTTGTCACGATCTAGAATTTAGATAGACACGTCCATGCACTAAAATCGGATTGATTGCATAAATGGAAAAAAAAGGTCGAAATGGCTTATCTAAGACAAACATTAATTCCAACTGAGGGATAAAACCACCTCTAAAGAAAAGCAGCGAAGAAAGACATTGAATGACTAGCCCATAGTAGTAGACATCTATAGAAAATTATGAGTAAAAAATAATATTGCAAAGGTACAATCTTCCAAAAGAAACCAGGATGAATTTTTATATTCACAAGAGCATTCAATGTGATCAGCAATAACTTGAACTAAGAATTGAAACAACATAAAAGATCTCACCTGATAGCTAAATCCATTATACGGAGGGACATATCCCACCGGTAAAGCTCCAAATAATGAAGGCTGCTGCATCGAATTTGTGTTTGGAACATTAGAGGCCTGAGATTGGGTCTTTTGGGCCCTTCGAGCTTGCCTTTCCTTTTCTGTGTCTGCCCACTTAACAACCAAAGGCACACTTGAACCCTAACATGCACAGAATAGACTTCCTAAGATATTTGTGAGATCTCATAAATGAAAAATAATAGATTGTCTGAGTAATTGTGTATAACTACATCAGAGTGTAGATGAGCTTACTAAATACACCAACAATATTGAAAGAAAATGAAGTTTAAGAAGATCCGATCATGATCAGAGATTAGATTGCAGATTCATATTGATATTCTTCTGACCAAAAAAAAAAAAAGAAACAGCTGCCCCCTTAAAACATTGAACAATTTAAGAGAAGACAATAAATATAACAAACTTATTTGAGCATTGATTTGGACGTTTCAATAAAATTTGAAGGATTTATCAAATTAGCATGAAGGTAAGCAGCATGAAGTCGAAGAAAATTGGCATAATCGTCTATTGCTTTTCTTTTCGTGGATTGACACAAAGTTTCATTATCTTCTAGTTTCCTCTTTACTCCATTGCTTCAAATTCCAGAACGCATAACACAAGGAAGGCTAAAGGAGCATTAAGTAACTTGAATATAAATGTGACTTTTGTGTAAATGGTGGCTATCACTGAATTCATTGCCGACCGATCAATTAACAGAAGGAGATGTTAAAGAAGATAGTATACATGGAATATAAACTAGAGAAGTGCCTTAGGTATCCTATGTGGACTGTGAGCTTGAGCCCTGAGGTCCTCTCAAAGATTTCGTATTCCAAGTCCAGTTAGAGAATCTTGCATTACACAGAGACTCATATCATATTGTTGTACACCTAATATCAGTTAGCTTGAAAAATAAAAGGAACAAATGAGTCAGCATAAGATCTACTGAGAAGTTCAAAAGCTGAATAACAAACAAACCTCCATTCTGTGTTTGCCGTTTAAAGCCTCAATAGCTGCCACAGCTTGTTCTTTTGTTTCATACTTCAGAAAAGCACAGCCTGCTATATTAAAAAAAAGCTAATGGAATAAGGGAGACCTAAATACTAAAAGAACTGCTGCCAAACTATCAATTTGCAATTTAGAGAAATGAGACAGCCAGAATGCAGTTTATTATACATTAACTGGATAAACAACATGTTTAGGAGCAAACTGTACCTTTGCTTGTTTGCTGCGAACCTCTTAGTATTTGCAAGTCCTTAATATTTCCATAACTTTCAAATAAAGAAGAAACTTCAGCATCCATCACATTCTTTGGAAGCATACCAATGAAAAGTTTGTGTTCTGTATATAAGCAACAATAGAGTATTTCAGATCTAATTTAAGTGAAATATTAAGAAGACATCTAAATGTATAAATAATCAAGAACAAGCAATAAAGGCAAGAACACACCATTAGGGCTAAGATTTAGTATGTCAAGTTGCTGGAAAATGACAAGAAGAGCTAACATATGGAACATATCATACCTAATCTTTCCAGCTCGCCATCAGCGTACTTTACTTGCAAGGGGCTAGATGCCTGAGTTAAGCAAGGTAGAAAAAAATTCAATTGAAACTCTAGAAATCTTAGCTAGAGTAAAGATGAATTTATTGTCATAAGCTTGAAAACCCAATAGTGAGACTTTCTGGTAACCGATGGACCTAAGTTATAATTGCATCTGACTATCTGAAATTGCATGATAAAATTGAGCGGATGGGACATGAGATATGCACCAATCACAATCTGAAGAACTTGATTGAAGGACTGGACTTTTGAAATTAAAAAGAAAACTAAATAAGTTGTTCTTTATCTGTTTGGAGAAACACAATGCCGACATCTGATGTGGAGTTTCCTTAGAAAGGTTACAAACTTATAATTTCTCTGACTATCTAATATTGCATTTTCAAATTGACCAGACGGGGTGGCATGAGATATGAACAAATCAAATCTGAAGACTTCAATTAAAAGACCAAACTTCTGAAAAGGAAAAAACATCCAAAAAGTTCTCATAAATCTAACTGAAAAAGAAAAATATAATGCCAACATCTGGTGTCTTTCAGTACTAGAGTCAGCATTGCTGATAAAGTAAGCTGAAGATCTATGTGCAAAAGTACCAAGCAAGACATTAAGAAATATAATTTCCGATCATAACTAACATGCAGCATTGGCTATGCGGGCTGGACTAAGAATGATGTGAAGAGTATGCCTCTGGAAGATGTATTTCATTTGACAACTAACAGAAATGCCATTACACTAATTAGGACACTTCTTGTGTTCCTAATTGTATCCAATAAAAGTTTGCCTACCTGCCTCTAATTTCTGTCCCATATCACAACCAGGTTCTCAGTTTAAGTGGACCTACCCATGTTCTCAAGAATCTAACCTACAAAATATCAGGAGGTTTATATAACGTACACATCCAACATCAAACTATTACAAAAGATCAGAGATCCAGTTAAACTCCAACCAGCATCAAGATTTCATCCTTCACGCACATCGGTATCCTCAATTCAGCAACATCCTAGAATCCACCAATGCAGACTCTTAAACCCCCAAATCTTGACCAAATTCCCACATAGTTTCCAAGAACATCAGATCACGACACGTATACCCAACAGAACGCCAGATCCAGAAACCCAGATCTCGTTCGCCAAATACAAGAAACCATGAACACGAAAGAAAGGAAATAAAGTACAGATCCGGCATACCCCAGGGAGCGTTCGCTTGTTGTGACACGCATTGACCGCCTTGTCGGCCTCCTGTCTCGACGGACAGATCAAGAAGCAGCAACCTGCCGGCCCAAACCAAGAAACCCAAAAGACACAACCAAATCACAAATTTCCCCACCAGCATTAGCAAGATCCAACCCCAGATGGGAAGAAAAACCCGAGATTCGGCAGGAGATTGACCTCGAGAGGCTTTCGTCGCCTTGTCCTTTATGATGTTGACCTCGTCGACGAGGGCCACCTCCTTGAACATGGCGAGCAGCTGCGCCTCCGTCATGTGCTTCGGCACTTGACCCACGAAAAGCTTCACGCTCTCGTCCTCCGTCCTCTCCTCTCCTTCTTCCCTCTTCTCCTCTCCTTCCGCCATTACTCCCCCTTCTCTCTCTTTCTCTCTCTCTTTCTCTTCCTCTTCCTCTTCCTCTTCCTCCCTCCCTAATGATCTCTCTGAGTTGTTTGAGATTTGTTTTGAGATTTCTTTTTCCTTCTTCCAGCTCTCTTTGTTGTTGTTCTTGTTCTTGGTTTAATTTAATTAATGACTCTGCATTAGTTTTTTGGCCGACTCTACGCGCACCCAATAATGTCCCCAGAACGCGATCCACTAGAAGTGGTTTTCAAATTGCAGTTTAACTGATGGTTTGGCATTTAGTTAGAATACCATTTTACTTTTCTACCCTTCTTTGTAAACGTTCTTAGTTACCGCGCACTGGAAAACGACAAAAGTTTATCCAAAACTAAACTAACTATATTAGCGTTGTTTTTCCTTATCGATTTAATTACATATTCAACCTCGACTAATATCATATTATTGTTAAAGATGGAGATTTTTTACGTTTTAAACCTTTCTTTTCTTTTCTTTTCTTTTCTTTTGAAGAAGTAAAAAATTACTCAATCCACCGAACATGTATCTATTTTTATTCAATTCATACTTGCATTGAATAAAGATGGGGATTATGCCGAGTTCAACAGCAATATTTGCATGGATAAAATATTAAAACTCAAGTATTTCTTATGAAAAATTGACAATGATATCAAAAAAGTCAAAAGTTTTATATAGCGAATCCCAGTACGGATAAAGAGCCACACCTTGCATTGTCAACGGTGTCTTTAGCTCAATATTGGAGTATCTTCTTCTCTATAGAATTTTGATCTATATAATGTCACCATCTCGAGAAGAACCAAAGGTAAAGTATCCTATTATGCATATCCTCCGTATAATTTAAAGCAATGAGATCTATTTATTAAAAAGGAAAAAGGAAAAGGTCGAAAGGATTAGGAACAACTACCAGCGTTGCGTGGGTCCCGTGCGCTCCCATTACGTGGCACGACAGGAGCTACTTCTGGGGCAGTTACTGCTCCCCTCCGTACAAAATGGAAATGAAATGCACGTGTCGCGATCTGAGCAGTTCAGTTTAAATCACACGTCCTACCGTGGGTCGGACGCTTCGCTGCTGCAATTACTCCGAATTGGAGTCGATCCATAGGTTTCCTAAAATGGTATAGTAAAACAGTGGATTTGGATCGACGATGAGTAATGGCACTTCCGTAGTTATCCTCCGAATCAGCGGGGGAAGTGGCAGCGCTGCCAGGCTGTCCTTGCCGATGTCTACGCACGTGACTCGCACGAGAGAGGTCAGCGTCACCAAAACAGGCCACCAACAAGGATCCATGAAGCGAGGAAGTTCCTAGATCCCGGGTAAGCTCACCTCCTTTATTTACTCTCTATTAGAAAAGAAAAGTTTCTCCCCCAAATATATAGAAATTAGGTACTAATATTTAAAATTCTCTTACAAATATATATATATTAGATACTAATATTTTAAACTAAATATTTTAAATTATTAGAATTGGAGTAAATCTTATGATCTTCTTAATTATGAGTGTATAGTCCGAAACTGTTAACATTTTCTCTCTTAAAAAAATAGCCGTTGTTAGTGCCTCGAACTCGCAACCGACGTAGGACCTGATCACTGATAGGTGGTCGGGCCTTGTCAATATTCTAATATTGCTTTGGGTTAAAGTATAAACTTGTGATTGGACCAGAACTTGTATGTGCACTTTGCTGCACGAAACGTTGGCTCATGATTTCATGGCCTTATTACTCCATAGGATTATTATTTACTTGTACAAAAGTAGATCCAACGGTCGACAGACCTCGTGGATCCCAGAGGTTATACATCGGTCACTCAGATCCTCTCAAATAGAAGTTCAAATTCTAGGTCAGAGAAAGAAGAAAATAAAAGGCCGTGCATTTGGATTCGAAGAAAGAGTCAAATTCATGTGAAGAAAAGAAAAAGAAAAGAAAACTCTAACAGTAGAAATATTTTACTTACTTTTTTTTAATTTAAACATTATTTATCGGATTGAAAGAAACAATCACTTTTACATCTCCATATATTTTATTTAATATCTGAATATATATTTATTTAATAAAAATAAATTCTTTTAAATTATCTCTGAACTAAGATTTGATCATATATATATATATATGAATATTGTTTATAGCAACACCTCCTGGACTATATATAAATTGTAACTAAAAAGCCCACATTGTATACTAATGTTAAAAGGCATCGGTTTAATTAGATGGGGGCGAATTTATATGGGAGCACAGGATACTTTTCTGTGTCTATTTTTGGATAATTTTGTGGTGGAATGTTTGTGGTTGATCTAACATTGGTTTTATTTTAGATTGCGTGTTTCTCTTAGTTTTGTTGTCGATATATTTGACTTTACTAGTTGGAAATAGGGAGATAAGCAGGATGTGATTGGCTGTGGACTGGAAAAGTTTTAAGTGTTCTTGTTTTCTAGTGATACTATTTAATATTTTAATGAAACATGACTTTTTGTCTTTTGTTATTTAAAAAATAATAATCTTAATTCTGTTGTATCTTAAAAACGACAATAGATTGATTCAAAATTTTGTTTATAATTTATTGAAATTATATGTGTTTCCGAGCAGATCTTGATTTATTAGTAATTTACTCCGTTACTTGTTTGTCATTCATCGCATTAATTAATCCGTTCTTTTCTCCGACAATGGCAGTAATCTGTAGCCGTTAGCTTTTTCGTCATCACTGCTCGCGAGCATTAGCTTCACTTCCTTTGCTCGCTCTTTTTCGCTGGTGAGATAATGGAAGGCGAGCCCTCGTCCTCTTCCTCCGGCTCTCAACACAAAGAGGTTGGTTTTTTTTTTTTTTTTTTCTCTTCGATCCAAACTTTACTTTCCTCTTTCTGTTGAATTCGTCTATGATTTTGACTTCATCTCTTCCGTTTTGATTGTTTGTGAGGAAGAGTTAAGAGAAACGGTTGATGATTGCATGATCTCTTGGTAACTGTCTGGCTTGCAAACCAAATTAGCCGATTTTTCATACTGTAGACGTGATTTTGGGTGAATTTGATCAGTGATACCACTCTGATGACTGGTTCTTGATGATGCTGTATTTGTTGCTGAGAATGATGGAATGGTTTCTTTTATGTGATTCGTAAGTTGTGATCCGCTGACAAATCCTGCTGAAAGATTCAGATGAATGCGACATCTGGGTAGTGTGTTTTTGGGAGGAGTAGGTGGGTCTGAAAGGAGCGAAAATTTTGCAGTGTTCGAGAACAGTTGGAGCTGTTTCCTCTCTTCCCACTTAGTTATTTCTGTAGATTTGTGCGACAGGTTGCGCTAGGTGTTGATTTTTGGATGGTATATTTTATTTGTCCACTTTTATTTCTCAATAAGTGCTCGAAAAGCAATATGGCTAGTGGAAATTCTATTCCATGGCGTTCTTATCCTCTGCTCATGCATATTCATTATATCCATGTAATGCAAATGGCCAATATAATTAACTTGATAACTATTTCTTATCCACAAAATTATTATTTATAAGTTGATCTTTTGGGTCCCTTAGATTGAGATATGACAACTGATCTTCAGTTTTTATCCACTATGGGTCTAATTCATTTGCAGTTACTAATGACAAACTTGGAGATAACTTTGAGATGATTTTTGTCCAGGTTGAACATCAAATCCTACAAAGCATAAATGAAGGAGTTATGCTTCTCAACCCTACGGAGAGAGCTACAATCTCCACTCTTCAAATACCTTCTAGACTTGTCAATATTGGTATCACTAAACCTAGAGATTGTCTGATCCAGCAACAAAGTTCTTTCAAGGGAAGTTCGTCAAATGGAGGTTTTTCTCGTGGACTGAGCTTCAAAAATAAGACAGACATTCTTGATAGTGAGAGAAGCTCTCTTCTAAATCCAGAACTTCCTGCAAAACAAGAGAGTAGGGAAGGTCCAGAAAATGCAGTGATTACAAATCTCGTTGCTGCGTTATCATGGAAAAGATGTGCATCTCTTCCTGCTGCACCAGCATCAACGTTGTCTCCTACATCTTACTCGACAAAGGAGAAAACATTGCCTGACCAGACCATGTCTCAGGTAATTTCTCTATTCTATGACAGCTAATTCCACTTGATTGGTTCCACTAAGTTGTATATCCTGTTGCTTAACGTTGACTTCATATCTCAAGTATCTTCTACATAGTTGTCTCTTCATTTTATAGTTCGGCTTGCAAGTCAGAGTTCCTGTTCTTCTTCCCTGCAACAATGCTGGCTCCCTCCTGCTGGAACACATAAAAGATCTATTCAGTAGCATCCTTTGCTATGACATTACTTTACTTGTATATGACTGGCATTCTCACTTCATTCTTTTTATCGAAATTTTATGACCAACATTCTCATTTTACTGTTTTTATCGAATTTTGGCATTATCTTTCTTCACCTTATGTAAAATTTGATGTACTTTTTAATTCTCTTCTATTATTTTCCCTGTGCACTTAGTATCAGTGTTATGATTTGCCTCACTATATATGAGAATGAATTAAACTAATTCTGTTTTATGAAAAAATAAATGCAGAGACGATCAGTTTCGACAAAAGTTTCACGGTCCTTATCAGTTCCAGCTCGAAACATTATTGTTATGAGGTCTGGCTCTTTCCCTAGTGGAAAGCAGCTTGCACTTGAAGATCCTCAAGGTAGTAATAAAGGAAATGGTGTTTCCTCTATTTGATGTGCATCATGTGTTAAAACGGTCATTTCCCTGCTCCACGTCGTTTTCTTCAGTTGAAGCTTACAGCATTATATTCTTCAAAGGCAGGTCAATTAAGTGTTGGACAGATGGACGTTGATGATGAGGAGATTCCTGAAGAAGAAGCAGTTTGCAGAATTTGCTTAGTGGGGTTAAATGAAGGAGGGAATTGGCTTAAGATGGAATGCAGTTGCAAAGGTGCTCTAAGGCTCACACATGAAGAGTGTGCAGTGAAGTGGTTTAGCATAAGAGGCAACAAGAAATGTGAAGTCTGTGGTCAAGAGGTTCTTAATTTACCAGTAACACTGTTACGAGTGCAAAATTCTGATCAATTGGGAAGTGGTCAGCAAAATCCAGGACAGAACTCAAATTTGCCATTCCCCAGGTAGGAATTCCACATAGTGCCATCAATGGGTCTTTACAGCAATTAGCTCAAAACTGCATCTCTTACAAAGTTGGAGACAAAGTTAATTTAAAAATTGCAATATTTTGAGAGGTATTGCCTTCTCAAACAACAAAATCTTTTCTGGCAGGACCTGGCATGATGTGGTTGTGCTGGCATTGATCAGCACGATGTGCTATTTCTTCTTCCTAGAGCAGCTTCTGGTATGGTTGGTTACTATGTAATTGTGAAAGAACTCCAAAAGATAGAATGATCATCTGAAGCTAGAAGTAGGGTTACTATAAATGCATTAGTTCAACAACATATCTAATATGAATGTCTACCATATGGTAAATAAATAAGTTCCTATGAACTTTGGTAACTAGATATTTCGTATAACTAATACATTGAGTTTAAAGAATCTATAACATGTAGAATTGAGCTTGGGTATCATCAGCTCATTGCAAATATGTTGGAGACTAGACAAAATTGTAAAAACCACGAGTAATGTTTTATGCCTATCTCTCTGAGTGTCTGTGAGCATGTCATACATGTACATATGCATGCTTGTGTACTTTTTACATCTGGTGGTGATTCGCTACATTGATTATTAGATGATATGCAGATTATTGTTCATACCCTAGAAAACTAGAAATTATACACCATTCTTGTACGTTTTACTCATTCTATCTGTTAATTTTGTTTTCATAATATGAACCTAATATAATGTAGGTTAATGATATGAGATCTCATGCCATTGCGGTTGCTGCACCATTTTCCTTGACACTTGGCCTGTTGGGATCAGTATTATCTGTAATTCTAGGTAATAAAGTTCATGAATTGGAATTATTGATCTTCATTAACTCTATGGTTTTTACTTAATTTTTTTTGTTAATGCAGCAAGCAGGGAGTATGCTTGGGCTTATTCAGCCTTTCAGTTTTCACTGGTGGTCATATTCCTCCATCTCTTTTACTCTGTGGTGAGTGGCTTGATAACATATCATGAACTAGGAAGTGTCTAACAGTTCTCTCTTGTACTCTATAATGAACGATTCTGACTACTGGAAATCAAGGTTCAAGTCCCTCAAAACACAGTCAGCAGAAAAGCCATTCTATACGAGTTTTTCAATCATTTATTTGCACAATCACCCCTTTCTCTATATTAACACTTCTTCCCTCTGCTCTGCAGCTCCAATTAAAAGCAGTTCTTGCAATTATATTTGCATCTTTTGCGGGATTTGGAATTGGAATGGGGATCAATGCATTATGTCTCCAATTTTTTGCTTGGAGGACTCGAACTATCCAAGCACAGGTGAATGCAAACCCAGCTTAGAAGAAAGTAAAGTTCGTATCACATGATCCTAAATTGGAGAACAATTTAAATCATTTACAGCCTCCATTATATCACCATGGCTCCTCGGAGGCAAAGTTGCTTGGGGTTGCCAACCAAACAAGCAACTGCTATGCTTCTGCCAAGGAGCTGTTCACTATACTTGGTGTAAAACAGGGCTTTTAATTCTCAGTTGTTGCTTGAATCTGCTTATCTTAGTAGTCCTATGTGTATCTTGTACATTGTCCTGTTCTTCTGTGGTATGGTTCTCTACCAGATTCTAAAACCTCTGCAACAGCTATTCACACACATTCCTCGATGTTAATCTTTGTGTTAGCATACCTTAGCACTGGTCCTTGAGAAAGAATTCAGTATGGATACAGGAAAAATGCTGCAGATATCATTCTATGATCATCAGCTTTACTACTATACTCATAAGAGGACCAAACAATTTCATCTTGTAATACATATTGGAGGAATTGCTGACATTAGCACCATTTCATCCATCAAACATTTCAACACCAGCAAAAGCTTCAAATCTTTTACTAGTTTTCATGGACATGTGAACTTTAATAAGCAGCTCAGAGAGACTCGAAGGATGAAAGAAATTATATGCGATTAGTTACAACAACAGCAAAAAAAAAATATCCCTCCTCTGTCCTCTTGCATCCCTACTATATTACAGAATTTATATGCACAGCCACAAAGTATAGTGATTCCCCACTGGCATATTAACCTTATACAGTTGACCAGGTCCGCTTAATGAAGTCCAGCAAATAGACGGTGTCTGCACAGTGGTGAGAAAACAATACGAGGACAAAATAACAGCCAACAAGATCAGATCTAACCAAACAAAGAGAAGGAAAAAAGAAAATTCTGTGTGACATACCTCTGGAACTCCAGTTTCTGGATAACGATACCATTCAGTAAGAGCTCTGAATTGAAGGCTTCTATTCCTGCAGTTTAATTCATAGATATATTTAGCTCTTTGACTCTCAAGAGACATGAATCTGGCCCGTCTGGACATTAGTTGGAAGTAAATAAAAAAACTACCTTTCTTGAGGAGCGGTAGGCAGATCTCATAGTCTTCTTCACATGAAATGATGAATATATTATCTTGTGCAATTTCGGCTGTCATTGCAGCTCTGCTGTTCCTTTCCAGTGGCTAATGAAATATAAGACTTATTTAAACATCTATAAGTCGTGATGAAAACGACCACACATCTGACTATCTGAGGTACACTAGATATGTAAGTGACCTCACCATGAAATGTCCTGCCATATTTAGGTTCAACATTTCCTTTTTTAATTCTCGTGATTTTAGATGAGAAGCAGAACTTGTAAGTTAATATATCACAATAAGAATACATCACTCCTGGACTCCGATTCTAACATGCAGTTAGCATCTTCTTGGAGATACATTGAATTTCTACTATGCAGTAAATTAAATAGTTAGTATTGCGAAGGACAAAAGATTATTGTACTGCACAAATAAAGCATTTGAATTATTATCTACTATCTTTTACTTAAGGTGCTGTTATAATGATTAATAAGCCACACATCACATATACACAAAAATGAGGTCTACATCATTTTACTATATGCTAGATAAAAGATGAGGGATATGGTCAGATACCTGGCCGTGAGCTGCCTTGACTAAGCTTATGAGGAGCTCACGATCAGGTTTAGCTTTTGGAGTAATCAAGACCCGCCTACCCTACATTGAATTCAAGAGAAGAGGGAGATGCACTATAAGACATTAATTAGTAAATAATGCAGTTTGCCAACAGGATACCTTGTATTCTCAGTCAACTGATGAATTATACAAGGATTGCTAATAACCTGCAGCAGAGGATAACGGCGTGCTTGACATAGTGAAACAGGCATGCTGAAGCCAATCTCCTTTTCCTTAACTAAATCCCTCAGTATGTAGCATTTTTCATCAATGAAATAACTAGCCTGTCTACAGCTTTCAAGCCACATACATGTCACGACTGGTTTACCCATAGCTATTGCTTCCAACATGTTCCTTGTGCGTGCAAACTTGTCTGCTATAAAATGTGTAGCCTCTGAAATAGATGAGACGACTGGAGCTCCAAAGCGTGCTAAAATCTATCAATTAGGCAATCATTGTTACCATATGCCAACAGTTAGTTTAAGACTATATTGTGAGACAAGCAATGCCAAGTGGAAACAATATAATTTACCTTCCTCTGTTGCTTGATTATCTGTTGGTCCAGATGTTGGCTGAATAGAGCGCGAACTCGTGTCATATCTTTCTTTCTTCGTCTATCAATCAGCCAATTTAAAACTTCTTCCTTCCTTTCTAGCATTAGTAGCTCTCTGGAACCTGATGCTTTTGCAGGTACCTGAACTCTACAGGTCGGCAAAACTCTGTTTATTTCTCTCAATGGCTCTGGACATGTTAAACTAGATTGTTGAACTTTATCTTTAACATTTTCTTTGTTGACATGTTCAATATTGGATGATTCTGCAAGGTGATTGGATTTTGACACTTCTTTTAGAAGTACTTCACTAGTAACAAGTGCCAAAGTATCACTAGAAGAATCAGTTGAGCCAGCTGCAGAAATTTGGGACTTTGTCAAGGTTGATCTTCTTTTCCTTTTGGCTTTATCAAGAATATCAGCAAGGCTTCCTTTAGCATTGACCAATAGTGATTGATTGTTCATGTTGCAGTCAACAGTTGAGTTGCCTAGGGTCAACGCATGTGTTCGCTTAACTTTGAGGCGGCTGAAAGGACCTTCTGTGAGAGAAGGGCTACTATGTTCCTTCAAACTCTTACACTTCTTATCTGGTACTTGAGAATAACTGGCAATATTCATTTCAAGTCCAATAATTCTATTTGAACCTTTGGAGGAAGAGCTTCTTTTGGAACTAAGGACATCACACAACTTTGCAGAAGGGGTGGTGTGCTCTATCAATTTTTTTGGGGGAATTCTCTTGTCCATTAGGACAAAGCAAGCTTCTGCTTTTGTCTGCTCAGAAAATCCATTTGGATGTCTTGCTAAACTCCCCCTCACTTTTGTTTTCTCTGCTGCATTACTTAGTTTCTTCCTGACTGTTGAGTTATCCAAATATTTTTCAGAAGGCCTAGGAATTCCTTCAGTTATCCCAGTAGAGAAAACCTTTCTTCGTTTAGAATGTGATGTAGTGCCTTCTAAGTCATGACAAGAGGGAACCATCTTTTCAAGTAAATCATGAACTGAAGAAGCTTCTTTGGTGCAATCCTTACTTAAAATTTGATCATTTGGATGTGCATCCTCTCTCAGTACGTGATTTATATAAGGACCATGAAACAAGGTCTCCATGGCTTCAGCTGCTATTTGAGTATTAGGCCCGACATCATCTGTGCCATATATGTCCTCTAAAACATCAGTTGCTTCAGTTTGCTGCTCTAGATATATCAAACTCGACTGATCATCCATATGCTTCTGTACTTCCTCGTTTTCAGCTTCAGACATGTTTGGCTTTTCACTTCTGAGACTTTCTGATAATAAGGTTGAGCTTGAGCAAGTTGAGCTATTTGGCCTTGGATAAATTTTAAGGTTTCTAGCCTCCTTGTCTCCACTTTTATCACATGCACCTCCAATAATTAGGCTCTGTGATTGCAGAGCCTTCCCTCTGTTCTCAGAGGAAAA
Organism: Typha angustifolia; assembly: GCF_048772165.1. NCBI lineage: Eukaryota > Viridiplantae > Streptophyta > Magnoliopsida > Poales > Typhaceae > Typha > Typha angustifolia. Next base: position 1,327,084 of record NC_133246.1, on the reverse strand, counting down.
ATCGTTTACTCTGCTGAAGACAGTACCTCCTGCCTCGTCCTCGAGACCATCAACCCAATCAAAAATTCTCGCCTTTCGAATTGAGCAACTGCGGTCAGCCCTACTAGCTAAGCATTGAGCTACTTTAGCACTTAAAATGGAAGCTGAGTTCTTCACTGTTACTTTGCTAGTGCTAACTTCTTGAGAAGAACCGGTATCATTTTCTGACAGCAGCTTATCCACAACACCCATTGCATTGGCCTGAGAAAACTCGCTAGGCTGTTGAGACCCAAGATAGTCTATTCCTCCAGAATGTGGTAGATCAGAATATATATTTCCAAGCCTTGCATAATATGGTCTGCTAGGATGCACATGACTATAGAAGTCTTGCGAGCATCTACGGGGGCTATCAACGTGATCCAGGTCAAATTTATTTTCCTCAGTGGATTGTATATCCATTGCAATAACTCTATCGATAGTCTTTGAAATCCAACACCTTCTTGAATTTTGTTGGGATCATCGACACCGAGAGAAAATTCCTTTCCTAGTGAATTACCTCAGGCATCAAATTGTGAAGCAAATGAAAGAAATATAGAGTTTAGAGGTCCACACTCACAAGCTCCTTTGTAAAGAATGCAAAACTAAAGAGAGTGCCTACTGAAGGAGATCATTTTCCTCCAAGTGATATATATTTGCATGAATTTCCATGACTTCAATATCACAAGGAAGAGAGAAAAAGAAGATACAGAGGCGATAAAAGTTACGAGTCGATAGGATTAGATAGGCAAAAACATGACCCATGAAATGGAAGAATGAACATTTTGCTATAAACTTTGACGGAAAATCGAAAATAAGATAGCATGTGTTAGATGACTGCAAGCATAAGCTGACAACGTAACAGATGTGTCACTTTTCTATAATATTTGAGTTCTCAAGTTCTTAAGCCTACTGATAGAGAAAGTATTTCTTCCCTATTTTAGCCATGCACCAAAGTAAAAAAAAAAAGAAAAATTCTTAAGAATTTCTTTAAAATGGCCATAATACATGAGATGCTTGATTAATATCAGTGGAATAAACAGATATCCCCTACCAAGAACAATAAAAAAAAGGGGTTCAATCTCTAATATTTATTGCCGGAATAAAGAAACCAATTTTGGGCAACATATAGCATACTCGAATCTAATAACTCGTTGGGGTTTTTTTTTTCTTTCACATTCCTCATTTCGATGAGAAGTAAGCTAGTGATTCAAACTGGTTCAAGAATGATCAAAGGAGAGACTTCTGTGAATCGAGGAGGAAGAAGTCGAAGAGGCGATTACGGTCTTACCTGGAGGAGATGAATCGAGAGCAAAACTCGTGCTTCTTTCTTCGTCCAGGGAGGCGAATCGACTTGGGTTTTGATTGAAGTGGGAACAAAGTTGGAGACAAATCCTCCTTGCAATTCGCGGGCTTTATAATAATTGACTATAATTTATTTTAAGATACAAAATTCAATCAAGGGCATTTGGTCTAGTGGTATGATTCTCGCTTTGGGTGCGAGAGGTCCCGAGTTCGATTCTCGGAATGCCCCCTCGAAAAAGGGCCAAATTATCTTTTATGCCCCTTGAGAGAGAGAGAGAAAGAGGACATTTTTATTCATCTAATTTGTTACTCAAGTTTTTTAATTTTTTTCTAATAAATTTTTACTTTTAAGGAAGTGAAAAACATACGAAGGTTAAAATATAATTAACACTTAAATCTAATTTAATTCAGCCTACTTCAAACTATCTAATAAAATTTAATTAAGGTTAAACTATTTAAGGAAGTGAAATTTTTTCCTCTAAACTATCCTCCTTGTATGTTAATTCTTTTGTAACTTTTTCTCGCTTGTAAAGTAGTATGTCCAAGGAAAACATGTAATGTTAGTTAATATGTGGACTTTGAAGAGCCAAAAAAAAGGAAAATAAAATTAATTGGGGCATTCCGAGAATTGAACTCGGGACCTCTCGCACCCTAAGCGAGAATCATACCACTAGACCAAATGCCCGTTGGTATTCTAAAAATAAAATTTATAATATTTTTTATTATATTTATCAGTTGAGTAACCTTCTCTTAGCTTTCACATGGATCATCTTGCAGGCAAGTGAAGAAAAGAGAGAGAGAGAGAGAGAACGAGTATTTAGTTTTGAAACAATAAATTGGAGGAATTGGGTTAGGTACGGTGTGATTCGGGCTAAGGCACAGTGTTAGTTAATTAATTCCCTAACCCAATATCTAGGTAGATAAATCAAGAATGCCTTGAGACATGCATGCATAAAGAAGACAAGTTTTTTTTTTTATCTAACAAGATTGCTTCAGGTAACTTTAAATTCTGGTGATATATATATATATATATACATACATATATACAAGGTAACGTTAAATTGAACAAATGATTTTATAACAGCACGATCCAAAAATTGTTGTCTGATTAATTACTTTGTCACAAATTAATCTTGACAAACTAATTAACAAACAGATTTACAACAATATGAATGCAAGTAAAGTCCATAGATATATATATATATATATACAGCCGATGGATAACTCTATTAATCATTCTATCAGAATCCGTCACTCCAACAAGGAGAGTTCTGCCAGCCGTTCCATTCAAAAGGATCGATAATTGAGGTCATGGAACCAAAGACTCCTCCTCCTCCTTCTTCACCATCGCAAGTAGGCGGATTAGTGCTATCGACATTGTTGAGCTGATCCCCAGTTTCCGAGCCCGTCGGATTCCAACTACTTCCGCCGGTGGTATTATTGGCGGGGCCGACGTCGCCCGACTTGGCGTGCTCGAGTGAATTCTCGTCGATGCTACCTTCTTTCTCGTCTAAATCTTTCGACAAAGTGGCATCCAGAAAGGCCTCAAAGTCGTAGCCGTCATCGACGAATTCATGTTCCGCAGAGGATTCGAGCGGCAATGCTGCCTCCGTGGATGGTGCCGGAGGCAATGCCGGCGTCGTCATGACACACCCCGTGCTGCACTCGATGTCGGCGGCGGCGTAAATGTCTCTAGTAGAACTCGTCGGCACTGGTGCCACAATTGATATCGGCGTCGGTATTTGGTATTCAGTGCTGCACTTCTCCGAAGTGATCAAAGCCGTCGGAGAACACACCATATTCGCGAAGTCGGCGGCGTAGATGTCTCTAGAAGCCGTCGAAGAACACACCATATTCGCGAAGTCGGCGGCGTTAATGTGGATGTCCGCGGTAGAAGAGGCCAGTTTAGTGTCTGAAACCTCTGCAGGGAAGCCAAGACTCGGTTTTTGATCCCGAGATCTTTTTCTGCGGGACGAAATCGCCTGAGCACTCTTCTTAATCAAACACAGCACTGGTTCAATATGCTGCATGCAAACATTATCCAGTAATTATCAATTCAACTGCATGCAGAAAAGAAGGTAAGGATAAAAACAAATTTTAAGAAATAAAATTTTGAAATCCATACCGGCCGGGTTGTGCCAGAAGGAAGCTCGTATTCGTACATCACCCACCCGGTGCTCTTCTTCCTCTTCTTGTTAGGTCGATCGCTATCCTCCTCAGAGAGGCAAAAGCAAAGCATCTGCTTGTACCCAATGACACGACCGTTTATTTCTTCGATCACCGGATTCTTCTTTTCAGGAAACCAGGTGCCGGAACCCGCGCGGCGGCTCATGTTGGCGGACTTCTGACGCTGGTGCGTTCGGTGCGAGAAGAAGTAGCCCATCTCCTCATCCTCGCCGACTAGATTCCATGGCTCCGTGGAGTACACCTCGGCGCCAACGACGGCGTCGCTGCAAGGAAGAGCATCGTTTCTGACCCAGTTGCGGAGATAGTGGTCGATGAGCTCCGCGTCGGTGGGGTTGAATCTGAATCCGCAAGGAAGGCTAGCTTCGAGGGATGGAGGCCTTCCTCCGTGCATTATAGAAGGAAGGAAGGAAGAGAGAGCTCGACCGGAGAGAAGAAAGAGACGGCGTTGTAAACAGAAGTTGCCGAACAACGTTTATAGAGTTTGGTGGATGCGGTTATAAACCGCATTCGATTAGGATTCGGAGTCGGGTCGAAACTAGGAAACTACGGATCCACGTCCACGTACCTTACTACCCAAATCCGTAGGTGGGTTGCAACACAATATAAAATATACAAGATTCAGGATCGAAGTATTTCTACATATAAAATTGATGGTGGATATTGTTCACTCACTCAGTCAAGACATCTATGACACTGAGAGCTGCAGGCTTCATCAGTCCTTTATCTTGAATCATCCTTCTAATTCTTACTGCATCTGTCCACATTCCATGATAAGCATACAAGTTAGAAAGTGTGACATAATAACCTGTATTTTCAGGTTCCAAGCGAAACAAATGTTTTGCAATGAATTTTCCTGTATCAAGATCAGTATAGTCATTGCAAGCACTCAGTAGAGCTCCCCAAACTCCATGATCTGGTTTAACAGACAGTTTTCCAACAAATTCATAAGCCTCTTTAAGCCTTCCAGCGCGGCCAAGCATGTCAACCATGCAAACATGGTGCTCAGCACTTGGCTTAATTGCAAACTTTTCTGCCATGAGATTGTAATGTCTCCATCCTTCATCAACCAGTCCAGAGTGGCTGCAAGCTGATAAAAGAGCAACGAAAGTACTCTTAGTAGCTTTAACACCCAAATCAGACATCTCCCAGAAAAGCTCAATGGCTTTTCTACCATGCCCATGGAAACCATAGGCTGATATCATGGAGTTCCAGGAAGCAATGGATTTTTCTGCAGAATGTTGAAATACTCGTATAGCGATGTTCAACATCCCGCACTTGCTATACATATCAATTAGTGAAGTTGATATAAAAGCATTTGTTTGTAGTCCAAGCCTGAATACATACCCATTAATTTCCTTACCATGTCTGAACAATCCTAATTGAGAACACGCACAAAGAATGCCAACAATGGAGATCTCATTAGGAAAATAATCTTCCATATGACGGTATGTTTCTAAAGCTCTGTCACCTTGCTCATTCTGTACAAAACCTGAAATCATACAATTCCAGGAACACAAATTTCTATGTCCATTCATATGGAACACTGACTCTGCATGCTTGATGTCCCCACATTGGAAGTACATATTAATCAGGGCATTCCTCACCCTGACATTGAACAGCATCAAATACTTCATTGCCAACCCATGCATACATTTGCCAAAGAGGAGCAATTTAAGATTTCCACATGCTGATAAAGAATTTACAAATGTAATAGCATCAGGATTGATAAGAAGAGACGAGCGCATAAAGACAAAGGCTTGCAATGCATCCCTGAGGTACCCATTCTGAATGCAGCCGACTATGATGGTGTTCCATGAAACAACATCTGAAACAGGCCTAAAGTCTTTTAATAGAAATAATGAAGCTCTCAGATCACCGCAGCACATATACATGTGCATGAGAGCATTGACAGCCGATACACTACTTGAAAACCCATACTTAAGCTTCAAACAGTGAACTGCTTTGCCAAAAATTAGATCTTCTGGGCAAGTGCATGAAGGTAGAATAGCCAAAAGACTAGCCAAGCTACATCGAAGACCTATACGAAGCAATTCAGAGAACATAATCTGGGATTCCTCTTTCAATGAATCAGTTCTTGAGTAGCCAGAGATCATCGTGTTCCATGAGATTAAGTCCCTACTAGGCATAGTCCTGAACAGATGGTCTGCAGATGTAGGATCATCACATTCTAAATACATACCAAGCAAGCTGTTTCCTACTGAAATATCCAAGGACTGTAGCTCCTGCCGAATAGTATATCCATGGAGTGATTTCCCTTGACGAAGTAGGTTAAGTTCACCACAAACTGGAATTATTGTTACCAAAGTATCAGGCTGAGCTGCCCTTGTTAACTGCATCTTCTGGAAGTACAGAAGTGCTTCATCAGCTCTTCCATTTTCTATCAATCCATTGATCATTGCATTCCATGAAACTACGTTCTTCTCAGAAAGACCTATAAACACCTTCTCTGCAGCATCTACATCACCGCACTGAGAATAGAATGATATTAGAGAATTTGGAACAGAAGTACATGTTCCCTCATAACCCAACTTGATTATCCAACCATGGACTGATTCCCCAAAATCAAAGGGACAATCTAAAGAAGAGCAAGCTGAAGTAACACAAGATAGGCTCACTTCATCTGCCCGATTAATCGAACGAATCATTTCCCTAAAGTAAAGAAATGCTCCTTCAGCATGTCCATTCAAGAGGCTTCCATTGATCATACAATTCCATGAACTAGTGTCTTTATTTTGTATCCTCTCAAACGCAAGCTCTGAAGAGCCCAAGTCACCACACTTGGCATACATATCAATGAGAGCATTACAAAGGCTTGTTTCCGAGTTGAAGCATCTTTTTATGATAGTGCCATGGAGTATCATTCCATGCTTCCAGTTACGAGTACGAGACGCAGCCGACAGCACAGTCACCAGCGTCGTGGAATCAAATTCGCCAAACTCTTTTACCATTTGCTCGAAAAGCATCAGAGAGGTGTGGAAATGGCAATTGAGGACAAACGCATTGATGATGGCGTTCCAAGAGATCACATCCTGGGCAACACTATCATCAAAGAGACTGAGAGATGAATCTACATCACAAACTCTAGCGTAAGCTGTAACGAGCGAAGTATGTACAGGAAGCTCTGATATCGCATCAGTTTTAAGTGACAGGCAATGAATGGAAGAGACAAGATTTGGGCCACCTGCTGCATGTTTGAGGAGTTTAAGGCTGTGTATGACGAAACTAGCTCTAAGAGCCATTTGATCAAATGGGTAGTGGGCAGAAGTGCAGTACGATCGAATTGATCCATGGAATGGGGAATTGGGGACAAGGCAGCGCGGCGAGTTCGGAAAGAGATGGAATTTGCAAGGTGCTACGGTTTCAAAAAGGATTTTGGAAAGAAGAAAAGGCTTTATAGCGAAGCCTCTGTATGTTAGTACCATTCACCTCACCTCAGTGTCGTCCTGTCTACTAAATTATTAGTAAATAATACGACGCTTTTCCCTTTCTATTTCCTTTTAAAATATCTGGCATTAAAAAGGTTTCCAATAGAACAAGGATATATGATATATATATATATATATATATGGAGAAGTTTCCAACTGAGAACTTTATCCCAATAATGGCCCTACCAAACAACAAATCTTGCCAATAGATTCTCCAGAGAGAGTACAAGATACTGTATAAAATCTAATAACAAAACAAATCTACAAAGCTAGAAATATGGACCACAAAGAATATATATATATATATATATAAGAAAATTGAATGAGGCTATGCCAGAACTAATGCCAAGCATACTCACTTTCAAAATTATTGATATTGCATCTCTCCTCAATGGCCTTGCACCAAAGCTTGGATTATATCCTTCATTTAAATAGACGAAAGATTTTATATATTTTAAGTAACAGATGAGTATGATATGATTTGCACTTAAAATCTCTATTTGATACCACAACAACTCATCAATCACTTTTCGAACTCATGATCTCGCAGCTCTGCAAATCCATCACTTAAAAGTAAGTTGTGAGAAACAAACACCACTAAAAAATGCCTAACAAAACAGTGTCAGACAAATTAGATTGATGAATGTTATATGAGTTTTACTTCTTTTTCAAAATTTAGTTTCTTGTCTTGTTGGTTGTGCTTTTATATTGAAGTGCTACATGGTTAGCGGAATATAGGTTCAATATCTGACTTATATTACTCTTATCAAATGTTTATTATTTTATTTTATGGCTTATTTAATTATTTACTTAAATATAACTATATTTAAATTAAATTTTAGAGAAGATAATTAACGAGACAAATAATACAAGTAATGAAAGGAACGAAATGTCATACGTTCATATTTTTTTAAGGCATTAATTCAAACATAAATTGGATATTAGCTAGTGAATTAGAGACGCACAATGCAACTTATATAAGCATAGCGAACATTTGCTTCAAGAAACAAAAAAGAAAAAAGAAAAAATTGCACTCAAATTTTACTGCATCTGAAAAGAGCAAAGAAGATTACTTCTTCTAAGATAAAATAACTGTGCGGAAGGAACCAGAACAAACTAGAAAGTAATGCAGGACTCTTGAAACAACAACATAATAGTCCTGAGTATGTCTCAATAGATATATCCCACAGAATACAAGATAACTCAGCAAATCTGAACCCACATTGGATTCCTTATTCAAGATAAGTTTCGCTAAGGTTCCAGTTACAAGAAGATTTTTGTTCTCACATCAGCTTCATGGATATCTAGAACAAGGGGCCTAGCCCTGAAGTCCAATGATGCCTGGAATTCATAAGATGCAAAAGGTTATTTATTATACTAAAGGAGCGAAGTGGGAGAAGGGATGCAATATAAATGAGACCGGCCAGTAAAAATGGAGCATAGAAGAGATAAAAGGTGTAGTAGTGTCCTACCACAAGCAATTCTTCCACCAGCATTTCCAGTGCTCTTGCTAAGTTCGTGTCCACCTAAAGTAACATTAACAAATCTGTTAAGTGCCTGACTGATAAGATCTTCATATGTTATCAATTGTAAACACAATTAACATTTGACTGATACTGCCAAAGGTCATAATCGTAGCTAAAAAAGAACACCTTATGAAAATCATTTATTGTTCCATGAAATCAGTTCATATCCAGAGACAAGATTACAGAATAGCCAAGCCATTGCATTTGAACTAAAGCATAGAAGCAAATTCATAATGCAGAAAAAGCAAAGGAACTATTTAGGTAAAACACCTTGCCAGTGCTAAGTTCCTGTCCTCTGTGAAAAAGGTTTAAGATTCAGACAAGGTAAAACAGAAACCAGTGTACAGAATCATAATCACCTATGCACCAAGTTTGCAGCTACTCTTGTTAAATGATTTTCTGGCCTTGCTAAAATTGAATCTTCATGTACAGAGACTAATCATCTATGTGTCAAGCTTGCAGATACTCTTCATTAAATGATTTTCTGGCTTTGCCAAAATGAATCTTCAAATTTTAAGCTGCGATGAAGTAGGTCCAACCATCCAATACAAAATGGATTGTAGACTTTACAATGAAACTTCTAGTGTGTTAATAATCCTAGTTAGTTTATTTTTCCCAGTAGTTTATAAGCAAGCATATCACTACGGTGTACAGGATGGTAATGTGCCATATTTTGGTACTTCATATTGGCAAGTTGTGTCTGAGTTTAGTATTTCTTTCCTTTTTTGTTCCCTCGTAGTACTTGCATAACAAAGGAAATGGAATTTGTATAATGGTCCAGCACATTCATGAACAAATACCTGCCACTACTGCCCCATTTTTCTTTTCCTTTAAAAACAGAAGAGATGTAGAGCAACACTGCAACTTGTATGATCAGAAAAGCTAGCATAGTTTAATTGTTTCTCTATATGCAAATAAAGTTCAGACAGAAGTTATTTCCTCACATATGTGATGTAATCAATTCTACTTCAAAATCAGAGTCCATGAGAAAGAAACAAGGATACTGTGGTTAAGAGGGGATGTTTTAATACTCTAGATGGGATCATAACTGTAATCTGTTTGCAGTTTATCAAGTTTATCACATGAACATAAGAAAATGATGCCCGATGAGAAAGTCAAATAAAATTAGGCATGAATCAAAGTCAGCTACATCTAGAAGACATGCACCGCACCAGTGAGCCGATAGGTCATGACAATAAATTTAGATAGGACACTAAAAAGCTTAATATTGATACTGCTTAAATAATAGTATAATTTTTTCTAATTAAATGAACAATACAAAAGGAAAAGAAAAAGGAACAAGCTAAATGAAAGATGGATTACCCTTTCCAAGATCGTCAGGGTCGGCATGGACAACAACAGCACGCCCAATGATAGAATGTGGTCCACTAAGTGGAATCTGTGAGGAGAGAAATACACCAGTTCAGAAGAACTGTAAGAATAACAACAGGAATATAACAAGAAAATAACCAAGTATCACCTGACTGTCAACAAGAGAAACTTGAGCAGTACCTGGAGATATAAGAAGTAGAGATATTAGTGACAGAATGTTGCATGGACCACAGAGGTACAGCAAGAACTATGTAGTAAATTTCTAAAGCACCACATAGGCTGGTAAACTGAAAAATTACCATCTGGTCCAGCAGTCACATTTCCAAGATCACCAGCATGGCGGAGCTCATCTTCTGGTGCTCCATGTTCTTTCCCAGCAGGATTGAAATGTGGCCCTGTGTCATGAAGGAAAGTTATGTCCACCAATAGATTTATTGATTTCATTTAAAGATCGCAACAACTACATGTGAAAGGGTGAATATGCACCTGTTGACATGCAGCCGTTGGTAGTATCACCAAGTGCATGAACATGGAAACCATGAAGCCCAGGCTTGAGGCCTGTGACGGTACCAGTCACAGTTGTCGGACCTATAACAATGAAAAGGGAAAAAATAACAGGAGGTTAACATGACATACGAGGCAAAAATTACTCGATCCATGTAACAATCTAACACATGATCTTATCATTGCTAGTATATTTACCCTCTCCTTCCTGAGTGAAGTGGATTGTGCCTTTGACGCCATCACTACTACCAAGTACAACAACAGCCTTCACCATTTTCTTATGTGATCTACAAATAAGAAAATCAAGGATAAAAAGAAAAGTTTTCAGTAACACAACAATCGGATAAGTGCGAGAGACAACATGAGCATCCAAGTTAACAAAAAATAATGGCAAAATCAAAGATAAGAAAAACAATAACAGGAATTTTCATCTTTCATGCCTCGACAGACAAATTACCCACTTCATGATCCAATTTTAAAGGGATGCAGTATCTCCGTTTTATATGGCTTACAACAACGTAGTAACTAATAATAGACGAATCGGTGAGTCTAGCAAGTGCATCCCCGTTCTTTCCGAGAATAAATTGATGATTGCATCACTGATCATATAAAAGCCTCAAGATCAAGTAAAATACCACAAAAAGAACAGAGAACATCATACCAAAGAATCAAACCCCGGATTCCAACACTTCAGGAACCCAAATTCAAATCAAATCACAAGAAACAGGAGAAACTCATGATCCACGAATCAAACGGAGATACCGGAAAGCAGATCGATCTATCACAGCCTAAAATCGAGGTGAATAAATGAGAAAAGAATCTTCTAAAACCCTAAATCTTACCTCAGGCGACCCCCCCTAGCTTGTGGAGAAGAGAGCAGAGGCGGCCTTGATGAGTATCTAGAGAGTTCGGGAGAAGAGCAGGAGTAGATGAGCGACCAACCACCGTAAATATGTGTGGGGGAGACAGGGTGTTATGTCCACCGGCGGTGAGCGATACCACTCCTAGTTACCCTCTATTTTAAATAAATCAGGTTTTTTACTTATCACTACCTAAGTTCTTGTTTTATTGTGGCAACCTCCAAATTTTGCATATTTGCAAATTGATCCATTTGTTTAGATATTTTTTTAAAAAAAAACTAGAACTTATTGGTAAGGTCGATGAGTAATCATCTTCTAGGCTGCTCCAACGACTAAATTTAATAAGACTCGAAATAATTATAATTTTTTTAATTTTTATATTTTATAGTTTTTTTTAAGCTTGATTAAGCATTAATCAAGATTGATAATGTTCGAAATTAAGCTTGAACTAATTAAGACTTGAAATGTCTAATAAGAATATATCTAATATTTCATTAAAAATTTATAATTTTTTATTTTCTATGTTGAAATTTAGCGAAGACACTGAATTTGATATTTGATGAATTTTTTATCGTAACATTTAAGCGTATATATCTAGTATAACCCTATTATTTATTGAAAAAAAAAATATATATATATATATATTAATCTAATTGCGATATTTATGTATGGAAAAAAAAATATATTCATAGATGTCTTGCTTACAATGTCTTAAGATGTTCCCATTTATAACAATCATAGATATCATCAGCAATCTTTTGTGCATCCTCTCCAGATCTTGGAATCCCTCCTCTTCCAAGCCCTGCACAATAGAGACCACTCTTTCCCTTCCAATGGTTTGGATATTTTTGCTTTGCCATTCCATCATCATCACCTATAAGATACTCATCACTCTACACAAGAGAAACAAAAATTCACCCCCAAAAAAGAAGAAAAGAAAAGAAAACCTCAGAAAATGAAGAAGACAAAGATTATTAACCTTGAGCCATTTTTTGGCTGCACTTCGGTACCCAGTTGCAAGAATTATGGCATCAAAGCAATGTAAATTTCCATCAGAAAATGTCACAGTATTACCACTTATGCTTGTTATACAAGGTAGAACCTATCAGTAATCCAATGTATCATATCATCCATCATATGAAGAACAGAATGTTAATGACATGAACTGAGAGAATTAATTAAAACTACCTGGATTTCTCCTGCCTTGATCTTTGTAAAAGTTCCAACATCCATGACTGGAAAGATTGGTGAGTTTGCTTTCAGATAGAAGGGTCCTTTGGATGGTCTATGAATGCCATACTTAGATGTATTGCCAAACTTCAAATAACAGAGTAGAAGAGCCAAAGCATCCACAAGATACAATGGAAGGAAGGACTTTAGGATCATACCCAGTAGCCAAATCTCTCTTGATACTAAATGAATCTGCGTTAGTTTACCATACAAAAATAAATGGATAAAGAAGTGTGGTAGGGGCGTGGATAATAATAGAACAAAGGTAGGGGGTCTTTTTAATAAATTTCCCAGTGTGAGGTGAAGTTACCGGGCTACGGATCACAATTGAAGTCGTCGCACCCGACTCGGCCAAATCCAACGCAATCTCCATCCCGGAATTCCCACCCCCTACGACCAAAACCTTCTTCCCTCTAAACTCCGAACCCGATTTGAACCAACTCGAGTGCATCACTTTTCCATTAAACTCCCCCAATCCTTCAATATCCGGAACCACTCCCTCATCGTTGGCCCCACTCGCCGCCACCACGTACCGCGCCACATACTCCTCCACCTCCCCGTCCTCCAGCCTCCTCGCCTTCACCCTCCACCGCCTCGACCCCTCGTCGAACTCCGCCGACTCAACTTCACGGCGGAACCGGGGGGAGATGGCGAACTTGGCGGCGTAGGCGTCCAAGTAGTCGATGAAGTGCGACTTGGGCATGAAGGTTGGGGTGGAGGAGGAGTGGGGGGAGAAGGGAAGGGTGGAGAAGCGCTTGGCGAGGTGGAGGTGGAGGCGGTCGTAGGTGCGGCACCGCCAGGAGGAGGCAATGCAGTTCTCGCGGTCGAGGATGAGGTGGGGGATGGAGGCGTTGGTTAGGCATGCGGCGGCGGCCAGGCCGGAGGGGCCGGCGCCGACGATGATTACTACTGTCTCCTCCTCCTCCTCCCCCATTATTGAAGCCTCGGATGCGTACAAGAGGATCTTATGCTATGTTATTGGAGAGGCCACTGTGATTGTTTAGTAAATGCAATGTTGGAAGTTTGTATGTTCTCTCTCATAACCAATGTAATCTAGCACGTGAGGAAATAATAGGAGACGATCACTCGGTCATGTATCCTCTGCTCTTCCCATCGTCTCGTGAACATTGAGAAAATATTATTAAGTGCGGTACTACTAGGGGTGAGCTGGAAGGCTGTACTAGCGGTGATGGAAGCCATGGGTTTTCGAGCAAATGGTGCCGGTGGATCAGTGCCTGTATCAAGTCACCGAGATACGCCATCCTAGTGAACGACTCACCGACAAGATGGATAACTCCCCACCGTGGGCTGAGACAGGGGGACTCTCTATCCCTGTATCTATTCATCCTAATGTCATAGATACTGTCAAGCTTGTTTAAGGATCGAATGGCTCGGGGGCTACTACAAGGCTATCGGGCCGGGGAGGTTCACCTGTCACACCTACTATACGCGGACGACCTACTGGTCATCGTGGAAGCATTTGTGAAGAATGTTGAAGCCGTCCAGGAGTGCCTGAAGGTTTACTCGAGCGTCACAAACCAAAAGGTGAATGTAGCGAAGTCGGAACTATATCTGCCTGATTGGATGGAGAAGGGGGTAGCAGACAACATTCGCAACCTGGTGGGTTTACCGAGAGCGAGAATGCCATTCAGATACCTTGGTGTGCCTATATCAGGAAAGCGAGTTAGTGTCCGGGACCATAGCTGGCTGGTAGAGAGGGTAACCAAGAAACTAGCCGATTGGAAACGTAACAGCCTCTCCTTTGCCGGCAGACTAACTCTCCTCAGGTCCCCCTTGTTAGCTATTCCGAACTACTAGATGAACTGCTCATGGGTGCCAGAAACGGTGCTAGAGTCGATCAACAGAGTGGCGAGGTCCTTCCTATGGTCCAATGGAAGAGGTAAAGGACTGCATCTGGTTAGCTAGGGGAAGGTGACGCAGCCAAAGTTGGAAGGCGGCCTTGGAGTGAGTAGACTACAGATAACTAGGACCAGTCTTCTAGGCAAGCATGTTTTCCGCATCCTTAACGGAGAAGACGCGCTCTGGATTAGAATCATGAAGGAGAAGTATGGTGGAATGCACCCATGGAGACAAGACAACTGGAGGAAGACGTCGTGGATCTGGAGAGCCTTAAATCGGACTACAGGTGCCATTAAAATGGGCTGCCGAAAGCTCGTTGGTGATGGAACTAACTCGAGCGCTGCGGATGATCCTTGGACATCGGCAGTGCCGTGGAGGTGGCCACCATGCATCATGCACCTGGAACTACTAAGGCCGAACCTCTCGGTAGCGGAGATTTTGTGAAGAAGAGCGGGCAGCGGGCATAATCTGGTGGGGGTGGCAGGAGTAGAGTTGGCGTTGAGATTGCTTGCACCACCCTGGGTGAATCAGAGGTTAAGGATACATGGATCTAGTGGCCACACCCACTGGGGGTTCCGAAAGCCGCCTCTATTTACCGTTTCCTCAGGCCTGCTAAAGGCGAAGTGTGGCACGGCTAGAGAGGACTCTGGAAGTTGAAGGTGGAGCCATGGGTCAGGATGTTCTGCTGGAAGCTCCTATGGGGAAGACTGCCGACTAGGGAGATGCTGCATGCTATCCGATTAGGAGGGGATGACAGGTGCTGCTTATGCGGGTTGTTCACGGAGACCATTGAACACCTGTTCTATGCATGTCAATACAGCAAAGAAGTATGGACCATGTTAGGTAAGGTGCAATTGGAATTTGCGAAGTTGGGTGCTTCTGTGAGCTCGGAATGGATCACCATGGCATGGGGAAGGAGATCGATGAGCGATGACTATATCAGGGCCTTAGTAGCGACCACCTATTGGGGCATCTGGAAGCAACACAACCAAGTTGCCTTTGGTGAGAGCTTGGATGGAGGCGGCATGCGCAGTGGTGAGACGTAGCCATTACATGGCTGATGAGTATGCCTCGCCCACGATCAGCAGATCAACGAAAGGAACGCAAGAGATGGTCGAGTGGTGCAGACCACGGGAAGGACGAGTGAGGTTATGATGGGGCCTTCTGCATAGGGGCTTGTCAGGCAGGTGTTGGGGCGGTCATCCGAGACGACAGGGGTAGGCTAGTGATGGCCAGGTGGGAACCCACTCCGATAGTGTCACCCCTACACGCGGAGGCATGGGCTCTAAGAATGGGGCTGAGCTTACTACGGGCAAAGCAGCTGGTGAAGGTGGAGTCGGACTCAGAGGTGCTGGTGAAGATCATGATAGAGGATAGACCATGCCCATGGCAGATCCAAAGTATAACACGTGACTGTAAAGCCCAGATGAATGGGTTGGCTGTGTGCACTGTAGCTCATGTGCGAAGGAAATATAATAGGCCTGCATATTAGGCAGCACAGCGGGGATTAGGTGCAACCCAGGCCGGAATGATCCGAGCGAGTGAACCAATCCCTCAGGACCTGTACGTTTTGGTCGAGATGGGAAAGTCCCTATCTGAGCCCATTATCAATAGCTAATACTAGCTCCTTTACTCAAATAAAAAAAAAAAAATTAAGTGCGGTTAGTTTACAGTAGTTTGATAGCCCAATGATTTAGAGTCGTTCTAAAGTAGCTAAGACTCTGTATCTATGAAAGATACATGTAGTATCTTTTGGCATGTGTACAATTCTATAGGATATAATTTGCGTAGACTCCCTTGTACATTGCTATCGTTAAAGTTGGCCGTTATATCGACATTCGTCAAAGTTTGCAACATCCACCAGCAGCAAAGGTCGTCATCGTGAGCAACTACTAGTTGGTGCCTCTCTCAGTAATTCGCAGCGTGTTTTATAGTGGAATCCTCCACCTCCTCCTCAATCTGCTGATTGACTTGTTCGAATTGTTGGTTTTGATCATCAACTAAAGCAGTGCCATTGTCCTCTGACTTCTTCCTCCTCGCGATCTCTTGATCACTCAGCTTCACCCTGCACAGCACCCACTCGCTCGCCCTCGACGTTATCTCGTACTCGTGCATCACCCAGCCGGACGTCTTCGGCCGCCGCCTCGTCTCCCCCTCGTTCTTCCGCTGGTAACTGAAGGTATTCTTCCGCCACGTGATTCTATTGTTAACCACCGCCCGGTCCTCGATCCGGCTCTGGATCTTGTAAGACCCTTCTCCGGCCTTGCGTTTCCTTCGCCCCCAGCCGCCGTCAGCGGCGGTGTGGTTCGCCTTGGTTTGCGTCAGGAAGTAGCCCTCTTCCTCGCGGTGGTTTTCTCTGAGAATATTCCATGGCTCCGTGCGGTAGACGTCGTCGACGATGACGATGTCGCAAGGAAGGCATTCGAAGCGGATCCAGTTGAAGAGGTAGTCGACGACCAAGACCTCGTCGGTCGGATCGAAGACGAAGCCTGGCTCCAGCGATGCTTCTATTGTGGGTGGCGCCTTCTTAGTTATTTCCATAATCGATCGAATAGAATAGAAGGAGGAGGAGTAGAAGCTGCTCGTGTTATCGCGTATATATATCTAGAGGAACAAGTGAAGAACAACTAGTAATTCCTAATCGGAAGCTAATTCGGATTAATTTAAGTACGTGGCATGCATGTTCTCTTCCTTAGTCGGAGCCGGACTTAATTTGCTCCCTAATCCGAAGCTAATTCGGATTTAATGATGACTAAGCTAAGATAGAGTCATTAATGACTTCTCTTTCTTGTCTATATATCTAGTGTTGAAAAAGAAGCACTATCAGAAAGCCTGAGAGTGAATCATTCTCACCATTTGTGATCTTGTCAAGCATGCAAGCTTATTGAAGCTTTATTTCATTGCTAGTTAGGTCCTTTAAGCTTATAAATTTCTTATAGTATGCAACTAATCTAGTCCTAATTAGGATATATGCATATAAACATTCATATGAGCAGGGATCCAAAATGTTTCAACTATATATTCTGGATAATTTGCTGAATATATCAACACTGAAAGGATTTAGGGCCTCACTTTGTAGCATTGCTTCCTCCAATCAGTCCAATAGTCAGACTTTTAGTGTTTACCTACCGAATAATGAAACCGGTTTAGGCTATTATGTTAGTTGGACTAAAATATTATTTATAATTGATGAATGAAAAGAGAGAAAAGAAACACAAAAAAAAAAAAAAGACTGAAATGATAAGTTGATTGAAGTTGTGTCTTTTCGATGCAAAATAGTAATAGATAAATATAAAAATATTGGATTGAAAGTGGGAGAAGAGATAAGTAGGTATCAAAGACTAGTATGGAGGTAATCTATTATAAAAAGACTTATACTGGGATAAACTTATTCCACACAAGTGAAGGAAGAAATGTTGGACACCATCCCTAATTAAACAAATTTCAACAACTGACAGAGTGCTGCAATTGATCTGCTGAATTAGTTTGAACAAATGCCAAAATTCAGTAACATGCCACTCACTCTCACTGCCCTTTGGGCTTTTCTCCTTTGTCCATACACTGTCATGTGAGTGCTGATCTCTTCCTGTCTTCCTACCAACTCTCAATTTGTTCTCCTTCTTGGCTCTTCTTCTGTGCTACATATGTCTTCTTCAGCCATCTTCTGTAAATTATTGAGCCTTCAATAAAGTATACTAGATAAAAATGAGAGAATCTTCTATGGCTTAGTTGCTCGTGAGTAGTCTTAGCCACTCTTCTTTAGGTTTGGTTGAGGAGGTTTCAGAGGTTAGACACTACATGTGCAGAAGAAGCCACAGAGTCATGATCCCATCAAGATGATTTCAAACTCCAGTTATGTCCTTTTCCTATCATTGCAACTCCACCCATTTCATATGCTCACATGCAGAGGAGGAATTGGTGGGCCAATTACTCAATAGCCCTATTTTGTTAAACATTGAGGTTGGGGGGGTGGGGGAAGAGTTTGGTAGAATTGGGGATTCCTCTCTGACTCTGAGCAGAGCTTTCCCTCATCCACACCTTGGTAATTGTGACCAAACAATGCTTACGGTTCCACATGCTTACAAGATCTGGAGATATAAGCCAATGCACACTTGCAAGTGAATCAATCCTAAGCAAAAGAGGCTAAATCTATAAGAACATAAGTGCTAAAAACTCTGCACATCCTGCTTTAATACAGAATCTTTTCACTTGCTTTATTAAATTTTGAACTCATGACCTCTTGCTCGTCCGATAGGACAACCTGACGATAAGTACTAGCGATCGCTTCTCGATATTATTGTTATATACCAAAAGAGAAGTCGAATTTTGGTACTCATTGCCTCATTGGTGATCCCTTTTCTTGGGCATTTTTAAACATAGACAGTTCATCAGCATGGCAATTTCATTCACAATCTTTGAACAAAATAATGTTCAATACTGTTGAGCCAGAGAGAGACGGCACCTTATTATATGCACACTTCCTCTAGTGGATACCTAGTTTAAGGCGATTGGAATCCTGCCTATTATCAAAAGGGTGGTGCATTTGTTCTTTAAAGGCTCTTTCCAAGAAACTTTAACACTTTTAGTCAATACGACTATTAGGAGTGGCAAAAGCTGCACATCATTCAACATCTTTGTGGCAATTGACTATATAACTTCACCTCAAAGAGACAACCATATCTATAAAGAGATGAGTAACCCCAAAAAAAAATAAAAATAAAACACAAATTAAATAATAACAAAGGTAAGAACCAAGGCCACTTGCACCCCATCACTTCCCCACAAGCTCTAACCACCACATGAGCACTAAGCAAGAGACCAATGCCACACTCACCCTACCCGGATTCCCCAAAATGCCGGCCGACGAAGTTGCGGCGCCGATCGGTGCGATTGCCGAATTGGGCTCCAGCGCATCAGGATTTGGCGGGCTAGGGCTCGATGGAATTGTCGGCATCGAGGAAGATGGCGCCAGGCCGGAATTGGACCCCGGGGTTGGGAACAATGGCATGATATCCGGGGCCAACGCTGGCGAAAGATCAGAGAATTCAGGGGTGGTGGGGAGGACAGCCGGCGCGGCTGAGATGGCGGAGGCCTTCAATGAGTGGGATGGAAGAGGAATGGTTAGAAGGAGCAATGTGGCTAAGGCTGAGAAAGAAGAGCACATAGAAGAGGAGATGGCCATCTTGAGTGACAATTGAAGCAGCACAAAGGGAGAGAGTGAGAGAGACAGAGAGTTCAATATAGAAGTGGGGGTTTTTTTTTTTTTGTGTGTGCGGAGGGTTTAAAAGGGGAGGGAAGGATGTACTGGTCCACGTGGTCTTTAGTAGTTGGAGGATAGCTGGGAGGGCACAGGGTGGCATTGGGTTGCTAGGGGACAAAACATGAGAGGCATCCAATAACATGGCCTTGTGGGGCCCTTCACAAATTTGAAAATTGAGGGAGGGGGGGGGGGGGGGGGGGGGGTCCAAAAGGTATCTTGAGATGGGCTAATGATATAGATGATGATTGTTTCTGATAACAGTAGAATAACTCATCTATTTTAACTACATTCATCAAAAAGTAAACTTTTTGCTCTGTTCTTGTAAAATTAACTTGTCCAAAAGGGTATCTTGTGGTGGGCTGATGATATAGATGAATGATTGTTTCTGATAAGAGTAGAATTACTCATCTATTTTAACTACATTCATCAAAAAGTGAACTTTTTGCTCTGTTCTTGTAAAATTAACTTGTCCAAAAGGGTATCTTGTGGTGGGCTGATGATATAGATAAATGATTGTTTCTGATAAGAGTAGAATTACTCATCTATTTTAACTACATTCATCAAAAAGTGAACTTTTTGCTCTGTTCTTGTGATATTTAACTTGTCATATTAGAGTGGTTTATTCTGACACTTATAAATAGAACATTAGCTACAAGTCAAGAGAAGTACCTCTTTGATGTTGATGCATTTTGTCAATCAATCGAGTGCTTTGACACTGTTGGGCTGTATCAGATCAATCATCAAAATGTACGCAGCAGTAAGGATGCTCTCAAAATGCAATTAGTAAAAAGCCTTGTTGTTCCCTGCCACATCTGATGAAGAACTCAAAATGAGGAATATATGCCCTTATGAAGCATTCAGTAACAAAAGATAATAGGATCTATGTACCTTGGAGAGTTCAGTCTATTGGATGATCCCATGCCAAAGAGAGTTGAGAATTACAAAGATCACATGGCTTCTTTGGTTCCACTACATTGTAGATTTCATAATCATCACATAGAAGATTTAACCTGTTGCTTATCAAGCTCATGATTGAGTTCAAAATAATACACTTCCAAGGAAAAACTGATCAGTAAATTTGCATTGCTAGTACGGACAAAAAATCTTGGCGAGATTGCAAAATAAATATATCCATTCTGGTAACATGAATGTTTTGCCCCTGAAAAAAAAGGACTTCCAGTTTCACATTTCACATTAATTTGCCAACATAACAAGGGTGAGGTAATATTTCCATTCCAACAAATGAGAGCTATATAAAGGTGAAGTAAAAAATGTAGGTTAGATGCTGGTTGTCTTACTCTACCATCCCTAAAGAGCCACAACTGTTGTTTGGGACTTGGAATGTCCACCAAAAACTTTTCCAGAGAATAACTCCTTGGTCTTCTTCTTCAATTCATAAATATTGCCCCATTTTCTCAAATTCTTGATGCATTTCCTCATATCAGCATTCTCCTCCTTTAAGATGCCGATGGATGAAGCGAGCTGTCGGATGACCTCCCTCTTCTCCTCATCTTTTCCAGCTAATTCAGCCTTAAGAGTCACGTTCTGCTCTTCAAGTATCTGTAGTTCTATCTTCATCAGCTTCACAAGATCATTGTCATTCTCTTTATCTGGCTCATCTCTCGGCTTGGTCTCAGCTTCCGATTCTTCTTGTTCAGGATCATCAACCTCGGACTCCTCAGAGTCATAACAGTCTGAGGAAAACAAAGATGATCCATCCGATGTATTGTTGCTTACCTTCTGTGACCAGGTTCTGTCTAACAAAGAGGGGCCAGATAATGTGTGACGAATTCCACCTCCTGATTTCAGATGGTCGTATTGCTCTGCTAACGAGCGGTGATCTCGGTAGAAATCCCCAATCAAGTTGATGAGTAGAGGTCTCTTCTTGTAATACATCTCAGCACGTTGAGCAAATGAATCTGCATCTTCCTCAATCAGTTTCAGCATTTGCTTGGTCTTCTCTTCTAGTTCTGCAGAGAAATTTTTTAACACTAAATGATGTGCCAATAACAATAAAATCTATGAGTACAAAAAAACTTTCAACTAGAAACAGTTCCACATTGTTTAGACTTGATTTTTGTCATTCAAATGGATCGTTAGAGAATCCAGCCATTTGTAACATATCAGACCATTTTCCATGGCATTCTTACTAGTAGTAAGAGGTACATGTCTAACAGCTAAGAACAAACTACCTAACCAAAAAATTGATTGAATACAATGATAAACAGGTGCAGTAACACCATTGCTGGCTATATTTGGCATTAAGGCTGAGATTGGTAAGACTTAGTAAAGGAACAAATAAAATGGTTTTAGTGTGTTACAAATTCATGGATGATGATAATACAAATATTTACCTTAGATGGATTCTGGGGAAAATGGCCCTTGGTGAGAGACAACAAGATCTGACAGTAGAAAATCAAGCAAAGGCTTGTTTTGTTCCAAGTGCCAAAAGAAAAAGGTACTGAAACTTTAAATAAAACCTTGAAAAATATTATAACAATAAAAACATGAAATGGGGCAAGTCACCAATTTGCCTGGTCTTCATCATCCTAGCCAATCAACTTTGTTATCATTTACTTGATAATATCTTGAACCTAAATCCAACTAAGCATCAACCATAATTCTTCTGATGTTACATGTCAAATAATTATTGCATAAGGTGATTCAATTGTTATGGATTGTATCCAACATATAACATATCTTCTGTAATCACAAGCATATCGTGCAGGAATCTAGCTAAATTAGGTGTTTCAGACACATAAAAACACATATGTATTATGTGCATGCTGAAATCGTCAAAGATGCAAGTATGTTTCACACTGTTCCAATTGTCCATGTCACAAAATAACGAAGCAGAAAATTAAAAAACCGAAGTTGGTGGAAAACTACCCTATACTTCTATAGCATTAGATGTAACTTTCAATTTCACCGTCATTGCTGCCTATGTTTGCCAACTACAGATTGTTCCAATTGTACAAATTTTCTTCATATAAGAGAAAATAATAGAGAGCATACAGAGTTAGATAACTTTCAAATTGAAGTAAAGCGTCAGAGCATCATAAGGTGAATCCAAAAACTATCTAAAATTGATGCGAAAAGTTTGAATTGTGTGCCATAATATAGTCATGAACAAAGAAAACAAACCTGAAAGAGTTGACACCAACCACGGAGACTGCCTAGAGTTGTTATGGCTCTCAAACCACCATGACTGTGGTAAATCCTTTTGCACTTTCATTGCTGCCCACTTACCTGCGACAATCTACAGCACTTGCACAAATTAAAAAGGTAGCAATTTGGCAATCACCCCATCCCATTAAACTAGTGCCAAAGAGGACCAGAACACTGATTCAATATTTCTGTTCCCTAATCATAGCTTCTTTTTCCCCCATGACAAATTAAACCAGGATAAGATGTAAAATAACAATTCTTTCTTTTCCTACATATCGAACACCCAAGACTTCTCGAATCAAAACGATAAACAAGAGCCTCAGGAAAGCATCTTGGAACTGCTTTCCCAATCTTAGGGTTTCTACTGCGATCAGAAGAATGCAAAGTGGGGAGTACCGACCATCGTCTTCATCAAGAACCAGCTACCCAAAAGAGGAACACCAACATCCATGAAACCTCTGCTTTCTAATGGTTAGAAGCTAGAACAAGAACAAGAACCTATCTCCAATCTCATTTACAAAACGAGTATATTAAAAAAGAAAAGAAGGAACCTCTTTTAGCCCATCACTCTAACGCAAATCATAAACAAGAGATAAAAAGAGATGGAGAAAACCTTGGCCGCTTCTTGGAGGCGCCGCTTCTCGGAGGGAGTGCAGTGCAGAGGAGTTCGCCTCTCTCTCTCTCGCAAGAATAGGAAGCGGCATTTAATTCTTCTGCGTCGATTCTTAATTGGGTGGGCCTTCTCTCGGACATCCAATGATGAGACGCCACGCAGCAAGATTAGGGATACAAACCGCTCTCTGTGGGCCATGGGCCACGGCCCGAATCACAATCGCATCTAATTTCCCTCCTCTTATAAGCTCTCGTTTAAAAGGAACAACCCGTTCGAGCCTCTACCCATATCCCTTGCCCTCATCTCACACCTTATTTACATCTTCTACCACTGTTTCTTTCAGAGTGGAAACTGCATCAAAATTTAACCTTTTTATGTTTATCTTCTATTAGATCTGGGATCATGCAATTAAAATGATGTTTCATAAACTAAATTCAAAAGCAGCACTCTAAATATTGGTATCATGTACAAGGTTTAAAATGTAGTAATCTTTCTTAGTATCTTCTTGAATCTAGTGGTAAATTCAGATAAAGCCAAGGGCGTTTTGGGAGCACCAATAGTCGATTTTGTTGGTCCAACTCTATAACGGTCGGGAGGTCAGAAGTGGGACCCATTGCTTGCCTGGGATTCTATTGGACGAGTCTTAGTCCGCAGCATCTCGGGCTGCCACTGACCTCTTCCTTTTATTTCACGACGAGTATAACGGCTACTTCCAACCTGTTAACAACTCCATCCTCCATAATTGACTTCCCATTTGCCATTTTTCACATCGCACCTCCACATTTTTATTTATTCATCAAATCAAGTACAAAAAGCAACCCAAAACAATAATATGAATAACAATACAGATAGATTACAAATTCCAAGCCATTTTTATTAAAACCCCAAGAAGATAGAAGCCATTTTATCAAAACCCACCCGCATAAGTGAAGTTAAAGTTAGAGCACGTAGTCATAATCCCGAATAGGAGACCCGTATAACCCATCCTTTTCCTCTTCAGGTCGAATGACACCAAGATATTCTCCATCTGAAACCCACCGATCTGGATAGCCTTATCCGCCTTCGGCCCAGCATCCACAAACCCGAAGCAAGCCGTGACCGGATCAACCTGCACGATAGAATTGCCTCCAAATATCGTCCAATTCTTTCCACCATTTAACACCAAATCGATCTGGGGTACAGCGTACCCCATCCTCGTCGACCCCATCGTAGTGCTATTGTAGCATAGCTCAAAAGGCTTCACGGGAGCAACTCGTTGGATATAACTAGAAGCCTCGTCGTAAGCCTTCAGGAATGGCTGGTAGATGTCGCTCCTAAGGGCGGTGTAAGGAATCGCGGTGGTGAGCGTAACGCCGCCGCCGTTGGCTTTCTTGTGGAGCTCGAGCGCGTGAGCCGGGAGGGGCACCGCCTCGGTGTTGACGGCGACGAGCTTGACGTCGATGTAGTACGCGGAGTTGACCGGATTCTTGAGCAAGTCGGTGTAGGTTAAGTAGTCGCTTATATTACGATCTGACGTCATGTGGATGAGATCGAAGGGCTTACTCCCGAAGAACGCCACGCCGGCGCCGCCGCTCGGGAGGCAGAGGGCGAACTGCTTCTCGAGGT
This sequence comes from Typha angustifolia, assembly GCF_048772165.1. Taxonomy (NCBI): domain Eukaryota; kingdom Viridiplantae; phylum Streptophyta; class Magnoliopsida; order Poales; family Typhaceae; genus Typha; species Typha angustifolia. Next base: position 1,302,173 of record NC_133246.1, on the reverse strand, counting down.
TGAAGGAGGAGAGCTGACAAGGCAAGGAGAGATTGGACGACCGCCCGAGACCGGCTACGCCGGTTGCACCGCTAGGTAGCGATGACAAGAGACTCCGAGGCGCGCAGGAGGAGACGAGGTCTGAGAAACCAACTTGGTACAGCGGGTTCTTGCCGTCGGTCGCATTGGTAGTGACCGACGGCATGAAGGTCAGGTCACCGGACGAGCAGTTCCCGGTGACCGGGTTGACAGGGTAAGCAGTGCAGATGCATTTGTTATTGCGAAGACTTGAAGTAGTATTACCGCCGCATTCGGGAGGTTGGAATTTGGCGGCGGCGGCGCATGTCGGAGAGTTGCGAGGGATGGTCTTGTGATTTGAGGTGCAAAGAGACCATATGATAGGGCCATTGAGGTCTAACACTAGTGGGGAGTTGTCGTTGACTGGGATAGTATAGAGAGAGGTTTCGGCGTCTTTGGTGATGGGGGAGACAACTGCCTTGAAAGGAGGAGGAGAGGATGAGACTGGAGAGAGAAGTAGAAGGGAAAACGAAGAGATGGTAAATAAGAGTAGGAGAGGAGAAGAGATTTTGGTTTGTGCCATCTTTGAACTCGATGAAGGTAAGCAGATTGATGCAAGAGGACTATATATATAGTAGACTGTACGCAGGAAGAAGATGGCAATTGACTTTAGCTCGATGTATTTATCCATGGGCGGGGATCGATGCGATGCAGCTCAGGTTGTGTGAATTTGCTACGAGTTGGATAAAATTTTAAGCACGTACCCGAGTTGTGGAGTATCTTCAGATCTGGGTCGTATAAGATCCTCCCTCTTAACTTGATCCAATTCTATACGAGAGATTTATCCATGTGAGGTTCTAGGTGGAAAGCCCGTGGATTTAATCGAGTAACGTGGCGTCAACAACATCGGCTTGCTATAGACGTGCTGTAGACTAAATTTCCCCCTTAATTTGACTGGAAAATTTATATATCTGCAGCAATTCGGATCCTCGAAAGATCCGAATCCAACTATAGCCTCTGTGATAAGAGGCGAAAGATAAGTATCGGATTACAAGGATCCATTTGTAACATCTACGAATTTTGATGTGTTCCAATCTAATTAGATTTATCCTTTGACCCTTGTCTTTCTCCAAAGACTTTGGCTTTATTTGGCTTGCTGTAGTTATTCTATGATTTGTTCTCCAGAACAACTCTCTAGAATATCCATAGTCACCATAATAGACAAACATAATCTCTCTTTAACCAATCAACCAGCTAAACGTTGCTATCTTCCAGGTAAATCCTAATGAAAAGATATGCCACTATAATCCACAACAATAATTTTGGGTTTCGCTGGCATTTAGCATTGAGATAAACTTAAGCTGTGTCATTTATTTTTCAATCTTTTTTAAACGCCTTTAATTATGGTGTCCGTAATTTTATTTTTATCAGCACATTTTCTTTTAAAGAAATACACCAAGATAATAAAAATAAGGAACATCTTTGTATTAGGATTTTATATATTAATCAACCATTATATATATATATATAGAGAGAGAGAGATTTAGATCCTACATAGGAGAGTGTAATTAAGATATCAAACTTAATATAGCGTGTCATATTAATTAATTTATCACCACCTTCGATACTCATACCGAGAATAACTATTAATTTGAGTTATCATTGAGTCAGCACAAGAGATTAGTTATTGCACTTGAACTAATCAACCAGCTCATGCTCACGATCTTCCATGCTTTTAGTCTATTAAGTATTAACTAGCTCCTCTTTATCAATTAATTAGAACACGGAATAGAAAAACAATTAAACAACCAACTAAGCATGCATGATCCACCGTTTGGAATTCGCCGATCACCACCGCCTGCCGTCGACGAACGCCATGCCGTCTTCGAGTCAACCTTCTTCATGGAGTTTAGCTCCAAAAATTCTCTCCAAACCAGCTTACCTTGTGCCAGTTTCAGATCAATCCTTGGCTTGTAGATTCTAACGCACTGCGCTCTGGCAGGATGCCCTTCGTCGCGTTCTTGAACGACTCCATGGATGGACGACAGAGCTCTCACTCTGTAACGAAGGTCGAGCTGTGGTACGATAAGCATTACGTACGCCGCCATGCATGGAAGCGATCGAGAGTCGAGCTTAAGCTTACTAGATGAGAACGTACTGCACTCACTGCCTTGCCGTTTACTACAACACCTTTGACGTCAGAATATGCACTATCTCGATTGATATATTTTTACTACAACTACTGGTCGATCTACTAACTAATAAGTAGGCCATTTAAGTCGAAATTGCTTTGCCACACGTGTCCACTTTTGCACCACGCCACAAAAAGTCCACAACAAATCCAACCACAGAATCCACCAAGCCCTCACATGTACTCACCGAATCTCATCCACAAAGGCCATAATAATATCATCACACTTGATCGTTGATCTTTCGTGATCTTTCCCATCACAAGGGAAACAGACACCAAGGGGGGGCAAAACGGACATTTTGGAAAGCAAAAAGGGCTCCTGTCGGTTGCCGGTTGTTGCTTGGCGTCCGGAGAAGGTGACCGGTGCAACTGCCTCTACTGTCCTCCGGAGAACCTAACTCCACCATCACCTGCCCAATCTCCAACCTTAGTCTTCTTGATGCTCTTCCCTGGCAACATTAACTTAATTCAATCAAATCATTTTTTTAATAAAAATAAATATAAATACTTAATCTAAGGTTTAATTGGATACTACTTGATCCATTTTGAACAGCAAAAAAGATGAGATCGATAGATGCGTACTAATTACTAATTAGCTGCCACCGATGCCTGACGTAGAAATATCAACTCCTTGGATACCTTTTTGGACGTCTACTTTGGATTCAAACTGATACTCGGACAGGTGTCGAGTGTTCGTTCGTTAGGTTTATGTGAACGGCGTTTGGGTTGGCTCTCCGGATCGAAATTAGAGTGGGAACGGCAGTTCTTCTCATTTACTCCTCGGTCTCAATAAATTCGTGTCGGGAAGTGCTCGTCTCTGTTTCAGTTCCTCTCTCTGGGGATTCTCGCCCACCTCTTGCTATCTATTTTTGTCGCCTTTCTTCCCTTTTTTTCAACACTCTCCTTTGAGAAAATCTCTGAAGTGGTGGTCGGTGGAATCTCCTCCTACTTTTTACGTTTCCCTCCCCCCTCGATCTTGGACCCGGATTCCACACTCGGAGAGATCGGAGATCGAAGTTTATTCCCTCAGATCGGATCGACGAGGTGGCGGGCGATCGGAAGAGAAGGATGGGCCAAGATCTCGTGGAAATCCAGCCTCGCGAACTCAAGTTCACATGTAAGTCGGTGGTGTGATGGTTTTGATCACTACTTAGTGGAGTTTAATTTGATCTTCTATTGGTGCGCTGCTCGGATCGCGATTTGGGTAATACCTAAGCGCGCAAAATGGGTAGGAGATCATAGTCTTTGCCGTAAACAGTTCATTTGATTCTAGAAATTTTGTGGTATAGAGGGTAATATTTCTATGAGTTCTTATTGTGGATTGTGATGTTTGCGTTTATAAATAAATATGATTTGCCAGAGTAAATGCTTGAGGATCAATTATTTGCATTTAAATTGTTTGCGGTTATGGCTATTCGATGTTTTCTCTTCTCGAAAGGTGGTGAGTTGGGGTATCATTGCGAAGATGCAAGAGTTTCGGAATTAAGTTTGCAATTTTGACATCTTGAAGGTGGAGTGGGTTAATTAAGTAGTATTTCAAAACATGTGGGATTTATATTTTAAGTCAAGTGTCACCTTGTAGTATATGGAATTGCATTGCAATGACTATGATTACAATTAACAGTAATAGTGCTCTGCTTTCTAATTTTTGGCCACTTCTTTGAGCTTTGAGAGTTCCATCCAGGAGAATAAAGGATGAGTTGGTTTTTGCTGACCATGCACAGATGGGTCATTTGCTATGGAACTGACTGTTCCTCATGTAATACACAGCTTTACTTCTCATTTGGATCCAACACATGCCAATCAGAATATACTCTACATTCAGGTGCTATGACTGATATGGAGAAGTGGGGAGAAAATGTTAATTTATATCAGGCCCATCTTACTTTGCAGTTCTAGAATAATTAGTGGATCTAATTTCTCTTTTGTATGCAGTAATTTCTTCCAGGCACATCCGATGTGGTCCTTATATTATTTGGCTGTGTAAGGCTGACAACTTTTACATGTATCTTTTTTCAGTTGAGTTGAAGAAGCAAAGCTCATGTTCTATCCAGCTGGTTAATAGATCCAATGAGTATGTCGCTTTCAAGGTTGATTCATCTCTTTCCCTCTCTGTTCCACCTCCTGAATACTATGGTTTTGTCTCCATTTTTTAATATAATTTGGCTGTTCTATCCAGTCTGGTTCTGATAAATTTCGTTTTCTCAATAGAAAATTGTTATTCTGTTTATATGCTTATAAGTAATGAATTTGTTTTCTGAGGGTATCTAATGACATATGTTTTAGATCACAATTCCCTATTTTGGTTGTGTAATTGTTTATTTGAAAGTAGCACTATACAAACTAATTTGCCTACAACAACACTGACTAGGTTAAAACTACATCTCCTAAGAGATATTGTGTACGGCCAAACACTGGAGTCATTCTTCCAAGGTCAACATGTGATTTTACAGGTATGTGCATGTTTGGATTCATGGTTACTTTCTGGTTTGATATTAAACTCTTATTAATATGAATTTTAATCAGAAAGGACTAATCCGGTTTTACTTTTTCCTGGCTTCAGATTATACAATTGTGATATACTGAAATCACTTCTTCTGATAAAGTAAATCCTGTAGCATTAGTTTCTTTTCGCAACTTGTATTTTACTTCTATAGGAGGCCCTCCATTTATCCCCCATATTTAATTTTGATAGAAAGTCCATTTATCACATCTATTGTTTCTCCATTCATACTGAAGTCCACCTTATGACTGAGAAATATTATCTGTGTTTTGACTGGAGGGACTACGCAATTGTGTATAGTCATGACTGGATGAATATTGTCCATATGTGAACTAACAATTCATAGTGCCTATTAGGTTCCTTTGGTAATTCACTAAGCCCTAGAAGTTCTTCTATGTCAAGATAGTCCTAATTTTTTAGTGATGAGATGTTAATTATCTCATTATGTCAGCTTTTGTTGTTATCACCATAGAAATCTTGTATATTCATGTCTTTTTGTGGTAGCATAGCTTTAATGTTGTGCTGCATTTTTTTTAACTCAATATGTTGCATTCTGTAGCTGGCAGTATGGATTCTGTTTCCTTCTTTATGCTTGTTCATGATTCGTACTTCTTATTTTGATGTAGTAACTATGCAAGCACAACGGACAGCTCCTCCTGATATGCAGTTGAAAGATAAATTTCTGGTTCAGTGCACTGTCGTTCCCTATGGTACTACTGATGAGGACATCATACCTGCTTTTGTAAGTGTACAGTATTGCCATCAAGGACAGTTTAATCTAATATCGTTCTTGCTCGTGGTTCTCACTTATTCTTTTGTGGCAGTTCTCTAAAGAAAATGGCAGATATATTGAAGAGAATAAACTTAGAGTTGTTCTTGTTAGCCCACCAGAGTCTCCAGTACTGCAACCTATTAATGGAGCTCCGAATCAGGAGCCAGATTTTGAAGATCCTATTTTGAGAGGAATGCCTACTGGTGTTAAAGAAGCTCCTGCCATTATAAAAGAACTTCCTACCAGTCTGAAAGAATCTCCTACTGTTTTGAAGGAAAGTCCTACTATTTTGAAAGAATCTCCTATGATTTTGAAGGAAACTCCTGCTATTTTGAAAGAATCTCATATCTCAGCTGATCAAGTGGTGAACAAAGTTGAGCACTCACACCTGTCTCATGTAAGTTTTGTTTTGGTTCCTATTCTTTTTGTATGTCCATTTCTTCTCATATCTGATAATTTGTGATTTCAATGCCATGTGCATCTTTGTGTGCTTCTTTCCATGTCATCTTTAGTCCATTGAAATTAGCAAGAAGGTAATTGTCTATTAAGTAGCATGAGTTGGATAACTGACAGTCGATTTGTAGTATGCTTTCCTTTTGGCAAAAAATGTGCTGTTATTCTCCTGTAGTGGACTATTGATATTAGCTCTTGAATTCTTAATTGTGGGAGTAGCTATTATAATGATGCCTGTTTTATTAATTTTCTTTAATATTTAGCTGTTCAATAACTTTCTTCAAGTTGCCTATTTGCAATTTTCTCCAGGTAACTGAAGAAGTAGAAGATCTGAAATCGAAGCTCAATAATCTCGAACTGAAGCTAGAAGAGGTCAGTTGACTTTGAACATATGTTAGACTGGATGCTAATGTGATCACTTGTTCTAATAGTATTCCCAAATTGTCAAGAGACTTTTCACTCGATAGCGCACATCTGTGTGCCTCTTGCAGGCCTTCAATTCTGGCCCTTCTCATGGTTTAACTAGGATTTTGTTAGGAGGAAAGTACTTTTTTTGTAAATATTTTGTGACTCCTGATGTTGGAAATATATGCCACCAATTACTAACTGGTGGGTTGGTTTTTGAGAAGTGATACATATGGAATAAGCTTTTCCTCCCCTTGATCTGTCTCATTGTGATCAACTAACTGCTGCTGTTGTAACATGGTCAATCTTAGTTAATTGGCATGTTTCAGGCAATTAGTGAAATCGCTGCTCATGAAGCAGCAAACTCTTTTTAATTGATGCTTTATATTGATTTTATCTCTTTTGTTATAGTTTTCTGAGAACACATTCTGGCTCATAACCCAAGAGACTTTTCACTTTTGCAGGCTGACAAGATGATCATAAGGCTATATGAAGAGAACAAAACAACTAGTCAAGAGCGGAATAAGTTGCAACAAGAAATAGTGAGTTTTTGTTTTTCCTTTACATCATCTGATTTAGGGTTTGTCATAGATATTCAGGTGAACATGGTTAATCTTTTCTGACGAATTATTCACGAGTACAAAGTATATCTCCTAGCTTGCATAGTTTAGTATAATTTCCTTGAAGTTCAAGAATTTTGTTGATGCGCCCGATTGGTATGTCCATTAAGAACTGTATGAGAAAATAGAAGCAATAATTTCACTGTGGAATGTGTTCTAGATTTCGATGCATATATGAACTTTTGTACTGTAATGGAGGTTACAGAAGTTGGAACACAATTTTCTAGTCCCCGATGATTTGCCCCTGTATACATTACAACCTCTGGAAATTGAACATTTTAAAACTTGATTTGACATACAATACCATATTTTCCCTTTATCTTTCTTCTAGAGAATCACTGAGAGACCAGGCCTTGGTTTTATTATGACTGAAGTAGGAAAAGGGAGTTCAGCACAGCAACCCGAAACCGAAAGCACTACACAGACTATTGTGTCGTTTGCAGCCTATAAAAGCCAAAAATTCTTTAATTGAATCACCTCAGAGCCATGAAATATTTAACAAGCAAAAGCATAAAGAGTGATTCATACCTGAACCAATCTCCTAATTCATAATTAATTTGAGATTCATTAGCAGGTGATCAAATGTGGAGAGATACAAGAGTGCAATTTTCTTTTAAGTCATTCGTATCTGAACCATTCTCAGAGTTCATATCTGAACTTTTCTTTGCTACCTCTTTCAGGCGCTGCTCAGAAGGAAGTCCGTAGCAAGGCCACAAGTTGGTTTTCCTTTCCTATTCGTAGTTTTCATGGCACTCACTGGTATGGTACTTGGATACCTAGTGCACACATGAGTAATCTTGGACTCTGAAGCTTGGAGCGACTACGTATGTTACAACCATATAGACGGAAAGCAATTTTTCTGCAGTGATGAAGGCCAACTTGAATATGATTATTTTGTAGTATCTTATAATTCTGATGGTCGTCTCATCAGATAACTCACTCAGTAGCATGCATGTAAAGAACACCTTCTACTTTGTATAGCGAGATGAATTGAAAGATACTTTCTCTTGTAGATTAGCCTTTCTCCAACAGGAAAAATTGTACTCGTATTTTCTCACATACAGTACATTCCATTGTACGAAGCATATTGCTGAACCTTTTTTTTTTTTCATCATTTAAAGAGCCCAAAATTTAAATATGAGCTAGATAGAAGAACTTTTTAACTCTCCTTAGATACAAAGAGATTTAGATTTTACCAACTCAAACATATTAAACCACTTAATCTAAAGTTTAAGTTGTGTGCGTTGTTAAGCTTTAGATATTTGATATTGAACTAAATATCGTGCTTCAAACTGTTTATTCAAGTCGACCATCAACGGTCGTCAACTTAGTCGAGCTAATTATTTAGAGTTGAAGTAACCCTGCGACCTCTCTGAACTTAAGAGAAATTCCTAGTTTGTTGGTCACATTGCCGAGCTCTAATACACAGGAAGCTTTTTAGTACAACACTAAAAGCTTACAGCTCTGGATGCCTCCACTTAGCCCTCATATAGATATATATATATATATATATAGGTATAGATATATCTACAATGTAAAGGTAGCAGTTATCCTAAGCTGCCTGCAGCTCCTTCACCGTACCAGGTACTGAACTCACCTTCACCGTACCAGGTACTGAACTCATCGGAAGAGACAACTTCTTTCCCTCGCCTTTGCTCGGCAAGTCATCGAAGGCCGTCTCCGGCTGCGCCATGCTACGGATGAACCCCATGAACAGAGGCCAATGCTCCGGCGAGAAGAACTCTGCTCCCATCCTCTGGTAAGTAAAAGAATTCACCCTTGAATCCTTTGGGAAAAGTTTCTCCTTGATTCTACTGAAACCAGCAGCGCCGACTCCGCCGGGCGACGAATTCTCGCCTGAGATTTGCACCCCGTGCCTCTCACATGCCCTCATGATCTGGGCTAGAAGATCCTCTGGGCTAGACTGCAAGCCTTGAGGCTGCTCGCGGTCGGCTAGTTCCATTCCTGGGAGAATCATCAAACAAGAATTCCTCGCAAACATCTCGGCGACGGCGTCGTACCCGTCCCGGCCATCGGCGTTATAGAACCCGGCGGTCAGCTCGGCGGGCCGGGATCGGGTGTTATGCCACCAATGCAAGAGCGGAACCTTTGCGGACAATTGAACAGGCAAACCGCCGAACACCTTAGAGGCAATCGAGAGCACACGATCGCCATGGTTTACGAGCTCCTGGGAGTACCAAGAGAGGAAAAAGTTCCCATACGGCGTCTCCCACGAGCCGCCGTGATCCTTGAAGAAATTACCGGAGTCCGGCGGCTGGTCATACTGCGGAGCGTCGTGAGGCCCAGAGAGACCCCAGAACGGGTTCCCGGATTCCTCAGCCTGGCGCTTTAAAGAAGCGAGCATGTACTTGTCATAGCATTGGAATTCCCCCACGCCGCCGGGTTTTGAAAACGACGGGTACCGGAGCTCACCGTCGGGCCCGAGCCCGATAGAAACTTCCTAAAAGCGACAATTTTGGTACCAATTAGTAGTAGCAATTAGCGAAGAAGACAACAGGGAGAAGGGATCTCTACGTCTATCTACCTTGATGGTATCGCCGAGGAACTCAGCGAAAGCCTCTCGGAAGCAAGCGAAGAAGGACTCGAAGGCCTCAAGAGGGGTTTGGCCGCCATCGAGGACGGGGAGCTGGTCTGCGGCGAAGGAGAGGCAACTAGGGTGGCGGCGGCCGGAGCGGTCGGAGAAAAGTATGTCGGGATCAGCGGCGGCGGCGCGAGAGACTAACGGAGGGAGTGGGACATCAGACGAGGAGTCGAGGAGAAGCGAAACACGGAGTTCGAGGCCAGCGTCGCGGGCCATGGCAGCGAGGGAGAGGTAGGAGTCGAAGTCGTATTGGGCCGTAGAGTTAGGCTGGGCCACGGCCCAAAATAGTGGCAGGTCGACTCCACGGGCTCCGAGGAGGTTTAACGCGCGTAGCCCAGCAGAGATGGCTTTGCTATGGTTGATGCCCTTGTTGTCGGTTACTGCGTCTATCGGTAGGCCCACGAATAGCTTCACTCGGCTCGCCTTATCCTAATCAAATAACAACAAAAAAAGCGCGAATAAGTAAAAAATTATCCGGATAAAGAAATAAAGAGGGAGGAGGGATAATAAGAAAGCAAGGTGTTATACCGATTTCCCTTCAGTTATCGTCGTCTCCTTCTTCTCCACTCCCATCTCGCAGTGAATCGCCTTGAGGCCACCCGTTACTTGGATGGCCCTCGTCGTCCTCCGGCGGCTTGTCGGATCGAACCCGAACAGTCCAGATCTGGACCCGATCATCGTAGCCTCGCGGAAACCCACGCTCCGCCGGAAGGCGTCCGGCTTCGCCCCCGCTACCGCCTGGGGCCCCGTCAAAGCCACCTCCATCGCTTCCAATAGATAGAATTAAATACGAGAGATGTAAGAGAGAGACAGAGAGATAAAGAGATAGGAAGGCAAAAGGTTTGGTCTGGGCTTTGGGAATGGAGAAGGGAGAAAGGTGGGATATAAAAGGAGTTTGGGACGAAACAAGTTGCCAAAAAGGGCAAAAAGGTAATCCGATGTGTCGGTCTATTACTATGCCACGTCGCGGATGAACCACTTGGCCAAAATGCTATTCCTTGCACTGCGATTTCCTGATTCCCAATTTACCCCCACAGGCAGGGCTTATTTGCGGCAAGCGGACCCCCAACCGGGGTATGAGTCATTGGGGGGTTTCTTGTAATTTCCCGTGCACTTTTCTCGTGTATTTACGAGGATTTTATTTTGTGGATAATAAGATGAGGACTCCATGTTGCGCCGCGTGGCAGGTAGGCGTTTCCATACCACCGTATGGTAGTAGTAACCTGGACGACTTGGAAACGCTTGGTTTGAAAGGAAATGACACGAGGCCCGTGAGCTGTGTAATTTGATGGCTTACGTGGCAATGTTTTGTTTCCTTTCTTTACTGTTGGACGTTGGTGATTCGAGGTTAGCTGTGGGACCGAATAAGGAGACATGGAAAGCTGTAGCTGAGGTGGACGCAGGACGCGTGGAAGAAAGTCTGTGTTCTTGACACGTCACTTGTTTTTAACGAGGGACTTCGTAAAGTTGCATACTTATCCCTTGATGAATTGAATCCAACAAAAAATATTGTACCCTTTATTTTTAATTTCTATTATCATTTAAATTTTATTTTATATTTGACTATATATTTTAAATTTATATCTTGAGGCGGCGGAGGTCGCTGTCAATAATTATTGATGACATCAAACTCTTAACAAACAATTATTAGGATTGTAAAGTTAATCATACTTAACGAAAAACTAATTGCATTATTAATTGGCTTAAAAACAAGCTTAACGGTTACCGGTTAAGCATATATATATATTTTGGTCGCCAATACTTTCGAGACTTTTGTAACCGTCAAGTTAATCTATAAATATTTTTTTTTTTTAAATATTAACCAATATTTATCATCACCCCTCATTTTTGCTTTCTTTTACTTTCGGTAGCCATTCTCACATTCCTCCACCCGGTTCCATCTCTTCACTTTAGTATCACTACTATTTGCAAGTATTGAGAACCTTAATGGAGGATACTACTAGGTGGAGTTGAGGTAGTTCATTGGTGGTGCTCTCTAGGGAACAATAATTTAGCAATAGCATTTAACTTAAAATGAGACTTATCTAAGAAACATGATATTCCATGGCCTCTTAATGCTAAATACAACATACAACATAGACAAGAGTAAAATTTAGCTAGTTTTTGTGATGAAACTTCAACAAGTAACAATCCATTTTGGGAACTGAGATAAGCACCACCGCTGCAGCACAAATTGCTAGTGTGGCCACACACATATAGAGCACCAAAGAAGGTGCTATCCAGAATCTCTGCTTTAATGTTATCAAGACTGGTTTGCATGATCCACCTTGGCGAATCGCCCTTTGACCCGTAACCTGTTGTCGGCGCGAGCTTTCCGAGATTCATATCGGATGAGCTTATCATATCTGTAATTGGTTCACAAAGTGCAGTTAAATACATAAGCTTGTCATAAGGTCAAAGACAAGAGACCTTAAAATTAATAATATACATTCGAGTAACATTTACCTTCTTGTCTTCCTCTTCTCCCTGTAACGTGAAATAACAGAGTCGCGATCAGGGCAAGGTAAATCATATACATCTTTGCTCGGCAGAGATGGTACGGTTTCTTCAACAGATTGCCCCTGTTCTTTGTCAATGCAGCTACGGTGGCTTGCACTTCCACAAATATCTGCCATCTCAACTAGAGGTGACAGGTTCGCTGCAGAGGAGCTTAGGAGACATTGCCCATATGAAAACTCCAAATCGAATGTGTCAGTTTCACCACGACACTCGGTGGGATTCCATTGAGCCCCACAGTTCTGTAGATACAAGAATTACCCAAACAATTCATAATCCTTTTTAAAAGAAGTCAAAGAAGGTGCAATAAATACCAATTAAATGAATGCTGTTTCTGCAGATAAAAGTTGCCTGATTACAAGGATTATGCTAGTATCTTACTCATCTTAAAATCTTACAAGATTGCTTATTAAACAACCTATTATTAATCTCATAGTCAATTATCAGTAGTTGAAATTATTGATCTCCATATGCTCTTCTTCCAATAGAAAAAAGAATCTACTCTGCAATTGGCTAGAAACCAATGAAAATTTAATGTGAAATTCACCATGAAGCATATCTCTTTCTACCATCTTAGAAAATCGGGAAGAAGGAAATCATTGAAGCTACAGAGGGAGAATGAGAGACTGAGGCACAAATTCCTGCAAGTAATCAATCAGAATGTATATACCAGGCAACAACAACTGGCATGCTACGGGACACTCCCTGCCAAAGGAAGCTGTACTAGACTCAAGTAAGGCATGCTGAATTTGAACTGTATAGCTCATTTGAGGAAGTTCCTGGCTCTTGGATTGACATGGGGGAGTACTTTGATGCTCTCCCTTGTACTTCCAATAAGGCGCTACCATAAAACATCCCAACTACTCAACTAGCAAGGTTGCCAGGTTCTGTGTGGGAAATCAGTGTTGGGGACAAGTGGACAACACAATATTTTATTAAGGGATGGACAAATTGATATAATAGTTATCTCCCCAACAGATTTCATGGCATTTTGCCACAATTGGTACCATTTGTGCTAGGGTTGATATATAATATATTGGGATTTACAAATTGGCCGGCAGTTCCTCCTCTTTCATGCCCTGTATTTCTCTAGCTTGGACATCACATCGGTTTCAATGGGCACATTGAGTGCTTGATGTCATTTTCAACAACCAGTTATAAGAATTGGTTTTTCTAGCCAACACCATAGAACTAGAAGGATCTCATAACCATGTTACAGCAAAAACCTTTTATCTTTTCCTAAAATATTTTGATTGTTTAGTAAAATCTAAATATCTTTCTGTCACAATCAACAGAAAGCTGGGAAAGCTATGACTGATAACAAAATTCACAGAATATAGACCACAACCTCTTTCTTTTCACCTTTGAACTAAAATGTCCTTTTAGTCTCGGCTTGAAAAGGTGAAGGGAAAAAAACCATTACACAATCAAACATGGCAACAATATATCAGCAGAATCAATTGAGAATTAGAGAACTCTTAAGGACATAGGTGAGAAGTGTATCAGACCTCATAAGTCGGTGTAACAATGTTTGTAGCATCTTCATCTGCATCAAGATCCAAATTACCAGGTTGGAGGTCATGTTGCTCCTGAACCTGAAACTCTGTGACTGGTTCTATCTCCTCACAAGGGTTGTACATAATGTTCTCAGACTTTAGGAGTTCACGAAGCTGCTGCAGTATCTCCTCCTTGTGCTTTCCACATGATGAATTCCGGTGCTGTTGCAACAAGAATGCCTCAAAACTTAACCTCATATGTGATTAACAAAAATTGTCCAGAAACACGAATGTAAATAGCATATCAAGGTTAAAAAACAAATACAACAACTATCAGATATGAGAAACTAATAGGCCATCCATAGATTGCAATAGACATGTTTGTATATCTATAGTCTAAATGGCATTCGAAACATGATAAATGCAAAAAGTTGGAACGTAGAAATCCAAGAGTTCCCAACTCGCGCATAAAAAATGAAGTTAAACATATATCAGCACAGAATGTTAAAGAACCTTAGTGATACTCATCGCTAAAACACTATAAACAACTCATAAGATCCTAAAAAAGGTTTCCAATCCTTTTTCGTCGATCCATAACGAGAGATTCCAGAGAAGATATTCTCATAAAAACTGGATCCAAATCTGAAGATGTTAGGTAATAGTTAATAGCTATACTCTAACCCTGACTCTTGATTAACGCCAAACACATGGACTTTTATATAACATGGTGGAGGCTCAAGGCTGTAGGAAAAGCCCAAAACTTTTGGAGAAAGATGACTATAATATTCTAAAACAAAAATTAAAAGTTGCTCCTGCCAATACACATACAGCACCCCTGACTCTTGATTAACGCCAAACACATGGACTTTTATATAACATGGTGGGGGCTGAAGGCTGCAGGCAAAGCCCAAAACTTTTGGAGGAAGATGACTATAATATTCTAAAACAAAAATTAGAAGTTGCTCCTGCCAACACAATACAGCACCATATTAAAAGTATAAAAACTAAATTAACCTAATTTGCCTAAAAAGCAACAAACTTTTCGTACCTTGGGCAAGGGAGGCAACCCCATGGCCTGAAACCCATGGCAAGGAGTAGTATTCACAATTAAATCACTCAAACTAAACATAGGCGGAGTCTCCCAGACTAATCCTAACCCCTCCTCCTCATCTTCCCACCTATAGCCATCGCTGCCGAACTTTGTTCCTACATCCTTCTCATCTTCGCCGATTCCAAGAACAGAAATGAGCTCGATCGCCGTCGGGCACCCGGAGAATCCCTCCACGGGGCGGCGTCCGTGGCAGACCTCCGCCTTCGGATGCGCATCGAAGTCGCAGTTCGAGCACAGGACGAGGTTACAGTCGGAGGCGCAGAACACCGAAGCCGGCGCGGCCCGGCACGAATCGCAGAGCAGCGAGCGTGGGTGGCGCGAGGAGACGGAATTGGCGGCGTGGACTTGGCGGTCGCAGCGGAGGCATAACTTGGCCGTATCAGCTCGGCAGTAGACGAGAGCCTTCTCCTGGCTACAAAAGTCACAAAACTCGACCTTTGGAGGTGCGGGCGCTTCTTCTTGGACCATCTCTTGAGTTGGGTCGTTAGTGTTTTGGATAGGGGTGGATGGAAGAAGAGGGAGGTGGGATTGCTTGGAAGAGAAGAAGGAAAGAGGAAGGAAAGATATGTGGGAAAGGGAACGGATGGGGTTGTTGGAGTGACATCTCCCGTGTTAGGAAGCGAAGATTTTTCGAACTGTACTTTTCGAGTGGACATGGTGTTGGATCTTTTTGCGCGGTAAATGTTTGTAGTTATGACTCAGAGAAAGTATTTTTTGTCCCCTTTTGTCCTTCTGGCAACTTCTCCTTCAGCCGTTTATGGGATTCAAATCGGATTTCTCTTCTGCAGTCATCTCCCATCATGAATATAATTATTAGATCTTGAAAGCAAATCTTTGTTGATGGGCCATCAAGGCTTCAATCTTCCACCAAAGTATCTAAAATAAAATCTTTAGAGAGAGAAAATTAGGTCAAAGATTTTTAAGAAATTTATTAACAACACTCTATATCATATATATAATTATCGACTTCTGTATTTTACTTAAAATATCTCAAAAACGCTATACTGTGAGTTTTCTTAAAGGTCCATAATTATATAGACGAGTTAAAATAACTATGTATGCCAAATGATTTTAATACCCTTAAATAAGCTTTTATGTGCTAAGGTTAAAATAAATAGAGAATTAGGCTTGCAAGGTAAATGAGATGTATTTTACATTTTTTTATCAATTATTTCTATTCTTGTTAAGGAAAAATTAACTCAGAATGCTTTTTAAATAGTTAAATGATAAATATTTAAATAGTTTCTTTTTTTGGATAAAATTCTCTAGATTTTTCTTGCCTTGTCCCACTTTCTGATATGACATATATTACATATATGATATATGTAAATCCAAGACCAAATCTCATAGTAGATGTTGGTTGTCAAAACTTGGGTGAGGTTGTAAGGAATATTGATCCATACCTTTGGAGAATCTTGTACTATTTACTTGAAGATTGTTGGCAATGTTGACTGGAGCATTGACAAACATTATTAAAGAGTAGACTCCAAGACTGGACCTTTTCATATTGCAGTAGAGACTCAAATTTCCAAAACTATCTGATGGAAGATACATCAAATAAACTATAAAGTGCTCTTGGGATCAGAATGATTTCTAGCTTTGTCCCCAAGTTTGGAGGGTAGAAAGAGAGTAAGCAAATTGACTAAGGAGTACCTGTCCAGGAACAAAACTACTGCTCATACATTGATCAGCAGAAAAAAAAAAATAGAATAAGCATTTCAATAGGAGGTATACTTATTAACATGGAGCAATATGGTGAACTGTGCATCCTCAGTTTTGTTTGTTTCTTTGAAAGAGTATGAAAGAACCAGAATATATACATGGCAATTATTACTTTTAATCAACATTCAAAAAAGGTTTTAATAATGTAGCCAAGTGTGCATTTCACCATTGGATTATTGGATAGATAGTATCTTGTTTCAGACATGGATGATTCATAAGCATTGCAAATATTCATTTGATACCAAGTTACTATCTCTTTCAAGCTATAACAAGTGTGCAGCCAAAAGATATTAAGTATATCAACCACCAGAATGGCAGAAATATCTCTATGTCTCTATGATGCCTTTTAAATTATGAAAACTAAATGATAACAATCAGAGCCAGCAGAACCCGGTCACCAACTACCAGCAAACCTACTGCATTAATACATACTCTAAAATAGTGATGTTCACATGAACAAGTCTGCAATAATTGTCCACTTAATATTGACATATGTGAAAGCTTAAAAGTTGTATCTATTTCTATATCAACCAAAAGAGAGAGAAGGAGAAGTTACAACAAAGACTAAAGTCTCCTGATATTTAGTGTCCAAACTAACCACCAAAGTATAAGAACTTTGTTGTAACACCAAAATGTATATATCTACTACTAAATGACCATATGTATTGCACATAGTTATGTAGGCCTAATGATCATAATTTTGAGAATTGCACCAAATTGAATGTTAAGTAAAAGAAAGTAAGGATCAAAAGCTTCAACTTTCTCACCAAGTGTAATTTGTCACCAATTTCTCGAGCTTCCAATCTTCTTCCATCACACAGCTCAAAAACTGAGAGTTCATCAATAATAGCTTCTTGCAAGCTTTAAATCTTCCTTGGATCCACCAGAGAGAAGAAAAAGCAAATGCTAAGCTTTTGATCTTCTGAATTCGAACCAAATCTCATAGTGATTGAACAACAAGCTGTCATGCGTGTGCTTCCCCACATACTCCAAACCCAACTTCGCGAGCCTCATCGTGCATTCCTCCCCACCCAATCTCGAGCAAAATTTGATGTTATGTGACACAAAGATGCGACCTTTCTGCGGCTTTACCCTCTCCGCCAGCCTCTCGAGCCCGACCCAAACAAGCTTGTCAGGTATGTGAAGGAACACAGCACTAGCATAGATAAGATCGTAGGAAATTCCATCTCCAAAGCGGCTGAAATCCATGTCGTCTCCCCTAAAAATGAGAGGTCTCTTGTAAAGGAGACCCTGAGAGGGGAGTTCATAGTGCAGCGCCGCCATGAGAGAGAGCTCGTCGCGCTCAAGGCAATGGAATTGGCCAGGGTTTAGGTATCGGATAAAATGTAGGCCGACGCGAAGGGTGCCACAGCCAATCTCAAGAACACGGTCCTCAGGTACGAGGCCAGCAGCATCGGCAAGAAATTCGAAGACATCGCGGCCGCCGGCCCACGGCTCGCCGTAATTGCTGTGGTGCTCCTCGACGAGGAGCTCGCCTGGGCATGGTAAAGCGGTGTGGTTCTCGGCGGTGGTGCCCTCGTAGTGGGAAATGCCCTTGAATCTGGAGTAGAGAAGTCCCAGAATTGAAATCCTAGAGATGGTCTGGATTCAGATTGGAGAAAGAGAGGATGGATTCGTTACCTTTGGAGGTCTTCGAGCTGTTGTGATCGAGTCCGGGGGTTGATGCCCTTGCGGAGGGAGTGCCACGCGGATGGAGAGGAGGGAGGGTCGTCGAGGGAGTTGAGATGGAGTTGGGATTTGAGCCAGGAGATGTCTTCTTTTGTCGGGGAGATTAGACTGCGGGAAGTGGTGGTTGTCGTTGTGATGGCGGGGCAACGACAGGAAGAGGAGGAGAAGGGGGAGGGAGAACGGACGAGGAGGAAGAGGAAGAGCGCGGCGGCGCAGGAGAGGAGGAGAGGGATGGGGATGGAGGCGAGTTTGGAAGAGAAGGAGGAGAAGAAGGAAGCCATGGGAGGAGAGAGAGAGAGAGAGAGAGAGAGAGACGTAGCATTCAAGCCTACGAGTTAGGATCTTCTCCGGTGCCAAAGGGTTTGTTTGAAAAATATCTATACTATGGGGGGTTATTTGCAAGTAAACTCTAATCTAAAACTTCCCCGGGATATCATAAAACCCTAGCCGCCGGACTCGCTTCATTCTTCCCTTCCAAAGGCGCCTTGGATCAAATCTAATTCGTAATCTTTTCTCTTGTAAATTTAGGTTTTCTTTCTCGTTCTTTTGGTGATGGATTGCCTGTGACGACAAAGAAAGGCATGAGCCCCAGCAACATTTGTGCGCTTCGGGTTCCTTTTGGTTCCCGAGTTGTTGGTGGCAAAGAAGAATGTGCCAAATGCTAATCTGAGGCCTAGTCTTATTCCATCTAGTTTAATTTTTTTGACAGATAAAAGTTTTAGGAGTGCTTCTTGTTGATCACTGCCTCATGTTCTCTTCTTTGGACTAATCGTGCTGTTATACTGAGCTTATACTTCCTATCGATGTTTATCATGCTCTTTTAAGTCTAGTATTTGATCTTCTACTGTATATATGTGGATTACCCGGGTTGATTAAAGCTTTTATTTCTAGTTCTTCTCCTTCTAGTGGAAGTGCCAATAGTGTTTCTCATTGATTTTTCTTTTCTTTGGATAAATGTGTTTTATATAGAACTTGTACAGAATACTTAGTGAGTACATTCTCATTTTCGTATCTTCACTAGCAAATGTCATGATGCACTTCCAGCAAAACTATTAATATGGTAATTTAATACCATGCCTGAAATTTTAGATTTCTAGGATTGGCTCATCTTAAGAAAATTTGAGCTTGACCATGTATGCATGCTGTATTCTTCCAGTATCCATTTTTGATAGTTGACACTATCGTCAGCTGTTATCTTCTGATGGAGGATTTTAGCTCTAGTCATGATTAAGTTTGAGTAATTTGGAAGATATGAGAGGTGACACTTCCTATTGGGATTTCAAGGTCATTTTGGTCGTAAGTTAATTGATATCATCGATATGCTTACTCATCAGAATTTGAATCCTTACATTAATTTTTTTTCCTTGATTAGTCATTTTGCCTAATAGCTGTGAGTCTTCTTCCTGAATATTTTGGTGTCTTCCGAGTATTCTGATGTTTGAATTTCTTCTATACATAGTTACTCATGCATATGTTGATGAACTCTTGCCTTTGATGATGAAGAATGGCATGAGCCTCAACAACAATTGCGCATCAGGTAATAATTGCCTGGTTGTTGTTGGCAAGGATTAATGTGCCAAAATGCTAATCTGAGGCTTAAGTTGTGTGTTTAGTCTTATGTACATTTATATTGAATCATTATTGACCACATACTAGAAAATTGGTGCAAAGAATATTGAAGGAGAATCACTTTGTTGGTGCTGCTCATATAATTGACATGCAAAACAGAAACTCTTTGACTTTGATATATATATATATATGTGAACTGTAGTCGTGTTCTTCATGCTATTGATTTTTCTTTATGTGGAAAATTTTATGTTAGAATATCTAGAGGATCCTTAGTCCAAAAGGATAGTTAATTACTGCTCTTATTTATCATAGATGTTGTACAGTAATACAAGTTGTGCACAATTTTCTTTGAATGATTTTAAAGTGAAATGTTGTGTACTTTTAGTTTGAAAATTGTGGAAATATATAGTCCAATAGTCTATTATGGTTCATGTCTTCATGATTCACTAGGTCTCAGGAAGAGCTTGTATAAGTTGTATGATCATTTGCTTCTTGCTTTAGGTGTAATTATTTTGTTGCTAGCTATTATTGCTTAAACTTGGATTCAGCTTGTTAATGTAGTTCAGACTTCAGAAGTTTATCCGCAAGATACAAACCAAACAGCATGAAGCTGTCTGCAAATTAATTGCAATTCTTTTGTATAACGGGAAAAAAATAGTGTCTCTAAACTTATTTGGTCAACTCTTTTAATATATATGTTTTGTGATAAATTCAATCTTCAGCAACTTACAGAACTTTTCAGATGTTTATGGGCATTTTTGGCTTTCATTTTTTGTCATCTTAATCTGAATTTTGTTTGATGTGTTTAAAAACTGTTTATACAGTGGATTTGAGTAACCAACAGTGTCTTGTGGTACTGGTAACTAGATGTAAACTAACTAGTGCAAATTTAGTGAAGTTGGTAATCAGAAATCCATGAAGAGGGAAGCAAATTGGAGATATTCTTTTATGTTTGACATTATTTGATTGTTGATGTAATCTTATGTTGTCTAGAACTATTATACATAAATAAGGAAACTACAGCAACTCTTTATCTTTAATCATGCTTTTCTTTTCTCTTATGTCAGTTCTCAGTGGTGCAGATATTGTGGACTGGTAGTTGGAGACAAGCAGATATGTTTAGAATGGTAGTCTTATGCATATACCTGTTCGCTTGATGATTAGGTAAGTCCTCTAGGCCTCTTGGCTTTATATATATTCACACCAGCCAAGCAAGAAGCTATATAGTTCTTTATTCTCGTCCATGCCACTCTGATTGCCGCCTTCTTAGTTGCTTTCTCTTAGAAATTAAAATGGAACCACATGGTCCAGGAGGACCTGGACCTGCTGGTCCTGGTCCCGACCCTGGGCCAGGTTGGGCTCCTCTGCCTGGGGGCCCTGGCAGTCCTGGCTCCGGTCCTGGCCCTGCCCCTGGTTGGGCTCTTCCTGGGGGCCCCGGCCCTGCCCCTGGTGGCCCCGACCCTGGTTGGGCTCCTCCCCTTCCTGGAGGTCCTGGCCCTGGCTGGGCTCCTCTTCCCGGAGGTCCTGGCCCTGCCCCCGCCCCTGGCAGCCCCGGCTCTGGTTGGGCTCCTCCTCTTCCTGGTATTCCTGCCCCTGCTCCTGGCAGTCCCGGCCCTGGTTGGGCTCTTCCCGGTGGCCCTAGCCCTGCGCCTGGCAGTCCACCCCCTGGTTGGGCTCCTCATCCTGGTTTTCCATGGCCTCCTGGCCCTGCCCCTGGCAGTCCCGGCCCCAGCCCTGGTTGGGGCCTGCGACCTGGTGGACCCTTGTGGGGACCTGGCTTTGGTGGTTTTATGTCATCATGGTTCGTTAATTGGATATGAGCAGTTAGTTTTATCTTGATCCTGTATGATCTTAAGGATGGCGCCAGAAATCAACTTATAGAACCACGCATTGTATGGCCTTCCTTTTCGAATGTATCGGATGGATAATCAACCTATATTGCTGCTTTATTGAATGCTGTCTTTAATAACTATTGAAACAAATCTTCTTCTCCCTGCAGTCAGAGGATGTGCATCGAAACTAATGAGGTTTTCCATTTCGTGATTGGCAGTTTTTACTACTTGCTGTGCTGCTGGTTGATAGACGACTGCTGTGGCCCCTTTTTTGTCGGACCTCCAGCTCCTGCTCGTCCGCCACCCATTTGACATCTAAGCAGCCCAATCATATCAGAGATTATAGAGGAAATCTACTGAGGAAACAGCTGCAGTACTAATTTGCTGAGTTACTTTTAGGCGCTTCTTCCTACCTATAGTTGTTTGATTAGCTTTCGGTTTCTCTCTTTTTATCTTATCTTTAATCCCTCTTGTTTTGGTGAAGGGATGTGTTTCCTTTCCATATGAACCAATCATCCTCATGGGTGAGAACTCAGAAAGTTTCTATTACTCGGTTATGATTGGACCGTATCAATTTGAGTAAGGGTATATTTGATTGATAAGAAGTAAAGAAAAGAAGATTACTCTTTAAAAGAATATTCACAGGCTTGTTAGTATTCTGGACCAAAATAAAAAAATAGTTCCGTCGCAGGTTTGGCTAAAGAAGAAGGATGGGCTGAATACCAAGCCCTCAGTGTTTGCCTATCTAAAGAAGAAAAGTGGGTAATAAAGATATCTCAATGAGACAAAGTAGTACTTATTGCAACTGATATGCTACAACTTGAGGATTAAAACATTCAGGAACATTCCACTTTCTTGACCATTAGATTGGACTAAAACCTTTCCTCATGTCGAAATCTGCCTCTACTTCCCTTAAGAAAATCCAAACATCTCAAATGACTACCGAACTCTCAGCCCATCACAATTTGCATAAAAGACGAGGATCGAGCATCATAAACAAACTTTATTATCATATACAAACAAACATATATTCTGTTTTATTTTGCAAGTTGTTCTTCCTGTTTATGCTCACTAAACTTTACTTAATATCTTGATTGGTGGCATAGAAAACCACTGATAAACACATCAATGGAATACGGTTTTTGGCTAATTCAATTTAAAATAGCACATTTATATATTAATCAGAAATTTGTTAAGACTGATCATTTGAAATATTAAAAGAAACTAAATACAGATAATTAAACTCCACACTAATATAATTCAATTCATTTTAACATAAAAGTATATTGCAGGCATGGCATAGTTACCTAGTTGCTTGATAGCTCACAAGTAGGGGTTCACAAGTAAAGCAACAATTGCCACGCCCAAGACAAGGATGCTTGGTTTCTCTCGATATATTCTCTCTTCTTAGTCCAAACAGTAACGAAAAACAAATTCCAACCACAAACTCCTTGTCAAACTCAAACAGACTTCTGAATCCAAAAAGTGTTAAGAGGTTCCCCTCCATTCTTTAACCCCGAGGCAAAATCTCACCATACGAAAGCACTACTAAAATTTACCTTGTAGCATACACATCAACGTGGAGCATCTTTAAAAACCGTAAGTAGCTCAAGAACGGGTAACACTGGCACTATGCTGATAAAGAGTCGTATGCCTGGGTTCCTTCCAAGTAAACCTGCTGTATACAAGACCGCACCACCTCCCAGTGAGCGGCTTTTCATAAGTACAAACAACATAAATATTTCATATGCTTCGGGCAATCTTCTCACACAAATCCTGCGGCCAATTCCTGGTCATATTGTTGGCTACAAAGTTCGCAATCTGCCAGTAATGAAAGAATATATATTAGAAGGGGAACAGAAGTACTGAAAGCATATTTATATGTGCTTCTGTTATAGACTAAGCAGAATAAAAGTACATAAGCATATGCATCTATCCAAATAATGAAAAATTCAAATTTGCCTCCTTTACAGTGAAAGAAAAATATTCTGCCATTGGGAGATATAATATTCTCTCAGAAAATACTAGTTCTGCCTTCTGAATAGCACAAGATATGATCGCACTACTCAGCAATTCATCCAGTGACTTTGGAATGATTAACTGATTTGGCAGTACCCCTAATAGAGGTGGAGGGATCAAGAAGATGCAGGGCTGTTCATCTGCTTGGCTAATCAAGCATGCTACTAGTCTCTGTCCAACTACTCTCTAATCAGGAGGGGGATGATAGGTGACAGGCCAATAGGAAGATTGCTATGGTCTAGTCCGGAGACTCCGGACTTTGCTTGAAAGACTATGAAAACAAGAGGTCATCCAAATCCAAGTATGAATGATATAAGCACCGAGCATGCTTAGCTTCTAAGGCCTGAAAGACGGGAATGGGCTTCTCGCATCAATGGGATATGAATTCGAAGGCTGATTCTTGAATGTCCTCAAAAGGTGATCCTATCCAAAAAAATTGTCGACCCACGAATGTAGTTCCAATCCCTCCGGTGATGCCAGAAATTGTGGTTGCACTTATGCTTGCAGCCAGCTTTGAACTTGGTTCTGTGTGTGCATGAAGTGCATATATTTCTTGGGAAAACCTATATAATTACAAACAATAGTCTCCAGTGTTCACTATAATCCACCCACAATAGTTGCAATCAAACATTCAAGAACTTTGAAGAGAGGTTGTGGGTTAGACTTCTGCAATTGATGCAAGCTTGGTTTCTGGATGATCAGATCATGATGATAGACCAGCAATTTAGATGCCAAATCATTTCATTTATGAGCTAGCAACAACTAAATTCTTATTGGGAAATTCTTGCCTCGCAGAACTTTGATATGCTCTAGAAACTAGCTTTCTTTAGCAATCAATTTGCATCAGCTCATTGAAAAGATAAAAGTAATAATAATGTTCTCGTGTTGAATTCAGACTAATAACGACTTTCAGTTCTCTCAAAAGGATAATTTGATGTGCACACTTAAACATGAACAAATAGATACTGGACATAATTAATTCACTTAAAATTTGACCAAAAAATTATGATTTAATATATGCCATCACTATATAGAATGGAAAATAAAGACGGCATACCTTGGACTTCAAAGCGCGGAGCGTTCCATCAGTATCAGTGACATTGTCCATGCAACTAAGAGCAACCTTGAGGAGTTCAGGCACACATGCTTGAACATGGGGGGATAAATTCCGGAATACATCAATGGTAACATCTGGTCCTCGAGGATTCAATGGAAGGAATGAAAGTTTCGTGATCTCCCTCAAAGCATCCACATGCTGCCCTGCTCTGGTGAGCTTATGGACAAATAAGATAGCTTCAAGCTGCCTTAGTACTGTTTGCTTCTCAGAAACGAGATCCTTGTCTTGAAGGCTGCAAGAGAAATTTAAACATCTCAAGGCTAAACTGATTCTAATCTACCTAAAAGTTGGTGATCCTTTTAGAGATGATTAGATATACAATAGATCATCCTTGCAGTACTGCACAGATATCATGGTTATTATAGAAAGAAATAACTTGACTATTGTGCTAGTCTAATGCCTAGCTCTTGATGATCCAATCTAAACCTTTACTGCTCACCAGGGTATTCATGAAGCAGTAATGATACAATATCTCCATGGTCCCCTGACCCAAAGCAACAACAACAGAACACTCACAACTCACAAGTCCTAGGTATGAAATTGTAAGAGACTTATCACCATGGCCCTCCACCCACAATCTACTAGAACATCAAATCATGAGCACTTAACACTTCATGGTTTGCCTTGATAATCTGAGAGCCAAAATTGAAATAAATGGCATTCCGAGTGATTGTAACAATGGAGTTGTTTTCTAGTACTTGTCTATTCCATCGAGACGAACCTTCCTCTTTGAGATTATGGACTTTATTTTGAGATTTTGACTGAAGCACTATCACAACTAGGTACGTGGATGCTATAGAAATCTACAATATCTATCTAAAAGGTTAAGGTTTCACTAGACACACATTACTGTCTTGTCTACTTGATCAAGCGTAACACCAAGATCCTGAACAAGATGCCTTATAAAGCAAGGGAGTAAGAATTCATTGTTTCACATAAATGGCCAGCAAAATACACCCTTTGTGATTGTACCTGCTGGGAAAAAAGAAATCAGAAATAGATGATGTGGGGACGGAGGGTTGTTGTAGAGGAGAGAGGAAAATGTAAGGTTGAAAATGCAAGTTATTAGTTTTTTTTTTATTAGACTAGGCACAAACTTGCTGACAAGCTCTCCGTTGACCTGGCAATGCTTCTACCTACAAGCAGTTGAGCAAACTCTAGACCCATAGGCAGAAACCAACCATAAAACTATTAGATTGACTACTTAGAAAAGGCAATATCACTAGTAAACTGATAAAAGTAGTTATATATGCAATATGAGATAAATGATTAGAAACTAAAACTATCTACAAAGGGATCATCAAAGGAGCTTCAAGCCGTACATGAGAATAAAGATTTTTTTTGCCAATCCATGTTTTATTGCAGTATGTTACATACAGTGCCAATTAAACCAGATATGATGAAACCAATATGCATAATTTTGAGGTGAAATATAGTAAAGCTTATCTGCATGACAAGAATAAGTACCACAAGATTAGACCACCAAATAGGTGAACCAAAGATAATCAAGCATGTAATAGATAACTATCAAGAATCCCACATGTTCATGCTGAAGCTATGAAAGATATATAAGGAAAGATAGTCTAGCACAGTAGCTCAAGTGCAAGTCTAACCTGGAATCAGAAGAATACTTGAATGTCTCCAGAATATCATTGCCAGAATTTATTAGACTAGCAGCACGGCTCTCACTATCTGACCTGCCCCGCGACATGGAACAGATTGCATCTGAGAGACATTTGTTTATCGTCTCTAATGCCATAGCAAAAGCTCCAACTCTTTTATGAATTTCTATGGACTAAGAAGTTCCATGTGAAGCAGCAGATACATGTCAACAAGGAATAAGAAACAGAATTTTAATGTATAGAACAGAAACAGTCACATAAAGAAGTCAAAACAAGAAGAGAATTACTAGAGTGAAAAACCACTAGAAAGTCAAGTAGGAAGAATAAGTAACCAAACTAATGATTCGTAAACTCAAATATGTCGCAGCAACCAGAAACATTCTATACTGAAGCTGATTGAATGTTGTGTAAACAGACTTATCCATGAAAACCAAACTGATATAAATTTATTTCCAGTACATTACTCAGGCATACAAGCTGCAGCCTTTACTCTAGCGACACACTCCAATTGCTAATCATATTGAGTAGTGTAGGTTATTTTCAATAAACAAAATAAAAGCAATATCATGGGCATCTCAATTGTCAACACAACCACAGTGGCATTCAATAATGTTGATTTAACTTAGGTTGAAGGCAGTGGCATCTAGCAATGCAGTAGCAACTAGACAACAAATAGAAACTGCTCATTCACAGAGACAAATGTGCATTGCATGAAGATCTATTGCATACTGATCATGATAAAATGACATGCTTGGATATCCTTTTTAATATAAAAAGATGTGGAGAAAAGAAATTCAATTATTTAACAGTTTAACTGTTCATTAAGCTGGCTTTCCTATAAAGAAGTGTTAGATTCAACATAAGGGAACTCTTGGACAGTATTCTAAAAAGGGTGCATGCACCCTCATATGCAGATGTTGTACTTGATAGCCTGCATAGACAAACCTAGACATAGTCAGGCTGAATAACGATACACACAATCTGTTGCCGCACATTACAAATTTACATCTAATTATGACTAGTTACTTAGATATTGAATTATATATCTAGAATCTAGATACTTATATTTGTAATTGTGAATATTCATTATTATGGCAGAGTATTTGATCTTTCCTTTAGGTTTGGCATGATCTTCTCGTATGTCACTGCAGTTAATCAGGTCCCAATGTCAAGAGAAATAAATAGTTTTTGTCCCACCTAAATTAGTTTATCATACAAAAAGGAAGGTCCATGAAAAAAGAAAACTAAATGTAAAGAAGAAAATATATCCTTAATAAAGCAATCAATGTGACATGAACTCTGACACTAAGGTCAAACAGTATCTGTCAATTTACTTGTCTGACATAACATAGCATGAACTAAAATTGTCCAACTCTCAAAAATGCAACTCTAGGTCAGAACTGAACTTGAGTCATAGGGGCTTACTTTTTCATATAGCCCAGCTTCTTGACATTGATGAGCAACTTCAAGTAAGAACTGCTGTCGACTTCTCCAATCCATCATATATTTTCTAAGTTCCCCTTCTTCTCCCACGCCCCTTGGACCAAGTAGAAGAGCGATACCACCGTCTCTTAATAATATCTCTGTCATAAGTTGTTTCAACATCAAACTTCGCTGTCTTTGCTGATCCGTGTTGCCTCGCCCAATCCATGACATCTCTCCTCCACCCATTGCAGCAGCAGCTTGTGCGTAATACTCCAATGCTAGTTCAAGATTATTATGACGTAAGTAGATGGAACCATACTGCTGAATTATGCTGGCTGCTTCTGCACACGCATCCATGACCCCCATCTTGTGCCCAGTTCCAGCACCTTCAGTAAGAACGCCGTGATCAGCTAGAGCAATAGAGATATGTACAGCATCAATATTATATCCTTCCTCTCCAACTTCCTTGGACAAGTACAGGACTGCTGGAAGTAGCTGAATGCTCAAAAGTAACACGTAAGGATAAACTAAAGGATCCTTCCCATTTTTTGTATAGTAAGATGGTTCGAATTTATTTAAGTAGCCTTGGAGATCGTCTAGACTGTATGGAACAAACCCTTCACTTAGAACAACAGAAGAAGATGCACTTGGCAAGTCCCTCACCACTGACAATTTGAACCACAAGAAATCCTCTATAGTATTAAAAAGGGTTGGAAGGTCCCTTAGCAATCGATCAATCTGACGGCGACAACCAGAAATGATAGCATAGAGTAGCAATTTCTTCCTGTCATAACTAGGCCGACCAGCACGATCACCCATTCTCAACATTTTCTCACATTCTTCAGAAGCGGCAAGAGCAGTCTCTGGTGAAACAGCACCCCCAGTCGAAATCCACTCTACAAGCTGCCAAAAGAGTCTTAGGTAATCATATTAAGACACTCAGGAACCTATACAAAACAATCAAGTACCTGAGGGGCAAAGTTGTGTGCAACACGAGATGATTGAGCAACATTTCTGGCTTCATCATAATATCCCGTTCTTAAGCAGAAGTAAATCTACAGAAAGAACAATAACAATGAATATTTATGTACCATGGATATATATGACAAAAAAAGGTCGCAGAATGAAAGACCTATGAGAAAAAGAGTTCAGAAAGATGTGCCCATAAATTTAAGTGTAGACAAAAGTACTATAAAGAAATACTCAAAAATGCTGAAGCAACGCACCTACAGAAAGGCACCAATAAGCTTCAAGGAATAAGGCATGAGCCTCATGGATTTCTTCATATATTTAGACATCCACTGCCACTTTGAACTTGTCCAAGTATTTCCTAACAATATCCATCTATGTGACTAGATCTTACTCCACATTATTGAATCTTAGCCATGAAAACCCTTCTACAAAGGAAGCCCTTTACATCTTTACATCTTTGTTGCACAACTTATCTCATTAAAAATTTCCCTACGCTTCGGCTTCATAATGTGGATACCTCTTGCACAAGTTGTGTTTCATTAATTTGAGAGTTTCTGAATGTTGAAACCATATTATCAGAAATCAATTATGACATAATGATGTTATGTTCCTCTCATTTCTCCCAGCGATGTTATAAGGGTATTATTTTTCCTCAGTAATTTCAATTTGAAGTATGAATTCTTGTTGCTTAGCAGATAAGTAGGGAATACATGCATTGAAATTTCACTGTAAGGTACAACTGCTGAATCTTTTTGATGTCCCAATAATTGTAGGCCTTGTGTTCCAGGATATGAGAAGATTGTACTTTTAAATTTATATACAAAACCAGAAAAATAAAAAATAAAGGAAACTGCAGGTGACAGGTTGTTGCAATCTAGCAACAATGGGCAAAATAGTAAAATAATTGGTCCAAACCTGTTGCCATGTTGTGTCAACTGGAGGCTGCCTACGCATATCAGTTGCATCAAAGTCTAGTACGCCATGATCACGTAAACGGACCTATTGAATCACAATATCAGTGAAGCACACAACAAGCAGAGGTGAAAATTAAGTCACCGATCATATAGAGCAAAGGAAAACCATAAACATGATACCCTACAGACCCGAAGAAAAGCCCGAATTTTCTGCAGATTGCCAACAGCCCCACCAAGAGCAGCCTACAAGCACAAATAATTATCCAACAGGTGTTGAGCAGTAGGGAAGGTTATATTTAGAATCTCCAAGAAAAATTAAAAAGAAAGAAGGTGAGGTCTAGAGTATAAAAATGTATAAAATGGGAAATGTATTGGTAAGAATAACAAAACCAATGAGAATTGTATAAATAATGTGCCGGTCAAAAAAGATATTAAACCTACGAATTTGTTTCATGGCTATAAAATTCATCAAAAGATCACATTTTGACAAATGCCGCTGGAGAATGCCCTAAGATGAATCCAATCACCAGATAAAAGACAGAAGATAAACTGCATAAATATTTTAAAGAAATTTAAGCAGCACAACAAATAAAATGCTCCTCCTTAATGAATTGAATAATTTGAGGACTCATGCAACTGAAGCGCTGAAAACATGCAGCCATGCCTACAATTTACAGCATGGATTGTCATTGTAAAATGTGGATAAGATAAGAGTTGATCATTTGTCAATCAACATGGAAATTCTGTACTAAGTTTCAAGCCCTTCAAAATACGAAAAACAGAGTTGATCATGCACACAGGACGAAGAGAATAAACATAAGTTAGAACAGAAATGATATTCTCTTCAATAGGAGTTAATGAAAAAGTGCAGCTCACACTTTTCTGGAGATGCAGATATTTCTCATGAAAATGATCGAGTAAAAGAAACATTCACCTGCGCTGGATGACTCTGGATGGCATCGATGATGTACTTCTCATGGCCCCATTCAAGGTGGCGTCTAGCCCCTATCACCAGTGACATTTTCCTCGAAACATTTTGCTGACTAGAATCCTCACCAACCAATGCCTGACAAAATAATGAAATCAAGAAATTACTGAAACTTATCAAAGAGATTAACACGAAATAGGAAGGACCAAATAATAAACATGCTTTCATCTGCTTGAGGTTGCAATAAGAGTTGCATATAGGAAAAACATTTTCAGACCAAGCAGATGATAGATGGATTTCAGACTACAAAGAAATATGATTACCTGAATCAAATGCCAGATTTTCTGCATAGTAACTGACTTCACACCAGAAACATCAATTCCCAAGCCTTCGTAAGCAGACCGGAAAGTTGTGGCAGGCTAACCACAAAACAAAGTATCAGTAAAATGATACCAGAATACAAATTATGTAACAAGAGATTAGTCATATTCCTACTGCTAACAGGATGCGTAACACAAGTTAAAATGACCTATCAAACAGGCAATTTGGCTGATAAAGTTTTAACAGGAGCACCTAGCTGTTACTCTTGTATCCATCTTTTACCAGTGACACATAATAAAGTTACTATTTCACAACTAAAAGACACTTACTTTGAAAGGCAGCCCACGCCCTCTAGCACCATTCAGATTCCTGACAATCTCGGCATACACTGAAGTCTTCTTTTCAATTATTGACTTGTTAGCTATTGGTAATACCCCTACGGCTGATGGGCCAGCAGATATTTGAGGACTGGAAATTGGGGATGACACCTGACCAAGCCGAGAAAGCCCACTTGTTGCAAGACTACTATTTGTCCTGGGTAACGTCGATAGCCGGCTTAAACTCTGCAAGAAGTCTCTCTTCTCCTTCTGCCAGTCATCCTGTAACAAGAAATAGCAACATA
The DNA here is from genome assembly GCF_048772165.1 of Typha angustifolia. Classification (NCBI taxonomy): domain Eukaryota; kingdom Viridiplantae; phylum Streptophyta; class Magnoliopsida; order Poales; family Typhaceae; genus Typha; species Typha angustifolia. The sequence goes on along the minus strand of NC_133246.1, from coordinate 1,270,754 downwards.
GAAGATAATAGTTTCTTACACCACTAACCTCATCAATAAATTAAACCAATCTGTGCAAGTAGATTGCAAGTACTAATAGAACAGCTGTGGATTAAAATGAGTACATATAACAGAATGCAGCAGAAGACTCATCCGGAATAGACTAAGCTACCTAACAAAATCATTACAGCAACAGGATAAACCTCTTGCTGGTTATCATGAACATCGGATCATATCTGAATTTATAGATCAAATAGATCCCACAATGAACATGAAGGACCAGAGTTCCAAAGAAAGAAGAAAATCTTAGAAGAATATTAGCAAGTAAATGGCTGGTCTATGATTTTCACCCATATGTACATCACAGCATTTCATTTTTATGCAAAGCATAGAAGATGATCATTCACATAGATACCATTCATTTTTAGAAATTATTATAGCACCTATTGATAAAATGATTTCAAATGAAAAGGTGAATAAAATGTGAAAAAGCAAGAAATGCATGCTGACCTCCAAGACTTTCATCATATAATCACTAAAGCTTCGGAGATTGTCCTTTTGAGCTTCCTGGATGGATGAGACCATAGCCATCTCATGAACCTGAAATAAGACATTCCAGAAGAGCTACAGAAGTCAACAAAAGCAAGTGACCCTCATATGCTGGCTAACAATAAGGATTTGTATGGCCCAACTCAAAGCTCTTATCCAGGTAAGCTAGCTGATGGATTCAAGTTGACCAAAGTAAGAGAAAAACATGAAAATGATAAGCAACAATCAAGCATTAATGGGGCAACAACCACTTGTAACTTGATAAACACGTGCAGTTTATACTACATGTGTTTTTTTTTCTTAATCTCGATAAAACATAGATAATATCAAGACAAAGATTACCAACTTGTATGAATGACAAGAATTTAATCTATGTCTAACAATTACTGCTTAACACTGTAGAATGCTACTGATAATCTAGTGTTTACCAACAAAATGAATAAAAGATTTATTATTTATATCTTAATATGACAAAGACTACAAGTACATAAACACTTCAATATTTAAAAAAAAATACAACTTATTATGTACTTAGATGTAATATCTGAACAGCAATGGATGGATGGAAAAGATGTAACTATGTGCTGATCATAGTCAGTCACCAATAGAATATCCATGTAATTTACCAGCATTAATAAAATAAAGGGATTTGGGATGATGATAATATAAGAATTATACTGAATAAAATTCTCAAGTGGAATACTATTTTATCACACTTTAGTTATGCTTCTCTGAGTGAGTGAACAATCAATAATCATCCTCTATAGGTTACAACTTCAAGATTACCTGTTGCAGGTACTCCTCAACAGTTGTTGCCTCCGAAGGGAAAACATCCTCCAAAGTTGTCTACAGAAACAAAGAGAAAGACGTGTAAAACAAGAAATTTCTGTAGCATATAGAAGCTAGCCAATCTTCCATTAACCAGAACAAGTGGTCCATTGTACTGAAATACTATTTATCAGACAAAAGGAAATGACATGCCAATTTGATTTCGATTCCTAGCTCATTAAAACTTCAGTAAGATAAACGAAAATCCTCTCATTTCTTATGCCTAAAAATCATACAAGACTGCCAGCTTCAACAAATCCAAACCCATCAAAGGAATTCCTTCCCAAAAAAATCAAGTGCGACTTCTATACACACTTCAAATCTAAATGCACTTAACTATTTTTGCCTCTGATAGTCCCCTTGTATCATACATTCATACAACAATCACGAGCAGCAAAACCCTATAAAATAGATTTTACCTTCAGTTCGAAAGACTTGAGATCCCTCGCAAGTTGCTCCGCATTTATGCCTTCCCGTGCAAGAAGCCTGCATTCAAAAAGTTCTTGAAACTAAAAGCAATAAATAGTGTTCGATAACAAAAGGACCAACTTAATCAAAAGAAACACCCTACTACGACCAAAGCAGAGGTCCAGAGCCAGAGAGAGAGGGAGAGCTACCTCGTAGCGGAGATGGACTGCGAGGGGGTTTCGGCACGTAGGGTTCTGGTCTTAAGCTTAGTGGAAAGCGCCTCCAATTGGTCCAGACTCCTCTGCAAACCCCAAAGAAAGAAATCAATCAAGACACCGACCCATGGGTAGAATCAAGAAAACGGAGAGCGAAATCGAGATCGACGTCAAGAAACAGATAAAAAGCGAGAGCAGAAACCTGGAGAGGAGGGAACTGAGCGGATGGGGCCGCTTGCTCGAGGAGCTTGGTGGAGGACTGGAGCAGATCCGACCACCCGCTCATCTCCGCGTCGCTCGCCATTACTCTAACTTCCCCCTCCGCCTTCTCGGTTTCGGCTTGGCCCAGGGTTTTGGGTTCTTGTAAAGAGGAGGGAAAGAGACGAGGGCACACTTGGCTTAAGCTAGGCTTAGCTTAAAATTAAGCTCAAAGCGGAGCCGATGAGTAAGTATTTTGCACTTATACCCTTCTCTAATCTTTTATTTTATATTTACACAAACAACCCCCCTTAAAAGTTAAATAGGAAAATATCCCTCAACAAATTTTAGAAACGGTCTGATAAATAAATAGATAAATAAATAAATAAATAGAAAATACCAAGCTGTGATGATTGGCGAATGAATGACCAAAAATAGAGAATGTTTAAAAATATAAAAATATATAACAAGAATGTGTTGTCCAAGACCAAGAGAGGAGGATCACCCTCCAATCACCACATTCCAATAATAACTCAACTGAAGAGGATTATATATATATATATATATATATATACACAACACCCTCACCGTTTTCGTATCTCCAGTACTGTTGTTCCATTGAATCTTCGCTCTTATCCTTCTCTCTAACTTTGCTCCGCAAATGGGGTGCGGTGGATCCAAAGATGCGGTGGCCGCCGGAAACACGGTGAGCATCAATCGCCTTCTCCGGAGGAAATCGAGCACGATCATGAGCATATCATCGCCATCTATAGCAGATCGCCAGATATCTTCAGATACCGGCTCCGGCTCTAAGGTGGAGAAGGAACAAGAAGGTACCGAGTGTGCCGATGCTGCTGGTAACGCCGATGGTAAATCGACGGCGACGGTGAAGACGGTCGAAGAGGAGAAGGTCACGCCGCCGGAGTTGTCGAGTCAATCTTCATCCTCGGATAAAGAAGAGCAGATTATTGAGATAAAAGATGCCGGCGATGGCGGCGCCGCCGCCGCCGCCGCGAAGGAGGGTGTAGGAGTTAACTGCGAGGAGAAATCTGAGGCCTTAGTAGTTGAAGAAAAGGGAACTAATTTCAAAGATATTGAAGATGATGGTAAGCGTAATTAATTTTAAAATAGTATTATGGAATAAAAAATAAAAATAAAAAGAATTATTAACAGATGATATGTTATGATATCAACAGGGGAATCAATTGGGAAAAACTCGGTGGACTTCAAAGAAGCAATATCTATTGAGGAATTGGAAAGCGAAGCAACTGTTTCAGTGAAAGAAACCTCTAAAGAGAGTGAGATCCCAAGTGGCTCATTAGCTCATTGATGATCACTGGAATAAATTTATATGAAAAAAATACTAAAATTTGATGTAATAGAATACCTAGTTTTCAAATATATATTCAATTGGCTATTTTTTGTTACAAATGCTATTATTAATTGTTATTTGTCTATAGTCCAATAAGAAATTAATCACTTTCATATATGGCTAATAATATTTTGTGGGCCTTCTAGATTGGGTCACTTGAAAGAGAAGATTATGTTTTCTGTTGAGAAAATTAAATGTGGCTCTATTAGTACATATGTAGTCTTTTTAATTAAGAAATTTGATACGTAGATAGATCAGTAGTCAAAATAGTTGGCCCATTAGTTGAACTAAAAATTAATATATATATCTATATATCCACCTACTTCTTCCAAAGAGGACGGGCATTTTAGAAAGACATGCATGCATAATATATAACCAAAAAGCTAAAATAATAGAAAATTAATTATAAGTAGGATGCCAAACGGTTTGGCTTTGGAGCTTCTTGATGCTGGTCTAAATCAATGTACATCCCTTTCACTGCAAGTTGATTCTGCGATGAATTGATTTCATTCGTTAAATTTGATAATTATTTTATAATCTCTTTTAAACGTGATTGAAAGTATAATTAAACCCACAAGAAACCCTTTGTTGCAAGTGTGGTGATGTTGGTATTTCCACCCACCACTATCTAACTCACTGAACTCTTGTGTCCACCTTTCTCACTCTCACTATGATCATAGTCAATTAATTAACCATCTCTTGTCTCCATGAAAAAGCTTGTAGAAGCTAACCTCCCACCTAAAATTTACCTAATATCACACCATATTCCATGCATAGAGTATATATAATCCTTCATGATCTCAGGAGCAAAGCGTCAAAGTGTTGATGAACAACCATAACTAGAAGACTACTAGAATTTTTCCTCTTTTTTTTTAGTTTTTTTTTTTTTCTCAACTCCAAAAACCAACCTCTTCCTTGCTATAACCACCGTTCACAACTACAAAGTCCACAAGTATTACAACGTAGGGGAAATAATAAGAGGCAAAGTAGGATCTATAATAAACTTGGCCATATATATATTATATATATATATATATGTGTGTGTATGTTTGCCTTTTTAACGTAGCTGCTGAGAAGATGGCAAGAATGAAGGCTTGGCCATTGGTGGTGGTGATAGTAATGCTATGTGGAATGGCAGTGGTTAGCAATGGAGAAGGAGTTTTAGGAGCCTCCTTCGTCTTCGGCGACTCGCTCGTCGACTGTGGGAATAATAACTACCTCGCTTCTCTCTCGAAAGCCGACATCCGACCGAACGGCATCGACTTCGCCGCGTCCGGCGGGGAGCCCACCGGACGCTTCACCAATGGAAGGACCATTGCAGACATTGTTGGTAACTTACATATATATATATATACATACTCTTTATCTATAATTGAGATTAATTAATGTAAATTTTTGAGTTGCTAATTAATTACTTTTAGGAGAGCTTTTGGGGCAACCGGAGTACGCGCCGGCGTTTCTGGCACCGAACACGACGGGTTCGGCGATACTGAACGGAGTGAATTATGCATCGGGAGGAGGAGGAATTATGAACGGGACCGGAAAAATATTTGTATGATTTACTCTTTAGTTAACATCTAATAGCTCTAATCATGTATATATATGTATATATACTAAGTATGATCGGAGTCGTTAGATATATATGATCCACTTTTCACTGCCCGTAATTTTGAATGAGAAATATAAGAAATAACTTAATTTTCTCTTTCTTCACAGGTTAATAGGCTTGGGATGGACATCCAAGTAGATTACTTCAACATCACAAGGCAACAACTGGATGGTTTGTTAGGGAAGGAAGAGGCGAAGCATTTCTTGATGAGCAGAGCAATCTTCTCAATCACCGTTGGGTCTAACGATTTCCTTAACAATTATCTTATGCCAGTCGTCTCCGCTGGAACGAGAGTTGCCGAATCGCCTGATGACTTTGTTAACGACCTAATCGCCAATCTCAAAGCTCAACTCACGGTAATTAAACATCACTAATCTCTTCGAGAACTAGTAATAATAATATTTCAAAGTAATTATATCTTAATATTATCTTAATGCAGAGGCTTTACGCGCTCGATGCGCGAAAATTTGTCGTGGCAAATGTAGGACCGATAGGCTGCATTCCATACCAGAAGACCATCAATAGAATCTCTGAGACAGAGTGTGTTAGCCTGCCAAACGAACTTGCTGTGCAATATAATGGTAAATTAAGAGATCTATTAGCAGAGCTTAATGACAATCTTCCAGGAGCCAAGTTTTGCCTTGCAAATGTATACTCTCTAGTGATGGAACTCATAACAAGCTATGAATCATACGGTATGAACTCATAAACTCCCCCATGTATTCTCTTTCCAGTGGGGATTAAAGTATGAGTCTAATTATATGATCTATTTGTGAAACATTATGCAGGTTTCAAAACAGCTAGTGTTGCTTGTTGTGGAAATGGAGGGCAATATGCAGGCATAGTTCCATGTAGTCCTACCTCATCTATGTGTGATGATAGAGAGGCATATGTGTTCTGGGATCCATATCATCCAAGTGAGGCAGCAAATCTTATATTGGCAAAGCGTCTTGTTGATGGAGATACAAGATACATCTCACCTGTTAATCTTAGACAACTTCTAGCCCTCTAAAAAGTTCATCTTGATGTCGTTTTTGTTTTATTCAAGTAACTATTTATGGTGTTAAGGGCATTGGATTTGAGTGGAGAAGCTTGCTGTATGAGGAGCTTTAAATCTATATTTCAAGAACCAATTGATCTTTTAAGTTGAATGTTGATGTGATAAATGCATGCAGTAAAGTGATTAGTTTCTCAAATTCTCAGAAAAGCATCAGCTTGGAAAGTGAAAATGCCTCATATTGCAACAAGAATCCTGTTTTGGTTGGCATCCAAAGAAACGACTAGCTATAATATGAAACTGGTAATTGTAATATAGGAAAGAGAGTCCGATAGAGAATGATAAATCCTGCTGCTTCCCAGATCGCCTATATATTGCTGTTCAAACAATAGTACAATAAAGGGGGGAAAAAGAGAGCAGATCAAGCTGTTTACATCACTGATTGCAGGCCCCTCGGCATTAGGCAATCGTGTAGAATTACAGCAAGTATCGAGCTTTCAAGATTCAGTTGAAGTAATGATTCCCATTGCTTTTATCTTATAGAAGCAGCACCAGATTGCTTCGGCGATCGACTGGACTGTTTGTTTTGCTTGATATAAGGAACTGCAGCAGGCTCTTCCAATGACCCGGACCACGTAGACATACGTCCTTTCTGGTCATGGACCATAATGCCAAATGAAGCTTCTGTTGGCTCAAACGGAGGATCCACGTAGTGTGAAGAACCCAATGGAAACCCAAAAGCACCATCTAGGTGTGGAGGAGGAAATTTTTCACTCTTGCACTTTGCATTTCCGTGTGTTATCAGGCGCCTTCTCTGTTAACACAAACCGAAGGGAAAACCAATATCATATGGAAGTGATATAATATGCAGAGCGTTTAGAAGGACGCAGTTCATTAAGGACAAGGTATAGAAGATTATAAAGATGTACTAGAGTGTAAGCTAATCTCAGCTAGTCAATGACTACACAGAATGTCTCAAGTTCTGGTTTAACTTGGAATTTATCTATACTGCTCATTTCCATATTAGATAGGGGCTTGCAAATTTCCTTGATTTATTCAAAAAGAGATATTAATAGACAACTGAAAGTCGAGAATGAAGGAAGCAGTTAGATTAGCGTACATCACGGTGTGCATGGAGTTCAGCGTTTGACTCTGGAGTAGGAATAGCCTTAGCAGCTTGATTATGTGTCCGCAACTTCTTTGTTCTACCACCATTAGCTCTTCCACCAGCAGCTTTCAATCTACAACCATGCATAGGATATGTTAGTATAACAGCGTCTTGAGTATTGTATGTTGCAGATCTTCATGCACATAAACATATAATTCTCAAAACTGCATGGGATTGGAAGAAGACTAATAATAATCATGCAAAAGTGTAGAATATGGTGTCAATCTCCAATAAGCCAATTAGTATGACATTATTTCTGTTTTCCTAGGGCGTCAATATGCCAAAATTGGGTGTTCCAAAGGTCATTGCAGTCTTCCTTTATAATCATACTTTGATTCAACATCACTTGAAGCAACAACACATCTGCTTAAATTTCATCTAGCATAGCATCTCACTCACTGAGATTTATCATTTAGCCATGCGTCAGCTTCTTATGAAACAAACCCTGTGTAGAGGCTTTAGAGAAGACAAAAGATAAGCTTCCGCAGCCTAATCCTTCTCTCAACAACATGGTGACAACTAAGTAGTCTCAAAGTTGAGAAGATTCCACTAATAATTGCATGCAAGTTTTCAGATCAAAGCTCTAAAACCTATATGACCAGCTAACTAGTAGAGTTATCTACCTTAAATTTCATCTAGAACAGCATCTCACTCAATGAGAATCTTTTAGCCATATGTCAGCTTCTTATGAAACAGAGCCTGTATAGAGGCTTTAGAGAAGACCAAGCTTCCGCAGCCCAATCCTTCTCTCAACAACACGGAGATGGCTAAGCAATCTCAAAGTTGAGAAGATTCCACTAATAATTGCAGCAAGTTGTCAACCTTTCCTCTAAAAACCAGTGCCAGTCTTTTGGATCAAAGCTCTAAAATTATACGACCAGCTAACTAGTAGGGTTATCTACCTTACCTTTTGTTTTGCAATATTCTCATGCAAGCAAATGGCGGTCGTCAAATAGTTTAACTCAAACAAACTTTGTTCAGTTTTGACCAAACTGATTAGACATTTCTTCAATGATTATGAATAGGAACCAAAGAGAGATCCAAAAAATGGCAAAATAATTTTTGAACTTTGCAATTGAAGAAATTAACAAGCCAACAGATTAAAACCTTCTTGCTTCTTCATCCCTTCGTTTGGCATCCATCTCCTTGCTTGGAGGATATTGGGGCAGACTTGATGGTTCACATGCATAAGGTTTGGTAGTAAAGAACTGCAATTGATGAAAGAGACATGCAGGTCATACAGACTATCTTATAAAATGTTAGGAAGAATATTAACAAACATCAGACTATCAACTGGAAGATTCATTACTTATATAAGCTCTACATGCAGTAAAAATATTATGCTTTCCGACAGTTAAGGTCTAAAGTTTCAGAGTATTACTTCATATGTCATACAAGGAGGATCAGCATTCCAAGTCGTGCAACGTTAATCACAACACAAATAATAGGAAGGTGGTTTCATGCTCAAGAGTCTAACAGAGACTAACAGACACTATGTAATAACCCCTTCTTAGAGAGCTATTCAGCAGAGTTTTACGACACCACGTAACTTTTGTTATACTAAAGCAGTAACAGGGTACAGTACAGTTCAAGATGCTTGAAGTGCCAGAAGAACTCACTTCACTTCTTAATGCAGCAGAAGCTGTTTGACGATCAGCTGGGTCAATTGCAAGAAGAGTTTCAATTAACTGCAACGATGAAGGTGAAAAGTCCTTGAATGTTTCCACTATGCGTCGTTTGTATGGCTGCTGGGGCTTAAATATTGTAGCATGTGGCAGCTTTGATTTCCTCCAGTATTCTTCTGAAGGGGATCCGCATAATTTAAAAATTTTATGCAGCTGCTCCACCTAGCAAATGTGAACATAGTAACTATCATTACCTGCTAATATTACATACTTGAAGTGAAGGAAATCAATCAAGTAGATTTGTCTGAACTATCTACATAACAACATGAAGTATACCTTCCAAGAATCAGGCAGTTCGATGATTAAAAAGACTTCTATAGTGAGAACACGACGGTGGAATTGGAATTTGGAATTAGAGATGTAAACCAATTACAAAGGATAACTTCCTGATTCTAAACTTGAGCTACAAATAAGGCTCAATACAGGATTCATGAAGAAGAAATTGAAACACATTGATATTACTGATAGAATACCTCGGTGCGTCCAGGCATAATGGGCTTCCCACCCAACAGCTCTGCCAGAATGCAGCCTGCACTCCAGAGATCAATACCAACCCCATAATGAGTTGCTCCTAAGAGCAACTCAGGAGGCCGATACCAAAGAGTGACCACACGACTAGTCATCGGCTGCTTATGATTTGGGTCGAAAAATGAAGCCAATCCAAAATCTGCAATCTTAAGCAGGCCAGCATTGTCAAGAAGAAGATTTGAGCCCTTGATGTCGCGGTGAAGCACTCCATGATCATGACAATGCTCAAGACCTGACAACAGTTGGTGCATGTAGCACTTCACCTGCTCACATTATAACACCAATATGTAAATTGAAACAAGAAATGATTGCAAATATAATTAACGATCTAACCTGAGGCTCTGTGAATTTGATTTCTGGACTTGCAACCAAACCGGCAAGATCATGTTCCATATACTCGAACACTAGATACAAACTGCACGACATCCTGGAAGTGACTAACCCCTCTAATTTCACCACGTTGGGGTGATCCAGCTGCCGAAGTATAAGAATCTCCCGCGCCATAAAATTCAAACTCTCCGGCTCCAGCTTGTCGAATCGGACCTTCTTCAAAGCTACAATTTTGCCGCTCAACGTATCTCTAGCCTTGTACACATTGCTATAAGTCCCTTGCCCAATCTAAAACCCATAAAAAATTCAATCTTGAGCAAAACCAAGATCAGGAAATAAGTCAATAACCAGAATTTAACAAGGATTCACCTTATCCAGCTTCTCGAAGCTATCGGCACGGCGAGGAATCCACCCTCTGATGGCCTCACCTGCCACGGCGGCGAGCCACGGCGGCCACCCCGCGGCAACCTGCTCCCCCTTCACATGTTTGACGAAATTCCCAAGCCGCGGATCCGGCTTCCCGTCCTTGTCCTCCTCCTCGGGATTCGAGACGGGGAACTCAACGACGGTATCACGGCGGCGGCGCTGCTCCTTCCCCTTCTCCTTCTCCTTCTCCTTCTCCTTCTCCTTCCCGAGGACGCAGCCCATCTCAAATCATAGCCTGGATTTGGAGCTCGAAACGGCTCTAATGGTGCCTCGCTTTTGGTGCTTCCTCGATTGGCGGAGGTAGACGAAGGGAGGTAAGTTGCTTTAGCAGGTTTGGGTTTGACTCGAGAGAGTGGAATGAGTAAAGAAAGAGAAGAAGACAATGGAGATTTGGAAACGTTAGATTCGGCCTCTGAGCTTTTGGGGCTTTGCTTTTGTCCCACATGCAGAGAGAGAGAGAGAGAGAGAGAGAGAGAGAGAGAGAGAGAGAGAATTTTATAATTTACACCCTATATTTCATTTTTATTATTATAAAAACTGGATCTTATGCTTTACTCCATTCCTCCAACCTGAGATGATCAATTATAATCTAATCTCTCTTTTTCCTTTGACTGAATTTAGAAAGAGATTTTTTATTCAATTGGATGGACCAGAACAGGGCATGGCTTAACAGCGTAGGGAAATATAAGAAATTTCCCAAAAATATTTCAGTCAAAGTAGAGACATTTGGTTATAAAATTCTTTAAAAAAATTGAGTGTTATTCAGAAAATGATAAGAACATGGGATGTTATTTAAAAGTTTCTCTATATTTTATTATAATTAAAGAAAAATGATCACTAATTTACCAAATAATTGAGCCCACAATGGCATTGAATCATTGACGCAGCTATTTAAATCGACAACAAAAGGACAAACCAGGCCCCAAGAAGAAATCATAGACCTCCCAAATCCTTCGAACTAAATCGTCATTTCCAATCTTGAGAAATAATCAAGCAGCTTGACAGATAGGAAACAGAGTACTTACATGATTATCGAGATGGGAATCGAGAGAATTTTTTACCAGACGAACTGGGAGAGGAAAAGCTCCCATATTTGGTCCTTTAATTGAACTTGATAGCTGTATCCAGTCTACTAGTGGTTGTTATTGGATCTTGACCCGTGTGAAAACTTCCAAGTCTAGACGACAATAATTAAAAAAATAGAACAGGAAGTAGGACAAGAAGATGGATTGTGATGTTTTAACCACCACCTCCACTGGACTAAAAGAGAGAATCTTGATGGCTAAGGATACAAAACTTCAACGCTATTACCGCTTGTAGATCTTTCCGTTCAGTTCATTTGCATCACCAGAAGACTAGTAATTTGCTTCTCTGTCTGTCTGTCTCTTTCTCTCTCATGGGAAAGCTTTGTTGCAGTAGTGAATCTGATGATGAGGGCTTCAATCCCTTGGGGATTCTCGTGGCGGTCGTCGTCCTTTTGCTGCTGATGCTCCTCTGCACTCCACCGCGGCGGCGGAGGGTGGTCACCTTCTATCCCCCCTGCTGCTGAGCCTCTCAGCCGCTGAGCCAGGCAGCCGCCTCTGCTACAATTCTTTAGCTGGGAATCAATCAGTTTGGGGTTCCCTTCTTCCAAATCATCTGTAGCACACATTCATGTGGCCAAACTTGGCATTTGCAATTCTCTTTCGTTTTCAATAAAATTCTGTTGTTGTCAGTGATGGATGCTCTGCTGTTATTAGGAATTGAAAACAAGAAATTGACACAATTGTCAAATGGTGTGTTTCTGGGTCTTGAGATGTGCAATTGTTGACCTGTTACTCGCTTTTGTGCTTCCTTCTACCAAAATTCAAAGAGGAGGCAAGAACCCAAGCAAAAGTCATTGCATATGAAACTTTAACAGGCATGGAGGAAAAATCAACGCAGTTCTGGACATTTCTTCACATTAGAACTGAGGTAGTAGACACGACAACATCAAAGGTGTCGACTTCCAACAAAGATGCAAGTTCATTGCAATCATGGAATCGCCACCTACGTATGACAAGTTTATCAATAATTAGAAAATTTTATCTACTGAAATTCGTCTTGGTAACTTCTTGGAAATAAGGTAGTAAAATTGAGTTCTAATATCTTGGATACAACAAAAGCTATCAACGAAAATTATCATCAACACTGATCCTAGGATGACAAATGAAAAGCAAATAAGTTACTTTTAAGACCTCTCCTCAAGGAGACATGAATTACCCAAAATCGCTGCATCACATCTCAATTTTTTCTACTATCACAAGTTGATTTTTTTATCTTTCTTCTTCTTCTCCTTTCTCCCTGTTTCAGCTGCTTCCTGTTCCTTTTTCTGGAGATCATCATCCTCCTCTGCTTTGGCATGTTTTTTCTTCTTTTTCTTCTTCTCTTCTGTGTTGGGCTCCAATTCATCTTTAGCAACAACAGCAGCCTGATCTTGATTCTCTATCCCATTATTCTGAACTTCAGCTTTCTTCTTCTTTTTCGTTTTCTTCTGTTCCTCGGCTTCAGCATGGTTCTCTAAGTCGGTGATCGCCTCAGACTTCTTTTTCTTCTTCTTCCTTTTCTTCTCCTCCTGGTCGCCATCTTCTTGTGCAGTACGGTCAACTGCCTCTCCAGGAGACATTTCAGTCGAATCCTCATGCTTCCTCTTTTTTGGATGCACTCCTTCCTGTTCATAAGCTGATTTCTTTTCTGCTGGCTCGATGGATTGTCCAAGAACCAAATCAGCCGAGGAATTGTATGTCTACAAAAGAAAGTAGTAATCACAAGCCTCAGTTTTCCATATCTTTATCCATAACCACAATATTAAAAGCCTCAGTTTTTTTTTCAACAAAGGACTGTTAACATACACCTTAAGAATAACCAATGCAATCCTACGAGTTTCAATGACCAATCTGAGGTTCTCACACTAGCAATCCAAAATCATTGATAAGTTCATACAAAAGAAAAAGCAGCCAAGACGAAAGCTGAATGGCTGGTTGAGGATAGTCTAATCTCCTTGGCAGGCTACAGTTCGAGGTTACTCCAGATATGATATTAGCTATCCAACATCAAAGGGTCATACAAGTCTCTAGTCATGTTCGAATGTGTTAGTTAATGCAAACTACACTTGCGTTCTATATTAGCTTCAACAAAAGAAAAAATGTCTTACATAAAAACTTAAAGCATACCTTTGCAGGGGTGACCAAAGCACCAGCACCTTTCTTTCGGTCTTTATCATAAGCCTCTATCTTGGGCTTGCCGTTTGTTGAACCAGCAGATCGACTCAATTCTCTACCCTCAAGAACCCTTAAACGAGCCTCCAGCTGTCCAAGTATGTCACATATGAAAAACATGAATTCTACTTTATTGCAATGACAAGATGTATTCAACATAATGGCAGATTTGTGCTTATCCGTTACCTTTGCTCGATTTTCCAGTCCAATAGAGTTGTCTTCACCATCACCAAGGGCGTCATAGCGAATAGCAAGTGCAGTCTTTGCGGCGAGCGAGCGAGATATCTTGCCCTTATATTTTGGGGCTGCCTGACCAATTAGGGATGCATGGAAGATGAGACCATATTTTGGCGTAGCATGCTTTGTCTTTAAAGCTCTGAACAGGGCCTGCACATTAATTATCAAAATATTTCAAGATCCCAGTGGTTTTCTAAAGAAGCAAAAGCAAGTTGTGTGCACAGCAACTTAATAGATATAACACCTTTTGTGTAAATAAATTATCAGCTTCACAACCATAAATAGAGAATGACATCTGCAATAGGGTTTTCTTTTTTTCTTTTAGAATTAATTGATCAGTCCGTACTTTTATCTCCTTCGACCATATATCAGCATAGTAGCTTCAGCTAATAGCTCTGCCATAGAATACTGTTCTCTCCCCAGCTTTCGTTCTAGCACATACAAGAAAGGCTCAACCTAAACATCAATGGTAGCAACCTACCAACTGAAACAGCCAGTGGCAATATAAAATGTCTGCAAGGTTTTTAGTCGTAAAGAGGAATCCTACTGATTAATTGAGAAAGAGTTTAAATGTAGAACAAAAACTGAGTGTGACAAAATCCATGTGAATGCTGCCTAACGAAAACTTAAATTTTAGAGGTCAAGCACTGACTGTGTTGCCTTCTTCATCAAGAAGAAAAACCTTCTTGCATGCATATCACTGAAGTAAAGGAGCATAGCGACGTACTTTAAAAATAAAAAGTGACAAGTATGAATTTATTATTGTTTGACATCACTATTATGATAAGGAAAAAAATTCTTTGATGTTAGTAGTTTATATATATTATGCTTTCATATTTCTACCTCTTATTGTTAGAAAAGGAAGAAACTAAAATCAAAATTGTGCTAAGTGAAAGAACTTAGATGCAAATTAATAGTGCATTCTTAAGGGTCAAGGGTCATGCCCCCTTTGTTTGTATAAGGCTCCGCCACTAGAATCAAGAGTAGTTCCATTCCATGACAAGACAACAAGTACTGCACATAAAAGCCCACCTTTCAAAGAACCAGCCTATGATACGACTAGCATATACAAAGATATGCATGTCATACATTTCATGGTTCAGTCAAATGGAACGTTTGAAAAGGAACTGATTTGAATGAAAGATAATATTTTAAAACTATGTATAATTCCCCATATAAAAATTGTAGTATAAGAATAGTAAATTCAAAGAACACAATCTTTACAGATCAACAAACAAGGCAGACAATAATACTAAGTATGTGATGCACTTAGTAGTTCTCTCTACAGTCAACAAACAAAACAAAGAGGGGAAAAGGCTAAAGAAGTAAAATCTGAACATACCTTCTCTGCACCAAGAATCTGAATTGTGCTCCCAGGTTGTTTTGCCAAATTCAATAAACTACCACCATGTGCAATAAGACGTGCTCCAACAAGCTCCCCAACAAGAGCAGTCAAATTTGGTGCAATAGTATTCATTCTGTTTCTCAAATAATCATACAACTGAGCTCTATACTCTGAAAGAGCTATGACTTGGTCACACAGTTCTCTAATATTTGCCAAGTCAAGATCACTAACTTCCGTCCCCATTGATATCAACGCGGCCTCCTTCAGCTCTGCTTCAGCCTCTTCTGCCAATATCTGTTGCAGAAAGAAGATGATATATTAGTGCACATATCAGGCATACCCCATTTGTAGTCATGAAGTAGGGTGCTGGTGATTTGCCTCAGAGAAATCAAGATCGACTGCATTCACACGATTCCCCATCAGCTTCACTGTCTTTGCATACTGAATATTGTCCTGTATAATTTTAGCAAGCTCTGGAAAATGCCAACCATACCATTCACGAACTCTCATAGCATAAGTGTTGAGCTCCTTATCAAGATCATCCAACAAGCCAATGGCTTGAATTATCATTGTATCAACCTACAGAAGTGAAGGAGGAGTTCCCCTTATAAGTAGTTTGCTTGAGAGCAGGAGAATAAGCTATTTAAAAGAAGAAACAATCAAAGCAATTCTTTCCAGAAAGCGTAAGGAAAAGAAGATTCACCTTATCCGGACTAAACTTCAGCTTATACCTAGATAAGCTATGTGATAAGCCCAAGCTCATAGGAGCTAAATCTTGCACAGCTAGTCCAGCTATTAGTTCAGTCAGTTGGCTCCTCAGTCCCCTCATCAGCTCGACGGTGGCATCATTATGAAGGCAGTCAATTTTCTGCAAGAACATTGGAAAGATGAAAAATAAAGATTCTGTGCTTATCAAGTATAAAGACAATGCAAAGCAAATAGCTGACCAGCTTTTCTTTGATTGCATTGCCAAGTTTGGTATCAGCAACTGCCAATGTTTCACCATCACAGTGAGCACGTAAAAACTTGCGGAGACCCTTGCTGGGCTTGCCATCTATCAACAAGGTTGCAGCAGAGAGAGCTTCAGAAGTGTTCTCAAATTTATTGAAAGCTTTGAGCTTAACCACCTGACGTTATGCAATTTTTTTAGTGCAAAAGCAAATCAATAAATGCAGGATAAAAGATATGAGCAAGGAACAATACTAATTACCGAATGATTTTGGATGTTAAAGAAAATAAGTATATGGCAAATGCAAGCTGTAAACCTATAGATAAGAGCTAAGAAATACCATGCATAGGCTCATGCCCTAAGACAAGCAATGAACCCATACAGATCACATTCTAATAGGCAAACTTCATTTATCGTGCCGCTAGAACAATTAACGCAGCAGTGAGAAAAGAAATATTTACATACACTCATATAGCAAGCTGATCAAGCAATAATTCCATAAACAAAATCCACATGCCCACTGCCAACTCAAAGACTTACATCCTGGTAACTGGTAAACCTTAAAAACTACAACTTTGACAGGAAAGAGGAGAAATTGCAATGTCGAGCGATCAATAAGACATACATATCTTTGTCTCAAGTTACCTTTCTAGCTGATTCTGATGTCGCAAAATCCTTCCACAGATCCTGAAATAGTTCAAGGAAAACTTAGCGCAGAAAAGATTAAATGCCCAAACTTTTAACAGATTAAAAGGAAAAAAAACAAAAGAACAAGCAAACAAACAATCACCTCAATTTTGTCAAGCTTCCCTTCATCTAATACTTTAAACAGGGCAAAGCCCGCCGGCGTTTCAAACAACACCAGCATCTCTCTACCAAAGCACAAGCACCTAAATCACGTACCAAACCAAGCGCAAACACTCAATCATATATATATTTCCCGAAGCATAAAAAAAAATTACGAAACCACCATCGAATCGTACAAGGCGATTAGCGATCCAATAAGCGATATCCACGAAAGAAACGAACAAAGAGGCACACAAGTATGCACCCTTACGTTCACACTAACAGATGTAAGTCTCTAGGGTTTAGGGTTTAAGGATCGGAAGCGTGTCGAGAATAGAGAAGACGGGAAGAGGAGAGAGAACCGGAATAAGAGATCGGGGTTAGGGTTTCGGTTGGCGGCGGAGGAGGTCGAGGTTTCTAGGGGAAGAAGAGGGAGGTACGCTTACCTTCCACTTGATGATGGGTTTTAGCGCAGCAGCAATGCAAAAGAGGAAGGAAGCACCGAGGAGGGGAAGGGTTGGGGTTTTAACAAGTAGAAGAGGGTTGCGGCAGAGGAGAATCACACCGTTGGTGTGGGAATCAGATAATGTGAGCCGTAGGATTTACAACCATATCTGGGCCAAGCTACTAGCACGGTATTGGGCCGGGCCGACGACAGAGAAAATTATAAATAACACCCTACATTGTGATTATATTGAAAATAAAGTTCTTTCTTATTATTATCTACAAATAGATCCTTTATTTGCTATAAACAAATAATAATAATAATAATAAACGAGCTATGCCATGCCATTTAGGTAGACATAATTTTTACCGGATCATCGGGTTAACTTACCAAATTAGGCCTTCGAGTCAACTTCGGGTCAACTTCGTGATAGGCTTGCTCGATAAGGCTTGATTTATATATGTTATAAATACATTTGAATTGAGTTATATGTTTTGATTTAATTATATTAAGTGTAGACATCTAATATTCAATTCAAGCTTAGTTTAGAGTAGGTTTAAGTCAAGCTTAGTTTAGAGTAGGTTTAAGTCAAGCTTAATTCGACTTTGATTCATTGAAATGGGATCTTGAGCTTGAAATAGGTTCGATTTGAATCCAATCAATTCAAGCTTTATATTTTAAGTTAGACTTGAAACTAGTTTCAAACTTTCAATCCAAGCTTGAACAATGGGCGAAATAATCTATTTTCTACTACATTCGATCGAGTGCTATTTAAATTAAACTTAAGTGAAAGTAAATAGGAGACTCTATTTATAAATAAATAAAAAGGATAGAGGTTTACTTACAATATAATCAGAATATAGGACATTATTTGTAACATTCTCTAAATAATGTTAAGCTTAAGATTAACGATTAAACTTGAATAATTTTATAAAGGGCTTAACATAAAAGTACAATAACTTTTTGGATTGTAGTAAAGCTCAAATTTATAGAGTACCAAGCACCTGAATGATCCTTATAGACTGTCCATCTATGCTTTATCTTTCAATGAAACCATAACTAATAAATAATTAATCAGAAAAAAAAATCTGTTTTTGCATCACATTTTGAAAGAACAATTCCAGAAGCAGCATGCTATTAATTACATATATAATCCAGAAGATACTGTACAGGAAGATGGCATGAAAATCCATTGACCAAAACACTGCAGCCACATAGATATAGATATCCATATAATGTACAACATAAATTATAACTGCTTAGATCCATTTTGATCTCAATCAGCACGATTTACAGCCATTTGGTGCTTGGTGTCACTGGTGCAATTTGAACTCGCAATACTTCATGAAGAGCCCCTCGATTGAGCACTGCTAGAAGTTCTTCCTCCTCGCCCATGGTGAGCTCACCTAATGAAACTTTGCGAGAATGGTGCTCGTCGGGCAGGCGGAAACCATAGAACCACCTGCCAAGCTTAAACCAATTTATGGAAACTTGCCTTTCTGATACTTGGCAGCTTAAAAGGGCCCTCTTTACATCATTAGGCTGCAGCAGTAAGCACATAGAGTTTCAGAATGATGTTCCAGTAACAGCAGTTGTAACAGGCAATATGTCAATCAACTAAAGAAAAACTAAGTAGCCCACGAGAGGCGATAATAGAGTTGTTACATCAATTCCAACAAGTGAAAACTGAAACAATAGAATTTGATATGATTCCAATTAATTCAGAGGCACAATAATCCCACACATCATAAAAGATACATTGATGTTGTAACGACTGCACCACAATTTGATTGTCCATCAAAGGTCAATAGAGTCAATTCGGCAAAACGGTTAAGGTAGCAGGGTAAATGTCTGTTATCTACTTCTCTCTAAAGTCTAAACTATATTAGAGTGACTAGGCAATAGGCATCACATGCTCAATACAAATTAAATAGCCTGTAACTGCACCATATTAGCTTCCTATCCTAATAGGGAAATCATAAATTTGAGGCCAAGTATGTAAGAATGAGTTATGAGTCACAATTTGTTTCTATGATTGTATTTAGTTGCACTCCGAATACTAATTCTTCCTTTTTATCGTTAGTTAATATGTTGTTTGTTTGTAACTTTTTGATTAAATTTTAACATCTACAGGAAAAAGATGAACTTTTAATTACTAATTTGGTGAAAAAGATCAATTGTGTTGCTTATAGTTTTTGAAGAGAATAGAATTAATACCATTGTTTTGTCTCTCAAGGCAATCAAGAGGGAGTCTAGAAATATTTGATGGTTTTTCCTAGTGCTTCGACTAGGCAACTTCACAAATTAAGTGAAATGTTTTATTTACAGAACAGATATAAAGTTAGACCTAGCACAAGCTTAATTAGAGAGTTGGACATTAATCAAGAAAACATAGTCCCAGCAAAGTACAAAGGAAAATAATAATTGGCATCTTTTCGAAGTTCTAAGTACCGGAATTTCCTGCAGGTCTACAAACATATGAAATATAAAATAAAACTCCGGCCAAATGAGTACAAAACTACAAATACAAAGAGAATAGCCAGCCAACAACAGAAATATTATCACTTACCGGTATTCCAAGACAAACAATGGAGTAATGCAATCCGATCAGATTCAGCAGCACATTAAGCCTTCTTGAAAACAGAAGGAACTGAACATCTCTGAATCCAAGTTTGATCAAGCACAGATCACCAAGTGCCTTCAAATAATATCCAACTTCAAGTGATTCATTTTGTGAGCAGCCATTCACATACGCAACTACACTTGAAACAGCAGCAGCCAATGTCCTATGCTTATTAATATAGAAGGCCTTCCATCCCTACAATAAGAGGAAGAATGAATTTTCATATCTTAGCATCAAGAGAACTAGCAATGAAGAAAGAAAAATAAATAAATTTGTATAATACTACAACCCAATCCTTGCTATTGGCGTAATCATCCTTCTATGACTCAAGAAGTGATCCACAGTTTCATGCTTTCCAGATATAATTTGCATGTGAAAATTACGAATTGAATTGTATTTGGAATATAATCACTCAGAAAAGAAAGTGCCTAAAATGACACGAAAGGTGAAATGATTTTTTCATCTCTACCGACCTCCGTGGGCACCAAAGAAGAAGCTGAGGCTTCTTCAGCTTCTGCAGAGCACTCTCCTCGTCCACCTCCAACGACTTGGATCAAACTACTACCTGCCGGATTCGACAAACTTCCAGACGCCACAGCCAACGCCGGCCACCTCCTCTTGTAGAGCTCAGCCCAGATGCTATTGGAGGCGCAGAGATAACACCAGAACTTGGAACAACTCCCCAATGAACACACATCACAGACCTTCTCTTTCCGAACCAAAATCAACGGAATCAACAACGAAATACATGAAGATTAGAGGGGAAAGGAGGAAGTTAGAGGGGAGAGAGAGAGACACACACACACCTCGAGAAAAGAGACGACGGTTAGGGCGACGTCATCGGGAAGTCGATTCAAGCTCAGCGCCGATCCAGAGGTCGGAGCCTCCATTCCTTTCTCCCTTTTCGGGATCTTTGACGATGGACTCGCACTTTTTGTTGTAACGAAAGATGGGCTTAAAATTGGGCCCAGTTTACTCTCAACAACACTGCAAGGCCTCCTTTACTTTAGTTTTACACGGCTAATTCATTCCAAAACTTAAATAAGATATTAGGTGTATTTAAAAACTACTAATTTAATAATTTTAAATTTTAAATCTTATAATATTTTCATTTTCAAATTTTTTTATATTAATTATTTTTTAGTTCAACGGTTATCCAATCAACAACTTATATATAAATCTATTTCTTATATTTCATAATTATTTAAAAGATTTGAATTTCTACGTAAGTCAAATTATTGGTCCAACACCAACACCTCATTCGACGTCGTCCGAACCCATTGTTGTAAAATCCCTAACTTACATGTAGGGCTGTTAAAATAAATGAGTGGCTCGCGTTCAACTCGGTTCAAGCTGAGCTGAGTCTAAGCTAGGTTAGACGACTCGAAAATAATTTCAAGCCGAGCCTAAGCTAGAGCCGGCTCGATAAGCTTGGTATAAAATGGTTTATTTCTCACAAAATCCTAGTTCTCAAATCTCAACTTTCCTTCCCGACAGCAACTCTCTCAAACCCCTAATTGAACTCACATTGTCCTCTTTTCCACCGTGGCCCTCCTCCTCCTCTTCCTTTGACAACGACAAGCTCCACGCTTGTCCTCCTCAAGTTGTCACTTCATCCTCTTTCATCAAACCTTGACTTGATCCTTGAGCTTTTGGACCTTAGCCGTGACGGACGGCCTCGGAGCAGAATGGATGACAACAGCTAGACGAGGAGCCTCCTAACTATAGAGATGAGTACGAAACTGTCTCCTCACGCTCGAAAGGCCTCCTTGATTCAAACCCAGGTAATCGACATGTCCACCGGTTCTTTTGCTCCGGCATTGCTGGCTCCCTTGATCGAAGTCCTAGATCAAGATTTTGTTAGAATGGAAAGGAGTGGAGAGGAACTGTTAGGATTTCGTCGAGGTGAGGGGGGTGGGTAGGGAAGGAGAAAGGAAGCGAGAGAGGGAGAAGAGACTGAGGCTTAATAATAAGCTCAAGCTTGGTTTGACCCGACTCAAGTTGAGATGAGCCAAGTTTGAGAAGAATTATAAATCTTGAATGTAATTTTGAGTCAAGGCTCAACTCGTTTATACCCATATTTACGTGGTGGGCAACAACGTACCTCCTCGAACTCGACACCGGCGGTAGCCTGACGTGGATCCAATGCGTCCCATGCGATCAAGCTTCGGCCATTCCATTCCACTCTTCAATGAATCGCTTTCCTGCGCGCCTACGTCCCATGCAACCGTCCTGTGCGTCAACGGGCAGTACTGCGCTTTTCGAATCAAATACGGAGATGTCACCTACACCGCCGCGTTTCTAGCAATGGAAACGTTTAGCTTCAACAACGGCCAACCTTCGCAGTTCGCACACCTCGATAACTTCCTCTTCGGATGCGGCGGGGATTCTCGGGACGAGCCTCCCGCCGACCTCGCTCATCATGCAGCTCTCGACCGCCGTGCGAGGCCGCTTCACGTACTGCTTATTTCTCCTCGGGTCGGCGCGCGACGACATAGTAATGCTCGCGCCGGCGCCGCAACGGACGCTGATCCTCCGGTGGCCAAACGTCGTTCGACGCCATCGTGATGGTGTTGAAGAACTACTTCGAAATGTTGGGTTTCACGGAGATAAATGGAGACGATTCTGGATCGGCGTTTAATTTGTGTTACCTTACGCATAATAATTACCAGAGTTTGTTGCCGTTCATGCGCTAGCTGCACTTGTTGTCGGCCGACATGTTGATTCGACAGAGCGAAGTGTTCTACGTCAACCAAGCGAGGGGGTTCTTCTGCTTCGCCATGTTCCGACCGACCAGTCCTCCATTCTCGGGGCGTCTCAGCAGTACAATTCTCGGTTCTCGTTTGATTGTCGTGAGATCCAAGGTGTGGTCTGCTCCCGAGGATTGCTCTCTGGATGAGCAGAGCTTATAATTTCTTGCAATAATAAATTTAACCACTTAAACTAAACCGCCAGAGTGAAACTTTTAATGCATGCTACAATTATATACGTATGAAGAATAATTGAATTAAATCAGAAAGGCAGTGATTGTTAATTAAATTAGAAAATTAGTTTTAAATTTGAAAACCACGATATCTAAGTATTTGGTCAACATGGTTCCCTTCCTATCTGTAGATTAGTATTTGATTATTCTTTTTCCTAATTTTAAACACTCCTGCGTCTCAAGTACCCACCAAGATTAACTGACATAACCGAAGCCGAGTAGATAATTGACCAAGAAACAAGCAGCGCCACCCATGTCAGCCTTGCTTTCTCCAACAAATAAATCCTCTCTCCTTTTCCTCATCTCTACCCTCCTCCTCCTCCTCCTCCTCCATGGCTGTACCAAAGTGCACCATGGAGACCTTCTTCTTCTTCTTCTTTCTCCTACTCTCCTCTGACGCGATGGAGGTCACTTTTTCACCTGGCCGCCGCCTCCTAACCTTCGACCACTTACCCTTGCACTTCCACCTCGGCCAATACTCCAAATACAACAACCCTCGCCTCAAACAAGCCTACGTCGCCCTCGTGGCGTGGAAGCGCGCCATCATCTCCGACCCCGGTAACTTCACTGGCAACTGGGTCGGCCCCGATGTCTGTTCCTACAATGGCGTCTTCTGCGCCCCGTCTCTCGACGACCCTTTGGTCCAGACAGTGGCCGGCGTCGACCTCAATGGCGCTGACCTCGACGGCTGCCTTCCCGTTGAGCTAGGGCTCCTCACCGACCTATCCATCCTCCACCTCAACTCCAACCGCTTCGTCAACGCCCTCCCGAAGACCATCTCCAATCTCACGCTCCTCCACGAGCTCGACGTCAGCAACAACCACTTAACCGGCCAGTTCCCTACCGCCGTGCTAGCCTTGCCGTCTCTCAAATACCTCGACCTCCGATTCAACCACTTCGAGGGGCCGCTGCCGCAGGAGCTCTTCGACAAAGACCTCGACGCGCTGTTTCTAAACAACAACCGCTTCTCCTCCTGCCTCCCGACAAACTTCGGCAACTCGCCGGCGTCGGTGGTGGTCTTAGCCAATAACCTCCTCGAGGGCGACATTCCATGCGCCATCGGAAAGATGGAAAACACCTTGAAGGAGATCATACTATCCAACAATAGCTTCACTGGATGCTTGCCACGTGAGATCGGATCGCTAAAAAGAGCCACAGTTCTTGACGTTAGCCTCAACTCCTTGGTCGGCGGACTGCCCAAGAGCTTGGAAGGACTACTGAAGGTAGAGCGGCTCAACCTTGACAGCAACGAGTTCACCGGACTCGTGCCGGAGAGCGTGTGTCAGCGTAAAAACCTCCTGAACTTCTCGCTGGCGTATAACTACTTCAGCGGCGAGGAGCCGGGGTGCAAGGCGAGGTCCAGAGTGGAGTTTGAGGACTGGGGGAACTGCATGGTGGGAAAGAAAAGGCAAAGGTCGGCACTAGATTGCGAGTCGGTGGTCAACAAGCCGGTTTATTGCGGTGGCCATTTGAAGAGCCGACTGGTTTCTACGATCGCCTGGCCACCTTCGCCGGCGTCTTCGCCGGCGCCATCGGTTTCTAAAGGATACTAAGTTTGTTTACTTCCTAAGGTTCGCATTCGTTGTGTTGGAAAGATGACAACCTCTTCACATCCCATGCTTTTGAGATTTGTGTTGTTAAAATGAAATAACCGAGATTTTAACACACAACTTGGAGCCGGAGGTGCACCGTGTACATGATCCCTTTTTCATATATTTTTTAAAAAGTTTTTATCCATGCAAAGTTGTTAGGCAAATAAGTCAAGAAAAGAATAATAATAATAAAAAAGTCCGGCTGCGTGATACTCTTGACTGTCAAATAAGTTAAAAAGTAAATGGATATTTTTATTTCACACCCTACAGTATATTTTTATTTCACACACAGGAG
Source organism: Typha angustifolia (assembly GCF_048772165.1). NCBI lineage: Eukaryota > Viridiplantae > Streptophyta > Magnoliopsida > Poales > Typhaceae > Typha > Typha angustifolia. Next base: position 1,245,971 of record NC_133246.1, on the reverse strand, counting down.
AAGAACATATAACATTTAGGCCTCTAGGGTGTGAAACGAAAACTCCCAAGAACTTTATTCATGTTAGCCCAATGAGCCTACTTATCGTTTGAGAAGGCCCAAGTGAACAAAACTGGGCCCATTTGTAGTGCTCTTCCATGCCTTTGTCTTCCTCCCTTCTCTCATCTCTCTGCGCCGAGAAATCTCGATCGACGTCCATGGCTGCCGGTCTCTTGACACGATACAAAACCCTAACCCTAACTCTAGCTCGCGCCCGATCCTTCCGCACTCTGCTCCCACTGGCTCCAATGCTTCTCCTCTCTCCCAGACGATCCGACGTCGCCGTATATACCCGGATCCGCTTCCCCTGTTCCCGATCCATCTCGCACTATTGCCTTTAGCCCCCGAAAGGTATCTCTCTTCTTCACATTTGCATGCGTTACTAGATAATGGTTCTTTCTTTTTACGTGTTTGATGTCTTCTTTAGAAAAGGTGAAACTTTTGCGGGTGGATAGTGGCTAGCTGATTGTCTTTCGATTTGACTAGAGAGAGAGAGAGAGAGAGAGAACTATTAGGATTTAACTTAGATTTTAAGTGACGGTGGATTGGATCATTTTTTCTATGTATGGATCATGCCCTTTTTTGCTGTCAATTGATCAATAATGTGAAATATTTGTGATGTTAACTTCTTTCGTAAATTAATACTTCTTAATTAAGTCTGAGATCATTCATTTATAATCTCTTAGGAGGTAATCTATCTCGGTCTCGGAGTTAGCATCTTGACGAACATGGCTACATTTCATAAGGGGTATACTTCTTTAACATATTGTAACAAAAATATCAGAAAAAAAATAATCTCGGTATAGTTTTATTACGTTTTGCTATCAACCTATTCTGAACAGATTTCATGAGTTGAGCTTTTATAATTGGGTCCTAGAGATGTAGTGTAGGATAACTCTTCCTGTCTCTTAAAAAATCCTAAGTTCTCAAAGTCATTGCATAAGCAAGAATATTACCAATTACTTATAAACTATTCTTGTATTATGTTTGCGTGTATATAGTTATATTTATGTCTTCCAGTTTTCAAATAGAAATTTTAGTCTTTACTGATGTTTCTTCAGTCTTGCAGATTTTTGGGATATGAACAAACTGCCCGACTTGGCAGTGCACAAGCTTTACCTCGTTGTTTTGTATGAAAGGACAGTAGGACACAGTGTAGCTGTGGTGCATCAAGCAGACAATATGCACTCAGAATTTGTTACAACCTCATAATCTCTGAACAATGTAATACTTCTCTTGCTGAATTAAAATTTATTTTCTCATTAGATAGGTTTTCTGTCACATAGTCTATGTTTTGATCTCAGTCTTGATATGAAAGCGCTTAACTGAATGTATTTGGCAGAATATGCGTAAAACAGTTGCTGAAATAAAAGAATCCAATCCTGTGAATGCAAAGAATAATAATTGCTCGCAAGTTGTTGCTTTCAGCCCATTGGAATGGAGCCATGCCAAAGTATGGAAAAGTGGTTCAGCCAATGAAAGCCTGAAGATAAAGAGAATGGAGCTGTTGCAAACTGCAAAGAATTACATATGCTCTGGTACCAGCTTTGATTATCGTATCTAAGACAAGGTTGACCACTTTTTTACTTGTCTTCTCAGTCTACTGGCAAGTATATGGATTTTCAAAGAGATCTTTTTGCATTATGTCCACCATGAAGTGACCCAGAAATGGGTTTTAACTTTTGATATATTTCAAGTTGCTTCTTTTGATCTTGGCTAAAGATACTATCCTTTACTTTAGTATAAATATCACCTCCATGTTTCTCAAGGCTCACCTCGCATTATCATCTGTATATTGAGAGATAATGAAGTGAAAAATGACTCATTTGCTCCTCTTTCAATCTTGTGAATCCTTGTTTTGATTTTCTTGGTATTCGTGTCATAATGTTTTTGGATGGCATAAAGAGGATGATGGATGGGCATTCTCATTTTTATCCTAGTAAGGAGTCAAGTGAACTGGCAAAGTCTGCTTATTGATGCCAGCAGATTTTGCATTTTGTAATAAGAGAAAAGAATGATGATCTTTCTAACAAGTTCTAATGACATTTTTGTTTTGATGGTAAATATTGATCATAATTTGTTGATGACTGCTTGTCTGATCGTACATGTGTGGTTTGATTTATTGTGATGAATGTTAAATATCCTTGGTGAACAGTCATACTACTATTACGGATATAGGTGGAGAATCCTGAATGCATGATGGTTTCATCACGAACATAGACATTATGGTGGACAAATGGGTCTTCTTTGTTTCTTTTTTATCCTTTATTCTTCTTTTTGTTGTTGATCATTGTAAGCTTGAAGGAAACAATTGGCTGCACAACAGAGGGCAGAGCTGCCCCTACAAATGGGGTGTATCAGATTCTGTACTTGGATAACACAAGCTTATTTATGGAGAATAGCTAGAGTTATGAAAGACAAGTTAGGAGAACTTGAACCGCACGTCTTTTATTAAAGAGTCAGTGCAATACCGATCTGGATTAAGCTGCATTCTTCAACGAATGCCTTATACACAGGATTTTGAAGGATGGTCTCATCGTCTTTATAAATAGTGATGCTATTTTTCATTTTGCCCTCTTCTTCTATTGTACTGGGCTTTGGGTATGTAAAGCCCTTTTCTTTTCCATTCATAGTGAATTTTGAATGTAATGTTTGGATCTTTTGAGCTTGCTGGCATACAAGTTGTGATCACTCGCATGCATTTATGTTGAGCAATTCGTGCCGCATTACAATACCTAGCTGCTTGCTTTTTGAAATTTAACAGTTGAAGATTTTTTATATGAAACTAACATTATGTACTCAACCCTGTGAGAGATAATGGTCACTGATACCAGCAAATCAGCAGTTGGTGCTATGAAGATCTGGCTACATGCAGGCTTGGAGGGCAATGTAACATGCAATCAACAATTGATCCAGCTTCACCAATTGTTCATGCAATAATTAGTCTTTTTTATTGTCCATCACAAGGTTAGTTTTCTGCAACTGCTTATTCTTGTACAGATGAGAGCATGCAAATAATTTGGAAGAGTTCTCAAGCTCGCATTATACGCAGTGAAAATAGGATTTTATGCATTCTTGAATAACCAAGTTTCTATAACCTGTAGTTTTTGCTTATATTCTGTACGAAAGGTAGAGAAATGGTTGTAGTATCAGCAGTTCACTACCGACTACATTATCAACAAGAGCAGTTTTCAGCTTTGTTGAACAGTAGCTAGCATCTGCAACACTGCTTAATTATTGTCTGTTACCATATGTTACATTGCTGATACCTGATTGAAAACTGATTGAAGGCTTATGGAGGAGGGAAGGCAGCGCAGAAATCGTAGAAACTTTTATCAGATCTGATGGATTGCAGTCTTAAGGACCATCAACTGTATATACCATGTGCTGTGGCCTGCCCATTCCAAAAGAAAGATATGGTTCTGATTTGGACTGCACACTTTGTTTGGTAGCAGGCCCCCTCCAACTCATCTCTACTTTGTTTCATCTCACTGCTATGATGGACTCAGATCTAATATGACATATAGTAAGTAGTACCCTGCTCAATGTACTCCAATTTGTAAGCTAAGTCGGAAACTTGATCCCCATTTGCTCTCTGAATCCTACTTGATGTTATATGGAGGAAAATTTTCTTCTGAATTTTTCTTTGGCATGACCTGGAAAAGGCTTTATGTGGTAACTCTTGGCTCTAATCACAGGCTGTAATTTGGCATTGTCTCATGAGTGTTCGTAGTGTGGCAGTCATTGGATTCTTACACTGGGCATACTTCATGTTTCTCTACTTCTTTTTCTTTTTCTTTTTTTTTTTTTTAAAGTTTCTTTACTTTGTTTGGTCAACTTGACATCTTGTAGGGTTGATCCCATGTACTTCCGAATCTGAGCTCGGCCTTCAAAAGAAACGAAGGTTTATTACTGCTGATGTGAAAAATCTAACAAATGCCAAGTAGATTCCGTTCATAAAAAAATCTATCGATGAGGAAATCTAAGATTTAGTACACTCGACGTGACGGTGGATGACAGGTGCTTTAGTTCTCAAACTTGTTGCAGGTTTTAAGATTAACTCGACGATCACTTTACACGTGGATGATAGGAAATCTTGTCTGTTCACAGTGATGGTTGGTAAAATATTTGTAAATTATCTATGGACATAGCATTACTCAGGTTTGATTCGTTGAGCAAAGTCTGAGATCACGAATGCTGACAGCCTTTCTTGCTATAGGCCTAAGTATTTATATATATATATATATATATATAGTGTTTTAAACTTTGCAATCTCTGAACTAGTCACCAGATAACTGACTTCTGATGCATAACTGAGGACAATTAGTTCTCATGTTCTGGTATTTAAAAAGAAGAAGAAGAAGAAGAAGAAGATATCTAATTCGTTTTCTCTATTTGAGGTCTGAGTTTCTAGTCTATTATTCAATTCAAGTGAAGGCTTTCTGTATAATATAATACTCACTATGTGTTTTTTTTTTATAATAAAAAACTTCTCAAGGTGTTAGAGTTAGTCATGTGATATTAAAACTTCCTCCACTAGAGAAAGTAAATAATTTAATAGCTTGAAGTCCTCCAGCAACTTGGTCTAAGAGACAAAGTATAACATGACCAGGTTCACTTTCCAGTTTAAAGTCTTCAAAAGTTTTTCCAAAGCCAAAAGCCTCAGCTTGTCCCCTTTTTTGGCCCACTCTCTCTCTGCATTGGATACATCCACTACATGACAATTCCACTATACTAGGCTTTCCAGCCTATCCCCAGCCCATGTAACAGAGACTAAACCAAAATCACTAACATATAATAGTAAGGACAGCAACAGCAAAAGACAGCCAGAAGGACTACAATTCTGGGTCCCAGCCACTCTCATTCCAATAGGATCACTTGTCCAAAGGCCCCAAGAAGGGTGTGGAGAGGGAGACTCCACACCACCGAGTCCACAATTGATTGCCCAAATGGCAAGAAGCAGGATGGCCAACCTCCCCTTAACCTTACTGTGAGAAAACCAAAGACTCTGTTTTCGTTTGTGTGTGAGTGAGTGAGTGTGTGTGTGTGTGTCCCAGTCAGGACATGGGAGGAGGAAGGTTGCTTTGGTTGCTCCCCCACAACCCTCCCTACCCATCATCTCAATGGCTATAGGATCTCACTGTTTGGTACTAGAAAGGGGATCCATTTCTTCCTCCAGGAGGCCATGGGAAATGGCAGGGTGGAAATCATGCTTGTGGGGGAGGGAGATCCTGAGATTGAGAGATTTGGGTACCACCTTTCGCAAATCCCCTGTGCCCATAATGGCCATTCCTGCTCTGATCTAATCAAAAGGCACTGCCTCTCTTACTGTCCACTTCTTGCTGGTAAAATCCCCACATTTTACAGTTGGTAAATTGGCCTACATACATAGAGATATTTATACATAGAGGTATACATATATTTATATATATATATATATTATCCCTCCACACTTCCATTACCTGTTCTGGATTGGTAGATTCCACAGGCTGGTGTATGTTAAACACACATGGGAGGCAAATCAATACATAAAACAATTACCTTTGATAAAAGATTGCAGGGATCCATTTGCCATGTGGGGTACCAAGCTACCCATCTGTGTCTTTGGTCTCCTCCTTTCATTGATTGCTTCTCCTTACTGCTTTAAGACCCACTGAGGACACTCAAGTGATCCCTAGTGGTTACTGTTTAATCAGTTCCAAGAGGCTGCGGTCGCCGACGGTAGTAGGACGGTATCTGTCGGTTTGATTCTTTCTTTATCATGTGTGGATGCAGTCTGAGATTCTCTAGCGTGTTCTGCACATTTGAGTTGTTCTTCCATGGGGAAGGTTACAAGATGTTGCTGAATGAGATGTGACTGAGTTGTTTTTGTCACAACTGAGTTGCGGATCAGTGGATAGGGCAGTGGGATGCTGGAAGTTGATAATGTAGCTCTTTTTCGCCATCTTTAAATTGTGGCGATGAGCATTTGTACAAGGTCCTTTTCCTTTAGTCGATCTTTAGGTGATGCCAGCTAGGTTCTCTGAGTAGTACTCGGCTTTGTAGCTGAGCAGCTCGGAAACAATTTTGCTGCATTGGCATCCAAACTTTGCTTACTATTATTTGTGGAAGTGACATTGGAGCCAGTACCATCTCTGGAGGTAGGAGGAGCATCCAGATTCTTATCTTTATGAGCTTTGAATGATACCTTCAGCAGCAGGACTTTGTGATGAGTTGTTCAGAATACTATTCATGCACTATAGGAGTTACACTCTTTATGTTTGGAGTGTTCATTTAATTGAATCATTAATTGGTGGCATTAGTTTCTCAGCACTGTCTTCTTCTCGCTTTCCAGATTCAATGTGCCAGTCATTCGGAGCGAGTCAAGTCTCTACCAGATGTCGTGGTCATCTGCAGCCCTAGCCGGAATCACTACAGGTGGTCTTGCATTGTTATTGATCATTTTTGGATTTCTGTGGTATTATGTGTTGCATTGTAGGACCTTCTCAAATAAAAATTCTGAGACTGGTTCATCAGACCCATCTACTCTAGGTATGAATTCATTGAATGTTTTCTTTGCATACTTGGAATGCTTGTGTTGCACTTCCTGATGTATAGGCTTCTATTTTGTAATCCAAAATTGGCAGTGGAATGGAATAGAGGAGATCGGATTTCATCAGTTGGTTGTGGCCCCATAGGTGAACGCCATCAAGGAACTAAGCAATTTATGCTCGAAGAGTTAGAACAAGCGACTAAGAACTTTAGTGAGTCCAATCTGGTCGGTGCTGGTAGTTTTGGCCTGGTGTACAAGGGCTTGCTTCTCGATGGTACCATTGTAGCGATCAAAAGACGTTTAGGTGCTGCAAGGCAGGAGTTCGTCGAAGAGGTAAAGTGCTAATATATGGAAATAAAGCTGTAAAGCTTTTGGTCATTCAAATCTCATTCTTTTACTCTACTTTCCTTTTCTTATTACCTCCCTTGTTTCATGATTCATTTTGGGACATGTAGAATTGAGATTTGAGGACTTTGCTAGGCTCCCTAATAGAGGACGCTGACATACAAATTAAAGAAAGGTTTAAACACCATTGCGAGTTTGCAACATCATATTAAGGTGATAGGTACAAGTGGTGGAATGCGAATTAGATACCAAGTAGGATATAGTAATAACCATTCCAATGTATGAGCAACTAAATGGAAGTATTCTGTAATCTATACAGTAATTTGAGCATAGGTAGGAGACAATCATAAAATAATATGAATTTTAGATCTTTTTTGTTAATTGCAAAAGATTGACTGGTGAAGGACCTATATGACAGAGTAATAACTTGCACTTTCTATATTAACCTTTGCTATATAGAACTTGCTATCTTTTCCTTTTCAATATCAAACTAAGGTCAAGATGGATACAAACCAATTTTTACTTGCTGTTTCACCTGGATTCTATCATTCACTTATTTATATGGCCTTCGCTTCAATATGCTGCTACTGCTATTCTTGATTAATTTTTTTGGCTAACTTGACCTCAATAATTTAATCTGTTTTACTTCGAATTAGTGTTTATAATACTTCTCCGTCAACCAAGCAGGTCAAGAAACTATCAGAGATCTGTCACCGCAACCTTGTTACTCTTATTGGTTACTGTCAGGAAGGTGGTCTGCAAATGCTAGTGTTTGAATACTTGCCAAATGGAAGCGTTCGTGGCCATCTATATGGTAATGCTCAGCTTGCCTGAAACAAGTAATAATTCATCTGTATGGACTGTAAGGGCATTTGCTCTTTTGCAGATACTGGAAAAGATTCTGTGACAAGGCTAGAATTCAAACAGAGGCTCTCAATAGCCATAGGAGTAGCCAAAGGTTATTAAGTTATTTTCTTCATTTTCTGAAAAACAGTTTGAACATGCGAAAATAAACCTTGAAATCGAATTATCTGGAGCCACTTAGCACTACTACTGTTTAACCACAGGTTTATCCCATCTGCATAATCTTGTTCCTCCATTAGTACACAAGAACTTCAAAACAAATAATGTCTTGGTTGATGAGAACTTTATTGCAAAGGTAGCAGATGCTGGAATTGCTAAATTGGTTCAAAGATTGGAAGGTGTTGGACCATCCCACACATATGGCAGGGACATCTTCCGGGACCCAGAGTATGTTTCGCACCATACATGATACATCAAGTAATAAATGAGAACTATTTGTCTGTTGACTTGTCTCTACATGTGTATACTTGCACACAAACATACATACACTGACAGATTGGTACACATGAATATATCCCCTTGGTCATAAGAGTGGTAAGAAGATCTACATTATCATAGAGGTGCTCTTTTATAAAAAATTCATCTCTGTTGTATAGCCAAAGTTTTTTTATTAGATGCACACAAGAAAAGAAGCATAAGTTTTATGTTATAGCATTCTGTTATTTGAGCTGGACTAAGGGAAACCTACCAATTGACTACCCATACCGGTCATTCGGTCAGTAATTGTGCATTATAACAGGTTTTAGTTTATCCTTGTTTTCTTTAGCTGTATGACTCTTTTTCAAGATTCATGTATCAAATCAACTATCTGAAAGCAATGATGTTTACTGCAATGATCCTTTTTCTATAATGACAGTCTTATGACCATGCCTTGTTTCTAGGATTCTTGCATCAGAGCATCTGTCTGAAAGCAGCGATGTATATAGCTTTGGAGTGTTTCTCTTGGAGCTCATTACTGGTCAGGAAGCTGCACACCTTATGTCGCGAGAATCAAAAGAATACTTGGCTCAGTGGGTAATGTAACCTACAGATGCACTTGACTGATAGTTTCATGCTATTAAAACTTTTCAGAATACTAAACCCTAGACATAATTTGAATCTAATGCTTCTCTGCTAAAGAGAACTCTATTTGCACAAAGTCTTAGTAAGTTAGTTGCTTGTTATGAATCTTACTGCGACTCTATGGGGAGATTCGCCAAGTTTTTGGGCTTTTGTCCAAGTCTTCTGAGGAATCATGTCCACTATTTACTCCCACATGTGTAACATTATATTGCAACATCAGACCTAGACCAGCAAGGCTCTAATCTGTAAATAAAGCTCCATTTCTACTGTAATTCTGAGATATATACGAACAACTCTTTGTTTCTGAAGCCCATTCTCTCTCCTTCTTAGTTTGAACTGAAGTTCTATTAAAGTAAATCACTATACAAAATCCCTAGCTAAATGTTTTCTGAATATCTGAAGACCCTCCTGATTAAGATTTTAATTTTTGATAGGTTGTATCGCATATTCGTTCAAATGAACTCATTGATCAAAGATTAGGTAGCAGTTTTACTTCAGAAGGGATGAGAGATTTGGTCAGCTTGACTCTTGAATGCTTGAATCCATCTGGAGGAGGACGGCCAAAGATGAGGGCTGTCGCAGCAGAGCTTGACCGGATTCTCGAGACAGAGATGACGCTGACGACAGTCATGGGCGATGGAACTGCAATTGTTACACTTGGAAGCCAACTATTTACTTCTTCTTGATGAGAAGACTTCATCAACTGTAGCCAGTCCATGTCCAAGCTTGCTCATGGAAGGAACTATTTGCTGTTTATCTATTGGACTTCAGAGCATAACAGCTCTGAAGCCGATATTGGAGCTGCGTGTTTTTAATGCCAACTGGCTATTAAGCTTATCTCAGCTATTATAGTTTCTGTTATGCTTGTGAAGAAAAAGAAAAAAAATTCAACTGTATATGTGTGGTTTTATTGCTTAGTGTCTAACATGCTTCATCTTTTCTCCCTGGAAATATTGTATGTATTTGTTAGCTCCTCCTTGATGAGTTATTCCTTTTCTTTTTAATTGCAAAACTGAAGAGAAGAAAAAGAAAAAAGAGTTGAATATCAGCCTTCCAAAAGATCATATCATCTGGACATTCCATATTTGCTTGGGTCTTAGAGATTATATTTTACTGAGCCCTCCTTTGTAAACTTATTCTTGTAAGAGATCTCATTTCAATTGACAATTGTACCCCTTGTTTTATCTCTTCAGATCCTCTAAACAGTCGTTATTAAGTTTAAGTTTCAGGCAATATCATGGCATCCAAGAAAATTGACAGGCAAAGACCTGCTCATATAAGTCAAAAGAAGGTATATTGAGCTTGATCTATTAAAAAATCCAAATCTTGCAAGCAAGCAATACCTCATGTTAAGGAAATGAGTCTTGTTATTTCAACATAGAGAGACATCAGACATGGAATTATGATCCAGTGTGCATGTACATTCCTTTGGAGGTTATGGAAGAGTCATTTGACTATAAGATTGTCTTCTGATACCCCAAAAAATAAAACACAAGGGAAAACTTACTAGATACCCCATAGCTGAAAAAACTATTATTGATCTAAATCCATAGAGATCTCTTTGTCTAGTTCAGGATGGATAAAAACACACATGCCAATCTGAGGGTCACCACTGTTTGGATCAATGTTTCCAAGAAGAACCATGCATTCTTGCAGCTTCAAGTTCATGCAGGTGGCAGCTGCAAAGCCAAGCTGCTATTATTTGCATGGAATGCAAGATAATTTGATACCATTTCATCCTAAACTATATCAACTTGGTAGAGAATTGTAGCAGAGAAGAATTCACCCATGATCAGCAAGAGTAGCATGGGCGCACGAATCTCGGCGAAGCTGCCCGAATCGCGAGGCACGGCAACCGGAGATTTTCTTTTTTCGGAATTATTAGAGGAAAAAAAACTCTTTCTTGATGCGAATGGGTAGTAACGGCTATCCTTTTCTTTTTAACCCTTTTCAAAAATATCTCCTATGAATCCCATCCATTCTGGAAACAGCAATGGCGACCGCCGTCTTATCCTTCTCCTTCCTCCGTCCCCTTTCGAACAGACCTTCGTCATCCATCTCCTCTCTCCGTTCAATCTCCGCCGGACCTCGCCCTAAGTCCAGAAACCCTAGAAAACCACCCTCCTCTAAGAACCCAAATTCTACCTCTAGTCCCCATCTCAAACCACGTGAGCCCCTCCCTCCGGCATACCGCTCCGGCGGGGGGGAGGCCACCACCTACACCCGCCTCCCACCGAAGGACGACTTCTCCCTCGACTCCTCCTCGATTGGCGAGGTCAAGCTCGACGAGGCGGCTGTCCCGGCTGTGGATTTCGTCAAAAAGACGCCTTTCGATCGCGGAAGCAACGGAGGAAGCAGAAGGAGGCAGAAAGATTCCATCTTTGTGGAAGAGGTCGAAGAAGGGGAGGACGAAGAGGTGGTGCTGTCCTCGGGATTGGATTCGGATCATGAGGAAGAGTGCTTGCAAGATGAATTGGAGTTTGAGGAAGACGGCGAATCTGAGGAGGATGTGAAGGAGAAAGGGGTTCCTGCGGTTATGAGGTGCTTTGATACCGCAAAGATATATGTGAAGGCTGGAGATGGGGGAAATGGCGTTGTGGCGTTCCGGAGGGAGAAATTTGTGCCATATGGTGGGCCCTCCGGTGGAGATGGCGGAAGGGGAGGAGATGTGTATGTGGAGGTGGACGGATCAATGAATTCTTTGCTCCCGTTCAGGAAAACTGTGCACTTCAGGGCCGAGAGAGGCGAGCATGGGCAGGGGAGGAATCAGGTGGGGGCAAAAGGGGAGGATGTCGTGGTGAAGGTCGCTCCAGGGACGGTTATTAGAGAGGCTACGAAAGGGGTAACCGGCGAAGGAGAGATCTTGCTTGAATTGGTGCATCCTGGGGAGAGGGCATTGCTATTGCCTGGTGGGAGGGGCGGCCGAGGGAATGCCGCTTTTAAGTCGGGGACTCGCAAGGTGCCCAAGATTGCAGAAAATGGTGAAGAAGGTGCTGAAATGTATGCTCTTTCACTTTGTCTACGTTTTCTCTTTTCATATTCGTCTTTTAAGAAATAAGCAGTAGGTCACTTTGCTGAAGTTAATCACAGAATATAAGTTGTTCTTAGTTCTTCTTGACGTAGGTTTCTTGTACATTATCTTCATGATATCTGCATGCACCTCTCTATAAGCTGAGACTTTCATATTCTCCCAGTCCAAGTTCTGCCTTTGTTGTCAAAATCTCTTTTAGGATTCACATATATATATATATATATATATATATATATATATATCCATGTAAGCTCCGTTAGTTGCCTTTATGAATTCTGTAGGTTAGTACAATATTTCTTAGGTTAAATTTCTTGGGCAGGTGGTTGGATTTGGAACTAAAGCTTGTTGCTGATGTGGGGATTGTGGGTGCTCCAAATGCTGGGAAAAGCACTCTTTTAAGTGCTATAAGCGCTGCTCAGCCGACGATAGCAAATTATCCCTTTACTACATTACTTCCAAACCTGGGGGTAGTAACATTGGACTTTGATGCTACGATGGTTGTTGCAGATCTTCCTGGTTTGCTTGAAGGTGCACATAGGGGTTTTGGTTTGGGGCATGAATTTTTGAGGCACAGTGAAAGATGTTCTGTCCTGGTATGTACTATGTAGTTTACCATTTAATTATGATCTTTATCCTTTTACATTTATAAATGCATATATGTTATTATATTTACTAATGTAATTCATGTCAATATTTTCCTTCCGCTAAATGATTTATTTTGTTGTCTGATCGCCCTTTTGACAAGTCGTTTCTTTTTTCTGCTGAAATGTACAAGCATAATTTTGTAGGATACCAGGATATATTGGCTTATTTTATGATCCTAAATACGACAAGTTTATGTCTCTTTTTTCAACTTGCTTGGTTATGTAGTCCCACAATTGAACCATATTGATTTTCTGCAAAACAACTCATGACTTCCCATCTTTCTTTCAATACAGTGCTTCAGTTTCTTTAAATTCTTCCTGCTGATCTAATGAATTCAACCATCGCATCTTCACCCATTTAAAAATCTTATGTTTTATTGAATTTGCTAGATCTCCAGAGTTCATGATACTTCTGATCTTCTGCTGTGATGAATATTCTTCTATAATCTATATATTTATTTTGGTGTTAATCTATGTAGGATCACCTATACATACGAAACTGCGAATAAGCTATTTCCTTTTTCTGTGTGGATTGGTAGGTGCATGTTGTTGATGGCTCAGGGCAACAACCAGATTATGAGTTTGATGCAGTTCGCTTGGAACTGGAATTATTTAGCCCTAGTTTGGCAGAAAAGCCGTACGTTGTTGTATATAACAAAATGGATCTTCCAGAAGCATATGAAAGATGGGATGTGTTCAGGGAGAATCTAATAGCTCGTGGAGTTCATCCTTATTGCATCAGTGCAATGAACCGGCAGGGAACACATGATGTTGTTCTTGCTGCCTTTGAACTTCTACGGAAAGAAAGGGAAGCAGAGAATGAAATTACAGGTTCTTTTTTTGTTGATTTTAATTCATACTTACATATGCGAATTGCATTTCTTTGCCTGTTAAACACTTCCGTTTAGTTCGTACATACATATTCAAATTGTATGCTTCGCCCATTGAACACTTTTGTGCCCTAGATATATATCAGCATCTCGTGGTGGCCATTGTAGCATTACTTTTGTCTCTATCAAGCTGATCAGGAGTCAAAACTGTTGGATTTATGATAAACCTGAACTTAGAACTTAATGAAGGCACTGTGAAACTTCTTTATGGTCTAAAATTGGGACCGGAAAAGAAGGGAGATTTTATTTTTATAAACTAATTACCTTTTAAATTGAAAAGCATTTTAGCTAGATTCTCAGGTGTCATTTGTTTCAAGCTTTCTTTAGCAACTATTTAAAAAAAAAAAAAAATCTAAAGTTAATAATGATGGGGAAATTGAAAGGGCAGCAACGGTGCCCTGATACATACTTCTGTTTCTCCTTGAAGAAATCTGTTTTCTTTCTGCCTCATCAATTAAGTTGTTTTTGTTTGATAAGCTGGTGGAACTTAGATTTTGCTTGAATGTCTAAACTACTTGTATTATGGAATTTTTGTCTGAAATTTGCATTTCTATGTTCCTTCTCACCTAAGCTTTTATTCTCTTGTGCAATTTTCTGATTTTGCACATCAATGGCTTTCTGCTGTTTCACCATCTTGAGTCATGTAAAATTGTAAATTCTGCTGTTTCTTTTTCTTTTGTAGTTTTAAGGTGTACTAAATCCAACAATAGACTATCTAAATCATTAGTCCATGATATTTTGTTGACATACTGTTACTCATAGTGTTATTTTTTTGCTGCAGGGTGGACAAGTCAAGTAAATCTGAATCATGTTGCTGATACAATACAAAAGCAACGGAGCTCTTCCATGAATGACTTCGAAATAATTCATGATAGTAGTTCAAATACATGGCATGTAGTTGGAGCTGGAATACAACGTTTTGTCCAAATGACTAATTGGCAGTACGTCTTCTACTCTTTGGTATTCTTAGATTTAAGTTTCTTTTTATGAATGTAGATAATAATTTTGTAATAATATAGAATAACCACTGAAAGTGGGATTGTCTCATGGTTCTCTACATGTGCTATCATAGTGTCCACCTTGTGCTACTTCACTAAGTTGGTTTTCTGCTTTTTCTGCATCTGATGAATGCTTTGATTTGTCAGGGATAATAAACCATTAAAAGAAGTCATGTAGAACAATCTTGCACAAATATAGAATCACCTCTCTTTATGCTGAAAAGGGACTACCTCTCTTGGCCTCATACTGGAATATTATACACTATACCAGTTTCTGAAAGATACACCTCTCTCTATGCTGAAAAGGGATTACTTTCTTGTCCTCCTACTGGAATATTTTACACTACACCAGTTTCTGAAAGATACATTATGAGAACATGTTGTAGACTTGGCCAAGTTTACTGATTTTCATTTTATTGTTGTGCCAGCTTGCATGCTACATTTGCCTGAAATGTTGTTTACACCAGATTTGAGTGTTTTTTAAGTAGGAATTAATGTAAAGTTTTTTGAGCAGATATGCTGAATCATTAAGAAGATTCCAGCATGCTTTGGAGGCATGTGGTGTTAACAAAGCTCTTATCAAACGTGGAGTTAAAGAAGGAGACACAGTCGTTGTGGGTGAGGTATGATTGCAATAATTAGTTTTTTTTTGGGTAATTATGCTAGTGAATAGTTGGTCATGTCAGCTAATTTGTAAGTTCAACATTTCAGATGTCCCATTTTTAAATTTGCATTCATATTCTTTTACCTCTCGAAGACTTCTGCAACTTCATTTTGGATTGTTACTCACATTTTCACATGACTAAAATGTGTCCTTTTCCTTTCCACTTTTCCAGATGGAGATGGTGTGGCACAATGAAACTGAGAAGGTTACTTCGTCACGCACAAGAAAATAGGGTGGATGGATCTGTTAAATGGCCATAGTTGGGTTAGAAGAAGAGTATGTTCATAATCTAGTACAGAATTTTTTTGGATCTTCTTGGGTTCTTGTTAGTTGGATCTGATAAATACATTCTTAAGAATGCATAAACTTTCAGTTGTTCTTTAAGAGCGAGCTGAAGTTGTATTCTCTAAATCCTTTTGTAATTATTATCATTGTCATGATAATTAAAAGAGAACCATAATGAGATCCTGCTTTGTTAGCTTAGTGGCAAACTAATAATCAAAGCTTAATTGTCATCTTGTAGGTTATGACTTGCTTTCTACAAATATTGTGATCATGCAAGTGACAGTATCTCATTCCTCGTAAGCTTCATTGGCTTGACAGGGTCTTGACTACGCCATCTAAGATAATCAGGGACCGGTTATATTCTTCTGATCGGATGATCATAAGACAACATTGGAACTGTAGTTCATACTGCTGACTCCAGGTAAGATAAGATTTATTCTGCTACTTCTATAACAAACACTCAAAAAAAGTTTTAATATCCTTGAATTTGGAGCAAGTTGCCTTATACTATGTTTAATATTGAAGGGTAAATTACATAATGTTGACCACCGGTGGACAGCATCTGATGGAGAAGCCTACTTAGATGAAACATGTCTCCAAGTTCCAGCTTGTCATAATGTATTATCAGAAAGCAAGGTATTTTTGGCTTTTTGCTTAATGTTCTTGTGGGGGACATGGTTACTGTTGTCCTCGAGGAGACAGCTTGTGCTAGAATTTATATTTGCGATCGCTGTCAGCTTATTTACCAGATAAATTTTGATGTAATCTAGTTGCCAACAGTGATATGCTTTATATCTGAAGATACCATCTTCAAATGTAACAATTGTGCATAGGAACTTACCAAGCTTAGTTTTTACCAGTTAAAATTTTGGCATTTAATAGCTGGTTAGTTTGCTGGAGTAGCTCAGTTGGTTAGAGCGTGTGGCTGTTAACCACAAGGTCGAAGGTTCAAGCCCTTCCTCTAGCGGAAGTTTTATATTTATTTATTTTATCAACTGCAGAAGCGTAATTTACTAATTCCAGTCTATTTAAGTACACCATTTTCCTCTCTCTAGCCGATGTGGGACTAAAAAAATAAAACTTCACCTACCAAGAAGAACACATACTGACATACATACCATGGATAAACGCTTTAGTACATGTATGTACATCCGTATTAATGGCCGTTATCAGATGGGATTTGTCCACTGTGTAACACCCATGGGTCTAACACTCTACAGTGACCCAAAGTACTCCACTCCAGAGCACTCCACTCTCTAATTCCCTCTGCCAAAAGGCACGATTGCTGACCCAACTCCTCCTTCCCCTCTTCCAGTATACGTACACTCATTCAATTCCCATCATCTTATCTCCTTCCCCTTCCCCTTCCCCATTCCATCATCACAAACTCTCTCTCTCTCTCTCTATATATATATATATATTCCGCCGACCCACATCCTCCCCTGCCACCATCACCTCAAAATCCCTTTAATCCCGGGAAGAAATTAAACAAGTACGTACGTACGTACGCACGTACATGGAGACAAACATTTCTACTCAAAACCTCCTCCACTTACCTATAATTAACGTCGCCGTATGCCCCTGTAGCACGCGTGAGCAGAGGAGCAAGCCCTACCTCGGTGGAGATCGAACGTACGAGAGCCGAGATCACAGGGTGACGCGTGGAAGTAGGGCCCTGTTGTCGTAGCCCATATCCCTCCCATTCCACTGTTCCATCTTTCCCTTTTTTCACCCCACCCTCTCCTTTCTCCTTAGAATTTATAGATCTTGGTACGCTCTGGCTCTTTTATGGGGTACTCGTTGGATAACGACAAAGTGCAGAAACTCAATCTCTCCTTTTATCTTTTCTCTTTCTGTGAGTGAATGGTGCCAGTGTATATATGCATCACAGGCTCACAGCATCAGTGTATGTGTCAGTCAGTGTGTGTTATATTTTCCTGAGTTTTAATGGTATAAGCTTTTCAGAGTCACTAGTAATTTGGAGTCCTGTAGATCAACAAAACAATCACATTCTTCCCTTCTTTAAGGCTCTGATGCTTGCATGAAGTAAGTGTCTCAAGAAAATGACTTTGACCCACATCTTTTTCTACTCTTGGCAGTTGGCAGTCTTATTAATCTGAATTAGTTGAACATAGCAAAGTAGTCTAGTTTGGGACTTGATGGAAAGAACATAAAAGAAAAGAAAAGAGGAGAAAAAAAAAACTCAGAAGGCCAAACTATTTGGAACCTAGTCATGTTTCAGAAACCACCCCAGTTTCTGAGACAAATGAGCATATAGTAGTGGCCTCTTTAGCTTTTCCACCTGCTTATATTAATTAAGTGGTACTAATTGAAGGTGGGCAATCACTTGCCATCTCTCTCTCTCTTCTTCCATCTTCTTTCTCCCTCTCTTAGGAACCTAAAGTCAAAGTAGTATAAAGACATCCCCAAAATCCCGGGCGACCTATGGTGTGGACAAAAGCTTGTGGTTTGGGTGTTGTGCCAATTCCATGAATAGTACAAATTGGTAAATGGAACTGCCCAAAAATTTTCTTACTACTCTCACCCTACTAAGGACTAGTTTCAATTCTTTGCTCATACTGTATCTCCACACCTTTTCAGATGATAGACTTGACTCTCCTATTAATCTCACGCTGCTACTTGTTGCTGTCTGTTATTCCTTTCACATACCCATGCATACAAATTCCGTGCATGGCAAGAAGATATCAAGGTAAGATACTACTACTACACTATAAGCTTGGCCTTTTCTAATAGCCCAATAGCATGGCATGGCATGGCATGGCAAGTTTAAGAGTAGGCAGACAGTGCCAATTCTGATCAAAAACATCCAACAAGTGGAGCATGTTCCTTTTCTTGCAACTGCACCATCTGCATCAAAGTTCACCATGCCTCTCAGTGGAGAAGTCAAGGGTCATAGATTCCAAGACCGACCGTGTCGATGTCATTTAATCCTTAAACTAATATATCCACTCATAATTTGAAGTTTATTGTAGTGACTCGTGGGACACCTTGCTTAGCTTGTTTCTGATTTTATATCTATATATATATATATTAACTTCATTTCATTTGAGACCCACTAAAATAGTTGATGGCTGTTGCATTAAGCATTGAAATGCTGAATATCCTTTTCTTTCCTCTTTTTGACCCATGGAGGTCTTCACTGCCTTTGTTAATTACTTTGAGGAGACATGAAAGCTCTATTTCTCTTGTTTATCCCTACTGATATGATTGTCTTTTAATGTTCTCATTACAACTTGAATTGGTTGCTTGCACATGTACACAAAATAAATATATATGCCAGTTTGGCATAAATTAAACTTCTGGGACAAGGATAAGAACACACTTGCACTGATCAAGGGTAGAGCTCACTGAGAGGGAGTCAAAGAGAGTAGAGAGCCATGGGACCTACTGTGGACCTCCCTCATGTGAGGGTCACTTGAAGCTATATTGTTGACTAATATACCAAGAAGATGCCATAAAATGAATGTCCTCATCCTTCTGAAGTTATCCCATGCAGAGGTTTCAGAACAAACCTAACTGCTCCACTTCAAGCAGCATAGAGCTCCCTATGAATTTTAATTTATCCAAACTTTATTTCGCCTATATTGCGGTAGCACATGCGAAAAATCTTACTCAGGAAAGCAAATCCACTGAAGATATTAATTTCAAATTCAAATGCCAAGCACTCAAATTAGTCTGATCATATATAACAAGTAATCTAGTAACACTTGAACAGAGGATCATACCATATAAAATATAATTTTGAGAGTGATGAAGATGGTCATGCATCCATGACATCCCTATCCCATCTACAGTGTCCTTTTTATTTTTCCCTCCTAACACATTAAACTCTATCCATTTAAAATCCCCTGGACCTCTCCCCATTTCACCCCCACTCCACTCTGAACACACAGACAACTTCACTCCACACCAACCTCTTTCACTTTCTCCTTTCAACCACAAATGTCTTCCTCCAAAACCTTAGACACTACAAGTCTACAAGCTCAAGGATACAACCAAATTGTGATGGGATTTGGTGACTCTAAACTAGCAAACTCATCACCACCATCATCTTCTTCCTCACCAACACAAGCAACCTCCACATCTCCTAATGAGAGGAGAGGGAGGAGGAAGCCAACAGAGCCAGGGAGGTTCCTTGGTGTGAGGAGGAGGCCATGGGGGAGGTATGCTGCTGAGATAAGAGACCCCACAACAAAGGAAAGGCATTGGCTTGGGACCTTTGACACTGCCCAAGAGGCTGCTCTGGCCTATGACAGGGCTGCCCTCTCCATGAAGGGAACCCAAGCTAGGACCAACTTCATCTATACTGACACACCCATCTCCACTTTCCATTCTTTCCTCACTCCATTCCACACTCAGAGCTTCATCCAGCCACCAGCTCAACCACACCAGTTCGTGGGCACCACCTCCATGCAACCAAGCAATCAGAGCATACCAACTCAATGTTACACTAATCACATTGCATTCCAACCAAGTCATCACAGCACTAGCACGGTTCCTGACCTCGCTTCGTCGGCGGAGAGCGACATCGCTGCCGACTTCTTATTCTCTGATGACACAAGGTCTGGTTACTTGAGCAGCATAATCCCTGAAAGTTGTCTCAGGTCATCTCCCAAACACTCCTATCCAGACCAAGATACTAGTAGCACATGCAAGTTGAACGCTCAAACCCTCTCTCCTCACAACCAAGTCCAGTACCTGCATGGCTCCATTAGTACCACCCCCTCATCTTATTCCCCAACAAATGGGTCTCTTTTGGACGCCTATGGAAGTGAAGTGGGTGCAATGAGCTCTTCAGAGGACTTCCCTTGCCTCGCCGAGATCGGCGGCGAATTCTGGGTGGATGAGCCTCTCTGGGAGCTCAGTGCATGTGGGTTTCCTACGTCCAGTGATGTTAGTATGGGAGATGTTACCTCTTCTTTGATGCAAGGTTCCAATTTTGGATCACTGCCTCAAGTTTCAGACACATGCATCCCTTCAGTCCCCTCATTTACTGATGTGCTTGACTTAGGTTACTCGCTCTTTTGATCAACTCAAAGCCTGAACTACTTCATGTCAGCCTTGATTAGGAGTTTGCAAGACGAGAGCATCTGGATCTTGCCTTCATCTTTGTTTTGATGGTTATATGATCTTAGAGAAGACTGATCATATGTTTAAGTTGATCATGGTATTTAATTATAATGTACTCCTTTCTTTAGAGTTGTTTTGGAGCAACCAAACAGTCATATATATATATATCATTATCATCATGTTATATATTTTTAGAACTAGCATGCACAATCCAAAGATGCATGCATGCAAGCATGAGATGTACATGAGATGGTTATCATGCAGCGCATTTGGTCTACTGTTACGGGCCGAACGATTTGGGCCTGAATAGCCCAAATTAGGGAATATTGTGGCCCAGGAATGGCCGCTTCGGGTTAGATCGAGTTCGAGCCTGATCCTTTCTATCCAGGTCTAGTAACATTAAAAGTAAAATAAAGTACAAATAAATATAAAAATAAACTTAATTAAAAAATTTAAAAACGATATCATCGCATCTTCCTCTGGCCCCTTCTCGTCCACATATGAACAGCTCACAGGAGTCCTGGATCCGCTGTGTAGCGTAAACAGGCGAACATCCATTCCTATTTCCATCCCATCCGTCCAACCACCTAACACCAGTTAAAGTCGCCACTCGTTCCCCCTCCCACGCTCCCGGTCAAACACACGTGTCTCCCTCGACCGGCTGCTTACCAGCGGGTAACGATCTCCGTCTCTTCCTCCCCATCCGGCCCCGTCCACCGGCGATTGCCGGTCGCTTACGTGATCCCACACCCCCCACAACACCAACTAAACTACTTCAACTCCCCCTCCCCCCCCCCCCCCCCCCCCCCCTCCAAATCAACGTATAATAATACAACTACCTTCCGTGATGGCGTGGGAGCAACCACAGCCGTCCGATGCCCGCGATCAAGTGCGAAGTCCTCGCGGCCACTCCTCCGGTGTTCCCGTCGTTACACCAAAACCGCCCGCCACTTCTCCCGACCACCAGCTGCGGACCCACCTCTGGGGTACCGACGTGTCGGCCTCTCATTGGCTACCTGGATCGTCACGCATTCCATGTCCGTATCCTTTTTGTCAGCACTTAATTACCCCCAACTTTCTCCACAAACCACTAATCTGCCACTTCACGAGAAACATCACGCCAATATATTTTATATATAATTTTTACAACTCAGGACCTGCCTCTTCCAAAATTTGCAGTTCAAACCCTGCGTTCACACTACACGGATAAAACGCATTTTAGCGTTAGCTTTTGTCAACAACGCTATAAAATGCTTTCCTGCTTATTATACGGAGATGACAAGTTGGATGTACAAATAGCGAGATTATAGGGTTTGAATCCTAAAATTACTTAAATGTCGTGCGCTCGTGCTTCGTGTGCAAATTTCCCTTCCGAATATGACCAAAACGCCCTCCGTGTGCTCACTGCCGACAGTACTATTGCCCTCTCAAGCCGCACGGGATCAGCTGAGAGCTACCAAACACCAGGGCCCTTCAACGGCATTAATTAATCCACCACGTGTCAATTAGTCATACTCCCGGC
This sequence comes from Typha angustifolia, assembly GCF_048772165.1. NCBI lineage: Eukaryota > Viridiplantae > Streptophyta > Magnoliopsida > Poales > Typhaceae > Typha > Typha angustifolia. The sequence continues at coordinate 1,224,004 of NC_133246.1, read as the reverse complement.
TCTAAATTACACGAGGCGATGGCATTCAAAGATCGAGCAGTGAAGGGCATGCTCGTTATTTTCTCGGCATTGGATTTAATATTTGGTGTAATTAATTATTAATCGAAGGGACGGCGATCGGAATTTACCGTTCGAGGTGGGGTATTTAATAAAGACGACCTTTTTCCTTCCTTTGGGCAGAGATTCTCTGCTTCTCCAATGCAGGAATTGCTACCGTCAGGGCACTTAGCAACTTCTCATTGGTCCATGCCATGTCATTGCAATAAATTCCTGCAATGGCGATCCAGAGGATCCGCTCCCTTTCCGATGGCGGGTATATAAACCAACAGACGAAAAGGGACGAGAAGAAAAGAAAGATCAAAGCGCTTTGAAAACGGAGAGAAAGAAGAGTAGTAGCTCCGAGAGAGTGGAAATAGGGGTAGAAAAAAAAAAAATAAGGGGGAGAAAAATGGGGAAAAAATAAAAATAAAAATTAAATCCATCTCAAATCGATTCTTATCGCCACACCAATCGGTCTCCATTCCCGCCAATCTCACTCGATCGGAGATTTTAGAAGCTTCGGGAGCCTTCTAGGTCCCTTCCGGTGCACCTCGGTTCTAGGGATGGAGTCGTACGGACGTAGCGGCGCCGCCGGAGAGGGAGGCGACCAGGACCCCGATAAGGGACTGGAAGGTATCTTGCTTGCGTTCTTCGAGTTTTCCCCAGGTTTTCCTAATTTTTCCGATCTTTTTGGTGGGAGTGTGCTAGGTTTGGGTTTTTTTTTTCACTGTGCTTCGAAGTTTAGGATTGAGGTAAATTAGTGTGCGTGGTGAATTTATTGTGTTTTTTATTAGTTTTTTTTTTATATAAATATTTGTGATAGAATCCATGTGGAGGTTGGGATTGGGTGGAGGTGGTGGCGGTGACTCGCCGTTCCCGGAGAGGCCCGGCGAACAGGATTGTGCTTTTTTTCTGCGCACTGGGACGTGCGGCTATGGAGAGCGTTGCCGCTATAATCACCCCCGTGATCGTGGTGGAGTAGTAAGTATCTCTGTCTCTGCTCTTTTGAAACCAATTCAGCTAGGGCTCCTCGCTGTTTGCCTTTGTGAGAATATTTTTACATATTCGATCCACTTGGATGAAAATGTATGTAGTTATATTTCCTATGGCTAAACTTGGTAATAGGTTTAGATTGATTGCCAATTTAATGAAGTAAGTTTTCGTGTTGATCAATTAATTTAAGAAAGACGAGAACTTTATGCTTGGTATAACCTTTCGTAACAATCGGTCTTGCCTTTCATTTAACTTTTAAATCGGGTTCAGTTAATTCTAGCTGGAAGGACTGGAGCAACTGAGTATCCGGAGCGAACGGGCCAGCCTCTATGTGAGGTAATATACTTGATGTTTTTGCATGCATTTACCTTAATTGTGAAATTGGTATCTAGGGTTGCCATGCTGGCACATTGCATGGTCTACTGTTTTGTCTGCATGAGCTAACACAGATTGACATGCCCTAGTGCAGACTTGCATACAACACCATGGGGGGTGGGTTACTGACCATGCCCTTATTTTCATGTCCTTGGGAATTTCACTAGTCACGACAACTCATCAACCCTTAAGTTATGACATGAGTTTGATTGTTTTGTAGAAACAAATTCTGAAATTAAGTTTTGATATATTAAATCATGAATGGAAAAGTTATGATTAGATGGATACATGCGGTTTTGTTTATCTATCTACAGTACTTTATGAAGACTGGGACTTGTAAATTCGGTTCCACCTGCAAGTATCACCACCCGAGACAAGGAGGTGGATCTGTGCAGCCAGTCACATTAAATTACTATGGATATCCACTGCGGCTGGTCAGAAACTTTATTCATCTTTGTGCTTGATTGTGCTTGCTCTTTCAATACTCACATTATTTTAATGAAAATATACTGACTATACTGGTGGTACAAGGTGCAGGGTGAGAAAGAGTGCTCCTACTACATGAAGACAGGGCAATGCAAGTTTGGTTCTACTTGTAAATTCCATCACCCACAACCCAGTGGTGCCTCAGTGCCATCCTCTGGTCCCTCATTTTATTCAACAGTGCAGCCTTCTACTGTTACTTCACCTCATCAATACCCACCTTTGGCTAGTTGGCAAGTTGGGAGGCCTTCCATGGTGCCTGGATCATATGTCCCAGGATCCTATGGTACTATGTTGATCTCACCTGGGGTCGTCCCAATGCAGGGCTGGAGTCCTTATCCGGTTTGTATACTACTTTACATTTTTATATAATTGATTACTTTCCTGACCTATCTGTAGATAATTTAGGCTTCAAGTTAAAAGTGGGGCTTCTATTCTGAATTCTTTCATGTGAGGCAGGCATCTGTAAGTTCAGTGGTCACCCCTGGTGGGCAACAAGCAGTTCAAGCAGGAGCAGTTTATGGCTTGTCAAATCAGGTATCTCCTGTAATGCCTGCTTATGCAGGTTCTTATGTGCCAATCTCTTCCTCAGCTGGACATTCAAGCAGTAGCCAAAGAGAACACAGTTTCCCGGAGCGGCCTGGCCAACCTGAGTGCCAGTTTTACATGCGGACAGGGGATTGTAAATTTGGAGCTACGTGCAAATACCATCATCCGCCAGACTGGACCATACCAAGAACTAATTGTGTTCTTAGCCCTATGGGTCTTCCTCTTCGTCCAGTAAGCACCTTTATTATCCTTTCATTCAATTAAACTGATTTTTAATATCATTTGCTTCCTGTATAAAACTCTAGGCTGGTTGATGTTTTTGCACTTTAAGATTGTGTGCACTGAATGTTTGCATTGAATGTTTGCATTAGAAGTCATTTCTAGAGTTACTGAAGTTTTAGGTTTTGAGCCGAACTGCTGTTATCTTTGTATAGATGATGATTTTTCAGTCCCTAAAATGAATTATATAAAATTCAGAAGTTAACAATTCAAGGTCCTTTCAGTGCAATTCCATCTGCAGTCACCTTTAATTTCTTCCAACTTATGTTTTGAGCAAGGGTTTGTGTCAAATCTAGTTCTTTAACGCCTATTCTTACAACGTCAATCTGTGATCTTAACCTCTCTCAAGGAACTTCTCTAACAGGATGAAAAGAAATCCCAAAATGTTCTATGATTTTTGGAAGACATAGCTATGGGTTCTTTGTTTTGCAACTAAAGTTATTCAATTAATTCCTTTGCATCAGAATGATGGAAAATTTTCATTATATACCCATAACACATGTTAGGACAGATTTGTATAGTTATGGCAGCATAATTGGGTAATAAGGTGCAAGACATAAACAACCGCCACTCTAATTAAAGTTCAAATGTACGTAAAAGTTCTGCCGGATTGGATGCATTACTTATCTTGCAGTAGATTTTCAGGATTTCTAGGTCATGGATTTTGAGGCTTTTTATATATGCCGCAGATACAGCCTCTTGTGTGGTGATTAGTTTCCTGTGACTCCACTTACTATTTCAAAGTGTTATACTACACATTATGGTGAAATAATAGGTCTGACGTGGTTGCTGTGTTACACATACTGTTGGATCACATGAGCATTGATAAGGCAGGTTTTAGACTAGTCTACCTTACAGTGATGCACATTTATTTCCTCCAACCTTTGCCCACGATCATGCTCTAACCAAGAGAGGAAAGGAAAGAAGATTGTTTGCGGTGGAGGAATATATGCATGGTCTCTGGCACTGTCATCACTGCAAATTTTATTGCTTCTTTGTGTCTTTTGGCAACTTATATTTCTACTACTATTACTATATTTTAGGAACCTTGTGACTGTTACAAATGTTAACTTCACAATTGATGTCATCGTCTATAGAAGTTACGTCTTTTCTTTTTGATGATTACTCTTTTTCTCTTTCGTAATCACTATCAGTTTGAAGTTTATTTGTCACAAATGAACTCTTTCCATGCAGGGTGCTCAGCCTTGCACTTATTATGCTCAGCATGGCGTCTGCAAATTTGGGCCGACATGCAAGTTTGATCACCCAATGGGTAGTCTTAGCTACAGTCCTTCGGCATCTTCGCTCTCGGATATGCCTGTTGCTCCATATCCAATTGGATTTTCTCTTCCTACTCTGGCTCCATCTTCATCATCTTCAGAGCTACGACCAGAATTCTATTCTGCCAAGGAGTCTCCTGCCCCTCGAGTGACCTCATCAGAGACTATGTCTGCCTCCATTGGTTCAATCTTTTCCAAGGGGGCTTTTGTTCCTCATTCCTTCGTCCGACCTCAGACTTCTACAGCTAGTGGCAGTAGTGGTGGCGCAAGCCGTGGTGGTGAAATCTCAAATTCAAGCTGAGAAATATTGTCCTGCCAAATTCATCTCCCAGATATAATTGTTTTCTGACACAACTCTTTATTGCTGTCAACAACAGTGGACGTGAGATATCCATGCATTCTTTCCGCATTTTCTCCAATTAAAATCTTCCACGATGGAATCATCTCGTCCATCCCATATTATTCTAATAGTAATGTTCATACAATATTTTTATCCATGAAACTTATCTTATCTGAATTAGACAGGTCAATTAAGGAAAGGAATAGAAACCTTAATAATTGCATCGATAAAATTAAAACCTGAGCTTAACCTGCTTGCTGCTGTCTGTTCATGCTTTCATCTTTGGAAATGAAAAGGGTTCACGTACTTGATGGCTTTCATGCTTGCTGCCAGAGATAGAGAGCTCACTCCCACCTCACTACATCGTATTTGTCAGAGCAGTCCAGAAGTTTCAGTCTTCCAGGCAAATGTGTAGACTCTGGTTGGGTCACTTGGTTTAAGCCTCTCCATTTGCCCAATTTTTTTTTTTTTAATCTTTGTACTTTTGCATCTATATATTCTAAGAAAACTTCAGAGACTCATGTACTATATGATTGTACCTACCTCTACCTGAGACAATGGATGTTGCACTGAAACAATCTGAATGCTTAAATTAATCAATTTCAAGGAATTCTTGATTCCTGTCTATGGTTCATTACTTCTTACGGGTTTTTAATTTATATGTGTTTGTATGCTTAATGTCATTCAGTATCATATTTGTTGGATTAATGTTTCTTTGAAATGCTTATTTTTAATGTTCACTAAAAGATACTTCAGAATGGATAAAGTTTCTTTTGCTTATTGGGGTTATATATATATATATATATAATGTCAAACCTAAGCTTTGGCCCCCAAGTGGCTAATGGGTCCTTAACTTACATCTAGCATCTTGACAATTTTTCTTGTTGTTTGAACTCTTAATTTCGAGTCAGGAATAGGATTGAACCAGGCATTATTCGATATGCTCTTCAATGAATATAGTCAAAGGTTCGCCTGCGGTGATGGTGAATTAAAGTCATCTTGTAGTCTAAAGGATCGAAATGTGAGTGCGTGAAAGAGACTTGCTTTTGTAATTTTCTTGTCTTTGTCTTGCTTCAAGGATTTCATTTCAAAGACAAACTTGTCCTTGATCAAAACAAAACTTCCATGATGACATAGGCAAGACAAGACAAGAAAAATACAAAAATAAGAAGAATGAATGAAGAGGTATTCAAGGTAAAACTAAGAGAAGCTTTATCAGAGAAATAAGAACCTACAACACTTGGTGCTTCAAAGTTCAGAAAACCAACCATAACTAATAGGAAAGAACTGGGAATGCCATGCATACTCTTCCTACATATAGTTAGTAAACATATGCCAGTAAAGTATGAATAGTTTCCGATCATTCTGAAATATGGTAACAAATTAACACCATGTAAAGTATTTATTATCGCTTCAATTGCCAAAAGTTCAGAATAATGCTCAAAATCCATAGTAGGTACAAGTTCACCAACTTTGTCGTCAAGTTCAAGAAACATTCCGAAGGTTCCAACCTTTCTTTCTTGATAATAAAATTAACGATACTGCTAATTACTCAACAAACTGGGACATACTTCATGGTCCTTGAAACAAGGTTCCAACCATACAGCTTTCAGGATTTTAGGCTGGTCTGCCATCTCATTACCAGAAGTTATTGAATATTCAATATCAGGGATACCGAGGATGTCATCCCGCAGAAATTTGAGCTGACAGATTGAAAGAATGACGTCCTTTGTTCTAGATCTACACAACCAATCGGCACAATGTAAAGTTCTCAACCGTTTATAAAAATCAGCACTCCTGTTTCGTGCAATTATAGGCTTGAATACTACTTCCTGAGTCACAAAATTGTAAGACAATAACTTAAGTGAATCCCTGATAAAGATAGTGTCCTTCAATTGGCAGTCACACCGATTATAACCACGACAATTACAGCCATAAATAAACTTTGCTCTGTTGAATGGAGTTCCACTGATGTTGATCATCTTTGTCTCCCACTTTTGATCACCAACATAGCAAAAACTTATCTCCATCTTTGCAGAATCAACACATTGAATAGCAATCACAATGCAATCATCAGATGTAGGAAGAGATAAGAATGTGTACAACTGATCGTTGGTCTTCCTATTCTGGTACTTGGGTAGGTTGATCTTTTTCAAAAGAAAAGGGTTGCAGAAGAAAACATGGTCATCTCGTTGAGCAAGCAACCACCCCGACTTCGATTCAACACATTTGGCACCTTGGAGATCAGGTAACAAGATGGTGCAACATTTGGGATATGATGCATCATACAAATAGCATTTGCAATCTTCATCATCAGTTAGCCCGTATACCATAAACCACGGTTCTGTTTTGGAAAATTTGGTTATATCATTGAGGTTTGATGGAGATGACCGCCAACTCCTGCACACTTGGCGAAAATTAATGAAATCTAGGAGCGGCAAAAAGTTTGAGATGTGCTCTAATATTTCAGGAAGCATATCTGACCATCTCTTTTCTACATTTGATGAGAGGCGACCATTTGTTGTTCTTGTCCAACGAGATCTCATAGGATAGTCTCTCTTCGGCATCAATCCTGTGGACTTAGCAATGAGAATTAAGAGAACAGGACAAGCATAAATTTTGTTCTACAGATCTTTTGTCTCTAGAGAAACAAGCCACAGCAGTTTAATCATGTGTTATGGCATAGTAATCCATCTTTTTGGATGACTGATGAATAATCTAAATTGTCGCTTTGATTAGAAAAATAAGTTCACAAATTCAAGTGAATAAGGAGTATTATATTTGGAAAGCCCAACAGGCTTATATCTAAGGGAATTTTACTGAATCAATGAATTATCACTAAAAAATTTCAAAATATCATCATAAGTACTAGCTTACCACTACATCTTTTAAAATATCAAATTTACCACCAAAATTACTATGCTCTTTCAAAAATGTCATTCCAATAGTTAAATCAAACTAATCGATTAAAACAAACTTAGATTAGAAAAGATTATTATGCCTAGTATAAACTGTTTAAAATGATTCAAAAGCTATCCAGTATTTTCCTCAATATTATAGTACAAGGAAAACCTCTTCTTTTTATGCAAGACAAAAGTTGTTACTGAATATTTTACACTCTAAATTTCAGGAACGAAAGGTATTTGAGTCATGTATATGTGTTTGTTAATCTTAACAACTATTTTTACGAATATTCCATTACAAACTAATAATAATAATGATTTTAAAAGACTCGAGTGATTTTAGTACAGTTATTATAATGACAATTATGATATTTTGGAATTTTTCAATGTAAAAGACCCTACAACAACAGATATGATGGCACTTAATGATGCAATCCTAATACTCATGTGCAACTTTGTACATGACTGACCTAATCAGGAAAAGTCTCATGGAATAATCTTAATACAACGTATGGAAGGGGGAAGGGGGAAGGGGGAAGGGGGAAAGAAAAAAAAAACGAGTCATAGCACACAGCAACCATCAATGGCCAATGGGTCATCTTAATACTGTTTATCTACATGCAAACATTGGCTGCAAGCAATCCGTGCATCTTACCTGTTTGTGTTAATGTCAAACAGAAAGAATACTTCTCTTTACAGTCTATAACTTAGTGAACAGATCAAATAAAAATCTCAAATACCTTCTTCGTGCAGCGAGAACCGAGAGAGAAGGCGGAGCGTCCAAAAGACCCGGAGAAGTAGAAAAGCCTGAGTCGATTGGTTAGATTGAGGCGTTTTAAAGATCTAATTTACGGGAGTTCGAATCTAAACAGAATTCTACCCTCCTCTCTCGTTGTTTGATTGGAAGTTGGACTTACCATATATATATATATATATTGATGGAATTATAATCGATTACAAACTAATTAACAAGTCCTATACATATTAAAATTCAGTTTCCATATATATATATATATATATATCATATAATTAGCAATGAAAATATTATAATTACGATTGAAATCTTATAAGATTTTCGACATCCTGATTAGGTCTTAGCAGAATATTTATATATTATTATTATGAATAATTTTATTTAGTTTAAAGTTCTCTATAGTTAATCTTTTTGGTTTAAGAAGGTATTTATATACTTATTTTCTTAATTCGAATGCTCTGTATATATGTAATAAAAAAGTAAATATAAAGAATCATGATAGTTAAAGTGCCCAAATACATAGTATTTATAATTAATTTTTCTTATCGATAAGATTATATAGTTTTAGAACTATTTTAATTAACTTATGTAAGGGCAATATAGTATTTTTGTTAATTTAAATTCAATTTAATTATAATTACTTAGATATAACTTATTTTTGAAATAGTTAATAGTTTAAGAGATAATTATAATTATGATATCTCAAGAATATATAGTGGCTTTAATGATATTTTGAAAGCTTTTCCACGTAATCATATAAAATACCATCACATGATAAGGTAAACTAGGATAAATAGCACGAATATTTGTAATTAATTAATTAATATTATATATATATGAGGCCACACGTGCGGCTCAGGAAAGCGTGGCTGGTGAGGTCGAGGGGGCAGGATGACTCACCCTGCCATCACCGCTTTGAGACCATCAGCTCGACTTCTAAAGTCCACATGGCGTTCTCTTACCCCATGGCCACCGCTCTCTTCTCCTCTCCTCCTCTTCCTTCTTGTATGCTCCCTTCTCTCCTTCGCCTTCGCTTCATCTCTCTCCCTTCCCTTCCTCGACGCTGTGTCCAGGCCTCCTCCATGGCCTCGGCCGCTGGTTCGAGCGCGCCGCCTCCCAGCCGCCACACGAACCGCCTAGCCTCCGAGCATAGCCCCTATCTCCTCCAACATGCCCATAACCCGGTCAGTTTACTGCTACTTTGATGGCTTGTTCTTTGGGTTTCGGATATTTTACTTCTCTCGGGCATTTCAACGAGAGGGTGTGGGGGTTTCGAGATTTTGTTCATAAGTCTCCGCTTGGGCGTAGTGCATGAGAAAATGTGGGTTTAATTTTACTCTGTTGGCGTTATTCATAATTAAATAAGTTTTTACTACTGTGATGCCCCTTCTTTGGGTTTCGGGGACTTTACTTCTTTCGGGCATTTCATCGAGCGAATGGTAAGGGGTTTGAGATTTTGATTGAATATGTCAGTTTGGAGAGGAGGACATGATAAGGTTTTAACTTGGTTCTTGAAATATGTATGCTTGGCCTGTCTATTTCAATTTTGATTCGGTTGGCAGTTTTGCGTAATTAATTGAGTTTTTGTCTTCTTAAAATTACATCACGATAGATTTTCTCTGATAGATTTGGTTTTTAGTGATGGATCTCTTGTTAATTTTTACTTTTGTATCGTGAAAGATGTGTTTTAAGGATATGAAATTATGTTTAATATGTAGCAGAATCCTTTGCTTTGTCTACACGGAGGATAAAAAGCGCTAGCTAATACACTTTTGAGCAATGATTCGATACTAACCAATTAGTTATTAAGAATATTTTTCATCTTAAAGGGTATATAAAACATTTTACATATGTGACTAGATTAATTGATAAATAAACTAGAATTTATTGCTTATCCTATAACCATTTGCTTATTCGCCAACTTCTACTAATTTATTATTATTTTTTATTTTTTATATGAAAATAGATAGCTAAGAGAGAAATAAAATATGACTAATTTACCCTTACAATGTAGAAAAGTGACTAATACTTTCTATTCATATGACTAGTACTCCCGGTTAATTTTATTTAGTATTATTTAATCTCAATCATTGGATTAGGAGAGAGAAATTAATAATTCTTATTGAATCATTTGTCTAAATTTTAAAGACGAGTGTCTTTTTGGCTTTACCTTGGCAAAACCTTGCTGCCTATGTTATGTAACAGTATACTGGAATTTAATTCAACATGTCATCTGCATGATCTTGCAGAAAACCTTACTTCATTCATTGACATATTTTACCTTTAGCATTTCCAACATCTGATTTACTTTTGAGTTTTGAAAATAGTATTAATTATTAAGCTAGACTACTCATTAGTTTGTGAATTCAATTTTCTGGTCATCAATACTTTGCAAGTATATTTTCTCTTTGCATAAATTATACTGATGTACATGCTAAAGGTTGACTGGTATCCATGGGGAGATGAGGCTTTCGAAAGAGCTCGTAGAAGAGATGTTCCTATCTTTCTTTCAAGTGAGTATTCTTTTCTTAGATTTTCTATTTTACTCAGTACTTACAAAGAATAGGTGATTTGTTCACAATGAATGGTTGTTTTGTGGTACAAACCTATACTATTATATGTTTCCTGGATACTTACTGTCATTTCTGTTTTATTTGTTGTGGCCGTGGCTGGTGTCACAAAGTCGGGTACAGCACATGCCATTGGTGAGTATGCTTCCTGCATTTTCTTTTCTTTCTTAGTAAATCTATGTGAAGCTATTGGTGCTTTTGAATTTTGATTGTGCCAATGGACCTAAGTTTAAGGGAATTTGGTGACTGCCAACCTTGTTCTCCACAGACAATTCTTTCTTGGAATCTGCTTGGTGCTGTTTGGTTGAGAATGATATGCTTTTGTAACATAATCTCAGCAGGATATGCCACTAGACATACACATACCAAACTACTTTGAATGACAAAAACTCAATAGTGACCAAACTGGTCAAGTTACAGTTTCCATGCGTCTCTGGCTTCAAGTTTGGGTACTTCAATAGACATGTCATTACTTTTATCTCCAGCTTCACATCCAAAATATGCATTTAATTCAACGGCGGAGCGAGGGGGGTCGAGAAGGGACAATTCCCACCCGATCTCACAAAAATATTACCCAAGGGTGGGTCCCAGTTTATATTTATTTTCACTCTTATATTTGTTTTATTTTAGCTATACCACAGGAGTATTGTGCAAAGCTACACTTCTAAACATAATCTACAATTTCCCATTGTAGGGCCCACTTAATAAATCTTTACTATATATGTCTTATGTTGATTGTGCGGGAAATAGTGGTGCTAGAGATAATTTCCCCTGTTAAATAATTTTATAAAAATAATAAGATTGAAAACTGTTAAGAGGATAATTTTTATCTTAAGACAAGAGTACAACATAATGTCCTAATAAATTACCAATGCACAAGCAACAACAATGAATCAAAAATTCTCTTTACAAAATTAAGACATTTTATTTAATTATTACCGTGGTTTCGTCTTAATCTTTAATTACTAACAGAGCACACATTTCAAGAAAATTTTATTGAGAAATTAATATGAAAATATCTTTCATCAAATTTTGAATTAAAAGTTAGAATATCTAATTATCTTCCAAATATATGAGATAAAACTGGAATAGATGAATTTGTCAATCCTAATAATCATAAAGGTAATATTTTTTTCTAAGTAACCTGAAACACTTCTTTTTCTTAGAGTGATTATTTGATTTCCACCACATCCCCTTAGAATGTCTAATAAAACTGGAATAGATGAATCTGTTAATCATAATTTTCATAAAGTTAATATTTGTTTCTAGGTAACCTGTAATACTTCTTTTTCTTAGAGTGATTATTTGATTTCCACCACCATCCCTCACCCTGTAGCCACCACCACCGTTCAAGAATACTGGCTCTGCTACCGCATAAATTCATTGCCATCTGTCAAAACCCAGTCATATTTCCTTCCTATTTAGTGCTGAATAAACGACCTGTTGATGGCTGCCCATTCATTGTCTAGCATATATAAGTTGTAACCATAAATGATGAGGTACAAACCCATAAATAAATGGTTGGTCATATTTTTGCATTTTAGAACTATGATGTGTTACATTTCCTCTTGAATGCACTTCGAGGATATATATTTTTCTTTCTCCTTTCTAAATTTCAGTAATTTCTTCATGGAGAGTGTAGTGTAATGGAAAATATTGATGTATTTTTTGGTAAATTGTGCAGGTGCCATGTAATGGAGGTGGAGTCATTTGAGAACGAAGAAGTTGCTGAATTGCTTAATGAGTGGTTTGTTAGCATTAAGGTTATCTTTTTCACTATATTAATTTGGGTATTAGTTACCACTGTTTGTTTTCTTGTCTGCAATTTACTTTCCTTTTGCTTTAGCTTTTTTTCCCAAAGTATGTTGATCAAGATTTGCATATGCAAACATTTACTATTGTTTAGATAGTATTTTTCTCTGGCTCAAACAAATAATCACACAGTTAGTAGTGGCAAGCCTATTCATACACAAGTGACACCCTCAGTGAAATATATTTTGTATGCACTTAAATTATAATGCTTTTTCATTTTTCTGATGGTTAGCTTTAACAGGTGGATCGTGAGGAGCGACCTGATGTTGATAAGGTAAGGTCATATATGGTGATCGTATTGTCTTTCTTTTAAGCATAAATGTGTAAAATCTGAGGTAATATCCTTGCAAAATGCAAATGACTGGGTAAGACTTGAGTTGTTATACTCCAACCAATATTGACTCAAATTAGTGGGTTCTTTTTTTCTTGGGTAACTTGAGGCTTCTTTGAATTGCATCTTGGTATTCTCATCTTGTCCTCCTAAGAACAGCCATTGTTGTTTGTAGGTTTATATGACATATGTGCAAGCACTTTACGGTGGTGGTGGTTGGCCTTTGAGTGTCTTCCTTTCTCCTAGTCTAAAGCCCTTGATGGGTGGAACATACTTTCCTCCAGATGATAAATATGGACGACCAGGTTTCAAGACTGTCCTGAGGTAAAACATTCATATAACTTGTTTGATGACATTGGTGTTTTTGTTGTCCTGCTCATTATTTTCTTCATTGAACCTTTCTAGAAGGGTAAAGGATGCTTGGGATACTAAGAGAGAGATGCTTGAGAAGGGTGGGACCATTGCAATTGAGCAGCTCGCAGAAGCATTATCTTCAACTTCTGAATCTCGGAAAGTATCAGATGATCTTGCTCATAGTTCTTTAAAAAGATGTGTTGAACAGGTTAGTGATGTGAATCGGTCTGTTTGTCTTGTTCTTGCTCTTCAAAATCATACCTGATGAGGGATGAAGTTAATGAAGATAGGTAACTTTGAATCGGTCCATTTGTCTTGTTCTTGTTTTTCAAAATCATACCTGATGAGGGATGAAGTTAATGAAGACAGTCATAGGTAACTTATCCAAGTAGTTCATTTTCATGGACGGTTGCCTTGACATTTCTCCATCCAATGATGCCAATTTTAGCTGGGCTCAGTTTAGTGATACAGTTTAATGATTTTAGATCTGGTGGGAATGTGGGAACAGGTCCCTAACTTATTCAAATAAACCACTAATGACCTTACACCATCACGTGTATGCATGTCTGGGCCCAGAGTATGCTGGAGGCACAATCTACTTGACCTGTTAATCAGTAGGACAGAAGACTGTCTTAACTCTGAAAGACCTTGTGTTCCGTACTTATTTAGATCTAACTTTGCAGTTAATAATTTTGTGAAGATCAACTTAGATTGGTAAATCTTTTGGTTTGCCAGTGTGATTCCTATGTTGCTCATTTCATTAAATATTATATGGAACTCAAGAGTTTGGATGTGACTGTAGTTCATTCTAGATTTTAGATCTTGGTTGAGTTTGATCTGGCTGTTGTTGTGTTAATACTTAATCAATTTGATTGAGTCGTCACTTTCCAACCATTTGGAGGATTCAATGGGATCTTTCAATTAAGTCACAAGTTGTGGAGCTCAAGTGGCTTTAAAATAAAGTTTACTGTGCTGAATATCAACTTTTGCTCATTTGACTTATTTTCACTCCTATATATTTGACAACATTGGCAAAAGGGGGGATTTTACAAAAATCCTTCATCTGTTCTTCTAGATATTTTTATATTCATATCCGTTTGAAGTTGTCAAATTTGTGATTTCTCTGTAGCTAGCAAGTAGTTATGATCCAAAATTTGGTGGATTTGGTTCTGCCCCAAAGTTCCCAAGACCTGTTGAAGATTGTGTGATGCTTTATGAATTTAAGAAGCTAATGGAAAGTGGGAAGGACGCTGAAGCTAGTGACATTATGAAGATGGTCTCTCATAGCCTGCAGTGCATGGCTAGAGGTGGAATTCATGATCACATTGGAGGTGGATTTCATAGATATAGTGTTGATGAATGTTGGCATGGTGAGTTCAACTTGTTTGCATTGGACTTTTGCTGTAATACCATTTTTTTTTTCATCATCTTCATTGGTGCCGCTGGATATGAGATACTTATAGTGGTCTGGAGATTTATATGCTGGCATTTTCTTGTGTGTTTCAGTTCTAATCAATGATGCAAATGTAGATGACTGTTAACCTAAAGATATATCTCCATTGAGAATATTATTAAATACTTACAATTTTATGTGGCTAAACAGTGGTCTAATTCTATTCTAATAAATACTTATAATTGTTATGTGGCTGAAACAGGGGTCTAATATGCTACTTTAATTGAGTATCTGCCTGCCTACAGACTTTCCCCTCAAAAAAAAAGGGGGTCTCTGTCCTTATGATTGCAACATCTTTGTGCTACATATCTAAACACCTACTTACAAAGTAAACAGACCTATGTGAATCATTGTGCATCCTACATTAATTTATTCACTTATTGGACTTGGCATACAGGATCCAATGGCAATATTTATTCTGATTAGGATAAGAATCTGCTTTTGTTGACGAGTTTTATCAAGTTAGTTGCCTATTCTAGTCATGTTTGTTTTCTGATATATTTCATAAACCTTTTTAATCAGTTTAATTTATTGAATCTTTTTTTCTGGCAGTTCCTCACTTCGAAAAGATGTTATACGATCAGGGACAGATTGCTTATGTTTACTTGGATACATTTCTGATCACCAGAGACAATTTCTATTCTTACATTGCTCGTGATATTCTGGACTACTTAAGGAGAGATATGATTGGAGAATCAGGTGAAATTTATTCAGCTGAAGATGCTGACAGTGCCGAGTATGAGGGTGCTCCAAGAAAAAGAGAAGGAGCATTTTATGTCTGGACAAGCAAAGAGGTACATGCTTGCAGTATGCTCATACAGAGATCTTGGTCTTTCTATACTGTTGCTAGTCATTCTGTCCATATTATAGCTAGAAGTTAATGTGATTGATATGATAGCACATAATCTGATGAAGATCAAATGTCAAGGTCATTGTTCAGCTAATCTGGAAAATTCTCTTTTAAATATTGTCTTTGGTTTAACATGTTGACCTACTATACTGGTTTTCACTGAATTGCTTGATTATTACATGTAATAATCAAGCAATCTCTATGAAGCAAGGTCATCAGGAATATAAAGTTACAAGAAAAGAAATATATAAATATCTACGAGGATGCATTAGATTTTATGTTGCTTTATGCTTCAAAATTTTTATCGATGTTGACCTGTTTTTCCCAGCCCTATTATCGTTCTTACAATGAGTCCTTTTCCAGAAGGTTTCTGTTTCTGTATGTTGAATGTAGGACAATCTAGATTCAAAAATTGAAACTTGTTGACTGCTATGGCATCAGAATTTGGGGTGAGCATATGAAAGCCAAGATGAAGCTTTTACAGCATCATCTAATTTGTCCAGGACAATGTGAATCATGTCAGTAAATCAATAATAGAAAGTTCTATTCTTTATCTTCATGTTGGTACCTTATGTGCATTCAGAAAATAACTAAAGTTTATGTTGTATTAATAGTGCATCATGTGGTCCCATTATCTTTTTTAATTTGCAGGACAGGTAACTATTGGAACATAATGTTTCTCCCTGTTGAATATTATATGGATGCTTCCCGCAAAGTAGTGTCAGTTCAATGCAAATGATATCTGTAAATAGGAATAAGAATGTAAATATAAATGTGTTCTTGCAAAGCTGTCTATTCACATGGACATTTGTCCTGGATGCATGAGTGAGGTGTGTATGTACTGTATGTTGTGATCACCTCAATGGAAACATGATTTTTCACCCATATATAGTGGAATTTTCTGCAATTTATGTTTCTCAGTTCTTAAGTGTGTTATTTTGATATCTAACATCATGTCTGGAAGAACCCATCTGATATTGTTTTAAAAATGTTCTGGCATTATTTTAATGTCTCATATGTTTAACTTTTTCTGAAGATTGAAGATATTCTTGGAGATAGTGCAAACCTGTTCAAGGACCATTACTATGTTAAATCTTCTGGAAACTGTGACCTTTCTAGAATGAGTGATCCTCACAACGAATTCAAAGGGAAAAATGTGCTTATAGAGAGAAGACCTGTCTCCTTCATGGCAACAAAGAATAAGAAGTCAGTAGATGAATACTCTTGCATTCTGGGAGATTGCCGACAAAGATTGTTTAACATGCGATCAAGTAGACCGAGACCGCATTTGGATGACAAGGTTTTAATATTTTTAAGAACGGTCTCAGAACATTTATTTCCCTTCTTATCCAGAGTCCTAGGCCATGAACTTAATTTCTTATTTCGTTCTTTTGTAGGTAATTGTTTCATGGAATGGACTTGTCATATCATCTTTTGCAAGAGCTTCTAAAATTCTCAAGGCAAAACCGAGAGAAACCAGATTCTTTTTCCCAGTAGTTGGCTGTGATGTAAGATTCCGTACTTCGCTTATTACTCTATCCACTTCCATATTCCTACTTTTAAGTCAGTTTCTTGTACAAGGTACAATTTTTTTTTTTAAAATTATTCTCTGTACTTAGGTTGTTGATAACTTGATACATGTCCAACTTTTGCAGCCAAGAGAATACCTGGAAGTTGCAGAAAAGGCCGCATCTTTCATCAAGAACAGGCTCTATGATATGAACACACAGAGGCTGCAACATAGCTATCGTAAAGGCCCATCAAAAGCACCTGGATTTTTGGATGATTATGCCTTCCTAATCTCAGGACTTCTGGATCTCTTCGAGTATGGTGGCAAAATTGATTGGCTATCATGGGCAATTCAGCTGCAATCTACTCAGGCAAGTAATTGTGGTGAATTTTTTTTTCCTAGCAATACAACCTTCAAACATCCATTTTTCTATTGTTTTTACAGGATGAATTGTTTCTAGATAAAGTAGGGGGAGGCTATTTCAATACTCCAGGTGAAGACCCTTCTGTTCTTCTCCGTGTAAAAGAAGATCATGATGGAGCAGAGCCATCTGGGAATTCAGTGTCAGCGATCAATCTGATCAGATTGTCATCTATGGTAGCTGGTGCGAGATCCGAAATCTATAGAAATACTGCAGAGCATCTTCTGGTATTCTCCTCTTTTTCTGTGATTATACAATAGGTATTAAATGTTGCCTTCAGCGATTTTATTGGCTTGAATACATTTTAGTGTGAGGGAATATTTTAAGTTTTTTAACCATTTAGATAACCATCAGGCATGTAATAAAGATGACTGGCTAGAGAACCGGGGAAACCCAAATTGCTTAAATAATAAGAGTTCACAGAATCATGCAAGGGATGTGCTTTTTTTTTTCTTTGAAGTAATTGAATTACTCAGTTTTCCTTTTTTTCTTATGGGATACTGTACAGGCAGTTTTTGAAAGTAGGTTGACAGATCAAAGTGTGGCTGTTCCGTTAATGTGTTGTGCGGCAGACATGCTCCATGCTCCCTCCAGGAAGCAAGTCATATTGGTGGGAGACAAAACATCCGTCGACTTTGAGGACATGGTGGTAGCTACTTTAGCAATATATGATCCTAACAGAACTGTGAGTATTGTTCTAGTGCTAGTCTTTCATGAGCTTCAACTGAAAACTTGTGGTGCATTATATGATCTGCAACACACTAGTGTAATACACTTCAGATGTTTGTACATCATAATTTGCTAGAACTATTGCGCTAGATTTTGCAGAGGATGGTCTACAAAGCATAAGTTTACTAGCAATCTCTTATAGTTTAAGGTTTTTTAAATTATTTATCTTGCAAGTTTTTGTGTTCAGTATGACACCTGCTGCAAGTCTTGTATTCCAGCATATCAAAACCACTGTGCACTACTGCCTTGGGTAGAATATCAATTTATGATGTTATATAATGTTGGATTGCAAAGAATAGGAGCTCTGCAACAAACTTATATGTAACTCAGCTTTTGGTGCTTCTGTTGCATCAATGCAGATTATCCAAATAGACTCCAGAAACAAAGAGGAGATGGAATTCTGGGAAAGCAACAACCCAAACATTGCCCAAATGGCGAGGAGCAGTCCGATCGATAAACCTGCAGTGGCTCATGTGTGTCAAAATTTCGTCTGCAGCCCACCTGTAACTAGCCCAGACGCTCTCCAGAACTTGCTAAATAGAAAAGCTGTAGCTGCTTCATCTGCTTGAGATTTCTTCAACAAGGCATGCCTATGTATTACACCATGGAGAGTTTAGTGCAGTTTGGTAGTGGCTGCTGTTTGTATCTAAGTATGCGTGAATATATCAGCGCTGTTAAATTTACCGCTTCTGGTAAATTTTACACCTTTTATGCGTTTATTTGTGTATTTGTAATTATGTCTAATAAAGGTTCTTAAAAGCGGAAAGCCTGTGAACCTTCTTTTGCTAATGTCATCATTTTTCTGGATCAAATAAAAGCTGCAAGAGAAGCGATTGGAAGTCTCTAAAATGAATGCCAAATTTTCATCTGTGTCTCATATTCAGTCAACGCCAAGATCGAAGAATTGCGAGAGATAAGGTTTTGACACTGAAGGGTCATACCTTCGATCAATCTTGAGTTGACCAGTTACTGGTACTCTATGATAGAAAAACACGTATAATTTATCTCCCCAATAGAGAATTCTTTCCTTCACCATTTTCTACTCTGTAACTTTCATTTAAGTCTAATCTGAACACAAAGCTACCATCTTACCACGCAAGTAATAATAACTGTGACAGGGCCCAAAAAAAAGGAACTTTTATTTGATAATTCTGCAGTTCCTCACAATAGGAAGCATAATTATGAACATATCTAAAAGTTCTAAACACGATAATTGTCAGCTAAATTTCAACAGATTGCAGCCGGAAAGGGTTGACTTGCTCTGTTGCTATCAGACAACATTCCCACCATCTCTGGTAATTGATAATGGTCTACACATAGTAGATCATACCAACTTCAATCAGACTGATATGAGGAATATTTAGTGCAACAGCTGGGCCCCTGCAGTTCTTCCGGAGGAAAGAGTAGGCAACATCAATGACAAACTTTTTGAGAAAAGAAGAATTCTTCCTAGCCTTGATGTAAGAGTGGCCCATGATGTATGCCACTCCTGCATCCTTAGCTTCAACAAGTGCCAATAAATCTTCTTTCACCTGTGGATCCATTGGCTCTGCTTCAGGAAGCTCAAAACGCACGCGGCGTCGGCGGCTGACATTCGGCGACTCTTGCTCATATAGAGACTGTAAGCTTTGCAGGGTTTCTGATCTGCTGCTCCTGATGATGGAGGAGTCACCACCATTCTCATCAGCACCTCTTACGAGCAGTCTAGTGCCAAATGTGTCATCACTTCTTATAACAGCCATTCTTCCTTCATTAGACGTATCGTAGCTCCCGGTTGAGGATGTTTCCTCAGCTTCCAACTGAATGAACTTGGCAATGCTCATCACCAACTGGTTCTCAAAATTGTCATCATCACTCTCCACATCCTTGTATCCATACCTCACAATGCATCTGTACATTTGGTACTCTCTGGGTCCAATTCGTCCAATAAGGTATCGTTCATCTTGTGGGACATACGGCACTGGCACTGACTTCACACAGACGAAGACTAGCACTTGATGGAAAGCAGGAAGATTAGTGACGAAATGGGAGAAGATAGAAGGCACTCCTGTCACTAGTTCCGTATAGATCAGCCCAATTCCAGGGACACGAACGATTCCAAGGCTGGGGCCTAGCGTGAGAATCCATTTCATTGATACCTTGTTTTGGAGATCGAAGAGATATTTCCGTCGTGTCCCATAGTGCCATACATACATGATGACCATGAACACTGAGGAGAGCACGAGAGGTACCCAGCCTCCTTGGGGAACTTTCATGATGGAAGAAGAAAGATAGACAGCTTCAATTGATCCAAAAAATAAGAGGAATGACAAGGCAAATATCACATTCTTGTGCCATACAAAGATGATGACCAGTGCCATCAACCATGTAGTAACAAACATAACTGTAATGGAAGCAATACCTGAAATAAACAAAAAAGAAAAAGAAAAGAGAAGACCTGCTTAGAAATATATGCATGGGCTGGTAGCAGATTCTATTAGCAGTTTAAATAAGCAGGTGACAAGTAATGAAACATATTTCGGATAATAATCAGTAAAATAACCATGAAAATAAAATTTTATAGATCCTAAAACTTTAAGCTGAAAGCAACTTCTTTTAGTAGATTAAGAGGTGGTAAGCCAAGAATGCCCTGATAGGAACATAACCAGCAGGAAAAAAGAAAAAGAAATAGAAAATGGATTTAATATTGTTAGTTGTCTTCTCAGCATGTATATATGCTACCCTGTTGAAATGAAGTGAGGCATACTTACCATAAGCATTTCCAATAAGTGTTGTGTCCTGGAAGCCAATTGTTACTGCTAAACACAAGAGCATAAGAATCCAGTTTATCTCAGGTATATATATCTGTCCATAGATCCACCTTGACGTATGGACAACCTTGACACGTGGAAAACATCCCAAGGCATTACATTGCTTGACAATCGAAAATGTTGCTGAGATGACAGCTTGGCTAGCAACAATAGCAGCAAGAGTTGCCACCACAAACACAGGCCAGAAAACAGGTTCTGCACAATGAAAAACAAGTCGACTTAAAAATTGTTACAACAGGCATATAAGTGCTGTAATAGTAACACAGTAAATTGAGTCTTACTTGGAATAGATTGATAAAAGCTTGTATGAACCTCCACAAAGTTTTTAGAAAGAAATGCTGCCTGGCCCATATATTGCAACACTAGACAAGGATATATCAAACTCACAAAAGCCAACTGCACAGAGCAATACTTGAAGTCAATGCCAGTATGACGTTATCCATTTGATTACTCAACCATATTGACAGTTGAACCAACACATAAACTAAGCAATGAATTGAAACATCCTAACCCCTTTCATGCATGGCCCTTATTTAACAACAATTTTGGTGATTGATAGTACAAAATATGATATAGAGCTTACTATAGAGTAACTGACCAATTCTAAAAATAAGTGCATTAGGAGCATTCAGTTGCCTTGGCATATTATGAATGACTTGCAGTCGGCAAATGCTAAAAATTGCTTATATTATGATGAGATATTTACAGGTGATGATGTTATTATATTAGGTCAGCGTAAGTTATCAATCTCTTACATTATGGTTTATAATACACAGAAGTACTGCACCACTGCAGCAAAGTGAAGTAGTTAGCACCAATAGATTCGGCAAACATGCTCGAATAAAGAGCAAGCAGAATCTTCTTTGTTCTGCTCCCAAGCAAGCAGATCGGAAGATCTCAGTTGTCATGGACAATGAGTAGTTACAGTCATATAATTTGGATAAGTAATGTCTTTGCATTTATAGCAGACTAGCTAAAACCACAGATTTGTTCTATACTATATCCACAATAGTAGGCCATCTTCTAATGACATTTCTCTTCTAGCAACAATCAAATATCATCTTGAAAGTGAGAATTACAGTAACCTAAGCATACCCTGATAGATGCATCAGTGAAGTGGCCAAGATCTGCAAACATTGCTTCAGTACCTGCAAGCAATAGAAATGCCCATAAACCGATGAGCTGCTTATAGACAAAAATAAAGCTAACAGGTTAGACCACAAGAAAATTTGGTTTTCCCATTAACCTGTAATAGCAAGAAGTATTCCTCCCAGAGAAATCCAGCCATCTTTTCCTGTTATTCTGAAGAATTTAACAATATAGTGTGGAGAAAGAGCATGACATATTCTGGGGTTCCAGTGAATGATGTTGTATAGCCCAATCCCACCAATACATAAGAGCCAGATGATAACGATAGGTGCAAAAATGAAAGCCACCTTCTGGGTGCCTCGGTGTTGTAAAGCGAAAAGACCAACCAACACAATGCATGCAATAATTACCACCTCCCCTGTGCATCAGGCGCAAGTTAAATACGGCATATGATATAACGACTCTACTGATTCTACATGGTAAAAATTCAAGTGAAACTTTTCTGCGGCCACAAGTAATTAACAAGGACATAACAGTCTGCAGTTCTCCATGCACGAGTGCTATAAACTCATCCTAAGCAGCATTAATTCTACTTTCCAGTCTGTGGGTGCTCATGAGCTTTTGCCTTCTACCATATTATGAGAGAAAGTGAACAAGTACCACAATAACTTGTTTTTTTAGCCTTTGAGAAACTAAAAACCTCTGATAAAGATGATAACTACATTTTAGAAAAGATCATCAACAACAAGAGAGTAAAATATGTTAAGCTACAGCTAGTAATACACAGAAAACTCAGAAAAGGAAATGCATACCATCATGTAAGCCAGTGGCACGGACTTGTAATCCAGAGATGGATGACAAAACTGAAATAACAAACAAAAACAGAAATAGAAGCAGCAAGAGTCAGGACATACAGCATAGTAAGTGCCCAATAATTGTACTATGCGGAAAAAATGGATAAAAGGAATGAAGATATGAAAGAAAGACAAATAGTACCCTTACCTGAGATTGCCGGTGTGAGAACACCATCACCAATCACCATGCAGGCGCCAAATAAAACTATAAGAAGTAGACAAGTTCTCAGCTTTTTATGCTTCTCCAGAAACCTTTTCAATGGAGACGGAATGACATTCCGATTCGTCGGTCCATCTCTGTAATATGTTGAGAGTTCCTCATCGGCGGCTTGTTGATTTGGAAGCAAACTAAACTTCGCATGCCTGCAAAGGAGGGAGTATAGAGCAAATGTTCCTCCTGCACAAATTCATATTATAAGTCTTCTTCAAATAGAAACTGATGAAGAAATAAGTTAGTGAATAGGCAGCAATGAAAATAAACAGAGTCGCAAGCAGCTCTGAATCCATCACTTTATGCTCGTCAAACAATCCTAACTCAAGCTTACTTTAGTAGGCTCATCTAATAAAAAAAAACGGGATGGATCAAGGGTAGTTCAACAATATAACCTCCAACATAACTTGCACATCAAAAGCTTAATTCAAGATAGTTCAGATAGTAAATTTGCTAAGATAGATAATAGAGTTAGAGCTTAAACTCAAGCTGAGGTTACACTTTCTGGAAATATATTAGTGCGAACCAAATCCTAAGCATTCAATTTGCCTCACCTTCACCATTATCATCAGCACTCAAGATAATCATAACATACTTCAGCAAAGGGATGAGAGTAAAAGTCCAAAATATCAATGAAAATGCTCCATATATTGTCTCCTCATCTTGGTATCGCCTTAGCCTCCCAGAAAATGCACTTTTATATACATAAAGAGGTGATGTACTTAAGTCGCCATATACTACACCAAAGCTTTGATATGCTAAAAGAAATAGGTTCTTGTAATAGCTCCTCCACTGAAACTGCAAGAGCAAAGACCAATAGTCACTCCATCAGTTTTCTAGCAGACTTCATATTTTTTTGGAAGGTCTCAAACATGTAAACAGATTACGTGACTAGCAAATTAGCTCAGTGAAAAGCAATGTGAAAATACTCGGTTCCTATCTTACATGAAATCTATACTCTCTTCTGTTTATCCGACAACTAGCATCCAATATCTTCAATAAATATAAACAAATGCTCTTAAAGAAAAATACAATTTGCAGTAAAGTAACTTCAAAAGGCAGTTCTTTTAACATGATAGCTAAAAGTTTACTAACTCTGCAAAAAGACTAGATGACATCGAACAAGGAGCACAACTTTTGACCCAAAAGTTTCCTTCCAGGAACTAAGATCGAAGCCTTTAAAATAATACCACCTCAAAAAGATAATCTTTTTACGTATCGAAACTTCGATTTTTTTTTTTCTGAACCTTACCTGCTTAAATAAATATCTTACATCCGTACTGAGACTACGTTAAGGCAGAATAACAAAACCAATCAGTACGAACGCGTTGCACCAACCAAAGGAAAGGGGGGAGAAAAACGAAAATAATCAAGAAAAGAAGAGTAAAAGAGAGAAATAATCAAGATGGAACAAAAACCCTAGCATCCAATACCCCTAAAATTCAAGAAGTCATATCATCTCACCGGTTGGGTATCGGGAGCCGAGCCCCTCGCGTGATCCATTCGACACGGCGGACGCGCAAGGATACCGAAGTGGGCGTCTATTTCCCGGGCTTCTTCGACCTACTTCTAGCAGTGCAGGTGAAGGGATTTCGGAGGAATCTTCATCGCAGATGCTTGCGAGCAATGGAATTAGTTAGAGTTCGAAGGGCTTTTGAGGAAAGGAAGTAATCGCTAGAGAGAGAGAGAGAGAGAGAGAGAGAGAGAGAGAGAGAGAGAGAGGCGGCGGGTTTTGTTTTAGTGGAGAGAGTGGCGCACACAGGCGGACGAGAATTCCGGTCACGGCCGGTATGGATAAGCTCTGTAAACCAATGCCTCGCAGTCGTAGGAGTCGTTGGCCAAGCGGAGAGTGAATATAAGGCGGTGACCAGATCCTATCGTTAATCAATTTCAGGAATTTTATTATCTGACGAAATATTTTTGCGGCTAACCGGCGCTCGGTGACGTCACGCCCTGCGATTGGGACTCGTCGGACGGCGGGGATCGTCGATTGCCACGCATCCATCCCGCGTGCAAACCGTGCGGAAATTTTGATCAAATCGCCCACCTTGTGTCTTTTATAGACTATTTTTTTAAAAAAATTAATATTAAATCGCTATATATATGTTGATTATTAAAGGCGATGAGACGGTCAACTCAAGCAAGTCTTCTATGATTAAAAATTGATTAATTATATTTTATTTATGCAATGTTATCTACCCACTAGGAGCATATCAACCTTTGGTCGCATCTTGTCCGCATTATTTGAGACAAAAGGATGTGGGTCCCACCTGGCAAACAGCGTACGGTGGATCCCAGGGATTAGATTTTTAAAAAATTAGCTTGTCCGTCACATCGATGCGTATCCGTACGGTCGCATAAGTGATATATATGAAGAGTTCGCCGCAGTGTTTAAACCTACGGTTGACCGCCACGCAGATTGTTGTAGTAAGTTGCTGCATCTGGACTCACATAGAATTCTCTCCCCCTCTCCGCTTACTATCAATTTTCGATATTCACATTCTTTTAGAGTTTAGGAATAAACCACCGACTCGGCTGAAGTCATATTTACCTTGCTGACGACTAAGTTTGAGTACAACTCAAAATAATTATTAAGAAAAGAAATTATGTGGTGGTCCATGGTTGCTTAACTTAAATGTTTGGTTTGATTGCTTCTATAGTACGGTTAGAATAATAATTTAACGGTACGTACAGTTTAAAATCTAAACTAGACGATTTATTATACGGATTATTGAACTCATAAATAAATAAAAAATAAAAAATAAAAAATAAAAAAATCCATCACCACGCAGAAGTGGAGAATGAATAGAGTTGCGATGTCAATTTCTTTTCACAGAACACGACAAAGGAATAGTGAATGAAAGTAGGTAAAGAGATTTACTTGAGCTATTCTTTTAAAAAGAAAAAGAAAAAAGTTAATTCTTCTCAAGTTCCAAAAGGTTATCAATCTTTGCCGATGCAACATAGAACAGCTTGTATTCCTTGGAACAGGCAGCCTCGGGAGATGCATCCAGGTCTGCTGGATGATCAGTTGCGGGTTGCAGACCTAGCAGACGGAACCAACTGGCAGATGGCCAGACTGATCCGGGAGGTCGGCTGGGATTTGGCCTTTGAGGTCGCGGCTCTCTCTTTGGGGAATGCCACCACTACTGATAGTTGCGGGTTGCAGACCTAGCAGACGGAACCAACTGGCAGATGACCAGACTGATCCGGGAGGCCGGCTGGGATTTGGCCTTTGAGGTCGCGACTCTCTCTTTGGGGAATGCCACCACTACTGATAGTTGGTTCTGGTGGCCACACCTAAAGGGAGAGGCCAAGACGAGCTCGATCTACTCCTTTCTTCACCCATCGGCATGGAAGGAATGGTCGGGATGGAGGGAGCTGTGGAAGTTGAGGATCGCACCCAGAATCCGAATCTTCTGTTGGAAGCTGCTCTGGAATTGGATTCCTACGAGAGAGCTGCTGAGCCACCTAAAGATATGTCAGCCAGAATTCTGTGGGCTGTGTGGCATCCATAATGAGACAGTTGAGCATCTAATGTTTGGTTGCAGGTTCAATACTGAGGTCTGGGAGCTGGTCGGAGCAGGAATGTCACCTCCGCAGAACCTCAAGGAGATGATCAACCCAGACTGGATTACAAAGGATTGGGCCAACTCTAGAGCTGAGTGGCACTATGTGAAAGAAGTTATTGCCACCACTTTATGGGGCATCTGGAAACAATGCAACAGGAGGGTGTTTGGCGGGAAGACGGAACCACCACAAGGGGTAGCCAGACGCGCAGTTCTCCTAGCTAAAGAGTACGCCAAATCAGCCAGCCTGATATCGACGAAACAGGTCCGCGGGCCAGTGCAATCGAGACTGCTGGAGCAAGGTTGGTACAAGCTCAATACGGATGGTGCGTTTTCTCAGCTGAACTACCAGGGCGGGACGGGGGCGGTGCTCCGGACAGATGCAGGGATGCTTGTCGCGCTAGTAGGAGAGCCTTGTCCGGCATCATCCGCCCAAGTGGCGGAGGCTTGGGGACTCCGGCTGGGCCTCAAGCTAGCACGGGAAGAAGGTGTCCATCGACTTGAGGTGGAGGTAGACTCCCTCGAACTGGCTAGGATACTCCGGAAAGAAACTGGCTGCCTGTGGAGGATCAAGTCCTTGGTAGAAGAGTGCTGGGCCACTCTTGACCACCTTGAGAGGTGTAAAATCTCCCACACGAGGAGAGAGGGAAATATGGTTGCTGATTGGGCAGCAAACCAAGGTAAGACGTCGTCTAGGTAGGTGGTGCTGAGGCTGGGTGTGGAGCTCCCTGTGGAGCTCCGTGGGCTTTTGGGTTTGGACCAACCCGTAGTGGGTGTAAGTTGATTAATTTGTAACTACTTGCAATTCCTTTTATATCAAAAAAAAAAAAAAAAAAAAAAAACATAGAACAGCTTGTAATATGCACATGTTATCCATCTGGGCCCAAAAGCATTACTGGTGGATCTCTTGCCGTTAAATAGAATGAGGTGGACTATGATTGATCCTGGGCCCCTATTAAAGGCCCAATTATCTTGCTTGGCCCATATTTATTTATGCTAAAATGAGAGGGAAGACTGAGACTAGTAGTTTTTTATTTTTTATTTAATCTAAATCTACGTCGATCTTCATATTCTTAACTTGAATGTTAAGATTAAAGTCCAACAACAGAGACATTTCCCCACAACTCTAGTGTACCTTGAAATTTGATGCTTGTTAACTACAGGAGATATGAAAAATTAATAATAATAAAAAAAAAGAATTATGCATTCTTTACTTATCAGATTAGTATGGAAGCTTAGACACTTGAAACTTTCAAAGCATGTGAATTAGATGTCATACAGAAAGGCAAGCACTTATACTTCCCTAACAAAATAGTGACCATGCATCAAAGATGAGCAACACCACTTTGAAGTCATGATCATCATCACTGTACAATTCACTGCCATTCTGTATGTAGGGTGATTAACCCATTCTCTACTTCAGTTTCATAACCAACCAAAAACATACATGAAGATTAAAATTAAAAAAAAAAAACAACCATGAAAATTTGATTCAAAAGAATATTCCCCCCATTTACAGGCCTCTCGTGGCCCTGCATCAAAATATGCCAGGCTCTAAGTTAACGAGGCCTCTCCAAATTAAAGAAAAACAGAAGAAAAAAGGGGGGGAAAAAAGAACGTCCTAACAATGATTCCATCCGTGCAATAACCACAAATATGGCAGGCCAATGACATCCTTACAAGTTAAAATGACTTAAACATTACTTGCTGGTGCTTGAGGAGAACCAAGCAAGAATCTGAATACATCGCTTAGCGAAATAATTCCCTCTACACGCTTGCTTCCAGCTTCCACAATGACAAGACGCCGAACACCTAAATCAAGAAAGAGGTCCCTCTCAAGAATGACTTAAAAACAAGGAAGATAAAGTGTACTAGAGAAAATATGTTACCAGGATTTGATAAGCGCTCCATTACTTTGTGCAGTGGATCAGAACGAAGACACATTTGGCACCGTAGACCATTGAAGAACCCATATGGTGAATTTGCATCTTGTCCAAGTTGTAGAGCCTGGTTTTAGTTGAAAGAGAAACACTGAGATCCTAGAGTTTTCATCTTTGGCTGAAATGCTAGATATTCTAACTGATTCTTCATTAAATAAATGTACGGAGGAAAAGATCCAATTTTTCTCATTATCCCATATATGGCTTGGATTTGGATAGCTGATTGCTCAGCTTTAGCTCAGTTTGATTGAAAAGCCACGAGAAAGCTTGAGAAACGGATTTCAGCAATGCTACTCACACTGGAGATCAATAACAATGAAGTCTCTAGTTCAAAGTTCAAACTATTTGGGGTCAGATATATGGATCATTTTCCTCTATTAATCTCTCTTTAAGGCCAAAGGCATGGGACATTTAGATAATCACAATTTACCTACCTACCTAACCTTCAATTCACCCAAAGTAGCAGCAACATGATATAGGCTGGCAATAGATATGAACTTGGCATGCAATCCCGTAGTAGAGATTTCCAATGACTAGACTCAGCAAATTCACAGACATACTAATGCCCTATAATGACAGACTCCCTAGAAGAGGAATAAGCTTCTAAATAATTTTGCAAATCTTATGAACACAAAAGCATTTTCTACTTGGCATGTTACTATAAACAGAAAAGCTAATGCACTAGAGTCAAGAATAATTAGCACACTAAAATGGCATTTCGTTTCCTTGTGTCATGTGTCAGCTGACTTAACTGCTAGCAACAAATGGTACTACTCGATATTGCCGAAGACAGGCAGCATACCATATGACACATGACACAGGCAGTATACCATAAGACCCAGCTCACATCACACATACATCTACTGAAAGAAAATTTAGGTTTTGGAACAGTGGAAGGATGAAAAGTTGAAATAAAAGATGCTCCTATATGAGGCTACACTTTTAATAGCAAGATATACACTACACAAGATAAATATGTAGGCCAGAAACTTTGATATTTTCAGATGAATGATTTTACTCTGAGAATCTAATGTAGAACCAAGAAGCCAATACCTGATGAATACTGATTTGATCAAGGTGGATCTGCGCATAAGCTCTGTCTTTAGCCAAAGCAGTGATGTCACTGTCAGCAGAATGGCAGTAAAATTAAATAAAAAAATGAATGGAAAATATTCCAGTTCCATTATAGAATAAATCAAGATGCAACATACCTTCTAGAATACATATCCAGCAATGAGTCATTTTCATCAACTATTGGTATTGAACTAACTTGAGCTGTAGACAACCAAGACAGTAAACTAAGCCCAAGAAACAAGGTGGCAGAGATATTCTTTTAAAAAGGTTATAGATGCAACGTTAAGAACCCATTCATCGCACACACCAAAAATCGAACTGATCCAACAGGAAACTCAAAAGAACATCCTTATATAACAAATCACAGTCACACGAACATGGGTGTCTCATTTCACTACCTGTTGCAGGTGAGACTCATCTCAAATTACAATTCAGTAGGGAAGATATAAAATGTGTGCATTTTTTATAATCTACAAAGAAGGCAAAGCCATGGAATACTAGCAAGTCTTCACTGTAGACCATTAGAAAAAGCAACTCACAACTTTCAAATGATGTTGCATCCTCCAAGAGATAAGCGTGTCCTTGATTGATTAATCACCAATTCTAAACTATCAACAAAAAGCAGGAACAAACTAAAGTTCGTTAATATATTAAGCATAGTCATACTAGTTGACCCTCCACCACGTAACATAGTACATTGAAATTTTCTTTGAATTTTACTTCTCCACAGTAACAATCTCCATTTCAGGAATAATAGCAAATCAACCACTTCCGCAAGTACTTAAGGCATAAATATTACCATAACTCCTGTACTTAGTTTTTTTTTTTCTTCAAAAAAACAGCTACTTGCAGTAATTTGTTTCATGCAAAATAATAGGTATTTCTCTCTGCTAAAATCTTACTCATGATCATCAGCTATAAAATTTATTTGTGTACACAAATTGAGATGTCACACCAAAAAATGATAATTAAAATCTAATTCACAAAATTTATTCGCAATTGATGCACATACTGGATTGAAGAGCTTACCTTGGACTAATAGAGATAAGGCAGCGCTAAGTGATGCATTTGGTCTCAGCATAGCTAGTGGCCTTCCACCATGTTCCCCAATTCTTGGTACCCACGTTCCCAAAGGAATGTTGCATATTGGTTGTTGAAGAATGGGCAATGAACTATAGGAATGCCTGAAGTACCGGCAGATACCTAAAAGTGTACAACTGTGGCAATTCAGTGCTCATAGTTGTGTCATAAAAAGAATAACACCAGTGCAGATTTAACTAGGCAAGCTAGAGAGTAACAGTACTTACATTTCAGTATTCCTGATAGAGTTCCAAGATGAAGCAACTGGGGAAACGAGCCATCATGTGATGAATGAATGATTGGGATTGTCGCTACCTCATTCTGCAGAATCTTCATCGCTATGTCCTTCAATGAATCATAGGGTCCAGCCTGCATGAGTGGGAAAATATTTCTATGTTGACTTCAAGATGAACTTTTTGGTATATTTAGTTTGAAGATAGCCAGACAGGTAAACTAGAGAAGAAAACTCAAGGTCAAGACTACTCAAAATTAAACAAATTAAAAAATCTACATAGCAATAAATAAATAAATAATAAATGCAAGTATAAATTAGTATCAGTAGCCCACAAACTTGAAAATTTACATATGTGAAAATACTCAAAACTAGCATGAAAAAGTTAAAAAAAATTCTGACTCACATGTAACTCTCAATTAATAACTGTAAAAGCACTTGCCTAGCATGACAAAATCATATTCAGTGACAACTGTCTCTCAACCCAGTTCAAACAAATAATGACAATTTTAAGTCAAGCATAAAAAGACCAAAAGATGGGTGAGCACAATAGCAAACATTTTGAAATGCCATACATAGGAAACAAGATCCAACTCCAGATAGAATTAAATGGATTTTGAATGATCATATCACTAAGCTTCTAGAAAGTATCCATAATTTGGTTGCACATAAGATGGATCAAAATAACTCATTAAAATTTTGATTTTAAGTATCTACTCACAATAATGAAGAAAAGACCCGACCATCCAATGTTTAGTCATTTAAACTTACCAGTTCCATGGCATCATAGAGGCATAGAGAAAAGTATGATGCCTTATAGGTCAAGGAAAAAAGTAATTACACAATGTAGAGATTTCCCTATAAAGAGAGGAAAGTATAAAAAAACCACAAAGGTGAGCCAATCAGAACTTACATGAATTAGATTCATGTGGTGCGCTAACCCATGAGGATTTATCTGTCTGCTAAGTTGTTGCTTTGCCTCTTTCCAAGCAGATATTGTATGGGTTTCAAGCTCTTCCTCAGTAAGATGTGACCCATGATTAGCAAGCTGTAATGAGATTACAACAATCTTCTAATCATATGCATATAAAAATGAAATGAAAATGTTGTGAAGATGGCAGAAGAACATAGGATGATTTTCCTTTGTCAAAGATCATTCATTCAGATGTATGAAGACAATGCACAATTCACATAAACCTATTAGCATGATTAGGTTAACGACACCAAAAAAATTATCCTGGAAGATTAACTGTACAAAATTTGATTGAGAAATAGATAAAAACTTATAATACCTCTTTTAATATCAAAATGAAATCGAGTGCACTGAGTACTCCAACAAATTGGCCCCTGTAAGAATCCCATAAAGGAGCCACAGGAATCCCCTGTAAACATATACACCTTAGAAAATATGCTAATCAAGTTATAACCAGAACACTTCTTGAATAAAAAATAATAATCTTTGCATACAGTTCTTAGTAAAAATAATCTAGCTGATATTAAGGTGACTAGTGCACTACAATGTATAAGTAGGAACTTGAAGAAAATGATTTTGAGCCAAAGAGTACAATTCAAAGAAACGTTCTACTTCAACAATTTCAGATTTTAGGTAAAATTAAAGTGGCATAAGAAGAAATTGCATATCGAACAGAAAAACATGCAACAAGAGTCTTAAGGGAAGTAGCCGAAAATACTTCCTGAAAATCAGATCCAGATAGTATTGATATGCATGTACATCAAATAGGTACACGAAAGAAAAGTTCCAATAGAACATATAACAGGTATCTTGGAGAGCTGTATTTATCAGGCTATGATGTGAACCTAAAGAAGGACCACAATTCTCTGGTCATTATTTTTATGTTTCAACTTTCCAGATCATGGTATGTCAAGTGTCAACCTAATGTGTAGTATTACCTAGAAGATTTTCTGTGGCCTTGTAGGTCAACATTATACTCTCTTCATATCAATCAGGATATACAAATTATCAGTGAAAGCTTGCTGAGAATGTTTTTCCACTAATTCATCATAACTATTCAACTAAAAAATAAATGTTTGTCAGAAAATTTTACAAATTATAATACAACTTATCAAGGTAATCCACCAAAAATAGAAAATGAGAAGTATCATTCACTTAAACAGAGCAGAATAAAACTTCCCTAAACTTATCATGTTAAAGTCATGTCAAAGGTAAGGAAGAAGGAACCTATGAAACTCACTATCAAGATTAACTTCACAGAGTTTTGATTACCTGCTCATAGAGGATATGAAATGCTTGTTTAACAGGCATATTGGCATCAAGAGCAATGACCTGAACCGAAATATGCTCTCAATCAAAAACTTAAACAGTAAACTGACATCAACCACAAAGAAATTGCAAGATAA
This sequence comes from Typha angustifolia, assembly GCF_048772165.1. Taxonomy (NCBI): domain Eukaryota; kingdom Viridiplantae; phylum Streptophyta; class Magnoliopsida; order Poales; family Typhaceae; genus Typha; species Typha angustifolia. Next base: position 1,190,741 of record NC_133246.1, on the reverse strand, counting down.
ATGAACTATGAAGATACTAGAAAGAGCTACTTCGAGAAAAGGCAAACTACAACACCTTTCCAGAATCTGGAAGCAATTCATATGCAGTGTGCTCTGACAAGAATGTTGAAATTCGTTGAAAGGAGATAGTCATTTCACCCTCTGAAATTCTAAGATTTGTCTCCTGCAGGGACCCACCCGATACAGTGACCTGCTTTGATATAACCGAAATGGAAACACAGACAAAATCAAGATGATGAATTTAAAATTGTTAATCTCAATGGACTGGTAAATTTTATATGCATGAAGAAATTATATGTATTAAACTATTAATAGGATTGAGAGCCTTTGATTATGGAAACGCAAGCAGCAATTCCCAGTGCACCTTGATAAGCAGCAAGCGAATCACTCTTAATTATGGTTACTTGATTACCACACTGATGCAAGAAAGGCTTCTTACTCACCAAATCACTGCACTTTTACTCTCTAGTCTATACCAATAAAGTGTTCTATAAATTTTAAGAATGATAATAATTACAAGAATCCTACTGATCAGATCAACAACTGCAGATATCCTTTTGCTCAAAAAGTTGAGAATAACTTGGATAAACAGATCCAGTTCCCAATCTATGCCAGATTAAATTAAAGAGGATAAAGGAAATTGGCAATATTGAAAGCGGGATTATAAAGACGCAACCTACCACTCGTTCAAAGTTTTCACTATCTACATCCATGTTCATTCTGTTTCCAGTGGTCTCAGGGCTCAAGATTGCAGGTACAGAATTAGGCTCCCGTGTAAGAAGCAAAGTGTTCACAATCCCATAGTTTCCTGACACATAAGGTTGCCGCTCGTCGTGCTTCCATTCCCCATCAACATAGAACTTGAACTGCATGAGGCATTGTGATAATTAGCCAAAGATCTAAAGATTCAGAAGGAATAGCAGAAGCACCCAAGATTAAAGGAAAAAAATGTACAATGACCAACATAATAACATGACAGGATTTCTCAAAGGAATACGTCGGAAGAAACTAGAAAATGGTGCAGAAATCCAATATAATGTTGCAATAAAGTATGCACATGTACGGTTCTCCCTAGTGCATGTTTGAAGAAACATTTTGATCAAATTCAAACCTAATCATCCAAGATAATGTTGCAATGAAGTATGCACATGTAAGATTCTGCCTATGCATGTTTGAAGAAAGATTCTAAAATCAAATTCAAATCTAAGCACATCATTTATGTTGAGTAACGATACTTCTCAATCCAACTAAAGTAGCAAGACAAATTACAAAAATATACCCAAGTAAAAACCAAAGAAAAAGCTATCAAGAAACCTCTTCCAAACCCTCAGAAAGATATAAACTTAATATATCCTGTACATGGAAAACATACTATATTAACATACAAGAACATGATGAAGATACCAGCCTACCACACATAAGAGCCGGTCATAAGCTAACCTGATGACTACCAGGCGTCAAGCTGCAAATAGCCTGAAAAACGGTAGGACAACCCTCCACAGGAGACATCGGTAAATGTTCACTCCATCTAAAGAATGTGCAAAACAACAGTTTCAGTAGAATTGGTATTCATATTGTAAACAAAACATTCACAAAACTATGGATGTTAACAGTGGCAGCATGATGAAAAATTATTTTACTCATGCTATTACAAAATATCAATAAAAAACCAATGGGCAATCTTTAGAATCGGTTAAAGGAAACTCCTGTCAGACTGGGGAATAACTTCTGAGGCACAAAAAATAAATGAATGAACAAAAATGCAAATTAAGAAAAATAATGAAAGATCTTATAAAAAATATATATAAGAAAAGAGAGCATGGGTTTCAGAGCATTTTGGTTCACTACAAGTCTAGAATATTTTGTAGCTTCTTTTTGTGCATATACCACTACATATGAGGTATTCCATCATCTGTTACAGTATAACAGAATATAAGATATACATTGAGAAAGAAAACATATTCACAATATAAGAAAAGGTGATTATACAAAAATATACCATCACATGTTATTATGTCATCTAAATATGTTGCGGTCAATTATACCATTTAAATGTGGCATATCAAATGTAATATAGGTGTCAAGAGTTGCAAGTATCTAATCAAAATATATAAGAGTACTGTCTTCGATCATTCACTATCTCAAATTGAGGTAAGCATCTTCATATATCAATCTCATCCATCATAATATATATATATATATATATAATATATATATATATATATATATATATATATATATATAATGTAGAAATAATTGACAAAAATTAAAAAAGGAAGTTAAGTGTCCATCATGAAGGTAGGAATGCCTAAAAAGTAAAAACTGTAAACCATCAACTTCATATTTGTACGGATGACGGACACAATTTTTTTGTCATATTTTGCCCAGGTAATTGAATGGGTTAAAAGATTTACTTTCATTAAACACATAAAAGTTTTAGCACTGAAATCCTATGAATCCTATTTAAATCTAAAAAAGGAGATAATCTCAAGAAAATTCTGGATATTTAGCATTCCTTTTTAACAAGGACAAAGAAAAGCATACCAATATGAAATAACTTCAAATCAAGCCCATTGAGCTTGGGGTAACTCGCTTCTGCCAAAATCACCAAAATAAGAGGACCCAAATGGTGGCATCTTGGAAAAACTTCTAGGCAACTTATCATTGGTTTCACTATAAACTGATTCATTTTGACCAAAACATTATAATCAATCCTAAAATGCCAATTCTTGTTAATATTGTTGCCTATTGAGAGAATGTATGCAATAGAATGAAGCAGAAATAGTCATACACATTATCTTTATGTGCCTAGAAAGGCTGGAATATAGATATACATAAATATTAATCCCATATTCCTACAAAAATTGCTCAGTTTTAAGTTTGTCATTACTTTACACCAAGTCCCATAACACATGCTTCCCCTTACTGACATTTCAAAGATACTTTCACGAAATTCCATATTGCCATGCCAACCTAAAACAATTTCTAAGAGCAGTAAGGAAACACTCAGCTAAAAAACAATATCCCGGCAAAATACAGCTCAAGTTCCATCTGTTACATTATTTGAAAAGGAGGAAAGGAACAGCAATTTATCTCGCAGCAGAATTATAGATAAGGCAAACTACAAACATATAAAACATACTTATTGCCGAAAAAAAGGGAAAAAAAAAGGAGGAAATAAAAACAGATTTATGAGAACACCGTATCAAACCTTGTGAATGACCCAGTGAGAAAGACTCTTCTCCCTCCATAAGGCCACACAAATCGCGTCGGAATCAGCGCCCCTCCTGGAGCTCCACTTGTGTCCTGAGAAGGATCCATCCCAAACGAAAACATTTTCCAACTCTTTCAAGAAATCTATCCGGCCAACAAATACCCGTGAATCCTCTCCTGCTATTACCAACTTCCTTCTATCCCACGCAAAAACCAAAAAACAAAAAACAAAAAAACAAACAAACCTCTCTTTTAGCTTCCTCCTGCGACGGGATCCTCCACCGGTTCGCAGAGGACCCCTCAGCAATCAAGCATTCAGAGCCAAAAGATCCGTAGACACAAACCGGTGCATCGATTCACCGAGAAGTAACCCTAAAAGCCCAACCTTGCCCACAAAATCTACACTTTTCAACCAAATCTTAAACAAAAAAGAATCCAATTTCTACAAATCCAGTTTCTCCCAATAAAAATCCCTCGATTCCAATCCGTACCGAAACACGAAAATGAAAAAAAAAAAAAAAAAACCCTAGGAACTCACTAAAATCTAGTAGTCGCACAGCCCCTAGCGATAAGGAGATGACGGAACCCTAATATTTCTCGAGAAAAGCTCAAAGCGAGTGCAAGACGCGAGCGAGATTGGAGGAGAGATAGAGAAGAAAGGAGAGCGAGGAAGAAAAATATAATGATTGACGAAGAAAAGGATAATATTTCCGTATTCGTATTCGATCGAGCTTGGTTTATTTTATCGAAGAGAGGAAGGAATAAATCGGAGAGGAGCTCGGGGGCACGTCGGGAAGATCAGGGCCGTCCGGTGCCCGATCGGGCGGTGGACAGTGTTAAGCGGGCCCCACGAACTCATCGCACGAATCAGCTCCTTCGTCGTGTACAGCGTCGACTGACGTGGAGAAGGAGTTTGGTGGGAAAGTGCGAATATAAGGTGGGGCCCAGAAGGCCCGATAAGATATCGGATCGGATCAGATTCATTGTCCAGCCCAAACCCAATATGAGAACGGAAGACGGATCCGGGCGTGGATCGGTATATATAACATAATAATAATTATTATATATATATATATAAACACGAAAACTAGCACTCCCAGACTTTTCTTCAACATACACATGGGATTTAGTTTAGTAAAATCAATTAAAGAAAAGCGATTTACGTTAAAATTAGTTTTCTTTTATAACTCATATCTTAGATAAATTCTTCTAAATATAAATCACTAATTAGAAAATTAAGATACAGTAATTTACATAGATCTGACATAATAAAACTCATGTCGATTTATGTTTAAAGTTTAAAATAAATTAGACACGTGGAAAAAGAAAACGGCAGCAGAATTAAAATAACCAAAAAATACTCCCATATAGATGTAAAGATATGTGCTAAAATAATGGGGTAAGTATCAATTACCAAAGTTCTCGAGAAAGACGAATTAATTCTTCAAAGTTTGGTAAAGAAGACCATGTCCATTTATGAACGTAGAAGGCAGGCACGCATTATTATATCCTGCATCTCTACTACTCTATGGGCTAACGACCATGGGACACAAGAATACCGCCGCGACATCTTATTCTTTTGGATATAGAATTGAAATCTTCTAGAACATATATTTCTCTTCTCAAAATACTTTTTTTAAAATAATTATTATTATGTCTACTTGTATTTTGAAAGTAAAATAAAATAATTATCTTTTATATGATATAAAATTAAACAAAAAAATGTTGATAATTTTATGTATTTTGTATGAATTTTTTATTAACTTTGAGCTAAGATTTAAGTGGGGCCCATATTTTATTGATGCTGGTTTAATGGTGGAATTAATTTAGCTCAAATAGTATTTTATTGTCATATATTCACAGAGTCAAATCCATGAAGAGAAGTGAATGAAAATTGATTTTAAAATAAGTATCGTGATAATAAAAAAATAAAAAAATAAAAAAAAGTGAGTTTAATACCATATTAGATATTTGAGAAATATTAGTATGGTATATAAGTAACATTTCTTATGGGCTTTGGGCCCCAAAAGAAGCATAAAATATGGGTAAAAGTTACTATACAATTTAACTTACATGCGCGCGTCGTTCAACCCGGCTCGATTTGATTCGCATGCACCGGGTCAAATCTAATTTTAATTTTTTACCTAATAAATCTAGTTTGGTCCGGATTACCTTTTGCATTGAAAGGAAAAGTACATTAAAGTATCCTTTTAACATGACATTCAGATGACATGGATGCAGAAATTTCTACCATCATAGTTATATGATGACTTTTTATTATTATAAATCCAAAGTACTGCTATAGATTTTTTTAAAATCAAAGTACAGCACTATCTAAATTAATTTTAAATCAACTATCATTTTTATTAGCTCAGCATCACATTCTAAATGAGTTACGTAAGAGCGACTTATATGTAAGTCTCATTCCACATCTCCCACTCGTAAAATTATCTACCTTTTCTTTATAATATTATTCGCTTAGTCAAAGAGCGATTTAGAATTTTTCTCCCTTTTTATTATATTAAATATTAATACAATTGTTAAGACTTATTGGCTTAGACTGTAATTTTGTGCTCGTGCAGCTAACAAACATAAAATACAATCATTAATGCACGGGTTTTCACTGTAGCAACAGTGTTTTTGGTTTAAAACTGGCTAATTAATTAAGCCATATTTAATAGTTTTTTCTCTTATTAAAAAAGAAGATGGGAATGTGAATCGATAATAAAGTTCTTTTTTATCCTTCACGAGTTTGAATGCAGCTAGATATCGGTTGGACAAAGGATTCATCCTCTTTGGATACAGAAGCACTTAAATTTATTAAATTTTTAGCCAATATAGTAAGTTGTCTAGTTTAAGCTTTAAACCACATGCGTCGTTGAACAATTGTTTCAAACTAAACACTCAAACATCGTCGGGACTTGCTCTGCACAGATTGTGCTACTCTTCTAAGTCAACTTCACTATCGACCCAAGTTATCAAACAATCAAACAATTTTTTCATAATATTAATTAGGATTGGACTTACCTTAATTGATAAATAAAGTTTAAAACAAATGGAAAAATGAGCGGCGTATCACATTGGGATATGCCAGTATCTTGTAACTTAATTCTAAAGCCGCCATGATCCACGTGGCGGATTCTCAAAGGCTCACCGTCATAGCTGGCTGCTTTGATGGATGCAGCTGATGAAAATGAGTGGAGTCAATTAGTCAAAACACTTCACCAACTCGAGGCAAAGGACGGCCAAACCTACCACTCGCTTTCGATACTAATCCAGAAGAATGACCAGCCGCGAAAATAACCGTTCTACCCCTCACACTAACCAGGAATAACTTTAATCCTAATGGCTATATTCGTCATTATCCTCGCGATAGCGGTCCCAATTTTGAGTCCAGTTGCTTGCGTTTGTCTACGTGCAATGTAAGTCTCGCACAGTGAGGTACGCTGTATGACCTCCGGCCCTTTCCCACTTCGCACGCCCGCCGCCTAATAGTGTATAAGACTCGCACCGTAATTGCCAGCCCATTCCCTGTCCTCCGACATCGCATCGCAACGAAAACCACATCTCCTGTCTCCCTTATAACAGGAAATTCAGTACACCCAGTGTGTCAATTTCCCATTGGTGGAAATATATATACTAATTTAATTTATTTTTTAAGTAGATATTAAAGTATGGCCTCGCTTGTGTTTGTCCGTAAAAATAAAATAGATGGATTTTAAATTATAGAAAGGAAGCGAGGAAAAAAAAAGTGTTTAATTATTTTAATTCTCTCTCTTGTAAGAACGCTACAGCGAGGGAACGCGAAGAGGAGAGGAGAAGATCGCGGCGGAGGAAATCGTCGCGTGGTATCCGTCGTCTTGGCGATTTTGATCTCTTGCTTAGGGTTTCCGTTCTCGGATTCGATCCCAGCTCGACCGATCCACGGACCGCCGACCTCTCCGGTGCCGATCGATGGGCGTATTTGATCGCCGGGATCCGCTGATAGCTGGAGGAGTTTAGGAATTCGATGTGGGAGTGGTTTGGTTTTGCTTCGTTTTGATTTGATCTGTGAGGCGGGGAAGAGTGGAGGAGCAGGTGGTAGGGAGGCATTGGATGCTGTGGGTGGAGAGGAGGGAGGATGGGAGGGAAGGGGAAGGGTTAGGGTTTGGTGTGAGAGGGGGGATGGAGGAGAACGAGCTCGAGGAAGGCGAAGCGTGCTCGGGTCAGGAGGATTACCCCAGCAATCTCGACCCGGACGCCCTCACGTACATAGTAAGGCCTTCAATTGGGCATTGTAATTAAAATTTGTCTCCTTTAGATATTTTTCTGGAGGAAAGATTAGATTTTTGCGTTGTTGAAGTCTGTATTTCGTTGCGATGAGTTTCGTAAATTATAGGGGGATAATTCTTTGTGCATTTCCGTATGCTTAGGGAATTGTTCGAACTGTTGAGATATGCGTAAGTAGGAAATTGTACTACAAGTAGTCTTGGTTCTGCAAAAAGATACTGGATATAGTCGGAAATTGTACTACAAGTAGTCTGATTTCTCCTCCTTTCTTTCACATTAATTTGGTATTTAAGCCTTTTAGTTGCTGGAAAGAAATAGTCTGTAGTGTCCAGAGTGGTTATTTAATCTACGTGCATCTTCTTCTTCTTCTTTAAAAAAAAAAATGTGGTTGATCATAGTCGTTTCCTCTTTTCTGTTTCAATGTGGTCTGTTCTTACAGGACTGATGTGTATGACCTTTCAGGATGAAAAAATTCAAGATGTGTTGGGGCATTTCCAGAAAGATTTCGAAGGACTTGTGTCTGCAGAGAATTTGGGTAAGATAAGGATATTATACCTCCAAGATATGGTAATTTGATATTTAAACGATGGTGGTGATATATTTGTTCATCTATAGGGGCAAAGTTTGGGAGTTATGGTTCATTTTTGCCTACTTACCAGCGTTCTCCTCTTATTTCATCTCAAACTAAAAGTCCATCTAAGTTTGCAACTGATAGTGCCTCGAGATCTCCTCGTAACCTGTTGTCAGAGGTACATTATTTTGACTTTGCTGTGCTTCTTCTTTTAATGCTACTCCGCTATTAGAAAGATTTTTATGTCAATCTGTAAATTTTTGACATCGATACTGTCATGATCTACACTGCCAGGATGCACATCACAACCCTTCTGTTGTGAAAGGTTCATCCATTTTCAGAAACAATACTTCTGCATTAGATAGTTCAGGAAAAAAGGATATACGTATGAGTAAACTCAGCAATAGGGAGTCTATTCGTCAATGTGATTCCCTAAATAGACCAGTTAATGGTAGTGAACAGAACACACTGAAAGTCCGTATCAAAGTGGGTCCTGATAAGAATTTGGCAAGAAACAATGCTGCTATTTACAGCGGTCTGGGTCTTGATGTGTCTCCATCATCATCAGTAGAGAAGAGCCCTGATAGGGGTGGTGGACTTTCTCCCGAACTTGGAGACATTGCCAATGAATCTCCCCAGACCATTCTCCAGGTGAACTTTCTTTTGCTAAAGAATTTATTATGCCAGAATCTGGAAGAGCTAACTATTTCATTTGTATTCATGATGAAACAGGTCATGGCGTGTTTTTCAGTTCCTGGAGGGTTCTTACTCTCCCCCCTTCGGGGCAATGTTCTGCAATTGACAGAAAAAGTCATGCCTCTCTTGAGAAAATGTAAAACAAACATGGTTTACAATAATACCATGGACCATTTTGAAGGTTATGATTCCACTTTCCCAGTGAAAGACGTAAAGGCCCAGACGACAAAGAAAATGAAGCCTGATGAAAAGAAAGGGAGATCTGTAGATGCAAAGAATTCAAACTGCATTGATGATATCAGCACAATCTTGAGTGAGGATATTGACATTGAAACCCAAGCAGGGCAAGATCTGGTTTCTGATGCCTTAAACATACCACTGCTATCTGGTTCTAGTACAATCGATAAAGAAATAGGACCGTTGGCTGAGCAGTCAGCAAAGGGTGTTAAGAGGATGTTAGACCACTCAAAGGAGATGAAAAATACCACAGTGAATGGTGGGACAAGTAGCCCTGAGTCTGTGAAGTATAAACTGGAATTTATGGAGTGCATGGAGAGAAATAGGATTGGCAATTTAGGAAATAGGGACACACACCGAAAGGAGAAGGTGAACTCAAAAGCCAGTAAGACGGAGAGCGCCTTGGAAGAGCAACGCACGGATGACTATGTAGACTCTCCATTTGAGCTGCAAAGAGAAAACAAAGGAATCATTGAGAAAAACTATGATGCAACTAAAGCTTATTCAGATGAATATAAAGGGCAGAAAGATCAAACTGTTGGATCTGCAGATCATATGAAACATATATCTTCTTGCAAAGCTGTTTCATCTGAGCGAGACGAGGAAAAAATAATGCAAGGAAATGATCAACTCTTTCAGGAGAGACAAAAGCAGCCAAGAAGCCAGCTGGATGCTGCACCATCGGTATCCTCTAAGGACAATCTAGTTGTTCAATCTTCCAGAGCAATAAAAGAAAGGAAGAAAAACTCTCACTCAAGTGCCAACCAGTCTGAAAAGAAGATGAAAGATAAGTCGCAGAAGGGAGCAAAAAGTGACTTCTTTAAAGAGTCACGTGTAGATGTTAAGAGTGATGCTGTGGATAGTGGAAGTGGTTTACTAGATCTACTACAGCTGAAAGATAAGCAGAAGGCTGTGAAGCCTGAAAATGAGAATGAACCTGTTAACTTCAGGGAAACACTAAAAGAGAGGCCAGGCAATAAGAAGATGAATGAGCATCCAATCTCTAAGGCATTTGTTAATGAGCCAGTAGCTATGCCTTCAACATCCAATGGTACAACAACAGTACCAGTTGCAGCTATCCCTGCTCCTATTGTAATAAAGGAACATTGGGTGTGCTGCGATATTTGTCAAAAGTGGCGTCTCTTACCCTATGAGGCCAATCCCGATCATCTTCCAAAAAAATGGCAGTGTGGTTTGCTTAACTGGCTGTAAGTACCTTTGAAGTGCACCGATCATTACTCATGCTTACTCCATCTGATCTTTTTCTCTTTTCTATTTGTGCTATGCTGGTAATTGTGTCAATTTAGTTCTCATTCATGTCAAAGAAAACATTCTAATTTACAATTTTACTTTCTGGTGTCTTCTTTAGAAGTGTTGAGGTTATAAGCAGTTTGAACAAAAAACGGTTTTCTCATTTTTAACTACTTTACATTGGAAATTTTTTCTAGACCTGGAATGAATAGTTGTGACATTAGCGAGGAGGAAACAACAAAAGCTCTAAATGCTTTATATATGGCCCCAGCCCCTGAGATTGGCATTAATTCAGATGGCCGTCATGATGTTGCTGCTTTAAGCATGACTGCACCCAGTGTGCTACATCTTAATCAAGGAGTCGAGCAAAATGTGCAATGCATGACAACAATAGGAAAGAGGAAATCTGGCCCCAAGGATGAAACTAATGTACCCAATCATTTGAGTATAACACAAGCTTCAAATTCTCTGAAGAAGAAACAGCAGGCGACAAGTAGGAATTTAAATGATGTCAACAACCACCATTTAGAACCAAGCTCATACAGCAAAGCAGCCCAAGAGCATGGGAACAAACCGATGGACTTTACTGTAGAAAAGCATAAGTCCAGACAAAAGGAGAAGCACAAAAACCAAAGATGCTATCAGGATGGAGGTTCCTTTCTCCTATCTTTATACTTTTTTCCCCTTCTTTGTAAGTATCTTCTCAGGCCGCTGCCAATTTAGCTGTTTTTTTCCTGCTACAGGAGATTTCATGGAAAGAAGCAGCAAACATTCAAAATCGAAGAGCAAGAGAATGGTAAATCAAGACGATTGTAGAACATCTAAAAAGATTAAGAAAGAACTTTCACAGAATCCTGTAAAAAATGGGCACTCCGACTTTGATCTAGCCGGAAAAACAGTTCCAAATACCTTACCAAGTAGTCCAATGTCGAAAACTTTGCAGAAATACAGTGATGTTTCTTTGGACAAAGAGAAGTACGACACAAAAGGCAATCAATCTGCATTACCTAAGAGGCTTAAAGATGACCATCAGTTTTTCTCAAATGGAGAGAAGAAAGACTATGCTAGCATTTCAGATGTAGAAAGGTCTGATAATCAGGACTTTTCTTCTAAGAAGAGGAAGCTGAAACAGTGGCAGGAGAGCTGCCTTAATACAGAGGCTCGGACGAGCAGTCAGCAAGAAATGGACAACCTGATTATTGCTAATGAACCTTTAAGTGAAGCTGATGTCCTGAAGGTAAAGAAGTTGAGAGAACCTAATTTTGATGGAAAGGTGTCTAAGGAAGAAGGGAGGCTGGACAAAACTCATGAGAACAGAACCAATTTTCCTTCTAATAGAGGTCATGCAACTGATGTTGTAGATGAGGATGACAGACTCTGTCAGGGGAATCCACCTTCTCAACAGGCATTAAACTGTAGAGATTCCTTGAAGGAGGATACAATTTATGCACAAGCTTTTGCAGGAGCTACTTCAAGTTCTTCAAAGGTTTCAGGCTCCCGCAAAAGTAAAGCCAGCATTCAGCAAACAAGGGTATCCCCAGTAGGGTCAGTTTCATCTTCTCCGCAGGGGATTTCTAATATTGAGAAGCTTTATACTAAAAAGAAATCGGTGAAGAAGGATGAAGCATTTAATAACGGTTTCTCAAGCTTGGAAAGCCCAAAAAGATGTTTAGATAATGAAGTTGATGGAGAGCCAGCCTTTGTCCCCCAACGACAATCTTTAGTGAATCATAGAGAGGGTGAATCTGGGACTCAAGATTGGAAATTAGATTATCAAGACAAGAAGCCAAGTAGGTTATCTGGTGGCAAAGTTTATGATGATAAGCATTTGAAAACAGGCTCCCATGATGATCTCTCACTATCTGAGGCTGAAGAGATAGAAGTGGTAACTGGAAGTAGAAATCTGATTGTTCAAAATAGCAGGTGTGCTCGTGAAAACCCTGATAAGAACCATGCTCGAGATCTGGATAAGCTGCACAATAACCATCAAATAAATGGTCTGTGTCATTTAAAGCCAGGGAAGTGTTCTTCAACTTCCAAAGATAAACAGAGAATCAAATCTGATATTGATAATGGTAAAGATAATGTTTCTGGAACTGTTGACAAGAACATAGTTCCACATTTAATCGAGAATGGTGATAGATACCCACGCGAGACAAACACCTATCATTTTGAAGATTGTGATTATCATGGTGAACCTGGATCTGAATGTTGTGATACTCGACAGAATGTCGAGCACGATTCATTGGAAAAGCAAGACCTTACATTAAAATGCTCTGGGGTAGGTAGAAGAGATATTCTTTTGAGTTCTGGCATTCAAGGAAGGTTGGACGCACGTGGGCCTCCCACACATTTTAAACAGCACAAGGGTTTTGACTCAAGGGCTGCATCCACAGAAGTTAAATGTGGTGGGTCCAATACGCATGAAGACCTTAAACCGGTGCCATCTTTCCAAGCTGAAAAATCTAGTCATATTCTTCCGGATCGAAATGGTCGATCTGAATTGGCATCTGGAACAGACAAATCACAGCGTACAGGTAAACAAGAAATGGTATGTTCACCTGTCAGAGGAAGCAGGTTAGAAGAACACTCCACCAATGTTGTGTCAAAAGTGCCGAAACAATCAAGAAAGCCTGACATTCCAAATACTACTCCACACAACAGTCTGAGGCAAGCAACACCTAGCAGGTCAGATATTCCAAGTCCTATTAGGAAGGATGGTCAATCAGCCGCGTATACTGTCCTGAAAGAAGCTCGAGATTTAAAACATACTGCTAATCGTTTAAAGGTTAATATTGCCTTTTGTGATCTTAATTTATTCTCTTACATTGACATCCTGTCCTGCTTTACAAGCTTTATAGCATATGTATCTCACAGAGTGAAGGACATGAACTCGAAAGTACAGGCCTATATTTTGAGGCAGCCTTGAAGTTTCTCCATGTTGCCTCACTTTGGGAGCCTGTCAGTTTTGATAGCTCAAAACAAGGGGATACAGCTCAATCTATTCAAATGTACTCTGAAACGGCAAAACTATGCGAGTACGTTAAAAGTATTCTAGTAGATAAGTGATAATTCTTTTATTGATCTGCATATATTAAGTTGTGATGGGGATAATCGTCACACTTTAGTAGTTGTAGGAGGCATGACCCTTATGAATGATGGGGGCTTTGTTTACTTTATCATGATATATTATTTATAAAGCATGATAAAGATCAATTATCTACTTCTTGCTGTTCCATGGAAGTTGAGGACGCGAAAGATGTGTTAACACATATTTGTAACTAAATGTTCTAGTGTCAGCTATGCCATAGCAAAAGTAACAGATAAGAATACTTATCTTTCCAACTAAGGTTTTCTCTTTCTGGTCAAAGGATAGGACAATATTCCACTGTGGTCTACATAATCTTATGTTGGTTTATTTACTGTCTTTTGTATTGTAAAAGGAAATAATTTAACTATTTACATCCTTATGCACTAGCCATTCGTAACTGATGGATCAGTACAAGATACTTTACTATGATCATCTGATGCTTTTCTGTTTTTAACAGATTTTGTGCCCATGAATATGAAAGATGCAAAGAAATGGCTGCTGCTGCTCTAGCATACAAGTGTGTGGAAGTGGCCTATTTGAAGGCTGCATACTACAAATATCCTACTGCAACTAAAGATCGACATGAACTGCAAATAGCTCTACAGATGGTTCCACCAGGTTTTTTTGAATGTGCACTAATCCTATAATTTTTAGATTTTATGCACTGTAGATTCTCCACTTATACCCTCAGTTTTGGTGAATATCTGTTGAATGTATGTTTACCTGCTTTTCAAAATTTATCTTACCAATTGTAATAATGTGTTAGTTCTTGCATCCATTGAATAGATTTATCTATTTATTAATCTTACATTGCAATGAAAACAAGGTGGTATATAGAGTGGAGTTTAATCACTTATGTATGATCAAGGGTTAGCCGATTTTGATCATACTATATGCGATCAGAGGTTGGAAGTAACTCTGAGCAGCCATCTACCATCAAGCTTGATTTAAGCACTAATGGAGCCTAATTACTAGCCAAGCTGAGCTGTAGCCTTTATCAAGCAGCTCATATTTTAGCCACTTGAGCATATAGGTCAACCTAGATTCAGCCTGTACCAGGTGTGGAAGGCCTCAAATAAATACAACCAATGTTTGACGAAATCACAAGATCATGATTTAGGACATAGGAAATTGTTTACTGAATAATATTTTACATATAATACTTACATATCATTAACTAGACTTAGGGCGCATGTATCATATAATTTGTGCTTTATGATGCTTAGCTTATGTACCTCTGAGCCTCAGCAAACTGAGCTTGATCAAGCATAGTTTGAGACTAAGGTCAAGCCAATTTCTGGTCATTTAATATTGGTTCTAGTTTTATCAAGCCAAATATGAACCAGTTGTCCCTTGTCTGTCCTAGATCCAAACATGCAGGTGACAATAACTAGGCGAAGTTAATCTGAGGTAATATTGTGGTTCTGTGCTTACATGCACATGGGAACAGGAAAGTTGGACGGACACTTCATACTAATTAATTGAGTATATATATAAAGTAGCTAGGACTTATCTACTAGATATGTCTTCTCTTTTAGTTCATTATAGAATCATCCTATTAATTACATAGTTAGGCTTCTTCTTTCTTTCCCTCTTAATAATGCCTGCAGTATAGAAAATCAAGCAGAAAGTTCCACTGAAAATAATAGTATTTCTAGTATTTAGAACAATAATGCAGCACTTTAAACCTTTTGTTATTTTGCATCTAATATATTTCTGGACGTTAATATCATATTATCCTTATCTAAATCTATGCTGCTTTATGTCCCATACACCTTTTGCTCCCTGCTCTTGAAGTTTGATACTGGAATGGTGAAACTTGATTTTTTTATGTAGGTGAGTCACCATCATCTTCTGCTTCAGATGTTGATAATTTAAACAATCAGAATACAGCAAGTAAGGCTGTTTCAGCCAAGGATTCAAATTCTCCTCAAGTTGCTGGAAATCATCTAGTAGCTGCTCGCAATCATCCATACTTGATGCGGTTACTTGCTTATGTAAGTTACTTTGTTGAATTTTTGTTGTTCTAATTAGGATGCATTATTTATTAACTTTTGGTGATACATTAATACTTGAAAGTTGAAATCTGTTTCCTGTTTTCTGTTTCCTGGAATATGAAGTTACTACTTGAAAGTCATGTATCTGCTAGCAATTGTCTGTAAAGTACTGGACCTGCTGGTTGCTATTCATATACTCAAAACCTTGTTTGGCCCTGGTCCCTTCCCCTTATAGTTAGTTATGCTATGCTAAGTTGCTTGATGCTTCATTTAGCTTTTGTTTTCCTAATATTACAGTGTTGTAACTTTGACGCTCTCCATCTCCTGTAACTTGACATATCATCTCTATAGAAGGCAACTCACAGGCTCTTTTTGAGATATTTAAGGATCTGATATATATTTCCTGTTATGAAGAGGTACTGGATTGGTTTTCATCTCTGAGTACCAGATACCCTATTGTCATCAAGTTTTGTCTGTCTACAGAACTGCAATCAGCACATCAGAATGGGATAGAAGTATAGAAACTGTATAAGATATTATTAAATGTGTCCAACTGTTTGTGTAAGTATAAAGAACATTAACATTTATGGTTAACTTGAATGTGTGGTTAATTTACCAGAGGACGTAGTACTCTATAAGCAGGCTTGGAGTAAATAACTAAATATAATATGGTTGAATTGATGTTAATACTGTGTGGTTGGTAACTTGGTATAATGCATTGGCCTAGTGTTATATCTTTAAGCTGAACTCAGATTCTTATAGGCCTGGCTTCAGGCCTGACCATACTGTC
Organism: Typha angustifolia; assembly: GCF_048772165.1. Lineage (NCBI taxonomy): Eukaryota > Viridiplantae > Streptophyta > Magnoliopsida > Poales > Typhaceae > Typha > Typha angustifolia. The sequence continues at coordinate 1,174,626 of NC_133246.1, read as the reverse complement.
TCTCTTATTTGTCACCCTCATTCTTATGTATGACTCGTATGGATGGTGTGTACTAGCACCCCCAATTGTTTAATGTCTTTATGTCATACATGGCACTAAGATTGTTTTGAATTGATCTGATGACAGACAAATGATCTGAATTGTGCATTCGAAGCAACTAGAAAATCACAGGTTGCTATTGCTGCAGCTGGTGCTAACCTTGAAAAGGATGGAGTTGATGGCATTAATTCAGTAAGAAAAGTTCTTGATTTTAACTTCCACAATGTTAAAGGACTGTTGCGACTTGTACGCCTTTCAATGGAGTCTATCACTTGATGAGGTTTTAAAAGATTGAGAAAGCATCACCCCTGTGAATAGAACGAGTAGATTTTTTTCTTTTCTTTTCTTTTTTCTATGGTATGCTGGTTGGAATGAGGTGAAAATGCTGGGTTTGATTCATTTTCACATCCAATGTAGCATGTCTTTGCCAATAGATTGGACTTCACCGGGACACTTGTAAAATGTGTACAAAGAGATCAGCTAGCAATTTTTGTATAGTATTCTTTGCAGCCTTTGGTGCTTTTGACTAGTAGCATCGGCAAATTGACGGATAGAGATTGTTCAAAATGAAGAACGTTCCTTATAAATTGACATTTGCAATGACTTGGAGGTCATACAATGAACAGTGATGTATATCTTTCTTCCGATGTGAATATAAACTTTTCTGCCATCTGGATCAAGTTTCAGGCCTTTCGCATGCTTGTTACTGTAAACTACGTGTGGAGCGGTGTGGAGAAGTTGTCCGTACATCAGTTATGTGCAAATAAGATTAAATAACAGGGTGTTAGACCCAACTAAGTTGAGTTGGTTCTGATGTGTGACTCCAAATCTAAACATCCATGGAGCTGACACAAGTGAAATTGCAGGTCAGTATGTATTATTTCACTGTTTATATGAAACTTTAATGTAGTTCTAAATTTTCTCTATGTTACTTCTGTTTTGCTCTGCAAATATTGTGCTGTAATGTGCTTCCAATTTAATGTTCTAAATTCTACTTTTGCAGGTTGTTTTGCTGATTCCCATGACCATTATCAGGATACTAGTGATTTTTAACAGACTTGTAATAACTATAAGTACTAGCCTTATCTAGGATATTGTCCTTTTATGTTATTTGGCATCAGATATCGGGTTCTAACACTTTACAAAGAGGTATATCTTGTTGTACTTGAAGCATTATTGGCACTGTAGCAGTTATCTTATAGTTCTATCAACAGCTGTGTGCATATAATGTATTGAACAGGGTGGATGTTGCCAGTTAAAATCTCAAAACATTATGCTTACAGAAGTTCTAGGTTAGGAGTACACTTGCTCTTTGCTTCATCAATCTTCAGTTCAAAGGTAAGTCTCCCCAAGACTTAGTTACTATAAGCATTTTGAGTTCTGAGAAGTTATTATCTAAGATCACATATGAAAGCATAATTTTTTTATTAGATGATAAGTTTAACAGAGATCTTAAAAGAGAATTACTAGGCAGATGGAAGGATGCAGCTTTGGAAACTGAAAGAAGAATCAACCCCTGAACTAACCCTATCTTTTTAGAAACTATATGTCCGCCTGCACATACACTAATGATCTCTCTGGCAACTTCTATTAGATGATTAGCTACTGTAATCTGTAGCGAAAGTGCATCATCTACTAGATTATGTTGTCCCTATTTTATTATTTTAGATATTCTTTAGCTTCTATCCTTTTAAGTTCCACCACCTAGGCATGGGAAGATCTCTTTACTTGTTTCTCTCCCATTTTCATAAGTAAATGTCTCAACTCCATTTTGTAAGTTAAGATTATTATTAGTCAGAGAGGAGCAGTTAGCTTTATCTTTGCTAATCATAATTGTAAACTGTTACATCTTTGTGAATCGTAATTGTTTGGTAAGAGCCTGTATGTCATCAAAGACTAATGATGGTATGTTGGTGAAGATATCACTGAGTGTTAATCTATGATATTGAGAAGGGTAAGACTTTTTGTGAGGTGATATATCTATGCACTAACTGTACAGTGGAACAGTTGTGAAAGCAATGTGGTCTGAACTGGACTCCCTGACCCCTAACACATGTATATAAACTATGGAATGTGTCAATTATTTCTCCTTAAATATTCTTCAGGTTATGTTATTCCATTATCACTTTAAAAGTTCTATACTTGCGAGTAGACTACTTATGATCCAGTATATTATGGCTGTCTAGTGCTATAGAAGCCTTTTACTTTAAGCTAACTGCTGTCAATAGCTGCTTTGCTTCGCTCGCTATCTTAGTTAGTTCCTTTTGGTTTCTTCTTTGCTGTTAGTATGACTCTATCAAAGCGTGCCGGTTTTTAGTCTTATTCTTTTGGCAAGTAATATAAGTTAAATTTTTTGGTCGGTCATTATCATTGACAGCATTATGGAGAAAGGCTCTCGATGCAGGAACTCGATTTGCATATCTTGCAGAAAGGTCATCTATTAGCTTCTGGATGTAGTTGAGATAGTGATTGTATAGGGAGGTTTGATTTGTACTGAAATTTTGTTTCTATGGTTTTCATTGAGATATAGTTTCCTTTGTGGTACTTATCCCTCATGAGTGGGATGTAGTTATTGAATTTCATCACAAATATTGGCTCAAGTTGACCAAATTGGTAGTTCGACATTTACTGGTGTTGTGGGTGGCTAGAATTTGATCCTTGATGTACCCAGTTTCTTGAGATTTTAATCTGATACATAGATAAAGTTGTATTTTATATATTTCTTAGGCTTTCTTTGCACATATGTACCACCTACAGTTTAGTCTTATTGCTAGAACATTTCTGCTTCTAATTTTATACTCTCAGTAACCGATTTGATAGGATTACTGGTTAAATTTTGCTTTTCTGATCCTAGAATATAACTGAAGTCAGTTCACAGTTGACTATGCAATAGATGGGGCAAGTTATATGGGCTAAATCATTGGCCATCTCTTTTTACTTCGGTTGGTAAAACCAGCCTAGCCCTTTCCCTAAAATAAGGAACATTTGTATCAAAAAGTATTAAGTCTTGATAATAGTAAAGATTGAGCTTCTATTTTCTACATTAAATGTACAGATTTTTATAATGGAGTGCGTATAAATTATTACATGAGATGTGCATAATTATCTGTCTTCTTTTTATTTAAAAAATTAAAAAAAAATTCTAAGGTGCTTTTCTTCAAATGGCCCCAAACAGAACTGCGGATTGTGAAAATAATATAATTAGAAAAAAATTGATGACCACTGGTTTGGTTGGGTGGGAGAAATAAAAGAAGGGAAAAGGACGGTGTTGGGCAAAGCAGAGGAAAGGACGGCCAATATTTAACCTTTCAAACAAAGCAATCATTTCCTTCTAATGCTTTGGAGTCCACAAGGCTTTTGACCAGCAGAAGATAGCACGTGGGGAAGTAGGTCCATGGTGGCAAATGGAACCAATTATTTATGACAATATTATATATTAATATGAGGTTCATATGATTGATGGAAGTATAAATATTTTATGGTGCCTTTGTTCAAAGGAATAGTGTTTATAGGTTCTATTTGCAAGTTAATAGCAGTGAATATACTTTCAATCAGGGAGTGCATCTAAAGATCATTTCATACCTTTGAATATATTTGGTAACACATTTCTTGGCCAATGAGATTTTCTCCTTTCTTTCTTTCTTTTTGTTTTCAGTTAAACATGGTGGGAGATTCTGTAACATTAAATGCTGAAAGAACCAAAGACTCTCTCTCATGAGGTAGCAAGAAGACAAAGATGAAACAAGGAGAAGCTTCAAAAGGCACCACTCTCTGAATTTCTTCATAAACAATGCTCATATCATGTAGTACTCTCACAACTTGTGGTCGGGTGATAGCAAGACAGCTGGAGAGAGAGAGAGAGAGATGGTGCCTAGTAGATTCTTTAGTCATGGAAGATCCATAGTTCCTTTCAAAGATTCCTCTCTCTCTCTCTCTCCTCTCTGCCCACTCCACCACCACCCACTGACCCCCCTCCCCCACCCAAACACCCACCTAATTCCACGCCCAACCCACCAATTTCATGTCATGGAATCATTTGGTCTCCGCCTCTCTTCCTCCTCCAAAGCCCCCCTCCCCCCACAGCACTGCTTCCAATGAACGTGTGCAACACATCACCACATGAAGCGGCCACAGTTTGGCTTACCGATAACTACCCAAACTCGATCCCCTGAATTTGAAGCAGCTAAGTTCTCTTAATTCTCTTTAAAGGGAAATGAACAAGTCTTACAAGATTTAACCAAAGCGGCTACAGTTTGGTTTATCAATAATCCTCTCTCTGTCGTACACTCAAACACAGGGTTAAGCTTAGCGGAAACCAGTCACATATTTGTTCTAATATGGGGGGCGTTATTATATGCAAAATCCCCTGAATTGGGGTAACATTTGGTGGTCAATTTGGTGAGCCAAGTAGTGCTCCTAATTATAGTTCAGGAATCCATCCATCCATCCACCCCCTCAACCAACACTCATGAAACAAATTGACAGGGCGGGCCACCACAAATCGCTCAAGACACGGCCCATCTTTGTTCCCGAGCGCACCAAACGACCAAAGTGCAAGCATGGAAGCATAAGCATGCACCCACACTTGAAACCGAAACCAATGGACGGCCGAGGCCAATCTCGTTGGGCCTATATAAAGCCCACAATCTCACAGAAAGTACATCGCCCACCACCCTCAGATACTAATTTACTCCTACTACCCAACTCTTCAAACGTCCCATGGCTCCACTTCTCTGCCCCAAGACTCCCGAGATCAAAATCGGTGGACACGTCCAAGACGTACAAGAGCTGCGAAGAGCTCAGCCCACGTACGTGCCAGAGAGGTACGTCCGCGACCCAGACGAGAGGCCAGCTCGGTCCAACATCCTGCTGCCGTCCTCCGGCGTCCCGGTCATCGACATGTCGAAGCTTGAACGGAGCGCCAACAGTCGGTGGACAGACGAATTGGGGAAACTTGCGGCCGCCTGCGAGGAGTGGGGCTTCTTTCAGGTGCGTTGAGGATGCGCTACTGCGAATCTTCTCTGTTCTTTTCTATATGTATATATATATATATATATTGTGGAATTTAACTAAACTAGATGAGTTGGCGCGCATAATTGCAGGTTGTCAACCATGGCATCGAGGAATGGTTAATGGAAAGCATGGAGGAGCTGACAAGAGACTTTTTTATGCTGCCTTTGGAGGAGAAAGAGAAGTATCCAATGGCGCCAGGGACGATTCAAGGATACGGCCACGCCTTCGTCTTCTCAGAGGATCAGAAGCTGGACTGGTGCAACATGCTTGCCCTTGGTGTTCAACCTGCCTTCATAAGGAATCCAAGACTGTGGCCTACTACACCAGCTCACTTCAGGTACACCCCAAAAGAAGAATCTCAGCTCATTAATGCAAGAGTTTTAACCCCGTCTGGCATGGTATAGAAGAAATGTTTAACCCTTTCCCTTGCTGCAGTGAGACTCTGGAAATCTACTCGGTGAGGATAAGAGAGCTCTGCCAGAAGCTACTGGTGCACATAGCCAAGACACTGGGTCTGGCTCCGAGCACCTTCAACGACATGTTCGCCGAGGCCGTGCAGGCCGTGAGGATGAACTACTACCCTCAGTGCCCGCGGCCCGACCTCGTCTTGGGGCTGAGCTCCCACTCCGATGGCAGTGCCCTCACTGTTCTGCAGCAAGACACAGGGAGCATAGGCCTGCAAATCCTAAAGGATGATGCATGGATACCAATCCACCCTATCCCCAATGCCCTTGTGATCAACCTTGGAGACACACTTGAGGTAAGGGGATCAAACAACTCCCTGCTTAAATTCCCATCATAATTCGTGCGGAGATCTTTGCTAAGTAACAAACTTGCAGGTGCTAACAAATGGGAAGTACAAGAGTGTGGAACACAGAGCAGTGACAAACGAGGTGCGGGATAGGCTATCCATTGTCACATTTTATGCTCCCAGCTATGAGGTGGAATTGGGGCCAATCCCTGAACTAGTTAACAACCAGCCATGCAAGTACAAGAGATACAATCACGGCGAGTACAGCCGCCACTACGTCACCAACAAACTGCAGGGGAAGAAGACTCTGGAGTTTGCGAAGCTTCAGAGTCCCATATCAACTTAAGCAGAAAAAATATTTCACCTGTGTAACATGTGTATATATATATGTATCTGAATGCTAGTGTATAATATCATAGCGAGGAATGCCATGTAAATCTGGTAATTTAATGGATAAAGAAGTTGTAGCAACAAATGGAAATGGAAATGGAATCTAGTATAAGTGAGACACTTTCCCTGTAGTTTGTCATCAAACTCCCTGCGATCAAAGATGCACGCGATCAGCTGATCACCTCCCAGACAACAATTTAAAGTTTGGCATAATGATTGGCTGAGAGCTCAGCTCCATCAACTCCAAAACCTTTTTTAGTGGAGTGTGGGGATGAGGATATTATGCCATGAGAAGCAAAGACTGTTACTACTATAGAATGAGGCAGCAAGAGTGGTAGAAACAAGCAGTTGTTAAGATGCTGAGGATCATCTCTCTGTACAACTGCTGTGTAGTAATAGCAATAAAGCTTTTGATGAGAAAGACAAATGCTATGGACAACTGGACATGTTTAGTTGCAAGGAGAGCTCCTCAGAAAAGAGCCTCGGCATAAGGAACTTCTTGAGAAAAAGAAAAAGAAAAAGAAATTCTTATCACTGCTCACCTTCATCTCTGGCGGGACCTCCAGTCCTCCATCTACGGCCCAACCGTGCAACTCCAACCACCTCTCTTGACCCCCACCACCTATTGATGGTCACCGTGTCTCTGGTCCCACCTGTTCTTTTATGAGTTCCTTTTCTACACTCAAAATGATTATTCAAAAAAAAAAAAAACCAGATAGCATTTTTTATTTTCCAGAAAATGAAAAATGCACTGTTTAGGGCTTTCCAGGGACAGGACAGTCTAAACGAATAACAACAAACGACGGATTCTAATACGACTATCAAAGAAGCACTGTAATTTCTGGCAAATTCTCCTGCACTACAAAACAGAACATGCCTTGGCTATGAAGCTTTTCGAAACCAAAAACACCTAAATCAGATGAAAGAAATACACGTCAATTTCTATTGCAGAAAAATTCACATACGTGAAATGCAACATTTATTTTCTGCGAATATGGAAGTTAAACTATAATTTAATTAAAAAATGAAAAGAAGGTGATATTGGCATAGCTTTGTGCCTATCGCAATTGGTGCATATAATTCAACACAGCCGTACTTGACATGCAATTCTAAATTCTTTAACAAAAATGAGACGTGTGGGGAACTCCATCTGTTAAAGCTATCTATCACTCCCTACAACCTCAGAGTGAGCACCATTGGGAAGGGTGGAGGATTCTCTGGAGGCTACCGGTAGGTCCGAGGATCAGATTATTCTGCTAGAAACTCATGTGGGGCAGGCTCCCAACGCGAGCTTATCTCTAATATATTCATATTGGATCAGAGGATAGGTGTGCATTGTGTGGGCTGTTCCGCGAGACGATTTACCACCTCATGTTTACGTGCAGATACAGCTGGGAGGTGTGGGAGATTCTGCGAACCAGGGTAGGGGTGGAGCTCGTAGGGATAGATCAAGAATGGATCACAAGAGAATGGAGCTCAAACAAGGAGGAAGACTGTCGGATCAAAGGGACGATAGCCTGCACACTGTGGTCCCTCTGGAAAAGTAGAAATGAAGTAGTTTTTGGTGAGAAGAAGATGTCGAAGGTAGTAGTGGTGAGAAGAGGAGTAGCGCTAGCGAAGGAGTTTAGGCATAGGAACAAAGAAAATAAACAGAAAGAAGTGAGTAAGAAGAGATGGGAACCACCGCAATCGGGGTGGATTAAAGTCAACACGGACGGCACGCTAAGGGCCGGCGCCTACCAAGGTGGTGTAGCGACCGTCTTCCGCGACGAAACTGGGGAGCTTGTCCAGGCGGTATGGGAGCCATGTCCGGGAAGCTCGGCTTTACAAACAGAACTATAGGCCATCAGACTGGGACTGAAGGCAACCGGAAGAGAATACAGGTTGGAGATCGAAACTGATTGCCTAGAGGCCATCAGATGCATGAAGAGGATAGAGCTCAGCCCTTGGCGCGTTCGTAACCTGGTGCAGGAGTGTGTTGAGCTAGCGAACGAGTGTATGGATGTAAGGCTTACTCACGTAGGTAAAGAAGCAAACAAAGTTGCTGACTAGGCTGCTGCTAAGGCAAGCGTGGCCTCTGGCACTAGCTCTATCGAGCGGACAAGCCACACACCCCCAGAATTTTATAATCTCATCGCTGTCGACGCAGTTACGTGTCGATGTTTAACTAATACATAGCTGGGTACAGCTCCTTGACAATCAAAGAAAAAAAAAATGAGACGTGTGAAATAAAGAAAGCTAAATAATATCTGCCAAAACACAAAAACAAAGCAAGACTAGCTTAAAAAGAGAAAGATGCACTGTATGTGCAAAAGGAGAAAAAAGAAGGAAAAGTCAATCTTTATTTTTCCAACAACTAGAGCACAGGAAAGAGGAAAAACAAGCAGACGAACACATCGAAAGTTCAGGAACAACCAAGCAGCAGACCAGGCAAAGAAAATAGCCCAACTTTATACTGTTATTACACTCTGTTAAATTGTTGATGGCTGCACTTACGGGAGGAGCAGGTTCAGTATACTCTGTTGGAATCGATGGCTGCACTAACCTTACTAATTCGTTGAATTTTTCTATACTCCACAATTCCTTGAACCTTCACACACACACAAGCTATCATTCAATTACATCATGATTGACATTAATATCTCAATGCACATTAGACCACTGCAGCAAGTGTTCCATCTCCAACCACATAGAACAAAAGTACCATAGAAAAAGCATCTAGGGCAAGGAAAACGAGCACCATGTATGGTGATAACTTGCCCTCTGGAAATGGAATACCAAAACAGGATGCAACAGTCAAACCGATTCATCAATCAAAGCTGCCTGAGCAGTGGAGACACATATTTCCTTCTCAGAGTAACAGTTTCTGAGTAAATTGTAACAAATGAAACACAAGGCAGCTTTAGATAATATAAAAGTAACTGTGTGAAGAGTTCCAATTCTTGCTAGTCACTTGAGTCATACAATGGACCAATAAACAACTTTAGTGCCAAATAAAATACAATAGAGTTGTAACCAAATAAATGCAGAAAGCAAGTTCAGAGAATACATATGCTGACATAATATCAAGATGCAGCACCAAGTAAGTTCCGATTGCGCATTTCACATTCAGAAGCTTCATTCGTACTGTAAGGGGAAAGGGATCTAGGAAGTAACCCAAACCTGGCTTCGAGGATAATGTACAAGAAGGCTTATGTAGTTATGTGTCTTGGCTTTCATCTCTCAAGCAGCAAAATAAGTTAGAAGCATCTGTTCCAAGATATAACCAATAGAGAGTTTACATTATTGCTGGCAGCTTCCCAGAAAGAAATGGTGGAAGAGAACTTTCCTTCAGTAACAGAAAAAGGTTTATTCAGGCTAAATATCTGAATAAGTTCGGATTGTCCTTGTCCCTCTCCAAATAATCTCTTGTGATCAAGTCTTCTATTCTTTTCTTTATTGCCTTGAAGTCGGGCTGCACATCACATAATTAAAACTTGACTTACCATGATAAACAAACATCAGGAAAAAAAAATCCTTTTGCCAGAAACAAACTCTGAAATTATTAATTTACTCAAGGATATTGGCCTCATAATGTCAAAGGAACTTTGATGTTTAATTACTGATTTGTAAAGCAAGAATATAAACACATGGACCTTAAAAAGGCATATTTAGCCATACACTGTAGATAGTAAGGAGATACCAACAAATTATATTTAAACCAATATTCTTCAAGAAAAAAAAAACAATAGATATCATGAAAAGCTCTATACCTTGAACATCCGGTTAAGCTGCTCGACACATTCCATAACTAGCTGTTGGTGACCCAACACTTTACGACTTTTCATAATACGCACTATGGAAGCATCAATTGCATATCTTCTATCTTTGTCAACATCTTCAATGACCTTCTTCTTCTCATCCACAGGAGGAAGAGGTATCTACAGATCAAAGATGACAAGTTAACTTGAATAAGTATATCCAGAAGAATACATTTAAAGAATGATTAGGTAACAAATACTTTACCTTGATTCTTCTCATCTTATCAGTGAACTTGGAATTGAATTCAAAATAATCAGTTGAAGAGATGCTTTTAGTACTTGGTTCTTTGTTAAGAATCTTGTATTTTGCACATGAAAGAGAATGGAGCAATCTGATAACATCATCATCTGTCAAGTTCAATTGTGACATGATCTCTGAATAACTCAGTCTATCAGAAGAATTAAAAAGCAGCAGTGCAGAAGCCTGCGGTAAGAAAGATGTATCAGAAAATTACACGAATAGCCATGGAGCTTCAATTCATATATGAGATAAAGAGCTTAAACATTACCTGATAAGTTGTCACAATCAGCTCAATGGTTTTAGGTTCAAACTTGCCATTGATATTACATGTACCCAATGAATATATCCACGTAAGCTTCCTATGCTTGGTTTTTGTCTGATAAAACTCTCTGAAAACTTCAACACACTTAACCTACATATAACATAGGCACAGAATTTATGAACCAAAGGTACTATCTCAACTTTGCAAAATGATAGTCTTGTACCACTCAAGCCTGTTGGAAAACCGTGGAAATGTGCCAAAAGAACACTCCACTTAAAACAACAATATTTGGAAAAAAGAAGCAAGTGAGAAAGAAGTGTATAATATCAAAAAATTTACCATCTCAGCAGGAAGATTAAGATCAAAGGATTTATAACTTGGCCAGAATCCAGTCGTTAGAACAGTCACAGTCAAGTCAATTCCAGGATTTGCCTGAGGGTTACTATTAAGATACTCCTCAAAACTTGATTGGTTTTCCCTTGCAAGTGTCAAATCAGTTACCTGAAAAGGAAAATGTAAGAGAACACAAATATTATCACAGATAACTAATAACAAAGTCAAACTAACAGACCATGCCCTCCATTTTCGAAGTAAATTGCCCTCCGCATTGCTGCTTAAGCTTTGTTAAAATACTTCTCTCATGGTCATCGTTAGCACTTTTGTCAAATAGCAGCCTCCGAGCAAGTTTCTTCCTGCCAATAATTACAATGGGAGGGTGTACAGAAAGCAAAATATAAAAGTTAAAATTGAAGCAAGCTTGTTTGTTGTTGACACTTGACAGAATGTAGGATAAAGCTTGCACCTGTAAAACTCCGCGAAAAGATCTTTGTCGCTAATATATGCAAGTAATTTGACGACCTGTAAAAGATTCATTGATGATGTGAAGCAAGGTGTCATAAAATAACTGAATAGCAGCTGGAAAAGGAAGTGACCTTTTCAAGCGTCTCCTCAATAGCTTCATCACTTAGTTTTTCACTTCCACCTTTTTTAAGTATATTATCACAAAAGGTAGCTAGAAGTTCGGCACTTGAGCTTCCTGCAACTCCCTTGTTACAGAATACTTCAAAAGCCTCTTTTAATGCCTGATAAAGACTAGAAAAGTTTAGAGGACAAATATGAAGATGGAGCCCAAACAAACAAAATAGTGTGCAAATCTGTACCTTGTGGAAAAGAGAGTGGTTTTGGAAGCAGTCACTCACATATGTCAAATACTTGTCATGGAGCTCAATTACTTTTCTAACAAAAACCTGAAAACTAGATACTATCATCAATAAAACCGCTCCTCAGTCAGTCGTCATATTGACCATAAAATGCAATTACCTGCTCTTGCAAACCGACCAAATCTTTTTTCTCGGCCTGAAAAAGAACCATATTATTCATCATATTAGACTGGCAGAAAAAAATAAATTCACGGCCTTATGCAAGAAGAAAGATCGACTAAATATCCAAATGAAAACACAGTAGTTGGTTAGACCATTATTGCAAGGAAGGTTACTAACTAACTATTTAACAAAATACATAAAATACTATGCATACAAGCTGAGAAGCACATAAATTCTGATTCTGATATGAGCGGATGCATGCAATATCTGAAACAACACCAATTAAAGATTATCTAAACCCTGGTTTTTCATAATGTTCTTCTGAAGGCAAATAACATGGAAGAAGCTTGGTAGCGATATGAGAATTAAAGAGCATCTATTGCTTGCACATTATTCAGCCATTTTGTAGTCCAGCACCTTTTATGCCTTCAATATGACACATTTCCTTCCGAGGTAGAAAGTAGAAACCCACTCTCAGAATGGATAAGAAATTAAATGACCAATACAGTCACTACAAAAGTACTGCGGGAAAGCAACATGGTTATCTTGGGGGTTTCAGATATGGACCTTAGAAATTTCACATACAAACCATTAGACAAAAGATGGAAAAACAACCCTCTGACAATTTGCTGTACTGAACTGAACACCCTCTAACCTGTGTAATTTCTGATGTTCTTCATCACCCAGTGATAAGTAATGGGTTATTATGCAACAAAATAGAGATTTTATTGATCTTATATTTTCTTTCCATGAAGAATTCAGTGTCGAGGGCTTGTGGGAGAATTTCTCGTGACAAAAAAGAGGGAGAAAGAGAGGAGGAATAAGGCCAACAGAATATAGTTAGCATAAAAATATACTACCAATTTGAAAATAACCTTTGCCTTTTGATTTATGTACACCAATAGTTCATTGGCACCTCAGGAGTTACAAACATCATTTACAACCCACTGTCCTGATATTTCATGTTACTATTAAAGAATAGATCTACTTTCAATGGTCAACATATTACCTTTTTATGTCTCTTCATTATGGATTCGTAACTTCAGATGCAAAAGTTATGAAATTAAATTTCCACAATTTGTGTAGAATTTTGTCCCACTGAATACTACATACTAGTATGCAATGACAATAGATTGCAATTGTAATTTTGTCCTACAAGAACTGAATGAGTTATATAAATGCATGTAAGAAAGTCCATTTGGAGGAAGAGAGGATCAGAATATTTTTGACCTTTTTATTACTTGCAGCATCTTCTGCTTGTTTGACCAAATCTGTACCCTCAGTTGTGACATGCTGCAGATCAGAAATTTCGCTAAATCAACGAGGAAAAGAAACACTTTTCAACTATTTTTACAGGATAATAAAGTTATGCTGACCTGCTTAAATATCTGAGAAACTGGGTCAAGCCCACGATTTATTCTAGAGAAGAGTCTGTACATCCTCGACAAGTCATCAACCTAACAAGCACAGAATGATAAAGCATTGAAACTGTCTGGTTGCTCCATGATGCTCTGCATTCATTTTACAATAAGGAATATACATGTATATGCACTAACCTTATCATCCTGCAGCAAGGCATGGCATCCAGAATGCTCTTTCTCAAGAAGTTGACTTGCATATACAAAGAGTAACTCATGTTGCACTTTCTACAAGCATAGCAATCGTGAAACAATGTATGAGGAATCATCAACTGTCAAGTAAAAGAATAACTTTAGAGGCTAGTAATATCATCAGATAAGATATGCAGGTCAGACAATTGGACTGGTGAAGAAGTTTACTAATCCTATTGTTTTTGTCAATAGACTGGGCGTACCAGATTAAAGAAGCAAAACCTAGCACTCAGACCATAATCTAGACTATCCAGTTGACACTTGCAGTCAATTTTCTATGCCCGAAAAATATACACATGTAGTCCAATCAAAGAGTTAAGAATTGATCACAATAACAGCACTGTATGATATGAGTTAATAATCATAAATGGACTGTGACAAATGCAGCAATAGACTCAAAGACAAGAGGAAACCGTATCTTCTTTTGCCTACAGAGGCTCAATGTCAGCCTATTTTCAAATGTTAACTTTGTCCTTCTCAGATTCAGCCTCACTGACAAGCAGCTTGTATTCTACTACATCAAGCACAAAGTTTAAGGTCACTGTCATTGTTGAGGAGGACTAAAATGAGTGCCTTAATTTCCTGTTATTATCTTCATCCATAATCCTTACACAATATAACTGATCCCTTCCTCTTGAATTCTTCCTCTACTTTGACCCATATGATCTGTCCCTTAATACAACATATGTTCCCATCTAGAATTTGCCTCACATTTAATTATCCTCAAAGTGATAATAGTGTGGAAAGGATCCTAATTGTAAGTTATTCATTGTGCACTATACACAAATTATAGATGCGCTGAAATGTTAGCAATTTGTGTTAATAAATAAAAGGATAAGGTTTTGTTCCCAGATTCCACAAACAGTTCTCAGAAACTATAGCAAAAGATCTTTTGCTATTCTCATTTTTCCTATCAAATCGTGAACTTGTATTTGCCTCAATGCTAATAGTCTACTTCTCTATACTGAATAATCTAAACCCTCTATTTTGCACCTTCTTTTTTATTTTTCAACTTGGTAATGAAATCAACAACAGATTCACAATATCGTGACGAGCGCAATATGCAACCTCAGCCTCAAAATACAGGTATCCATGAGCAACCAGTTTTCCTAGATTTTAATTCTGTAAAGCAGGTTGCATGAGCACGTCAGCTATCTCAAATAAGATTCCACAGTATGGCAACTAGGGTTAGAGTATTGCAAATTAATATGTGTAACAAAGTTTCGCTCGAGAAACAGTGATTTGATAAGTCGAAAGTGCATCATTGAATCAAACCTACGGCAACTGCTCAAAGTCTATTCTAATAAGAATACTGGTCTTTCAAGAACAAGCACCCCAAAGATGCAGGCTCAATTTAGAAATAAAAAAATAGGCAGCGCTTGATCCATCGTATCACTATAAATGTGGCAAAAATTCACCTAAATACATGCAGACTTAAATATCCATGTTGTACATCTGCCTAAACAACTGACATCCTCTGGTAGATGCAGCAACAGCTTCCATCAAACTTTTATTAATTATTTCATTACATGAATGTCTCCATTAAAAGAGGATTTTAACTATGGGGGTAAAGCTATGTACATCTTGTCCTTACCATACCATACAATGGTGGCCAGGGACTTATTCATTAGGATGTTCTTATTGAGAGAGGATTTAATTAACAAAAGAAGCGCTGAACATGTAGGTGAATCTTCAAGAAACTGCATTTTACCTTACGGACGTCAATAGTCTAATTAGCATAAAAGGTCATAAGATGATAAATAATAGAATTACCGCAAAATATAAATATCTACTTCTTTCAAGCTAACAAGCTCATGTAATCCTTCAATGCATTGTTGCTGTTCCTTTTAAAACTAAAATGTTGTGAGACACTTATAGTGCATATGATGTCATCATTGAAAATGAACTTGGAACTTAACCAATTTTCATGATTTTAAGATACTGATGGCAGAATGAGATGTCTTGCAAATTTACCGATATCAAGTTCTCATTATCATCCTAAAATACAATGTCATTCTATGCAACTCCAAAGTCAGTGTGAACACAAATGGAAAAGAAAATATTGATATACATTACCAAATGCACATATGGTATATATGATTATGGAGTTGTCAATTGGAAAGTGATTGCGCAAGTGCCGAAAATTAACATGTGGATGAATAACAGTACGGCAATTTTTTGTCAATTTACATTTGTTATTTTATTGTCTTTATTTTAAATTTTTTTCAATTATACTGTACAAAGTACAAACTAGTGGTAGACTGGTTGAGCAACAAGGTTGACAAATAGACTAGGGATTCTGCCCTTAGCCAAGTTCAATTTTGAGTCTGGCATAGATAACTATGATTTTTTTAAGGGAAAAAGTAATCAAAATAAATAAGTTAAAAACTTGAATAGGATGAACCTCCAATAATTTTTGTTCACTACTTGAATGCAAGTAATGCGAAACTCTATCTTTCTCCCTTTTCAAACACTCCTCTGCCTGAAATAAACCAAGAAGTCATCACCATAATTTTAAGAAAAATTTCATGCTTGTTGTTCAAGCATATTCTAGAAGAAAATACCTTCAACATGTAATCTGGACATGAGTCCTCCAAAATCCAGTTCGAAGCTTTCCGAGAATAATATGCTGCAGTATCTTTAAGCATGTATGCTTCAAAGTCATTTTCATAATAATCCATTTTTCCCAATCCAATTTCAACAAAAATATCCAAAACATTTTTCAATAAAGCTCTATCAATCTGCTCCCCCTCACGCTCTTGATCAATCTGCTTAGTGAAAATAATGCTAAGGACGATATAATGACATTATACCAAAGATAAATACATGGTTCCATCTTTCAACATCCACATACCAAAGAGATCACGGCATCTCTCACTATAGCATTAATCTCTTGATAAACCTGTAATAGAGGACAAGGAAAATCACAAATCATCCAAGAAGCATCAGAACTTTGCAGAGCTCAGTAAGATAGATGATGCAGAGTACTTACAAGGTATGAGTATGCATTAACAAAGAGAAGATATAATATGAGGGAAATAAACTTGAACAATCAAGCATAAAAAATTTGTGAAGTTAGTATCCTCCTATACCAGATCGCGGAAGCAAGTAAGCCCAACTTCATTGAGCGCAGGGAGCGACCTTCGAGTTATAAAGTAGCGGTCAAGATAGTGAAAAAAACGTGATAGCCATCGGACCATGACCTTGTGATTTGACCATCTTTTCACGAGTTCCCTCAACATAAACTCGTCATGCTTTTCTCTCAAAGATGGAAGCACCTGAATGATGAAAGTAGAGCTGCTTAAAGAGAATAACTGTGAGCATTAGACAGACAGAAGACTACCAAAGAAACATGTAATTACCATTTCGAATGAGAGAGCAGCAGTATATGTTTATAAAGCATATGAGCATGATAAAAAGCTCAATTTGTACAAATTCTATGCTGAATTGGATGACTATTATCAACGTAGAAATCAAGCTACTGAGGCTTCCAAATATGTAAGCAATGCCCTAGCTCTGTTAAAAAAAGTTAACCCACAATATTCATTTTCTAGGGATTAAAAGGAAGTTTGAGGGCACCAAACTTGATTGTTGAAGTACTATATATTGAATGAGAATATCAGAGCTGATACAATGACTTCCATTCCATGCACAGCCAAAGGGAAAAAAGATCAACAGGTTTTAAATTTCATGCACTGTAACTGAAGTAAAAAAAAAAACTCAAAAAGACCTCAAGTATCAGATCACTCTGCATCATCCACCTAAGGAATCTCGTGGATTGATTATGATCCCCAAGGACCAAATTCCAGAGGCCCAAATGAAATATCAGGTACTCTACAGCATTCTCATTTCGCTTCCAAGTACTTCTATAAATTTTACCACATTTTCAGTGCATGCTCAGTTAAAAGAAGACACCTCCAATGAAAATGTCAATCATAATTTCAGCTATTAGAATGAGGAAAGCCATATATTTGCACGCCAAATATCAGGTACTTCAGTTCTAAAACTACACAAACAGGATTTAAAGGCAAATGATTATTTCCATCAGAAATAAAACCACTGTAGAGCTGTCAAAGTTATATCAGGCATATTAAACTTGCTTTGTATGGAGCCTACATTGCAAGAACAATGCTTATGCTTTTCCATATTAAACCTAAAAGACAAATAAAACAGAGAGAAAGAGGCAGAAGAAAAAAAACTAGAAAGCCTTCCTCACCGTTGAAGTGATGTACTCTTCGAACGACTCTCGATACTTATCATACAGCTGCTGCGAGTAATCATGAGGGGGCTTCTGAGTGCACATATTGTATATAGTCCTAATCCACCAGTAAAAGGAAACAAACCAAATTGAGCGAAAAGAATCAAGAGAACGCAACCCTAAACTTGTAAAGAGAAAGGATACGTGTAGAGCATCATGTAGTCCTCCGAGCTAAACTGCGGCTCGGGGAGCCCTTCCAAGATGTTCTTCAGCTTGGTGATTCCTTTCTGCATGAACTCCCATCCCTGCTCCAAATCTATCGTCTTCCTCTCGTGCATCGACATGATCTTGAGCTCCAATCAAAACTGAAACACACATCAAGAGCTTAAGAAATCAATATATCCAAAACCCTAATTTCGCCTGTGGATTAGAGGGAACCGGACTGGTTCGGCCAATGAGAAACAAATTTGGATCCCGATTTCAAGCATGGGGAAAGAGGAGATGGAAATCGAAGCAAGAGATGAAATCTACAAAGAGACAAAGGAAAAGAGGGAAAGGTAAAGAATGGGATGATGAGCACCTGATTTGGAAGCCAAACGAAGGAAGAAGTAGGAATTGCCAGCGCCTTGGATTTGAAACCCTAACCTCAATTTTAGTCAAAGAAACGGTAATTTGGGAGCTGCGGAGGAAGCTGACCGCTCCCGACGGAGTTCTTGAAAAACGAACAACAACTTTATTAAGCTATTAAAATAAGCAAAATAAAAAGAGATCGGAATGAAGCTTGTAATAAAGAAGCGCAATTTGCATTCCGCCCCCCAACTTATCGGGTTATCTTGTTTTGAGACCTGTCTTCCAAAAAAATAGAAACATTTATAAAAAACACCCTATGTTTTACTCCTATTATTATTACTCACTCTTTATCATATAAAATTTTATCATTGAGACTATTTCTTTTACTTCGAACGTCTTATAAGATTACTCTATCTTAGTTTAAAATATATAAAAATTAATTTAGTATCTTGAAGAATTATTTTTTAAAATTAAATAAGAATTATTTTAAAAATACTTTTATTTTTCAATGTAGCAAAATACTATCTATTTTATCCTAGTTGTTAGGATAAAATTAACTCACATTATTTTCTTGAGATATTAAAAATAAAATTTAGAATCATATGGTAAATATTCATTCAGTAAAATATAAACGATAAGTAAAACAAAAGATACGAAATTTAAAGAGTTCTTTTTTCCCCCTACCACCCTTTATATTTATTTTTCTAGGATTGAAGGAGATTTAATGATTGATATACTAGTGATTATTTGGATATATATGACTATAAAAAAATAATAAAATTTATAATAACTGTTTTAAAATTTGAGAGATTTTATTACATAGAGTAATGGTTATATTCCTATGCCGAGCAAGGATTCAAGGGGTTGAGGTGTGAAACCTTGACTGAAGGTGCCATTATTGTTTAGATTTTTAAGTGCTAGTAGCTTAGTTGTACTCTGTGCTGCGAGAAAATTGACTTTTATATTGTTATTTAGTCGCCATATTTTGTGCGCTCCAGTACGAGGAGTTATGGTTTGTTTTTATTACTGGTGTTGCTTTTGTTATAATTTGTTGATCGGTTATGATATTTGAATAGAGGTATAACTTATGGAATTAAGAATATTAATTTTATCTCACAAGTGAGGTGGAGTTCTCGGACTGTAACAGATTTTCTAAATTATTTTTTTATAAAATTAATAGTATTTTACTGCAGCATGTTTGGAAAAAAAAAGAGTATGATTATAGACATCGATCACACTGAAGATAAACTAAGATGCCACGATTCATACTTATTTATCATTCTCAAGAAATATATTTAATAGAACCAAAATGGGAGTGCAAATATCACGGACCGTTACTGGCTCCTAATACGGCGGGATATCGTGGGCCCCACTGCAACGCCCCGCCCGGCTGCGCGTGCCCTTTTTCCAAGAATACCCCCCTAAGACGTGCCCGAGGTCTCCTCTCTTCTTCCGTTCCCCTTTCACCGGCTTTTTCTGGTCAACCCGGGCAGCTTCTTCCTCCACTCTATAAATCCGTCATCTCCTCCTCCATTCCATCTCCCCTTCTTCAAGCATTAAAGCGCTTAACGAGGAACAACAATGGAGGAGGAAGGCGAAGCCCGTGCCGCGGAATCGGACGGGCACGGAGATGTCGTCGAGGAGAACTTCGAGACCTCGAAGCTCCGCCGCTACGACTCACTCGACATGGAGGCCGCCAAGATCAGCTCGTCTCACGCTTCCCGATCCAACCAGGTTATCATCTCTCCTTGTTATGCACGTCCATCTCCTTTATAGATAACATTATTATTGATCTGGGACAATTGGTTGTCTAACAATTATAGGCGAAGGATTGGGAGACGGTATTGCGGCTTGCGTTCCAGAGCATCGGGATCGTGTATGGGGATATCGGGACTTCGCCGTTGTACGTGTACTCGAGCACGTTCACCGATGGGATCCATCATGAAGATGATATCTTGGGAGTGCTCTCCCTCATCTTCTACACTTTCGCCCTCATACCGATCATCAAGTACGTCTTCATCGTCCTCCAAGCCAATGACAATGGCGACGGTCAGATCTCTGTTAGATGATTGGGATGCGTTTCTTTTTTATTTACTAAGAATAAACGTTTTTCATATTGGAATCTGTGGGGTGCTTGGGACTGCAGGAGGCACGTTTGCTTTGTATTCGTTGATATGCCGCTACGCGAAAGTAGGGTTGATACCAAACCAGCAAGCAGAAGACAGAGAAGTATCGAACTTCCGGTTGGAATATCCGAATCGGCGACTCCAACGAGCCACGAAGGTGAAGGCGGCTCTCGAGAACAGCCGATTTGCCAAGTACTTCCTTTTGTTCGTTACCATGCTAGGGACTTCCATGGTCATAGGGGATGGAGTTTTAACGCCATGCATATCAGGTATATGATGTATCGCTGCATATCTCCTCTTCTTTAATCCTTACTTAAGTGGGTCATTAGAACAAACAGAGTATGATTATATATCCACCAACAAAAGGCAAAAACCAGCAGTAAAACCAAATTCATGAATTTTCTAGTCTCTCTTAAAGTTGTAGTATAAATGGCCATCTTGATGACAAATTACTCATTGATTGTGCCGTTGAGGATTGTTTGTATCTTTGGACTGCATGACTTATCGTCGGCAAGGTACATGGATGCTAGTATTGGCTTGTCAAGTTAAGTATACCATTTAGAATAGAAGTTAAAAGGTTGTATACACATTTGTATTTGAAATTGCACCTTTCTCTTAGGTGGCATGTGATGTAAAGAAAGAGCATGTGAGAGCCAAGCCTCTCTCTCTCTCTCTCTCTCTCTCTCTCTCTATGTATATATATATAGTCTATACCTATCTATTCTATTCATCATTAAAAAAATATTACTTCTAAATCTCACAACTGTTTGATAAGGATCTGTAACATCATTGGACTGCTTTAACTTAATTAGTACTTACTGTTTTAGCTTACTTTGTTTATTTCTTCTCTCCTCGTAGACTTTTGTTTTGTTTGTTTATTTCTAATCTAAGTTTGGATTTTTGTGACAGTTTTATCTGCGGTTGGCGGCATTAAGGCGGCCACAGACGCCATGACTGATGGTAAAAGATGACAGCAAAAAAGACCAATATTTTGCAAGTTCATTTCTTTCTTATGGGTACAAAGCATAAAGTTTCACGTTTCATTTAATGAATATCACCTTTTTGACTATATCCCGCTTCTAGACATGTGATATGCCTCAGCCAAACTTCTTCTGCTTTTCTTTTCTCTTAGTTTTATAGAGAAAATGTCTCACTAAACTTATTTCGTCTATAATCCGAGAGAAACTAGAGATAAAGCAATTACTGTGGAGTATTTGATCAAACCAAGCCTTCTCGTAAACTTAATTTAATTAGTCAAGTGGTTAATAGGATGGCCCCACCTGAGCTTGAGGAGTTAGGCAAGGGGGCATAAAATATTTTATGTTATATGGGAGTAAATTATTTGAGTAAAATAATAAGTTTTCCAACCTGATCAAAAACTTATGAATGCTTGACATACTTTGTTACGTTCTCAGACAGGATCGTGTTGATCTCAATCGTCATCCTGGTTTGCCTATTCCTAGTTCAGAGATTTGGAACTGATAAGGTGGGCTACAGTTTTGCACCAATAATTACCATTTGGCTCCTAGCTATTGCTGGCGTAGGTGTGTACAACTTTGTCAAATATGATCCATTGGTGACCAAAGCGCTTAATCCCATGTACATTGTGTACTACTTTAAGAGGAATGGAAAAAATGCTTGGATTTCTCTTGGCGGAGTTGTTCTCTGCATAACAGGTAATTATCCTTTTGTTATCTAACCGTTTAAGCTTTCAGATTAACTAATTATTTAATAATAAATATGATTGCAGTTTTCTTTTTGAATGATTTATATTAAGAATTATTGTGAAATAGGTGTGGAAGCACTATTTGCTGATGTTGGGCACTTTACAGTCCGATCAATTCAAATAAGCATATGCTGTATAACTTTCCCATGCCTCATCTTAGCATACACGGGCCAAGCATCATACTTGAGGAAGTACAAGGAGAATGTCGGTGACACCTTCTACCAATCAATACCACGTAATGATTTCATAAGTTTGCATTTGTGTGTATAGTTCTCTAATTCCTTGTCGCATGCGTAAATCTTTATTCATGTTATCCTAACAAAAGAATAGAAATTTAATATCGATATCTACACTCTTCTTATTTGTTAAACTTTCATTATAACACTTAATCTTGGAGTTAGGATCAAAATGCTATCTTTGAACGGAAAAGTTAATTTGTTCATATATTTCTTTTGTGATATTTTACACAGAAATCTTTAGCTGAATTGCATGCATGTATGTTCTCCTTTTATTAACTGATGACATAGAAGCCCATTAATGTTAGAAATTTGTCACTGACGCTATGTGAAGAAAGTTGATGATCTTATTTGATTTATTCATTCTTCGAACTTTTTGTTCAGATGGATTATATTGGCCAATGTTTGTATTGGCTCTCTTGGCATCCGTGATTGCTAGCCAAGCCATGATCTCGGGTGCATTCTCTATAATCCAACAGTCCCTTGCACTTGGTTGCTTCCCGCGTGTGAAAATTATCCACACCTCATCTAAGTACGAGGGTCAAGTCTACATCCCGGAGATAAATTACGTTCTTTTGGTTGCTTGCATCGCCGTCACCGCCGGCTTTAAGACCACCGTAAAGATCGGCAACGCATATGGTACGTCATCTACAAGACTACAACTTTGTATTAATCCTTTAATTTTTTTTCGCAAATTTATAATTTACCCATCCATTTTTTTTACTGTCTCAAAAATTTATAATATTTTTTTTGCAAAAAGTGACCACCATAGTAGTAATTTTTGACTCTCGACTTGTATATGCAGGTATTGCTGTGGTATTTGTCATGACCCTCACTTCATCTCTTGTAACTCTAATCATGATCATGATATGGAAGACCCACATCATCAAGATAATCATCTTCGTGGCCGTGATCGGATCAGTCGAGCTTATCTACTTGAGTTCGGTGCTCTACAAGTTCGATCAAGGCGGCTACCTACCATTAGCCTTTGCTGTATTCCTCATCGCAGTAATGCTCATCTGGAACTACGTCTACTACAAAAGATACACATATGAACTAAGGAACAAGGTACCAAACGAGAGATTGCAGAATTTAGCCACGGATTCCAACGTATGCCACCTCCCTGGTATTGCCTTCTTCTACTCCGAGCTTGTTCAAGGGATTCCTCCCATATTTGAGCATTACGTTGCAAATGTGCCGGCGTTGCACTCTGTACTGATCTTCGTTTCCATCAAGTCGCTGCCGATAAGTAGGGTTCCGACCGAGGAGCGCTTCTTGTTCCGTCGTGTCGGGTCTCGTGACAGTTTTGTGTTCAGATGCGTCGCGAGGTATGGCTACAAGGACGCGAGGAACGAGAAGGAGCAGTTCGATAAGATGTTGGTGGAAAGGCTGAAGGAATACATGAAAGAAGAGCGGTTCAGAGACGGCGAAGTTGTAAGTGAGGAGGTGGTGGCAAGAGAGATCAAGTTGGTGGAGAAGGAGTGGAATAATGGAGTGGTGCATCTCTTGGGGGAGAATGAGGTAGTTGCAGGGAAGGAGAGTGGGATTTGGAAGAAGATTGTGATAGACTATGCCTATAATATAATGAAGAGTAACTTGAGGCAACAAGATAAAGTATTTACTATTCCTCGCAGGCAGTTGCTCAAGGTTGGAATGACCATTGAACTATAATAGAAGTACTCAAGAAGAATTAATAAGTTAGCCTTATTCAGAACATGAGTTCTTAGTTTTTCTTTTCTTTTCTTTTTTCTGTTGGGTTAAAAGGGAAAATCCAAGGATGAATATTACATTTAAAAATTGTATTTAGGACACGAGATTTCTCATAACATCTAAATGTTGCTAGGCTTTGTTCTGATATCTTGCATGCTTGTATGTTTTCAGTTTATGAGGTTTATGCTGAATTTTAATCTAATTGGATAACATTTTGATCTATCCCTTCTCTGATATATCAGTTGAGTTTCTGATCCTCTACTAATTAGATATGATTTTGAGATTTGCAAACAATTTGCAGGCTATTATTAAGTTCCTTATTTATGAACATGCTTGTGGCAAGTCTGAACATGATAGTATGATACTGGAAACAGAAACAAACTCCTAAAAGATGCAGACCCATGAGAAGTACCTAATTCTTCATTTATCAATGTGTTTCCTTTCTACTTAGTCTTGAAGGGATGATGACTGTATCACATAGTAGTTATCAATGTCAAATTCCTAATGAAGCATTTACCTGACCGAAATTGGAATGAATAACCTCTTAGTAGAGGAGAAAACTGTCTTTCTTGCTTATGATTTGTATTGCTCTACTAAAATTTTCCGCAATCGAGGACATGGTGTTACATAGAGATATATGAAGAAAAAGTATCTAGTGGTGCTGTGCCTAATTTTCTTAATCAACTCTACAATTTTAAAGAGGGTACTTCGGTGCGACAAGCTCCAATAGGCATCAGAAGCTTGCAAAGGGCTCCTTCTTCGCGTGCGAATCTTATTAGTAATAGGTTGAAATTTGTCGATTAGTGTGCTTCCACGCAGTGGCGCTCACGCGATTCCTTCTTAGTTCCAAATTCAACACTTGTTGACAAGCTGCATCATTCCAATTGAATTATTGACCTAATCGATTCTAATGTTTGTGATGAAGCCAAGCACCTTTGACAGGAGAGCCTGACATTAACTTCAAAATATTTCCTAACGAATGGTCCCCTCAAGCTTTATTGGAGACAGGATTTTTTTAATTCTTCAATCAAATATGCTTCTTTTCTGTTCTCCAATATTACATTATGACAGTATTTCATCTTACTTTTATTTCAGTATCAATGATAATTATTCAAAGTCTGATGGTTTCTTTACCAGAAATCCTGCAATAGCAATCTTTGCAGTGAGTTTTAAGCTTCGGCTAAAGAGTCCACATCTAAATTCATCTATGGTTTAGGTTCTTCTTTCATCAATATGTTTCATGATTGCTGCAACTGAACTTTATACACTCTGTATGCAAACACCTATAATAAGGTAATAAGATTATTATAGAATTGCAAGTAGAACTGGGATATGTAGTCTTGCTTATGCATATCTTTGATTACACTCACAGATGGACTTTAAGGAAGTTAAGTAAAGAAGGATTTGTGACCAAGTTATATCAAAACTTAAAATTCAGCTATGATTACTCTCAACTCCTTGAATGGCTTATATCAGAACTCCGGACGAGCAGCTAGCATACAAGATCAATTAGATTAAAATGCTCAATATGTTCAGTTATCAAGAGGAATATGTAAAATTCACATACTTGTATATATAGAAACAGAAACCTTATATAAATCTAAAATTAGAAACGCTGACAAATAATGATGGTAGAAAAAGACTTTCTAATGAATGAAGATGACAAAGAAAAGTTAGCAGATAAAGATTTTTTTCTTTCCCTCATCATATCATATAAATCATGTGGAACATTAGCATTCAGCAGAAAGCCCAACTTGGCCATTAATTAGAGAAATTTTTGAGTGTTTGCAGGATCTTTGACATCCAGAGAACTAGCAAGTGGTTGTTGCTTCGTATGTGGATCTTTTCTAAAGATTGATAATTCATCTCGAACATCAATCTGAATAGCCTTATTCTGCTTCATTGATGTTGCCAGGATCTCTTCATTCTCTCTATATTTATGCAAGTATCTTCCCATTGCCTCTGCATATTCATCAAGGCCAAGTGACTTCATAGCATAACAAATGTCATCTCCGTTGATCGTCTTGCGCTTCTCCTTGCGGCATCGATCTGAGGCTTCTCCAGTGATAAAGCTGACAAATTCTGATGCACACTCCTGCATAGTTTCTTTGGCTTGCTTCGATATCTTAGCATTAGGCGGTAAAACTTGCTTCATTATTCGCCCAACATTGGCTATTGGCAATAGATGATCTTCTTCCTTGACTCCATCCACGCGTTCATCTTCTGAGATAACATTCAGTGAGGCCCTTGGAAGACTGCAGCTGCCTCTAGAATGGTCTTTGCCGTATAATTTTCCATCCATCTCTAACGAGGAGAAGAACGTCCTAAACTAACTGAAGGAAATTATCACCTTGTGGCATCTGAGCTCCTTACTTCAGTGTTGATATAGGCATGAGGATATATTCATCTACAGAGAAACATCTACTTGTTTACTCGAGATGTTCCTAATATCCCTCAAAAGATGTGAGAATGTTCTAATGCTATTGGCCTAACATTTGTCTAGGTACGCCCAATAATAACTCGTTACCTTGACACTTGACCAACCAGTTTAAAAGTAATCCCAGTATTAATTTGGATATTAACAATATAGGTACATATTTAGTGTGATCATGTTGCCTGGTTTTGAGGTTAAAAAATAGACATTAGGGCATGGTATAAAATTAATAATCACAGGAGCTACAGCAATTTTAGTTTGTTTAATTCAGCAATACAAGCGATGACTTGAGATTATATGGAAAACCATATTAGAGCAACTCAACGTTGTGTGTATAGAGTACAACTATAATGAATCATTTAAGGCAACTAAAACATAGAAACTAAAAAAATTCACTCAGTGATTCAGTAAACTTTCTCTATCTTCAGTTATTAAATGTGCAATTTACATTCATTATCAGAACTCGGAGGCCTGAATCTTTCTATTGCCTCATCACTCGTTAATTAATTCAGTAACCTTTATTTTTTTATTTTCCTTTTATATATATCTTCAGTTATTAAATGTGAAGATTGCATTCTTTATCAGAACTTCTTATAGGCCTACATCATACAATAATAATATGTAGACTTTTTTTCTCCAGTGAGGATCAAATATGGCACTTGTAAACATAAGAAAGATCATAGAATTTGGTTGGTTGTGACGTCGGATGGATTGATGCATCTTATGCAATGACACATGACCTGACAATCTCCAAGTCAGTTGTTCCTTTATTTTATTTTATTTTATTTTATTTTATTTTGGGGAGGGGGAGGGGCTTTGATTCGAAAGAATTAACAAGCAATGTTGAGAGAGGACACTTGCCGACAAATCGTGCAGTACACGCATGCGATAGAATATGATTCTGATGTGGATGCCATTCACATGCCCCATGGATGATCTGTATCGATATTGAGAAGGGATCTCTACTTCGTTTGGAAAGGCTACACAGCCAGACAGACCTCAGCTCAAATGAAAGCTACATTCCAATGTCGATGCTAAAGAAGTAAGGTAGATCTTCTTTATAAACCCTCTTATCAGAAGGAACAAATAGCACCTGTTAAATATTCTAAAACAAAAATTAAGGGATTCAGTCCTTCTACTTTTCTTTGAAACCTTGAATGTTGTAGTTTCATAAACATAGATATTCAATAAATGGCACATGCCATGTACCGTAGAATTAATGTGTCATAATTAGACAGCAAAGATTGCTGAAGGAGTATCAAGGAGAGTACTAATCAGGTCCTGCATGAGTAACTGTGATACAAACTATCCCCATGTTTTCTTGAAAAGTTTATATTCAATGTACATTTGCCAAATTTTCTAGGAATATACAAGGGAGTTATACTTTCTGATCATATGATAAATCTCTTGCAATGGTGACAACTGACAGCTTGATGGTTTTACAAACATGCATGGTCTCTGAAAGATCATATAGAACAACATCTTTTGTTCTTCTGTTCCTGGCTGTTGAAAAGATTAAAAGAACAAGTGAATATCGAGGTGACACCTGCCGACAAATCGTGCAATATGCGCGTGCTGTAGAATGTGATTCCCATAGTGATGGCACGTGGCGAAGAATCTGGATCTACGTTGAGAAGAGAGACTGACAGCTCTAGGTCTGCTCCCTTCAGAAAGGTTACATAATTTCAGCAGCCTTCCATAGATCATATGGAAACCACTTAGCATAACTGATACTAAAGAGAGTAGTTCATCTTTTGATGGTTGTTGCTTCCTAAGGAGCCTCCTTGTTGGAAGCAACCTCCTTGTTGGAAGGAGGAAAACCCGGGTTATTTAACCTAAACCAGGCTCAATATTTCATTCATCTTAGTCTTTGGAAACAAAGCCATATATATTTTATACATGCCAAGATACTAGAGCCAACTTGCAAAAGCCTAGTGAAAACTTTCACTCCAAACCATGTACTTCCTTGGGGCAAGGGATCTTTATTATATGCCTTCTATTTTCTCTAACTATCTATGTTACTTATACCTTGTCCAGTATGTAACCTTTGTATTGTAACTAAACCATGTATTTCTTTCATTTGGATACTTGCATGTATTGTTTTAGGCAACATGGACATGATGATAAAAATAAGTGTATCCTTACAAAGAGGCATGAACTAGGGTATACTCTTCATCAAAGCTGGATTGCTGTATGGTCTTGATATCATCACTTGGTGAGTAAGAAGGAAAGCAAGAAAGGATGCTAGAATAGGCAGGAGCCAGGAGTTGTCATTCAGTTAAAATGAGTTCTAAGAATAACATGATAATTTTGGCACTTATAATATTGGACTAGAGTTCCTTCTCATATAACCATAACTATGTCACCTAATCGTTTGGCCATTATCATACCATGAGACAAAGCAGTTGAGTTTCGAAAAGGAAAACTTAAAGATCAAATTAGCACCTAAAGTTAGACCACATATAGGACATCTTACAGATTGACATCAACTATAATAGCTGTCCAAATTATTGAAGGTACTCCATTTCTCCAACCACTTATCGAACCATTTAATATGCCAATAAAGAAGCATCGTATTAGGCTACAGACACGCATTTAAGAACAATAAAACCAGCAAATAACTCCAGAATTAACTGACAAGGCATTTGAAATCACCAATTTCTTTCTTGCTATATTTCTTGAAAGAAAAAGGAAACAGAAAAAAAAGAAAAGAAATTTTGTCTGAAGGTAGTAGGCATCAAACAACAACACCACCGCATATCTTAGCAGCACAAATTAAAATTAGTAACGCTCGACACTGTTTACAAATAAAGCAGAAACACAAGATCTAAAGATCTTATGCTGCAATTAGCACTTATCCTATGCTATAACTCGTATACAGTAGTCTCTAGCTAACCCCCTAAAATTTCCTTGATGTTGAAGCATGATCATTATTATTCCTCTCCATGGCATTGAACATGAAATGATGACCAGATCCTGAGTATTGGTTTCCGATCGGCTCCCCTCTCGGTTCGTCGATTCTAGCATCTGAGCCAGTGGCCTTATTACCATGGATTAATCCGGCGGCGGCTCTATCGCCTTCCATCTCTCGATACTTGTGCAAGTACCTCCTCATCGGCTCGACGTAGTCATCGAAGCCTAGGTTGCACAGCGCCCAGCACAAGTCGTCGCCGTTCACCGTCTTGCGCTTCTCCTTGTGGCACTTGTCCGACGCCTCCCCCGTGACGAAGCTAATAAACTCCGACACGCACTCTTGCATCGTCTCCTTGGCTTCCTTGGAGATCTTGGCATTCGGGGGAAGGATTTGCTTCATGATTCGCCCCACATTTGCGATCGGCAACAGGCGATCTTGCTCCTTGATCCCTCCTCCTCCATCACCGGAAGCCGCCCCTATGGAGCTCCCCGCTCCGACCTTGTAGTTATCATGAACACCTTCGGAGTCGCTATTACTTCCAATATTATCAGCCATATCTAACACCTTGGCCTTCATCTGCTCCTCCTATTTATTCCAACTATGTAAACACATAATACATCCGTATACGTATGTACGTATGTGAGTATGTATTTTTTTTTTATTCTAGCTTGTCATGTGCATATACATACTCAGTAGTCATGGATGGACATGAACTGAAAGTGTTGTAGATCTTTGCTGTAAGGTAATTTGGAGAAGTAGATGCAGTCTTCTAGGAAGAGACATATGATCATGTCAGAAAGCTCTTGTTGTTGCTTGAGAGATTGGTAATTGCGAGGGTGGTGTCATACAGTAAGCCGAGGACCAATGAAGTGGGGGGAGCTCTTAAAGTGGTAGGGTACTGTCCACATATATGTCTGACGACATTTCAACGCATGCTAATTTAATCGGACTGCAGTTTGCATGTTGCAGAAGAAAATAGAGAGAGACAGAGAGACAGAGAGAGAGGGTAATTAGCTTTAATTGGCAGCCTCTAATTAATCTCCCGACTGATCTAATCATGTGAGGTTGCCATGGCCTGGGGTCCCCTCTCTTCTTCTCATTTTCAATGCAATCAATGTGCCGATCATTGTACTGCGATGCGCATCTATCATGTGTTCATGTGATGCTGTGGATCCTGACCTACTTATACTAATAATAGCTTTAAATTCCAAGCTGGATACCCTGTTGGAGATGAGCAAACATTTGGAGGTGTGTCAATTAAGGAGAACAGTACTGGCTCCATTATGAATATAGCATATAAGAGAGAATAATATGGTTCAGTGATACATCTAAATGAACAATATTGGAAGGCAAGAATGACTCCTACTGTGCTTGCAAATCATTCTATATTTGCAGGAACAAAACTGCTATATATATATATATATATATATATATATATATATATCTTCTCTATTGTTTTCTAGTCCTATTTTTATTATTACATGATTACCATACTGGAAGATGGAGATACAAGAAGAGGGTTTTATCAAGAAATGTATATATATATATATGAACTTCGATCTTGAACTCTTCAGGTAGATCTCAACTTTCTTGCATACCCCTATGCTTGGATTGAATCAACAATTGTTCTGTAGAATCACATGTTTATAGAATAAGACAGACAAACTAATGTCAGCTATAATGTTGTTGTGATTCTTATTGCATTATTTCTCTCATGATCTTGAGTAAATGGCATCTTCTAGCGAGAGCTTTTCTCCATTATTGGAATTTGGAAGTTCCTGCGTTGTCTTTTGCACGGCATTCAACTTAGTTGTCTTTATACAAGAAAAAAAAGCTCCTATGGTATATACCCAATTCTAGAATGAATACACACACATATATATAGTTCTCGGGAATCAAACTCCAGATGGTATAATTGCTTCTCCTTTTCTTTTTCTTTTTCTCCTTTAGATGCCACAACCCACTTAGTCACATATGGGGGGAGAATGATTGACCATTTCTGGAGTAACTATTGGCTAGCATAGTACATCTCCTACACTAAACTATTATGGTGCTAATATCTTTTTATTTTGTGGGGAAGTTGGATAAATGGCTTTTGAACATACTTTTGTCTACTTATATATTCTCCACTTTGAAGATATGGATGTGTTTTTAATTATCTTAGATACTCATCGCAATTTCTGGGAAAGTTTTTGGTTGCGGTTGCGATGCGAAGATAGCCAATCAAAGAAGGCAATGCAAATCGAGTGCACATCTGCAAGCATGCATATGGTCAAGGAAAAGGAAATAGAAAACTACAAAGGGAAGGACACCAACCATCTTGGGTCACTTACATTTATCAGACATCCAATTATGCTTTCAGATTCCTATACCATATATGCCTCTTCTCAGTGATAGCATATATCCCAAGAAAGCTACCTACTGGAGAACCAAGGGTAAGCCTTTAGATCCTGGGATTAATTTACAGTACTCCCACTGCTTCAAGATTCCCATATGTATTTTAAAATGCTAACTTAACCTACAAACTATCTTCAAGGTCTGGAAAGATAAGATGGAGGCTTTCTTGGTCTACATTGGTAGAGCTCTTGGGTGGCAGTAATTTGACTAGTATGAGAAGTACTTTCTTAGTTCCAAACAAGACACCTGGCAGCGTTGCTGCTGGTGGGCCATGGCCAAATTCTAGTCATTAGTACGAGCTCTTAAAGTGGTCATGAAGAGGTTGAGAGGACTACTCGGCCTCACTTGGCTTCATCCTCCTTCCAAATATCAGCATGAGGGAGATGATACTGCCAGGGTTGGTGTTATTATTGACATAACAACCTACTCTTATCTTCTCAAGTGACTAGAATGCCCTTCTAAGAGAAGAGGACAAAAGGGGCTTAATTATTATTATTATTTTTTTTTTGAGAAGGATAGTTTTGTCATTCTCAGATAGGTTATTCTTGAACTGACAACGCCATTCTTCTGCTAGGTGTACCTATCGTTTGGAACAATTGTGGCACGTTCCTCGGAAGAGTTACCCAAGTTATTTTACTTATATATTAGGAAGGAGTAGTCCTTTTATCTAGTTTATATATAATTTTACTTACAAGCTCATAATTTATTAAACAAAATTAATTATTTTAATCTCTCCGACAAATAATTGAGATGATAACTAAAAAGTTCATCTCCTTAGATTCTGTTGAGCAAAGGTCAAGCTTGAAATCTCCACAGCTTGGATAAATCATGATCAAGGTTCCCTGGAGTAATAAATTAGAATCCTAACCCCTTAGGGAAGCATAAAGCATACTTTATCTTTGCTTAAAATCGCTAACCACCTCAATTATGTATAAAATGATTATTCTATTAATGGCTTAAATGATAGGCTGGCCTTGGGCTTGGGGTGATTAGTTCAGTAAAATTAGGACAACCAAGTAGATAATCCATGATATCTCTTTGAGAGGTAAAGAAGATTCCATGTAGGTCAGACGACCCTTGGTATGAACCCAAACAGCATCAAACCCTACCATGTTGATAGATAAAACTTTTCTTCTCATCAGAATGTACTTAATTAACAGTAACCTAAGACTAAATCTGGAGGGAGAAGAAGAAACTATATACATTCCCAACCTTGTCGAAGTTGAGAATTTTCAAAATTATCTCATACTATTCAAAAGCTATTACATATTAATATTTCTTCTTCATGTATAGAAAATGGTTCCAATTTGCCTAGGATATTTGGATGGAGAAGAATCCAAAATTTAATTGGGCCCAGTGCTGCATGCTTATGCTCTACTTCCTCTTATCTTTTTATCAGGTAATTTGATGCAGCCTGAGCACTGATGGTTCCGATTTTATTCTATTCTTTTTGTGACAGAAACGGATAGATTCTGTCACGAGCAAATGGAGCTGCTGAAATTTAGCAGTAGCGAAGTCTGTGACCATCTCAAGATCTATCCAAAAGCAACAATGATGTAAAATTAGAATTAGGAGAGCATTCAATAAACGACAGCTTAGAGATGACCTGAAGACTATAAACATAATTATGGTGAGAGATATTGTACTCATGTAATAGTATTATGGCAAGACATGCTCCTGGCATTTGCAAACACCAAACTATGTTTAGCATAGTAAGCAAACACTTTTGTACTGTAAATAGTGTACCATCACCAGCTCTTTCAGATTTTAACATCAGTTAAGCCATTTGAAAAGTATCTCTACTGTGTTACTATGTTAACTCTCAACATCTTCAAAGTTCATCAAAAGAAATAAGATAACAAGGAGTATATTTCACAGAATCAAAATCAATCATGTCACTGTTCAGTAATTGGTCCACACATAAACCTGAGTAGACTTTGAAGGTAAGCAATGAACATTTTCAACAAAGGACTTCTGAGGACTGTGTTCGAATATATATAGCTGGATCTGCCACCACAGGAAACAGCATATTAGAAACTTTGCAAAGATAAACAAAGACACTGGAGACCACAAACACAAAGGGATGTTTTGAGGCTTTACCAAATTGACATCGTCCAACAACTTGACACCTGCAAGGTTGCAATAATTTTAGCAATGCAAAAAATTTACTAGAGTCCTGCCAAAGAGATACAGGTTATACTAATCAGCTCCCCCCCACCACCCTCTTTGTCATCTTTCTGGTTCAGATATCATCATTTTAATGTTAGTCCGAGGCCTACAAAGTACGCCAGGAATCAGACTTAACGTCAGCTGCATGTTGCTATGAGACTACTACTTTACCTCCCCTAATGTTGTATCAACCAATTACCCTTGGCTATTTTGATTAGATAGTTTCAATAACCAACAAGAATTGGTAACGAACAACTGGTAAGCAAAGACGACGACGATGAAACTTGTACGTAATAAACTTCTTAATGAAGATTGTGTTCATCCATGCTATTCCCCCTCCAACAGTTTCAACCTCTGGTTCAGCAGCCTCAAGCTCATTAATGGCATTTCACAGCGGATTCATCCGACATTACAACACCCATTCTCGAGCAATCCACTTTCCTACCGAGATCAGTAAATAGTGAAGGATTATTCTTCAGAAGGGCTTATGTAATACTAAGAACACGAGAGGAGAGAGAGAGAGATTGCTGAGACATATACGTATGCAGAGGGCTTATGTATACAAATTTCTCTTGAGCCTAACATAAGTTTATCAAATAGGCAGATAATTCCTTGTGAACAAAAGCTTCATTCTTGCAGAATGGGATCAAATACATACCGCTTGACTAAGTGCAGACCAGATTAGGCCAATCCTAATTAATGTTAATCCGAGCCCCAGAAAAGTATTCTTTTGCGAATTAGAGTCTTAAGATGTAGCTTTTAATAAATATCTATACACTTGTATATGGAACTATACTTATTCACAAAAGCCATGGAACTGGAAATCATTATCTAATTCTTGATGGCGGATATCCTACATTATACATAGTAATGTGTGTGGGTTACCGAGAACAGACTGTAAAATACTATCCAGCCTTACTTCAAAGATCACATCTTTAGAATTACCATACATACACCACCATATCTAACCATAACATGTCTCCTACTGTGTAAGTTAGCCCGAGTTAATTACGATTGCCAGTATCTACAGAAAAAGAGAAGAGTTGCAGTAGAAGAATTAAATGCCATGGAACTTTTGAGCGAATTCTTGAGGCCTTGAAAGAAACCCAACTTGTATTTTCAATAGCCAAACGGCGGGGTTTCTCCCATTTAAAAGAACTAAGAAAGAATACTGACAATTAGTAGTGGAGATATAACAACGTGTGACATGACAGAAGGTCATGAATTCAAACGAGTAAAATTTTTAAAGAATAAAATTAAAGTGAATTGTGCATATGTGCACTTTCTGACTCATGATTTGACTCATTTATGATTTATTTTTAAGGGAGTCAACTCATATCAAACTTATGAATTGACCCAAAGATTTCAAAGAAACATTGAAAAATAATTAAAATTGGGCCAAAATTCACAATTCTAGTAGAGTGTGGCAGCGAACCCCCCAGGCCGATCAATTTCTTGATCCGAACACAAAACAAAACTAGAAACTAGGGTTTTTCAAGAATTAAATCAAGAGTAGAAGACCAATTAAGAAATCTTAGGAAAGAAAGAAGTGATTCAAGAAAAAGGTGGGAAAGGAGGCATCCTACATTGTGCTCTTTGGATCGGAGAAGAGAGAACATGAACAGGAGGGGAAGAGAGAGAAGAGGTTTGGAAAGATTCCAAAGGGACCGCAAAGGTTTAAAAAAAACAAAACAAAATTTAATTAAAACAAGGATGTCAGGAAGTCTTGGGTCGGGTGAGTAGGGTGTGATCATTTATGATCCGATCCGATAACGTAAGAGACCTGGATTGTTGATCAAAGCCCAAGTTCTCTATGGGCCAAATGGGCCTAGATCTCTGAAAACCAGTCCTCCAAATCACAAGTAAAACTAAGGTCACGTAATTTTACGACAATAATAATAATAATAATTTCTGACACCGTTACTCTGGAGACAACTTGGTTTAATAACTTTACTATATAGCATTTATTTTGTTAACTCGCCAAGCTGTCAGAATGAGGCGATTTCTATATATTATATTCCACCATCCTCTCATCATTTTTAGATATTTTTATCCATCAATATTATATATATACAATGTGTCTTTGATGATGTTAAATATTTTACTTAACACAGAGTTTCTTTGATTAACTAAGCACTAATAAACTTAAATAAATATGGATTTTACATTTTAAACAAACAAGGCCTAAGGTCTCTGTTCTGCTGTTATATTATTTCACTAACTACCCTAAACATTAATTTCTATATTTTATATTTAGCTTAATTAACAACCATATTTTTTATAATGTGGTCACCACGCTACATCACCAATTGAAACTCCACTTAAGCTTCTTGCTACTCTTACATGTGATGATGCCGATATCGGTCAAGAAAGAGGTTTGTTTGTGAAATCGTCGTCTTATTTCATATGGTTTTTTCTTTGAATATTTTGTGCTTGGTTATATGCTTCTCTGTCGGTCGATTAGTCTTTCAGCCAAGCGTAAGACTTAGTTTAAATTCTGTGGGCCTCTCTTTCCTCTAATGTATCGAATTGTAATATTTTCTAAGCTTAATAAATTATTCGATATGAACTTTCTCAAGAAAAGTACGGCACACACGCCCCTCGGATTGGATGATTGAGATCATCCGATCAAGATGATATTTAATCAAGCTTAGTAATTCGTTTCCACTATCCCAATCATGGCGATTTAATCACTCAATTGTTAATGTTGACTCCTCTGGAATAATAAGTAGTTTACGTTGGATCGAAGGCTATTTTCGTAATTTGGAGTAAAAAAAAAAAACTTTGGGAATCTGCGGCGAGTCTCAACGCATCCGAGAGGATTTCCTATCGGTTTCCCGTTGCGAACAGCGGATCATCCAGCCAGAACTCGCCACGTGCACAACGTCTGTCGGCGTGCAAGAACTTGCGACAGATCCAGGGCTTGTTGCTCAGACCAGCTGTCCTCGCTGTTCGGAACATAACAGCAGAGTTATGGTGACATAATCTGCCGTCAGATTTTCCTTAAACCAAACGGACGGCGGATATCATACCCGCGTTAGAGATTTTATGCGGACGCTTTGATGAGCTTAATCACGTCGTTACTCGTTAAATCTACCACTGGTCTTTCTTTAAAGCCGTCATCTAAAAAACTCGGTTTTTTTAACTCTTATTTTTTTCCTCGTTGCTCTGTTCTCTCTCTTGGTTTTAGAGAGAGAGAGAGAGAGAGAGAGAGAGAGAGAGAGAGAGAGACTCGCCTTTCCATTTCTTCTTCTCTTCCCTCGTACCGTATATTTTCTCTCAAGGTAAGCGCCATCTCTCCGCCTTCTTCGTATTTCTTTTCCTTTTTAGTTCTTTTTGTACTGCTTTTTACATGTTAGTAGTATGTTGATGTCTATGAATATGCTTTTCTTGTACTTTTGCTTCTTCTTTCCTTCGTGGTTCTGAATGATGGGTTTTGTTGGGCCGAGCTTGTTTTCTTGTAAAAGATCGAAATCGATCGATACCCATTTGCCCGTTCTTGTTTAGGTGACATGGATTCCCTCTTGTTAGCCTGTTCTTGCATGTCCTCTTGCCCCCGTGTGTGATTCTTGATTGCTTTCATGTGCTTCCAATGGATGCGATGATATCGAAAGCTGGTTCTTTTTTCTTCATTGGGAGTGGTGGCGAGTAGAATTCGTGGATCAGAGTGGAAATTATTGAGAAAGAAGTGTTCTTTCTGTGGAATGTGATGGCATGACATGATCGGTTGTTGCAGTTGGCGTGCAATTTGTTTGGTCCGGCTCATATCTCCTTCTGTTGCTACATATCTGTATCCTTGGTTGTGCAAGCTATGGTTTCGTTCAAGAACTCGGGAAACGTGTTGGGTTTATTGACGTGGTTCTTGATTGATGGATTCTGGCTTTCCACTATAGCTCTATCTTTTTGTGGTTGTTCATGGATATCATTTGGTCCTTTAGTGGTATCTGCTAGTAACTGAAATCAAACATAGCTGTTGCTGATTGCTTAAGCATGGTTTGGTGTGATTCTTATCTCCTATAGTGGAAGGATTTGAAATTTGTATGTTTTTAACCCACCCCTCCCCTCCCCTCCCCCCAAAGATAAAGTTTATCAGAACGCTGTAATTGATCCTGTTAGCTGCAGTAGCATATAATGTACTATCCAATTTTTACCTTTTTTTTTTGATACCATTATTTGGCCTTATCCTGTAAAATCCATTCATCAGATCCACATCAAACCTTTTTCTTTTTCCCCGTTCTTCAAAGGTTTTCCGGTGGAAAGAATTTTGAGAAATCTCCTCCTGTAGAAAAATTAGAGTTGATTCAATAAATATACCTCAACATCTGGTAGCAACCTAGGTGCCATTTACTTGGTTAGGGATTTTCAGGGATATGATAAATTTTGTAATGCCTTAGTTTTGGTGCATCAACAACATGGAGGCCCAAACCCCTGCAGTTTTTTGTGTATGGAGATTTGAATGAGCCTTATACATCTTTAAAAATAAGACCGTTAGTTTTGTCCGCCCAAGTGGCAACATGCTTAGTTTACTAGATCATATTGATCGAATACATGTCAATTATTTGTCATGGTTGTTTATGTCCTAAGACTTTCTACAAATTCAGAGTAAAGGAAGAAAAGAGACCTGTTTTGGCCGAGTACCTTTCATTATGACTCGCAGAAAAAGCAAAGCCTACTTAATTTCTTATCATTTTCCTTTCTGATACTGCAGATGAATTATCTTGAACTAGAAAGAAGGGAAGATCACATTACAGTAGAATATTCTGGCCAGCTACCTTTACCAGTTTCTGATGGTAGAGGTGAGAGCATTGATGAATCACCAGTATGTCCCCGTATAGGAGATCAGTTCCAAGTGGAAATTCCAAATTTAGTTACAGAAGCTGAACGTGCTCAGCTAGACTCACGTCCACTTAATGATGGCAGCATTCTTGTTCTCGAGTATACTGTTGGAATTGGGTTAGCTATTCCAACTACATGGATTCACCATCCAAGCCCTAATATTGATGAAAAACAAGATAAATTTTCTGGCTCGAAGATTTGTTCTTGTCAGGTTGAATCAGAAGTCTGCAGAGAGAATAACGAAAGTCAGGTCGATGCTAACTTCAGTACGATGATTGCAAGTATAGCAGGAAATTCATATCATGATGGTTCACCTTCTCAAACCTCGGCAGGCAAAGATGAATTTGCAGATGACCAGACGGACCGTGGAAATTTTACAAGATCTACCAGCAAGGAATGCACTACCTTGCAAGATAAGATGATTACAGGCTCAATTGCCTCTCTACAGAGGAAAGCCAAAGGATACATTGCACTGCCTGATTCACCAACATCCTCTTGGACTGATGGTGAGAAGCAAAGTTTTCTCCTTGGTCTTTACATTTTTGGAAAAAATCTTGTTCAGGTAGGGAAATTTGTGGACCATAAAACGATGGGAGATATACTCTCCTACTACTATGGAAAGTTCTATAGATCTGATGCATATCGCCGATGGTCAGAGTGTAGAAAGATAAGAAGCAGAAGATGCATATTTGGGCAGCGAATTTTTACAGGTTGGAGACAACAGGAACTATTGTCACGACTTCTACCAGAAATACCAAAAGAAGTCCACGTTTCTTTGATGGAGGTATATTTTCAGGTTTCACTTAACACAGATTGTTGATCATGTAGTTTAACATTGTGTCTCTAAGACATCACGTCATTTTTAATTAACTAAGAATTTTGTCAAAATTTTCTTCTAGGTAATTATATAGATATACTTATTATATTGTTCCATATTTGTTTTTACCAAATTCTCACTAAAGTTGTGTAATTCTGTATATATGCTAAATATTATTGCTTTTAACAACCGGTTCCAAAGAAGAAGGGGTGTGGTAGGTAGCTTGGGTGCTTTACAGAGCTTAGAATCTTCGTCACAGATAATATGAAACTATAGTTGTGGAAGAAGTAACTTAGATTCTCTGGTGTATGCTGTTTGAATTAGAGATGGCCTGGGAGGGAAGACTACCTTCAAACTGTGCAATGATATTGTCAAGGCCTACAACTTTCCTAACTTCCATCTCTTTGAGCATTCTTTAGAACTGTCAAGGGTGAGCTCACTCTTTTCTCATTTTCAAATAAAATGTCTGACATATAGTGAACTTGACTCTCTATTTTGATGGAGAACCAGAGCTTTAGGACAATGAATCACACCATTCTTTGTTGCACAGTCCATTGAAGAATGTCCATAACCCTGTTCTTTTGGAGGCAGAAAATGTTATTTTGTTTATTTAGAAGAATTAATGATTAAATTCAGATTTCCATGTGAAACTTCACAGATCTCTCGGTTAATTTATTGGAGTGTTTCTCTCAGTTGAAGTTTCCTTTTTATCTATTTTGACATTTTGTTTTATCTTCATCTTGCTTCTGGAGCTAGAAGCCTAGAACAATCAAGACATCTGTAGTTTGCTCATTAGTTCTATTAATTTTATCTGTCGCTCCTTGCTTGCTGGAGTTCAAGACTTTTCATGTTGGAAATATGATTTTTTTTTCTTTTCTTGGCGCAATGTGCTTGTACTTAATATATTGTTATTTGGGCAGGCTTTCAAGACATTTAATGAAGGGAGTGCTTCCTTTGAGGGATTTATCTTGACTCTAAAGTCAACTGTTGGTATGGAAGGCCTTGTAAAAGCAATTGGTATTGGTGAAGGGAAGCACGGTCTCACTGGAACTGTAATGGATCCAACTAGAACAAATCAAAACATCTCTTTGCACCCTGAGATTCCCATAGGCAAAGCTTGTTCATTGCTTACATCTGCAGATATCATCAAGTTTTTAACAGGTGATTTCAGATTAAGCAAGGCAAGATCAAATGATATCTTCTGGGAAGCCGTTTGGCCCCGTTTGCTTGCAAGAGGGTGGCACTCAGAGCAGCCCAAAGATTTAAGTTCAGTTGGTTCTAAGCATGCTTTAGTATTTCTCATACCAGGTATTAAAAAGTTTTCAAGAAACAAACTTGTGAAAGGTAATCACTATTTTGATTCTATAAGTGATGTCTTAAGTAAAGTAGCATCAGAGCCATCGCTTCTTGTATTAGACGCTGAAGAAGCTAAATGTAATGGTGGCAATAGTGATGAAAATGGATGGGCTACGGATGCCAAATTGGACCAGAATGGTCTTTCCGATCATCAGCAACAGTGTTATGTCCCACCCGGGCTTCCAAATGATAATTCAGTTATGATGAAATTTACTGTCATCGATACTAGTTTGGTTAAGGAAGGACTGTGCAAGGTGAGAGAGCTGAGTCTGCCTGCAGCTCCCTACTGTGATTATGAGCCTTCAACTCATTCAGAAAAAGATCAGCCATACTCACATGATAGCTTGGAAGATGATCGAGTAGGTTCTGATCGACGTACATCCGATGACAAGAATAAAAAAGAAAGTAGTAATTACATGTCAGGTAACAAAATGCCATCTGATGCAGTTGAAAATATTGACACTATTCGAAGCACAATGAAGTCAATCAATAGCCATGTTTCCAATGATCAATCTCTTGACGCCTTAAACAGTAAAGATTTGTCAAATGATACAAAGTGTCACTTCACCTCTGGAACAAAATCTGGGCAACAAGTTTATTTTGCCCCTGTTGCAAAACGAAGAAGATTAACTGCCTGTAAATATGAAGGGACTGGTCGCCGCACTTCTTATTTTGCAAAAGCCCGTCAATTGAAGAAAGAGGAGACTCAACATGTGTTGGATTCATCTAAAGCAAGTGAAATGCATGCAGAAGATGACCTTTTCCAAATGAAGACATCCGGCAATCCTTCAATTAAAGATAGCTTGGATGGGAAGAACAAAGATGTTCCTGGCGGAGACTCATGCTGTATAGCTGCCGCGACCGATCCAAAAGTTCCAAAAGAAAAGCTGCAACCTCGAACTCTCATCGATCTAAATCTTCCTCATGAACCAGTTGATTATGACACTGATGAGGACCTGCGCATTGCTTTGCCAGACAAGCTGGAAGGACCGAATGTAAAGAAACCTTCATGCCCATCAGAAACCAAGCCTCCGCAAGATAGTCCTCAGGTAATGGAAACCTATGATCAGCAGTCTTCATTGAACTTTCGTAGGCAGAGCACCAGAAGCCGTCCACCAACAATAAAAGCCCTGGAAGCTGTTGCATGTGGGCTTCTTGGCACAAAGCGCAGGGGTAGGGACATGAATGTCCTATCTTCAGGTAGCTTGAGCAACAGGCCTTCACGGAGGGTACGCAGGTCAGTTGAAACCTCAATGCCTGTTCCCTCTGTTAGTACAATGAGCTCTGAGATTATAGAATCAGGTGCTATGATAAATGAGTGCCATAAAAACAATACACAGGATGGGACAACATTAAGTGAATCCCATGCTCAGCCTGATAAAGAAGGGATTCGTGAGTTGCTAGGGATGCCTTGACTTGTGCAGACTGAAGAAAAACTAGAGAAATTAAGCCATCTGCTTTGGTTTCAGAATTGATGTTGGAAATGCAGTTATTCAGATGATGCAGTCGTGTAAACATCTCATGTCAAGGAATGAGATGTATATATTGAAAATTTCCGTTAAGACGAATGAAGCTCTAATCATTTCATGCTCAAAATGATTTAAAGTGGTACGTAACATTAAGTTTTGCAATTCTAGCACATTTCCTGGAGGAGCTCATATGACTCAACTTCCAGTATGGGAGTTACGTTATACTTGCACATTCGTCGATTTCAAGATGTACATTCTGTGGTCTACTTAGCAGGCAAGATGTTCATATATCCATCATGGCTTGATACTATAAGTTCCAGGGCAGCAGTTTGACTAATTTGTCTTGTGAAAGGGAAGAAGACAAACTTTGTTCGTTAAATCTGATTAAATGTAAAAAAAAAGAAAAAAAAAAGAAGCATAATGGGATGGAAATTTTACTCGAAATTTGTATCATCTAATGCCTATGATGTTTATATTACATGTTAAGATTCATTCAAGAATCATCTGTTCCTTATCCCAGCCCGTGAGGTTCTAACACTTGGGAGGATTGTTAATTATAATCTTATTCAAATTTTGCACGTCCTGTAGCATCCTCTCAAGGTTCTATGATCTATTTCTTGGACTAGGAAGTCTCTCACGAGACGTGTGAGCTTTCATTTATGAACTACTGGCATACAGAGTTGCATTTTATTTTTGTCCTTTTGAGTTTGATTGTGATGTTAAAAAGTCTTAAGATGGAATTCTTCAGGTAATATGCTAAACATAGCTCTCGGATAAGATCAGAATTAGTGTTTAGTTTAATACTAAGTTAATAGAGTTAGAATACAGGGAAGTACCGGTCAACCCAAGTTAGATCGAAGCAAAACCTCGTCCATCGTCTTCTCCATCCTTAAACCCTAAGAAGCCAGAACCTTACCTCCACGAGAACTCGATCCCCGCCATTAGAACTTCTTCCGATCTCTCCTCTCCCCTACTTAAAACCCCGGAATGCTCGATGACTACTTACACTGGTATACAGAGTTACATTTAGTTATCTTTTTTAGTTTGATTCTGATGGTAGAAGGCTTAACACGAACTTATAAAATGTATTTAATTCTTGTCAACGAAACTAGACTGGTTATCATCACTGTGCAAGACTTCTTAGCATTGGATGGAAAGAGAAGAAGTCTTTAGGAGAGAACTCTGCAGGTCATACTCTTACCAAGTTTACCAGTTGGAATGACAGCTTTCATAGATGCTAGCATTCATCTATAGCACTATAAACATTGCAATTAATAGGCTTCACAGAGCTCACGGATCAGTATTACTAGATAACTATGTGATTCTTTGCATGCTTAGCTGTAGTGTTCCCTAGCTTCTAAACTCCAAGTTGCTAATAGAATTATCAGATAGGCCCCCCCACCCCTCCCTCCCTCTGCTTATGCTCTGCCTTTTATACTTGT
Organism: Typha angustifolia; assembly: GCF_048772165.1. Classification (NCBI taxonomy): domain Eukaryota; kingdom Viridiplantae; phylum Streptophyta; class Magnoliopsida; order Poales; family Typhaceae; genus Typha; species Typha angustifolia. The sequence goes on along the minus strand of NC_133246.1, from coordinate 1,130,798 downwards.
TATATAATAATTACACGGAGATTAAGGGTTGACAGCTATCACGCGGCGGAGATCCTGGAATGCATTAACTCGAGGAGTGGACAAATTTAGCAGCATGGATGTTAGGATGCAAATAAACAAAGAAGATAAGCGCGGTTTCATACGGTAAGTAGTGCGTAATGATTTTTAATTACAGAGTATTTGGATTACTTATAAAGCAAATCTCATTCCTCCTGAATAGTTTTCTTTTATTTTTTCTTTGCACTCTAAGATATAGGATCTATAATTCTTAGTGATCAGCTTAAAGCTACTGCATAGACCCTCTGATCTATTAAGATTCTTGGGTTTATATACTTTGAGGTCCACTTCTAGAAAGATTTATATTAATCTCTCATAAGTTCTTCAGATCATTCCTAAACCATTTTGTTCTGCTATGTATTCTTTACACAATTATGAACAAGTGGAAGATATATCAAGTATGTTATCAACTATTTCCCTCACTAAGATGGGTGTATCATTTATAATGATGTATAGAAAGCCTACACACTTACACACTAACCTTTTCTTCTAGATGATCCAGCAAGAAGCCTACACACTTACACATAACAACGGTGTAATCCATCTCAATATCAGCATCAAAGAGAATTAGTCAAAGAGATACCACCAACCTTGTAGATTTCGACATCAAGATGGCAAACTCCATGCAGTATATTTTGGAACAAATTAAGTTGTCTTTTGGTTGTATCCTTGTCACCTGTTGGCATTTTCTCCTGCCTTGTACCTTTCAGTTAATTGTTTACCAAGTTTTAATAAGTTATTTTATGCCATCACATTCATATAGAAACTGAATAATATGACCAGCCTTTTTTCTTTGGTTCTTTCGGTCTGTTATGATGTAACTATGTAATTGTCTTGATGTGAACATAGGATGATGTCTACCCTTTAAATACCAATAAGTCCATTGATCATAGTAAACTTCTCTTGAGAAGCACCATTTACTCATTCTTCCTTAATGATCATTGAATTGAAACTATATCAATGCAACAATGTGTTGTCTACTATTCCTCTTGGATATAGTAGCATTCTATGAAGAAAGAAGAATTTGCTGTGAATTAAGTGCTACATTAGTTAATTGGAAAAGAAGTACATTGACTTTGGAAACTTATTATAGGCTTCACGAGCTGCAGTAGAGTAGATAATGAGACAGCCTGATAGATTTACAGAATCTACCAAGGATAGGTCCAATATTAGACTGATGCTGTCCCTAAGAGATTCTCCTACAAACCATTCTTGCTGAGCTGTGGAGCTTCCTCTTCTATTCTACTGTGCAAATCTACACTTAATTAAGGATTAACAATGAATAAATCTTTAACTTGCTGCATAGCCATTGTGCTTGTCTATGTGCTGCCTCTTAGATTGTCGTTATCTTAGAAAATTTAATAAAAGTTTCGAAGACGAGAGGCATAGCTAAGATAATGCTTTTCTGAAAGAAAATTCTTAGATATTGTCATATAATTATAACAAGATAAGACTGGGTCATGGGCAATGTAATGTGGATAGTGATAGGGGATTAAAATATTAATGATTTAATTGTTGCAGTCCATGCAAGTATTTAGAGAAGAATATATATTGATCTATATTTATATGAAATAAATATACCTCTAGATTCCATTCCAACGTCTTCGTTGGACTTTTAAAAAAGGCAGCCCCGTTAACACATAAGGCACGTCATATTAAAATAAGCATATAATATCTCTAAATTCCAAGCAGCAATTGACCATATAGTCATCTTTTCATACCTCCAATTATTAGCAAAAATTCCAGGTTACTATTCTATGATGAAAGAAGCGTGATGTACAAATTCTGTCACTTAAAAAGTTAAATTTGTTATCTAATATGAAAGATGTGAAGTAAGAAATTGAAATACTTGCTATCACTTGATGTTTAATATCATTAAACTTAGGTTTCGATCTCGCTAACAATTCTTTTATGCCACACATGGACAGATGATCGATAATAGACCGAGATATTTTGCACTCAAACAAATCAGCCACCATGTAAAGTATAAATGTTAATATATTTATATAAATACTACAAGTGAGGGATAAAAAGATAGAGAACATAATATATTTTGTGAGTTCTTTTGTTCTCTGACAACAAATCCTAGTTGTTGGAAGAAACCTTTGTCTAATTCTGTCTCTAATTGCTAATCTGAAATATATCTCAATCAGCAGCGTCGAAGGGAGAAAACAAATATATGAAAGTGGATTAATTATTGGTCATCATTTGTTTTTTCTTTTATATCTTTGATCTGAAAATTAAATGCTGTAGCTGTAGCCCAAGGTTAGAAAAACAAAGCAGCAACAAGGCTTGAGGGGTGGTCCAGGAGACAAAGAGGTTGCTATCAAAAGATTAATTTGTAGAGCAAATGCTATGGGTAAAGAAAGCCATGAGATAATGCCTTATTACAAACACATTCTACCATTGGTTGCAGATCACATCAACCAATGTGGAATAGAGTGAGAAAAGCTTAGTTCAAGTCTAGACTTTATAGATAGCTATAGAAACAATATCATATTCCAATTTGACATACCAAAGAAATGTAAGTTTGTCTTCCTCTGATCCCAAGAGACCACAAAATTTATAACAGAAGATAGGTTTAAAAATCAAAGAAACAATCTTCCAAGTTTGCCCTCCTCGACTTGTTATCATATAATACAAACACCTCAGGAAAGGGTTGAAGAGGAGGAGATTGTGTAACTAGAAAGAACAGCAGGAAGAGACATAATAGAGGGTTGCCATCCATGTCAAACATAACAGAAGAAGGTGGAAGCTTCTCCTCTGGAACAAACACAGGAGAGGATGATGTCCATGATCAGCTGCAACAACAGCTACACCATCAAAATCCATTCCATGCTTCATCAGTCATCGCCGGCGGGGGCACGGCCGATCCACCGCCGCCCGTCAAGAAGAGAAGAAACCTCCCCGGGACTCCAGGTAGTTAAGCTATACTTTTTTTCCTTTCATGATGGATTCTTTCTATCTCTGTTGGTTTAATTGTAAAGACATAGGCGTGTTTTGATTTTTAGTTGAATTTTCAAGTTCTTTTCTTGTATTTTTGCAGATCTTTTGATGTCAATTATTGGATAGGCAGTTCAATAATTGCACGAACTGTTAGCTAGTCTGCATCTTCTTCTCCTCTCTGAAAAATAATATAGAGGAAAATGACAAGATTTAGACTGTTGTAAGGTTTAATGGGCTGTTCTTTAATAGGAAATCTAATAATAGTATAGTTTTGTATTAAATGTTCTCATATTTTCTGACATTCCATGGAATGCATGTGATGATACTTAGAGAACAATAATCATAATTAGGCTCTCCTGCCTCCTGTTTTCTGACATTTCTCCTGTTTAAGATGACTCCTAGTGCCGTGATTACATAACTTATCATGCACCATAAATTGGAAGATATCTAGAGAGAGAGAGAGAGAGAGAGAGAGTTCTCTTTGTACTTCACTAAATTGTAGAGACAAATCTTACCATTTATTATCCTACGGAGCAAAATCATAGAATTATTTCATCACTTGGAATATGTATATGTATAACAAAGTAATTAGAAAAGAATCTAAGTCAAGTGAATAATTCCCACTGTTCTCCACTTCTTAATTATTAATGAGACTTTAATAACTAAAGACTACAATCTCGTAGCAGCATCATTAAGAGATCGATATATACTTAAGAATAACACTTGAACAAGTGCAGATCCAAATGCTGAAGTGATTGCCCTATCGCCGAAGACCCTAATGGCGACGAACCGGTTCGTCTGCGAGATCTGCCACAAAGGATTCCAGAGGGATCAAAACCTCCAGTTGCACCGCCGCGGCCATAACCTGCCATGGAAGCTGAGGCAGCGAACAAGCACTGAGGTGATCAGGAAGAAGGTGTACATCTGCCCCGAGCCGTCTTGCGTACACCATAACCCTGCGCGTGCTCTCGGCGATCTCACCGGGATCAAGAAGCACTATTGCCGGAAGCATGGCGAGAAGAAATGGAAATGCGACAAGTGCTCCAAGAAGTACGCAGTGCAGTCGGACTGGAAGGCTCATTCCAAGACGTGTGGGACTAGGGAGTACAAGTGTGACTGTGGCACTATTTTCTCCAGGTTCAGTTCAATACTATTCATCCTTACCTCATTGCCTACTCTTTTCTGCAATCTTAGTTAAGCTTAAGTGAACATAACGGTACATGATCTATGCTTAGTAATATATATGTTAGGTGATATGGGAAACTGTTTTTTTGGAGGAGGAGATAAGGTCAAGGACAATTATTAATAATAAGATGGGAAACTTTGATTTTGGTATCTTCAGAATCCGTGATCTCATTCTTGAGCACCGTGTGCGAGTTCAGAAGGTTTGACCTGCTCCAGTTGCAAACTTTGACTCGTCACCTTCGAATTACTAAGCTATCCTCCGAAGAGATCTTACGTCAAACATGCACCTTATTTTATTTCTATGTCCAAGTTGGTGTGATTCATAACTTTTATATGTTGACATGCAACTTTATTGGCAGGAGAGACAGCTTCATCACTCATAGAGCCTTCTGTGATGCCCTGATCCATGAGACCAAGCAGCTAAGCCAGCCCATGATGGCTACTATAACCTCAAGTTCAAGTTTGCAAAGCCAAGCGTCCAATCTCATGAATGAGAACACCACCTCCATTGGGATCGCCGGCTTCGGCCAGGACACGAAGAGCGCGCATCTCAAGGCAATTCCTGAGGCACCTCTAACCATGGCAGGATTCATGCTCTCTAGCCACAGCCCAAGGCCCATTCCTTCCCACTCGTATAGAGGCCCAATGGGCCTAGATGTGATTGGGGAATCCAAGATGGGCCAGGCCGTGGCCGGGTCGGCGTACTTATCGGCGACGGCTCTTCTCCAGAAGGCGGCTGAGTTGGGTGCAACTGCTAGTGATAACACGGTCACCCCCATGATGCAGAGGGGCAGGGGCTTCGGCTTCGCGTCCGTCATGGCCGGGCCGGGCCGGTTCTCCGGGATGAGGCCGTACGACGCAATGAAGGCCCAAAGAGAATGCACTCAGATGGTTGAGTTCGATGGGGGTGCTGGGCTCGGGAGTCGATTCTTTGACGAGTCTTCCATGGCCATGGGAGGTATGGGATTGTTCTCCGATGCCGCTGGATTCTTTTTGGGTGATGGTGATGGGACATCGAAGGAGGTGACGACCGTGGACTATTTGGGAGTTGAGGGCCAGAGGAGCTCGCATGAGGAGGAGCAGTTGCAGCGGATGGAGCTCGAAGGAGTCATTCGTCAGCAGAGGTTGGAGGAGGCTCTCAATCCGTTTCAACATCAGATGGAGAAGACGACGTGGGATGTTTGAGCTCTCTCTCTCTCTCTCTCTCTCTCTCTCTCGTTTCTTCTTGCATGAGGAGTTTTACTTGGTTAGAAAGTTTAAGGGAGCAAGACTGAGTTGGAGTTAAATAAAAATACGTGTGCATTAAAGGCCTTAGTTCGCTAGTCCCTAAAAAAGAAATGCCGGTACAAGATTAAAGTGCATTAAATTGCTCGAGCATGATCTGCTTATAAACGAGCAAGTTTTCAAACTTTTATAAATGAATGAAACGTAACAATTGCATTTTGGACTAACACGATTTCTAGAAAATCCAACTCCGGTTCCATGGATTTCATGTATAATATAACAACGATGACTTACTTTCTTATCTTTTCTCGACAAATCCTCTGTGTAAAATTAGAGAAGCAATTAAAAGATCAAATGGTGAAATAATGGCTTCTTGGGTCATGCTTCAGTAAGAGTGAAAGAATCTGCAATCTCAAAAAAGTCTCGCTTAACCTTCGGCCATGCCGACTCAGGTGCCTGAGCATTGAGAGTGTAAAGCTTGCCATCTTTCGCACAGCAGACGGCAACGTTGTGGCGGCGAAACGACGGCCCCTCGACTCCAAACTCAAGCTTGTAGTACCTCACCTTCTTCACCATATCCTCCCTCACAGAAGCATCGATTAGACTAGCCTTAATCTCTTGCCCTCTCCTAGACCCAGCAACCCTCCTAAGTACTGCTTCACCAACTTCCTTTGGGCCACCAAAGGCCTCAATCCTATAAACATACCATCAAGGTGTTATAATAGTCATCATCATCATCTTCTTCTTAAATGATGAGATTGGATAAGAGATAGAGAGACAGCGAGAGATGTGACGTACGAGAAGTCCTGGGGGACGGTGGAGACGATGACGCTGACGTTAAGCTCGCCGTTGGATCCTGGAGGGCCGAAGGCGGCCACGGGGTCGCTGACGGCGCGAGGCGGCCGGGGATTAGATCTGCCGTTCGTCAGCGGTGGGGGGTCTAGTGGCCGCTGTGACTCTGCTTTGCCTATTGCTCTGTATACAAGTGTTTGGTCTCCTACCCAGCTTGACGGATAGATGAACTCTGTGGCATTTCTAGTACATAGTAAGATAGGAGTTTTACTATTCGTCGTTTGGCCATTAATAAACATGCTCCTTTTGTAATCGAGCCAAATTCAAGTCGACTCGAGCTCGCTTCTAATTATACTATGAGGATTTTACATTTCACACCCTTATATTGTGTGCTTGACTGTTTTCTGAAAAGCCACGTTCGGATGGGATTTGGTATTTTACCAATAGTATAAGTATTGAATTGAAAATAAATTAAAAAACTGAGGTGCAAATCGTAATAAGCACAAGGTGTGAAGTGAAAACAATAATCTAAGATGGTACAGATAAGGTTCGATCCGCATGCGGGGAGAGAGAGAGAGACCCACCGAATCCTTTGGTAACATCGAGGCAGCGTGTGAAACCCCGAACAGGGTAGAGGACATCGAGCCGGAGTCGCCGGCCGAGCTCCGGCGAGAGCCCGAGGAGGAAGCTGGTGATCCCACCAAAGTTAGCCCCCACCGCCACCAGCGACGCCGCCCCGGACCCCACTAGTAGCCGCCGCCGGAACGCTGCCGCCAGTGGGGCGAACTCCTCCGCCGGGGACCCGCCTTCCGCGGAGCACTGGACCCGAGAAGGCAAGAAAGAATTCGAGGAATTGGACCCGAAGGCGACTCCTGCGGCGCGCAACGCCATCGGTTCTATTACTCCCGCTAAAATGGTGGATATAGCTAGCAGCATTGGGGGAGTTTCTTTCCGATTTTGGGTGGTTGCGATAATTATGCGGATTAGATTCGGATTCGGATTCGGATTCGAGTTTAAAGATCCAACTAACTCAACTCGATCCATTTATGTTACACATCGAGAGGAACGAAATACATGTACTTGAATACTATCAAAATCAGTAATACAAACAGTTAATACATAAATATATCAATTTATAAGACTGACTTATTGGCTGTAGGCTTGTGGCTGATGCAAGAAAGAGGCGTCGCACAACTTTGAACCTTCTTCCGATCAAATGAGTAGCAAATAATTGCATAGGCCTTAGTAATCATAAGGTAGATAGATAGATAGATAGATATAACTCACGCTCCTCTTATACGGCTAAAAAGAGTATTTGGAAGTGGGTGTAACTTTTTTGATTCAACTGATTATAGAGTTGGCTGTTAGTTTGGTACGGAACATCGATCCACCTCTCTACTCCCCTCCAGCTTATAAATCTTAGAAGAAATCCTCCCGGCAAAATGGGTGATCCCTCAAAAATCTCATCTGATAAAGTACCAGATCATATTATCTCCTCCGATCACGGTCGTGATCGCCTCTCCTACTACTGCCAGTGCCAGACCTGTGGTAATTCCGGTCCCCAGGATTCCACTGGCTATTAGAATTCCGCCCGTTGTCTATTCTTTGTTCTGCGAAGTTCCAGCCACCCCTGTACGCCGGAGATCTCTTAGGGCTGCCTCCTGGGCTCCATGTTTCCAAGTATTCGGACCTACCCAGGATCTCATTTTGATCCGAAGTCCGGCCTGGGAGAACATGGTGCCCTGCCGTATGTCCAGCTGGATAAGCATTATAGCTGTTTTGGTTTGTGAAAAACCTTTGTTCTGAAGCCTGAAACTCTGCGGGATTATTCTGCCGACCAACCCATCGATCTGGTGTCACATCGCGTCTCCCAGCACCGGCAAACCCAGTAGTACTACCGGACGGCCATGATGTTACTCTGGTTGGAAATGTCGGAAGGGCAGACTGTGGCTCTAGGGGATTTGCATGCAAAGGTAACATATGATTACTGGAGACGATCGAGCGGCCATAACTCGAAGGCTCCTGCCGCGGTAGCAATGGAGGAATGCTCGCTACATTGTCCACTGGCAGATGCCTTGGAGGTAACATAGCATCAGGAACAGAGTTCTGCTGCACCTGATAGTATGGGTTCTGATGAGGTACAGGAGCTGGAGGTATCTGAAGGTGATGAGTTGAGGGGTTAATAGTCACAGACAACTGAGGCATTGATAAGAGGGTGCTAGGAGCTTCGGCAGGCAAACGCGAAACAGCTGGAGGGTAAGACGGCTTAGTGGCCATCAACGAAGGGTGAATAAGGGTCTGAGTAGTAGTATTTGGAATATTTGAACCATCTCTGATACCAGGTAAATGAGGCTGCAGCACTGGAGCCTTTGCAAAGGTCGTGAATTCTGATCTCCAGTTACTCTGCAACAACACAAAAGACATACCGTCAGTAAAAATATCTTTTGTAGAAGTTTCTCAAAAGTCAAAACATTAACAACAGACAAGTTCAAATAGCAGTCTGACCCTTGCAGCAGGGTCTGATGGCGGAGTTGGCGACGGAAGAGAAGCAGGAATCGAATCGACCTCAGGATTACACACAGGTTCAGGTGGTTTAAAATTCTCCTGAGAAGCACTGGCTAACCCATTCACCAATTCTGTCAGCCCGACGCCACTCTTCTTCAGCAAATCTAGCAGGGCCACTGTCTGCTCACTGGGCAAGCTCTTTCCCTGGCCGGAAGTCAGAGCAAAGACCAGCTCCGGGTTCTTGAGCAATACGGCAAGCAACTCGAGATCCGGCTCTGGCGCCCCATTAGTGACCTGTGGTGGGGCCATCGAGGAAGAAGCGGCCGGCATGTCATGAACTCCATTGCTGGCAGGAGAGCGTGGTGGTTCTTCTTCCTCCATCGCATCAGCATCTGGTGGCTGCTCAGTGGGGATTTCTGGAGTAAGGCTGTCATCGAAGTCCATCTCTGTATCCCAAGGCTCCTTTGGATTCGGGGGGATCTCTTGTGGGCTTGGATATATTGTTTCCTTCTCCCGCTTATTCCTCTGGGTCTGGATCTCGACTTCCTTGCTGTTCTCCCCGGCACCCACACTCCATACAGGATCAATTCTCACCTCTGCATCAAATAACGTGGTAGACATGCATCAAATAACAGCAGCCGTGCATGCAGACAATTAAATTATGCTCAGCAAATTTCAAATACATCTAAATTATCCAACAAAAACCAATTTTTAGCAAAAACATGCTCTGAGTGATCATATAAGAAATTGCATTAACACTATTTAATCCATTGCTAATATTAATATGAAGGCGTTCTCAAAAGTAATACTGGGGCTACATACTATGATATTTCATGTTAGTGAAAGATTTTGAGCTGAATACACCAATGATGGATGTCCCCTCTCAGGCATGCAAAGCAGTTCCTCAGACAAGTAACTTGAAAATTCATGTCCAGTTCCCTTCCCTAGGAAATATACATATATATCTATAACCGAGCCTACAGCTGCAGCACACCTCTTTACTCTCTTGGCAGAAACTGAGATGCCTGGTATAAAATCTCTTACGTTTTAAAAGAACAAACAAACCTCTGACTTTTAAATTATCAGATATTCGTTACAGATGACAAATGCCATGAGAACATCCAAGTAATAACATCTGAACAGTTTAGGATATCACCATGACAAATGATACCTGCAAATACCCATGCCTAACACCACAAGAAGCTGGTTATCTATGAAAGCATTAATAACTCACACAGGATAAAGATTATCCCCACTGAAGACATGCTTGTAGAGCAGCACAAGTGGTGTATACAAAATTATATGAATGCAGAAATTAGCTAAATCGTATCGAACTAGATTTAACATGGTCGCACGGTTGCACACTTGCTCTAACTTTAAAAGGGAATATATATTAGATTGGGGAAAAGGTGAATTTTTTTTTTAATCATTAAGACTACGAACAACCAGAGACTGGTGAAGTTTGCAATTGGCTACATCAAGTCAGACGTGTGACCCAGTTTTGCATACTTTCAGACTGAGTAATCGCCACCTGTCAAGCAACCAGAGGTTCAGAACTTCTCTGAGTGCTTAGCACTGACTAGTCCCAGTAGTAGGTAACCAGATGGTTTCTTAAATAGCAGTAACAAAGATTTCACCATGCACAAACGCTGGAAAGAGAACAGAATATAGTTCCTTTGGAAGGTATCTATTCACAGGAAACACCTTTAGATCAACATCCATGTTTGATACATTGCAAAGAGATCATATCTGAAATACCAGTTGCAAGGCAATGTATCAGCTTTTTGGGCACATTCAGTTGATTAATTTCTTCAATATCTTAAAATTTTATCATTATCGTCGCCTTCCATTGTGAGTATCTCTTAACGTATACCAAAACAGAAGCTGAAAGCATGAAAGACCATGAGATCATATATGCTTATGCCTTTACTGCAGCAAAATCTATTTGAGCATCCAGTGTGACTGGTTCCACTTCACTGAAATGCACCATCAGATTTTTTTCCTTTCATGCCTAACTTCTCTTGTTTAATTAAAACGTTTGTGGCTTACTCATGATATGATACTGATGTTCTTCCAAGTAGTTTAAACAGCATTTTATTTACAATGACCTTAATTCTCTCGAGCACATTGCCAGACTGACACAAATGCTTCCAAGCTGTCAAGGATCATTATTCATTAGATAAATTTTTGTCAATTCAGATAGTCCACAATAACAAAACATTATGTTGAACTTGAAGGCAGGCTCCATGCTTCCCTCAAGACTGGAAATATTCAGCAAGTGGAAATGCAAACAGATGAAAGAGCACAAAGCAAAGGTACCTGGTGGTGTCCGCCAGGGGATTTGGTTGCACTTCAACTTCTCCATCAAATTTTCTTGGGAAGCTGAATTTGTCTTTGGAGTGACCAAGGCTTCCAGCTTAGGGGGAAGATTATTTGCTGTAGGTGCAATGGGAAGATTATTTTCTGTAGGCGCTAAAGGTTTAAACTCCACAGACTTTTTCAGGTGAGGAAGTTGAGATATTCTGGATGCAGGCAATATGGTGCGGATGTGGGAACCAGGAGAAAATTTATCATTTTCTATTTTAGGGAGTTTATCTTCACTATCTAAGGCATCAGTCTTGCCATATTTATTCTTCATGAAAACTGCACGCATTTTTGCCTTTTGAATGTCATCAGCTGATAGTGGTCTGCTATTGTTTGTCACCACTGTTCTGGCAACCTGCACATTTCTGCCTGCAGTTTTACGATCAAGCTGCTCCACCAGTAAAACTTTTCTGCGTTCTTTAGTTTCTGAAAATGGCTAAGGAATTTACTGTCCAAAAAGGTAATGAGTTCACAATAAATCACTGAAGAACATAGAACAAGTAGATTTACTATAATAAGTCATCTTAAAATTATGTTCATTGGACACTGTTCCCTATCAAGATTAAATAATCTAGGATATGTAACAGAATATTAATAACCCTTTCAGTCTGAACAACTTAGGAAGCATTGAAAAATGAGTCCATGACATGAATCAGCAACTTTTTTACACAATCTCATTGCCAACCCCACACACTATTGATTACTTATAAGCTACCCAAAAAAATTCTGACAGGTTATTATTTCCATTACAATATGAATAAGGATATAGGAAGGGAAAGGAAAAGGAAAAGTTGAGGTTCTGCAGGATTTCCTCTGCATGGGTAAAAAGAAAATAAAAAGATCATTCTTCTCCTTTCTTCTATACTTTTCACTTCTCTTGCTGAGTTTTTTAGAAGTTTCATGAAAGAGCCAAATTAGTAATATGTCACCATACAAGAACAAACATTTTGGATAAGCATTGCTATAAACAGTGGTCACAATAGCGGGAGGTTAAGACAATGCGATGCACATAAACATAAACCCTTATTCCAACCGTTTGGTGCAATTCCTATCTTTTATGATGCACATTAGGAAAAAAAAAACACATTTTTCCTCATTGTATTTTAGCCACGTTAGAAGACTTCTGCATGCACATGACATGTTGCAGTCCCATGTTCGAAGAAAAGCAAAGATTTAGAATGGATGAAAAAAATACTCTAAAGGCCAATCTTAGATTCAGCTTAAGGATACTTGATGATTGGGCACTTCGATCATTCTTTTTGCTTGACTCATCTGAAGGTGCTGGGAGCAGCTTTAATGATCTTTTAGGCTCTGATTTCCTAGATATACACAAACAGAAAGGAGAGAAAATTAAGGTTTTGAACCTTTACCATATATGATAATCATAAATAAGATGAAATATAGAAGAACCAGACTAAAGAATGAACACCTGCTATTTTCCGTATTTTCAGTTAGGGCGAGAATTTCCACCTGACAAGAAGGCAAAAGAAAAGTAAGGATTGCTCTAAAATAGTGGAGGTTATATTACAAGTTAGAATTCTAGATACTTACAGGACTCGCAATTTTGGACTGCCAAGACTCATCACTGAGGATTTCACCAACCCTATAGATAGAAATAGGAAGGTCCCAAGAAACTTAGAATATGGAAACGGAAGTACTTCAGCTATAGAAAGTAAAGGCACACCTTTGTCTGCTAACAATCTCCTTCCGTGCATCCTTGCCGAAATTTGAATGAGGTTTCTTCAAGGCCTGGCTTCGTACAAACAGTTTGCTCAATCTTGAGAGAAGAACTCTGGCTTTATTTGATATATCTGATCTTCAAATAAGATAAGATATGTTAAATAGGCCAATTAGAGAAAAATCAGTGAAAGGTAGATTACTCAAACAGTTCAGGTGAAAGTAGAACCAATCAATGTGAAAAAATAAAATAAAATCAAACTTAATATAAATAAAATCAAACTTAGTATGAACATCAGGCTCCTTGCAGAAAAATTCATTAGTGCACTGTCAAACAAATTGCTTTCAGGAATAGAATATATCTCTTAAATTAATCTATACCACTTTCAACAAGTTGGCAACAAAACATTAACAGGAGTCATTCAACAAAAATCGGTTCCTAATTATCAAGCTTTAGTCTAGTTGGCCAAAGACAAAGCTTACTCAAGGACACAATTCCGTGCAGTATTGAATCAGGGCGGAAAGCATATCCATGTCAATTATAACTAAGGAAAACATAACCATGCTATGTTAGAACATTTGTGTCCACTATACAATCACAACTTTTTAGTTGGAAGAATGGATTCTTGTAGATATAAGATGTTCATGGTTGGGCTAAGCTCACCTGCCATAACACAGCATGGAAAAGTTGCATCCTAAATTAACAATGACATGTGAGATTGTAAAAAACAATACTAAAGCACTCATTTTTTGAAAACTCATCTTGTATTATGGAAAGAAAATCTCCATACTAAGTGGATGCACAACACGAGTTACTGCCAGTCCATGAAACCTCTGCAGCTTACATGTGAGAAAGCTATTACCATGGCAGGCTTTAACCTAGCCTCCAATTACAGATAGCAACAAAAGAAATAAATATACAGCCTCTGTCCTACAATGAGACACTACCACATATAATATGCTTGCAAAAACAATTTTAATCCATTCTTGGCAGTCTATAAAACAAAAGCTTACATAGCTTTTCTGACTTTGCAGAAAGAGGATGCTTTTCAAGAAGAGTATATTCAACTTTTTATGGACCAAAAACCTATAAAATGTACGAGTGATTGAATAGAATTATAGAATCAACTGACTAAATTGCCCACTAACGACTGTTTGAGTTTTCTTTTAGTAAATGAACTTTACAAATACCTAAATGAAACAAAAAGAATCAACAGAAAAGAAAATTACAGATTCAAGCAAGACATAAAAAGACAAATGCTCATTGTCAAAAATCCTCGAAAGAAAATAAAATGAAAAGATTAATCCATCTGAAGAAAGATAATTGCTCATCTATATCTTGCGCATAATGCCCACCTTCCCCCTCCCCTTGTCATCCAACAATGGAGAAGAAATATTCCTACGATCTAGACTCAACTCTCGGGCAGCTGAACATATACTATAATGCTTTTATTATCTATATGCAGCAACTTCTTCAACCATCCTCTCATATCAAAAAGAAAAAGGTGCGACATGAAACTTAAACCAACTAAAAAGTGAAGGCATATTTAGCACGCAATCACTTGATAGATCACAGCAATTCATATAATACTCCCTCCTACAAACATTATATGATTAAAGACTATGAGATCGATGATCTTCCAAACATGAACATGGAAAATTTATTCTGTAATCAATATCTACACACCTGATGTCCTATAAAACCGCAACCTGTTGACAGTTTGCAGAATAGCTGACATCTGTATGGGCAAAGCTTTATGTAGTGGCAGGTGACAAAGAACCTATACATGGCAAAAAAGGGGTTCAAAAAAACTATCATATGGACAACAAAAATGCATAAGTAACAAATGATAAGGACCTTAAAAATAGTAAGCAGCACAGTAGTTTGTTCTTCTGTAGCTGCTTCGCTCAACCATGTTGCTAAAATGGTAAGACCTCCTTTTGTTAAAAACCTGAAGATTCGATAGACAATTTCTGAGATCATGTGACAATCACAACCTCCAAACATCATAAATTGGAAGGATAGCATACCAGTTTAGAACTGCTAAGTCATTAATTTGGAGAACCCATTCCATCAGTTTCACCTGCCCTGAGAATGTTTCTTCCTTCCTCATTAGAGTAACAATGTCATCCAAGAACTTCTTATCTTCAGAGTTAACACCAGGAATAGCTTCAGCTGGCAATGAGGCTAAAGGAGTTGCCTCAACAGGGTTAGTAGCATCAACTGAATGCACAACGACCTGTTGGACATCTTTGACAGCATTAAGGATCCCAGAGTTTATAGGGACCACTGAAGGTTCCTTAGTTGTCAGAAGCTCAGTAGTATTTACAGGTGTCTCTTTTCTAGCAGGCACAGCTGGATCTGAGCCATCAGACAACAGATGACTAGATGGCCTAGATGCCTCTAATATGGTTGCTTTCTCACGTGACAAGCTTACAAGCTTTCTCACCCTTGAACGTTGACCAGCAAAAAAATCTCTAACCTACACATTGGCACATCAGCTGATTGTAAATGGCCATGGGCAAATCAGTGCAAGATATTTTAAAGGAAAAGAAAAGAGAGAGAACAAAGAGAAAGCTCTGCTCATAGCATTTAACATGACAACATGAAAAGAGAAAAGTAACATAAGAACTGATACATAAATCTGTAAAATTCAGATCACATTGAGAAGGTTTAGGAAAATAACCTGCGTAACTGTCAGCCCACAAAGTGCACTAATTTCCCGAGTTTCTTTTTTCCCAATATTATCCTTAATAGAGAAAACTGACTGCATGTATTTCACTGCTTTTGGATTCAGCAAATCCCTTGGCTTTTTCCCTGTAAAATGCAGCAACAAAATTCCTATATAACCCCCTACATTCAGTCCCATCAAATAACTAATAGAGACTAAACAACATTAAGAAAATAAAAAACATCGATAACTATAGAAAGTGCTTACATATAAACAGTTTCAACAATTATGACTTTAGTTGCAACTAATTGTGGTCGGCTAGGCCACTAGATGAATCACTTTCCTCCACTATTTAATTCACAGCTTCACATTAAACTGAGTGTTGTCCTGTCTTTTCTTACAAGTTCCTCCTATATTGGCTTTTTTCTTCCCCTCCCTCTTCTAATTTAATGAACAAGAGGCTACAGAACCTTAAGACAAAAGTACACCTAACCTGAATCTGATAAATTAGATATACATGCAAGAAAGGAACTGAACTACTTCATGAACTGATTTTGTTGGTCACAGAAAATATCAACTACAGTGTCTCTACAAAATAAGTACTTACCAATTTTAATTGACAATGCACCAGCAGCCTGCATGGGAAATAAAAGACAATATCAGTTTGTCTTTGATATAATTGAATTAAAGATGTTATAATATGGAAATCTAGATTAGATAGCATCAAAAACATAACTCCAGACTGTATCAAAATGTTAAAAGTTATAGAACAAAAAGCATAAGATTACAGAAAGGGATAAAGCAAACATGTATGGAAGCATTGATTGTAGTGACATGAAAAATTTACAGCCTTGTTTAACCAAGTTCCTAGAAAGACAAGAAACAGGCTGGCATAGGTTAGCACAGAAGAACACATTGATCCCACTGCAAATTTCCTGTATCCAATCAGCATAGACATGCAGCATGTCTAATAGACAACTACACATAGAATTTAAACCCTGCAATATACTACAACTTTTCCACTAAGTAATAAGTATCAGAAGCAGGAGAAACATGGAAATAACCAAGAGGTGCACCTCCTCTTTAATGGCTTTTCCTACTTAGTGTTGTCATAAAAAGAGGAACCATACTAAACAAGAAAATCTAGGAAACCAATGGTGCTACACCTTTTTGTGCCAAAGATTCATATGCTTGTGCCGCTTAAATATTTAGAATGACTTATGAGAGTTTTCATAAGCAACAGGAAAAATCCTATAATAAATTCTTCCATACCATATAATGTTACCATCGATTTCTGCTTCTAACCTTTGATTAGTTCCTAGTTTTATCAACCTTCCTAGGACAACAAACAAAGATAGCATGCAACTTGAAAATCAGTTATCTAAATGTCGGCAAAGAAGGCTCGAGCCAAAAAGGGAAAATAACAAATTAGTACGAAGAAGAGCTCAAGATATCAAGGCTCTATCCAGAAATTATTGCTAATAAACGCGCAGAAGAAGATATCTCTCAATAATTACATGATGAAAAAAAAATCATAACTCCATCAAAGCCAAGATTCCAACTTTTCACAGCCCAAGCATGAAAATTTTCTGTCTTTTCGCGTACCATACAAGAAAACAACGAATCTGACAAGAAAGCAAGGAAACCCTAAAAAGGTTAAGGAAATCAATCACATACCATCTCTTGAGCGAGGGGGTTGACGCCGGTGAGCTTGCATTGGGCGACCACCAGCCTCTGGAGCTGCTCGATCTGGCTGTGGAAGAGCTCCTTCTGCGAGTCGACGAGCCCCGCGAGGGACTCCATTGAGCTGGCACCTATGGCATCCGATTCGTCGAGACCACCGGCCGCGGCCGCAGGGACGAGAGCCATCAACGATCCCAACGGCGACACCGCGCGAGAGCCCAAGCATTAGGGCTCCGACGAAGGGATTAGAAGGTGTAACCCCAGATGGGAGACAGTGAAACCAAAAAAAAAAACACACACACAGAAAGGGCCGCACAATTAGGGTTAGGGTTAAGTTTCCGGCGTTGCGAAGAGAAGAGAGAGGAAGAGAGAAGCGCAGCCCAAGAACGCGAGAGGAGAGAGAGGAGAGGAGGGAAGAGAGAAAAGAGAGAGGGCGATCGATTAATCCGCTATAAGTCTATAACCCAAGGGAGAAAACAGCCGGTGCGCTTTATTAACCAAAGAAATATCTAATTTTGCTATCATTGCTTGTTTTCCCATTTTAAGCTTTCTCGTTAGATGGCAACAGTGGAGCGGATTCTGAGTCTACGCAGGATCCGATATATAAATCCGATAACCGAATTACCATGTGGAATTTTAACTAATTGAGACGTTAGCAAATTTTTGTTCAATAGATTATAGATGTACGTGACAAAAGAATTGGCCATTAGTTTCTCAACCTGAGTCCACTCTACTCACAGCTTAATTTTTGCTGGGCTGATCTCAGCTGGATACTTGGTGGTATTCGTAGCGACCACCGCCTTGAAGATTGAAGACAACACTCATCTCCGGACTATAATTATTGTAACCTCATATGCCTGCAGGTTTAATTTATGGGTGAACTAAAGTGGAGTCGTTCACTTCCTTCTCTCAGTCTGCTTGGGCTCTTGCTTTCAATCCTAACAAACATATCTCGGTCATTCTAGCTGACATAAAGAACTTGTAGGATGGGGCTTGCGCCAAAGTTGGTAGCCTGGAGAAGAAGCAAATGGTATCTATTGACGAGCAGATTCCACATATCCAAGATGACAACTGCTGAATCTTAGAGTGTGCTTTCAGATGTAGGCATGAGGATCAACTTCTAAAAAGCGAAATCTACTGGCAAAAACATTCTCGAATCAAATGTAATTCATAGACAACTCTATTGAATCAGTAACATCAGAATTGTAAAGCCAGCTAGGGTGAAGCATACATAAAGTACACAAAGAACAATCGAGGAAAGATAAACTCATGATAAGCTTACATTAAACTAGCTATTATCTACAAGAAGAAGCAATGCATTGTCATACGTAGAAAATTTACATAAACAAATGAAAGGCAGGTTAAATATGGGGGAAAGTGCGAGTGATGTCAGGGAACCAGCATCTCCATTCCAAAGCATTCAACACTGTATAAAGAACTTCAAAACCGATTACAGCTTTTCCCATAGCAACATCGATTTCATTCACATTGACTCCAATAAAGAACAAGTTCAGATCATCCAGAAAACTGCCCTTTGTCATTCCACTGATTAGCTCGGCACATGATAGCCTTACACGGTATATAAGGGAATTAGAAGTTCTTGAAAAAGAGAGCCACCGCCCAACCCTGTTTTAAAAAATAAGGGACTGGACTCAAAACAATGATAATAACCAAGCCTTCAGACCCAGACCCAGCTACTCGAGATCAACAATATGTCAAAAGAAGTGGCAAATTCCAGATTAAAAAGAGTAAGGAATGATTTCATAACGCAGTGTTTACATGTTACCGTATGTCAAGACTTTGTCAGGCAGAAGCTTATTAGAATGATTCAGCTTGTTGGAACTGGAGGCTTGCCAAATCCTGCATTGCAGGGTCTAACAGAACCACACAGTCCATCTGAAACTCTAACTGATACTCTCATGATACAAGGCATCCAAAAGAATAGAGCAAACTTACAACAAAAGAATATATCAGGGTCAAAAAGAAAATTGACGTCTTTCACGTCAATGTTGACTCTAACCAGTCTGAAATGTACTCATAGGACACGAACGTCACAGCAGCAGCTGGAGCAGATTTTACTAGAGAAGGGAAGATGCCTTTGTAAAGGCCAGCCCACCCCTCCTTCACCACAATCTCTTTCAAGGCATGGTACATGTTCTTATAGGTTTCACTCTCAATCCTAGCCCCATACTTTGGGTGTCGTTGTAAACCTTCAATCTGCAGTGTCATGAAGAAAGACAAATGTAGCATAAAATCATATAAGCAACACAGAAAAATATAAGAAATACAAACATTATGCATCAACAAAAGTATCAAATACATTCAGTTGTCCAGTTGATAATAAACATCAGGAAAATTAATGCCTAGCCAAGCCTAGTAAAAGAGCTTGACAGCAGACGTCAGGATAGCATCCGCTCTGTAAAGTTATGAAGGGCACCAAAGAAAACAAAAGGGCCTGACCAGTGTTTAGTGTTTACTGGTTAAATATTTAAACAATATCTCTTAACATGAGAATCGTCAATTTTGTGAAACTTTGACTTTAATGGTTAATTGGCACAAAACTTAAACCAGATAGGTCAACATCAGTATCCTCTCAGTAAAAGGCACCACTATGAATCTTTACATTTTGATAAGACTAAGAGATGAATGTGTGACTTATATGTAAGTAAGTGAACCCTAAGGAGGAATAAACAATGTATTATACCAAGGACGTATCCAACATTATCTTCATTCAATATTTAAGATACTTGTGAACCGAGAAAAAATTATAATTATATGCATGCATAAAGTAGTCCAAAAAGAGAAAGATGTCATGACACAGGTACCCTTTGGTTGTAATACTTTGTAAAATTTACATGAACAAAAGGATCCTCTTTAGGACACAATATGGGTTACCTGGAACCTCTTCTTTACAACATCAAGAGGGTGGCACACAGACTTAGCAAATGCTCCAGCTGTAACCCCACAAAGAAATAGCTGGAAGCTTGAGATAGACTCGTCTTGCCTGATTTCACTAAGATCAGATGACCTGCGCCTATTCCATTCCTACAAGGACAAATTCAACTAAATAATGGTAAACAATCCAATCTACAAATACATGGCATAATAGTATGAATAAATAAACCACTATTACTTTTGATTAAAAAAAACAACGATGACCGTGCCAACCGGCATGAGGCATGCCAGCGGCGTATGGCACATGGCATGAGGGGTGCCGGGGAGGGGGGGGGGGGGTTTGCGGATCTCTCTCTCTCTTAACCTTTCTTTTTCCTTGGGCTAGGGCACCCGATGGGTGTGTGTGTATGTGTGTGCAAGTGCCACGAGCTTGGACGGCGGCGAGTGGCGACTCGGCAAGCGATGAAGAGTAAAAATGAGTAATCTCTTTATCATTTTCTCTCCCTCTCTTAGGGCACGGTCCATGCCTGTGGCACGATTATATTTGATGAAAAAAAAAGTAATAGTGGTAACAAAAAATATCAAAGTATTTAAAAATAAATTGCACATTGCAACCAAGATATCATAAAGAGTGTAGATCTTGCAACAGCTGACCATATTGCAGGTTTTCTCATTACTTATTTCAAGGATGGACACTAAAGCCCATAATTAAATATTAAATTTTAAATTACTCCAAATTTGATAAGACAATAGTCTATATAGCTCAGAGCATCTGAATTATACTTCCATTTTTCAGTATATGGTCACAGGAAACGTACTACTGGATCCTGATTAATATCTTTGACCTTTGGTAATCATACATTTAAATAATGAAAGACATAACAGGGCTGACACAGAAATATTGATTGAACATGTTAAGTCATTGACAATTCTAAGTATGCAGAAGAAAATATAGTGAATTAGTATATCTGTTTACAGCCACCAGCATTACTGAGAAAGATATTCAAGAGTACAAAATCAAAGATAATTATGTCTGGTCACAGATTGCAAGGAACTTAAAAAATGACCAGCTAAAGATGTGCATGAAGCCTCATTGGAACATGCAGCAAGTTCCAGTTGTATGGTATACAATGGAGATTCAAGTGCTTTTTCATATATACACTATGTCCAGTAGCACTGGAAGATGGCTGGAGTTAACTTTGACCACATAAGCTTAAAAGCAGAGTTACATCAAATTGCATGATATATGGAGCATCTCGTCAAAAACGTATATCCTTGTTAAACATGATGCAAAGCAAGAGAAAGACAAGTGTGACCACTAAAATTAGTAAGCATTGGGTTTTATTGATTTCACGGTAAGGCAACGACGGATGCACTTTACATTGTAACCAGTTGCATTTCTCATTAAAGATCATCATCAACTTTCAAGGAGAGCAAAACGAACAAGGATATAAGTTCCAGATATACCATCATCCATCGCTTTAACGTGTCGTATGAACCAAATTGCAAACCAGCATAAGGAACAATTTCAACAAGTGTTGGTGACAGCCCATAATATAACCCTTGAATACCACGGGTATTAATAATGTCAATGAATGCCGATCTCATGGTGGGATATACCTACATAAAAAAAGAGCCACATTGTCAAAACCAGGTCTCTTCATTCATCAAGTTCATTTCAAACCTTTTTTTTCTCTCTCCATTATGATACATTATAATGATATATTGGCATCAATAGTGGAGAAACATTTTAATGATGCTTTATACCAATATAATGATACACAAACTATTTCAACAGGTTCTTCTATACTATAAAGAAATTCATATATTTCATCAAAACAAGAGCTATTTGCACAAAGTAGATGTAGACAAGCTTTTGATATTCAAGAAAATGTTTCTAGTTTCTACAATAGAATTCACGCACAAATAAACACCTAGCTAGAACTCCTAACTGAGGTTAAGATATCAAGGTCAAACCTTGAAACTTAGTGAACATATACAACCGTAGGATCAAATCAAGTTCAACAGTATGAGCGACAAGGTTGAAACTTTATGAAGATTATTTCTCACCAAATGACAACCCGTAATGAATGAAAGCAATTAGCAACTTAATCATTATTCCGGAGCAGACAACAAGAAAAGAAAAATTAGTACATACTTTTGGTTCACCCTGTGATGCTAAAATGGTCCGTAAAAGATCAAAGGGATATGATCCTAATGTTGCCGCACATCCTGCTAATGCTCCACTTACGTAAGATAAATAAGGACTCAGGTGCAGATGATCCTCTGGAAAGGAGCAATAATAGATAAGCATGTTGAGTAGGAATAAGCGAAAAACAGTAGATGGTTAGAAACTTAAAGTCAAGGAAAGGGGTGACATACAAGGCATTTCCCATACCTGTCTTGGATGAACCAGCCGCAAAAGTTTTAAACTTGTGTAAAACTGTGAACTGAATAGCAGTGTAAGGCATGTACATGAGTAGAGCAGGAACATTTCCTCTCCAAAAACCCTGGATAGATAAAAACTTCAAAGAGTTACCACAATTTTTATTCCACTACTCCTATAATTATCTTTCGATGGTTTTTGCGTGAAAAACTAAAGGAAACACAAATAAAACAAATGAAAATAAGTAATTAAGCAGATAAAATGGCAGGATGACTAGAAGCTACATGCTAATATAAGCAACCATAGTAGAATTATAGGACAAAACAATGTTACTCATTAAGTACCAGGAATCCTAATAAAATAACAAAAGTATATTCAGGTGAAAATACAAATCATATAGCTAATTAGAACAAAAGAACAAAAACAGAAGAAAAGGCAATAAAATGAGAAGTGTGTATATGTAAATAAATAGAGAGAGAGAGAGAGGGGGGGGGGGAGTTTTCCTTTGTCTACAACAGCTCCTCCCCTCATCTGGATAGTCACTCATCAGTTTAAACACCAAAAGCATGGAGGGATAAACTAAACGAAGTCTAAAAAACTTATACAGGAACCTACCAGATTAAAAAGAAGGTAGCCATAAATTGGCTGGACTAGCTGGCATATAGAGAAATTTTATCAGGCTACCTAAGAGACACTGGCATGCTTTCTAAATATAACTCTAGGCTTAGATAGTATTAACTTCTAAATGCCCAATAACACCTCAGTAAGTTCTATATGTAGTGGGAAACATAACAAAGCAGCATGGTTAAGCCTTAGCTTCCTCCTACAAACAAGCAACTGCCATCTTTTTTTATAGAATATGAGAGAGCAAGTTTTTTTTTTACTTTTTCATTTTCAGTATAAGCCACTTCTACCAATATGACATGGGCAGGATTTATTAGAAACTTCTATCTATCAACCTAAAAAATAAAAAAAAAAGGAGCTAATACAAGGAAGGTAGAGAGTAAACAATAAAATTGGTCCGAAGAGAGATACCGGCAAACCTTCCTCTCGGAAAATATCTCTGCTTGCTTGCAAGATTCCAGTATATTTTGACGGTGCATACAACTCCCTTTGGAGAACAGCCCATGAAGATGTAGGCTCCAGTTGAACCTGCAAGGGATCAGCAAAACAATTCTTTATTTCCCCCGCTATTTATTAGGCCATGAAAGCTCGAAGATATATATAACTCAAAAAAGGTTCACGATAAATCTCAAGCGTGTCAAAGGAACTAGTGAACAAAACTAGTAGATCATTTAAAGACATAACATTGGCATTTAATGGCCGTGATTTTACGGCTGTGCTAGAACTAAGTAAAAGAAGAAAGAAAGCATAGAATGCTCCAATCTCCAAATAAGCCAAATGAGCAGGGTTCAATTTGTACAATTACAAAGAGGAGTGTTCAAAAATCGAATTCTATGTTACCATAATGTATCCCACGTATCCCATGAGCTACGATCAAGCTAAAATCTATGTTACGAATAATGTTCTGCCACATTCAGTACCCTGCTTAAACCTACATCAATCGAACCGAGTGCCTACTCCACTCTTCTTCCACATAGTTAAAAAAAGATCAAACGAAACAAAAGAATAGAATCATCAACGACAATCGCAAACCTGAAACCTAATCTTGATCACATCCAGCGGCGACGTGACCGTCCGAGAGATCCCTCCAGCGATCGCTCCCGCCAAAGAATCGATGAACGCCCGTTTTAGCTGCCCGGGCTCTTCCATCCGCGTCAGATCCCGAGATTGCAGCACTGTCTACTAGGTTTTCTGGTAGGAAAAATCGAGAGAAGCGGTAGAAGAGAACGCTATGCTTCGACAAGTCGCTATCTATTAGCTATAAGGGCGAGTTGAAGGATAGATGGAGATGAGCGGGAATTTGACGAGAAGAGAAGAGACGCCGACATTGGAATTTGGAAGATGGAAGAGGCGGAGATAGAGGCGTTTACGAAGGAGAGGACCGCTTCTTTGCCTCTTTTTTTTTCTTTTTCTTTTTCTTTTTTTTTTTATTTACTTTTCTGGATTTTAAATTTATTTATTTATTTCGTTTATCTTTCCACATGGTCTCTATTTTTTGCGTCTAGACCCCTCCAAATCCCCTATTTGCAAATACACTCCTAACTCCATATTTAAATACAGGTATTCTTACATAGTTGCCCCTACAACTTTTGAAAATCACAAATATCGCTATAATTATACTATTTCTTAGTTAAATTTAATAAAAATAAAAAAATATTGATATTTTAAACTTCATGATAGAAGAATAATTTATAGCTATTTAATATGTTTTTTTTAACATTAACAATAACTAATATTTTACTATGATAATTATAATATTTTAAAAGTTTACATTAAAACCTTAATTTTTAAGACTTATTATTTTTTATAATAAAAATATCTACTTGGCAAGTTTTAAAACCAATTAATACCCGCAACTAGTTTATATATTTATACTTTTTTCCCTCTGACATCCTACTAATTTATTAGCATTTAAATTTGGAACGGTATAAAGTACCGACAATAAATTTATAAAAACCAACGTAATATGCAATAAGTTTCTTACTTTAATTTTCGTGCTTTATCCAAGGGAGGTGGTTGATGACTCGGACTTCTGACAATGGATGTTATCGTTGACACGGAAGTTAAAGTTTTTGACTATATTTAAATTTTCACACTAATACCCTTGAACTATTGTCTGTGTTTATATACATTCACGTTAGAAAAATTCTCACCCCGTATTAAAATAAAATATTAAACAATCAATTTACCATCAGTATTATTTTTTTCCTCTAATATATATAAAGACCCTTAATTATATAAGATAATCAATTGGTGGTCAATGTATTTTGAGGCAGTTTAGTTGGGCTTGAGGGGGCTTGGAAGAAACTTTAAGGCCTGAGTCTGGGGCCCAATATGGACGAGTTATTTATTAGGCCATTGGGCCTGGCTATTGGCTCTTCTCTGAGATTTGGAGAAGCAAGTGAAAATAATGCCCTTATATCTAAGCAATTGTGATTAAAAGAGACAGCTTCAGCTCGATCTAATATATATATATATATATAATTTAAGTATATAGAGCTGATCTAGCCGGCTTCGACTAGACTAAGCTTGAAAATAATTTTCACCTTAAATTAATAGCTCCAGCTCGGCTTGAACTCAAACGCAACCAAGCCAAGTCTGCTTCGTATCTTATGTTAAAGACACCTTAAATTAATAACAACAAACTGTTTGATCTCTAATTGGCGCCTATTTTGCAATCATCATTATAAGACAATAAGTACTCAAGTTCTAGCTTGATATATACAACATATTGTTTAATTCCACTGTAATGCCGATATCAGTTATCACAAACTGCCATCATATGCTACCACATTGTTTTCTCGAGGCCATTGACATGCTTAAAGTATACATCCAGAGATTATGATAAGACATGTATACATATGTGGACTTGATATTTGCGACAATATCAATACATTTCACAAGAAGGTTCAACGTCAGAGTTGAGTTGTCATTGGTGCTTCTACTCTCCTATTTGCAGCGAAGGCGGGATTGTTAGACATATTTTCCTTTGAGAAAAGACTGGGTGAGGTAGGCTCCATGGTTGTAATTGAGAGGGAACCAATCCTGAGTTGTTGCTAATATGAATTGCAAGCGATAATGTTTCAATAGCAGTTGCACCATCTTCATTAACCCCAATGTTTCACCAATTGTTCACTCTTATCATGATCATTTCCCAGTGAGAAACTCCACTCCTGAGATGCTCTAGCATTGCTATTCATAGTAGGCCTCATCATCTGAATTGATGCCTTCAAAATAGATTTTTAGGACGGATTGATTGTTGCGGCATATCTAATTGAAGCAAAGATGAAGTCCTCATCTGGTTCAGAAAATTATCACTACCCCATTCAGTTCCAAGTTTGAATAGATGCACATTAATAGATAATCAAAAGCAAACGAGTTGTTGACAAATACCTAGTGGCTCCTTAGCATATGAGTTGCACTTATTCAGATAATATGTCACTTTATTTGATAATGATACCATCCACAGGAGGCGTCGTTGTCTGCATTAGTTTCTTCAAAATAGATTTTAGCAGGATTGAATGCTACTGCGTTTCAAATCGAACAGTTCTCATCCGGTTCCAAGAATTATTTTCGCATCTTTTGGTTCCAAGTTTAAATGGTTGTACATCAACAAAGTTCTGGTAGCTCCTTAACAGAGAAGATGTACCTTCATGATTCAAGATACTTTATAGCTGAATAAACTTCAAAAAGAAAGAGAAAAGGAAAGGCAAAAGATATATAACAAAAATATCAATAGCTGAACAAGAGGTGAAAATATTAGTTGTTGTGCTAATAATTCATGTGGGTATGTACTAATAAGTATTTCTGTATTATTCAAATCATGCAGACCAAATCCTCACAATGCGGAAAGAATGGTACCGATTGAAAGAGTAAGTTAAATTTGCCTACTTTCAACAAACATTTTTAGAGGATTACTGTATTGTCCGAAATTAGACGAGGTACATGGATGTCACTTCCTAGTAGTAAAGAATATATATCTCAAACATAATTGGTAAGTTAGAATAATTTTTTTTTAAAAAATAATACCTACACCCTAACAAGAAACTTGTTTTGCTAGATAAATGGGATACAATTTATTCTAGTAGATGAGCAATTAAAATAACAAAGGATCTAGTGAATGGAAAAAAAAAGGAGGTTGAATTTTGAGAACAATCGAGCTACAGGTCATTGACAGTTCTGAAAGAATATGTCATTCAAATTGCACGAATTGGCATGTGCTCCCACCTAGATATAATAAGTAATAACTAAACAAATTTGGACACTATGTGTCTACCTGCACAACTATGAATTCTCTTGATGCAATGAAACCAGCGGGAGGGTTGTGGTTAAAATTGGAGGCAGAACATCAAACAAGGTGTGCCAAACTGGTTAAACTGATAGCTGACACATTGTTCACAATGCAATCAAGTAGGACCCTCTATCAGAGGATGTGCACCAAACATGGCAATAAAGCAGATGATGCACCTAATAAACATGGGTTTACATAACAAGGAGAAGAAAAAAGTAGCCAGAAGAAAATGTGGTCAAATTTTTTTTCCTGGCTTCCAGACAATATATGAGGGTCAGAGGTATCAGCCAAAAGGGATACAAAATTCAGAGCTAATTTAATACAGTGTTCTGGAAGAATCCAAGGCTGTGTATGGAAAGGTAATCACAAGCATGGCGTGGACAATTGACCATGGAAGTTCAATTGATCCCCCTTTGATAAGTCAAAGTCATATTATTCTCATACACAAAAGCGAAACTCGTCCCTTATCAGGCAGCTATAAGCCTCTAAACTATAAGACCCAAAGAAGTCTAACGGAAGTACAAGACTTTGAGGGATCCACAGCCACAGGCAATTGATTGCTGATTTAGGTGACCAAATCTATACTAAATAACTATAAGTCTGTAACAGGCCATAAAGATAGGCTGAGATTGGAAGAGCCAGGTTGGTATCCCTCCATGCCTATATTCTAACTCAGAAGAATCATTTATCATATCATTCATGAGAATTTGAGAAATTTAAGTTACCCGAAAAAGTTTCCTGCTTTATCCACTCCTTCAAGATAAACTTTCCCCTTAATTGGAGCAAGTTGGAAGTTCTCCAATCTTTGCAGTTCAAGCTTCTCCACCATCCAAGATGTTGTCCTCTGCAAATTTCTGAGGAAAAAAGTAAAAGAAAATTAAAAGACGTGTATAAGGAAAGTGAAAGGAAAAGGTAGAGAAAAATATGAAATGAACAAGAGGTGGCTCTCAAGTTAATTAATCTAGCAATGTATAAACAGATATTTATTCATTACTCATTTCCCATAATCCAAATCTCCCTCCAAAGAGAGAGTTTCTTGTTGACAAAGTGACCTTAATTCACAATGAATATGTTACCTCCCAGCGGACATTTCAGAGGACTGCTCCTTTGATGTGGTGGTTAGAGATAACAGGTTCCAAAGTTGATAAAAGGACATCACAAAGGAAGTAGGCTCGTAGATTCAGAAGGATTGAAATTATCAGGTGTCTGGTATGCTGGTTAGTCATATTCTCCAGAACAAAACAAAGGTTCCAGGATCCTCCCCTCATGCTGCCACAGCTAGTGAATGACTTGCCAGCCCCACAATAGATCCACCCTTTGAGCAATACATAGATGCCTTGGTCTCTGGTACATTCGGTAAGTTCCAATCTCCAGTCTATAAAGAAAGCCTGGTTCTTCCAAATGACAATTATATTGAAAAGTCAAATTTTGATGCAGGCCAATGAATCAGCACAAGACCGAGGTGCTGGTAATGCTAAAGGTCCTAGTAAAAAAGAAAGAGAGAAAAGGGCACCTTTTCTGCCAAAAAGCCAGTGAAGCCCAATGACCATGCAAATGTTGGAGAGAGAAGAAAACCTGATTGGAAGGAAGAGCTATCAATAATGAACCAGAAAATAGGACTGATGTTAAGAAATTAGCTAGTAGAAGGCTAGAGAAGGTGAAAAGAATGTGGAAAGAGCAAGACAAGGAGACAGATCCAACCTCTTCACCCCCACTGCTTCAGTAAAGCATAAGGTTGATATCAGTAAGAAGAATGAAATACCCACACCACCTTAGCCAGCCAATCCTACTTCTTTGGTCATGACATTCCCCCCTAACACGAGTCTGCCATCAGTTTCATTCTTGAAGGCAAAGTTTGCACGATCCAGACCACTTGATGTTGACAAAACTCAAGTTTATTAGGACAACAATATCTGCAAAGTTAAGTTCATGTACAAATCCCAAGCACAAACTGCATTATACTATGCTAATACCAATGGCTTCTTTGGCTAAACAAAGCGACTTGTACCCAAAGAGTGTGACTCACCAGCAAAGGAGCCATCAATGATTTGTCATGAAACCACGCATTCTCTTGCCGTTTGATGATGCGCAGCCATTGGAACCTGGAACCAGAGGAGGTCACCGCAATTCATTGAATCAAGTGAGAACTTGCTATCTGAAGAAGCGCCACTCATCTGCTAATGAGCTACCAGAGATTTGTCAGCAGCAAGCTTGCTCTTGCTCATTTATTAATGTACAACCATTCAAACCTAGAAACGAAGAAGGTGGAGACAATTCTTGAAACCAGATGAGAACTTCATCTTTGGTTCGACTTGAAATGCAGTAGCATTCAGTCCCACTAAAATCTATTTTGAAGAAACCAATACAGACAACAGCCCCTCTTGTGGATGGAATCATTAGGTCAAATAAAGTGGCTTTCTAAATAAGTGCAACTCATATGCTAAAGAGCCACCACATATTTGTCAGCAGTAAGTTCAGTTTTTTCTTATCTATCAATGTGCAGCTATTCAAACCTGGCACTGAAGGAGTAGTGACAATTCCCTGAGCTAGATAAGGACCTCATCTTTGCTTCAATCAGATATGCCGCAGCAATCAATCCCCCAAAAATCTATTTTAAAGAAACCAATTCAGACAATGAACCCTACTGTGAATGGCAATGATAGAGCAATCTCACGAGTGAAATTTTCACTAGGAAGTGATCATGATAAGAGCGAACAATTGGCAAACATTGGGGGTAACAAAAATGCTGCAACTACTACTGCAACATTATCTCTTGTAATTTCTGTTAGCGACAACTCAGAATTGGTGCTCTTTCAGCTGCAACAATAGAGCCTACATCACCCAGTCTCTTCTCAAGAGGTAAATATGCCTAAGATTGCACCTTCACCGCAAATGGTTGAGGGGAGCAAGAGCACCAATGACATCTCAGCTCAGATGTTGAGCCTTCTTATGAAATGCAATGATATTGCCACAAGAATCAAGTCCAACTACGGATAAATGCCTTATTATAATCTCTGAAAGTTTACTCTAAGCATGTCAATCGCCTGGAGGATATGATGTGGTCTGTATAGCATATGGTGACAGTTTGTGATAGCTGATGCTGGCATTGCAGTAAAATTAAACAGTACGTAGTATATGTCAAGCTGAAACTTGAGTAGTTATGGTCCTGTAATGATGACTCTGCAAAATAGGCATCAATTAGAGATCAAACAATGTATTGGAAATGTTAAATACTTGATAAATGCTGGAATATAAGATGGATCTTAATGTTTACCTTAGGTTATTTCCATTAGATATTTTAATTTGAGCAGGAGGGGTGTCTAACCAAAAGGTAGGCTCTACAGTTAAGGAAGTCTATTACAATACAACAATTTCTAACTTGTTTAGGTTCAGAGCTGCCTATGCTCAACTGGTTGCATTACAAGTTTGCAACCATCTATATTATACAATAATTCTGACTATATTCCTAATTTCCTACTGTGGCCTTTGATAACTACTTTGATGCCTGAGCTTTACACAAAGCTGATTTCAATCTAAGGAAGGTACTTGATGCTTGCTCAAGATAAATGTATAATAAACAGGTTTCATCATTGTTTTTGTCAACTACAAGGAATTAAAATAATAGCAGGAAACTACAGTAACAAAAATAATTAATCCTTGATTGATTCTATTTCAAGTCCCCCGGTAGTCTAATGCAACCAATAATAGTCACTAGACATAGTGTTTATAAACACCATATAACCATAAATTGAAAATCTTAAAGTAAGATAAAGACAAAACTTAGTGAATACGCCACCACTATTTCATGTCATCTGGTTTCTGCATTAATCAGCAGGTATTCACTGCAAAAATGATGAGACAACTAACAAAACCAAACTTTTACTGCTGTGATCAGGTTGAATAATTAAATCAGCCTGTGAAATTTAGAGGCACTATTGCTTGCATAGTGGTCTCAGTATAAAAATTGTATACAAAATGCAGTACCTATCAATTGCAGTCAGCAAAGAGGTAGACTTGGAGCTTCTCTTTTGTTGTCCAAGATCTGCAAAACAAATGGAGACTTTGATGCTGAGATTTGATACAATTGGCTATTGGATGTAGAAATCTGTGCACAAGCAAAAAAAGAAAAGATTGGAAGAATCAATTCCTCATGATTTAAAAATGTAGTAACCAGAGCACACACCCACAAAAGCTTGGCAGCAAAAGGAAAAAAGAAAAGGTACGGAAATTGTTCATAGTATTCTCTAAAATGATGGTATCACAAATAGGAGATTATTTTCTCAGGAAATTGTTGGTACATTTTATTCTCTATATGTATTCATCATTTGAATAGGCAGGGAACTTCCTGATATGGAGCAACTGGGAAGGGTAGTCAGATTAAAGTCATGCATAAGAAATCTCCTAGTGATTGTGTGATCAACAATACTTGATGGGAGTCCACATGCAAACAAGGAAATAAGATTCTTATAATGATCCAATTGGTTGATAATTAACTAATTGTAACAGGTCATCAAGATAGTCTATGACTGGCCAAACTAGCTCTCTCCATCCTTAGTCCAAAAGATTCAATCTACTTTATCAATCATGAGAATTTCAGGGATTCAGTGTACCTGCAAGTAGAAGCTTTCCTTCTTCACTCATTTCTTTATGATGACAACTTCCATTCCTTTTCTTCCTTAATGAGATCATTTAGGAAGTTCTTCAAATTATTTCCAACAATCGGGTTGCAGATTCTTCATGATCTAAGATACTTTCTTGCTGAAAAATTTTCAGAAAGAAATAAAGAGAGAAAAGGATAAGGTAAAAGTAAGACAAAAATGTAAACGTTTTAATCAAGTTACTTTTGCAAGCTATCTTACATGATGAAGAAGTGTACAATGAGTTAGAAAGGAAAGCACTATAAAAAAGGCTACTAACTACTTGGTTTAAACTGCCAAAAGAGGTTGTTGTCATTTGTTGTGGAGATTACAAGTAATCTTTTTCATAAAGGTTAAGGTTATGTTCCATCTGAACAGATAAAACATCCATTCAAATTGAAACCCATCACTTACAAAGAAGAATACTCGTGAGCTGCAAAACAATTTGAGGCAAAAGAAGAGGAAAAAAGAAATCCGATCACTGGTCAAAAAATTATAGAACTTCGTGCAAGTTAGGCAAGAAAAAGTTATTTTTACCACTTTTACAGTAATATCAGCAAAATAAGTTCACCAATTATGGGTACACCTTCAAAACAAGATTAGGGATATTAAAGTAGTAATTAATTACCACAATGAAGGTGCCACTACCCATCCTTGGCATTGCTTAGTAAAGCACATGATGTTCCATAGTGAAAAACCACAAATAACACGTATACAAGCCCAAAATTGAAGAAAATAAGAATTTTCAAAAACGGAAACTACAAAAGAAGGAACTATAAAAGAGACTAAGAAAAAGTAAATGTAGAAGTAAGATAAAAAAGTAAAGATAAGACAAGAAAAAAAATAACAATAAGAAAAGAGAAAAAACGAGTAAAATTGAGAAAGAATAGGAAGAATTGTTGGGTTTTGCCAAAAGCCAAGGACCATAATATAGAAAGAAGCTGCTACCATATGAAAGTTATTATTAGCGAGTGGAGGTATTCAACTCTCTCCAAGTTGTGGCTCTCATTGCACTAACAACTATATGGAGACGGAATGGTCTCACATTGTCTAAGTTTCTTGAGCGGGTACAACCATATTAAATAACGTGGTATAGGAAAGCATTTCTCTTTTGAAACCAAATCAACCATAACCTTGAGGAGGTTCATATTTCTAATAGAAGAATTATTAAATGTCTCAAAAACTATGCAGGATGGCGCATGCATGGCCAAGCGAAATTAAAGCATACCGTAGAACACATAAGGGCCTAAGATCTTAAGAATTTTCTTGCTAACTTATTCTCTATTTCTTATATGCAACCAAGATCTCCTGACAAAGATCTTACGAGATTTCAAAATCCAATTTGGTAACCAAGTCTATGTCATTGAACTAGGGGCATAAAGAAGTCAGCTCGAGTGAGCTGAGCCAAGACTCTCTTGGCTCAAAAGTGCAGAAACCACCGGACAAGCTCAGCTTGGGCTAGAGATACATTCAGACCAGAGCAATCCGTTCTGATATCAAGCCAACTCATAATCAGCTCAATTAATAAATATGCAAGCTTGGAACTAGCTGCAAATGAGTCAAGGACTCAAGATCGAGCAGCTTGCATGCCAATGATCATATTTGATACTACTAAGTTATTTTGTATGCTATGTCCCCAACGTAGTGACATGATCCTTAACTTAGGATGAGCATGCCAAACCTAAAAGTGAATTGCAACTCACAAATTTACACTTGGAGAGGGAACTCTCAAAATTAGTAATGTATCTCTATTAAATTTACTCTTGGAAATGATTTAAATACTATCCTGAATAACTCCTACTGGAAGTTCCTTAATCAAACCTCAGCAGAAATATCAGAACTGGGCAAAATAGAATTTATCTCAGATAAAAAAATATTCACAGAAATATAAACTGAAAAAAAAAAAAAAGGAAGGGATGGAATTGCTTCATTAGCGACTTCTCCTTGCTAGGTGTTCATATGATATTCCTCACAAATCATCAAAATTTGATACTTTAAAGCTAATATCCCCCATACCTATTAAGTTTCTACAGAACCTCCTTCTTTGTATGCTTCCTTGATCAGCATTATTACCATAGTCTCTCAAATGAGAACACTTAGTTATCAGGATTCTCGCAATCTAGTCATTACTAGAATTTGTCGTGTTGCAACGACCAACGGTCATCCATGGACTAATAAGAAATCCCAATTGGATTGCCAGTAAAGTAAGGCTCAATACTTATTACACTCTAGATCTTGCATGTCACAAACGTCATGATCTAGGACGCCATAGTCTCAAAGAAATTTCTTGAGATTCTAGATCAAGAATTCTTGGACAATCGGCATAGTTGAACCTTCCAAACTACCAAAACAACCACTTATTTCTAAGGATAACACTATCTGATCAATGCAATCTGATCATTACTAGGATTTGTCGTATTGTAACGACAAACGGTAGTCCGCCGCCAACTTCTAAATACCATTTATAGATAATGGATCATAGCAAAATAAGTCCCAACTGGATTTCCAGTGAAATCAGTAAGGCTCGGCACTCGGCACATCTTAACTCTCTAAATCGTCGCATGTCGTAAACCTCATGATCTAGGACGCCATTCTTCTCAAGTAAATCTCATCAGATAGCTAGATCAACATTTCTTGCACAATCCACCTAGCTGAAACTTCCGAACTACCAGGAACATACGACCATGTGACTCACAAACAATCGAGATCGTCGTCTTCGTGGCTAGATCCATAATAAAAGAGCAACGTGATCACTACATCTTTTCAAATCGGTGTTGTAGATCTTTTGTTTGCAAAATATCCGAGACCGCTAGCTACCTATGAGGTGACCTACAATATTTTGCAAACAATTCATCGACGACACCGATTTCAACACATCTGTTGACCAAAAGCAAAGAATTATTGTAAAGATCGAACAAGAAAAGGAAAACAAAAAAATAAAGAGGAACTACCCACCCTTACTATGCAATCGATACTAGAAGAGAACGCGATCCACCGGGGACGAGGCTAATGGAGAGATCGGAAGAGATGAAGAGCCATTCCTGACGCGTGAAAAGGAGGAGGAACACTCTTTCAGGCAGCCTCAGTTGGACGAGACGGGGGGGAAGAAGAGTTGCTGCTGCTCCTCAGAGCCGTTTCTGACGCGAAAAAGAGAGAGGAGGGGGGGTCTCTTTTATAGTTAAAAAACACCCTTTTTATTTAATATTAATTTTAATAAAATTCATATTTTTTAAATATAAAATATAGATTAGAACGGCCGACCTCACTGTCAATATTAAAGCTTTCCGTTTTTTTCCTTCAAGTACTTATCTGAAACTTTTATAAATATTTTAAATTGTACCCAAATTTATTATAAATACCCAAAATTATATATTAAAATTTAAATTATAAGAGGATAATTGTAAAATTATAATTAACTTTCCATTATAATCAGGATATATTACACCATGTTACAGTTGGTTTTTTGGGGGGGTGTTTTTGGAATGTTATGATTGCCACGTCAGTCAGTGGATCTGACACATTCTTGTTGCCATTGGTGTTTTGAGTGGTCTTCAATACATACTGCCACGTCAGTCAGTGGCATCTGTCACATTCTTGTTGCCATTGGCGTTAGGAGTGGTCTTAAATACATCCGGCGTATGAAGACAACCAACCTCATCCTGCACAAATGAACCGTCGCGATGCCAAGTGTTCAAGCCATCCTCGTGGACTTCGCCTACGTTACGAAGTTTTGTATCCTGTGCCTCACGATCAATGTAGCTGCTATCGTCTAACGTCTACGTCACTGGATAAACCAGGGAGAGGAATTAAACTAATCCACGGACGGACCCGATTGCTTCTGGTGGAGTAAACGGACGGTTGATTTTAAAACTCTGCGGACTGACGTCCTCTTGTTGCAATAAATAGCACAGCTATGGCACGTCCCATTTCTTTTATCTCTCTCTTTCTAGGGGTTTGTCGTCCATCTCTATTCTCCATGGCAACTTCTATGGTTTCCTTGAGCTCTCGTCCGTGTAAGAAGACGAGGAAAGCTCCAATGACCTTGGAGATCGGGACGATGGTTTGGGGCAAGGTGAAGTCCCATCCATGGTGGCCCGGCCAAGTCTTCCCCGAAGCCTTAGCCTCCCCCGCGGTCATGGCGACGAAGAAGCCCAACCACATCCTCGTCGCCTTCTTCGGCGACAACAGCTACGGCTGGCTCGATCCCCAAAACGCCAACCTTCTCCTCCCATTCCTCCCAAACTTCGCCGATCTCTCTGCCCAGACCCCAACCCCCGCCTCTCCCATCTTCGCTGCCGCCGTCAACGACGCTATCGACGAGATCCGCCGCCGCGCCGCTCTAGGAGCGACGTGTCTCTGCCGCCGATCTCGGATAAGCCCCAAACCGCACTCGATCCCCGGTTGCTATACCATCGAGGTGCCGGGGCACGAGCCGGAGGCGGTCTACTCGGTCAAACAGATCGAGGAGGCCAGGGCCAGCTTTGTCCCTACGGATCTGGTCGATTTCTTGAGGCGGTTGGCGATCTCGAGTACAGAGATGGGGGTTCCCGAAAGAATCCGTGGGGTTCCAATGTTGATGGCGTACCGGAGAGAAGTGTATGAGGAGTTCGACGAGACATATGCGCAAGCATTTGGTGCGCAGCCGGTGAGGCCACCTAAGCGAGACGATGAAGTGGGTGCAGTGGAGCATCCGCCGCCGCGAGGTTGGTACTACGTGCGTTTTAGTATTTCTGAGAAAGTTGGTACTTGCCTACTACTGGGAATAGGTGTTCTACTTGTTGTTGCTTATTATTGTTTACTGACAGCTACATCTGTCCAGTTAACAATTTAAATCTTTTGCTTGGTTAATGGATTATTTGATGTTTAATTAAAATTTATGCTTTATGTTAATAAAATCTGTGATTCCTTTGTGCGTGCGTGCGTGCATGCATGCACGCGTCGATGCTTACAGTTATCCTCACAGTCGAGGCATCGTTCCATTCTGGAGGAGGTGGTGGGGTTGTTGTTCGCACGCTTTTTCTTAGGGCTAAAGGTTGTGGGGCCACTGGGTT
Source organism: Typha angustifolia (assembly GCF_048772165.1). Lineage (NCBI taxonomy): Eukaryota > Viridiplantae > Streptophyta > Magnoliopsida > Poales > Typhaceae > Typha > Typha angustifolia. The sequence continues at coordinate 1,093,809 of NC_133246.1, read as the reverse complement.
GACTTTGAGCCAACTCATAGCCATACGTTACGTCATCGTTCTTAAACAGTTTAAAGATTAATTATGGTATTAAATATAAGTGCATATCAAGAATAATAACAGTATCCTACATTTAGGACCTATTCTTTGTTTAGAGAAAGAGCAGTGGAGAGTCTAGAGATTGCTCAAAGTTAAACGGGCCGCCATAGTACCAGATTTGTGAAAAATAATTACCACGTCCGTGAGAGGTTGGGGTATATCCCCCTTCTCTCTACGTATACGAGCTGCCCATATCACTTTAACGTCTCGCCCCCTCGATTGGCATCTATGATTTCTAACTGGTGCGTTATGACTTATGTTGTATTTGAATGAATAAAGAATAAGTATAACTTTATTCTAGAATAGTAAGAGGTAACAGAAAGTCAGTTTAAACTTAGTTTAACCATACCTACTTCTCTATCCTCTCCTATTACCTGCGTTTATCAATAAAATATAATTAACATTTTATCCCTAGAAAGACACTACGTGAATCCTTATTTCCCTCTCTTCTTTACCTCGCATTTCTTGTCTCCTCATCAATTCACTATAAAAAATAATTTGATCATTTGCTAAAATATTTAATTTTTTAAACATCAAATATAATTATTTTTATATCACTACTATATTAACATATACCAATTTAAGCTAACTTATTTAAATTAAAGAAATAAGTATAGTTAAACCAATTTGGAACTTATACCACATCCAACCGCAGCGACCCACCTATAAGATTTGACAAATTATCAAAAAATTTCTATTCACTGGTTTGTGCACTTAGAGAGGCACATTTGAGGTATCCAATCTTATACTTCGGTTGTGGCTCAGAATATAATCTCTTTATTTCAATGAGCTATGGTTCTTGCTGATATGAGAATATGGTCTCATCCTACATACCCATTACTCAGCCTTCTGTTGATACCTAAAATAAATTCGAGCCACCAGTAATCTTTCTCTTTTATATGTTGTCAATGGCGATGTTGTAAAGGCATCTCACAAACCAATTTCTTTATCTTTCGCTAGTTTGCAGAGATGAGTTTCATCATTAGATCCTAAAATAACGATCTCGCAAAACAATCTCTTTAATCTTCGTACCATTGTTTTTGCTATTTCCCCTGTTATGATTTCCAAGTTGAACATTTATTAACGATCTAGCAGCTTAAATTGTTATCGCAATTATTTATAGATTCTTGGCGTTCAAATTTATGGGTGCGTGTGACTATTCTTGTGTACATCTCAATTGCAGCAATATTTACGGGTACTCCGGCATTATCTGATCGACTTGATCATCCCAACCCAACTTGGCCAAGCCCATCTGCTACAGCGAAAAAGAGACGGCTGGTGAAACTACGAGACAAGCCTGCCGCCATTTCTTCCACCATCTCTGCTACCAGCATCAGTCAGTCTAGACCTCTGAAGCTCCATGCCACCCAAAGACATTTCCAAGGACAATTAGTGAAACCCAAAACTCCCTTCAATTGTGTCAGTGGGGAGCTCAGTCCCAACAAAAGTGCAACTCGTAAAGCCCAGGAGACAGCCTCCTGCTCATTGCCAGCTTTTCTCTCTTCAGGTTCCCTGGACGCCACTGTCGTGGCTGAAACTGGCAAGAAGTCAAAAACAGAAGCTAAATTGAATTTAGAGAGTCAAGCAGTTGAAGCTGTAGTAGATGATACTATAATCTGCTCAGGAAATAAATCTTCTGAACGGAAGATTATCAATGTAACGACAACAGAAAATGTTCTGCAACGAGAGAAGGTTGTCAGTGAAAGGTTGAAGGAAAACGTTTCACAGCAAGAGTTCAATGAGCAAGGTGACTCTGTCAGCAATGTAGTTGGTACGATTGCGAAATATTCAGGAGGAACCACTCGAGAAGCATTGGAGGTTAATGATAAAGTCAACAAGAAAAAAAGAGGTCTGAAGCGCCGGTCTATCAATCATATACTCAATGAGCTTGAAGGTAGCAGGGAAGCAACAAAAAGAAAAATAAAGATAACAGGTTCCAAAGTCAATAAAGGACATCACAAAGGAAGTAGGCTTTTAGATTCAAAAGGATCGAAACTATCAGGTCCTTGGAATGCTGGTCATTCACATTCTCCACAACAAACAAAGGTTCCAGGATCCACCCAGCTCAAGCTGCCACAGCTAGTGAATGACTTGTCAGCCCCCACCACGGATCCACTCTTTGGATCTGAGCGGAACATACGTGCCCTGGTCTCTGATACATTATGTAAGTTCCAATCTCTGGTCTATAATGAAAGGCTGGTTCTTCTGAAAGCCAATGATATTGAAAAGCCAAAGTTTGATGCAGGTGAAAGATCAACAGCCAATGAATCAGCACAAGCCCTAGGTGCTGCCAATGTGAAAGGTTCTCGTAAGGAAGAAAGAGAGAAAAGGGCACAATCTTCTGCCAAAAAGCCAGTGAAGCCCATTGACTATGCAAATGTTGGAAAGAGGAGAAAACCAGATCAGAAGGAAGAGTTATCAATAAAGAACCAGAGGAGCATGACTGACTATAAGAAATTAGCTAGCAGAAAGAAGGCTGGAGAAGGTGAAAAGAATGTGGAAAGAGTGAGAAGAGATAGATGCAACCTCTTCACCCCCACTGCTTCAGTAAAACATAGCAAGGTTGATATCAGTAAGAATGAAATATCCACACCACATGAGCCAGCCAATCCTACTTACCTGGTCATGAAATTCCCCCCTAACACGAGTCTGCCATCGGTTTCATTCTTAAAGGCAAAATTTGCACGATTCGGACCACTTGATGTTGGTGCAACTCGAGTTTACTGGGACAGCAATACCTGCAAAGTCAAGTTCATGTACAAATCCCATGCACAAACTGCATTATACCATGCTAGTGCCAATGGCTCCTTTGGCTCAAACAAAGCAACTTGCTACCTGAAAGAGTGTCACTCACCAGCAAAGGAGCCATCAATGATCTGTCAGGACCAAGCGTTCTCTTGCACGTCTATTGATGCACAGCCATTGGAACCTCGAACTGAAGAAGGTCGCTGCAATTCACTGAATCAGATGAAAACTTGCTATCTGAAGGAGTTCTACTCATCTGCTAAGGAGCCACAGGAGATTTGTCGGTCACAAGCTAGCTCTTGCTCATTTGTTGATGCAAAACCATTCAAATGTGGAACTGAAGGAGGTGGAGACAATTCTTGCGACCAGATGAGAACTTCATCTTTGGTTCGACTTGAAATGAAGCAGCATTCGGTCCCACTAAAATCTATTTTAAAGAAACCGATTAATACAATGAGCCCTAACATGAACGGCAGTGATGTAGCAATCTCACGAGTGGCATTCTCACTGGAAAATGATCATGACAAGAGCAAACAATTGGCAAACATTGAGGAAAACAAGAATGATGCGACTACTATTGACATCTCAGCTCAGATGCTGAGTCTCCTAATGAAATGCAACGACATTGTCACAAAGATCAAATCCAGCTACGGATACATGCCTTATCACAAGCTTTGAAAGTTTATTTTAAGCATGTCAAGGGCCCATAGGAAGCAGTGTGGACTGTATAATTTCTGATGACAGTTTGTGATAGCTGATGCTGGCATTGCAGTAAAATTAAACAGTATGTGGTATATGTCAAGCTAGAACTTGAGTAGCTATGGTCCCGTAACGATGACTGTGCAATAGGCTCCAATTAGAGATCAACTTTGTAATGTCAAATATTTGATAAATGCTAGAACATATGATGGATCTTAATGTTTCCCTCAGATTATCTCCATTAAAAATTTTAACTTGTGCAGGAGGGGTGTCTGACCAAAAGGTAGGCTCCACAGTTAAGGAAGTCTATTACAATACAACAATTTCTAACTTTGTTTAGGTTCAGAGCTGTCTATGCTCAACTGGTTGCATTGCAACCATTTATGTTATATTATTATACAATAATTCTGACTATATTCCTAATTTCCAACTGTATCCTTTGAAAACTAGTTTGATACCAGAGCTTTAAACAAAGCTGATATTCACTCTAGGAAGGTACATGATGCTTGCTCAAGAAAAATATATAATAAACAGGTTTCATCGTTGTTTTTGTCAACTACAAGGAATTAAAATAATAACAGGAAAATACAGTAACAAAAATAATTAATCCTTGAATGATTCTATTTCAAGTCTCCCAGTAGTATAATGCAACCAATAATAGTCCCTAGACATAGAATTTATAAACACCATATAACCATAAATTGAAAACCTTAAAGTAAGATAAAGATGAAACTTATTAACTATGCCACCACTATTTTACATCATCTGGTTTCTGCATTAATCCGCAGGTATTCATTGCAAAAATAATGGGACAACCAACAAAACCAAACTTTTGTTACTATTGATCAGGTTCCGTACTTAAATCAGCCTGTGAAAATTAAAGGCACTATTGCTTGCATACTGGCTAAAACCTACAGTACCTATCATTTAACGTCTGCGAAGATATACGACTTGGGAGAACTTCTCTTTTGCTGTCCAAGTTCTGCAAAACAGATGTAGACTTTGATACTGAAATTTGATGCTACTGGCTATAGGATGTCAAAATCTGTGCACAGGCAAGAAAAGGAAAGGTTGGAAGAATCAATTCCTCATGATTTAAAATGTAGTAACCAGAGCACACACACAGAAAAGCTTGGCGGGAAAAAAGGAAAAAGAAAAGAACTTGTTTGTAGTGGTTTCTAGATGATCTTGCAAATCATGGTATCACAAATAGGAGAAGGATTCCTACAAGTGAATAATTCACTATTGAAAGTGCAAGTCGACCTTCCTGATATGAAAGTGAAAGTGGAGTGAAATCCGGACAACAAAGCCCACTGACTCAGGATATTTTTGGTGCATTTGATTCTCTACATGTATTCATCATTTGAATAGATAGGGAACTTCCTGAGATGGAGCAATTGGGAAGGGTAGTCAGATTAGAGTCATGCATAAGAAATCTCCTAGTGGTTGTTGTGTGATCAACAATAACTTATGATGATCTATTTCTGGCATATATACTAGCGTGGTTAATTATGCCTTTCTTCTCATTTTTTGATAAAACTTAATTATGCCTTTCTGGTTTGGAAGAGCACATTCCTTTTATATCCTAAAGGTCTCTAGAAATAAATCCGTAATTGTCATAAAGAATGCATGAAAAGAATGATGATTGAATAGGAGAAGAATAATGGAAATAAATAGGGGAAGCCCATCAATTTTAAAAATATCCCTTTCCAACTACGAAATGATCACTCCAACCTTTTCAAATACTCCTTTTATGTTAAAACTTAATTCACCTTTAGTTCCACTTTTTATTTTTCTTATTGTCGTACATCCCTATATATGACAAAGATGTAAACATTTTAATCAATTTAATTTTGTAAGCTATCTTACATGATGAAGTGTACATATGAGGTAGGAAGGAAAGCACTATAAAAAGGTTACTAACGACTTGCCAGGAACAACCAACACTGTGAGGCTATTGTCATTAGTAGTGGAGACTACAAGTAGTTAATTTCATTAAGGTTAAGGTTATGTTCCATCTCAATGGATAAAGCATCCATTCAGATTCAAACCCATCACCTACAAAGTAGAATGCTAGTGAGTTGCAAACAATTTGAGGCAAAAAGGGAGGAAAAAAAATCCAATCACTCTTCAAAAGATTATAGAACTTTGTGAGGTGCAATTCCTGATTTAGGTGAGAAAAAGTTATTTTTACCAATTTTACGGTGATATCAGCAAAATAAGTTCACCAATTATGGGTATAGCATCAAAAACGGAGATTAGGGATGTTAAGGTAAAAGTTAATTACCACAGTGAAGGTGTCACTACCCATCCTTGGCATCACTTGGTAAACAACATGATGTTCCATAGAGAACGACCACAAATAACACATATACAAGCTTGGAATAGAAGAATATAAGAATTTCAAAAATGGAAACTACAAAAGAAAGAAATATAAAAGAGACTAAGAAAAAGTAAATGTAAAAGTAAGATAAAAATATAAAGATAAGGCAAGAAAGAATATCGGCATGAAGAGAGAAAAAGGGAGTAAAATTTAGAAAGAATCCATTGGGGTTTGCCAAAAGCCGAGTATAAAATATATAGAAGCTGCTATGGAATGAAAATGACCATAAATGAGTGCATGTATTTGACTCTCTCCAGGTTGTGGCTCTCATCGCACTGACAACTATATGGAGAGGGAACAGTCTCACATTGTCTAAGTTTCTAGAGCGGGTAGAACTATATTAAATAACACGGTATATGAAAGCTTTTCTCCTTTGAAATCAAATCAACCGTAACTTTACTACATTCAAAAGAATGATGACAGGAGGTTTATGTTTCTAATAGGAAAGTTACTAAATGTCTCAAAAACTGCAGAGCATGGCACATACATGGCCAACCAAAATTAAAGCATACCATAGACCACATAAGGGCCTAAGATCTTAAGAATGTTCTTGCAAACTTATTCCCTATTTCTTATATGCAACCAAGATCTCCTGACTAAGATCTTATGAGATTTCCAAATTCAATTTCTATGTCCTTGAACTAGGGGCATAAGGTAAAAACTGAACAAAGGAAGGGATGGAGTTGCTTCATTAGTGACTTCTCCTTGCTAGGTATTCATATGATATTCCTCACAAATCATCAAAATTTGATACTCTAAAGCTAATATCCCCATACCTATAAAGTTTCTACAGAACCTCCTCCGTTGATCAGCATTATTGCCATAATGAGAAAGCTCTCAGATAAGAACACTTAGTAATCAGGATTCTCGCAATCTGATCAGTACTAGGATTTGTCGTGTAGCAACGGCCAATGGTCGTCCATGGACTTATAAATAACATTTATGAATAATGGATCATAAGAAATCCCTATTGAATTGCCAGTAAAGTACGGCTCCATAGTTATTACACTCTCTAGATCTTGCATGTCACAAACCTCATGATCTAGGACGCCATAGTCTCAAATTTCTTCAGATGCTTGATCAAGGATTCTTGCAAGATCATCATAATTGAAGCTTCCAAACTACCGAAACAACCATTTATTTCTAAGGATAACGCTGTCTGATCACTGCAATCTAATCATTACTAGGATTTGTCGTATTGCAACGACAAACGTGTCGGTAGTCCACCGCTGACTTCTAAATAGCATTTATAGATAATGGATCATAAGCAAAATAAGTCCCAACTGGATTTCCAGTGAAGGGCTTGGTACATCTTAACTCTTTAGACCTTGCATGTCCTAAATCTCACGACCTAGGACGCCATTCTTCTCAAATAAATCTCTTCAGATGGCTAGATCAAGATTTCTTGCACGATCCACATAGCTGAAATTTCGGAACTACCAGAACAAGAAATAAGGAACATACGACCGTCTAACTCACAAACAATCGAGATCGTCGTCTTTTGGCTAGATTCATAATAAAAGAGCAACGAGATCACTACATCTTTTCCAATCGGTGTTGTCGATCTTTTGTTTGCAAAATATCCGAGAACGCTAACTACCTATGAGATGATCTACAATATTTTGCAAAGAAATCATCGACAACACCGATTTCAACACAGAAACAAAGAATATTTGTAGAGATCGAAAAGAAAGGGGGGGAAAAAGGGAAATATCCTTACGATGCAATCGACACTCGAGAGGAGAAAGCGATCCACCGAGGACGAGTCTAATGGAGAGATCGGAAGAGACGAAGAGCCTGAGGTTGGATCAGATGGGGGGAGGAAGAGGAGTTGGTGCTCCTCAGCGCCGTTTCTGACGCGCAAGAGGAGGAGGAGGGTTAGAGGGGTCTTCCACATGTATCTATTTTATAGTCTAACAATATTTTTTTTAATAATAAATTTAAGTTTTTAATGTGACTAACTCAACTAAAAATATTGAGGCATCGTTTGTTCTATTCACAATATTTTTAATAATAATTTTGTGTATCTCTTAAATAAAAATTATATATATAACTTTACTAATATTTTATTATTTAGTTGTAAAACATACTAATTAAGTATATTAATTATAGTCGAAATCTTAGTTTTTTATGTATAACTTGTCATATGATTTATTTTACATAATAGTTGACCAAAATATATTTGTATGAATAAGTATATTCTATGCAAAGTGAAACACAAGACTTTGAAGTTCTTATTATTGGGCTTATCTCACTTGTTATTGTTATATCATCAATGCACAAACACTAGTAATACCATTTATGCTGCTAGTAATTTAAAGACAACTAATACAAGAAAAACTTGCAATATAAATGAAATTAAAAGGACTAGGAGTGAGAATGAGTCTCCTTTAATATATCATCTTATCTGGTTTCGTATCTGAAAAAAAACTGAAGTCTCAGTAAATTTTAATTTATTTTAAAATCTATTAAAATTTAGTTTGTATTGGAATTCGTTTCTGTTTTCTGTTTCAGTTCGACTAGTATAAATATACTAGTAAGATACCTAAAAAGAAAGAAGGAATTGGCAATATAATTTAAATCTTAAGAGGGTAATTGTGAAAAAAAAAACAATAAAAATGTAATTCATTTTCTATTATCATTAAGATATGGCAAATACTTCACCGATTATAATAGCCTGCTTTCATATCGTTACCGGTTCCAAAACCGTAAGAAAAGGAGTATGTTAGTTAAAAAAGATTTAATTACGTGTATCTAACTTTCTAATTTTCTTATTATACCTTGAAGATTTTAACCATTACGTGTATCTAATTTTCTAATTTTCTTATTATACCTTGAAGATTTTAACCATTAGATCTTTATCAAACTGATTGATAAACAATTAACTTTACAGTACGGAAGAAACGCTCTACAAGTTTTTATCTTCTGTTAAAATTTATCTCATAAATATAATTATACCTTAATGATAGGAGATATCATTTAATATTAAATAATTTAAATTTGATTATTTGGAGATAAACTTTAATTTAAATATAACTCTCTCTCTCTATTAAATTTTAATTTAAATTAATTTTAAACTAATAGAAGATATATGTAAATAATAAAAAATAATTAAAAAGATAAAATGTAATTAAATTTTCATCAAGTTAATTGTAAAAGACATCGATACCCTTATTTTGATATATATATATATATATATACTCTCAGTTAATGATATATATATTTTTTATTTAATAAAATATTAAGATAATATAATTATTAAAAATTAATGTGTAAAATTATATATCTAAAAAAAATTATCTACTGATAATATTTTTTATTCCTATTATACTCCTAAATATCTTAATAGTTAGATCGTCGTTAAATTGATTGATAAATAATAAATTAACTCTATTGCACCGGAGAACCCCTCGTCAGATATACGTCAGCGCGAAGTAAGGAATGCGTCGAAACACCCGAAGTAGACGTTTCCTCGCAAGAAAACTCGCCTCTTCGGCTCTTGCGCACTCCAACGACCCGAGAGGCCGAGACGAGGATAGAGCTCTGTTCTGAATGGCTTTCCTGTAATTAAACTGAAATTCAGCGGCATTTTGAGAGGACATAAGCAGACGAACAGCCCCTGCCCTCCGCCTGCAATTAACCAGCACCCCCTTCCTCTTTATTTCTAGACGGTCACTATTACCCTCCAATCTCCATAAAATTTCCCGATCTCTCTCTCTCTCTCTCCCCCTCACCCATGGCCGCCCTCTCGGTTCCTCCTTCCTCTTCCTCTTCCCCTCCTCTCTCCTGGCCAGACCCTAGTCCTGACCCTAACCCTAGCCCTAATTCTCCTCCTAGCCCTAGCTCTTCCTTCCTCCCTCCTCCTTTCGAAGAACTCGCACCCCAACACCAAGGCGACGGTGAGGAGAACACCGTCAGTTCGCCGCCCTTCCAGAACCCGGACCCTACCTTCTCATCGATCCCGCCTCCGCCGGAGACGGCGGAGGCGCCTGCCCCGTCATTGCTCCACCTCTCCTTTAACCAGGACCACGGTTGCTTCGCCGTAGGCACCGACGGCGGCTTCCGCATCTACAACTGTGACCCTTTCCGCGAGATATTTCGTCGGGATTTCGATGGGGGAATCGGCGTCGTCGAGATGCTCTTCCGCTGCAATATCCTTGCTCTCGTCGGCGGTGGATCGCAACCCTACTACCCGCCCAATAAGGTCATGATCTGGGACGATCACCAGAGCCGGTGCATCGGCGAGCTCTCGTTCCGGTCGGAGGTGCGAGCCGTCCGGCTCCGCCGTGACCGAATTGTCGTCGTGCTTGATCATAAGATCTTTGTGTACAATTTCGCGGATCTCAAGCTCGTGCACCAGATTGAGACCGTGCCGAACCCTAAGGGGCTCTGCGCTGTGTCGCAGCAGCAGGGATCGCTCGTGCTCGTCTGTCCTGGGGGCCAGAAGGGGCAGGTACGGATCGAGCATTACGGAGCGCGGCGAACCAAGTTTGTCATGGCTCATGATTCGAGGATTGCGTGCTTCGCACTCTCTCAGGATGGGCGGCTGATCGCCACCGCAAGCACGAAGGGTACCCTCATTAGAATTTTCAGCACACATGATGGAACGCTGCTTCAAGAAGTAAGAGATGCATGGCCAGTACTTTTCCCCCCTAAGAAATTATGGTGCTTTCTGGCATTATCTTTTCTTTGTTTGTTAAGTTTCTTAAAACTTCTTAAGGTGATATGAATTTACTACTATGATGAAGACTTTATGCCTAGACAGCTTTTCATGTAGAAATCTCTGTTGCTTGATAGTCAATCTTCAAAATATGGAACAAGAAAATAGTTCTGATAAATAACAGGTTCTTTTTCTTTTTCTTTTTTGTATCTGTCTTCTGGTTGCATTAACTTTTCTTCGTTGTGGAGTAAATGTCAAAATGATCCTCTTCCATTAGAAACTTGAAAAGGCTTTTAGTCCTAAACAAGTAAGCACCAAAACACTGCGCCCTGCTTGAGAAAACCAGAAAACACCACAGGGGGTGTTACCGCAAAACATGATTCACAAATGTACTATCAGCAAACCATACCCAACCCCAGACAATTTAAATTTCACAACTTGGAGCAAAAGACTTCAAGAGTCTGGTTTAACTATTTATCTCGTACAATCTGGAAAGAAGATTCTAATTAAAGTGTGGACTGCATCTTAGTGTTCTATATGGTGGTTAATGATGATACCTGAGAAAGTCCATTTTAAGCTAACATATACGGTCTGGCTGCATCCAATGAAGATTCTATGCCCTGTTAATATGGGGGAAAGTTTTAGGGTACAAACATTAGTCTAGCATATTCATTTTTCCAGTTTCCATTTGTTTTCATTAGTCATTCTTAATCTTTTGGAAGTTTAGAAGAAGGCATACTATGATTGTTGGCTGATATTAAGCATCTTTTACTATATTTTCTAGCCTAAAGTTGCTAGCTTAATTTTTTATAGATCTTTGATCTAGTCCAGACCGAGTACATATTACCAAACCTTATGTTTTTATGTGTTAATTATCGAAAAAATGTTTTTATGTGTTGTGTTGTATGTATATAACATCATAAATTCATAAGTGAAGTTTTTGTAGCTTTCTTAATCCTGGTATTTCTTACCATTTTGACTGTCTGCATTCGCTCATTTATAAGTCTTGTTTCTTTCATTATATGGTCTCGTTTACTAGTCAATTAGTCATAGATGTTCAACTTTACAGGTACATGCCATGTTAATGATATGAAATGCTTTCATGTCAATCTGCTCTATTCTTTGTTCATTATTGGTATGACTTATAAATTAGGCTTAACGTTCTAGTTTTTGACACACATCAACACTTTCTAAAATTGAAAAAATGTGTTGCAAAACTAGTCTCTATGAGTTCAGAATGTACCAATTTAGGAATCTTAGATATGCGACTGCTTAAGATATCATTTCACCACCTTCTAAAAACTGCTATTTGTTACAACTAAAATATAATTCATAAAGTACAAAATAATAATAAAAAATTGATCCAATTGGATGAATTTCATGTAGAGTATGATCTTAACATATCAAACTTGCTCTCTAGTTCCTACCTTGCGCAAATTTGGAATTTTGTTGAGAGTGTAGTGTTGGGGGTCTGGGGTCAAAGTTATTAAATTCCCTTTAGATTTCATGAATATGACATACACCTTCCCACACCTACCAAGGGCTGATCAAATGGCCTGCCCTACTCAAACCCAGTCCAAACCCACCCAAAATGAACCGGGCCTAAGCTCGGCTAGAGCCTGACTTAGGCCCAAGCCAGCCAGCTTGGTTTAGTAATAGGCGATATGAGCTATCTTTGCCCACCCTGCCAGAAAGCCCGAAAGCCTAACCCATCTAGCCCAATCGTAGCCCGATTGGTCAAGCTCGCCTGTAAGCTTACATGTCTATTTCCTATAGTTATTTAGTCCCAGTTTGGAAGTTTATGTTATGGAAGAGTACTTATATTAGCATTTCTTTATGAAAGCTAACCAAAATGTGTCAGCGGTGTAGTAATATTACTAAAATATTTTTAGTAAGCTTGGCTCAAACTCGATATCTCACGTGCTAGTGGACGGTATTAGCTAGCTCAGCTCAGCCTGCCCGATAATCACCTCTTGACCTACCTAATTCACATGAATTGTGAAAATTAAAATGTTCTGTGATTATTTTGTTTACTGGCGTTTATACTCCTTTTTTTTTTTTGTAATTTGAGACTTATCAATTAATACCTATAGGACTCATATCTGTTGCAAACAACCATATAGATCTAAGCCATCAATACCTCAAGGATATAGGTGTACCTATATATCATGTTGTTTCTCAAGATTTAGTAGATAACTAAATGTCCTTATGTGACCACATAAATTTTGGGATTTTTTCCGTTGGTTTGTTAGATATTTGCTTTCAAAATTCTAAAGGGTTTGAGATTCGATATGAGCCGACTTCATGGGGGTTTGTCCAAGCATGTTGATTGAGCTGTCAGATGCACAAATCCTACAATTCTCTGTATTCCCTTTTGGACATGATTAGAGCCATTGGATGTGCATGATTGATGCACATCCAATGGACATTTGGACTGACCCATATTGAAATTATGCTCATTCCAAAGGTTTTGTACTTCTTCAGCATTTAATTATGAGCTGACAGAAATTTATAGTATTTCATATGTTGTCCTGCATGTTTCTCCTTGGCAACTAAGTTAAGGTTATGGAAATGGAAAGGAGAAATAGTCTTCTGTAATAATCAAGAAACTTGACAGGCCATTTCGTATAGCTAGTTCATCTTCACTGATTTGTGTGCTTTAATGTTTTTTATCACTATTTTCTTTATTTTTTTAGTTCTGTTCCAGATTATTGTTGTTTCATTTTAAGAACATATCTCGTGTATCTGTTAAGAAGCCTAAATGGCTAAATCTGATTTTGGCATTTACATTATTTGTAGGTAAGAAGAGGTGCTGATAGAGCGGAGATATTTAGTTTGGCTTTCTCTGCAGACATGCAATGGTTGGCTGTCTCTAGTGATAAGGGAACAGTTCATGTGTTCAGTCTGAAAGTTAATTTGGGATTGACAGCAAATGATAAACCTCGCCCCACACCAGAACCCAATGTTCCGCATATTGGTTCATCTCTTTCATTTATCAAGGGTAAATATACTACAACTTGTAAGGTGTAGTAAATTCATATTCAAATTGATTGCAACATGATCAGTATCTCTTCATCTAAGGCAGGCCCATACGGCCTTCCTGCTTAGCTTTTAATTTGGATTTGTCCTTCTCCTGATTTTTTTTTTCATTAATAGAATCTTTGTAGGTGTGGAGATGGCACGATAAATTTTTAGTACTAACTTTAAAGATCAGGCAGGACTCCATCTCCCTGAATGGACTAATTATAGTTCTCCTTAAATAAATCATAGTGTGTTTAGTTTAATTAGCTTTTCCGTCTTACTAGAATAAACAGCTATCTCTGATAAATATATATCTTACATTCCAGTCTGACAGTAACTCATGTGCATCTTGTCTCAGCAGAAAGACACACTGTTAACTTAAATTCACGGTGTTATATATAATTTTCTTTTCCTGAATTTTCTCTTATTATGTTCCAACTCAGGGAGCCAGAGGCTTTTTATATCTTGACAAGATTTTTATGTAAATGTAACCACTTTTTGTTATTTTGTCTGAAATATTTTGATACATGAATGGAATATTTTGATGCCTAGTTGACAATTTCTTATCTTTAGGCTAAATAACTCTTTAGTTTTTTCCCCTTAAAACTCAATTCTTTTGTCAAATTGCAAACTTTGAATTCAACTTAATAATACCAATCCAACCCAGTTCATGAATAAAATGTTGCCAATTAACCAACCAGCTAAGGTGCTTGTTACAAATAACATCTAATGCATTTATCACTGGTCTTGCTGTTCACTCTTGGCTTGGGGCAACCTGTTGTTAACTGCATCGTCTTGCTCGCATCATCCTGAGCAAGTCATCCTGTGGCAATATCGATTGCAAGTTTCTTGCTTCATTTTGAGTTTGAATTGCTGAGAGAAGATGATGTGGGACGTTTTTTGATCATGTCTACAGGGCCACATTGGTACACTCGTAGTCCCCAATGGTCATAGTTGGATCTAGCATGTGACTAAGATCTTTAAAAGCGTTTAATTTATTAATATTGCAATTTTGATATTTTAGGGTTTAATATTATAGATCTTATGCTTTTGTGTTCATACCGGATGAAAAAGTTCTCGCCGACCTGCAGGTTTCTTTGAGAAATCACATATAAGACAATTGCTTGTTCCATTTTGTAGAAGCAACTAAGTTTAGCCTGGGAGAAATCATTTATGTCAATAATTTTCTTCTTCAGGTGTTCTACCAAAGTACTTCAATTCTGAATGGTCAGTAGCCCAATTCAGATTGCATGAGGGCACACAATACATTGTTGCATTTGGACACCAGAAAAATACTGCAGTGATTGTTGGGATGGATGGAAGGTACGTGTCGTCAACTTTTAACTTCAATATAGATATATTGACAGAAAGGCTGCAACCTCCTTTCATTTAAACGTAAATGTAGTTTCAATATTTACATGTCGAAATGTTGCAATTGGTTGTGCAGAAATAAAAAGCCTCAGTTTTGTCTTCATTTCTTCCTAATTATGTTGTCTAATGTTTTGCACCTAAAACTTGTAAATGCTTGATATGCAGCTTCTATAGATGCCAATTTAATCCCGTCATAGCTGGCGAGATGACGCAGTTGGAATGCTACAATTTCCTAAAACGTGAGGATGCGATCTAGCAATTGGATAACATGTTTGGCTCTTGTGTTATGTTATGTTCTTATTGTCCAATATCATTGTTAAGAAGCAGCAGCAGAAAACCAATAATTTGTAAATATATCTTGAGGTTTTGCAAAAATACTAGTCTCACAAGTTAGACTAGTGATGTTAATGTTCATTGATGGATGTGTATGTTTTCCTATTTCCTTGACAAAGTAAATACTTCATTTCAAGGAATTAGCACAACTGCCCATCTTATCTTTCCCTTGTTCATGTTTCTCTCATCTACCAATGTCCGGTCTTGGCATATAGAACTGATTCATACGCCCCCCCAGTATGGATATAACATGTCAGTATGAACATGCGAATATCGGTAGTAAACTAGCAAAAGTCCTACAAGGAAGGAAGGAAAAGAGAAAAACAACAAAAGAGTTTAGAGGATGATGATAGCTCATCAGTAATTGTACGAAAATAAGTAGTCTCATCAATAAGAGGTTGAAGCACCGTTTCATACGTTCACGGGAATCACGATATTCGTGAAAGAGAAAGGTTTTGGAGAAGGAAAAATGGCGTTGGTGCCTTATAAATAGGTTTATTTTTTATCATTTATGGGCACGAAGGCTAGATATGGATGGAGTGTCAATTCTCTTTAGATACAAAAGCATTTTAGACTTGCATTATCAAGTTATTCTTCCAAACTAATCGTATTGTCGAGCTATCAATCGAATTGAGTCAAGCTATCAAACCACCAACCACCAAATAATTTTTCTATAATATTATTTAGAGTTGAAGTTAAACTTATGACATCTTAGGTCATGAGTAAGATACCTACGGACTCTACTTTGGTCTCTACTTTGGTTGGTGACCTCGTAGATAGTCAGCTCTCACATCTTGGGACAATGACCGTGCCACGTTAGCTCAAAAAAAAAATCAAGTGGCATATGTTAGACTTATCCGCACGTGGTCAGCTGGAAGGGCCGAAGGAAAGAGAAATTACAAGAATAGAGAGGAAGAGAATCTTTTCTTCTCCTTTTATTTGGGTATATGAGCTCTTCTTTCTTCTCTTGTCTTGGAGAAAGGAGAGAGTAATTATTAGAGACTATTTTTCCCCTTTTGTTCTTTCGTTTCACTTCTTCTCTGTCCTTTTTTTAAAAAATAAAAATAATAATTGGCCAATTGACTCTTAATTAAATCGCCCCACTCTCTCATAAATCGATTAGCAATTATTACCTACTACCGCGTGGTCTGCGTCACATTATTTCTAGACCTTTCGGTGCTCTTTTAAAGCACTCCCTCTTCACCCAGAGCAGCACTTCTCAAATCAAAGAAAGAAAGAAGAAGAGAGGAGAAGAGATGGGGATCAAGCTCTACGGGATGCCTATGTCCACAAACACCGTGCGATGCACCGCCGCTCTCAACGAGAAGGGGTTGGATTACGAGTTCGCTGTTGTCGATCTCCGCACTGGCGCTCACAAGCACCCCGACTTCCTCGCCCTCAACGTATCAGATCTACACCTCCTCCTCCTCCTCCTCCTACTACTACTACTATTTCTCCTTTTTTTGTTCTAGCGAGGAGGGGTGTTGAATCTCTAATTTTGCATACTCTTTTGCAGCCATTTGGTCAGATCCCTGTGCTAGAGGACGGAGACGTCGTTCTCTTTGGTAATTAACTCCCTTTTCTTTTTCTTTATCATTTTAGACCCCTCTACGATCTCTTATTCAGATCTTTATCCCTTAGGATTCGAGGAAAAAAAGAGTAAAAGAGTCCAATTAGAAATCTTAGAAGTATAGGGTGTAAATTACATAAACAAAATGATGTAGGTTTTAAATAAATAAACGATTGTTTGTTACATTTCCCTCTTTTTGAAGGGTGAATGTGCAATTAATAATGGTTTCTTCTCCTTTCTAATCCGCTCGTCCAGAATCGCGTGCCATAAACCGGTACATCGCGAGCAAGTACAAAGGAACCGGGACGGACCTCCTCCCGGCCGGTTCAGCAGCGGTCGAGGTGTGGCTCGAGGTCGAAGCCCAGCAGTTCGCGCCGGTAATCTCGGCCGTCGTGTTCGAGCTCCTGATCAAGCCGATTATCGGCGGGACGACAGATCAGGCAGTCGTGGAGAAGCAAGCGGCGAAGCTCGCCTCGGTGTTGGACGTGTACGAGGCCCACCTGGCCAAGAACAAGTACTTCGCCGGCGATGCCTTCACCCTCGCGGACCTGAACCACATGGCGTACGCCAACTACCTCTTGAAGACGCCCAGGGCGGATCTGATCACCTCCCGCCCTCACGTGAAGGCGTGGTGGGATGACGTGTCTTCCAGGCCGGCGTGGAAGAAGACCGCGGCGGGCATCCCCATCTGAGTTCACCGACCTTTTCGGGTTTGATCTTATCTAGAAGTGTATCCGTCTCTTCTCTCTATCTCTCACGATGGAGAGTCGACCTTTGATTAATGAAATAAATTGGTGATATGTTTACCTTCGATTTCATTATATATATATATTGCTAATTAAAAGTTGTATAATATTATAATGCGGCAATGTGAAGTGCGTGCATTTATTACATTCATATATTCTGGAGTAGTGGTGGCAATCGGGTCGGGTTAAGCGGGTTCGGGTCGGGTCAGATTCGGGTCGGGTCAACATCTCCCTAACACGAACACGATCCGATTATTAAACGGGTTGTATTTAGTAAACACGAACACGATCCGTTTATTAAACGGGTAACACGACAACCCGTGTAACCTGTTTATTAAATGGGTCAGGTTAAAACAGCACAACCCGTGTAACCCGCTTAAAAAATGGGTCGTATTAACACGACCCGAATAATACAATAATATTTAATTATTTACTATTTAACCCCATATAAAAATTAATATTTACTAATTTACACTATATAAATAATACATTATACAATAATATCTTTTCAACTCAAAATTTATACAACATAAAAATAATAATTATAAATATTAAGCCATTAATCGTGCATTCAAACAGAATTTATTATACAATTGACTGGGCTAACACAAATAGAATCTTTTATACAATAAACTCTCAATTATATAAGCCATTAACCCACAAATCCTAACACAAATCCTTAATTACAACTATAAGTCGATAACAAATCCAACTCCTCAATGATAGAGATTGGAGACTGACGGCGATGGCGCGGTAGATCGATCGACCGACAGCGACGGCGATGGGGCGGGTGGGCAGGCGTGCAAGAAGGATGGTGATCCGTCGGAGATCTAAGGAGAGAAGGGTGGCGGTGGAAGCGAGGCCTCGAGAGGGAGGATCGGAGAAGATCGGGCCTTAGGATTTCCATTGGAAGTCTGAGGAGAGGCAAGGCTGCAAGAGAGCAGGAGGCCCGTCGGAGATGAGGAGAGAAGGCTGCGATGGCGACGAGAGCTTGCCATTGGCGGCGGTGGAGGTGAGAGGGAGAAAGGGAAAAGATGATGGGATTTCGAAGAAGAAGGGATCTAATGGAAGAAGACCATTAAGCCAATCTAATGGAAGCAAGAGCTTACCGCTGTCTCCACCACCGCCGCGGCCATCATTGCCCTCTCGGTCGCTGCACCATTAAGCTGATCTAATGGAAGAAGACGACGAGGAGACGGCTGCGAGCATGGGTAAGGACCAAGGGGCAACGACTGCGAGCATGGGTAAGGGCCAAGGGGCGACGGTTACGAGCATGGGTAAGGGCCAAGGGGCGATGGTAAAGGCCGAGGTGCGACGGCTGCGAGATCGGGATTTGGCCGATTTGGGGACTCACTCAACTAATGTTGAGTATTAGGGTTAGGGTTAAAAACTTATATATATATATATATATATATATATATATATATATATGGCGGGTTTGCGGGTCGACCCGACTCGACCCGACCCGTTTACTTAAACAGGTTAAACGGGTCAAGCGGGTCAGTGGTATAAACCCGAACACGACCCGATTAATAATCGGGTTAGGCGGGTTGACCCATTTATGACCCGAACCCGATTAGACTAAACCCAAACCCGATTAGACTAAACCCAAACCCGATTAACAGTCGGGTTGTCGTGTCGGGTTATCGGGTCGGGTCAATTTTTGCCACCCCTATTCTGGAGTGGGTTGTCTTTTAGTAGACACTAGGAATATCACTCTAATTAAAAAAAGAAAGAAAGAAAAGAATATATCACTCTAATAAGCATAACTTAAAGTTGGAGCATTGCACAGCTTAAAAGTGAAAAACCCAAAGGACGATAGACGATAGTGCGCAACGCCAATAATAAGCCTTTCTTTTCTATCTCATAGTATGCACTAAAAAACTTAGAATGAGTGTAATTTAAACATACGTATTCTTTTTTTTTTATTATTAGTTTTAAAATGAGATTTTTATTTCATAAGTAATTATTCATCTGATATAAAGTGTGGTATAAGATATAATTTTAATGAATAGTATTTATATTTTAAAATGAGTCTATTATTGTATCAGTTGCTATGTTTACTCTAGGCTTGTACTTGGTTGCCTAAAAAGCTCTCGACGCTAAGGCCGGCCCGGCCCGGCCCGAATCTGAACCCAAATCGGCTAAAATAATCCAGGTCATCAAGGGCCATGGGGCCTCACACGTACCTTCATAAGCTTTGACTAGGCCCAAACTAAAGCCCATTCCTACCTCCCGTCCGTTTTTTTTATCTCTTCGGCTCTTCCTCCCAAACCCCCTGCAAGAAAAACCCTAATCCTTCTCCCAAAGTCGCAGCCTCGCAACGATGCGGCCCTTGGACGAGAAGGAGACGACGGCGGTGTTCGAGAAGCTGTTCAAGTTCACCGGTCCCAACCTCAAGCACCTCATCGAGCGCCCAGCCGTCGAGGGCCCCGACCCGACACCCGGACGCTACTGCTTCCGCCTCCACAAGAACCGCGTCTATTATGCCTCCGAGTCCCTCGTACGCCGCGCCATCTCCGTCTCCCGCCCCCGCCTTGCCTCGCTCGGGACGCCCATCGGTAAGCTCACCAAGTCCGGCGCCTTCCACCTCACTGTCCACTGCCTCGACCTCCTTGCTGCCCATGCCCGCCACAAAGTTTGGCTCAAGCCTGCGTCGGAGATGACTTTCCTCTATGGCAACTCGGTGACCAAGTCTATGCTTGCGAGGATCACGGAGAACACCAAGGCGGGGGATGGGGTTGTGGTTTTATCCATGTCGGATTTGCCGCTGGGTTTCGGGGTCGCGGCGAGGTCGACACAGGATTGCCGCAAGGCGGATACGAATGCGGTCGTCGTGCATCACCAGGCGGATACCGGGCAGTACCTGCGATCCGAGGAGGAGCTCGCGTGATTTTTCCCGGTAAAGTTTGTGTCTTTGATTTATTTACACGCTTCTCTTTTATATTCTTCAGATCACACCTGCTCGTTACCCTTATGTTCTAGTAGTTTTTAGTTTCGTTTAGCATTTAATTTAACCAAATTGGAGCAGAAAGATTTGAATTGCGAAACCAAGATCAATTTGATTTGGCCCGAAACCAACTTGATTTGAAGAACTTTATTTCTGAAATGTCATTAGACTTCAAAGAAATATGTTAAAACATTTACGTTGGAGCACAAGATGTTAGATTACAGTGTATAATGAGATGAACTATATGAATCAGTATATGTAGTCACTAAAGAAGATCACCAAACAACAAATAAAGTTGAATGGAGTCATTACAGTGGGTAAGTGAGATTAGGTTGCTTTTGCTGGCTATGAGCTTGTTGTGATGTCACGTCTCAAGTCTCCAGGTATGATGATCGTGTATCCAATTTATGAAAATTGGACTAGTGGAGATTGTTTTAGTGATAGATAACTTGGACCCGAAAGTGAAGTGATCAATCATCGATATTTTTCTCATTTGTAGAAATAATACGTGATGTTCATGTGTTTGTTATCAGCTTTAATTGTCAAACTGGTCAGTTGCAGCTTTTAGTAATTTAATTGCAATTTTCTTTATCTTGGACAATGACACACAGACCAATATTTTTAGAGCACCGATGTTTTGCGATCATGATATAACTAAAGCAGTAAGATTAGTTCCTTAAGAACTGCTTGGATAAAGGTACTACACAAACATCAATATGCTTTCATGTAAACTTGATCGTAACGCCCGAAAACCTTCTGGGACCTTTTTATATTTTCTGTGGTCTTGGAAAATTTCTTTTTCACTCAGATGACTGAGTTCTCATGTTATTTTTTGCAGATATCTTAAACAAGCAATGGGTGGTTCCAATCCCTCTCATGCGACTTGAGAATTATGTGGTTTCCCGACAGATTAGTAGTAACTGTGTTGCTGAAACTATAGTTTTGTTGCAATACCTTAAAAGTGGGTCTCTTTGTGCCTGGGCAGTGATGGGTCCTAATTTTCCTTTAGTATTGTTATCTACAAACAATTCATTGCAATAGCAACTCGTTTGTTCTCTTCCTCGAACAGTGATAAAAGAAAAAGTGATTGCGTACTACTCTAGAATATGTATCCTGTATTTACTGAAGTGGTGTGTGGAAGACATCAATAGGATCATCTGGATGTATTTCTTTTCCTTACATGCAGCAAATCTGAACTGTTTGTTTCTCTTCAGCGATTATAATGTAAATCATTGCAGTGCATTCTTTCACATTACTGACGACAGAGTAAAATTTAGTGATCGTATTTTAGATATATATTACTTCATCATATCTTGTCTGAATTATAGTAACATGCGCATCTGGTGTAGTGGTATCATAGTACCCTCCCACGGTACTGACCGGGGTTCGATTCCCCGGATGCGCAGTTAGTGAGTTACTAAATTTTTACTTCCCTTTTCTAAAACGTTTTTTAAAAAAAAAAAAATCATGAATTGCCGTGTGATATACACGTGCGATGGCTACTCAAGGATTCTTGTCTAATTTAATCGGTAAGGTATTGATATCCCTCCTTGCCACTTCGGTGAGAGAATTTATTCAATGCCCCAAATTTTATTCTCACTTTTTTAATATGCAAATTGTCTCAACCATAGTAACTCCTTACATGTCTTTTCTCTATTCTCTAAACTGAAGCATAAAACTTTCTCCATTTATACCCAATGCTAAACATCAGATAAATATGTTCATTAATGAGATAACCCCACATGTTATTCTCTCCTCCTCTTTCCTCTTTTAAAATACTCAAAACCCATCTATATATACACATACATACCCCGGCCCCCCATGTACTACTACTACTACTACTCCTCCTCCTCTTCATTGCATTCCGTCAAGGCATAAGATAGAAAGACTCGGTAAGCACTAATGTCTGGTGTTTGGGTGTTCAAGAATGGCGTCCTCCGTCTCGTCAAGAACCCTGCGGACGAGCAGTCGTCGACCGTTCGCCGCAAGGCATTGCTCCACACTCCAACAAATGAAGTCATCGCCTCCTACGCTTCCCTTGAACGCAAGCTCACAAGCTTAGGCTGGGAGCGTTACTATGAGGACCCTGACCTCCTCCAGTTCCATAAACGCCCTTCTCTAGACCTCATCTCTCTCCCCAAGGACTTCTCTCGATTCAAGTCCATGCATATGTACGATATCGTCGTCAAGAATCGCGAATCCTTTAGGGTTATCGACGTGCAAAATACTTGCTAGTAGTGCCTTTGCTTTAGTGTTTGGTATGTGATGTATGGTTGTGTTTCATATATATGTTCATGTCCATTGTACGAGAGAAGAGCTTGTAGCCTTCTTAAATCTGTGAGGTTTGTATTAATTGTTACTTGCTGTTGGATTCTGTAGAACAATATGGTGTAATTAATCAGAGGAAATGAACTCTCCTTTCGATTAAATTTTATGTTAACAACATGCTCGGGGTTTAAGTCCAATCATTCAAATAGATGTCACGAAGCTAATTCATGGGATTCGATTAGTAAACGTGTGAAGTGAAAGCAGAGGAAGATGCAATGCTACAGTTACCTGACCTTCATGTGAGACACGCTTTTTATTCAGTAGACAAGAGCTCAAAATGGCAATGTGAAACAGGGATCAACTTTGATGCATGATCCTTTCGATTGGCTTATGTTTAATGCAATTGATGGTAAGTTGGAATCTCACTTGCTTTTACCATTCCAAGACTTAAAATTTTGTTCTTCCTACAAAAGAGAGAAAAGGATGGAAGGATCCAAGCAAGTATTGGAGTTCTAGATAAGCTGGCAGGCTGAAAGTTTCAAAGTAGTTAGGCAGGCTTTCCTTAAAAGTTAATGACTTCTGCAAGCACTAAACCTAAACTTGAATTTATTATAAAGTAAGCATAGATTCCCCTTCCACTAACTCTACAGTTGCATTGCAGGAAACCATTTCTAGATTCAAAAATAATAATAATAATAAGAGAGAGAATTCTCATTTGTGAAGTACTTAATGTATTAGTGTAAAAGAGCATATGTAACTGTTTTACTACTGTCAAAAGAAGTGGGTCTACTTGTTAAGTTACCACACAATTGCAACACAATTGCTACTACTAAGTCATTGTAACACTATCAAATCCAACATATAAAAGGAATTGCCATGTTCATTGAATTATCACTTAGCGGGTCGCTATAATTGAAGAGTATATGAATCATGCCAATGGGGCGATATATGGGAGTCCTAAAATCAACCAATCTTTGAATGTAGACTGGAAACATTTTGAACTCATTCACAAGCACAATGCTAGTATTCTAGTATTCCCTAGCAACTAATAAAAAGTACAGTCAAGTGCAGCAGCATCATCTTAAAAGTTGTAGATAGTGAAAACAAAATTTGGATCAGTACTGCAACACAGTCGTTTTCAATGAGGTAACAGCAGCTTATTGATGGATTCTACCACTATATAGTGTCCAATCTTATATCATAAGCCTGATCATCAAATATTTTGTTGTATTCTTTCCAGCAAAATTTATTCAACATGCCTCCTAATAATATAAGAGATTGCTTAGGAAAAGAAACATACTATTATGTCCCATAAGACTCTCACAAAATCACCTAACTCTTGTTGGTCAAAATTTTCACTTCGCCTAACGAATTAAGATGCCATCTCTGCTCTGACCCTCGTGAGCATTTGAGATTCTCTGTAACACAACACAAGCCACAAGCTGTATAGTCAAAAGACTTTCACAAACAATTTCCAGTTTTCCAATTTCTCATTAAGTTTCTCTTCTACATGGAATAAAACTTTTGGAAGGAGAGAGGGCCTTCGAATCTTAATAAGGATGGACCTCACCAGCACTTAGACCCCACACATAAGAACTTGCCATTTCCACAGCCAATATATATAAGTTCAAATGTGGCCCTCTTCTCTGCCCCACCTAATGTCCTACTGCCATTTCTGAACTACTGACTTCATCTATTTATACACCTCATGCACCTCATTCCAAAGCCATCACCTACATCTTCTCACTATCTCTCTCTCTCTCTCTCTCTGCTCTCTCTTTCTCTCTCTCTTTCTTTATTGGAATCAAGGATGTCTGGAGTCTGGGTGTTCAAGAATGGCGTGGTACGGCTCGTGGAGAACCCTGCGAACGAGCAAGCGTCCACCATTCGACGAAAGGCTTTGCTCCACACCCCTACCAATGAAGTCATCAACTCATATGCTTCCCTAGAGAGTAAGCTCACCAGACTAGGATGGGAGAGATACTACGAAGATCCTGATCTCCTCCAATTCCACAAGCGCTCCTCGGTCGACCTCATCTCGCTGCCCAAGGACTTCCGGCAGTTCAAGTCCATGCACATGTATGACATTGTCGTCAAAAACCGCGAGTCCTTCAGGGTTATAGATGCCTAAAGCGTGGAAGCATCAATATGGTGAGATAATGTTTGGATATTATACAGTTGGTGTGGGCTTTGAGTTTGTTTAATGTATGTCTTCATTGTGTGGTGATAGAGAAACTCTCAAGTATAGATTGTTTGTGTACTATGTTGAAATGGTGTGAAACTTGGAGAGTATTTTGTGCAGTAAAATTGTATAAAGCTAGAAAGCAGTATCTTTCCTTCTACTTTCTCCTGTTTTTGGTATTAGAGTGCATATGATATAAGATATAAAGATAACATCCTACTAAGCTGTTCTAAATGGATCTAGTTTTGTTTGGAAATCAGTGAATGGATGAATAGGAGTGCAACTCGCCAATGACAGCAGACAACCTGCAGCATAACTGAAGATGTAAAAGAATCTACTTTTAACTGTAAGTACTACAACTGCAGGAAATTCCTGCAATAAGTGCTGCAGAGGATCTGTTTCGTAATAGATAGATCATAGACAAAATCTAAATTAGTGAATAGGCTTTTCATGAGATGACACGTGTGTGGCTTGGTGCACTGCCTCAAAGAACAAACCTAATGGTTTCATACTCCACAAAGTTATTGCTGGAAGCATCAAAACTCTGCTCTTCTTCAGAATGTTTCTATATATATATATATAAGCCAGTAGTATAAACTAAAGGAGAAGAACAAAGAAAAGGACGAAAGGTTCATTGAGATAGATGGCATTTATACTTGGATTAGTATCCTGCAGGGGGTGCCAAATGCTAACTATTATTCTGAGAATTAGAATTTACAAACTTTGTAAAGTACTCTGCTGCTTTCTTCCACTGCTGGCCCCCCAGAGAGGAATTCTAGCTTCAGTGGAAGATTGTTTTCCAATAAGTGCTTCAAGTGAGATGGCAGATGAATTATCCAGAAGGGAATTACTTTTCTCTTTATATATCCTCAAACAAAAAAGAAGAAGAAGAAGAAGAAGAAGAAGAGTTGTAGTCCACTTATTAGTGATTATTCTATTAAAGAACTTATATATACTTGAAATGATGAGTTTGAAGGATTGAAAGAAGGCCACATATAATTCAGAAGAGTCAGGATAATTTACTTCAGAAATTTTCTTTAAACTAATCATTTAAACACCACAGAGACTAATTGATATACTTATGTCATATTCAAGTTATTTCCTGTGGGAAAGTATCTTCTTCTTCTTCTTCTTTTCTTTTTCTGAAGTAAACCTGTGGGAAGTAAATCAATTAAAAACTAGCAAGCTCACGCAAGGACACACCTCATCTTTCAACCAAAATGCTATTATATTAATTATGCGCGGCTTTTTCTTCTTTTCCGACATCAGTGAAGATAAAAAGATCAAAGGAATATATGCAGAGAGGAGCTTCTGTGGAATAATTACCAAACTGACAAAACTTAGTTAGTATTTTATGTTGACAGAAAAAAGATACATGAAAGGAATCCATGCAGAACAGGAAGTTTATAGTAAAAATTCATCTTTTTCCTGCAATCATATTGATTCCTACCTTCTTGCTTGCAAACTAAACATATCCAAGTAGCCGTCCTATTAATTAATGACAACTATGACAGTTATTCTCATGAATTACTTCATTATACATCTCATGCAAGTTCCAAAGTTGATCTGATGATATCCTATCTTGTCCTGTTGTTTTCTTTATATCAATTTGGATCGATCTGTGGTACAAATGTCCTTTCTGGGTGTCACCTTAAGACCCATTCCTATAAAGCTGGAGATATCTCCAACCTTTTGTGATTATGATCAGCAGTCATAAAATCCTCTTCCAAAGGTATCTCGACAGAAGACAAGCACCACCCTGTCCTCAAGCATGGGACTCCAGAATTACTTGTAGGGATTTGAGGCTTTGTTCAAATGGATTATGGTGGCTTCTTCTTCCTTTTGCAAGTGGATCTAGGTGAATATATAAGATAGTATAGCCCATATTTCTACGTAAAATTTAGACAACAGTCTAATATATTTTTTTAGCTCTTATTTTTGCGTAGCAGAAGAGTTAAACTAAAACCTTACAATCCTACCTTTTGATGATAGCAGTTGTGCCTTTCAACACATATCGCAGTGACATAACGATCAAGCAGACAAAAACTTTATAGCAATGTTACATTATTCTCTTTGTATAAAATCTTGCTGGAGATCATTAGTCTATAAAATTACTTGTGATTTTTCCTAGAGAAGCTTATCGAAAAAGCTTCATTAAAACATTGTGCTTAGTTGGCGAAGAAGCACTAAGCTGCCTGGCTTATATAGCCTTTAATTTAGTGGTCCTTCGAGAGGAATAACAGGGAGAATATAAGGAAAAAAAAGAGAGATATAAGATATTAAATGATTAAGTAAAGAAAGATTAAACAAAGAAAGTGCTCCCTAATTAATTTCTTTTCTACGCATTAGTACACATTTGGCTACACCAATATAAAAGGAAGGCATATGTTCTTAAAAGAAAATTAGAGCTCCTCTTTCACAAGATGCCCACAAACACTAGCAGATTCTACCGTAAGGAATCGTTAATCGTAGAAGACGCACAGCACACTCTTTTCGTTTATGTATACTTTCCGGTGTCTAAAATGATCGCTTGCAACTTTACAAGGTGATGTGCTTGATTTACAAGTTAATAGGAGAAGAAAATATTATATGAGAATTATAATTTGCTCGCTTCAGCTTGCTCGCTTGTCTCATTTAAAGCTCGAGCCGAACCCAATAGTTTTAAAAATAAACCAAATTGGATAAATTAAAAGGTGCACCCTCTGTACCTCTATTCGTATACTTTCATCCAATGATTCAAATTATGTATTTATTGCAACTCAATTTTTATGAACATAGATTAGTGATCGAAAAATTAGAGCAATAAGATAAAAATACATGTAACTAATCATAAGAATTAAATAATATATTTAATATGTATAAAGAGAGATGAAATAATTATCTAATTAAATATATATATTTTTTCTTCGCTATTAGAATAGTTGCTGTTATTTTATAAAAAATAAAAAATAAAAAATAAAAAATAAAAAAACACCAAACAAACGCCACCTCAGCCAAACTGAGTCCTAAATCAGCCAATTAACAAGCATTAAATAATAATAATAATCAAATTAAGTAAATTAAAGTGGAAACCCAAAAGTTTGGGCCGCAGATAACCTACGAGTTGGGCCGCAAGGGCCCAACTACTCACACATATCTAGCAGTCAAAAGAAAAGGGAGGAAGGAGAAAGAAAGCGGGAGAGGCGTCGTCAAAGAGAGAGCAGTAGGAGATGAGTGTAATGGAATGGAAGCAAGGAACCGATGGCACGCAAAGACGAGCTCCATGGTGACCAACCAAGCAATGGGGAACAACGAGAAAGCAAAACAAGGAAACGAAGGCGAAAGGTTGGATACTTGAAAGAACACCAAACTAAACTTGAGGAGGGGGAGTTGACTCACCGGCGAAGCGATCGATGAGGTCGATTTGGTCCGGCGATGCTCCGGCGGACACCTTGGATGAGAGGGATAGGTAAGAGATGAGTTATGTGATGATAGATTTATATAGAGGAGGCTTCTTTGTGTTATTATTATAGAAGTATATGGTACAGTTCTTCGTTGGCATTGGATGTCTATAATTAAGTGTAGGTCTTGTTGGTGTAGATGAACTAATTGACTCTTGCATTTAACAAGAGCGTCCTGTTCATATTCAATAGTGATGACTAATAAAAGAATTGATAGAGGGTTCGATTCATCCTTTGGTGGATTCTGCTACTGCTATTCCTGCTTTTCTTAATGTTGCAAAACTCATTCAGAGATACGAGAAATGTGGAGAACTAGGTATTTAGTTAATATACCTGCTGTAAGAACTGGAACATCAACGCACACTAGGTCTATTTTGGTGCTTATTTATAACCAGTTTATCTTATTTTACATCTTTAAGATTGCAAAGCTGTCTTCTTAAAACATTACTGACCTGTTTTAATGCCAAAAAAGGTTAGAAGTGTTTCATCAGATCATTTGCTGGTTTTGTATTTGTGGACTTCAAGGCCTCTTCTTATCGTCGCAACTTATGCAAATAATAGGAAATCCAATGTGAAAGCAAAAAGGATTGTACTTACCACAGAATCCAGGATGTCATCCTCTGCCTTATAAGAGTAAGGATATACTGTAACTTTTTATCACTTCAATTCTAGCAAAAGTTATCCTTTTTCCGTCAAGTATTTGATATTGACAAAGCATCTAATGAGCCATTTGGATGACTTTTAAGTTGCTGCATACTTCAACTTGGTTAGACTGACCAAATCACCAAATCTTAATTGATTTTGGGCTAATTCTAGTTATGTAAGTTTTTAAACTTATTATGTAGTATTTATCACCGTTGTTCTGGTTCCGTTTGTCTTTATTTAGGTTGTTATTTGTAATTGATAGGGTCTTCATTTCGTAATGCGACTGGATTTCAAAGCTGAAGTCACTTTTTCTCATAAGGCAATTATAAACCTTTTCTGGTATAGTTAATTGATCAGAACTGGCCGTTGCAAACTACAACATTTTGGCTACTTTTGCTCATGCAATGGATTTAGTCACTTTCATATTGAGAGTGCAATTGACAACATAAAAATTGAATTTCTTTCTGACCTCTCAGGTAATTCAAGAGTCTAGTTGACATGTCAACTATGTTTTTACAATTTCATCTGGCTGATGTTATTCCATGTTTTAGAAAGTCTGGATGAGATTCACAAAGAGAACATTAGACTTCTATAGATCATCAGCTAGAGTACATTCTGCTATTCTGGATCTTCATTATTTAATTTCGTCAGTTTTACATGAATGACAGAACTGACTAAAAATACTGAAAATATCACTTCCATTATCTTTCCCTTTATCTCTTTGACCTATCTTTTTCTATTTTTATGTAACTTCTAATTTAATTGCTCCATCATTTTTATCTTTTACGTTTTCTACTTTGAAAATTTGTTTTTTTATTATTATTTTGTTTTCCATTATCTTGTTTCATTTTTCTTGCATCATCCTAGTTTTTTTCTTATTCTTTTTTGCCCTTCATCTTCTTTACTTTTTTAGTTTAATTTCCCTTATATATGGACATTATTACTTTTGTATCGATATACGTGTTTCTGTGGACTTCATCTTCCTTCTTTGGGGCATTTTACTATTTGATGTTTATTAAATTAATCTTTTTGTTTGTTAATATGTTGTTGTCATTTTCTATTGTCATCATTGTTCATATTTTCCATACTGAACCATCTTCCAGCTTGCCTATATGTTTTTCTAGTTAATTGAAATTTGATATTACAGTTGTTGAATAAAGCATAATAACGCAAATTTATAAGGAAACTACCTTTTCTTCCTACTTTTTGTTTCTTTCATTATGATTTCTTCTTTTTAGTGATATTTATTTATTTCCTTTCTTATTTATCCTTTTGGTTCTATTCTTGTGCTTCTTATATTAAAGGACATATAATTTTGCTTATAATGTTTTTGTAACATTTTCCATTTTAAGTTACTTTTATGGGGTTTTCTGTTCCTTTTCACTTTCCTCCTTTTTTTTTTAGTTTTTTTGCTTTTGGTTTTCTTCTCTTTGTAGTGCACTTCCAATTATGTGATCACTTTTTGTGTTATATTTTTTCTATGTATTTTTTAACTTAAGTTTTGCTCATTACTCTAATTTTCTTGTTTTTATCTTGATTTTCTTGAAATTCATTTATAGTTTTCACATGTTCTTAAAGTGTCGTTAACACTCTCTCTTCATCTGATTGGTAATTTGAGAGGATGATCAGGAGGAGAGGAGTCTTGAAGGACTCTAGTTGCAAATTGCAATGTTTTTTGGAGTGGTTTTTAAACAGAATATTTGCTAAACTGTCTTTTGTGGTTTGCGAGTCTGCTGGTTAGGAGGTTATTTGCTTGTGTAGTTGTTTCTCTGTATTATAGAGAGTTTGTGTTGAATGTGTTGTGAATAGGTGGTTGGTCTGGTTGTGTTGTTTTTGGCTTGAGCCCTGATGTCAGGTGCCCTACTAGTCTTTTGGGATTGTTTTAGCTGAAGCTATACGCTGTGTGTAGTCTCCTGTATTGTTTGATGTTTTTGTGGGTTTTATAATTAAACTGAGCCTAAAGGGCATTCATTCAAAAAAGAAGAAGAAAACTCTCTTTTTCTGATGATCAGCTTTTATTTGTTTTAGTAAGAAAGATTTCCTTTTCTAGTAATTTATTACTTTCTTCTCATTTTGTCATCTCAATTTCCTCTTACTTTTGGTATCTTCTTCTTCTTCTTCTTCTTTTATGATTTGTAAATGTTTTGTTCTCTGTCAATATGTGCGGGATATACTTTTCCATACAGGTGTTATTGTTTAGTTATTGTCCCTAGAAATGTTTAAGCAAAATTTGTCATTTAATTTATTTGATCTTTCTTTTCTTAGGCTTGACTGCTAATATGTTTTTTTATTGTTTTAGTATTCTTAAATCTTATTGAATAATTTTCCTTTTGATAATTGTAAATTTAATTGGTTAGTCTGTTTTTGTTTACTAATGATTTAATTCGTTAATCCAATAGTCATCTTCACTACTGTATTAGTTTTCCAAACTCAATATCTTGCTGCTTTGCTATTGAAGTATTTTTTGCATCTGTATTGATGATTGGAATCTATTGTCAGAGTTATTGAATCAAGCAAAGTTCATAACCTTTCTCATTTCCTTTTCTTTTCATTCATTATTATTTTATTTTTTTTTTGGTATTGCAATTTTTATTTCTTGTTTACCTGTTTGATTTCTATCTTTATGATTTTTATATATAAGATGACAATATAGTGATATACAGTTTCCATGCAATTCTATTGTTACATTTTCCAATTTAGAGGTTCTTTTCTAGGACTCTCTGTTACTTTGCTCTCTACATATCTTCTTTACTGTTTCTTGATTGAGTTTTCTTCACTGCCTAGTATTTCAGGGAGACCTCGAAGGCTCCCTGGTAAACACTTAATACTTGGATGAGGGACTTTTCTCCATCCGCATGCAGGGTTCCGCTCCAGGTTGTCTTCTAGGGAGTAGCTATTTCGAGTAAGTAGACAAAGAAGAGACCCTCCCACAGCTTCCTGGACGAGCACCTCCATCCTATGGCCGTGACCCAAAAGGAGATGGTTCTCTCGAGACTCTCCTGGTCGACCTTGATGTCAGTAGGCACCAGTGAGGAGGATGTAAATCCACTTTATGATCATAAATTATAGAGATGTAGTTTGGCTTTTAGAGTAGTTGTTAGATCACAATCACATTCATATTATGACTTCTAAACAATTGTTATTCAGAAGGCAAAGAAAAACCAAAAAGAACTCCAGTGGTTCTCATTGTTGTGTGCATGATTTGCAAAATAATACAGAAGGGCAAAACCACTTGTTGTGGATATAGAACATGTCACACCATTTTCAAGAGAGAGCTAGTTGTTTTCAATTTTCATTTAAATTTTCCCCTTAAAATTAATTTTTTGAGATTAGTGACATCCAAATATTCATTAGAGAGATGTTAGCACACCACATTAGCATTGGGCAGTTGGTGGGCAGAAAAATCCTGCCAACATTGGTGTATAGTGATGCTGTCAAGTGTTGCAATCAAACAACAGCAAAATTGTTTGCTACTGATAACTTTTGTGTGGTCTATAAAAATATTAAGCATTCAGGACACTTAATCTGAAAAGTACTTTGAGGTATCACCTACTCTGGAACTTATTTACAGAGACAATTTGTATTAAACTATCTACAAATGCACATGTGAGGATATAAAACCACTTTATGAACATTATTTATATGAAAAACACATTCATGCCAACTGCAGAGTACCTACAGCCAACAAAGGTGACCTAAAGTCATCCAGCATGGCTGTGATATTAAAAGATAAAACATAAAGCTTGCCAAAGTGGAAACCAATAGGTCTAGTGCTCCACTTTGAAGGATGGCATTAGCTTGGTATTAGAAAAATTATATCTTCAGTATTAGGAGCATTCTTTTTTGCAAAGAGGATCAGTTAGTTATCAATACCTTCTCTTCTCCCTGTGATCTTTCAATTGATGGCTGGGGATATCAAAATGCAGGATCTACAGTACTTATTTAGATATGTTGCGTTTAATAATAGGTGTAAGCATATCTTCTCCCAAATCAAAGACTTTTGGTTCACTTTTATCTTTTCTAGTAAAGCAGTAAAGACAGGTGGAACCAAAGAACAATGCTCCAAAATTTTGATAGTGAGAACCACCCTGCAGCTACAGTATGCATGACGCATTTTGTTTTGATAGATTACTAATTTATACTTGTCTATGAGCTACGATAATAATACTTTGATTTATATTCCAAATTTAAGAATAGAACATCTTTTTACCTAATAGGAAATCATGCATGAAGTTAATGTCTCCTCATGCATAACTGTACAGCAAATCAAGAGCTATGAAATGATGAAAAAGAATATAATCGGTGGTCGGTCACGAGGAGACATGAGAAGTTAACGAAGAAGAGTGCATTTTTGGCCAAGGCTGTAATATTAGTTGGAACTGCTCCCAAGTACTCAAAAGTAAATTAAAAGTAAGACTGGGTTTTATCTATTTTCTTACAACACCAAACAGTTAAGGATCCTCTTTGATGTTTTAGAAATGGTGCCTTCAGAAAATATCTCACAGATTTTGGTTATCTATTGGATATATTTATTGACTCAATTGTGGTGTACCTTCTGGGTTCATGATTAAATGCAGGAAAGCAGTTCATCATCCATTTCGTTGCAGCGTTTCAAGTATTGGGGGAGCTAACTACTTCCACTTTTACTTGCAGAAAAGTGGGCTTCAGACCTAACACAATGCCTTTGGTAAGTGCCTGTTCTTTGGTTCCATCATGGTGGCGAAGCTTTTCTGTATCATGCAAAAGTATGATTTAACCTCTCAATCTAAGGTTTCTCTCCTCTTTTGTTATTTCTAGAACCCAAGGTTTTTCTTGTTTGTGCCTTGCAAGTAGGGCTAAGCAAAATTCTAAGCCAAAAGCTTGTCGTTGCAGGTTATGGGCCCAGTATAGTGAGAGTTAGAAAGTGAAGTGAAAGAATACCCTCGTATCTAGTGGTGAGCAGAAAGGTCACTCGATCAGGTATGATCAATACTTTGTACCTCTTAGTCAAAGGGGAGACATACCAGGGTACTCCATTTCTGCTAGTCCCACATAAATTTCCTTTGCAACTCTTCTATGTCACAATTTTAATAAGAAAAAGATGTATCACAAGACAAAATAATTCAGGTCGTAGGATGTTGGAATATTCCATTTGAGTATTTGACAACGGAAACTTGCTGAAGGGACCAAGGAGGAATACCGAATACAGGTACTTGAGCTCACAAAATGAACTAGAGCGAGAATTAGAATTGGTAGCCTAATTAAGAAACAAATGTTCTCTTATCCTTTGCCTTTTCTTTTGCTTTAACATAGTATTTAATGCGTTGCAGGAAGCTCTTTCTGAGAAGAGAACTGGAGAAGGCTTTAAAGCACCTTGCCACCTTGGCCTTCTAATCTCTTGCCTCTCTTTTTTATCAACTACTTGGTGACTAAAGCAGACATTCAAGTGAGGGACGAAGTATAATTTTTTTTTTTTAATAATTATATTTTGGCTGGTACAATATCAGCAATAATCCACCGTTGAAACAGTACAATTTGAACTGACGAAATATTTTACTACTGATGGATGACCAGGTGGTCCCAAAATTATTATTACTATCTGGTCCTGATATTTACAGTGCAGCAGAGCATCTCTCAGAATGACCATAAAACAGGATAAGGCAAGGTACATCTTTTGTTTCGTTTTTACTCCATAAAAGTATATCTGCTATTTTTATCTTCGTGTTGTAAATATCAATCTCTTAGTGGTGGATTGTTCTTTGAAGACTATTCTACTGTTAATTTTAATGAGTTCAATAGTCTAATGGGTTCCAGAACTTATATCAACATACTATTAGTCTTAAGCACTTACTATCTCACAATATACCCCTTATGTTGTCCATCGTCTTCGTTGCTATTATTATTCTTCTTCTATGTACTGCTTTCAGGATAAATATTAATACTGCAAAGTTAATACCATTATTAAGAGAGATATTTAACTTGGTGTAGTTTATCTCGTATCTATGGAGTAAGGCAAAAGCACAAGAATAATTACCTTTCTCAAAGAGGTTGGTGCTGTTTTATCCCTTGCAATATTACTAAATGCTCTGTGGGGCCAATGAGATGCTTCTCTTTGAAGCTTCCAAGTGGTATTACGTGTTTGAACATCACTGGAAACATAGAATGCACATTAAGATCTGCTACGTTTGATGGACAATGAATCAACTTTAGAATGATCATAATAATTTGTCGCCGTGGTGGTCATAGAAAAAGGTGTTACATTATCTATGTGATATGTTAAACCTTGCAGTCTACTGGGGACCATGAGATGTGTAGATCTTCTCTCATTTTCTGTGACTTTTTCACTAGGTAAGGATTTGCATTCCTTTATTAGGGCCCTTCCCTACAAGTTAAGGAAGGGCTTTAGGGACCACTGGGTTCTTCCTCTTGAGTCTTAAAACAACTAGTCTTTTATTATCTTTTTATTTTGTTTTTGGGAAAGAACTTGTCTTTTATTATTATCTTGCACCATGAATATTATCATATTTGATTCAGGTTTTCGTTACTAACTTCAAGGCTTCAACCGTTCTCCGTAAGAGAACGATCCGACCAGGTTAATTCGCCAACTATTTTATATTCTAACATTCTCAACAATAAAAATAGAAACAAAAACAAAAATGGTTCAAATGTTGCATTGGATAGTTCAGGGGTAAGCAGTAAGAAAAAAGATAATTGACTACATTGTAAGAGATTATCTTGACATACAATGATGTAGGTGCTTCTCATCCTTGGCAAGTATATTGATGAGGGCTGAACCTATTAATTTAACCAACTGACTGCTAAGGGAATACTTGGACCTTTACATATATGCAGTTTGCACCATGCATTTAATGATAATATTAACATACTTGCAAAACACATTAAATTAGATTAATATAGTAGATGACATATATATATATATATATATATATAATCAATCTACTAAAATGCTTAAAATGTTATATTCCTCTCTTATTTTGTGGGCCGCAAATCTTAATTGTAGGAGAGTGAAAAGACAGCATATTAAGTCTTGAGTTCAATATTCACTGGAGAAAAAGAATCATTGAAAGGATAGATATACTTTAAACCTAAAACCAAATAGGGTGGTGGAAGTGATCTTAGAGTTTTTAGAGGAGAGTGGTGGGGAGGATTTTTTTTCTTTTCTTTTGAGAGAGAGAGAGAGAGAGAGAGAGAGAGAGAGGTGATAGGAGAGATGCTGTTACCGAGAACCGATCAATTTTATATAAGATATTTTATAAAAGTTGGTAGGTAAGTATGATCGATCATAATTCAAATAATTAGTGTGGAGAAAATTATTTAATGATTTGATGTAGTTCAATGGCTCTACTTAATTTGATTTAATAGCTTGAGAGTGCAGTGATTTGAAGGAAAGAAACTACGGCATAGAGTGATAGCTTGCCAATGTAATAACTTAAATCCCAGACTAAAGACGATTTTATATGTTGACTAAAGTTTGATACATTTGTATTAAAAAAGAGTTGACTTAGTATTCAATTTATATCTAGTCTTCAGATTCTTGAACGATCTCAGCACTATCCTTGCTTTATTTAGTTTAATTTAAATTTAGTTAATGGATATAACAACAAAGTTTATTTAAATATATATCTCTTAATACTAAAATGATCACGACAAAATGATAGGAACACAAATCAAATTAAGGAAGAACAATATATACGGTGATATTTTCAAAAACCGATATATAGCACTATCATATATGTCCCACAAATAATTATACTCTCGTTGATTCAGAAATTTAGAAAGCAGCCAGATTTCTAATCTCCTGACAAGCCTTATCGAGATAAATAATTCGAAGCACTGAAGTGCATTGATCCTCATCCTACCACGACGGGAACGCGGGCCCCGGGTCACAAAAGCGTGGGCCCGCTCCGACTGGGACGGGATCCCCTGCGATCCCCACCGTTGCAGCGCCTGATCCTCTGGACCCAATTCGTGCAGTCAGATCTGGAGACGATCCGATCTATCCGAGGGGCTTCCCGAACCCTCCTTCTCATACCTTCTAAGTTTGCTTCAACAGTCATTACCCACCAAACTACACCCCAAGCCCACTAAACCCACCTCTCTTTTATCTCTTCTTCGGCTTTTAATTCTCTCCACACAACAACACTAGTACTACTACTCCCACCAAACTCTCATCTCAAATCTCAAAGACCAACCTTCTCTTTCTCTTTCTCTTTCCCTTCCCTTCCCTTCTCTCTCTCTCTCTTTCTTTCTCTAGCTATATATTATAAAACATAAAAGCTTCTGCTATGGCATCAGGAGAAGCACCACCAGAGCCATTACAAAGCAAGGTACTCACACAATTCTCATCTCACCCGCATCTCTCTCCTCTCTTTTGGTTGATAGTTTTCTTGTTTTAGTTTTTATCTCACTATCCCACTCATTTCCTCTTGGGTTCTTCAGACTGTGGTGCTGAGAGTCTCCATTCACTGCGAAGGATGCAAGAAAAAGGTGAAGAAGGTCCTCAAAAGCATTCCAGGTAACCCTCCTTCTCTTCTCTTCTCTCCTCTTCTCTTCCTTCAGTCTGTTAGTCTAATTGTCGAATACCTGAAAAGGGGTGTTCGATTGCGATGTCGACGCGCGACAGAACAAGGTGACGGTGACGCTCCAAGGAAATGTCGATGCCGGTATCCTAGTCAAGAAACTACTCAAATCCAACAAGCAAGCCGAGCTGTGGCCGCTGGAGAAGAAGAATAAGCCCGCGAACCAAAATCCTGGCGCTAATAGCGGCAACAAAGAGAAGCAAAACAAAGAACCCAAAGAGCCCCCAGAAAGCTCTGAGAAGAAGCCGTCAGATGCCCCCGTCGCGGCTAAGCCCACGGATGCCAACGCCAACGCCAACGCCAAAGCCAACGCCAGCGGCGACGCCACCAAAGCCCCTGAAGCCGACGCGAAATCCGCAGAGACGTCATTGAAACCCACCGTCGAACAGAAGACAAGCACAAAGGAGAACGATTCGAAAGCGACTCAAAAGAGTGCAGAAAATTCCAACCCACCTCCTGAGATCCCAAAAGTTGATGATACCAAGAAGGCGGGAGCACCCGCACCCAAAGAGGAATCTAATGGTAGCGGAGACAGTGAGAAAGGCAAGAGTGAGCAAAAGGAGAAGACCAAAGAGAGGAAAGTAGACGTCGAACAGGCTCACGAGCCCCACAACATGTACCCATCTCCGATGCATCCATATCCGCAGCCGCCGGCATACGTGATGAGCTACAACATGGTGCAGCCCAGCACAAGCAGAGCACTCTACGCCACCGCTCCAATGCCGCCGGCGTCGCAGGGGTACATGCACTCCCCGTATCCTCCGTCTCAGGAATACATGTATACCCCATATGCTCCTCCTCCTCCGCCGGAATACTACTACTACGGGCCACCCTCGGAGCCACCGCAGCAAGATTCGTATGATATGTTCAATGATGAGAATGCCAATTCCTGTTCTATTATGTGAAGGCTTCATTGAGAAATTAGTTACAAGAGATAATATGTACGTAGATGTATGTATGAATGTTAGATGCCTAAGCTTATACTACTCGTATGAGTGAGGGATGGTGGAGAATTTGGTTTAAAAAACAGAGAACCATTTTGTGAACCCCCCCCCCCCCCCCCCCCCCCCCCCCCAAGTGATATATTAAGAGTAGTAATTGTAGACCTCTCTATTCTCTATTTTAGAGCGAAGCAAGCAATAAGATCAGGTTCGTTCTAGTTTTGCAAAGTGAAAATTGTACTTTTAATTTGCAAATATGTTCAGAAAAAGGGGTTGTTTTCACAAGAAAGAAACAAAATAGAAGGCCTTGGCATGAGAAAACAAGGAAATTGAATTAATTTAAGACTACTTGAAGAGTCTAAACCTATCTTTGATTGTTTAATGGAACTTTAGAA
Source organism: Typha angustifolia (assembly GCF_048772165.1). Classification (NCBI taxonomy): domain Eukaryota; kingdom Viridiplantae; phylum Streptophyta; class Magnoliopsida; order Poales; family Typhaceae; genus Typha; species Typha angustifolia. The sequence goes on along the minus strand of NC_133246.1, from coordinate 1,054,803 downwards.
AGGCATTGGTCATGCCATGCTGGTTGGTTTGTCCTCAAGGCTTTTATTTTTAATACAGCAGATTTGGATCTGTTCATGTGTAGTGATCTGTGATGCTTATATTCTCTTTAATATATTATTTAAGGAGCCAAAGGAAGGACTAACACTAGTGCTGCCTTTAAATAATTTATTTATTTTTAGTTGGCCCCCCATGAGGTTAAAGTGCTTTAAAACCTAACAAGGAACTGTAACTGAGCAAAAGTTACAATTTTACAGACCAACTTTTCCAGATTGACAAACATACCCTTACAAAGATGGAAGGACTTTGAGGCACTACTACTATAAAGTATAAAGACAGAATGAGGGCATATTTGTCATTTTACATTCAAGATCAGCCTTGCTCTATCCATGAGTTCCAAATTTGAATTTATTAAGCTGACACTCTCTGTTGGCTCAGTTTGACCACTCTGGAGAAGTGTGATACTAGGAGCAAAGCCTGGCACTCCTCAGTCCTCACTGCAACTGCTGAATCCCCCAATTGACTGCAATATAAGGGGGGGGGTAATAGGCAAAAAGGGGTAGGGTTGGTTAAATAAATAGTCAAGTTAGGCATAAAGAGAGTAGGTGTAATGAAGTGGGCCCCATGAGGCTAATCATAAAATTATGTGCTCTATGTGGGCCTGGCAGTTTACAGCTAAACTTGTACAAGAATAAGCTCTCTTCTCATGTGAGGCCAAGCTAATTGAAGCAAACTCTTTATTGAATGCAAAAGGTAAGCTGGCCGGGCAGAGAAGATGATGACTACTGTTCCATTGTTTTCACTTCAGGATTCAATAATTGAGGCAACTTGGTGGTTGTTAAGTAGAGGGTCAAAGGAATAGATGAGAGAGCTTATATTAATATACTTGTATCTGTCATTATAAATTCTATGGATTATGGTCCATAAAAACAAATTTATAAACAAAAAAAACCCTTTGTTCGCTTTCTTATTATGATTGATATCACGATGAAAACAATAACCAACATCTGATTTAATGACAAAACAAGGAGTTGGATGAGAAATAAACAAACGAGAGATGATGCACCGCGAGTCTGGACGTTTGTCAAACAAGGGCTGGAATTAGTGATGGCTAATGGGAGAAAGCACAAGGCTGACATGGAGGTGAGTAGACCATGAAAGGGAAATGGCATCTTTAGAAAGGAAAGGAAAAGTCAATTTGAAAAGAGATTTCCCTGGGCCATCAAAGAGTGATGAGTTAGATATTGGTTACAAATCTTAATTAAGAAGCAATTGGTGGGCTGCATAAGCTTTTCAACGTGAACTACCGAGTTGCTACAAGAGGAGCTCTTCTGAAGTCCTTCGGAATTATCCATCCTACGCTCAACCAATCGCTCAAGAGACTACTGATATGAGAATACTATCAAACACTTTGCGTGCACGTTTCCATCGAACGTTACCATCATCTACTACAAAACAACTTGCTTCGGTTTGTAGCTACACATATAAATAGCACTTCCGACATCGTGATATCTTTACTTTTAACCCAATAATTGCGTAGAATCTAATGGGAACCAAGTGAAGCGAAAGACGAATTATCTGAAATTATTGAAGCAAAACAAATAGTGATGGTCAGTGGTTTGGGCCTTTGGAGGCTATAATCAGCAGAAATAATTGTGAGGCTAATATCCTAGCCTCCAATCTATAGATGAAACAGACAATTAGAATGATGTACTCAGTCTTTTGAACCCATAAGCCTTATTATGTAAATATAACTGATAAACTCCGAAGGCGACCAACAGAAGAAAGCAAGATCCTTCAGTTAGAGCTACATGCATGTAAACAGATTTCTAAGTTCTAAAAAGCAGTATCAATTGTCGATATCTCTAGACTGCTCAGCGGGACCAAAATTACAGTTCAACCTCCCTGATTAAACCACACAAGAAACACATAAGCAAATTCATAACTCCTCGAACCAAGATTCTTTTAGACGCCAATCGATCAAGCAGTTGCAGATGCAGCAGCAGCAAGACGCTTCCTGGCCTCTTCAATAATGCTGAGTTTGATACCCTTGCCTTTGGGTAGTGATACCCACGGCTTGGTTCCCTTGCCAATTGTGAACACATTGCCGAGGCGAGTAGCAAACTCGTGACCGGTGGCATCTTGGACATGGATGGTTTCAAAGCTTCCCTTGTGCTTCTCCCTGTTCTTGATCACACCAACACGACCTGTGTTCCTTCCACCAGTCACCATGACAATATTCCCAACATCAAACTTGATGAAGTCCACAATCTTGTTGGTCTCCAGGTCAATCTTAATGGTGTCATTGGCTTTGATAAGAGGGTCCGGGTAGCGGATTGTGCGACCATCATAGGTATTAAGATAAGGAATGCCTTTCTGCCCAAACTGTACTGAACGGACTTTGCATAGCTTGAACTGCATGAAATTTTAGATAATAGATATTTAAAGAAAGAAGAGCTCTCAGGAAATAAAATATCTAAGAAATTAGCCTGAAGGATCTGCAAAGGTTTCAAATATGCTATCTAAATAAGCAAGAATATTCATCATAAATATGCTACCTATGTAAGCAGATTACTTGTCATATATGCTACATGTGAATATCTCTTTATCAGTCCTTTTATTTTCCTTTTTCCTGTGGGACAGGGGTTTGGGTGCTATGGAGGAAAATTTGATAAAACAAACCTACCTTGGCTTCTTCATCCCTGATTGAGTGGAGACGGAACCGACCCTTGGTGTCATAGAGAAGTCGAAAGTTCTCATTAGTCTTGGGAATTGATACAACATCTGAAGGTTAACACAGTACAACAATAGTATATTTGTAAGAACTTTAGATACAATTAGCTGCTAGATTACCACGAAATTAGGACATAAGGTGCTGATAATTACAAGTACATTGCAAAACTGTATGTCAAAATGTTACCAAAAGACATACATACCCATGAATCCAGCTGGATAGGTCTTGTCAGTCCTGACCTTTCCATCAACCATGACATGCCGTTGCATCAAGATTGCAATAACTTCACGGTAAGTGAGAGCATACTTCAACTTGTTCCTCAGAATAAGGATCAAAGGCAGGCACTCCCTAGCTTTATGGGGTCCTGAAGAAGGCTTAGGAGCCTAATACATACACAGATGATCAAGTAAGAGGAAATGTAGAAGAATAATCGTAAATTACATAATTACATAAAACCAAGCATTTCTGGACTTACAAATGCACCGCCAAGCTTATCAAGCATCCAGTGTTTTGGGGCATTAAGCCTCTTTAGATGCTTCTTTAATCCCCTAGCCTGAAGAAAAAAAACATTTGAAAGTTGAGTGAGCAATCACTTATACTCTGATATTCACCTTCTCAACTAGATAAGGAATAAGGAAATTAGAGTGAAGGCCAGCGTTAAGGGGGCTTTCCATAGAATACTTCAAGAAAAAAGGAAAGAAATAGTCAGAGAAGGACTGTATCATTTGCTCTCCTAATGACAAGGGCCTGCTGAATCCTTGTGGTTATATACACAATCAATCCCATCTACATACATGACACGATAATGCAATATAATCTTCCACACCAAACAAAATAGCAACACATTCTCGATACAGAAGTCAAACAATTCAATGTTAACTCTAAGAAAATAAAAAAATCGAGAACCTGCATCAATGAAATCTCTTTCCACCGATTGTTTGCAATTCCCACATCAGGATGATCCAAAACTAACACAATAAGTAGGAAAGCCAATGATGCGAGTAAGGATGCAGAAATCATGATCATCCCACAAAGCCTTGTTCACATCGAATTTGCAATTTTGCACCAGACCAGTCTACAGCCTCAGGGCAAATTTATCCCCTCTAATGACATCCAACATCTAAGTCAAGCACCATGAATTCCAACCCACCACAAATTATGTCCCAATAACTCAACAAATATAGAATTTGTATTCCATGATTTACGTAGAGCTTTCCAACATCTTGAACTTAGGCTCGCTCTCGTATGCACAATTATACATATCGGTCTCCCAAAATCCCAACTTGTCCCCCTAAATCAAGTGAAACCTTGAAGCCAGCTCCAAAAGTTAACAAACAAAAAACACTTCAACGCATCTAAATCAATTAAGCTGCTTGAAAGTACCCGCGTCAAGACTAAGCTTTCTACAGAAAAATCGTATGCACGCACCCAAACATAAACTAGAAGTAGATTTCTACATCACTAACATAGAGATTAATTAACTAAACCAACAAATAAGTAGTATATAAATATCCTAAAACAGTCCAGAGCTCGCAAAAATTAAACTCGTAAATTGAAACCAAGAGATCGAGAACAACTGCGAAACTAATTTACGAAAGCGCATCAAAGAACATTATCTGTAACGCAGAAGGGATTTAGATCAAACCATTCTGCTCTAAATCTCGGACTTCTTCGCCACAGCAGGAGAGTTCGGGATCAAGGCTTAAGCGAAAACCCTAAAAAAGAAGAGCGACGGCGGAGATATCTAGGGTTTTATGCCCTCACTCGCCGCTGACGAGATTAACTCGGTGACCCACAGCTGTTGGAGTAGAGATTAACGGTTCAGATTAACATCCACCACTTCCTGGGCTTCGTTTCACTTTCAACCACTGGTATAGTTAATGGGCCGAGCCTTAACAGTTAGATTGCGGTAGTATGAGGCCCAAATCATTTGGATTGGGCCAACCCATTATAATTATGTCAATAGAAGAGTCGCTTTCTCAATAATCCTGATTACCTAGGCAGCAATGGAGGAAGGAAAAAAAAATTTTTACTAGTAATTATAGCCTTTTTCAACTCAATTCATATTGTTGGACACAACAAAAGAAATATATAGGTCCATGAAATCTTATCAATATTATCGACAGCGCTTGCGGCCTTGTAAAAATATAAGCGTGCGAATCTATAATGAATCTTAGCGCCATCGTCGATTGTACTACATACATATAGAAATATTAATACGACTGTATAGATATTTATAATATTACTCTTAACTTTTTTTCTTTATATATGTTTTGTTCACCGTCTTAGGGCGGATACAGATTGCTGATTGGCTGACTAAGCTAGACCTGGCCTAAAGTTTCATGAATACAACTTGGGATACTTTGCAAAAATTAAAGTAATTTTTTTAAAAAGAAAAGTGTAGTAATTTAGTAAATAGCTCGAAAATTAGAGTGAATTAGTAATAATTTTGCCAATAATCACGTATCAGAAAAAGAGAAGTTTGATACAATCATACAAGTACCACTGTTTATATGGTATCTGATAGATACTTGGATAATGCATTTGAACTTTCACCTATCTCCATGCCAAGAACTTTATTCTCCCGGGAGGCGGCTCTACCTATTAGTTCTATTATCTTTCCCAAGTATAATAGAGGCATAATTTTAACTAATTAAAAGATGCAACATAAATAAGTAAACAACCATTTGGTCAATTGGTTGTTCCTTTCTCCATATGTAGAACCTCTTAGAAAGGAAATTGAAATGGACAAAGAACAGGCATCTTCTCTCGGAACAAGTAATTTGAATGGTTTAATCTACAAGTGACTACTCCTTTCAAGCGAAAACAAAATTCAACCGTACGGTTATCAAATTTTAAGCTTCTTTAAAACGCATTCACATTGCAGGATGACACAAGATGCGATCAGAATGGGTGTGTTAGCCAATCTTTGGAGAGGTTGATTCAAAATGAATCAAACTGCATTTAAAAATAAATGAAACATGTCCAAAAGTAGGAACATAGCATGGATAACAAGTCCTAAACTCCAAACTACAAATGAGAACCAGAAAAGCAGCTTAAAGCTGAAACTTTCAACTTGCAACAATCACTAATAAGTTCAAAAACCAGAACAGATCCATGGCTGGAGGATGATATCTAGGAAGTGTAATCCAACTCATTCCAGCAGTGACATCTTACTGCTGTCGGGCTTCAACTTTCTTCTTCTGCCACAGCCTGTCAATAGCACTGTCAGCATCACCCTGCAAGACATCCAAAAGTGAGATTTAGCACAAAGATATGCTAAATTGAATGATACAATCTAGTAAGGTCCAGTGCTGAAACTAACTGAGAGAAATTATAGAGGTGAAAACTTAGCATTTGAGGGTGGTTTAGGAGCTTGTTCAATGAAAAAGAGGAAACATGAATACAATATTACTCAACGCGATGTGGGTGTGTGTGTGTGTGTGTGCATGTATATGTATATAGAACATAACAAAACTGGTGCAAAGAATATGACAGGAGAGAGGAAAAAGAACATGAAGATCACAGAAATCAGCCTCTATAAAACTTGAAATTCCCTCTCATCTTGCACGTAATGCAAATATGTTCTAATTTTTCAGACGAAATAGAGAAAACTGGTGAATGAGTACCACATAGATCATGAGAGTCAAAAATTGTGAAATATATGGTAGTATAAAGAGATATTAAAGCAAGTAGGTCAGTCCAGCAATCTGCTACTACCTAAAATATCTTCTGAATAATGCAGTGCTGAAGGTTGGGAGCTATCATATCAAATGCAAGACACCCTGACTTAGAAGGTTCACCTAAGCTACAACAAAGTTTCTCATATAGCCATCAACTCCAATCTGATGAGGTAGAATTAACTTGCACAATATTTGATCAACCTTAAGTGTGAACCCAATTGACAAGTTGCTATGCATTCAAACGAGGTACAATTTCTCCTATTAGCTGATCTACTCTTATTCCTTAAATTAGCTTTCATATTAGAAAAGCCGTTCAGCACTTACACACAAGGATGCATTTTTCAAGCACCATGAATATTACAATATTATAAAAAATAAGTCTATGTTTCAACAAGCACAACTAACAAAAGATCAATGGAGCTTGTGAGGCTAAACAATGGGGAACATGTATAATTTTGCTAAGGCTCTAAGAACTACTAAAATAAAATATCGAGATACCGCAAAAGAAGAACACCAAAGACAGACCTGAGCACGAATGAAACCGCAGAGAGCAAAGGTGGTGAACTGGCCATTGTACACTCCACTCTCATCCAAATGCCCAACATTGACCTGAACCGAGGCATGGTCCTTTGCAGTAATGATCCTGTTTGTGGCCGAACTGCAGTCCAATGATTGAACAGATATTAGATAAGACATCATCTACTGCAAATAGCAAAAAAAGGATAACAATAGCATATGCACCAATACACTACATAGATCATACCACTTCCTGGGAATGTAGAGATCCATCATCTGACCCTCTTCGTTCTGCATCTTGTCAGCGAAGTGCAAACCCTAGCCAAGGATTTCAATAAAGCCTGGAGTACAGAAAGAAACTTATTTCAAGTTGAAATCAATACAAACCAATTTTCTCCAATTTAGTTCGATTCTGCTGGTTCAGAAAATGTTTTTTTAATATTCATATCAATATGCACAATTTTCTCGCGACTCCAAGAAGATCAAATTAATCAACAAAGTGCCATCTATCAGCGCAAATTTAATCGGTAGACAATAATTTGTTTCCATACCTAGATCTTCCATCAAACACCAACACCTCAGATATTAACACCGTGAGAGATGGATAATAAAAAAAAGAGCTATCCATAGAAATCTTACTCCCTAATTTACAATCCTAGGGTTAAGAACTTAAATTCTATTCTCGAATATAGCAAATATATTTATCATCCAAGTGAGTTAGCCGCAGGAATCTTAGCATCGAGTTATTAAAATCTGTGAAGAAATAGAGAGTACCTTAGGATCGCGAAGAGAGCAGAACGGCTACGGCGGAGAGAAGAGAGAGGCGCTTGAAGTCGTATTTATAGTGAACCAATCACACAAAACCCTAATATTTTAGTGGATCGTTTTATGAATGGGCTAACTATACAAAATTACATCATTATACTTAATAAATAAAACAAATAACTTTAATAGGTTGATTATCTCCAACTTAAAATATATTATTAATATATATTTTTGTATTTTAAATAAAATAAAATGTTAATATGATATACTTTTTTATTCGAAATTTTAGGTTCAATTCAAAATAATCAGAATAAAATAAAATAATCTAATCAATTTTTTGTTTCAATAGTCTAGAGGTATTACTATCGGATCCGTACGTGAGAGAATAAATTTATATATTAGCGGATCCAGGCCGTAATTGGGCCTACGAATCTAGCCCGCTAAGCTTGGGCCTGCCAGAATCAACAGCAGCAATCGTAGGAGAGATTTCGTCCGACCGTCCGACCAAAACGAGAGCCGAGAGGACGCCACGATTCAAACGCATACGGAGAAATTTATGACATTGGCGGAAACCTCGAGGAGTCGAGGGCGCCCCGCGATCCGAAGACACTCTTCTTAATCTTATGCAACTACCTCCGCATCGACTCTCTCTTATTTGATCTCTCCATCTCCTTCCGCACTTCTCTTCTCCAGATCCGCCGCCTCCATGGAAGCCGCTGCCTTCCTCCGTCCTATCCATGGTAGTATCTTTTCCTCCATTTTTAGCTGCTCAGACTCATATAATTTGATGGTTTGGGTCTATTATAGTCCTTGATTCCTGCACGACTACAACAATTGTTCTACTTGGTCCGATTCGCTTTATGGGGGTGTTTCATTAGAAATCGAGCTGTTTTTGCTCAGTTGTTTCGATTTTTAACTTAATAATACAGCGGATTAGTGGGTTGATGAATGTACTTTAGTTTGTTTGTAACACTGTTCTGGGATTTAATTTGAAATTTTTGCTTGGTTTACGATGTTTGAAATACCGCCAATTCTTGCTTCTCTGGTGCTATAGTGGGAAAGCAACATTCGGAGTCTTTCTTGGAGAAGCCTGGTTTTGCTCATCTATCCAGAAGTAAAACACACTTGTTTTCTCGAGCTCCAGCGGTGAGATTGACTAGAAAAGGATCATTTTTACGATTTCTAAACGCCTCTCGGAGTACATCTGTTCTGGCATCTAATGGTTAGTTGATTAGTCATATTTCTTTCAGTTTTTATTCCTTTTCTTCTGATTAATATCATTGCACTCTTATTAGGAATTTATGGTGTCAGTTTAATAGACTTTTATTTCATTATTTTGACTCACCTTTTCCTCTCATTCTTGTCTTTCTAAGGCTCATCTGTAGAAATTTCTTTGAGGGATACTATATACAAATCTTTTTTATACGAATTGAAGCAGTATATCAGTCTTCAGCGGCACGTTACTCACTGTTTACAACTTTTAATTATCCAAGAGCAATTTTCTTGGATCATTATAATTTGTTGAAAATGAGACAGTTGTAAAGCTGCTTTCGCATTTCTAGATACACAATCCTGCTAGTTGAAAATAATGGTGGAATGAAATTGGTTCAATATTGTCAGAATTACGAAAGTGGTAGATATGACCTTGATGCAAAAGTGAAAACTATGCTCAATTTAATATTGATACAAAAGGCAAGCCAGAAGTGCACCAAAAGTTTTTTAGACCATTTACTTTAAGTTTCTAAAGATGATGTAGGAGATTGTTTCTATGACTTGCCTGACCTGATTTATAAATTATATTATTTTTAGTACCCTTTCCTTTTGTACTAGACTAGAAAAAAGCTTTCCAGTTTCAAGGAATGGATAAAATAATGAGATCCTCTAAAAACACAAAAATTGTTGTTATATTACTTGGCATATTCTTATCCAATACATTATCTTTATCATGTATGCAGCTATTTTGTTATAAATGACCTTATTTTCTAGAAGTTCCGCTCTTGTTGTTCAAATTGCATAAGCTGGCAAGCTGGAATTTGTGGAATCTGATGTAAATTTGAGAGATTATAAAAGAAAAGAAGGAAAGATGCAATTTGTTCCATACATCAATCTTAGCTTATGTAACAAAAAATTATTTTTTTGGAGTAGTTATTTTGCCTTCTAGAAATCGCTTCTCATTATTATTAATTTATCAAGATATGCTCCAGCTGCAAGTTTTTTTTTTTTTTAACCCATTGTGTTATTCATACTGAGCTGTGAGCATTCCCATTCTATGTGCAAACTGATTGATATCTTCCTTGGATGCAGCAGTCACTTCAGATAAGATTTCAGATACACCATTGGAGTCCCAAAGTGTGCAGAAATCAACTTTTCCTAGTGGCTTTGAGGTCAACTTTTGCTTTATGATTTGGTTTTATCATATATCTTCGGTTTATGGTCATGATACATTTTGGTTATGCGATCAGATATGGAGTGACAAATAATATTTTGATGTTTTTGTTCATTTAGAGAAAAATAAAGATGAGACTAAAAGGTATATAATACATTTCCCATGTGACATGACTGCAAGAAGTAAGAATTAACAAGGCATCTCACCCAAGGGTAATAGTATCATAGAGTTGTTTCAATTAATGAATAAGAAAGTGCTCAGGAGGCTAAACATCTTTTGACTATCTCATTTAAAAACCCGCCTTGTATGTTTCTCAACAGAAAATAGTTAATAATAAGTCAATGATGACAATGATTGAAGTAGGTGAAAATTAGTGGCCATGCAAGTTTTCACGTTTTCTGATTGAAGACTAATTGAACATCGTTTATTTTTCTATCCTTAGTGAGGGGTCCACATAATTTGTGAATGCATCATTCACATGGTAACTTGACTTAACTTTTGACGCAGTTTCTGTTTTACTTGCAGGCATTGGTATCAGAAGTCTGTGATGAAACCAGCATAGCTGAGCTAAAATTGAAGGTATTGTTACAGCTGAGTAAGCAAATAAATTTATCTAATCATAAGATATTCAACATCATTTGATGAATGCTGTTAGATTGTTATAGCAGCCTATTCCTAGGATTATTATAAAATTGAATTTATGAGAGAATGATATCTATGTTTCATGATCATTGTTGAGACCGATTTTGATAGAATTCTTTAGAGTTTAGAGTTCAAGTCAGATGAGTTGTATGTAGCTGCATAGCGGGCATGCAATCTTAGCTTTTTGGACCTTGTATTTGGTTTTTCTTTTCCCTTTTCTTTTCCTCCTGTCGGCTTCCTAGGGAGCAATGTATTTTTCAAACTTTACTTCCAGTGCTCAGAGTTTTATTTGTTCCCACTTCTATTTTTGGAGGTGCACTTCACTCAACTTTCTTGGAGCTATGCTACAGTAGGATTGCCATCTTCACCTGGATCTTGATCATTCACATTTAAGTAACCATGCAATCATGTCAATTTCTTAGATGAACTGCAGGGAAAGCTTTTAGTTACGAACTTGTTGATGTAGCAACCATTGCAAAATACTTGGTGAAACTTAATCATTTATACGGTCTCTTGTCTAACTATCGTGATCTCGGATGTGCTAGGTCTTTCTCTGTTTAGTTATTTATATGCTTTTTATGCAAAATTTACTAAACTGATACATTTCTGGATAGTTCAGATCGGCAATTTCGAATTGCATCTGAAAAGAGGTGTGGGAATTCTCAATGATTCACCTCCTCCTACACCTCCAATTGTCTCACCCACTATGGCACCTCCTATTCCAAGTGAGCCTATGAATGAGTCCTCCCCTGCTGCACAACCAGTTGTGCCACCAAAATCCCCTGCTGCAGAAACCAGTCCATTTGCAAATGTTTCTTCTGCAAAGGCATCAAAGCTTGCTGCTCTAGAGGCTTCTGGATCAAATGCATATGTGATTGTATCATCTCCTACGGTATGTATGATCCAAGTATGTTGTTTCATTAATTAGGATAGTGAAACAGTGTATATTTGAGCTCCCTCACCCTTTCCAGGTTGGTACATTTCGAAGGGGAAGAACGTTAAAAGGAAAGAAACAACCTCCAAGCTGTAAAGAGGTAATGGCAAAAACAGGGCAACCTTATGCAATAACAATTTTGCATTTGGAACTTCTTCATTCTTGAACCAAATACTAAGTTAATGGCAAAAATAGGGCGACCTTATCAAAGAAGGACAGACCATTGGGTTCCTGGATCAATTTGGCAATGAACTACCTATTAGAGTGAGTTATACTTCCATTATTCACCTATGTCTTGTCACCTTAATTATATCCTTGCATTTCTTATGGGTACCATCCTTTCCATGATCAGTCAGATGTGGCTGGAGAAATATTGAAGGTCCTCTACAAGGATGGAGGTAATTTTTTAATCTTCAAACAACACCCTCTCAGTTAACAGTAAATATCTCTCTATCTTCCCTCCACACACCAGTTCTCCTGCCCTCATGGAGATGATGAATAGGCATACTTCTTGGTGCTGGATATCCCAATCTACTCTATGTAGGCAACAACTAAGAAGTGGGTAAAGATTGAACATAGCTTTCATAGTTTGTTCTATCTCCTTGCTACTTTATGTTATAACTGCCTACAACCATTTGATTTCCATTTTTCAGATCCCACTTTTCCTACTGTATCTTATCATCACTACTAGACTACCCAATCATCGTTACCGAGCAGCTAACTCTGCTCAGTACCTTAGAGGATTGACTCTCATACTTGGTGATTTTTGTCCCATACCATGACATAAGTAAGCAGTTCTCAACTGCATGTTTTGTTGAAGGTGGCAAGATGCGCTGATGTTGAATGGAATTAGTTGACTCTTTTAGCTAGCTTTTCAAAGTAGTAGTATAATTTGATTTAAGCCAAATGATTAGCTTACAACTTTCAACGGACAATTTTTTCATTTCTGTTATTTAAAAATAGACATCTGATTACTTTTGGGGAATCTAAGTAATGTAATGAAATAACTTCTGATATCATTTAGTTCTTGAAGATTTTTTTTTTTTTCTATTTTCTTGATACTAATACATGGTTTCATGCAGAGCCAAGCGATGCAGCGATAAACCTAGTTAAGCAGCAATATTTGATATAACATGCTGCTGTTTTCTTTTACTTTGATGATTTAGAACTCTATTGTTCTCGTTCATACCAGCTCATGTTGCTAGATTCTATACTATTAGCATATCCAAGCTCATTCGTGTTCTCATTTCTTCAATGTACAGAAGCAGTTGGCTATGGAGATCCACTTGTTGCTGTTCTTCCTTCATTCCACGGGATTGAGTGAGTTCGCTAGCAAGCTTGTTGCTTTTTCTCTCAGGCGGTTTAATATCTTTGGTCTGGTCTTGTGGAGGATGCTGTGGCCTCGCCATGTTCATTTCACCATCTTCTCTACGAATCTGATGTTGATTTTAATAGTTCTAATGATACCAATACAGGACATAATTTAATTTATCAAAACTATTCATCATGATATAGATTACTTAAAAATGCCTGTAATCCAGAAATCATTTGTCCCAGAGCTATGTTGCTCAAGCAGTGAATGGAAGAAAAAAAAACAAATTAATACTTCCTTGCAGGGATTTTTTTATTGATTTCTATTTGGAATTTTATGCTACAGACCCAACACATTTTATGGGTCTTTGTTTATTAAATCATGCAAGAAAATAGGTTTACAAACTATTTTTAATTTATATTTCTATATAATTCTGCTACTATATTTTAAAATCAACTTATGTGCTGTTATTGGCCCTTTATTCATCTTCTCCCTTCGGAGGAAGATGATGGATATACCACGCAACCTGTCTGCAGCTCGTTAGACGGGCGTGGCTCCTGCATATGACTACTTCGAAAATGCTGCCCCTGTAACTGGAATTCCTCATCAGCCTCCTCCTTGGGCTTCATCTTATTATCTTTTGTTTGTAAATTATATCTACCAAAAAATTAATAAGTACTAATTTGCATGAGCTATGACACTGGTAATTTAAAGGTTGCAAACGAGCTGTTTGTAAGCATCTTTTCTATAAATAAAAATAAGAATAAATAAAATAAAGAATGAGGCTGGAATACTGTATCCATGAGCAGGTGTAGAAAATAAAATACAAACAAAAATCCCACTAACACTGAAAAAGATTTCCATGTTATTACTCAATTCGGAGTGTTAAATCCATTTAGATTAACACCTTCGGAGTTAATTAGGCAAACCACAGCCGTCCGATCTCTCCCACACCTCTCCCTTTTCTTCTTCTCTCTCTATAGAGGTTTTGAGAGAGCTTGCCTTACTCTTTTCTCATCGAAATGGAGCTCTCCCTGAGCGGGAACGCCCTCAAGACCTTCATCCGCTCCATCACGTGCCTCGCACGCATCGGTTCTGAGCTCGTCCTCCAAGCCTCCGCTTCCAAGGTCTCCTCTCTCTCTCTCTCTCTCTCTCTCTCTCTCTCTCTCTCTCTCTCTCTAAACTCACCTCTCATCTCCTCTCTCCTTCTTCTCTTCCTCGCAGTTGCAGCTCCACACCCTCAACTCCTCTCGCTCCGCGTACCAAACCATCTTCTTCACCGCAGACTTCTTCGACCGCTTCTCGGTCTCCAATTCCTCCTCTTCCACCTCCTTCCCAATCCAATGCAGCTTCCTCCTCAAATCCATCACCGCCATTCTCCGCACTCCCTTCGGCTCCATCGACCGCCTCGTCGCTCTCCTCCCCTCTCCGGACTCCTCCAAGCTCCAATGGACCCTCCATTGCCTCAACGGTACTCTTCGCTACCGACTCAATTCGCCTCCTCTTTATCCATATCTTGGTTGTCTTTGAATTGGGTTTTCATCGTTTTCCCCTTTTCCAGGTGTTAAGAAGAGTTACTGGATTAGTTGCAACGTCGAGCCCGACATCGAACACCTTACGCTCGACAGGCGGCGATTCCCGAGCAGCCTTGTCGTGCGGCCACGTGATATGACGCGACTGCTCGCGAATTTCCAGTCGTCGCTCCAGGAGATCACAGTCATTGCGACGGAGCCTGCGATTGGAATGGGTGATGGAGAGAGTGAGATTGGGGGGAAGGCTGTTGAGTTGAGGAGTTATATTGATCCTACTAAAGGTGTGTGAATGGAATTTAGTTTATTTTAGGGGGAAATTGTTGTAGGCGTAACTCTTTTTGGTGTTTATGGGTGCAGATGATAGTGATACCACATTGCACACACAGCTCTGGATAGACCCTACAGAGGAGTTTGTGCAGTATAACCATATTGGTGATCCCGTCGATGTCACTTTTGGCGTGAAGGAATTGAAGGTGATCATATTTGGGAAACATAGAAAACAATTTGTTTGGTAGAATCCAAAGTAGGGGTATCTGGGTAATTAGTAATATCTCTGCATGAATGACTGATTATGATAATGGAAGTTGTTTTTGGTTATCCTGGGTTCCCTGGTTATCTGCTCATCATATATATAGTACTTCATTGCTTAAGTAATTCTGTATGTGATGTTTCTTTCTACCAACATGTTCTTTGTTTAATGAAAAAGTCCTCAAGTTGATGATACATGTAGGTTTGCATCTATATGGTATTTGTTATGGTGAGAAATGATCTGGTATCAACTTTTCAAATGCCTACAATATAGTAGAGTTTGTTCAATGTGATGACATAGTTTCCTGGTCCCACATATGTCCAAAGAGCACACGTTTGGAAAGATGTCAACTAGAGGTGCACATGAGCGGGAATGTTCGAGTCTCTCTATTCAGTATTCTTTGAGTAATCCTAGATTCTGAAGATTATTTTGCTTTGAAATTCCATCCCTCACTTACATGCTAGTTCTCATGTTTATGTCATAATCTTGTTTGCTGTGCTGTCAGATAGTCACCTCCGTGATATAGTTCGTAATTTTTCCATGATTGATCTTATGGCCTTTACTTTGGCACTTCCTACTTTACCAGTGGTTTCAAATAACCTTCTGTCTCAGAGATTTTTTTTTTTTTTGGTAATTTTTTAAGATATGATATTGACGCTCCTGATGGCTAGAAAAGCCCTCATAAGTGGATTTTTTTTTTATAAACATTATGGTGCACTGATTGTTTTCAATCTAAGAAAGCTGAATGCGAACAAAGGAGGATATGAATTCAATAGTTGTACATTTTGCAAAGTGCATTGCTACATGTAATGGGTATCTTCCACTCTTAATGGTGAACAGGTCTAGTTAATGTGGTTTTGTGGTGAATGTGATAACTTTCAATTGTTTCTTGCTGAGAAGAAACTTTGCTGCATATGGAGCTGTTACACTCCAAAATCTGTATCACTTGTTTCTAACAATCTAGTTTTTCTCTTTTCTCTTTTCTCTTTTCTCTTTTCTTTTTCCAAAGCAGGCCTTCCTAACATTTTGTGAAGGATGTGAGGTTGACATCCACCTATTTTTTGAAAAAGCTGGCGAGTATGTTTACATGGTCATTATATTCCATATCTTGCATTGGTTGTGATGCACTTCTGGCTTGTGTTCTGGATGGGCAGACCTATCCTTATGGCACCAAGATTTGGATTGGATGATGGGTGCAATTCGGACTTTGATGCAAACTTAGTTCTTGCTACTATGCTTGTATCACAACTTACTGAGGGAAACACTGCAGACGACCCATGTGCTGCTCCAGCACAAGAGCCAGAAGACGCTAGAGCTCCAAATGCATCATCTGTTCCTGAGCATCCCTCTTTACACACTAAAATTTGGTCAGAGCTTTCAGGTTGCCATCTTTATCTACTTCATGGCTTGTTACTACCACAATAGTTCACCAAGGTAGTCTCAGATATATGCCCTTTCTCAAACAGGTAGTGCTGCCAAAAGCAGTGAAGGTAACAAACGGAAACAGGTCCAGCTGGAAGGAAATCCAAGTTCTAGTGTACAAAATGTTATACAAATGTCGAATACAATGAATGCACATGAGAAGCTATTACCACAAGTGGATGTATCTAATGTGTATCCTGTCTTATTGCTCCAGATTTATCAACATTATCTTTATTAGATGCTTCCTGGTAATTTTCATTTCTAAGTACCTACTCCATACATCATCTTTTATTAGGCAATTTACAAACATTATTGAGAAACTTTTGTTGACTCTGTAAGCCAGACTGAAAAGAATCACTGGGTATCAAGACTGGCCATGCCACAAGTACAGATCATGTCGACCACTGACTGGCACAAGACGTGCTGCAAGAGAATAAGTATTTGTTGGCCGTTGCTGTGTATTTCCTCTATTATCATTACAGTGCAGCTTCCGTTTTCTGTTTCTTTTAATGCTTCCTGAGTACAAGGTCATTTAATGTAGACTTGCTTGCTACCAGAATGGTTGAAAACTAGTGGTACCAAATCTTGAACTCTGTTTAAGTAGATTGTATAACATTTTTGCATGTTGTTTGTTTAGATATCTATGCAGACTTAATTTCCGTTCACTTTATATAAGAGGTTGATTGGTTCTTTCAAAGAAATATTTTTCCCTGACTAATATCATAGACAGCAAGCTGTGGAAATGGATCGTCAGGGTGAACCTCCAGGTTTGATTATCATGTACTCAAAGTCTGGGATTCTGAAGAATTTGATGCACTACTAAGTCTTTTATTTTGCTTCTTTTATACACAGGAGCTGAATTAAATGGTGACCCTCATTCACAGCATCACCCAAGCAACTGGATAGGCGCTGATGATGATGACGACGAGGAAGATGAGGATGAATTATATGTCCAGTCAACACCTCACTTCTATGATTGAAGAAGGATTGGTATTTTAAAATTTACTGTCTTGAAATCTTAAGCTGTCACTCCGGATAACTAGTACCTGTTTAGGAAGTCAGGCTTTTTAGTGAAAGTTTGTGCAAGAGCAGCTTATTTATATGCAAGTAGCTCATTCAGTTCTCAGAACAAATACAAAGTACTGTTTTAAGATATATATCTTTTAGGTTTTCAATTCTAAACACTAGAGAACCCATGTTATTGTGTCTATGTCAAATATCGATTGTGTTGATCTTGTAATTTTGCTTATAAGGACATGTATAAATGACAGCCATTCCCGTGAGCAAGTTCTGGAGATCAGGGAGTTCCTAAGTGAAATGAGCAATCATCAAGCGTCACATCAGTCACCTGCAATTTCCGCTTGTTACTGGTGGAGGAAGTCACCTGGTGCAAGTCACTATTAGATAATACAGAGTAGGTATCCTTGTAGAAATTAGAGGTTGAAAGATTATTTTGCTAAGCAGTTGGGTAAAGCTAATAAGATGTTCTCAATTTCTAGTGGTGGTAAGACCATGAGAGATGATTTGAGCATAAGCTGCTTGGTTAAAATGGTTACTCATAAAGGAGCTCAAAAAAAGCAAAAGATAACTTCTGAAGTACTCTTACATCTCTGAGGAACTTCGTACTCGGTTGAGAGTTAATAGTGAAATAGGAACTCTACAGCCAATCTGCGTAGCCTGACAGACCAAGCCTTGTTCTTCAGTTATGCAGCTTGACTTGATAATTCTAGGTGAAGCTTCAGCAGATCTGCTGTTGCTCTGTGGTCATGCTGTTGCTGCAGTAACCTCATCATCATGATCTTAATGATAGGGTTGTTCTTAATAAAACTGACAAGTGATTTTGGAAGCAAATTGCTTTAGGTTATCTATTTGGTTTATTGTGACACATTCTTGTCAACATTAAAGCAACTTTTGTTCTAGTTTGGTGGGAATTTGTTGATCAATTGATTGCCCAAGTGTTTTAGCATTTACAATTTTATATTGTGCAAGGAGCTGCTTCTATACTCCTGAGTAGTGATAGTCTTACCACGTATTGAAATAACATATTGGAGAAACTACTCGAATAACATGTTATAAAGCTTTTTCTACTAATATTTGTTGGATATCTCAGTTTGGTTTGCACAACTAGAGTCTGATGCAAATCAAAACTACAGAACAGCAGAAACCACAAAAGGTAAGGATCACAACTCCCTCATGATTAAATGAAAATGATATCACATCATACCAACCATGAAATTTTCTAAATCGTTCTTACTTGATATAATTGGTGAGCTTGAACTGTACATAAGTGTCTTGTCTTTTATCAGCAATAGTTTATTGTTTAAATAAATGCTTCAAGTCATCTTTATCCATTTGGTGGAATTTACCATCAATCGATGCGACACACAGTCAGTAAAGTTGCCCTATCCTCGTCAGCGCACCAGTTTTGATCCATTTTGTCAACCTCTAATAACTTCTCTTTCCTTGAGAAAGTTACATGTTTCTTGTCTTTGCTTGCTTCCAAGTGAATCATTGTCATAGATAAATGCACAAACACATTGTCTGCTAGTCTCATCTCACCAAATATTAGAAGAAATACATAATAGATGGGCAGGCCTTACAATCTTTTGTTGCTTCTACTTAAACTACCTGGTAGTGCAGAGCTCTACTCTCTCTGGTATCCTATCATTAGCATCACTGTTAAATTTTAACCACTTGTGGATCTTTTCCTGCAGTATTTTCCATGTGAGTGTTGCAGATCTGCTATGCCTCTATTATATTAAGCATCTCTCAACCAAGGTTTGGTCTTGAATTTGTCAGAAGTCTTCTTTTAAAATACTTGTTCCAAACTCCTATTCATGTTTATATATATTTGTCCAGTGTGTACAGTAGTCATGAGAGGAGAGAGAATATAAGATATGTATCTTAAAAAGAGATCTCATGAGAGAGACAAAGAGAGAGAGAGAGAGAGAGAGAGGTGTGTTTGGTTTAGTTGGTGGTGGCTGTTGAGCTATACATAACATAGTCATATTCATATGGCATTAGGACAAACATCTAAAAGGAACTTTTTTTTAGTGTTTGTGGAAGGGGCATTTTGGGAATATGCAGTAGAAATTGGTCAAAATTGAGGGACAAGCAGGGAAAGAGACTGTAGCCTTTGATCGGGTAAAAGGAAACATCGGAGGCTAGACGAATCATAATAACGATAAAAGCGATGGCGTCACGACAGCTGGCGAGGCGAGACTTGGGGTGCGGATGCTCCCGACCCGTTCATAGGCTGCTCCCAGTGGGCCCCGCGAGATGGGGACGCCACAGCCGCTCGTCTCCGCGTGGCCGGCTGACGTGGCAAACGGCGACGGAACGTTCCTGGTTGGGCCGGACCGGGCTGGGCCTTTGAAGGCCCGGTAGGTGTAATTTGGGGTAGTTGGATGAGGGGGTAAATTGTAATTAATTAATGTTTTGAGTCCTGAAGGCTGCCCTTCCAATCTTCTTTACGGTGACTTTTACACATTGAGGACAATATTTGATCATATTTTGCAGATGGGCCCTTGATGTGAATACGAGGCCCATGTGATGTGGACTAACCTTAAACGGCGATTCTTCTTACTCCGTGAGTTGCTGACGTGGCGATTCTTCGACGGATATGGAAGCCGATTCTTCCCTGCCATTTGAGGAGGCGATTCTTTTTCTTATTTAGCTTCCCAACCAACCAATAGTCCGAAGCGATGAAACGTATGACATTGTCCATTATGATTGGCTACGTTAAATACCCACTCTTTTGCTTCTAATCACGAGACTGCCCTCAGTCTTTTTAACCAAGAAAAAAAATGGAAGACTTATTCCCCCCCTCGACTTCTCATGCATTGGAATCCAACAACTATAACACGCATCGACCTAATTCTATTATATATATTTATTCATGCGTGTTACCAAGGGAGAAAAATTATTAGCATTATACCATTTCTATGGTCTAATTTAGACTCAAAGTATTATTTTATATCTACCATCAAACAATTGTTAAAGGTTGGTTCGTCAACGTTAGTTGGTGCATTGCTGCCGTTGAGCGAGTTGTTTGACCTAAATAAAACGTAATCAAGATGACTAAGTTAAACTTAATCTCAGATAACATGGTGGTTGTGTGTGTACTTTTCCACGAGTGCACAGATTATTTCAAGCAACAGCTTCATTTTATCACTATTACCATATCAATCAACGGATTATAATGGGCTCAAATCATGTATAGTGCTCTATGATAAAAAAATACTTATAAAATATCGAGTAAGATTGCGAGTATATTCTTTTATGAATCAGTAATCACACGGTAGGTGAAGGGAATCTCTATTTAAATCCCTCTCCCTCCTCCTCGTATAGCCGTATAGGAAACTTAGAGAGTGAGAGAAAGAGAGAAAGCTGATAAGCAATGGCGACGCCAAGGGTAACGTCCGTCCTCCTCCTCCTCTTGGCCTCCCTCGCGCTCATCTCGGCCGTCGGATCCGCCACCAGCGGCGTGGACTTCGGCTGGATTCCCGCCCGGAAGTCGTCAGCGACGTGCCGCGGCACAGTCGGCGAGTGCCTCGGACTCGACGCCGAGTTCGACCTCGTCGGGGAGTCGAA
This sequence comes from Typha angustifolia, assembly GCF_048772165.1. Lineage (NCBI taxonomy): Eukaryota > Viridiplantae > Streptophyta > Magnoliopsida > Poales > Typhaceae > Typha > Typha angustifolia. The sequence goes on along the minus strand of NC_133246.1, from coordinate 1,033,757 downwards.
CCGGCGCATCCTGGCCGCCGGAAGCAGCATCGGCTACGACGCGCTGCGCCAGGACAGCGTCCCCTGCTCCCAGCGCGGCGCCTCGTACTACAACTGCCAGCCTGGTGCATCGGCTAATCCCTACTCACGCGGCTGCTCCGCCATCACCCAGTGCAGGGGTTCTTAAAAAGTTCACATTTTAACCACACACCAAAACAAACAAAATCCATTCCCTTTCTTTTTATAAATATTAAAAGAAATAGTTTTCAGTTTGATCGATGCATGTATTTTTATTCTCGTCGTCGTCTTCGTCATAAACTTATACGTGAAATAAATCGTTTTCTTCTGCAAAAGATTGATTTCTTTTGTATCAGCGTAGACATTGGTCATGCATGCATCATGAATGCTTAATTACGAGAAGTTATGGGAGTTTGTAGGGTGGGTGGTAGGTAGAGAGAGCGCGCGAGAGAGAGACAAAGAATATGATGCTAAGCCAACTTTTTAAAAGAGATGGTTTAATTGCAGACCTGGATAACTCTACTATCAACTTATTCAATTAGAATCACTAACACGGTGACCATTACTTTAGTATATATCCCTAATAAATTAGAAAGCATATTATTTTAAGTAAAATTAGTGACTCACATTGTAATACTGGAAATAATTTTGAGAGAAGAATTTACGATGGTAAAAGAAAAAAAAATCTTTAAAAAAAATTGAGCTTCTAATTTAACCGCTCGTCACCATTGGTAATAACGCTTGGACAAGTCAAATACCATTCTCGTAATTCCATCCAAAACCATCACCGTTTATTTCTCTATCTCGTCTCCCTTCCCTTATTTAAATCTTTCTCCCCCCTTTCTCTTCTTCCTAACACACCATTCCCAAATCCCCATCTTAAAGAGACAAAACTTCGAGAGAGGACGCGGTAATGGCAGCCCCAAGACTAACGGCGGTCCTCGTCCTCCTCTGCGCTACCCTCGCGCTGATCTCGGCCGTCGGATCGGCCTCCGGCGGCGTGGATTATGGCTGGATACCGGCTCGGAAGTCGTCGGCGACGTGCCGCGGCACCGTCGGCGAGTGCCTCGGAGTCGACTCCGAGTTCGACCTCGTCTCAGAGTCGAGCCGGCGCATCCTAGCCTCTTCGGGCTACATCAGCTACGACGCGCTGCGCCGCAACAGTGTGCCCTGCTCCCAGCGCGGCGCCTCGTACTACAACTGCCAGCCTGGTGCATCGGCTAATCCCTACTCCCGCGGCTGCTCCGCCATCACTCAGTGCAGATCCTAAATCCTCCTCTATTTTCCCAGTTTCTTTTTTCTTCCTATCTTTTTAAGATTAAAGTGGATTAATTTGGTCGTGTTGGGGTTTAAGACCTTCGGGTTTGGTGTAATTTGATGTACTCTTATTGTTATTTGTGATTGTCTTTTGTTATACGTGGAGTAAACTGTTTCTGTGCAAAATGATTTGGATTTCTCTAGCCTTCGAGTATAAAAAGGAGCAATTTTTTAGCTACTGCTATCTTTCGTTGCTTTCTGGATCTCTTCGACAGTTTGCTGTGGGATCTCGGTTTTTTCCAAAACACATCACCAAGTTCCGCAGCTAAGTTGCTGGTGTTCTCTTTCAGATTAATCTAAAGGAATTTTCTTAAGATTGCTCAAACTTATGCCTTGTTACTATTATTGTTTTCTCCTCGTTAAAAAAAAAGAGGGATTTTGAAACAGTGATCTTGATGGGTATCGGATCTCTTCTCTTGGCTTTGAGAATAAAAAAAAAAACAAAGTATAAAAGAGATTAAATCTTTCCCCTTGGGGTTATGCTGTGGGATCTCTCAGTTTCAGTCCAATTGTCGTCTTCCTTGTACAAGAGTCTAAGGGGAGGTTTCAGGAAGTAGCAGGGGTTGAAGATGGAACATGGGGAGAAGTATTCTTTAAGAAAGGAAAATTTTTAAGTTTTTATTATACTATTAAGGACTTGTTAGAATAAAGAGGAGGATTAGATAATTAATCCTCTCTTTTTTTAACATTTATTAGATTGGAGAGTACTCTCAGTAACTATCCTCTCTTGATTGGGTGGGCAACTGGGGTGCAGTAAATTTGTGTGAGGCCTTTACTGGGGCACATGAGATGCATGAATTCCAGAGAAGCTGGACTTTTAATTGTACAAGAGTCTCATGTGGATTAGGGATGTACTCAAATGGGTTTCTTGGTAACTCTATCTATATTAGACTCCCTAATCACTAAAAAGCTTCCATTAGTAGTTAATAAATAAAAAAGTTATCTAAGCACGGATTGAATGGGCTTGTGCCTTTAGGGTCCGTAAGCTGGGCCCGAGCTGCTTTCGAGTTTAAACGGGCCGGTTAGACCAAAGACGAATCCGACCCGTTATAGCGCTAATCTAAATAAAAAGCGTCACTAAATCCAGCGAGTAGTAGAAAATGGGCTCAAATTAAGCTATCTGCTGTACCTTTGGTTGTAACCCTAGAATGAATTACCACACCGTTACCAATAAATAATCTGTAAGGCTTACTAATGTGATGAAGTAAGTGTCAGTTTGAAATGGCACTGTTACTCGTCTTTCATTGGCTGTTGATCTCTTGCAGCAATTAAGGGAGGAGGTACATCTAATTTTGGTAGAATTATATATCTAATTAAGAGCTGTAGCTCAGTTTTTTTATTATTTTATTTTCTACAAATTCTTTAATGCTTTTGTTGTGACAGCAAATAAATCTCTCCTACCACCTCCGTCGACCATGACAATGATTTTATAGTGATGCAATTCGTTGTACACATTAACAATTCTTAGAGCGACATCGCCATCAGCATCATAGCTAGGTTGGAAGAGAAGGATCAGTATAGCAGTGATCTCGAGCGAATCTTAAAGAACTTCTTGAGGATTGTTATTATCAGTATTATCCGTAACGTGCACGGAAGACTCCCTAAATTATAGGACTCGATTTATAAATAATAAAGATATAAGGTGTAAATATAAATTTAACTAAAAAATAGAATATTATATACAATTGTTTTTATTTTATTATAAATATTAATTGATTTGTACAGCCACATTCTCTGTAAAGTAATAGAAAATTTCCAAGTGAGACTTTCCAAGAATATTTTCTCCTTCTATATTTCCAGTAGTAGTTCTTATTGTTAAACATATAATATTAAAATTTTAGTTATATATTAATTTAACTTTAATTTACAGTAGTTGGTGAGTCGACATTATTTTATAGTAGAGAATTAAGTTCGAGCCGACCAAATATCTCAGCCCCAGAAGCAATTAGGATTACCAATGAGTTAATACTTATGTTTCCATCTATATTTAATTTATATTAAAATACCAGATATATAATACAAAATACAGAAAACTATTTCCAGGATTCACATCCAAAATTCCAACCTACTTCCTTGCAGCAAGGGTGAAGATTCACAATAAACTTACTCCAGAGCATTAATTACAAACTACAATTAGAAAGTGTATATATATATATATATATCCTCATACATTTCTACTCTATTCTCTCTTGTATGTATGCATGTATGTTTGTATGCATATTGATACAGAACACCACCTAGCTACTCTAACTGATGGAAGAGAGTAGTACGCGTTAATTAAGAAGAACAAGCTCTACATTTCATATGCTATAATCTTCAAGAACTCCGTGGCCTCCTTAAGAAATTCACTATCGTAGCAATCGACCCTCTTTTGGAGTTCCTCCATGCCCTCCTTGGTCTCCTCAATATGTTTCGTCATCATCTCCATAACTCCGAGCTTCGATCCGACATCATTCTTCTCCCCGACCGCAAACTCCATTACTTCCGTTAACGAGACGATGTTGATTCTTACCTTGTCGACAAGCATTCGAATGCTCTCAAGCTCACGCTCCGTGGAACCGCCTCGGCGCATCGCCTTGATCACCTCCTTCTCGCTTTCCAAATCGCCCTCTCGTTCATCCCACAAGGTGTTGAAGAAAGGCTCGATCGCCTTCATGGCAGTGGCAGACGCAGTGGCTGCGGCGATGACTGCCGGAGGTGCAGTCAAAGCCGCGAACACAACCGAGCCAGTTAAGAACAACATGAAGGCGATCGTATAGGCTACGTTCCAAACTTTCCTCCACTTCTTTGTTATTTTAAGCTTCTTCTTGATCTCATGCTTCCTCTCATGTAACGCCTTGACAAGCGACCGCTGTTGGCTGCACAGTGCTTGCAGCTCTGCTGTGTTTATGTCGGCGAGAAGGCTCCTCGCTGTCTTTGATTGCTCTTTCAGTTTAGCCAAAATCTTTCTGTACTTCTTCTTCCTGTTCTTGTTGTTGTTGTTGTTGTTGTTGTTGTTGTTTTTCTCCATGTCGTAGCATTGCATGGCACCACTCATGGTGACTTGGCATTGCGCGGCCTCATCGAGGCATTGTTTGAGAGTTGCGATGGAGTTGAAAATGGTGATGAGATGCTTTATGTAGTTGACTACAAAGGAGAGGGTGGTAGGGTTCTCCGAGACTACCTGCTTGAACTCGATAGCACTCGCAAAGCGAAGGGGGGTTTCGCCGCAAGTTGGTAGCTCCTTGGCCGTGCTCAGCGGTCCGAACTCTGATACAAGTCGGCAGGCCTTCTTGTACAACTCATTAAGTTCAGCCATCATCACGTCTGAGGCCTCGCCGACCGCCGCCGCCGCCACACGGTTGCCTTTGCTACAGCTGCAGCCCATCGGATAGATCCGAGGGGCTCAAAATCAATTGCACCACTGCAACGAAATAAAACCCTAACTTGCCACGAAAACCCTAATATCGTCTTTCTTCATTCAAGAGGTCGAGGAGGGTGTGTTTGTCAAAGAGAAGAAACCGCTCTGTTATATACCCTAAGAATGGGCTCAGAGTGAACTTACTGAGTAAATTCTCAAGCGGATTCGAATGAGCTGTATCCAGTTATGTATCTGTGTTAGATTCCCATTAGATTGGGAGCCCTAAACCGTGTAGGACGGCGCATGCATGAGCGTTTTCTCGGACTGTTCCGAGAGAAGACAAGGAAGAGATTATCTTGAAATGACCTTGAACAGATGAAGTGTTTGGAAAAAGAAAAGAAGAAAAAGAACTTGAACTCGACTTCTCTTGTGTAATTTCTTCGTACGTTGGAAACAACTTCTTACTTGAAATTTGACTTGTTTCATGTATAATTTCTTCGTAAATTCGATATATATATATGTTCAGAAACTCAGATTCTTTTGTAAAGAGCCGAGGATCGGCTGCCTTCATGCATATGAGACTGGACAAGCGTGTCTACAAAAATATCAAATTAATTGTGTGGAAAGATTTCCTTTACGTCCTTTAACCATAATAAGTCTGACACACTTGTTGTCGGATCAACTTCAGGAAAAAAATAATAAAAGAGTACCGTACGGCTTTAGTACTAGTTGTCCATCTAAGTTTCTTAAATAACTTATCTCAACTACCTTGGGCTCCTTTAATTAATTCATTGTAGCATGAGCTAGAATTTATGATCATAGCTTTTCTTAAGAAGAGCTCAATTCTGGCTATATAAAGTCATATAATTAATCTTCACTAGCTGCCAGCACTTAAACAAGATGGTTTAAATTCTCCATTCGCAGTAAAAGCTCCGATTAGAAGCTCCAAATTTTGCGTGGTTATCCTTCCGATTATCGTTACTAACTAGCTCACATACTGTTCCACTCTTTTCTAAAGAGAATAACGTCTATAATTCCACACATACGAAGTGCATACTCATATTCAAAGAGCTAGACATCCACACAAAACTGGGATCTACAAATAAAATCCACAAAGATTCTCTACAAATAAAATGCACAGAGATTCCAAGAAAAGATACGGAAGGGATCACGACGAAGCTTCTGTGTAATGTTGTAAGTTTATAGAAGAGGTGTTCTAACGGCCAATAACGATGTCTACTTACGTCGTTGCATGCAGATGCTTCGTAAATTCCAAGGTAGGCGGAAGAAGATTGGTGTTTAGTTCTAAACTCATTGACCATCGACCGATCTGAATCCGACGTCGCAGATTATCCGATTTAGATCCTTTTAACTTTTTGTACCGGGTTTGAAAAGAATCCGAAATAACTTGTTTATACTCGGATCGGACTACTAATTCAAATGGAACTCAATATTTTCCCTATAATTTCTTGGTAAATCGAGAAGCACTTCTTGTTTGAATCTTGCTTTCTTCATAACTTCTCGGTAAGTTGGAATGAACTTCTTGCGGTCTGCATACATGAAAACTAGAAGTATATATATGTTCATATACAAATATATCATAATAATTATGTGTTTGAAATATATATATATATATATATTGGACGTGATATGAACAACATAAACCAACTTTATTATGGTCAAAATGACGCGCTCATTAGTTTGGACGTTAGTACTTCAGTCTAAAACAAGTCAAACAGTAAATCCTTTTTTTGTATACGCAGAGTCCTAGGGGTTGGGTATTTATATACTAAAGAACGAGAAGGGAATCCAAGATACTGTTTTAGTACTATTACTTGTCCTTCATTAACTAGCTTCCAAATAACTTCCCCAACTACCTTTCTGTATCCTTTAATTCATTATAGCATGAACTAAACAATCTAAGAAATGGCAAACGATCATGTATAGCTTAGCTTTTCCTAGGAAGAACTGTCGGCACTAAAACAAGCGATCTTTATTCCAATACCTACGTTCTTTTGCGGATTTATTCAAATTGCTTTAGTGTAGTATTGATGATTGAAAAGATTCCTTGCCGGACAGAAAGAGGAAAGAATCTTTCCGCACTAGTAGCAAGAGCAGTCGTTGGAGAGAAGGGTTCATCTCCGGTTAGCAATATCAACACCGGCGATCTCATAAGTCTCATTCTATTCTCAAATGGTTAATTGTATAAAAAAAACAACATAAAGATAATTACAAAAGTAAAAGAGACATCATGGTGTGGTAGTGATTAATACAAACAATATCTATATTCTAGGGGTAAGGGATCCCGTGTTGCTAATCCATCCGAGTGCACTCTTGGATAGAGTTGCAGACCATTGAATTAGGTGACGTGCCGAGAAGAAGAAGATTTTGGCCGTGGGATGTGCAATCGAGACTACTCGACCGGCATATACCGACTTCCACTGAATCACATGCATGCAGAAAGTGGGAACGTAGAAGGAAAATGAACAAGAGAGAAGATCCTGGAGGATTAGCGGGTTCTACGTCTCTTGGGAAATATCCTTCAAGAACTCTGCGGCTGCTCTCCGAGCTTGGTCTTTGAACGTATCCATCTTCTCCTGCAGCTCATCCATGCCCTTGTTCACGTCCTCCATCTTCTTCCTTGTCTCCACCATTCCGAGCTGCACCGCGACCGCCGCCTCCTCTCTAACCATAAACTCCACGCTCATCATCACTGCGCCGATATCGATCTTTAGCTTCGCAACAAGTGGTCGGATGCTCTCCATATCACGCACCGCCAAAGAGCAGCTTTGGCGCATCGTTTTGATAACCTTCTTCTCGCTTTGCAAATCGCCTTCTCGCTCATCCCACAAGCTGTCGAATAAGGGCTCAATCGCCTTCATTGCGGTCGCCGACGCAGTGGCGGCCGTGATGGCGGCGGGGGGTAAAGTCAGCGCCGCCAACAGAACCGAGCAAGTTAAGACCGCCATGAAGGCAATCGTATAGGTTGCCTTCCAAATTTTCCTCCACTTCTTAGATGAACTCTGCTTCGTCTTGATCTCATCCTTCCGCGAGAGCAACTTGTTCACAAGCAACTTTTGCTGGTTATAGACTTCGTGCAACTCCTCGGTGTCTATCTCGTCGAAGAGATTCCCCCCGTTCTCCGAGGCCTTTAGCTTAGCCAAAGTCTCTGCGCTGTTCTCCATGTCGAAGTAGCGGAGGAGGTCACGCAAAGACTCCTGGGAACGCCGGCCTTTGTCGAGGGATTGGTTAAGCTTGGCAAGGAAGTCCAAAGAGGAAAACATGGTCTTCTTTATGTAGGCAACTGTGAGGGTGGTGGTCTTAGGGTTCTTTAAGACTACTTTCCTGATCTCCGGAGGGGTTTCAACGGTGGAGTGCGGCGAGCCCTCGGAAGCGAGTCGCCTTTCGAGCTCCTCGCATAAGTCGGCCAGGTCGGCGGCCGTCTGATCATTCCCCCTGCTGAGGCAGCAACCCATGTCTAAGATTTCTCAGCTCACGGAGCTAATCTAAACTGCCCAGGGATTGAACGAAACCCTAGCTATATATAATAACAAGCGATCTCCATCGATGGAGAAGATATAGTTCCAAACTTGCAAAGGAGCGTATTTTATAGTGCAGTGCATGAAAAGCCTGCACAACTTCCGTAATAGTCGGATTTGCTGCAAGGATTACAATAGGAAACATCTGAATTGGAGTAATTCATACATATGAAAAGGAGATATTAGTCTAATTTGTGGTATTCTCTTACACGCTTCCCGAGAAACTTCGTAATAGGAAGCTTCCCCGAAATCTCATACTACTAATCTGAGAAGTGAGTGGCTAACCTTAGCAAATTTACGCGATATTAACATGGAACATTCACCAAATCTTCCGTGATGGTGTTCGACGTGGACCGGAGAAGATCTATCCGGTTGTCATGAGCTGAATCGTTTGGGCCGTCAAAATAATTAAACTAGCTCGGGATTGGCTTGACAAAACTATAAGTCAAACTGAATCAATCGAATCGTAGTCAAATTAATTCCAAGCCAATTTTGATTTTTCATATATATTATTATTAATGAATAATTTTTATTTTGGATATATGATTTGAGTTAAATAGATTAAGTAGATTCAATTCATACTGGATTTAACTCAAGCCTAATTCATATTTAATTCAGGCCCAAATATGTTGTGATATCTTATACTAATTTGTTCTGCTAAAATATCAAATTGGTGGATGTTAGTAGAAGCGATTTTCAATTCCCGAAAATAATACCAATGTGATAGCAATAGATTGGGTACATTAAATATTAGTAAAACTAATATTAATACTAAATAAGAATTCTAAATAAAAATCACAAAAAGAAAGAGAAAGAGAAAAAATATTTACGTGGTTTGACGATTGATTATGTCAACGGTGGAGCAATTTTATGCAAATCATTAAACACAAAGAGTTTTTGACTCTAAAATCACTCTAAATAATGATGGCTCTTCTCTCTCTAATACAAGAGTTTTCAAGTCTCTAATCTAACAAAGATGCAAATAAAGGTGTGCCCTCTGAAAGCCCTTTGCCTCCTTACAAAATCCTCTATCTACATTGCTTCACTCTCAACCTTAAAACTTAAACATTTTTATTTTTAGGGTTGACTAAAAATTGTTGAAAATCTCGTCTAGTAATCGAATGTTCGTGGGGTCGTTCGAACGCTAGCAAAAACTCTAATCTGGAGAATAGAAGGGCATTCGAACCTCAGTGGAGCCGTTCGAATGCCTGCAAGATGTAAGTCTCTCGAAAAATTGTGTTTAAATGTCCCAAGGGCTCGTTTGAATGCCTGTAGAGTACAAATCCGCTAAGAAAATTGCGTTCGAACGCTCTAAGGGTCTAATTCGAATGCCCCATCATAGCAAATCTAAAATGTCTAAATTGGAGCCAAACTTTAACAAAATATGCTTCTCAAGTAACTCTAGGTTGACTTGATTTTGAAATTGGCTAGATTAGGCTTAAATTAAATATAACTAGTTTTAGCTTACTACCTTAAGGTAGGCTCGAAATTATTTTCAACCCAAGCATGAACAAAGCTCAGCTCAATTACTCCTCGACCGCATTCATGGTTACAGTTAAATCATTGGATTTTTACTAAATTAACTTTATATAAACTCTTTATGCCCAGTGATTCAGATTACCTCAACAAAAGTAAAAAAAATAAAAATAAAAACAAGATTAGAGCTGATCAAGTTCGATTTGGGCCTCAGCTCTATGATTTAGCTCATCTATTGACTAGGCTTCAAACCAAGAGAGTTCGAGTGCTAAACTTTCGTGGCCTGGCACAAACATGATTAGGCCGCAACCAGGGCCGATTTCTAATTTATTTGGCCGGTCAAAATGGCACACTCGTTAGTCGTTAAACGGGAATATTATTAATTACAGTATTACTTGTCCCTTAAATAATAAGCTTCATCCCCAGTAATATAACTCTCTGATGGCTAGGCTGCTTTAATTCATTGTAGCATGAGCTAAAACTACCCAAGAAATGGACAATGATCATATCTTCTTTCCCCCAGAAGAGCTGTGTTTTCCAAAATCTACGTTCTTAAAAAAGTGTTCACCTTCGATTAGTGGTATAGTTAACCAACTTACTTAAGTATATATAGACATATACTCACGATCTCATTGCATACTTAGTGATTACATACGTAAAAAAGATGCATCGTGGCCTCGTGGGAGTGGTATATCATCGTAGATGAACCATGATAGAGCCATGCATGCATGCAGAGTTGGAATGTACAAGGAAAATGCACGTTAGAATAGACTCGAGAGGATTAAAAGTTCTACGTCTCATTGGTGAGACTCTTTAAGAATTCTCCGGCCGCCTTCCGGAATTGGCCTTCGCACCACTCCATCTTCTCTTGCAGCTCATCCATGCCCTTCTGCACGTCCTCCATCTTCCTCCTTATCTCTGCAACTCCGAGTTCGACGGCGACCGCCTCATCCTCTTCCCCTCCTCCGATCGCAAACTCCACGCTCTTCCTCATCGAGTTGACATCGTTCCTTAGCTTCTGAACAAGCGATCGGATGCTCTCCAGCTCATGCACTGCCGCAGTACTGCCTTGGCGCATCGTCTTGACCACTTCTTTCTCGTTTTCTAGCTCGCCGTTTTGCTCGTCCCACGAGGTGATGAACCACGGCTCGACCGCCTTCATTGCTGTGGCAGCGACCGTGGCCGCAGTGGTAGCGGCAGTGGGAGCTGCCACGGCCGCCAGCGCCACCGAGCCCGTCAAGACGGCGATGAACGCGATCATGTACGCCACGTTGAAAACCTTCCTCCACTTCTTAGACGAACTCAGTTTCTTCTTGATCTCACGCTTCCTCTTGAGCAAATCTCTCAGCAGCAACTGCTGCCGGTCGTAGACTTCTTGCAGCTTTTCGACGTCCATCCCGTCGAAGAGATTCCCCCCGTTCTCCGAGGCCTTTAGCTTAGCTACAGTCGCCGAGTACTTCTTCTTCTTCTTCTTGTACTTCTTGTTGTTCGATTTCTTGGTTTTGTTCTCCCTGTCGAAGCAGCGGATTACGTGGCGTAACGTCTCCTGGTAGCGTCGGCCCTTCTCCAGGCATTGCTTAAGCTCACCGAGGTAGCCCAAAGTGGCAAACATATTGTGGTTAAAAAAGTCGATCACGAGGGAGGATGTTTTAGAGTTCTTCAGGACTACTTCCGTGATCTCGGGTTGCAGGATTGCGGCGAGGCCAGTGGAGTTCGGCGAGGCCTCTGAAGCTAGTCGGCTTTCGAGCTCCTTGCATAAGGCGGTAAGCTCGGTCCTCGCCGCGAACGGCGCCGTCGCATCCTCGCCCTTGCTGCAGCTGCACCCCATTTTTAGTTTTCTCGGGGAAGTAATCGATCTTCTGGGTAAGAGATGCTAGTTGAGAGAGAGCTTTTAAAAAAACCAAACCATGAAAAATCTAATCAACTTCCATCACGACTGGTTTTGCTCCATGCGATGGTTGTAGGAAAAAATGGTACGCGACGCCCGAAATTAGAACACATGCCGAGATGGATGTGTATTGCGGTACGATTTTAGTGGGCGGTAATCCTTGGTGACACGTAGGATGTGCGTCTATTTTTCTCATCAATTTCCCAAGAAACATCGTGGAAGAGTTAGGGAGGAAGGAGGCTTCTTGGAAAGTTGATTAACGCTAATATCAGCATTTACGTCACTACGTGAAGGAGTTGACTTTATAGATGAAGTATGGCAATAAGAGACGGTCGATCGAATTGTGGGTCGTATTCGTTGATCGTCTGCAGCTCCGACTTTAGGAATTCCTACATCCGGCCCAATCAAGTACTGACTAGTCATATTTAAAACGATCTAGTTAATGGTGCCGAGGTGATTAGATACACTTTGATGTCTTCAGGTGTGACCTAGCCTATCTGGATCAGACCAACGATTGGCCTACATCTAGTGTGTTGGGGTTCAAAATTTTTTTGAGCTAACAAGGCCTTGACCAGACTCCATATCACTGTCTTTATTGATAAGGATTTGTTATAGCTTTCTTGCTTTGGACTTGTGATGGGCTCCGTGAAGTGACGAGGTCATCGCTTTTTTTATATTATTTTAACTATGTAACATATCCAAATATATCGAAAATATTTTCGTACATTACAAAAATATTAGATTAATTCTTTTTGTTTAAATATAGATAATGCCTTCTCGGGACTAGCGACATGACTGCCGACATCCATGGTTTTCCAACAATGTTCAATATTCCAGTGGATTTCGAACATCTGAAAGTCGCCACGTGTAACGATGAGTCGACTCACGCATCGAACTCTCAGGCTTGACCATACGTGGGGCGAGATGAATTCTGAGGCAATAAGAGTGCCAGATAGGACGGTCCTAACCGGAGTTTCTTCGTTCGAGCGAGCATAACTCGGCAAAGAAACATTCATCGGTAGCCGTCCGATCAAACCGTAGATCGAGCGTCCGATAGCGAACCGGCGCCGCGGCGCTTTAAAGGGCGAAAGCGGTTCTCTTTCCCCTCCTCTCCTCTATCTTCAAACCGACTTCACCAATTTCAGTCCCCATTCTCGAATCCTCCTTTCCTCTCTCTCTCTCTCTCTCTCTCTCTCTCTCTCTCTCTCTCAAAGATGGCCGAATCCAATTCCCAATCTGATCAAATCGTAAGAATTCCTCACGGAATTTTTTCGTTCGATTCTTTGATAGGGTTTCTGATCTGGTTTTGTTGTAGATCGAGGAGAAAGCAGAGACGAGGCTCAAGTATCTGGAGTTCGTGCAGGTGGCGGCGATGCAAGCGGTGGTGTGCTTTGCGAGCGTCTACGACTTCGCCAAGCAGAACTCCGGGCCGCTAAAGCCCGGCGTCGAGACCGTGGAGAGCACTGTCAAGGCCGTGATCCGACCCGTCTATGAGAGATTCCACGATATACCCTTCGAGCTCCTCAACTTCGTCGATCGCAAGGTTCGTGAAAGAAACTATCCTTCCTTCACTCTTTTTTTTTCGGCATGCCTGTGTGGTTGGAGTGCGTTGTCTTAGATTGCTCTGTCGCAGGTTATCACACGAGATCTGGCGCGCTTTAGCGCAAGGATGTTTTAATGGTTTGTCTGGTTGTCGTACTTTGCACGTCGCAGGTAGACGAGTCGCTGCGGGAGGTGGGGCGGTACGTGCCGGTGCTGATGAAGTCAGCCACATCGCAAGCGTACGTCGCCGCGCAGTGCGCACCCGGGGTGGCACGCTCCCTCGCTGGGGAGGTGCAGCGCTCAGGTGTCTCCGGGGCCGCGAAGGCGGCGTACGAGCGGTGCGAACCGACGGCGCGGGAGATGTACGACCGCTACGAGCCAGTGGCGGAGCGGCACGCCGTTGCCGCGTGGCGGTCGCTCAATCGGCTGCCGATGTTCCCTCAGGCGGCGGGGATCGTTGTCCCCACCGCTGCGTACTGGGCGGAAAAGTACAACTGCGCCGTTGGCTCTGCGGCAGCGCGTGGGTACCACGTGGCGGAGTACTTGCCTGTGGTTCCCACGGAGAAGATCGCCAAGGTTTTCCGGGGTGACGGCGAGGTAACTACGGCGGCGGGCAACGAGACGAAGGTGAATGGGGACGGCGTGGAGTAAGTGATGATGATGGTGATGGATGACGACGTTGATGTAGAAATCTGGCGAATAAAAAGGGAACAGTTTATCGTTTTTTTCTTTATTTACTGTTTGGTGTTTTAGAACGAGGCGATGTTTTTTTTTAATGTGAATATTTGTCTTAATTCTGTGTGAACTCTTCTTTTTGTTAAAAGAAAAACTATGCTTAAATATTACATATGAAGTGTCAAATTATGGTAACGCAGTCCTTGTAGTTTGACTCATAGTTATATATATATTAAAAATATTTCCCACTTGTTTCACCAGTTGATAGGGAAAAAAGTAATTAAATCACTGTTCCTCAACAGAGGTTTCGTTTCATTTGTCCTTTCCATTTCTTAGATTTTTTATTTTTAATCTGTGGTTTTAGTCTTCATCATAAAACTTTATAATGCAGGCCACAGTTTGAATTATGTGTATCTTCCCTAGATTTTGATATTTGATATGTGTTGACTAGTAGATAGGATTTAGTGGAAACCACAGAATTAGAGAGAGAGAGAGAGCAGGTGGTTTAATGGGTGGGAGAGAGCTTTAGAACCTGCTTTTTTCTTTTCTCTTCTGTTGAGGGAAAGGGAATGCTTTAGAACCGACTGTTGATAGATACCGCGGCTTAATAAATAATCGGTGGAGTATTCGGAGTAAGAAAGGTTGACAGTGACTGGAGCCTGATTTAATGATGTTGGATTTTGTGATAAGCATATATCTGAGAGAAGTTGTTTTGCAGTTGGTCTCTGGGTGTGGTTCGTGTACAGTAAAGCTTGATCTACTGTTTAACTGGCTACTAACTGCTATGTCTACGTAGCTAAGTTCCAATTTGGACACCCCCAATTATGTTAGCCCTAACTCACTCATCCTTGATATATGCATATCATCTATAGATGCTCTCTATTCTTCTCCGTCCCACTTTTCCGATCACAGTCCGGCCCCGGTTTCCCCACTCCAAAGACCGGCCCAAAGGGCCTTTGATTTTGGTGCGGGCCTAGCCCAATAATTTTGATCTGATTCGGGCCCGTCTCTGACGGGTCCATGGCCATCCTACTCCGGGGTACTTGGTCGGGTTCGGGATCTATGATCTATCCTGTTGTTAAGTTGAGCTGGAGTTCGCCTTTCTTTCTTTTAAACACGACACTGGGCTAGGTCTGGGCTAATCTTTGCCATCCGCTGACAGATCTTTCTTGCTCACCCAAATCCAGAGTCCCAGGAGGGTCGAAGAGTCGAGAATGGCCTTGTGCTCTCAAACTCTCATGGCGGTCGCTTCTTTTCCCTCTTCCTCTTCGACCCCTTCTTCTTCTTCTTCTTCTTCTTCTTCTTTGGCTTCTGCTTCCTTGGCGGCTCCGAGGAGAGTGGTGATTGGTCGGCGGATGGCGGCGGCGGCGGCGGCAGCGGTGCCCATGCCTCCGTTGAACCCACGTGACCCTTTCCTCAAGAAGCTCGCGTCCGCCGCTGCCACCTATCCCGAAGGCCTCGAGCTTCCCCGTTCGCACGATTCTGATCTCCCGCCTTATCTTGATCTATTCGATACCCCCAAGCTCATGGCCACTCCCGCACAAGTGAAAATACGACTCGCCTTTTTCCTATCTTGGAACATACTAATTCTCATAGATTATTTTGTTCGGTATCCTCTTTTAATTCGATTGTTAATTAATATGTATGGTTGGGAAGTGTTAATTTGTAGCATATATGAAGATAGGAGATGAAGTGTAAAGAGTTGATGATTCCTATTTCCTATTTCTCTGTTATCTAGTTCCAATGGAATGGCTATTGATTGTGTTCTTATGTATTATACTTTACCCTCTTTATATCGCTTTTAGCTGATCATTTTTCTGAATAGGTGGAACGCTCGGTTTCTTACAATGAACACCGGCCGAGAAAGCCACCTCCGGATTTGCCATCTTTGCTTCTCAATGGGCGCATCGTTTATATTGGCATGCCGGTAAGTGTTGGTACCTATTATTTTCATGTATTTCTCGACTATGGAATCTTTTTAAATGCTTAAAGGTTGTGATTGCTCACATAAAGGATGATCCACTTGATTGAATTTTTGTATAACATAGTCCATGAAAAATATTGGATATTAGGTAACCGACATGAGTTTTCTCATAGAATGATCTTTCACTGACAATTTGAAGAGAAGCATATTGATCAATCTCTTTAGTGACCTACCATTTAGAAGTTTGTCTAACACATAAATAAAACACTATTTTGATAGTTTTGTTGCACCTAATATTTGGTGCTTTAGCTCTTCTATCGACTAACGTAACAGTAATGTTGTTCAATTTCTTTTTATGACAATATCCATATTGTTACAAGAATAACCTGTTTTCTCTGTTTTGATTAGTTGGTGCCAGCAGTCACGGAGCTTGTGATTGCGGAATTGCTTTACCTGCAATGGATGGATCCAAAACAGCCGATTTATCTCTACATCAACTCAACCGGAACAACTCGTGATGACGGTGAAACTGTAAGTGGTTTCAGTTTCCCCTACTAGTTATAGCTGGAACTTTGTTATCACATTTCAAGACAGTTCTATTTTGTGTCTCGTATTCTCCGTGGGTCTCTACTTTCCTTTTAAATGTGATTAAACTTTTTGTGCCATTTACTTGACTAACTCATCAAGATTATAGTCTGCGTGATAACTAAAAGAACACCCGTCACCTAGATCTTTCATAACTTATGTCATGGACATACTTTTCCTGGAGAACTGCTGGACATGGTTGCTTGTTCAATCTGTGGTTTTAGGGGAATACAGCTGAGATCTAGTAGATGCTTTTGTTGCTACAGGTCCTATGTTGGTTCACAAGTTGTGGGACTATTTTAACTTTTATCAGTACCACCTTACATGACTTGTGTTTACTATCCTTTCATTTTAGAGCTGAATATTGAGATAATAACATTGATTGTTTTGTATCATTTAACTCTCTCATATTCTTCAATGTACTCATGTGTTTCAGGTTGGGATGGAATCAGAAGGTTTCGCTATTTATGATGCTTTGATGCAGTTGAAAAATGAGGTGTGTTTCTTACTTCACCTAATCCTATTGTGGCAATTAGATGTTAAGGTGGTGCCTCAACTCACTACCATGTACAAAATGGCCATGATATGTGGTGTGAGGCAATCTGCTTGCCACTATTTTTACTCCAAAGGGGACCGTAGAAGTTGCAGAAAACATTGCTATTTTCCCTTTCTTTGGTCCTGTTTGCAATGTGATGGCAGCATCATAGTGATTTTATGATGGTAATTGGTCTAAATTCTTAAATGTGCTGCACATGATTTTGGGCCTTCTCATTTGAAATATAAAGTTTTACGCATCTTGGTTTCTGCTCCTTGTGTGATTTAATTTCCTTTGTGACCTCGACATATCAATGTTGGATATTCATGAAAAGGTTTTCCTGTAATTCCTTCTGTAGACAATACTATTACTCAAGAAACATCTGCACTATTAACCTTTTCTTAGCATGAAGAACAGTTTCTAACTTTCTATCTTCTGTTTGCATCTTTGCGTATCTCATCCTTTTACTAAATTTCTTGCTGCTGATGCAGATCCAAACTGTAGCTGTAGGAGCTGCAATAGGTCAGGCTTGTCTACTTCTTGCTGCAGGAAAGAAGGGTAGAAGATTTATGATGCCCCATTCCAAAGGTTAGTGAAGTTTGTCTGTTGGTGGCAGAAGCCCCTTAATTTTCATCTAGTTGGTATATGATTGACATGCCAGAAGTGCTCATTTATGTCAGCTATGATTCAACAACCTCGTGTTCCATCATCTGGGCAGATGGCAGCAAGTGATGTGCTTATTCGGGCAAAAGAGGTCTGAGTTATTTATTTGATTATTCTGATATCTGATACTTGATTCACTTCTTAAACAGAGTACAAATTTGTATATTTGCAAATAGCTTCCTTAACACTTTGGTTATAAAATGACTTCATAACATATCCTTGTTACCACTTGCAATTGTGTATTTTATTTGCAAAAAAGCTTTAATGGAGAGAAGGATATGGGATTGAAAAGTTGCCAATATAGGAGATAGGTTCTGCAATATTGTTTTTCAAGGATAGAATATAGTATCTGTTAAATTTAGAAGTATGGTAGGAAAATTAAGTAGGGCCTAGGATTGTGAAGATTTAGTTCACCTGTTCACTTGCATGCTGAAAGAAGATTGGGTTGGAGATTTGCCATTGTTATAAGATGATGGTATATGGATTGCACTTTTGAGAATAAAAGAATATAAGAAAACCTTAATGACTTGATCAACCCTAAGAGTGCATTTGTTCAAAATTTTCCCTAAGAGTGTTTTGGACAAAATTTTGAAAGAATATTCTCCTTAGGAAACACCTATTTCCTGAGGAAAAATAATTCACTCCTGTCACATTTTTTTCCCCTACTCTCTTCCCCTCACTCTCTCCTCCCCATCCTTCCCTCTCCTTTCCCTATCACCATTCACCACCCTTCTCCTCCCTCTATCACGAACACCTCCTCCAGCCTGCCACCACCTTCTCACCGAGTGACATCATAGCTGAAAGTAATTGTGGCAACTTCTTGTTAACAGAATAGCTGAATTTCTCATTGAAAACTAAATATCCTGGCAAAATTTTGACTTTAGAATCATTTGTTCTTGGATCCTGTGCTTTTCTTGCTCGACTTTTGTCTGTTCCTTTCCTTTCTGTATCCTTGTTTAAGAATATTTGGTTGTTTTCCTCAGGTCATAGCTAATAGAGACACACTCGTTAAGCTTTTGGCTAAGCACACTGGAAATGTGAGTAGACAGAAACTTATTCTTTCATCATTATTAATAACACTGCAAATCTGATTTAATTTGTTTATCAGTCAGTGGAGACAGTATCGAAGGTTATGCGGAGGCCATTTTACATGGACTCAATAAAGGCTAAAGAGTTTGGGGTTATTGACAAGGTACTCTCTCTCCTCTTAATTGGTCCTGCTCTACCAACTTAAGGCCCAAGTTAGCAAAATGTTCATGAAGATTCCTCACTTTGCAGATAATGTACTTAATTAAGATTGGAAGACACCATGTTATGGTGATAATTAATGGATGTTGTTTATTCTATCATGCACAGATCCTTTGGCGTGGTCAGGAGAAGATCATGGATGATGCTCTTTCTCCCGAGGAATGGGATCGACGTGCTGGCATCAAAGTTGTTGATGGGATATGATCTCTTCGGAACCATTTAGTCAACAGTAAGCGCATTTGATAATCAACATTACATACATAATCTTGGCTTCACATGCATGTAATTGACATTACTGCAAACTTGTAGAGGTCTTCAGAGAATGCCGGCCTGTTAGTTTGTCCATGTAGGTTAGTTCAATTATATCATGACAGGCCTGTAAGTATGGAAGGAATCATAACACCTTTAAAAGTGGATGTGAAGGGTCTTGATTCTTTTGATAGATGAATGCAACTCTGAAACTTTATGGTAATCAATCAATTCTACGTATGTGGTCTGAGACTATCTGCAATCTTTTTTACCTCAATATAATGATGCATACGGAGTCTTGTCCTTCATTTTTGCGATAGTAAATGAGCCTTATCTACTTTTGATCTTGAAGACATTTAGTTTGGTTGACTCTGAGTGGACCACCAACTAATCAATGCTATTTGAATAGTAGTTTGAAACAGGAGCTTGGAAATGTTTCACTGCTATTTAAAGTATCATTGCTGCTTCTAATTTTCCCCTTTTAACATGTCTTCTCCCGTAATCATAGATAGCAGGCAAAAAAAGAGTATATAGTTAGGAAATATTTCCTAATCTCTTAAAAAAAAAATCATATAAAAGGAGTGATACTAGAGATTAAATCAGACATTTGGTATGTGGAGTTCTGGTGGACCATGCTTCTTAATGAGCTATCCTGTGCTAGATTAACTTGCATGAGAACCACTTGATTAAGACTATCAATAAATTTAAGATTAATTTTCATTGGGATTGAAGGGAAACCTCCATTCATTTAATCTGGTCTACGACGTCTATTTGACCGGCATAGTTTCTCCATGAGAGCAAATTTAAAGTTTGCAACCCATTAATGGCTAAAATCGATCCACAATTATGTTAAACAATTTAAACGAGAAATATATATATATATATATATATATATATATATATATATGCGACCCGACAACAAAAGAGACAGCTGCTACCGGATATGTTCAATCCAAATAAATGCTTATAAAAGGTAAAGCTCTTTTATTTGTTGAGCTTTCTATTTTTGCTTACCAAATATTATGTACGTACTTTTGGTCGTTATCGTGTCTCTCCCTTCCATCGCACACCCACAAAATAAACCCTCCAAATCTTAGTCGACATGAGTAAAATTTTCAACTCATTGGAGGGTTGACTCAAACCTAATCATGCCTCCTGTGCTCCCATCCCACTGCTATCTCGTGGTTGGAGAAAGATTTTATTTTATTTTTATTTTTATTTTCCTTTAAAATATTTCTAACCTTTTCTCCCATATATTTATTAATCCCTCAATTGGTAGTCAAGATTGGCATGCCAAGGTGGTAAAATAAAGAATATAAATAAAATAAATAATGGCATGTAAGGTCCAATCTTATGTCAAACATATGCTGAAATGGCTGCATGCAACTGATATACTGAATAAAATACATGAAAAATGCATCAAAATTTTGGGTTGAAGTATGAACATAAGTAGGGAATAGAGTTTCTTTTTCCGGATATAGGATATATTGCAAGTACTAAAAACATTCACTCTGCGTGGCAGTTGCCAGTTGCCCACTGCTTGTTTTCAGAATAGGCAGTGTAGCATTATCCAATTTTTTTTTTAATTTTTAAGGTTGGTCCATGTATTAAACTAGGGTTTTTCATATTTATTATTAACAAAATTAGGAATTTATTGTAGGAATGACTATTTTTATATCTATTAGTATTATGAAATAAGTGTAATAATTATTATTAATGTAATATAAAATGAAGGGAAAAAGAAAAGAAAAGAAAAGAGAGTAAATTGGTAAGTAAATTATTGTCCGATGTAATTAATTTATATTCTAGAATAGAGCTATATTGATATTTAATTATTATTCTGGAATAAAGTATTGTACTGTAGAATAAAAGGACCGGGGAGTAAATTTAAATTTGGTATAAAATATTTTCTTTTAAATTTACATCCCTCATTGTATATAATATAATTTTGAGCCCTTCACACATAATTCCCCTCCCAACTTTTATTCCCTCTCTTCTCTTCGGAATGGACTAATACCACCCACACCAAACCAATAAATAAACGAACCAAAAATATTTATTATTTCGCTCTCACATTTTTTGATATATGCCAATAATGATAATAAAACCAGAGTAGCCTATATAGTAATCTATTCCTCCTACCTTCCTCTCCCTCTTTTCTCTCTCTCTCTCTCTCTCTCTCTGCTTCCTTTCTCGCCTTTTCCTCCTCTGCCGATCCGAAACCTATCTCGCGAGGAAGGAGAAAGGGAACAGCGTAGAGATGGTGGAGACGCGGCGGAGCTCAGCCGCGGCTTCGTCGAAGAGACCGCCGACGCCGCCGACGGCTTCTTCCAGCACCCCGCGAGGGTCTAAGCGCACCAAGGTCGGATCTTTCCCTCTCTTTGGGGAGTGTCTTGGGGTTTAAGCTTCTGGGTAGTGATTGTTTTGTGGGAATTCTGATTTGGGTTTTCGGGTGGATTGTTGGAGTCCTCAGGTGGAGGCAGGGGTGGCATCGCCGAGAGAGGATTCTTTGAATTCGAATCAAGAGCCTCAAGGGGTTCCTTCTGATCTGGCTTCCCCTGCCAATTTGGCTGAGGAGACGGCTGCCGCTGCGCCTGTGGAGGAATTGGAGCAAAGCACCGTTCTTGGGATTTCTTCTCCTCCGGGTGGGTTTAAGCATCTTGTTTTTGCATGAGAATTTTCTTGGGCGGTGTCAATTTTAGATTTATTGAGTTCTTGATGCATCCTTTTTTTTTTATTTTTTGTTTATGGGGGTTTTGCAGAAGGCCTGCCGGGAGAGACGGAGCATGCCGTGAAGATTCTTGAGCAAGTGGACTTTCCAAAGAAGCGGGCCGGGAAAGGTCGGCCTTCTACCGTTGCATGGGGGAAGCTTCTCTCGCAGTGCTCTCAGGTTGGTCGGGAATAAGTATTTATGGTTTTTTTATTAGGCTTCTTGCGGACCTACTATTTTCCGGTAATGGGTGTTCAGAATTCTGTTATTTGTGTACTTTCATGTCAAATTTTTTGATCTTTTCCTAAGTTTCATACCTAGATGTACTAGAAGTAGCACCGATTGCAGATTTTGCTCTTGAAGGTATGTCTTTGGTCTCAACTCTCAATTGAAGTAGTATCAGTAAAACTCAGACATGGAACACTCTGGGGATAATGTGGTCAATACGAAGATTTGCTTCTACGCATTCTAGATTCACCCAAAAATTGTGAAATGCATTGTTCGAAATATTTCTGAGCAGTGGACAAGGATTCTATTATCACTACTGAAACATTTGATTGCAAGAAACATCGTGTTGGCCTACATCACAAATTATGAGGACCCCATTACTTGATTCATGATAGATTGGGATGGTATCAACTATCAAGCCAATTTATACCACATGCGCATGATTCGGAACATAGTTGAGATTTCTCATCACAGGCAAGTTAATGTAGGTGTAGGTGTTCCTTAGTCAATTCAAGAGATCAATATCACATGTGTATGATTGGAACATAATTGAGGTCTCTTGCCCCAGACGAGTTAATTAGGCATGAACTCTTACATCTTTTAGATTTGAATCTGGTAAACTCACTTCCATTTGAGTTACCCTAAGTGTTAGTGTTAGGAATGTACATGCCAACTGGAATTAAATGCTAGATCTAGCTCAGTCATTGGATTAGGAAGTGAGTATAATTTGATTTAAAGATGGATTCTTTCTCCTATTTCTTGTAGGAACTCTAATTTTTTCTCTTCCTAGTAAAGAGTCAAATTTGCAGTGTTAAGTGTTACACTTGTAACTTGTTCTTTAATGCAATTTATATTTAAGTTGATTTTATTTCTTATTTAAAGAGTTCTAATAGTGATAGTTTGGCTAGATTAGTTATTCAAACATAGTGCATTCATTCAAGAACTTGTTTTGTCTTTCTTCTATATTCTTCCATTAAAACAAGTACTATTGCAATATTTTTCTCCTCTGTTGAATGTGTTTGGTATGGATCCATAAAGTATAACATTGGTTGTTTAACTTTCCTTCCTTAAACCAGATTACAAGTAGGTCTTTACTGGGTTGAAGGACTTCGAACCTGATCCAAATTTGACGTGACTTGTATCTTAACCAAATTCCCCACCCCTAATTTACCTTCTTATCTTGTCAGTTTTTGTTGAAAATCCATGTAATGATTGAAAGATGTTCTGCCATAAGAATGGTCGATGAAGAGCCTAGTAAACATTGCTCGTCTTAGTTAGCATGTTTTAGAGCATTAGAAGCTGCTACCATCTTTAGCTCTCAATTATGAAATATAAATCCTCCTACCCTAGTAATCATTTTTCTTAAATAGTTTACCTTTTTTAATGTGTTCTTATTTTCCTAATGAAATCTTAACAATGGCTCATTTTGTCTAGAATCCTCATCTTCCTATCTGTGGGTCTAATTTCACTGTTGGTCATAGTCGGAAATGCGATTTGCAATTGAGCGATTCGTCTGTTGGTACGACTATATGTAGATTGAGCCAATCTGAGGTACGATCTTATTAATTTCTTTTATAGAACTGATTTGGTCCTCACAAAATTACATGCACTAATTTCAATGTTAAACCAATTTGGCTTTTTAACTTTCTGTTGTTTGTCCTTTTCCTTCTATGACAGAATGGTGGCGCATCTGTTGTATTACTTGAAAACTTGGGCCCTAGAGGAGTTGTACATGTAAATGGGAAGATCATTGAGAAAAATTCTAATGTTATATTGACTGCAGGAGATGAAGTTGTTTTTAGTTCATCAAGAAGACATGCTTACGTATCCTTCTCAAATGTGTGCGCTAGTATCTTGCATTTCTTCTGCGCTTGTGATTTTGAAAAATTTTGGGCTTTTTTGGTGTGCTATTTTATGAGTCAAATGTCTCTGCGTCTCTCCCTTCTAACGGATGATCCTTTCTTCCCTTTTCATGGCGTGTCAAATTATAAGGTCATATAAATTTGATGAGCTGTTTGCGTTAGATTTTGAGTTTACATGATTATGAACTATGAAACATCTGGCCCCAGATAATTTAAGGGGTTCAGGTTATCTATATTTTGGATAAGGAGGATAAATATTGTATGCCAATTAATTCATTGGTAATTGATTTCCTTGATATGTCGATTAGATTTTTCAGCAACTTCCTGAGGAAAAATCGAGTAAAGCTGCTTTGTCTTCTCCATGCAATATCCCAGAGGGACAGCATGCCCCTCCCAAAGGATTACATTTTGAGACCAGATCTGGAGACAATTCAGCCACTGCTGGAGCATCAATACTGGCATCTTTGTCGACTTTTAGAAAAGATCGTTCAGCTCTTCCTCCTCAGGCACCTAATGGTAAGATTACCCAACAAGAACTTTCCTTCCTTTTAGTAAGGTGCATTAGGGAGCTCTATTCCAGAGTGGACAATCGATCACCAGAAAGTGTGGTAACTGAAATGATGCTCGCTTGGGTTCTTCTGGCATTGGTTTTATTAGTTATGTAGAAGAAAGTTTTCACTTAACAAACAGTTTTTTAGTTGCTTACCTTAGAATATGACTTGTAAAATTATGATTTTGAGTTGCCTTGTGATGTTTGCAGGACCTTCAACTGACCTAGAGTTGGCCGGGAATGCTTACCATATGTTAGAAGATCAGATGCAATCCCCTGACTATTTTGACTGCCCAGCAACTTCATCCTCTGTTAGATGTCAAGTCTTTAAGGATGGTCTAAAACAGGCTATTGTTGATCCCAGTGACACCCAAGTTTCTTTTGATAGTTTTCCTTATTATCTGAGGTATGGCTTTTATTTTAAATGGAACTCTGCAAATTACACTTTACATTTTCACTTTCTTATGGTTTGAACCTGCATCATTAGATTTTGTAAATAACACTTTACATTTTCACTTTCTTATGGTTTGAATCTGCATCGTTAGATTCTGTAAAGCAACCACACCGGTGCTTTAGCAGACAGACCCTGACTGGGGGTTAGAGTTAACCTTGCATTGGAAATTTACCTAGTTACCGTATGTCAGATATATGAATGCAAACTTAATCTTAACATTTAATGTGCATGACTAAAGTTGACTCAACCAATTAACCCCATTAGACCCTTTACAGTTTAAACCCACTAACCAATGTTACTTTGAAAGGGAGCAACAGATATTAAGGATCAGATCAGTTAAGAGGTTTCTTAGTTTTTTTTTTTTTTAAATTTTCTGTGATCACTTGTTACTGATGTCATTGCTGTGGTAGTTTGACGCACGTCAGACAGTTATATATTGTCTATTTATCCTTTTGTAGGTGTTAGAGTTAAGTCAGTCAAATGTGCCATACATAGTCTTATTTCAGTTAGGTATTCGGATATGCATGATAAGACTCTGAATTGAAGCTATTCTAGTGCTAGGATGATGTCAAAATTTTTGATTGTATAAGCTTCCGTTGCATTATGCTTTCGCATGAGACATATTTGTACTTTATGAGTTCAATTGCACAAAGCTGGCGGGCCATTGTTGTAATTCTATATTATAAGTTATTTTTGTTTTAAGTCAATATTTTCTGGTTAATTTTTGAAAGTTCTGGCAGGATTTTGTGTTAAAAGGTTTGCTCTGGGCAATTTTCCAAGTTTGTTAGCAGGATTTTGTCTTAAATAATGTTTTTGGCTGCCATTATGCACATATTGCTTGGTTTACATTGCATGTATTGAAAGCTAGGCTGTTCTCAAGGTGACTTGCATGTCTACATGCAATCACTTCCATCTGCGGTATGATTAGTGGTCAATGCAGGCACAAAGCCACAAACACATGGACTTATTTCTTCTTAGGATGAGAATTGATTGTTCTGCTAATTTCATAATTGCCCAAAATATATGGTAGCTTGCATTGTTTCATTTTGTTCCATGAAATCAGAATATCATTCTCACTTTAAAAGTGTATTTTAGAGTTTAGACTAATATAATTGTGATATGTCTCTGCTCTTTTTATCCTTGTCATTGATGTTTTTGTATACGTGTTCTGCTATATTGCTTATTTTCCTAGAACAGTATTTCCATTGCACTAGATTTCTCTAAGTTGGAGTATAAAAATTTTCTGATGCATCAATCTTCTTTAACATTTTGTCTCCTATCCAGTGAAAGTACAAAAAATGTGCTTTTATCATGTGCATTTGTTCACCTGAAATGCAAGGAATCTCTTAAATTTACCAAAGACATTTCATCTTTAAGCCATCGTGTGCTATTATCTGGTCCAGCAGGTATCTTCTTTGTTTTGTTAATTTAATGCTATTATGTTCATCCCATTTTGAATGCGACCTGATGACAAATTTACTTCTGCTAACATTTTTATAGGATCTGAAATCTATCAGGAAACTTTGGTGAAGGCGCTTGCAAAGCACTTTGGTGCTAGATTGCTTATAATAGATTCCCTCCTGCTACCGGGTGTATGCTTTTTTCCCTTGATTACTGATTTAAGTTGTTGTATTTTCTGCTATACGACTACTCTAGTATGCAATGATGCATCATTTTAGATTGTTTTGCTTGTTTGGAATGCTGATTTAAAGATATAACTGAAGTCACAAATTCACAATCATATTCTTCTTGACAATGTTTTAGGGACAACCTTCAAAGGAGTCTGAGCCCTACAAAGAAGGTATGTGGAAAGATAAATTATGTCTCTTTTGTAATGAAGGGCCTGCACTACCTCATTTTTCACAAATTAAAAGACCAGTTCTTTTATGGATGCTGTGTAAATTGTGGAGACATCTACATACTTTATCCTGCTTTCACCTTTGATGCAGAATAAGGACTATCAACATATACTCAAATGCCTGCCTCTTTAAAGAAGAGATTTTATGTCTCCATAAAATATATCTCAGCATTTTCTTACTGAAGTCTTTTGCTTGTGCTCTCTTGTGCGTCTGTGCTCTCTTTTGCTAGTAAAATTTCATGATGCATTTTATTGATCTAGTGCTTACTTAATTAGGTGACAAGGTAAGATATGTTGGGCCTCTACAGTCAGCAGGAATTTCACTTCAGGGTCAGAGGTATGACCTAACCAATATTGCTAATTTTCTAATATGATTATCCTTTATTTGTCTATGTTCTACAGGATCTTGAGACTTTGTTAAGTTAATTGCTTTTCCTAATGCTATCTAATGTCTTGCTTTGGTGATTTACAGAGGTCCAAGTTATGGTTATAAGGGGAAAGTACTCCTTGCTTTTGAAGAAAATGGCTCCTCGAAGGTTGGAGTTAGATTTGATAAGCAGATTTCTGAAGGTACTGATCTTGGAGGTCTTTGTGAGGAAGATCATGGTTTCTTTTGTTCTGGTGACTCTCTTATCCATCCATACCTTTCTCAAAATTTTCCTGGAGAAAATAACGAAGAGCTATGTTCTTCTTTCTGGTTTTATAATTTTTCTTCTCCGTTACTGATCTTGTTGACCTCCTTCTTTCCTTTTCTTTTTATCTCTGATCAGTGGATTCTCTTCATCCCGACATTCCTGGATGGGAAGATACCGAAAAACTTGCCTTCAGTGAGCTACTTGAGGTTGGTCTGTTGTTTCTTCACATGTATATCAGTCTTCGGTTTCTGTCATTATTACTTACCAAACTTGTTACTCAGGTTGTCTCCGAAGAGAGCAAACATGGTCCTTTAGTACTCTTTCTGAAGGACATAGAAAAATGTTTGGCTGGAACAACGGATTCATATCAAACTATGAAGGGTAAGCTTGAATGTATTCCAGCAGGCACTTTTGTCATTGGCTCCCATACCCAGGCAGACAATCGCAAAGAGAAGGTAACATTGGGGACCTCTGTTATTTTCATTTTAACCTTTTGTTTGTTGTTTGTAGAAGTTGGATAATTTTTCATCTGTATTCTATCTGCAGTCACATCCTGGCAGTCTCTTTCTTACAAAATTTGGGTGCAACCAAGCTCTACTTGACTTCGCTTTCCAGGTAATCTCTAGTTTTCCAACAAGAACAAATGAATCTTTTCATTGGCAAGTTGTTTGTGTTTGTTTGACATGAACTAGGTTCTTTTCATTTTATTCAAGGAATGATTTATTGGTAATCCATGATTATTCTTAGTTTCCCACCATATTTGACAGTAGTGTTATCCGGTCAATTAATTTTGATTTATATGTTCTCCTCCATACATCGCTTTCCTTGTTTCCTTAAGTAAAGTTATAATTTATAAATATATGGTGAAGCAGGATAACTTTAGCAGGCTGCATGAAAGAAGTAAAGAAACTCACAAGACAATGAAGCAACTGACTAAACTATTTCCGAATAAAGTTACTATTCAACTACCACAGGTAAGTCCTTGGCATATGCAGCATGGTAAGTATACCTATATGACATTTGTGCTTGTATAAAATATAAATTGTGATTTAGTATTACAGGATGAGGCCCAACTTTCAGACTGGAAACAACTTTTGGATCGTGATGTTGAAACCATTAAAGCAAAATCCAACATTCTGAACTTGCGTTCTGTAAGTTGTGATATTCTATATGGTCAAAATAAACCTGATAATCTGGTTCTTACTTGGGAAAGAAGTATCTTTAGATGGATATTTGTTCTCTCTCTCTCTCTCTCTCTCTCTCTCTCTCTCTCTCTCTCTCTATATATATATATATATATATATATTTTTTTTTTTTTCACCTATCCTTCAACACTTAGGTGAAATTTGCTATTCTTTTGGGTGCTTTACTTGGGTGTTTTATGTTTGTGCAATATGACTGCAGAATTGCTTGCCATGCCCATGCTATATGATATCACTGGCTTGGCTGAAGCTTGAGTGCTAATCTTGTGCATCATCTTAAGTGTGCTCCACTTTTAATAACTTATTGTTTATGCACATGTTTGTATGTATATATATATATATATATATATATATGTAGTTTAGAAGCACAAATCTCCTTTGTCAAGGAACTCTTTTGACCTTAAGATTGTTTCAGTTTACAAGAACCTCTAGATCTTTCAATACCATGTAATGCAGCATTAAACTAGTACTTGATTTTTTCTTTGCTTATGCAAATCACCAAATCTCCTTATCCTGACATTTTGGCTCCCATTTCAATGATTCAACTTTAAGATATTTTTAATGGAAAGGACTAGAACAAACCTGCAGGAAGTAGTTAAAAAATAGATGATATAACTTGTTTGATGTAGAATGTTGCAGCATTGTGTGCTGAATAGAGGAAAAGATCCATATAGCTCAATGAAAGTAACCCGAGCTGAAGATTTAACTGTTGCTATTGTTGTTGTGCTTCCCTCAGTGAGACTTAGTAGTTTAGGACACTACATGCTTTATCAATCATGGATTTAACACATTTACTGTATATTGTATAATACTGAAGAACTGTTATAGATTGAACAAATGCATTAGCCCTTCCATCAGTTTTCCCCTATAAGGTGCAGGCGTGCTTTTTGATAGAAGTTTATCTGTACCTGCCACTTGAGCTTGATAAAAGCATGGCGTTTGGTTCTTTCTGTTCATGCCTCTACACAATTAAGTAGAGTACATTACTAAATGTTTTTTTGTGATTATATGAAATTAGAGATGTTACCATCAATGTATTACACTTTTCTGTTGGTTTTCCATCAATTTTGTAATCACTAATTTTTAGAAATTGAATGTCTGCAACTTTGTTAATATCTGCACTATATGTTTTTCAGTTTCTGAACCGCGTTGGTTTGGAGTGCAGTGATCTTGAGAATATATGCATTAAAGATCAAACACTTACAAATGAAAGTGAGTATATTCCTTAGCTTTGTTTGGAATTCCTTTTGATTATTCTGCTTAGTAGTTAGTACTATCTCTTTTCTGATCTTGGGTTGATTTTTAGGTGTGGACAAAGTTGTTGGTTTTGCTTTCAGTCATCATCTCAAGAAAGGTGAAATTCAGGCTCCAGCAAAGGACACTAAGCTTGTCCTTTCTAGTGAAAGGTTGCTTTAGCTGCTTTCACATTTTCTTCTAGAAATTTTTGGCTTCTCCATTTCCTTGAATGCTAATGCTAATGTTGGTGGCCATTGCAGCATTAGACATGGGCTTGACATCTTAAAAAACATCCATAATGATGCTAAGAGTACAAAAAAGTCGCTCAAGGTGATATGTGCAATCTCTTATGCTGACAAATATGCTGTAATAGTCGGGATGTTTAAGTTATTGTGTATCTATATAGGTGGTTTTACTTCTATTGCAAGTTACACATGCTAGTAGAATATTTTCCTATGGATGTTGTAATTCCAACTTTTTTTATTTTTTTTTGCTACTCATCTCAAACCATTAATTGATTCTTTTCTCACCATTTGTAGGATGTGGTTACTGAGAATGAATTTGAGAAGCGGCTTCTTGCTGATGTCATTCCTCCAAATGAGATTGGGGTTACTTTTACTGACATAGGAGCTTTAGAAAATGTCAAGGAAACATTAAAGGAGTTGGTGATGCTTCCGTTGCAAAGGCCTGAATTGTTCTGTAAAGGACAATTGACAAAGGTACACACCGTTTATCCTTTGTCAGAGGGAAGAAACCCTTTTTAGGCATGTGCATGTTGTATTTCTTATGATCAATCATGTTTTGAAGTTCTAAAGAAGGCAAAACTCATAGATACTAGTATATTAGTCCTGTAATTTCAATATGGTTTATGTCATGCAAGTTGACAACTGTAGTGCTTTGCTTAAGTTTTGGACTTTATATATTTGATTTGTTTTTGGTCTTCAGCCTTGCAAGGGAATATTGCTCTTTGGTCCTCCTGGTACAGGAAAAACGATGCTCGCCAAAGCTGTTGCAACAGAGGCAGGTGCAAATTTTATCAATATATCAATGTCGAGCATTACATCAAAGGTTCTCTTTCTCTCTCACTCACTTTTCCTTTTCTGTTCCCTCTTTTTCCTGATCTAAGCCTTGAATTTAAACAGTGGTTTGGTGAAGGGGAAAAATATGTCAAGGCAGTCTTTTCATTAGCGAGTAAAATTGCTCCTAGCGTTGTTTTCGTTGATGAGGTTAGTTAATAGCTGTTGATATCATCTTAAGCAAGTAGTTCATAACGATTATCTGACAATATAATCAGAGTACTTTGTATCCTGGTACTCATAATAGCTGTGCTTCAGTTGATAGGAGTCCTGTTTTGCAGGTCGATAGTATGTTGGGGAGGCGTGAGAATCCAGGCGAGCATGAAGCCATGCGCAAGATGAAGAATGAATTTATGGTCAATTGGGATGGGTTGCGAACAAAAGATAAAGAACGAGTATTGGTGCTTGCTGCTACCAATAGGCCATTTGATCTTGATGAGGCCGTCATAAGGAGGCTTCCTCGGAGGTACCTATTCATTCATCTGATTTTTTTGGGGGGGGTGGGTACTAGCAAACAATATGTGAGATGTTTATTTTAAATTTGTCCTTCAGATTGATGGTGAATCTGCCAGATGCATCAAATAGGGAAAAGATTCTCAGAGTAATATTGGCCAAAGAGGATATGGCTAACGATGTAGATTTGGAAGCAATAGCAAACATGACGGATGGATATTCAGGAAGCGACCTAAAGGTTTGCTTAGTTTTGTTTTCTTGTTGGTAGTTGTTAAATGATGCTTTATTTAATGACTGCAAATTTGCATTTGGATTTCTGCCATCCGTGTGCAGAATCTTTGTGTTACTGCTGCACACCGTCCCATCAGAGAAATATTGGAGAAGGAGAAGAAGGTATTAGTACCTTTTCACCTTGAACTTCTTGATTATGAACTAAATGTGTTGTTCTTGTTGGGTGGCCTCTTGAGGAAGTTACATTTGGGAGTGTAGATTTGAGCTTGGTCAAAGTTTTCTTTGATCAAGCTAGCTTGAAATGCTAAATCTGAAACCAACATTCAGGCTCTATCTCATCTACTTTATTGGGAAAATTAAAAAAGAAAAAAGAAAAAATAGTTGGCTTCATGGTAAAGTAAGTAGTATAAGGGCAAAATGGCTGATTAGCAACTTGTCCGGTTCGCCTATTTTTACTTCTGATACGAAGGTATAGTCTAACCTTTTGATCTTCGGCTGGCACTTTAGTGCTTGATTCCAATATTACCGCACACAATCTGATATGATCTAATCTAATCTTTCCATTTATAGATTGGACCATCTAATTGCCAAGATGCTACTATCTTTGTTTCTATAGATTAGACAGATTGCTAGGATGAGGACTACCAATGCATGGGATAAATGAGGAAGGGTGTAGAGGATAGGGGGAGGGACTATGGGCACCAGGAAGGAATGATGTTTGAGGGGCTCAGAGAATTTTTTTTTAAAAAAAAAGATCTTATTGTCATTGGGCTTGTGAGCCTCACCTTGTGCCAAGAATATTAGCTCGTGTATGGCCATCAAAAGCTATTCCTCTTTGGTGCTGACACACACATTTATCTCTTATTGTTGAAAAACATTGGGTTTTGGTCACTTGCAGCTGAAGACCTTTTCACAGACAGTGTGCACAGCGAGGAATAGAGCGAGTTAATTAGAGGATAGGGCAATAGAGAATAAATGCAAAATAATCTCTAGCAGGTCAATATTAACCATGTTATTTTTCATTTTTATCTTCAATTCAAGGGAAGGATCTTAGATTATTTAGGCTCTTAAGGAATTTTGCTAGAATTTTCTATAAATCACTAACATATGAAACACTAAATCTTAAGAGACATGGTTGGAACTTATTCTTAATTGGTCAAGTGATACTGTGTACTTCTGTTGACCATCATCAGTTAACTTGGTTCATTGGTCTATTTGCAGGAGAGAATTTTAGCACTTGCAGAAGGTAGATCTTTACCTCCTCTGCGTGGTAGTGAGGACATTCGGTCACTAAGCATGGATGACTTGCGATATGCACATGAACAGGTAGATTTTCATAGCTGCAAAATCGAAATTTCTGCTATGCTCCTTTCTGTCTAATTTCTTCCATTTAAGTCTGCGTAAGCTTGGTGCTCTTTGAGCAAACTGATGTTTCATTGAGATGGCAACCTTATTCCCAAGGAGAGATGCTGATTTCAACATGTTTATCATAACTAGGTGTGTGCTAGTGTATCATCCGATTCCTCAAATATGGGTGAGCTTCTCCAGTGGAATGAGCTATATGGGGAAGGTGGATCCAGGAAGAAAAAAGCACTCAGCTACTTCATGTAGCATATATCTTTTTTGTACAGCTTTTAGAGCCCCTTGGCAAATTTGCGGGAAGATCGACAATCAATATAGGTTACTCCCTTTTGGGGTTTTTCATGTAAGATATACATGTTGAGTCAATTGTCATGTTAACTGCAGAACTTTGTTTTTAATAGATAATTTCGTATTTATTTCATAATTTGGCACTCTACCTGGAGGCCTATTAGCATGTAAATACACAGTGCTCTCTCCCCAAGGTGAAACAACACTGGAAGGAGACAGGGAAGAAGTGTATTTGAAGTTGGATTGTGGCTACAATTTGTTCAACTGATCATACATTTCGTTTTGTTAAACTGCTATCCTTCTTTAGATTTCTACCTGTTATGGGATTCACATTGCTGCATGATTTTATTGGACAGAGGACAGGATGGTTAGGATGTCCAGTGGCTTGGTTGCTTATCTTTTACACGTCCAAGATCAAATTTATAGTTAACTGAAAGATTAATGCTTTGTTAGTTTTAGTTTGACTTTGCTCAAGGTGTTATGATCTTATATTCTTCTGATCAAAATTTTATTTTGTGCAGACTTTCTTTACATAGCTCTGCTTGTTTGATCTCTTGTGTAACTCTTTTACTTGATGCTCTGTGTCTATACTTTTTGCAGTTTATTATTTTATACACATATAACTATGTTATGCCTTTTGACATATCTCATTCCAACATTTTAAATTTTACATACTCGCCCTCATATTTTGAAAGCATTTAAATATACTCCTCTTTCAGTCTAAACCGATAGACCTTAATTTTTTTGTAGTTAATGATGGAGAAGAATTTGGTAGGAAGATTAATGAGTGGAGATAGAGTTTGTGAAGAGTTAATTAAAATCACCTTTTTCGCATGATTTCAAATGATTTATCACCATTACTTGTCCTCTTTTCCAAATTTGATGCAACAATAAATGGCTCCCATTTGTCCGACTTCAAACTACAAACCTGGACGCGGTCAAATCTTGTCATTGACATTGTACAACTCTTTTAATTCCTCGTGTGGGCCTTTTCACAAACACCCCTTGGGCATCCAAGAATCCTCCCAATCTATCTAGTGGTGATAGATTTGTCTCCACATCCACCTCGGAATAGGAATCTAAAGAAGACAACCACCTTGATATCTTGAGACTATTATCTCTTATAAAAATGAATGGAGAATAGACGAAATGATGGTATACAAGAAATGAAACAAATTCCAAAAGCTTATTGACATCTTCATCTCTCTCTCTCTCTCTCTCTCTTCAGAAATTATCTCCTATAAAACTTCAATAAAATGGGGAAGAAAGGAAGAAGAAGAAGAAGAAGAAGAAGAAGAAGAAGAAGAAGAAATCTGTTCATTTGCCAAGAATATATAGAACACACTCACAAAAGCCAAAAGGAAGAGGGAGGACATGCAAGCTTTCACATGATATGGTTGATAAGGCCACAGACAACCACCAAACCCATGATGAGCAAATGATCCACATCGGGTTCCAGAACAAGGGTTAAAACATCTTCTCCGAGTGCAATCCCTGATGCTGTTTGCTTCCTCTTTATCTCTGCTACAATTCTTCCATCCTCGTCTTCAATCCTGTACTCCAACTTGTTTGCCCATCTAACAATCTTGTAGCATTTCCCACACCCAGCTTCAACTGTGATTTCACTAGAATGGCCTGTCCTTGGGATTCTACAAGATTTCTCGACTCTAAACCATGGCTTCTCCTCTTCAATCTTTGCACTATTGTATCGAAAACCTTCCCATCTTCCAAACAATCTAAACTTCTGCACAAGTAGTTGAGAAGAAGCCAATTAGCTTACATAGTTCATCACTTAGTTTGCAATAGAATTGATGTATTCCTCATACCTTTCGAAGTACTTTGAGCAGTGTTTTGCCACTATGATCCATGAAGTAGACTTCGTCGCTACACTTGCAATCGTAGTTATCGACACGATAAGCGATTCGACCATCAGAGTCGTAGATGGTGCAGCCATTACTATTGAAAACCAATGATTTCATCCATACTGTGTAGATTTCTCTTCTTGCTACGACGCTCATAGGAGAAGAAGAGAGAGGATGGATCTTAGCCATTTGAGGCAACTAGAATTTGCTTCATGAGGGTTGTGCTCTTCTCCTTTTATATCTCCATGGTTGAATGCCGTAGGATTACGTGTCGCTTGTGTGAATACTCCATATGAACTACATGCTACCTTAATATATATATATATATATTTCTAATGTAACAACTAATAAAGAGTAACATTATTGACGAGATGCCTCACAAGGGATAATAAAATACTCTCTCGATATTATTTATTTTTCCTTATAGCTGTTCCGGTTTATAAGCGCACGTTTATGTCACAGATTTAATATTAATAGCCGTATGTGAACTTGGTAGATCTATAACTTATGCATGAATGAATAGGCTATGCTTGATTGAAGTAAAATATCATATTAATTCAATTAAGTTTTCAACTTTAGAGGTAAACAAATTTTTGGTTGAATGCTATGCCCAGCTTCTTCTTTCTGCAGGCCGTATCATGTGGTGTACTTCTAAGTGCATCAGGTCTCTATCAATCGTCTTAATGATTGTGAATTATTAAATAAATTTCTTTGCTAATGCTGTTGCTAAATGTGGGTCAATAGAATAGAATAATTAAGATCATATTCGACCATATGTGTATTCAAGGGACCACTTCATAGGATTCTTGATGGAATTTGAACTCTTCTGATTGGGATTTATCTGGACGTATGTTTCTTTGTCTTAGGATAGAAGTATAAGGGCTAAAGCAATGGAAATTATTGAATCAATGGTTGAAAGTGTTTCTTTTATGACACTCTTTATAGTTGATTAATCTGGATCAGCATGCATGGAAATCCAATCAGAGGAACCAACACTCTTTGTCTAGGAAGAACCATTCAATTTATCTAATCCTCATGTGATCATTATGGTAATTAGATTCCCTTAATGATGTGTAAAGCGTCGTAGAATTAACTAATGCGTACATGGAATTAGACTTGATTAAGTTCATTAGGAATAAGTCCAACAACAACTATTATTTTTTTATCATTTATGAGCTCGAAGGCTATATATGAGCTAAACAAATGACTAACTCTCCCTAGATACAAAGATACTTAAGCCCCACTAATATAATAAGTTGTCTATTAGGCTTCAAGTTATCTGTACCATCGAATAATTGCTCCGAACTAAATGCTACTGAGACATGCTCCAAATCGGCCAGAGTTAGTAGGCGACCAACAACAACTAATTTTAACATAAAATCTTTCATTGGGGGTGGGGCATTGGGTAGGTGGGTGTCTATCGGGATATGCGGGGAGGGGCGGGGGAGAGTGGGGTTCATTTGCAGCTTTGGCTTTAGTGTATCATATAGTCAAAGATCCAATTTTAGTTGGGTTTAGTTTTCTTCCATCCCCTCTACTTAATGCAAAGAATTAACAGCAGTAGCTTTGATTTCATAAGGAATTTTCTTAATAGAAATTTTCTCTCATTTTCATGGTAGAAGATTTTTTTTTTTTATGTAATGAAAACTTTCTCATGTTCATTGTTCATTAAGAAATTTCTTATGATTAACTTCACCTTTTCTGTTTTTCCTGTAGGAAATTTTGTATCTGCACTTCAACCTCTCTCTTTTACATTTAAACACCACATGCACAAGTTACTGTTGCTTTTGCCAAAACAAGCACAAGAAGAAGCCTAATAAGAAAGATTAACCCTTTGGCCTTCATACAACAAGTTACAAGTTCTACCAAAAAGTTATTCTGCACTTGTTCCTCCAATTAAAGGGGAAAAAAAAAATTTCTTAAAGGTTTCTACTCAAAAGGGTCCAGACATAAGTAGTACTATCTACATGACTTCAGAAATTATCTTATGATGATGAATTCTTCTCATGATTCACATACTGTGATTCATTAGCCCTGATACAACTACTAGTCCCATGATAAGTTCGTGGTCAACGTTAGGTTCCACTACCAGGCTGAAGACATCATCTCCCAGTAGAACTCCTGAGGATGTCTGCTTCCTCTTTACCTGTCCAAGAACAGATCACGATTTAAATGACTCCATTAACACAAACAGCATATCCCTGATGTCAAAAGATTCATGGTTCTCTTTACCTCTGCGACGACGAGACCGCAGGAGTTGTCGACAATCTTGTAAGATGATTTCTTGGCAGACCCTTGCAGCTTGTAACAGATGATATGGCCACTGTCACTGAAAAATTCACAGGATGCATCGTCACATCTGAAAATTCTAGATTGCTTGACCTTGAACCATGGCTTTGGCTCTTGATGTTGGCCATTCCATCTATATCCCTCCCATCTCCCAGACACAAGTTTCTGCAACAACAACAACAACAACAACAAAAAGTTGAAATGATTCAGGTAAAACTTTTACTAATTAAGCTGTTTCAGATAACTGTACTACTACTTTAAGAGACTGCTTACCTTCTTTAGTATCTTGAACAATGCCTTGCCACCAGAATCCATGAGATAGACCTTCCGACTGCACTTGCAATCGTAGTTATCGACGCGGAAAATGATCTGGCCGTATGAGTTATAGACAGTGCAACCATTGCTATGCAAGACGAGCGACTTCATCCATAGAGTAAAAACTTCCTTCTCTGAGCTCAAGTGACATGAAGAAGGAACAGAAGGTATTGCAGCTATAGAGGAAGAAGAAGGATATACTTTCGCCATTAGAGGAGTAGAGCAAGTTGCTTCACTACGCAATGTTATGCCAGTGTCTGTATATATACATATATATATATAGATTGTTAGGTAGAGATAGGAGACCAGAGGAGTTAAAGTTACTCTAACCTCAGAGTTACTCCTAATGTAATCTGAATAATTTTCGAAAAATAGAAAGAAAGAAAAGTTTTCCAACTCAGTTAAGATATTTTCAGATATTTAAACACAAAAATGTCACATAATTCATCATGTAAGCAAACTTATCTTCTTAGCCCTTTATTCACTTTCCCTGTTCTCATACAGTATCCTTGAAATTGACAACTAAATCTCTTACATTAGGACAACAAATTTTTTCAGGTGATGCACATTCTTTAAATTCTAGGCCTAATTTACTGTGAAAATAGAATTAAACTATGTGCAATAAACCAGATTAGATGGAAACAAATTAAAGTAATTGATAGAACCCTTTAATGATATAAATAAGCCACCCAAATGCTGTCAAAGCGACACATGGCAAGAACACAATAAATTAGAGTGACTTCCAGGCCAATGAGAGGAATATATGTACTTGATTAATAGTCTTTTCACCTAATTGAATAGAAAGCTTGATGACAAACATGCTCATATGTTCACCCTTCCATGCTTATCTATCTATTTCAATAATGATGACTATTTAGGAGTCACTGCCAAGAGTAGCTAAGAATTTGTTCAGAGCTAGAGTTGTTGACGACTTTGCGAGAATGACCTGGGAGTTGCTTCTAACCCTTTTCCTGTTGCTCTTTAGACATCATTTTTCACGTTTCCCCGGCTGCTGATGACAAGGATATTATTCTAGTTTCTTTGCCATTCAATATTGAAGAGATTGTAAGGTATTCAATTTTACTTACTTATCCATTTTCAAGCAGGAAAGTTTCCTGCATAAGGGTTGATATCAGCTATCAGACTAACATCAGCTTTATAATGTTGGAGTCGTTTTATAATATCCTGCACTTGAATTTTATCTTTAGAAGACAAGGTGAGCTCTATTTCTTATAACTACTCTATAATTAATTAATTAATTAATTAAGCTTGGCAATTATGATGTAACAAGCTCTGTTATCTAATTAATCCCTCTCTTCTCCTAACAGATGATGTCATTGAATACTTCAACATCAACAGAAGAAGTATGCCATAGTACTGTAACCATATGGTAGTCTCATTACATTTTGTATTACTGAACACATGGTTTGAGTTTTAAATTTGTTTGAAAAAGTTCACCTCTTTTCAAAGTCTTCAAACTCTTCCTATTGGCACTAAACAAAGTCTCTGTCAAGCTGATATGTCCCACAGGTTGATAAGAGAAATATGTTTCACGAAAATAATATTATGTTGTGGCCTGTGGGCCATGTTTCTGCTGCCCTTTTTGAATTAGTCAAAGCACTTTAGCCACCTTTTCTAATATAAAAAAGGTGATTAGAGAGTTAATCTAAGCAGCTTAATAAGAGATGACATCATCCTTCTTGATAATTTCTAACAGCTTTTGGGCTTGCAGTAGGGCCCAGCCCAAAGTGAACTAAAACTTTTTGTCTGTCCTCGTCTCGTTCTCATATAGATCAAGAAATCAAAACTTATTCAAAGACCGTCAGGTCAGGTCACGTCAGATGCATGTAATCGATACATCAACTGAGTTGAGTTTATTCGACTCTTTTATTAACGAAGAAAGTCAAAAGAACAAAAACGAAACTAATTTTAAAAAATAAACAAATTACTTTTTATTTATTTTATGCAATTATATATTAAAAAAAATGAGAATCTATTTGTTAGTCGCCGAACAGCTGTTGTTAAAACCTACAATACTCTTTTCGAACCGGCAGGGTTGACGAAGGAGGGCATCAAATTTGCATCTACTTTTTTTAGGAGCACAATGATTGCATAAATCTAATGTTGAAAGTAGTGCTACAGCACTATTCTTTCATTGAGAATCTAAGGCACTTCTAGGTCTTCAATAATATTGCCATCCAAAATGAGCGATAGAGTGACGCTTATTCTTATCAGAATCACTTATGACATTAATTGCGTTTGGACTTTTGAAAAATACTAATTTATTTTAAAATAATACCGAAATATTATTTTAGAAAAAAGAGAAGAGGAAGTCAAGCGACAGGTATAAATAGCCTGTAATCTAGTAAATTGCGTTGGGACGTCTACTTTATGACGACGTGGCAGCACGACAGCCAACCAAATATCTTCTCCTTGCATCAAATCCCTTTCCGGCGGGGAGAAACGCGCGCCACTCTCCCCAGTGCCCAGTGTCCCTTTTCGGATTCGGTACAAGGAGAGCAGGTCTATTTAAACAACAGCTATGAAGGTCGACACGTGTCCTTCCAGGATATTTCGTTGATCGACTCTTCATCCTGTATTTATTGGGCCTGCCTCCCTCCTGACTGCGTTTTGTTTCTCTTTGCCGCCGCGGCGCACGTTAGCAAGGAGCGTAGGGATGGGGGTGATGACCCATGCTTCCGCTTTCCTTCTACCTCCGACCGCTTCCGGCGAGGTCGACGGTCCTCCGCTAACGTACTCCCTCGTGGTGCTCAACCAGAGTCTGCCCCGCTTCTCTCCTCTGCTCTGGAGCCACGGTAAACCCTTCTTTAATTGCTCTCTTTCTGGGGTTTCTTCTAGGGTTTATGCTTGCGGATCGATACATGGCTAACTGTTGGGGGGTGGGGGTGTGATGTAGAGCAGCACGGCTGCGGGTTTGTGCGGACGGAGGAGCGAATCGGATCTACGACGAGATGCCGGAGCTGTTCCCGGAGCAAGATCCTCACGATGTTCGACTCAGGTGCATGCTTTATTCTTTTTGTTTGTTTTTTTCTTCTTTTACCTTGGGATTAGTTTGTCTTGATTTAGAATCATTTTTTATTTGGTAAGATACTTTTAAGAATTAAGGGCTCGGAATGAGTAGAAACTTAGTAGATTGGAGCAAGAGAAAGATAAGTTTTTTTCCCTTTCCCCAAAAGGTGGATGTCTTGGCCCCGGCTTAGGAAAGTGATGTCAGATGAGCAAACGGAGATGGATATGCCAACGAAGGGGAATCTTTCATACAGTGAGTGTAGGAAGATTAACTGGAAAGGACGAGTATGAAAGTGTTGGGTGCTATGCAAGGAGTTTGGTGGTGTGAATGAGATAACTGACAGTATTAAAATTAAACAACCTACTTTTTCTTTGTTTTGTTTAGTTAAGCTGTTGAACTATATCTGCCTAATTTTCATGTCAAGTAGGCATGTCGTCGAGTTGCATATGTGAACTCAAATTGCGCTTGTACTTTCCTATGTATCCACCTGCAATAAATAGCATGGAGATTTTAGCATCCTACTCAACATTGTTTAAATTTTTTTTTTTAAAAAAGAGGCAAAATGTTTGGGTTTGGACTTTGTCATGATTACTATACTTCTGTTGAATCTGAGATTTGTATTGGTTGGAAGATGTGTTGTATTGGCCTGATTTGGGTATCTATGAGATAAGTGTATCAGGGAATCATGATGTCAGCTTCTTTTAAAATGGGTTTGCTTTCTTGTCTTAAACTTTCATTCTTAAGTGTATGCTTTTTCAAGCAGATCCTAAATAAAAGAAAAGAAAAAGAAAAAAAAAAGAATAATTGCAGATTGTAAAGAACAAAAACGAGATTTAGATAAAACATTCAAGTGGGAGGACTGAACAGCTTGACCCTTCACATATTATAACATGATTAATGACAATATTAAGTTTGATGCGTGTGCCGAAAATTATCAACAAGTTATGACACAACAATCTGCATATATCACATGATGAATGAGAAGA
This sequence comes from Typha angustifolia, assembly GCF_048772165.1. Lineage (NCBI taxonomy): Eukaryota > Viridiplantae > Streptophyta > Magnoliopsida > Poales > Typhaceae > Typha > Typha angustifolia. The sequence continues at coordinate 992,151 of NC_133246.1, read as the reverse complement.
TATTTGATGCATATATCCAAATTACATTTGGATATCATGGACACCATGACTACAAGTTTAAGTCCTATTTCTGCTGTATTTTGATGTGTTGCTTATTTGTTGCAAGAACTGCCAGATATTTGACCAACTTACTCCATCTTCTCTTTTAACTATCACAGGTACAAGCCAGATGTAATTAAAGGAGATATGGACTCGATAAGAGCGGAAGTGAAGGAGTTCTATTCTAATTTGGTATCTTTATATAGCTTTTCTTGCTTTTTTTTTTCGAACTTGAAAAGCATACTGTTCCCTTGGTACCGCTTACGGTAGTTGCTTTAGACATGAAAAAGTCTGCTAGACATTATCAAGATAATTTGCACTTGATTGGTGATCTTTATTCGATCTGATTGAAATGGTTGACTGCAAGGATGGGAGCATAAGTTTAGCATACACAGGTAAAGGGAAATAGCGTTCTATATGCAAGATAATGAAAATATCTGAACAGCTCATTTGGTGTTGATTTAACTTCTTGTTCTAGAAGAACTACTTTTAAGTGCAGGTTCCATTTAGATCTAAAACTTAGATTTAGAACCTTCAAAATATCTTTTAATTACTCTAAGAACTGTTTGCTAGTGTTTTTGTTGCTGACCTTACTAATAACAGAAATTTGATTACATTTTGATGGCATTTATTAAATATGGGAACAAGCAGATACATGGTTTTTGAATGTGTGCCTGATCTGCATATACATGACATAAAAGCAACAGCTAAGAACATCTTGCTTTTATAGTTATGTTCTTCTTCATGACATATATGAAAAAATTGTATGCATCATGCAAATGGGTACCAATATGATTTCTTTTTGTTTCACGTGTTTCAGGGTGTTTTGATAGTGGATGAATCAAGTGATCAGGACACCACAGATCTACACAAATGTATAACTTTCATTTGTGACCGCACACCTGCCTTTGGCAAATCTGATGTAAGCAAGATGAGGACTATGAATTCTTAAGTTGTTCTTGTCAATATCGATTTCCTTCATGATTATGCATTCTCACTAACCATTTAGTAACAAACCTTGTTTTTGTCATAGTCTATGATGTCTTCTATTTTCTCTGGCAACCCTCAACTATGATCCCGTCTTTGCCAATTAACTTCACTGTCCTTGATTTTCTGCTTGCCCTTAACCAGCTCTTTCCATACGAATCAATACGCAACTAGCAGGGTTTTTTCTGGGCCATTGGACTACCAGATAACCCTTTCTCAATTTACATTTCTTATCATTGCACATTCTGCTATAGTGCTCATACTTACATGCTTTAGCTGCAGTTATGCATTCTTGCCTCCGGGGCACTTGGAGGAAGATTTGATCACGAGATGGGAAACATCAACGTGCTGTATCGCTTCTCAAACGTCCGGATTGTTCTTCTATCTGATGATTGCTTGATATATCTTCTTCCTAAAACACATTGTCATGAGATCCTCATCCAGTCAACGGTAGAAGGCCCGCACTGCGGACTGATTCCAGCTGGTGCACCATCCATGCGAACCACGACCACTGGTCTGGAATGGAATCTGAGTCAGTACATCATCTTATGATCTTTTTGATTTGAGTACATTTTGTTTGGCAACGCTATGTTATTATTTACCGCAAGAAATTCCTCCATCTTATTTTCAGCTGAGTCTGAAATGGGCTTTGGTGGTTTGATAAGCACTTCAAATCTTGTGAAAGAGGAGAAGATTACAGTTCGTTCTGATTCAGACCTCCTGTGGACAATATCCATCAGAAAGACAAATGAATAGATTTTGTTCTTATTGTTACCATTTTTTTCCTGCATAAAAGGCATTTATTAATTTTGAATAAAAGTTCAGGTTTCACTATCGGATAATTCTTCATTTAAGCATGACTTTATGATTCTCTGATGGCTTTTATAATGTATCATGTTGTAAGCCATCAAGTTTGTATAATTCCCTAGTGGTGTGCCTAAGTACGTATTCTCCACTACTCGATGTTTTTAGTCATGATATCATGATCTTTTTCTTGTGACATATTAAATTTGTTACTGCTTTCCTTATTCCTACAGGATGGACTTCTTTTTTTCAAAAAAAAAAAGAAAAAATTTGCTGAACACTTGCACTTGAATTATTCTTTTTTTTTTCCTGGAAAAAGCACTTGGGTGATCAACGATCAGAATTTGCAATTCAATCTGTACCCTGTAAATATCTCCCCATTTTCTCAATAAGAATCTATTTAGATAATGTACTAATTGACAGTCCGACAACATTAAATAGATCAATTGCAGCTTGTGATTGCAAATTTCTCCTTGTTAATTGAATTATATATATATCTCCACGAACCAGCTAGCATAGAGTATGTGAGTAAATAAGCTAAGCCGAGAGTTGACTATAAAGTAGGCGAGAGGTGGTGGTGATTGATCCAGGAAGATGGGAACTCCCTCCTCCCTCTCCCTCAAGCTCGCCTTCTCCATTTCCTTCGCCTTCTCCTTCTCCTCCTTAACTATCTCCTCCTCCTCCTCCTTTCCATCTCTCTCCTTCCATTCCAGACTCTCCTCCCCTCTCTCCCTCAAATCTTCCTCCTCTATCCGTTCCTCCACTTCCCCTTCTCCCTCCCAATCTCTCGCCACCGACCTCATCGCCCTCCTCGGGAGCCCACGCGAGGCCGCCGCTCTCCCCGCCGACGAAGCACGTGACCTCCTTTCCTGCCTCCGCTTCCTCGTCCCCTTCTCCCCTCCCAATGGTTCCTACTCCCGACCCTTGCACAAGATCCCAAGGCGGGATCTTGCGGCCTTTGGATGCGACGCCGCTGCTGAGATGGTGTGGTGGCCGCCGGAACCGGTGTTGGAGCTCGCTCGGCTGGCGGTGGATTCCGGTGGCGATCCAGCTGCGATCCAGCGGGCGTTAGATCCGACAATGTTGCCTGTGAGTAGCTAATATAGCACTAGGTAATCTAAATTTTACAATATTTGTTTCAAACAAAGCAATTTTGCCAAGAGAAAAAGAAAATTCGAAGTTTTACTTATTGGGGATGAAGTTTTGCTGGAAAAATTGAACTGTTAGTCTAAATTGAAGTTCAAATGATACCACTAGGTGCCGGATATAGAGGGACTGAAGAAGGATAAGTGTGAACTAACCCGGACACCCTATGGACGGCGCTTTGCTAATGAGGTTTTTCACTGCAGACCCAGTGCTGAACCTTTTTTTTTTCTTGTTCATTGTTTGGTGATTTGAATGATAAATTCAGATGCTTAAATTTTGTGTGCAGGATCTCAACTCTTATCTTGCATTTTTGTTCGAATTGATTGTTATGAGGGGGCCATCCATTGGATTGAATGTGTCGCTTAGTCGGTATGATTTGTTTCACGGGCATCTTTTCCTTGCCACTGGCACGGGAAGACTTGGCATACTGTAAGAACTGCTCACAGGATTTGATTGATCTTGCTAAACTTTTTTAACTATGCAAATTTGGGTCCTAATAAATTGGCAATTGTAAAGAAAGTGGGGATTTATATCTCCTTATAAGTGCTTTAGAGTTTTTTATTGCAAAGTATTCGGAGAGTGTTTTGGGCGAATTAGCTATGTACTCTGCATCTCATCTTTTTCCATGGCATATATTAGATTGAAAGAGGAATTGAATTGCTATAATTCTCCATTTCACTTTTATTTTTGGAACAAACATGTGATTGAGCCAAATTTTGGACAACTTGGTTGATCATTTGCAATTTTCTCACGAATTGAGGATTCATTTGCTCTAGAAAGATATTAAATTAAAAAGCTGACACGTATCTTGAAAGATGACCATTTTATTTATCCATTATATCATGTAGGTTTCATGCCAAAGAGTATCCAGCATATGAGGAAAAAGTGTTTCCTTTTAATATGGGGTATTGTCAAAGAGGTGATCTTCTATAGAGCTCTATAAATACAGATTTTGTCAAGTCATATAGTTTTCAATGCCAGTTTGCATAAGAATATTTATCTATGTAATTGTTCTGGAATTATATATCTTGTCAGGATCTAATGTAGTTTATGATGATTCTATGAATTTGAGGAATATCCTTTGGCTGGCACCAATGCCTTCTACTGTCACAAGAAGTTGGGAGGCACCTGGTATGTCTTATAATTTCTATATTGCGCAAAGCTGTAAATTGTTCAGTGACTGTTGCTTCATTCCACTCTATGTTCTGCAAATGCCTTACACGCACTAGTTGCATGTTTCTACTCATGTAGGGCCAACAATTGCTTTGTTCTCTGTCACTCAAATTCTCCTACACAGTACTTTTTATGCCTCTCTGAATTATCTGTGTATATTTGGGTCTCTTTGCTCCAAAGATGTGCAAGAGAGCAAACAAACAAAACTGAATAAAATATATCTGTATGTAGAATACAAGGTAGTGGACTAGTTTGACAGGCAATTCAACGTTATATTTTACCATACTCGTTATGCACATGTTACTTATTCTTTAAATCATTAACCTCTCACAATCTTGCTTCTTACGGTGATGGCTCCGCTTAATAAAAAACATGCAATAAGGCGCCGCAATTTTTTTTTAACTTAATTCTTTTTTAAGCTTTTTTTGTGTGCATAAATTATACCATTTCCTTCTCTGAATAATTCTGATGATGATCTAGGAGTCATGGTAATCCTGGATGCTCATCCTGATGGCATAATTTATAAGAAACTTATACCAGAGTATGTGCAGTTTGTCAGAACTGTTTATGAAGGTTATATTCTATTCCCTTTGATCCCTTCATTGTTTTAGTACCATCTTACAGACAGGTTGAGAATTTTGTGTTTTTCCTTCTCAGATGATTTTGGAGAGGTTGCAGTTGATGTCAATTACTTCAATGTGAACAATGCGGTATCGGCCGACAGAATTTTCATTTGTTAAGATTCTTTGAAGGGAGCATCTTTCTCCGAGGAATTCATACGTCGGATCTTGAAGCCTCCAATTCATGCCCTTGTGTTGCTTTATCCATGTTATATTACCTCCTGGAAATGGAAGCTTACTCTCAGAAAGAAATGTTATGTTCACATTCGAGAACACAGTCGACATATTAAAGTTTTAAGTGAAAGATGTTTCCACTTATAGAACATGGCGTTATCCTTCTGGTAGAATGGAAACATATCATTTGGTTTAAGATGTTCCTTGAAGGTTGGAACAGGTCATAGCAGAGAGATGTTATAGAAGGATAACCTGATGTTTTGATATGTTTTTGGAGATCTTGCAGCTTATGTAATGAAAAAGGAAAAGGAGAGAACTACTCAAACTAGTGGAAAAATGAAAGAAGCTAGCGGATTTATAACGTCAAATTGGAAATTTTGATTTTGGATTCAAATCGTTGACTTGAATCTAGAATAATTATACTGTTTATGACGTCACTACTGACGAATACCTTATTTTCGATACTAATATCTCACTATCCAATCCGGATATTTATTCCGGTATCAAGAGCGCCTATCTTCACCCAAAAGGGCACCCGAAAGTTGAACCTTCTCACCGTACTCTGGGCCCCACTTCTCACACAAACAGCCCCTTAACCTTCTCCCTAACTTTACCGCCCCTGCCCCCTTTGCCACCGTTGCCTCTCCAATCCAGCTCTCCGAGTAAACCCTAGCAGAAGCCAGAAACCCTAACTCTAGTCTTCCATTTCTTCTCCTTCTTCGTCGATCCCTTGTGGCGGTGTGGTCGATCGAGATCGTTCGTCGCGGTCGATGGCGGGACAGTGGATCGAGCACAGCGTCGGCCCGTGGAAAGATCGAGCTCGGGAGCTGCAGATCCGAATCCGAGATCGGTTCCGAGTTGCGGTGGATCGGCACCTCTACCGGCAAGCCGAGTCCGATTACTCGGTAGCGCTTCGGCGATGGGCCCTTCGTGTCCGTAGCCTATGGAGCGATCCTTCTCCGACGATTTCTTCTGATTCTTCTTCCACCACTTTTAGATTCTATCGGAAGAAAGGTCGGTTTCTCTTCTCCAAGTAGACATTGGTTGTTTGGATAGTGTAGGGTGTTAAGTTTATCTGGAGCCGTTTAAAGTTGACATTTTGGATCTGTATTTGATCCTTTTTTTTTGCCGTATATACTCGTTGTGATTTGAACGACATGATATTTGGACATGAATAGCTTAGCATAGATACAAGGTCTAAATATTGTCGATTGGAACAAAAGTGACCAATTTGATCTGTGATTGGTCCTGAACAACTTTTGATGAATTAGCTAATTGGTATGATGTACTTTTCACCGATTGTTTTTGTGAAATTTAGAGTCGCTGGAAAAATTGTTACTTTACTGTCTTTTGAAGTAATATCTGGAAACTAGGTTCTTTTTGAGTTTTTGTTTCCTAATCTTAGATTGCCCTCATGGCATGATAATTGATAAGGCATTAAACTTATTTAACAACTGCAGTGGACAAGGATGTTGATGCAATTGATGACTCACTCATAGTCCGGTTTCTTCAAGGTCTGGCTGTTCCTATTATTGGCAATGCTTGTCATGTGTTTATGCATGGTCTCAACTGTGTTCAGGTACTTCATGGACCTAGTTGAATATCTCCCTATGGAATTTTATTGTCTCCAACATCCTTGTTTATGGTCAAGTTTTGCAGATATATGGCGCTGAAAAATTACATCAGGCACTGTTAGAAAGACCTAAAGGCACATCCCTTGTAACTGTAAGTTGTAGTAGTTGCTTTATTATTAAGCCAGCATTGTCTATGTTCTTTGTGGATGTAACTTCTATTTACTAATTTTGTATTTACTTTCATATATGCTTGTTGCATAGTTATATCATATCTTGAGCCTTCTAGGAATTCAGACTAGCTATCTGTATGATTTTCATCAATTTAAACTTTAAGTAGACAACTCATTATCTGCTTTATTTTTATTGCTATATCTACCACTACCTAGGGCAAATTGCAAATTCGAAATTTGGTTGACTAGATAGTTGTAAAATTGGTGGATCAATGAATTTGGTCTTCGTTTTCTTTTCTTGCAGAAGACTTTCTTGTTTGTGAATACTTAATCTGTTGGTTTTTAGTGCACTACTTCTGGTGCTTACATGTAAGTTCTTAGTTGGATCTGTGTTCTTCTCATATTTTGAGGTTTTTTAGGTTAGCAATCACGTGGCCTCTGTAGATGACCCACTAGTGATTGCATCTCTTCTTCCACCGAGCATAATGTTGGATGCTCGCAACATAAGATGGACTCTCTGTGCAAGTGATCGTTGCTTTACTAATCCCATGATGTCTTCTTTCTTCCGGTGTGTTAAGGTTTTACCTGTTTCTCGAGGTGACGGCATTTATCAAAAGGTACAACTTCTTAAATGCTTCTTAATTATTGACAACAGACTCTTTTCTGTAATTCTCTCTCTCTCTCTCTCTCTCTCTCTCTCTCTCTCTCTCTCTCTCTCTTTCTCTCTCTCTCTCTCTCTCTCTCTCTCTCTCTCTCTCTTTCATCAGATTTGTTTAGTGTAGGAGTTATAGGATCCTTTATCCTCGCACACAGTTTGACTAGTTCGACTGAAGCACCATGCAGTAGTCATTTTAGTGTTAATCCTATATTTTGCTAGTCTAAAGCCAAAGCACTCACCTTCCATCTGTAGTGTGTGTATGTACATATATATATATACATGACAATTGGCATATGATGAAAAGGAAAGAAGGGAAGAGGTTTAGCCATGATGTGCAATTGTCTGAAAGAGCCGTAGTGTAAGGTTCTGATGGCTGATGAACTTTTTCTTTTGATTGTTGTCCTAGGGAATGGATATGGCTCTAAAGAAGCTAAATAATGGTGGGTGGGTTCATATATTCCCAGAAGGAAGTCGCTCCAGGGATGGTGGGAGAACCATAGGTTCTGCCAAAAGAGGAGTTGGAAGGTGAGGAAAGACAAGCATGTGATCATTTTTATAGAAGTTGCACTATAATGAAAGAGTAAATTTCTGGTTGTTGAGAATTTTGATATACCAGATGATATCTTCTTAATGGTAAAAATATATTGCTGGACTAAACTTTTCTGTAGGTTTACAGTCATGCCATTCAGTGTTCTTCCTTACTAAATGGTTTTGGTGACATGGTCTTTTTTGTTGTTGTATTATTAGAAATTTTTCTTAAATGATTTTTTGTATTAGCGCCTAATATTCTACAAGATTAAAACAGTTTGCATATTATTATGGGTATACTTTTTCCATATGACCTGCATACTCTTTTTGTTACTTTGATATTTTATACCTTGTGGGGTTTTTTTTTCATTAACATTTTCTCTGGATGTTGATTTATTTATTCATTTGTTATAGGTTAGTGATGGATGCAGACAGTATTCCGATGGTTATTCCTTTTGTCCATACAGGAATGCAAGATATCATGCCTATAGGGGCACGATTTCCGAAAATTGGCCAAAGAGTACGCTAACACCCACTTCCCTTGATTATCGCCTTGCCAATTTTTATAATATGTTAATTATTACATATTTAGGAACAAAAGGCAGGACTTATCATGTTCTTATTTGAAGTATATCTACATTTACATATTGATTAACTTTGGGTTGCGTGTTTGATAGGTAATAGTGATGGTTGGTGATCCCATCAAATTTGATGATCTGCTCCATAACAATGATGATACTCGAGATATTTCAGTTGGAACTTTATATGATGCTGTATCATCAAGGATAAGCCAACGATTACAAGAGCTAAAAACCCAGGTTGACAGATTGGCACTAGAACAGCCATCAGAAGTACAATATTTATATACAGGTAAGACAGAATATGGGTATGCACTTTGGCAGCAGGTTGATTGGGAAGCTTTTGGCATGGGGAATCTATTGTCATCAGAGGAAGACTCCCTGATCATTAAGAAGGTAGAGGAGCAAGCAACACTAAGCCATGTCCAGCCTCAGAAGCCCAACCCTTCTCAAACAGTCAGGATGACGTTGTCTTACGAACGCGGCATTGTATCCCGAATTCGTGGCTACATGAACCCTACTGAGTTCATGGGGTTTGCTGCTAGAGGCTTGTTCATGAATGGCAGGCTAATGGATGAAAGCCATCAGGAAGTTCAAAGAGTTAGTCCACTGAATGCCTGGAGGCAGTTCCTTGAGGGGAATATTTTCCCCCAATGGAACAGCACCTGACCTTGTTCTGCAAAGCAGGATATCAGGAGTCTTTATTGTGTGGGCTCTTTATTTGGAGAGATTTCCCCTCTGTAGTTAGATTCATATCCCTGTATATTTCTTCAAGTTTTCCACTGATGTCCTCTTGAATGATCTGTTCCAATTTTGGCACCTGCGATCGTAAATCATTTATACTTCTCATATCAAACATTAGCAAAAGGATAGAAATATCTTTACTACAGGTGCCACTGGTGGTGCTATTTATTGATGAATAATATGCTGCCTGTTTTATGTTAATTAGAGGTCCCCTTGTTAGAATTTTTAAACTACTAATATCTCTCTAGTTCTTGCTATCAGTGTATAGATATGTGAAATTAACCAGCATTTTCTAGAAGTGGCACTATACATAACAAGTTTTAAGGTGAAGGTAGCAATTTCAACAAGAAATGGTACAGGGGTTCTAAAGAATCCAGAGTTATCCCATTGTCAAGTAGGACAATTTTCTAACAGGGTGGCCAAGCACAAGGCTTTGTATTCATTGATATACAGAAGATATATGCCCAATTGCTTCTGTTATAGCGAAAAGGGCCAACTTGTAGTCCTTATCCATCTTTCAGTCATTCGACCGAACACAAGAAAATTTACAAGATATGCATCCAACTTTTGGAATCTTCTCATTCCACTTGACATTATTAGTCTCTGTCAAATGCCTCTTTATCTTTGTACACTTCTGTTTGGAGATGGATAATTTGATATAGCAACTGGTTGGATCCAAATGGCACATCAAATTCCATCAAATAACCAAAATTATTATCTAATCTGAACCCGAGTTGTCTGTTGAATAAACAAAAGTTGCACGAATTTCTTTCAGACGGAGCTGCAGAGGATCCATTTCTAAAGAAACTAATCATGCAAGAAATGGAATCTTTCATCTGAAACCCATACTCCATTGCTACCGAGAAGTTGGACGCTACGCGCGCGCATTCTATCTCTCATCTCCGGTTCACACATGGCGAGCCAAGATCTCGTCCGTCGAACCGCCGCCGAAGAGGACCCGGAGGACCACCGCGGTCCGAGCTTCGCCGCCGCGGCGGCGGACGACGACGACACGAAACCCCGCCGTACGAAGCGAGTCGCGGCGCTCGACATCTTTCGGGGCCTCACCGTCGCGGTAATCTCATCTCCCGCCTCTCTCTCTCTCATTCAAATTTGAAAGCAAGAAAAGCGAAGTGAGGAATCGGACGGTCGAAAAAGCTGTATCTTTACATGATTATGGATCGGACGGTTCTGATGGTTCTCGATTTCGTGTTCCACAGCTGATGATACTGGTGGACGGCGCCGGAGGTGAATGGCCGGTGATCGGCCATGCGCCATGGTATGGGTGCAACCTCGCCGACTTCGTGATGCCCTTCTTTCTCTTCATCGTGGGGATGGCGATTCCGCTCTCTCTCAAGGTCTCCTTCTCTATCCTTTTTTTCTCTTCCTCCACCTTTTAATTGGTTTAGCGACACCATACGCTGACCTGGCAATTGCTCTTATCTCGGTGTAGAGGATACCGGACCGGTGTCGGGCTGTGAGGAGGGTGGTTGTTAGGACGCTCAAGTTGCTCTTCTGGGGGTTCATCTTGCAAGGTTTGTTTGGAAGAATAAATTTAATTAATTTTTTCGAATTATTTAATTTTTATTGTTCTATTTTGAATTTAGATTGATATTAAACAAAAAATAAAATTTACCACTAAAGATAGCCAATGGAGTATTTTGCAGATGTGACTTAAACAATTGGAAAATTGTTGATGTTTTTAATAGTTGGAACTTGGCGCTGTAGTATTAATATACTTGAAGTCTTCTGTTTCCATGGAAGTAAAATACCATTACATGGATAATTTGCACATCTTATGTATTGGGTAGATAAAGAGTTGAGGCTCGTAAAATCTAGTTGAAGTTGGTATCAAGTGTGTGTATTGGGACTAATCTCTGGCACTCTTTTATGTTCCCAAATTGGTTAACTTTGCTGGCACATCTCAATGAGTTGGGAAAATTGTATTGATATTGTAACTTGCTCTGTCCTTTTTTTTTCTCCTTTCTTCATGTCCTTGTAGTAGATTGATGTTGGTTTTTACTATTTTGTAGGTGGGTATTCACATGCTCCTGGAGATCTCACATATGGAGTTGACATGAAGCAGATAAGATGGTGTGGCATCCTCCAGGTAAAGAATAATTTTTTTTTCTACTTAAACAAATGGGAAAATCTTATGAGCACACTTCTTCTTTGCTTCTTCAGAGAATTGCTCTTGCATACTTGGTAGTAGCAATCTTCGAAATATTAATGAAGGATGGAAAGCTTGAGGATCAGCAATTTACAAGATGCTCCATATTCAGGCTATATTGTTGGCAGTGGTATTGCCAATTGACAACTCTTCCTTCTCTCATACATTTGCTGTGGCCTTTTAGATGTTGAAGCTTGTCTGTTTTGTTTAATCTGTGAATTGCTATGAAGGCCTGGAGTTGGTTTTAAGTCCATGGTGTGTTATGCATTAGGCAAATATATCTGATTAAATTGAAAATAAACTTAGCTTAAACTTGTTATTATCATGTGATTTCCTTAACTCATCAACTGTTGTTGTCCGTGAGTATTCGTAACATCTTATTCCATGTATTTCCACCATTTTTCTGCTAAAATGTTCACATTTTCAGTAACCAATGCTGCTTCACTGATAGTTCCCTTGTAGCATTTCTTATCTCTTCTGCTCTAATTGCAAAGAAGATTACATGCTTTCTAACAGAAAAACAGGCCAGATTCTAATATAATAGTACATTGTGACATTGTGAAGGACCACATTATATAGATTTAAATTACCACAAGCCAAGATTTATTATTTATTTATTTTGAGAAAGTATTACGAGGCAAGATTCCCTATATTATTCTTTGATGAGAAGGATATTGATTTTTTTGAAACATACAATTCATTTTGCAGTAAATGTATTTGTATAATCTGACAGTTTTCTGTATTCATTTTCACAGTAATAACTCCAGCCATTATTCTTGTAATTAAATTTATCAGGCTTCTTGCTGCTTGTATTCTAGTTGTCTACCTGGCAGTAATTTATGGGATTTATGTTCCTGACTGGGAGTTTAGAGTGAGATATGTTGATAGCCCGGACTATGGGAAGGTTTACACAGTAAGCAATTTTCCACTGACCTCATGAATCTGATTTTTCAACTTTCCTTCCTGAAGGCAAATCTTTGCATAGATGCACTTTGTTTGGTTGCAAATAGTTACATACTAACATGCTACTGGAATAATTTGCAGAACAAGTGAGTTCAATGCAAAAATTATTTTGATTCTTAACTAGTGTGAAGTTTTATTCTTTAATGTGAATAATTTCTGTCAAACTACTAGTAGCTAATAATTAATTTTAAAATTAGATAAATTAATTTCCAAGAGACATCCAAATAGCTGGTATGAGTATTTGTTGGTCAGAACTGAATAGTGTGACATAAAATAACACATGACGAAAGTTATGTCCTAGATTAACTTTGTTATATCATGTACTTGTGGGAAATGATGACACATTACTGAATAATTTTCCCATCATCAGCATCAGTATGTAGTCTAACTTTGTTATTCTCATACTTGTAGTTACCATACTTGGCAAGCAATCCTTTTCTTGGGTTATAAATTTATAGTGTTCACAATGTTTTAGGTAAAATGTGGTACAAGGGGAAAATTAAATCCTCCTTGTAATGCTGTAGGGTTTATTGATCGACATGTCCTGGGAATCAACCACATGTATCAGCATCCTGCATGGAAGAGATCAAAGGTTGTTTTCTTGAAAATTACGACCATTCACTTGAATTATTTTTTTTTCGCTTTGTATTAACAAAATTTTCTTCGTGCTATTTGTGATTTTTTGATATGTTTTGAAATAATACAGGAATGCACTGATAACTCACCCTATGCGGGGCCTTTTCGGAAGGATGCTCCAGCGTGGTGCCTCGCCCCATTTGAACCTGAAGGAATCCTAAGGTATGTTCTGCTAGAATTATGTAATTGTCTGAAAATAAAACCTCAACATCATAGTAAAGTTAATACACAGGAATCCTCAATAAGAAGATTCTTCCTAGTTTCTATTGCATGATGCTTGACTCTTCATTGGACATTATGCTTAACCTCTGTTCTCTGCAGCTCAATTTCTTCAATACTGAGCACAATCATCGGAGTGCATTACGGACATGTTCTTGTGCACATGAAGGTATAATTTAGTTACAGTATTCACTTCATTTCATCTTTTTTATCTTCCAAAAGATGGTAATCCTCTTCGTGGTTTTACTTTTTCATCTCAATTCTATAATATCTTGCACCAGAGTCATCTAGATAGACTAAAGCAGTGGGTTGGTCTTGGCCTAGTTCTCCTCATTTTGGGAATTGTTCTGCATTTCACTCATGGTAACGTCCAAGTATCTATTTCCTCTGTTTGACATAGTTCTAATACAATCAGTTATGGTCTCTTCTTCATGAAGATTTACTGGATCTTTTGCCATTTGTTTGCAGCAATTCCACTTAACAAGCAATTATACACTTTCAGCTACATTTGCATTACTTCTGGAGCTGGTGCATTAGTGTTTTGTGCCATCTATTTCCTGGTACAGTGATTTCTACATCACTAATGATCCTGAATCTCTTGTCTTATTATTTTATTGGCCTATTTAGAATTTCTTGAAGTCTCACACTTCAATTAACTATACACCTTTTCCAACCTTTGCATTCTTGATACGTTAGTATATACTCATGTTAGCTTCCCCAAGAGTTCCGATCAGTTGAATATACCATTTGGGTGGTGAATTTTATTGGATTCCTTATTGTAGTCAGTAGTTGTCTTGATTCAACACTATCTAATAATTGTTCAGATTGTTCAGATTCTTCAGAAGTACTGGATACGGCTATATGTGAAAACATATATCCACACAGAATGAGTGGTGTGACAGTCCCAATGTTGTTTTAAGCCTGCTCTATTGTGTTTTTTTCTTTTGTTAAAAAAAGCAAGCTTCCTCTGTTGTGCTATTACTTTTCCTGAGCAGAAACAGGTACTGATCTATGCTTGGCATATCATACCATCATGTTATATGTGATACTACCTAGCTAATTCATGGAATTTTCTTCTTTCCTTTCCTGCCAGCAGTAAAGCATTTTCAACTGTTTTGATTTTTGGGTTGCTTATTTAACACAAATTGAATTGTGATCTTCAATTCTCTTTAATAAATGAAAATCAGCTACCTATAAGATTGTTCAATAAGTATACAACTATTTCTTTCCACCAGGTTGACATTTTGGGTTTGCGTAATTTCTTTCTGCCGTTGGAGTGGATTGGCATGAATGCAATGCTGGTTTTTGTGATGGCTGCCGAAGGCATATTTGAAGGGTTCCTCAACGGGTGGTACTATGAGAGCACCAACAATACACTGGTACACTTCTGCTTTACATATTGTGTTATATATTATTATTTTCTTTGGACCATTGGTAAAAAGATTCATAATAGTTTCTTCCATATTCTAGTATTTAAATCCCTCTTTCCTTTTTCCCTCCCTACAGTATTATGTTTATTTTTATAAAAAAATCCACTGACAGGTTTATTGGATTCAAAAGCACATATTCGTCAAAGTGTGGCATTCAACAAGGGTAGGCGTTCTCCTTTATGTTATCTTTGCTCAAATATTGTTTTGGGCATTAATTGCTGGCTTTCTTCATCGGCTGGGCGTGTACTGGAAACTATAGTGTATACAAATCTTTTATCTGTAAATTGAAGTTGTTACCATTATCTATAAGCTCCTGTTCCATTGGGAATGATATGGGCCCCTTCAGGCTTTATCACCTTTGTATGTATTGTTTTCCACTTGAAGTGGCATCCAGTAATATAATATAATACAGTGTGATTGGTTTTCAATTAATGTAACAATTTGTTGATACCCATAACCTTAACCACTCTTTTGGTTTACAGAAATGCAACCATTTTGTACCCTTCTTGTTCAAGGTGCATTTATTTTAGTTGTTCCTAATTTCCTTTCCAGCGTTTGATACTTATACCTGATATCCTACCAAGTTTGTTCAATGATTCTGTTGTCATATATTTCCATTTCAGTTGGTTCACGAATTGTTGATGCAGGCATGATCTCACGCTTCTGTTAGCAAACTATTAATTTTCTCAATGATAATTGAGTTATTTTGATTAGTGTGGAGTTAGCTTAGAAAATATCAAAGTTAGAATTGGATTATAAATAGCTTAAAGACAGGGTGTTAATAATAAAATTATTTATTTATTTATTTATTTGGTCTTTTTTAATAGTGATTCCATCGGGCCTTTTTCTCATTGTTGGATCATCCAAACAAAAAGTCTACTTCGAAAAAGAAGAATGCCTCCTCTTCTCCCCCTCCCTTACATCCCTCCTTGCCAGTTTCCGTGAGTCAAACACAAGCACACAGTATCGTTATCATCCCGCCTTTCCCTTCAACTCCCTCCCTTTCTATCTTCTCTGTTTCCCTCTCCATTTCCAAAACATCCCCAACCTTCTCCCCTCTCTTCCCCCCCATCACCCAGTCGTTCGCGCCATCTTCCTCTGATGGATCTTGATCGTAGCGTTTCCCTCTCCTCTCTCCACTCTCCTCCATGGGAGCGGTGACCGACCATCGCAAGCGCGGCGTACTCGATATCTCTTTACCCCACCCCTTCTACGATTTATCCCCCTCGGTTAGCCCTCCCTCGAAGAAATCCAAGTTTCTAAATCCCCCCCTTTCCACTCCAAGTCGCTCCTTGCCGCCTCTTCCCCGCTTGGTCCACGCGCCCCAGCGGATTCTCAAGGCTTTCGGCCTCGGCGCTGCTCGGAATTCTTTAATTCGTGGAAAAGATCGGACCTTTGCGATGGACAACCAGGTATCGCGGCACTTGAAGAACTTTAAAGCGGATTCGACCTCTTCGAGGAGGAGAGCAAGTAAGGATTCTGAAGGTTCCGAGGTTTGTTCGCATACATCATTTTGTAAGGGTGAGTCTGATGTGAGGATCGGGAGGCGGGCAACGGGGAATGTGCCGGATTCGCATGATGGGAATCGTATCAGAGAGAAATTCAAAAACGCGACCCATTTGCTGGGCAACTACGTATCAGAGTTCTCTGAGGATATTAAAGGGATTTCGAGTTCTTTCTGGGGTTTTCTGAAGAGAGAGAGGAAGAAGGTCCGCGTGCCTAAATTTTTTGTTGCGGGTGTGTCTGGTCTGAGGATTGCAATGCGGTCAACTACGAATTTGTCAGATTTGCATATTGTGAATCAGAGGAAGGTGGACGATGCAAGAAGTGTTGCACTGGGCTCGATGTGCTGTGAGACTGCATTGGAAAAGAATGTTCCTTTGCATAAGCTATTCCTTGAAGAGTCGAGGCAGCATGATGACGAGTTTAATGCACTGGAACATGAGGAGAAGCTATCTGACATCGGGTTTTCTGATGACGAGTTTAATGCACTGGAACATGAGGAGAAGCTATCTGACATCGGATTAGAAAACGAGGAAGTGGAGGAGGAACCAGATAAGGTAGCTGTTCTATCTTGCCTATTTATTTCCACGTCTGCAGCTTTCCTTTTCTACATTGACATATGAATTAGGTTTCCCAGTTACTATTGCTAATTCTTATTTGGCTAAATTGCACCTCCACCCCTGGTACCATGACTGAATATTATATTACACACATAAAGAATTAAAGTGTACAATTTGCGCAACCTTACATAAGTTGGAGAATTTAACATCTTAGATAGTTCAAGGGTATTGTGCAATTGTACACTTTTACTTTGCATGAGTTTATGTCATATGGAGCTATATTTCAGGGGACATAATGTAATTTAGCCTTCTTATTACACAAGATACATTAACATTTAGTGATGACTATGGTTCTAATCTGGAACATCCATAGTTGAGTAGGTATTGGATGTGGATTAGATGTCTGATGTGATTTTGGAATGCTATGCGTTTTATATTTCTACTTTATATTATCTTACTAACCTCTTAGTTTATGATTGTTATGACCTGTAATAATTTCAGGATCTGCATAGACCTTTTTCTCCTCTCAGTGATGAAGAAGAAAAAGAGGTCTGTGATGCTTTTTGTGGTGGCAGCAGGTATAGTTGGACATGGTACCTCAGTCCTAAGCTCTATGCATATCATGGCATTGTTTTTACTTCTGAATATTGAGCAGCAAGTATTAGAGTATGAGCTTATTTTTCTCTATCCTGTCATAGAGTTCTAGTCATGCATGAGGAGTCCAACATAGAAATTACTAGAAAGATCTTTCAGTGCTTGAGAGTCGGTGGTTGGTTGAATGACGAGGTGATTCTCTTTTAATTCTTTTCCCTGGACTTTGATTTCTTCACCTCTTCTGTATACTACATCAGAGGAAGCAAATTATAGTATTAAAATTTCTCTAACACCTATGTTATATTCTTTTCAGGTCATCAATTTGTACCTTGCATTATTGAAAGAGAGGGAAATAAGAGAACCCAAAAAATTCTGTAAATGCCATTTCTTTAATACATTTTTCTACAAGAAGGTAGCTAATTTACATCATCTACTTCGACCTACCAAGTTGCATCATATGAATTCTATGACACATACTATTCTATGCTCCTCTTTTGAAAATATTCTGATTATGATATGACATACTGTATTGTGAGCCTAACTTCTTCTTTCTTTATTTTTTAGCTAACCACTGGGAGGAATTGTTATGACTATAAAGCTGTAAGAAAATGGACAAGCCATAAGAAGTTAGGGTATGGGCTTATTGAATGTGGCAAAGTAAAGTCTTTATGACCCTAGATGTTGTCACTGACTCTTTTTTTTTTTTTTTAAATTAGCAAGTGAATATGTCATATCCAGCTAATTCCCAGAATTTTTCGTGCAGATCTTTGTTCCTATACATCAAGGTGCACATTGGTGTTTAGCAGTTATTAATATAGAAACTATGACATTCCAATATCTTGATTCACTTGGCGGCATGGATCCAAATGTTCTAAGTGTACTGGTAAGCTCTAGTTACATCTGTTGCACAATTTAGATTTTACATAAGGCTGGTAATGTGCACCAGATTTACAGTTAATATAGTCATAATGATTAGTGCAATAAATTATTCTAAACATGCATGATTTTGGCGGACCATTAACTGACTCTTTGAAGTTGTAACTTATGCAGCAACACTATGTAACATTTCAAAAAGATCAAATTGATAGCAACAGTGGATAGAGATACAATATCATTGAAAGATGTACTGCATAAGTTGGTAAAAGGAACAAGGAATAGGTTGATTTTCAACAATTTATGAATGAACTCAGTTTATGAGCAAGCAAACAATGCAGTTTAAAGGACAACGATGATGAACTTACGACCCAAAAGTAACCAAATTTTGGAGCCACAAGCAAATATTTTTATGCATATAGGTCGATGGGGAATTTAATTCTAATAAACTTTTTGAATGAAGATGGACTGCATGCATATCAAGGACTCTTGCACGTTGCCTGACGTCTGTATTTGGATTATTGGCATCCATGATGCCTATCTTTTATTTTGTTAGCATCCATGATGCCTGCCTTTTATTGGGAGAACTATATAAGTATGATGTGTGCAATTATTTTTGGACTTTTTTTTTCCTAATTTCAAGGTAAGATGCCTGTCTCTCCAATTTGGTCAGACCTTTAATTCAAATTCAGAGCCTGTGAATGAGATGTATATCAAGGGTGTTTGTGTTTTTGGCAGCCGTGCAAGAGATATTAAAGCTAAATAGGTCTTTATTTTCGTGAAAAACTTGGTAACTGCTCAATGATCTCTAGAATTTATATATGCTGAAACTGCACAACTCTCCTGTCTTGATTGTTTTGGTACATGCATGGGAGCCCTAGGGTAAATCATTTCTTTTAGGATTTTGGCTAACATTCAGGAATACTATATATAGAAGGTTACAATATTTTGCTTATATCAGGCGGAATATCTCAAGGATGAAGTGAAAGACAAAAGCGATAAAGAAATAAACACGAGGTCTTGGAAGCAAGAATCAGTTGATGGCCTTCCCTTACAAACGAACGGGTATTTTTCTTCCTCTTTGTTGTCCTCTCATATGCATCCTTTTTGTGACAAAACTTTATTTAGTTGATTATATCCTTGTATTACTTCCGCAAGCTTCTAAGCTTGTTAAATTAACAAACTGCATTATCTGCTAACCAACCTATCTATACCCTTTTTGGATACATATTTTCTGCGACTTATTTGGACAGCTATATGTGCAGAATATTATATGCCCTATTTTGATGTAAGACATATCATATTGCTGATCAGAATTGTATTGATGTCTTCCTTTTGACTTCTTTTCTACTTTTAGCAATCTTCCTTCTAGTAAATACAGAAATCCTTCTAGGAATTTGGGCTGTTGGTTATAACTTCTCTTTTATTGAGATATTGAATGCTTTCTAATCATAACAGGTCAGACTGTGGTATGTTTATGCTCAAGTACATTGACTTCTACAGCAGAGGTTTGCAGCTTTCTTTTAGCCAGGTCAGTGCGGTTTATGTAATTTTTTTATAACATGTTAAGTTGTATTTAGATTAGTTCAGCAGTTGACCATATTTGATCTCACATGTTATTAGTCAGACAAGCACCATGTTTTTCTAGTCATATGTACTTATCCTAACTGGCACTATATCATTTTGGTGGTACTGTGATGGTTGAAACTTATCTTGAGATTTCTTCATTTTGATGTAATCTTTATCTGGCATATGTAGCATAAATAGGGCACTGAAAATATGCTTTAAGGTTATAAAACTATTTATTGGTCTATCATGACAACTGATCTGTTGTTATTGTTTATAGGATCACATGAATTATTTCAGGATGAGGACTGCAAAAGAGATTTTGAGGTTAAGAGCTGAATAAATTGGAAAAAGAATTAACACAAATTTTCTTCAGCTATTCAAGAATGAAAAGATTGCGATAGTATGCTCGAATACATGTTCTTAGCATGTCTTTCTTGAGCTCCACAGCTTTGATTTGTTTACATGAAGCGGTTAGCCAACAAATATGATTGTTTTTTGAGTGGTAATCTGTAGTCTTCTGAACATAATTGTGATTTTGTGGAGGATAAAAGATATAATAATGATTGTGTTGATAGGTGCTTGTTTGTATAGCTTCCACATCCAAAGGTGGAGGCATATATCTGCGGTTTAATCTGTTTTTTTTTTTTTTTTGTTGCTCTACCTCTGCAATTAAGAGATTGGTTGGGTTTCTTTGCTTTACGAATGATGCATCACTTAGATGTCTGTCCTTCTTATTCTTATTACACTGTACACCATGCATGAATGAGATTTGCTGCGAATGTTACTAATCATCTTAAGGCGAGGATGTTACGTGAATTTATGTGCTGCTACTACGTATCAATTGATCTTCATGAGCTTCTTGGCTCAGAACTCACTCTTTTAAAAAGGAAGGAAACATCAAAATGAAACAATTGGATCACTACTTTATGGTCAAAAGAAAAATCAACCATCACGCCATTATTAAAAAAGAAAAGAAAAGAAAAAGAAAAAAAAAAAGCAGAGTGCATAATTATTGTGATACTTATTGTGATATTCCATGCCTGTATATGAATTGAGCATGTAGAGTCAGCTACAAAGGATCACAAATATTCTATGCCGCCAGTGATTTATCATTCAAATGATGATATCCTGCTGCAAACTCATTGCTGATCATGGGAGAATGCAGGAGAATAACTCGTCTTTATGCTCATTCCTTTTTTCCTCAAAAAGTTAAGAGTACCAGATAGTTGAACGCTTTGGCACTCGTTTGCGATCATCGTCCTTAAAATCAACAAAATAGAGACCATAACGTGCTTCATACCCCGCCAACAATTCAAAAACATCAATGAATGCCCAAACAAAGTATCCTTTCAGATTTACTCCCTTCCTGCAATCAAAGGAACGAACAGAAGGTGATTAAATCTTTTGAATCAATGCCTTTGAAATCAGTCACAACAAGTATTAATTACCTGATAGCTTGCAGGGCGCTTCTCATGTAACCGCTCAAGCAATCGATCCTTTCTTCATCGTTGAGGGTGTCATTGTGCTGCGCAAGACCTGTTGATGCAAATGGAAATAAATAAAGAAGAAAAGAGAAGAAGTAGCGAGATCATTAACCTTGCACTTCAAAATTAATTAAGCTAGGTGATATATGACTGCAATACTCCAGGAAATGAATTCTACTGGTTTGTGAAGCTGTGTGTGGACTTGCCATTTTCTTGGACATAAACAGGAGGATTTCCATAGACGTCTTTGAAATACTCCAGCATATGCTGCAATCCAGCAGGATCAGATCGCAGGTCTACTGGGACAAACTAGAATCAACCACCAACAGTTAGTTAACTATACGACATAATAATCATAAGAAGAAAAAGAAGCAGGTGGATTCATAGCATTCCATCTTTACCTGGCCTGCCGGCGGCGAGTCCCTTGTAACTGCACCACAGCATCAGACAGTGATCACAGTTAAGATTGGTTGGCCATATTTTATATCACCACTGAAGACGAGACTGAAAAGAAGTACCTCTGAATGTAGCAAACATGTCTGCATTGTAGTCTCTCAGGCCTGCCTTTGGGCCATTGGAGTTGTCACTCACGTACACAGAAGTGTAGTGGTTTATACCAATAAAATCAAATGCACCCTTTACTAGCTCAGATTGACCTTTGGTGAAGGATGGAATTCGCGAGGCTGCGATCTTCTTCATGACTTCTGGATAGTCCCCGAAAACTACTGGGTGTACGATCCTGAAATTGGCTCGTCAGTTGTCGAACTATAGTAATTAATTCGGTCTACTAGTTAAAGCATCCAAATCTTTGTAATATTGAACTGAAACTTACCAACCAATCATGAAGTCCGTTGCTCTTTTGGTTGCTTTGATGTCTGCAGTCGAGTTTGAAAATGGATAAGACCAGAAGGAGTACACATTTATGCCTACACCTCCATTTTGCACAGCCTGCATCCAACAATTAGAAATGATACATATAAATACCCTTAATGTCAAGACATGAACTTACTAAGTGGGTGCATCACTTGGTGTTATAATAAGACTTATTCCTTCAGTGGAAGATATAGTGACATTGAGTAAGTAGATCGGTAGAGGAAACTTATTGACTTACTTGATACTTTTGCCTGTATAATCTAACGGCTGATGCATGGGCTAACAGGTAATTGTGAACTGCAATATATGGCTCCACCGTGGAATTGCCAACTGTGCAGTTGACTCCAAATGGATACGAGCAACGATTGGGTGGAAATCCTCCGCTGTCATAGGCTGCCACCCCAATGACATTGGGCTCCACAAGAGTGGTCCAATGAGATACCCTGTCTCCGAACTCCCGGAAACACACGTCTGCATATGCTGTGAAGTCTTCCCTGAATCATCACAGTTAATAATAAAGGATCAAAAAAAGGATGGCTTAACTGAATGATCTAAAAAGACCAAGAAGAACCTTTAAGACATACACAATCCTAGGGCTCAACCATCCTCCATATTCATCTTCAAGTACTTGAGGAAGATCTAAATGATAGAGCGTAATATGTACTTGAATTCCTACCAAAGTAAATTACGTTTAATTTCATCTGTATATATATATCTTGGGTAAATATTGGAAATAGACTAACCATGCTTTATTAGCTCATTGATGAGGTTGTTGTAATATGCCAGCCCTTTCGGATTGACAGCTCCTCTCCCATCTAAGATATATGACAGATTTTTATCATGAGAAAATTAATTAGCTTTTCTTTACAATTAATGATAATTAGTGTGAGCTTGCTTAATATATATGTACTTGCTTGGAATGAGCCTTGACCAAGAGATGGAAAATCTATATGCTTCCAGGTTTGTATCACTCATCAGCTTGACATCTTCCTGAAAGATCCCAAAAACAGAGTAAAGCTGCATATATATATCATGACGATATGTCAATATGACACAAGTTTTCTTTTGCCTTGTGTCATCGAGCATAGTAGTTGATACCATCTTATAAGAAAATAAAAGTAGTTGAACGTATCTTTCCAAAAAGACAAAATAAAAGAGTAGTTGGAAGTTTGACGAAAGCAGAGGGCAAAAAGGTGAATTGGAAAGGGAAAAAAAAACCTTAAATTTGTGGTACCCATCCGACGCCATGTCGCCGTTGCTCATGTCCGGCATCCTCCCTGGCAAACCCAACACAGCCAGCCACTCGAAATATGAAAGCTTTGAAGCTAAATTATTGAAGAGAATTATACATAGAATAAAAAAGAAGAAGATTATGATATCACTGGATTCGCATGACAATAGCCTACTCTAGATGTTGGCCAATCCAAAATTCCAAGTCAACTTAAAAGGCTTTATTTGTGATTAATGACTGCCATAACTGCAGGAAAGAAGACGTGAGTGATAGAAGCAGAGAGGAGGAGGATAGTCTGGAATGTTGACAGCAGGATTTGCCCTGGCCAAATGGATAACGTATATATAATAAGGTGGATTCAGAGCATGCAGAAAAGAAAGGCAAATAATGACCTGCATGAGTGAAAGTATCCCAAATACATGGACTCCTCCCATCCTCAGCTACAGCCCCCTCTACCTGCAAATTTATTAGATATTTCTTGAACCAACATAACGAGGCTTAATATATAGCTAATCAAAATTAAATTACCTGATAAGCCGAGGTCCCAGCTCCAAATACGAAGTCCTCTGCTGGGAAGTCATCCCTTGTGAAGTCCAAAGCAGCAACAGTTTGGCCAAGCAACACTAATAGCACCAGCAAGCACGACTCCATGACCCACATCTCTCTCTCTCTCTCTCTCTCTCTCTCTCTGTTTTAACTTCCTAAGCCTCGTTTTTATATTTATAGAGATACTTGGAAATCTACGCATCTCAACAGGAGACAACTAGAAGAAAAGTCTCCGAAGAACTTCGTGATCAGTTACTGTGAATAAGTTTTGTTTTATAAAAAAAAAGTACGTTATCTTCAAAGGTTGACGTGATGGAGATGAGGGCAACACACGAACTAAGATGGCAACAGCGATATCAACAACTTTTGAATTGGGAGGGCCTTGAAGTTGTAGTCAATAATCTACAGTTAGTGAGCTGATCGAGGGATCCCGGTGATAGACGGAAACGCTGGTGATGGATGCTGGACTCAACCTAGCTTAGAGATCAATGCCACTGGGCTGGCCGGGGAGGCCGGGCACGACATCTGGGTCTGGTGGCCGAATACAGCCGGTGAGCCGAAGGCCAAAGCAATTTATGCCTTCCTTCACCCAAGCAGTCAGGAGGGCTGAGAGAGGTGGCGTGTTGACCTGCACTCCCAAATAGCTCAACTGGGTATAGTAAAAAAAAAAAAAAACCAATGCAATGCTTGAGATGTTAATGGTGATTGAAAAGCCCTAAGCAAATTCTAATTACGAATTAACATCCTAATGTAAGTAATCACCAACAATAAAAACAATGAAGACAATAAAGAGAGAGAGACAAGATTTATGTGGTTCGGCGATGTGCCTACGTCCACGGGCGGAGCAATCTTCTTTACTATGCAAATCCCTCACTTATAAAGAGTTTAATAACTCAAATCGCTATCAATACAATGGTGGCTCAACCCTCATAAATGTTCTTCCAAGATTTGGGAATTTTTTGCGTCGCGTTCGAACGCTCGCGCGGGCGCGTTCGAACGCGCTCAATATCAATACAGTAGAACCAAAGGGGCGTTTAAACACAGTTGGGCCGTTCGAACGCCTGTATAAAAGTTTGCTCTCGTGTTGGCTCACGTTCGAACGCGGCTGGGCCGTTCAAACACCTGCATCACAGACTACTCACTGTCTGGAGCCCATGTTCGAGTGCCCCTAGGGCCAGTTCGAACGCGCTGCACAGAAATACTAATACTTGCTGAAAATTTATTGATATTGAATTTGAGCCAATTTTTAACAATTCTTCACCTTGGCGAAGAACTCAAAACTTCAGCAAATCACTCTCCACCATCTCAAAGTGACTCAATCCTCCAAAAGGTGCTTCGCCTGTAAATTTGCGTCTTAAGACGCCAAACCAACCTTGGTCAATAGTGAGTGACATTGATCATATCCAAACAATGTTGGAATTTGATTTTAGTCACTACTTTTGTTAGCATATCAGTCGGATTATCAGCGGTTTCAATCTTGCAAAGTGAAATATCCTTTCCTTTCAAAATTTCTTTCACAAAATGGATCGGACATCAATTTGCTTTGTCCTTATGTGATGAACTTGATTCTTAACCAAACAAATTGCACTTTGGTTATCACAATGTACCTCCACCTTCTCTTGGTATACACCCAAACCATCCATCAAACCAAGCAACCAAATAGCCTCATTTATAGCCTCTATCACTACCATATACTTTGCCTCTATGGTAGATAAAGCAACAGTCGACTATAAGGTAGACCTCCAACTCATCGGCCTTCTAGCAAGTGTGAAAACATATCTCATAGTGGATATACGCTTATCCAAATCACCTGCATAGTCCGAATCCACATATCCAGTAAGATGTAGACCAAGTCTATCACAATACCATAGATATATCTCAGAATCCATTTCACGGCCTGCGAATGCCCTTTTCCTGGAGCATGCATATATCTACTAACAATGCTAATGGCTTGTGACATATCTAGCCTAGTGTACATCATTGCATACATTAGGCTTCCAACTACACTTGCATATGATATCTTAGACATAAACTCTTTCTCAGCATATAAAGTGGGTGACATAGATGTACTAAGCCTAAAATGAGGTGTCAACGGTGTACTCACTGATTTTGTTTTGCTATTAACCTCAAACCGCTACAATACCTTCTTCAAATACTGCTTCTGAATTAAGCATACTGTCCCAATTTTCTGTCCCTTCTAATCCCCATGCCAAGTATCTTTCTTGCTTCTCCTAGATCTTTCATTTCAAACTCTTTATTCAATTAGAGCTTTAATTTATCAATCTCTACCTTGCTCTTAGATGCTATCAACATATCATCAACATATAAGAGCAAATAGATAAAGAATTCATATTTAAGCTTTCTAAAGTACACGCAATGATCATAGTGGCTTCTCTTGTACTTGTGCCTCCGTATAAACTGGTCAAACCATTTATACCACTACCTAGGAGACTACTTCAGGTCATACAAGAATTTCTTTAATTTGCAAATTCAATCTTCTTTTCCAATGATTTTTAACCATTTCGGTTGTGTCATATAGATGTCCTCCTCCAAATCACCGTGCAAGAATGCGGTCTTCACATCCATCTGTGCTAGCTCAAGATCAAACTGAGCTACCAAGGCTAGCAAAATCCAAATGGAGGAGTGTTTCACCACCGGAGAAAACACTTCATTATAGTCAATCATCTCCTTTTGAGAATACCCTTTTGCCACCAATCTAGCCTTGAATCTAACCCCACCTTTTGATTGAGGATCATCTTTCTCAGCATATATCTACTTGCACCCAATAGCTTTCTTCCCCTTAGGGAGCTCCACCAAATCCCAAGTTTTATTTTTCTCAAGAGCCTTCATTTTATCAATCATTGCCCCTTTCCAATTTGCTCTTTCAATGTTCTTCATAGCTTCTTTGAAGGAAGTGGAAAAATCTTCATTAATCACCGGAAGAGCATGGACCAATATATCAGAATAGCGTGCCGGCCTTCTGATTTCTTTCCTTGGCTTTCTAACTACTATGGAGTCTTAATCATCAGTTTCTGGCTCCACACTGTCATCCTCTTGCAAATTAGAATCTTCCTCTTCATTTGCCCCTTTTGAAGATGTATCTTATGTTGGACTTGAATCTGTCTTAAACTCCACCTGCCGTGGAACATCTTCAGCACTATCGTCAATCAGGCTATCTGATGCTTGACTTTGTTTCAGCATGGATGATTCATCAAATGTAATATCCATGCTAATGATCAATTTTCCCAATTCTAGCCTCCAAACCCGATATCCCTTCACCCCAGTGCTAAAGCCGAAGAAGATGCCCTTCTTGGCTCTAGGATCCAACTTGCATTCACTGACATTATAGTATGCAGGACAACCAAAAATATGTAAGAAATCATAATCTGAAATGGGTTTGCCAGACCAAACCTCTAATGGGCTCTTCCCATTATTTGTAGATGAAGATAGCCAGTTGATGAGATGACATGCATAGTTGACTGCCTCAGCTCAAAACTCTTTGCCCACTTTAACATTGGACAACATACACTGAACCTTTTTCATATAAGGTCCGGTTTAAACATTTCGCCATGCCATTTTGCTGAGGTCTCTCTAACCGTGAAGTGTCTTTCAATCCCTTCTTCTTTGCATAAACTCATGAACGGATATGAAGTGTACTCTCCACCGTAATCTAATCTGAGCTTTTTTATTTTCTTGCCAGTCTGATTCTCAATCATCTTCTTTCAATTCTAAAAAATTTCAAGCACTTGGTTCTTATGGTGCATGGTGTACATCCAAGATCTTGTAGAGTAGTCATCTACAAAGATGACGAACTAGTACTTCCTCCCAATAAGGCCTTCCGGGTAAGCCCCCAAACATCTATGTGAATGTAATCCAAAATCCCCTTGGTCCGGTGTACAGCAGTGGCAAATTTAACTCTAGTTTGTTTACCCAATACACAGTGTTTGCAAAATTTCAGTTTGAGGTTCTTCACACCCTTTAGCAAACCTTGATTTGATAAGCCTGTCAAAACTTTCTGTCCTGAGTGCCCCAACCTCATATGCCATAATCTGAAAGAGTCAGCCTCACTAACAGTGTTACTTGAGGCGGCCGCTACTCTTTCCAAATCCATAGAGCCTTGTAAGAAGTACAAATTGCTTCTTCTTATGCCCTTCATCACCACCAATGCCCCCAAAGTCACCTTCAATGCTCCACCTTTTAAAGTAACGGTGAAGTCCTTTGATTCCAAAACCCCAACGGAGATGAGGTTCTTCTTTAGATCCAGTATGTACCGGACTTCATTTAGCTCTTTGACGGACCCATCTTAGAGCTTCAGGCGAATAGTGTCAATGCCTTCCGCTCTACAAGGGCTATCATTGCCCATATACACAACTCCATCAGAGATCTTCTCAAGAGTGGAGAACTAACTCCGGTTTGGACACATAGGGTATGTGCAACCGGAGTCCAAGATCCATTCATCCATGTTACATGCAAGAGCCGAGCCTACCAAGGCACTTTCCGAGTCATCATCATCCGAATGTGCCACATTTGCCTTTTGGGGTTTCTTGTCCTTGCTCTTTAAAACATAACAATCCTTCTTCCAATGCCCTTTATTGCGGCAATAGGAATATTGGTCTTTGGCAATTAACTTCCTATCTGAGGATGCACCCCTTGACTTTGAGAAGGATTTACCTTTTTTATCAAATTTTCTATTTTTAAATCTACCCCTCACCATCAATGCATCTGAAGATGACTCATGAGTAGCTTGCTTGTCCAATTTCTGGTACTCATTGTTGATCAATGCATTTGCAACATCTTCATAATGGATTGAATCCTTTCCATATAGTAGGGCAGTAGTGAGGTGGTCATAAG
This sequence comes from Typha angustifolia, assembly GCF_048772165.1. Taxonomy (NCBI): domain Eukaryota; kingdom Viridiplantae; phylum Streptophyta; class Magnoliopsida; order Poales; family Typhaceae; genus Typha; species Typha angustifolia. The sequence continues at coordinate 963,454 of NC_133246.1, read as the reverse complement.
TGTCCGACAAGGAATTCAATAATATCAATGCCTTGTCCTAATCTGAAATTTCAACATCTAAGTTTTGCAAGTCCGCAAGTAAATTGTTGAAGGCATTCAAATACTCTGCCATCAGCATTCCCATCTTGTATTGAAATCTGAAAAACTTCTTCTTCAAATAGAGCCAGTTCTCAATGCTCTTGGTCATGTATTTGTCCTCCAGTTTCTTCCACAAGCTCTTTGTTGAATTCTCCCTCATCACAATGTACTTTTCTTCCTTTGCTAGACAAAGCCGATTGGAACTGCAAGCTTGCCGGTTCATTTTCTCCCAATCCTTCTCAGATATATCTTCGGGCTTCTCCTCCAAGGAGATGTCTAATTCTTGTTGGAACAACACATTCATAACTTTACATTGCCACATCCTAAAGTTGTTGGTGCCATCAAACTTCTCAACTTCAAACTTTGCATTTGAGATAAGTTTGCCCGATTTGGATGATTCACCCATTTTGCTAAAATTTCTTCAAATCCTCACTATTCCCAAATTCAATAGCCTAGGTTTGAAACCAATGGCTCTGATACCAATTTGTTGTGCAAATGACCCAATTTGGGTGAAGGAAACGGAAGCAAGACCTTCACCCTCAAGTAGCCAAAATGGGAATAGTGAAAGAGAAATAAATGCAATGCTCGGAAAACTCCAAAGAGATGTTAATGGTGATGGAAAAGCCCTAAGCAAGTTCTAATCATGGATTAACACCCTAATGTAAGCAAACACCAATAAAGACAACAATAGAGATAATAGAGAGAGAGAGAGAGGCAAGATTTACGTGGTTCGGCGATGTGCCTACGTCCACGGGCGGAGCAATCTTCTTTACTATGCAAATCTCTCACTTATAAAGAGTTTAACAATTCTAATCACTCTCAATACAATGGTGGCTCAACCCTCATTACTGTTCTTCCAACTACCAACTCTAAAAAACCAACTTTAGTATTTATAGTCAGGTTCAGATTTGGGGATTTTCAGTGTCGCGTTCGAACGCCCTCGGAGGCGTGTTCGAACGCGCCCAATGTTAATACAGCATAACTCAAGTGGCGTTCGAACTCAGGAGAAGGCCATTCGAACACCTACAGAAATAGCTGCTCTCGGGTTGATTCGCGTTCGAACGCGGCTGGGACCGTTCGAACGCCTGCAAAAAGTCTGCTCTCGGGTTAGCTCGCGTTCGAACTCGGCTAGGGCAGTTCGAACGCCTGCATCACAGACTGCTCTCTGTCTGGAGCCCACGTTCGAACGCTCTCTAGGACCCGTTCGAACGTGCGGCACAAAAATGCTAATACATGCTAAATTTTTGCTGAAACTAAATTTGAGCCAATTTTTAACACAAGTGTAGCTTTGTGTGGTATCCATAGAGAAACCATCAAGCACTGGAGTGATGACTGGACAGAGCACGTGGCATGCATGGCTCTTATGACGACCACCCTGTGGATTCTGTGGAAGCACCGCAGCCTATACAGCTGATGAGCACCAAGGCGGTGCTGGAGCAATGATTAGGGAGGGACACGGATGGGTCTCTACTAGCGGTGCGGCCTAGGAGCCGACAGCCGAAGAATCAGCACTGCGAGCTGAAGGGAACGCTTTAAATCTTGGGCTGCTGGTTGCGGCAGGATACAACAGGGTAGAGGTCGAGACTCAGTCCCTGGAGTTGGTTCGAATTCTGAGGAAGAAAGGAATCCTCTATAAGAAAATTCTTCCTAGCTACTACCTAATGCCGGAGGCTTAACTCTTCGTCGGCCATTATTTGCTTAACCTCTGTTCTCTGCAGCTCAATTTCTTCAATACTGAGCACAATCATCGGAATAATATTTCTTCATTATATTCATATTTTGTTGGAGGGATATGTCTGCGGTTTAATCTGTTTAGTATGTGCCTCCACCTCTGCCGTAATTAAGAGGTTGGTTTTGTTTCTTTGCTTTACTTTACGAATGATGCATCACTTAGATGTCTTATTGCGACTTTCCACCGTGCATGAATGAGATTTGCTGCGTATGTTACTAAACATCTAATGCCCGTAAGGCCCAAATATGGCGAGAATTTATGTGCTACTATGTATCATTTTTTCATCATCTCGAGATTCTTGGCTCAGAACTCACTCTCTTATAGAAAGGAATAGTTGGGCCACTCTATGGTGACATCTTGATCTTATACAAACAAAGAAGCTGTAGTTATTGTGATATTCTAAGAGCGTACGTGAGGATGTAGAGTCACCTATAAAGTATCACAAATATTATATGCCGTCCTGCTTCATTAATCAAATAAGGATATCCCGCTGCAAACTCATTGCTGATCATGGGAGACTGCGGGTGAATAACTCCTGTTTATGTTCATCCCCTTTTTGCTCAAAAAGTTGGAGTACCAAAGAGCTGAACGCTTTGGCACTCGTTTGCGATCGTCGTCTTTAAAATCAACAAAATAGAGACCATAACGTTGTTTATACCCCGCCAAAAATTCAAAAACATCCATGAATGCCCAAACAAAGTATCCTTTCAGATTTACTCCATTCCTGCAATCAAAGGAACAAACAAAAGGCGATTAAATCATTTGAATCAATGGCATTGAGTCGGTCACAAGAAGTATTAATTACCTGATAGACTGCAGGGCGCTTCTCATGAAACCGCTCAAGTAATCGATCCTTTCTTCATCATTCAGGGTGTCATTGTACTGTGCAAGACCTGCTGATGCAAATGGAAATAAATAAAGAAGAAAAGAGAAGAAGTAGCGAGATCATTAACCTTGCACTTCAAAATTAATTAAGCTAGGTGATATATGACTGCAAAATGAATTCTATTGGTTTGTGAAGCTGTGTGTGGACTTGCCATTTTCTTGGACATAAACAGGAGGATTTCCATAGACGTCTTTGAAATACTCCAGCATATGCTGCAATCCAGCAGGATCAGATCGCAGGTCTACTGGGACAAACTAGAATCAACCACCAACAGTTAGCTAACTATACGACATAATACTAATAAGAAGAAAAAGAAGCAGGTGGATTCATAGCATTCCATCTTTACCTGGCCTGCCGGCGGCGAGTCCCTTGTAACTGCACCACAGCATCAGACAGTGATCACAGTTAAGATTGGTTGGCCATATTTTATATCACCACTGAAGACGAGACTGAAAAGAAGTACCTCTGAATGTAGCAAACATGTCTGCATTGTAGTCTCTCAGGCCTGCCTTTGGGCCATTGGAGTTGTCACTCACGTACACAGAAGTGTAGTGGTTTATACCAATAAAATCAAATGCACCCTTTACTAGCTCAGATTGACCTTTGGTGAAGGATGGAATTCGCGAGGCTGCGATCTTCTTCATGACTTCTGGATAGTCCCCGAAAACTACTGGGTGTATGATCCTGAAGTTGGCTCGTCAGTTGTCGAACTATAGTAATTAATTTGGTCTACTAGTTAAAGCCTCCAAATCTTTGTAATATTGAACTGAAACTTACCAACCAATCATGAAGTCCAATGCTCTTTTGGTTGCTTTGATGTCTGCAGTCGAGTTTGAAAATGGATAAGACCAGAAGGAGTACACATTTATGCCTACACCTCCATTTTGCACAGCCTGCATCCAACAATTAGAAATGATACATATAAATACCCTTAATGTCAAGACATGAACTTACTAAGTGGGTGCATCACTTGGTGTTATAATAAGACTTATTCCTTCAGTGGAAGATATAGTGACATTGAGTAAGTAGATCGGTAGAGGAAACTTATTGACTTACTTGATACTTTTGCCTGTATAATCTAACGGCTGATGCATGGGCTAACAGGTAATTGTGAACTGCAATATATGGCTCCACCGTGGAATTGCCAACTGTGCAATTGACTCCAAATGGATACGAGCAACGATTGGGTGGAAATCCTCCGCTGTCATAGGCTGCCACCCCAATGACATTGGGCTCCACAACAGTGGTCCAATGAGATACCCTGTCTCCGAACTCCCGGAAACACACGTCTGCATATGCTGTGAAGTCTTCCCTGAATCATCACAGTTAATAATAAAGGATCAAAAAAAGGATGGCTTAACTGAATGATCTAAAAAGACCAAGAAGAACCTTAAGACTTACACAATCCTAGGGCTCAACCATCCTCCATATTCATCTTCAAGTACTTGAGGAAGATCTAAATGATGGAGCGTAATATGTACTTGAATTCCTACCAAAGAAAATTACGTTTAATTTCATCTGTATATATATATATATATATATATATATATATATATATATATTGGGTAAATATTGGAAATAGACTAACCATGCTTTACTAGCTCATTGATGAGGTTATTGTAATATGCCAGCCCTTTCGGATTGACGGCTCCTCTCCCATCTAAGATATATGACAAATTTTTATCATGAGAGAAGGAATTAGCTTTTCTTTACAATTAATGATAATTAGTCTGAGGTTGCCAAATAAATGTACTTGGAATGAGCCTTGACCAAGAGATGGAAAACCTATATGCTTCCAGGTTTGTATCACTCATCAGCTTGACATCTTCCTGAAAGATCGCAAGGTAAGAGAGTAAAGTTGCATATAATATATATATATATATGTGTGTGTGTGTGTGTGTGTGTGTGTGTGTGTGTGTGTGTGTGTGTGTGTGTGTGTGTGTGTGTGTGTGTGTGTGTGTGTGTGTGTGTCTCTCTCTCTCTCTCTCTCTCTCTCTCTCTCTCTCTCTCTCTCTCTTTGAATATCCAAACAGATTAGCTGTGAGAGAAAAGTATATATAACGACATATAGTTTTTCTCGTCTCGATTCATCAAGCAACGTAGTTGGAACTTTGGAAGTATTAACCCATGCGCGTCACCAGTGACGAAAGCAGAGGACAAAAAGGTGAAAAGGGAAAAAAGAAAACCTTATATTTGTGATACCCATCCGACGCCACGTCGCCGTTGCTCTTGTCCGGCATCCTCCCTGACAAACACAGCACAGCCACTCGAAATATGAGAGCTTTGAAGCTTAATTATGTTTTACCTTATCTTTGCCGTATATATACGTATTGAATAGAATTATACATGGAACAAAAGGAAAAGAAAAGGTTATGATAGCAGTGGATTCGCATGATAATAGCCTACTATAGATGTTGGCCAATCCAAATCAACATAAAAAGGCTTATTTGTGATTAAAGGCTGCGATAACTGCAGGAAAGAAGATGTGGACGAAAGAAGCAGGGAGGAGGAGGATAGTCTGCAATGTTGACAGCAGGATTTGCACTGCGGTGGAGTAGCTTTTGATTGGCCCTGGCCAAATGGATAACATATAATAGATAAGGTGGATTCAGAGCATGCAGAAAAGAAATGCAAATAATGACCTGCATGAGTAAAAGTATCCCAAATACATGGACTCCTCCCATCCTCAGCTACAGCTCCCTCTATCTGCAAATTTATTAAATATTTCTTGACCCCACGTAACGAGGCTTAATATATAGCTAATCCAAATTATTAAATTAAATTACCTGATAAGCCGAGGTCCCAGCTCCAAATACGAAGTCCTCTGCAGGGAAGTCATCCCTTGTGAAGTCCAAAGCAGCAGCAGCTTGGCCAAGCAGCACTAATAACACCAACAAGCACGACTCCATGCTCCACATCTCTCCCTCTCTCTCTCCCTCTGTGTGTGTGTGTGTGTGTGTTTTAACTTCCTAAGTCTCCTTTTATTTTATAGATGCCTGGAGAAGCATCTCTACTGGAGATATCTAGAAGAAAAAGTCTCCGTTGGACTTCGTGAGTTTAGTTTTAGTACGCTACGTTACTGCGAACAAGTTAAAAATTTTAAAAAAAAAATTAACATCTACGTTAACTTCAAAGGTTGAGGTGACAAAAATATTCGTAACTAAAAGACGTGAGGCAGGTAATTTTTTTTGTTGAAAAAAAAAACTTCCACGGAGATGAGGGAAGTGCAGGAATTAGATAGTTGGATTGCGACAACGGTAGCAACAGCCTTTGAATTGGAAGACCGTCGAAATAAATCGTAGTATATATCTATGGCGTTACATGGAAAAGTAATGCAACTCTGTGAATTAACACAAAAGCATGCAGACAAAATTATTGTGCAAGACCTGTTGATGCAAATGGAAATAAATAAAGAAGAAAAGAGAAGAAGTAGCGAGATCATTAACCTTGCACTTCAAAATTAATTAAGCTAGGTGATATATGACTGCAATACTCCAGGAAATGAATTCTACTGGTTTGTGAAGCTGTGTGTGGACTTGCCATTTTCTTGGACATAAACAGGAGGATTTCCATAGACGTCTTTGAAATACTCCAGCATATGCTGCAATCCAGCAGGATCAGATCGCAGGTCTACTGGGACAAACTAGAATCAACCACCAACAGTTAGTTAACTATACGACATAATAATCATAAGAAGAAAAAGAAGCAGGTGGATTCATAGCATTCCATCTTTACCTGGCCTGCCGGCGGCGAGTCCCTTGTAACTGCACCACAGCATCAGACAGTGATCACAGTTAAGATTGGTTGGCCATATTTTATATCACCACTGAAGACGAGACTGAAAAGAAGTACCTCTGAATGTAGCAAACATGTCTGCATTGTAGTCTCTCAGGCCTGCCTTTGGGCCATTGGAGTTGTCACTCACGTACACAGAAGTGTAGTGGTTTATACCAATAAAATCAAATGCACCCTTTACTAGCTCAGATTGACCTTTGGTGAAGGATGGAATTCGCGAGGCTGCGATCTTCTTCATGACTTCTGGATAGTCCCCGAAAACTACTGGGTGTACGATCCTGAAATTGGCTCGTCAGTTGTCGAACTATAGTAATTAATTCGGTCTACTAGTTAAAGCATCCAAATCTTTGTAATATTGAACTGAAACTTACCAACCAATCATGAAGTCCGTTGCTCTTTTGGTTGCTTTGATGTCTGCAGTCGAGTTTGAAAATGGATAAGACCAGAAGGAGTACACATTTATGCCTACACCTCCATTTTGCACAGCCTGCATCCAACAATTAGAAATGATACATATAAATACCCTTAATGTCAAGACATGAACTTACTAAGTGGGTGCATCACTTGGTGTTATAATAAGACTTATTCCTTCAGTGGAAGATATAGTGACATTGAGTAAGTAGATCGGTAGAGGAAACTTATTGACTTACTTGATACTTTTGCCTGTATAATCTAACGGCTGATGCATGGGCTAACAGGTAATTGTGAACTGCAATATATGGCTCCACCGTGGAATTGCCAACTGTGCAGTTGACTCCAAATGGATACGAGCAACGATTGGGTGGAAATGCTCCGCTGTCATAGGCTGCCACCCCAATGACATTGGGCTCCACAAGAGTGGTCCAATGAGATACCCTGTCACCAAACTCCCGGAAACACACGTCTGCATACGCTGTGAAGTCTCCCCTGAATCAGCACAGTTAATAACAAAGGATCAGAAAAAGGAGGACTTAATTGAATGATCTAAAAAGACCAAGAAGAACCTTTAAGACATACACAATCCTAGGGCTCAACCATCCTCCATATTCATCTTCAAGTACTTGAGGAAGATCTAAATGATAGAGCGTAATATCTACTTGAATTCCTACCAAAGTAAATTACGTTTAATTTCATCTGTATATATATATCTTGGGTAAATATTGGAAATAGACTAACCATGCTTTACTAGCTCATTGATGAGGTTGTTGTAATATGCCAACCCTTTCGGATTGACAGCTCCTCTCCCATCTAAGATATATGACAGATTTTTGTCCTGAGAAAATTAATTAGCTTTTCTTTACAATTAATGATAATTAGTGTGAGCTTGCTTAATATATATGTACTTGGAATGAGCCTTGACCAAGAGATGGAAAATCTATATGCTTCCAGGTTTGTATCACTCATCAGCTTGACATCTTCCTGAAAGATCCCAAAAACAGAGTAAAGCTGCATATATATCATGACGATATGTCAATATGACACAAGTTTTCTTTTGCCTTGTGTCATCGAGCATAGTAGTTGATATCATCTTATAAGAAAATAAAAGTTGTTGGACATATCTTTCCAAAAAGACAAAACAAAAGAGTAGTTAGGAAGTACTATCCATGCGGGTCACCAATGACGAAAGCAGAGAGAAAAAAGGTGAATTGGAAAGGGGGAAAAAAAACCTTAAATTTGTGGTACCCATCCGACGCCATGTCGCCGTTGCTCATGTCCGGCATCCTCCCTGGCAAACCCAACACAGCCAGCCACTCGAAATATGAAAGCTTTGAAGCTAAATTATTGAAGAGAATTATACATAGAATAAAAAAGAAGAAGATTATGATATCACTGGATTAGCATGACAATAGCCTACTCTAGATGTTGGCCAATCCAAAATTCCAAGTCAACTTAAAAGGCTTTTTTTGTGATTAATGACTGCCATAACTGCAGGAAAGAAGACGTGAGTGATAGAAGCAGAGAGGAGGAGGATAGTCTGGAATGTTGACAGCAGGATTTGCCCTGGCCAAATGGATAACGTATATATAATAAGGTGGATTCAGAGCATGCAGAAAAGAAAGGCAAATAATGACCTGCATGAGTGAAAGTATCCCAAATACATGGACTCCTCCCATCCTCAGCTACAGCCCCCTCTACCTGCAAATTTATTAGATATTTCTTGAACCAACATAACGAGGCTTAATATATAGCTAATCAAAATTAAATTACCTGATAAGCCGAGGTCCCAGCTCCAAATACGAAGTCCTCTGCTGGGAAGTCATCCCTTGTGAAGTCCAAAGCAGCAACAGTTTGGCCAAGCAACACTAATAGCACCAGCAAGCACGACTCCATGACCCACATCTCTCTCTCTCTCTCTCTCTCTCTCTCTCTCTGTTTTAACTTCCTAAGCCTCGTTTTTATATTTATAGAGATACTTGGAAATCTACGCATCTCAACAGGAGACAACTAGAAGAAAAGTCTCCGAAGAACTTCGTGATCAGTTACTGTGAATAAGTTTTGTTTTATAAAAAAAAAGTACGTTATCTTCAAAGGTTGACGTGATGGAGATGAGGGCAACACACGAACTAAGATGGCAACAGCGATATCAACAACTTTTGAATTGGGAGGGCCTTGAAGTTGTAGTCAATAATCTACAGTTAGTGAGCTGATCGAGGGATCCCGGTGATAGACGGAAACGCTGGTGATGGATGCTGGACTCAACCTAGCTTAGAGATCAATGCCACTGGGCTGGCCGGGGAGGCCGGGCACGACATCTGGGTCTGGTGGCCGAATACAGCCGGTGAGCCGAAGGCCAAAGCAATTTATGCCTTCCTTCACCCAAGCAGTCAGGAGGGCTGAGAGAGGTGGCGTGTTGACCTGCACTCCCAAATAGCTCAAATGGGTATAGTAAAAAAAAAAAAAACCAATGCAATGCTTGAGATGTTAATGGTGATAGAAAAGCCCTAAGCAAATTCTAATTACGAATTAACATCCTAATGTAAGTAATCACCAACAATAAAAACAATGAAGATAATAAAGAGAGAGAGACAAGATTTATGTGGTTCGGCGATGTGCCTACGTCCACGGGCGGAGCAATCTTCTTTACTATGCAAATCCCTCACTTATAAAGAGTTTAATAACTCAAATCGCTATCAATACAATGGTGGCTCAACCCTCATAAATGTTCTTCCAAGATTTGGGAATTTTTTGCGTCGCGTTCGAACGCTCGCGGGGGCGCGTTCGAACGCGCTCAATATCAATACAGTAGAACCAAAGGGGCGTTTAAACACAGTTGGGCCGTTCGAACGCCTGTATAAAAGTTTGCTCTCGTGTTGGCTCACGTTCGAACGCGGCTGGGCCGTTCAAACACCTGCATCACAGACTACTCACTGTCTGGAGCCCATGTTCGAGCGCCCCTAAGGCCAGTTCGAACGCGCTGCACAGAAATACTAATACTTGCTGAAAATTTATTGATATTGAATTTGAGCCAATTTTTAACAATTCTTCACCTTGGCGAAGAACTCAAAACTTCAGCAAATCACTCTCCACCATCTCAAAGTGACTCAATCCTCCAAAAGGTGCTTCGCCTGTAAATTTGCGTCTTAAGACGCCAAACCAACCTTGGTCAATAGTGAGTGACATTGATCATATCCAAACAATGTTGGCATTTGATTTTAGTCACTACTTTTGTTAGCATATCAGTCGGATTATCAGCGGTTTCAATCTTGCAAAGTGAAATATCCTTTCCTTTCAAAATTTCTTTCACAAAATGGATCGGACATCAATGTGCTTTGTCCTTATGTGATGAACTTGATTTTTAACCAAACAAATTGCACTTTGGTTATCACAATGTACCTCCACCTTCTCTTGGTATACACCCAAACCATCCATCAAACCAAGCAACCAAATAGCCTCATTTATAGCCTCTATCACTACCATATACTTTGCATCTATGGTAGATAAAGCAACAGTCGACTATAAGGTAGACCTCCAACTCATCGGCCTTCTAGCAAGTGTGAAAACATATCTCATAGTGGATATACGCTTATCCAAATCACCTGCATAGTCCGAATCCACATATCCAGTAAGATGTAGACCAAGTCTATCACAATACCATAGATATATCTCAGAATCCATTTCACGGCCTGCCAATGCCCTTTTCCTGGAGCATGCATATATCTACTAACAATGCTGATGGCTTGTGACATATCTAGCCTAGTGTACATCATTGCATACATTAGGCTTCCAACTACACTTGCATATGATATCTTAGACATAAACTCTTTCTCAGCATATAAAGTGGGTGACATAGATGTACTAAGCCTAAAATGAGGTGTCAACGGTGTACTCACTGATTTTGTTTTGCTATTAACCTCAAACCGTTACAATACCTTCTTCAAATACTGCTTCTGAATTAAGCATACTGTCCCAATTTTCTGTCCCTTCTAATCCCCATGCCAAGTATCTTTCTTGCTTCTCCTAGATCTTTCATTTCAAACTCTTTATTCAATTAGAGCTTTAATTTATCAATCTCTACCTTGCTCTTAGATGCTATCAACATATCATCAACATATAAGAGCAAATAGATAAAGAATTCATATTTAAGCTTTCTAAAGTACACGCAATGATCATAGTGGCTTCTCTTGTACTTGTGCCTCCGTATAAACTGGTCAAACCATTTATACCACTACCTAGGAGACTACTTCAGGTCATACAAGAATTTCTTTAATTTGCAAATTCAATCTTCTTTTCCAATGATTTTTAACCATTTCAGTTGTGTCATATAGATGTCCTCCTCCAAATCACCGTGCAAGAATGCGGTCTTCACATCCATCTGTGCTAGCTCAAGATCAAACTGAGCTACCAAGGCTAGCAAAATCCAAATGGAGGAGTGTTTCACCACCGGAGAAAACACTTCATTATAGTCAATCATCTCCTTTTGAGAATACCCTTTTGCCACCAATCTAGTCTTGAATCTAACCCCACCTTTTGATTGAGGACCATCTTTCTCAGCATATATCTACTTGCACCCAATAGCTTTCTTCCCCTTAGGGAGCTCCACCAAATCCCAAGTTTTATTTTTCTCAAGAGCCTTCATTTTATCAATCATTGCCCCTTTCCAATTTGCTCTTTCAATGTTCTTCATAGCTTCTTTGAAGGAAGTGGAAAAATCTTCATTAATCACCGGAAGAGCATGGACCAATATATCAGAATAGCGTGCCGGCCTTCTGATTTCTTTCCTTGGCTTTCTAACTACTATGGAGTCTTAATCATCAGTTTCTGGCTCCACACTGTCATCCTCTTGCAAATTAGAATCTTCCTCTTCATTTGCCCCTTTTGAAGATGTATCTTATGTTGGACTTGAATCTGTCTTAAACTCCACCTGCCGTGGAACATCTTCAGCACTATCGTCAATCAGGCTATCTGATGCTTGACTTTGTTTCAGCATGGATGATTCATCAAATGTAATATCCATGCTAATGATCAATTTTCCCAATTCTAGCCTCCAAACCCGATATCCCTTCACCCCAGTGCTAAAGCCGAAGAAGATGCCCTTCTTGGCTCTAGGATCCAACTTGCATTCACTGACATTATAGTATGCAGGACAACCAAAAATATGTAAGAAATCATAATCTGAAATGGGTTTGCCAGACCAAACCTCTAATGGGCTCTTCCCATTATTTGTAGATGAAGATAGCCAGTTGATGAGATGACATGCATAGTTGACTGCCTCAGCTCAAAACTCTTTGCCCACTTTAACATTGGACAACATACACTGAACCTTTTTCATATAAGGTCCGGTTTAAACATTTCGCCATGCCATTTTGCTGAGGTCTCTCTAACCGTGAAGTGTCTTTCAATCCCTTCTTCTTTGCATAAACTCATGAACGGATATGAAGTGTACTCTCCACCGTAATCTAATCTGAGCTTTTTTATTTTCTTGCCAGTCTGATTCTCAATCATCTTCTTTCAATTCTAAAAAATTTCAAGCACTTGGTTCTTATGGTGCATGGTGTACATCCAAGATCTTGTAGAGTAGTCATCTACAAAGATGACGAACTAGTACTTCCTCCCAATAAGGCCTTCCGGGTAAGCCCCCAAACATCTATGTGAATGTAATCCAAAATCCCCTTGGTCCGGTGTACAGCAGTGGCAAATTTAACTCTAGTTTGTTTACCCAATACACAGTGTTTGCAAAATTTCAGTTTGAGGTTCTTCACACCCTTTAGCAAACCTTGATTTGATAAGCCTGTCAAAACTTTCTGTCCTGAGTGCCCCAACCTCATATGCCATAATCTGAAAGAGTCAGCCTCACTAACAGTGTTACTTGAGGCGGCCGCTACTCTTTCCAAATCCATAGAGCCTTGTAAGAAGTACAAATTGCTTCTTCTTATGCCCTTCATCACCACCAATGCCCCCAAAGTCACCTTCAATGCTCCACCTTTTAAAGTAACGGTGAAGTCCTTTGATTCCAAAACCCCAACGGAGATGAGGTTCTTCTTTAGATCCAGTATGTACCGGACTTCATTTAGCTCTTTGACGGACCCATCTTAGAGCTTCAGGCGAATAGTGTCAATGCCTTCCGCTCTACAAGGGCTATCATTGCCCATATACACAACTCCATCAGAGATCTTCTCAAGAGTGGAGAACTAACTCCGGTTTGGACACATAGGGTATGTGCAACCGGAGTCCAAGATCCATTCATCCATGTTACATGCAAGAGCCGAGCCTACCAAGGCACTTTCCGAGTCATCATCATCCGAATGTGCCACATTTGCCTTTTGGGGTTTCTTGTCCTTGCTCTTTAAAACATAACAATCCTTCTTCCAATGCCCTTTATTGCGGCAATAGGAATATTGGTCTTTGGCAATTAACTTCCTATCTGAGGATGCACCCCTTGACTTTGAGAAGGATTTACCTTTTTTATCAAATTTTCTATTTTTAAATCTACCCCTCACCATCAATGCATCTGAAGATGACTCATGAGTAGCTTGCTTGTCCAATTTCTGGTACTCATTGTTGATCAATGCATTTGCAACATCTTCATAATGGATTGAATCCTTTCCATATAGTAGGGCAGTAGTGAGTGATACGAACCCTCTTTTGGTGCTATGGCTCTGATACCAGCTTGTTACGATCCTTCCTCGGCTATAGGCTCTGATTCAAGATTAATACGATCTTGCACGGAACTTTGAGATCAGATCCCGAAATATCCCGCCGTTGGATCGCTGTGAAATTGTGATATGTTGTAGGCCCGGAAAAGAGCTTTCCAACGGATCTAGTTTCAGGCGAATCGGAGTTGGGGATCTCGAGATATCGTTCGTTTAGTGGACGAACGTCAGGATACTCTGTTTTTGGATTCCGTGGATGAAGGCACGAAATCCTGGGTAATGGTGGATTGTGGAGGGCCGGTGTTGATGGGGTGGCACCGGTGTAAAAGTGATGGTGGAAGGGTTATGGATGATGGAAAGGTTAGGGATAGCGATGGATAAATTGGAAGAAGGGGGAGAAGAGGGCCACTCCTAAGGGACTAGGGTGATTGGCCTGTCGAGGGAGATTAGAAGCGGCGTCGCCGGGGAGATTGAGGGAACGGGAGCGAAGAAGATGAAGGAGGCAAGGCAAACTCAATTCTCAATAATCAATAATAATTTTGGTTGCCCTACACATACTTTTATAGGCTAACCAACAACTCAATCTTATCCTAAAACTCAATCTTATCCTAAAACTCAATCTTATCCTAAGGTAAATCCAAACTCGAGACGATGTCGGTGAAGTCCGAATCGTATCAGTGAGGTGGTCATAAGTGTCCGACAAGGAATTCAATAATATCAATGCCTTGTCCTAATCTGAAATTTCAACATCTAAGTTTTGCAAGTCCGCAAGTAAATTGTTGAAGGCATTCAAATACTCTGCCATCAGCATTCCCATCTTGTATTGAAATCTGAAAAACTTCTTCTTCAAATAGAGCCAGTTCTCAATGCTCTTGGTCATGTATTTGTCCTCCAGTTTCTTCCACAAGCTCTTTGTTGAATTCTCCCTCATCACAATGTACTTTTCTTCCTTTGCTAGACAAAGCCGATTGGAACTGCAAGCTTGCCGGTTCATTTTCTCCCAATCCTTCTCAGATATATCTTCGGGCTTCTCCTCCAAGGAGATGTCTAATTCTTGTTGGAACAACACATTCATAACTTTACATTGCCACATCCTAAAGTTGTTGGTGCCATCAAACTTCTCAACTTCAAACTTTGCATTTGAGATAAGTTTGCCCGATTTGGATGATTCACCCATTTTGCTAAAATTTCTTCAAATCCTCACTATTCCCAAATTCAATAGCCTAGGTTTGAAACCAATGGCTCTGATACCAATTTGTTGTGCAAATGACCCAATTTGGGTGAAGGAAGCGAAAGCAAGACCTGCACTCCCAAATAGCTCAAATGGGTATAGTAAAAAAAAAAACCAATGCAATGCTTGAGATGTTAATGGTGATAGAAAAGCCCTAAGCAAATTCTAATTACGAATTAATATCCTAATATAAGTAATCACCAACAATAAAAACAATGAAGATAATAGAGAGAGAGAGACAAGATTTATGTGGTTCGGCGATGTGCCTACGTCCACGGGTGGAGCAATCTTCTTTACTATGCAAATCCCTCACTTATAAAGAGTTTAATAACTCAAATCGCTATCAATATAATGGTGGCTCAACCCTCATAAATGTTCTTCCAAGATTTGGGAATTTTTTGCGTCGCGTTCGAACGCTCGCGGGGGCGCATTTGAACGCGCTCAATATCAATACAGTAGAACCAAAGGGGCGTTTAAACGCAGTTGGGCCGTTCGAACGCCTGCATAAAAGTTTGCTCTCGTGTTGGCTCACGTTCGAACACGGCTGGGCCGTTCAAACACCTGCATCACAGACTACTCACTGTCTGGAGCCCGTGTTCGAGCGCCCCTAGGGCCAGTTCGAACGCGCTGCACAGAAATACTAATACTTGCTGAAAATTTATTGATATTGAATTTGAGCCAATTTTTAACAATTCTTCACCTTGGCGAAGAACTCAAAACTTCAGCAAATCACTCTCCACCATCTCAAAGTGACTCAATCCTCCAAAAGGTGCTTCGCCTGTAAATTTGCGTCTTAAAACTAACCTTGGTCAATAGTGAGTGACATTGATCATATCCAAACAATGTTGGAATTTGATTTTAGTCACTACTTTTGTTAGCATATCAGTTGGATTATCAGCGGTTCCAATCTTGCAAAGTGAAATATCCTTTCCTTTCAAAATTTCTTTCATAAAATGAATCGAACATCAATGTGCTTTGTCCTGATGTGATGAACTTGATTTTTAACCAAGCAAATTGCACTTTGGTTATCACAATGTACCTCCACCTTCTCTTGGTATACACCCAAACCATCCGTCAAACCAAGCAACCAAATAGCCTCATTTATAGCCTCTATCACTGCCATATACTTTGCCTCTATGGTAGATAAAGCAACAGACGACTATAAGGTAGACCTCTAACTCACCGGCCTTCTAGCAAGTGTGAAAATATATCTCATAGTGGATATACGCTTATCCAAATCACCTGCATAGTCCGAATCCACATATCCAGTAAGATGTAGACCAAGTCTATCACAATACCATGGATATATCTCAGAATCCATTTCACGGCCTGCCAATACCCTTTTCCTGGAGCATACATATATCTACTAACAATGCTAATGGCTTGTGACATATCTAGCCTACTGTACACCATTGCATACATTAGGCTTCCAACTACACTTGCATATGATATCTTAGACATAAACTCTTTCTCAGCATATAAAGTGGGTGTGACATAGATGTACTAAGCCTAAAATGAGGTGTCAACGGTGTACTCACTGATTTTGTTTTGCTATTAACCTCAAACCGCTACAATACCTTCTTCAAATACTGCTTCTAAATTAAGCATACTGTCCCAATTTTCTGTGCTTCTCCTAGATCTTTCATTTCAAACTCTTTATTCAATTAGAGCTTTAATTTATCAATCTCTACCTTGCTCTTAGATGCTATCAACATATCATCAACATATAAGAGCAAATAGATAAAGAATCCATATTTAAGCTTTCTAAAGTACACACAATGATCATAGTGGCTTCTCTTGTACTTGTGCCTCCGTATAAACTGGTCAAACCATTTATACCACTGCCTAGGAGACTACTTCAGGTCATACAAGAATTTCTTTAATTTGCAAATTCAATCTTCTTTTCCAATGATTTTTAACCCTTTCGGTTGTGTCATATAGATGTCCTCCTCCAAATCACCGTGCAAGAATGCGGTCTTCACATCCATCTGTGCTAACTCAAGATGAAACTGAGCTACCAAGGCTAGCAAAATCCAAATGGAGGAGTGTTTCACCACCGGAGAAAACACTTCATTATAGTCAATCCCCTCCTTTTGAGAATACCCTTTTGCCACCAATCTAGCCTTGAATCTAACCCCACCTTTTGATTGAGGATCATCTTTCTCAGCATATATCTACTTGCACCCAATAGCTTTCTTCCCCTTAGGGAGCTCCACCAAATCCCAAGTTTTATTTTTCTCAAGAGCCTTCATTTTATCAATCATTGCCCCTTTCCAATTTGCTCTTTCAATGTTCTTCATAGCTTCTTTGAAGGAAGTGGAAAAATCTTCATCAATCACCGGAAGAGCATGGACCAATATATCAGAATAGCGTGCCGGCCTTCTGATTTCTTTCCTTGGCTTTCTAACTACTATGGAGTCTTAATCATCAGTTTCTGGCTCCACACTGTCATCTTCTTGCAAATTAGAATCTTCCTCTTCATTTGCCCCTTTTGAAGATGTATCTTATGTTGGACTTGAATCTGTCTTAAACTCCACCTGCCGTGGAACATCTTCAGCACTATCGTCAATCGGACTATCTGATGCTTGACTTTGTTTCAGCATGGATGATTCATCAAATGTAATATCCATGCTGATGATCAATTTTCCCAATTCTGGCCTCCAAACCCGACATCCCTTCACCCCAGTGCTAAAGCCGAAGAAGATGCCCTTCTTGGCTCTAGGATCCAACTTGCATTCACTGACATTATAGTATGCAGGACAACCAAAAATATGTAAGAAATCATAATCTGAAATGGGTTTGCCAGACCAAACCTCTAATGGGCTCTTCCCATTATTTGTAGATGAAGATAGCCAGTTGATGAGATGACATGCATAGTTGACTGCCTCAGCTCAAAACTCTTTGCCCACTTTAGCATTGGACAACATACACCGAACCTTTTTCATATAAGGTCCGGTTTAAACATTTCGCCATGCCATTTTGCTGAGGTCTCTTTAACGGTGAAGTGTCTTTCAATCCCTTCTTCTTTGCATAAACTCATGAACGGATATGAAGTGTACTCTCCACCGTAATCTAATCTGAGCTTTTTTATTTTCTTGCCAGTCTGATTCTCAATCATCTTCTTTCAATTCTAAAAAATTTCAAGCACTTGGTTCTTATGGTGCATGGTGTACATCCAAGATCTTGTAGAGTAGTCATCTACAAAGATGACGAACTAGTACTTCCTCCCAATAAGGCCTTCCGGGTAAGCCCCCAAACATCTATGTGAATGTAATCCAAAATCCCCTTGGTCCGGTGTACAGCAGTGGCAAATTTAACTCTAGTTTGTTTACCCAATACACAGTATTTGCAAAATTTCA
This sequence comes from Typha angustifolia, assembly GCF_048772165.1. Classification (NCBI taxonomy): domain Eukaryota; kingdom Viridiplantae; phylum Streptophyta; class Magnoliopsida; order Poales; family Typhaceae; genus Typha; species Typha angustifolia. The sequence goes on along the minus strand of NC_133246.1, from coordinate 945,303 downwards.
GTTTGAGGTTCTTCACACCCTTTAGCAAACCTTGATTTGATAAGCCTGTCAAAGCTTTCTGTCCTGAGTGCCCCAACCTCATATGTCATAATCTGAAAGAGTCAGCCTCACTAACAGTGTTACTTGAGGCGGCCGCTACTCTTTCCAAATCCATAGAGCCTTGTAAGAAGTACAAATTGCTTCTTCTTATGCCCTTCATCACCACCAATGCCCCCAAAGTCACCTTCAATGCTCCACCTTTTAAAGTAACGGTGAAGTCCTTTGATTCCAAAACCCCAACGGAGATGAGGTTCTTCTTTAGATCCAGTATGTACCGGACTTCATTTAGCTCTTTGACGGACCCATCTTAGAGCTTCAGGCGAATAGTGTCAATGCCTTCCGCTCTACAAGGGCTATCATTGCCCATATACACAACTCCATCAGAGATCTTCTCAAGAGTGGAGAACTAACTCCGGTTTGGACACATAGGGTATGTGCAACCGGAGTCCAAGATCCATTCATCCATGTTACATGCAAGAGCCGAGCCTACCAAGGCACTTTCCGAGTCATCATCATCCGAATGTGCCACATTTGCCTTTTGGGGTTTCTTGTCCTTGCTCTTTAAAACATAACAATCCTTCTTCCAATGCCCTTTATTGCGGCAATAGGAATATTGGTCTTTGGCAATTAACTTCCTATCTGAGGATGCACCCCTTGACTTTGAGAAGGATTTGCTTTTTTTATCAAATTTTCTATTTTTAAATCTACCCCTCACCATCAATGCATCTGAAGATGACTCATGAGTAGCTTGCTTGTCCAATTTCCGGTACTCATTGTTGATCAATGCATTTGCAACATCTTCATAATGGATTGAATCCTTTCCATATAATAGGGCAGTAGTGAGGTGGTCATAAGTGTCCGACAAGGAATTCAATAATATCAATGCCTTGTCCTAATCTGAAATTTCAACATCTAAGTTTTGCAAGTCCGCAAGTAAATTGTTGAAGGCATTCAAATACTCTGCCATCAGCATTCCCATCTTGTATTGAAATCTGAAAAACTTCTTCTTCAAATAGAGCCAGTTCTCAATGCTCTTGGTCATGTATTTGTCCTCCAGTTTCTTCCACAAGCTCTTTGTTGAATTCTCCCTCATCACAATGTACTTTTCTTCCTTTGCTAGACAAAGCCGATTGGAACTGCAAGCCTGCCGGTTCATTTTCTCCCAATCCTTCTCAGATATATCTTCGGGCTTCTCCTCCAAGGTGATCTCTAATTCTTGTTGGAACAACACATTCATAACTTTACATTGCCACATCCTAAAGTTGTTGGTGCCATCAAACTTCTCAACTTCAAACTTTGCATTTGAGATAAGTTTGCCCGATTTGGATGATTCACCCATTTTGCTAAAATTTCTTTAAATCCTCACTATTCCCAAATTCAATAGCCTAGGTTTGAAACCAATGGCTCTGATACCAATTTGTTGTGCAAATGACCCAATTTGGGTGAAGGAAACGGAAGCAAGACCTTCACCCTCAAGTAGCCCAAATGGGAATAGTGAAAGAGAAATAAATGCAATGCTTGGAAAACTCCAAAGAGATGTTAATGGTGATGTAAAAGCCCTAAGCAAGTTCTAACCATGGATTAACACCCTAATGTAAGCAAACACCAATAAAGACAACAATAGAGATAATAGAGAGAGAGAGAGAGAGGCAAGATTTACGTGGTTCGGCAATGTGCCTACGTCCACGGGCGGAGCAATCTTCTTTACTATGCAAATCCCTCACTTATAAAGAGTTTAACAGCTCTAATCACTCTCAATACAATGGTGGCTCAACTCTTATTAATGTTCTTCCAATTACCAACTCTAAAAAACCAACTTTAGTATTTATAGTCAGGTTCAGATTTGGAGATTTCTAGTGTCGCGTTCGAATGCCCTCGGGGGCGTGTTCGAACGCGCCCAATGTTAATACAGCAGAACTCAAGTGGCGTTCGAACGCAGGAGAAGGCCATTTGAACACCTACAGAAATAGCTGCTCTCGGGTTGAATCGCGTTCGAACACGGCTGGGACCATTCGAACGCCTGCAAAAAGTCTGCTCTCGGGTTAGCTCACGTTCGAACTCAGCTAGCGCAGTTCGAATGCCAGCATCACAGACTGCTCTCTGTTTGAAGCCCACGTTCGAACGTGCGGCACAAAAATGCTAAAACATGCTAAATTTTTGCTGAAACTAAATTTGAGCCAATTTTTAACACAAGTGCAGCTTGTGTGGTATCTATAGAGAAACCATCAAGCACTGGAGTGATGACCGGACAGAGCACGTGGCATGCATGGCTCTTATGACGACCACCCTGTGGATTCTGTGGAAGCACCGCAGCCTATACAGCTGATGAGCACCAAGGCGGTGCTGGAGCAATGATTAGGGAGGGACACGGATGAGTCTCTACTAGCGGTGCGGCCTAGGAGCCGACAGCCGAAGAATCAGCACTGCGAGCTGAAGGGAACGCTTTAAATCTTGGGCTGCTGGTTGCGGCAGGATACAACAGGGTAGAGGTCGAGACTCAGTCCCTGGAGTTGGTTCGAATTCTGAGGAAGAAAGGAATCCTCTATAAGAAAATTCTTCCTAGCTACTACCTAATGCCGGAGGCTTAACTCTTCGTCGGCCATTATTTGCTTAACCTCTGTTCTCTGCAGCTCAATTTCTTCAATACTGAGCACAATCATCGGAATAATATTTCTTCATTATATTCATATTTTGTTGGAGGGATATGTCTGCGGTTTAATCTGTTTAGTATGTGCCTCCACCTCTGCCGTAATTAAGAGGTTGGTTTTGTTTCTTTGCTTTACTTTACGAATGATGCATCACTTAGATGTCTTATTGCGACTTTCCACCGTGCATGAATGAGATTTGCTGCGTATGTTACTAAACATCTAATGCCCGTAAGGCCCAAATATGGCGAGAATTTATGTGCTACTATGTATCATTTTTTCATCATCTCGAGATTCTTGGCTCAGAACTCACTCTCTTATAGAAAGGAATAGTTGGGCCACTCTATGGTGACATCTTGATCTTATACAAACAAAGAAGCTGTAGTTATTGTGATATTCTAAGAGCGTACGTGAGGATGTAGAGTCACCTATAAAGTATCACAAATATTATATGCCGTCCTGCTTCATTAATCAAATAAGGATATCCCGCTGCAAACTCATTGCTGATCATGGGAGACTGCGGGTGAATAACTCCTGTTTATGTTCATCCCCTTTTTGCTCAAAAAGTTGGAGTACCAAAGAGCTGAACGCTTTGGCACTCGTTTGCGATCGTCGTCTTTAAAATCAACAAAATAGAGACCATAACGTTGTTTATACCCCGCCAAAAATTCAAAAACATCCATGAATGCCCAAACAAAGTATCCTTTCAGATTTACTCCATTCCTGCAATCAAAGGAACAAACAAAAGGCGATTAAATCATTTGAATCAATGGCATTGAGTCGGTCACAAGAAGTATTAATTACCTGATAGACTGCAGGGCGCTTCTCATGAAACCGCTCAAGTAATCGATCCTTTCTTCATCATTCAGGGTGTCATTGTACTGTGCAAGACCTGCTGATGCAAATGGAAATAAATAAAGAAGAAAAGAGAAGAAGTAGCGAGATCATTAACCTTGCACTTCAAAATTAATTAAGCTAGGTGATATATGACTGCAAATGAATTCTATTGGTTTGTGAAGCTGTGTGTGGACTTGCCATTTTCTTGGACATAAACAGGAGGATTTCCATAGACGTCTTTGAAATACTCCAGCATATGCTGCAATCCAGCAGGATCAGATCCCAGGTCTACTGGGACAAACTAGAATCAACCACCAACAGTTAGCTAACTATACGACATAATACTAATAAGAAGAAAAAGAAGCAGGTGGATTCATAGCATTCCATCTTTACCTTGCCTGCCGGCGGCGAGTCCCTTGTAACTGCACCACAGCATCAGACAGTGATCACAGTTAAGATTGGTTGGCCATATTTTATATCACCACTGAAGACGAGACTGAAAAGAAGTACCTCTGAATGTAGCAAACATGTCTGCATTGTAGTCTCTCAGGCCTGCCTTTGGGCCATTGGAGTTGTCACTCACGTACACAGAAGTGTAGTGGTTTATACCAATAAAATCAAATGCACCCTTTACTAGCTCAGATTGACCTTTGGTGAAGGATGGAATTCGCGAGGCTGCGATCTTCTTCATGACTTCTGGATAGTCCCCGAAAACTACTGGGTGTATGATCCTGAAGTTGGCTCGTCAGTTGTCGAACTATAGTAATTAATTTGGTCTACTAGTTAAAGCCTCCAAATCATTGTAATATTGAACTGAAACTTACCAACCAATCATGAAGTCCAATGCTCTTTTGGTTGCTTTGATGTCTGCAGTCGAGTTTGAAAATGGATAAGACCAGAAGGAGTACACATTTATGCCTACACCTCCATTTTGCACAGCCTGCATCCAACAATTAGAAATGATACATATAAATACCCTTAATGTCAAGACATGAACTTACTAAGTGGGTGCATCACTTGGTGTTATAATAAGACTTATTCCTTCAGTGGAAGATATAGTGACATTGAGTAAGTAGATCGGTAGAGGAAACTTATGGACTTACTTGATACTTTTGCCTGTATAATCTAACGGCTGATGCATGGGCTAACAGGTAATTGTGAACTGCAATATATGGCTCCACCGTGGAATTGCCAACTGTGCAATTGACTCCAAATGGATACGAGCAACGATTGGGTGGAAATCCTCCGCTGTCATAGGCTTCCACCCCAATGACATTGGGCTCCACAACAGTGGTCCAATGAGATACCCTGTCTCCGAACTCCCGGAAACACACGTCTGCATATGCTGTGAAGTCTTCCCTGAATCATCACAGTTAATAATAAAGGATCAAAAAAAGGATGGCTTAACTGAATGATCTAAAAAGACCAAGAAGAACCTTAAGACTTACACAATCCTAGGGCTCAACCATCCTCCATATTCATCTTCAAGTACTTGAGGAAGATCTAAATGATGGAGCGTAATATGTACTTGAATTCCTACCAAAGAAAATTACGTTTAATTTCATCTGTATATATATATATATATTGGGTAAATATTGGAAATAGACTAACCATGCTTTACTAGCTCATTGATGAGGTTATTGTAATATGCCAGCCCTTTCGGATTGACAGCTCCTCTCCCATCTAAGATATATGACAAATTTTTATCATGAGAGAAGGAATTAGCTTTTCTTTACAATTAATGATAATTAGTCTGAGGTTGCCAAATAAATGTACTTGGAATGAGCCTTGACCAAGAGATGGAAAACCTATATGCTTCCAGGTTTGTATCACTCATCAGCTTGACATCTTCCTGAAAGATCGCAAGGTAAGAGAGTAAAGTTGCATATAATATATATATATATATGTGTGTGTGTGTGTGTGTGTGTGTGTGTGTGTGTGTGTGTGTGTGTGTGTGTGTGTGTGTGTGTGTGTGTGTGTGTGTGTGTGTGTGTGTCTCTCTCTCTCTCTCTCTCTCTCTCTCTCTCTCTCTCTCTCTCTCTCTCTCTTTGAATATCCAAACAGATTAGCTGTGAGAGAAAAGTATATATAACGACATATAGTTTTTCTCGTCTCGATTCATCAAGCAACGTAGTTGGAACTTTGGAAGTATTAACCCATGCGCGTCACCAGTGACGAAAGCAGAGGACAAAAAGGTGAAAAGGGAAAAAAGAAAACCTTATATTTGTGATACCCATCCGACGCCACGTCGCCGTTGCTCTTGTCCGGCATCCTCCCTGACAAACACAGCACAGCCACTCGAAATATGAGAGCTTTGAAGCTTAATTATGTTTTACCTTATCTTTGCCGTATATATACGTATTGAATAGAATTATACATGGAACAAAAGGAAAAGAAAAGGTTATGATAGCAGTGGATTCGCATGATAATAGCCTACTATAGATGTTGGCCAATCCAAATCAACATAAAAAGGCTTATTTGTGATTAAAGGCTGCGATAACTGCAGGAAAGAAGATGTGGACGAAAGAAGCAGGGAGGAGGAGGATAGTCTGCAATGTTGACAGCAGGATTTGCACTGCGGTGGAGTAGCTTTTGATTGGCCCTGGCCAAATGGATAACATATAATAGATAAGGTGGATTCAGAGCATGCAGAAAAGAAATGCAAATAATGACCTGCATGAATAAAAGTATCCCAAATACATGGACTCCTCCCATCCTCAGCTACAGCTCCCTCTATCTGCAAATTTATTAAATATTTCTTGACCCCACGTAACGAGGCTTAATATATAGCTAATCCAAATTATTAAATTAAATTACCTGATAAGCCGAGGTCCCAGCTCCAAATACGAAGTCCTCTGCAGGGAAGTCATCCCTTGTGAAGTCCAAAGCAGCAGCAGCTTGGCCAAGCAGCACTAATAACACCAACAAGCACGACTCCATGCTCCACATCTCTCCCTCTCTCTCTCCCTCTGTGTGTGTGTGTGTGTGTGTTTTAACTTCCTAAGTCTCCTTTTATTTTATAGATGCCTGGAGAAGCATCTCTACTGGAGATATCTAGAAGAAAAAGTCTCCGTTGGACTTCGTGAGTTTAGTTTTAGTACGCTACGTTACTGCGAACAAGTTAAAAATTTTAAAAAAAAAATTAACATCTACGTTAACTTCAAAGGTTGAGGTGACAAAAATATTCGTAACTAAAAGACGTGAGGCAGGTAATTTTTTTTGTTGAAAAAAAAAACTTCCACGGAGATGAGGGAAGTGCAGGAATTAGATAGTTGGATTGCGACAACGGTAGCAACAGCCTTTGAATTGGAAGACCGTCGAAATAAATCGTAGTATATATCTATGGCGTTACATGGAAAAGTAATGCAACTCTGTGAATTAACACAAAAGCATGCAGACAAAATTATTGTGCAAGACCTGTTGATGCAAATGGAAATAAATAAAGAAGAAAAGAGAAGAAGTAGCGAGATCATTAACCTTGCACTTCAAAATTAATTAAGCTAGGTGATATATGACTGCAATACTCCAGGAAATGAATTCTACTGGTTTGTGAAGCTGTGTGTGGACTTGCCATTTTCTTGGACATAAACAGGAGGATTTCCATAGACGTCTTTGAAATACTCCAGCATATGCTGCAATCCAGCAGGATCAGATCGCAGGTCTACTGGGACAAACTAGAATCAACCACCAACAGTTAGTTAACTATACGACATAATAATCATAAGAAGAAAAAGAAGCAGGTGGATTCATAGCATTCCATCTTTACCTGGCCTGCCGGCGGCGAGTCCCTTGTAACTGCACCACAGCATCAGACAGTGATCACAGTTAAGATTGGTTGGCCATATTTTATATCACCACTGAAGACGAGACTGAAAAGAAGTACCTCTGAATGTAGCAAACATGTCTGCATTGTAGTCTCTCAGGCCTGCCTTTGGGCCATTGGAGTTGTCACTCACGTACACAGAAGTGTAGTGGTTTATACCAATAAAATCAAATGCACCCTTTACTAGCTCAGATTGACCTTTGGTGAAGGATGGAATTCGCGAGGCTGCGATCTTCTTCATGACTTCTGGATAGTCCCCGAAAACTACTGGGTGTACGATCCTGAAATTGGCTCGTCAGTTGTCGAACTATAGTAATTAATTCGGTCTACTAGTTAAAGCATCCAAATCTTTGTAATATTGAACTGAAACTTACCAACCAATCATGAAGTCCGTTGCTCTTTTGGTTGCTTTGATGTCTGCAGTCGAGTTTGAAAATGGATAAGACCAGAAGGAGTACACATTTATGCCTACACCTCCATTTTGCACAGCCTGCATCCAACAATTAGAAATGATACATATAAATACCCTTAATGTCAAGACATGAACTTACTAAGTGGGTGCATCACTTGGTGTTATAATAAGACTTATTCCTTCAGTGGAAGATATAGTGACATTGAGTAAGTAGATCGGTAGAGGAAACTTATTGACTTACTTGATACTTTTGCCTGTATAATCTAACGGCTGATGCATGGGCTAACAGGTAATTGTGAACTGCAATATATGGCTCCACCGTGGAATTGCCAACTGTGCAGTTGACTCCAAATGGATACGAGCAACGATTGGGTGGAAATGCTCCGCTGTCATAGGCTGCCACCCCAATGACATTGGGCTCCACAAGAGTGGTCCAATGAGATACCCTGTCACCAAACTCCCGGAAACACACGTCTGCATACGCTGTGAAGTCTCCCCTGAATCAGCACAGTTAATAACAAAGGATCAGAAAAAGGAGGACTTAATTGAATGATCTAAAAAGACCAAGAAGAACCTTTAAGACATACACAATCCTAGGGCTCAACCATCCTCCATATTCATCTTCAAGTACTTGAGGAAGATCTAAATGATAGAGCGTAATATCTACTTGAATTCCTACCAAAGTAAATTACGTTTAATTTCATCTGTATATATATATCTTGGGTAAATATTGGAAATAGACTAACCATGCTTTACTAGCTCATTGATGAGGTTGTTGTAATATGCCAACCCTTTCGGATTGACAGCTCCTCTCCCATCTAAGATATATGACAGATTTTTGTCCTGAGAAAATTAATTAGCTTTTCTTTACAATTAATGATAATTAGTGTGAGCTTGCTTAATATATATGTACTTGGAATGAGCCTTGACCAAGAGATGGAAAATCTATATGCTTCCAGGTTTGTATCACTCATCAGCTTGACATCTTCCTGAAAGATCCCAAAAACAGAGTAAAGCTGCATATATATCATGACGATATGTCAATATGACACAAGTTTTCTTTTGCCTTGTGTCATCGAGCATAGTAGTTGATATCATCTTATAAGAAAATAAAAGTTGTTGGACATATCTTTCCAAAAAGACAAAACAAAAGAGTAGTTAGGAAGTACTATCCATGCGGGTCACCAATGACGAAAGCAGAGAGAAAAAAGGTGAATTGGAAAGGGGGAAAAAAAACCTTAAATTTGTGGTACCCATCCGACGCCATGTCGCCGTTGCTCATGTCCGGCATCCTCCCTGGCAAACCCAACACAGCCAGCCACTCGAAATATGAAAGCTTTGAAGCTAAATTATTGAAGAGAATTATACATAGAATAAAAAAGAAGAAGATTATGATATCACTGGATTAGCATGACAATAGCCTACTCTAGATGTTGGCCAATCCAAAATTCCAAGTCAACTTAAAAGGCTTTTTTTGTGATTAATGACTGCCATAACTGCAGGAAAGAAGACGTGAGTGATAGAAGCAGAGAGGAGGAGGATAGTCTGGAATGTTGACAGCAGGATTTGCCCTGGCCAAATGGATAACGTATATATAATAAGGTGGATTCAGAGCATGCAGAAAAGAAAGGCAAATAATGACCTGCATGAGTGAAAGTATCCCAAATACATGGACTCCTCCCATCCTCAGCTACAGCCCCCTCTACCTGCAAATTTATTAGATATTTCTTGAACCAACATAACGAGGCTTAATATATAGCTAATCAAAATTAAATTACCTGATAAGCCGAGGTCCCAGCTCCAAATACGAAGTCCTCTGCTGGGAAGTCATCCCTTGTGAAGTCCAAAGCAGCAACAGTTTGGCCAAGCAACACTAATAGCACCAGCAAGCACGACTCCATGACCCACATCTCTCTCTCTCTCTCTCTCTCTCTCTCTCTCTGTTTTAACTTCCTAAGCCTCGTTTTTATATTTATAGAGATACTTGGAAATCTACGCATCTCAACAGGAGACAACTAGAAGAAAAGTCTCCGAAGAACTTCGTGATCAGTTACTGTGAATAAGTTTTGTTTTATAAAAAAAAAGTACGTTATCTTCAAAGGTTGACGTGATGGAGATGAGGGCAACACACGAACTAAGATGGCAACAGCGATATCAACAACTTTTGAATTGGGAGGGCCTTGAAGTTGTAGTCAATAATCTACAGTTAGTGAGCTGATCGAGGGATCCCGGTGATAGACGGAAACGCTGGTGATGGATGCTGGACTCAACCTAGCTTAGAGATCAATGCCACTGGGCTGGCCGGGGAGGCCGGGCACGACATCTGGGTCTGGTGGCCGAATACAGCCGGTGAGCCGAAGGCCAAAGCAATTTATGCCTTCCTTCACCCAAGCAGTCAGGAGGGCTGAGAGAGGTGGCGTGTTGACCTGCACTCCCAAATAGCTCAAATGGGTATAGTAAAAAAAAAAAAAACCAATGCAATGCTTGAGATGTTAATGGTGATAGAAAAGCCCTAAGCAAATTCTAATTACGAATTAACATCCTAATGTAAGTAATCACCAACAATAAAAACAATGAAGATAATAAAGAGAGAGAGACAAGATTTATGTGGTTCGGCGATGTGCCTACGTCCACGGGCGGAGCAATCTTCTTTACTATGCAAATCCCTCACTTATAAAGAGTTTAATAACTCAAATCGCTATCAATACAATGGTGGCTCAACCCTCATAAATGTTCTTCCAAGATTTGGGAATTTTTTGCGTCGCGTTCGAACGCTCGCGGGGGCGCGTTCGAACGCGCTCAATATCAATACAGTAGAACCAAAGGGGCGTTTAAACACAGTTGGGCCGTTCGAACGCCTGTATAAAAGTTTGCTCTCGTGTTGGCTCACGTTCGAACGCGGCTGGGCCGTTCAAACACCTGCATCACAGACTACTCACTGTCTGGAGCCCATGTTCGAGCGCCCCTAAGGCCAGTTCGAACGCGCTGCACAGAAATACTAATACTTGCTGAAAATTTATTGATATTGAATTTGAGCCAATTTTTAACAATTCTTCACCTTGGCGAAGAACTCAAAACTTCAGCAAATCACTCTCCACCATCTCAAAGTGACTCAATCCTCCAAAAGGTGCTTCGCCTGTAAATTTGCGTCTTAAGACGCCAAACCAACCTTGGTCAATAGTGAGTGACATTGATCATATCCAAACAATGTTGGCATTTGATTTTAGTCACTACTTTTGTTAGCATATCAGTCGGATTATCAGCGGTTTCAATCTTGCAAAGTGAAATATCCTTTCCTTTCAAAATTTCTTTCACAAAATGGATCGGACATCAATGTGCTTTGTCCTTATGTGATGAACTTGATTTTTAACCAAACAAATTGCACTTTGGTTATCACAATGTACCTCCACCTTCTCTTGGTATACACCCAAACCATCCATCAAACCAAGCAACCAAATAGCCTCATTTATAGCCTCTATCACTACCATATACTTTGCATCTATGGTAGATAAAGCAACAGTCGACTATAAGGTAGACCTCCAACTCATCGGCCTTCTAGCAAGTGTGAAAACATATCTCATAGTGGATATACGCTTATCCAAATCACCTGCATAGTCCGAATCCACATATCCAGTAAGATGTAGACCAAGTCTATCACAATACCATAGATATATCTCAGAATCCATTTCACGGCCTGCCAATGCCCTTTTCCTGGAGCATGCATATATCTACTAACAATGCTGATGGCTTGTGACATATCTAGCCTAGTGTACATCATTGCATACATTAGGCTTCCAACTACACTTGCATATGATATCTTAGACATAAACTCTTTCTCAGCATATAAAGTGGGTGACATAGATGTACTAAGCCTAAAATGAGGTGTCAACGGTGTACTCACTGATTTTGTTTTGCTATTAACCTCAAACCGTTACAATACCTTCTTCAAATACTGCTTCTGAATTAAGCATACTGTCCCAATTTTCTGTCCCTTCTAATCCCCATGCCAAGTATCTTTCTTGCTTCTCCTAGATCTTTCATTTCAAACTCTTTATTCAATTAGAGCTTTAATTTATCAATCTCTACCTTGCTCTTAGATGCTATCAACATATCATCAACATATAAGAGCAAATAGATAAAGAATTCATATTTAAGCTTTCTAAAGTACACGCAATGATCATAGTGGCTTCTCTTGTACTTGTGCCTCCGTATAAACTGGTCAAACCATTTATACCACTACCTAGGAGACTACTTCAGGTCATACAAGAATTTCTTTAATTTGCAAATTCAATCTTCTTTTCCAATGATTTTTAACCATTTCAGTTGTGTCATATAGATGTCCTCCTCCAAATCACCGTGCAAGAATGCGGTCTTCACATCCATCTGTGCTAGCTCAAGATCAAACTGAGCTACCAAGGCTAGCAAAATCCAAATGGAGGAGTGTTTCACCACCGGAGAAAACACTTCATTATAGTCAATCATCTCCTTTTGAGAATACCCTTTTGCCACCAATCTAGTCTTGAATCTAACCCCACCTTTTGATTGAGGACCATCTTTCTCAGCATATATCTACTTGCACCCAATAGCTTTCTTCCCCTTAGGGAGCTCCACCAAATCCCAAGTTTTATTTTTCTCAAGAGCCTTCATTTTATCAATCATTGCCCCTTTCCAATTTGCTCTTTCAATGTTCTTCATAGCTTCTTTGAAGGAAGTGGAAAAATCTTCATTAATCACCGGAAGAGCATGGACCAATATATCAGAATAGCGTGCCGGCCTTCTGATTTCTTTCCTTGGCTTTCTAACTACTATGGAGTCTTAATCATCAGTTTCTGGCTCCACACTGTCATCCTCTTGCAAATTAGAATCTTCCTCTTCATTTGCCCCTTTTGAAGATGTATCTTATGTTGGACTTGAATCTGTCTTAAACTCCACCTGCCGTGGAACATCTTCAGCACTATCGTCAATCAGGCTATCTGATGCTTGACTTTGTTTCAGCATGGATGATTCATCAAATGTAATATCCATGCTAATGATCAATTTTCCCAATTCTAGCCTCCAAACCCGATATCCCTTCACCCCAGTGCTAAAGCCGAAGAAGATGCCCTTCTTGGCTCTAGGATCCAACTTGCATTCACTGACATTATAGTATGCAGGACAACCAAAAATATGTAAGAAATCATAATCTGAAATGGGTTTGCCAGACCAAACCTCTAATGGGCTCTTCCCATTATTTGTAGATGAAGATAGCCAGTTGATGAGATGACATGCATAGTTGACTGCCTCAGCTCAAAACTCTTTGCCCACTTTAACATTGGACAACATACACTGAACCTTTTTCATATAAGGTCCGGTTTAAACATTTCGCCATGCCATTTTGCTGAGGTCTCTCTAACCGTGAAGTGTCTTTCAATCCCTTCTTCTTTGCATAAACTCATGAACGGATATGAAGTGTACTCTCCACCGTAATCTAATCTGAGCTTTTTTATTTTCTTGCCAGTCTGATTCTCAATCATCTTCTTTCAATTCTAAAAAATTTCAAGCACTTGGTTCTTATGGTGCATGGTGTACATCCAAGATCTTGTAGAGTAGTCATCTACAAAGATGACGAACTAGTACTTCCTCCCAATAAGGCCTTCCGGGTAAGCCCCCAAACATCTATGTGAATGTAATCCAAAATCCCCTTGGTCCGGTGTACAGCAGTGGCAAATTTAACTCTAGTTTGTTTACCCAATACACAGTGTTTGCAAAATTTCAGTTTGAGGTTCTTCACACCCTTTAGCAAACCTTGATTTGATAAGCCTGTCAAAACTTTCTGTCCTGAGTGCCCCAACCTCATATGCCATAATCTGAAAGAGTCAGCCTCACTAACAGTGTTACTTGAGGCGGCCGCTACTCTTTCCAAATCCATAGAGCCTTGTAAGAAGTACAAATTGCTTCTTCTTATGCCCTTCATCACCACCAATGCCCCCAAAGTCACCTTCAATGCTCCACCTTTTAAAGTAACGGTGAAGTCCTTTGATTCCAAAACCCCAACGGAGATGAGGTTCTTCTTTAGATCCAGTATGTACCGGACTTCATTTAGCTCTTTGACGGACCCATCTTAGAGCTTCAGGCGAATAGTGTCAATGCCTTCCGCTCTACAAGGGCTATCATTGCCCATATACACAACTCCATCAGAGATCTTCTCAAGAGTGGAGAACTAACTCCGGTTTGGACACATAGGGTATGTGCAACCGGAGTCCAAGATCCATTCATCCATGTTACATGCAAGAGCCGAGCCTACCAAGGCACTTTCCGAGTCATCATCATCCGAATGTGCCACATTTGCCTTTTGGGGTTTCTTGTCCTTGCTCTTTAAAACATAACAATCCTTCTTCCAATGCCCTTTATTGCGGCAATAGGAATATTGGTCTTTGGCAATTAACTTCCTATCTGAGGATGCACCCCTTGACTTTGAGAAGGATTTACCTTTTTTATCAAATTTTCTATTTTTAAATCTACCCCTCACCATCAATGCATCTGAAGATGACTCATGAGTAGCTTGCTTGTCCAATTTCTGGTACTCATTGTTGATCAATGCATTTGCAACATCTTCATAATGGATTGAATCCTTTCCATATAGTAGGGCAGTAGTGAGTGATACGAACCCTCTTTTGGTGCTATGGCTCTGATACCAGCTTGTTACGATCCTTCCTCGGCTATAGGCTCTGATTCAAGATTAATACGATCTTGCACGGAACTTTGAGATCAGATCCCGAAATATCCCGCCGTTGGATCGCTGTGAAATTGTGATATGTTGTAGGCCCGGAAAAGAGCTTTCCAACGGATCTAGTTTCAGGCGAATCGGAGTTGGGGATCTCGAGATATCGTTCGTTTAGTGGACGAACGTCAGGATACTCTGTTTTTGGATTCCGTGGATGAAGGCACGAAATCCTGGGTAATGGTGGATTGTGGAGGGCCGGTGTTGATGGGGTGGCACCGGTGTAAAAGTGATGGTGGAAGGGTTATGGATGATGGAAAGGTTAGGGATAGCGATGGATAAATTGGAAGAAGGGGGAGAAGAGGGCCACTCCTAAGGGACTAGGGTGATTGGCCTGTCGAGGGAGATTAGAAGCGGCGTCGCCGGGGAGATTGAGGGAACGGGAGCGAAGAAGATGAAGGAGGCAAGGCAAACTCAATTCTCAATAATCAATAATAATTTTGGTTGCCCTACACATACTTTTATAGGCTAACCAACAACTCAATCTTATCCTAAAACTCAATCTTATCCTAAAACTCAATCTTATCCTAAGGTAAATCCAAACTCGAGACGATGTCGGTGAAGTCCGAATCGTATCAATCCACCACGCTTCCGCAACCTTGTCCTCAAGGTTTGAAATTTGGGAAGCGATCCATGATGTCTGCCTCTAGCTCCCATGTAGACTCGTCAGTAGGTTTGCCCAACCACTCAATCAGCACTTCAGTCTCTAATATGAATCCTTGGCGTCTTCTCCTACGACTTAGGACTCGAACCGGCTCAGTGGAGCCATCTTCCTCCATTGGTTCGGGTAAGGTCGAACTCACTACATGGTTAGGCCCGATCTGGGCCTTCAATGCCGAGACATGGAAGACGGGATGTATCCTGGTTCCTTCAGGTAGGTCCAATCGGTAAGCTACTGGACCGATTCATTGTAGCACTCGGTACGGACCATAGTACTTGTATCCCAACTTTTGGTTCAAAATTGGCCTCAATGTGGATTGTCGATACGGTTGAGCTCGAACGAACACCAATTGATCCACCTCAAATTCTCGCTCACGTCTGCCTTTGTCATGCGTTTGCTTCATGCGGTTTTGTGCTGTGGCTAGGTGAGTCTTGAGCCATCTCAATGTTTCATCTCGATCAGCAAGCTCCAAGTCAAGCTCAGTCCTATCCGTCGCTGCGAGTCTATCGTAGGCACGCAAGACAGGGGGAGTGCGCCCATAAACCGCCTCAAATGGGGTCATGCCAATGCTTGAGTGATGAGCGGTATTGTATGACCACTCAGCCCAGGGAAGAAATTTGACCCAATCCTTTGGTCGATCCGCCACAAAGCATCGCAAGTATTGCTCTAGTCCACGATTCACCACCTCGGTTTGGCCATCCGTCTCGGGGTGATAAGCTGAACTAAGATTGATTTGAGTCCCTTGCAATCTGAAGAACTCGGACCAAAACTCACTTATGAAGATGCGATCCCGGTCTGACACGATCGTCCTAGGCATCCCATGCAAGCGTGCCACTTCCCGAACAAAAATTTCAACAACCCTTTTTGCTGAAAACGGGTGAGAGAATGTTATGAAATGTGCGTACTTGCTCAGTCTATCCACCACAACAAACACCACCGATTGTCCTCGAACTTCCGGCAGCCCCTCGATGAAGTCCATGGAGATATCCTCCCAAATACGCTCTGGTATCGGTAGTGGTTGCAGTAGCCCGCTAGGCTTGAGTGCCTCCGATTTGGCTCGTTGGCAGATTTGACATTCACGCACATACTTCTTCACGTCCGTCTTCATCCCAGTCCAAGTACAGTTTTGGGCCAGCCGCTTGTAAGTACGTAATACCCCTTCATGACCTGCTATAGGAGTATCATGGAAGTGTGCCATCAATAGCCTCCGTAGCTCTTCGTTTCGGGGTACCTTGATTCGCCCGTGCTCTAGTACTAACCCATTGCGCTCCTCGTGCTCGGGGTTGCTTGAGGGGTTCGCTCTCAACTCCTCCATGAGTCGGACCAGATCACTATCCTCTGCACTGGCTCTTCGTAGATCTGAAAAGAAAGGAAAAGTGGGTGCCGAGAAAGAAGCGAGCTCCCTTTCTTTTGAAAGTTCAAGCAGCGGTTTACTTCCATCCAACAACACTCTCTGATCATCTCTCCAAAAGGTCAATGTGAGGCTTATAAAATCAAAGGTCACGGGCCCCAAGCTCCGAAGCCATTGGGTCCCCAAAACAATATCGGCACCTTGCAAGGCCAACGGATAAAGATCCAATGTGAAAGTTTGGCCTTGCACCTTCAATTCTGCACCTCCACAAATAGAATCTGCTCGCAAAGTGGTGCCATCTCCAATAGTCACATCGAACCCCTCCGTGGGTTCCGACTCGAGCCCAATCTTCCTAGGGAGCCTCTTGTCAATGAAGTTGTGGGTGGACCCAGTGTCAATCAAGATTCTTACTGTGGTCTTCTTGACTACTCCGTTCACCCGCAATGTCTTTGGTGCCGCCGTCCCCGAATAGGCGTGGAGGGAGATTTTGGCCATCGTGTCCTCCGCGTGATGTTGCTCCTCAACTTCTTCTCCTCGATGTCCAGCCACATCTGCACTTTCAGCTGCCATGGGTGGAAGATCGTGGCCTTCTCCTTTGAGTGGTAGCTTGGCAGGGAGCTGCAACGTCATCGCTGGTGATGAAGCTGTCGTGGTCGACTGTCGATTGACCGAGGAGAATGGTAGAAGATCGCTGGAGGCCATATGCGATTTCTTCTTAGTTGCCGACTCACTATGGTTGCAAAGGGAGCTAGTGAAAGGCGGCCCAAGTGTCGAAATTCGCGATTTCGGATCATCTCCTTCACCACTGATGAGGATTCCTGATGAGGGATATCCAGCGACCAGGTGTGGGGTAGCCAGCACTTCGCGGTTTGTCGACGAGGTCTCCGGTGCATGGGAAGATGTGGAGGTTCCGAGGGCTGCTACAATGGTTGAGGATCTCATTGTAGCCGGTGGCAGTTCGTTGCGGCTGACCATGGGTCGAGGTGTAGAATCTCGATCTTGCCGGATAGCCGAACTCTCCCCTATTTTTGTGATGAGCGGGAAGGCCGTGGAGGATGTTGGGTATGTTGTGGAGGGTTCCCAATGCTGTCTTGTGATTGCCTTGCTTGTTGAAAAAGGTTTCGTCCATGCCCGTATTTCCTGCATCATCTCCATCATTATTTGCTTGTTGATGGCAATCTGTTTGGAAATAGACCCCAACATGGATAGAACGCTAGGTTCTTCCGTATTCCTATTAGATCGAGTGATCGTCATTGGAAGCGCTTGTCCGAGGAACGGTGGCTCTGATACCAGCTTGATACGAACCCTCTTTTGGTGCTATGGCTCTGATACCAGCTTGTTACGATCCTTCCTCGGCTATAGGCTCTGATTCAAGATTAATACGATCTTGCACGGAACTTTGAGATCAGATCCCGAAATATCCCGCCGTTGGATCGCTGTGAAATTGTGATATGTTGTAGGCCCGGAAAAGAGCTTTCCAACGGATCTAGTTTCAGGCGAATCGGAGTTGGGGATCTCGAGATATCGTTCGTTTAGTGGACGAACGTCAGGATACTCTGTTTTTGGATTCCGTGGATGAAGGCACGAAATCCTGGGTAATGGTGGATTGTGGAGGGCCGGTGTTGATGGGGTGGCACCGGTGTAAAAGTGATGGTGGAAGGGTTATGGATGATGGAAAGGTTAGGGATAGCGATGGATAAATTGGAAGAAGGGGGAGAAGAGGGCCACTCCTAAGGGACTAGGGTGATTGGCCTGTCGAGGGAGATTAGAAGCGGCGTCGCCGGGGAGATTGAGGGAACGGGAGCGAAGAAGATGAAGGAGGCAAGGCAAACTCAATTCTCAATAATCAATAATAATTTTGGTTGCCCTACACATACTTTTATAGGCTAACCAACAACTCAATCTTATCCTAAAACTCAATCTTATCCTAAAACTCAATCTTATCCTAAGGTAAATCCAAACTCGAGACGATGTCGGTGAAGTCCGAATCGTATCAGTGAGGTGGTCATAAGTGTCCGACAAGGAATTCAATAATATCAATGCCTTGTCCTAATCTGAAATTTCAACATCTAAGTTTTGCAAGTCCGCAAGTAAATTGTTGAAGGCATTCAAATACTCTGCCATCAGCATTCCCATCTTGTATTGAAATCTGAAAAACTTCTTCTTCAAATAGAGCCAGTTCTCAATGCTCTTGGTCATGTATTTGTCCTCCAGTTTCTTCCACAAGCTCTTTGTTGAATTCTCCCTCATCACAATGTACTTTTCTTCCTTTGCTAGACAAAGCCGATTGGAACTGCAAGCTTGCCGGTTCATTTTCTCCCAATCCTTCTCAGATATATCTTCGGGCTTCTCCTCCAAGGAGATGTCTAATTCTTGTTGGAACAACACATTCATAACTTTACATTGCCACATCCTAAAGTTGTTGGTGCCATCAAACTTCTCAACTTCAAACTTTGCATTTGAGATAAGTTTGCCCGATTTGGATGATTCACCCATTTTGCTAAAATTTCTTCAAATCCTCACTATTCCCAAATTCAATAGCCTAGGTTTGAAACCAATGGCTCTGATACCAATTTGTTGTGCAAATGACCCAATTTGGGTGAAGGAAGCGAAAGCAAGACCTGCACTCCCAAATAGCTCAAATGGGTATAGTAAAAAAAAAAACCAATGCAATGCTTGAGATGTTAATGGTGATAGAAAAGCCCTAAGCAAATTCTAATTACGAATTAATATCCTAATATAAGTAATCACCAACAATAAAAACAATGAAGATAATAGAGAGAGAGAGACAAGATTTATGTGGTTCGGCGATGTGCCTACGTCCACGGGTGGAGCAATCTTCTTTACTATGCAAATCCCTCACTTATAAAGAGTTTAATAACTCAAATCGCTATCAATATAATGGTGGCTCAACCCTCATAAATGTTCTTCCAAGATTTGGGAATTTTTTGCGTCGCGTTCGAACGCTCGCGGGGGCGCATTTGAACGCGCTCAATATCAATACAGTAGAACCAAAGGGGCGTTTAAACGCAGTTGGGCCGTTCGAACGCCTGCATAAAAGTTTGCTCTCGTGTTGGCTCACGTTCGAACACGGCTGGGCCGTTCAAACACCTGCATCACAGACTACTCACTGTCTGGAGCCCGTGTTCGAGCGCCCCTAGGGCCAGTTCGAACGCGCTGCACAGAAATACTAATACTTGCTGAAAATTTATTGATATTGAATTTGAGCCAATTTTTAACAATTCTTCACCTTGGCGAAGAACTCAAAACTTCAGCAAATCACTCTCCACCATCTCAAAGTGACTCAATCCTCCAAAAGGTGCTTCGCCTGTAAATTTGCGTCTTAAGACGCCAAACTAACCTTGGTCAATAGTGAGTGACATTGATCATATCCAAACAATGTTGGAATTTGATTTTAGTCACTACTTTTGTTAGCATATCAGCTGGATTATCAGCGGTTCCAATCTTGCAAAGTGAAATATCCTTTCCTTTCAAAATTTCTTTCATAAAATGAATCGAACATCAATGTGCTTTGTCCTGATGTGATGAACTTGATTTTTAACCAAGCAAATTGCACTTTGGTTATCACAATGTACCTCCACCTTCTCTTGGTATACACCCAAACCATCCGTCAAACCAAGCAACCAAATAGCCTCATTTATAGCCTCTATCACTGCCATATACTTTGCCTCTATGGTAGATAAAGCAACAGACGACTATAAGGTAGACCTCTAACTCACCGGCCTTCTAGCAAGTGTGAAAATATATCTCATAGTGGATATACGCTTATCCAAATCACCTGCATAGTCCGAATCCACATATCCAGTAAGATGTAGACCAAGTCTATCACAATACCATGGATATATCTCAGAATCCATTTCACGGCCTGCCAATACCCTTTTCCTGGAGCATACATATATCTACTAACAATGCTAATGGCTTGTGACATATCTAGCCTACTGTACACCATTGCATACATTAGGCTTCCAACTACACTTGCATATGATATCTTAGACATAAACTCTTTCTCAGCATATAAAGTGGGTGTGACATAGATGTACTAAGCCTAAAATGAGGTGTCAACGGTGTACTCACTGATTTTGTTTTGCTATTAACCTCAAACCGCTACAATACCTTCTTCAAATACTGCTTCTAAATTAAGCATACTGTCCCAATTTTCTGTGCTTCTCCTAGATCTTTCATTTCAAACTCTTTATTCAATTAGAGCTTTAATTTATCAATCTCTACCTTGCTCTTAGATGCTATCAACATATCATCAACATATAAGAGCAAATAGATAAAGAATCCATATTTAAGCTTTCTAAAGTACACACAATGATCATAGTGGCTTCTCTTGTACTTGTGCCTCCGTATAAACTGGTCAAACCATTTATACCACTGCCTAGGAGACTACTTCAGGTCATACAAGAATTTCTTTAATTTGCAAATTCAATCTTCTTTTCCAATGATTTTTAACCCTTTCGGTTGTGTCATATAGATGTCCTCCTCCAAATCACCGTGCAAGAATGCGGTCTTCACATCCATCTGTGCTAACTCAAGATGAAACTGAGCTACCAAGGCTAGCAAAATCCAAATGGAGGAGTGTTTCACCACCGGAGAAAACACTTCATTATAGTCAATCCCCTCCTTTTGAGAATACCCTTTTGCCACCAATCTAGCCTTGAATCTAACCCCACCTTTTGATTGAGGATCATCTTTCTCAGCATATATCTACTTGCACCCAATAGCTTTCTTCCCCTTAGGGAGCTCCACCAAATCCCAAGTTTTATTTTTCTCAAGAGCCTTCATTTTATCAATCATTGCCCCTTTCCAATTTGCTCTTTCAATGTTCTTCATAGCTTCTTTGAAGGAAGTGGAAAAATCTTCATCAATCACCGGAAGAGCATGGACCAATATATCAGAATAGCGTGCCGGCCTTCTGATTTCTTTCCTTGGCTTTCTAACTACTATGGAGTCTTAATCATCAGTTTCTGGCTCCACACTGTCATCTTCTTGCAAATTAGAATCTTCCTCTTCATTTGCCCCTTTTGAAGATGTATCTTATGTTGGACTTGAATCTGTCTTAAACTCCACCTGCCGTGGAACATCTTCAGCACTATCGTCAATCGGACTATCTGATGCTTGACTTTGTTTCAGCATGGATGATTCATCAAATGTAATATCCATGCTGATGATCAATTTTCCCAATTCTGGCCTCCAAACCCGACATCCCTTCACCCCAGTGCTAAAGCCGAAGAAGATGCCCTTCTTGGCTCTAGGATCCAACTTGCATTCACTGACATTATAGTATGCAGGACAACCAAAAATATGTAAGAAATCATAATCTGAAATGGGTTTGCCAGACCAAACCTCTAATGGGCTCTTCCCATTATTTGTAGATGAAGATAGCCAGTTGATGAGATGACATGCATAGTTGACTGCCTCAGCTCAAAACTCTTTGCCCACTTTAGCATTGGACAACATACACCGAACCTTTTTCATATAAGGTCCGGTTTAAACATTTCGCCATGCCATTTTGCTGAGGTCTCTTTAACGGTGAAGTGTCTTTCAATCCCTTCTTCTTTGCATAAACTCATGAACGGATATGAAGTGTACTCTCCACCGTAATCTAATCTGAGCTTTTTTATTTTCTTGCCAGTCTGATTCTCAATCATCTTCTTTCAATTCTAAAAAATTTCAAGCACTTGGTTCTTATGGTGCATGGTGTACATCCAAGATCTTGTAGAGTAGTCATCTACAAAGATGACGAACTAGTACTTCCTCCCAATAAGGCCTTCCGGGTAAGCCCCCAAACATCTATGTGAATGTAATCCAAAATCCCCTTGGTCCGGTGTACAGCAGTGGCAAATTTAACTCTAGTTTGTTTACCCAATACACAGTATTTGCAAAATTTCAGTTTGAGGTTCTTCACACCCTTTAGCAAACCTTGATTTGATAAGCCTGTCAAAGCTTTCTGTCCTGAGTGCCCCAACCTCATATGTCATAATCTGAAAGAGTCAGCCTCACTAACAGTGTTACTTGAGGCGGCCGCTACTCTTTCCAAATCCATAGAGCCTTGTAAGAAGTACAAATTGCTTCTTCTTATGCCCTTCATCACCACCAATGCCCCCAAAGTCACCTTCAATGCTCCACCTTTTAAAGTAACGGTGAAGTCCTTTGATTCCAAAACCCCAACGGAGATGAGGTTCTTCTTTAGATCCAGTATGTACCGGACTTCATTTAGCTCTTTGACGGACCCATCTTAGAGCTTCAGGCGAATAGTGTCAATGCCTTCCGCTCTACAAGGGCTATCATTGCCCATATACACAACTCCATCAGAGATCTTCTCAAGAGTGGAGAACTAACTCCGGTTTGGACACATAGGGTATGTGCAACCGGAGTCCAAGATCCATTCATCCATGTTACATGCAAGAGCCGAGCCTACCAAGGCACTTTCCGAGTCATCATCATCCGAATGTGCCACATTTGCCTTTTGGGGTTTCTTGTCCTTGCTCTTTAAAACATAACAATCCTTCTTCCAATGCCCTTTATTGCGGCAATAGGAATATTGGTCTTTGGCAATTAACTTCCTATCTGAGGATGCACCCCTTGACTTTGAGAAGGATTTGCTTTTTTTATCAAATTTTCTATTTTTAAATCTACCCCTCACCATCAATGCATCTGAAGATGACTCATGAGTAGCTTGCTTGTCCAATTTCCGGTACTCATTGTTGATCAATGCATTTGCAACATCTTCATAATGGATTGAATCCTTTCCATATAATAGGGCAGTAGTGAGGTGGTCATAAGTGTCCGACAAGGAATTCAATAATATCAATGCCTTGTCCTAATCTGAAATTTCAACATCTAAGTTTTGCAAGTCCGCAAGTAAATTGTTGAAGGCATTCAAATACTCTGCCATCAGCATTCCCATCTTGTATTGAAATCTGAAAAACTTCTTCTTCAAATAGAGCCAGTTCTCAATGCTCTTGGTCATGTATTTGTCCTCCAGTTTCTTCCACAAGCTCTTTGTTGAATTCTCCCTCATCACAATGTACTTTTCTTCCTTTGCTAGACAAAGCCGATTGGAACTGCAAGCCTGCCGGTTCATTTTCTCCCAATCCTTCTCAGATATATCTTCGGGCTTCTCCTCCAAGGTGATCTCTAATTCTTGTTGGAACAACACATTCATAACTTTACATTGCCACATCCTAAAGTTGTTGGTGCCATCAAACTTCTCAACTTCAAACTTTGCATTTGAGATAAGTTTGCCCGATTTGGATGATTCACCCATTTTGCTAAAATTTCTTTAAATCCTCACTATTCCCAAATTCAATAGCCTAGGTTTGAAACCAATGGCTCTGATACCAATTTGTTGTGCAAATGACCCAATTTGGGTGAAGGAAACGGAAGCAAGACCTTCACCCTCAAGTAGCCCAAATGGGAATAGTGAAAGAGAAATAAATGCAATGCTTGGAAAACTCCAAAGAGATGTTAATGGTGATGTAAAAGCCCTAAGCAAGTTCTAACCATGGATTAACACCCTAATGTAAGCAAACACCAATAAAGACAACAATAGAGATAATAGAGAGAGAGAGAGAGAGGCAAGATTTACGTGGTTCGGCAATGTGCCTACGTCCACGGGCGGAGCAATCTTCTTTACTATGCAAATCCCTCACTTATAAAGAGTTTAACAGCTCTAATCACTCTCAATACAATGGTGGCTCAACTCTTATTAATGTTCTTCCAATTACCAACTCTAAAAAACCAACTTTAGTATTTATAGTCAGGTTCAGATTTGGAGATTTCTAGTGTCGCGTTCGAATGCCCTCGGGGGCGTGTTCGAACGCGCCCAATGTTAATACAGCAGAACTCAAGTGGCGTTCGAACGCAGGAGAAGGCCATTTGAACACCTACAGAAATAGCTGCTCTCGGGTTGAATCGCGTTCGAACACGGCTGGGACCATTCGAACGCCTGCAAAAAGTCTGCTCTCGGGTTAGCTCACGTTCGAACTCAGCTAGCGCAGTTCGAATGCCAGCATCACAGACTGCTCTCTGTTTGAAGCCCACGTTCGAACGTGCGGCACAAAAATGCTAAAACATGCTAAATTTTTGCTGAAACTAAATTTGAGCCAATTTTTAACACAAGTGCAGCTTGTGTGGTATCTATAGAGAAACCATCAAGCACTGGAGTGATGACCGGACAGAGCACGTGGCATGCATGGCTCTTATGACGACCACCCTGTGGATTCTGTGGAAGCACCGCAGCCTATACAGCTGATGAGCACCAAGGCGGTGCTGGAGCAATGATTAGGGAGGGACACGGATGAGTCTCTACTAGCGGTGCGGCCTAGGAGCCGACAGCCGAAGAATCAGCACTGCGAGCTGAAGGGAACGCTTTAAATCTTGGGCTGCTGGTTGCGGCAGGATACAACAGGGTAGAGGTCGAGACTCAGTCCCTGGAGTTGGTTCGAATTCTGAGGAAGAAAGGAATCCTCTATAAGAAAATTCTTCCTAGCTACTACCTAATGCCGGAGGCTTAACTCTTCGTCGGCCATTATTTGCTTAACCTCTGTTCTCTGCAGCTCAATTTCTTCAATACTGAGCACAATCATCGGAATAATATTTCTTCATTATATTCATATTTTGTTGGAGGGATATGTCTGCGGTTTAATCTGTTTAGTATGTGCCTCCACCTCTGCCGTAATTAAGAGGTTGGTTTTGTTTCTTTGCTTTACTTTACGAATGATGCATCACTTAGATGTCTTATTGCGACTTTCCACCGTGCATGAATGAGATTTGCTGCGTATGTTACTAAACATCTAATGCCCGTAAGGCCCAAATATGGCGAGAATTTATGTGCTACTATGTATCATTTTTTCATCATCTCGAGATTCTTGGCTCAGAACTCACTCTCTTATAGAAAGGAATAGTTGGGCCACTCTATGGTGACATCTTGATCTTATACAAACAAAGAAGCTGTAGTTATTGTGATATTCTAAGAGCGTACGTGAGGATGTAGAGTCACCTATAAAGTATCACAAATATTATATGCCGTCCTGCTTCATTAATCAAATAAGGATATCCCGCTGCAAACTCATTGCTGATCATGGGAGACTGCGGGTGAATAACTCCTGTTTATGTTCATCCCCTTTTTGCTCAAAAAGTTGGAGTACCAAAGAGCTGAACGCTTTGGCACTCGTTTGCGATCGTCGTCTTTAAAATCAACAAAATAGAGACCATAACGTTGTTTATACCCCGCCAAAAATTCAAAAACATCCATGAATGCCCAAACAAAGTATCCTTTCAGATTTACTCCATTCCTGCAATCAAAGGAACAAACAAAAGGCGATTAAATCATTTGAATCAATGGCATTGAGTCGGTCACAAGAAGTATTAATTACCTGATAGACTGCAGGGCGCTTCTCATGAAACCGCTCAAGTAATCGATCCTTTCTTCATCATTCAGGGTGTCATTGTACTGTGCAAGACCTGCTGATGCAAATGGAAATAAATAAAGAAGAAAAGAGAAGAAGTAGCGAGATCATTAACCTTGCACTTCAAAATTAATTAAGCTAGGTGATATATGACTGCAAATGAATTCTATTGGTTTGTGAAGCTGTGTGTGGACTTGCCATTTTCTTGGACATAAACAGGAGGATTTCCATAGACGTCTTTGAAATACTCCAGCATATGCTGCAATCCAGCAGGATCAGATCCCAGGTCTACTGGGACAAACTAGAATCAACCACCAACAGTTAGCTAACTATACGACATAATACTAATAAGAAGAAAAAGAAGCAGGTGGATTCATAGCATTCCATCTTTACCTTGCCTGCCGGCGGCGAGTCCCTTGTAACTGCACCACAGCATCAGACAGTGATCACAGTTAAGATTGGTTGGCCATATTTTATATCACCACTGAAGACGAGACTGAAAAGAAGTACCTCTGAATGTAGCAAACATGTCTGCATTGTAGTCTCTCAGGCCTGCCTTTGGGCCATTGGAGTTGTCACTCACGTACACAGAAGTGTAGTGGTTTATACCAATAAAATCAAATGCACCCTTTACTAGCTCAGATTGACCTTTGGTGAAGGATGGAATTCGCGAGGCTGCGATCTTCTTCATGACTTCTGGATAGTCCCCGAAAACTACTGGGTGTATGATCCTGAAGTTGGCTCGTCAGTTGTCGAACTATAGTAATTAATTTGGTCTACTAGTTAAAGCCTCCAAATCATTGTAATATTGAACTGAAACTTACCAACCAATCATGAAGTCCAATGCTCTTTTGGTTGCTTTGATGTCTGCAGTCGAGTTTGAAAATGGATAAGACCAGAAGGAGTACACATTTATGCCTACACCTCCATTTTGCACAGCCTGCATCCAACAATTAGAAATGATACATATAAATACCCTTAATGTCAAGACATGAACTTACTAAGTGGGTGCATCACTTGGTGTTATAATAAGACTTATTCCTTCAGTGGAAGATATAGTGACATTGAGTAAGTAGATCGGTAGAGGAAACTTATGGACTTACTTGATACTTTTGCCTGTATAATCTAACGGCTGATGCATGGGCTAACAGGTAATTGTGAACTGCAATATATGGCTCCACCGTGGAATTGCCAACTGTGCAATTGACTCCAAATGGATACGAGCAACGATTGGGTGGAAATCCTCCGCTGTCATAGGCTTCCACCCCAATGACATTGGGCTCCACAACAGTGGTCCAATGAGATACCCTGTCTCCGAACTCCCGGAAACACACGTCTGCATATGCTGTGAAGTCTTCCCTGAATCATCACAGTTAATAATAAAGGATCAAAAAAAGGATGGCTTAACTGAATGATCTAAAAAGACCAAGAAGAACCTTAAGACTTACACAATCCTAGGGCTCAACCATCCTCCATATTCATCTTCAAGTACTTGAGGAAGATCTAAATGATGGAGCGTAATATGTACTTGAATTCCTACCAAAGAAAATTACGTTTAATTTCATCTGTATATATATATATATATTGGGTAAATATTGGAAATAGACTAACCATGCTTTACTAGCTCATTGATGAGGTTATTGTAATATGCCAGCCCTTTCGGATTGACAGCTCCTCTCCCATCTAAGATATATGACAAATTTTTATCATGAGAGAAGGAATTAGCTTTTCTTTACAATTAATGATAATTAGTCTGAGGTTGCCAAATAAATGTACTTGGAATGAGCCTTGACCAAGAGATGGAAAACCTATATGCTTCCAGGTTTGTATCACTCATCAGCTTGACATCTTCCTGAAAGATCGCAAGGTAAGAGAGTAAAGTTGCATATAATATATATATATATATGTGTGTGTGTGTGTGTGTGTGTGTGTGTGTGTGTGTGTGTGTGTGTGTGTGTGTGTGTGTGTGTGTGTGTGTGTGTGTGTGTGTGTCTCTCTCTCTCTCTCTCTCTCTCTCTCTCTCTCTCTCTCTCTCTCTCTTTGAATATCCAAACAGATTAGCTGTGAGAGAAAAGTATATATAACGACATATAGTTTTTCTCGTCTCGATTCATCAAGCAACGTAGTTGGAACTTTGGAAGTATTAACCCATGCGCGTCACCAGTGACGAAAGCAGAGGACAAAAAGGTGAAAAGGGAAAAAAGAAAACCTTATATTTGTGATACCCATCCGACGCCACGTCGCCGTTGCTCTTGTCCGGCATCCTCCCTGACAAACACAGCACAGCCACTCGAAATATGAGAGCTTTGAAGCTTAATTATGTTTTACCTTATCTTTGCCGTATATATACGTATTGAATAGAATTATACATGGAACAAAAGGAAAAGAAAAGGTTATGATAGCAGTGGATTCGCATGATAATAGCCTACTATAGATGTTGGCCAATCCAAATCAACATAAAAAGGCTTATTTGTGATTAAAGGCTGCGATAACTGCAGGAAAGAAGATGTGGACGAAAGAAGCAGGGAGGAGGAGGATAGTCTGCAATGTTGACAGCAGGATTTGCACTGCGGTGGAGTAGCTTTTGATTGGCCCTGGCCAAATGGATAACATATAATAGATAAGGTGGATTCAGAGCATGCAGAAAAGAAATGCAAATAATGACCTGCATGAATAAAAGTATCCCAAATACATGGACTCCTCCCATCCTCAGCTACAGCTCCCTCTATCTGCAAATTTATTAAATATTTCTTGACCCCACGTAACGAGGCTTAATATATAGCTAATCCAAATTATTAAATTAAATTACCTGATAAGCCGAGGTCCCAGCTCCAAATACGAAGTCCTCTGCAGGGAAGTCATCCCTTGTGAAGTCCAAAGCAGCAGCAGCTTGGCCAAGCAGCACTAATAACACCAACAAGCACGACTCCATGCTCCACATCTCTCCCTCTCTCTCTCCCTCTGTGTGTGTGTGTGTGTGTGTTTTAACTTCCTAAGTCTCCTTTTATTTTATAGATGCCTGGAGAAGCATCTCTACTGGAGATATCTAGAAGAAAAAGTCTCCGTTGGACTTCGTGAGTTTAGTTTTAGTACGCTACGTTACTGCGAACAAGTTAAAAATTTAAAAAAAAAAATTAACATCTACGTTAACTTCAAAGGTTGAGGTGACAAAAATATTCGTAACTAAAAGACGTGAGGCAGGTAATTTTTTTTGTTGAAAAAAAAAACTTCCACGGAGATGAGGGAAGTGCAGGAATTAGATAGTT
This sequence comes from Typha angustifolia, assembly GCF_048772165.1. NCBI lineage: Eukaryota > Viridiplantae > Streptophyta > Magnoliopsida > Poales > Typhaceae > Typha > Typha angustifolia. Next base: position 916,072 of record NC_133246.1, on the reverse strand, counting down.
GGATTGCGACAACGGTAGCAACAGCCTTTGAATTGGAAGACCGTCGAAATAAATCGTAGTATATATCTATGGCGTTACATGGAAAAGTAATGCAACTCTGTGAATTAACACAAAAGCATGCAGACAAAAGTATTGTGCAAGACCTGTTGATGCAAATGGAAATAAATAAAGAAGAAAAGAGAAGAAGTAGCGAGATCATTAACCTTGCACTTCAAAATTAATTAAGCTAGGTGATATATGACTGCAATACTCCAGGAAATGAATTCTACTGGTTTGTGAAGCTGTGTGTGGACTTGCCATTTTCTTGGACATAAACAGGAGGATTTCCATAGACGTCTTTGAAATACTCCAGCATATGCTGCAATCCAGCAGGATCAGATCGCAGGTCTACTGGGACAAACTAGAATCAACCACCAACAGTTAGTTAACTATACGACATAATAATCATAAGAAGAAAAAGAAGCAGGTGGATTCATAGCATTCCATCTTTACCTGGCCTGCCGGCGGCGAGTCCCTTGTAACTGCACCACAGCATCAGATAGTGATCACAGTTAAGATTGGTTGGCCATATTTTATATCGCCACTGAAGACAAGACTGAAAAGAAGTACCTCTGAATGTAGCAAACATGTCTGCATTGTAGTCTCTCAGGCCTGCCATTGGGCCATTGGAGTTGTCACTCACGTACACAGAAGTGTAGTGGTTTATACCAATAAAATCAAATGCACCCTTTACTAGCTCAGATTGACCTTTGGTGAAGGATGGAATTCGCGAGGCTGCGATCTTCTTCATGACTTCTGGATAGTCCCCGAAAACTACTTGGTGTACCTGTTGGAAAGAAATATTGAAAATATATTTGATTCCAACTTAAGAAGGGTGTTTGTTGGAAAAAAAATATTGAAATCAGATTTGGTTCCAACTTGAAGGGGAGTATTGGAAAGAAATATCAAAATCAGGAAAGAAATTTCAAAATCAGATTTTATTACTATTATTATTGATTTGGTTAATCTGTTTGTTATTTACTTTTCTTGTATATAGCAACACTATCCTAATATGTTGGATAGACAAGCTTAATTATAGGAGAGATTATTGTAATCTCCTCCTATTTATGTACTTGATTCATCTTAGTGAAACACACAATTCCCTCATTCTAATCTTTTTACATGGTATCAGAGCAAGATTTATTAGAATTAGCAGAAAAATTTTAGAAATTTTGGGCAATAAAATTCAAACGGGAAGATGATACATGCCCTAAGCGGTTGTGCCAAAGGTCGGTAGGTGACTTGGTGAGATTGCATGTTGGTTGGTTTGAGTACGTGGCTTGTTTAGTGGTAGACTTTCCTGCTCCTAATGCCACCAGATAACAGAGTCCGTCACGCATTTCACCCAAACCAATCATCTTCCTCGTATCCAGATCCTGCAAAAGATCCATGATTCGAGCCTTGAATACAAGAAATAAGCTCGGATTCATCAATGGGTCTATCTTAGCTCCTTCAGAAGCAGATGATCCTGAAGGTCATGCCATTTGGTCAAGATGTAATGATATTATCCATTCTTGGATAGTCAACACCTGTGATCTAGAAATTGCTGACATTGTGAATTTTTATTCCACTGCCAGAGAAGTTTGGGAGGACCTTGATACTCGATTCTCTTAGGGCAATCTAGCCCGCATATTTGAGATCCAACGGGACATCGTCCTCCACAAGCAAGAAACCACCTCTATCTCCACCTATTACACTCGATTGAAAACCCTATGGGATGAGCTAGGGATGCATTGTGAAACACCACAATCGGAGCAACAAAAGGTAATGCAATTTCTAATGGGTTTGAATGAATCTTATAGTGCAATCCGCGGTCAAATCCTCTTGATGAAACCTTCCCCCTCGGTTCGCAAAGCATACTCCTTCATTGCTCAAGAGGAGAAACAACGCCATCTAGGAGTTGCTTCCGCCTCCACCGAGCCGACCTCGGTTGCTGCCATGGCTGTCCGCAAGCTTTATCCACCATCACCGGGGAAGAACGAGAGGAGCGATCGTCCTGATTCTAATCACAGACGTAATGGACCCGGTTCTGGAAAGCTGCGACCCCACTGCACCTATTGTGATGCTGATGGACATTGGGTCCAAAAGTGTTACAAATTACATGGCTACTCCCCTGGCCATCCAAAGGCCAAGTCCAATCCGGGCTCAGGCTCTGCTCAGCCCAATTACTCTGCAGTCAACCAAGCGAGTTGTGAAGAAGGTGGACCCAACACCACATTCACAGAGGCCCAATTAAAATAGATTATGGAACTTCTCAATAATCAAGCAGAAGGTACCCTTAATCCTAAGGCAAATGTGGTCACAAAACCAGGTTTGTCTCAATTAGCTCGTCGAAATTAGATTATCGATAGTGGTGCAACAAATCATATCACCTCATCATCAAAAATACTGTATAAAGACAAAGGTTGCTCGTTATCACCCGTATTATTACCTAGTGGAGAGAAGGCCAAAACTATTGCTAAAGGATCTATGCCTTTGAATTCTGTCTATAAATTGTATGATGTGTTATCTGTTCCTACATTCAAAGTTGATTTGTTGTCAGTAGGGTGACCGACAAAAGGTTTAAATTGTTCAGTGACATTTTTCCCTTATTGGTGCATTTTGCAGGATCTGGATACGAGGAAGATGATTGGTTTGGGTGAAATGCGTGACGGACTCTATTATCTGGTGGCATTAGGAGCAGGAAAGTCTACCACTAAACAAGCCACGTACTCAAACCAACCAACATGCAATCTCACCATCTCACCTACCGACCTTGGGGACAACCGCTTAGGGCATATATCATCTTCCCGTTTGAATTTTATTGCCCAAAATTTCTTAAATTTTTCTGCTAATTCCAATAAATCTTGCTCTATTTGTCCACTTGCCAAACAAAGTCGTTTACCTTTTAATGTCAGTAATACTTTCTCTATTAAACCATTTGATGTTATTCATTGTGATATTTGGGGTCGCTATCGACATCCTTCCTTTTCTGGTTCTCATTATTTTCTCACCATTGTCGACGATTTTTCACGTTTTACTTGGATATTTTTGATGCAACATAAAGATGAAACACAACTGCTTTTCAGTTATGTTTCTACTCAATTTGAAACTCGCATCAAAACTGTTCAAAGTGATAATGGTGGCAAATTTATCTCTCTTCGTTCTTTTTTTCAAGATAACGGTGTTATTTTTCAACATTCTTGCGTATACACACCTCAACAAAATGGGGTTGTGGAACGCAAACACCATCACATTCTTCAAGTAGCAAGAGCATTAAAATTTCAAACTAATCTTCCTTCCCAATTTTGGGGAGAATGTGCTCTTACTGCTATTCATATCATTAATCGGCTACCTTCCCCAATTTTAGCCGACAAGACACCATTTGAGCTTCTTTACTCAAAACCTCCTACTTTTTCCCATCTACGAGTTTTTTGTTGCTTGGCTTATGCCACAAACATTCATACCTCTCATAAAATTGACTGCCGAGCTACACCTTCCATTTTCATTGGATACCCGATAGGTCAAAAATGTTACAAACTTTTTGATTTATTAACACAAAAAATTTTCACAAGTAGAGATGTCCATTTTAAAGAAGATATTTTTCCTTATTCTCCAAATAATACCTATTCTCTACCCTTTCTTTTGATCCAAACAACAAGCCCATCAAAGGGAGATGATCAAGTCCCATAAACCCATATGACCATTTTTTTTGAACCCAACTCAACCACATTACTATCATTTGAACCTAACCATCTCCATTGAGGGTGAGAAATGATTTTGCACAGCCTGCATCCAACAATTAGAAATGATACATATACATATATATATATATATATATATATATATATATATACCCTTAATGTCAAGACATGAACTTACTAAGTGGGTGCATCACTTGGTGTTATAATAAGACTTATTCCTTCAGTGGAAGATATAGTGACATTGAGTAAGTAGATCGGTAGAGGAAACTTATTGACTTACTTGATACTTTTGCCTGTATAATCTAACGGCTGATGCATGGGCTAACAGGTAATTGTGAACTGCAATATATGGCTCCACCGTGGAATTGCCAACTGTGCAATTGACTCCAAATGGATACGAGTAACGATTGGGTGGAAATGCTCCGCTGTCATAGGCTGCCCCACCAACGGCATTGGGCTCCATAACAGTGGTCCAATGAGATACCCTGTCACCAAACTCCCGGAAACACACGTCTGCATACGCTGTGAAGTCTTCCCTGAATCATCACAGTTAATAACAAAGGATCAGAAAAAGGACGGCTTAATTGAATGATCTAAAAAGACCAAGAAGAACCTTTAAGACATACACAATCCTAAGGCTCAACCATCCTCCATATTCATCTTCAAGTACTTGAGGAAGATCTAAATGATAGAGCGTAATATGTACTTGAATTCCTACCAAAGTAAATTACGTTTAATTTCATCTGTATATATATATATATCTTGGGTAAATATTGGAAATAGACTAACCATGCTTTACTAGCTCATTGATGAGGTTGTTGTAATATGCCAGCCCTTTCGGATTGACAGCTCCTCTCCCATCTAAGATATATGACAAATTTTTGTCATGAGAAAATGAATTAGCTTTTCTTTACAATTAATGATAATTAGTGTGAGCTTGCTAAATATATATGTACTTGGAATGAGCCTTGACCAAGAGATGGAAAATCTATATGCTTCCAGGTTTGTATCACTCATCAGCTTGACATCTTCCTGAAAGATCCCAAAAACAGAGTAAAGCTGCATATATATCATGACGATATGTCAATATGACACAAGTTTTCTTTTGCCTTGTGTCATCGAGCATAGTAGTTGATATCATCTTATAAGAAAATAAAAGTTGTTGGACATATCTTTCCAAAAAGACAAAACAAAAGAGTAGTTAGGAAGTACTATCCATGCGGGTCACCAATGACGAAAGCAGAGAGAAAAAAGGTGAATTGGAAAGGGGAAAAAAAAAAACCTTATACTTGTGGTACCCATCCGACGCCACGTCGCCTTTGCTTATTTCCGGCATCCTCCCTGGCAAACCCCACACAGCCAGCCACTTGAAATATGAAAGCTTTGAAGCTAAATTATTGAAGAGAATTATACATAGAACAAAAAAAGAAGATTATGATAGCACTGGATTCGCATGACAATGGCCTACTTAGATGTTGGCCAATCCAAAATTCCAAATCAACTTAAAAGGCTTTCTTGTGATTAAAGGCTGCGATGACTGCAGGAAAGAAGACGTGAGTGATAGAAGCAGAGATTTGCCTTGGCCAAATGGAATGTTCACAGCAGGATTTGCCCTAGCCAAATGGATAACGCATATATAATAAGGTGGATTCAGAGCATGCAGAAAAGAGCGAAATTGATGCAAGCGTTCGAACGGCCCTATTGCGTTTGAACGCGAATTTGAATCCGAGAGTGAAATTGATGCAAGCGTTTGAATGGGGCCTTGGCATTTGAACATCAGTCTGCATTTGCATTGGGCGCATTCAAACGCGCCTCGCAGGCATTTTAGGGTTTAGTGTGGGCATTTTGGGTTTGAGAGAAAAATTTATAGGGGAGAGCCATCATTGTTTAAAGTGATATTAAAGTTGTAAACTCTTTGTATTTGAAGATTTGCAAAGTGAATTGAAGATTGTTCCGCTCGTGAACGTAGACATATCGCTGAACTACGTAAATCTTGACTCTCCCTCTTTTCTCTTTGTGGTTTGCATCTATTTGGTATTAGAAGTTCTCTATAACTAGCATCTTGGATTTGGAGTTCTCATATTAATATTGATAGTAGTTTTACTAATATTTAGTTTTCCCCAAATTATTACTATTCCATTTGGATTTGTTTAAGGGTAAAGGGTCTTGCTTCCGCTTCCCCTCACCTATTTAATTATTTGCATAACAAATTGGTATTAGAGCTTCAAGGTTTCAAACCTAGACTTTGAATTTGGGGATAGTATTGATTTGCAAATATGTCGGAGTCATCCAAATTGATGAAACTTATTTTAAATGCAAAATTTGAAGTAGAAAAATTTGATGGCACCAATAATTTTGGAATGTGGCATTGTGAAGTGATGAATATCTTGTTCCAACAAGAATTAGACATCACCTTAGAGGAGAAGTCCGAAGATATTCAATTTTGTCTAACAAAGGATCAAAAGTACTTTGTGATGAATGATACATCGGCGAAGAGCTTGTGGAAGAAATTGAATGACAAGTTTATGACTAAGAGCATTGAGAATATGCTCTATTTGAAAAAGATTTTTCGATTTCTATACAAAATTGGAACGCCTGTGGCCGAGCATTTGAATGCCTTCAACAAGTTATTTGCATATTTGTAAAATATGAATGTAGAAATTTTGGATAAAGACAAAGCCTTGGTGTTATTGAATTCGTTGCCCGATATATATGATCATTGACTACTACCTTACTATATAAAAAAGAATCTATTTGTTATAATTATATTGCAAATGCATTGATCAATAATGAATATCACAATATGGATAAGCAGGTTCATACGGACTCTCCATCTGAAGCTTTAACGGTGGGTGATAGATCAAAAACTGAAAAGTTTTGCAAGCGGGGTGGATCATCTAGTAGAGACATTCCTGCTTGAGATGAATGTTCATATTGTCGCAACAAAGGGCATTGAAAAAAGAATTGCCTGACTTTGAATGGCAAGGGCCAATAGAAAGGAAAGGCAAATGTGGCTGATCTTGAAGATGAGTTTGATAATTTGGATTTCGATATTGCACTTAGCAGTTCATCTGTACTGTGTCATACAAATGAGTGAATTTTAGATTCGGGTTGCACTTATCATATGTGTTCTCATCGAGATTGATTTTGCACTTTTAAATAACCGAGCAATGGCATGATTTTTATGGGTAATGATAATACCTGTAAAATTGAAGAAATTGGCACAGTTCATTTGCAGTTGCATGATGGATCATTGAGAGAGTTGACGGGGTACGATATGTCCTTCATTTGAAGAAGAATCTCATCTCATTGAGCACATTAGAATCCAAAAGCTTCAAATCACAATGAAAAATGGAATTATGAAAATTGCATTGGGAATTCGGGTTGTGATGAAAGGCCTTCGGAAAATGAATTTATATTTTTTGCAGGGCAAGACTGTGATAGGCAAACAGATCATGAATCAAAAAGCTCAAAATTAAGAAATGAGATCTCTAAAAGAGTTGTAACTTTTGGAGAGTCTTCTATTTTGAATCAAAAGCATTTGTAGAATGGCATAAGTATAGACTTTTCGTAGCAGATGGAGAATGAAATCATTGGTGCTCCGCCAAAGTCTATCAAAGCAAAAAATTTGGATGTAGAAGACTTAAGTTTGCATAAGGTGGAGATCTCAACTCAGAAAATTTTATAGAAAGGAAAATCAATTGTAGTTAGTAGACCGAGAAGAAAGACCCAAGAGTTTGCACGGTGTATAAACAAAATGGCATATGCACTTTTGGTTGTTCATGATGACAGTGCAGTTGTGACTAGGGTCAAGGTCCAACATTGCTTAAGCTTGACCAATTGTTTACATATTTGACTAATTGGGATTGGCATGATGCACTTACTCGCTTTGCATTGGTGGAGACAGTTGTTTGGCATCTTTGAAGTCTCATCATAGTTGGTTGCATTTGGGTTTTAGAGTGGTGCACGCATTTTGCAATTGTGAAGATCATTTGGAGTTTTTTCTTTTGGAATTGTTTGCAGAAATTTTTTTAATTTGGGTCAAAAGACGCAAATTTGCAAGCAGTGCAATTTTAGGATTTACAGTCACTTTGCAGTGGTGGAGAGTGATTTGGTGAAGTTGTGAATTTTTCGCCAAGGTGGATAAATGTTGAAGTTTGGCTTAAATTTAGAGTTTAGCATTTTGTAGGCTTGCTGTACCAGTGTGTTCGAGTGGGCCCTTGGAATGTTCGAACGCAGTTTTTAGATGGAGGCTATTGATGCAGACGTTCGAAAGGCCCAGCCGTGTTCAAACGCGAATCTAAACCCGAGAGTGTACTTGATGCAGACGTTCGAACGAGGCCTTAGCGTTCGAATGCTAGTCTGCATTTGCATTAGGCGCGTTCAAACGCGTCTCGCGGGCATTTGAATGCCCCACGGAAATCCCCAATTTGAACCAGCTCTATAAATAAAAATATTGGGTTTTAGGGCTTGGAGTAGGCATTTTGCAAGAGAGAAAAACTTGTATGGGAGAACCACCATTGTTTAGAATAAGATTAGTGTTGTAAACTCTATGTATTTCAAGATTTGTATAGTGGATTGAAGATGCTCCGCCCATAGAAATAGACATATCGCTGAACCATATAAATCTTGACTCTCTCTATTTTCTCTTTGTGGTTTGCATCTATTTGATGTTCTTATTCGTGATTAGCTTAGGTACTAGAAATTCTCTACAACTAGCATCTTGGATTTGAAGTTCTCATATTGATATTGATATTAGCTTTGCTAATATTTGATTTGCCCCAAATTATTACTATTCCATTTGAATTTGTTTGAGAGCGAAGGGTTTTGTTTTGTGCTTTCCTCACCCATTTGGTTATTTGCACAACAAAATTGATGTGATGGAGACGAGGGGAAGACAAGAACTAAGATGGCAACAGCGATAGCAACAATTTTTGAGTTGGGAGGGCCTTGAAATTGTAGCCAATAATCTACTGTTGTGAGCTGATTGAGGGATCCCAGTGTTCGACAGTAAGGCTGGTGATGGATGCTGGACTCAACGTAGCTTAGAGATCAATGCCACTGAGCTAGCCACAGAGTCTGGGCCCGACAACTAGGTCTGGTGGCCAAAGCTAATTATGCCTTCCTTCACCCAGACAATCAAGAGGGCTTGGAGGGGTGGCGGACCCTTTGGCGCCTGCCGATGGCCACCGAGGGTGAGGCTGTTCGCTTGGAAACTACTTTGGGGCAGGCTTTCGAAGAGAGCCCACGTACATGCCATTCGGGTTGGGCCGGGCGACAACTGCTGCTTGTGTGGTATCTATAGAGAAACCATCAGGCAATGGAGTGATGACCGGACGGAGCACGTGGCATGCATGGCTCTTATGGCGACCACCCTGTGGATTCTGTGGAAGCACCGCAGTCTATACACCTGGTGAGAGCACCAAGGCGGTGCTTGAGCAATGATTAGGGAGGGACACGGATGGGTCTCTACTAGCGGCGCGGCCTAGGAGCCGACAGCCGAAGAATCGGCACTGCGGGCTGAAGGGAACGCTTTAAATCTTGGGCTGCTGGTTGCGGCAGGATACAACAGGGTAGAGGTCGAGACTCAGTCCCTGGAGTTAGTTCGAATTCTGAGGAAGAAAGGAATCCTCTATAAGAAAATTCTTCCTGGCTACTTCCTAATGCAGGAGGCTTAACTCTTCGTTGGCCATTATTTGCTTAACCTCTGTTCTCTGCAGCTCAATTTCTTCAATACTGAGCACAATCATCGGAATGATATTTCTTCATTGTATTCATATTTTGTTAGAGAGATATGTCTGCGGTTTAATCTGTTTATTATGTGACTCCACCTCTGCAGTAATTAAGAGGTTGGTTTGGTTTCTTTGCTTTACTTTACGAAGGATGCATCACTTAGATGTCTTATTGCGACTTTACACCGTCCATGAATGAGATTTGCTGCGTATGTTACTAATCATCTAATGCCCGTAAGGCCCAAATATGGCGAGACTTTATGTGCTACTACGTATCAATTTTTCATCATCTCGAGATTCTTGGCTCAGAACTCACTCTCTTATAGAAAGGAACAGTTGGGCCACTCTATGGTGACATCTTGATCTTATACAAACAAAGAAGCTGTAGTTATTGTGATATTCCAAGAGCGTACGTGAGGATGTAGAGTCACCTATAAAGTATCACAAATATTATATGCCGTCCTGCTTCATTAATCAAATAAGGATATCCCGCTGCAAACTCATTGCTGATCATGGGAGACTGCGGGTGAAAAACTCCTGTTTATGTTCATCCCCTTTTTGCTCAAAAAGTTGGAGTACCAAAGAGCTGAACGCTTTGGCACTCGTTTGCGATCGTCGTCATTAAAATCAACAAAATAGAGACCATAACGTTGTTTATACCCCGCCAAAAATTCAAAAACATCCATGAATGCCCAAACAAAGTATCCTTTCAGATTTACTCCATTCCTGCAATCAAAGGAACAAACAAAAGGCGATTAAATCATTTGAATCAATGGCATTGAGTCGGTCACAAGAATGACTGCAGGGCGATTCTCATGAAACCGCTCAAGTTATCGATCCTTTCTTCATCATTGAGGGTATCATTGTACTGTGCAAGACCTGCTGATGCAAATGGAAATAAATAAAGAAGAAAAGGGAAGAGTAGTAGCGAGATCATTAACCTTGCACTTCAAAATTAATTAAGCTAGGTGATATATGACTGCAATACTCCAGGAAATGAATTCTACTGGTTTGTGAAGCTGTGTGTGGACTTGCCATTTTCTTGGACATAAACAGGAGGATTTCCGTAGACGTCTTTGAAATACTCCAGCATATGCTGCAATCCAGCAGGATCAGATCCCAGGTCTACTGGGACAAACTAGAATCAACCACCAACAGTTAGCTAACTATACGACATAATACTCATAAGAAGAAAACGAAGCAGGTGGATTCATAGCATTCCATCTTTACCTGGCCTGCCGGCGGCGAGTCCCTTGTAACTGCACCACAGCATCAGACAGTGATCACAGTTAAGATTGGTTGGCCTTATTTTATATCACCACTGAAGACAAGACTGAAAAGAAGTACCTCTGAATGTAATAGCAAGTATGTCTGCATTGTAGTCTCTCAGGCCTGCCTTTTGGCCATTGGAGTTGTCACTCACGTACACAGAAGTGTAGTGGTTTATACCAATAAAATCAAATGCACCCTTTACTAGCTCAGATTGACCTTTGGTGAAGGATGGAATTCGCGAGGCTGCGATCTTCTTCATGACTTCTGGATAGTCCCCGAAAACTACTGGGTGTATGATCCTGAAGTTGGCTCGTCAGTTGTCGAACTATAGTAATTAATTTGGTCTACTAGTTAAAGCCTCCAAATCATTGTAATATTGAACTGAAACTTACCAACCAATCATGAAGTCCAATGCTCTTTTGGTTGCTTTGATGTCTGCAGTCGAGTTTGAAAATGGATAAGACCAGAAGGAGTACACATTTATGCCTACACCTCCATTTTGCACAGCCTGCATCCAACAATTAGAAATGATACATATATATATATATATATATATACCCTTAATGTCAAGACATGAACTTACTAAGTGACTGCATCACTTGGTGTTATGATAAGACTTATCCCTTCAGTGGAAGATATAGTGACATTGAGTAAGTAGATCGGTAGAGGAAACTTATTGACTTACTTGATACTTTTGCCTGTATAATCTAACGGCTGATGCATGGGCTAACAGGTAATTGTGAACTGCAATATATGGCTCCACCGTGGAATTGCCAACTGTGCAATTGACTCCAAATGGATACGAGTAACGATTGGGTGGAAATCCTCCGCTGTCATAGGCTGCCACCCCAATGACATTGGGCTCCACAACAGTGGTCCAATGAGATACCCTGTCACCAAACTCCCGGAAACACACGTCTGCATACGCTGTGAAGTCTCCCCTGAATCATCACAGTTAATAACAAAGGATCAGAAAAAGGATGACTTAATTAAATAATCTAAAAAGACCAAGAAGAACCTTTAAGACTTACACAATCCTAGGGCTCAACCATCCTCCATATTCATCTTCAAGTACTTGAGGAAGATCTAAATGATAGAGCGTAATATGTACTTGAATTCCTACCAAAGAAAATTACGTTTAATTTCATCTGTATATATATATATATCTTGGGTAAAATATTGGAAATAGACTAACCATGCTTTACTAGCTCATTGATGAGGTTGTTGTAATATGCCAGCCCTTTCGGATTGACAGCTCCTCTCCCATCTAAGAAATATGACAAATTTTAATCGTGAGAAGATGAATTAGCTTTTCTTTACAATTAATGATAATTAGTGTGAGCTTGCTAAATATATATGTACTTGGAATGAGCCTTGACCAAGAGATGGAAAATCTATATGCTTCCAGGTTTGTATCACTCATCAGCTTGACATCTTCCTGAAAGATCGCAAGGTAAGAGAGTAAAGTTGCATATATATATATGTGTGTGTGTGTGTGTGTGTGTGTTTGTGTGTGTGTGTGTGTGTGTGTGTGTGTGTCTCTCTCTCTCTCTCTCTCTCTCTCTCTCTCTCTCTCTCTCTCTCTCTCTCTCTCTCTGAATATCCAAACAAATTAGCTGTTGAGAGAAAAGTATATATAACGACATATAGTTTTTCTCGTCTCGTATCATCGAGCAACGTAGTTGGAACTTTGGAAGTATTAACCCATGCGCGTCACCAGTGACGAAAGCAGAGGACAAGAAGGTGAAAAGGGAAAAAAGAAAACCTTATATTTGTGATACCCATCCGACGCCACGTCGCCGTTGCTCTTGTCCGGCATCCTCCCTGACAAACACAACGCAGCCACTCGAAATATGAGCGCTTTGAAGCTCAATTATGTTTTACCTTATCTTTGTCGTATATATACGTATTGAATAGAATTATACATAGAACAAAAGGAAAAGAAAAAGTTATGATAGCAGTGGATTCGCATGATAATAGCCTACTATAGATGTTGGCCAATCCAAACCAACATAAAAAAGGCTTATTTGTGATTGAAGGCTGCGATAACTGCAGGAAAGAAGATGTGGATGAAAGAAGCAGGGAGGAGGAGGATAGTCTGCAATGTTGACAGCAGGATTTGCACTGCGGTGGAGTAGCTTTTGATTGGCCCTGGCCAAATGGATAACATATATATGATAAGGTGGATTCAGAGCATGCAGAAAAGAAATGCAAATAATGACCTGCATGAATAAAAGTATCCCAAATACATGGACTCCTCCCATCCTCAGCTACAGCTCCCTCTATCTGCAAATTTATTAAATATTTCTTGACCCCACGTAACGAGGCTTAATATATAGCTAATCCAAATTATTAAATTAAATTACCTGATAAGCCGAGGTCCCAGCTCCAAATACGAAGTCCTCTGCAGGGAAGTCATCCCTTGTCAAGTCCAAAGCAGCAGCAGCTTGGCTAAGCATTACTAATAACACCAACAAGCACGACTCCAAAGCAGCAGCAGCTTGGCTAAGCATTACTAAAAATACTTCTACGGAAATGAGGGAAGTGCAGGTATATTAGATAGTTGGATTGCGACAACGGTAGCAACAGCCTTTGAATTGGAAGACCGTCGAAATAAATCGTAGTATATATCTATGGCGTTAGATGGAAAGGTAATGCAACTCTGTGAATTAACACAAAAGCATGCAGACAAAAGTACTATTTCAACACAAAGACGAAAGAGAAAAGAAAGGAGGCATTTGAGTAAAATATAATAAAAAGAACGTATTCTGTTTTAAAAACTCACTCTAACTATTATTAAAATCTAAGCGTTTTATATATATATATATAGCTTAAAAGAATGGTCATGCACTTGATTATTACTGTTGGATAGTGACTGGTTGGTCATAGATGTACATGCCAAGACATGACATTTTAACTAGTCAGACAGGATCGAGTACCAAACACTATAGCAAATACTATCTGATAAGGGGGAAATTGATGCTCTCGCTGTCAATTAGAATAGATGGTGCGAGCTGTATATCACTGTAAAAGGTATCTACATGATGGAAAGTTAATAAGTAGACACAGAAACATTGTGATTTCTACCCCAAAATTCATCCTCACTCCAAGACAGTCTCACTAAGGCGTGAGAAGTGAAAATACATGTCAACGAGCAAGTGGAGAATCATGTTTCAAGCACTCGATGAACATATCTAAAATTCTAAATTCAGTAAGTAAACAAAATACATGCGAGAATGCTGATACAGATACGTTATGCCTACTCATTGCTTGATTCATCATACTCATTGCACAGCACACAAATTTTCACAAAAGAAAAACTCATTTAAAAATAGTCCACTCTGAGATCATCATCTTTATTCAACAAAAAACTAGCTTTCAGAACTTCAGTTTAAACCTTGATTAGGGCGACATGACCAGCATAAGTATTATAACCTCTAATCAAGGAGTGACTAAGCAATAATTTTCCCATTGAGGTAGTCAGTTAAACACGGAAAATATGTCAAAACTATCAAAAGAAGTTTATGAGGTACCTCAAAAGTTCAGATCTTTCATAGTAAGTAGAAGACAACAAGCTAGAGGAATGGAAATGATAAAAAGCAAGATCAGCACAGGATTGCATTTTACAAGTATACTTACTGTCTGTATCCGACAATTATGTGAAATTTCCTGACACTGAAGAAACATACAATGAAGTGCATGTGTTCCACAGTAGTAAGAATCATTTGAGCTGGAATCATAAATGAGTATAAGAACTTGGCTCTCGTTTATTTGCAAGTTCTGATCCTAGATAAACTCTCTAAAGTACTGTCAAATGGAATAAATTACACTCTTTAAATCATCATATGTTAATTTAACATATGACATATAATTAAGAGAGAAGACAGATGCTGACCTAATGAATGCTATTATCATGAAATGCTTCTCTTACAACACAATAAGACCACCTTTTAATAGCATAAAGGATACCGACTTTGCCGATAACAGCAAAACAAAAATTCTTCAAGTATTCATGCAGTTTAGGTTGCCACCCTTCAATATATGTAAGAAATAAGCTGTTCCAACATCCACAACCATGAACCAGCAGATTATGTAGCCAAGACAAGATCGATCCTGATATTATCTTTATAATACTGTGTGATGCTACTTCTGAACTGGAGCAAATACAGAGCCATTCTAACAATAGCTAAAACTAAAATATCCAATCACATCAAGCTTAAATGTTTCCTGCAATCAGTACATCCACGTTGTGATTCATAATTCATGGGAAACCAGACAGCCATGTACAGGAACTGTGCTGCATCATTAAACTAGGCTTTGAGTTCTATGTAGAGACCACGTAAGCCATTGCCTAAATTTCCCCATACAGCAGCGTAAAAAAGACTACTAATACCAGTCAGTTTCAAAATAATAATAGCATGCATTGCTAAGATTAGAAAGATGATATTCTCCATTAAAGAGGATATTATTATCCATTACACATCAACCTGAACTTGCAAAAATCATTGGAATCCACAAGTTACCTGCTTCCTATGCGAGTTCAAAACAACAATCAGCCAAATGGAAATAACATCAGCTCTAGCAGCACATAATTCTAGTTGATCAGTAACAATTAATTTGATATCCAGTTCATCGTGCTAAGGAAAACATGCGATAATGGAACAACTTCAGGCATACATGGGCCTCTCGGTCCACGCCCCCGAAACATGCCCATTCTCACAAACATATGCCCGGACTACCGGCTCCCCATCGTCATGGAACCCAAAGAAGCTCCTCAAACAAAATGAAGAATTGAGATCCCATGTCTCCCTACACGCGCAGAATGCACAATCCAACCCAATCGTTCCTCTATTCGAGTCGCTTATCGTCCGCCACACCCTCGACCGCTTGAAATTCTTGAACACACCCCTAAACAACATATACTTTCGTTTCTCCTCGGCATGAACGCACCCAGGCCAGTTACAAATATACAAGCAGTCTCCTCTGAATCGGCTGGCGAGCAGCTTATTCCCCTGCTCACGGCTAAGATTCCAAGACCCAGATGCCAAATGAGCGTCGACGGGCCCGACGGACTGCTTTTTCCTTTTCTTGCAAGATCCTCGTCCAAGCCTAAAGCGGGCACCGCCGGGATCCATGGTTGGAGCAGAAAAGTTGTGATTTTGAGCTTCGGAGTGGTCATAAACCGTGTCAAAGTAGAGGTCATCGAACAGAGACCAGCAAGATCCGGAGGAAACGGAAAGTTGGTCTTGCGAACTAGTGGAAATGAGAGATGGGTCGGAAGAAATGGACGAGACAGGAGGTGCGCTTGGGGAATCGGCGGACGACGAAGGGTCCAGGGAGTGATCGGGGCCGATCTCGCGCTCGAGGCCGAAGTCGGAGTTCTCGAGGAGGACGCCAGCGTGGAGGAGGCCGGGGCAGCAGACAGAGAGCTTGTGGAGAGAAGCCCAGACATCCCCTTCAGCTCCGGCTCCGGGAGGGAGGAGATCGGAAGGGAGGGATCGACAGCAGAGAGAGGGGAAGCAGATGGTGCGGATGAGGAAGGAGAGGCGGAGAGAGACGCAGGAAAGGCGAGCCCAATCACGGGGGTCGGCCTCGAGCTTGCCCAAGATGTTGAGGACGATGTCGTCGGAGAGGAGGGAGATGGGAGAATGGCTTAAGATTTTGCTCATGGTAAAAAAATTAAATAAAAGAAAAGGACTCTCTTTCTAATTTAGAGCAAGGGAGAAGAGGGGAGAGAGAAAGGAATAGTATGCTTTTATTCTCTTTCTAATTATTTTTCCTCTGTTTTGGTGGGAGGGGATTAGGAAAGACTTGTGGAGAGGAAATGGTCCAGCCGACAAAGGAGATGGGGGCGGCGGGCCTTTGAAATAATAATGTAGGAAGGGATGGTTCACAAGTCACGAAGAGGCGTGTCGCAGGGAAAATGCATGCATAGTTGCAACCCTGGAAAAGATAATGCCCCGCCCCCCGCCCCCGCCTTATCAATTAGCCCAACCCTCCCAGCCCCGGCCCGAGCCCACCTGGTCTAGGCCGACCTTAATATAATGCCCTGCCCTGCCCTGCCCCACCATACAGCGAAACATTGAACAATACGAAATTCAGATGTGCTGAAACATTCGCTTGAGTGACATATTCTTTCTCTTTCCCCCGACATCTTATTATCATCCGAGAATGACTCCCCATCACCGCCGACTAGCTATCCTCCTAGTCTCGTAGCTTTGGTTCCTTCTCTCCCTCTCCTCATCCAACCTTGCAGCATCTACTTTCAACGGTCGCCGTCATCATCGGATTTGGAGGTTAGAGGAGTGGAGAAGGATTCGTATTTGGATGCTTATTCTCCTCGTCCATAGTTATAGTCTTATAGACTTGTAATAGCTCTTCCACTGTTGTCTACCCATTTAGAGAAATTGAAAAATATGAACCCAGTAAAGCCCAACCTACCTGTTAAATCCGGTTCGATCAGGCCCAAGCTCGCTCTTTTATAAGCTGGTAGGTGATATTAGGCTAGCTTATCTTAGCCCTACCCAAATCCAACCCTGCTTGTCCAATGATCACCTCCACCCACTCTAGCCTGAGTCGAGCTTTATTGAGCCGTTGTTCCCTACTCAACCTCAAGTAAAATATTCAACTTCGAGCCAGGTCATTTTGGTTCAACTCTTATCTTTAATTGAGCCAACCAGTCTGTGAGATACTCGTTGTGCAAAGTGAAGTATATTTCAATCTAAACTAATTTAAAATTGCACTAAATCAAAGAGATAGACATGAAGATACCTATATTTATATCTTAAGCTTTAGTAACCGGATCTGAGCATCCCTATCTGTAATCAAGCTCAATTTAAATTTAATTTAGAGCCTAAATAGGGCTGCTCATCTGGCTCAAAGCCTGTCCAAGCCCAACCTGATGCCACTTTGGTCGGCATTGGGCTTAGCTCTCTTGTCTCGCCTGACCGAAAGGCAAAAACCTGAGGGCTTGGCTCGTTACCCAAACTAGCAGGCTGACTCAAAAGCTTCTATCAATTTTTTTTTTTTCTATCATAATTCCTTTCCAAGGCAGGCTCGTAACATTTTTTATAATATTTTCTTTTAAGCTTTAGAAGAGCATTTAGAAGTGCATTATTAAGTATCGGGAGACTTGCGGAGCAGGACCTGGCCCGACCTGCAAATCTACAACTTCTCGACGGACACAACTCAGATTTGGGCCCGTACCAAAGCCGACACCTCTAGGGTAACTAATAGATCAAATCCACTTTATTATTTTGACAGCCCTATTTAAGAAGAAACTGCCATAAAGCTTATTTTCTCCTAAACCTTAAGCTATAGACATTACTATTATAATTTTTTATTTCTAGAAGAAAAAAAGCTAATATTAGTATAAGATTGGAGACAAAATATCGAATTAGTATACTAAAAAATATAAAATGTTGTTTAGTTACTACGTCAGAATAAAAAAAACTTATTTTATAATAAATTTAATTTTATTTCATAAGTAAATGGGGGTTTATTTATTTATTTATTTATTTCCTCCTATCTGTGTCTTCCATAACAACCTGACTCTAATTTCGTAAATAGAATAGGCTTCGGTTCTCCTGTCGAGAGAGGCGAGGTGGCGCCCGGCCAGGCCCAAGTAAAGATGTTGATCCGAGTATAGAAGAAATGTAATATCTATTTGGTGAGCATAAGAAGACGTTAAGGAATGAGTAAATAAATATTCTCCGGGGAGATGCTTCTCACAGTGGCTCCTGTGTTCTCTTTCTTACTCACAGATCTACAAAAGCATGCAAAGTATTATTATCTTATAGCGTATTTCATGCATCGATAAATGTGCAAAGAATAATTAGAATAATACTGTAGAAGTTCAAATTATAATAGATAGCATTGATCACTTAGGATAAAATTAATGAAAAAAAAAATTAAATAACGAACAAAGGGAGTGCAAAATTATCATGGAAACAGTAATGCAGCGTGTGAAACACAATCGTATAAATTCTTTAAAAAGAACACACACAATTGTATATTAATTCGTACTGTACTCGCGGCAGCTTCTTGCCATCTTGCATCGTACAAAGATTCACAAATCTTAAAAATTAAAAAAAAAAAGATTCACAGATCACAAGTGCATTTGCCAAAGAACTCAGATGGGAATTTCAAAGAAAACAGAGAAGATCTTTCACCTGTCTTGCACGGATGTTGATCGCCTCGGGGATCGTTGACATGGAGGGTTTGACTAGATTCAAAGAAGAATACCAGTGCTAAATCAACAAGAAATAGGAAATATCGAAGTAGTAGCATCAAAATCACAAGAGAAAGAATTCAAGAAAGCTACCATTACCGAAACCTAGTAATCAAAAGTACGCGATATGACGAGCAAAAACATGCGAAAGAAAAACGAGGAACGATCGAGTCATTGTACGCACAAACCTCGTGAGATTCGAAGGAAAAGATCGAGAGATAGGTTACTCTCCCAGTGGATTGTAGTGGTGATCGGGTTTCGAAGTCTTAAGCGAGAGAGGTTCAGAGAAGATCGTCGCCGCACCTCTATGAAGGAAAGAGCTAAGGAGGGCTTTCTCGGACTACTCGAAGGCCAGATCTACGGAGGCATTTTATAGAAAGAGACGCATTGCGCTGAGATTCGCATTTGGTATCTGAACGGCTGGCTTTAAATTCGTACATATAAAATAAATAAAACTAATATGGTTATACCTCTCTTTTGTTTTGTGCTAAAGGATCTGTGTAGTGTAACAAAAGTATTTGCTAGGATAATCCTCCTCCTCTAATCAGGCTTAGACTTAGAGTTGGGGCTGACTTAGCTTGAGCTCGATTTGAGCTGCACCTAAATATCAAATTAGATTTGAAATTAATTTCAAGCCAAGTCTATACTAAAACTAATTCGCTCGGACTCAGTTCATTTATGCTTACACTCCTGATTATCCATGACATTGGAAGCATATACTTTTAAATATATTTACCTTTTATATATCTTAAATATTATTATTTTCTTCTATCATTATTAGAAAATAAATTTAATTATCGATAAGTTGGCTAGAGAATCATATCTTTCTCTATATGTTAGTTAAATACTTAAAAGCTCTTATATATTCTATTAACCATTCATTTTCACTCAAAAATCACAAACTCAATTTTATTTATATATTTTTTTGACACTTTGATACTTCCAAGTATTTAATAATTTTATCATTTTATTTTGTTTCAATTATAATCTTTCATCCTCTGTTATCAAATGATCTTATTCTTAACTCTTTTTTCTTTTTATATTTTTATTAAATATAAAATGGTTCATAGAGCATAAATGCCATAAATAAATGAAGTAATAATTGCAAAAAAAAAAAAAAACTTAACAAATGATTAACGAAAAAGCAGGCAGGCATGTTGTTTCATAATGAAACTAAGCCTCAATGGATTTTGTTATGTTATAAAAAAGCTAATGAAAAGAGTATCTTAAGCCTAACATATACTATCAAGTTCGAATTGAATTAAACTCAGTTCAAGCTTATTATGAATAGCTTGGCAAAAAAAATTAAAGCCGAAATAGACTATACTTAATAAAATCGTTTAAACGGTACCAGAAATGTTTTATGTTAATTGCACTAAAAATAATTTCTAAAATTTTTAGTAATTAGATTTTATTTTTTATGTGTATTATTTATATAAATTCTACTTATCAGTTTAGAAAATGGAGTCTATTTTAGTTTTTAAGAGCTCAATATTATCAAAACTTTATTCTTTTTTTCCCGATATTTTTCTCTCTAAAAAAAATCCAATAATCTACGAAATATCAGTACCGACTAAACGATCGGACGGCGGTGGTCTCGTCGACTTGTTCCATCTACCGTCCGATTATAAGATAGTACGTCAAAACCGAGAAAAGTCCTTGTGTTGGTCGTGCCTCCTTCCATGAACTCCATCTCTCCCTCGTAGCGATCTCCTCCATCTCGGGTTAGTGTTCGATCCTCCAATGCGTTCTTTGTTAATTCTTTACGTTTCTCTCTTTGATCGCATCCGAATATCGTGCAATTATTATACTTTTGTTCAAATTTTGTCTACGCATTTTATATGGATATGTCACTAGCCCTAATATTCGTAGATCATCTATTGGAATACCTGGATTTCCTGATTTTAGCATCTCTGATGTGTAATTATTTTACTCGGATTCATCCATCCAGCCCTGATTCAGATAGATAATTTGGAATTTGGAATCTTTGCCGAGAGGATCTATTGATTTCATCCAAGAATTCGGCCATCGGAGGGGTTCTCTATGTTGGGATTTTAGGATACTTAGATGGGTGACTAGTCATGGAGGGTAACAAGGATGAGGCTGCAAGATGTGTTAAAATAGCTGAATCGGCTTTGGCATCCGGAGATAAACGAAGGGCATTAAAATTCATCAAAATCGCACAACGATTGGACCCTAATCTTCCAATTGATGACATTTTAACTGCATCTGAGAATCTTGACAGCTCTAATTTCATTTCCAGCCAAGATGACATAGAAGTAGATCGAGTTTACAGGGAGACTAAATCCTCAAAAGAGTCAGGGGCTTCAAATGGGGATCCGAGTTACACTGAGGAGCATGTTAGACTGATTCGGGAGATTAAGAAGAACAAGGATTATTATGCGATTCTTGGGGTTGAGAAGAGTTGCTCTGTCGAGGAAATTCGAAAGGCCTACAGGAAATTGTCGCTTAAGGTGCATCCGGATAAGAACAAAGCTCCTGGAGCAGAGGAAGCATTTAAGTCTGTCTGCAAGGCTTTCAAATGCTTGAGCGATGAGCAATCGAGGCGGTATTATGATCAAGTTGGTATTGCTGAAGATTATGACTTCAACCAGCAACATGTTAATGTGATGAGAAGAAGGAGAAGGGCTACTAGAAATGACTTTTTCGATGATGACTTTGACGCTGATGATATATTCAGGTCCTTCTTCTTCGGCTCCCAAGGTGATGTTTTTCGTGCACAAGTTCACAGGGCAAGAGGAATGGGTGGGCATCAAAGGGAGCATAATTTGCAGGGTGATGTAGGGTATGGCTTCATAAAGTTACTGCAGATAGTGCCGATCTTGCTTTTCTTCCTATTTGCTTTCCTTCCTTTATGGGAGCCTGAATATTCCCTTCAGAAGACTTATACATATCAGATTCCAAAGGTCACAGAGAAACATGGAGTGGAGTACTTTGTCAAGAAAGAAGATTTTGATCAGCAGTTTCCACAAGGAAGTTCCTCTAGAAATAATCTTGAACATAATGTTTTGAGTGATTATAAGAGCATACTTGGTCGATACTGCCATATGGAATTGCAAAGGCGCCACTGGGCCAAAAATTATCCTACACCTCATTGTGATAAGCTGAGGAGTCTTGCTGTCGCATGATACTTTTTTTAAGGTGATTTCTGTTCCATTTCCTTGTGTTTTATATCTTCTTTTTCTAACCATTTTATGGACTCGGCACATTCCTCTAGTTATAATATTGTACATGTTTTGGCACATGTAGGTATGCAAATATGCATAGATCATGCTCAATGCAATATATTCCACATGGCACATTCTTGGTTTGTCTTCTATGTATGGGCAATGGGAGATTTGATGATTGAATGATTTTGTTGTGTGCTTGTTTGTGTGGATTTACATCATAGTTTCATAATAGCATGGTTGGTGTGCCTAGCTGGTACAGGATTACATGCTGGTTCCTTTAAGTGTGATGGTCTAAAAGTCTAAGACATAAAGGCATTAGTAAGCTATACTTTGTTTTTTTTAAAATGTCTTATTACCTCTATGGCATATAACACTAGCATTCTGTTAGCAAGAGTAGAAAAACTCTGTTAGTCTATGCCTCTATCGTTGTGAACTATTAAAACGTAGATATAGTAATTTAAATGTTTGACCATGTAATTATTATAAGTTTGGGTTAGTTATAAACCGAACACCAATTTATAAATAATTTATCTCTAGTATTGATGTGGAGCAAAAGGATTTATGGTTATGAAAGTGAAGCCAGATCTGAATTGCACAAGATTTTATGTATTGTTTTAAAGGAGAGGTAAGGAGAAGAAAGATCCCAAGAAATAGATAGTTGAAGATACACCACATATAGAATGATGATACAGCTACGCATAGGTTTCAAGATTGATTATTTTTCTTCATCCATTTTTATAGTGTTATCTGGCTTTTGTTTGATCACTTTGGCTGTTACTTTGCAACATTAAGTTCTTATATGTTTTATGTGCTTCAGAATCTTTTTTATTTATCAGTTTCAGTTTCAGGGTTCAATGTCTGACTAGTTATTAGATCGACACCTTTTCAGGTAGAAGTTCTCAGTCATGAAATGGTGAGAGATTCTATTTTAATTTCTCACTGAGTTAGTTGAAATTCAAGCTTTGGGAAGTTCTGCGTTATGTAATTTCTACATTCCCCAGATGCATAGTTTGATGACTGCAGTATCAAACCTGGATTATGCAAGATTAGATGAGACCCGGTTTCAATTTCTCCAATGATCCTATGAGTAGTTTGGACCTCATAAATACTGATCGACTGTGGTTAACAGTCACAACGATGAGGAGTTTTTTCTGCACAAGATATTTTGCACAGGAAAACTTAGACAGAGAAATCTTAGTGCTAAATGATGTTTTGAACATTCCATATGGATCTCTTAGTTGAAGCTCTTCTCCTGAAAATTCCAGCTTGTTGGAAATGTTATTCCTCCTTTCAAGTTCAGTTGGAAAATTTCCTCTTATTTTCCTGTTCCTATCAGTGCAGCTAGAAATTCTAGTGCACACTTGGTATGGTTGAGTTGGTTTCAATTTGTTGAACATAATTTTCACACTACAGGGCAAATGATGAACTTTTGCATGCATTTCTCAGCACAAGCTCAGCTTGGTTTCCTCCGTGACGAGGATATTATTGTTGTTATCGATAGGACGAATTTGTAATTAACTTATTAAGGACCTATCATGGATTGCCCAGCTTGTCAGGAGTCCATAGGTAAAATAAAAGGAGCTAGCCCATTAAACCTCTTAACAACAAGACTCCAGTGGGTGTAAATTATACTCAAATAAAGTTCTAATCGAAAAATTCGCTAAATATTTGTCCTAACGTCTACGGAAAAATTAAACAGGGCCTACTTTGTTAAAAATCCAAAGAGAGGTACCAAGATATCCAGTCCAATCCAGCTTATTGCATGGGACTGTTCAGTGAAGTTATCTGTATCTGAGACCCGGTGTTATCGGTCCCATTGAGCGAGTCACTTCCCGCGGTCTCTTTTCTCTCGCCTTGGCAATTTCGTGAATTTAGCTGTAAATTTGTGGCGTTTACGTCAACTTCCGTCCCTTTCCCCTCTCTCCTTCTCCCCTTCCCGGCAAGTGCAACCTCTCGGAAGACGCCCTCAATTTCCTCCCCTCCCCCCGCAAGGAATCCTAATCCGTCCTTTTTTTTTCTTATTCTCCTGCGAGGAGGAGGAGGAGGAAGAGGAAGATGCAATGACGCCCCGAGCCGTCAATTCGCGCCATAGCTTGGTCGAATCCATCGCCCATCAGCTCCACGCATGGAAACCCTTCCAGCTCCAAACCCTAACGCTTGATCCGTCAAAACCATACTCCTTCCACTCCAAGAAGCCCTGCCGATCTGATCGATCCACCGCTCCATGTCCTACTCCCGACGCGATCGATCTGTCCAAGCTTTCCCTACTCGACGACCCCCCGAAGCCTCGGGAAGAGGGATTCCGGTGGTTCGCGCGCAAGCGGCGGCGGTGCGGGTCGAGATCGGTCTCCGGCCGAAGCAGCGATCGGAGCGGGACTCGACGCCGGGGCGGCGCGTCTGCGGCGTACGCCACGTGCTCCGACTTCCCGTTGGCGGCGGGGGGCACGGATTCGAGCGGGGAGATGTTCGCCAACGGGGAGGTGAGTTGGGGATCGGACGTTAGCGAAGCGCGGATCTCAAGGCGGGAGGGAAGGGAGATCGGAGGGCCGGTGTTGGAGAGGGAGGTCTCGGGATTCGGGTCGTTCCAAGGCGGAGGAGCAGGAGGTGCGGGGTTGGATTTGGTGGGGAACGAGTCGGGGTATGGGAGCGAGCCGGGGTATCGAGGGGATGGGGAGCTTGGTTATGATGATGAGTTTGATGAGGAAGACGACGATGGAAGGGTGCTGTTCTGGGGCGAACGCGTTGGAGGTAATGGAGTTTTGATCCTTTCTCTTCCTTTAGTTGTTCTATTCTTTGATGAAATGTGGTAAATTAGATAAACTTTATTGCCAATCTTGTTGCTTTAATATATGTCCTCCTTCATAAGGAATTAGAAGATGTTTCCGTAAGTATTTCTAGTCTTAATTAGCTCTTATAGCTCGCAAAAGGGCAACAACAATATTACATGTGAATAATTTGTTGTCATCGAGCCTTAGATCTTGCAAAGGTCTTTTCTTTGTGTACTCTAGAGGAGTATTTACCTATCTGTAGTCTTGTTTTCTGCATTTCTAAACTTGTTTCTTGTAGTAGTTGTCTGAGGTTGAACTTGTGGTAAAGATGATACAAGGGGTTTACCTCTGGAAACTTTGGTGTATTTTATGAAGTTATGTAGACATATATCAGATGTCCTATTAAGAAAGTAGCTGAAAGGAGAAAAAGGATATGTTCAGATTGTCTGCTGGAGAAGAAAAAACAATGACAAAATGTACATGATTTATATGATGCAAGAATTTGGTGAAGAGGCATCTGATAGTATCTTTTAGTTCTGTAACTTTAGCACCACATTTAAACCTCCTTGAAAAGTTGAAATCCTTATATCACAAACTGCAAAATATTTATAAGGTCAACATTAATAAAAATGGGACTCTTCCACCCACTGAAATGCCTCTTTTTCTCAAATGAAAAGGACAATTTCATGTTAATATATATTCTTCATTTATAAATATCATGAGTCCTCAAACAAGAGTTTTAAGTAGAACGAAAGATGCATCGAAGTCATATACATGCTTTTATTTTTATTTGAGAAAGATACACAACAACTATTATACCTCATACTGACATGTTTAACTTGCATCCATACATTACCTAAAAGTTAATTCAATTACTAAATTCTGTATGAAATTTGTATTTCATCTTATGTCTATAACTATTAGAAACAGAGTAGCATCCATAAGGTCAAAGTCATAGACTATTGTACACTTACTTTTAATGGTTTACAGTATATGTGAACCCTGTGTTGTGTCTGCATCTCTGTCTCTGTTGGCATAATATCTGGAGTTACAACAAATAAGGTAGGATTTGCCTTGTTCCGTGGTCAGTGCTCTGAGTGCCTATGTTAATTGCAGTGTTAGTAAAATTAAGAGACAAGTTATTTGTTGAAGTGGCTAGGCATTCTTTATCCACCTAAAGAAAATCTCTTTACAGCTTGTGAGTGGCTCTGGTAGGTTATTTCAAATGGAGGCAGAATTAAGTCTTCCTTCTATATGCGCTTATGTATCTAGTGGATGGATCAGATGATGCTTGTATAGTTGTGAAGTTATAATGCCAAAAGCTCGCCTGCATTGATTGCACAGAATAAAATGGAAGAATCCGCTAACAAAAATTGGCAATTTTTTGGCTGTTGCTTCTAGTGTCTAACAGGACCTTTCGATATGCTTAATAGCTAAATGTATTTATGTAGTCTGATGTCTTTAATAATTTGTAAATTCTTTGTAACACTTGTCACAGCATAGTGATTTTGTTGCGGTCTGAATGCTTTAGTTGTTTATTTGGAAGTTTTACTTATGCTGTTTTCGGTCGTCAGATACAGATTTGATGGACATTGTTGGTGAGAACAAATTTGCCGAGCAAAAGAGTCATCACAGATGCAGGCGTAAGAAGCATGAGTGGTGAATAATACCTCCATTGAGAGGACAACTAAACATCTCAAGTGACATTTTGAAATCTCAACTTAGGCAACATTCATTTTCGGTGGGAATTGATTCACACGACCAGACAATTGTGAACTGCTTATTTGAAGAAAACGAACACCCGTTCCGGACCATTGTAAATAGGCTGCTACCTGAGCTAGTAAAAAGTTGCTTGCCCTATGATTTAGCTGATCTATGGCTCTTTTTGCTAGTTCATGTATTGTGAATCCAATGAATGGCTGTGTATTTCGCGTCTGTTATGTCCACAAGCCACATTACTGATTGAAGTATAAAAATCCGACTCTATTCATATCAAGACCCAGATGAGACAAATGGGTCCTGTTGTATGAAAATTAGCTGTCTTGTCAAGGTTGTTATGTTTGTTTAGCCACATTGTGTGAATCTTCGACACCACTTCGTTTCGTTGTCGCAATTTCTTCTAGGGTTTTTTTTTTCTTCAATGGCTGCATGTTCATACTCTCTCATCCGAATGGTTAGATCCCTTCCCCTTCTATTTATTTTCCTCTTTTATCTTTTTCTCCACTCCTCTAAAGCTTTCTCTGTCTTTGCCCTCAAGTCTCCTCCCTCACCACTCGGCTGTCCTCTCCCTTATGCCTCTCTGTCCACCTTTTGTCATTGCCACTGTTTGCCGTCGAAGTCCGTCACTGCATCTACCTTGTTGTCCTAATTTTAACTCCTCCTTGACATGGTGGAAGTTATTTCACCCCTGCTTGTTCTTCAATTATATTTATTACTATTAGTTTTTTCTCCTATTTCTATTCTAAAGCTTTGTATTGTTAGCTAGGGATTCTTCTTTAGTCTCTTTTGGAGATCCACAAATTGTGAATTTTCCATGGTTGTACTCTTTTCTGTGTTTATTCATACTCTGGGGTTTAATATGTTGGAACTAAGTACAAGACTTATGTTAAAGGATCTGTCCTTCTATTTTTATGTATCAAGTCGTCTTCAATAAATTAATAAATTATTTAGACTTTTCACTAAAATAAATAAATAAATAAATAAACAAAAAGCAGTCTCTAGCTTCTGTACAAGAATATGGTCGGTTAGTTGCAGCATTCCACCAGATACCACGCAAGCTTTCTCCGGCGGCCCCACTTCAATGAAGCATCTTAAAGCCTATCATTTTGCATCCCAAAGTCTTTCCCCAACCATCACTCCTCTATTGAGAAATAATTGATTCAACGTGCAACATTCATGGTGAAACATCGACGTTGCTTCAATTTTAGACAACTCTTCCTTCACTGCAACTTGGGACAAAGTGGGGCCTGCTCATGTTATGAATCTTGCAGACTAGCTTCAAATCTAATTGGCCCCCATGAACAGGCCCCGATTACCCATGTCTAATCGATTTTAAACACCTGTTTGCTCTTGTTTCAATCGTCATCTTTTCCCCTGCACACAAGGAAAAGCATGTCTTAAGAGAATAATAAACTTTTCACCTTAAATTTTAACATCAAAAAACTAATCCCAAAAACAAATCGTTAGTTGCCATGTAGTATTCTATGGACAATCATGGTGCAGAAAAGTTCTGCACAACATTGCCCATGTCTCTTTCTTGCTTTGAACTGCATCTCTTTTCATTGAAAGGGAAAGATATTCACTCATAGAGAACAGCTTCTTAGCTTGGAGTGAACTCTACAAAGAATAATACCTCTGTAATATATTTGCTGAAATGGGCCAAAAGTGGAGTTATTGGTAGATGGCTTCTAACACAACTAATATCACACTAATAATAACTTTCCTTCAACTTATTCATCATCCTAATCTCTACTATTACCTCATAAACATAAAATAAGATTGTTTGAGGATAGCAACTTTGCACCAAAAGATAGTCTTTAGGTTGTCGGTTAACGAAGAATTAATGGAGCAATTCAAGTGCTCTAAAGATGTCTCATATGAAACTTCACCTACTACATGGAAGATAGTCAAATGTACATATACCATTATGGCAATCATTGGAGTGCCAGTTCATACGCATGAGAGTCTTCTTAAATCACCATCAATTTCTCTCATTCAAGCTGTTCTCAATATTAATCATTCAATATTCACCTCCTTTTTAGCTCATATTCTTCTTCTTCTTGTCTCTGACTTCTAATACAACCAACAAAAGAATCCCAACAAATTTTGTTTATAATTAAGACTTCTAACAGTGAATTAACGACCTTTTCTTTTCACATATTGATTATTAATTTGTATAACAAACAGGAGCACATGCTTAACTCCAGAGAAATGGTAAGCTTTTTCAGGTGCTTATACAAAAACATTGCTGTCATCTTAAAAAAAAATTAAGATTAAAGAACACCAAAGAGCAGATCGACGTTCCATAATCAAACTTATATGATGACTTAACTACTCAAATCAGCACAACATCATATGCTTCCTAGGTGGGTTGACATGTGCAAACTATAGCTATGTTATATAACATTCCTTGGGTATATAATTGGCTTAGATATAAGTACTCTCTTAACGACAAAGGTAACTCCTGTCACTAAGGATTCAAGATTAATTGTAACACATTTTGCATCATATGAACGACTACTACTCACACACTGCCTATCTCCACCTAAACAAGAGCAAAACCATGAAATTATATTATCTCATTTGAATTCACCCACAGTATAGTACGTACCAAGTTTTGGAAAAGAGTTTAGTTTTGGGAATCGTCTGCCTCTAGTCTTAGAGACTGCGACTAACTACCAACTTCTTCTATCAATGATGATGACAACGTAATGCAGGATGAGAACGATTAAATTAATTATCATTCATACCATATTTCGTTTTAAAAACTCAACAAAATAAATTCTACTACATAAAAACTATATATATTTATTTAAATTAATTTAATTATTTCACTTGTGTCGCCTAATTTGACTAGTCAAAACTAAAAGTCTCTGAGCTAAAAAATAGACCGAGTCCTAGCAAACTATATGTCACCATTTATACTCCCATATATAAAGTAACGATAAAACTTAGCACTATAAAGAGTTAGACATTTTGTACCATAAAATAATAATTAGTTGAGGGCATCGTGCATGGTGCATGGTGCATGGTGCGTGGGGGGCATGGGGCATGGGCATATACATGATACGTCTACCAACTTTGTGGGCCCATTGATTCGATAGCCGTTGGATTTAAATCAATAATAGAAAACACGTCATGTTGTTGGATCATCTGGGCCGTACATTTGTGCCTCTGACGACGTCTTAATCGCATCGCGCTAACCGCGAGATTCCGGACGCTAATCCCACTATTAATGCTTCCCTATTAAGAAGAGATCACATACATTAGGAGGGCAAATGCGTCATTTCGGGTGAACCGGGTTGGTCAAAGTGGGGTGCATTTTATATTGAGAGATTACGGTAGAAAAGTCGCCATCACGTCGCTGGAGATCCCCGGGACACACGTGGGCGGCTAAAAGAGGGGTGGTGTAGGTTAGTTAATGTGTTGCGCAGAGGCATTAGAACGTGACCCACGCCCCTGCCTCTTTTACTTATTAATACCCCCTCCTTGCTTTTAGGCAGCTCGCATCAGGTGCGTGTGCCGGGCTCTGATCTCCGGGTGGGAATTTTGTATAAGGCCCTCGCACTTTCTATTTCTTTACAAAAGAGCCCCTGGAAATTTCTCAGTTTAGCCCTCCGCCGCGGCCTTCTCCTCGTTCCGGGCCTCTTCTCCCTCCGATCTCGCGATGGGTTCGGAGCTAATCTACCGAGGGCACGAATCGCAGCCCCAGGAGGCGTCCGGCTACTCCCCGAAGGCCCCCAAGAGGCTCCCCTGGATCTCGCGGCCGGTGAGGTACGTACTCGGAGAGCAACGCCTCGCCTTTGCTCTCTTGGGTATGGTTCTCACTTGGGTCGTCTTCTCCCTGGTCCCTAAAGCTTCTCCGGAGATGGGATCCAAGGTGGGTACCCACCTAATGGTGGGATTAGCCCAGAGCTCGATAGTTGGAGGTGGGTTTCATGGCCACCGAGCCGCGTATGAGGAGAGGGGGGCGAGGGGATTCGTGGGAGGGAAGGTGCCCTTAGGGTTGAAGAGAAAGGGGCTAAGGATCGTTGTCACCGGAGGGGCTGGATTCGTGGGGAGCCATTTGGTGGATAGGCTTATGGCGAGGGGGGATAGCGTTATCGTGGTGGATAACTTCTTCACGGGGAGGAAGGAGAACGTGATGCACCACTTTGGGAATCCAAACTTCGAGCTCATCCGCCACGATGTCGTCGAGCCGATCCTCCTCGAGGTCGATCAGATCTACCACCTTGCTTGCCCGGCTTCCCCCGTCCACTACAAGTTCAATCCCGTCAAGACTATCATATCCTTTTCATCATCAAAATTCGATTTTTAACGAATTCTTGCGCTAAAGATAAAATTTTCAGTCATTGGGTACCTCGAATCTTTCGTAAATTTGTCATCTTTTATGCTGTTATTTTGTTGCTCGGTATAATTTGGCAAGGTGTTTGCTTTTGGATTTGGAGAGACTTAACTCTTGTAGCTTCCTGGAGACACAAGACCAATGTTGTCGGAACTCTCAACATGCTGGGGTTGGCTAAGAGGGTGGGTGCTAGATTTCTCCTCACCAGCACCAGCGAGGTCTACGGTGATCCCCTGCAACATCCCCAGGTCGAAACCTACTGGGGCAATGTTAACCCGATTGGTATTCCTCTCTCTATATTTCTCTCTAGATTTGTATATGCAGATTTGGGTTAGGATTTGAATCTCTGTGACGACGCTCTTTGTTATAGAAATTGGAAGAGAAATATGAATAGTTTTCCAGATTGCTACAAAGATTGGAAAGTGTCCTCATTCTTTCCTTAGGAAAGAAACAAATGAGGTTGTTGGGACTTGGGAACACTTCTAAGGCATCCAACAACTACCACATTTTTTAATTGGATTAGAATCCATCTTTTATTTTTATTTTAAATTTTTCCTTCAGACGATGTCTGGGTAGTTATTGGACACTTCGTGGACCCACAGGTGTTAGGAGTTGCTACGATGAGGGGAAGCGCACGGCCGAGACGTTGACCATGGACTACCATCGTGGCGCCCAAGTTGAGGTCGGTGATTAATCGACTAATTAAAGCCTAATTCCATATGTTTAAGTTAATCTTGTGATTAATCTGGTTATAATGCTTGGGTAATAGGTGAGAATTGCTCGGATCTTTAACACATACGGCCCACGCATGTGCATCGATGATGGCCGAGTCGTCAGCAACTTTGTGGCCCAGGTACAATCCCTCACTTTTTAATTCCTCACCTTTCTTATTAGGACTAATGTGAAAAATTAACTATTGCATTAATAACATAATTAGGAGAGTATATTGATTGCTTTTTTTTTCTTGTTATAATTAATGGCTCAGGCTCTAAGGAAGGAGCCCCTGACAGTTTATGGTGATGGGAAGCAAACCAGGAGCTTCCAATATGTCTCTGATCTGGTGAGTGTCTTTTATATCTATTCATTTTTTTTTAAATGATCTTTTTGTTCTTTTTCTTGATCTTATATGTGGTGTAACCATGTGGGAATAATGTAAGGGAAAAAAAAAGAACAATCTTAAGTGTTCCAACTGTTCTCAGTCTCAGAGAAGGGTCTTTGTTTGCCAACTGACATATGTTAAGTGAATCTTATGTTAGTTCCAGGAAGAGTAGTGCTGTGATTACAAACACGTTTGATAGGAATGGTGCCTTGTCAAAAGTGTTTGTTAGAGTGATTATAAAATGTTTGCAAGTAATGCTTTACATATCATTTGATTCCCCTTGTGGGTAAGGCTTTACTCATCTTTTGAGTTGCTCACAGAGAAATAGCAGAGTTGATATCTTAAATTCCTTAAGTTTTATAATTGTACTGAGTATATGGTAAAATAAGGATTGGATTATAAATTGTTTGGTACTTACTTTCCATTGCTATGATATTTAAAACGATAGGTGGAAGGGTTGATGAGGTTGATGGAAGGAGAGCATGTGGGGCCATTCAACCTGGGGAACCCTGGTGAATTCACCATGCTGGAGCTGGCGAAGGTGGTCCAGGACACAATTGATCCCAATGCCCGGATCGAGTTCCGGCCCAACACCGAGGATGACCCCCACAAGCGCAAGCCTGACATCACCCGGGCCAAGGAGCTCCTGGGCTGGGAGCCGAAGGTCTCGCTCCGCCAGGGTCTTCCTCTCATGGTCTCTGACTTCCGCAAGCGTGTCTTTGGCGACCACTCTGACTCCGGTGCTGCCGGCGCAGGATCCTCTTAATTGAATTAATGGATCCATATTTACACACAAAGAAAGAAGAAGAGAGAAAGAAAAAGAAGCAAAAAAGAGGACCTCTTGGTTTACTTTTTAGTGTTTTGATAAGTGATGACCCAGCTCATTATCTATTTCTATGCCTTAGCTACTACTGCTGCAACTTGAGGAGTAGCTCTATAGCAG
This sequence comes from Typha angustifolia, assembly GCF_048772165.1. Classification (NCBI taxonomy): domain Eukaryota; kingdom Viridiplantae; phylum Streptophyta; class Magnoliopsida; order Poales; family Typhaceae; genus Typha; species Typha angustifolia. Next base: position 883,051 of record NC_133246.1, on the reverse strand, counting down.
TTAGTATCAGATAGTTTGTTGTTGTTATCTTGCTCTTTTGCTTTCCTCCCCCTATTCTTTTATCTTTTTTTCCAACGACTAGTACATTTTTTGTTTAATGGATTGTTAAAATGGGTGGTCATTGTTATCTATGATAGAAATGGATGTTCTATTCTTTCGACTGATGCTATTAGTAGTTACGTACTTTTTGGTATGATGCTTGCTTTGTTCTTTTTAGGATATCTGTGTTATTATGTGGTACTTTGTGTGCCCCCCACAAGACAACCAGGAACTTGAGTGCCTAATCGGGAATTTTGATATTTAAACTGCAACTAAGATAGTTCATTAAACAACCACTGTCTAGATTCACAAACTTTACTAACATTTAGATGCTTGGTGGTTCCACATCATGTACTAGATGTCTTGAAACATCTAATGGTGTGAATATAAGCGACACATAGATATATAATGCAGATAGATTCTTTTTCTTTTTCTGGACAAAAATCCGTAGACTGTTAACAGCATGTCTTATTTATGAATCTTTCAGATGGATTACTTGGGAAAAATAAATTGAATTACAGTGCCATTAACCCCTTTCTTTTATTCTTATTACGTGTTTGCTGAAATGCCTTGACCTTTATTATTCACCTCTTTACATAGCAGAGTGGTGCTGTGTCCGACCCTTCCACCCACAGAATAAAGTCCTAGGCTTAGACGGCGACATTGAGCTATCGCTATCGATCCTAACTATCTCGGCAGAAGAAGTCCGGTGATCCCTGTCGCCCGACCAGCTGCAGCTCCGATGCTCGAGCCATGCGACGATGTCAGCAAAGACGGCATCAATATTTTCGTCAGGTTCACCGGAAGTTAGTCCATGCCACATCCCCGGGTAGAGCTTAATCGTCTTGTCGGTGCTCCCGGCGCGCTCATATAACGCTCGGCTCACCTCCGGATCAGTCACTGTGTCAGCCTCGCCATGCAGCACAAAGAACGGCAATTTCACCTGACAAATTTTGCCATCCTTCATACTTTACTACTACTTCACAACATAAATATATATATATATATAGCTAACTACTAGGATTAACAAGAGATATATACCTCGGATAAGCTATCCTCGACGTCCATGCTGGTTCGAAGCAACTCTAGTGCAGTCTTCAGCCGGGGTTTATCCTGGTAGATTAGCTTGTTGCGTCGTATCTGCTCAAGAATCGAAACTTTTCACTTGGATAGCGAATCCGGATAAGTGTAGATATGAGACGGAATTAGGGGGGAGGGGGGAATAGCTAACCTTTTCACGTTTGACGGGGTCTTTGAAAGCAGAGTTTATGACGTCCTTGGTGGGGACTATCTTCCACTTGGGGATGATCTCTTCCACCCGGGTCAACAGGTTGATCACCACTGGATGGGGTTTCACCTTCTCCGATATCTATCCATAAATTATAATTGAGATAAAAATATAGGAATAACAAACTTGATTAACAGCAAAACATTTAAATATAGGATATCTATCAACATTCCTTTTTTTTTTTCTTTTCGGCCGTATTCCTTAATAACATAAACTTTTAAGCCCGATGGTTAATTGAATATAACATGCCTAATGACATAAAACTTAAAATTCTATGGTTGAAATTATTATGATTAAGATGTGAGTGCTACCTTACACATGGGTGCCACAAGAACAGCACCATCCCAAAAGGTAGGATCCTTCCTATGGAGGAGAAGAGCCACTGCACCTCCCATTGATTCCCCATAGAGAAACCTACTCTTATTCCTGTACCCTTCTAGCTCTGTTCACAGAATAATGTGATCAATTATATCATTTGTTGATATATCATATGGTTGAAAGAAATCTACATAAATTTGTATCCAGTCCTCTATTTTACTAGTGCGAATATAACATCTTATTCAAATAAGCAACCATATCAAGGTGTGAAATGAGCTACAGAAATGACCTTCTAAAATGGGCCGAGCATCCACTTGTGTAACTTATTAATTATTGGAGTAACATACCACTAGATGTTTAAAGTTGGAAAGTTATAAATCCATGTAGATAATAAATGCCCAATTCAGAAAGAACCTTTAAATATACAACAATTTGTAAAGATTGAAGGAATTGATAGACACGTTACCACATATGGATTTGAAGAAGTGGTCACAGTCGGTGACAATGTGGTCAAATTTTCTGATGTAGCATCTAGCACCCTGCGACCTTCCATGCCCCTCGTAATCAATGCCATACACTCCATACCCTGCGGCGGCAAGTCTATTTCCACACCCTAATATCACAAACATTTTCATCGTCAGATTGCATCAACCACAAAGAATATCTTCTTCGAGTTACAACCGATACAGTTTGGATTGACGTGAGAGTGGCATGAAACTAAAATAGTTCTACAGAGCCTATTGCACACCAGTTCATCAAAAAACTGAGCAATAGTACACTTGAAAATGTTTCTTGAGATGAAAACTAATAATGAGCTCAAAGAAGCCAATTACCCCAGGCCCCTTTGCCAAAAATAGAATAGGATAATTATATATTAAGAATAATTGCGTAACTTTGTAAAAAGAGTTGACTCGGCCTTTTCGCCAAATATCAATCAGGTTGCACAAGTTACAGGTTCAACCACCGGATTAGTCGGATTTTACCGAATCGATTGCTTATCTAATCTGATAAGAAAATTAAATCAGTTTAGTAGTCGGTTCACCGATTTACCGGTCTAGATGACGATGTAAAAGGGTCTACACACTAAGATTGGCCACTTGAGCCTGGACTATTATTATGGACCCCATTGTATTGTCTTTTCCTTCTTATTATCGGCAGTGTCTCTCTTCACGGCAGTGATCCTAACAGTTGGACCTATTAGAAAATAGAAAGTGCAAGTTAGGGTGTGAAGGGCGAGGTTGCCAAGATCCAAGAATGAGGCCAACTTGCGCATTAAATTTCACATACAAGAATCTGCTAACATTATGAGAGGATCGTGGAGAGGTGGTGAGGAAGGTTTATTGTTAGCTCACCTAACAAGAATCATATAAAACATTGACCAAAAGTCAGTAGGAAAAACAAGAAGAAGAAATTAATCAAGTTGTAGAGCATAAGTATGATGTATCATAAACTCAGAATTAAACTTCAATGCTCCATTCATCATCATACCTAAGAAACAATAATGGTTCGATTTCTATAAATAAGCTCATTGTTGAATTACTTCTTTTTTCTTCAATGCAACCAATTTATATGTCATTTTGGAGACCACCTCCAAAAATGTTCCATTAAGAAATATGAGAGATGTAAGGGAATCTTTCTCTTATGGAACACTGTATTGATATGCGTCACATGTATACACAACAAGTTGCTTAAATGCCCCAACTTTACAATGCGGTGGTTGGTTGCTGAGTACTATCTCTATATATCTTATCCCAACTTTGAGTGGGGAACATAATTATAGTGTTTAATGCCCACATAGAACAAAAGGAGAAAGAAGAGAGAGAGAGCAAAAGCTCTAGAGAGACTATTACTTCTGACAATTTCAACTAAAGTACTCCAAATAAATTTGCCTGGACTATTCAATTACTATTCCACACAAAGAAATTGTAGGAATTGGTCACCATGCACTACGAAAATTAAATGAAATAGAAAAACTTTCCAGGGCTTCTAAAATCCTCTGTGAAATAGCATATGTGCATAAGAAGAGGAAAAGGAGTTCCCTTGAAATTTACACAAACACTATCATAAGCAACGGATGGGAAACGAAGTTACCTTTCATGAAGCCACCGCACTCCATGCCATACCCTGCGACCAAGATGGAGGAATAATAATAATAAATAACTATCGTTATATAACTACCAACAATATAATGAATTAATAAGATTGATGAGAACGAACCATGGCAGAGGAAGACGAGAGCTTTGGGTGATGAGGAAAGTGGTAACCATCTACATGTGAATAGCGGCACCCCTCTTTTATTCTTAATATATTCCTATCATCGAAGAAAGAGGAGAACAAAAGATTAAAGAGAAGGCCATTAGCGGGATCAAAGAGAAGAGACCATCGCTCACCTCTTGGTATTCCACCTCCATTGTCACTGTCTCAAGCAACCACTGGAGATTGGCAGATGAGAGGGGTCAGGGATGAGAGAGAGAGCGCAATAAGATGAGAGAGAGCAGGAGGAGTAGGTTAAAAAGGGCAATGGGGCGCGTGCAGGTCGGGGGACACGTGTCGGTCACACTTCCAGAGAAGAGAGGAGGTCAGCAGCCGTGAAGTGCTCCCCAATCCACACCCTTCTCTCAACCCCGAGAAGATTTAGTTCTTCTTTTTTTAAATATATATAATAATAATTCTTTTCATGTGCTAGTTTATCTCTTGGCGTTTATATATTTTGGATACATTAAATTACTTTATATTAAATTAAAAAAAAGAGAGAGAGAGAGAGAGAAAAAGAAGCAGTATGAGGCCATGACGGACGACTTCAATTTTATTTTGTAAATTATTAAAATGAAGAATTGGTAGAATGTGCTGTCGATTCGATTGCAATTTTAGTGTTATTTTCAACTTTGATTAAAAAGAACACCAATCCAATCCAAGTTGGTTATGGATGGTTGGGTGTACGTCTCAACTTTTGACCAATAATTTTTCAAAATTTATACTCATACTTTTAAAAAAATATTTAGTGTGCTATCGAAATGAGAAAATAGAATAAACCCCTTATTTTACCTATCTTTATTTTTTAGGGGTTTGTTGAGATTAAAATTTTAAAATAATTTATCGATTTATTATTCTAAACCAGAGAGTGATCAAGTTGCTCTCTTTAGCATTTGAAGTGATCCAAAAATGACATCTTTGTATTATTTTAAAAAAAGTGCGGCATGAAACAGTAAATAATTGTCATTCTCTAGCAGTAAAATTGTGAAATAGTAATTAAAAAAAATAAAATAGTAATCAAAAGTATTCTCTAGCAATAAATAATTACATTATCTAATATTAAAAAAATAAAAAATAATAATTACATTCTCTAGTAGTGAAAATGTGAAACAGTAATTAAAAGTGAATTAGTAAAAAAGTGAAACAGTGATTACCTTTCCATTTTGTGCTATACCCATTATTTAGCATGTTTGGATAATTCTTTTAATAATTTTATTTCATCTTTCCATTTTGAGTGAATGTATGCTTTGACAGTCTTATACATATATTTCTTACACTGCTTTCTAAGATTTTTTTTTAAATTCTCATAAAAATGTTTAAAGTACACTTTATGTTCAGCCCTTAGAAACACCTCAACAACTATAGCATCTAGACTCTTTTGCCCATCTGAAATTATGATTAGATTTTATCTCTAATTACGTCTCTAATGTTGTCCAAATACCACTTTCATGTATACTCTGTCTCAATATCGGCAACAACAAATGCTAATGGAAAAAAAAAATCATAATTTGCATCCTAATTTATTGCTACAAAAATATCACCAAGATATTTCTTTTTCTAAGTGGTAGTTATCAAGTTATATATATGGCCTACAACTAGGCATAAACCATCATTGCATACTTTAAAACAAACAAAAAAATCTACTGGATGTATTGTCATTTGGGTTTATATCCAATTTAATTACACTGCTATAATTTTTGTTTTTAAGCTCTCTATAAAGAGCATGAAATAACTCGAATAATTTATCTACGTGCTTCTCAAATGCTAATTCCTTCCCCTTCATACTCAAGTATAATGCATTTGTACATGATATATATCCTTAATTCTTGCACTAATAGCTTTGATTGAAAGGTTGGATTCCATTCTTATTCGGTCTAACTATTTTGTTGCATATCCAACTAGATGTAGTCCATTTGTTCCCAAAGACATTAGTAGCTTTATGTGTATGTAAGTCTTTAATTTTCTTTACATATATAACTAGGTCACCTTGTACATTTGAAGCATGCAACCTCCAACTATAATCAAGCTTAGCATATCTAATTGTTACTCTATATTTCTCATTATAGATATAACGTGTTTCAAAATAGTTGCATATTGCATAATCCCAGATAATATCTTTGAATATATACACATTATGATATAGAGTACCAACTGCCATAGACAATTTTTGTTTCTCTATGTCATAAATGTGAATCATAAAACTATCTTCATCTTGAGATGAACTATCATCTTCATCTATATATTCATGTGGGTCCTCTTCCGCAATGCCTTCAAAGACTCTTTTGCAATATTGTATGTTATATCCAAATCACTATTAAGAGATAAACACGTCACTCTCTCAAGGATAACCCGGGTCATCATCATAATAGTGAGGATGCTCAACTTGCTATCCATTATTACAACAAGAAGGATTATATTTCTCATTAGCCACAACATACATGTTAAAAAAAATTAGCTTCACATTCATCAATCATATTCAGTACATCGTAATCTATGGACAAAGTGACACATATTCATCTTAACATGTTCATACATATTCTTAAAATTAGAGTAATCTCGTTCCATTACGAAGTTAAGTTGCCTCCATTTTACATATTTGGTTAGTAATATATATTGATTTATCCTCCATGTATTTCGAGAATAAATTCTTACATCAACAAGCTAGTTTCTATCTACAATATAACCATAAGAACACATATTACTAAAATTTCAATCACATAAGGATACATAACTCTGAAACCAATTACATTGAAAAAACCTTAACAAAAATACATAACAACATAAGAAATTTTACTTAAAAACCTTTCACAATATAAATCCTTAACATAAATTCATTATTGAAAAATATAATAGAAATTTTTAACAAAAATATTTCTCTACAAACCATAATAGAAATCGGTAAACATATAATCAAAGATAAAGAAATTAAAAAAAAAACTAAAGGTAACATAACAAACCTTGCTTGCGCCTTTCTTCCTCAAGAAAGGAACATTGGGTTGTGTAAAAAATACGGGAAGAAAAATGAAATCTTGACTTTATTGCTTGTCATCTCAGAGACAAAGACAAAGAAGGAGATGGAGAAAATTTGGTAGAAAATGAGGAAGTTGATATCTTGAGTTAATGAATAAAGCTAGGGGATGCTTCTACAGATTATATGTCATAGGCGACTTTAGGAGAGTGGGTTTACGATGGGGTTTAATATTTTTATTTTGTAGAGTAGTGTTTAGTTTTATTGAAAATGATCTAGATTTATTTAGGGTAGGGTTTAATTTTGCGGAAATATAGTTTTGTTTCAAAAAGGATTTCATAGGGTATGGATTAAGTGACGACTTTTTAAGGTAACTTTAGTAATATATGAATTGAAGTAAAGTAAACTATATAACATAATTAATATTAATTAGTTAAAGTAATATTAGAATGTTAAATAAAAATTATAAAAAAAAACGGGTCACATCATAAAATCTTAAAAACAATGTGCAAAACATAAAATAGAAAAATGTAGTATGTGGTTTATAAAAATCTTTTTAACATGTGATGTCTATATGCGGTGTTATTTATGATAGTATTTCTATTGTGTAAATTATAATTAAATTATATTTTGACTAAGAATTATAGAGAAGATGATATAATAGTTGAAAAAAATGTATTTTTTATTAAAATTTTAAACCTACTTCATATCTTAATAATAAATATCTATTTCAGTTTGATTATTTTTTATTCTTTATTCTAACTATCACAATCAAACATTATCTAATCCCATATTTTTATTCAAACTGTCTTATATTTTATTTATTCTGAATTAAGTTTTCATTTTATCTCAATTTCTTTCTTTTTTTTCATATTCCATAATCAAACGGGCCTAAGGGAAGAAAACAAAACCCTACTGGGCCCAAGGCCGAAATCAAACCCAAGTAGCTGGCCCAAATGGTACGGTGGAAGTTGGGGTTCTCATATCAATGCGGAATAGCGTAAAATAGAGCATTACGCTATTACTCCATCATCCAACCACATCAAACAAATACACACCGTTCGATCCAATAAAACATTATCGTTTATACTCAACCCGCGGAGTAATATAACTAGCCTCCCGTAAATAAAGGCATCGCAATCCCCTCGCCCAAAACCCTAATCGTAGCCGCTGTCGAAGAGTAGGAGAGGAGAAGACGAAGGCAAAGATGAGCCGAGGAGGTAGCGCCGCGGCGACGAAGGGGGGAAAGAAGAAGGGATCGACCTTCGTCATCGACTGCGGGAAGCCGGTGGAAGACAAGATCATGGACATTGCCTCACTGGAGAAGTTTCTCCAGGAGCGGATCAAGGTCGCCGGAGGCAAAGCAGGCGCCTTCGGAGACGCCGTCACCGTCACCCGCGAGAAGAGCAAGATCACCGTCACATCCGAGGGGCCCTTCTCCAAGAGGTGATTTCGAGGCCTTAACCTTCTTCTCGATTAGATTTTTATTAATGTTGTGTGAAAGTATATGTTGTCGGTAGATCTGATACTTATATCCATATTTTATCCCTCTTCAAGAGTTTAGCTTAATGTTTGTCGGTTATAATTGCGCATATAAATGCTTCAATTGATTTGGGATGCAAGTATATGCAAGATTTTAAGGAATAGTATACATAATGAAAGAACACTGGTTGATTGTTAATTTATGCCTATAGGTATAATACTTGGTAATTGGGGTTTGGGAAAGAACAAGAGCTCAGTATATGAAGTCTGTTGGATAATTATTTTAGGCAATGTTGATCGCTGGTATAAGTAGCTGTAGGTTTGATGTTCCACGGATAACTTAACTTTTATGTTCTTCTCTTAATTGATTATTGATACAGTTAAGTATAACTCATTGTGCTCATCTTAAAGATGGGATTTTGGCAAGATTTTACTTAATTGTCAGAATTAGACAGATATACAGAACTATGTTACAATTTATCGTGTTTCTTGGCTCAATATGTGTAGTCACCAACTCTAAAGGCTTAAGCTATATTAGAGAGCTAGTTTAAGCTATTAGAAATCCGTGATTTATATTCTTAATAGTCTATCTTATTTCTTTGCTAAGATATTTTGATGGGTCTAAGAAGGGAACTTATTGAAATGGCTGAAGGTTTTATATTTAAATGATAGTTGTGGTATGATTCGAATTTAGGATCTTTGTTCTGTTTTCATATTTAATACTAATTACTGGAAAAGCTAAAGTTATTAAAAAATGATGAAACTTATATTTTATATTCTAATAACGTGGGACTAAGATGCAATTAATCAACTCGCTAGGGGATGAACTATCACTCCGATGATCTTGATGTCCATCTGAGCTGACATTGCATCTTTGACTTGATAAGAGGCCTTATCATTTCTATCTCTTTTCAGTGTCTGACAAGAAAAAGTTTGTCACTCAAAGTTCTGTTAAAATGCGACTGGTGTACTGATGCTGCCTTTATTAAGTCTTTTGGATTTACTCTCCTCTAGATGTGCCTGATTTAGTGTTTGATTTGGAATATCTGAGAATAGACTGTCACTGTACGCAATAAATATTCGCCATAGCTTACGGGCGTAATTATTGGAAACACTTCTTTCTTGTGCAACAGAGCATAGGCAATCTGCTGACAAATATGTTCTATTTACCAACTTTAGTCTGCCACGTTTGTTTGTGTTGTAAGTTTGTCATTTTGTTTCTCTATAAGGGTGGACTTGGAATGAAATCATAGGATGCCCTTGATTTTGGAAATGTGGATGATTAAAGTTTTAAATGGTATTTGAACAGTTTGTACATTGAACAGAGTGCAAGTAAACTTGCCAGCATTTAAGCAAGTTTTTACCTATTTGAATCCACATGACCTTCGAAGGCACTAGATTTGCATTATTTCACGTACTGGAATTTGATATTTGAACAGTTGTGCATAATCTTGATGCATGCTTTTTATCTGACTGTCTTCCCTTTGTGCTTTCATGTATATTAGGTACTTGAAGTATCTAACGAAGAAGTATTTGAAGAAGCACAATGTCCGGGATTGGCTGCGGGTGATTTCTTCCAACAAGGACAGAAGTGTTTACGAGCTGCGATACTTCAACATCGCAGAAAATGAGGGCGAGGAAGAGGATTAAATGTTTAGCTCTTTTATCTATGTTTGTCCCTTTGAGTTTGCTTCTTTGTTATCAAGTGCTGCTTCGTTAGTTTCAAGACAGGGATTTTGTTACAGGCATCTCTTTCTCATATCGAGTAATAGACATGAATGATATTGGTGCTTATCAGATAATTTCTTCGAATTCTATCTACTTTGGATTGGTTTGAATCCTACATTCGTCCTTGTTCCACTATTGCTTTGCAAATCGCCAAGTGATTAGCTCATGTTTATTCAGGGTTGTATACATTTTTTTAATTTTATGACCAATAGTTATGATCAATTGTTACTTGAAAATAATAATAATAATAATCTCTCAGATGTGTTAACGATGGTCTTTGGCGTTACCACTGCCCCTCGATCGACTATGCGACGGGCAGCCGCCAAACTGAAGCTCCTCTCTCCCAACCACCCTTCCTTCCACCTCTCCCATCCCACTCCTCCCTCCTCCGTCTATAACACGCTAATCCGCGCGCATCCTCCCTCTCTCCCTCCTCTTTTCATCTACAACCGCATGCTTCTCCACGGCGTCCGCCCTGACCTCTACACCTTCCCCTTCCTCCTCTCCTCCTTCTCTTCCTCCTCCCACCTCCCACTTCTCCTATCTCTCCACGCCCACATCCTCCTCTTTGGACTCTCCTCCCTCCCCTTCGTCGCCACCTCCCTCATCACCTCCTACTCCAACTGCGGCTCTCTACTTCTCGCTCGTCGAGTCTTTGACGAGATCCAACTCCCCGATCTCCCTTCTCGGAACGCTATCATCGCCTCCTATGTTAAATCCTCTCTCCTCGACGATGCCCTCCAACTGTTTGGCCAAATGCCTGATAGAAATGTTGTCACTTGGAGCTGCATGATCGATGGCTTTGCAAAGTGCGGGGAGTACAAGGAGGCCCTCCGGTTGTTCCGTCACATGGGAGACGCGGGTGTCGAGCCAAACCACTTCACGATGTCGAGCGTGTTATCAATTTGCGGCAAAATGGGCGCGCTCGAGCAGGGGAAATGGGCTCATGCATTTATCGAAAGGTGCGGGATGGATGTCAACGCGGTGCTAGGGACGGCTTTGATCGATATGTACGCCAAGTGCGGGAGTATCGAGAGAGCGATGAAGGTGTTCGATGATTTGCCCGACCGCAACGATGTCATGGTCTGGAGCGCGATGATCTCCGCCCTTGCAATGCACGGGCTCGTGCAGTTGTGTCTGAATCTGTTCAAGAGAATGATGCGATCCGGGATCGAACCGAACGACGTCACATTCTTGGGAGTGTTGTGCAGCTGCGTCCACGGTGGCCTCGTAACTGCGGGCGAGGAGTACTTTGACCAAATGAGGGAGGACTTCGCCATTGAGCCCTCTATCAAACACTACGGTTGCATGGTGGATCTCTACGCCAGAGCTGGGCTTATCCACAAGGCATGGGACTTGGTACTCGCCATGCCGACGAAACCCGACGTCCTCATCTGGGGAGCTCTTCTGAGCGGCTCACAGACGCACGGCGACGCGGAAACCTGCGCGGCCGCCGTCGAGCAGCTTACAGAGTTGGAGCCGACTAACACCGCGGCATACGTCCTCCTCTCCAACTCGTATGCAAAAATGGGTAGGTTCGACGAGGTGAGAAGAGTGAGAAGCGTCATGGATGACGAATTGGGCGTGAAGAAGATTCCTGGAAGCACTTCTCTTGAGGTGGATGGCTGCCTGCATGAGTTCTTCGCAGGCGACCAATCGCATCCAGCAACGAGACAGATTTATCTGATGCTTGATGAGATTACCGCCCGAATACGACTAGCAGAGCACGTAGATGTATTCCAAGACATAGTAGATGATTAGCAAAGCTAAGTTTGTATAATTAATCGAGCTTATTTACTTTTCAATTTGCTTGTGATGCATCACACTAGTAACGAATCTAACAAACGTTTGGTCTTTTTTTTCTTATCTACGTGGGTCCCGCGTTGGGATTAGATTATGAATCTAATCTATCTTTCGATTTGACTTGGTCTCTTTTTCTCTGTTCAGGACTGCCAGTTTCCACCAGAACTCCCCCTCTCCGGCTCTCCCCCATGAATCTCTCGTGCTTCTCGTTGGAAATAGGGAGAGAGAGAGAGAGAGAGAGAGAGAGAGAGAGAGAGAGAGAGAGAGAGAGAGAGAGAGCGAGCGAGAGCCCCCGTGAAACACTCCCTGGTGGCCTCGAGCTGCGTGCATTGCGTGGGTTGCCATCCATCCTTGTTGTCTCTCTCCTACTCCAGAAGGCCCAGCCTGCAAACGCTTTGAATAGAATTAATACAGGTATGAATCTCCTATTCAAACTTGATATCTTCTTTTCTACCGGTCGTTGTTTCAGACATGTGGATGGGATTCCTTCCTTCAGAAAAAACGAGAGTATGATAGATAGCATATATCTTTGGCTCGTCTACGTAAGATGCGTTAATTATTAGAGTAATTAAACGAGATCGATAGACATGGGGCCCACTCTTTTGTTACTTTACGTAAGCACTAGGGAGTCTATGGAAGGTGGAAGAGAAGGTTAAAAAGTATACTAGTCTTTCACTTCGTTCACAATTGCATGCACTTGGGGCTGCAGAGGATCCTAGCTAGCTAGATCTCCCTATTGACCTAATAAAATGGCCCATGCACATGAAATAATATATTAACATAATTCGATGCTACGTCTTACCTGCATAAGCCACAAATCAAGAGAAGTAATAGTCATTAGGAACGCATTTTGAAGTTAGAAGAGAAAAAACAAAAGAAAACAGTAATTACCTAGCTAGCTGGATGCATGCAAGGCAACTTGGTCCTGGAGGCAACGAACGATCTCTTTCTGTCAAAGGTTGAGAAGTCCATGTTGGAGAAGGGGAGCACGTGCAAAGGCAGTAGAAAGAGAGAGAGAGAGAGAGAATTATGATCTTCTTCTTCTTCTTCTACTTTGCACGTGCCCTGCTTCTCCAACAAGGGCCTCTTCACCCAAAAAAAACTCCATTGATGAAGAGTAGTAGTGTGCGAGCTCTAGATGGAGGGGGTGCGTCCTTTATATAGCAACACAGAGAGGAGAGAGGAGAGAGAGAGAGAGAGAGAGAGAGAGAGAGAGAGGTGGAGTCTTGGAGTGGGTTTGCTTCCAGGAGAGGCGTGGAGCAATCGAGTGCTGGGAGTTGAGGGGGAAAAAAATTAAAAGCTTCTAATTTTGATAAGAATTAAAAGACAGCAGAAGACCCCGCCCTTGTCGGCCCTCTTCTGCCACTATGCCAACCTTTCCTAAGTACTACTTACTGCGTATGCATGTACTATATATATTATTAAAATTACTTTCTTCTTTAATGATTTAATTACATGTGGATTAACTACTTAATGATCATCGTTAGTGATATGGCACGTACACTTGCCTGCTATATATTGCTTAGTTTATATGGATTTAAATATACACTCCCAGGTACGGTTGCAAATGATCAAGCTTAGAGATGGTCTATTTCTTCTATCTCTATTATGTATATTGTGTGTGGGGTTCTAGTTTTGGTTTGCATACGTGAGACTTGCACGAATCATGGCGACAGAAGGGATGAGGACAAGAGAAAGCCAGAAGAAAGGGGTATAGGTGGGGGCACAACTCTCTCTCTCTCTCTTTCTCTAGATATATCTTTAAATCTCTTCTTCTTTTCTCTCTCTATCCTTCTTTGATGGTTAATGGTGATATGTGGATTGGATTGTGGAAATTTTTGTAAGTGATACGCCCATGGTGGGTTGCGTAAATCACAAGTTTTTTTTTTTGGAGGGAAAGGATGGTAGATGGACAGATAGAATGATAGATGGATAGATAGATGGATAGATAGATAGATAGAGAAAGATAAATATACATAGCTAAGATATAAATATATATATATATAAGACTTTATATCTATTAAATTTAAATTATTTTGTTACTATGTAGCTAGGGATCGAGAAAGAGAGGGTCCCATGCTGATTTGATCCCCCTAAAATTATGGCTGTTTCCATACCGGAGGGACGACTGACATCACATCATATATGTCATAGTAACACTATAGAATTTAAAAACATTTACCACAAGTGTGAAGCAACTACTAGTTTATTACTTCTAAGATGTATATATAATGTATTCTTACTAGTACACATTATTTCTATATTGTTTTGGTCTCACATGTTATGTTTCTTTGGTTAAGTTTTAATTGCCTATCACATGAGTCGTTTTGGCATGTTGGTAGAGTTTAATTATCCATAAATATATTCTCGTTATCTTGATTTATTTTTTTCTTCAAATAGGAGATTAAAGAATAGGATTAAAAACATAAGGATATTATGTTTACTTGTATTGAAAGGATGTTCTGTGATGCTTTTTGAGATGATGTCTATATCATGTAAATTATGGTGAATTAAGTTTAAGTTATTTTTAGCCATAACTTCTAAAGATAATCGCAATATAATAATATAATAATTGTAAAATAAAACTATAATTTCTATTTAACTTTAAACGTGTTTCTTATTGTTTGTTAAAGATATTTATTTATATTAAACTTTGAAAGTTGCAGTAAGATTAATTTAATCTATTTTGTCCCTTATCTCATCTAGCCATCTATCCCAACCAAATACTATATTATTTCATATATTTATCCTGAGTCTTGTTCTTTTTGCTACAGGAGAATTAATTATAATTAAAGTGCAAACATTTGAATTACTCATTTCTACTCGAAAGGGATTTTTGCCAGACTCTTCAACCTGCAAATCGGGGTTAATGCATAATTTAAGTTAATTTAGTGTCAAGTTGTACTTGCTTGGACTCCATATTTTCATTTAATAATTGCCATAAGAACAGTAAGACCATATATGAACTCACACCGAGATAGAGAGAGAGAGAGATGCAAGATGCATTCAGCAAACCTTATCCTAAATGCTCGTTCCATTTTCCAAGCCTAGCAGCATTTGGAATACTAATCCAATCCATAGTAACTTGATCCACTGAATAAAACTAATATGACATGACTAGTTTCAATAACTAAGTTAGCTTCTTGATGAGACAAAATAGTCAAGATACATATATTTAAAAGCATAGAGTGCATGCAATCACTACAAGTCTACAACTGTACACAAGCATTAATAGCCTCGCTAGACAAGATGGAGGAGTATAAGATCATATGACATCTAATAGCATACATACATATATATATATTTAATAGTAAGGTTTGGTGGTGTGCATTCATATCTCTAGGGTTTTGCCATCATTTGAGTAGAGGAGTAGTTAAAGAGGTGTTATCATATAGACTGGATTTGGGATACCACATATGGTTATGGAAACATAGGGAAAGCTCAAAGCAAAATCATTGTTGAGCACCAGAATGCCTTAAGCAATTGATGCCTCTGCTGACCTTTGGATTGTGGATGGATACTATTCTTCCTGCTTGGAAACACTCAACCTCTTTGAATTGGATGCTTTTGCTTTGAAAGATTATGAGAGAGGACACTCGTAGATCTCTCTGCATCATGAAGGTGGGTGTGTACGTGTGACAAAACAAGTGGGGATGGTCAACCCCTTTTGACCATTTGAATTCAACCCATCTATTAAAGGACTTCTCTTCAAATTGTTTGATTTTTATTTTATGTTTCAAAATGGTCAAACTGTGGGGGTTTCTCCGTAAAAGTGTGATTGTAATTGTTTGTTTGTTTCTATTCTTTTTTGAAAATTAGTGTAGCCCAAGGAACGGGGCCGTGCCGAGGCCCAATAAAGCCCAAGATGAGTCCAATAAAAGCACAGCTACTAAGCCCAATTAGATTTTCTTGGAAGTAGAAACTTCTTTTAAGCAAAATTTGATACATCATATGATGCAATACTACAGATGCCATGACCATTAAAAATCTTAAATTAAATCGAGATCGAGCCCAAAGCTTATCCAAATCTCTTGACCGACCCAGCTGGGTGGCGTAATTTATATTGTCATTTAGTATATATGTTATCAAATTGTAGATTATATAATGCACCTCCCCTAGCCCTAAATTATAGCAGAATCGTCCAGATTCCACGACACGCCGCCGACTCCCTTCACCCGTAGCCATTGGCCACGTTTACTCTCCGGCGGGCCCCTACACACGCGTCTTTGTATTATTGGCTGCTCCTCTTCGTTGGGACCCACACATTTTCGAACTGGTGTCCCTCTCCGTTTCCCCCATGTACTTCTCCCGTCTATAAGTGTACGCCGCTCGCTTCTTCTTCTTCCTCCTCGAAGCTTAGACGTTGAGGGGGAACGGGTTACAGAGGGAAGGAAACGAGGCCGCTTCCACCGCTACAGCGCGGAGAGCGAGAGAGAGATCTAGAGCTCTTCTTTTGCTGTAGCGCGGATACCAGCCGTTCGAATTCAACCAGATGGCTCGCGTCCTCTCAAACGGCATCGCCGTCCTAATAAACCGGTAAGTGCTACATCACATCATCCTTGTAACGTTCGTCGGGATACTTTAACTAATCTGATGGCTGCGGACTCGTGATGGTGCAGGAGAGGATACTCCGCGGCGGCGGCGGTGGTGATGGGAACGGGGAGGAGAGTGGAGGAGAAGGTAGCGTTCATGGGAGGGAAGAGGGACTTGGCAGGGGATACGGCGGCGGCGACTTCTTGGGTGCCAGATCCGGTGACCGGCTACTACCGGCCGGCGACTGGGACCGGGGAGATCGATGCGGCTGAGCTCCGGGCGATGCTGTTGAACCAAAAGAGTCGAGCCTGAGGCGTTTCTAAAGAAAAAGATCTCTTTTATTCTTCCTCTGTTCTAGTTACTAGTTTCCTTGTTAGTCTATCACCTGTTTGTGTTAATGCCCCAGTGTGGGTTTATAGCGTAGTGTGTATGCTGTATCACCGTAGTTTTGTTGACGTTTGAAGCTATAGCTTAATAAGTACTTTCTTATAGTCCCTGGAATTCTCCCTTTATTTTATTATAAATAACATTTACGTGAGAATATGGTTAATGTGATTGTTTATGATATGGATAAGGATAAGGAAGCACTTTGATAGATGGACACTTTCAAATCTAATGATTAGCAAAAATTACAAACTAACATTCATCAAGATGCAAGCATAATAGCAAGATGAGGGTAATGAGTAATATTTCAAGTAATTAGAAGAAGCATGGGATACTCAGGGAGACACAGCCATACCAGCACCTGTACACTATTGGTGAGCAGAGGATTGCATATTAATTAACCAGCCAGATTTTTACCAAGAAATAAACAGGGAAGGACGAGAGAAACCAATGGAGAAACAAACTGCATAGATTGTATCATCTTACCAGTACTCAAATCATTTATGTAGGAGAGATTTGAAACCTTCGCACTGACGATTGTACTACAGCAGTTCAGCATCCAGATAGTTAATCAAGTATTCGAAACTTATGCTCGACATGCACATGCACAGTAGAGAAACAGCTACTGATTGTCGGCAAGAAAAGTTCATCAAATGTTCTACATGATTTTATGAGAAACTTGGTCGACCGTGTTCATCCAAAACATTACTATTGATGCAAAAGAGCAATCTCTAGACTCTGTTCTGCAACACATAAGTCCCTTTTACCTAGGTAACTTCAGGTGTAGTAAAAGATGAGAACAATAACACCAAGATCATCAAATGTTACAGATTCACGTATAGAAGAGAAAAGGATCAAGGAATCAAAGAATTAAAAGGAGACATGTCCCAGAACCAGGTTATGAGAACTTATTTCACACTGGATGTAGGCTGAATATTCAGGACTTTATATTGGTTCCATGGCATGAAATTGGAAAATCATTCATGCCTACACATATGTGCTTTAAAAGTAAGCAATATCCATCCTTTTATCGCACGATGGCTATGAGAAACTATGTGAGCATACAGTAAACTTATACATTTCTTCTGAATCACATGTTCTATCTACCTAGAATTCCATGGTTCAAATAGTGACATCTACAAAGGTATAGCTATCAAATGGTACACTCAGTCTACAACTAACCTTCAACTATTTGGCTTGAATCACATACATACAGGTTTACTTACAATCTTTTCCCCAGAAATTTGAGGAATACCCATCAATAATTCTATGGATCTTCAAACTTTTAGGCAAGAAAACTGACCAGAAAAATATTTCCTTCTGGTGAATGAAGATGCTTAGCATGTCATGTAAATAAGCAAATTGAGACTATTAAGGGCCAAAAAGCTATTTAAACATTTAGGGTGCTTAATCCATGCCTCCCACCCACCCCCCAAAGCAATAGTTAACATAATAACTGGCGAACTAACCTGCTAGTCCAAGAATCTGTAATCATAAGGCAAACTTTATCTAGAATTCGTGTCAACGGCACTCAGTCACCGTTCTACTTCACATATCAACTATTTTTAATAGCAGTAGCAAGTTCGCCCTTGTTCATCTTTTGGCATATCAAAAGGACAAGCCCCTAAACATAAAGGACTAGAATCACAAGCGAGCAACGCTACAGAAGAAAAAATAAGGTACACCATAACAAAAGATTCAGGCCCCTGTTGTCCAGAACATATAGAAAATTCAAATGAGCACTAAATTCATGGTAAAACTGTCATGGAAACTTTCTGCTGGCTCAAAGCCTTATCTGCACGCATTGATCACACTACTTTGTATTCTTTAGTGGTATATTTGATTGTTTGATAGTGGTTCTGCTCCTATGTAAGAATTGCAAACTAAGTGTATTAACAGAAGGTGAGAGAGGCCTTATCTGCACGCATTGATCACACTACTTTGTATTCTTTAGTGGTATATTTGATTGTTTGATAGTGGTTCTGCTCCTATGTAAGAATTGCAAACTAAGTGTATTAACAGAAGAAGGTGAGAGAGGCCTTACTTTTGGCGAATATCTTCCTCGTATTAATATCATGAAGAGTTGCAGTTTCCGACATATTTCCTATGAATGATGATCTAACCATCATCCATAAGTCTTAAGGCAGTCGAGCATTCCACAGTGTACACTAATTGATTTCAACTATTTTCCCAAACTCTTACCACCTTTATCAAAGACTTGATTGAAATCTATAGCAACAATCAGCAAGAAAAAAACAATCAATAAAGACCTACCTAGCTTGATATCCACGGAAGTTTACTTTTCCCTAACGTTTCTCACCTTTTATGAAGTCTAGGTCATATATAAGACAATTTACCTCCTTGGTATGCTTCATCTGTCTCTAATCTTTAAATAGAACCCTAGTATCTTCTAATCATTAACATTTATCTTGCACTAAGACCAAACTCTGTCAAGAGTAAATGATAATATCTATATCATGGTTATCTGAACAAATCAGCAGATTCTATATAAGGTCTTATCATACTCTCTTATCCTCCTTCCCCACCCCTTTCTCCATCTTTAAAGTAGCTTAACCACCAAAACTACCAGAAGAGAGGTCCCACTCCCAAAAGACAACACATTTTAATCAAATGATTCAGAAATCACAAGTTTCACAAAAAATTAAATGATCCCCAGCAAAACAAAGTACGAATTTCAAAGGAAATTTCTTTCAATGCTCGAACATTTTAGTCATCAGAAACCTAATTCTCATAATTAAAGGGGCAACATATGTAGAAAGCCCTAACTAATCCAAATCACATGATGCAGCAGAAAAGAATTTGTCGACAAAAAGATAAAAACATCAATTGAAATTTTCTCCAATAACTTCAAAGTACCATAAAGTAACGCGAATAGTTCTCAATTCCTTGATCATGGATAACTTAAAAAATTAGGCAACTAATTTTACCACCAGGAAAGATTGAAATCTCTCGTAATATCAAACCCTCGCTCCTCCTCCTCCTCCGGTCGATCTTTCTCCACGGGAAGCGCGAGATTCACACAGTCCACTCCACAGCCGCATTGCGGGCACTCGTAGAAGTTATCGATCGGGAAGTCCGCCGACGCGATCCCGACTGAGAACTCGAGCTGGTCGCCGCGGCGATCGACCTCAACGATGTTGACCCATAAAAAGAGCACCTTGACGCTGACTCCGCGGAGATCAAAGAGGCGGTCGTGCACGATCCGGCCGGAGATGGTCGGCTGGTAACGGAGCTGGTACGATCCCTCCAGGGAGAAGGAGCACGTGCCGTTGAGGTAGACGCTGAATTTACCGGTGTCGGGGTCGAGGTCGTAGCCGACCGCCCCCTTAGGGAGGAGGCCGACGGGGAGGTGATACGACTCGAGGGCCTCGTACGCCGTGGGGTTCGAATCGGGCGGTGAGGTTACGGCGTATGACCGGAAGAAGAAGAAGAAGAAGAAGAAGAGGAAGAGGAAGAAGTAGATGGAAGACATAATGCTTGGGTAATCTTGGGGGAGTTTTCGGGCGAGATACTTATAACTATGAGGCTATCCCTCTGGAAATTGTGGGGGGGTAGTTGTGGGGGAGAGGAGTGGCGTGAAGCACGTGGAGAGAAGCGAATCTGTACACGAATAAAATGTACATCGGAAGTACAAAAGGTTAAGCTCGGTGGAAGGGAAATTTTTATTGGGGGGATTTTATAAACAAAATATTCGCGTAAAAATATTAAAAATTCTTTTATATTAATATTAATTTATATATTATTTTTTTTAATCCATATCTATATTTAAATAGATTATTAATCCGAACGAACGGTTTTCACCTCTCATCCATATCCATTTGGATTTGATTCCAAACAACTATGAGAATTAATTGTTTATATTTCAGATCAATAAATATTGGTCACATAGTTCAAACTCTATCACAGCAATAAAACAAATAAAAATTTAATCAAACTTTGGTATGAAAAATATATTCTGAAATTCTGGATGATTTGTGGAGCACTTCAAATTTGGTTGGATGCTTGGCCATGATCTTGTGGGCTACTTGGTGCAATTAGAGGTGCACTATTCTCATCTAATTGCCTTGGAACTTTAGCGTTCACGAAGATCTTGTAGATAATCAATTGAATTGTTCCTAAAATGAAACCTATTCCATTTGGTATCTGCAAGATTATAGAATTATAATGAATATAAACACTTTGCAAATTAATACTATATAATGTTGTTTAATTTATGGATGGCACAAATTAAAACTTACCCCGAGGAAGATATCTCTATCGATAATAGCATATATTGTCCAAATTCCGCCGTTAAGGAAGAGAAAGAATGAGAGAAAGAAAGGCATGTACTCTACGCTCTTCATGGTGATCACTGTTTTCTGTCGTATAATCCCAAATTATAATCAATGTTAATTAAACAATTATCAAGTATCTAAATAAACGGTGGACACTGAAATAATTTTATATTCATCATGATAAATTTATGCATTTTATCTAATTAAGGACATAAGCTGTTTCATGCTTTTATATTTGGCATCACGAATGAACAATATTTATTAGGATAATAACAAGCAATACATAGTTATTGTAAGTTAATAATCTAGTCGTCTTATTATTTAGAAATTACCCATGTATTAATATTTTTATACAAATTTATGGCACGTCAATGTCTAAAATAGGAGTTGTGTTTCTTATTCACGTACTTTTCAGGTAGTAATTATACCATTAAACTTTCCATGTCCAGATGTCCTACAAACATTGTGCCAAGAAAAGAGTACCACACACTTTGTCAATTTAATAGTTGTTACGTGAGACATATGATCACTAGATACTAATATTTTGAGGATATATATGTTCTTCCCTAATCAAAGAAGATTAATCCTAAATCAACTTAAAAAAGCTAGCTTAACAAATTAAAGAATTAAAATAGAGACAAAGCTTTACCATAGCTGCAAGAGGAGATCCATACATGAAGACACTAAGGCATGCACATATGCCTCCTATGATCCATAACCTCAGATCTCCATCTATAGCCAGCCTTGTCACCAAGAACACAACTCCAAAGACGCCCACATCCAATACACTAACCAAGATGGCTGTCTTAGCCTTGAAAAAATGAAAGAGAATATATCATCAAAACATAGAAGACTAGTAGTTAATTAGAAGTACTTAAAATGATCACTTGGATAATGAATTAGGTCCTCACCCTTAGAGGAGGAGAGGCATAGATGAGGAACAAGATGACATAGATAGCCTCCAAGAGTATGCCAACTCCGTTAACAGTAGCAACTAGGAAGCCATCAGGCTTTGTGACACCATAATAAACCCATAGAGAGGAATTCAAGAGGGTGATGACATAGGGAGCAGGTTCGAAGTCTTCTGTTGATTGATTCTGTACTACTCTCCAAAACGTTTTGCTGCACACACACACACACACACATATGTATATATAAAGGTGGTATAAGTGATCCTTTGATATAGGTTTACTTACATGGGAGAAACAAAGACTAGCAGCGAGGTAACGTTGCCTGCGTTATAGAATCAAAACTATAAGAGAGAGAAGACAAAGAGAAAGAGAGAGAGAGAGAGATAGAGAGAGAGAGAGAGAGAAGACAAAGAAAATAAGCTCACCTATAACTCCAATGAAGAAGAGTAACTCTTCCATGGGAGAGATGAGATCTTGTTATGGAGAAAATTTTAGGGAGGGGTTTGTTTAAGAAGAAGAAGAAGAAGAAGAAGAAGAAGAAGAAGAAGAAGACAAGATGTTAACGGGTTACATGTTAAGTCCATTCTGAACGTGTAGTACAAGCATGAAGGTTTGACATGGGCTAATCTAAGATCAAAGTCGTGTTTGTTTGATCATCCTTTGAGTGCCGTCTAAATTAGGTGCATTTAGATTAAAGGTTTGCATGTTTAAAAAAAAATTGACCCATTTCTATTAAATATAAACCCTACGATTCTTTTGAGACAAAATTTCCTTTGTCTCTACAGTTCTCGGTTTTTAAGATATTAGCTACATAGTTTCAATTTTAAATAATATGATGTTTTTAATCTTGATATTGGAATTTTAATTAGTTGATAATTAAGGACATAATCCAGTCAAACTCTCTAAATCTCTATTTAATGCAAAGAGTTTGGGTTCAATATGGGCCGCTATTGGGCCAAACTGGCCCAATTATGGCAGATGTTTCTAACCTCGAGATCCGCGATACGTGAATCACGATGCCCTTCTTCTCCACGCGATTCCATACGCATTACTTCTCCTACTTCTCTTTCTTCCCTCCCTCCCCGAGTTCTTAACTTGCCCTCTCGATCTCCGTCCTTTCGCTCTCAAGAATGTTCAGGAAGTGAGCTTTGTCTCTATCCTATCTTTCTTTCCTCTTTCAAGCTCTTTGGATTCGATCTTTACTCTCTCTTTTTCCTAAATTTTTGCATATGAAGGTTCTCCCTCGAGGATATATCTGGGCAGAATCAAGTGAAGGCATCTGTCCAACGGAAGATTAGACAGAGCATCGCTGATGAGGTTTTTGGTGATGCGCCTGGGGATGATCTTTGATTTGTTAATTGTTCGCTTACTTCCAGGTTCGTGATTGCGAAAAATTTGATGAGATTTTGTTTGCGATGTTGCAGTACCCTGGTCTTGAACCTCTATTAGATGACTTGCTTCCGAAGAAGTCGCCTCTAATTGTTACGAAATGGTTAGTCCAAAGTCCAAACCCCCTCCGTCGAGGGTTTCTTTGTTTTCGTGAAAGTTGAAATTTTTGCAGGAGGTTTGTTTCCATTTTATAGTTATTTGACATTCTTGATGGGGTTGAATTATCTAAGTTGCTTTTGTTTCTCTTTGCAGTCAAAATCATCTAAATCTTGTTGTGGTCAACAATGTGCCACTTTTTTTCAATGTTCGTGATGGTCCTTACATGCCAACACTGCGCCTTCTTCATCAATGTAATCCTTTTGACTTCTCTTCCTCATGTACTAAATATTTTGTACATCTTTATGGTATCCTCTATCAGAGATATAGACATGAATTCTGGAAAGTTCTTTCTTGAAAGCCCCAGTGAGTTCTTACTTTGAAGGATACTGTAGACATCATGAATTTTCTATTGCTTCTATCAGACCCGGATATAATGAAAAAGTTTCAAGTGGATAGGGGTGCCATCAAGTTTGTTCTTGCTGGTGCAAACATAATGTGTCCTGGTCTCACATCTCCTGGTGGTAATTTGGATGACGAAGTGTTGGAGGAAACACCTGTGGTAACACTCTCTCACATCTTATAGCTTCAATTCACATATTTGTCATTCTAGAATACTATAACCCATAAACTGTATCTTTAGATTAGGCAGTAATCTAATTTTGAATGAGGAGAAGATGAGATGCAGTGTAGAGGGAGAGAATAGACAGAGGGGCAGGACAGGGAGATTTGTTCTTTTGAGTGACATGTTGTGATCTATTATTCTAATGTGATGAATGGCTTATTACCTTTATAATTTACAGGCCATAATGGCAGAAGGAAAGCAACATGCATTGGCTATTGGATTTACAAAAATGTCAGCAAAGGATATGTAAGTTATACCTCGTGCTTCATATTCTTTTCAAATTCTTATTATTTTTATGTTTGTTGTGGATGTGGCTGATTTATCTTGTCCTATCATCTTCACTTTTGTACTTTACCATTAATACACCAGCTCAAGTCAGGATTAGTCTCTTCATTTCATATCATGTCTTCTTACTTTCTTATTTTGGGCGCTTTGTTTTGAGGAGTTCTCCTTTGAAACTATTGCAGTAGGACTATCAATAAGGGAATTGGGGTTGATAACATGCACTACCTTAATGATGGCCTTTGGAAGGTATGTATCCTTTTATTTTCTAAATTTTCCGATGAAATATTGATTCAGATTCATCTTTTCAATTGTTAACAAATGTAAATATAAAATACTTAGCGTTGATGTTTCATTTTCTAAACAATCATAAGTAAAGACACTTTATTCATTCAGGTTACTTGCTCTAAGATTAGAAGCTTTCTGAACATCTAAATCCATGTATCAATAACTTTTAATATTGTTTGAGAAATAGTAATTTGAAATCACTACTGTTTTCGTAAGAAACTTGAGGATTTTGTAATGCAAGACGCAGCTTGGTTAAATTTATATATGTCCTCCTTTGTAATATTTATGTTCAAGTAATTTGGTGATTTGAGCATGAGAAACCCCTGGCATAATTTTCACTTGGCGATATTTTCATATTAGAACAAATGCTGGAAGTTCAGCAGTCAGCTAGACTGACAAGTGACAAATAGTGGTTTTCCTCCCCAAAGGTGTCTGGATATTTTTACTAATGACATAATTTAGTTTGTTGGATCAAAAAGCTATTACGGTTTTCTGATATAATGGTCGAATCCCTTTGTGCCTCCAAGCTATTTTCTTCTGTTACAGCTCTTTTTGCTTACTCTTGGTGATGCAACTAACTATCTTCTTTCTTCAGATGGAACGGTTTGAATAAGTAGCATGCACTAAGACGGCCAGAGTGGAAAGCCTTTTGAAAAGATTTTGTTGGTAAGATTTTTTGTTTGTCTTTAAGTTTGTTCTGCCAATATTTCAAAATTGGTGACCCTTTTCTTTTAGTTTGTTAACTGCCTAGTAATAGCGAGACTTTGGCGACATTTCATGTCTATTTGTACAGGTTGCATGGAGTTGAAGTTGGTTAGGAGTGGCTTAAGTTTTCTAGCATTTTAACTTTGTCTCTAAACTGCAGATGATATGTAAAATATCATTGTAAATGTTGTGTTTGAGGCTTTCCTTTCAGTGTACCAAAAAGGAACATCAATGGGCTTTGCACTCCATTTCACTATTTTCAAGACAGACTGTAATGTTATTGCTTCATTTCCCCCTTCATTGTGATGCTATGCTACTTCATGTTGAGTTGCTTTTGCTGCAATCTTTTGTGATATGTATACATTTGGCTACGTAGTGCAGGTGAAAGATTTCTCAAAGAGCATCTCTCTAAATTTAACTTTTATGGATGTCAAAGTGAGATGTGTTATATATATATGCTGCCATTTAGAAATCCATTCTTCCAGGTTATATGCTGTTCCCAAGTCCATTTGTAGATTAAATCAAATTGTCACCTAATGTAGGCCCAGCCCATTAAGTTCATGTCGGATTCGGGTCCACCTTTTGCGGATCGTGCAATAGGTTGATGCCCGAGTGGCCGACTGTACCGAATACAAAGCATTAGACGAAAATGTTCGTCGCAGTTCATCGATCGTGACCGTTAACTATAACTAAACGAACCGCTAGGATCTCCCGAAGCCTGTCATAAGGAGTCTGGCTAATTAATTCCCGTGAACCGCAAGCACACTGTACCCCATTTTTTCCTTTAAATACTAAACGCGAGTCCCCGATCTTAGTCGAGGGTTACGCTTCTAAAACCCTAGGACCAGAGCCGCCGCAAAGGAGGAGCGGGAGCAGCCGCCATGGTAACCTTCTTCCTTCGAAACCCAAGCGGAAGCTTAATCCTTCAGTTTGTATATCATTCTTTCTTATTCCTTCTTCGTAGGGTATCGATCTCGTTGCCGGAGGAAGGAGCAAGAAGGCGAAGCGCACGGCGCCCAGATCCGACGATGTCTACCTCAAGCTTCTCGTCAAGGTGAGATCTGATCGGATCTCTTCGATTTTAGAATCGATTCGACCTACTTTTCCTTGAGGTAAAGGTGTTCTCTTCTTCCGTTCTCGGATCAGCTCTATAGGTTTCTGGTTAGGAGGACTGGAAGCAAGTTTAACGCGGTGATCTTGAAGCGGCTCTTCATGAGCAGGACTAATCGTCCTCCGATCTCCCTCAAGAGACTTGTCACCTTCATGGACGGAAAGGTTTGGCCTCTATGGATTAATGCTATAAATCTTTCCCGTGGTCTCTTCGTGTTTGGTGTTTGGTGTTATGAGTTGTTGCATATTATGGTGGCAGCCGGAGGGCAAGATCGCAGTCATTGTTGGGTCAGTGACTGATGACAAGAGGGTGTACGAGGTTCCGGCAATGAAGGTGACCGCACTGAGGTTTACGGAGACGGCGAGAGCTCGGATTGTCAATGCTGGAGGAGAGTGCCTGACCTTTGACCAGCTCGCTCTTTGTGCTCCTCTCGGACAAAATACGGTAAGGATGGTTTTCAAAACATGGCCATTTTCTTGGTAAAACTTTACATGTACTCTAGGTTTCATTACATTCAATGTGAAGGTATGTCTTTTTAGCCCGTGTAATACCTCTTACATTTATGTAAGATGTTGACTTGTTTCTTTCCCGAATGTTTTATTTTTGGTAATTCTTATGAAGTGTGCGATCACCTTTTTTCCTTTTAGTAGTGGAACTGAAAAGTAACGGACTTTCATCCGTTCTCTTGTAGATACACTTGTGTAAGTTTGGTTCCCGATGATGTTTGATCAATACCATGCTAATTCTGATTTTATGACGACACACTTCTTATTGGCCTGAGGGAATCAATCAGTTATCTTATAATTTTAGTCGACCAAGCTGTTTCTTCTGTTATCTTATAATTTTGCGATAGTTTGGATAATATCAAGTTTTTCAATTATATTGTCGGAGTTGGTGCAAGAAAATTCGCTTTTTGTCAAATTTGATGTTTTATGTTTAATGTAATTTGATTGGACTATTTCTCTGATGTCTCTTGCAGTTGTGGTTTTCATGTTTCATTGGTCTTTTTTTTTTGGGCAAGTTCTACCTTCATGTCCCCCAGTTTTGTGATGTTTCACTTATATAAAGCTTGTTGCGATGACGATATATTTCAATCCCAGCTCACTATGAGATTTTCCTTTCAGAGGAATATCAGAGATCGAACTAGAACATTATCTGAGCAAACATTTTTGATGTATAATTTGAATTATATTTGCCTCTTAACCAGTATATGTAGCATTTTCAAATTCTGTAAAGCTGCTCTGTTTTTCTACTAAAAATATTTCGAGGGGAAACTATATGATATATATAATAGAGGGTTAAAAAAAAGGTCTGGCTTATGACTTCTATGTACTCGATTCGGCCTTGTTTTTCGGGTATTTTAGCTCAGCTTGCCCTTTTCGCTGATAAAATCAAGTGTTGTAGAATGAAGAATACTCTTCTCCAGACTTAGGTGGTTGTTATTCCGACTTTTGGTTTGGAGTCTTCCGTCTACTTGTACATACACAATTTTTATTTTGTATCCTGTTCATTACAACTCTCTGTTAAATTTTGTAGGTTCTTCTAAGGGGTCCAAAGAATGCTAGGGAAGCTGTGAGGCACTTTGGTAAGGCACCTGGAGTTCCACACAGCCACACAAAGCCCTACGTACGAGCGAAGGGAAGGAAATTTGAAAAGGCTAGAGGAAGGAGAAACAGCAGGGGATTTAGGGTTTGAGATGGTTTATTTTAATATTGTTACAGCTCAAGGAACTAAAAGTGCTACTTTGTTTGTGCTAAGGATCTCCCTTCATTGTTTACAACTGCTTTCCAAATTTTGGCAGAAATGTCATTTCTATTGGATGGTATGAATTTTGATATCTTTGATCACTGTGATGTCAAACTTTCTCTATTTACGGCTTTCATCCACTTGCTATGTCTTGTAATAAATGTGAATTCTTACTTCTGATTGAATGCATCTAGACTTCTGCTTCACCAATACTAAATTTTACGGATTCTAAACCTTTGGTACACTTCGTAAGAAGAAATCGTACTTCCGGGGAGCTATTGCACTAGAACGGAACAACAATGCGGACTCGGAGCTCATAGTAGTAGAGTTAAACGTTTATCACCGCCATTATCTATCAGAAGCTTATTACACGTCTTAAGTTTTGAGAAGTTTCATGAGCAGCAGGTGATCACCTAAAGTCCTATTACAAAGGGCAGTATTATTACAAAGAGTTCTGGAACGGTAGGATCAGAACTTCTGAATGAACTCATATATGTGATCAGAGATCTCATGTGGCTTCTCCTGGTTGATGAAGTGACCTACTCCTTCCATAACAACAACGTCCTGAAGATATGGAACATCCTTGTTGAAGCCACCATTGTGTATGTGGTTTTGGATTCCTGGCGTATGATATGTTAAGTCCAAATCACCAACGATAAATTTCACTGGTACTTTTATTGGAACTCCAGTCCATGGTGCTGTCAGTTCCCAATTCCTGCATACCAAGCACCAAGCAATTTAAGCATTTCAATTTTAAGAAGATAAGGTGTAAACTTATGAACTTCACTTGGTAGTGCTTACTGATATCATACATATTAAAGGGAATCTCGGATCATAGTTTTTTCATAACTTATAGTCCCAAATGAGAGCAATTAACATTCTTGATAATTATGAGAAAGAGCTGGCACACCGATGCTTACCCCAGTGTTTTACTCATATCCTCGCGCTTTAAATTATATGATCAGATCAAATCCGAAGATGTCATTTTGAACTAAAGTATTAGTACTCTGCCTGACTCCTTTGAGTTTCATACCTTAACCATAAGATGTTATGTTGAGACTTGGAAGAAAAAGAGTAAAGTGCAAGAAATGTACAAGTTCATGCACCGATAGTAGTTCAATCCTCCAGTAAAGCCTGACTTCTCGAATTTGCTGGCAAAGTAGCTTATATCTTCTTCTGACAGCCAAGAAGGCAAGTTGATCACTGTATCAAGGCTTCCTCCAAATCCTTTCTCCTTGGGTACAATAATTGCTTTTGGCTTGCGATATGTTAAGAATTTCTTCAGTAACAGTGGAGTACCGATACGAGCAAATTCAGCCTCTACCGTTCCAGGTTCCTACAAAACATCATATATGCATGTAACAACTTTATTGGACAAATAAGGGGACGGGTAAGGCATGAACTGAGTAACTACAAGTTTTTATTTTTGTTGAGGAAAGTCAAATCATCTGTTAGATGGAAGTTTTACATCAACTTCAGCCTAAAAGGAAACCAAGCAGCTGTAACATGGTAAAAGAAGCAGATAGTCTTAAATTCCTTTCAAGGGAAGATGTCATGCAAGTGCTAAAACAATCCAGACAGAGGGATAGAAGTGAATTTCATTCAGAATAACATTATATCCATGATAATTATATGCAACTATAACTGTGCTTGTAATAAACAATTAAACATGAAATGATCTAAAAGAGAGTCCTGGTCAAAGCTTTCACTCTGAAGTTCAAAGGCATAATTTTCGATTTGTGCATAAAGTCCAAACCTCAAAGTAGATTTAGACAATGATTATTCAAAAAAAAACTAATGAGTAGGTAATATTTTGATGCATATCTATGTTTGGTTTATATTTCCACAATAAATAAGATTGGATGCCTATTCGGAAACATCTGATAGAAACCAATGAGCCTTAACGATATGCTCTTGACGAGTCTCTCTTTCCTAATACAGAGTAGGTTCCTCTCCTACTGCTTCTCAAAACCTAGCGCTTATTTTGGGTGCTAAATCAGTCTATCTATTTTGTGCTGAACCAGAGGTTCAAGGATCACTCGCTTCCAATTTGTTTTACAAGTAACAAATGCAATTCCTTTATCCTTGTTCCTCATTGTACAGACTTTAAAAAGAAGACCTTATGGTCCACTTATAGTTATTTTGTGGCAGTATAATAGAAAAATAAACTCATAGTAAGAAGAGGACTTAGAAATAAAATTTAACAACACTGTCTCATTTGTGAGAACGACCATCTGTCTTTGCCGGAACTTCATAGTGGAAATCATTCAATATAAAGTGTAGAATCAATGCCTTAATTATACTTCCAGGCATACGTGAGCTATTAAGGGGTCACAAAAGACATCCTCTGCGGCAAATCAATGGGATTTTCAATCTTAGAGACCAGACTTTAGTACACCCCGCGTGAGTTACAAATAGTTAGAAGCTTGACGTACCTGGAACCTGCAGATATAGTGGTCGTCACCAAAGATAGCCCTTATCGCATCCAGGGGTTTCCTATCCGGCCGCCTAGCTGTGAATGATACGCTCAAATTAACCAAAGCCTTCACCTTATCCGGCCGTAGCAAGCAGAGGTACCACGCTATTACCGCCCCCCAATCGTGCCCCACCACGAACACCTGGTCGGCACAAAACAAATCAACTAAGAACTAAAAAATAGAGACCAAGATCGCTTTTTTTACATTGTCTAAGGGTTTGCGGACAGAAACTATATCAAGTGAAACTTAAAAATTGGAGAGAAAGATTGGTCTTTTATAAGGGGAAAGAGTTACTTTATCTTGGCCAAGGAGTTCGATGAGGGCGACGAGGTCGCCGACGATGTGTAAGGCGGTGTAAGAGGAGATCGAAGGAGGGGCGTCGGAGTCACCGTAGCCTCGAAGGTCCGGGGCGACGGCGCGGTAGCCACGGCCAGCAAGGGAGAGTATTTGGTGGCGCCATGAGTACCAGAGCTCCGGGAAGCCATGAAGGAAGAGGACTACTGGGCCTTCTCCCTTCTCGGCTATGTGCAGATTGATGCCGTTCACTGCTACGGTGCGGTGGGTGATGGTCTCCATCTCTCTGTTGCTCTCTCTCTCTCTCTCTCTCTCTCTCCAAGAGGCGTCTTTTGCTTTGCCTTTCAGTCTCTTGTTTCGCGATGTGTGTTTCTTTTGCATTAATACCCTTCTCAAATTTATTATTTGTATACACCCTGTAAATTTCATTATTGGCCCTCAAACTCTTTTTGTGAATTATATATATATATATATTTGAAATTACTCCCAAAAGATAGCTTGAGCTGTTTACTAAGTTGGTTGCAATTTTCGAGGTGAGGATTTCTGAACGATCCCAATACAAATCAATCTTTATCAGGTGGAACTTAGACTAATGTCATCCAATCTCCTGTCCAAATTACTAATTTTTCTCCTTCGAAGATTTCGAACAACGTTGCTATTCCACTGCCTAATAAGATAAGCTTCTGAGTTAATTTTATATATCTTATTGAGAGATCTCTCATTAGTAGCATAGCACACCATCTCTAAGTAGCATACTAAAGTACAGAACCTCTCTGTAAGATTAGATTGCAATACGACCAAAAGCAGACTAAGTGACAGCCATATGATCCCGGTTAGAACTAAGAGGGGAGTCATCTGAGTGGAATTTGACTAATATTTCTGCGATGAAGTCATAGATATTTCTCTTGGTTGATGAAGTGGTTAGCTCCTTCCCATCATGATAACATCATTTAAGAGAGGAACGAACATCCTTTTTGAATCCACCCTTGTGTATATAATAATCTTTGACACCTGGGAAATTGTATGTTAAATCTCGATCTCCCACAATAAACTTGACTGCTACTTTGATCTGCACTCCTGTCCAGTTTCTGTATGTAAAAGTTGTACTTCCCAAGCTATGTAACAGTTTTGAAGTATAAAGGTGGTCTTTGTTTTTTTTCCTTCCTTATTTCCCATTATCATCAACGTTTTCGATCTATAGTACTATGCTGATGCTTGTCATGGTTTAATGCTCAAGCTGGCTACTGTTTATGATTCAAGTAAGTTGAGTTGTAAACCTTAAATATGTGGTCCGGCTTATGACTTTTATGTACTTGAGTCAGGCCTCGTTTTTCGGGTATTTTAGCTCAGCTTGTCCTTTTCGCTGATAAAAATTAAGTGTTGTAGAATGAAACATACTCTTCTCTAGAGTTAGGTGGTTGTTATTCCGACCTTTTTGTTTTAGAGTCTTACTTACATCTATCTACTTGTACATAGTTTGTTCATTACTACTCTCTGTCCAAATTTTGTAGGTTCTCCTAAGGGGTCCAAATAATGCTCGAGACCTGGAGTTCCACACAGCCATACAAAGCCCTACGTACGAGCAAAGGGAAGGAAATTTG
The DNA here is from genome assembly GCF_048772165.1 of Typha angustifolia. NCBI lineage: Eukaryota > Viridiplantae > Streptophyta > Magnoliopsida > Poales > Typhaceae > Typha > Typha angustifolia. The sequence goes on along the minus strand of NC_133246.1, from coordinate 850,435 downwards.
AGAAGGACAGAGGAAGGAGAAACAGCAGGGGATTTGGGGTTTGAGATGGTTTTATTTTTAATGTCTATAGTTCAAGGAACTGAAAGTGGTACTTTGTTTGTGCTAAGGATCTCCCCTCATTTTCTACAAACTGCTTTACAATTTTGGCAGAAATGTCATTTCTATTGGATGGTATGAATTTTGATATCTTTGATCATTGTGATGTCAAACTTTCTCAATTTACAGCTTTCATCCATTATTTGCTATGATCTTGTAATAAATGTGAAGTCTTAGTTTTATTTGAATTTATGCTTCTAGACTTCTGCTTCATTACTACCAAACTTTGCGGACTCGATATTTTATGTTAGTAGTAATTAACATACGTTAATATTAAACAGAAGCTATTTAGGTCAAAATTTTGAGAAGTTTCATGGAAGCAGGCCAGCAGCTCTTATTTGTTGTAATGTAGTAACAGCAGGCAACCCAAACAAGGGCAGTGTTATAAGATCAGAACTTCTGAATGAACTCATATATGTGATCAGAGATCTCGTGTGGCTTCTCCTGGTTGATGAAGTGACCTACTCCTTCCATAACAACAACTTCCTGAAGAAATGGAACTTCCTTGTTGAAGCCACCATTGTGTATGTAGTTTTGAATTCCTGGCATATGATATGTCACGTCCAGATCACCAACGATAAACTTCACTGGTACTTTTATTGGAACTCCTGTCCATGGTGCTGTCAGCTCCCAGTTCCTGCATACCAAGCAACAACAATTTAAGCATTTGAATTTAAGAAGATAAGGTGTAGAATTATGAACATCACTTAATAGTGCTTAATGATATCATACATATTAAAGGGAATCTCATATCATAGTCATTTCATAACTTATAGTCCCAAATGAAAGCAATTAACATTCTTGATGATTATGAGAAAGATCTGGCACATCGATGCTTACCCCGGTGTTTTATTCATATTCCCGTGCTTTAAATTATTATGATCAGATCAAATCAGAAGATGTCACTATGAACTAAAGTATCAGTACTCTGCCTGACTCCTTTGAGTTTGATACTTAACCATAAGATGTTATGTTGAGACTTGAAAGAAAAAGTAGAGTGCCCAGAAACGTACAAGTTCATGCACCGATAGTAGTTCAATCCTCCGGTAAAGCCCGACTTCTCGAATTTGCTGGCAAGGTAGCTTATATCTTCTTCTGACAACCAAGAAGGCAAGCTGGTCACTGTACCAAGGGCTCCTCCAAATCCTTTCTCCTTGGGCACAATAAGTACTTCTGGCTTGCGATAAGCTAAGAATTTCTTCAGTATCAGTGGAGTGCCGATTTGAGCAAATTCAGCTTCTACCGTTCCAGGTTCCTAGAAAACATCATATATGTATGCATGTAACAACTTTGTTGGACAAATAAAGGAAAGTACAAGGCATGAACTGAGTAACTACAAGTATTTCTTTTTGTTATATTCAACAATAAATAAGATTGGATGCCTATTCGGCAACATCTGATAGAAACCAATAGTAACAAACATTAAGCCTTAACGATATGCTCCTGACGGACGAGTCTCTCTGTCCTAATACACTTAATTATACTTCCAGGCATATGTGAACCATTGAAGGGGTCACAAAAGACATCCTCTGAGGCAAATGAATGGGATTTTCAATCTTAGAGACCAGAATTTAGTACTCTCCTCGTGAGTTGCAAAAGTTTAGTTATCTAATTTGTTATAAGTAAAAGGTTGACGTACCTGGAACCTACAGGCATAGTAGTCGTCACCAAAGGTAGCCCTCATCGCATCCATGGGTTTCCTATTCGGCTGCCTAGCCTTGAATGGCACGCTCAAATTAACGTAAGCCTTCACCTTATCCGGCCGTAGCAAGCAGAGGTACCACGCTATTGCCGCCTGGGCCACCACAAACACCTGGTGGGCACAAAACAAGTCAACCAGGAAGTAAAAATTAGAGACCAAGATCGCTACTTCTTTTTTTTTCTTTTAAATTTGCGGGCAGAAACTATAACAAGTGAAACAAGATTGGTCTTTCATAAGGGGAAAGAGTTACTTTCTCTTGGCCAAGGAGTTCGATGAGGGCGACGAGGTCGCCGATGACGTGTAAGACGGTGTAAGAGGAGACGGAAGGAGGGGCGTCGGAGTCACCGTAGCCGCGGAGGTCAGGAGCGACGGCGCGGTAGCCACGGGCGGCAAGGGAGATTATCTGGTGGCGCCATGAGTACCAGAGCTCCGGGAAGCCATGAATGAATAGGACTACTGGGCCTTCTCCCTTCTCAGCTATGTGCAGGTTGATGCCGTTCACTGCTACGGTGCGGTGGGTGATGGTCTCCATCTCGCTCTCTCTCTCTCTCTCTCCCGCCTCTGTGTGCTCTGCTTCTCTTTTCAAAAGGCATATATATAGTCTAAAATATGGTTTATCCACATTGCTGTTCGGTCGGAAATGGCAAAGAAATGCTTTTTGTTTGTTTGTAATTAGTCTCCTACCGAACCGGTAAGATGTCGGATCACGTGCTTACCGGTCTCGGTTGTTCACCTAGTTCGTTACCTAATTCTTTAAAAATATATTTAAATAATATATAAACTTAAATATTTTAGAAGTAAAAATATTTATTAAAATAGTATAATTGTATCTATATCTCTTAAAACTTATGTTATTTATACGAAACTTTCTAAGAATATATCTATTAAAAAAACCTAATTAAAAAACTCTAAATATATTATAAACTAAATATTTTTAAAATTTTAAGCTTAAAATACTATTAGACATAAAATAGAATAATTAAATATTTGAGACGGTTAGTTGTCTTTTATCTAATTAATTACTTATGTGATATGATAACAAAACTGAACCAATTTAGTGGTTAGTTCATCGGTTCGATCCGATCCTGATAACTATAATTATTCCAAAAGTTTAGAAATGTGCTTAGTGTATTTGTAGCTCGTCCTAAAAGATGGCTTGACTGTTATGCTTTATTTACTAAGTTGGTTGCAATTTCCAAGGTGAGAATATAAATCTATCTTTATTAGGTGGAACTTAGACTAATGTCGTCTAATATATTCCTTGGAAAATTTAGAACAACGTTGCTATTCCACTGCCTAATAAGATAAGCTTCTGAGTTGTTTTATATATCTTATTGAGAGATCTCTCATTAGTAGCATACCATCTCATAAGTAAGCATATTAAAGTACAAAACCTCTCTGTCAGACTAGATGATTGCAACTAGATTGCAATACGACCAAAAGCAAACTAAGTGACAAGCATATGATCCCAGTTAGAACTAAGAGGGGAGTCATCTGAGTGGAATTTGACTAAAATTTCTGGATGAAGTCATAGATATGATCAGCAATCTCCTGTGGCTTCTCTTGGTTGATGAAGTGGCCAACTCCTTCCATGATGATAACATCATTTAAGAGAGGAACATCCTTTTTGAATCCACCCTTGTGTATGTAATCTTTGACACCCGGGAAATTGTATGTTAAATCTTGATCTCCCACAATAAACTTGACTGGCACTTTGATCTGCACTCCTGTCCATGGTGATGTGAGCTCCCAGTTTCTGCATGTAAGATTTATTGTTATGAAGAGCAAATTCTACTTCACAACTCCATCATTTAGCTTAGTTTTAACTTACTTCTTCTGCTTTAAAGTTTTACGTACTTGAATTTTATATGACCCAATTAGATTTTTCGTCCAAGATTAACAATGTTTTATTGGTGCCAAGATTTTCTGCCATGAATAAATAACAGAATGACCAAACTACCTATCTATTTAAAATAAATTATAATATCTCTTCATATGAATTATAATGAGATAGATTAGTGCATTAATTGAGTACATACAAGTCTAAAGCTCTGTAGTAGTTTAATCCTCCAGTGAAGCCAGACTTATCGAATTTGCTAGCAAAATAGTTGACGTCCTCCTCTGACAGCCAGGATGGAAGAACAATCTCCTTGGTGGGTGGCGCTCCAATTCCATAGATTGGGCTTGGATCATGGAATGTTAAGAACTTCCTCATTAGTAATGCTGTCTTAGTTTGAGCAAACTCAGCTTCCATTCTTCCAGGTTCCTGCATTCGTTACATTGATCACATCGTTTGAAAGATTTCTAAGATGCTTAAAGCTTATCCATGAGCTGGAGATTAGCAGATAATTAATTAACAGACCTGGAAGGCACAAACATAGTAATCATCTCCATAGACGGCTCTAAGCGTCTTCACTGGCCTCACGTGCGAATTCCGAGGCATAAAAGCCACACTTAGAGTAACTAATGCCTTCACTTTGTCCGGCCTAAACATGCACAGATTCCACGCTGCTATTGCTCCCCAGTCATGCCCCACCACAAACACCTTCTCTCCACCAAAATATGTACCCCAAAAAATACGATTAAAAAAAATTAGTGCATATATTTTTCATTCTTCTTACATTCCAAATAAAGTTTCTTAAACTACTTCAAAGAAGTCTTTCTGAAAATGAGCTATATATGGTTGAAAGAGTGCAAGTATAATTAATTTAAAGTAATTAAGATGTTTTGAGAGATGTACACGCAACCTTGTCTTGCCCCAAGGCATCGATAAGAGCCACGAGATCACCGACGACGTGAAGCATAGTGTAGGCTTCGGCGTCGGCCGGGGCGTCGGAATCGCCGAAGCCTCGGAGATCGGGAGCGACGGCACGGTAGCCGCGGGCGGCGAGGGATTTGATCTGGTGACGCCACGAGTACCAGAGCTCAGGGAAGCCATGAATGAGAAGTACTACGTCGCCTTCACCCTTCTCAGCTATGTGCATGTTAATGCCATTAACAAGTAGTCTCCTGTGAGTTATCTCCCCCTCCATGTCTGGAAAAAAATTTCGCTTGCTGATTGCTTGTAGAGGACACTTAAGTACAATGTTTGAGAACTTTGGTAATCTACTACCATCTATATATGAGGAGGTGGAGCCAGTTTGTAAAGCTGCTTTGGGATGTGAAGATCAGATGAAATGTTACGCGTCGAATTAATTCTTTTGTCAGGGTCGGTGGCAGGTGGAATGATTTCTTCTTACTCTGTCACGGGTGGAGCTTTCCAAAGCCTTAAATGCCAACCTTCCCATGCATCTATCTCATTTCGATGGTGCACAATGCAACTAGCATTAAAGGTATATATATATATATATATATATATATATATATATATATATATATACTGATTCTGCCAGAAATATCATACGATATAAATGAGTATTAAATAATCATAGCTTTGTCTTGAGATTACATACTAAAATTTCTTGATGAAATTATAAATGTGATCAGTGATCTCATCGGGTTTCTCCTCATTGATGAAGTGGCCTACTCCTTTCATCACAACCACTTCTTCCAGGTGAGGAACATATTTCTTGAAACCCCCTTTGTCTATGAAGTCTTTCATCCCAGGAGCATTATAAGTTAGGTCTTTATCTCCCACAATGAACTTAGTTGGAAGCAGTATATGTGCTCCAGTCCATGGCTCTGTAAACTCCCAGTTCCTGCCAGCAGTTAGCAGTAATTCACATCATTAGGAACTTTTTCTTTTCTCTGAAGAAATGAATACTATAAGTTGCTAATATACAACATATGTATATATATATATATTTGACTTACAGGTTTAAAGATCTATAGTAGTTCAATGGTCCAGTAAAGCCAGTCTTGTCGAATTTGCTTGCATAGTATTTGATGTCATCTTCTGAGAGCCAAGGAGGAAGAATGATTTGGTCATCTGGTGAGCCCCAACCTTCTTTGGGGATGTATAGAGGACCAGGAGTGTAATATGTCAAAAACTTCTTCAGCACCCATGTAGTTCCGAGACGTCCAAACTCTTCTTCTATTTCTCCCGGTTCCTACCATTTTCATACAAAGTTATAGCATTATTACTGCCATTTCTTTAAAGATTCACGCCCTATTTTTTAAATATTTTTTTTTTCTAAGAACAAACTCCAATATATCGTGTGAATTATATATATATATTTTCCTTGTTGGTATTTGCTTATCTTACGTGGGTAAAATCGGACTCGCACTCCGACTGGACTCAGACTATGTTTAAATTTTATGATCCGAGTCCAGTCCAACTTTGGCCCGTTTAATTGAGTTGAAAATAGATAGGTAAGAAACGCTCATATATAAAATAGTGAAATTTCAAGGTCCGAATTGCAACATTTCGAAATGGAATTAGAAGTCTGCAACGTGTTCGGTCTTGTGGTAGATTACCTGAAATCGGCAGATGTAGTAGTCGTCGCCGTATACAGACCTCAAGAACTCCACCGGCTTCCTGGTTGGATTCCGAGGCGAGAACGGTACGCTAAGGTTGACCAACGCCTTCACCTTATCCGGCCGAAACATACACAGACTCCACGCCGTCAGCGCCCCCCAGTCGTGCCCCACCACAAACACCTACCCATTAGGTTAAGACGATTAATGCAAAAGCAACCCCAATTTTTTATTTTTTATTTTTCGATCTTTCCTTCTTCTTCTTCTTTTTTGCCATTAGTTTTCTTTAATACATGCCCTTTTATAATTAAACATGCCTTCGTGTGCTTATATATGATGTACAAAGAAACAAAACGGACATAATTTAGTGTATGTGGCGATTTGCAGCAAACACCCTTTCTTTTCAGCTAATTATTATTTTTTAAGTTCACGAATACCTTGTCCTGGCCGAGGGCGTCGATGAGGGCGATGAGGTCGCCGACGACGTGGAAGACGGAATAGGCGGCGGCTCCCAGCGGCGCGTCGGAGTCACCGTACCCTCGGAGATCCGGTGCGACGGCGCGGTAGCCGCGGGCTGCCAACCCGTGAATCTGGTGGCGCCACGTGTACCAGAGTTCCGGGAAGCCGTGGATCAGCAGGACGACGGGTCCCTCCCCCTTCTCCGCCACGTGGATGCGGATCCCGTTCACCTCCACCGTCCGATGCGCAATCCCCTCTAGTCCTCCTCCGTCCATCTCCGGCATTGGGGTCTTGGTGCTCTCAGGCTTGGGAGAGTATAAGAAGCAGCAGCAGCAGCAGAGGGTTTTGATGCGATCTAACATTTATTTAGATAGATCGTAGATGTCATTACATTCTCTCTCTCCAATCAAACGTAGATAAAGGGAGGGTGGGGGAGAGAGAGAGAGAGAGAGAGGCTTATGCTTTGCTTCCTCTAATACTCCATCGTCCTTTTAGCTTTTGGACAACAACTAGTGGAAGTGTAAATGGCAAATGAACCTGATCGTGAAGTATTTCATAAGAAAAATATCTATTCTAACATCTTGCTTCTACCCTAAGATCCAAGAGATAAACAAGTTCATAGAACATTAGTTTGTAGGTACCACACAAATAATGTCTAATAGTAAATGAATTATGATAAGGATCATGAGTTTTGGCTCTTTATTCTTTTGTTCTATTGGCACGGCTGGAAGGATAATATTAAGTAGGTGAGCCATCCCTTTCTGTCTCTATTCCATTAAGTCACTTGGGCTTGACCTTTTGAAGGCCCAAACATAAATGGGCCAGATAGAATAAAGTAAGACTTCAATTGTAAAGGGAATTTCACTATAATAAATTGTCAGATTACAAATTGCCTCTCTCTTGAGAAAAGTAGCAGAATAAAATTTTAAATGTGGGAAAACTAAGGCTTACAACGTCCAGACTTCAACAGTGGATTTAACGAGGGACACAACAAGATAATCTTTTCCTAGAACCTGATAAACAACTATCTTAGAATTCGAGACTTGCATCGGAAAAAGAACAGATGATGTGGAGCAAAATTTAACACTGTACAAGAACAGCAGCATCGTTTATCAGAGAGCAATGGAAGTAGCTATGTCATCAAAGCTCCACAGTATCTCTGTGGTCAAGTGTGGATTGCAGTCAGTTGCTCCAACCTCTTGGGCGACTCCCACGGGACCAACCACTACCACCTCCTCAACCTCCTTCTCCGGCGGCGGCACGCCTCCACCTTCCATGTATGGAATCCCAAAGAAGTTCATATAGTTCTCATACGCCATCAACTCCTCGGACAGCTCTCGTACTTCACGAGCATCTCCGCCATTCTTTGCAACTGGGACAGGGGAGGGATTCTTGGTTTCCTGGGTGGAGGAGGAGAGGTAGAGAGATGGAACAGGAGAAGCTGTCTGATGCTGGAATTGTTGGGGCTCCGGAATGGGGTCTTCGTTGGGGAAGTTGACCTTGGCCTTCTTCCCTCGGATGCGGCGGGCTTCGCGGTCGTAGGCGCGTGCCGCCTCCTCGGCGGTGGCGAAGGTACCGAGCCATACCCTTACCCCCTTCATGGGATCACGGATCTCGGCCGCCCATTTCCCCCATGGACGCTGGCGGATTCCCCGGTAGAGATTCTTTCGCTCCCTCTTCCTCGTCACTGAAAAAAAGATAAGGAAAAAGAAAAACTCACATCAAAATCTCTTCTTTTTTTACAAAGATTTCATCTTTTCCTACGAAACAACAAGACCCATCTCTCAAAATCTCATCTTTTTAAGGGCAAAGAAAAGAGAAGCAGAGAAGAGAAAAAGGGAAAATGAGTACCTTTCTCGGGGGGAGATGGGTGGGACTCGAGGTCGGAATCATGGTTATAGGAATAGGAGAAGGAGGCGTCCGGCCAGAGGTCCGAGGCGGAGAGGCGACGATTAGAGCGATTGCGAGGAGGGATGAAGTCGGAGATGATGGCGCCGCCACACATGGCTGCGAGGTATCTTTACTTGCTCTTTTGCCCTGCTTTCTACTTTAGATCAACAAGAAGAAGACGACGACGAAGACGAAAGGAAATGGTGTGGAATAGAGAAAAGATCAGACTTTGAAGGAGAGAGAGAGTTTGCTTAGAAGAGAGAAAGAGACCGAACAAGGAAACTATGGGAAAGAAATGGTGAACCGGAAGCGGATTTATATAGAGGTACGTCTTCTCTCCTCTAGAAACGTAAAGCAAAGTGCTTAGCTGTAAGGATAGAAAAATTTACAGCGGATAGGATTATTTTCTTCGGCGTGGTGTGACGTGGATGCGTGTGGTCAGAACCGCGTAATCTCTCTCGTTCGCGTGCCTTTTTGACTTCAGACTTGCACATATTTACAGTGCTAACATCGATGAATTTCCCATTTCGGTCAATGCAAGATAATTTACTAAAGATCTTTCGGTCGTCTGGCTGTAACATCGAACAACGTCTCAATCAGTGATAAATCAAGGGATGTTATTGGTCAATTGTCATTTCAACCTTTCCAAGATGTGCCAATAGCTGCTCAATTAAGCTTCCGGAATTTTAAAATTAAGTTTAATTTTTCTTTTCTCAGCGAGTCAACGGTTATTGCACACCCTTTATTTATAATATAACCTACGAAGAAAACATAAGATTTAGTGGGGTACAGTGGGTTTTAATTGTAAATATCACGAAAGGCATGGGCAAATGTTCAAAGAGGCCAAGATAAACTAGAAGGATGTGCGTAATTTTCTGTACATCCACCAGCCAGAGGTCGGCAGTAAGCAATCTCTTTTGGGGGGTCCGACAGTCGACACCAAACCCAATTTATATAAAATAAACAAAGAAATAAATAAATAATAGATGGAGGACCGAGCATAAAAGTGGAGTCAGCACGTTGTATTTTAGCCCCCAGTTTTCCCACGGAAGGGTAGACGTGATCAAACTCTTTTAAACGGCGCAGCAGGATCGTCTGCTGCCTCCGAGTGTATGAATTTCCTACGGTCATCTTCTTCCGTCAAACCTCACGCAGTCTGGACTTCAACAACTTCATGCAGACTGCGACGCAGATGATCCGCTCTTTATCCTTAGGTGAGCCTCCATTACCGAGTAAAATAATAGTTCTATTGACATCCTTCTCTTGCAAATTAAGGTGATATGATGCCAAAATATTTATATATATCAAGATATTTATTAGAGTATAATATTTTACCTGCAAAGAGGGAGAACTTACGAGAGAGAAGTTAGAAGAATGCAAGCTATATTCCACTCGGGTTAGTGGCAATTTATATACATCATATATAATATTATTAAGATTTGAGATGTTATAATTAATTATGTTTACGTAACGATATGTTTTCATCTAACAGTGGGTATATAATTATTGACTGAAGCGCTTACGATATTATCTTTGAGGACTAAGTCGATAACACAATTTTATCGTACACAAAAGTACGTCCAAAGTCTGAATTGACCTCCAAATTTTAGTTTCGTTCTGGACGTTTGGCTTAAGATTTCCCCTCTATTTACTATAAGATTATTGTATGTTGACTGAGGATTAACTATATTAAGATCCCTCTCAATGTTTAAACTTAAATTTTGGTAGTTATACCCATGTACCGTATACGAAAGCTATACAGTTTATATATATATATATATATATATGTATATATATGAATAACATTATAATATTAACCGTCACTTTTATGTCGACAAGAATATCTATTGAAACATGTAAAGAGAGTTATTGGCACAATGGAAGAAGTCTAGAACATCTTTCTCTTTCTCTCTTTTTAAATCTGTGGGCTTTGCCTGCGGCGGTCAGAGGTAATGAGATATTTTTTTTTCTTTATGGGGGACCAGAACCGTAGATAATTTAATGCTTATTTTAGAATCTTTCCGACATGGGGGAAAGAGGGTAGGAAGCTCCATGGAGACGTGGGTGACTGCACCTGGTCATAATAGTCATGGCCAACTACTTTTAGCTCTCATTTCTCAAGAAAGAAGAAGATGAGGAAGAAGACAACTGAAGTGTTCTTGAACCCTGAACCCTTTAGAACACCAACAGAGGTAGCCCAATAGCAAATCTTAGAGAAGCCCAATTCATGTAAGGCCCAATAATAATTAATTTCCAAACAACTACCCCTACTGATTGAGTGCTTATTAAAAAGCAAGTGCAAGTCTTACTTACTTGCAAGTAGATGGCAAGTCAAACGGTGACCGGAATTTGTCTCATGTTAGGTTTGATCATGATTGATTACTAGGATCTTTTGACAAACCATTGCTAGCTTCACCTGCAAAAGAAGCATCTTATTATTTTTTTGTTATAGATTATGAGTCTGCATACTAATTATAAACAAAACCCCCCCAAAAAAAATCTAATAATTTTTTTTTTATATAGAGATTAGACAACAAACTTAAATCATACACATATAATATTTTAGTACAAAATTTATTAAACATCAACTCTAACGTCTAGGGTGGAATGGGAAAAAGAAAAAGAAAAAAGGAAAAAGATATATAATTACTATAGGGCCTCATCTTTGTGAACTACGAGAAATAATCACATGCATCCACGGTAATTTCTAGTGACAGGGTACGTGATATTATTAATCTTTAGCAGTTAGTTGATTGCTCTGACTTGAGACGTACTATTGTCTCCTAATTAACCCAGATATATAATTAGCTTCCGTAATTTCATGTGGGTAGGTGATATATCTTATGGCTTTCTAGAAACATTTGGTCATGATCCCAAAGTTTGGTTATTTATTCAAAAGGTCGAGAGAAAGCTAAAACTTAAGCTGAAGATTTTACTAGTAACAAAATAATTAGTTCACGTCTTGTCTCAGTAAACCGTGGGCGAGTCTTGCACTGCAAATTGGTCACATGATTGAATTAGTACTCCGTTTTGACTCATAAATTACACTAATTAAGAGAAACCGTCAACACCATTTCTTTTAAAACAGCACTTATTAAATATTTATTTACTCTTAAAATTATATATATATATATATATATATAGAAAAAAGCGAGATTAACCTACTAGTAGATAAATAAAAAGAAAAGGTCACAACGTGGCATCTCAGCCGTCCATCATGATGTGGTGGACATCATCCCAAATCACTAAATCCTTAGCACCACCACCCTCCTCCTCGTGTGGGAGTCCAAGAAGAAACTCCAGGCTCGAGATCTGCTCCTTTAGTCCCCACTCCAGCGCCGAAGTCTCTGACGAATAAACCGAACTCGACGCCGAGCTCTCGTCCAAGGCCGACTTCCCCTCGGTTTTCGGTTCCGGGTTGCGGGTTAGAGGGGGAGAGTCCGGGAAGTTGAGCTTGGCTTTGCTGCCTCGTATCTCGCGCGCGGCCATGTCGTAAGCCTTGGCGGCCTCCTCCGCGGACCCGTACGTCCCCAGCCATACCCGCATCCCCTTTCGCGGGTCTCGGATCTCCGCCGCCCACTTCCCCCACGGGCGCCGTCGGATCCCGCGGTACGCCGTCTTCCGACCCTTGCCCTTGTCTCCTCCCCTCAGGGGCCTTCTCGTCCTTTCCCCTGCCGATCGGAAAACACATAATAACCTTAGTTTTGCATGGGAGCTAGTTGTTCTTATTCACATAATTCACATGATAAGGTTATAATTTTCGTAGCTCACCCGTGGCCGTGGGCTTAGAGCTGACGGAATCCGCGAGTGCCACAGGATCCGACGGCCCAAGTTCACGCGAGGTGGTGAGATCACGGCCATTCCTGAAGGCCACGATGTCCGAGATGATCGCTCCACCGCACATCTCTTCCTCCTCCTCCTCTTCTTCTTCTGTTTTATACGAGGAGGGATAAGATAAAGCTAATTGCGCATCTCAACCCCACCTTCTCCCTCCTTTATATAGGCATTCTAAGGCGCTCTCCTCCTTTGTCGTAATTTGTTTCCGAGGTACGGGGTATTGGAGTAAAAAAAAGGTAATAAACTGGCGAGCGTTTTAAAGCGAACTTTTGAAAAAAACAAGAGAGGAGGGTAAGGTGAGGAAGTGAGAGAAGAATCATGCCGGCCACGTGACATATATCCTCGAAGAGATGGAAAGGGTCGGTGCTGACTACGAGCGTCAGGTCCGCGTGCAGTGTTGTCATTGGTGGGAGGGTAAGACGTGGGGTGACGCTAGTAACGTACACTACGAGCCCCTGCAGAAATTACCCTAGGAGGAGGTGATTAATTACAAGGCGATGCCATCGGTGAGACGAATTGCAACCCGATTTGCGACTTGCGACTTGGGAGTGAAGGTGGGTTGGGAATCTTGGAGCAATGTGGGGCTATAATCAGACAGCCATGACGTTGATGGTACAGAGGAGGTTCGGTGTACCGCAGACGGAACGGAGAGAGACGACGTAATACCTTCGCCTTTCCGTTTCGCCCAACTGGGAAGAGGACAAAAATTAGTTCGATTTGGGTCGTCCCTTCTCTATTCAGTTCATAATTTTCTTCATATTTTTTACGAGCCTGAACGATTATTCATGTGACCGGATAAGGAGCGAGGTTTGTAGACACAGTAGAAAAGAAAGAGATACATTGGAAGCATTCATATTCCTGTCGCAGTGTCCTCAACTTTCCTGCTATACAACCAGATCATAGAAGGAAATCCACAACCATATGAATCAAAAAGAACCAAGACGTAATTCGGAGTCATGCCCCCCCCCCCCCCCCCCCCCCCCAGCATTACAAGTAGATTTTTCATGTTAAGAAAACACAGAATACTCTTGCATTCCTTTCTATCAACAGATTTTTGAATAACAATTAGCTTGGAAGTTATCATTCTTCCATCCTATATTAACGTATAAGTTTGGACATACAATTTGCTTGAACTTGGCTATCCACATATCCATCCAGCAATGGATGCCTTTCGCCTTTACCGTAGCCTAATAATACTTCAGGATTCAAAGAATCCAAAACGAGAAATCCTTTTCTGATCCTTTCAACTTCAAATCCTAGTAATCTTGATCTATGGCAATACCTTGGCCCACATTTCTTAATCTGATTTCATCAGCCTGCAGATCCTCCACTAGAGAATTGCAAGTAAGGTTGTACTTATCCATTTCTCTGCCAGAGAGCATGCATCTATCTCACAATAGGATGGAGTTTGAGCACTGAACTGATAACAGTCATTCTCCCAAGGAATGACTTCTAACATTCCACCTGCTAACATCTTTTGCACTTTTTTCACCCACCCATCTTTTTGTTTCACATCTCCTAGAGGCAGAGAGCCACATTTGAGAACTATTACTGCAGAAGCTAATTCATCAAAACAATAACAATCCAACTTGAAATGACGCACCTGTAACTCATAACATCTCCTGGTGGTCCAGAACTATTATGTTAACGATCACTTCTATTTCTGCGTAATCATCCATAGAAGGTACTACTTCCCAATTCACCCTTTTGACTCGGTTAATCCCCAAATAACTAGTACTTATTTTACCTGTAGAATAATTGGCATTATCTCAACCACAATGTTGATACCCTCATACCAAATATTGTAAACCAAAGATATATTCAATAAAGCTTCAGATAGAATTAATCATCAAAAGCACAACTATGTTATAGCATAATTGAATCATTAGTTCTTTGTTTTGATACATGTTTCTGAAAATGTCGGTTATGAAACCATTCAAGCAACCCTAGGTAAGGGGCAAATACAATAGCATCTTGATACTCGAAAATCAAGGTGACCAGGAATGACTCTGACATAGCTTATAAGTCCCGGATCATCCTAAGATGTGTCTAAATAAGATATGACATTAGATTCTCAGTAGCATCAGTAAGCTAATACACTAACAGGCCTCAAATCACATAGACTATGGAAGTATTTAAGGTCATTTTTGGTCCACTTGTTAAGTTGTTGAAGGAACAAAGGAATTACTCCAGAGTATCTTGCAGATATAATAGAATGCGAATAAAGGACACAGTGCCTTTATCTGTACTAAGTAGGAATGACAACATGTGAAGAATGTCAAATGGAACGCCAATTCAAAACTAATTAAAAGTCTATATATGTTATTATCTATGTAGTTAAGATTACAATTGCCTGTATTGTATGTTGCCATCTAAACATGTAAGTATCTATACAAATGCCTATTACCACAGAATTGCCTAGACAAATAACTAAGCATCCAGCCAAAGCAATTGAAAGTTCAACAAAACTGCATAAAGTTACTTTTGTAACTAAGTTGTTTAGGTTGGAGCAACCTTTCATATACCAGCAAAATCACATGAAAGATGTACCATTGTTAAAAGCAGTCACTTAAAAATGAAGAAAGAACCCCTTCAACAGATCATACTACAATGACCTAAACGTACGGTGACACAAATGATAGTACCTTACTCACAGTATTGCAGTATCTTCATCAAATTAGACACTGGAGTATCTACTTTTCTACAAACTTCATTTAGTATGATCATAATAGCTAACCAGCTTCTAAGTTGCATCAAGAATTTAAGAAAACCTTAATTCCCTTCTCCTGGTGAACCACTTTGATGCCCTTGCTGCGGGTTATCAGATACTTGCTGTGAAGCAGCAGGCGGTCTCTGTTCTTGCATCCATGCACCTCGCTGCATTGGTTCTCTCCTTTCGACTTGCATAGTTTCGCGTCGTCTATCATACCGAGGACGAGGTCTGTTCCTTGTCGGCTGCCTCTCATTGAATCGAAACTGTGGTCTATGGATGACCTTACCATCAACGAAAAGATCCCCTGTTGGATGTAAGTAAAATGATTGGATAATGCCCTAAAATCCATGAAAATTATAGGGAAGCAAAAGAGCAACCAACATATCACTGACCTCCATAGTCCTTATTAGGCACATCTAAATACGAATCAGGCAGCACCCAAAGAACACCAGGCAATCCTACATACAGGAACAGAACAGTCAAAGATACAAAATTTCCACCAAAAAACTACTCTCGTCCCTCGAATCAACAAAAACCCATCAACCGAATCACCTTTAACTTTATAAGAAAGCTCCTCCGAGATCAATGCGCCGAATCCGGTGTAGGTCGTAGTGCAAACTGAGTATATCTTCTTCTTCGCCTCCTCCTCACTAATGAAACCCAGAAACCCTTAAACCCCAGATCAACTAAAACCCAATAAGTTGGGGGCAAAAAAAGAAAAGAATAAGAAGGGCCCTTGACTACCTTCCGACGACGGCGGTAAGGGTCTTGACGTAGGCAGCGACCATCTCGTCCTCGGTGGGTTTGGGGTCCTGGGGGAACTCCATGACGATGAGCCAGTGCTCATAATCGCAGCCATCGAGAAGAATCGTTTCTTTCGGTGGGCGGTTGCTCCAGTTCGGTGAAGGGTCATTGAGTGGGGAGTAGCCTGAGCCAGAGGTCGTCTTTGGGCGAGACGGGATAGTAAACGGAGAGGACGAGGAGGGGAAGGGGAAGTGATCGGACAAAGAAGCGATGACGCGGGAGGATAGAGGAGGGTAGGAGGAGGAGACGAGAGCTCGGGAGAGGAGAGAGGAGAGGCTTCTTCGGGTTACCGCCGCCATGGTTCAGAGACTTTCGGAAAGGGAAGGAATCGAAAATGCCAAACAGAGAGAAACTAATACGTGGGCTTGGATTCGTGGGCTTAGATATGATGAGCCCATCAATGGCCCGAGATCACATCAGTCACATACATGGGTTTAGATAATAGATGTCACTATACTAACGGAAGACGGTCTTAGTTGGGATAGATAGCTACTGTAGAAGAGATAATTGGGTTTATCTCCTAATGGAAAAGTACCACGTCACAGTCCACATCTTAAGAAACTTTCCAACTTGGGAATCTTCAGTTCCGGATATATCTCCCATCGTCTATCTAAGTACTATGATAGCACACTTCGATGTATCCGATCCCGTCTTCTCTTATCACTCTTCCCCTAGGATTTCTGTGATCTCGAGATAGGGTTTTCTCCGCGATCCATGGCGAAGTTGACGTCTAACCTCCTCCGCGCAGTGCATCCGGCGCAACGCTTCGACGAGGCGGCGCTGCTCCGGTACGCGACGGTCAACGTTGAGGGTTTTCCCTCTCCCCTTGCGAGGTTTACCGTCACCCAGTTCGGCCATGGCCAGTCCAATCCTACTTTTTGTCTCGAGGCCGTCGCCCATGGGACTCCGGGCGTCGTCAAGCGCTATGTGCTGAGGAAGAAGCCTCCCGGTGTTCTACTCCAGTCCGCGCACGCGGTCGAGAGGGAGTTTCAGGTTTGTTTTCTCAATTTGAATTGGGTTGGATTTAGGTTTATTTTCGCAAAATGAGGCGTTTGATCGAGTGGCTATAGGAGTTAATTGATCCATTTATGTGGAAGAAGAAAAGATAGATTTTTTCTGTCAGATTAGAATTATAGTTAACCGGTTTTAGAGCTTTGGTCATGTCGCGGTATATCCTTTGTTCGGTTGTAAGATTATATGAAATATTCGTTATTGTTATTCTAGGTAAAGAAATTGGATTTGTATAGTCTGAAACAGAATCTTGATTGTATAATTCTTCCACTGCAACTTGAGTAGCAGAAGGGCTTAATTCTTGGTCACACTAAGTTCTCTTAAAATTTGAATTACTTGTCTATATCAGTCTAATAATCCAACTCTGAGCATTATACATCTGATGGTAGATGTTCTGTTGTGTAGGGCTTCAGGCCTTGTTCTGGTGTTTGCACATGTTTAGTTAGTCTTTCCTTTTTTTTTTCTGTGTATTTGTTGGGCGAGATGTTTTGAGAGGTAGTGTTCTTGCATACTTATTTGCAATTATATTCGTACTTCTTAATCTTATGTACCCATACTTTGATTGTTGCATTGCTTGGCCTGTTACAATCATTTTCCTACTAATATGGGCCAGCTAGAGCAAATCTCAAAGTAAGGACACCAAAAAATTGACAGATTTTGTTCCGGATCTATTACTTGTATTTATCTTACTCCATGTACCAATTTGGTGTCCAACAGGTTCTGAAGGCCTTAGGTGTTGGTACAGGGCTTCCTGTTCCCACAGTGTTTTGTCTATGCACTGATACATCCATAATTGGAACAGCTTTCTATATTATGGAGTATTTGGAGGGATGGATATATTCAGACAACAAACTACCCGTAAGACATATTATTTGGACATTCTTATTTGTTTCTGCTTGGAAAACAGCTTTCTTGTTTGCCAGATGACTATATTTGAAGAAATGCCTTCTTTGTCAGGACTGAGCATATCAGCTCATTTTAATTTTAAATGCACTTACACTAATCCACATTCTTATTTTTAGTAATTAATGCATTTCTGTGTGTACAGGGAAGCACCCCAGAGAAAAGGAAGGCTATATATCTGGCCACTGCCAAAACTTTGGCTGATTTGCACAGAGTTGATGTGGATTCAGTAGGGCTGCAAAAGTATGGCCGGAGGGACAACTATTGCAAGAGACAGGTGCGTTAAAGTTACTTAAATTGAATGGTTAGCTACATCTTCAGTATATCAATTGAAAATGATGATATCAAGTGATTTGGTGTGTTTCTCAGTGTGATAGCAATACAGTATGGTTGGTATTCTTTTTTCACTGCTTAAATTTGGCATTTGGTTGTTCACACTTGGGATATGAATCTTCCTGTGACATCTGGTTATTGTCTCTGCTTTATCTGATATAATACTAAATCCACTTTTTGACATTAGTTGTACTTTTGAGAATGCATTCCTTGTTAGCAGCAATCTTTATGTACTCACTACTCATCAGTTTTGCTGCCTTAAGGACATGTTTCTTCCATTTGGGTTATTTGAATAATGGGGTTAAATAATAGAATTTGCAACTTACTTTTTAGGAAGTCTAATCTGATTTCCCTAGAGTACTTGCATCTCTTAAAATGTGTTATTATATAGGTCAAGCCACTGAAAAAGGGCATACTTTCCTGAGCTACTTATTTGTCTGTTACTTAGGTGGAAAGATGGGAGAGACAATATCTTGCTTCAACTGGTGAAGGGAAACCTGATCGGTATGTTAAGATGCTTGAGCTGGCTGGGTGGCTGAAAAAGCATACTCCGCAAGATGATTCTTGTAGTGGATCAGGCACTGGCCTTGTGCACGGGGACTTTCGGATAGATAATCTGGTCTTCCATCCGACTGAGGTTAGTAGTCCTTTGATTGCAGTTGCGTAAGATATTGGGAATCCAAGTTTATAAAATATTTATGATGATAGTTGTATTGCATTATCCATATAGCAGGGCTGAAAAGTTTCTTCTGTCTTGCTGCAGGATAAAGTGATTGGTATACTTGATTGGGAACTATCAACATTGGGGAACCAGATGTGTGATGTTGCATACAGCTGCTTGGTAATTGTTTTTTGTATTATATATAATTATGAGATGCAGTCAAGGCACACTTGATTCCATCTGTTTATCCTGTTTGATTTCGGTCAGAATATATACTGTTTTGTTTTTACTCAATTGCTCGTGAATTTCTGGCAACATGGTTCAGATTGTGAGTTTTAATTACCAAAAGTTGTCGCAACCAAGCATGGACACTACTATAGCATGTAGGTGTCTTAGCTTAAGAATGCTACCATAAGTGCATCTGAAATTTAACATGAATTTTCTAGATTTACTCTTTGCTAAGCTGCATTCCTTTCTTGGATTTGGTTATCTGTTTGAATCCAAATAGTCAAGGTTAGGGAGTTGTCTGGTATACAGCTTTGGTCCTCAGTATTTTGGTTCAGTTATACAGCTTCTTTTTCCATTATTACTAATCTCTATTTTATAGCTTGGTTCTCTTTAAATTTCTTTAGAAAAGCATATATGTAAAAAAAAAAAAAAATCGATTGCAGAATTTGTGTGAAGCCAGAGTTGGTTGACATAGTCTGTGCTTCCATCTCTAGCAAGCTCCATCCATCTCTAACAAGCTTCATCTTAGTATAGCTTGGGCTATTTAGATGTGTTTCTTACTTGAGGTATAGCTTGACATAGTCTGTGCTTCCATATTTAGATGTGTTTCTTACTTGGAAGAGATGTAGGAAGAACGATATGTTTCCCAAGGCAATGTTTAATATAGAATTTATTTGATAGGGAAATTTTCTCTTAGCTAAGAACTTAACAAAGCAGGTTGTTACATTTTTAGTATTTACATCAGATTAAATACTTTGGCACTTGGCAATAAAAGTAACTAATCAAACAACATATTCTCTGACATTATGGTTAAAAATTTCAGGAGAAATGAATGTCATTGTGCAGTGTGACACCTTTCATTTATATCTTTTGCAACTTTAATATCAGGACTTGCTTGAGAAATGAAATTTAGGCTAAAGAGCATGTAGTAACAGTCAGAGATATTTAGTAGATGATACATTAGTCAGCCATTTTTGTCTTCTTTTCACAGCCTTATATTGTGGATGTGACGCTAAGTGACATGACATCTCATGGAGGTTTCAAATATAATGGCACTCCAGAAGGAATCCCTTCGCTAGAAGAATACCTGGCTGTTTACTGCCATGCAGCTGTAAGCTTACTTTACAGTTGTTTTCTAACTACATTTTCTAAAAGTTGATCACCTCTACTTATTTACCTCATTCCTTGATCTATGATATCCGTATGTTCTTCTTTTGTTATCATTTTTTTGCAGGGAAAATCATGGCCAGTTGCAGACTGGAAATTCTATATTTCCTTTTCTTTATTTCGTGGGGCATCTATTTATGCAGGAGTATATCACAGATGGATTTTGGTACTTGCCTTTTCTTGTGCAAGATTAAATGCTATATTTCAAATATCTGATGTTTTTCCACATAAATGCAGGGTAATGCTTCGGGCGGCGACCTTGCTAAGTACACTGGAAAGCTAGCTAACACTCTGGTGGATTATGCTTGGATGTTTATAAATCAGAAAACTGTGCTTCCAGACCAACCTCCACTTGGTAACTGGTTTGATCCATTAGGCAACTAGTTTACCTTATGTTGGACTTGTATGCACCACATATATATAATTTGGTACTTGTTCTTTTCATTAAATCATAGAAGATACCCTGCTTCAGGTGGTTTTTGGCGCTTTAACAGGGGGAATTAAAATTAGTGAAAAGATAGGGTGTGAACAAAATAAAGGCATAATGTAGAGTGTGAGATGAAAAAGAAAAAGAGTAGATGCATTTGGAATACATAACTGCTGTAGATATGAGAAGTTTATTACCTTAGCTGAATTGTTTTCAGTTTCCAGTACAACTGTGAGTTGTTAACAAGAATGCTTAACTTTGGATCAAACTAAATATATTTCTTTCTGCAGGTCTTTTCTAAAGTATCTTTGATTCTTTTCCAACTCTTGACTTTGAATGTTGCAAATATTTGCACCATTTGACCTTTTCATATAATTTGTATAGGTGTGTTTGAATCCAATGTTTCTCAGAAAGTGTTAGAGAAAGAAAAGAATATCCCATATGTCACAAAGGATCAGGGAAAGTTTGTTCCAAGTCAGAAGATTTTGGAACTCCGAACTAAATTAATTAAGTTTATGGAAGATCATATTTATCCGATGGAGAATGAATTCTACAAACTTGCACAATCAAATGCACGCTGGACGGTACATCCAGAAGAAGGGAAATTAAAAGCATTAGCAAAGAGAGAGGGCCTATGGAACCTGTGGATTCCTGTAAGTTTTCACTTGATTCTTTTTTCCATTAACTTCATTCGAAAGTCAGTCAGAGTACATTTTGATTTTGTTGAGTTGCATGTTTATTTCTTCATTTGATTTTTATTATACAACCTTTTGTTTTGAATTTCTGTTCTTGATCATAATGTTACATAAAGAGTATCTACAAATAATTTCTTGACTGGTTCATTTGCAGTTTGATAGTGCTGCTAGGGCAAAAAAGCTACTTGATGGCGAAGATTATACTTCTCATAATTTGAATGATCTCTTGCTTGGTGCGGGACTTTCGAATCTTGAATATGGATATTTGTGTGAAATTATGGGTCGTTCAGTTTGGGCCCCACAAATATTTAACTGCGGTGCACCAGATACTGGTAATATGGAGGTAAGCTGTCGTCTTCATATATATATATATATACACTAATGTATGCTATTGACGTTTATACTGTTAAAAATAATCTTCTGCACTGCTAGAGCCTCTTATATATATCACCTGAATCCACAAATTAGTTACTAACTGGAGGTTAAATGATCGAGATTATCACTTTTATTTATCTATTTCATTGGGGAAAGATAATAGGTCTGTAAAATTAGCATGCAATGATTTCTGCACTGTCTTAGGTGGAGTTCTGGCACAATGATTTGTTATCTTAGCTAGGCTCCTTGTCAGTCTGTGCAGTTTTAACCATATTCTTTGATTCTGTGCTGTACTATTTTTCTTTGGTTAGGTACTGCTAAGATATGGAACTAAGGAGCAACAAAGACGGTGGCTCATTCCTTTGCTGGAAGGGACAATTCGGTCTGGATTTGCAATGACAGAGCCGCAAGTTGCATCCTCTGATGCTACCAACATTGAGTGTTCAATTACCAAGTAAGAAATGAAAGCAGGTTTAGTAAACAATTAATTAAATGCAAGCATGTTGTGAAGTCACCACATAATATGCTTGGAGTAAGTTGGTTTTCATGCAATTTTCTTCCATTACATGCCCTTGTTGCTCTTCTCTCACATACAAATCCATTTCACTTCCCATCGGAGTTAAGTATCCCTGCATCCTTTTGCCTCACATAAATTTGATTTAATAAACTTAGTAACACATCTTGATTTTAAAACAAATGTTTTTGCCTGTTGGTCTGAATTTGATGTATTGAAATATGGCATAGTTTTGTTTCCCTGTTATAGTTGTTGCTAGCATCATTTGTCATCCTGAGTAATTTTTCATCAGGTTGAAACCCTTTTTGTACTCTTAATATTTCCCAATGAGTAAACATTATTTCAACCCAGGTGTTTCTGTTGTTAAACTCGATACAGGCAGGGAGGTTTTTATATTATAAATGGCACAAAGTGGTGGACAAGTGGAGCGATGGATCCTAGGTGCAAAATCCTGATACTAATGGTAAGTTATATTCCTGTAATCATTTGGTGCTTAATGTAAATGCTTTCTTTCTGGTCTTATGATTATGGAATACTTATGCAGGGAAAAACGGATTTTACTGCTCCTAAACATAAGCAGCAGTCAATGATTTTAGTTGACATCAATACACCTGGTGTGCATATAAAAAGACCATTATTGGTCTTTGGTTTTGATGATGCACCTCATGGGCATGCAGAGATTAGTTTCAACAATGTACGTGTTCCTGTGGGGAATATCCTGCTTGGAGAAGGCCGGGGCTTCGAGATAGCTCAAGTAGGTGTTACATGTTTTTCTTCTTACAGAACTTCCTTTTTTCTTTTTCTTTTTTGATAAACTGAAAATCTATAAATGAGAAAGCAAAATGCCTCAATAGGCATAAAGCAATGCATCAATTAAGGGTAGCAGATTCCTATAATTATTGTGACCTAAATTGACCAAAAGAGTTTACATTTGAACACTTTTGCTTTTGAAGGGTAGGCTAGGTCCTGGCAGATTACATCATTGCATGAGACTTATTGGAGCAGCTGAACGTGGCATGCACATGATGGTGGAAAGAGCTCTCAGAAGAAGAGTCTTTGGAAAGATGATTGCTGAACAAGGCTCCTTTTTGTCTGACCTTGCTAAGGTACCTCTCTTGACATCATAAAGAGATTTTGATGCTCAGAACAAATGAACCACCTTCATAGACTGAAGTAGTTAATACTATTATGCTTGATCTTCACAATTGTAAGCAAGTTCATACGCACCCTTATGCTTATAATCTTTATGGATATGGGTGAAAGCGCAAGTAGAAACAATAATGTGATATCCTTATTATTAGACCATGTTAATTTTACTTTGGATACAATTAGTTGTATCATGTTGGTGGTTTATTGTTTAATGTTAGTTTTTATTGCTAGACACCTGTTCAGTTCAGAATTCATATAATTTTGGTGTGACTTTTCAGAGCCGGATAGCATTGGAACAGGCAAGACTATTAGTTTTGGAAGCAGCTGATCAACTTGATCGACTTGGGAACAAGGAAGCTCGTGGAATTATCGCCATGGCCAAGGTAAATTAAAATGCACTTTTTTTCCAAAGATTTTGTTCCTCCAATGAGCAAGAAGTGACTCCATGGTCCTCTGCCAGGTAGCGGCACCAAATATGGCCCTGAAGGTGCTTGACTTGGCAATGCAAGTTCATGGTGGTGCTGGTTTATCATCAGACACCGTTCTCGCCCACTTATGGGCTACAGCAAGGACATTGAGGATCGCAGATGGCCCTGACGAAGTTCATCTTGGTACCATAGCCAAGTTAGAACTGCATAGAGCCAAGCTATAGAGTTTTAGAGTTTTTCACTTCTGATATACCTTGGAGAAGAATGAGAAGGGTATATATATACAGGTTATACAGTAAATAGGGAAAATAAGACAATTTGGGGCAAGAGACAACTGAAGCTTCCTGAATTGGCAATGCGGGATTAGGAAATGTACTTTAGGTTCAGTACCTTGCCTCAGATTGGAATTTGATAAATCTTATATGATTGCAGCTTCTTGGATGCTTTGGAAGGAAAAGATACAATACATTGCAAAGCAATGCCATCTTTGATGCCATGTTCATGAGAATCATTAAATGCTAATAGCTGTTTGATACTATATGGATGCTTTCTTTGTACCATATGCATTTGAAGGGGAATTATTAGCAAGCTTTTAAGTGAAATGTTAAACAACGTAGTACGTGATTCTTTCTTCCATGTTACTAAGTCAAACCTTTTCTCTCTTTCGGTGTGCCAAGCTGCAGTTTATGGGCAATGGCAGCCAATGGCTGTACTACTGAACAAATGCTTCAGCTGGCTTTGGCTTTAGGATTGGAGTATGGATGAGAGCAGGGGATTCTCTGCAGGCTAGTCGAGCAGGAAATCCCTGCCATCACAGTACTTGGCAGGCCATGATTGGCTGCCAATTATGACAATCTTGCATTCCAAATTTGTCTTCTTCGCACTACTGCTAATAATGTTCTACAAATTAAATAAAAGAAATCTCAAGTTAGACTTATAGAATATGAGACACTTTAGGATTCTTACATCCAAGAATCTACTCTGGACCAATGGGTGAAGAATCTTGCATCCATGAATACCACGAATAGAGAGACTCTAGGATTCTTATCCTCTGGCACCAAAGAGCTGGCCTATGAGTGTTTTTTTAATTTAAAAAGAAAAGAAAAGAATCTACCAGACCTTTTGGCATATACTTCACCTCTTCCTTTTAAAAGCTAAAGTTGAGATCTCAAACATTGGTTAGGATTTGTGGCTTTAACTGCAAAAAGCCTGCTCTCTCTCCGTGCTTGTCTAAACCCTTTGAGTCCTTTCCAGTCCAAAAGTCACCTTAGCTTTTTAATAACCATATGTCTTGTTAATGCTTATATGAAAAAATAATACACCTAAAGCTTTTGGCACAATAAATTATTAGAATGGAATGTCTCATGGTCTGCCATTTCTGATGGATTGAAACAGAGAGCCCATGTTCTTACTTCTGCTCATGTTCTTTGAGTTCAGCTCCACATGCACATCTGCACACATTGCTGTTGCTCACACTCCATTGGACTGCCCCCACATCACATGCCACCTTCTTAACCATCCATCCATCCATCCATCCATCCATGGATGATACAATGCATGCCCATCACCATACCATATGATACGGCTCACTCCTCTTTCTCTTTCCCACATCTTGTCATCATCAATGGTCAAACATGTGGCCGAAGTCACATGTCTCACAATTACATCTCTCTAGTACTTCTCTGACTCACGGATGGATGTAGCAGATGCATCAATTGGTCAGAATCTTTGTCAACTTTTTCTCCATGAGAGAACTGCAAACTTGCATCCAATATTTTGAGTGATCACAACGAAGCTCCATGTGTGGATGTGGCGAAGGAAAGGTTGGTTCCCCTTTACAACTCAATCATATGTTTCTGAAACTAACATGGTGTGTAGTGTATAGAAAATGAAGTCCAGCTCGATTTATACTGTTCTTCCTGCTCTATTACGCCTCCCAGAGCCCCAGGTAAGCAGCACTGTCATAGTAGTTATTTTGCAGCATAATTTTCACTAATTATTACAATAATCATTAGAGAGGCAGTCTTAGACTATTATTAGTGCTCCCAAAATATGTGAGCTACCTTAATTAGGGGACAAATATTCTTAAGTACGGTGGAATAATATTCCAGTTTCCCTAAGAGGGGGGGTGGGGAGACAAAGCTCCATGGTCATGGTCAAGGTCAAGGTCAACATATTCTTCTGATAACAAAGGCTGATACAAATATTTGGCCTCTCTCCCGATGCATCGCAGAGCCCGGCGTTCAATAAATATTAAATAGCATTAAATATTATAAGCTATTTCCCATGCTCGATATCTATAATCTATCCCTTGCAATTTTAATATGAGCCTTCCTCCCGCACGATTTCTGATGCATTTTCGGAATTGGATCTGCATCCGGATCCGAATCCGAATCTCGTAGGTAGTTACTAGTTGCTAGCACCTCGTGATTCGTGTCACCGTGCTGTGATTATAACATTTTTGGAAAGCTCGAGGTGCTTTAGACGATATCGATGTCTGATAATTAATCCAAATCATTCAATTGATTCCAAACTACATTCATTCATTCATTCATTACGGACATAAAAAACGAAAGAAACCCACATCATCATGCAAACCCTAAACAAAGACCCTCCCATGCACTCCTTAGCTGCATTGGGGTCCTCCCTCCACGTCAGATTACTACTACTACTACTGCTGCTGCTGCTGCTGCTGCTGCTACATCTTAAACTTAACCTAATTATAATTAGAGTTGGCCAAAGGAGTGAGCCAGATATGCAAGAGAGCCAACAAGTGGGGCATTGATGTATGTGGCAGGCTCGGATTGCGCGTAATCGGACCGTTGGTCGGGGAACCGGTCCATCGCGTCCGGCCCACCGATGACGGCGCCAGTTAGAACATTCGGATTCGGCGCCGCCGTGTTCAATGCGGCGAACCCGGCCGAGCAGGCGATGCGGGCCGGGTGGGCGGAAACCGACGGCAGAGATGAACCCCTGTGGTGGATCCTCTCCGGGTATTTTGGGCCATAACCCACCATGTATGACATCCTTAACGGGTTGTCTCCGAGTAAATAGTCCACCTGGGCCACCCAAAATATATCATATTGAAGGACTTCAGGGTATCTCTCTATGTGAATGCAGTAGTTAGAGGAGTATAAATGCTAAAAGTGGCCTTACCTGTCGCTTGGCAATGGAGCGCAGCTTCTTTGGGGTCACAGTAACCCCACCGCAGGTGACGACTTGTTTGGAGAAGGTGAGGTATTTAGCGTAAGTGAGGAGGAGGAAGGAGGTGGACGTCACGTATTGCATATTACTATCACTCAACTTAAACAATAAACCCCCTGTGAAAATTAAAAAGAGTTAATTAGTAGATACACACTAATATTTTAGTTACTCTTGTCTTTTCTTAGTACCTGGAGTGTATTGGGTTTGAGAGAAAGAAGTCCCTGGTATTAAAGAGCAGATGAAGCTATCAGCATGCCCCTTGTAGTCATGAAGAGACCTCACATTTTGGACCAGAAACGCCTGTATAGATAGATAATATGTTAGTCATAAAAGCCCTTGAGAATATCACCAACTAGAAGGGGGATGAATGTTAAAAAAGAAGTTGAACCAACCTTAGAGAGTAGGATTCTAGCACCCACATGCTTGTTGTCCCAGCCAAAAGTATTGTCGGATTCATCAGCTCCAAGGGTTTGACCATTTGCTTGGATGTAGTTTAAGTAAGTTGGTCTCTTTGTGGCTCTATGTAGCCATGCTGCTCCCCAGAGTAACTCATCCTTCAGCAAACCAACATAGCATTTAAGTCAACAACGTACGTACAAGTGTTTTAAGTGTTTGTTTAACAGAAAAGAACTTATTAATGAGAGAGATAAGAAGAGGTGTGTGTGATTCCTTGTTACCTGGTACCCAGAATAAGAGCAGTAGAAGGGGCATACAATATTGTGTAGCCTATCACTATATGAGCCTCTGTGCTTGTCAGCAAACTCAAACACCTTTAAGAAATGCAAAAAGAAGCTTAGAGTAAAGTAAAGAATGAGATGTTTGAAGAAAATTAAGTGCAAGTTGTTGGTATTGGAGTATTACTCTGATGGCGGTTTGAAGGAGGCGTTTGGCGTAGGATGGGTCAGACTTCCTGAAGACGAGAGAAGCAGCAGCCAGAGCAGCTGCAGTCTCTGCAGCTACTTCAGAGCCTGGGTTGCTGCTGTCTATTTTGTACACAGTTCTTGGGGTATCCATGTCCTCTGGCCTCTCCCAACAAGCGTGGTCTTTGTTTGCATCTCCCACCTGTAATCACTTCCAATGTAGGTAAAATGCCCCAAAGTTGCCATCTTTTACCTTACTAAAGGGAGAGGAAGGAAATAGAGGATGGCAAACCTGAACATAGATGGTATCAGGATGGGCAGTGGCTTTGAGAAGGTAGTCAGTGCCCCAACGAATGGCCTCCCTTGCATTCTCTAGCTCCCCCTTCATTTGCCCACCAAACTCAATCACACTCCAGGAGAGCATGGTGGTGGTGAAAGCCATGGGGAACCCAAACTTCACATTATCCCCTGCATCATAGTACCCACCAACCAGGTCCACCTGCATTTTACCAACAGACCCACATCATATTATCCACCCAAAACGATTCAAATCAACAACAACAACAACAAAAGCATGAGATTTAGAGCTCTTGCATGCATTGTTGAGCCATCTGAGAGGCCAGAGTCCCTCCTCCAAGTCATCCTCTGGTTACCGGGAAGCTTCCCTGACCTCTGCCCTTCAAAGAAGAGTATGGACTTGGAGAGGGCATCTCGGTAGTTGTGACTTGCAAAGCCATGGTGTGGGTGGTTCCTCTGCCGTTGGGTTTCAAAACCAAAGCCATTGGTGAGGAAAAGACCAACCAAGAAGCAGAGGACAAGAGGAGAAGGGAAGAGGAGGGCCATTTTGAGCTACAACCAGAGCTTGGAGCTCTTGAGAAGAGAGCTCTATTTATAGAGCTGAAAGCTATCTCCCCTCTGCAACCCCCCCTAGCCCTGCTATTATGGTCACCATTAGGAAAGCATTTAAAAAGCTTTCACCTCGCTCATTTATTAACTCCTTTCGTTGTGTCCTAAGGGAGTCACATGAGAGCTGAAGCCCAAACTAAATTCCCCCTGTTCTCATTGGTGGGCCAAAAAAACGCCCTCCTTGGAATATAGTAATGGCATCGTTAAGTAGCCCCCCCCCCCTTGTCCACATTTACCATGTTGGCAGGCAAAATTATATCATAGCGAGATAAGCATAATAATAACCATCAATCTCTTTAGGCTTCAATCTCTTTAGGCTTTATAGGTTCCTAACGGTCACCTATTGCAACAGTATTAACGGTAGAAATATTGGTGAAACCTTTCTCTTTAGCACAGAGAAAGAGAGAGAGAGAGAGAGAGAGAGAGAGAGAGAGAGAGAGAATCCTATGTCGTGATTCAGTGGAGTAACGGAAAGAGATAAAGAAGTTGGGTCAGATGTCAGAGCCACATCCTCAATCTTTACAACTACGAAAATTAACATCTTTCAGGGGCGTATATGCAAAAACTGAGAATCCGTAGATAGCTGCATTGGGTTCCGTCTGAAGTGGGGTCGGCAGCGTTCTCACTTTTTCCTCGCCGAATTCAGCCGGAAACTACGCGAAAGGACGGAAAAACTAGCCAAATACTACCAAGAAAAAAACAGAAAATAAAAATGAAAAAGAAACGAAGACAAGCGATAAAAGGCAAGACTCCCGTCTCCCGAGAAAGGCATGGGAATCAATGATGGGAGGAGAAAACTAACCATTCATTTTCATTCCAAAAGATTAATTGGACTAGGAATAAGAAACTTCCTACGATCAATTCAACCCTGCACTAAATGGGATTTGACTCGGACCCAACCACTGGTCTCCTTGTATGAATGTACCCACTGTAAACTTACTCGCCTCAGCCACGCCACTAATAACATGAAACCCTTCCCAATTCACCCTCTTGCTTGTGTTCGACCCGAGTCCTCTATTCTTATACTCCCCGTAGTACAACGTACTCAACCCAAACGTGCCATCCCACTCTAACCAACCCTTTGGATGAATCAGACTATCCAGCAAAGACTGCATGTATACAGTTCTCGAGTACTGCTTCCATGGCCTACCAAGGTACGTGGAGAAGCTCGACTGCACCGGGATTAGATCCGAGGCTGCAGTAACTTTGCAGTTTTGGATCGAGATGCCGGTGTTTTGGTTTGGGTCTTCTCTGCCTTGGGCTGTGAAGACGTTCATTTGGTTGGGCAGGGGCTTCCGGGCGTAGAGGTTGCACTTCTGGAAGATGACTGCTGCGTTCCCGAAGATGAAGTCTATGGTTCCGTAGATGTTGCATTCGCGGTAGAATTGGCGAAGGGAGTGGACGTAGAGGGTGTCTTGGTAGCCCACGAAGCTGCACCGGTAGAAGGCCGAGAGATCGGCGCCGGTTCGCAGGGCCACGGCTTGGAACTTCGACGGCCCGGCCGAGTTCTCGATGGTGATGTCTCGGGCTATGAATCCATTGCCGACTACGGCTGTACGCAGGATTAATTGTTAGTGCGTCTCGTTACTATAGCATGCGAGCTTGATTCAAATTTAAAGATTTCGATCTGTATGCATGCATGCATCTATGTTTGTCTAATATGTGATGCTCACTATATGTCAACGCTTGATTTAGTTCTTTTTCGTCAAAGTACGTTCATAGCTTAATATGAAACATATATAACGGTTGACTAAAGAGTCATGGATGGGTAGTGGATCGCAGCATACACCACGTGCTACTACTGATCACTGATATCTATATTGTTCAAATTAATATAAAACAATTCATAGATCGTAATATAGTATACATGGACTGTCATTTAGCCTAGATCACGCTAATTTACTTATTGCAGCCATACTTAGTTAGCTAAATATATATTCGACTTCCTTCCTTATAAAAACCATACCTTCGATCAATAATAATAAACCCTCCTCCCATCTCAAACAATCGTTTGAGTCAATAGGTAAAAATATATGATGGAACCTCAAAGCTAGAGATCCGACCAACTAAAATATATATATTTTTTTTTCTTTCAACCGTAATTGGAAAAATTCTGATGCAAAGTCGGTGAAAATACCATCTCGTTGCATGTTTGAACTACGAATTGCTATTTACCATCCATAGTTAGTCATAGCATTGTCAAGTTTAGTGTGGTCTAACTTGTACTGAGCGTTTAGAGTACTCACCTACGGTCGCAGATCTAAAGGTAGTCCATCCGTCCACCACATTCCGGCCGGCCTTGATCACTGTCTTTCCGATACCGTCACCGATGAACATTATATTTGTCATACTCTTCCCTACCTCAACGTTCTCAAAGTACGCGCCGGCCTTGATGTATATCACGAATCTCCGGGCGCTTTTACGCGGTGCCGCCTCCACCGCTGCCCCGATTGTTGTAAATTTCCCTGAACCATCCTTCGCCACCACCACGTCAGCTTTAATGGCACTCGGTGGCGATTGCAGAATTCTCCGGTCCCCAGCCGACAACCACCTCGGAAACCCCCCGGACACGTCGCCGTAACCCTCGAACACCTCCCTCCGCGGCTGGTGCCGATGACGTTGCAGCTTATTGACCAACGCGAGGGAGTTGCTGACGAGGCGCGACACGCGTGTGAGCCGTTGCTCGATGTAGGGCCGGACCTTGCTGCCACCGGAGACGAAGGCAAAGCCGTCGAGGCACGTGTACTGGTTGGTGATGGCGGCGGAGAGCACCGTCTGGACGTAGCTGACGTGGGACGGCGAGTTGGCGCTGACGTCAATTTCTGCGGTGCGGAGGAAGTCGAGGGTGTGGTCGAAGAGCTCGAGGCAGTCGGTGACGGCGAGGAGGTCGCGGTGGTGGAGGTACCGGCTGAGTCGGAGGAATGAGGAGCACTTGGCTACCGAGGACCTGACGACGGCGGCGGTGGCGTTGACGGAGGCGCAGATGACATCAGCGAGGGGGCTTTGGGTGAGGTCAATGGAGAGGGAGGAGAGAGTGGTAGCGCAGAGTTCAGGGTAGAGGGTGCCGTTGCAGTGGCTGGCAGCGGCGGCGGCCTTGGAGTTGACGTGGTAATTGTAGTTGGATTTGGTAGCAGAGGTGGGTTTTGTTGTAATTAGGAGGAAGAGAAGGAGTGCTATAATGGAGGTGGATGAGAAGAATGTGGTTCTTTGGGTTAAATGTAACATGGTGTAATTTGTGTTAGAACTAATCCAGTAGTAGTGATACTAGAGGTAGCTAAGGATATATAATGCACATCTTCTATCTACCTGCCTATCTATCTATCTATCTAAGTACTACCATCTATACTACAGATCGGATCTAACATTCTACGTACAATAACTACACTTGTGAAGAGGGAGGCATGCACGAGGTGTTGTAGTTGACCGGATTTACTTGAAAGTGGACTTAATAAGTATAGCTGGCAGAATGAGATGAGCAGTCTATTTAATTGTGTACAGTCACAGAAAATTGAATGACCGATGTGATAGTCTTGCATCTTAACATAGAAGGTCCACGGAGAACGTGGCAAGTTGCGGCTTTGACCAACTAGTGGATCCCCTACTGTCCGTGCATGGTGGAAACTGCATGCTCCACTGTACTCTTGGCCCTCCAATTGCCCCCACGTACGCAAAGAAAGATCGATATACTCTTCATGCATGGGTGTTGATGACTTAACATCCCCACATGTAT
Organism: Typha angustifolia; assembly: GCF_048772165.1. Classification (NCBI taxonomy): domain Eukaryota; kingdom Viridiplantae; phylum Streptophyta; class Magnoliopsida; order Poales; family Typhaceae; genus Typha; species Typha angustifolia. Next base: position 817,927 of record NC_133246.1, on the reverse strand, counting down.
GTACGCACATCAACTTGTCAGAAGTCCAACTTGAAATAGCTAACTCTTGATGATCACATGTGAATGCATGTGAAGCATGTATCACGTAAACGGCCGATGGCCATTAATCCATGCACATAAATACTACATCATGCACTGAACTCCCTTGCCTTTGCCACAATGATTAAGACTTTGGATTAAATTAAATCTAGTAACTAATGTCCAGTTAAGCATGCAAACAAGCACGTGCTAAACCCATCGCTCTAGATAGTTTATTGGAAATTAATTAGTTAAAAGAGACGACATATATATATATATATAGTAAGAAGCCCCATAACATTAGGATCTAGTAATTAATGTCGATAGATAGATCACGTGCTGAGAACGTGCCGTAGCCCGTTCCTGGAGGTAAAGAATATTCACAGAGTCGATATATCTAAAAAGGAACACTATAAAACCTTAAGAGATTACTTGGCGAAATTGGACCTTGCAGTTGAAACTATCACCTTTTAGAAAGAAAATATTCTCAGAACTCTATCACAGGAACATTGATGCTCTCTCTCTCTCTCTCTCTCTCTCTCTCTCTCTCTCTCTCTCTCTCTCTCTCTCTCTCTCTCTCTCTCTCTCTCTCTCTCTTTTATATTAACTTGTATCCCAATTTATTCCTCAATCAATCTCACTAGAATCCACAGGCTAATCGTTGCAAGCAAACGAAGAATAAACCCACCTTGCTTCTAAATTAAGCATGGCATATGCCCATTTCAATGTTGCCATTAATTTAGAGGCTAACGACCTTGATATGGAGATTAAAGGTATATATAAAGGAGAAGAAAGAAAGAAACCTTTCTTCCCCTCCAAACTATACCCTTCGTCTATCACACGGAGAGCGAACAATTATAAGAGAAAACCAACCACACCTTTAATACCTAGCCATGCATACTCCCATGGCATTAACGGAAGGCATCTTTGCACTTCTCCTCTTCCTACTACCCACCATTGATGCATTACTCCTAAACCAAGTATTCGCCTCTCAAGAACAGGTGCAAGCCTTTGAATCATCTTTACTGCACCAAGCTTGCCTAAACACCATCAACCACGACGCATGCATCTCTCGCCTCCACGTCGAACGCCAAGGCAAAGGCCCGCTCCCGATCCTCCACGCCGCCATCCGCGGCACGATCAACGAGGCGATACGCGCCGTCGACACCATGTCGGACCTCACGGTATTATCCAGGAGCCCGCGGGAGGAGATGGCAATCCACGACTGCGTCGAGCTCCTCGGCTACTCCGTCGACGAGCTCGGCTGGTCCTTAGCCGAGATGGCAGACATGGAATTTGGCGGCAGTAACATGCATCAAGAAGGTAACTTACGTGCATGGCTAAGCGCCGCGCTGACTAACCAAGACACATGCTTGGAAGGCTTCGATGGCACGGATGGTAGGCTGAGGCATTACGTCGAACAGAGTCTGAGTCAAATGAACCAACTCGTGAGCAACCTGTTGGCCATGCACAAGAGGTTGAGGAGTATAATACCTCACATACCACATAACATCACCGGAGGTAGCTGGAAGAAAGACTTACCTCCATGGTTGACAGAAGAAGAGTTAAGGCCGCTGCGTGCCGACGTGAAGGCTATGCACATCGACGCGGTGGTGGCATTGGACGGGAGCGGAGGATTCCGGTCGATCAACCAGGCGATCAGCCGAGCGCCTAACCATAGCTCGAGAAGGTATGTGATACTTGTGAAGAAGGGGGAGTACCGAGAGAATGTGGAGTTGAAGAAGAAGTATACTAATATTATGCTTGTTGGGGAGGGGATGGGGGTGACTGTGATCTCTGGGAGTAGGAGCTTCATGGATGGGTGGACTACATTTAGAACAGCTACTTTTGGTAAGTAAATGCTGCATGTCTCCTTAGATTGTTACTAGTTATCTTAAGTTTTACAAAGTTCTGTGTGTGTTTTTCTCTAATTTAACCCCCAAAAGGAGAAAAATAAAAGTCGCATACATTTCATGACGAATATCTAGCTAAGTTATAACCCCTTACATTAGTTTAAGACTTGTTGAGAAATACTTCCATCTAAACTAGCAAACAAACATTTCCTATGAATCCATTAAAGTGGATTTTTGGCATATATATACATGCATGTTATGAGGAGGTTTTTCGCACTAAGACCTTCCTCAGGTCATGGAGAGTTATGATGATATGTAAGCTAGTACTTTCTCGGTGATCGTGCAGCGGTCTCCGGTCGTGGATTCATCGCCAGGGACATAACCTTCCGCAACACCGCCGGACCGCAGAACTTCCAGGCGGTGGCGCTCCGCGTCGACTCCGATCGCTCCGCCTTCTTCCGATGCAGCATCGAGGGTTATCAAGACACACTCTACGCTCACTCCCTAAGGCAATTCTACCGTGACTGTAACATCTACGGCACCATAGACTTCATCTTTGGCAATGGCCTCGTTGTGCTACAACACTGCAACATTCACACTAGAAGGCCATTGCCATACCAGAAGGTCACCATCACGGCCCAAGGACGAAAGGACCCAAATCAGAACACCGGCTTTTCGATCCACAAGTGCATCATTGATGCTACGACTCCGACGTATCTGGGCCGTCCGTGGAAGGCATACTCAAGAACGGTGGTCATGCAGTCTTACCTGGGATCACAAGTCCAGCCAACGGGCTGGCTCGAGTGGGCCGGGAATTTTGGGCTAAACACACTTTACTATGGGGAGTACATGAATTACGGGCCGGGTGCCGGGCTCGCCGGTCGAGTCCGGTGGCCGGGATACCATGTCATTAGGGATGCATCGGTGGCTGGCTTCTTTACCGTCCGCCGGTTTATTGATGGGCTCTCGTGGCTGCCGGCAACCGGAGTAGCTTTCACGGCTGATTTGAATAAGTAGATTATAATTTTCTTTTTGTTCGTCAAAATTAATTTTCGTAGATGGAGACAGTGTAGAAGAGTAAATGCATGATCGATATCTTTTAGCCAATTAATGAATGGCCCAACACTACGTGGAGAGTGAGTTTGATGTGCTTGCGAGATGGCTTTGGTAAAAGAAAAAAACAAAGTGCTAAATATACTGAGAGTTATAGACTCAGAATTCGTCAATAAGATACTAATACCAAATTAATAAAATTTGATTACCAGAAGTTTCGGTCTAACTCAAAATCTGGGGTTTTGTTTACGATTCAATAATAGTCGTCGGAGTGTAATGGACGAATTTAACAGGGGCCCTGGTAATCCAAGACCCCAAGGCATTTCGATCTAATCACAATGATCGTGACATAATTACAAATAATTACAGATGGAATAGCAGTCTAACTTCTAATTAATGTTAATTCTACAAATCATTTGACCTTTTTCTTGTGCTATTTTCTAAAGCACACCTTCTCTTGCGACAGCCACCCTTGAGGACGGACTCGTTTTCCAAGCGAGAGGCTTAAAACTATTAAATTACATCCACGCACGGGTTTCTTCACGACGGTGTCCTGATCACTTTCCTGCACCCTAGAAACAGGAAAACGACAATTATATATATATATATATATATATTTAGCTGGTCTCAGGATTTATTTAGCTGTGTGGGAAAAATTTACCTTTATTACCTTTGTTTTTAATGAGCCTATAAGCTTCATATTGTATTAGAAGTTTCAAGTTTATTCATAAAATGTTTGATAATCTTGTAGGATCACTCATTGCATTGCAGATACATGAATTAGCTGATTCATGTGATTTAGGCGATTCAGGATTACTAAACAGATCCGAAACTAGCAGGAAGTAGATGGAAGCATAGATTCAGAAAAACACCAACTTAGAAACCAAACTTCATCTGAACACTCGACTATGACTAAAAGCTACTCCACCTGATTTGATTTTATAGTCGAGAGAGCATGTTTTCACTTCTTCCCTTCTTTTAGATTCCCTGCATCAGAGAGAATGAGTCAACAGTAATTATTTTATAACCAAAGGCTACAACCATAAGATTCTCAGAATTCATCAAATTTGGCATAGCCCATGAATGACAGAGGGAGAGTACCTTCAGAATCTTAGCGCATTTTTGTAAGATTTCAGAAAGGCCGTGAGAGCTTCAAACTTTACGCCAAAGCTGCAGAACTTGTCATGCCCATCCAACACACAGATACAGCCGTTGCTAGATATCACATTGCACCCAGTCAGCTGTTTCACCTTATTAACTGCAGAGCATGGACATAAAATTTCATAAGTGGCTCGGCACATCTTCATCACAAGCATCCACAACAAGAAAGCAACATGCAGAAATGAATCTGTAATTGAAGCAGACACGCTTCAACCTGCAGATTCTTTGCTGTTTCTAAGGGTTCTTTTTTGGTCATATGCCTTCGCGCAGATGAAGAAGTCAATAGACAGTGAGACATGCTGCAAAATTTTCTCAAAAAGTTCGGTCTCTTCAGCATTTGGTGGAGCATAGACATCTGAACTTCCAATATCTTCCAAGACTCTTAAGATACTCTCCAATATTCCTGCATTAGTTTCGCATTCTTTGGAAGCTACAGCATTGTTATCTATCTTAGACTCAGCTTCAAAGTTGGCAGAAACTGCACAAGGGAGGGAAGCATAAAAACATCAAGTTATAGTGAAAAAGGGACAAGATCACAATTTTAACGCCGTACCAATATCAGAATTAGCAATCACACAATATAGGCACTAAAACCGCAATATTTATCACCTAGTTTCAACAGCACTTGATGTCACGCAAACATTTACATAAGAGCGAAGCAACCAACATACTGCAGAGTAACACATAAGTAGAGCATAGAAATTTTCCACTTATGCTGGCATGATATTCAAGCACAGTTTGTTATGTTCCTATTTACTCCTATTACAGGATGATGGTTGCTTTTACAAGATATCAAAGAAATATAGGCCATTTTAAACCTTCTTTTGCTTGTTTCCCCTACAAATCATACTCCACTCACAGCCTACGATTCTTCAAGTCTTCTTCATTGATCAATTCTAGGTCCTGACCCTGCTCCAGGGCTCAGCACTTTTAAGACCACAAGGCCATGAAACAATATACGAAACAAGCATAATATATTTTGAGACTGAGACATATTATAATATATTAAAAGAGAATTACAGGTAGAAAATCCATTTTAGAACAAATAACTTGCCAGAACCTAAAAGAGAGAGTGCATCCACAGCTTGCCACCCAATGCTCCTGAAATCTCTATAACATGCATCTGTCTCCATATATAAGTATACATCAGTCAAGTTATCAGCAAGCATACTAAGAAATGTATGTGTCTGAAACACAATTAGTAGAGATTGGTCAAGAACATTCATATATTGCACAAAATTCTCAGTTGAAGCTCTGCATTTCGCTGTCAATTTCTTTAGAAAGTTATCAGGATCATCTCCAAACTGTTCCAATAAACTGTCCAAAGGCTCGTCTATTGCTAACTTCTCTAGAACTTCCTGTGAAATTCTCATACAGTATCCCTCCAGATCATCAATGTAATTCAGCAGTTTCTTGAGGAGAAAATAGAAAAGTTGCTGCGACAGTATATCTGAAAACATGTGCTCCTCACCTGACAAAAATATCAGAAATCGATTAAGTCATAAAAACTAAAGGGCATCTGATGTAACATTTCGACATACACCAAGGCAAGTCAAAGAGAAAAAGAATGACATGGAAGTATTTACAAACAAGTCGATGATGACACAACTTACTAGTTTACTCGAAGCTATCCAGCATTTACAAAGCAAAAGGACATAAATAAGCATCACATAGTAGGTCTAGCTAGTAACAAAACAAACAGATATTGGTTGATTCAATCTCCACTTCCTTTTAAAGAGTAGACTGTCCATGCCCACATATTGATGAACATAATATACCTTTATTTGCTATAAGAGGAATATTAGACAAAGCTGAATATCTCAGGTCGAACGATAGTTCTAAGAAAGAACATCAACTATAACAAAGCTTTAATAAATTTACCTCTACTTCCAGCTGAAGACATTGGCAGCACTTTTGTCAGTACATCCACATAGGATTTTCTCTCATCAGCTGTAGGAGGACAATTTTCTATAGCTGAAGATAGAAGATCCCTACCTGCTACAGAGAACTTGTGGAGATGATACATGTAGCACTTATTATTGATTCCAGAAGAAGGCAGTGCTTCATGGTTAGTTTTGACATCCACGATCAGTTTCACAGCTGAACCTGCAACAGTCCGACAATGGTTTATGAATACAACAGCTGGTCGACATGGTATGCGGTATTCATGCTTTGATGAAGACAATGCAGAATATGAAAAAAACTGCCAGAAGACAAAGATGAAAAATAAAAGAAAAATCAACCATAGGAAAGACAATAAATCACCAGCAAAGCAATACCCAATCATTCTAAAAGAAGGCAGTGATTATTTATCCGAGAATTAACCAGTTCACCTACACTGCAGCAGTTATCCTTTGCTCGTATTGCAAAGATGATTTTATCAGCAACATCTAATCTAACTGAAATGTATGGCCAAAACAATTACATCCCCTCATCTAATAAGAGTACGGAAAATGAGCTGCTTTTGACTAATGATCAAATAATTGAAGGGCAATCATAATTTCAAACTAGTGGAAAATCAAGCTCAAACATAAATAGTCTATTTTGAAAAGCATCTGAAAATATAAGATAAACAATCTTTTCAATTTATGGTGCTTATTTAATGCAATTTTAAAAGTTTACAGAGATATTGATTATAAACAGGAAATGGTCAGTTTTGCAAGAACCATGTGAACAAGAACATCAACTTGCCATTTCTGCAGTTCCAAATATTTGATGAGTACTCTCTCAGAATACTATGATGCTCCAAAAGCTCCTCCAAGCTGGACAACAATTTGCACGGTGAGTAGAGCTGATAGAAAGTAGAATCTTCTGAATACAACCAGAAGGGTCCTAACAAGACATTAAACAACAGAGAGTCAAACCATCAAACTTTGACTACCAAGTACCATGTATGTCATCTTATCCTTCTCTTTAGAATAATGTATTCAAAGCTAATCAAACAGTAATTAAGCCAAATGGTAGATAACTAGACAAAACTAATGTACTTCACCTGTTAGCCTCCCTCTGGCATTAAAATAAGCGATGATTGACCAGATAAGTTTCTTAATACGTCGATAATATCCTACTTCATTGTCCGTTGGAGGACCATACAAGCGTGAACGCTCTGCATAACGCAATAGACTAAAAACTTTTCTAAGGTGCTCTTCTCGAGTCATTGTCCCAGTCTGACCTTCCATATCATCTACAGTAGGTTCTGCAGTAATTCAAAGCAAACTGAGTTCCAATCATTCAACTAATCAGATTTTTGGAATAAGAATACAACCACATGAGGGCACAGATGACAATTGTGCTACCCATTTGTCACTGACTTGTAAAAAGTAGATAGGAGGCCTGAGGACTTAATAAGTGAAACATTACGGGTTTACAAGCCCAGAAAATTGTATATGGTCTACCAAATAGTTAATCAATGTTATTGTGCTACTAACATGCCTAGTAGGTGAAGAAATCCTGGTATGACCTATCTGCAGGATGTATGCAGACACAACTCAAAATGTACTTAAAAATACTTCTATCAGCCAAGAAGCATAGTGGGAAAAAGCACATCTCAGGCAGAGAAGGCGTAGCTGCTGTAGGGTGGGATATGGAAAGGTATTGTTGTAACAGAGAAGAAAGGAGTACCTTCAGCTGATTCTGCATAAGCAAGAGAACGAACCAAGTTGCTAAGTGCATCTTGGCAGAGCATTTCTTCAGCTTCTGTTATTTGAGCCAACAGCGCAGCCGATGAGATTTTTTTTGTAATTTTTTCGATATAAGAAAACCGGCTGTCCTCATTCTCCACATTCACTGAGGCTTGATCTGGGTACAATTCTGAAACACTGTTATAATTGTAATGAGTGCTCGAATCCATGGGACTGGTACCTGTTTTAACTTTTTAAGTAAGAAAAAACTCCTGTTGAAGAAAATGAGTGTAAAATTTGCAAAATGCTTTGGTCATTCATGAGATCTACTAGACTTGCTGTAAGGTCAAATTTGCATCCAAGGACAGAAAGGGTTAATCGATCTTTGTCCAGTTTAATACATGATGCTTAAATCCTATACAACTGGACCAAAAGAAAAGTGTCGGATAATATGGTTGATTCTCCCCTCTCTTCATGCAGACTATCTTGTACCCTGATTATCCAACTAGATACTAAGGTTATGCCCAATTACTGTCCAAGCACTCAATAGATAATGGAACAACAAATGAATGACAAAATCATCTATTAAAACTGCATCTTAACCTTGATTTAGGCACACCATACTAGTTAGTTAACAGAAAAATAATAACAGCATTGGTGGGTGAAGAGAGTCTTATTAGTGCATAGGTGTGATCGTTTATCCATGTTCCTCTGCTATCTGTACGAGATGAATTTCTTATCAAGTTCCAAAATTTACCCTCGATATTTCGGGTTCATTGGGCATTTTTAATCCAACCCACGTCCCCATTCTGAGGGTTTATGTACATATAGATTCTCCTATCGAGTAACAACACAAAGGTTCTTTCTGTTATTAGAGGAATCATCAAAGAAATATCTAATAGGAAGCGAATCACGCCAAAGCTCATAAGGCGAGTAATTCTTCTCAAGTAAATAATATAGCACAGATAGACTAAGAACGACGAAATCCACTATCGAAAGGGATTACAAGATAAAACAAGAAGAAGCACACAAAATTTATCCCATAACCTCCTATCCTAATAGTTGCGATGGAAAGAAGGGAATGCTTGCTATCACCTTCTTCGTGGATCATCAAGGATATAGGGTTATGGTTTTGCCACCTTAAGCTAGGGTTTTTGGCTTTGATGCGGGAGAGAGATATCGACGACGAACCTCGTAAAGTTCGCACAATTTCGTGGCCTTTTAAAAGATGACATGCTCTTTCGTCTTTTTGTCCCTTTTATTTAAAACTTTTTAGCATATCGGCACCTATAGTTTAACCTTATGACAAAAGACCCCCTCGTTTAGAAATATTTGGAGATCGATTTGTCTTTCGAGTTTTGAATAAAGAACCTCTTCCAAATATTATTTACCAAACTAAACCATTCCAAAACATGATACTAAATGTTGCGTGTGACTGACGATGAGCTATCACTATACTAAAATACTAAGTAATTTTATTTATAATAATTTAGTAGAGTTAAAATCTTTATGATATCTTTATAACTAGGTACTTACCAACTTTTTTAAAATGTTTGATTCTGTAGCTATATTTTAGTCTTTGATAACTAGGCCCTAGCGGCCAACTTAGAGGAGCACAACTTCATAGTCATTGAAGGATAATTGTACCTCAACTGTTGAAACTTTGCATTTTGCACTCATGTTAGTACCAAGGATTCTAACACTCTTGACAGTAATTTGGGTAGCTGAAAAAAAAAATACTTTGTTAAGATGCACTCTTGCTTACGCAGAATTAATTGGCCTGAGAAAAGGTACTCTTTTCGTCTATGTTACAATTAACATGCAAAATCAATTGCTTACGTATATAAATCCCCTTATCATTTTTTTTATTATTTGAGGAATCATCAAAGAAATCTCTAATAGGAAGTGAAGAATGGACTTCCAAAGGAGATCCTAGGGTTTTGATGAAGAGTGGAAGAGATCAGCGATATTGATGGCGCTTCTGGAGCAGCGAACAAGGCCATTGGGTGGTGCACAATAAGTTCGGGCATGAGACGAAAGTTTGCAAAAGCCTAAGCTAGAAAGTTCGGTGGTGGTGATGCTAAGAGCTTCTAAGGATATGAGGCAAAATGAGTTCAATTTGAAGCATAGCATGATCGTGATGGTGAATTTGGAGCTTTGATGTGAATTCGGTTAAGTCAAATCATATTAGAGGCATTAAACTTATTGGGTGAGTCGATTATCTTAGCTTAGTCAATTTTTATTTTAGTTAAATCAATTTTTATTTCAACTTGTTATGACTTAAATTATTTAATTAATTAATTAGTTGGGTCAAATTTATTAACTTTTTTTAAATATTATAGAGTTCATTTCCTATCTCTCTCCATCTTACTCTCTTTTCTAATCTTAGCCAACTTTCCTTAAGCCTTAGCCGCCATCACCATAGCCACCCAGTATCCTTTCTTCCCTTTTCATCAGATGATCCTCTTAGTTTCTTAGGATCGTCAACACTCTCCCTCCTCTCTCTACTCCAATTAGCCACCACCATGCCCCACCGGCACCTTCAAGTCATAGCCATCTCACTGTCGGCCACACCAATACCTTCCATCATCTCCACCGCAGCCGGGGAGGATGAACTCGGGGACTGTCATCATACAGCTAGTCGTACATGGATAGATTGAACAATCCATTAGTGTGGTCGCGTGGTCCGGAGACTTTGGATTGAGTACTTTGTACTATGCCGAGTATGGTAACACTGGGCCGGGGTCTTAGAGTTAGTAAACGGGTATAACGGTACGAAGATTTTACGGCTAGTAGCTTTCCTTTGGGCAACGATTGGCTGCCGGAGAATGGAGTGGCTTATTCAAGTGCACTAATAAAGATGTAATAATTGTGGAATCCAACCCCATTTTCACTTTTCGGTACTCCACTCTAAATTAAGTCTAGATTCTGGAGACTACCACCTCTTTCATCCACCTCATTCTCGAACCACCACGTGTCGCGCATTTCTCACTTCCACCGCTCTAGTCTTCTCTAGAATATAGATTTATTCTATATATACATAAACCAACTGAGATCTCAAAGTAATCTCAGCAACGATAAAAAGATGCAATCTATAGCAGTGGCGCTCCGATCTCTGCGCCTCTACTCCGCCACTACGCGGACGTCCCTCCTCCCCCTCGTACGTGCCTCCTCCACGTCCGCCACCACCATCAACACAACCACTTGCGAAGCCGCCGGAGCAGGAGACCCAGCCGTACACTCCGGCGAACCGCCCGAGGATAGTTACCCCGACAGACCGGCAAAGTTCTCCGGCGCCGAGGCGCACCAGCGGAAAGACCAAAACGCCCCTCCATCCCCCAGCGCCCCACCATTACCAACTACCAAGGACGCGAAGGAGAACGCCCCACCCTTTTCTCCCTCCCAAAAACTCGAGTCCCACGAAGTGATACCTCCGGATGCCGCCTCATTCCAGCAGAAGAGAAGGAGACTGTCCCACGTGGCTGCGCTAGATGACGTGTCGTGCGTCGGGGCAGATGGGTCCCCGCTGACACGCGACGGCGCGTCGGTAGAGGAGGTAGACGATGACGTGGAGGAATACAGGAGGTACTACGAGGATCGCAAGCCGTCGCCGCTGTCGGAGATCGAGATGGCGGACACGCGCAAGCCTATCACGAGGTCGACGGACGGGAGCGCGAGCGACCGGGCGATGGCGGCGGAGGAGGGGATGGGGGTGATGGCGGAGGAGACGATGGATGATGCGTTGGCGAGGGCAGAGTCGATGTTCCGTGAGAAGGCCCAGAGAGGGGATCCGGAATGGCCGCACTCGAGGGCCCTCGCGAGGATGCTGGAGGAGAGGGACAGAGAAGAAGGTGGGCTCCATTTTGTTGGACTGTGAGTTAATGTTGTTTTTATGTGATATCTGTAGTTTCGAGTTAAGCAAGTAATAATAATAATAATAATAATAATAATAATAATAATAATAATAATAATAATAATAATAGCACTAGTTATTATATTTATATATTAGATAAATTATTTTTTTGTGCAGTGGTGGTCCCAGTTATTTTGTTTAAAAATGAAGAGTCTTAGTTAACTACATGACAGAGGTAATGATAAACTAAAAGTTGGTCTACGTTTATCAACAAAAATTAATAGTTATATCTCGGAGGACATTACGTGGTCTCCAAGAATTATCCATAGTATAGTTAGTACGCAGGAGTTGGTAATTATTTATTAATGACGTTCTTCTCATCTTTTACCTATATGTCCGAACCAGGACGCGCTTGGGTTGTTTTGTATGTTATCATTACTCCCCACTGTGGAATATAGATCCCAATTTCTCTATCTAATCATTACTCAATTATTGGCCTTTAGTTTATGGGTCTATTTATTTATTTAGGCTCAAACGGATTGTAATTAGTCTTTTTTAGAGAAATTTCGATTTCAACCTCTTTTTTCTTTTGTTTTCTTTATTAATCCGCCCCCACCTTATTTGGTTTATACCTAGAGTTATTTTAGCGGAATAATTTTTTATTGATACTCTTGCAACGTGTTAAATACGACCCAAAGTGTTCACAGTAAAGATATAATAAAAAATATATAAGAGTGAACTGGAAATGATAGTTATAGAAGAAGGAGAAGGGGCTAAAATAAAGAGAACCGATAAGATTAATTAGACTGCACAAAAAGGGGGGAAAATTGGTAGAGAAATAACAATTGCAAGACTTAATTTTCCTTTCCAATTAGCATTGTTGTGGTATTATTGTATCACGGCACAAGGGGCAGCTCAGTCGCTTGTCTAACCACATATCAATGCAACATTTATGAAACCAATGGTTACATCTTGGAAGCAGCCTGCATCTCTCCCCTTCTTCCAACTCCGCTTGGCATATAGCACAATCCATCTTCTTCTCCTCGCTCGTCGTCGCCGGACGGGAGAACTCGAAGACCGGCAGACTTGCGAGGATCTCCAATTTCCGATTGCCATCACCTAGTGATGTTAGATTGTTGTCGGGTCGACTGTCGTTGCTGCTGCTGTCTTCGCGCGAGGAGAGCAGGCAACGGTAGCAGCAGAGGCAGGAGAGGAGCGAGAAGGAGGTCACGAAGGCGGTGATGATTATCACGTCGGCGGAATTGAGATGGAGACGGTGAGAGCTACCGGAGCTCGGGGAGAGGTCATAATTCGCCATAGCTTGGAGATAGGGATATATAGCATAGTACGTTTACTGGTTTTATTGAAGGGAATTAGAGAAAACGACGTCCGAACTACCTACCTCGTGCCAGTCAGGAGATAATTAAACAAGAAGAAGAATATAGGCAAGCAAGGGGGCTTGCTACGTCATTTCATTATCCATATATGTTGCATCTTAACAATAGATAAATAGAATTATATTATAGAAGTACTACTAAGTTCAATTCGGCTGGGAGTGCTAAGAAACTTCCATTTTCATATAAATAAATGTTCAACTTTGAGATCGAATACCTCTTATTTAAATGCTTCATTAAAAAAAGAAGCACAGATATATACAAGAATCAAATTATATCAACGAGCTGACCACGAATAATAAGGTCGATCCACCTCCCCCTCACCCGGCTAACTCGTCGTTCTCCGACCTAACGTTGACTCGGCAAACAGGGCAAGTCGAATGCGAGCTGAACCACATGTCAATGCATTCGACGTGGTAAGAATGGTAACAATTCGGTAGGAGACGTCCTTGCTCGCCCTCTTCAAACTCCATTGTACATATTGCGCACTCGAGTCTCTCCTCATGGGCGATAGAAGAGTAGACAAAGATTGGAAGTGATGAGAGGACTTCCATATCAAGCCTAGCATCGCCGGCCGACGACCTTGCGGCAACGACGGCTCGGTTGCGCCGAATCTGGCTTTCGAGTTTCCTGATGTAGCAGCACATTGTTAGGATGATGAAACCAAAAAGGACCATCAAGGTGGCGAATATTATCTTGGATTGTGTGGTGAAGGGGCCATCGTATGGGGGAGATGGTGGGCCTGAGTAAACATCAATAGAGACAACTTCCTTTGAAGACATGGGAGTTAAGTTCAAAGGATTTAGGGATTGGAATTGTAATATTAGAGAGAGAGAGAGAGAGAGAGAGAGAGAGAGAGAGAGAGAGAGAGAGAGACCGACCTTGCTGAAGGAAGAAAAAAGAGAGTTAACAGAACATACTCAATTCAAGAGGGGGGGTTGACCTTGCTATGTTGCTTTCAATTGACTTTGCTATAATCTTTACGGTTGACATCTTCAAAGTAGCTAGTTATGTAATAGACTTAATTACAAACTCCCAAGTCTTGACCTTCTATTTCCATGAAGTAGCTAGTTGGGCTGGACCAAAATCTAGTTGGACCAAAATCTAGTTGGACCAAAACAATGGATTCCAAGATGAAGCAATTGGGCTGAGTTGCTTTGGTTGGGCTCAGACGGACGTTGGAGTTGATTAACTAAGTTTGGCGTCGCCTCAACTTAATTTTATCAATCTCCTCTATATGTGGAGAGTTGTTATTTTGGGTAGATTATTAATAATTTTATAGCATCCCTTGCATTAGATCTACATAGATCCGGTTAGAAACTGGTGTATTTAGAAGATTGGGATTAGGTGAGATCTGATTCTATGCATACTGATCACATCATGTTAATATATTGATTTCATGCATCTAACAGTTTTAGTTACATATTCAATCTCCTCATCCAAAGGAATCTTCATCAGCTCACTGGCAACAACAGCATGGATCATCGGAAATGAAGCTTGTCTGAGTTGCTCACAGTCCAGGATGGAGGGAGGGTTTGAGGATGTGAATAGGAGCTTAAAGAGCTCACGGAAAGCCTCTCAAATGCGCAAGACCCCAGATGTCCTCTTGAACTTCGAGCTGGTAGATACTTCTAATCCAAATCGTGCCCCTAGACCAGACTGCCTAATCATACGCTTCTATCACCTTCTCTGGCCAGATTTAAAGTCTGTCGTTTGCGCCGAGGTATTTTGTTTCCATGGGGCAGTTGGATAAGGCTCTGAATAGATTTAGTATAGTCCTCATTCTAAAGAAAAACTCTTCCTTAACGACCAGTAAACCGTTGCAACACGAGCTACAAAATCATCTCTAAGCTCATAGCTAGCAGAATCAAGCCAGTATTGAATGAGCTCATCAACCAAGCCCAGAATGCTTTCATCCCTGGTAGATAAATCTTGCACAACCAAAGTCTTTCCCAAGAGATCAATAATCTAAAAGCCTCCAAATCCAAACAAGGTGAATTCATGATCAAAGCAGATCTTTCAAAAGCATTCAATCGCATGCAGTGGTGCTTCCTCAAGGACTGCTTAAGAATATATGGTTTCCCGGATGATTTTTAAGATCGAGTGCTCATTTGCATAGCTACTAGCCTACTATATCTCACACGGTGGACATCAATGGTCAATCTGAAGGCTCCTTCCATCCCTCAAAGGACTGTGTCAAGGATGCCTTCTAATCCCATATCTTTTTATTTTATTTTATTTTATCTTAGGCTCCAATCTCTCACTAATATCAAAAAAGGAGCAAAGAGCCAAAAGCCAATTGTATTCTGGTGAAATATATCTTGCATAGAAGAATACCCATGTTGGGAAGTCTCTGCTTAATCTACAAGGAAGTGGAAGAAATTGTGAATCACTTACTACTATGGTGTAAGCATGCCAGGCAATTTGGTTTGCAAGTAGATTGGGGCTCAGGTTGTATGGGACTACTACTCATCTAGATGCATGGCTGCTATTGGTAAAGGACTTGTCCTCAGAACAGTTGAGTTATATGTTCTCTATCATGTGAGTCATGTGAAAAGCTCGCAACAACTAGGTTTTCAGAAGAAAAGAGATTGCACAACTTGAAATCCTGGTTGACGCTCAAAGAATATCATTTCATGAGCTTAAGCTTTCTTATACGGTGCAAGCTAACCCAACCAAGGATTGCGGGTTGGACCTAGATGGGGGCGGATAGCAAGGAATGGGATGTTTCCTGCTAGGTGGACGCCTCGTAGTAGGGAAGTCATGTACGAGGTGCAAGCATTTTCATCAGTGAGCACCTGAGCACCTTTTTCTGGACAGAGCTATACCCTTGCAATAGTGTGAGAGCACCTTTGTGGGTGAATCACTCGCTTTCCTTGAAGGCTTAAAAGAGCTAAAATGTAGCTACATGACAGGACGATGCTATATCTACAGTGACTCCCAGACTCTAGTTAATATGGTGAATGAAGGTCGTTGCTGTGTGTGGGCAGTGAAGCCCATTATTCATGGCTGTAAGAATGTTCTCGCTAGCCTCGACTTTGTTAAGGTTTGTTTCACGAGTCATTGCAACAACTCAATGTCCCACTCACTAGCTACACTTGTTGTAACTCTGGGTGCAAACCATGAATGGACTGACCCAACAATGATTCTTATATGTTCTCATGACCATCAATAAAATTTGAGTCTATGAACTCACATTTCAAAAAAAAAAAAAAAATGTTACACCCATCCAAATCTAGTAGTCTTTTAGCGTTCTCTTTCGACGACAATTAGTTATGGATATACGCATAAATCGTATATTGACGCACACTCAATAATGACTATTCTAAGGTGGTCGTAATAAATTCATATGCGAGAATACTTTTGTGTATTGGGATAAGAATAACACTCCTAACGCCTGAAAGTGACAGAAAGATGCCACTTCAAATTCATGGGCTCAATTTTTTTGCATTTATTATTCAAGAGCCTAAAAACTAGATATGAGTTAAACAAAAAGTCAGCCCAAGCTCCCTAAATACAAACGCACTCGAACCTCATGGGATAACTAGGCCAACACTCTTATTAAACAAGTCACATATGGGTCTTTTATCTTATCAAATACTATACTAAGCTATGCTATGTTACTGAATAAGATTTTCAAGCTAAATATCGTTGAGCTAATGCTCAAAATTATCGCGTTGCTGAACTGATCTTCTTCACCACTGCACCACCGAGCTCGCACCAAATTGCTTAGCCGAATCAAGTTAATATATAGTGAAATAAGTCTAAATAATAGAAGCAATTTGCACGGTCTGTTGACATCCACGGTCGGCTTCCATAAACCACAACATGTATACAATTTTGATATGTGACATTCTGGTCACTACAAAGTGGCACACTTTTATTTACAAAAAGAAAAAGAAAAGATCTTCCACAGCCTAGGTTGCAGATGTTTCATATAATCTCGGTAATCGGGAACTTCGAACTCTCGCAGCAAATTCTTGCATTCAGGACAGTAAAGAATCCAATCCTCGTTGGTCACCGTATACTTTCTCGAGTCTAGCTCGTCGGGAGATTGTCTAACGTGTGTTAAAAACCATCACATAAAAATGATTCCTGGCTGCATGCATGATAGCCCACAAGGTGTTTGACATATTACTTAAACCCCTACAAAGATCTAATATTATCCCTCTTCTTCTCACCTTAATTAATATTACCCAAATACTACTATCTGGCTAATATATTTCAGCCATCGATCAAACCAACGCATCCCCAGTTGTTGCAATGCCAACCTGATCACCATCCGAACCCGGTGGCGCCGGAGCCTTGCTTTCGACGGCAGCGCGGCAAAGCGGGCAAGTGCTGTGGAACTGGAACCACATGTCGACGCATTCGACGTGGAACTTATGGCTACACCTCGGTAGTACCCGACACCTGTCGCCGTTCTTGACCTCCGACAAGCAGACGGCGCATTCGAGCTTGTCTGCGTCGGTCGTCCCCTCGTGTACCGACACCGGCAGCGACGCGACGACGTGACTGTCGACTCTGCGAGCTCTCGGTGAATTGGAAGGCGAGGTGGTGGTTGAGGAAGCGTTGGAATTATTCTCATCACCTGGAGTACTCTTCTTATTCCAGAAGAATCTCCAAAATAAGAAGTAGATGAGAAGGATGACGGCTATGTTAAGTGTGACGAGAAAAGCTGATAGCCAACGGCCACGGCCGTGATGGTCCCAACTGGGTGGTCCGGCGGGAGGTGATCCACTTGGGCTCGGGACTGTCATCTTTGATCTCTTCGTGGAATGTAGAAAAGAGAGAGACAGAGGTTCTCAGTTTATAGTGTAGGAGAATGGAATAGAATAAGTAGATTAATTGGAAGGATTAATTGATTTTAATTGGCCTTTTGCTATAGTTGACTCTGGAATTTTGGCATTTGGTTGCTCGTTTGGCCGATTTATAAATCTTACACACATATATATATATATATATATATATATATGTATATATAGTTTAGAGGAATAAGAAACTATTGGTGGTTAATATAAATATGACAAGTTGGGAGGATGATAACAAGATGCGCTTACCTCTATGGTCGAAAGAAATATTAAAGTGATGTCGAAATTATATACAATTAGTATTTTAATTAATTAAATATCCTAATGTCACATTGAAACTACTCGAGATTGAATTTTGTGGCTATTAATTTAATTGAACAATGATTGACTTGTGAGATTGCAGATATGACCTCCCCCTGAGTAGGGATCTACTGAATTAAGCCAACAGATTGGCCTTGCACAACCAATTTGTTTATATATATATATATATATATATATATATATAGAGGGAGAGAGAGAGAGATAAATAAAATAATTTGAAAGAGATATTTTGCTATTTGCCAGCTTTGTGCATCCAAGTCAAAAATTCAATTATAATTACACTGTTGACACCGCTTGGTCAATAGAAAGTCAAACCCGAATCCGACTAGTAGAGCTTGATATTGACTAATTCTTTATAATATTTTAGGATAATTCACCTTTTATTTTCTAAATTATCATTATTTTCTACCGATAATTTTCTAAATTTTTTTTATACATTATTTTTTGATACACAGTGACCTCCTAATAAAAGAAGTTAAGTAATATATTTTTTATAGTTTAAAGGATTATTATGTATTTAAAAAAATATAAATAATAGTTGTAAATATGGTGATAATTAAGAAGGTAAAAAGAGAATTATCACTAATATTTTTGAGTAAAATTTATGTGAGATGGCAGCAGGGTGGATGACATGGCATTAAACAGGGACCAACTTGGTGAGGAGAATAATATTATTTTGGCTGAATAGGATTAATATTGCAATGGGGCCATTGGGATATCGACACGTCAGGCATTAAATATTGCTTGAATAGGATCTAATTTTCCATTGAATAATCGAGTAGGGCCTTGGGAGAAGGACACGTTGGACGGGGTTGCTTTATTTTAGGAGCTGACTTGGAGGCTTGTGATGTCGATGGTGGCGTGATGGGTTTACTCACTCCTTCCTCGGTTAAAAAATTAACTCGGATTAGATAATTAATGCTAGTCAATGGATTGGATTAAGAGGTATTAGATTTCTAATCACAGACATAATCTCTCTTTTTGTTCGTATGCTTCTAATTTGAGTTAAATAAATCACAAAGCGAGGAACATCGAGGTGCGAATTATTGTGGGTTGATGACTCATTTTTTATTGTTAATTAAAAGAAAAAAAAAGAGAAATGGAGATGATAATTGTGAATTAAGTTATATTGTTGATTAACAACTTGCTGACAAATAGAAAGGGCCTTTTGTTATTTTTTTCCATTTGATGGCATGTTTGGTGCCTCAAAGAATCTTGTTTAATGTGTTCAAGTGTATCCTTCGACCTACTCAAATCGATTCGGACATATTGGTTGATATCAAATCGAGTGTAGATTCTATAGTTTTCGTAGCTCATTTTTCTTTCTCTTTAGAATGTCTACTGATGGCACTTTTTTTTTTCATCCTTTCCTTTAATCTATGTCACAAGGGAGGAGGTATTTCTCTCTCTAGAACTCGTAACTTTATTTTATCCTCTTTCCCTCTCTCTCTCTCTCTCTCTTTTTCCTTTGAGCTAGTTTATCATCTTCCTCTTCTCCTCCTCTGCATCTTCTGGCTCGTCCGTTCTTCTTCATTCTTTGTTTGCGTAGCCCTCCTCTTCATTGGTGAGCTGGGGTTTGATTGCCACTGTTGCCTTCCTTGTTGCCACAATCACGAGGAAGGTTTGTTAGGGCGTGAGCTAAGCTTTTCCTTTTCCACTAGACCTATCTGATGCCTTTCTTGAGTTAGCAGCTCAGCATGCCCCTCCCAGTCTTAATTAGATCGTGCTTGGCAGCTTTGCTAGGACTTGCTGTGGCTCATGCTCTGACATGGTTGATGTTGGCGATGTCGATATGAGGTTTTGGGGTTCAATTGGTCTAATATGGGGCTTGATTTTATTTCAAGGGTCAATGCAGCGGGCATGGGCTTCTGTCGCTATAGGGTCGGTCAACTTTCTATTTTTATTTTACTCGTATTTGTTCTGCTTAGTACGTCGTGTTTTTTGATACATTGTGGTGTTGAATCTTTGAGAAGACTCTACAAACTTGACTAATTTGCCGAATACTAACCTACTTAACCCTACATTCTTTCTGCTTGTCTCAGTGCTATTTTTCTTTGCGGTGCGACTTATGTTAGCCAACAAAGAAAACTTATTCGTAGAGCCGCTGCTCCTCATCTTTCAATCTTTATTATTATTATTTTTAACAATGGAAACTTGCATTGTTATTTCTTTATACTTTCTTTGTTGTTATGATGTGTATTTCAACTAAGTGTAGAACTTGTTATATCTTTACCCCTTGTAATTGGGGTATCAAATTATAACAAATCATTTGAGACTAAATAAAATCCTCGTCTACTTTCCTTGAACAAAAAAAAAAGGAAAGATTAATAC
The DNA here is from genome assembly GCF_048772165.1 of Typha angustifolia. Taxonomy (NCBI): domain Eukaryota; kingdom Viridiplantae; phylum Streptophyta; class Magnoliopsida; order Poales; family Typhaceae; genus Typha; species Typha angustifolia. The sequence continues at coordinate 797,512 of NC_133246.1, read as the reverse complement.
TACTCAATCAAAACAGGCACAATCAAAATTGTTTGATACACACACATGACCAATAATACATTTGGCCATCAAAAGAGTTTCCCACACCCAAATCATATATATATATATATATATATATTCCGCAACGGTCACTGACCCAAACTAGTGGGCATTCCTTAGACATCATGCACAATGGTGTCATATATAAGTCCCTCTAGCTTTCTCTTTTATTTCAAAGCTGGGAGTAAAGATGAGCAAGGAATCCCCAATATTCCCAATCCTGGATCCATTCCTCTACTGTACAAAGTCTTCTACTATTGAGACCCAAAGCCATGGCAAGGCCCATCACCTCAAGCTCCACAGACCCATCTCCTCTAAGGACGAGCTCAAGTCCAGGAACAGGAAGCGACGCTCTTGGTGGAAAACCACCACTTCCGCCGCCCTTCTGTTTCGGGACCGCCCGGAGAAGCCCCCCGTCTCCCCGTCCTACCACGCTCGGCATCCTTACCCCGCGGTGTCACAACCGCTTTACCTGACCGACGGAGGCGAGTCAGCGCCGCTGCGCCCATCCAGCCGCCACGGCTCAGGGGGGATCCCTTATGTTAGCCTACGCCACTTCGACCCCGCCGCCGCCGCTGTCGCTCCTCCGCCCGCGCCAATCTACCTCGTCACGTGACGTGCTTCTCTGTCTTGCTTATCTTTTAAGTTAATTGTCTGTGTTTTCAAAAACAGTTGGGCACTTGTGCTGGGCCTTGCATGGTAAAACTAGCCGTTATCATATGAACAGGCCTCTTTTCTTTGGTTGAAATGGGCCAACGGGCCAATAATAACTCGATCGTCATGGCTTCGTATTCATAAATTATTTGATTAGGAGAAGCCATATTCATAAACTGTTTGATTACATCCAATCATAGGCCTCGAATTAGCTGATTCAAGATAGAAGGAAGTAGATGGAAACATTGATTCTTCTTAATATCAATAAAAACCAACAAAATCCATTCGACATACCCCGTATTGATTAAAAAACACAAACTTGGAAAACAGATTACATCAGTCTTGGGAGACCTTCTATTCTAACTGAACACTCGACTATGAATAAAAGATATTAGATTAGAAACACAGTTTGGATCATCAGGAAGTCACTCTCCATCCGGTCATATAGATGTGTAAGATTGGCTTTCACTTCTTCCCTTTCTTAGATACCCTACACATTAGAGGAAACAAGTTATCAACAATTATCCTATAATCAGCGGCTATCATATTTTTCATAAAATAAACAGTATAATGCATAACAAAGATCTTTACTCTTGTACTTGGGTAGTAGGGGGTGCTGCTCGCTCCCCTGGACCCTGTTTTGAGAAACCAAGAGAAAGATGTTAATCAACACCGATGAACAGCTAAACCTATATAGTAAAGTAGATCATCTTACTTGAGCTAGTCGCTCCTCTCTCCGAGCAATTTTCCTTTCTCTGCTTGCCTTGCTTTTAGCCCGTTTAGCTTCAAACTGATCGGATAGAGTTTTCTCTCTTGCCTTCTCAGCCTTAGACTTGTGAATACTCTCCATAAGCACCCTCTTGTTCTTAAAGACATTACCCTTTACTTTCATATACATATCATGATACATATGCTTGTCTATCTTCTTTGATTCTCTGTACTTCCGCAGCAAACGTCTGAGAACTCTCATCCTCCTCATCCACAGAACCTTAATAGGAAGTCTAGCCTCCCTAGTACCCCTACGTTTACCTGATCAATGAAAGATAGGCAAACTAAACAAGCAACTTAAACGGATTTTGACAAATTAAGCTTTACATATCATAGCATAAATGTACCATATCCAGAATGCCGCCCCTTCCTCTTCGCTTCCAATGCTCTTTGTGCACGGGACCGCGAGTGGATTTTCATAGGCTTCTTGATTATGAATCCATCTTTCACTAACTTCCTTATGTTTTGCCCTGAAATTTGTAGAAAACAAACTTTCATTTGATGCACGGATAACAACATTGAATATTTTAATGTACAAAGAGGGTCCCATGAGAGATAACATCACTAAATGAACAAAAAGATGGGTGGTAGGCAGGTGCATGTCTCAAAGGATCAAGAATGAAATCCCAAGAAGGATTCCTATGATTAAGAGTTAAACCAGTACATGAAAAGATTCATAACTCATGACAGCTTTTAAATCCTGCTATAACAAATTGAGGTGACAAGGAATCAACACACATTAACATCAGGGAGTGAAAACTTCCACCTAAAACCCTGTTTCAAGTATTTAAAATATACTTGCTTGCAGCGAGTAGCAATTGTGATAATAAGAACATTACAGAGGTGTTACAATTGTTGCATCGTTACTTCAAGTCGACCAAAAGACATAGTTGAATAAAAAACACCATCTTGATTCAATAGGCCAAAATTTCCTTTATTTTTTAAAAATAGTTGAAATTAAAAATGTTCCAAAGCCAGTTGTCAAAAGAAACTTCTACCATACGACCGTGCTTATCAAGGTTGCCATTAAATCCACCAACAAATCTTTACGCTCGTTTTGACACAAATTTGACAGGGTGGCCATACTTACATGTGATTCCTCAATAAAAGCAATACAACAACGCACATCATGCAACAAAGCAAAAGTATCCAACATCGATCGATCGATCGATCGAGAGGGGATAGAGATCTTACGGGAGTTGGCCATGGAGATCTCGTTGACCTCATTGGGATCGAGCCAGACCTTCCCTCTCCCGCAATCGAGGACGCTCGCGGCCAGCCGCTTCTGCAGTTTAAGCGACACCATTGCCGTCGCCTTCTTCCTCGCCTCTTCGCGCTCTTGCTAATGCGGCAGACGACGAGGGGTTTTATATTCTGACGGTAATGGTTTAGGGTTCTTGTAGTTACTTGGGGCCCAAGTTTGATGGGCTGGGCCCGATAAATAAAAAAATATCTTTTAAAGTAGTTATATATATAAAGAACTTTATGGATTTTGTTTTAAAAGACCTAGGAAACATAGTTATAGACTCAAAATAGTAGTCAACTTGGAATATTATATTATTTTTAAATCACAGAACGTGGTAAACCATCTCACTCATGAACATTTAATCCCCTTTATTTATAAAGAAACAGCAGGATTACGTACACCATCTCAATCGTCCGGAATAAAGGATCAGCTGCATCAGGATCGGATTCACACATGGATGTCTTTGAATCCTTCACGTAAACGGGAAACGGTGACATCCCCGGCGGACCTCCAGGATGCTGCCACGTGCACATCGTACCATATTATTAAAGAAGCGGGATGGTATCGTAGGATGAAGTTGAGCACCAAATTAGGAATATTCCTGGGGGACAGACCCCGAGATGCAGTGAAAGTTGACAGGGGCATTCTTGTAAACTAACCGTACATTTTCCATCAAGGGTATCGGATAATTTGTTTAATAACACCTAAAGCACCGCAGGGTCTTTTGCCCCATTTCCCTAATTACCCCCCAGATCCAATTAAATTCCCATCCCATAGCACAAATGGAACTAATCACCAACGGCCTCCCCTCTCTTTGCTATAAATAGCCTCCGGAGATCCGCACACTGGCATATTCCAAGAAGAGAAACGGGTAGACTGAAAAACCAATCTTTCTCCCCAAATCCAATCTCTTCCGCTCGATTTTGCGCTTAGATCGCTCATTAAAGACGGCTTTTATTGCTCATTCGATCTGCTTCCATGTCCTCGGAGCAGTTCACCTGGGAAGGGGGCCACCGCTATGCCAAGATGCCACCGGAGCCGTCGAACTCGTTTGGGCTCCAGGTGTCTGAGCCGGTGAGGATTTTTGACGAATTGCCGAACGCAAGCATCTTGTCGGTGTCAAGGCCCGACGCAAACGACTTCACGCCCGTGCCTTTCTCCTATACCATCGAGTTCCAGTACAAACAGGTGATTTAGGGTGGTTCTTGAGTCTTATTCGGTGTAATTTGGGTTTTCTTTTTTTTATGGTTTGGGCATTCGAGTTTTATTTAGAAATTCTGAATCTTGATGCGTTATTTTAGAGGGTTATGTGAATTAGGGAGGAATTTGATGAAGGGGTTAGTTTTGAGATTTAGGGTGGGATTTCTGACAGAAATTTGGTTTCTTGCATGTCGGGCGAATCTGTTTGGAGTTCTGGTTTTAGGAGCCAGTTTGGCAACCTTGAGCTCTTTACATATGAAGTTAGTGTCAGCAAAGTGAGGTTCTCTTCCTTCTTCGGTTTCCCAGAAAGATGGGTATTGAGTTGGGTTTTGATGCTTTACAGTACTTTCAGTACATGAGAGACCTTACTGAGTTGAAGAGTACATAATGTATATAAGATTAGTAAGAATATTCTTTTGTTATGTTCATCTTATATTCTTATTATTGTCATATGTGTGTATGTTTGCACATTTATCGACTGTTATATTGCTTAAATTTAGGTTCGTCAATTCCTACCTTGATTAAATATTCCATTTTTTTTTTATCAGTTTAGGTGGCGCTTAGTGAAGAAAGCCCGGCAGGTTCTCTATCTGCATTTTGCATTGAAGAAACGTGCAATTATTGAGGAAATTCATGAGAAACAAGAGCAGGTTTGCTTTTGCCCAGTCATATTATAAACTCCGTGCAGTGGATTTTTAAATATTTTCACTTATTTAGCACAGCTTTTCTTCTCTGATTTGTACTGACACAGTTTTCTATATTAGTTCTTCAGCCTTCACTCGCCTCTGTCAATTCATTCGTAATTTTCTTTTCACCATTTAATCTTTTCGTGCTTCAGTCTCCAACATTTCATCTTATCTCAAGTTAACCATTATAAATATATATTTGCTCTGTTTCAAGATTTTTGCAAGCTCGTTTTTTTTTTTTCTTTTGCCAAGTTATATTTTTTGTTCTTAGTAAGTTCATCAAAGGTTTGTCATATGAATCTCATGTAATATGTTGAGGAATTCCATGTTTTGTTCCCTTTTGCCATGCTGTGGTCCCTCGTGTCTCATTTCTTGTTTCTCATGTAGGTTCAATGCCATTTACCCCCTCTGAGTTGCTATTTATTTATTTTTTCTGGACATAGATTATGCATTTGGTATGGCATAGGAGTAGGAATGCTTTATCTTGGTATGTAAGTTAATGAGTTCTCTTTTGTTTGATATCATGCACTAAAGGTTAAAGAATGGATTCAAAACCTTGGGCTTGCAGAGCATACTCAAATTATACAAGACGATGATGAAGCAGAGGATGACCATATTCTTTCCCAACATGATGAAAACTCTACTAGAAATAGGTAAGAACCGTTCAAACCTGATCATATTAGCATGTTTCCTGGATTGGGTTCAGATTGTGAAACTGGATATATCAGGTCACATCATCTGCTCTATAGGATTCTTCCTAGTTTCTTTCTATTGTGAAACAGAAATAGGTAATTACCATTCAAACTTGATATCCTGGCACTTTTTTCTGATATAGATGTATGATTGTTCAATAGACTGTCTCATATACAGTAGACAAGTATCATAGATAGTCATTAAATCCAAGCAACCTGCTAGTATACATATACAATGGTGTATTGTTAACCTAAACTTTAAATGTTGTTCCTGTGACTAAACTATAAGGAAATAGTTTTTCTTCATCCTGTACTTCCACGTCATATATGTATTTCTCATCCTAGAAGGCAGTTGTGAGTAATTGAATTGTTAAACTATATGTGGTTTTCACGCAGGCAATGAGGCAAGTAGGTCACATTGTGATGAAAAATTATTAGGATATGCATGATTACCTATTAGAGTTTCCACGATACAGTTATATCCTTATTGATCAGTATCCTTGCTACTTGCTTTTGGTGAGTTAAAAGTTTTACTACTTTTGCAGAAATGTTCCTTCTAGTGCTGTATTGCCTGTCATTCGACCAGCAATTGGGAGGCAGCAGTCCATTTCTGACAGGGCAAAGATAGCTATGCAGGGGTATTTAAGCCACTTCTTGGGTAACTTGGATATTGTAAACTCTCGGGAGGTACGTTGTCTTCTGCTTAACTCAGACAATGTTATATTAGGTTTCCTCTTGAATTGTTAAGGAAATATAACCTCCAAGGAAGGCGGAATTATGCAAGATGCAATCATACTAAACCAGCCTTTCTCTAAGAGAAAGTTTCTCTTGTAGTACATGCATGCCCTTTCTCTTGTGTAATGTGGGGCATGTGTACTCTTTGCTTGGTTCAATGTTTCTTCTTTATACATTCTAAATGATGGTTGGACCTTACTTTCTTCCACCCAATGATTTGATTGGCGATACTTTACTCCCATCTGTTGTTTAAGCTGCAAATGAGAAAAGTTGTGGTATTGAGAACATCATAAATTTAATGGTGTGACATGTCCAGTTGAAATTTTCACCTAGTTTGATTATGTCTTTTGGACTAAACCAACTCCTATAAGCTGCAGGTTTGCAAGTTTTTGGAGGTCTCACGGCTATCATTCGTGACTGAGTATGGGCCTAAGCTAAAAGAAGATTATGTTACAGTGAGACATTTGCCAAGAATTCAAATGGATGATGATAGAAGATGTTGTCCATGTAGCTGGTCCTGTTGTTGTAATGGCAACTGGCAGAAGGTATATTTTCTGTCAGATGAAGTATAGAATAATACAAGTTATAGCTACAAGTTCTCAGTTTCTTTTTACCGATGGAATTCTTAATTCTGATCTCTGAACTAGAACGAGAAAAGCCTTATATATGAAGAATTTGGAGTAAGTATCCCCGGGAGGCCAGGACTGAGTGTAGCAAATGCAACTATAGTAAATAAGAAGCATGATGAAGAAAAGATTGGATTTGACAGTTAGATGTAGTTGAGTTAGATACATATTTGGCATTTCCCTTGCTATATATCTTCTAATAAAAGGCTTTCTTGAGATAATTTTATCAAATTAATTGCAACTATTGTTGATGGTCGAGCTGTCATCATATTTGATAGGTTTCACTGAGTTATCATAACTAATGTGCTACATATAATTGATACTCAATTTAATGTACTCATGTTTCTCAGTTTTGATAACACTTGAGATTTGGGCTGACGAGTTAGTCGAATACTCCTTTGCAGGTCTGGGCAGTATTGAAGCCAGGATTCTTGGCTTTACTGCAAGATCCACTTGATACCAAGCTTCTAGATATAATTGTTTTTGATGTATTACCAACCTCAGATGGAAATACAGAAGGCCGTGTTCTTCTAGCAAGGGAGACAAAGGAACGCAATCCTTTGCGTTTTGGGTTCCAGGTATGTTCAAGAATTTTTATTCTTCTAAGTTGACATGTTTTTTTTTTTTGGACATCAATACCTTTCATTCTGATTTTGTTTTTTACTCCATTAGTACAATAACACAACAGCTAATTTAAGGCACTAAAAAGTTGTTGTTGGTAGACAATATCTGGGTCATACAGGTAGTCCATCTAATCAGGAGGCCTACGGAATCCTTGATAGTAGTTATCATAAGATCCTAGGAACGTATAGAACTGTGTGGCTCTTCATGCATATGCTACTGTCCCACCTTTTCTTATAGAATCTTGTGTCCTTAAGTCTTACTATTTTTTTCCTCTACCATGATCCATAGTCACTTCACTAGAGATTTCTCTTCATCATTTATCTTGTAAATCTTTTACATGGTTAGTTTTGCAGTCGACAGAACTATATTCCATTGCCACTCCAGCATGTACCTTAAACCTTTTTCAATAAAAAGCTACCATGTTTTAGTTTTCTTTTGGGATCCTAAAGATAGTGTTGACTCAAACTTATTCTCTTGTTTTTATTTATTTTAAAAGCTATCTTCTGGGAGTCGGACAATAAGGTTAAGGCTGAGAAGTAATGCTAAAGTCAAAGAATGGGTTGCTGCAATAAATGATGCTGTCCTACGACCTCCAGAGGGCTGGTGTTATCCTCACAGATACGGTTCTTTTGCACCTCCTAGAGGTTTGATTGAAGACGGAAGTTTGGTTCAGTGGTTTGTTGATGGCCAAGCTGCATTTGAAGCAATGGCTTCTTCAATTGAAGAAGCCAAATCAGAGGTCTGTTTTCTCCTTTATTTATGCTAGAAGAAGAATCAGGTTTTTTATCAAACTACAGAAGTCTGAAAAGAGAAAAAGTTCAATGCAGATATTCATTACTGACTGGTGGCTGTGCCCAGAATTATATCTCAGACGTCCTTTTCATGTTCATAGGTCCTCTAGGCTTGATGCTCTGCTGGAGGCAAGGGCTAAGCAAGGTGTACAGGTATTTTCTGCTTACTTGGGGTGGTTTTAGTTCAGTTTGATCTGCTGCTTTGGTGTATTGTGGGTATATGGTTATTATATAAATACTAAATAGTAAATACAACAATTTTCAGAAGTGTGAATTGCATGGACACATACATATACATGTCATGAGTAACAACCGTTCCTTATTCACTCATTTTATTTGCGATTTGATTTTGATAAGTGTATTTATCTATACAAAAAGATCTGTGTTTCTTGGACATCTTTGTATATATTACTTACTGCGGACTTGCATAGGATAACATAATTATATCTGACTTATGTTGATTTTTATTTAGGATAAAATAATTATATCACGACATATTTATGCACCTCTTTTTTTTTTGGAGCTTTAATTCATTCTTTCTTTGGCCTATTAATGTTATATTAATTGTAAATTCAGAGTAAGGAGATGGCCAGTTTATTGCTTTAGTTGGGAATAACATCTTGTGAAATATTGCAGATTTACATCCTTCTTTACAAAGAAGTTGCTATTGCATTGAAAATAAACAGTGTTTATAGTAAGCGAAGACTTCTCAACATTCATGAGAACGTGAAAGTTCTGCGTTATCCTGATCATGTCTCCACAGGCGTATATTTATGGTATGGGAGTCACTAATTCACTATGCTAAGATTGACTTGTCTACTTGACTGCTATATTTTAAAATTTTACTTATTTATTTTAACTTGAGGCTTTTTTTTTTCTTCTTACATCCAAGGTCCCATCATGAGAAAATTGTGATTATTGATAATCAAGTATGCTATATCGGTGGGCTTGATTTGTGTTTTGGTCGTTATGACAACTGGGAACATAAAGTTGGTGACTCACCTCCTCTGATTTGGCCAGGAAAGGACTACTACAATCCCAGGTAACTTTATGTATATATTCAGAACTAGGTCAGAGTGGGGCATGGATTTGACATCAGTTCGATTTGACATATATTGTACATCAGTCTAGTTATGATCATAACTGTATCCTAGGGAATCTGAGCCAAATTCTTGGGAAGATACCATGAAAGATGAGCTGGACCGTGCAAAATATCCACGCATGCCCTGGCATGATGTCCAATGTGCTCTCTGGGGACCACCTTGTCGTGATGTAGCAAGACATTTTGTTCAGCGCTGGAATTATGCAAAGGTTTAGTTATTTATCTACTTCTATTTAGTTTTAATACTTCTTTCTTCTGGATCCTGAATATCTAGTCTTTGCCAGAGAAATAAAGCTCCAAATGAGCAAGCGATTCCGTTATTAATGCCTCAACAGCACATGGTCATTCCACATTACATGGGAAAAAGCAAGGAAATGAGCTCAGAGAATAAGCAACAAGATGCTGATCCTAAGAATGTTAAAAAGCTGGACTCCTTTGCCTCTCGTTCCTCATGCCAAGACATCCCATTGCTTTTACCTCAAGAGCCTGATCTACTAACCTTACCCAGCAGAAATATAGAGGTAAATGGGTTAGACACGAATCATGGTCCTTCAGATCAGCCAAATAGGATCGGTAGGAATCAGCACAAATCTTTCCGGAAGACAAAAGTTGAGCATGCAATTCAAGATTTACAGATGAATGCTTTCGTGGATGATCTTGGTTCACCACCGCCTTCAAGGGAAGCACATTTTGATGTGACCTCACAACAAGAGCCAGATAAAGATTGGTGGGAGACACAAGAGCGAGGTGATCAGGTTTTCTCGGCAGATGAATTTGGACAAGTTGGTCCCAGGACACCATGTCATTGTCAGGTTAGTTTACTCTTCTTTTCAATGGAAGATTAGTGTGATTTATATACAAGGTCTTTTCTTGATCAGTTTAGGGTTTATGATTATCTGATAAATTGACTTGTCTTTTTGGTTTAGGGTTTATGATTATCTGATAAATTGACTTGTCTTTTTGGGTGTTTAGTTTTCTCTTCACATTAATTTTGCACTGAAAGTAAAAGAAGTTAAAATGTTGTGCAATGTTACTTTGGCCTTGTATTACTTATGGTTGTAGCTTGCATATAGGGGGTTAAAACATCTTTTCTCTAATCCTAGTGTTTTCAATTTGAATATACCATGCATCATGTTAAGTTCTGGAATAACTTTAAGAGATGTCAAAGGTGCATAATGTAAGTAGCTTCTGACTTGTTACATTCTTTTAATCTTATTTATGTAGTACTTACCTTTCTAATGTAGGTTATAAGGAGCGTCGGTCAATGGTCTGCTGGGACAAGTCAAACAGAAGAGAGCATTCACAATGCTTATATCTCTCTTATTGAGAAATCAGAGCACTTTATATACATTGAGGTATGATTTTCTTTTCCCAAGTTTAGTTGTATATACATTAAGCATCTCTATTTTCAGAAATACTTTTGAAGCCTGTTCTTTAGAATGAACCTAGTTGAGCACTTAGATTTGCGGTGAAAGACGTATATGGTTTGTTCTGCAAAACTGCGCCATGATTCTGAGATGAGAACAAGAAATCCTCTTGTTATTTCATGAATTTGATAACTGTCCCTATTAGTCCATTCTTTTATGGGCAGGAGCGACAAACCATTTCCTCCACTTAAAACAGAAGCTGAAGTTATTAAGCTTGCAAAAAAGAAAAAGAAAAAAGAAGACATGTTTGCACACACACACACACACTGATGGTGCCTCAATTTTATTATTTCAGTATATTTAACCTTGAGAACTTTCCATGGTTATCAAAATTTTAAGATCTCATATGTTCTATATACTTTTGATTCATCTCTATGTTTTCATGTGTTACTTGGGGAAATATATCATTTGTCTAAGATGGGTAAGGCACAAAATATTGAGATGGAAATGTCATAAGGCAGTCTTGCACATAAGATAGTGATAGAGAGCTGTTTGAGTTAACTGTCAGACTAATGAATTTTCTACAGTTGGATAATCCTCTTGTCATATGATGTGAATCTTGCCATATTTTAATGTTTTCTATATATTGACAAATACATTTGCACCTTACTATTCGTAAATTGTTTAACTAATGATTGGAAGTAACAAGTCTACTTTACATATATTAGCAGCCGCTTTCTCACTTGCATACTTTGCAGAATCAATTTTTTATATCAGGTCTTTCAGGGGATGACACAATAAAGAACCGTGTATTAGACTCACTCTACAGGCGTATAATGAGAGCAGAAAAAGAGAAGAAGTGCTTCAGGGTTATTATAGTCATACCCCTTTTACCTGGGTTTCAGGTAGTATGCTTTATCAGTATTGCATGGCGCACCATGTATCCAGATAGCTGTTTACTCAATCGTCCTTTGCTGCAGGGAGGCATTGATGATGGTGGTGCTGCATCTGTGAGAGCAATAATGCATTGGCAATACCGAACCATCTGTAGAGGGCCAAATTCGATACTACAGAAGCTTTATGACATAATGGGCCCCAAAGCACATGATTATATCTCCTTCCATGGTCTTCGAACATATGGTAGACTTTATGATGGAGGTCCTTTGGTCACCAATCAGGTGAAGCCCATTCCAGTTTTCTTTTTCTTCTTCTTTTTCTCTTTTCTGATATACCATGGTATACCATATTACCATGTCATCATCTTTTGCTAACTGACGGATCATGTCTCCAGATATATGTACACAGCAAGTTGATGATTGTTGACGACCGTATAGCATTGATTGGTTCAGCTAATATAAATGACAGAAGCTTGCTAGGATCGAGGGACTCTGAGGTATTGTTTCGTTATACAACTCACCTTCTATTTTTTTCTCTAAGACATTGACGTCCTCAACAGCACAATAATATGGTAACTACTTAGCATAGAATACTTCAACTATGTTGTCTGCATGTGTTTTCAGACCATTTCTCATTGTTCTACTTGTAAGGAAGTCAAATATAAGAAACACTTGACACATTCTTAATATTTACATTGAAAAACACAAGCATATACAGATATCCAGCTTGTAAGGGGCACTTATATGCACAGCATATTTGCTTACTAGAGGATGTGTTCCTTTTGTTTATTTATAGATTTTCCCGTTCAATGAATTATGTCTCCTTTTGGTCCAATTGTAATATTTTTCTATATTAAAGAACATTTGTTTACAAGTTCTTTTTTGTCCTCATTGCAACCCAGAGTAACACATGGGAGCATAGTAAAGCTACCCGAAGGCTTGGCCTCTAGTCAATTTATCTCAGTTCCTAGAATGTGGCATCCTGTTTTACCTTCTGCATGGCACTAAGAATTTGTTCTATTGTTTAGGTCTTGCAATATGTCCTTAAGATAAAGAATTTAGTTTGTCAGATTATAACTCTAGAAATCAGTTACAAAAAAGATACTCTTTTGACCCTATTGTGCAATTTTCCTAGTAAATTACTGTTTACAGTTTTTGATTCTGTTGAGAAGCTACAGGTGGCAATGAGTTCAGTTTAGTTCGGTTTGAAGATCCTCAACATGCATTTATCTATGATCGACTTTTTCAAAGAATGAATGAGCCGCTCTGACTTTCGGTGAAATGAGAACAACCAAACTAAAGTAGGAGAAAAGTAAAAGAAGGAAAAAGTAAAAGAAGGAAAAAGGGAAAGGAGTTTTATGATGTAATATAAAAAGTAGTAGGGCTTTCATTAAATGACTTCTCTGGTGAGACTCTTTTGTTTCTTTTTTTGAACTGACCATTTTACTTAACTTAGGTCCCTCCTCTGTCTGTCCTTGATTTGTGGTCTTAAAACTTAACTACAAATTCGGGTTGTCTGCCTATCGGAATACACCTGGTAGCCTGGTAGGGACTGATGAAGTGAAACTCAGCCTGCTTAGTCTCAGTTAGATTAGTTGACCCATGCTCCAACCAATTACTTAATCTTCTGAGTTGTACCAGTTTATTCTTCACCCCTTTAGGCAGATTGGCTTTTCTGGGATGGGAATCCCATCGTTGCAGGACACTGAATTATGCATGTCAGAGAGATTCTTTTGTAGCTCACGAGAAAGTTCAGATTTCCTTTATATTCTTCAATTGCATTCTTTTCTTTTGTATGACAAAAGAATGGTTCCCTACATGGTTTAGTGTACCAATCACCTTTTAAATTCCAGTTAAATGCACATTTTACTGCAGTTCCCTTAAAAGATGAAAGGGGAAAACATAACGGTACATTAATTATTAACATCTAAGATGTCATGGAAGATAATGGTCAGGAATAGATTTTTTTAATCGTATTATCTGAAGCAAACAAACTGATTTTTTTTTTTTGTGCAGATTGCACTATAGCCTTTTCCTTTATTTCGTTGCTCTTCTATGGTTTGTTTATTTCATCTTTTCATAATCTTTATCTCCTACTGTGTGCTCAGATTGGTGTACTTATTGAAGACAAGGAATTTGTAACTTCACATATGAATGGAAGGCCTTGGAAAGCTGGAAAGTTTTCTCTTAGCCTTCGTCTCTCCCTATGGTCTGAACACTTGGGTCTTCGTCCAGGAGAGGTATGAATATATGTAGCTTTTCTGTAATAGCACCTTTTTTAATTTGGAAGTTCTTATTCTTGACATTGTATATATAAGCATGAATATGAGCATCATGATTCGTTGTATTGGTGTCATTTGATACCTAGCCCCTGGTCTTGTATGATAGTTGTCTTTGTGGGTGTGGCCATGTAAGATAACAGATTCAAGTTGCACACCCGACTGCCTTCTAAGCCATTTTATGTATCAATTGACATTGCTGTATCTTCTGTTTATAAATTTAAAATTGAGTTCTTGTAACCAGCCTGCCAACTTACCAAGAATGTCCTTTTATTAGTTTATTTTAGAATAGCATCTCTCCTGGTCAATTAGAAAGCTTTTGTACTTGTCTGAGTTGTTCTGTGTTGAGACAGCGTACTCATTTTCACATGTGCAATCTGTTTTCTTTTTCTACTCCTGCTGCTTTTTTCTAACTTATTCTTTTTAATTTCATATATTTTGTGCATCCTTTTTATGCCACAATTCCAATCTGAACCTTTATATGGGACTTTGAGAATTAGGCTATGAACAATCAGCAAGCAATACATCTCTTTTCTTAAATTTAGAAGACTAAAGCTTTTATTTAGTAGTTAGATAACTCAGGCAGCTGTTGATTATGTTACTTTCTGCAAAATGAGTTTAGCTCCTATAAAAATGGGAATCTAGGGTATAAGAGGTATTTAGTGAACCCTTATTAATTAATAGATAAGTTTCTTGCAATCTCTGCAGATCAGTCTGATAACAGATCCTGTTGATGATGCTACATACAAGGAGATTTGGATCGCCAATTCTAAGGTGAGATGAATGGATCAGTAAGCAACTTTTTTTTAGCTTCCTCCATGTTAGGCAGCTGGGTAACTTTATTGTGTTACTTTTAAGGTTCTTTACTATTTTCTTTTTGCGTCTAGCAGAACATACTGTGAAGTTGTTACTAGTATATTTGTTGTTTCTTTTATATAATTATCTTATTGACATACTAGAATTTCGTTATGCTTCTTTTAAATTAAATATAAACTTGTGATCTTGTAAGAAACTTTCAAGTAAAAAAATCTACAAAACGCAGACACCCCCCACACATCTCTCTATATATGCTTTAATTCATCTTTTTTGGTACAAGATTCTTTCTTTTCTCATCTCTGAACGACTTCATCCATCCCTTCCTTTGGCAGATGAATAAGATGATCTATCAGGATGTATTTTCTTGTGTTCCCAATGATCATATCCACTCCAGGTACCATGAGATCTCAAAAAATTTCATCTTTCTTTTCCTAATTGTATTCTGCTCCTCGTAAGTTAAAAATACATCTTATGGACAACATTGAGAATTAGCAGATATGCACTTCGACAAAGCACTGCCTACTGGAAGGATAAGATCGGGCACACGACCATGGACTTGGGGATCGCTCCTGAGAAGTTGGAGGCCAAAGGCACTGATCCAATGGAGAGGCTACAATCACTTAGAGGCCGTGTCGTTTGTTTTCCGTTGGAGTTCATGGAGCAGGAGAATCTGAGACCATTTTTCGGCGAAACCGAGTTCTATGTAGCTCCCCAAGTTTTTCACTAGACCTCTCCTGATTCTTAGAGCAATTTCCTTCTACCGATCAAAGTTATACATATTGCAAGGGCCGCACATAAATTGGATAGCTTGAGTAGTGATTCGATTCATTCATTCATTCCTTCATTCCGTATCAATTGTAATTAGTACTTGTAATCACGCTTCCAGTGTATGATTCATTGATCTGTATTCTTGCATATGCCTGTAAGTTCTATCAAGTGTTCGTTTTTCCTTTCCTTTTCTTCTTGTCCTAAGAAGAAATTAGCTACTTTTTTATTTGTTAGAAAAGAAATTCCATTAATCACAACAACAACAAAAATGGTGCAAAAATACATTTAAGATAATACTTGGTGTATATTTATATATAAGATTTCGTACAAACAACTCTTCTTGAGAGGCTTTTTATTTTTAATTTTGAAAAAATTAAACCGGACCGTTTGCACGCGTCTCAAAACATAAACCCCACCTTCCCCCACACCCAATCCTTGTATTCCCGTAGTTAACATAGCTCGATACGCCCCCGTCGCTGTCTCCTCCGTCCGACCCGGCAAACCCGACCCTCTCCTCTGCTTCCGCTCACTGCCGGCCCGAACCCACCCCTTTCCTCGTTACCATTAAACAGCTTGGCTTCCTTTCGCTTCATTACCGTCTTCTGTTCGCCCACCACTTGTTCGATCATTTGCTGCTGACAAAAAAATCCATGATGTTTGAGCCATCATGTGGGCGGATGTTCCCTTAGCGATGCAAAAAGTTTCTTGCGACGATTTATAGGTGACCCATCTCAAATTGTAGGGTACATTCATCTTTTCGTTGTAGAATGATGTTTTGTTCTTGACCAAACACATATACTTTAATTCTTCATAAACGTTTTTTGTTGTTCTATGTTATGTGGGTTTAGGGTTTAAAGTTCTGGTTGAAATTTTGGCAAGTTGATTTAGCCACTGGTTAGCATCAGCATCATCTGACCCTTATATTGCAGACTTTACTAATTAGTATTTGGCAATCTGAGTGTCATGAATTGTTTAGTTGGTTTGAACATTCTTGTTTATCCGTGTTTGTAGATTACCACACGTTAGCTGGACGATTTTATCTCATAGGATTGACCTAGAGTTTCGAGTCAATTTCTTCTTATTGTAAGACTGAGACATCTCAACCATATCTACTCATATTATCTGAAATTACAAGAAACTAATTGACCTAATGAAGTAGATGACATAAAATAACCTATCTATAGTATGTTTCACATTTACTACAAAATAATGATTAATATAAAGAATATTAACTAACTTGGATAAAAGAACCTACTACTGAAGATGTGGCATTGCATAGTACAAAACAATATGCATGTGGTGGTATTGATCAACTCAATCTACAGCTTGGCTTCAATTACTATGTTATGTATATTCTGGACCACAGTAGACAAGCTCCTAGACTTGTTGGGGAAGCTTTACGGGACGAAAAGGTCAACAACTTGAAGGGGTCAGAGCATTAAGGAATTAGATGGTGCACACAAATTTAGTGTGCCATTGAGTTATGTATAGTTAAATGCACATCTAATATAACAGATATGACTTTAGATAATAGATTAACAGTTAAAACACAAAAGGTTTTCTGTGTTCAATGGAAAAGGTAAGCTTTTCTGGGCATTCCTTGAGTTGGCTAGACAGGAACAAAATGGAATTTTTTATAAGAATATGTCCTCTGCTAAAACTGCAATTTTGATTCATCCTTTTACTACATTCTTCCTTCTATACATACTGTTAGATCTTATTTGCTAACTGCATATAAATAAACTTTGACTTGTTATCTGTAATCAGGTCTGCCATCTTCTCTTGGCAATTTCATGGCCTCATCATCTGAAATAAAACCTGGCATACCTGTCAGTCTCAAGGAGTTATCCTCATCTCCAATGTTTAAGCAAGGTGCATCTCTTCGAGTTGCTGGAAAGTAAGTGACAACTAACCTTTAATAGGAAGACCTCGAATCTTTGATGCATCCGAGCGTGAAATTTACTGTCATAGTTCTGTATGTTAACCTTGGAAGAAATCATGAACAATACTAGTTAGAAAATTTTGATCTTTTTAGCTCACCTGGACCTCCAGTATCAGTGTTAAGTGTTTTTTATTTTTACAGAAGGTAGTTGTCTTCTAGTTCTGCTGGTTGATGCTATTTGATGAATCTATGCTTTTGTCTCAAACAGCAAATGCAAAGCTTTCCAACGTTATTCTTAATTTTTCTTGTTGGTAGAAAATCTGTATTTATATGCAATCAGTTATTATTGTTCATGTAAATTTCATACTCTATTAGAAGACTGCATAAATATATGATCTTGAAGATCAAAACATCTCTCTTTAATGTCACTGAGCTGTAAAACAAGACCCTTAGTTTGGTTCCCGTTTCCCTAGAAAGGGAATGATAACAATAATCTACAATATGGAAAATGTTCTTCACGTTGTTACTAAACTGTTCCTGAATATTACCTCTCAATATGTCTTGATGTCTAAATGTGAAGCATGAGTAATGAACAAAGCAGTTGTAACTGACATGCTTATTCCTATTCGATATGTAAATATGCAAACAAGTCGCTTAAGTGGGAATAGCTTCATATAAGTTTATTCGGTGTTTCTTGTGATCTGAAACACACTTGGATGTTGCTTGATGATCTTCAGGCTTCAATCATATAGTGTGGATACTGCCATTGCTGTTATCACTGATGGTGGTGCGAGCCTCATGATTGATACGCACCACTTAAGGGACAAAGGTTTCCGTCTTGGCTCCATCTATCAGTTCATTGGGGAACTCCTTATTCAACCAGATAACCATGTTAGTCATAAATCATCATTCACTTAAGCCCCTTACTCTCTCAAATTTGGTACTAATTTTCTATTTTGGTCCCTCAGGCAACCTTGCAGGCACGTGTGGGGAGAAATGTGGATGGAATGGACCTCAACCTCTACAAGCAATCTCTACAGCTTCGTCGGCAATTTGAATCCGAGCTCTTGAGTTCCAGAAGAACTTGATCTACTCCTCTGTGTCAGAGGTATCAATATAAAGTTTTGCTATTTGATGGCTAAATACCAACACAAGTAGTAGAAATGATGTCAATAGTTTTCACTATGTCCACCTGATCAGAATGAAAATCTTGTGCCTTATGAAACAGCTATCCTACTCATAATCCTTTGCTTGTAATACTATAGTGGACTCCACTATTGTTTGTTGTTAATAGTGTTATTACTTGTTCTGTAGGAAAATAAAAATATCTTAGGTATCTGTCACAATTCATAGACACAAAAGTGGTGGAAGATATTGCGAAAACATGGGGTCATGATACTACTACTATGTGATGCTTGGATATGCCCATACTTGCATGTCCTTGTACACAAGACAAGGACAATGGTGGTTAATTTCTGAGCACTTTCTTGGATTCCCTTCAAGGGAATTGGATCACACTCTTGCTCACCACTGAGGTGAAAATGAGATGACTCACCACTCTCTCTCTCTCTCTCTCTCTCTCTCTCTCTCTCTCTCTCTCTCTCTCTCTCTCTCTCTGCACCGTCCAATTCTCCTTTTTGCAAGGTGCAGGTCAGCCATGTGAATCTTGTCCTCTTGAAACATCCAAATTTGTGCCCGTGTTTAAATTTGTATTCTCTTGGATGTGAATCTATTCATCTCTTTGAATCAAAGATCTGACATGACAAAGTGGATGCATAGTGGAGGTGTGGATGGATATTGTGGGATCTGGTGGAAGTCCACTTAGGATAAAGTTTTCTGGTGCCCTACTTGTCATTTGGACTTATCTCCCACTGAGTAATTTTATTCTTTCAACTTCTAATTTCTTCCTTCCTTTCTTTCTTTCTTTCTTTCCTTCCATCCTTCTTTTACAGTTAGTGTAAAATTCCGTCATAAAGTTTTTTTTTAGAAGCCATTCTTCGAGCAAAGAGGTCAAATGAGAAATCTTGACAACATCGGATTGATTCAAACCTATCTTTCTATATGTTCAGACAAAACTAGTTACCTACTTAGAATTAAATTTGAATGACAACTTTTTGATTGTCCTGCAGGGCTGTTATCTTTCTGAGTCACACTGTCGTGTGCATGCATTCATCTACCACATGACTTTGCAGACACTTCTCCATTGCCTATAATGGGCTATTCAACCTTAGAGTAGTTAGAAATCTGCCATTGATTCCTAGCCATGAGTGCCATCTTTCCTTTTCCTTTTGGTAAAGTCTTATTATTAGATTGGTAGCCATGAGTGCATGTCATTTTAGGTGCTGATGGGTATGTGTATCTCTCTTAACAAATAGGTGAATCATTCCCTTTCGGACACCACCATGATAAGGACATCAAACATGTTCTTGGACTTCGTCATTGTCATCAGAAAAATCAATACGCTAACATTCAAACTGATTAAATAAAGGCCTCAATGGAAGAAGAGGAAATTAAAATATGCAGTAAACTAAACAGATAATAAAGGTTTTGTTTCAAAGTAGGTAATATAATATTTTATAAGCTTCCTAAAATACTTCAATGCTACTATCAGAATTGTCAGTTAAATTTCCATTTGACTTGTATTTGAATACTATCAAATACATCTCCCCCATGACCTAATATGTTATTTATTATAATCTAAGACCCTGATTGAATAGAGACTATCCATTAATATAGAAATGGCCTTTTAGTTTTCTAATCTATCAGGACCACAATTCAAGATATATATAATTAGGTTACGCTTCTCTATCCTCAATAGTATTTTGGGATGAAAAGGTCAAGAAGATCCAGAATAAGAATATTAGCTACCTCATTGGAGACTCGGGCATAAAAAATATAGATGGAGTTGTTACTTGTTAGGTTGGGTTTCTAACCAATAATTACATAAAACTATGATATTAGCCCAATAAATTAAGTGCCAGAACCCATCAGAGATAAAAATTAACACTAAAAATTAGGTGGTTTAAGGATAACAATCAAATAACAAATTAAAATTAGACCTACCAGAACAAATCAAAGCACAAGAGGAGCTCTAATAACTAATCCGAGTGTCTCCAACCATCCGTTGAGTTGCATGCGATTGGGACCGCACGATCAAATGATGGGGACCTGCATCCAAGCGACACGTGGAAATCCCCAGAATGCCCTCCGTTCTTCCCGTCCCCATCAACTGTTCACGGGATATAACCGTAATAAACTACCAAATGATCCCGTACACCAGCGGCACGAGTACGAACAAAGTATAGAAAGGTGGAATGGAGTACTTCACGGTTTTCTCAACCCAAAAAAGAAAAAAAAAAAAGGAAAAAGAAAAGAAAAAAGAGTACCTAGGAGATAAGACTCGCAGAGAGCACTAGAAATGGAGTGCAAGCAATTGAGAGTAGTCATCCCTTTAAACCGCGGCACAAGCTGCCCTCTCTCTCATGGTAGCCATGAGTTCTTTCGCCAAATTTAGCATTCCTTCAAGCCTCTTCTTCACAATTCCTTCAATCCAATCCAAAACTTGCTCCTTTACACCAAAAGCTCTTCTTTTTCTCGACCCAAACCTCCATCTGGGGAGATAGAAGCTATGCTGCTGGCTTAGCAAGCTAGTTTCGCTTGTTGGGTCGTGATTGGATTCTCGGTTCGGGCCTAATGCGGCAGTTCTCGTCGTTTCTGAATGGATTGGCGAAGTCTATTTATACTGGAAAGGGGAAGGCTAAGGCAAAGGAAGGGGGAAGGGAGGTGGCAGATGAGTTCGCGAGGGAGGCGAAGAAGAAGGAGACGATTTTGAGGTCTTCGGGCACGATGAGGTGCGAGAGGTCGATGTGCTTCGCGTCGGTGTTCTCGCAGCGAGGGGAGAAGGGTTCGAATCAGGATTGCTCTATTGTCTGGGAGGTAACCAGTTCTGCTCCACTAGGATTCCTTATTGAAATAAGCTTATAATTGATGTTTAGTTGCTTCTCATGATAAGAATGATCTCGTTCTGAGGATAGTTGAAAGAATTGGTGCCTGATGTGCATTTTGGAGTTATGATTTCTGTATAATTTAATTATATATAAATATTTTTAAAAGGTCTGTGAACTCCTTTTGGTTTGTAGGAATTTGGATGCCAAGAAGACATGGTCTACTGTGGAATATTTGATGGCCATGGTCCTTGGGGTCACTATGTTGCGAAAATGGTCAGAGAGACCCTTCCTCCATCTCTGCTTTGCAATTGGCAAGAGACTCTTGCTCTGGCTTCAGCGGTACCTGATGAAAAATTTTGCCCATTTGACATATGGAAGCAATCGTATGTAATAACTTGTGCAACAGTCGATAAGGAGCTCGAGCAGCACCGAGGGATCGATGCCTTTTACAGTGGCACCACTGCACTGTCAGTTGTCAAACAAGTAATTTTCTTTTGCTGGATGATCATGAAACTATCTATTTGATCTAAACTTCTTTTGCAAAGGGAGATACGCTACTAAATTAAAGGGTAAAATAGCGTCGCCTTGTCTATTATCATTCTAATAGCTCTTTTCAGAAATTACTGTGCTAGTTTCTATTTAAAAGCAATTTCTCCTTAATGGAGTTCATAGAGTTTTTATCATAAAATTCCCATGCATAATCATGAATGGATTCTAGATTCTAAACTGCAGTGTTTGAAAAAGAACAGAAAGCAATTAGGAATTGAAGTATGCCCTTGTCAGTTGTTGTACTTGAAGTTGTAGTAAATTCTAGTCAAAGAGTAATATCAATGTGATAGCTTGCTAGTTTATATACTTCAAATGTAATTAAACTCATATGTTAACTGTTGATTTTTCTTAGGGTGACCTAATAGTAATTGCAAATGTTGGCGACTCTCGTGCGGTCTTGGCTACTATTTCTCACAATGGGAACTTAGTCCCTGTCCAGCTTACTGTTGACTGTAAACCAAATTTGCCACGTGAGTCTGCAGCTTTACATATTTCCAATGTATATGAAGAATGATCAATGACATGAATTCTTTAGGCACATCTAGAATAGCAAAGTTACACCATCATGGTTGTGATACCCCTACTTGCTGATCTCAGAGGAGGCAGAGCGCATAGCGCAATGCAATGGGCATGTATTCTGTTTGAGCGATGAACCTGGCGTACATAGGTTATGGTTGCCAAACAAGGAGACACCAGGATTGGCAATGTCAAGAGCATTTGGAGATTATTGCGTCAAAGATCATGGACTTATATCTGTGCCTGAGGTGACTCAAAGGAGAATTAACAACAATAAAGATCAGTTCATCATTCTTGCAACCGATGGGGTATGTGCAAATTGACCTAAACTCATATGATGCTATGTCTGTTATCCTTCAGTCTTCTCTTGCAGGATCTAGCTTAGGGCTTTATTTGTTACTTTTACTTGATTAAAACTTTTTTTTTGGGGGGGGGGGGGGTCTTTACTGAAAGATTATATTCACCCAGAATGAAATCGTTTGCAGCCTCGTATCTCTGAACTGTTTCAGACTCTCAGTTGTCCCTCTATACCAAAACAGTTGGCTATCCATTTCAGTGAAATTTATGAAGAGTTGATACAAATAGTTGTACTTCTACTAGAATTTTATCTTGCTATATGCCATCTCTACTCTTCTTTTTTTCAGGTATGGGATGTGATTTCGAACGAAGAAGCAGTGCAAATTGTTTCATCAACCAAGGAAAAAGAGAAGTCTGCGAAACGGCTTGTGGAGTGCGCTGTTCGTGCATGGAAGCGCAAAAGGAAGGGCATAGCAGTTGATGATTGCTCTGCAATATGTCTTTTCTTTCATTCCTTCCCACCCTCATCATGTTGAACTCTCATCAACAATCCAAAACCCGATTATAACATCAATAAATTCTTAAATTGCTAATTGTTTCCTTCTCATCAGTATTCACTTCTTGGATCTTTCACTGCTTGTATGTTGATTTGAGCTGAAGCCTTGAAAACTGAGATTTGAGAAAGTACTTCTATCAATCTATCCACTACCTAAAGATGAGATTACAAGTAGAATGTCCCTTTTTTTTTAGTTCAAATTCCAAATTTCATTCAAACAACCTCGGTATTACAGCAAAGGCCGAAGGGCGGAACAGTCCACTCCTTTGTCATACAATTCTGAATTGCTAGGTTGGCTAGCAAGTGGGCCTTCGTGTTGTTGACCCTACTAGTATAGCACACCCTATGAGAATGATGCAAAGAGATCCACCTCGTGCATTTCCATATGATTGGTCTAATAGACCAATGTATATCTTCATGATCATCATTGAGGTTTTGTCCTGGCAGCACGTGGAAGCAATGTCAATGCCGGCCAATACTGCTAACGCCTCGTCATAAAAGGCGTTGGAGCATTGCTCTAAGAATAGCGTTTTTCCCAGGATATGTTCGTTTGGGGTGACGGGCAACCAGTATGCCAACACCACCAACCAAACCTCCACGCCAAGCTGCGTCAACCCAACCATGTAATCCCCCCAGCTTGGGTACTGCACTCAGATCCATGTTATTAACAAGAGACAAGTCTCTCATTTTGAAATCAACAAATTCGAGATACAAATAGAAGAACAAAAACCAAGCAAGCTGAAAAGTGCTATAAAATAATGCTCAAGGGTTTTATTAGTTGATCATTTGGGCTATTATTAGGCTTAGCAGCATATTTACTGATTAATGTTCGATAAATCTGGGCTTAGGCCCAACAAAGCCCATTTTATCCTGGCCTTAAAATGCCAATTTCCACAAATCCCACGCCACTTCTTTCCCATCTCCACCCACCAATCACCGATGCAAGCCAGTTACTCCTCCAAATCCTACATCACCTCATCAACGACCGTCCGATCAAGATCTAACGGTTACCCTACTCCCTCATCCTTCCTCTCTCCTCGCTCCAACGATCCTCTCCCTTCCTCCCGTGCCATCCACCGATCACGGCCGGTATACTCACCTCCCCCTCTCCGCCGCCATCACTCCCATCTCCTGATGGCACTTCCGAACTCCACCTCTCCTCGCGGTGACCTCACCGAGCTGGACACGGCCGTCGACTTCGAGGCCGTCGCGTCACCCGACGGCTATATATCCATCTGCGGCTTCGGCTCGCTCCTCTCCGGTAAGGTTACTGCTTCACCTTCTTCTCCTCAAAACCAAAACCTTAACTCCATTAGTGAAGAATCTCTTTTGGTGCCAGAAAAGAGCGCGAGGAGCACGTTTCCTGATCTCAAGAACTTTAGGGTCGGAGTATTGCGCGGGTTCCGCCGCGTATTTGCACATGTTGCCCCAATCTTCTTTGACCGGGGGATCGCCAACGAGGAAACCGGGGTTGGATTCGAATCCATTATTAGGTCTCCGCATTCGAATTCTTTTGGGAATGATGGATCTAATTCGCGACTTGGGAAGTTTTCAGGAGGTGTCGAGCTTGAGCGTGGAGCCCTGCGAAGGGGAATATCTTTTGGTGACCGTGTTTGAGATCAAGAAAGAAGAGGTATAGCTGTTGTTTTGGTTAGGGTATGAGGATTTAGCGGCAAAGATTGCAACTTTCTATATTGCTTCAGCGTTTGGATTGTGATCTCAGATAAAAGTTGTAAAGGTTTCATTTTTGACTTAGGTTGATGGTTGAATCGTACAGGTTCCTTCATTTATTGAGAGGGAAAACGAGTTCAGGTTTCTAGCCGTGAGTGTCTGAGCTTTACTTTGTTGCTCTGGTGTGCGCTAATTTTGCTTGTATCTTACTTCTTTGCATTTGTATATATGCATGTCTTAACTTGCAGGTAATTCCTGAAGAACTTGATGGATCTCCTTTTCCAAATCCAGCAGTAAGTGCTTGTTCTTGCTGGGTGTAGCATTGTAGCTTTTGTTGGTTGTAATTTTTTTTTTCTGTGGTTTAGTAGTTATGGTAACAGATTGTACCTCTTGGGAACTTGTTCAGGTGGTGTGTGCTAGATATAGTGATGAAGAGTATTTTCAAGTGAGATGCCAAGGTAAAATTGAAGCTTATGTTTGGATTCTATAATCGTGCATTTAGTATAGCATGAAGAATTCACATTGCATGAAGAAATCAACCTGATCTTCTGGACATTTTGATGCATTTTTATTTGATCGTGCTTTTATGACCATATTCAGACATGAGCAGATTGTATAGATTCACTATTGGAACAATGCTAGGTTAGACAGCGTTGTGAAATTTTGTTTCACTCCTCTATTTGTTGTATCCAAATGAAATTGTTATTTCTGATAGGCCAGGATTTTCTCCTTGTGTTGCATGTTGGAATTGAGAGTTCAATTTATTTCTGCAGATCTTTTTAGTGATCCTACATCATCTTCTGCAGGTAGCAAGGAAATATTTTTCCAGAATTATGGACGATACAACATCCATAAGATATGGCGAGATGATATTCTACCATGTCGCATATATCTTAGACATTGGTAAGTGTAGCAATATTCAGTCATTTACGTTAACTTTTATTACAATCATCGGTCAGAAATCCATTAGAATCTCCAATAACTAACTGCATCTTGATAACTATATGTCTGATGAAATTCTTTTACATAAATCTGAAAGGTAAATTATATTTTCTATTCCAACCATTGATAGTTATATGTCAAGTTACAATGGTAGCTTTGTAAAGTGGAATTTGCATATTGCTTTTGTTCTCATGTAGTTACACCTAACGTAGTTCTGCAGTGTTTTGGCAGCAAAAAATCTTGGGAACCTAGCTTATGATAACTTCTTAGATCACACCTACATCAGTGATCGTAGAACAACTATTCGTGAATACTTGGCCTCGGCTGGATCAGGCATCATGGAGGAAGAGCCTCCAGACTCGCTCAAGAGCCGTTATGGAGGGTAATTTGGCAGCTTCAAAATGGATGGGATTGAAAATGCACTACTTTTGGAACTGCACTTGGTTTTGTATAAATTACTCCACAAATCAACTCTCATTATATTCACGTGAATCTGAAGGAAAACTGTATTCTCGTGCAATCATCTTATGAATTGGATTTGCAAATATGTGGTGCTTTGATGCATGACTTGCATGTATCAGCATCTCTCGTTTTCTTTTTGCTACTCAGATTCTACGTTTGAATTTTGAAAGTTGAATGGTACTGCTGGTGTGCCATGTTACATATTACAAGATTATGTTACCTGGAAATAATGTCCTACATATTGGGATGTGTCAGTTTAGAAATACGAGTACCAACTCCAGGATTTTGTGCTCTGAAAACTTCCAAATAGAGTGCATGTACTATAATACAATAGACATCCAGGTCCATCATGGTTCTCCTATATAAATATAATACAGAGATGGAACTCTTTTCAAGACAAAAAAATAAATAACCTTAAAAATAGAACATGCACATAATTTCCCAAAGAAACATACAAGTGAATTCTGGGATGGCGTGTCCGGTGTCCTACTGACCCAAATAGCCAAAGCTGGAATGCCAGTGCTGCATTTCACTATTGAAGTTGGCGGCAGATCGACAAAGGTTAAAGTCTGAAGGCCCACTGAATACTCAAACTCTTGTGCACCTCCATTACCACCAATATCCTCTGTTCATTGTTACCGGACCATCTCTCATCACTGAATGCCGTTACTGCCGCTAGTTGACATTTCCAATTCGTCCATATGAGAAGAAAATTGTTTGTGCGAATCAATATACTGTTTGTGATGTCACCCACAGTTGACTGCATTTGGGCATGCATATGACAAGAAACTAATGAGAAGGTCAAAGCAAATGTCAGGAAATAATACACATAAATGTAATTCGTTTCACGTTCATTGTGCTCCTCAGGTTATATAATGTAAGAATAGTTGAACCGGTGCTACAAGAAGTTTCATCCTCTCTTTTATTTTTGTCTTCGACTACAAGCAATGAAAAAATATTTATAATTCATACATCATACCTCATCACAGAAGTTTCAGCCTTTGGGGAGCCCACATAGGCATCAAACGTCAGGCAGACTGGAAAATGGTGATCACCCAAAAGGCAGAACAATCACCAGAATGTGCCATCTCGATTTCATAATAATCTGTATCATCTACTTTCTTCCTTTCTTTGCCCTCTTGGGAAATAGCTCATGGCCCTCAAGAAGAACCTCATGGTGCATCTGTTCCCAGACTTCTCTGAAACGATTATGAAATCCCTCCTGGAACCATTGTCGAATCTCAGAATAAAGGAAATCAGGATTTTCACTCCATGCATCTCTTAGCATTGCACGGCTATCAATCACTCTTGAGCCAATCTTCATTTTGTTTAGAAGATCCCCAACCCTTCTTTGACCCAATGCCGAAGGTTTCAGTACAGTGGATGGAGGTGCTGCCAGGAATTTCTGAAAGGACCTTAAACATGGCAAGACATCCCCCTCTAGCAAAGCACATGAAAATACAGACATCCGAAGGGCACCATTCTTTATAAATAAACTATGCAATGGAAGCTGCCAATTATGCTGGCCAAAAGTGGGACTGACCCAACAAAAGACCTTGTCACTTAGAGGTTCATAATATGGTTTAGGGTCTGTCAACGGGGATGAAAAGGTGCAAAGAGAACTAGCATACTTAAGAAGCCAATCTGACTTAACACTTGTTACTCCATGCATATAAGGCCTCTTTGTGTGAAGAAGTTCCGAATAAACTAGATAGTCCGGTGCAGACTGAGAAACAGAAGACCAACGATGGAGATACACAGTATCTTTATGAGCACAAGATTGATAGCGAACAGCTCTGGCCTTTGTATCGTTTTCTGCTGA
Organism: Typha angustifolia; assembly: GCF_048772165.1. Lineage (NCBI taxonomy): Eukaryota > Viridiplantae > Streptophyta > Magnoliopsida > Poales > Typhaceae > Typha > Typha angustifolia. Next base: position 769,579 of record NC_133246.1, on the reverse strand, counting down.
TTGACGAAATGAACGAACACGCTTTGCAACTCTGTCAGCCCATCCAGCGCATATAGCTTGCCCTAAAATCTCCTCTTCATTCATTTGTAAAGGCTGCTTACTAGAGTGTACCCTCCAAGAGAGCTCTACATCCTCAGCATTTCCATGATTCCATGCAAATTCCTCACAAAACTTGCTATGATGGAATGTCAGCTGCAGCAGTTGTTTTCTCAACTTCGACATCTCTTCCATCGTCTTCAAGTGAAGTGAGTTGCTTCTGCAGAACTCCACAGAGTTCTCTGCCAGTTCAAATAACTGCAAAGCATAAGCAATTGTCAGTGCATCACTGCTGGGATTACGAAATCTTGTTCGTGCCTCTCTTGCCATAGCTTTTATTTTCTTCTGTCTATTCTTTTCCTGTAGGTCCTTCAAGTTATCAACATCAAGTTTCTCTTCCTGATCCATCTGATCATTTATTTCATGCTCCTCCCCAAACTGCACAAGTAAAGGACTAGAAAAACTTAAAGCTGAGGCAGCAGCAATAGCATATCCAAGTACCAAATTTGAACGGCTATAGCCTTGCTGATGCTTCATGATCTGAATAACTGTCAAAAGCATACGAGAATGACGAGGACTCATAGGATATTGTGCCATGGCCCTCCCTATAGGTGTAAGTCCGCCTTGGCTATCAAGTGCCTCAAGGGCCTTTAAGCAGCGCTCAGCTTCCACCAAAGCTTCGACCTCAGGAGGGGTTGGGAATGGAAAGTTTGCAACCTAGGCAACACAAAGAATATCTAAGTATAAGTCAAAAAAACTGACAAGGAAACAAAGCAAAGGAGACAGAAATTTGTAAGAAGCTTTTTGCACCTTGTCAATACCCATAAACTTCATCAGGAGTACAACACCATCAACTGGAATCATGGAAATCTCAGGAAAGGAGAACTCAGGAAATAAATTATTTTTACTGTAGGCTGCAGAAGAGTAGAGGCGATAACAGTGCCCAGGTCCTGTCCTTCCAGCTCTTCCTGCACGCTGAGCAGCTGATGCTTTGCTTATCCACTGAACTTCATATGCTGCTATTCCGTTGGTGTAATTATAATTTTTGACCTTTTCTTTGCCAGTATCAACTACATATTTTATTCCGGGAATAGTTAACGAAGTCTCAGCAACATTAGTTGCTACTACAACAAGTCTTTCCCCTTCAGGTACATTTTCAAATACACGGAGCTGAGCAGAAGCAGGTAGCATTGAATAAAGTGGCAAAACATAGAGTGGACCAGCAGAAACAGCAGTAGATTCTGTGCTCTTATCTGCAGCAGGAGCAACAAGACGACTTGATTCGTCTTTGCAATTTTGATCACTTGGCTTTCCAGCTAGAGCCTCAAAAGAAGCTTTCAGTAAAGAGACACTCTCAACATCTCTTAGAAAATCTAACACCAAACCATCCTTTTCTGGGGCTTCACAGGTGATAGAATCTTCATCATCACTATCATCTTCAGCCTCACTCTGTGTTTCGAAGTCGGATGAATCATAACTCATCTCTGGAATGCTGTCATCCTCATTGTATGAGTTAAATCTGTCAGTTTGGTGATGGGGTGAATTGCTTCCTATCTCATATGCTTCAGAAATATCCTTCATTTCCATCTCTGAGCTTGCAGTGATCTCATTACCTGCTTGTCCCAAGGATCTTTGTTCAGTAGGCCACCGTGATGCTTTCCGTAACTTCTTACACAAGAATTCCACTTCCCTCTGTCCAGTAACAAACACAAGTATTCCACCAGGTGGGAGTCTCTTGTGGATTGACATGACCTTCTTATAAGCTTGACCTATATAGTCTTCTTGTGTCTTTTTTGAGAAGTGAATTGTCACGGGAAACTGTCTGACAGGAACCTCTAGAACTGGCGGGATATCGGAGAACAGTTTCCTGTTTGAAATGAAGTCCTCAACTCGCAAGGTAGCACTCATTAGCACAACTTTCAACTGACTGACCATATTTTCTTGACTGATGCTCACTCCAGACAGTATCTTCTCCTGCTGTTCCATATATAATTTCTGCCATGCGCATTCAGGTTAATCAGCACAAAGATTCTTTATCAATATAGATGGAAAGACAAGTTAACGGATATATACCTTGCGAAGTCTTATTACTCGTGATAGCATGCCAAGTAGTATATCTGTGTTCAAGCTCCTTTCATGGGCTTCATCCAAGATGACCACAGAATAGCGCTTCAACAGAAAATCACTCTGCGGAGGAGCCAATTTACTAATTTAGTGAATATCCTGAACCATTTTGGTATCGTTTAGATAAAGCTTCTTTAAAAGGATAAAGGGGCTTGGAGGATCAACATAGGTCTTTCCCAGCAGATGACGGCATTATGAATAAGTTCAATTAAAAAATCACAGAAGCCCAGTGAATAAAACCTTTGCAATTAGTCAAGAAAAAAAAACTTCTAGAAGATTTGAATTTACAACACCAATCATTCTTGTCATTGATACGGTAGCTACACTAGAACGATATTATTTTACCCATGGGGAGCTTTCATTTTCCCTCTCCAAGAGCCGAGAAGAACTAATTGAACTAGGGAAGGATGTTGCACAAGATCATTGTTCACCCATACCAAATGTGAAGTTTATATTCAATTATAAAATTCTTTACTATACATGCTATTTTCCATCTAGTAAGTAACGATCATGATGGAAAAGACAGTTGTGTATCAAAATAAGTACATGGGCAGAATTTTAGCAGAGAACCTGGACTTCTCGAAGTAAAATTCCGTCAGTCATGAACTTGATGGAGCAGCTTTGGCCTATCATTTTATCATGCCTAACTTGAAAACCAACCTCCTTTCCAAGACGGAGTCCTAACTCAAAGGATACTCGCTTGGCAGTGGCAAGAACCGCAACACGACGTGGTTGTGTTACGCCTATGATTCCTTTTCTGTCAAAACGGTCACTTGAACCGAAACCAGCTTCATATAAGAACTGTAACATGAAATTTAAACAAAGAGCAATAAGTATTGCATGGCAAATCGAATGATAAACAAGAAATACCTAGTGGACATGTACCTGAGGAACCTGTGTAGTTTTTCCACATCCTGTTTCTCCACATAAAATTACAATAGAATGTTCATTGATAGCTTCCATTATTTCCTGTTCCATCATTACTATAGGGAGATCCTTCCTTTTCTCCTCAATCTCATGTGGCCTTGATACATGCACTAAAGTTGGGGCAACATTCACATGTTCCTGGATCATAAGATCTACCCCTCTGGCCTGGAGTTTGAAAAAGCAAATGAAAAAACAAGTCATCTAAGAAGTTCAACAATGTAAAAAAAACAGAAATAACAAGCCATGGACATTAGAAAGAGACTGGTGCAACTTTGTGATCATGTTGATAATAGTGCAGAATAATCAAATACAATGTTGTATGTTCTAGATATATCATATTGTCTTAGAGCAACAATGATTTAGATTCATTCATTGGAGTGGAGGAGCATTCTTTGGTAGTGCAAAAGAATCAATAATTAATAATGTGGACTGAAGGGAGATTCATACTCCACAAGGACTGAAGAAAGATATACTCCACAAGGCCGTTGCTCAGAGTTTTGGGCACAAAAAAAGGTATAATAAGTGGTTAATATGTGACCATAAAAACTAACATATATAGCCTGTATTAGCTAATACAATTATTCGTATAAATATTATGCCACACCTGTGAATTAATCCCTTGTTCCATCTGACAAGGTCTTAAAGTGGATGTGGAGTTCCTCTGATCTTCTGGCTTTTTAATACCAATGTCTTCATCTGTTTCTGCTAATGGGGGTGGCACACTTAATCCAATATCCATAACTGGTTGGCTCTTACCAGTTGCCTCTGCTTCAGTTCCAAGAGAAATGCTAAGAGTCTTATTCTCTTGCTCCTTACATTTCATCGGAAGAACAGAATCAAATTTCTGTGTGACATCAGTCTCCTCAGAATCTTTCTGACTGATCTTTTTGAAAGGTGAGACTTCATCAGGTACCTCCAATCCTGCCTTAGACAACTGTACAGCACGCCTCCGTTTTTCCTTCAAAGTCTCGGCCTAGATCACAATTATCCGTATATCAAAACAAGATCAAAACCAACAACATAACCTAGTCAAGAAATCCTACTAAATGTTACATACTTGACCAATAGTCCCTGAAGAATGGAGAAGAGAATATGCACCATCCCCTATTTTATACTTCCTGCAGCAGGACCAGAAAAAAGTGATCGATCATTCAGAGAAGTAATCACAAAATCGGCACCACGATCAAGAGTACAATTAGGCTGAAACAAAACAATGCAGCATACCCCAGAAGCTTAATACTTTTGGCTTGCAGCAACTTACTTTGCTTCTCCTCCTGAATAAAAGGATCGCACACAAATTTAATAAGATAAAACCAACAAAAAAAAAAAAAAACTCTGAAGTCCAAAAAAGGAGACAAGCACATACCTCCAACTTCTTTAACTTCCTTTGCATGCTTTTGCTCATGGCTGGAGCTTCTCTATTCTTGCTCTTCTTAGATACCTGACAGAAAGATGGAAAATCTCTAAAGGCAATGATTATCATTACCCAATTTGTTAAAAATATCAAAAAGTACCCATATATAATCTAGAAATACCTCGCCTTCTCCTTTCAATTTGCTCTTTTTCTTGTCAAACAAAATAATTGCGTTGCTTCCATCCCCATTAGAACTGCGACGTAGAGAAAATAATTACAAGATCATCAATTCCAACTTGAAACTTCCATAACTTAAATACGAATCAAATAAACTAAATAATCAAATGAATAAATCTTACTCCAATCCGTCTTGAATAGCGTCTGGTTCCAAGAGTGCAACAGTGGCATCCAAAGACTGACTATGATCCCCCAATCTCGAGCCCATCCTTCTTCGCGTTTTGTAGAGTTCCACTCCCGAAACCTAAAAAGAGACGCGCCTTTAGATCATACATCCAAGCAAGAAGGGCTTAATCGCAATAATTCCCCCATAAAAAGAGCAAATAAGAGAAGAATTAGGGCTCCCGTAACTCCGTGTCGAGAGACGGAGAGAGTCTTCTAAACCCTAAACCCTCGAATTACCGGGGATTTGGGAAATTTTGCTAACGGAGCGAGTGAGTTTTTATTTTAGTCCCACATCGGAAGTCCGAGTGTTATTCGGGACAGAGAGGTTTATAAAAGGAGGAGGAGGGCAACTTATAAATAGTTAACCCGTCCTGTCGGGGGTGAGAGGCGACTCGTCAATGATCGGATAGAGACGGCGAGTCGTGCCGACACCCTACGAAGCGAACACGTCTTTGTGTGCGAGTGAGTTCGCCCCTTACTTTGGGTGCGGCTCGCCCGCCAATTTTTGGAAGGTTACCTCCTCTGAGAGGGCCTACCTACATAACATTACAACAAAAAATTATTAATTATTTTGGGCGAATTTTACTTAATCTGATGATTAACTTGCAAATGATAATTATCGGAATACTTTATTGGAAAATTAGTAAGTTGAAATGGGAAATGTTCTGCTAAAAAGTCCGAAGATGGTCACGATTATAGACAAGACTCAGAATCAGAAGAAACTTGCTGCTTTTGCCCCTATAAATTTATTAAATCATTCACATAAATAAATCTTTACACCCATCATCCTCCTTTGCAAGCTTGTCTATCAGTAACTCCATTATCTTCTTATACATAGGCATATAATGATCATTAATCATGGTTTTGGAGAGACGAATCTTACTGTACAGTTCTCTGGGGGTCCTATAGATACCGATGTTACATTCATCGTTTGCAACATCGTCATCAGCGTCATCCTCTGAAGGCGGCAAAGCAACCATGTGCATAATCTTACCTGGTGGATAGAATTGATGTCCTAAGGCATCTGATGAGATTGGCTGCTTGTCTTCTACTGTTTGTAGGACAGCATTTTCTTCATCCATGATTTCTTTTACCGCTGCGGCTTCTTCTTCGCGAGCTCGTTCATCATCTTCATCTTGCCGGTGGAGTTCTTTTTCCAACTCAATCCACAAGTCACCTTCAGTCATCTCCTCTGCAGTAGACACCCTAGTACCTCCATTTGCCTGTACAAGTGCATTTTCATCTGTTTCCTCGTGGTCTAAACCACTAGAACTACCAAATTGCTGTTTATCCAGTCGTACATCAGAGTCTGCTTGTTCGTCTGTAAAAGAGTTTTTCAGTAGAGATGCGGAGTGAGTTTCAACAATCGTCTCATCTTTAGGGTTTACAAATGAGCCCACAGCTCGACGACGTGCTCCCATGCAGGACCAAGAAGAGAGTGCCGATCGACTCCTAACAACAGCTTGTGCAACATTCTGCGCACCTTTCATCACAACCTGCAATGTCATGAAAGAAGAACCCAAACTCAAAATTCGAAGATCAAGTTAGAAGAATGCAACTAAAACTAAAAATTCAAACAACCAATACTTGATTGGTTAATGAAGTTATTAATCTGAAATGCAAGTCAGCCCCATTTTTTGAGCAATTTTTTACCTGAGTTTTACTGGACACAGGATGTAATAGCGCGCCAGCACCTGCAACCCTATCTCGTGCACTAGAAATAGATGGTAGACGAGAACCTAATGCAGTTGCAGACCGGTAAACAACATTCAGAAAACGTGTCTGTTGCACTTGATCCCTCAGATCATTTAGCCATGAAGATGCTGTCACCTGAATAAGAGAATATGAAGGATAATTACAAACGTGAAATCAATAACATGAGTCATTGATGTGATATAAGCATATCCAGAATTCTAAAATTATTTATACAGTAAATCATGTGTGCTGAAATGATATTTACTGATCAATCTAGATTTTGGAAGTGCATGATGTGATCAATGTTATCAATATACAGAACACCTGACAGAAAGTCTAAACTAATCAGACCTCCTCTGAGGCTATGTATAGACTGTTGGATTCCATATTTCTAGCCAAGCTGTGGTAGTTTTAAGGGCCATTTCTCCTCCCATTGGAGATTGGTCACCCTGGACAGGGGTGACAAGTGAAATCACCAGATGAGTTATTTGGTGTAAATTGGCTTTTAGATCTAACCATTTGACACAATAAAAGGGTAATATAATTTATGACAAAAAAAACTTCGTTTCAACTTGATATTCTCAAGAATGACAATTAACCACTCTTTAATCTGTGAAAAATCTTTGCCGCTGTCTTTCTGTCTTTTTGGTTAAGATCACACTCATGCTCAAAGTTAATAAACCAGATAAAGAAGTGAACGACTACTTAAATTAACAACAGCTCTAGCTAATATGACATGCATAACATGTGTGGAGACAGCTACTCAGTATATGCATGGGTAGCCATGTAGACCTGCAGCTTCTAAAATTCTGCACTATGAACATTATCACAGCAATTTGGATGCGAAAGTTATTTTTAGTGTAAATAGCAAGGCAACAATAACAGATTGTCGCATTAACTAAGACAACAAACCAAATAGCTGGAAGATTGAATAGCAACACGCTTAATTGCTATTATTGTTGTCAAAACACAGAAAACTAACTTACTAATAGTCTTTCTTTTTTTTACATTGAAGTTTCAGGTAGAATTGGTAACCAGTATTACACGAGAGATCATACTTGTAATACAAATAATCCACAAGTCACCTTGGGAAAAAAAAAAGGCATAGTACAAAGAAGAATCAGCAGAAAATGGAACAATGATTGAGAATATGCGATACCTCAGCACGAAGATCATCAATAGATGCAGTTGAAAATGTTGGAACCAGGTCAGCACCATTGACAATGGTAGTAATAAAGTGCTTCCCTGATTCTGCCAAGTCCCATGTCATGCATGCAGCTGACAAATAGAAGATAATACACTGACCTCTCCTATAAGGGTAATAAAAAGTATAAGATATTACTGAGAAGGTTTAGATGATACCTGGTGCAAATGCAACACAGGTGGTTGAAAATAATTCTTTATGTTCCCGTAGAATGTATGTCAAGAGTGCAGCTGTCCCACCACCTAATGAATGTCCAACAATCTAATAATAATATGGAAAGATGATCAGTTATTAATTTGTAAAAGAGATACATATAAGCATCTATATAACTAAAAACACGGAGCAGCACTCCATGCAGTTTTACTAGAACATCTAGAAGTACCTTGATTTTGTAATCAGGATATTGACTAACAGCACTAAGGAGACATGGAGTAGTACATTTTGCAATCCAACGGGCCGCAGCAACCATTCCACAGTGTGCATAACCTAATACTAATTTGCTGACTCCACCTTCATCTAAAAGTGAATGGTGGAAAGGAACCACAGCACCAGTTACAGCGGTCAATGTATCTTTAATACTATGAGTGCCTCGAACCAAAAGAAGAAAAGTTTTGGAGCTTTTATCACATAAAATTGTGAAAGCAGGCTTCAAAAGCTGCAAAGAGTATAAAAGCATGTTAGGAAGAAACAAATCAAGGAATCAGTTTGTGTTTACTATAGCTAGTAACTCAATCAACATCCCAAGTTACGATTCTACTGCAAAAATTAAGATATTTGCAAGGTCTATTGGTAACCACTCACCCCTGCCTTAGGCTCTTGAAGGAGAACATCTTCTTGGGAAAATCCAGCAGACTTCAAGAATACTGGGAATGGTTTCTTAGAGAAAAGCATGCAAAGGTTTAATAACCTTAGCGAATAAATCAACTCGGACATAATCTCAGAGCCTTTCAATTGCTCACAATTACTTCCAGCATATACACTTGCAACGTGCAAGTTACCCTGAAAAAATTTGGTAGAGTTATAATAAAAAACAGTTAGAAGAATATCATATAGAAAATCAACCAGTCCAGCAAGACAATAGTATTCTAGATCAATGGAGCTCTCTGGAAAAGTATCTGACGCTTGACAGTTCGACATGCTGAAGGAAGTAAATGGCAAGGCAATCTCTATTGCCCCCATTAGATCATTCACTTGTTTTGAGTCCAAGATAGAAATTCATAATTTGACTTCTCCATGGAGTTAAATTCTCTTGTATATATATTAAGTAAAAAAACCTAAGAACAATAATAATTTACAATTTATAATGCTTTGTTGATAGAACAGATCAATTTGATAAATTATATAAAACCTTGTTTGAAGCGAATTTAAAACTTAAACAAGATATTAAGCATGTAAAGATTCAATGCTAATATGCTTTGAGTTTGAGAATGATAGACTCCTCTCATCGTACTATGGCAGATTGTACCACAAACAGTTTGATCTATACCAGTTTGTCCTTCACTAACGATTCAGCAAACAAAATATCTAAGGAAGCAGTATTGTTAACACTTAGGTTTACCTTCATAAAGTCCTGTTTTCGTCTGATATGGCATTGGCAAAGTTTTAAAAAGGTGATTATCTATCTTTCTTATACCCACTACTCCAGGATGAGAATAGCACTGATAGTATGAGAAACTATCTCTATCACGAAGGAGACCCTATTTTAAACTGTTTGAAGCAAATCCAAATACAGAATGCAACTACTGACAAATATGAACTTGCCAAATAATCCAATATTACCTCACATCATTATCAAATTAACAAATGCAACATATACAATCACAACCCATGGAAAATTCCATTTGCCCAAAAGAAATATTTTGCCAGGCTATATCACATTATTCACAATCCCAACTTACTTTGTAGACAACAAAGGAAGGTTTACTAAGAGCAAATGAGATTTTTTGCATTAATTGTAACGGATAATATCCCGTTATTCATTCTTCTGCAGATTCAATCGCCACGGAAAACCAAATTTCATCGTAACATAACAAATTCGTACTATAAACCGGGCAAATAAATACAAACGAACCGCATCCAATTCTCACCTGCTGCCTCATTAGATATTTGATCCCAAACGCCAGATCCCCGATCGGCCACTTCCCTAGGGTCTCCGAGTAGGTAAACCGGAGCGCCTCAGCCAGCGTCGCCACCGCCTCTCGCCACGTCGCCGGCGGCTGGGCCGGCCTCCGGGCGATCCTCCTCCTCCCCGGCCTTCCTAGCTTCGAGAGATCGCCATCGGCGCCGGAGATCCGCTCCTCCTCCGCCTCCTTCGCCGCTATTCTTCGACTAAGTACGAAGTAGAGCAGCATCGCCATCCCCGCCGCCGTCGCCATCGTCACCGTCGCCATCTAGATCTCAATCGGAGACGGATCGACGAAAGAAGAGAAACCCCAGACTCCAATCTCGAGACTAATCTCGATTTTCTCGAGGATTTAAGTCGCTAATTTTCGACATTAACGAAGCTACTACGCTTCCCTTCTCTCCCCCCTTCCTCCTCGCCCTGTTGCGTGCTTTAGCCTTTAGGTGAAACAAAGTTTTGCAGGAAGCCCCTCAACTTTATTTATTCGCGAAAATAAGGTTCTTCTAGTATAAATTGCCTACGTCGAGCGACGGGTGGATCGTGTAATTTGTACAAAAGCGCGAGGCAATCCCCCCCCACCCACTTCGGTTGCTGGACGGGAATTATGGAATTGGGTTACCCCTTAACACCGACAAGTTACTTATTGTCTTCCTCAAAGAATAAAACAACGTCACGTAACGCATCGCGCCGTTCCGTTTCAAAAGCTCGTCACGAGTTAAAACTTATTAAACTAAAAACTATGCACTCCAATAAGCGCACCCACTTCATAAAGTTACCCTACTTTTTAACCCAATCCGTGGTGCCGGCTCCAATTGGGTGTTTCTGAATTGATGCTGGCAGGGCCCACCACAATGTAAGGTTAGAATTCACTTGGGACAAATAAGATAAGCTTGTGTTGGTACTTTTTGTTTGGATAACGTTTCCGTAGTTTGTATACACTATAAGAAGTATTTATGAAGCTTCTCCAATTGCCATTAGTTTATAATGAAGTAGATAAAAATTAATTAATTAATTAAAAATGTAGACAATAATTTCGATGGGAAAGCTCAACCTCCACCATCTCATTAATGCCTGCAACCTGGAATGCAGGGAATTCCTGTATAGTTGGATGCTTGGCAGTCTGTCATTGGCTGCCATATTTTAAGGTGTTATTTTGCATATTCTCTCTCATCAAACATTATCTTGAGTCAATAATAAAGCATGGAATAAATGTTTTTGATTCTTCTAGCAAACAAAACATCTTCAACTATTTGTTTCATTGACTCTCCAACAAGTAGGTAAGCTAACAATTCTAAACTAATGGAGGCAATAGTTGTTTGCAGTACTATATAATAAAATAACCAATGTGAAATCTCTTAATGGTTAATTTGAATATTTTTTGTTATTTATTTGAAAAGCAATAACAATTTTATACTACAAAAGGGTAAAAATTAAATAGAAAAATGAGTAAGATAGTTAATTACTTATAGATTTGTAGAGCATTTCAGTATTTCTTTAGCAAATATTAATACCTAAATGAGGGTGACTGATGAAGTATATATATTCAATGATGAGTATAGTATTAACTGTTTAGATATAGGTATCATGGGCCCCAAAAACTATGACAAATTAAAAATAGATATCACATAGTCTTAACTATTTCTTGGAGGTGTAGATGAGCTGTGATGAGAAAAAAAACTACACCATATACTTGACAGTCTAACTAGAAACTTGGATTGGTGCCATAATTTTGACACATTATCACATTTATTTGGTGAACTATTGCAAGAGGTGCCAATTTGTGTGAAGCAATGCTGCATGGGGACCCATTTGGATAGTTGTTTCTTAATGGTAAAGTAGTCAAGGAACCATACTATGTTTTAGTCTGGTTTAAGAATTAATGAAATGATTTGTTTGCAAAAGATTAGTATTTGTATATTGGAATAGCCTTCATGGATGATCACATGAACTTGGACAAAGTTCTTTGTTAAGCAAAGATTTGGGCCATCATTAGTCAATATCTAATCACAGACTTGAAGGACTAATGGTTACTAATTGAGTTGTTTGTCATGGTATGAGGATTAGAAGTTTAGATTTGATATGATTTTGTATGGACCAGCAATAAATCAAACACTAATCTGATAGATAGAATCATAGAGTGGTAGTGGTTGCTACTTTTTGAATTTTGAGTGTTTGGTTCAATGTTTATGAGGGTTTAACTAGATACATAGACCCCATTTTGTGATGAATAAAGTCAAACATCACCTCTATAAATATCATGCAAAGTGTAATTTATCCAAGGTTATTAATGTTTAGTCTCTAGGGAAGAGAATATTTATTTTTCCTGTGGGTAGTCTTTCCACAATTCTCTTATGAAGTTTAGCGGGACCATAAGGCCAAAAGTACCCTCACGGGAGTTAGATTCTCACATAATCACACCCTCTTCTCATTGATCATTTCACATCTAAATATTCTCCCTAAATCTTGTTTCATTAGTCACAATTATACCTACAATTATGATAGTACATGACCAATATAAATGCAAAAGATGTACTACTACTATAGTATCACAATATTTCTTTTCCCCCCTGTGATCTTATTGGTGATCCATTCACATCATCCAATAATATTCAACTACCATGATTCATCTATATAAACAGCCCCCCACATACGATATAAACCCCCAAAGCCACAGTAAGTTTCAATGACTAAGACTGTCATAGCAATGCTTCTTCCCCTCATCACACTTGCTTCTTTCTTTACAGTTCCATTTTCACATGGCCTTACACACCAACAACAAGAGCTATCTCTCCAATACCATGGAGGTCTTCTTCTCACCTCACCCATAAACATCTATCTAACCTGGTATGGCTCCTTCTCCTTGGACCACAAAGCCACCATATACGAGTTTCTTGGCTCTTTTGGGGCAAAAAATCTACATCAACAACCTACTGTTTCAAAGTGGTGGACAACTATCCAAAAATACAAAGATTCCGCCGGTGAGCCGGCGTCGTCGGCCGTCAGAATAGCTATACGAACATTTGATGTAAATTACTCACTAGGAAGAACCCTAACCAGGGCCAGTTTAGCCACCTTAGTTAAGACTTCCATAGCCAAAAAGACCTTCCCTTTTGACCCAACTGGAGTTTACTTAGTCCTCACTGCTTCCGACGTAGCTGTTGATAAGTTCTGCATGAGCTCGTGTGGATTCCATGACGCCATTTTGGTGTCACCTGGTAAATGGGCCATCTTGGCCCATATAGGCGATCCATGGGCCCAATGCCCAGGCCTATGTGCATGGCCATTCGCCACCCCAGCCTATGGGCCGAATGGGCCTCCATTAGTGAGCCCAAATGGGCTCGGTGCCGACGGCATGATCATGAACATGGCGGCGGTCATCGCCGGAGCTGCGACAAACCCGAGAGGTGACGGTTACTATCAGGGAGATCGGTTAGCTCCGTTGGAGGCCGCGACGGCATGCAGCGGAGCGTTCGGCGATGGCGCATACCCTGGGTACCCCGGGAAGTTGATTGTTGACCGGCGAACGAATGCGAGCTTTAACGCTTATGGTGCCGGCGGCCGGAATTTTCTACTTCCGGCAATATGGGATCCTGTTACTGGAGAATGCAAGACAATTAGTTGAAGCTCAAGTCTCTTTGTTCACTGCTGTGACTTGAGTGTATGTTTACGTGCACAAGTGGTTGTATATGGAAACTATAACCCGAGAGCTGTATATTTTGAATAAAAAGGTGTGCGTTTTTTGTTTTCTTTTCTAGTTTCAAATTGCATAAAATCCTGTTCCTGGCTGTCACTTGAATATAGTGTATGGAAGCTAATCACAGGCTGCCTAGAACCCCATTGCAGAAAAATAACTGCAACCATGGCTGCATAGGATCCGCGACCCGTTAGGAGTCCAACCCAACGGTAATCTCTCCGCAACCCCCTCAAATTTCCCACCAAACTCGCCCACCGTTAGCAGAAAAACCTCGCACTCTCCCAATTGACGCACCCCCCAAATCTCCTATCATAACAGCAAGCAATCATTAATCACATACTCTTTTTTTTTTGCTAGTACTACTTTCAAAATTTCAACACAACGGGAAGAAGGTCAACGGGAGAGGAAATGGAATCCAAATCACAGTTAGTGGTGGAGATTTGCTCCATCTCATCGACCTTCTCCTCATGTACTCATCGCCGTCGCAGTCCTCGGAAGCCAGTCTTTATCGACTGGTACTTAGTTCTCAATGTAATGATGTACTACTGTTGATGATCCTGTTGTTTTTAATCCTACTACTTCAATTTACTTGTGCATGTGGTGAAATTTTATGTACAGGTTGATGAAGATGAGGGGATTGATGCCGTTCGAAAGAGATATCGTCAACTGGGTAATGCTCAATTTGAATTATACTCACGAAGATAAGTTTTGATTCATGGATTTGTGAATTAGTGCAGCACTGCAGCTTCATCCAGATAAGAACAAGCATCCCAAGGCCGATGTTGCATTCAAGCTTGTCTCAGAGGTAATAAAGATTTGGTGTTGTTTAGATTAAAGATTATGACTTTATCCTTCTGTGGATTTGTTGTTCTGGTAGCAGGCATATGCATGTCTATCTGACAAAGCTAAAAGGAGAGCTTTCAACTCTGAGAGGTTAAAGAATTTCTGCATGCAATGCTACAAGAAATCCAAATCCCGACCTCATGCGAGTTGTACTAATGTCTACAAACAAAAAGCTTCAAATCCAAAGGCCCAAACAAAGTCAGACAAAATGCTGTCTGTTCTGATAGATATACAGAATAGACTTAAAGAAGAATGTGGAGTTGTAGAGAATTCTTTAAGAGCCAATGCAGCACATAGGAAAGAATCGCCTCTCTTTGATCCATCCGAGCAGCTTCTATCGTCACCTGGCTATCCACATTACAGGATGCCTGTGTTTGAGAATCCTAAGGGCCTAGGAAACTTCCACATGACTGATACTATTAACCATCGGAGAACAGGAGTTAGATGCGAATCACCTATCTATGAGATTGGATCAGAAAACCAGACAAGAAGAAGAAGAAGAAGCTTTGGTTTCTGGTTCTGAATTATATGTGCAGTAGTTCGATTTTTTCTTTATTGGATTTTGCTACTTGAAAATGTTCATGTAATAGTTATTTCTTTGTATACTGGTTGGTGATAAATCCTAAATCAAATCAAGTTGAACTATGCTACCAGTGTTGAAATCGCATGATGCATGTAAATAATCTTGTAAGACAATAGACTATTTTCCCTTTGTTGTTTCATCGACAAGATGATGGCCTAATTTCGGCTACGGAATATTCTGAACGTCAACAAAACTTTATGCTGACAGGATCAATTTCTGCTTGCAGGTACTAAGAAAATAAGTAGGCAATAATTCACACTTGATGCTTCAAAGGAAAAAAAAAAAGTGTTAGCATTTAAAGCAATCTATGTTAGAAGATAAGTAAATCTTTCAATGTGTAGTTTGTGCCATGCTTATTTGAACACCAAAGTGAACTCAAAGACTGCATCCAATTGGCAAATTACTTAAGGAAGAAGAGCACAAGAAAACTGGAAGTACATCAGTATATAATACACTTGCAGTAGTAATGACAACCAACATGGCCTCAATTATTTTGAAAGATAGTACTCCAAGTTCCTGATAACTCTAGCCTCCACCATCATGCCCTCTTCTCCTCCTCCAATATCAAGCTCCATATGATCTTTGCCATATTCTACAATCTGCTTTCCCTCAGCATCATAAAAGGAGTCGGCGAAATGCGCTCTTTGGCATCGGTTTCCCATCAGAATCCTCTTCTTCCACAACTCCTGCTCTTCTTTACTTCTCCCTGCACCAATTTTACCCTTCAGGGCTTTCATCTTTACGTTCATCTTCTCTGCCTTGTACAACATTCTTCTCTTAAAATTCATCCATAACATCATCGAGAAAAGGTGATGCGAGTACTCGATGGAATGTACCATCCTCCCGACGAAACCGCTGAATAAATTTGGCATCCAAAACCTCTCAAGTAGTTGTAGAGAAGAGTGTGGATTCGCTCTAGTACTCAATGCCGTCATGGTTCCTCGCAAGCTTGGCGCAATCTCAATTGTTATTTCTGAACCACCAGAAGGACTAGCAATAGATCCAAAGCCATACCATGTTATCTCCTCTGCTTTGATCACATTCTCTGGTTCTGCCTTGATGATGTCTGTGCAACTGGATTCATCAATTGCATAATCTAGATCGCTTTCCTCGCAACCTTCTTTCACAATCTTGAAGTCACAACTATGAAAAGATTCAGAAGCATCCCACTTGGGCATGTCACAATCATCGGCTACGATCTCCTCTTCCTTCTCATCTAATGAGGAATAATCCTTGGGATCCTCGTCTGTGTCATTGATGCTATCTTTGCAAGTTGAAGAAGAACCGACGTCCGCCTCCTTGCATTTCACTACTCTAAAGAAAGGCCAGTCTAGCTTGACGACTACCTTCTTCTTCGTGCGTTGCTTGCTTGGGATCTTCTTCTCGTTCGAGGATTTGGGCTTGAAGGACTTGAAAGAAGGCTTGGAGAAGGAGAATAGATCGTCGTCGGAATCTTTGCAAGTGGCCTTCTCATCCTTTTGGTTCGAGGTTGTTGAGATGGAGAGGTAGTACGAAGTGGAGAGCTTGAGAGGGAGTTGCACACCACCCATGCCTCGTATTTCTCACTTTTTGAGAGATGTGAGATGTTAAGATTAAAAATGGGATTATTAGGAAAGAGATAGGTGTTAGGAGTTTGTTAGAGTAGATAAGATTCTTGAGAGATATTTGGAGAGAAAAACTAACAGACTGATCCGGTCAAAATTCCCTACAACTCTCCATTTTTTTAATTATTTTATTTTTATTAGTTTTATTTTATTTTTTTATTTTTTACTTTAATTTTTTTTTATTTTTTTTATTTTTTAATTCTTTCATTTCTCGGATAGAAAAGATAGAGCCAAGCCAGCCTGCCCATATTTCTGATAATGGATAGCGAGCCAAACCAAGTTTCGACTTTGAGCTAAAATATTTCAGATGGTTGATGGTTGTTACTCCCACTAGCTTAGATTTCGGACTAGAGCTAAGCTTTCAGTTAACTATAGCGGGTCAAGTCTCCGACTGAATGCAACAGGCTTGGGCTAAGCCTTTGTAGAGCTCATTCAAAGACCTTAACAGTGTCCTCCAATTAGATCTTCGTCCAAAAAAAATTACCAACCGATTCATTCAAGCCAGCCCCAGTAACGGTTATACTAACATAACTCAAACTCAACCGGTCTAAATGGGTTAAACATAGTGGGCTCTAATTTTATAATTGGGTTTCAATTAGTGGACTTTTAAAGTTTATTATTTATTACCGTAATATATTTTTTAAGAGTAGATTTATAAAGAGAGGGTGAGGATGTGGAATGAAAATTTCCTCAGAATTTTATTATTATATAGTACACGCCACTACTTTATTAGATTCTTATGACAAATGGCAGTCCAAGGAAATAGCAGGGATGGGAAATTACCTCCGACTACAAGCTAAGCATCTTATTCTCTCTCCTTTAATACTTTCCTATTTTACATCACCTTTTGCCACCGTTAGCTTGTCAACTAACACTACTCTTACGTGAGTAAAAGTAGATTTTTAAGGTGTGATCGATCTCAAACTATCCTGCATGCATTTGGATTCTCATCACTAAACATAGACGTGATTTGGCTTCCATCTCCATTTCCTTGGTTCCGATGGTAACCATCATGAACATAACTTCCACCTTCGTTGTATCGAACATCTTGGTATTCTGATACGTATGGAGATGGCCGATAGTTGTTATAGCTTTGAGTGACATAGTATGCACTCGCAGGATAGTGTTGTGGATAGTGGTGTGGATAGTGATCCGGATAGTGGTGCCAATGCTCCTTGTATAGATTGCTGCTTGGATAGTTATGCACCATATGGATCTCTTCCACGGCGTTCGGCTCGGATGATGGCTTCGCTTCCGGTGTCGGATTCACATCGGCTTCTGTCGGAGGATCTTTCGGGGGTTCTTCTGGCGGGGCAGGTGGCGCCTCACTTGGAGGTTGCTCAGGGACCTCCGCCGGCGGTTGCTCAGGGGCAGCGGCGGCCTCCTCAGCGGGCTCAGTGTGGGAGCAAATGGTGGCGATCTTTTTTGTCTTCTTGATTGCCTTCACTATGTTTTCGGGATCTGCTCGACCAATCACCGTCAACTTTTGTTGCGCGAAATCTACGTATACATCATAAACCCCTAAGTGAACCATAATTCTTCTCGTTAGTAGCTACACAACTCAAGGTTTTAAAAGTTTGAAACCTAGCTAGAGATTAATGTAACTAATATATGGCAATCGCCAGTTGCTTACCATCGATGTTATGAAGTGCCTTCTTGATCTTATGCACGCAGCCGTTGCAATCCATTCGGACGTGTAACTCTGTCACTCGAGCTTTCTGCATGCATATTTATATATATATATATATAAGAATGTGGGAGAAGAATTAAAGTCCTCTCTCTGCTGTAATAAAGCACCATGACATATAAAGTGAAACTGTTAAAAAATTGACATACCTCTACTTCCATGTCTCTACTTTGGATTAATTGGAGGGTATCTCGCCAGAAAATTTTGGATTGGTGGGCTTACTGTTTTATACCAAGAACTTATAATTCGGAAGCTAGGAAGAGAGATCGAGGACGATGGAAGAATCGTGCAGGAGAACGTTAATTTGTACTGGGGGGAATGGAATATTTGAAGGCCAAAAGGTGTGGGGTATACCCAAAGAATCATTGTGGGGGAAGGGATATAGGAAGATGAAGAAAGTGATAAGGAGGTTGTTTAACTGAAAACAACTCGTGTTCTCTCATCTTTGCTTTTCCTTTTCCTTTAATTTTTTGTGTCTTAGATCGTTATCACATCTCTAAGGGTGGGCCAAGTTTTTTGGATTTAGCATACAACATGGAATTTAACTTTGGTATACTCACCAATGATTGAAACGTGAGTAGAATATTCCGGCCGACCATAGAAGATTAAAGCAAACATGATGAGAACTCCTCGGTCAAAAGAGATCAGAAAAGCTTTCAGAGGAGGAGGATATCCACACCTTGGGAATCTCTCATGCCGAAGGAAAGTATGGCTCTTGTGGAGAGGTATGAAGTATGAATTGAGGAGAGAGATGATGATATGCATGGAAGATATTTATATTTTAAGAGCTGGGATTCTAAAATATTGATACTTTTTGTTTGGATTGAATTCTGTACCGTCGATTGCGCTTTCCTTTTCCTCGAGAAACTAAAGCTTGATAGGAGTTGAAGATGGGGACTGCAGACTGCTTCAAAGTCCACCACGGCCTGGGGGGACCTATTTGTGTGCTCTTGTTTGGTTTGTATACAAAAAGGTTTACTTCTTTTTAGAGCTAGCTGTTGAGTTGTCTAAGCACACGTTATTCTACGTGGTAACATTACACAAGTACAGAATTGAAGGAAAGCGAACACAACGAGAACCATTCGTGATTCCTGAAGCCTTTGTCAAAATTTTCAACTCTCTTTTGCCCTTTGTAAATTTCACCAGAACATCGAAGAAAGATTGATTTCTTCTTCGGTCCCATCCAGCAACGTATGACCCTTTAGCTTTTACAGCTCAAATGAAGCATTTGCTACGTCTTCCATTGTACGCCCACCGCACGAAGAGATCGAAAGAGACACAAGTTTGTTAACCGAGGATGAAGTAATTAATCTTATATCTCTGGTGTGATTGCTTAGCTGCTTCTGATTTCCGTTACGTTAACCGAACGAAGACCAATGTCTTGAACAGTGATGTAAAGAACAACTTACAAGAGTCTACAATCTTTAGATCACAATATAACATTGAACCGCGGTTTCTTACAGTAATACACAGTAAAATGTCGACGAATACAATGAAAGCACTACAGGGGATAAAGTAATAGACATTTCCAGCTGATGCACGTTTGTACAATCTGAATATTTTGAATAGACATGTAAAAACAGAAACAAAAATCGCAGACAAAAACATAAAACTTTGTCTGGTTCGACAGCTCAAAGCTCTTTAATCCCCAAATTATCAATGGAATCCCCTGTCCGCTTTCCGTGAAATACTCGTTTGGCAAGGTAATCAAATGTGACGACTTTACGACAAACCATGCAGCAAAACTGCTGCTTTCAATGACCGGTGCCAGAAGAAAGCATTATCAGGGGGATGAGACAAGCTCTGCAGACGCTCCTTAAAAGGTCGTCAGTCGGAAAGACTGCTGATTCATTATCATTAAAGAAAGAAATCACCTGAAGTATTTCAAAGCTGGAAAACAAGATAGTTACAACATATATAAACAGTAAGTACATTGTTCAGATTCTCAACATGATTAAACAATATCAAAGATAAAACAGAATGATCAAAAGAAGGAATAAATATGTACAACATATGTACAGTATCTACAGATTCACGGCAGCTCACCAAAATGGACACCACCTGAGGAAAAAAAGAAGAAACAAGCACATGAAATTATGGTTAATGATAGTGCACAAAAATTGCAAACCCAATAGTAGTGTTTAGTTAAAAACTTAAAATTATTCATCAACATCTGATTCTGGATGAATATAGCCATCTAATTTTACCTTTCTACTATAGATTGGACAAATACCATCAAATGTAATATGCTAACTATCTTTTCGGGAAAAGTATGGTCATTCAAATGGAAAGCAAAGTTTTGGAAAGAAATAGTACGAACAGCATTTTATTTTGTGAACTACAAGAGTTACTAGACATGGACATTGAAATGAAACCAGCAGCATCTGCTAGAGAAGTTCTAACATATCTCTGAATAAGAATATTGATTGAAGCGAAATACTTTGCTATAAAGCTTCTTCTTGAAAAAGACAGATGTTTGGATGGTGTCTGTCCTATTACTACGGATATGAATCTTTCATGTAATGACAGCAGAAATATTGGCTGAGAATATATAAAATAGAAAAGAAAGTGAGGAATCTCCTAACTAGAAAAAGAGCTATCATCACTAATCTAGTCAACAGTGAACAAAGGATTATGTATACTAAAAGTTTAACTGGTGTAACATTTATCTTGAAGTATCTTTCGTTAGCTTTCAGTGATACAAGCATGGATTTCTTAGAGACTGTCTTCCACCATGCTATTAAGGATTGAACTTTTGTCCAACTATATTTGTACAAATAAGTGCACACCATAGGTTTCTGCACTAAACTCCCTATTTATTTATAACTATTACTGTATTTTCACCCTCAACAATAAAACACTGAATCCTTTAGGAAAATAGGATTGAACATACAGATATAAAAATTTAAATACATACCCAACATAGTTCTGGCACAAGTTCTCATGTGAAGTTGCTTGTAGTATAAGCTTCTGCACCTGAAGTTTCACTGATAAACCAGGATCAACTTCACGTGCATCTCCAGAAATTAAGTTGCTATGTTCAGCTACATGCTGAACGGAGCTGACAGCCCCAGACATTGATGACCCAGAAGAAAAGTCACGACCAGTAAGTTTATTACTCATCCGAGCCATAACAACCACAGCACGCTCATTTAGAACCTCATTAGCATCACCAAGTTGATTGACAGCCTGTAGGCAGACAATCATATGTTGGACTGGAGTAGGATATTCAGTATTACAAAATATGACGGTAGGAATGATGGAAATTATCAACCACCTGTAGAAGCTCCTTCTCACGAGCCCCACGAAGAGGTTGTGGCAGATCTCTATTGGATGCAGACTCATCACTATTGAC
The DNA here is from genome assembly GCF_048772165.1 of Typha angustifolia. Lineage (NCBI taxonomy): Eukaryota > Viridiplantae > Streptophyta > Magnoliopsida > Poales > Typhaceae > Typha > Typha angustifolia. The sequence goes on along the minus strand of NC_133246.1, from coordinate 747,949 downwards.
AACTGGCTGAGCATGGGCATTTACGAAGTTCGACATTTGTGGAACTTCATTAAAATTGAATAAACGCCAATTGATCAGTGGGTCATGCACAAAGGCCTGAAAAGAAGAAAAACGTAAGGGCAATTTTAGAGTAACACAAACAAAATAATAATGATTAGTCTTTAGTAGTAAGTAGCAATAAGATCAAAGTTTGAGGTATTGAAAGAAACTATGCAACATATATTAAAATAACTAACAAATTAAGAATCCTTCACAGAAAAAGATAAGAGAACTAGAAAGAGTGGAATAACTAACATCCTCTTTTTGGTTTTCAGTTGATAATTAACCCTGAAGCGATGGTACAGTAATACTTTATTAACTTAACCTTCCCATGACGAGCACAATTTCAGTTTTTCTTTCTCATTTTTCTTTTCACAAAACATGGTCATTTTGAAACAAACCAGCTGGTTAAACAACCTCCTGTCTCATTTAACTCTTTTCTTTTTTAGAGGATCAACCTCATCAATGCACCTTGGTAATTTTCTGCTGTTTGTCATTCAAGCAGATGCCTAACTGTTGCACATGAAGAATGACTAAACATCAAAAGGAGAACGCTATGACAGTCCAAGGTTGAGGTCCAACTCTAACAATTAACACTGCTTTACTTCTTTTTCTTCATTGTGGGATTCAATTCCATTTGCATTTTTTTAAAGCATGAAACATGTATGAAACAAGCACAAAAGCAGTACTTGGACATTTGAAAATATCCATGTGAAAAGATGCACTTGCTTAACGTGAAAGACCAGCAACAACAATAGATACATAAGGAATTAAGAACTACTTTCAAAAGCTATTGCTTCAATAAATTCCAATAGGTTTGAATATGGACCAGGATATGTTTTTAAAATTAGTCAGAAGTCAGTCTGGAAATTTGAATGGAATTATATGATATAAATCAAATCCATATTTCACATATTCATCCATATTAATAAATTCCGCAACAAATCTAAACTTGGTTTAAACTGCACCAGCATACTCGCCAAGCAACTTTCATACTGGATTTAATTTGATAGTGAGTCTAGATCTTCTTATCAGAGGATGGTTCTCCAGATGAAAAAAATTTTGAAAATAAGAAGAAAAGTCCAACCATCATGCTTCTTTTACCTCCATCATGGCCATTACACTATCCTTATTTGTCCGGAGAACTTGCATCACATTTTCACAAGTTGATCTGAAGTTGCCTTCGATACCACTGACTTCCATAGCCTTCACAAGCATTCTAGTCAAACGGAATGGAACCTGTCTCATATGGTTTTTGAGTCATGAATTTCCAGATAAATTGCAGTAGGTTGCAAGATTGAACTAAAATAAACTAAGAATTAAACAAGAAATTATTTTTAAAAAAATGAAAACATTAAGACAGTATACTTACTTTTTCAGGGAATTTTTCTCGATTCATTGAAGCCTCAAAGCAGTCTCCAAAATCAATATGCAGTATCTTTCCACTGAAAAGAAAACCACAAAGAGTTCAGCTTAAGAGCATTAATATGATATTGGTGAACTTCCATTTCAAAAAGGAAAATATTGCATAATACCTATAACGATGCAGCATTAGATTACTAGGATGCCGATCCCCTAATCCAAGAAGATAACCGACCTGGAAAATGTAAATACTCAAGTTTAACACCCTTTCTGTAGCAGAAGAAAGGTTTTGACTGATACATTACTTAGACTGCAATCAATTAAATTTCATACCATGCTCATCACAGCTAGGCTTCTCGTGTAATTTGTCCGGCGTTCAAGCCAAATTTCAGAAGTTCGGCTCTTTAGCCATAGAACCTACCATACGTTTAAAGCATTTTCAGGTGAAAAAGGAATTATAATAAAATTATCTATGTACGGCCAATTTCTATGTAGCAAGGATAATGATAATTTGGGATTCAGTTGTCATATTAACACCTGGCAATTTATACCTTTTCAAGATCGTTTCCCTCAGTATTCTGCAAAGCATGCTCAAATACTTCCACCTTCGCAATGAGGGGTAGGTGATCATAGTCAGGTGCAAAGGCCAACATAAGTCTGTGTTCCTGATTTAAGAACATCTACAAAACAGAGGGCAACGATATAAGTAAAGGTGGCAACTGATAACTAATGAGTATAATGAGCAGACCTTTCTGGCATCTCTATATTCACGAATCAGATGGTGCAAGGTGTCACAGTTTGGAACCCATCCGATTAACCCACTGTTTGGAGATAAAGGAATGACTGCATAACGTTGAATGGAGAGATCTTTCTCTGCAGTTTTTCTCGAGTTCTCTAAAAGAGTGTTCACCAGACCAAAAAGCTAGAAGAAGATCAAAATGTATGATGTATAAGACGTATAACTTTGGCACAGCAAATTGATTCAAAACTACTATTTAATCAATTAATGAAGCAACTAGCATATTCAATGACTTTTTATGCCAAGAGAAATAGTTTGATAAATAACACGGGTTAAGACAACAAAACAAGTGAGTTAGTTCTATTTGTAAAAATTTAAGAATCTAAAATAGGTAGTAAAAGACAATGCCATGAAAAGATTGAAAGGACACCTGCAGGAGATAGTGCTGAATAGTTGAAACTAGAAATGTAGAACCAACATAAGTGAAGTAAACAAAGAAAGAAGTACCAAATATCAGAATGTACACTTTCTTGGTTAGCAACTAGGATCTTCCTTTCGTTACTAGCTAATATTAGTGTTAGTGCTACTCATGAGGGGCCTACTACTGGTGTTTCTAAATATGCTTGAAGTTAAGATGCGGATGCTAAGTCTAGTGAAGGTAAAAAGTCATATCAAACTGATATTAGAAGGCTGAGTTGAAGTTGTAATTCAGAAACAATTAACAAATATCAGTGCAGCTAGAGAGTTAATAACTCATAACCAAGAAAGATTCTGATATAAAGCTACTACTCAAATAGTTGGTGACTATGAGTGTGGTAATCCTGTTCAACAGTAAAATGTCTCCCCAAATAAATACAGATGCAGAATTAACATTGACAAGTTCAAAGACTTCTATCAACTATTCTTATCCTTGAGAAAGCATATACAATGGAACTAAATATTTGCTTTTCATTGTAGACACTAATAATGCAGACGGTCACCCCATTGCATAGCACCTAGGCAGAATGCAAGCATATATACAAGCACCTAAGTGATCTAGCATTTTTAATATATAAAAAATGATTATATCTATCATATAGTATATATCAAATTTTATTAGAAATAAACTAATTCTATGTCATGACTTGATCACATTTATTGAAACTATGTGCTCATACAACACAACTAGAAAATTTTGGCATGAGCAAGCCCTCAACCTCAACAACCATGAAAAACATACAAAACAAATTAAACTCAAGATCACAAAAACTGGCAGCAAGTTAGTTATAGTGAAAAATGCAAACAAGGCATGCAAGAGGAGAAGGTGACGGCGCTGAGTGGAGAAAAGTGGCAGCTGATGACCAGGAGAAAGGTGGCAGTTGGTGAGGAGGAGAAAGGTGGCATTTGTGGCCAGTGGATGAGGTGAGGCCAGAGTCGTGCAGATTTGAAGAGAGAGAGAGAGAGAGACTAACCTCACCATCAAGTTGTCGACAACAGGTTACCACCATGATCGCGCAAATTAGAGGTAGGAAATTTCTGATTTGGGGATTCAGGTTTTCTATGGATAACTTTTCATTTTATTTTATCAGCTAATAATTAAACTTGCCCTAATACACCAAAGCCCACATCCAATCCGCCAACTAACTCGCTCCACGAACCGCTATTGGGCCACCTCTATCTTATCGGCCAAAATGCGCCTATGCAGCCCAACCTCATAATAAGACCAGAAAAGTTGTAGGGCAGCCAAAACGCATTTTAAATTAGTGTGCATTACATCAAAACTGTACTTGGCTAGAAACTATTCAAGTATTCATACAGAACATCGGGAATTGGGATGTGATAGTCCTAAAAGTTATCCAATCAGAAACAATAAAAGAATGCATAAGGAGCAACTCAAAGCCATGAGCTAGTAAAGAATATGATCACAATTGAATATGATAACTCCAAGAAGAAAGAGTTGAACTCAACTGTAGTCAAAAAGTTCATGTTAGAAAATGAGAAAAACTGATCATGTCCTCTGTCATAGACAAATATTGCTACATAATTTTATGGAACTTGAAACATTTCTACTTTAATTTATCTAAAACCAAATGGGCAAAAAATATATGTACAGCAAGGTTGACAACAATAAGAACCTGCATGACACGTTCATCTTGGCGCAAATCTTCATGGCCTTTCAGCAAGAAGGTATAGTCCTTGCCATCACTTCCATGAATTGTCAATTTTCTGGGTCGCTGCTTGGATGTGATTACAACAAGTTGTGGTGCAAAATTTGCAATAGTCACCACTGGTGTATCTGAAATGACAAAGATAATTTAACAAGCAAAATTGGAATGCAATTTACTAAAGCAAGAAACCACAACAACAGATAAAATTCTTTCATAAGAACCGTGCAATTTAAGCAATTCTAAAGGAGGCTCAAATACAAAGTACTATTCTAAATTCTATCAGAACCTTTTTATTGCAAAAATGGCATGTAAGAATAGAAAATAAAAATATGAATCAAGAATTTATTCAGTTAAAGAATTAATGAAGTTTGGACTTAATTAAAAATTACCAGCGAGCGACTTTAAAATGGGAAATTATGTGCCATGGATTTTTCACTTTGATTTTCAGCTTAACTTTACCATAAGATAAAGAACTATCTAGCCTCTTGGTTGTAGTTTAAGCTCAGATAACTCAGGATTACCCCTCTAGGAAGTGCTCTAAAGTCTAAACATGAAAATAATCTAGACAAAGGAGAAAGATAATAAACTTTAATTTACAAACATGATTTCATCTCTCAGGTACAATTAAGCCAAAGAAGTTAAGAATGTGATAAATAAAAAAGTATTGTACATATCATATGGGGTAACACATCAAGCATGTAGCAGGAAACTTAAACGGTGTTACCAGGATTTGCTGAGAAGCATTAAAATGTAAAGTTAATGATGCAGTTCTCATTGATAATAAAACCTTTTAAACTACAGAACTGATGAAAAATTAGTGAACAGACTAGATTAGACTAGGGACGTTTAGTTAGATAGCATTAAGATCAAATGAAATTTTCAGATATTTCCAGAGTAGAAATAAATTCGATGCAAAAGGGAAAAAAAGAATTGAGATATATGAATGAACAGATGAGAAGAAAAGGAAAAAGAAGATTAGAGGATGTGGACGATGAAATAATTTTATAAGTTTAAAAAATCTTATTATATAGTCTACAGAATCTTCTATCAGCTAATTGAGGGCATCTTTCACATTAGCTAAGCTTATCCATGTGTTTGTACATAACATCATTACCTGCACAATAAGTTCCAGGAACAGCAAGCTCCAGATCACGACATTTGAGCAACTCTGGTGAGACAGACTGAAAACAGAAAAGTAGGAATATAGTCAAAAGCATCATAAGAAAAACAAACAAATCCACAAGTCAAAAATATACATGATTCTTACCTGTAAGTCGAGGGTAGTGAGACTCGGAAGCTGTTTGTCTATTCTTCTGAAGACATGATAATACAGATCCCAAGCCTGAAAAGAAAAGCAAAATAAAGAAAACTTCAAAGATAGTTCTGCATAGCAAAAGAATAAAGTAGAATGAAATGATTTCAAGTACCTGAGTGAGCTCAGCATCCTTCCCAGTATTCTTATATTTTAAGCAACAATCACGAGCTTCCAATAATTCGCGACCATATGCCTAAAAGGATTACATCGCACAAGTTGTAACTACAGTCACGATCAAGACATTTCTTGAAAAAAATTATGCAGAATTCCAAATTCCAATTCTTTTGGGAAACTTCTAAGATACTTCTCAAAATACATCTGCATAGCTAATATCAATTGCATATTTCACTGCAGCGTCAAGCCATCAACCATAAAGATGCCACACAATGCTAGCGTGCCAATAACATACCATTAGGCACTACATGCCACAATACTAGAGATTGTTGTGCTGGCTGGCATGGGGCAAGGGCAGTGTCATTGGCCCCTTCTTTCACCCCATACGACACTCAATCTCCTCGACGAAACTAGGTTAGCCTTTGTAATCACAATAACAAAAGAAAGCAAGAGATGGTGGATAACTCTTTCTCTATTGATCTCAAAAGTTATACTCATTTTATTCTTAGCTTTTGCAACCACAGCAACAAAAGAAAGCAAGAAATGGTGGACAACTTAAGAAGTCAGACACAGATTCAACACAATACGAACACAGGGATACAACAAATTTTAGAAAAATAGGACATGATACGTTTAGGACATGGCAAAACAAATAAATAAAAGCATTATATATGTTATCAATATGTTTTTAAAAAAAATCTAAACTTATAGTATAAATACACAAGCATAGATAAATTATTCGTGAGAGAAAAATAAAATGTACACCATACCACAAAGTTATAAATGATAACACTAATATATGACAATACAATTCAAGATTATGAGAATAAATAACTAACTACCATTACTTAACTACAGTGGATGGCATAGACAAATCTATGATTTTACTATAATTTGCATTAACATTAATTTTCTTGTGTGCACTAACTTGTGATTGTTGTATTATATTTCTACGACATATGCAGGAAATTCCTAAAATAGATAATTCATATTATCAACTTTGATAGCATATGATAAATCTTACACGTGTCCAATGAGTGTCAGTATTCATCAAGTGTCGGACACGGATACGACATGTTATTTTAAGTGTCCGTGCTTCATAGTGTATAACTATTTCTCTATTGATCTCAAAAGTTGCTAGAAGATTGCTCACAGAAATTCCTTCCTTATATTGAGAGACTCCAACTCTATACATGACGACCAAGTTAGGTAGTAGACAACTAACAAACAGACCCTAATTAAGTTGCCTAGGGTGAGTACAGCCTTGAACGAGGGACTGCCTTGTGAGAGCACTGCATCGAAGGTGAGCAGCACTGAGGGTGGACTGCCTTGAGAGTGCAATGGTGTGCTGCAACAAACCACGAGTTTGTGGGGTGTTTCTATTATTTTGAAAGAGCTGAGGGCAAAAATGCCCAAGTTCCTTACATTCTTCCCCACCTAATGAGTATATGTCCATGTCACGCATTGGCAGTTGAAATCTTCAATGAGTGTCTCATGCTTCCATATATTGTCTGCATTTTCCCAACTTGCCTCACCCTGCGGTAGACCATTCCATTGCACCAAGTACTCGATAGTTGGTGGGCCTCCATGTCGAGGAAATGTGCTATTGTCTAGCATGGCCTCAACTTCCTTGTTGAATGATGTGATCATCGTGGCTGGTGCACGTTGTGACACAGCTTGACTTGGGTCTTGTCTTTGTGGCATGGCTTTATATAACTCATGAAAAATCACATGAATCTTCAAGTTAGCGAGCAATTGCAATTTGTATGCCACCTTGCCCACTTTCTTGAATATGGGGATGGGCTTTCATATTTGTGAATATTATGGACCTTGCCGGCTTTGAATTGCTGGGATTGTAGCTTCACTAGGACTTGATAAGTGGTATCCAAAATAAATTCAACCCTAGGGACAAAATGGCCTTTTTTATAATTTTTAACTTTTAACTTTTTCACACTCAATTCTCTCATCCACCACACTTAACCGAACTCATTAGACCGCCGTCCATAGACAACACTCTGACGAATTCAGATTGAGTGTTTTTCCCCTCTTTTGCTGTGATACCAACTGACATGGATTTAGGAAAAATACCCTTCTTACAAACGGTATCCCCTTAGAAAAGAAGCAAGAAATGGTGAACTTTCTCTACTAATATCAAAAGTTGTTATGAGATTGCTCACAAATACATGGACTGCTGAGTGGCTTATATGATCTATGGTTAGATGATGGATAGCTTCTTAAGTTGCCTAGGCCAGATTCAGTTTGATAGAAGGGAGACAAAGGAGGTCACAGCAATGAAGTGAGGCAGAGGCGGACAAAGCAAGGATTGCAGCATGGCTGGCACATGACGTCCCAATGAGTGGCTGGCATGGCCCGTGTTTGTGGCACGACAATCCTTGCCACGTACAAAGACCATGTAACGACAACTAATAAATCCCTTGAGAAGCTGGACGCTAGCGGACTAGGGGTGAAACGGATCGGATACGAGTTGGAGAGTGCTCAACTCACATCAGGATCCAAATTTTTTATTCGAATACGAATATGGATATTAGACGGATAGCAAAATTTAAAATGATATCTTAATAAAATAGATACGAATATTTACCTGATACATATTAAATTTTAAACGGATACAGATATGAATCAAATATTAAACGAATATGGAAACAAATCATATACGAATTGGAAATTAATTTAATGCAAATCAAATATTAACCAAATACAAATATGAACCAAATCCTACACAGTTCGTCTATACATGCAATTAAACACTCTAAGCCATATGCTGCACAATTCATATATACATGCAATCAAATAGGAACTCTATTCATTCAAAATCTTCAGCTACATAAACTTATAAGGTTATGATGTATTTCTCGGTTACTTACATTACCACATGAAATTATTAAAACAACCTAAAATACACATTCTTTCAATCTTCAAACAAGCTAAGAACAAGTTCATAAAACATCTTCAACAACATTAACTTATAACATATGATGCATTTCGAGTTCTAAGTGAGGTACACCTCCTCTAGCGGCAGCGTTGTCGGATCAATGGTATCCACCAATGAGATCTTCAATGGGCAGACCTGACCAATGAAGCTATCTTTCCACCTCTAATGTCCACAATCCCTTGTTCCTCTCCTAGATCTCGATCGAGAGGAGGAAGACGAGGAACCCACCATGGGAGGTTGTGGTCCAAGGATAAGAAGTAAATCCATCCACCGGAGGACCAGATCCATATCTCTGTTCTGAAACCCTCACTCCCAGTGGCAAGAGAAGGAAGATGAACCCCCAGCGAAGGATCTAAACACAGAGCCGGATCCAAAGCAATCCGGCATGATGGAGGCGGCGCCCGATGGTGGCGACAACCAACAGGTTAAGGCTGAAGTGGTCGGAAAGAGTGAGTGAGAGAGATGGAGATGGGTGGTCGCGCGGCAGCTGATGAAGGGGAGTGAGAAAAAGTCGAGAGAGATGGATAGGGCTGAGGGAATGATGGTTATATTTTGACTAGTTAGGTAGGATAGGTTGGGTTTTTACTAAACTATATATAGGATATGGGTAAACGGATATCTAATATCCATATCTAAATGAATAGACTATAATCATATCCGGAGTCGCATCTAGGTTTTTTGAAAACTGCGACCCTATCCATACCCGTATCCGAGTCAAGTAGCTTATTTTGACTTGTATCCGGCCTAATCCGGGTCAGGTAACAGGTCGTATTGGATTAAATCCCCTCAGCTTTCACCCCTATATTTGACTCAAAGCATATTAATTGTTGTCGTATCCATTCACAGGTATAGCATATGATAGGAATAGAATCACTTCAAATGAATTTCGATACAAGTATTTAAAGGCACATGTTATGTGCAAGGCTAGTATGCAAGTGCTCACAAACTGGTGCAATAGCAGAAGGAACATACTTACCAAGTTACTATCACATTTGATCAGTAATGAATGTTTCTATACATTTCCTTGGGCAATAACTATAAATATATATGGAAGAAACTACTCTAGCCAGCATAAGCATTATGTCAGGTTAACTATCTTTCAAACAATCAATACTGATCTGATTACTGAAAATATAAGAATAGATGGTTATACAAGTTCATGGAGATCCTAGAAACTCTTAGATAGCTAAAATATGCAGAAGCTAGACAATGTATGCAATAACTATAGCATAATACCTGAATGAAAGCAGTCTCTTTTATTGTCTCAGGCCCCCCGTCAAGCATTGCATGCAGCGGTTCCAGTACAGCAAGCATCCCCTCGATATTGTGCTCACCAAAATACAACCGGCTTGCTTCCTCTAAAGCCTCATGCCACATCTCATGCCACAGAATAGCAACTCTAATCAACTCCTTTGATACTAGCTGAGCCTGAAAGAATGAATATCTGCAATGTTGAAAAGGATGCCAGGCAAGCAGTTCGGCAAAATTCCGAGAACTATAAAATTAACCTGATCAACAAGAACTCCTCTATGCTGGCGGATTTTATCAACCACATCCTGTGCTGCACGTCTACGCAAAACGCTTATTGATTTGCATGCCACCAACAAAGGGTACATAAGAGCCTGAAGAGAGAGTACAAACAATAAAGCTGAAGTTTCATATGCATAGTCAATTAAATCAGCAAGGGAAATTGGAAGTGATGAGATAATAGGGTGCATGAAGTTAATTATATGTTACAGATTATAACTAAGAATTGAATGATGACAACAGGAGAGATTTTCCAACCATAGGGGATCTCCCTGATAGACTAACCTATCTCTCATTTCTGCATTCAAACATACCCAAGTTTTGCTCAATTATATGCTCCATTTTTAGCCTACATGGTTGCAGAATCCTAAACAGAATAAGGTATCTCAACCATAAACAGGCTTCCAAAATTCACAACTGGTTCTTTTTTTGCATTGTAGAAAGTTTGGTACACCCGGCTTGTCCCAATGGCAAATAAATTCTGGTTAACACAAAAGGTGTTACAATGCGCAAGGCCCATTCCTACACGGAATCTGAGATCTGACACACAAAATCTGGTTCATAAGTCATTTTAGGGTCATACAAGGAGACGCACATGCTTTCTATAATCACCACTAGTGGTTTAGCAAGTCGCGCAATGGCAAAAATAAAAGTTATGATCCTTCTTAGGAAAATGTGGTAGATTTAAGTCATTTAACTGAAGCGTGTTTGAAATATTCTATTAATGCCAACATCTACTCAGCATCACATGATCAAGCGGGCTAGAAAATAAAAGCATGAAATAGACAACAAACCTGCGGATGCCCTCTTCCAATTCGTACTAATAGTGATTGTATCAATTCTCTCACAATTCTGTTATTTGAATGAATTCTTGCTATTATCTGGGGCAATACAACCAACCACATTTCAATCTTAACATGTGAAAAACCTTTCTGCAATGCCATCTGAACCTCAGAGGTAGCGCCATGGTTGAACCACAATGTGAGGAGACGAAGAATATCCTGAAAAAAAAAGCAATAAGATCCTGTGTACTAATGGACATTCCAGGAGAATGTGGTAAAAGAAAATTATAAAGGAGCAACTGTCCCTATGGTACATCAAAGAGAAGTAAATGTAAGATTTAGACAACAATCCTTTGAATTAAAAGAATATTTTAGATCACAGTTTAAAGTTCTGGCGGAAACTGCTCTATTCCGGTCAAGAGAAGTCCAAAACCAATGCCAAAATCAACAATATTGCTAGTTTCAACCTTGGCTTTGAACCGCTCACAATCGAAACAGATCTGTTTCATCAGAAAATTTAGTCCTTCCATGGGTTGAAACTTGAAACAGAGCATGATACAAATGTGAGCAGCTATTCAATATGTCATGCCTCAATCTCATAGTATTTGGACAAAACAGATTATTTTTGACAGTGATTAGCTTAAGTAATACAAAATACTTAATATGAATGCATTTGTCGCTCTTAAAAAATAAAAGGATTAAAAAGCTCAAGTTATGTCACATAACATGGCTCTCACTAGAAATATAAAGGACCTTCTATTTTCATGATAAGGGGGGCTTATCCTAGGATAAGCCCATCACAAGTGTTCTAGTCAAACACCGTTTGGATGAAAAATGGTGATAACTTTAGTCAACCAATGATATCATCATCTTCTTATTCCACCTTTTGGGATGAGAAATAGTGATAAAGAATTGTGATATATCTAAAATAAATCATGCCATCTACCTATACTCTCTTTTTTCTCCACAAGGGTGATGATATTTGATATCTAAAAGTAACTTAGGCAAACTAATCACTAAACTACCTTATTATACCATCCCAACTAAATGGTTACAGAGGATAAGAGATAAGAATCTAAGATAAAGCCACTTTTAATATCTTCCCTTACCACAAAAAGAGAACAGCTCCCTAATATTAGGGAAATAGTCAGGTAGAGAGCAAGGGCTAGTAATGTCCATGCCGTGTGTCGGTATGGTATGTGAATCCTTAGTAGAGAAGAATAAAGTGATAAAACTTGGGTTGGAAGGGCAAGGCACTCAGAATTTCTTTTAAGATAATAATTTCGCCACCCAATGGTGCACATGGACTCGTGAACATTCTCCTCCATGACACAATACCTTTGTGTATCAAGTATCCAAGGACTGCATTTCTAAGGAACTTAGGGACCCATTACAAAGATCAATAAGAATGGAAGAAATTAATAGGCTTTGTTATTAGAAGTAGTAGATGACAAAACTTTTTTTGTTTGTTTCTTTCTTTCTTTCCTTCTTTCATTCTTCATATATATCAATTATTATTATGCTCCATTTATTGTGCTACTCCTAATGGAAGCTCTCCATGAATCTCCACTAAGAAGGAAATATATATATATTTGCATGCATGAGAGCTAACAAATTTTAAAGGGATTTTGAAATTGTGCATCGGCCTTTCCATAAACATTATATTTTATATACTCTGGTACTATTACATTTAAGAAAATTTAGCAAGTCTGAACAAAGAGATCAAGCCTTCTCCTGAGAGTGTGGATACTAAGCCACAACTAAGAAGGTCCCAGAACAATAGATATATTTTCGCGATCAGCTATTAAGCTAACATCACCTTGCTAGAAACCAATGTCAAAATCCCGACCAAAGAAAAGTAAGACAATGCTGGGACCTTCTGTGAAAGCAAACAAGGTCAATTGGCAAGTGGATAGAGTCCACCTAGTTGATCACATTTCAGGCTCATGCAACCTAAAAGCAATGCTTCCAGAAAGCCCTCTAGATGCCTATGCGAAGGTAAAAGACAAAAGGAACCAAAGTAATAATTCCTAATTGGTCACATAAAATCAAGAGATTCATTGTTATTATGAATATTTTATATAAATGAAAGCAGACTAATATATACACTTTTGAATATATCTTTTTTCTTTCTTCCATATATCCCCGAAGTGTAGGAGAGAAATTTTTTAGATAAAAAAGGATGATTGGCAAACTGAAGAAAGAGGTCATTACATGGTAGATGCCCCGGCAGGGGGGGCTTGATATAACTATTAATAATTAATTCCATATGACAAAAAATTTCTTTTCAGATATTCAAGCTTGATATAGTAAGGCATAAACTCCAGCAAGTGCATTTAATTTAAAATTGAAGATGCAGTTTGTAGAAGAATTTACAGCTACAGTATTGTTAAACAAATGATAAGCAACATTTTGGGATATATGAATCAACTGACAAGAGATAGGGCAGAACAAAGAACAAAACGTTGATGGAGGAAAAATTACCTGTAAACTGTCATCAACACCTTTGGAACTTGATGCACAAGCTATTGAGTAAAAATACCCAGTAACTGCAGCAACAACATATTTCCCAGCAATATCAGGGCGGCTTCTCAAAGTGTAATGCGACATGACTGCAGTATTAAACAAAGCCCATGTATGCCATGCTTTTCCCCAATCCTTAGCATAGTGAGTGGCATTCTTGAGTGACATCAGAATCTCTGAAATTACACCAGTTGATCAATATATGGAACCAGAAAGAACAAAAGAAAAGAAAAAAAAATCAGAGCTTTCCTTACCTTGTATGGAGCTGTCATCCAATCCAGGTGAAAGTGCTCTCTTCCAGGTCCCAAGTTTCAAATAGACACGAGCAAGAAGTGGAACTCCAACATTTGAAGCATTACTTGAGGTTACTAGCATTCCTCCATAATTATTTGAAGAGGCAGAAAGCTGTGCAGACAATTCCTAGAGAAAGCAGGATTTGGGAATAAATGTATGGTATTAAGAGAAGATAAACTAGGTTGTAAAAATCCATTCTTAAAGTAACAAATATGAAGAAAGTGACTAACACATACTTGTAACTTAGAAAATGCTTCCTTTCGTTTAAGTTCATCACCAAGAGACCACTGATATTTCAGGTAGGCCACCATAACTTGAGGATGTCCATAGCATAATGAAAATTCTGGCGATGATTCAGGATCATACTGCACATACTTATGCCAACTTCAGTATGTCATAAATGGATAACTGTAAATACTAAGATTAACTTCCGCAAAATCTACTGACCTGTAAGAGTTTAATCAAAGTAGATCTAGCCTGACTAATACGTCCACTTTTCCGACAAAGTGACGCAAATTTAAGCCACGTATCTATATCTTCGTTAGGCGGAAGCACCAGCTCTCTTACTGCAAGGAGAGCTTGCCAAACCTAAAGATTTGTGGAAGAATTAATTAATGAAAAAGGGCTATTCGGTGCATATCGGTAGGAATAGTACAGAGTTTCATAGGGACATCTAACAAAAACATCATTAAGCATTAGAATAAAACTAATCAATATATGTGTTATATTATATTATATGGTGGATTGAGCTTGTCCAATGGAAAATATAAATGTGCAATTTATATAATGACAAGTTCATAAATACAAAATAATAAAGAAATATGTTGCCCAATCTAGGAATGATATACAATCAATATATGTGACTTGCGAAAGAGTATATGTGAACATAAAGAAACAGAATCGAAATCAAGTCAAAAAGATCAATTCAGCACACACAGGATTGGTACGTACCGAGGCACAGCAAACACATGTATTCTCTTACGGAAACTGAGCTCAGTGTGCACAGAGTGCGCAGAGCTGAACATGGAAAGTTTCAAATCATTTTTGGATTTGGAGCTTCCTAATCTAATCACCTAATCTGAACCAGGAATGATTCCTATGCATACAAAATAGGACTAAGGACTAGAGAAAGTCATCCAACTTGACCGAATTCAAGGGAGATCAAAGTATTACACTCGGAGAGTTCAAGATTCCCTCACAGAGCATATATTGCACCTATTCTGAGGAATGCTATCATCACATATCTGAGTGATTATTCTACAATAGCAAATGATCTAAAACATCAGAAGAGTTGAACCGTTATGTCGACATCGACACCAACTGGCACGAGAAGTCTTGAGTGTATCAGACACGAAGTCAATCTATTCATAGAGTAGTTAACTAGAATGGACCGCAAGCATGAGACAAAGCTTAAACACTTGGATGTACCACCTAAGGGGTTCTAACTTATAAGTACTTCTTGTTTATGATTGATATGAAATAGATTGATCTGGTTTGAGTGGATCCGTGAGGTTTCTCTCTACGGACTAAGAGATTGATCTAGTACTCTATTTTGGTTTCCCTTTATCATGCGGTTTTCATTTTTTTATTTTCCCATATCTATCTAAACTTAGTTTAACTAAGATTCTCATCTCCCCCGAAATTTCAACATCATTACAAAAAAAAAAATATTACAAAGGCAAAACAGAATTTGTGTCTATTACGCATGTAGGTAACAAATAAGGCACTAGAAGGATGTAAATTAAATATGGCAACCAAAGGTAGAATAATGATATTGAACTTAAATGGTATCATGAATCACAACGCTCAATTTCTTAGCACCATAAGGCTGAAATAAGACTCACTAATTTTTAGGAAGTTGGAAAACAAGTGAAAACAATTTCTAGAATATGCGAGGCAAAATATGAGACATAGTAAGTATGCTCACCTCAACATTGCGTTTTGTTCCTTGAATGCGCTCATTCCACATATTGCGAATAAGTTCCTTCCTACCATCTGCAATGGGATTCCCCATTGGAAGAGTACAATAATCGATCACCTGTATTAGGGAGAAAGTCACATTCATGTCCAATAGACCACTAAAAATGCATGAAAAACATTACAGCATTGGAACTACCTCTTCTAGTTCTGACAGCTGTTGAACCCGGACCATGTTACTATAAGCACGATCATAACTCTCAAGGACCTGATCACGAAGTAACACAAACTTCAAAAGAAAGAAAATGAGGATAAACTTTCAAAGGAGTATGCATCAAAACAATCATTATCCTTTTGTCAAAAGAACAGAAGCATTGAAATCCATTACTCCATGTGACAACAATATACTTCCTGAAATCAGAAATAACTACCAAGCATTCAGTTTAAACTGTCTGTTGTCGCCATATAGAGACTTTTGCTCCATATGTGGTGCAATATTTTGTACCAAATGAAGTGCACCATATCTCTTTCTACTACTTCCATGTCAATTTTAGTCATAAATTCCGAAGGAACCATCTATTGGATATAAATTACTCCTCCACACTGATTCACTATGCGACCTTCCTCTTACATTTCCACACATATTAATCAAACCTTCCCTAGCTTATTCACTATAGGTGCTACCTCTTATGTCTAAGTCAAACATTCCATTCTAGTATCTTTTCTAGCAATCTAACTCATTCACCGTGAAGAGAGATATTATTCCATCATTGTGGCAATTCATGGCCAACTTATTCATTTCGTAGAAAGCACCAAAAAAAAAAAAAAAGAGCCTTTACTCAAATCATCTTCTCTGTATTGATTATTTGCCTTTCAAAGATCATGATTTACACTAAAAGATTGGAGATGACAATATAAAATTATAAACCATCTGTGAATATCATTTTCATTCACCGAGGTAATTCCAGAAATAATATGAATCAAGTGATGTCTGTAAATAGGAAATTGTCAATTAAAAGACATCATATTTAATTATATAATATACCATATTTGTCAATCAAATATGATGAAACTACCCACCACTAGCCTACATCAACGATTATATAAAGCATCGACCATGATTTAGTTCTATTAAACACAAAGAGAAGTTGACATAACTTTTGCTGCAATGATATCACGCAGCAGACATTAATATATTATTGTCACCAAACTTGTTAAACATCATTAGCTATACATATCATGGATGACCGTGCCAGTCAGCACTTGCCGTGCCGACGGTGCACCAGCACATGGCACAAGGGGTGCCGCACGGCACCCCTTCTAATAGTTTCACCGCTCATCATCGACCTCATCGTCGAGCTACTCATCGCTGATTGCCACTCGCCGTTGCCGTCGCTTTGTCGGATGCCCTAGCCCAAGAGAGAAGAGAGATTGGGAGAGAAAGAAAGAGAAAGAGAGAAAGGGAGAGGAGGGGGGAAGATGAGTATCCCTTATCTTTTTCTCTTCTCCTCTTACGACAAGACTGGCACGTGCCGTGCCGACCGGTGGTCAGCACGGTCCGTGCCTATGGCACGGCCATCGTTGATACATATGACATATTCTCCAGAATCATTTAGCACAAGGATCATTAAGCAATGAATGTACATCAGCTACAATAAACATTATTTTTTGCTGATGTTATATGACACTACTAAGAGTATTACTTGAGAGTGAAATTCCACAAAGATGACTAATTTTGAAAAAATTAGGAGACCATAATATTTTAATGCCAATTAATACAATGGTTACGTCATACATCTAAAGTCTGCACTATAGCACTTAAGCACAAGTTACTAAAGTTTATTATCTCTGTATCAACAAAAGACAGCTAAAAAGCTGCAAATAGATGATAGCAAAAAGATGAAAGCAGACAAAAAATTATTTCTAATAATTTACAAGGACGAAGCAGAAGAAGTTAAATGCTGATTAAGGCAGAAAAGAACACTTACCAGTGCCGCTAGTTCTGTTGCCAAACACTTCCTCGCTCTGTCGACGTACTCACGAGCTTCATCATACTAAAGAACCAAGAAAATTAAATATTTAAATTGTACTATCAGAAATGAAGCAATTGAGATAGCATAATCTATCCATACCTTTTCACGACGAACCAAAAGAACAGCTCGAAAGAAAGCACCATTGCTGCTCCCATCACCGCTAGTACTTGCACTACCTAAAATCCTAAGCTTGCTATCATCACCATCATCCAAACGAGAAACATATTCAGCCATTTGGTCCCACTCTCCCATATTCCATGCAGCATTAGCAGCCTTAGATAATAAGACAACATAAACAACTAGAATAAACATAAGAAAAAAAAACAAAAAATAGCTGTTATCTTATGTATCATCACAAACCATAGGTGCCATTTCCAGTCGAGCTGCAGGCTCTGCAGCAGTCCATTGCTCTCTGCATAAGGCGTTAAGCTCCTCCCAACGTGCTAGGGCCGCAAGACACCGCATTCGCCCTAGGTAGAAAGTCAAACAGAAGAGAAATATGACCGGTTTAATATTAAAAGAAAAAACTTAATTAAATAATTGGTCCAAGGGCCACCTCCAATGCATGAAAAGTATTTGACATGGCAGATTACAAAAGTTTAGATACACTGAAACAGGGAATCCAAATCCACACATACAAAGCAATAAAAGTAAAATCATGTAACAGAAAGGTTCCACAAACAAGTAAAATCTCTTTTTTTTTTCTTTGAGCAAAAGCCCTAAGGTCCTGTTTCATTTAAAATAAACAAGCAATATATCAAACTGTTGCCAGGCACTGCAACATATGAAGGGCTAAAATCACTAACTTTCATGCTACAAAGGGCAAAATAAATGGAAGTCATTTTGGTTCAAAGGCAGAAATATTCAGTAACTCCGGAATTCCCCTTCTTTAAACAGCTGGCCCCCATTTGAGATATCCTGAAAATTATTTTTGGGGATTCCAATGCGATAGGTGAAACAGTTGAACAGTTAACACCATGTTTGACATTTTCAGGGACTCCCATCCATAATAAAAGAACACAGGAGGGCAAAGACTACATTTTATAGAACATTTAATTGAAAATTATACCAAAATTTAAGGGTATGAGCTCGGAGTTATGCAGCTTATCGCACTAGCTTCTATTCCACTTCAAAATTTAAATCTCCCCTCCCCTTATCTCCCTCTCCTCCCCACTTTATTGTTGCCATCTCATACAAACTAAGATACATAGGAGGAATGCAAAATCTGAACCACAATATTATAGTTCCTGATTGGAAGACCTCAATAAATGCAGCGCAGGTTTACACTACTCTTTAGTCATCCTTACTGAGCGCCATATCATACATAAATTGTTCGTGACTTGTAAACTTACTAATTCTATTCAAAATTTCAAATAGCTACTATCTTCAATTAACTCAGGGACACCTTCAGCATGCATAAAATCAGTCATTAAACATCACATGTAACCTCTGTTGGATAACTACTATAAAGTTATCATACTAGAGAAGAACTTCTCTACTTTAACCCTCCAAGTTCAAGTTAAACTTTAACCAAGGCAATGGAAGACCAAAAATTGGAACTTAGTTCACTTTATGATTTATGTTCAGTTGCTGACTTAACTCTATATATGAGTCTTAAATATAAAACCATAAGTTTCCAGGTTATCTTAAAGTTTATCACCATTAAAAAAAAAATCATCATCTAAGAGAATCATTTATGAAACACAACAAGCAATCGTCAGATGAAAGAATAGCTTAGCAACCATAAATACCTTAGAAGATATAGAGAGTTTCCGCTTAATACCAACCTAAAGTAGCTTCTAAATGATGTGGACTAGACGCTTGAGATGCCTTTGTTGTATAAGCCTTGAGCGCCTCATCCCATCGTTGCAACTTTTCATACCTTCAGTAAACCAAATACATGTAAAGCACTTGAAAATGAGGAAAAACACTTTTAATCAACCAAAGAGGCTAAAAACAGAAATTCTTTAGGTTTCTTTACATCTCCTTTTACTTGAAAGAAGTATCTAATGATAACATCATATTATATAGAACATCAAGAATAATCATTTTCCCAAAAGCATACCAAGATTCTTTTAGTTGGACATCCAGATATTGCTGTGAGTATGTCAATATCCCTACAGCAGCCTGCAGAAACAACTCGAAGATAGGAAGGAATTGTAGGAGATGACCAAAAGATTTGAAATAGTATAAAAGAAATGAAAACCTCACTGAATACTGAACTGACCTCATGCTGATGTAGTTGATTATTGATATGAATCAGGGACTCCACCACAGTAACAGGATTGGCACCCATCTTCTTTGAAAGTGCAGCTTCGAATTCTATTTCTTTGTAGTGAAGCGCTTTTGCAAATGCTCGACACTGGAGCAAATGTTAAGCAAAAATTGAATGATACAGAAGATGAAATGCTTCAAGTGAGCTAATCCAGCAAGGCAACAACATAGCATTCCAAACAAGAACCAACCTTCTCAGCAAGTGCGCCAAGCAGTCTGGTATCAATTGGAAGATGTTTCTCATCATGTTCCATAAACTCGGCCTAATCAGCATAACAGTGCTCATCGATAGGCAAGATGTCTACTAAAATTTTCACGAAGCAAAAGTTACCATCCAAGGGAGAAAAGAAATACCAAGTTCAGTAATGTCGCCAGAATTTCTGGAGGAATATTTTGAGATGAGAAGGCTGTCTTAAGATTCTTAACTAGTTGCTCCTGCGAAGTTTCATTCATTTGTGCCCAACAACTTGCAAAACCAGCAGCAAACAATTCGCGGCCAACAGAAGGCTGCATATGGTGTGTCAGAAAAGAAAACTTAATAAGGAATAACCTTATAAAAAATGATTGGCGCACCTGCAACTGTGCAAGCCTTGCACAGGTGCGTAGAGCTGGCGATGGTGATTCTTTTAGAAGCTCAATGCTAAAATGTCTCATCCATTCAGCCCAGTCTTCTCTTGTACTCCTCTGTGAAGCTTCCCCGGCAGTTCTTAATCGGACATCATTAACCTACATCAACTCAACTAATGGTTTTTCATGTTTCTCAAGAATATTTGAAGTAATTTATACTCAAGTGTGAAAAACAATTCATCAGAAAATTATTGATGTTACATAGCAGACTGCTGGTATCACTTTGTAAGGTGATTTCATTTTAACATCTCAATATACTAAACTTGCAGTCCTCGTACTCAATCTTTCACCTAATTGTGCTAGAATGTCTATCTTTTCTAATTTTAGTTCTATATTTTGAGCTAAATGTTCCTCAGGTTCATCAATTAAAACGATGTCATCAATACATAGCATACAGTACTAGTGTTCCTCAGGTTCATCTGTTAAAACATTATCATTAGTACACAGCATCCATTACAAGAACCTATTTCCGATATCTCTAGTTAATATATATATAACAAATGCAACCAAAAAAAAAAAAACAGTCTAACATTGAACTTTGGTCATTAAAAGTTAAAACTGGACTGGTTTCACATCTATTACCACTAAGTATCATATATTTGTCACAGAAACCATTGATTGCACGATTGCAGCAATAAACATATATGCATGCCCTTCTTCTTCTAAAATGTACAAATTGCCGAAACCAAGGTATCAGCCATATCGGCCGATCCCAAACCGAAACTGGCTAGGAGGGTCAGATCAAGGTCGGGTCCGACCGAGTCCCTCCCACTCTCCCAGCCCTTTCTCTCTTATTTTTCTTTCTCACTCTCTCCCTCTCTCTTTTATCTTCTTTCTCACCTCTTCCACAGATCCACCACCGGCGACCTTAACCTCCGGTAACATTCTACGACCAAAATCCAATGATCTCGACCTTTAGAAACCTCAAGTGAGTTTTTTTTCAATTTTTCTTTCTTCTATCTTTTCTTCTCTCCATCTCTTTCCCTTGCTCTCTATCTTCCTACTGCAGCAGAAAAAGGAAAGAGAGGGAAAAAAAGAGAGAAGAAATGGAGAAAAAAAGTATAAAAATATTCTTTTGGATAGTAAAGAATTTGAGAGAGGGACGACCGAGGGGGGGGGGGGAGGGGGAGGGGGGGGGGGGGGGAAGAGAAGGAATAGAGAAGAAAAAAACCAAAAAAAATGAGAGAAAGAGGGCATTATTTTATAAATTTTTAGGCTACATATGTAAATAATCTTTATTTTTTATTTTTTTATCATTTTTTCTAAATTTTTAGAAATTTCTATATTTTTAAATAATATTTTAAATTTTGTGTAATTAAAAAATAGTCAGATCTGATACAAGCAGCCAATGCGTATCATTTCTACGGACAGCCGATCCCGATCTCCAAACCGAGTTTTGAAACCTTGATTAACTCATAAGTACAATCAACAAGGATATACTACTTTCTACAGTGGATCAACCTGCCATGAAACTACATTGATTTTTAAACGCACCAGTTCCTGATCATAATCTTTATTCAATTATACTCCTCATAATATGAATTTCAAGTTTGCTTCCAAATAATGCATGAAAAGACAACACAGATAAGAGCTCGTGGTAAATGATAATTAGACAAATTTCCCATTCTAAAAAAATGATTAGCTCTTTTACTCCTGGAGATGTTTTGTTGACTAGCATACTACTCAAACAAGAACAGAGATTAGGGTGATCTAAATGGAGACAAGAATGCTCTCAGGCCCTAACCACTCCTCCACTCAATATCTTCAATTCTTCAGAAACCAAATCAATCTCCCACCCAAAGAAAATAGCATCTTGCACTTAACATGCAACATAGAGTGAAATATCCTTTAGCAATTCATTCCATCTCCCAGATGTTTAATGAGGAGGAGAACTACATCCAAATGCAAGTGTCAATGCATTTCAAAGTACATTCTAAATCATGCTACATTGCCTCTATTATCTGCAAAATGATATACTGTATGATCTCTTGCATATTCGTAGAACGGAGCTCCCTTCTCAGTTGATGGCATACTTAACTGAAGACTTTTAAGTCTTTAACTTTTAGATAAGTAAAAAAAAAATTTGTTTGCAAGTAAGTACAACTGTTGTAGATAGTAACATTGCTTCTCTGTGCACAAAACCAAGATGTCAAAAGAATTATTGCTCTATAAAAACTATCTGTTCACAAGATACAGCAAGTGCTGGTCAGAGAAAGAAACATTGGTTTAAGACATTCAAAGAAATTGGTAATGATATTCCTTTATCAAATTCGAGGTTTAGGAAATTAATTACCTGATGGCCTATCAGTTGCTTGTGCGTTTCATCACCTTCCTCATATGGATCACCATCGAAATCATTGAGAGGATCACTAATGACTTCTGAAGGAGGGCACTGTGTATATTTTTGGACAGATAAATGCTCAGAAATAAGTGGCTCACGTCTTCGTAGGCGGCTTTCAATCTCATCTAATTCTTTATGCTGTTGAAAGAAAGATAAGCATTAGAAAACTCAATGTTCAAGAAGTTCATTTCATAACCAAAAGAATAAAATATAAGGACCCGTAAATGGTGCTTCAAAAGAAGTTTGTGGATTGATGGTATGAATATCGTGAAGTCTTCTCCAAGAGCATGTGCAAGGCAGCAGAGAGCATCTGCAGCATCTTTCCGTAATTCATCATTGTTTCTGGTAAAGTAGTATCAATGTCAAAATAAAAGGAAAGTAATACAAAACCATACATACGAAAATAAATGGAGCATCTGCAAAGAAAACTTATCAATGTAGCAAGAGTGCAAGACAATATCGGGCTATTGACTCCATGGTACATAAAGAAGGGATCAGCTTGCAAACTTCATTATATTCATTAATTCACCAACAACTTGCAACAATTAATTTACAGTTTGAGCTGACTACTTGACAAGGGTGTTGAGTGGAAATTGAATCAATGGAATCTAGATAAACTGCAACAATAAGCCAGAATGACTGAATTGAAGAACAGAACCAATCTCTAGCAATGACTGACAGGAACTGAAATTTCTAGATAGTTGTATTCGTGAGATGACTCACTCTTTCTTGAAACTTGGTTTCCTTCTCGGATGAACCTGGTGGGGACACCACTTTTTGTCACGTTTATTTTCGTAAGCACAAAAGGGCTGCACCCGTGGCCCTTTGGCTTAACGAGGGTTGTGACTAGTCACCTTCTATGGCTATTTTTCATCTTTTGTCTTTTAGTCACCTTTTAGGGCTATTTTCGTCTTTTTATCTTTTACTTTATTTGGCATATATAAAGGTTTGTAATCATCTTTTATGGGTTAATAAATATTTTGAGAGTTTTTGCCTATTGAGTGTTTGTTGGTGGATTCCAACGTCAGTGGATTCCGACACCCTGATTGGTGGATTCCTCGAGTTTGATTATTTCTCCCTACTTTTTTTCTTCTCAACTCTACAATCAAGACGTTGTTCTGCATCAGAACCATTCGTCAAGAGAAATTGAACGACAATAGAAGAGCTTATCATAACCACAAGTAGATACATTTAAGTAGCCTTTATTAGGTTCCATATGTAAATTGGAGCAAATTTTAAGTGCCACGAAGAAGAATGGTGCTGCCCAGCATATCTCAAGCTGACAAGGTCATGTCATTGTTGCCACCACTGCTATAATCCTCACCAAAGCTCATTAATACAAAAAAGGCAAAACGATATCCACTCATCTTCATAACCAAATCGATGTGAAGCAAGATCAAGTCACAAGCAGGTTTCTCTCCAAAAAGCATTCCTCATCTAATAAGTTACAAAGGGATAGAGTTTTCTCCCACAGCAATAAGTTAAAAAAGGTAGAAACACTCTCTTCACGCCCAACTTTATGAACAGTATGCCAAGACTTGTAACAGGAGGCAAAGACCAAGCCGAGTGACACATAATACTCCGGCACAAGCATGTGTCACAGTATTTAAATCCTTGATAGAAATGCAAAAATGGAAAACCAATACAATAACAGGATTCTTACAATGGCACAAACAACATTAAGAAACATAAACTAGTGAACATGCACTGACAAAAAATTAACACATTTTAGCAGCCTCACGCTAGGATGCAAGAAAGATGTCAAACGATTAACCTTTAAGAAATTATCAGTATGCAGAGGTACTAACTTTTACAACATTACGTAATCTTTTTCTAGTACTTCTTTCTGGAGTTGGGAGAAAGGTTAAGGATTGATTTGGGTAGGACATAACAGCTAGTGCAAGAAAATATGAATTTCTAACTGAATTTGAAAAAAAAAAAAAAAAACAACCAAACAAAACTGAACAAAAGCAAAATTATAGGCAGGCAAACTCAAGAAATAATACTTGTAAGTCTGTCTAGAATCATGTTGAAGATCCAGTCACATACCACCTTAAAATGAGATCAAATGCATATACTTCATCAATATCCTCAGCAATAGGATATTATAACCAATAATGAAGGTCCCCCAATGTTACATCGAACTCCTCTCAAGTTTTAAAAATTTGCTGAATTAAAACAACTGACAACTCCAAACACTTGGAAGATGGCTCAATATTCAATTGTGTACATCAAATAACTCCTTTTGTCAATCACTAACTCGAAAACAGGACAACAAGGATCACTATTGAATTACATTATCCTTTCTATATGGTGTGCAATTTTACTTATGCATGATATTATCTTAAATTGCTTACTCAACTTTGACTCTGCAAAATGTATCACATAGTAGACTTGTATTCTCACAAAATCCAGCATGTTTTACATTACCTATTGGCACATGTCTCCATATGTTTGTCACATAAATACAAGTCTGAAATTGATTAGGGTTAAATTTGGCTCCAAAGTGATAGCATGCTGATTTTAATGCCTTTCAGTTCACTATAACTTTTCCACACCCCAGAAGACAAACTACATGATGAGCTTTAAAATTCTAAGGTTCTTTCAACTTTCAAGACCCACGATGGTGTTCTTATTATTTTAGTTATCATTTTTTTACAGATTCAAAATTATTACGAATTAAGACAAAATTGCTATATAACAAGTTCAAAGAAGCCCTAACTACTCTTAGTTATGAATGTCATCAACATAACACTCCTAACATGTACTACTACAAAAAAACCTAAAACTTAAGAAATTCTTACCCATCCAAGATTAACTTCAAATGGTGTACAAGAGCTGAAACATGACCACTGACCTGAAGCCAAGGAAAGATACATAAAAAAAATGAAAATTCATTGGAGAGTTCATAAGTTGACAAATATAAAGGTCTATCAAGTTGTGTAATCCTAAATTAAACAAATATTTGTATACCAGAGGTAAGCCCAGAACATCAACAAACCTGCACCCTGGGGATGAGCTTGGTCAAAGTAACAATTGCACGATGCCTAGTACCAATAGAGGCCTCCACTTTAAATAACCGAATAAGTGCAGGGAGAAGTAAGTGCATGTGTTCATCCAAAGTTCCTATAGTACACTAAATATGCATCAGAGCTTTTCAATCAGGCAGGATCACCAAAAGGGTAAATCCAAATATATTTAAAGACTAGGTAAACCAGAGCTACAAACCACCAAACACTTCAAGAGTGTGTAATATATCAGGAACATGGGTATAGTCATTGCTGCGTTCAGCATCATTCAGAACTTGTATACAGCATGGAAGAATGTCCGGTAGATATGCTCTAAATTCATCATTCAAAGCTAAACAAAGTTGCTCCACAAGGTGAAGAATCTGTAGAAGAAATGTGCTGCTATCAAGAGTGACACTAAAAGATATGACATCAGATTGAAGATACATGATCAAAAGCATAGAGCATACATAGTAGTGAAACAAATTCTTAAGCTATATGAAGAGCATCGAAGGAGTTTATTAAAAAGCAACTTCTATGATTCTATCAACATCTTAAATATACAAATAACTAACCATCCGGTAGGATAAGGCAAATCTTCACACTGAAAAGATTAAAGTCATCCTTTAAAGGATATTAATTAACTAACAACTTAGTTTTGGTTAATGTGCATGAGCAATCTATCTTAGGTTTTCTAACATAGTATAGGAACTCGTCAATTTGTTTTGAAAAGAGTTTAGAAATAGGATTACTTCACAGCCACAGCTCCTTAAACATAGTGTGAATCAGACATTAGATGTACTGTCATAGCTATCTGTACTTAAGTAGTTTGATGCCACTTGTTTCACCAAGCAGGCAATTAGATGAATGTGCAAAATCATTTCATTGCCAAGTCAAAATTTATATGCTCTTTTTCATAAAACCAAAACCATTTTGAAAACAGCACAGACTTCAGCAAGCAAATTAACTTCAAGTGCAATTGCTTGTTGAAATATGGCAAAACCCAGATGAAGTAGGCATGTCTATCTAAAGCTAAGTGAATTGATATTTGTCTCACTACATAATTTTCAGAAATAGGCAATCAAAGAAGAAAATTATCAACAATAAGGAATCTATTGTGGCATAGGTTAAAAGAATTCAAAAAATTACAGCCTATGAAGCAAGAGAATGCAAGGAGTACATGTGTCAGAAGAAGAGACTCACATCCTCATACTGCTCAAAATCATTTAAAGAAAATAAAATACAAAGAATTTTTCTCATTTTGCACCCTTTATTATGTGTTTATTGTGGTCTACACCTTGTCTTTTCACCTTTGCTACATTTGGCCCCTAGATTTTCAATAAAATACCAAAAAAGCACCTCGCATGACCCTTGTATCTATCATTTGATTTCAAAAGACACCAGGGTAAGGTGATTTCTCTAAGTTAACTAAAAAAAGCAGGATGCAAAATGAGACAAGCATTCTCACCGGTGAACCTTGCACAGATCGGCTTGTTGCAGGCAAGCTGAAAGATGAAGACCACAGTTCAGAGATCAAGGAGAGCAAATCTGGTAAATACTTACGTATGTGCTGCATAAAATATAAATCACTATATCAGAGTCTCAATAAAAGAACTATGACATTTATATATATGAGTCAAGCAAACACTGAAAGGCCATCATACCTGCCGTACAATAGATACAAGGGTTCCAAGCTTCCAAGTTATAAACTCTTTCAATCCCCCATCTTCACACATGCGAACAGCATGGAAAAGGTCAGGAAGAACCTACATAGGAAAGAATAACAAATTTCCTTCAGAATAGTGCAGCTAGAAACTAATTGTGTGCTAATGTATCCCATTGCTGAAAGATTTTGATCAATTAGAACTAGAGGCTACCTGTTCCGAATTAGAGCATCGATTCAAATGCATCGACTTTTTGTTGCATTGGTGTTCAATAGACATAACTAAGGGAAGTCAAATCTTACCTCAATTAATTTAATATGGATTAAATTGGGTTCTATGTGGGTTAACTTGTCCATATTGGTTGAATTGAAGTTAAATCATATCTTAATCAGTAATTGGCAAAAGTTGCAGCGAAACTACCAATTTGCTAAATTTGAGTTTGGTTGTGGGTCAAAACGAAATTCAAGGTATCTTGACAAAATTTGTACACTCCCCGCCATGTGCATAGCACATGTTGTGCCAGCAAGCTCATCATGTCACAAAGCATGACAAGGCTTCTGGCAGCAACCCACTGCTCGTGATATCTAGGAGACAAGAAGGGGATGCAGGCTAGAGCCCACCCACTTAGTGCCGCATGTCAGGTTGTCAGCCCATGTGCAATCTTGCTTACAACATTCACAATATGCTTTCAACTGAAATGGATATTATGATTCACTTTTTTAACTAAATATTGCTAAAGAAACATCAATTATAAGAACTTGTTCAGGTCTAATAATAAAAGATTATTAGTACAAGAAAACTATTGGCAGTATTAGACTGTTAGTAAGACATAGGAATAGAATCTCACCTTCGGTAGGTACGGGACGCAGCCAAGGACCATTGACTAAAAAACATTAAAAAAAACTAAGTGAGTGAAAGATGTTTGTCAAAAATGGTGATAAAAAGGTCACTAAAGTACCACGGAAATCATACCTTGAATATGAACATCAAAGAACCTACCACCTTCTGGTGATAACTTGAAAGCGAGGGATCTCGAAGAATTCGCATGAGAGAACTAATAGCTACCTGCTCATTGCACAGATCAACATTATAAGCATCAGAAAAAGGCAACACTAAAAAACAAAATAAACTTTACCGTGGAATAGTAGTCCTCCGATGCTGCGAAAGATGGCCAAAGTTCAGTAGGCAACTCTTCCATAGAAACAATATGTTGACCGCTCTCACTGGCTGCACGTGTGACTTCTCCATGTGATCCAGGCAAGTTGTGCTGATTGCGCTTATGAACATGGGGGTCCAGTGCACCCATAATCCCCAAAACCTGCAAACAGATGTTATGACCCAAAGAAAAAAAAATAACGCATCCTGACTCCTGAGTCAATACTCTTGACATCAACATACACGATAAAAAGTACCTTCAATACTTCTTTTCTAGTCGACCATGCCAACTCGCCGTTTAACAGTTTCAAGAGTAAACCAAGCAAATGGGGGTACTCATTATATGGAGAGATCACGTAGCTGGAGACGTAAACCCCAAAGATAAATCAAAAATGCACAAATTGGAGAAACTTTAAAAGAGAGTGCAAAAAGTTTGTAAATGTAGCCATGTCAGATATCCATGGAATAGATATAATAATACTACATCTAACTAGAACATGGCGAATAGCAGCATACCCTGTGCTTTGTACAACTTGACCAAGGGTTGCCACAGCCACTTCTCTCTTATTAGCAGCAACTCCGTCCAAAAGAGCTTCAACAATTAGAGGCATTAGCTCAGGGAGATACCGCCTCATCGCAAAGCCGCCCTATTTGACAAAGGGTTAACTTTTAAGTAGCTACGCAAGATAGAATAAGAAAACCAAAGATACTAGAGACCAAAGAAATGGACATATGGTGAGAGAAATCAACGCAAATAAGACAAACAAATATTGACACATTTCAGGATTATTGAGAATTTGTTTCAAAGAAAACCAGCACCTAATAAAAAGAGGAAGCAAGCTGCAGTTCATGTTCATCAATAAAAGACAAGCTATCTCTTCAGTAGCATTTAACTGTAGCAACTTCTCCATCAGTATAAAAAGTTGATAGCTTACAATCAGACAGAAAAGTTGTTGGGAAATACCAATTTCATGATTATAATAATCATTCAGGAACAATTCCATTTATCATTTAAGGTACTTGAGATTAGAAGCCAAGTAGTGTTGACAACTATCATAGTATCCATGTGTTACTCATATAAGATCATCAAAGTAACACATCAACAGCTCCTTTCTGTTTAACATATTTCGAGGACTGAAGAGACATTGTGAGATAAGTTGTCACCAAATATAAAATAAATGGATGACAAATGCCATAACATAATACTCACTAAATTTTACATGCAGGAGAGATCGCAGATTTGGTTGCAAATGTTTGTACATGTGACGGGAACATTAGAGTAACTTTAAATTAAGAATGTAAGTGACAAAGAGTACAAGATAATCCACACCTGCTCACTATGTTTAAGTTGCAGCCTATGCAAGTCTTTAAGAGGTGAGGCTGCGGGTACTGCTAAAAAGTAACACAAATGGGAATCCTAGAAATATCAAGAAAAAGCAAGGCAAAGAGAGGCCAGGATAGTATCCCCATAATTCAATTTGGCAGGCTCTGAAAAGTGAAAATTATCAGAGAATGCTCAAGTGTCCTTGACTACTTGCACTAATATCATGGAAGATGTTAATAATTTATTTTTCAAAGTATAACTACGCAGAGGATGTTTGCTGCATCTTCTTTCAACTCATTCCAAAATTGTCAGTAGTGGTACATATACTTCTAACAAATGTCATTTTGTAATTTATTTTGCAAATGACGTTTCTATTCTAATAAATAAAAAATTCCTAGGAAGAGTTTCCATCAAAATAGTCCTGACACACAATTTTGGACAACTTGACCAGTCCTCCTAGCAAACATTTCCATCCGAATCTTGTAAACCACCAGAACACCTAAGCAGCTCAACATGTACGGTGCAAGCCTCAGATTGGGAACTTTTCATATGCATACTAGCACAGTTGCAAGTGACAATTTCAAAATAAGGTTCAACTGACATAACAACTTAAAATTAATAATAAACACAAAATCTTGGTAGCAAAATAAATTTATACAACAAAAATCATTCATTTCTGAGGGGACAAACAGACTTATGAGAACATTTATAAAATGCAAGAGTATATGACAACAAGAAAAAATAATGACACATCATCCAGAATAAGGAGTCTGACGTACCACTTTAGCAAGCTCCCCAACAGTAGCAAGAACTCCAGTCACAACAGCATTATTAGTATTAGCACCAGTTCCTTCACCTAGTCTAACCACAAGTGCCTGAAATATGAAACCAGAGAGATAAATAAGACAAGACAATTAAGAACATCACCATCACCACCAAGCCTGCCACCAACACCCTCCTACACACGAGTACACAACAAATAAAAAAAAAGAACAAATCTTGCAGAGTACTATACCTTATGGATTGGAGCAATGTATGGAAGTATTAGTCGTCCGCAGTTACGTATCAAGCAACCCAATAGTCTGGCACTTTCTTCCCTGCACTTGCTATCCATACTGCAACAAAGCGGAATATAGAAGGTCAATAGTTAGAGGCTAGCCTTAACCATAAAAGTAGGATGGCACAATATAAACGGCAGCAATTAGAATGAGAAATAAATATTATTCCCAACACCTTTGATCCAGATATGTGAGCAGTTGTATAAGATGGCGACGAAGTGCCGGAAGAACATATGCAGGGTTCTTTTCAGATAATCTGCCAGCAACTGATATTGCCAACTCTCGGATATCAAAGTCCTAAAATGTTAAAAAAAAGGAAAATGAAATAGGGCCCATGCACGGTTACGTCAATAAGCAGTGCGTGCATTTATGATACATGCAGACACACACAAACTCACATGGAAATGTGCTTATGGTTGTGTATGAGTGAAAAAGTGCTTATCCTCACAACAATATAAAAATAACATTAAAAAAATCTATCATATTAGTAAGAATCAAGACGAGTTCTTTCAGAGGTGATGTTTATGTAATTCTTTTAGTTAAATTCCGAGATCATCAGCAGAAATGATGACTGACTTGCCTTCAGCTAGTCTTAGCATCTAATATATCAACACATAAAATGCAGGTAGTAAGAAATCAATATAACCAATTCAAATCCTTGACATGCAAAAAGAACATATATTCTTGAAAGACTTGCCACTATACATGCAATTACAATATCATACAAAACCTACTTAATCTACCCTCATTGAGAAGCTTGCTTTTCTGTCACATATGATTTCATAATAATTGTAAAAGGTCAAAGATAGATAACAGAACTAACTACTAGTGACACCTAATCTCTCTTCTCAAAATAAGAGCCCATCAGCTCTATCCTATCTTTCACAAGTGAAAGTTTTATGTTTTGCAACTTCCTCAGTATGCCATGCAGATGTTAATTTATAACACTGGATAAAGATTTAACAAATTGCAAAGAGTCTCCATAGTCGCCAATATACATCCATGAAAAATGTAACAGAATAGCAACTTGCCAAAAGAACTAATAAAATCCACCAGATTTTAGTGAACTGTAGTAAAATCTACAGATAATACCTCATCATTTAAGGCAACAAAAATTGAAGTCAAGCTATCAGCTTGGGCTAAGAACTCATCAAACATAGGATTGTGATGCAAAGAATCAAATACTGACTTCCGAACAACAACATCAGCATCTGCAACTGCGGCAATAAGAAGTTTGCCCATTATCTGCATCAAAGACATGAACACCGAATAATCAAGTGCAACTATCACAATGTCTTGATTCTATCATAGTAATTTAAAGCCCAAGGAAAAGAAATAGTACTAAGCATGGATGAAAGATAAATGCCAAAGTAGCCTAATATACAATAGCACAAAAAAGGCAGAAGCATGGCAAGAATATGCAGATGTGCAGGTGAATAGAAAATGAATAATAAACATGGTAATTAAATCTATTTAATATGTAATAAATAGATATAGGATTTTGTACAGCAATAAATTAACATGAGTTTACTTGAAAACTTATGGTATATTCAGTAAGAAAAAACTGAAGAAAACTACATTTCATGCCAAAAAAGAATAAATAAAGTGCATTCAAAACATTTTACTATAATCATATGGTTTGAGAACACAGAATAGTCAACTCAATAATTGGCACTTAGGAATAATGGGTTTTGATTACGCATTACCTATAATCAAATTCGGATAGCCTGGTCTAGATTTCATGGCACAACCTCTCACCCTAATTTACTACTCATTGGATATTATCTAACTACTGATTTAGCTAAAGATCTTTAATCAATGACAAGTTGTTACTGGTATTGATTTTCCATAGTTTAGGCTAACATGCCTCTACTAATGGTTCACTTTTGTTATTCACCCTAATTTTACAACTCATTGGATATTATATAACTACTGATTTAGATAAAGGTCCTTCAATAACAACAGGTTGTTATTGGTATTTACTTTCTATAGTTGAGGCCAACATGCCTACTGATGGTTCACTTTTGCTAGAGATGGGTGAAATCTCAACAACTTGTCTATTACACAAGTGCCAACTGATTGGAAAATTAACCACGGCAGAGCAACCAATTCAACAGTGGTCATAACATAACTTTCCAAATGTGAACTACGACAAAAAAAAAAAACAACATAAAAATCACTATCATGTATGGTCGCATGTAAATAAAAAAGTTCAAGCAAACCTCCTCTACAAGGCGACGCCGCTTCGCTCCGCCAATCCGACTTGACCTACTTGAACTAAACTGTGGGCAGGGTACTGTGGAAAGGGAGTTTGCAACTAATCTGCAACAACATACTGCAGCATCTTTTCGTGTATTTCCATCCTCATCCTCCAAATAACCAACAACACAATCTCTAGCAAACTCCAGAAGCTCATGACCCTAAAAGACAAGCTTTCAGGTTTCAAGAAGTGGAGAAAGTACACATAACACAAATCCACCAATTGTACAACACATAGATAACAACCTTAAAATTAAAATGAGCCAGAGTACGCAGTGCAAGTTGTACAAGAACTGAACCATTAACATCTGGAAACTGTTGAGCATTGTTCAGCATGTTTGCTCGAACACCAGCAACAACCGGCTTTCCCAGTGAGAAAGGTGCATTTGAAAGAGCTATTGAAATACAATCCAGCAAACGTTCTTGTATTGTCTGCAGCAAAGATGGGATACTGAAAAGCACACATAATATCAGATGGACACACATTCCTCTTAAAAACAAAGACAATTTGGAGAGGAAATACAGAAGTACCTCGAACTTATCTGTCCAAGAGCCTTTACAAGGGTATCAGACAGTCCAGCAGCAAACATGGAATCTAGTAGACCACGAACATGAGGTTCCATAGCAGAACCCATCGCATTTGCAAAACTTCCTACACAAGCGATGGCCTCAAGAGATGGTCTTCCCCTCCGTGGAGCAATCTGCAATTACAGAGTGAGTAAGTAGTTGATGAACCAGTAAATACTGCAAACCCGAAGATGTGTTACAAAGTAGCATACTGCATCTCGCAAATGAATGGTAATTGTTGGTAAATAAGGGACAAGTTCACCATCCAAAGCACCAGCCATCTCTCCTAGAGCTATAAATCCACTAGCACGTTCAGCTGGTGTGCGTAAAACTGCCAAAATATGATCCATGCATATCTGTGAAAGGAAAGTACAATGCCATTAGTGGTTCCAACATTCTTAAATGACTTAAATGGATCATTTGAGACAACAAGAGAGAGCATATCTTGTTTAGCAGCAATATAAAAGATAGTGGTCAGGAAATCATACAACACCACAATAAAGACTAATCAGTACCTTCAAATAGTTCGTCACAAAGCGATCACGCAAGAAGTGAGCAATACGAGGAAGCAATGATGTTATGCTTAGCCGGACAAGCCGATCCCGATGTTCTAGGTACTTAAGAACAATATCTGCCACCTCTCTGTACCTGGACATCATAAACTCACCAGTGTTCCTGAAGAGAACAGATCATTAAACAAGATAATTTATGAACGAAAACACATATGTAATGGTAGGAAAAAACCAAACACAAGTTTCATGAGAAAGACTTAATAAAATGCAATACATAAAGATCAAAGCTTTTTTCATTAGAAAAAAGGTGTTCCAACTTCCAACTGGAACTACGCTTAGGAGTGCTCCAACTGAAGATGTGCTTCTACTGTCAGAAGGCAAGGCATCATAAGTATATGTTGCTGAAATCACAAACATTGGAACACCCCTAAATTAGAAATTTTCCTTTTGGTTGCATGACCAACAAAATACCAATATAATGATGCTAAGCCCTAACATTAATCACTAAATCTACATTGCAACTTCAACGCATGTTCAATTAGAAAAGTAATTGCTGAAACCCAGAACAATAATATACATTAAGTCCCATAAATACATGCTTCCCATCACCTAGTCACTGTCAGAGAAACCTAAAAGCAAACATTATATTCATACAACGGAGCAAAAGTATCTTTGCAAGACACATACCTCAAAAGTTCTCCCACTGCAAGTAGTGAGCCGTGAATGCTATGAACAGAAGCATTCTTACCAAGCCCAACTTGTGCTGCTTCACACATTCGATAATACCTAACAATAGTGACATATAGCAAAGTCAGTATTAAAGCAAAAAAATTACTACTATTATGTAGTAATAATTGTGAAGACTAATAAGGAAATATGGGGAAAAAAACAGCACATTGACAAGAAAAAAGAGACATAATATCCATTTTGAATCCTCAGCAAGTAGCTTTTACCGAATAAAAGAAAAGAAGGACAAGTCCAGAAGTTTCCCACATCAAAGGTTTACTTTCTACCCTCTTGACCTAAACTATTCCAACCAGAAGAACAATATTATACCACTGTCTCCAAGCTCGATCTTTAACTACAAATCCATCCAAATTCCAGAAAGAATTTCCTCAAGCATTTCAAAGCAAAAGCTTAGGCACCAAAAGTAAGGAAATCCCCTTAGCTGACACTAACAAATTGCCAAACTTAAAATCATTATGTGATCCATAGTCAGACTATGAATAGAAAATGAAGACGAGAACAAGACAATAGAAGGAAGAAATATAAAAGTAGGTTCTACTAGAACAAGCTGACTCACTAAAATAAACTCCATATTCACAAGATGGAGTAGCAGGGAAAACATTTTCTCAGTAGATAATTGTCTCACAAAAAAATAGTTAGACATACCATTGTACCCGCCACCGTGTCTCACGCTTCTCAATAACACGAAGGCAAGCCCGCAAAGCTTCCACAGCTCGTTCACGAACAGTCAGTGTAGGATCCCTCAATGCCACCCATATGGCATCCACAAAATCTGGGACATGAACATTGAAAACCGTGGATGCATTTTCAGCCATTTCCTAAGAGAAAAAATGAAAGAAGATCAATGTTACCAAGAATCACAAAAGATATCCCTCAAATCCCAGTAGGATCTGCAAGAAACTTTAAGAGCACCACCATTCATTGCATAAATTAAAGAGTAAATTCTACAAATGAAAATGTGCATCAATATACAGTTACAGTGGAGATTACTTTTTCCTTCACAGAATGTCATCCGTTCAAGATTACAAAGGAAGAAACAGACTAAATTATGGATATGACGCAGAAGATTCAGTAAAATTTCTACACAAGAATAACTTTTTCCACTCAAGTTTCAAGAATAAGTGGAGTATAAGCGGAATTGACAATTTCACAAAACAATGCCATTCAAAACTAAGCATAGATTAAGCATACATCAAGTCATGAAAAATGTGTTTCATTACATTAAAGAATTTATCAAAAAGTAAATACCAAAGATATATTAACCCACTAAGAACTGAATTTCAGCAAATTAAAAAAAGTTACAAAGGAGAAGAAAATTTTTGTTTAAAGGTTGTCAGCAAGTTGCACTTACTTTGAGAATAAGAACGGCTGCAAACCGGCGATACTCGACTCTTTCTGCATGAAGCCATTCCAAGGCATTTTTTATCTGAAAAGAACAAAAGTTTATAAAACAAGACTCAAGTCACATACAGGAAAATGAGGATACTAGTAGCAACCTGTCGCTCCACTTCATCTGCAGTCATGGCCCCCCCAGCTCTCGCTAGATGGCCCAGCACTGTACTTGCCAGAATCAAGATTTCAGGGTCACGTTTTACCTCGAATACCATCCGCAGGTAGCTAGAAAATTTTGAAACCTTGGAAGCACTTTCCCCAAAGGACACATCGATTAATGCATCAATGGCGCGAAGAGCCACAAGATTTTCAGCAACATCGTTGCTTTCTAAGAGGCTAGAAATCTGTTCGTACAGCTGATCCATAAATCGAGAAAAAGCTTCACCGCTAAGATCACGAGCTTCCTCTTCAATATGTTTCCTTAATGCAGATGCAATACCATCCTATACAAGAAATCTATACTATCAAAATCGCATCATAATAGAGTGGGATGAGGCAAAAATTAGCATACTTCTACAGTGACTGCAAAATGCCAAAATCTAGAAAAGTAGGCTTATATACAATTCAGAAGAATGTAGGAAAAAGATAAGTACAGGACCCCATGACTACTTACTCAATGAAGAATTTAACACAACTTTAACCACTAAATATCAGCAAAGTCAAGTTTTCTAAAGTGAGCCATAGATGGTAAGCGGCAACAAGCTCAATTAGCTGAAAATGAGCTTCAAGAATGCATGCAAGTAATAAATGGGAGCAGGATGAAAAATGAACTAATTGCAGGTTCTACCAACAACAAGAGAAAGAATCATCCCAAAGCAACAAAGACACGAGTAAGCCTTTTCTCGAAGATTGAGACATCTAAGACCTCCTCTGTCTATTATATCTATCAGCATTGACCCAGCTATAAAAATGTGAGCAGCTATCCAGCTATTTATTGAGGCCAACTAAAATAAATAGCTCAGGCATCAGTCCAATATCAAAATAAAATAACTGAAAACTATTGGCAGAAACCTTTCGATCCAATAGAGCACACAAGAACTACTTTCAGTGGCATAGAAATATGAAAAGCAAATATAATAAAATCAAGAAGAGGGTTGAATTACTGCTCCAGCAGGGATGTAGGTTGATATGTTGAATTTCTGGTCATAGCTATGGTCCTTTGAAAGAAGATCTGGATCAAAGAAAAGAAGAGTGAGATTTAACAAAAGGAAACTACAACAAAAAGGAAGAAAATGTTTTGAATTTCGTGACAGATGGATAAAGGAGAGAGTTCAGAAAACACTTTAACACCTTTGGCCTTCTTCGCTATGTCTGGGAAGTGGCCCGATCCTTTCATGCTTGGAGTTCGGTTGTTTGGAGGCACCATAATTTAATTCTGTTTCATTAGACATCAGTGATGTTCTCGCTATAAAATAAATTGATAAAACACTCAAGAAGGATATAAATGTCCGTGGAAAGCTACATTAGTCAATAATAGTTTGTCAACAAATAAATTTGTAGCACTTGATAACCAAAAACATGTAGCAACAAGGCCCTAAAACATTGAGGGTTAAAGTCAGGCAAACAACCTAACCACCAGCAGGGTTGGATTGTGTGCTTCACAACGCATTGTGCATTGGACACCCTTTCTACAACAAACCAAAAATTAGACCCCCTAAACAAAAATTCACACACCGACTCATGAACCAAGAGAGCGAAGCGGAATCCAATCAAGAAGCAATAAGCAGAATCCAAAACCTGGAAAGAAGAAACAAGAAAGAGAATCGAGAACTCACCTTATACGCCGGCCGGCAAGAACCGGCCGCAATCTGCGCACGCGCCCAGTGGCGTAGGCTCGATGGCCGCGTGCTTTGGCCGCGTTCTCCTCCGTTAGCCGATGCCACCATCCAAGATTCGCTCGAAGCGGCGCCTTCGAGCAGTACTAGAGCTCGTCGTCCTTAGATCCTCGACCAGATTGATACCTCTCTCTCTCTCTCTCTCTATTACGAAAAGATTGTCACAAAAAACTCGTTCAGATAGAGAGAGATTGCAAGAAGCATGAGTGAGACGGAAAGAGGAGTTTTACCCTTCCCGATCGCAAGAGGAAGAGAGACGGAGATTAGGGTCCAGAGATTTCTCAAAGATAATGGCCTGTGGGCTAGGGTTTAAGAGGCTTCAATTGGGCTCTCATGGGCTTTAGAAAAATATATATTATACATGGCCGTAAGATCTACGCAACATAAGCTTTCTTAGACTTTTTCACTTCACACCCTACATTATCTGATTATTTTCATTTTTCACCCTCTCTGTTTACACTTTATATTTCAACGCTCGTCTTTTCACTAAATTATAGAAACACCTAATGTGGGGTGTTATTCAAAGTTCAAACAGTGAAATGTCTGCATTAACCCGAATTAATTCATTCATTCCGCTGCGTTTATATACACCTTATAGGCTTATCTGCTAAGATGGGGTGCATCACTAATAAGATAGATACATGTGATTGGTATTATCTTATATTTTGATGAATAAAGTTTTCTGTACAGTAGTTACTTATGTGGGGTAAATTTCTCCTCCAATTTGAGAGTAAATGAGAAATAATTTGGACTTTTGTAACTCACTCGACAGCTAGCTAATCATGGAAGATTAACAGCACTGTTGTTTTTTTTTTTTTTTTTTTTAAAGAAGCCTATGAGTTGACATTATCACGGAATCACAGCATAAAGCATCAGAGAGTAGACAAAACTTTCACAGCAAGTAGCCATTTGTCCGAGACCAACAAATATCATTTCCCAAAAAATTAAAATTAAAACATCGGTATTTGTGGGTACATCAAAAATCTACAGATCGAATGGTTCATAAATTAGAGATCAGAGAGGGGGTTAAATTTGCATTCTGGAGGATTCGGATCTTATTTCCAATTTCCTTCCTGCACCGCCGGCGACTCTATTACGAGACGACACGTGTCCACATGGACGGCCGTAGACGCGTGGCTCAGTGGGCTCCCCTGAACCCATTGCGCGCGCCGTCACCGCCGGCGATCTCCGCCAGCATCTTCTGCAAGTCCTCCAGGGTGTCTGGCTTCTGAAGTTGAGAGCGTGGAATTACGATTATACCCTCGTTGAGGAAAATATCTAAAGCATCAAATTACGATCATGCCCTCCCACTTCACCTACCTCAGACTTCACGCTATCCATCATCGCCAGCATCTCTTCCATGAAATCAGTGAATTCCTGGCAGTGGAAAAGAAAATTCAGACGCTTTTCGTTTTTTATTAGAAAAAGAAAAGCCCTTTACAAAGTCTCTTTAAATCTCTCGCTTGCAAATGTAAAGAACTTTTTGAGGGTTAAACGTGAAAAAAAAGAGGTTAAAAATTAGATTGCAAACCTGATCGTCGTCGTCCAAAGGATCGAATAGCCCCGCATCGTACATCGCGCGCTTTCCCTTGTCGGAAAGAACTGCCGGCACACCAGAACAAACCCCGTCAGCCAACGAAAGCGCCGCCATCAACATGCGGCGGTAATGTCACCGGGTGGATCACTTACCGGAGTACGCCTCCTGGATACGCTGAAATCGCCTCTTCGCCTCCCCTACAGCCGTCGGATCCTTCGCCCAACGGTCCGGATGCCACTTCTAACCTCAAAAAATAGAAAAGAAACACAAAAAAACTAAACAAAGATCCTATAATATGGGAAAGAGATGAAGAATGGAGACAAGGAGGGGATACCAAGGCGAGCTTGCGATACGCGGCGCGGATATCGGCGACGGAGGCGTTCTTCCGGACGCCGAGGAGCGAGTAGTAGCAGGAGCCGTTGGATCTGGCTCCGTCGGCTTCCATCACCGTAGGTTCAATCGCATCGACGGCCGGAGCTCTCCAAGGTCTCGATCGTTACCGCGAAACAACAACTTTTCGGAGCTAAGAGAGACGACCGATTGGAGTTGGTGGGGGTTGAGATTTATATGAGAGGGGAAAGATTGGGGAATTAATTTTATTTACTTCCTCTTTTATTTCGGTTTGGGGAAAAATATCTTCTCGCTGGATTCGTATGGCCGAGAGAGGGAAGTCTTGCGACACGACGAAGGTTCCAGATGTCCCGACTCAGCAAGATATTTTCGACCCCCCACGATGGAAAAACCACTAGACTTGGCGTTATTTACGATCGAGGAATTACAGAAGAACGTGCTGTGCAGTGTGGTAGAAAAAGTCTTACGTGGTGTCATCAAGACCGTTCTCTTCAGGTGAACACTAGATCTCCCTCGATATTTATTAAATTACAATTATTAGACTATCACTAAATACTCAGTAGTTTGTAATTGTTTCTTATTATTTATCAATACTTTTACAAAGTGAAACTATGTATCTTTTTTCCAGCAAATTACGGTGTATGCAAGATTAATGAGGTATAAGAATCAGGCTATAATTATAAACATCTCTCTCATATTTCTCCATTCAGAGGTGGCAGCAAGGGGTTTGCCAGTGTAATCTTCTCCTCCTTGTGCAATGTAGAATCTAATGCCAGTACTGCATCTGCTATATGATCTCCTTTGTTCAGCATAATACAACTTGCCCTGCACAACAAATACAGTGAAAATTAAGCAAAAAGTTAACACAGAATTTAACTTTGACAATCTTAAAATCATTGGATTAAGACAGTTAAATTGAGATGCGGGTGTTCGGCATTCTAAGTTCACCTCATTCCAGAAGCCACATCAGTGATCTCAGCTCTAGAAGGCAGTCCAGACTTGACAAAGGATTCCAGTACTCCAGTGGCCCAAATCACCGGGACGTGAGCGGCGGCGCAAACTGTGATGATCTCCTCCTGAATCTCAGCCATGTTCTCCCATCCACACTCCACCATGAGATCTCCTCTGCCGATCATCACACCTAATGGATTTGGATACTGCATTGCGTGGAACAACAAGTCTGGCAACTTCTCAAAAGCCTCCCTGGTCTCTACCTTCAGGATAATACCAAGCTGCGATTGCTTTCGCTTCTCCAGTTCATCTTGAATGCTTTCGATATCGTTAACGTTGCGAACAAATGAGAGGCCTACCATGTCTGCATGAGTGGTAATGAAATCAAGGTCTGCAAGATCTTTTTTTGTCAGACCCTTGAGCTGCACCTCACTCTTGGGTATGTTTATAGACTTGTCAGTGCCCAATTTGGACCCCGCTGGACTTGCATGGGTGATCAAAACAATGATCTCATCTGCATTTTTCTCCTGAATCTTTCCCTGGATTCTCCCATCATCAAATGCAATTGGCTCATCAGGTTTGACCGCATCGTAAAGATGATCCGAAGAGCATATTATCAGCTTTGCAGTTGTTGAATTGGTAGGTGAACAACAAAGTCTAGAGACAGTGAGCAAGTCTCCAACTTTCAACACCATGAACTTGTCAGCTTTCAGCAGTTTAAATACTTGACCAACAGAGATTTTCTTGCTTCCCTTCTGCTGATATAGTTTGGTACCAACTCTAATAGTAGTAGTCCTTGTACTCTCTACCGTAAAAACAGAACCATCGACATGGAGAAATTTCTTGACAACCTTGAATGAATTCTTTTTACCTCTACCGTCAGAGAAATGTACAACATCACCCATCTTGAGGCCATCAATTAGCTCCTCATCGACGCAAATGATTCCATCTGGAGATAAGTCATCAGGAATTCTTCCATTTGAGCACATCAAGATCTGAACTGAAGATACCATAAGCTCATCGGTTTCGGACATCGGTGGCCCAGTCCTGGGCTTTGCACCAGCTAGGTCCATAAGAACGCGGCATGGCTTTGCTAGCATCTGAGAGCTACTTTTTGCCATTCTGATGATCTCCTTCCAAACATTAGGACCATCATGCGCACAATTGATGCGTAATACATTTGCTCCTGCTCTAAGAAGATCAGTTATAAGCGCATCGTTAGCCATTGCTTCTCTCCCAACTGTTGCCATGATGCTAACTCCCTTCTTTCTATCAGACGGACCAAATAGTTCTGCTGCATTTAAGGATACCCTCTCCCTCATCGCACTTATCATGTTATCGCATTCTATAGATGGAACGTAATCGTTGATATCTCTGTAGTCTACAAGATTCTCTAGCATTTGAATGCCATTTTTGATGCTTTCAAGAATGCATGGACTTGCTGATTTCAAGTGCAGCAGTCCAATGGAAGAGAGGCTTTCATTAAGCTGCTCAGCATTAAGAACTTGCAATGCCAAGTAATGGGTCAAGTTTGTAGCACTTAATTGATAAATCCTGAAACATTTAA
Source organism: Typha angustifolia (assembly GCF_048772165.1). Taxonomy (NCBI): domain Eukaryota; kingdom Viridiplantae; phylum Streptophyta; class Magnoliopsida; order Poales; family Typhaceae; genus Typha; species Typha angustifolia. The sequence continues at coordinate 705,035 of NC_133246.1, read as the reverse complement.
ACTGATTGTAAGATCAAAATTATGGTCAAAACATGACAAGTGCAATTAGAAACATACCTGTGGCATAACTTCAATTTAGAAAAGTTCTGGTTCTCTGACGCTAAAAGCCACAAGCGAACAGCCTTTAGTTTATCGAGAATGGTTGCAGAAACATTTGCTGACATCTTTGTTTCTGAGTCATAATCACAGTCTGCAGAAATAACAGGAAATATACTCTCAGAGTACTTATCTGTGATGTAATTTTGACTGGCCCCATTGATTCTGTGTCTGTGCATAAAAGTCCTCCAACTTCTGCCTTTAGCTTCATCATTCGACTGTAGTTTGGAAATAAGTACAGGATATGTACTATTTCCCCTTAGATGCAGAGATAAATTCGTAGTCTGATCTCTGAATTTGGAGGAACTGGAACTCAGATTAAACGTCGCAGAGAAGTTCTCACTCACTTTGAAAGATGCCATTTGTTGAGGATCTCTCCAGAGATTTATACTTCCTGCAATAAAAACACTAACATTATGATCTCTTGATCACTGTACTAAGGACATGAACTCGGATACTCTGAATTATATGCAAACTAGAGATAAATTCAAGATGAGCACGTACCTCAAGATATCGATGGATTCACAAAACTTTGCAGCAGGTTAAATAAGCGTACTATCATTATTGCCAAATTAATGAAGAATGTGATGATCCAACGCCGCTGTGCGTTGGCTTTAATTCCTCAGAAAGCAACCTTAGATTATTAATTGCATGTTTAGCTCAATCTTAAGTTTTTGCCAGCAATTGCAGTCTCATATGGACAAGAGACAAAATTGGAGCAGTGGAAGGTGGCTTTGGATTCCACTAATTATTGGGAATTATCACAGAGGAAGTTTGTAAAGGAACTCATGAAGACTACTTGTCTTATTATGAGAATTTTTATGCACTCGTTTATTATAGATTGCATCTTCTCAGTCCAAATTTGTCTTTCTTTTTGAGAGAGAACTTAGCGATAATGTTAACCATGGACATAACAAATAGATGTTTACTCAATATGAAAGATTGAGAGGACACTATATACTGTTGATATCTTTACACATATGCATGTGTAATGATAACAAATATATTGACTCTTTGCCTAAACTCTTTGAGCTGTGTGACTCAACTAAACTAAAGCTTTTGACCCCACTAATTATGGAGTAAAAAACCACTGACGGTTAAAAGCTTATGCATGTTGTCATCAAAACTTCTTACGTAGGAGAATAATATATTTCCTTCTAATTTTTGTTCCAATTTGCATGCTTCTATTTGCTATTATAAATCACAAAGGGTCAAAATTAAATAACTCTATAACTTCCAAGCATTGAAACCGAGGTGGTATCAATTATTGCATACCATGTGTCCACGTCACCCAAGCTCGGAGGACCTTATCTACCGAACTCTCCCATGTGAAACATGGCCGTCCACTATTTTTTCGTTATACCTCCGTCACACTTTACTTATCCTTTTCCTTTTCTTTTAAATTTTTTTTTTAAATTTTAAAAGTAAAAAGGTTGGATATAATATTGCGTAGCACACCGTCGAATAAAGAAAATTTTATTAAACTGATAATATAATCTCCACCATGAACATATTACCCTTATTAATTTTCTCAAAAATATCCCCTACCCTTATCGTTTTTCCCTATCGTTATTACAATTTAATTCAACATAAGAAAAAAAAAAAAGACAATTATTACAGAACATATGAGGAGAATTACAGACAATGATAGCAGAGACGAAGTCTTCTTCTGTCTTCACGGAAAGCTGCTTCCTTTTTTCCCTTCTTTGGAAACTGGAGGTGCGTCTTTGGAATGGCCAGGAGCCCAGAAGCCCGTTTTGGGAATGTCCGGAAATCTACTACTCTCATAAGAGGAACGAGAGGAGAATGAGGAGGAGGGGGGTAAAAGAGAGGGGCTTTAAGAGGGGAGGACCCGAGTTGGATTTATGGGGAGGAGGAGGGCTGTAATAGTAAAATGGGAAGTAGGGGAGGAAGGGGTTCGGCGGCGGCGGGGCAGGATAGTAGACATTGGGCGGCGGAGGGGTGAAGTAGGGATTCCCGCCGCCGCCGCCGCCGCCGCCGTAGGGGGGAGGAGATAGGGTGGGGTAGCCCCCTTGCGGCGGCGGCGGCGACCAGTAGTAGATGGTGCTCGGGGGAGACGGCGGCGGCGGGCAATATGAGGTGGTCGGCGGCGGTGGCGGAGGAGAGGGATAGGGTTGGCATGGGTTCTCGCAGGAGGCGCACATTGTACAGGGGACGCCGTCCTTTGTGACAGTCGTCGGCGCGGCGCTCGACGGGGAGGAGGAGGATGTAAGTAGTAGTAGTACGAGGAGGAGCAGGAGGGTGGGAATCGAGAAGCTTTTCCCCATCAGATCCTTTCGTTTTCCCAACACTTCGCACTCTCAGAGAGATGATTGAGAAAGAGTGGAAAATGATGGCGTGTGAGATGTGAGATGTGAGAGTGAGGGAGAGCGCAACACAATGCAACGAGTCGGATATAAAGCGAGTCTTTTAACTTGTTAATTTAGCCTCCCCAATGTTATTTTAATTAACCTAGGGTCTGTTTTATTTATAATATTATATTATGTCGGTAGCAGTAAATTTTAGGATTAATTATACTTAAAACCTGTAAATTATTAGCCTTTTTCCAAAATATCCCTCCATCAGTGTTCGAAAAATGACGTGCGTATTCGATTACCTTTATTTTAAAGGAAGAAAATAATGTGCTTTTTTTTAGAAAAGAAAAGAAAAAGGCATATAGAAATGGGATGTTTTCGTATAATTATCCTAAATTTTACTCGAGATTTACGTACAGTGCCACGTCATTTACTGGCGGCCATCGGTAGCACCCGTTTTCATGATTTACGGGTGGTGAGTTGACCTTTGACAAGTAATTCCAAGATGACGTGGCAAAAGGAGGATCGCTGGAGTGGATCGCACGTGCCGGGATGGAGAAGTGGAGATAAGAGCCCAAGTCCATTGAGATTTGGGGGTTAATACTGTAAGTCTGTAATAGACGTGCTGTGGTCGGCGGTCGGCGGTCGCCAGCTGCGTACGTTGAATGAGGAGGATGTGATAATAAAACAAACACGTGAATCGAGGATGATATATCAAGAGATGGGAGGCGTGGGAGGGAAATGGACGGACGAGATCTGCAGTGGTGGGGGAGTGGGTGGGTGAAGGAATCCCAGGCTGGGCTGGATGTGCGCGTGTGAACTGTGGGCCTCCACCGTTGTCGGAATAAGCGAAGAGTGGAGTAGTGGTGTGCAAAAAAGAGAATTCGATTTATATTCTTATCTCGCAATGGAAGCTCCTCATCACTTCTGCTGGTATTGTTTGTAGTGCTCACTTGCCAAAAGAATCTTTCTCTACCAGAGAGATTTATATGAATTAATTGAGTTGGAACTAGATTAGTGATAGTTTATTGGGATGTTCTTAGAAGATTTATAGGAATTAAGTTGGTACCGGTCGATCTTACGGCCGGAAGATCCACGTGAGCATTACGAAGTAAATAGAACAGCGTCGCCCCAACTGTTGCAAATAAATCGCATTCCTGTATTACTTTCTTAGACCGGCCCATTGAATAGTATCGTCCTGTAACCGAGAGGAACTCTCGTCGTAAATTTAATTTTTAAGCCTAATAATAATAAAATCAAATTTGAAATAAAGCATGATTCAATGATGGAGATATAAAAACTACTACAATAATATCACGGGCCTTCAGATAGTAATTGTTTTTTAATTTTATTGAGCATAACTTGATTGAGGCAACTTATGATCAAGCCGAGCTGGAATTATTTTGACAGTCCAACAATGGTCCCAGATCAAAAGAAATGTAAAAAATAATAATATGGTTAGCCAATAATAAAGAGGATAAGAGACGTGCGGATTGCTCAAAGGTAGCCAATAGAACATTAATCCACAGGAAAGGGGTGAGGACCCAACCTTATTGCGAGATGACAAAGATACAAACCAACCCAACCCTACCTCAATTATTTCGGTGGTCCTGCTTAATAACGCCTCATCACCCATCGCTTCCAAGTCCATTACCACGACTAAGACTACACTGCCCAACAGTTTCTCCAACTTAGGTGAAGGAGAGAATATTGATGTCCTTTTAATACATCCGCCTTTCACGTATGAATTAACTAAAATTTCATACCTTTTAATGTATTAGACTGTCACGTCTGCAGTAACCACCGTCTTATCTGTTTGTTGATGACTTCCCAAGTCTTAAAAAGAATTAAGTTCCTATAGCCTAATGAAAACTAATTAAGAGATATATACCCTAAACCCTAGCAGCAGCACCGTTTTGTTTACTTCCCAACATCCTTGAATTCGTCGTAGGTAAGATAAATTTAGTGTCTGGAAACATTCCCGCATAATACTCTTATATGGTAAAAGATCTTCGGATTCATCAGACCAATTATATGTATCTCTGGTTACTCCGGACGCCTCCCTTATCCTCTTTCGGTGCCATAAATCATCTTCGACTTTATTCTTTTTATTCATATTTTGACACCACCTAAGTCCTAAGTTAATGGGATTTGATACTGGAGCAACACTAGCAGCCTATTGGACAACAGGGTGGGGCCATCACCATTATCCAAAATCATAAAGACATGCGTCAGCATCAACTTTGCGAAAGAGACCATATTACTTCCAAATTGTAACGAATAACGAGACATCTACCGATCATTAGCCGACACATAGAAACTTCATTAATGCATTAAATTAAGGTAAATACTTCAATACTCCTTTAACCTTTCTAATCCCAATGCAACTGCTATAATAGTCAATTTTCGTAATTACTGGCTCCTAACACCAACTTATAAAGTAGAAAAAGTATTTTAATCATTTAAAAAGATTTCTTTAGTATAGAACTAATGAAAAATATATGTAAGTAAATTTTTAAAAAAAAAAAAACCCACAAGATAATCAACTTCCTTGGAAAAGATAGATGGATATATAGATAGATACAAAGAACGAAGAGCTCTAAAATTAATTAATGGAATGGACATATATGTATATATATATATACCAACCTGTTGTTGACACCGCCCGGCAAGTGACACACTAATTAATCCATCATTTATGAGATTCCGATATAGATATGTTAGATTACGAAACAAGAGCGACGAATCCTACTAATTTAATAAGAGGAATGTGCAATAATGAACCATATTATTTTAATACATACTGTAACTCAGTGGCGAGTCTTATCAACTCTTGATGAAGATCATCTCGTTCACAATATTTAATACTTTTGATGGAGCATTACGGGCATATATTTTAGACTCGTTTTAATAGTTTTTTTTTTTTTTTTTGGGTGGAAATATTTAGTCTAGTTGTTCAACTTATCCGCTGGTGAGTGTTATTATATGTAGGCGTCTAGCACAGTAGGTGCTTGTGACCAACAAATATATATATATATATATTTTAAAAAAACCCTGCCTTTTTAGCTATTTACTAAGAGCGTCCCCGTATTCCTAGCAGGTGCGAATCACAAAAATCACGTAAACTTATTCAAAATAAGCACGATCGTATTTAGTTTTTATTTTTATTTTTTTTTATTTTTACATAGAAAGAGGAAACGGAAATTATATAATTATTTCCTACTAAACGAAAACGAGGAGGAGAAATGAAACCTTTGGGGTTTCTCACTACCGTCGCATCGCGATCTGAGCGGCATCAGCTCCTCCGATCGACCCCTGCGCGATGATGCTCTTGTAGATCTCAACTAGCATCTTCTCGTCGTACTCCTTGATCCTCGGCTTCGAGAACGCCTCCACCCGCGCATCACCGCCGTAACCGTAACCGTAACCGTACCCGAATCCGCTGCCCAGCGCCGCCGAGGAGGCGAACCCCAGCATCATCCGCACGTACGCGTCGCGGATCTTGGCGAGCCACCGCCGCGGCGACACGTACCGGATCAGCTTCAGTTTCGGCGATATCTTGATCCTCCAGAACCGACGGCGCCGCCTGCCACCGCCGAGCTCCGCCGTGGTCTGGCGAGGTCGCCGCGGCCTCCGCGATCCGGCGCCGTCGAGGCCATGGTACGCCCTCTGCTTCCAGTACCCCTTCAATCCTCCCTTGTAGGTTTCCATCTCAACCTCGATTTGGCTTCCTCCTCTTCTGCTTCTTCCCTATTTGCTATTTCTATTCTTCGTTTTTATCGACATGGAGAGGAGGGAGATTAAAAGCATTCAATGAAGAGGATCCGCTCACCGGTAGTGGAGAAAGAATACGACAACAGAGTCGAAGCTCTCCTATTTAAGGCAGTAAAGGACGGTGACCGAACCGGGAAAATCAGGTCCGTTTATTTAATATTCGATCGAATACGGACGCACGAAGACTGGACGGGAGTATTAATTTGGCGGGCTTTTGGCGAGGTCGTGGTTACTGGGTGACACGGGACGGGACAAGTAGGAGGGAAGTGGGTGGGGTTAGAGGTTAGAAGTTAGTGATGTCTGGGGAGATGCGATCTCAGCCGTTCATGAGAGGATGACATGGCAGTGAGATCTGAGACAGCATACAGACACAGTGAGGAGTGGGGACTTTTTTTTCACGTGCTAATTGAATGACTGCCGAGTTGGCTGTCATGTTTTACGCATTGGATCGGCTCATCTGAGTGATGGTCAAATGCTACTACATCTAGTGCAACATGCCATCCAGCTTTGAAGTCACTGTTTATATAAACTTCAACGTCTCTTTAGATATTAGAAAAATGCGATGAGTTACCTTTTTGACTTTCACTTGAAATAAATATATCTCAAAAGATGGTTTCGTGTAAGATTCAAAATACAGTTATTAGCCTATCTTATATTAAAAACTTACAAGGATTTTTCTTTTGATATAATACTCATTCGTTACCACCAAATTCTCTCTCTCTCTCTCTCTCTCTCTCTCTCTCTCTCTCTCTCTCTCTCTCTCAGTGTTCAAAAAATAGTTTTGCCGTATAAAAAGGAACTGGGCAAAAATGGAGTGCGCATCATTTTTTACATACAAAGAGCTAAATGGGCCTAACTATTTTAGCCCAAGCATACATCCTAGTCGGCCTTTTGTTGGACCTCATATATCATCTTGCAGTGGCCTGTAATACGAACCAAACTTGGGAGTGTCATGAGTTTTGATTGCTCTGATCCAAGAGTAAATAAATAATATATTCTTGCAATAATGACCTTTTAGTGCATTTAGACATTGTTGGTAATTATTAAGTGATCCTGGCTGATTGGATCACCTCAAACCAGACATTGGGTTTGCCGAGCCGAACTAGGTTAATTAATATTGGAATTTTCAATGGCATTCGAACACTTGAACCCAAGACTACAGAATGGCTAACAGCGTTTGAACGTCAATTTATAGATGTTTAAATTTGCCATCGGAGTCATTATGTTATGATAAATTTAAATTATTTTAAATTTTAGTTAATCTCTAAATATGTGGAAAATAATCGTTTTAAGATGAGAGACTTCTATCTTATATCTTTCAAACTTCTTTTTTAATCCAAAATCAACGTTATCAAGTTAACGTCATTCCCTTCATTTTTGACTGACAAATTCCTTAATCTAGTAGGGCCGGCCATTTTTTCACTTCTCCTTCGAACCTTAGCAGTCGGCTAGCTCCTCCCTTCTCATCCATCGATTATCACTTTTCTTACGGCTAATCATCTTCTTCATTTTATTTCTTTCTAAATCACTGATCCATCGTATTCTGTCATCATATCTATTATCTCTTTTGCTCTCATCCTATTAATTTCACCATCTGTATTAATTCCACCGTCAAATCTCCCATACCGTGACATCAAATAAATCACCATTCACAACCAGTCCCTAGTCTCATTACCTTTAAAGGTAAACCATCCCCTCTATACTTTAGAACATACTGGGGTAATTCACATGGGGATTTATTGAGGAGCGTAAGCAAAGGGTATCTATTTATTCTCTTCGGTAAGGGGATTATTATTGGCAAACACCACCTGGATCTTCTAGAATTTGGGGAATGTTGCCACTTGCCAGTCAAACTAGCTACTTCGCCGTGAGATGGGCCGGGGATCTGGATCGTTCCTATAGGCCTTCTCTAATAAATAAGTACTTTAATATTAAGGACAGTAAATAATTCATATTTATTTTTTATTAATACGAGTTAAATTTATTATAGTTAATAAATAATATAGTCTTATTATAATTTATTAAATAAACGTAAAAATGGACTAAAATTAAATTATAATAATCCTCGGGCTTCCTCTTCTCGGAAGAAGAGAAAGAAACTAACCGTTAGAAATAAAACGGTCAAGTGAATCCATCAACTCGAAACCCGTTTACCCGTTAAATAAAAAAGATAGGAAGCATCGTAAGACATTATATTATGATCTCTCATAAAACGGATCCGGGTAAAAAGAGATGGGGATCGAGAGGTCTTCTCCCGCCAACTTGGCGAACTGACGAAGTGGCTGCCAGGCTGGCGTGCGGTAATCGATGAATCCTCACAGATCACGAGGCAAGACGCTTCAGAGAGAACCACCACCAACCTTTGAGCGACAGTGCAGCCGTACGCATTGGATGCGTGGGAACTCGATCACCGTTCGATCAGGATTTACACCCGTTGCGCTCCACCTGTCACGTCAGCTTGTGGGGCCTGGACGTGTCCTCTACGCTGAAGGCCTTGGAGAACGTGGCTCTGCATGTTTGAGTTCGCCACGTCGGCTTAGCTTAGCAGGCGTCATCCAAAAGGGTAACACCGTCAATTCTTAATAGCCGAAATAAATACCTCGCTAGCTGTACAAATTCTCAACATCTTATTCCTAATTCGTAGTTACAATCTTAATTACTTACTAATGGCCCACACCCCCCCCCGGAGATTATATCCTTTGGCCCCCCGAGAGGGAAGAGATTCGCCGGAACCCGTCAACTAAAAAGACAAATTAACAAACTCCCCGATCCCTAACAGAAGAGCACAGTCGTTAATCTCTAAAATGGACCGTGGCGATTCTTTAATGACTTCACGGGAATTAAATAAAAAGGCATCATTAATCGTTAATACGGAGAATTAAACCAAATAAATTGATCGAGGAAAGAAAAATAAAAGCTATCTCCGCTGCTGCCGCTTCGCTGAGAGGGAGAGAGAAGAGGAGAGATAGAAGAAGCCAGAAAGAAAAAAAGACTAGGCGGAGATTAGAACTCCACTCCCTTCTCCCACTTCCTTTTGCCATTTTCTCATGGATTCCATCGGAATTAGTCTCGACTCGCCTTCCACTTTGGGGCATCGCTTTGCCTCCAAGGAATCCGAGACCTAAACCTCCTCGAGATCGCTCGATTCCTTGAACCTGGCGGGCATTACAGGGACCTTACTCGATCTCCTCGTCTCCTCCCTTGCTCGCCTCGTTGATTTCTTCGATTTCAAGACTCGACGCCGGCGCCGGCGCAAGCTCGTCGGCCGGAGACCGGCGATGCTGTGGTTGATGCGTCTCTCCGGCTTCCTGTCCGCCGCCATGGCGATTGCGATCTTATCCCCGTCTCTCCAGTCTTTCCCACCAGCGGAGGCGATCCGATCCACCCAATCCCACACCAATCAGATCTCAGCCGTCCGATTCGCCTTCCGCAGCGCCCCGCCGTTCTCCAGCGCCCCCGAATGCGCGGCGCCGGGTGGTAACCTTACCGTCTGCGACCCTTCCCTCGTCCACATCGCCATTACCCTCGACGAGGAGTATCTCCGCGGCTCCATTGCCGCGGTCCATTCCATCCTCCAGAACGCCCTCTGCCCCGACCGCGTCTTCTTTCACTTCCTCGTCTCCGACCCCAGTCTCGGCTCCATCGTCCGCTCCGCCTTCCCCCAGCTGCGGTTCAAGACCTACTACTTTGACCCGAACCGGGTCCGAAACCTCATCTCGAGCTCGGTTCGCCAGGCTCTCGAACAACCCCTAAACTACGCGCGCAATTACCTCGCCGACCTCCTCGAGCCGTGCGTCCGGCGCGTGATCTACCTCGACTCCGACCTCGTGGTCGTCGACGACGTGGCCAAGCTGTGGCGGACCAGTTTATCTGGCCGGACCCTGGGCGCGCCGGAGTATTGCCACGCCAATTTTACCAAGTACTTCACGAACCGCTTCTGGTCCGACGCGCGCCGCGTTGCCACGTTTCACGGCCGGCGTCCGTGCTACTTCAACACCGGGGTGATGATTATCGATCTAGTCCGGTGGCGGCGGTTCGGTTACACGCGGCGAATCGAGCGCTGGATGGGGATCCAGAAGAGCGGCAGGATCTACGAGCTGGGCTCTTTGCCACCGTTCCTCCTGGTTTTCGCCGGACACGTGGCGCCGATCGAGCACAGGTGGAACCAGCATGGGCTAGGAGGTGACAACGTGAGGGGCAGCTGTCGCGATCTCCATCCGGGTCCGGTGAGCCTCCTCCACTGGAGTGGAAGTGGGAAGCCGTGGGATCGGCTCGACTCGAACCGGCCGTGCCCGCTCGATGCTCTCTGGGCTCCCTACGACCTGTACGGCCCCGTCTCCCTCACCGGCTCCTCCCGGTAATTTTCCTTATTAATTCTCCTCACTAGCTCCCCCTTTTTTTTATTAAATTTTTTTTTTCTTGAAAGTTTTACGTGCTGTCGGTGGCTCTGTTCGTGCTCTATTGTTTGTTCTTTTTTTTCCTTGTTCTTTTTCTTTCTTTTATTTCTAATTTTCATTACTACGAGGCGATTTGTATTCTATTATGTTCACTATTGATGTTGCCTCTGGGAATAAAAGAGAAACAGATATTCGAATTCTTTCTTTTCTTCTTAAATTTCCGGATCCAGTGTTGGTAGCTCCTACGATAGATTTCTCTGACGTCTTCCTCCTCCTCTTTCTTATCTTTTACCGGTGACTCGAAGCCAGCTGTACCAGCACGCAGACTTTGTTCCTTCCACTATAAGGGTCGTATTTTTTTACTTTTCGTAAGGCCAATCGACACGAATCTTAAGGCACACACGATGCCTGGCCCAGTTTCCATGGTCTTCGAGTAATTGAGGATGACATTTACAATATCTGTAGGGAAGAAGAAGAGGAAGAAGATGGAAGAGTGAAGCGTAGAATAGTGTAGAAGGTGGTCTGGTGGGGTTGGGATTGTGTGGGCGTCAGCAGCAACATTACTTGTGAACCACCTCTTAGATTCGTTCTCTCTCTCTTTCACCTCTTCTATGTTGCTCCTCTCTTTTGGGACCACTTCCTCTCTCTCGCTCGCTCGCTCTCTCTTGCTCTCTCTCCCCCTCTCTCTCGTCCTAAATTGTTTATGTTTTGATAAGTAAAGGAATATTTGTTGTCAAGTATTTTGTTGCTTAATTAACGTAGAATATTTTATCAATGGGTGCTAGCTAGTGTGGCTCGGATAGTGTAATCCCTTCTTGCTGTTTGTTTCCTTTTATAAAAGAAAAGGTTACATTTTTTATGAGCAACGGTAACATCACGCCCGGGTCCCATCCACTGTAACGTGTCCGTTTCTCGTTTGGTTCTCCCTTTGGATCTCCGGCTTTGGTAGATTACGGTGATGCAGACGCCCCATCCGACCTGGGTTAGTTTATTCATAGCAGTTACATCCACCGTTTTTTCTTTATTCATCCACGAGCGTAATTGAGACATGGGCGAGTCACGAACTTAGTGTTCACTTTCTTCTTTTTCTTTTTCTTTTTTTTAATCTTATTACAAAATTTGAACATTGAATTGCCTATATCTTTTTGGCTCGTTGATTGATTTGTTGATCTTATGAACTAATGTGTGGACTGAGAGAAGAGCTTTTCAACAACAAGACAAAAAAATATTGGTGGGTGATATGCAAATAAAACAACTCTCTTTTCTCTTTCTGCAGTGCTTTAGGTAGCTTTATTATAGCAGAAAGCTAGCCCCAAATCCAGTCTTACCTCACCAAAGCTGGGAGCTTTAGCTGCCTTCAGTTAATTGACTCCGTCCAGAGCAATAAGTTTTAGTAAAAGGAGACTCATTTTACATAGCTTAAGCCTTTAAAGAAAATCCTTGGGTCTATCTTTAATTCATATAGTGCCATAGTATTCCTTCTATTATGCCATCGCTAGGCTGGTGGGGGTCCCAGGAAGACGATAGTTGCTGTAGAGTGGTCCTCAGAACCCATGGGCTTATGTGGGCCCCTTTTTCATGGCCCTTTCTAAACTACATTTGCTTGATGTTTGTTGTGATGTTAATCTCCCCTCCCACAGTGTACAAGAAAACTACTCACTATTATATATGGTTCACGGACTTGCTCATTGCTTATTATTATGTTGTTGACAACCAAACAGAGCTTGGTGTTTGGTCTCTTGTGAAAAGAAAGAAAGAAAAATATCTAATAGGAAAGAAAGATTAGTGGCAGCTTGACTTGGTCTCGCAAAAAGTTTCCATTGGGAAGTCGTAATAAATACAGGTGGCATTCAGGATTTGATAAGCTGATCCACTTGTGTCCCAGCCTGTGTGAGAGAGCGATATTACTGGCTTTTAGGCGAAAAAAGATCTCCAATCCCATGTATGCTGCCTACTACATTAAATAACTCATCTTCAAGTTGTCTCTCTTCTTCCTTCTCCAACGTTCCAAATGGAGCACTTCTAGTAATTCTGCTATCCAAGAAGAGCAACAGTTGATCATTTGATTGCATTGGATAATCGGTTGATTTAAAAACCCAAGTTACTAAAAAATAAATTAGTAATATATATCATGTCATGTGATCTCTTGAAACTCCGCATCGACGAATGATATATAATAGATGTGTAACATTAGAAGTTAGAAAATAATAACGAGCTAATGAGATTTGAACTTATATCTTTCAGAAAAATAATAATAATAGATAATAAACTAATATATATCACTATAGAACTATCTAGATGTCTCCTCCTTCCTTATTGTCGCACTAAACTCCCCCAAATCCGAACCACCGACATCAAAGCAGGAGCAAGCAATAACAACAACATGAGGTTGGACTATGTGTCTCTGACAAGGTACAAGAAAAAACTTTTTATGAGAGTTTCTTTGACTAAGGAAGATATATATACATATATATATGTCTTTATTCTATCGTTGTAATCTCTTGTGTTTGTTGTCGTGTAATGGAGGTATTCTTTGGACGTTGCTGGTTGGTGATATCAAAATTTGGGCTACATAAAGTGGGGCTTTTATTGCAACTAAGGCCGTTGTTCTTCTCCTAAACATCAGGCAGCAGCAGGGCCTGGGCTTCATGGACTTCTTCTATCGCAAGCATTTGTGTTATATTTGTCAACCCAATATCTAAAACTGAAGAAATAATAAAATTTTATATGTGCTTTCGTTGAGAGTCGAACTCAAGACCTCCCGCTTACTAAACGGGTGCTCTAACCAACTGAGCTACGAAAGCCTGACTGGCTTCCAAACCAGTTTATAGATCTGGACTCATTTGGATTTTACACCCCTGTTCTTATAACAAGGATTGATAAAGTCTTTTCTTGAGCCTAATAAGATTTTCTGTCTGCTTTGCTTAACTGGAGCGGAAGGAGCCCTTAGTCCAAGTAAGCGCTTCTAATTTGCCCACCCTCTCCATTCGGGTTTTACATCTCTATCTAATTTTGGATAATGGAGCCAATGTAGAAACAAACGAGTGGAGCTAACTACATTTTATGTATTTGTTTCTTTTGTGTTATTTGATTTCGCCATTAGGTATAGTTCAGTCGAAGTTAGTTCATTTGGGTTGGGTTCCATTATTGCTCTTCCCATCCGGTTTGAAACCCACTTGATGAATAATCGAATTTATTCCTTTTCTTTTCACCTTTTTAAGGTAAAAGATGTCAACACTTTTATTAAAATATTACTTTTTTGCGAGCAAGTTGACAAACAAGAAAGAAGGAGAAAAAGGAGAGCTAATAAAGACTTCAAAGAATTCATCATAAGATATGAAAGAAAAGGAACCTGAAATTATTCCCTCTCACTTTTTAAGAGCAACAACAAAAAAAATTAAAGTCTTCATAAAGAACAAAGGTATAGAAAGTCGAATACTATTCCTTCTTTTTTTCCTTCTTCTTTTCTTTTCTCAAGGAATCTCTTTTCCTAGCAACCTTGCAATGACCATGGCCAATACCAAGAATGAATAAAATGATAGCACGACAAGAAAGGAACAGAACTGAAAGAAATCAGAATTTAAGCATTCACAATAAGATAGATACTATTTTTTTCTCTTCTCTCTAGTTAGGAAAAAAACAAAGAGAGTAAGTACTACATCATCAATGAAAGCTGAATCCAATGGAATTATCCTAAGAGACAAAAAATACGACGTAAGTCCTGTGCCGTGAAAGTTATACGATAGCGACAGTGCATAGATGATAAAAATAAGTCTATCTCCATCATTAAATTGGTAATAAGAAGGAAAGGAGAACATACTTTAATTACTCTCTGATGATAGTACGTAGCGATGCTGTCGGGTTCGGACCCAAAATCCGGCAATAAATTCAGCCCGTTATTCTCGGCAGATAGCATCTGCCGACCGTTGGCAGTGTTGAGCAGTGCTGCTCGTTGCTTTTCGAGCGAAAGTAACCAAAAGTAGAAAGTATCGGTTGCTTTCCTTTATTTTACCTTTTTATCCGCTCTCCCTTTGTTTCGTTGTTGTGGTACTCTTAGGTTTAGGGTTTCCGAGCTCTTTCTCTGTCCGAATATTGGACGACTCTAAGTACTCCTCTCCTGGGTTGGCGATCTTCTCCTTCCTTCTGGCCGTCTTCCTCCCTCCTTCTTCGAAGCTTCTTCGATCTGATACAAGGCCGCAATCCTTCTCCTTTTTCTATTTTTTTTTTTAATCTTCTGGATATCGTATCATGGTCCGAATTCCGTACGCCAATCTCGGCTCCCTTTCCGAGAATCTCATGTTTGGATCTTTCCTCGTTCCGACAAAGTTACAGTTCTTTGGAAAAAGATCGAATCTTGGCATTTCTAGGGGTTCTAAAGAGCCCTTTTTTTTAATGGCCGTGGGCGTGTTCCTTACGATTTAAGAGCAATTTCGGCGCTGCTTCCTCCTATCCCATATATAGCAGCGAGTCCGGTGGTTTGGAATGTCTGCGGCCGTTGCTAAGGTGTCAGTGCTAGGGTTGGTGTATTGTTCCTTGGTTTCATTATGATGAACACTCGGAGGATTTTGGAGGAGGACGGGGAGGAGGGTGATGGATTGCTAGCTCGGGACGCAAAGAGACGGAGAACATTTCTCAAGTGAGTGTCGTTAGAGATCATCAGCTGCAATCCCTTTTAGAATCCTTTGCCTTTTTTTATTAATTTTTTTGTTGTTTATAATGATTCATTTCCGTTATATCCCCGGTCTTTATCGCGGCAGTTCGATGAGAGAAGTAATGGGAGCACAGTACATGCAGCGGCATTTGACAAAGATGGAACCTTTTCTCCGCAGTGTGGTAAGATTGGTTTTGCTCAAATCTCGTGTCATTCACAGGGCTAAATCAATCCTTTCTCATTTAAACGGATTTCCAATCCCTTTTCTCAAAAGTTTGCCTCTCTGTTGACTTTCCATGGACTAGTCCAATAGACCGGGAAGTTGGCCTCCTTGTGTTTTCAGTTTTCCTTTGAGTTATAGTATCCGGTAGTTTTTTGTACATATGTCTAAGCCTTTGGGCATTTGTAAGGTTGAATATTGAGACGTTGAGGAGTGTTGGCTGTACTAGTTGTATCAGGTAGTGTAATAGAATTGCTTTAAGTTTGCGGACTTTTGTATGGTTGCATAGTCTGCTGAATATTGGAATACATTAATCACTATAATGCAAATTGAGAGCTCTTCAATTTCACTCAAGTCTATTTTGGAGTTGCTCGTATATTTTTCATATGGTAATGCAAGTTGCAACTGACCTTTGACCCTAGTGTTTAAAGACAGTGTACTGATTTTTTGATGTTTCTGCTCTTTAATGGAAATCAGGTGCAAGATGAGGTGGAGAAAGCTCTGTCTCGCCATGTACAGTTATCCCCAAGGTAAAAATTTTTGTTGGAAACTCATTGGCATTTGATCGCAAGTTTTTGCTTGCACACAGGAACTCCTGAGATATGGGAACCATTTTCTTACTGAGATTCTTTGTAGAACAAATATTGAACATGTTTTCAATGTTTAATACTGTGGTTTTAGAACCAAAAGAAGAAGAAGAAGAATGATGTGAAATACCTTCTTCCTTGATGATGCAAGAGACTATATAATTAAATTTGAAATTTCAGCTGCATTTGTTAGTCTCTGTTCTTGTAATATGTATCTGCATGATTTTCCGCGCACAAAACTCCTGTTGAAATGTTTTCTTTGTATCTATATTTTTTCTACTGTTAGAATTCTTCGATTAAAATTGTTTAAGAGAATCTTTTAGAGAAATGCAAATATCTTATACCTTTTCTGATTATTTGCATGCTATGAATGCTTTAGATCTCCCCAGCTGATCAAGGCAGCTGCAAGTAAAAGATATCGGCTACAATTCCAGAATAGTTTGCCCCAAACAGTTTTCACGGGCAGCAAAATAGAGGCAGAGAACAGGAGGCCTATTCAACTTGCTTTAGTTGATACTGACGGGAACCAGATAGTTTCTTCTGGTCCTTTATCTTCTGTCAGGATTGAAATTGCTGTTCTTGATGGTGATTTTGGTACTGATGGACAGATGGATTGGACTGAAAAGGAGTTCAATGATAATATAGTTCGTGAAAGGGAGGGCAAGAGGCCCTTACTGACAGGGGATCTTGTTGTCACACTGAGCAATGGAGTTGGTTACATTTATGATGCTGCTTTCACAGATAATTCCAGCTGGATAAGATGCCGAAAGTTTAGGCTTGGTGCAAAAATTTCTCGAAGTACTAGTACCGATGGAAGAGTGCATGAAGCAATTAGTGAAGCCTTTTGGGTTAAGGATCACCGGGGAGAGTGTAAGTCTAGATCTCGTTAACTGTCAGCTATTTGTGTTTGTGAACATCAATATAATTCTGATCAAGGGAATTTGATTATGATGAGGCCTAACAGAATATGAACTAAATCTGCCAACGATGATTCTAACATATTTTCAATTCAGTGTACAAGAAGCATCATCCTCCAGCATTGGTTGATGATGTATGGCGCTTGGAGAAGATAGGCAAAGATGGAGTTTTTCACAAGAAACTTGCAGAATTTGGGATCAGCACTGTTCAAGATTTTTTGAGGAACTTGGTCATGGATCAAGATAGGCTGCGCCGGGTAAGGAAGCCATTAATCGGTTTTGCAAATAGAAATTTGTCATGCAATAACTGATGTATGATTTTTTTTTTCCCTATTCTCTCCATACTTTTTAGGTACTTGGAACTGGAATGTCAAACAAAATGTGGGATGCAACCAGTGCTCATGCTAGGGAGTGCATTCTGGATGACAACAAGATTTACTCATATTGTCGTGAGCAGGGAGTTATGCTTCTGTTCAACTGTATATATGAGCTTATTGGGGTAATAATCGGTGGTAAATGTTGCCACTTGGATGAACTTACTGCAAGCCAGAAGGTATGCCAACCCTGAATCTAGTGTTTGTTTCTATTTCAGTTTAACCATTAGCTATTCCCAAATATAGATTGGGCAAGGCACATAAAGCAAAAGCCATTTGTTTTCAGTAGAGATCATAAAAAGCAGAGCCCATTTATTTCTATTTCCATTGTTTATTGGGACCGTTTTCTAGTTTCTGAAAGTTGTCATTTCGTAATAGCACCTGTATTTTGCAGGCACTGGTGAACAAGCTACAGCAAGATGCTTATAATTTTCAAGACCATATAGCAGAGTTTAGAGAAGAAATGCTGAATGACAACAATACAAGACTCTTACCTATGATTGATGTCGCCAGTGTTTCAGTATCTAGTTTGATGGACCAACATATTCCTAACCTGCCCACAACAATTCAAGGTGATTTCAGACTCAGCAACTTTGATGTGGTCTCTATTCTTAGGTCAATACACTAATCAAAAGATTAATATGGCAGCTTTTGCAGATGAACAAGCTAGGCAAGTGGGCTTCCTGCACCCACCACATCCACCGGGACTTGGACTTTTAGAAGATATGCCCCCGTCAAGAGACATAAGTTTTGTGCAGGATTCTTGTCCCATTGTCCATCTTAATTCCTTTCAATCAACAAATAGTTTCAACACAAGGGACTTGTATGATATCCAGTTGGGAGATTTTCAGACTGGTGGATTAGTGAATCCTAGCATGGCAGGTGAGAATATGATGGATCATTATTTTGATGTAGATATGCTGAGGTTATCTCCATATTCCATGCATTGGGATCATAGTGATGGCTTGATTCAGGTCTCATGTGATGAAGCAAGTGCAACCAATGCCACCCATGTATCCCGTATTGGTTCTAGCACTCCATCCAGGAACTGGATTAAGCTAATAGCAGCATTAAAATGGATGGCTATTTCAAGACGCTGCTCTGCTAGAAGGGCATTCTTACTGGATGCTGTAAGCCATCATTTGGATCAAAGTGAGTCTGTTCTCATGAGAGCTAACTAAAACTGGCATCCTGTTGATGCCATTTTTCATGTTCATTTTCTTACCATGTCTTGAGATGTAAATGGACTCAATGTATATGTTCCTCTTCTTGACCCATTTGATCATTCTTGTACAAAATGTTTTGTAATGTTTCTCTTTGTTAGTATTTGATTGGTTCTTTGCTTGCATCCCACTTTGTTTCTTGCTTTGTCATCATGCCATATTTATCTGCATAAAGAACTAGAAAGCCTATTTGGATGTAAAAACAAGCAGGGTGAGGCTGGAATATCTCTCACATCAAGCAACACAACTACCCTATGTGCAAGTGATGCCCCTTCATGGATTCTTCTCTTCCACTTGCTTCCAAAGGCTTTCTCAAGCTCATGCAACCTCGTACATTTTGGAAATCTATATCTCTTCTGCAGGTCCCTTTCAGACCCCAAACAAGAAGAACCTGTCTTCCATGGCTATTACTCATGATGATCTCTCACTGAAGAGGGCTTCTAGGAGCACCGACATCGGCAGCAGGCTTGCCGTCTTCCTTGTGGTTCTCTCCATAGTTTGTGGCCTGTCCAGCTTCATCTTGTGTCTTGCCGCTGAGGCCTCAAGGTCTGAGGTAAGAATTACAAGCTGAAGTTAGCAATAACTTCATATGATTCTGTTATTTTAAATCTTTAACCAGTTCATGCTCTACTTCCGCAGGCAACATGGTATCTCTTGAACATCAGGGGAAATGGCGGCAAAGTAGCTGAATGCTTCTACAACAGCAGCGGGCAGACGCCACTGGCCTGTGCCGTGTGTGCTTTCTTGCTGCTTGCGGTCGCCATGTTTGCGGAGCATGCTTATATGCTGGTTGCAGTAGCAAGTCCTACACCTCCGTCGACATTAGTAGCCTGGACAGTGGCTGATGATCCCCGCATGCCATCGTCGTCGTCGAGAACACTGACGTGGCAATCCTGTTTCCTCTTCCTCACAACTTGGTAAGGACTACGAACCAACACATTTTGATCAAACTCTTTAAGTTCCTCCTATCCTTTGTCATCATAATTTAAATGCAGGGTCTGTTTTGCCATTGCTGAGGTGCTTCTAATGATTGGTATTGGAGTGGAATCCGGACATCTGAGTGGGTGGGACAAACCGAGGGCTGGCTGCCACGTCATCCGTCCGGGGATGTTTGCAGCTGCAGGGATTCTGGGACTAGTAACTGTCTTCCTCGGATTTGCACTGTATCTAACTGCCTTGAGGACTCAGAGGTTGCACCAAGAGGAGGGTAACATCCGGCGTGGACCTCCAAACCTCCCTCACCACCACCACCGGTTTCCTCCGAGCGCGCCGCATGAGCCGCAGGTTGCAGGAGCATTGCATGGCCAACCACCACAGCAGGATCCAGCAATCAACAAGACTTCAACCTCTTCTGCTTAATTTGAAGTTTAGTTGGGCAAATTCACAACTTGTCTTGTAATTGTCAATTGATTTGAGTTTATACTTTCTTCACCTCAGAGAAATTGGAGTCCTCAAAAGGTGCAACAAAATTGTTCCTCTTGAAGATCTCATCAGTTATTTGTAGAAGTCACGGAAAACAACTGAGAAACTTTTATTTGAAGGTACCCAATTTGTTATCAAAATAAAAAGTATCTTGGATTTATATCTTTTTCCTAGTTCTGAAAAATCGGAATGATCGCATCATTCATTTTGTCTACAAATTAGCAGATTGGCATGCACTGTATTAAGGCATCAAACAGCCAACTAAAGCCTGACAAAGATCCAGAAATAGTCAGGTCCCGTCATAGAAGAAGACATTCCATTGGACAGAACTTGAAGTCCATCTTAGACATCATAATTGATCGGTTTCAATCTTAAGGAACCCCAGGCTGGAATGATGAATTTATCATTCAGTCATGCCAGTAGGTTAAGCAAAAGGAAGAAAAGCAGAAAGGCTGATGGGTAGTGGACCCAGTGATATAGTAGTGGCTGTGAAATATGAATCATGTGAAAGCAAAAGCACAACTCAAGGCAATGGAATGCAATTATCAGGCTCTTAAAAAGGAACTCTAAAAAGTTACATCTTAGTTCCAAGCAAGGAACCACTCTTTTCTTTTGATTATTCTTCTCACTTTCCTTTTCCTTATGACTTATATAGACAATTTAACTTTACGACTTATACACAGGACAGATAATGAATGTCCATAAGAACTCAAAAGGACTGCTGGACCACAGCAAGACCAAAAGAAAGGGAGAAACGTCTCCTGCTAACTATTGAAAATAGTTAGAACCACCATCACACCAATGCAAGCAACTGGAATTATTGCCACTCATCACTTTAGTACCACGCCAACTAAATGAAGAAAGCCAAGAGAAAGAAAAGGCACACCATTTCTAGTAGCAAACCTTACTTTATACTGCCTGTTTTCCCCTTCGATGAAGCCCGTTTAACGTCACCGCTGCCAGAAAGCTGCCTTCCGATCCGGTTAGACCCACTTGATATTTTTTGTGATGGTGATGGTATATGTGCATGGCTTGCAGTCCTACATTATAAACAAGGAACAGAATATCAGTGAACAAAGTCCTGAACATCTTCCTGATGTATGCAATAGCAAGACATACAATTTATGAATTATCACAGATATAGAACTGCCACATTTTCCAACAAGGGTAACACATATAACCACAGGCTTATCTGTATGGTAAGAGAAACACCTTATATCCGGGGTCTTTGTTGGTTTTGTTTGCAGCTTCTTGAACTTTGACCCACCCTCAGTTCCTGAGCCGTTCAGGTTTTGGAGATTGAATTGCCATAGTGTGTCTGCTTCTGAAGAATCGCTTGTTGCAATATCAAGATCATCTGAATCGTCAGTGGTAGCAGAGTAAAATCGAGTTCTTTGAATCTCAAGTTCATGGCCCTCTTTTCTTCTTGTAGTACTTCTGTGGTATTGTTGATCTGAATAGGCTCTCACATCTGAATGATATCTCTGGTAAAAGAAGTCTGGCAAAGGTGCACTGTCTCCTTCCCAATCTCCCATTAAGTTGTCCTCCATGACAGCAAGCTCGTGTTTGTTCACCACATCCTTGTCAACCCATTCTCCAGCAACAATTTCTTTATCTTCTGGCCACTGAGGAGAATCAGAAGCTGACAGTAGTTCCTGAAGATCAAAGCTTGGCTTCTTTTGTCTCAATGGTGGATTATTCCTAACCTATAATAGGCCTTATTATCAGACCGATATTGTTTGGTCGAAGATATGGAATTCAATAAAGTTCTGAAAGACAATAAATTAGATTAACACTCCAGAGGAAATGCAGGCTTTAAGTAAGAGCAGAAGCCTTATATATGCATATGTAGTAGATAGAAGTATAATAATAGATAAGAAATTAATAATGGAATATATAATATGACAAATCAATGAAGAAGTGGTAAAGATAAGCAGTTAGCTGAAACAGAACCTAATAGATGATAATGCCGGTTCATCCGCACCAACGTACTCTTAATTGTGCTACTTTTCCTATGATGGACTCTTTCCATCTTGTTTTCCCTAAACTAATCCATTCATGAACATTTTTAAAATAATTGGTCATGACGCTAGTTATCATAGGTTTTCTTATGGGAATACGCTTTTGGGTTCTTACAAAGAAAAACATAACGAAAAGAATAAGCGCATTTGAATTTGCATTGGCCACTGAGCATTATTACCTCTATATTTCCAACCTCCTCCATTGGCTGCCTGTAGTTAGCTTGATTTCTTAAATAATCGCCACCATGCCGTCGGCTTGAAAGTGCAGGTGATGGTGCTTTTAAACTGAGTGCATCAGTTGAAACTGTATTCTGAAAATTATCTGATCCTCCTTCTTTCCTTGCTAATGCTGCTTTAAGGCAAGCTATCTGAATAATAGAAAAATAAATCATAATGGAGAAAAGGACCCTTGATAAGAATATGAATTCATGGAAATATAAGGTATAGCAATTCAAAAGAATAACTAACCTGCTCTTTGAGTTCTCGGACTTCTCCAGTTTCTTTATTTAGCCGGGCAGCGCCAAGCTCGACAGTCGAAACCCGTTCAGCAAACTTGAGCGTGCTTATGGTTTCTCCAATAGCATCCATCTCAGGACTTATATGGACAAACATCAATGTCTTCGCTTGCCCACCTGTAGATTAGAATGTAAGTAAAATAGAAGACATCTTACACCCTTCCCTGCTGAACAGTTGATATTTGAATAGTATCTTACCAAGAGAGTCTTGAAGAAGTTGTGTAAGTTTACTATTTCTGTAAGGTATATGTGAGTTCTTTTGGGCAAGTGCAGCTATTACGTCTCCTAATGCTGACAGTGATTTGTTTATATGTTGCGCTTCCTTCAGCCTTTCTCCTGTTACTTCTGATTTGTCAACACGTTCACTGCCTGCAAGGTCAACTAGATGCATGCAACCTCGAAGTATAGTCCCAGAAGTCATATCTCTTCCTTGAACATGAACAGTCAAGCAACTGTAGATAAATTGTCAGCATCACCATAAATAATCTAATCGGAAAAATTAAAGCAATGTTAGTAGAACATGTCTTAGGATCGCACCTATGTGAACGACTACTTCGGTCATTTAGAGCTGTTGCACCCACAGCACGGTTCTTCTGTCCGATATTCATCAGTTCAATTACATCAGAAGTCGATGCGACAGGGACTAGGTTTGCATCAGGAACATTAAGTCCATTCTGAGAATTGTTTCGAATTTCTAATGTATATACTTGTGAAGGAAATTTACGAGTTGTAATGCTACAAAAAATTTTAAAAACCAAAGTAGTTTAAGTAAAAGGATATTTTCTGTTAAGACCGTCAGTAACAAGAAGGTCCCTGACTTGCTCATTATAAATCTCAATCATTTGAACCAGTATTTTATACGAAATTGTGCCCCTTCTTTGTTCTGCAAGTTTAAACAGGTCCCTCAGTGCCCTGTAATTTACACCTTGTGTATGCTCATTGACATTCTTTGGCCCGCTCTGTATTAGTTACAGAAATCATATAAACCGAGATAGTTAGTTACAGCGCATCTTCATTTCGTAAAATAGAAACACTAAAAATAATAATAATCACAAGCTCAACATTGAAGGTAACACTTGGTATTTCTTACCATTGTAAAGGTTTTTCCTGATCCAGTCTGGCCATAGGCAAATATACAGACATTATAACCATCAAGAACAGAACGAATCAGAGGCTGAGTATCTATGAACACCTCATCTGTAGTATGACAGATTATGAGTATGATACTTATGAGATATTCCTACAAAATAGAAATAAATTAAAAAGGGATAACATGTAGCTACCTTGGGTTGCAGCAGGCCCAAAAACTTTATTGAAGGTAAAAGATCTGCGCCCTTCTTTTCCATGCTTTGAAGAGGTGATGATTGTTATATTCCCTTCGTCAATGTTACCAATAGTGTTGCTACTCAGTTGTCCAGGTAGGAAGGGTCTCACTCGGCAGTACACTCTAATACTTCCTGATAGGAGAAAACATTTGGAGGTAATATCATGGGGAGTTTCTTCATTTTCAATAGGAACTCAAAGCTCAATAGAGTACCTTTAAGATCTTGCACTTGATTATATAACTTCCTATTTTCTTCAAGAACCTTGTGATAACCTGAGGCAGAATGAGAAAGGCTGTACAGATGATTTCCTGTCACAAGAAATGCCGAGAGAGAGAGAGAGAGACCAAGTTAAATTCACAAATAAGTTGTAATGTTATGCCACAATAGATAGACTGCATATTGTCTTACCAAGCTTACTAAATTCCTCGGAGCACTTCATTTGCATAAACTCCATACAGGCTTTTGTAGTTCTAAGGGTACTCTTGAGTTCCTATAAGGAACATTAGCTACTGAAGTAAATTGATATATTGCATCACTGAAATAAGATACCAGAGAACATCACTGTGGGTGGACTACTACCTTTATATCTTGTTGCTGTTTCTCAAAAATCAAATTCTGCTTCAAGATCTTCTCTTTTGATGCCTCCTCTTCCACTTTCAACTGTTTATTAAGAATGCGGCCCTCCTTTCTTGACTTAGTGAAATTATCTTCAATTTCGATCTTAAGGGGTGCAAAATAACAGAGTTACTGTTATTCAGATTTCAGAACTCATTCAAGAATATCATCATTAAAGACCATAAAGAATGCATGTCGGAAAAATGTTGTTAAACGATAATCTCATCCGAAGCAAATGAAGTATGCAAGATTTGAAATAAGGACAATAACATACCCTCTTTTCAGAAGAATCAAAAGGGGCTTGCACTGAGACTCTTGACTTAGAAAATGATTTGCCGCCATCTGCTACACCCTTTAGAGCTGTATTCACCTGTTAATCATTATATTGACAAGTAACCGTAAGAAAGTAAATACAATCATTAAAAACATCTTTTTTTATACAAGCACACAATCTTCATGTCACAGGAACTAAAGGTTTCATCAGCATATGAATGAAAGAAATTCCACAAGAAAGTTAATTAATTTCATGCACCATAATCTATAGAGAGGTCCAAATGCTAGGAGCACGAAAGAAATTATGCATACCAGCTTATTTTGACTAGTTATGCGACGTTCGAATTCTTCCATAATCTTGGTTAACATTGACTGGACAAGCTGCATACGAGCAGTAACTTCAATGTCGTATAAATCCACAAAGAGCTTCAACTCGAGTAGAAGGAAACAGAAGAAAGGATAACCTTACCAGTGGAACTTCTTCAGGCTTCTTGTCAGATAAGACCGCGTGAACGAGCATTTTCAACGAGTGAGATGTGCTCTGTTTGGCATAATATGCAACCCAGTAAGCAAGGCATAGCTTACAATAAGTGGAATCAAGTTTGTCAAAATCTAGCACACTAACCAATTCATTGGATTCTGTCGAAATATCTCCAGTCGAATTATGCTCTTTAAATGGGCCATCATTCTCACTCATCGAATGACTCCTCGACAAGGAATTCTTAAAAGGTTCTGAGTTTTTCCTCATGAAAGATTTCCCTAAGACAGAAGGTTTAAGATTCCCACCGTATTTCCAAGAACCATCTCCACCCATTTGTTTCCATTCACCATAGGATTTCAGCGCAAGCACGCAGTTCACAACCCTGGCACCTTTCCCTCCCTGTGTTCCAAGGGAGATCAGATGCAATAATCAGAAGAGAAAAGTAGGATCATCTAAAGAAGTTCTTTTTTCGTGAAAGCAAGAGTGGTAAATCTCTTACATGACCCAACAAGCTGAATCATAGATAGAACTGAGAAATAACTGCCAAAAAAAAATCCCACCTGTTCTAAATCAGATGCCTCAAAAGTTGGAAGACCAATCTCTTGCACAGCAACAAGAAAATTCCTCACATTCTCAAAATACTGATACGCCGACAGTGCTGCTCCATCTGGTTGAAGAATTGAATCACCTGGATTCACAACCACCTGGACAACAACCACACTTGAACGCTAGAATCCTCTAAGATACTGAAGCATCTATTAGATAAACATACATTATTTTTTCTTACCTTTGGAACTGCACCGGGGTGAACCTTATTGAGCGCCGTGCAGAGAATCAAACCGTTCCTCAATCCAAGCCGGAATTCTTCCTCCGAAGGCTCCGCAGGCAAATCTTTCGCCGTGATCACTCCGACCATCTTCCTCAGCCAACCGGCTGCCTCATACCTCCTCGCCCCTAAAATTACAAATTGGAGAATTAGAGCGAAAATAAATCTTATTCTTCAAAAGGAGCATCTTCTTCTTCTTGGATGCAAACAAGTTGCCAACAAAGAAGAGTTCATCTGGAAGCCGCTTTCACCTGCTTCCTCTGCTTTCCTCGAGGCCAAATCGAGATCGCTCAGCCTCGTCCCATGTTGCCTGAGCACGTCCTCCACCACCGACGCCACCGATATCGAGAAATGCCCTTCCGACGCCATTGCCAGCTCGAGAAACAACTAGAGAAGATCCAATCAATGAAGCCTGAGCTCGGAGCACCAAATCAGGCAATATTTTGGACTTCCTTCACCATTCTTGCAACCAGAGCTCGGAGAGAGAAGAGTAAAGGAGAGACCTTTGGGCTTTCTCTTTTATATGGATTGCTTCAAGAAGAATGGAGAGGGGAGGGCAGAGAGAGAGAGAGAGAGAGAGAGAGAGAGAGAGAGAGAGAGAGAGAGAGGCCACGACTCCAAGGCTCGTTCCGGAGCTCCCCGCCTGGGACCCGAACGGTTCCCTTTGAGGAGTAGGTGGTGAAATTTTTCAAAAAGTTGGTAAAAAAGTAACGACGAAAGTCTTATAATTATTACTATAAAATTAAGCGAGATGCTTCTGCTTGCGTACTATATTTGCATGCAGATATGAGATAACTACTTCTCAACTCAAGAATATACGCGCCAAAAACCATCAAACTTGAAAACCTAGTGAACTTATATTGCTTTTAAAAAAAAAAAAGCCAATAAATAAATAAATATAGCATTCTTTAACCTACTCCATTAGAGTATTCATAAAAGTAACCAAAAAACAAGCTTGTCATTAAGATAATTTTCGCACATACGGGCGCACGCGATGTCTGAACCCTTCCCCGTAACGTTCAAAAAATTCAAATACTAGGCTCGGGCGGTTTCCGGGTCCGGGTCCGGGTCCAAGGCGTCCAAGGCACGGATACGGCCTACGGGGGTGAGGTGAGCTCGGTGGCCTCTGGCAAGGGCCAAAGTTGGGCCCCACTAGGCGCGTCTTTGGGGGAGGTGGGCCCGGGCCCACCTCATCGCCGTCCGGCCTAAGAGGAGGAGAAAAGTTGGACCATGCCGGCCCATGAGCGCAGGAGAATGGGTCCCATTGCTGTCCCGTGTTCGCCGCCTAACTCGACAGATCTCTTCTCTCTCATTGCCAAGTGGCTAACAAACTCATCAAATATAGGATTGGAATTATAAAACTATTTTATTTTTCCCCCGGTTTTGTCGAATTAGGAGGCCCTATAAAGATTTATGATTTATAAATGCTGCATGGTCCATGGATCATAGATGTCATCCAAGAATTGGCGCCTTCTCATTGGTACATCTCGTGGGCCCACACAGTCGAGCACATGGCGGACCGTTCCAACCATCATGCGGTTATGGACATGATTTTAACTGGTATTTAGAGCATATATATATATATATATATATATATATAACTCAATTCAACTTTGGAATGGAAATCGGGTAATCCTTAATCATGAATTTAAAAAGGATAAAAAAGAAGAAGATTGGTGGAATTTACTAAACCTTCATGATTAATTTTTTAATCCTTTTTTTCCCCATTAACAGTCCAAATTGCAAAGAGCACCACTATGTGGTCCAAGAATCTACTAACCATTCATTTGGTGATGCATTTTTTTGATAATTGCATCATAAGAGTTTGGTGAAGATGTTAGATGAAAGCTCCAACTGCATCTTTGCATTCCCTAGTTATTTGTAAGACTTCTTACAGAGGCTTAAGTTATCTTGTTTGTGGCATGCATCAAAAAATATATAAGGCCCCAGAAGAATTTCTATTGCTGAAAGCTACTTGAGTCACTTGCCTGTATGTCAGCAGATCTAATCATTCTCCAAGTACTTTAATCGAACGATCGATACTTAACCACGCATCGCAGAAGAATTCGATAGCATTTGATGCAACAAAGATGCTTCAAGGATTGCTCTTTTGCTCTTCTTTATTTGTAGGCCAACTCTGTATTATAGCCTGGCTCCAAAACCTCTTTTTTTTTTTTTTTTTTTCTGAGTGGGATGTCTTCCTTTTAGAGACCCATGATTTTAACTCATGAAAGAAAGAAATCTTAATGCTAGCCTTGCATGCCTCCTAATAAAATTGCCACTCCACCTTCAAGAATGCATTGAGAGCTATTCAGAATCTCAGATATACTGAAACAGACCTGTCTAACATTAAAGATAGGGGTGGCAGCTGTGCATGTGATTATCCAATGCAAAGTGCTTTGAGTTGGACAACTCAACTCACTCTCTAAAGCTACAAAAGCAAATGGTGGGTTGTCACTTAAGAGTGAAGAGAGTACTTTAGATTTTAGTTTGTTCTCCAATTCTATATACTAACCAAAAGTGTTTTGTGGATACTTCAGTGAGATTCTTGAGACTATCATTATAAGCAATACAACTAACATCACCTGTGAACTTAGATTGCACTATAAGGTAGTTTTGGAACTGCATATTTGTTTTACTTTGTCTTTTGAGATTAAAGAACATTAAACATGAGGTACACCAGCAACCCAATTCCATTCTTTAACATTAAACATGAGGCATCTTTAAGTACACCATTAGGTAAAATACTCCACTTCCTTGTATTGAATTAGAGTAATGATGGTTCCTTATCTTAACCATGCCTAATATATGATGGTTCCTTATTTTACATAGAAGAACAATTAATTAGCCTAAAAACTAGGAAGGATTCTGACCAGTATATGACACAATAGTTCCTCTCTTCCAACAAAAGGTGATTTTGATGAGATTATTGTTCCTATGTATTTGAAATTGGATCTCAAACAAGGTCGATATCTAATGCAGAAAAGAGTCAATAATTCAATATCAAGGCAAAGACTGAATTAAAATCAAGTACCAATTTGCTTTTTGACTGAAGAATTGGTGCAATCTAACATAGAAATGAAACAACTAATTAATTTGCAAATGGATAAGACCACCAAAAGATCACATGTTCCAGAATATTGAGTCATAAATCTTACAATCTCTCTTTCTCTCTAGAATAAAAGAAAGTAAATCTTTGGATCAATTTAGTCCAATAAAAGAATAAATAATAAAAATAAAACCCAAGCCTGCAAGATCGGGAAGCCCATTTAGCCTAATTATTGGGCTGACAATGATAACAGCCCATATATGAGCCCAAAATATTAGCAGCCTAATTATAAACTAATACAATTTAATTATTGAGAATAAAAAGTTTATAGACTCAATCTGACCCATAGGAGGTCAAGAACATTTTATTTCCAGTCTATATGTATAAGGATATTCTCTTCTTCCTTTTCCTTTTCAATTAATTAATAATAAAAATACAATAGTTTATTCACTATTCACAATGCCGTGTCTCATTCCATAGCTGGCTGATATTTGTATATTAACCACCTTATCTTGCTACCCCATAACCTCTATTTTGACATTGAATATATATATATATATATATTCCAATGTGCGTCTCATTTGATAAATCCAATGAGAAATCACTGCCCCATGTTTTATAGACTACAGAGAAGAAAAGAAAGAGTTTTGCACCATAAATTTGGTATAAATAATATTTGGTAACAGGTTGGATTTAAATTGGAATTCTTTCATGTAATATTATATTGCTGAAATCTAATCAAACATTAAAGCTAAGTATTTATAATCACGTTTAATTTTTTAGTCAAAAGCTAAAATATAATTTCTAAGTTTTAGATGCATGAACTTGCCAATCAAAATTTATATTTACTAATATGAAATATTAAACTCTAGAACCATCAAATTGGTTTTATATTGTTTTAAATATTTACTCTTTAATTTGGAATTTGGATAAATTTTAAAAAAAAAAGTCAGTTTATGTCCCCAACTTGACGAATGAAACGTAAACAAAAACTTTTATAGAAGCTTAAATAAAAAATAAAATAAAATAAAAACAACTCACGCAATGACCAGATCCGGTGAAACATCAGCTACACCGGGTTCCCAACGTCATGCCTTATCTTCCAACACGTGTCCTTTTAACATTCATCAAATACCCCTCTCCTCCTTCCCGCCCATCTCTTTGTTGTCTCTCCTCTCGTCTCCATGGGCGAAGCGGCGAAGCTCTCGTACGAGCTCATCCCCTCCTCCCCACCTCCTCCTCCTCCTCCTCCTCCACCTCCTCCACCTCCGCCACCGCTACCTCCGACTCTGACGAAACCCTCGCCTCCGCTGCCGCGACCCTTCTTCGTCCACCTCGAGGCTTACCTTGTCCGCCGCGACGGCGTGGACAAGCTCCTCAAGATCTGCCGCTACGCCGCCAAGGTAGCACTCGCCGCATACCCCGCCGGAATCCTAGCCCCCCGCCTCGACGCATTCCAAAGCAGCGTCGGCCTGACCCGCAAGGCCTTGCGGCTCGGAAAGTTCATCCAAAATCTCAACTTTTTCCGCGCCTTCGCCGCTGCGCATCCTTCCCGCTTCGATCTCCTCCTCGCGTTCCTCTCCTTCTTCGGCGAGGGCTTATACTTCTTCCTCGACCAGTTCATCTGGCCGTCTAGGGCCGGTCTCCTCCCCTCCCGAATCGCACCGCCGCTCCAAAAGCTGAGCTCTTGGGCGGAGCTAATCGGATACATTGGAAACATACCCCTAAATTCGAGAGACGTGAAGAAAATGCACGCCTTGATCGAACTCAAGAGCAACAAGTTAGAGAAAGAGCAAGAGGAGGCGGAGGAGATCGAGAAATTGAAAGAGAAATTGTACCTCAAGCGGCTCTGGATTCTTCAAGACTTCGCAGATGGATTGATGGCGCTGGGCGAGGTTAGAGATGGAAAGGGATTTCTCACCAGTCCTCTGTTGTTAGCTTCTGCTGGTTTGGTTTCAGCGCTCATCAGCACGAGAAGGAACTGGGCTTTTGCCAGAGGTTAGAGAAGATTATAGCTCTGTTCTTCATCTGTTGGTAAGAAATAAAGCTCCCGTCTTTTTGATCATTTTTGTACCCTTTTCTTCTTCTCTTGTATCAATCATCAATCATCAATCATCAATCAATTTTGGAGCAAAACTGAGAGCAATTTGCATGGAATCAGTTTATAAAAGCTCTCTCTCTTTCTTCTAGCTCCTTGTAGCATAGCCTTTCTGTTTTCTTCTCCTTTTAGTGTATGAATATATTTCAGGAGGATATGTAGAATGTGGTACAAATAATTAACAACTACTTTAGAAGAACGATACAATTAGTCTTATTAGAATGCGATCTGCATAATATCCAATGAGCCTAATAAAACGTTGGTTTATGATAAATAAATTGTGGTAAAAATGTCTCCATTTTCTTTGTCAGCCAACAGAATTAGAAGATGATAGTTGGATATAGAACTCCATTCTTCATACAACATGAGACTTTATAACCAGATGAGCAGGATTTCGTAATCGGAGATTCTCCCTTTTGCGTTCTTTCTACCTCACCAAAGGAGAGAAGAAATAAAAAAGATATAGGAGGATTTAAACAGTTTGTAACAGGCTGCCACGTACTGATACTGCAAGAAATTTATGTAACCGGGGCTGCATTGGACCTCCTCACTTGAATGTCCCAATGTATAGTCAATTTTAGATTACTACCTTTTTTGCCGCTAAGAATATCACGAGATCGACTCTAACTCTGAATAATATTACAAAGAGATTATCTGGTAGTTTAGTAGTTTGACTTAATTCGGTTGATAGCTCGATAATACGGTTATCTTCGAAGAGTAGCTCGGCAGCGCGATAGTTTAGAGCAAGTTTTAGCGGCGTTCGATTCGAAACAATTATTTGGACATATGGCTTAGACTTAAATTAGACAGCTAAAAATTTAGTGGGATCTAAATATCTATGTAGAAAGGATTAATCTTTTTGTTTAGCTCGAATACGGCTTATGAATTATAAAGAAATGAAGTTTTATTGAGTTGGTATAACGTACGGATCGACCGGTATGAATATATATTTTTACATTCCAGATATGATAAGAGATTGCATTAGCGTAGGATATCTTTTTCCTCGTTACTAACGTCATATCACCTACGGACCAACGGCCACGATCCAGCTCGCTCCAACCAGAAGCCGCGATTCGTAACCTACAACGAGCGGATTCTCTGTAAACAAATAGACACTTGGCACTTCGTGGTTTGCTGAAAACTCATTTCTACAGTTTAGAAGCACAAGATTCCTGACACGGGGATTGCACGGCATCCTCTCCCCTAACCCGAGGCCTTCGCTAATCCATCCCCTTCTCTCCCTCTCGTGCTCCGGCGTCTTCTCCGAGCGACGTCTAGGGTTAGGATTCTCTCCATGGCAACGGAGATGAATTCCCTCTCCGGCGAAAACGACGGAGGAGAGGCGGCGAAGGACGAGAGGCCACTCCTCAAATCCTCCTCCTCCTCCAATGGAAGCGGTGAAACCCTAGAGCAACTCGAGAAGAAGTGCGCGGCATACGTGCGCAAGGACGCGTACGGAACTATGGGGCGCGGCAAGCTCCCAATCTCGGAGAAGATGCTTCTCGGTATCGCGATCGTAACGCTAGTCCCAATCAGATTTGTGGCCGGGGTACTGATACTGCTGGTGTACTACTTGATCTGCCGGTTTTGTACGCTGTTCTCGGTTCCGAATCGGGATGATGGGCAAGAGGACTATGCGCACATGGTCGGGTGGAGGAGGGAGGTGGTGGTCCGGTGTGGGAGGTTCTCCTCGAGGGCGATGCTGTTCGTATTTGGTTTCTATTGGATCCGCGTGGACGATCGAAGCTTATCCACCACTGAGGTATAAATCTGATGATTTATAAATTTGTTTACTTGATAATTGAACGTAAAGTTAGTATCTTTTCTCAGCAGTCAAATTAGCATCGGTAGGTAAACCCTTCAAGATTGAGAATTTGAGACCTGAAAAATCCTGAACCTTGGCCATTTATGGACTTTTTTCTAAATTGTGTAGTGTTGTTTATAAGTAGATCGATTTTGCTTAATCCGCAGGACCTTTTCAATTATCATTTTGCATCTCTTTTCATTTTTGGTAGAAGAAAATAAACGACAAAGAAATGAATTCTTTCTCTTTTCTTTTGCTTGCGACCAATTTTGGCATCCCTCATCTGAATAATAAATGTTTAGGAATGCTTTTAACGATTTATCAAGAACATTTTATCTTCTCTGTATTGCGATCATTTTGGATGTTTCACATGGTGATGCGTTTTGCACAGATGAGCCCATGTTTCTGGTATTGTAGTTTTCAGGAAATTGATGAAAAATCTCCTTACACGATTTTTTTTTTTTTTGAGTTTAATTCAGGATGAGCATGGAGAGCAGTCTGATGAAACCGAAAGACCAGGGGCAATTATATCTAATCATGTATCATATTTGGATATTCTCTATCACATGTCATCTTCCTTTCCAAGTTTTGTAGCAAAGGTAGTTTACTGGTTTTCTATTTTATTTGGTAACATGAGAACTTAATATTGTCTGACATTTGTTTTGACATGCTCGTATTGTGCACAAATTTATCCCCATTGAAGAGATCAGTGGCCAGGCTACCCCTAGTTGGTCTTATTAGGTACATGCCTCTGAACTTATTCTTCACTTCTTTGTGAATTATTATGCCTGTTGGGTCTTATTTTTGTATCAAACCTTCATATCCTTTGCACTCAATCTAATTTTTGCTTTGTTCGGTACATGTGAATTTTACAAATTTATACGTTGCCTTTTCTTTTGTCTCCCATTGTAGGTTATAGCCTAATGATAACATTTCATATTAGAACATTTTGCATTTCATGGTGTATCACATATATTAGGCTTGAAGCTGGCGGACTGGAGTAATAGCTTTGTCATTGTTTCCATATGCAGCAAGTGTCTTGGGTGCATCTATGTTCAACGAGAATCTAAAGCGTCTGATTTTAAAGGTGTTTCAGGTAGATTAGCAGTCAGAAATATATATTATTTTTACAAGCCTTCTTTTTAGCTATTTGTATGTGTGTTGCTTATCTGTTAATGCTAACCTTTTGAAGTTATTATATTTCTTCAGCATGTTGATGATCAAATGAGTTAGTTCCATGCAACAGAATGCCAGTTAAGTCCACTATAAAAGCAACTGATTTGGTTAATAGACATAATCTGCTAAACAATCTTGTTCTGTTCGCGCATGGCTTGGTCTGCAACCCTTTTATTGGATACTTAGAATCTACGTCAATTTGTTTGATCAAAACCTAAAACCTAGTAAGAACAATAATTTAAAGTGTTTGATTGTTATCTGTTTTTCAATCTAGTCTTATCCTTTATCGGCCAAGTTTAAAAGATCAAGAACTGGCTTTCATAAGAAATCTGCATCTTAAACTTGTAGGACCAGCAAAGTCGGCTTATATCCATTTGTTGAGGTATCTATCCTTCTCTATTTCTAGCTGTCAGACATTCAATAGGCTGTACACAATTGTTATGTCATCATACACCAAGCTACTCATGGACAACCTTCATCATGGAAAAGGACAACATGTCAAATTCTGATACAGATGCATTTCTTGCATTTTATTGTAATCTTATGTGCTTGCTTCTTCGATTTAGTGAAGGATGAACATATTATTTAGTTAGCATGTAACAGTAGCCATCCACACTTGGCTATAGTTGAATTCAAGATGGCATCACTTTCTATGGTATCAAATTCTTGGACTAGAAGAGAAAAGAAAAAACTCAAGGATATTAACAAACAGACTTCTCTCTTATTATGTTATGTTTGAATGATCATTAAATTGTGTTGGGGCAGTTCTAATATACAAGAAATAGCTGAGTTGGCGTGAAAATTTACATGTTACTCGGAGAAATTTATCTGGACAGAACTACTTTAGTTTATTAATCTTCTATGTTAGTATAGTTGCATCTGATTCTAAACATCTACATTACCTGCAGGTGCTGTAACAGAAAGAGTTCAAGAGGCTCACCAAAATAAGCATAGTCCGACAATGATGCTCTTTCCTGGTTGAGTGCGCTTGAATTTCTTTTTCATTCTTATCGTTATATTGTTGTTGTCATTTTATAGTTTTGATAGGTCATGTTGCTCTTCAAGAGGCTAATCAAGATAAGCTTTTGCCCAAGAATCACAATCCATTTTCCTGCACTGCATATGCATTCATTTCTTCTGCTCTTTCGGATCTCTGTGTGTGTGCGCATGTGCTTGTGTGCACATCAGCACATCTCGCCTATTTGAAAGTCTTAACACTCTCTTATGATGCTCCATGCAAAACTCTGGGTGGTTGTTGCATGTCAGTATGCGTAAGTAACAAGCCAATCTTGTCGGTTTAGGCTTCTTTCAAGTCTTCATGCAATTTCTTTTTGGAATATTTTTTTTTAAATTTTAGAATACAACTCTTTATTTCAAAATAATCTCGTTCTAGAATACAAACACTATTTATCAAAATTACATTTTATACCACGCACTTACTCAATTATTAATTTACTCTTGATGTCTTTCTCATCAACCTATTTTATATCAAACCAAAGGGTATTCATAGTAATCTCTTAAAAAGTTAAAAAAAAAATTCATCTTTTTCCTTACTTTATATCACATCAAAGTTAATTATTACATCCTTATTTCAGAATACAAGTGAATATAAGAATAATTATCTCTGCAATAAAAATCTCATTATTTCAATAACAAAGAAAAATACTTATTCTAGAATTAACTTTATTCCTAAAGTAAATAAAGTTTTACATAATGTAGCCTTGTATCATCTCATTTATATTCTATAGGTTATCCTACATGCATCATCCACATTATCTTATTCTCTTTTTTCTATGTTTATCTTAATCTGACTTATCTTCTCTGAAACTTCTTATATCTTGCTTATTTAATTGTTTTAATACCTATTTTTACAAATTCAGAGGGCACAACCACAAATGGAGATTATCTTCTTCCATTCAAGACAGGTGCCTTCCTTGCAAAAGCCCCAGTGCTTCCAGTGATCCTAAGATATCCTTACAAGAGATTCAGTCCAGCTTGGGACTCCATTTCTGGGGTGAGAATTCTATGGTCAAATTACAAATTTGTCGTATGTGTACTTCAGTTAGTGTTTTCTCTTGCCTGCATTTTGGACCAGAGGGGTTTTCATGTTAGGAGATTTATATTTTCTTTAATTACATCAAGACTTCTAATGCAGTAGTAACTCTTTAATTTCTTGGTTCTTTTCCTACATTCTTTGTCCTATTATTTTGCCCTGTCTAAATATCAATCATCTTCCTTTTTCCTCTCTTGAAAACTTGCAGATGCGTCATGTACTCTTGCTCCTTTGTCAATTCATGAATCATATTGATGTGGTCCGACTTCCCGTATATTACCCCTCTGAACAAGAAAAGGAGGATGCTAAGCTCTACGCTAACAATGTTCGGAAATTAATGGCCACTGAGGTATCGATGCTTGTCCTTCTTCTGGGGTTTTTCTATAGTTCTATCTAGGATCTATAGAGGTTATGACAACTCTTTCTCTAAACAAACTATAAAATGGTTGGACTTCATTTGAGATGGATAGGCTTGGTACTTCAGATGATTTGCACTGCCTTAGGTTGTTCACTCATCAACCTTTCATGCAGCCTGGACCTGGGTGCCTAATCTTGTAGAACCATCATATTTTTCGGTTACTAAATATTCATGTGTTAATAATTGGAGAGATCATATCTAAGTAAGCTAAATATGTTCCCAAGCTCGTATGAAGCTATAGGTCAGGGTTATGCCATATCCTCATTCTCAAAGAGGGGAGGGGGTGAGGGGTGAGAAAGGTGATTGTGTGGGTCAGTGGGTGGGCCATGTGTTTGATGCGGGGAGAGAGTCAGGGGAAAATTAGTTTCTGAAATGCTTAGGAAAAAGTTTTGCTTCGTGCATCAGTCTTGACAGAATATTGGAGTATTGCGTAAGGGTCCATAAATTAGTAACACGTCTCATGCATTATCTGAAAGTGGTAGATAATGTATCTGCAATTTAGTGCCATAAGAGAGAAGTCCTGCCTGGAGATGTTATTTAGTTGATGAAAGTTTTTAGGTTTTTTATTTGTTAGGAAATTGCTTCTTGTCCACCATTATCCACAAAGGCAATAGAGGACCAGCTGAACTTTAGATTTGTTTTATTTATAAAATAAGTAAATAACTCATCTTATGGGTAATTGGGTAGAGAGGTACCTTGACATACTTTAGATTTGATAATAGTAATCTCCAAAACCCAAAACTATTTACACACTTCTGTAACATAACTCTCACGTGAGTAATATTATCTTATTGCACCATGATGCAAGTGACAAGTATGAGTTGCAGCTCAATATGTTTGCATATTTTTAATACTTTCACTTCCAAAAGATCTGAGCTGCTGTAGCTATGTTCTTGGATGTCAAAGTCCATCCTGTTGGAGGTCACAGTGCAAAAGCTCTTTGCTTTACTATTTTCACCTTGTCCAATATGTTCAAAGTTTTTTCTTCTGCAGGGTGGTTTGGTCCTTTCAGATATTGGGCTGGCTGAGAAGCGGGTCTACCATGCTGCGTTGAATGGTAATAGTCTACCTCGTGTTTTACATCAGA
Source organism: Typha angustifolia (assembly GCF_048772165.1). Lineage (NCBI taxonomy): Eukaryota > Viridiplantae > Streptophyta > Magnoliopsida > Poales > Typhaceae > Typha > Typha angustifolia. The sequence goes on along the minus strand of NC_133246.1, from coordinate 667,318 downwards.
AAGATGATTGAGAATCTCTTGACCTCCCGCACAGATGTGTACAACCAATTGAGTTGCTTATTTAGTAGTCAGTAGCTGCTGGTTGTTCACCTCTTTATTTGAGGGTTTGAGGGGAGGGTGCTAGCATGCTATTGCTACCGTTAAACCTTAACAGATGTTCCAATTTGGCTTCAAATTGTTTATCTAGAAACAAAATATCTTCCTAGTTATATTATTTATGTTTGTTGATTGGGTATTGACTATAAAGTATTAAGCCTATTTTCATTCCCATCTACTTTTCTTTCCTTGTACGCTCGATTCAATTATTTTTCTACTAAGCTTCTTAAAATGAGTTAGTGTCGTATGTAGTGACTGCCTCACCTGCACTAAATTATCTATTTGGTCTTCCTGCAGGTTTGTAATGTCAGAGATTAATTTGGATTTGCGGTCTTGTAGATTCTTTATAGTTTTAGAGAAGAACAGAAAAACGAAAAGATAGCAGCATGTTGGAATGAGTATATATTGATGACCCTAAGCCTTACACTTCAATATGCCTAGGGAACTCCCACGAGCAACAAATTTGTTATGGATCTCATTTCCAATCTTTCTTGTATAGAACTTGTGTTCATATCTGAAACTCCTTAGATTCACTCTCTATCAATATTCAGTAGGCCCATTGTTTCATTACTAGAAGAAAAATTAGATGTGACATAAAAAGAAAATGGAGAAAAGAGGGAACATAGAGGGAAGGGGACTTGTGCTAGTTACATTATCAGATCATTTATTTATTTAATTTTGCTATATTCATCTATTTGTTGTTGTTGTACTTATTGTATTGCAACAAGGGACGCTTTGTAGACCAGAATTATTATCATTTATGCTGGATTGCTGGTAATGGTTGCTATTTGCCTGTGAACACTTCCCAAGATTATATTGCTCGTGCGTACCACCAAAACTATCTTAATCTTAATAGGACTAGTGCACAATAGCCTAGAGAAAGCAACAATACTCTATATTAGAGGTCACCAGGGGTGCAAAGCCTTAAACCATTTGTACTTGGCATAGTAGGCATATGTGCAACCATCTTCCAGTCTTATATATTTCGACAAAGAGCAGGAGGAAAGAGAAAAAGATTGGAAACCGTAAAGAACTCAAGCTGGTACCAATTAATATCCATCTGGGATAAGGTGCAGGTACTAGTTGGTATCTGATACCAACTATTGCTTCTGACCATCACTAAAGCAAACAGCAAACCTTGTCGATTGCAATTTTACTTTTAATCCATCGAAAGGCACCATAGATGCTGTCCATATCGTCTGTCTCAAGTCAGGTATCTAGACAAATTTTATTTGTCCATAACATGCCAGAGCTGTGCTCGGTTAACTTCATCTCACAGGACAACAAAATCAACAACAATCATTCGGACACATATATCATGAACCGCTAATAAATAAATGAAAGAAAAGATGTCAAAATGAAGAACACATAACGCGTGTCATCGTTTCAATGCTGAAATAGTAACAAAATGCTACTTGTTTTGACTCACTGTCAGCTACAAGTGAATTAAACGCAGTGGTTCTAATTGAATTACAGCAATTCTCTAAAAAAAAGTTTCACCAAGGCTATAATTTTCGTCATTATCAGTATGCCACTGTCTTCGTCCTCCACAAAAAATGAATATCAGAAAACCTAACATGCTCATTTTCCATCCGACTATCAAAAATAATACAATCCAAAGAATTTGTTTCTATAAGTTTGAGCAGCAATTTTAGCATTACTACGAGTCATTATTTCCATCTATGCTAAGTATGGTAATTGAATTGATTTATAATAGCTAGACAGTGGCATGCTGGTTCACACAGAACATTCTTCGCAAGGACTTATATAGGAGAATAACCCATAATTAGAGTGTTTGTGGATGGGATTCAGCAGGGAATAGATTGATCAGGAATCTGTGCATCATCTCAAAGCTGGTGAATGTAATTACAGCAGCTGGTGTAGTTCGCAGCAAATTTGTAGCACATCCACGGTAAAAACCGGCAAGACCCTCATTCTGAAAAACTTGCTTAATGCAATCACTCACACCTGTATAGCGCATCTCTGCATGAAATCCTTGTTCTTGAAGCCTTGAGCGAACCACCTGCCATGAGAGAGAGAGGAAAAGTTAAATTATCTATCTTGGCAAGCATAAAATCTGAACTGTGGAAATAAATATTTTCTCATATTTTTCCAGCATATGTAGTAGCAACAATCTGAACTATAGTTCTCATATTTCCCTGAATATGTAATAGATTGCTTCCCTAGGATAACTCAGCAAATCTTGAACATCAGCATAAGTACCTCATGAGGATATGTCAATGTTGACGCGGCAATTTTAGAAACCGACGAAGCAACAGCAACATCACCAGCACTGAGTGAATCGACTGTAGTATTATCTGCTACAGAACACGTATCATCATGTGAAACAAAATGGACCACAATAAAAAGGGAAAAAAAAAGTTATCAAATAAAAGGAAAGAAACTTCCAACTCACTTTTTTCTCAAAATTAGTTTCTTACACAAAATAAAATATTACATTTACCTTTCTTTGCAAGGTACATCTTTATCTTCTCATATGTTGGGAACTGGATAGCAACATGACTGATGCCTGCCAAAGCAGGGACAAGACCACTGCTCACAACACTATATCAGCAACACAGTTGAAACGATAATGATACTACTAATAAGATGTCCGATAGTCCTAAAGCAAACAACCTGTATAATCCCCGGATGCCTTCTTCATGAGCGATTCTCCTCAAAGCAGCAAGGGTACTTTTGTACGGAACCACACCAGCTCTCATTCCTTGAGTCTAAAGAAAGGGAAGATAACATTAAATGGAATACAAATACAAAGCCATGCAATATCTGATAGAAATAAGGTGAGGATTGAGGAGAAGAAACAGAATGCTCAGAGCCAACGAACCTAGATCCTTACCAACCAACTAGTGGTTCAAACCACCCTGACCCATATATATATATATGGGGAAAGGAGGTTATTGTCCATAACAAGAGGAATTATGAATTATCTGGTCATGGTGCCTCGAATTGAAGCCATACTATCTTTCCTACTAAATTTGCCAGTGAATCTTGTTACTATTAAGTGCCACAAATGCAACATAGAGAAACAACAATCTTAGCAAGTTAACTATGTTTTCATACATAATATTTCTCCAAATTATATTTCTTATGCTAAAAGAGTTTTGCAAAAAGATAATATAGGAACATGTACATCTAGAACAGCAAGATGGTGGAAAGTAGTAGTAATGATCTTGTAATTTTCCTTCCTTCCTTTAATATTTATGACTTGAACCTCTCACTATATCTTGGGAAATGAGTGTATAACTCCAAAAACTGAAACACAATGGAAACATTTAATAAACATGGCAAGGACATTGACACTGATAAGGCATTATGTGCCACTAGTGCATGCTTAACACTAACATAGACACACATGAAGAGGGTCGTAATTTAGAAATGGTTGGCTATTTAAAAATTAGTGTAGACTATTGCTCTAATAATATCAAGATAAACTAGGAAAACGAGAAATGCAACATTAATAGCTCAATAACATCAACTAAAGGAACTGACTCTAAAATGAACAACACAAAATCTAGTTGCACAAGGATAAAGTAAAGAAGCACATTTAGTGATATGAACTATTATACTAGCCACAAATGCATGCTTACCTTAAATGAAAAAGGATGTTTGAAACATTACATGTCAAATGAGTACTTATTCTTTTATTTGTTGTCATACTATAAATATATACCAATATCATGCATGACATACTTGAAATCTTGTCTTGACAACCCAGAGTGGATTAGTGGCAATAGTGGTTGCAGCTCCAGCACCAGATGCAGCTACCATATTAGCACCTATTGATAGCTGATGGGTTCCATCTACAGAATCAATAGGTATATTAAAACGATAGAAGTGCTTTTGAGAACTTATTTCTTATCAATGGCCAGGAAGAGCCAAGTAGACTAACCATTTGGAGCCAGCAAGCTCTTGAGCTGCTCATAGATGGTAAAGTAAACCTGCACATTCAGAGGGAATGAGTGGCCATCAACACACACACACACAAGCAGTCACAAATCATTAGCACACACATACACATGCACACACATATATATGAAATGTGTCAAACAACAAGATCAAATAATATGAAATGTGTTGTATGATATAAGGAAGGTCAATAGTAAAAAATGACATGCTTACAACATAAAGCGTATATTTTGGAAAAGCAAATAGGAAAGAAGGCTAATCAGACCTGAGAGTTCAAAGAATGCACTAATCACAGTTAATCCTGTAAAGGACTTAAGACTTCCTACTTATTCCTATAGAAACAAATTGACAGAAAGAATACTCAAACATATTAAGCAATTATAGCATTGTTTAAATCATGTTCATAAGGTATTAGAGAAGTCTTAGAATTTCCCACCAACGTATCAAACTAGTGAAGTTTGTGTAGCTTACATTTCTCATAAAATGAAATGCTTTCCATGGGGACCACATTATTGACTGGCAAAAAAGGAGTGAGGAAACAATAACTTTCATTACATTGGATTGCAAGAACGAGAAACTTACTGCCCAGTTGGGGAGTAATGCCAATACTGTTGGTGAAAGACCACGGTACATGCCACGAACACCTTCCTTTTGAAATATTTGCTCTAGACTTCCAACTATAAGACTCCCTGGTCACAAGACAATTTACAGAAGTAACTTCTCAGAATAGCAGAGGACTAAACGAAGATAACTTTCTTTCTCCACACTTAAATAGCATGTAAAAAACTGTGCTGTAATAGGGTGCCGATTGACTAGAACCAACGTACAAGTATAAAGGAGAAGAATAAGAAATGATCCCAAGTTAATTGCAAGCTAACTTCATGATGAACTACAATGAATTTCTTATCTATATCTTCACAACACTGCTAATATTGAGCCTGGATTCAGACAAAATCCATACATAATTATGCTAATAACAGTTGTCATTTCTGCAGTGGAAAATCAATAGTCACTATTAAAGCTACATCATATGACATCTATTGCCAAAATATGCTATTCTCTAGATAAATGGGAAAGAGAACTCCTTTTTATATAGATGGAGAAAAGATGTTTGTCACCAAGGAATACATGCAGTATCAATCAAAATAAAAATAAAAAATGAAGTCCTGTCATGCCTCTATTATTTGATCATCAAGACTATCACTAGCTCTAAAAACTACTTTTCACTGACGTTGTCCTTATTTCTTGTCATATTTATCAGTCGTTTCATTCTTAACTTCTTCTTGATTAGAGTATACCTAGTCCTCTTGCTGAATTTTCTGCTACGTTTATCAAATAATTCTGGACTCTACTCATGTCTTTTTTCCCACACCTTCCTTTTTCTGTGAACCTTCATAGACAGCTGAAACAAAGGATAGCAAGTAGACAAAACGCTCAGCATGTTTGTAGGGCAGGCATCTAATTATTTCTTCTCTTCTAAATAAAGGCCCAATCTTGGTGATGAAGTAGAGGACCTGCCAGAACACAACTAAAAGGCAGTGACGCAATTCTTCTATCTGGGGGCATACTAGCCCGACTCCTTTGCGGAACCCTGACAGCTTCCTCCTATGAAATACTAGCATGTCTAAATGCATGACTCTTAGTTTGATCTTGATTTTTGGGTTTTATTTTCCTGTAGCCAACCAACCATTAACTATCTACTGGATAAAAGCTACTCGTCAACAATATCAATTCATGGTATAGCAAAACAAAATGAGCAGTAATGCAAAGAATAACAAACATGTTGAACTACCAACTATATCTAAATTATGCAACCAATCAAGCCGGTGCGGCAATGACATACAAGCCAACACACAGTACACAGTTCAACATCCTTACATCCAAAAATAAAGATTTGCACCTACTTCTGAGCTGATTCTCGGGAAGAAATCATATGAATTAAAAGAAAGAAGAAAAAGGATACAGAAGGCAAAGTTCGCACCTTTAATTTTACTGGTACCGAGATTGGGCCATCCATGGACCTGAAACCTAGTCTTGATCACATCTAATGGACAAACGAAAGTAGCAGCGATTACACCTATACCAATTGACACCGGCAAACCAAAGCATAACTAATTAGCGCAATCCAACGAAAATTAAACCATATAGCAATCAATTAACAGAAAAGGCCAATCTAAATTTACCAGCAGAGGCACCAGCGACGGCGTTGCAGAGAAGCCCCCTGGTCGCGGGGCTATGACTCTCGCCTGGCATCGCCACAATACGATCCGGCGACGCTCTGGGAGACGCTATGACTTTGAATCAAATCTAGGGTTTCCTCTCTCGAGAGGCCGATCTTTGGGACCCAGGTTCGCATGGCCAGGGGGCTACCGCGGCGAGCTCGGCCGTAGCGCGGATTCCAAGTGAGTGTGTGTGTGAGAGAGAGAGAGAGAGATTGAAAACTAGGGTTTCGATGAGATCGAAGAGGAAAGAGATGACACCATAAAATACCTCCTCTCTGGGTTCGACCTCTATGGCGCGCGCTCTCTCTCTCTCTCTCTCTCTCTCTCTCTCTCTCTCTCTCTCTCTCTCTCCTGGACGAAAGGTTTGGAGGAGATCAGGTATGGCGTGGAACCATTAAATTGGGGCGACACGAAATATTAGCCGTTGGATCGGGTCATCAGAACCGTCGAACAATCGTGTTTGACGGGAAGATGCGGTGTCTGGTCGCCGCCCCTACGTAGGAAAAACCATCAAGACCCTCCCGTTTCCGACTAAGAATCCAGTCAAATTCGAATACAAAAAAATGAAAGAATCCAGCTAACATCTACGTGTCGACTAGTCTCTGCTTTGGAGAGTCACCGCTGTTCTATGCTTTGTACCAAGATAAGAATAACGACGGTCTTGTCGTCTACCGTCTACGAAGGGTCCGACTTTCCGGACCATAATCGGCAAACTTACTTTTATTTATCTTTTTAATAAATATAAGTATAAATATGAATACAAAATAAATAACAAAATTACTTATCATACGGAAAATCCGTTGCTTGCCCCGACGTCACAGAAAAGGCTACCTGGACTGGACTGGTAGAAGGGGTCTAGCTTGGGTCGCCTAAGCAATTCTAAGATTTAAAATTAATTTTAAGTCAAATTTAAATCGGAGTCAGTTTGCTCAAACTCCGCTTGGTGTAAGAATTAAAGCTAGAGATGCCTAAGGCAGACCCATAGGCCTCTGATGGACCACATGGAACGATACAGCAAGAGAACCATGAAGTATATGACCATTTGTCCAATTTTTCTACTGAAATATTTGTTTCTTGCAACCGGTCCATAACTACCACATGTCGTAGCTTATGATACATGAAAGAAGGGCGGGCTGCTGCTTCTTTAGGCAGACGAAATGATCCTTCCCAAATCTAACCTCTCAGTTCAAGAGAATAAACTGGTTAAAGAATGAGGAGGCGATCCCGAGATTCTACTTCCACATAGCAATATTAGCTAATTTAATAGCTCTGATACGAGAACAAGCCACTATTATCTATATGATTCAGCATATGCTGTTCTATTATCGTCTAAAATATTATTAATTTTGCAGTTATCTTATATCTATAGTTTGGACTAACTCAAAGGATACAAGGCTATGATGTAAATGAATCTTCTAGTTTTCGGAAATAAGAGGCAAAAGAGACAAAAATTTTTCCATCAATAAAAATATTATATTTAAATTTGTTTTAAGGTATTGTTTGGTTTTAAGCTGAATTTCAAACTTGATTAGTTGATTTTATTTTTTTAAATATAAAAAATATTTAATTATTAAATCAGTTTAAAAGTTTTGACTTCAAAAACTCTTTAAACTCAAAATAAATAAGTTATAAGACTTTAAAGCAAACAAGGTCTATGAGTTTTTTTTATTATTATTCATGAGCTCGAAAAATTTAATATGAGCTAAATAAAAAAGCAGTAGGAGATGAGTTAGTACTTCCTATCATGCTTCCTATCACGCTAGTAGTTACAATGGAGCATAGATGCTTTCCTTCGTGTGACGACGACATCTTCACGTCTCGCGAACGCGCTACTTTAAGCCACAGAAACATTGGGTCCCACTAGGCTCCAGCAACGGGTCAGCCACAATCGGGTGCACTTCATATATCGCTCCTCTTTTTTAATAACGAAAGGGCAATTTTGTAAATTGAATAGCTAAGTCGGCCATTACTCGACCCGTCGCCCGCAGCGAGACCGATAAAACCGCCCCCACCCACCTCTCCCTCTCTCTCTCTCTCTCTCTCGGCTTCGCTTCTCCAATTCGCCGCCCACCTTCTCCTGCGTAAAGGTACGGAGACCTCAACCCCACTCCCTTCTTCTTCTTCTTCTTTTTTCCTATCCACACCCTGTGCTTCTCACAAATTATACTTTTATCCATAAAAGAAAAAAGAAAATCCTAATTCTTTAACACGAAAAGACCACGAGGACGAAAAGGAAAAGAAATCCAGCAATTTATGTTAGCTACTGTTCTCAATTCTCGTGTGCGATTTTTGTAAACAGAATTATGCACGAGAAATGATGAAATTTCAATCTAATCCCTGTCCAGGCCCTTGTAGATAATATGGGGAGAGGAGGGAGGGTTATCTACAAGAGGGCCAATGGGAATAGGCAGCGGAGGGCACGACGGAAGGGCGACGACGGCGATGAGGACGACGGCGACGAAGAGTACGTGCTGGGGGAAGATGAGGAGGAGGAATCGGAGAGTAGCAATGAGTCCTTGGCCTCTTCCTCCTCTTCCGAGGAGGAGGATTTCGATTTTGGATCCGTCGACTCCGAGGAGGAGGAATTGGAGCTCGAGGAGGAAGAGGACGGGGAGATCCCGAGATCGAAGTATCAAAGAAAGCCCTCCAATGGCCGGAGGAGGGTCAAGAAAGCTAGGGATTTTATTGATGACGAGGAAGAGGAGGAGAAGACCGTAAGGAAGAAGGGCAGGGTTCAATCTTACCGCCGGAAATCTAGGGTTTCGGAGTCCTCTGATGAGTGGGAAGAGGAGGAGGAGGAAGAGGAGGAAGACGATGACGAGGATTTCTCGCTGGATGAGGACGATGAGGATGAAGAAGAGGTTTCTTTGAATTCTGTCTGCAAAGTTAGCTCTAGAAGGAAGGGGGATCCAAAGAAGCACGGAAAGAAGCACAAATCTAGGGTTTCAAGGCGGAAAAAGGAGAAGAAGAAGACTGTGAAAGAGCCATCAAGGAAAAGGAAGAGAGGAAAAAGAGGAACACTGAATGAGGATGAGGATGAGGATGATCATGATTTTATAGTGAAAGATCGGGTGAAAGTAAGTAAGAAGAAGAGGGGCAGAAGAAAGGTTGGGAGACGGAATAATACGAGACTGATGGAGCCGAAGAAGAGACAGAGACATTCAGTGGAATCGGATACATCAGAGTTCGAATTTCTGACATCGGATGAGGATGATTTTGTAACTGAAGAGAGGATTAAGAGCAGGAGGGGTAGGAAGGCAAAGCCAGCAGCAAATGGAGTAAGGAAGAGGCGACAGAGGTCTGGATCTGAGTCATCAGACTCTGATTATGTGATTTCTGAGGAAGAGCTGAAGGATCTTGGAGTTGGAGGGCTTCTTGATCAGCCACAACCAAAGAAGATATTTGATGGGAGCAAGGTTGAAGAGAAGGGCAAGGAGAAACAGGCTGACGATTTGGGAAAGCAGGTTTGTGGGATCTGCTTGTCAGAGGAGCAGAGAGGGACAATTCAGGGGGTATTGAATTGCTGTGCACATTACTTCTGTTTTGCTTGCATCATGGAGTGGTCGAAGGTGGAGTCGAGGTGCCCTGTTTGCAAGAGGAGATTTGAGACCATCGCCAAATCCTCAAGGTCAGACCCAGGCTTTGGGCTCAGGAATGCAGTTATCAGGGTACAGAAGCGTGATCAGGTATTCCTTTTTTCTTCTCTTTTTGGTTTCATCCAGAATGAATGTGTTTTGTTTGTTTTATTTGCAAGGATAGGCATTATTATCTTTATTTGAGTTGGTCTTGATAAGTTTCGCAATTAATATCTTCATAATCTGATTATGCATAGATATTTTCTTCAATTGTTGGATGTTTAAAAGCTAGAAATTTTTCACTCAACTTTATACTTTTTATCTTTCATCTTTTTCTCCTTTTGTGTGAGGGGATGTATAAATTATCTGGCCATTAATTTAATATGTGCTATGTGATCTATGAAAAGGTAGCCTTTAATCAGTTATTAAGTGTGAATGTGATTAAGATTGAAATATCAGAGACTTTTTCTATGAAAGAGACAGTAAATGTGACTTTTTTTAGCATTATCCCTAGTTTGATGTTGTCGCAGGTGCTCTTATGAGAATGACATGGTTGAGATGTGATGCTAAGTTACAAAATTTTACTTTGTCCTTTTAAGGTAGCACTTTGTACAGCAAATACAACTTAGCTTCTTTGTTGCTAGATCCTTTATTGACAATCATAATTTTTGCGAAGTCTACTATCTCATGAAACGATTAGGTAAGCCCTGATATGGTGGAGTTTGCTAGTCACTACATCTACATGCTGTATCTTTTTACCTCTTTGAGTAGACTTGCTAAAGATTAAGCCATGCAAACAACTGTATTGTTATCTAAAATTTGATATCACTATCTTGCCAAATTATTCTAGCAAATAATGGAGTCTGTTACTGTACAATTAGCGATTTTTACAGGAATATAGTTACACTTCCCTATATCTGTGAAATCTCCAGTAGATTTTAAGGTACCATATGACTTAGTCCCGGTTATGTTGCTCTGGTGTCTACTATAGGTTGGCATTATATGGTAGCATATGACTGAGTCTCAGTTATGCTGCTTTTGCTGTCTACTATAAGTTGGCATCACGAGGTATAGAAACTAGGCTTCACTGTACCCTTGTTCTTATGCTATTTTATTAGCAGTTCATATTTGTTACCTTGATTCTGAAGATGTGGTGGGCCTAGAACATATTATTGTGCTTTAGATCGAGTTTTATACTTCAGATCTGTTGGCAAGGTGTATATATATTTTCATTGTTCTGTTTAATGAGCAGATTTATGGTGTTCAATGTTCTCTCAATCCTTATATATATCACTCATCATGCTCTCTTCATCTTTTGCAGGTGTACCAACCATCTGAAGAAGAAATGAGGGGCATGCTAGATCCATACGAGAATGTTGTATGCATTGAATGCCAACAAGGTGGAGATGATAGTTTGATGTTACTTTGTGATATATGTGATTCACCTGCACACACTTATTGTGTTGGCCTTGGGAGGGAAGTACCTGAAGGCAACTGGTATTGTGAATGTTGTCAGTCTGCAGGAGAGAGATCATCACATCCTCCAGTACAGGATAGAGTGACTCCTCGAGGACCAAGAAATAATAGAATTTTTGGTAGTTTTGAAACAGATGTCCCTGCAAATGGACAGGCTGCTTCAAATTCTCGAAGATCAATACTCAATACAGGTCAGCCATCTTCGCAAAGGATTGATCTAAATCTACCCCCTAGAGATTTTCAGGAGGAAGACCAGGGAGCTGCATCACAGATGTCTGGTGGTGGGGCATCAACTCTTTCTGGAAGACGTGCAATACAGCAACATATACGCATTTTGCTCTCCAACAATAGGGCACGGCAGATCTTCCCTAGAGCTACTGTGCCATGTCATGACAATGATTCTAACAGTTTTCCATTAGAAATTCAACGAAATCAAGAAACTTTATATGATGGTGAGGGGTTGAATTCTTTGCACAGAGTTGCCGGTATTGGGCAATCCCAGCAGAACAGTAGGCCTTTTATTCAGTCCCAAACTAGACCTTTTATTCAGTCCCAAACTAGATCTTTTATTCAGTCCCAAGCTACTTTAGCCCCATGCATGTATAGAGAGGAAAACAGTTACAGAATTGTAGAAGGCGCCAAGGAAAAAGTGCAGTCCATGGTCAAGAGCCACCTAAAACACTTGTCCAGAGCTTCCCTATTAGGTACGTCAACCTTGCTTTGATTTTTTGTTATCAAGAGCACTTTTCTTTTTTTTACAGTTGATCTGCGTAGTATAATATTAATATATGCTATTATTGTCTGAAACTTATTTTCTGATTTTAAGATCAGTTATTACGTGCTGAGATGTTTTACTTGTATATATTTTTTCTTACATTCTTCAGACTGATTTTTTGCTTATATGTTTCTGTAGAGCGTGCCGATTTTAAGGACATTGCAAGGCGTGCTACTCACACTATTTTAGCAGCGTGTGGGGTTAAGCATCACAGAAGCATGGTTGCTGCTCCTATTCAAGCCCCTAACAACTGTTCTCATGAATTGGATGGCAACGAACCAGCATATCTTGTGACAGATTGCTGCTCGTCTTGCTTCCGTTTATTTGTTGAAGGTGTCATTCAGAAGATAATCAATGCTTCTTCTTGAATCTGGGGATATTAGCGCTCGAGCGGTATCATCACTTGTCATTTACTTACTTCTAGGAAGGGCCTACTGGGTCATTTGTCTATAAGCGAGATTATGCATGTGTTTATTTCAATAGCATTATGATTCAGATAGAGCAATAAGTCCTTCATTTTCGAAGCTACTCTTTGCATTGCAATAGGAGTGCATGTTTTGTGTGTTGAGAATTTGGATTTGGTTTTTGCTTTGTTAATTATCATCTCCATATTTTTCTTTACTTGAAATCCTCTTTTCTTCATATCAGGGAACAGTTTCTGAAAGATTAGGTGGTTCTGAAAACTTACAGCGTTAAAGTAAAGAGGATTTTTTTCAGCTGCTGCTTCCAAAACAGCGAAGATCAAAAACACATGATATGTGTTGGCATTACGAAATTTGGATTTGGAAACAGGGCAAGCCTATAGCCTTGGAGAGATTATCCCTGTTGATAAGACACTTCTTGTTTTCTTGTACCCAATTCGACTAGTTCATAGAGGTTTAAAATTATTGTCTGCCTTTTTCTTTTTGCATAGATAAAGATTATTTATTATTGGCACACAGCGTATTTTATTCTATTGATGAGCTACAAATTTGTTAAAACATTATGGTCTTTCAAATGAGAGAAGGTAAAGGCTTGTTCCCTTTCCTCTGAGCTCAAAATACAGTTGTGCTTTGTAGCATGTTTATAATCCTCATTTATGTGCTCCTTTAAACTAAGAGCATTGTTTGAACTTTTTTTTATTTTTTATTTTTATTTTTTGTATTCCTCGTTAAAGTCCATATGAGATGTTCTGACGGCACAAATTTGCTAGTTGCAATAATATTTGACTTGATGCAGAGCCTCAAATTTATTCTTCGAATGCTTCATGTTGATATCAACCCAGAGGTTCTTTCTAATGTACCCACTTGAACATTTCTCGTACTCATATAGGAGACAGATTAGTCATACATTTTGAGAATATTAATTTTGGGGGGTGGGGATAAACAAATTAGTTAAACTTAAAACTAGGTGCAGTTTCTTTTGAGGAGTAAATCTTCATTTGTGAAGTTGCATGCCTACAGTTTCATGCTCTGTAGTAATTAAATTGTTCTTTTATATGTCATTAGGAGTGAGAGAAGTCCAAATTAAGAACCGTTCTTTGAGATAAAGAAATGGGAGTGAGTGATAAAGATTAAAGAGTCATCACTCCGCTGGTTATAAAGCGTCAGTGTCTCTTGACAAATTAATAGACTTTACTCCGTTGCTATGAAGAATAGTAAGAAGAAAGATAAGCCTAGTGTACGTATAAAAGCTTGACAGGTTCTCTTGTTTGTTACTTTCTTCACCAAGAATATTAACCATGTTCTCATTTCAGCATATATCCATTAATCCAATCTTTAGATTGCTTCTTCCCTATCTACTTTTAGATTAATTCTTGCGTTGCTGCCAAATCCTACGACAGCTCAGAGATCTTTGATGTGACCAAGTATGGAGCATCCACACACGAAAAGGGCAACAAAGAAGTGAGTGATACTTCTTCCTTATCTTAGGATTAGAAATAGTCTCATCCATTTTCCTCTGCATTAGACTAATCTCACATCTGCATTACAAACTAATCTCCCAATTACTTCTTCTTCTTTTAATCTTCTTAGGCTCTCTTGGATGCTTGGAAAGATGCATGCAGTTTCACAGGGACTACAAGCTTTGTCATCCCCAGCGGTACCTTCATGACTGGGCCAGTGGAGTTCAAAGGACCCTGCAAAAATGGAACATCTCCATTACTTGAGGTCGAGGAGAGGCTGAAGGCTCCTCCTGGATCTGATAACTACCCTGATGAATCCTGGATCAAGTTCACTGACCTAAACAACCTGACGGTCAGCGACGATGGCGGCGGCGTCGTCCTTGACGGTCAAGGCAATAGCTCGTGGCCGGAGAAGGGATGCCACGGCGATGAATCGTGCAATCTACCTCCCACCGTAAGTTCTCGATCGATACTTACATCATGCACAATGTTAGGTATCACTTAGTGTGGGGGCAATAAGACGAGACTTGTCTTCGTACTATCAAAACAATCGCTATTAATTATTAAAAGGATGTTTGATAAGGAGAGAGATAAAAATAGAAGAGAAAGTAAAGATTTTGTTCCCTCTTATGTCAACTAACTTATTAGACATAGTTTACGGAAGAAGGGCTCTGATAAAAATATATTTTAATATGTAGATGTTAAAGTTCTATCAAGTAATCAACTCGACTGTACGCAATCTTACCCTCATCACGTAAGAAATCTTAACATTAGTGCCCCCGGAGTAAAGGTCATTAATCTGATTCATATCTACTGAATGAATTTTTTAGCTGATTATAATTAATTATGTTGTAATTAGCATTTAATTAACTCTTTGTTTATCTTTTTCTTTTTCTTTTTCTTAGTGTGGGAAGTTTAGGGAAGTATGGAGATGAGATGTTAGTGATTGGATTGCTAGTGAAGAACTGCACGATAAAGAACACGACCAATGGAGTAAGGATCAAGACGTGGCCCGGATCGACGGCTAGCCGAGCCAAATGATTAAATGTCTCTAATCCTATCATTATAGATCAACAATATTGCCCGGGGGGACGATTGCTCCAAAGAGGCCATCAATATTCAACATATCTTCCAGAAAGCCAAATAATCTTTATTTATTAACTATATATTTGCTAAAGAATAATTATTTAGTTATTATTTTCGTAAATTCCCATGCAGCCCTCGAGAGTTCAGATCAGCAACGTGAGCTACAGGAGAATCAACGGAACTTCGAGGACAAAAGTGGCAATCGACTTGCTCTGCAGCGACGAAACACCATGCAGGAACGTAGAGCTCGCCGACGTCAGGGCACCGCCACCACCTTCTCCGGCGTCCAAGTCCCACGCCTCTGCCTGCCTCTCTAAGCACGAATATTAGTTTACGATAATTTAGTTTTTCTTTAGGATTATTATTTTATTCTAATAATTAAGAGAGCCTTGCTCTCTGAACTAAGGTTCAGAAGGGAGAATCCTAGGTAGCTCAATGATCTCCTCTCTCAAGTGGAAATTCCTAAAAGATATGGATTGAAGTTGAGATATATGATCAAATAATTCTTGTCCACAACTTGCAAAGAATATTCTCCTTGCATTGTCAATTGGATGATCTGGAGTGCACAGCCTATTCGCCACTCTTAAGGCCTCCAGTGGCTAATTAAACAACATATATATATATACTTCATAATAGTAATTATAATTATTATTATTCGAGCATCTTTACCTACTTGCTCCAAATAATTCTAATGAAGAAATTCTAAGATGGTGGTCAAGTTGACTATCTATTCTGGCCCAAGATGGGCCCAGTATGATAAGGCTCTTATTGGCCCAAATTTGTTAGTATAGTTGAATATTATTTCTAGATAAATTTAATATATATATATATATATATATATAAAACAATAAATCCTTTTTAATTTGCCACAATTTATTAGTGGCTGAGATTTTAGGAGGCCATTTCGTGGGTGCCATAACCATAACCATAACAATCTCTGATCCCTTACCATGAATTCTAAGCCAGTGACATGATGACATGGTATGATGCTATGTCAACCCATGGACCCATAGCCTTTAAAGATGGGTTTATCCACAAAAAAGGAGAATTGGAAAACAATTTAATGAGTCGTGATAACGGGGAACGGATCTTCTGCAATCACACCAGCAGGAATTTATTACAGCCAATAATGTTTCGCCGATGACTGGCTGCCGAATAATCTGAATGGGGGCATATTTATACAGTCCAGGCTGTAGACAACCACCTGGGATTGTTTATTTATTTTTCAGAAATATATGGTAATAAATATGTAATTATGTATAGTAAAAGATGTACGGAAATTTACATACCAAATGCTACCAAAAGATCCTTGACGGATAATACAACTAATCCTAACGGCGTTAATGAGTTGGTTATTTCACTTGACTCAACAGTAATGTCTTCATCTGATCGCCTGCAGCCGTGGTTATAGTAAATTTGTGCTCTCGTTAGATGTTACCTAATGAGTAATGAGAAGGCACCGATTAGACGATGGCAATTAGATTTCCTGCGACAGTGCTGCAGATAATCCGGACCAGGTTATATTCGACGTTTAGATAAGCGGCGAATACTAACGGCATCTTTTCTAATGTAATATTTTATTTTATTTTATTTTATTTTCTCTCTCCTTTTTTCCTCTCACTCGTTCTTCTCTCAGTCCCCACAGCACCATTGCCCAGATCCCTCAAAATCTCTTCTTCTATAATTTATGCGAAAAAAAGGAAGGAAAGAAACCCTAATTTTAACCTACGAACCCGATCGCATCCGATCTTGTCGTCCTTTGAAACCCTAGAGAGGAGCTCGATTGAGAAACCCTTGGGCTTCCGATCCGCTTTCGTCTTCCTCGATTCCATCGCTTCGGGATGGTTCTCTCCGCTGGATCGTCGTCAGCTAGGGGCCATGGCGTCGATCGCTTCTACTGCCCTCCCGCGATTCGAAGGCAACTCCAACAGCAGCAGCAGAAGCAGCAGCAGCAGCAGCAGCAGCAGCAGCTACTCCAAGAAGAGCAGCGGCGGACGGCGGCCGCTAAGGCTAGGCCGCCCACGCCCGAACTGGCGCCGGCTGAGTCACGTGAGCCGGAGACCCGAGGCGAATCGGACGACTCTGCCTCGAAGTCCTCGCGTTCTTCGTCCTTGTCCTCGTCCTCGTCCACTTCTCCTTCGCCTAGGAAAGCCGGGAACTTGGAGCGGTTTCTCGAGTCAACTACTCCACTAGTTCCAGCACAGTACTTTCCCAAAGTTTGTAACCTGAACAAGAATCAAAAAGAAAAAAGATCCTTTTCTTTTCTTTAGTTTCTAGTAGATGGTTGGATTAAAGGAGCTTACTTTTTTTTCGGCAGACGAGTATGAGGGGGTGGAGGAGTAATGACGGTCAGGAGTTGTCTCCTTACTATAATCTTGGTGATCTTTGGGAGTCTTTCAAGGAATGGAGTGCTTATGGCGCTGGAGTGCCGCTGGTTTTGAATGGGAGCGACTCTGTTGTCCAGTATTATGTTCCTTTCTTGTCCGCTATTCAGATATATGTGGATAAGTCCAGACTTAGTTTGAATTCAAGGTATAATTTTTTAAGTTTCCTGACTTGGATAGAGTGTTTATTTACAGATTTTCTCCTCTTTTTGTGTAGAATATGAAATTAGATTTCCACGACATTTCGTACGGAGTATTTTAAATTCTAAGTATCCTGAGTTCAATCTGATGCATTATCTTCTGTTATAATCCTTTGTTGCTTTTGATGTTAGTCTCTATGCTTTTCTTGTGTCATATTGATTGCAACCCAAAAAATCTTCATTACACCTTGTTTCTAACTAGATAATAGAATGGCAAATTTGATATCTGCTGTACTGGAGGGTTATGATAAATTCTTCCTGAGTTCTGAGAAATTATAAAGCATCTTAGGAACTAGTTGAGACATGTGAGGGGAAGTTCTCGGGTAGAAAGATAAACATCATTTTCTATGAGTTAAGGAACTTAAGGTTCATTACCATCCAGTCAATGGATACTGTCCTTTTGCAGTACTTTTACCTGGTACTTATTGTAAAGTATAATTAATGGATGAAACAGTAAAATAAGTTCCTTTACTCTCTGAGTCAATATCAACGCAACAATCAACAAGTCCATTGCTTATTATTGATATTGGATTGCCTGCTATTGATATTTAATAGTGCAAACTTGTGATCCTGCTGCTGGGACAGTAGTTTTGGATGGAAGTGATAGACTTACTTTTGCTTCGTTGTTGCAAAATTGTGATTTCCTTCTGTTAATAGAGGAGTTCTATTAAACTAGTAGTAGTTCTAGCCTTCTGGATGGAATTCGTCCTTGTATGAAGGTGATAGTGAGCAATAAAATAACATTCTTCTGCTTTACAAAAGCTTACTTTTGATCTTTAGCAAAGCTAGTTAATTAACATTATTAAATCATTGCAAGAAGTGTAGTTTCAAGAAGACATAAACCAAGATGATAAGACTTTAAAAGAATTGAATATTTCACTGATTAGCAGTCAACTTCACATTAATCCTCTAGAATTTGGTGCAAATTCCTGGCCATAGCCAGATCAAGCAAGAGGACTTGCTGGCAGGCTTACCAGACGAAACTTATTAAGATAAGTCTGCTTTATCAAAAAGATTATATGCAACTTCTCATGCCAATCAGCATGGCCATCGTTGAAATTTAGTACTTCATTTTACGCATCTAAAAAGACTATATTCTAGAGTTAATATAAACTCAAGAAGTACCTACCAAATCAAATTAAGTTGAGAGTTGGTTGCCCAACTTTTTTTTTATTACATTCACGTCCTTCAAAGATGGACAGTTACATGCATGAAAATCTAAACATCTCTTTTTGGTCGAAATTCTAAGAAGATTCTTAACAGTCAAAACTCATGGTGTAGTAAATGATAATGATAACCAACAATTAATGTAGTATGATGCATGAAAAATAAATAAATAAATAAATCTGAGCACCTTCTCAGCTTCCAGACTATAAGTTGCTTATGTTCTGATGTCCTTTGATGATTCCCATAACATATGGCTCTCTATCTCATGAATTATCATCAAGTTTATAAACTAAATGCTCATCCGTTTGATAGTTGTTTTGTTTTAAGTGGAATGCTGTTTTGATAAGAAATTCATATAGCTTCCTTTTCTCTAAAGGTCACAAACTATGATCAGTGTTGTTGGAGATTGCTCAATATATATCCATTTAGTAAAAGTTCTGACATGTTACATGCTTTATGTCTTTTTACGTGAAATCTTCTGTTTGATCTATGAGAATTTTCTTTTTCTTTTGATCCTTGTTGATTCCTAGATCAATGCTCAATCAGCTGAAGAAGTGCATCAAGTTTGGATGGTAAGGTGATCGGAATGTGGCCACATAATACTCTGAGCATGAAAAATGTTTGCTCATGTGATTCTTCAATTTATGTTACATCATTTACTGCAAATAGGTTTGATTTGTGACAGAATACTGACGTATAATCGTAGATAATGACTTCCAGTCCATGAAATGGAAAAAAGTTGTAGCATAGGGAGAAATTGTTGGTGGGTGCTGGGTACATCATTAGAATTCTACCAAGTAATTGAACCTTGTCATTGTCGCAGTGCATGCCAGTATCTGCATCAGATGTTGGGAACAAGCAGTAATGTGTGCGGACTGAGTTCTTGCTTAGTTGTCTTTTCAGTTATATATTAAATCTGCTTTGGCTGATAGCAACTAAGCTGCTCATCAATTGTTTGTGTTGAAATTTAGGTAAGGGATTTAGTTCAAATGCATATGAGTGGTTTTTCTTGTAAGAGTAAGAAAACCTTATCCTAATTGGGGAAACTGAGATAACGAATTTGAGTCCCTCCAAAAAGAAAAAGGAAAAGAAACCTGGCCCCAACTGGAGAACAGTGATGGCAGAATATTCCCCAGTCAGGCTTTATCTTAGAGTGATACATGTGAGAATTGTTCTGATGTATTCATGATATGAGTGACAAATTCTCAAGTAGGAGGGATTTTTGAAGCCTTAGTTCTCTTTTCTTCTGGTTATCTACTCATGTCAAATATATCAGTCCCTGTTAATACATTATGTAACAAAATCAGTAATGTTTCTGTTAATGAATGACTTTCTTTTATGCTAAATCTCGTGTTACTTCTTAATTGAAGGAGACCTGGTGAAGAAAGTGATGGTGAGACCTACCAGGATACAGGCAGTGATGCTAGTAGTGAGAGTGAAAGTGAACAAAACGTTATCGAAAGAAGAGAATCTTTACGAAACACCAGTTATGTTGGTCAAGAAGGCTTCTCCAGCGATGACACGGAGGCTTGGAACCAACAACAACTACCCATATTCCAGTACTTGGAACATGATCCACCATATGGAAGACAGCCTTTAGCAGATAAGGTAAGTTTCGTCTTGGTCTTTTTCTGGTGATATTGCATATTAACATATTATCTGGCTATTTATCTTTTCCAATGGGTGCAGATTTCGGTTCTTGCAAGTAAATTTCCTGATCTGAAGATGTATAGGAGTTGTGATCTTCTACCATCAAGTTGGATCTCTGTAGCATGGTATGTATTGCCACAATGCAGTAAATAATATTCACCAGTATACATATTCAACTTCTCACACCTGCTCAAATCAAATACAGGTACCCCATCTATAGAATACCTACAGGACCCACTTTACAGGATCTAGATGCCTGCTTTTTGACCTTCCACTCGCTGTCAACTCCTTCAAAAGGTAAGCATCTATTGTCGGTCTGAATTCATGGTATGCATACAAGTTCCAGTCACATAATCTGATCATCCTATACTGTGTTAGTTAGATGATCTAAAATCAATATTTTAAGGGAAAAAGATAAATATCTCTGGCTTCTTTTTAAGTATTAGCTTGCTAATGATTTATTATGACAGATATAAGAAGTGGACATCCTGAGATTAACTTTAGAAGCAACCCTATGAATGTTCCTGGGAAGCTACCATTACCTCTGCTTGGGCTAGCATCATACAAGTTTCGGGGTTCTATCTGGACTTCCAATGGGCTCCACGAACACCAGCTAACTAGTTCCCTCTTGCAAGCTGCTGACAATTGGCTTCGCCGTGTACAGGTGGATCATCCAGACTACCGCTTTTTCCTCTCCCACTTTAATTCATCCTTGAGGTGAGGAGAGTGAAAGGTTTTATGATGGAACATTATATTGATCCCTTGTCGCTGATACTTTTCGTCATGATACCCTGTGTCTTTCCTACTAGTTTCTTATCAGATCTTACAACAAGTACTTGGGTTTGCTTTTCTACCCCTAGTGGTTGTATGTTCTTAGAATCTAGTAGGAAAATGATGTTGGAAGGCACTGTATGGGGGAAAAAAACCCCTCCCATCACATACGATGGTTTTGTGCATAGGAAAGATGGAAATTTTCATGCACAAAAGGCAGATAAAAGTTGATGTTGGGATGCAGTGGCAGCTATACTCAGGTCAGTGGCAATTTGTTGGTGCTTACAGGAATCGGGATGCCTTCCACTGTTTGTTCTTTTGGTCCTCTCTCGAAATATATGGTCTGTGATTGAGGAGGAAAAGAAGTTTTCAGCTATGTTTATTCCTGTGCTCTTGGTCAACTGGAATATTTGAAATGCAGTTGATGTTTCAGCCTTCATAACTTTTCTTCTCTGTAAAGACTAAGTACTTAAAATCAATCACTTCGGCGATTTCTTTGCCTAGGATTAATTGTTTGCTCCACATATCTGACTACAGGAAGTGTAGTTATCAAAACAGGATAAGATGGTGATTCAGGTCAGGTCAGGTCATTGAGTTATTAGATCACCGATTGTTGATTTATTTAACTAATATATTATAGTTCTAAATACTTTTAAAAACTAACAAATATTTATAAAATCAGTACTATTGTATTTACTTCTATTATTTTACTAATTTGCAATTAGATTAATTATATTTCCGGTGTAATAATAAAACTGAACTAATTTGGTGATTTATTCTGATAATGACGGCAAGAAGCTATATCTCTTGATATCCTTTAGTGGAGATATATCTCGACGTACCTTTTTCTGCTAATAGCAGTAAGATTCTGAAGCAGTTCAATTTAAAATATGAAATATTCTTATTCAACACTTCAACAAGGTGTAAAATATAAACACCGACGTATCATGGCAGGCAGCTACCAATTTAATGATTTCTCCCCAGGTAATGGGCATCGGAATACGATATAGTCTATCCTTCTCCTTCATGGGTCGTCATGCATGATGCATCCGCACTCCAGTCGTGTTCCCAGATGTTGTTTGTTTCCTCTCCTCGTTTTGTTTACTCCACCCTCTAAAAAATGCCACGTAACTCCTTTTCTCCAAGCACTGCATACTTGTGGGAGATGCACTGATTCATAAATTAGAATACCAGAGCATAATTTCTTTCTTCTAAAATAAAATTAACATTATACGCACGTCGACTTTGACTCATTGGGACTCTCAGTAGTTGGATTGATACTGTAAGGAAAAAAAAAGGTACTGTATCTAGTTTACTAATAGCCTCCAGTTAAATGTTCAATAAATAAAATAATATAAAATTCTCTATTCCCCGCTATCCGACAACTCCCCAGTATCCGACAGCTTCCTTCTCGTCCCTCTTCTCTTCTCTTCTCTAAAAACCGCCATTTGGAGAACCGGTTTGAGTGCGAATTCCTTTGTTTGGAAGCATTAATTCATACGAATGCCTTGCCTTCTTATTTCAACTCTTCCCTCGCCTCCTCCACATCCCTCTCGCTCTCTCCGCATCGCCCATGACGATGGATTCCTTCTTTGAGGAATGGATCGCCCGATCACGCGAGATCCTCGACTCACTCCTCTCCGCCCCACGTGACCGTCCCGACCTCCTCCTCCCGCTCATATCCACCGCCGTATCACACCACCGCCATTACCGCCGCCGGAAATCTCACATCGCCGGCGGCGACCTCCTCCTCGCCCTCGACCATCCGTGGCTCACTCCGTTCGAGCGTACCTTCCTCTGGCTATCCGGCTGGAAACCCTCCCTCGTCTTCCGCTTCCTATCCGGCGACCTCACGGCGGAGCAGCGGCTGGCGGTGGCGGAGCTCCGGCGGGAGGCTGCGGCGGAGGAGAGGGGTCTGACGGCGGCGATGACGACGGTCCAGGAGAACCTCGCGTCACCGACGGTGATGGCGGCGGTGCAGAGGGCGGATAAGAGGGAGGAGGTTGCGGAGGCGGTGGCGGGGCCGCTCAGGGGGATCATGGAGTCGGCGGACGAGGTGAGGGCGAGAATCTTAAAGAGGATCGTGGAGATCTTGGCGCCGAGGCAGGCGGTGGAGTTCTTGGCCGCCGCGATGGGGTTCCACCTTGAGGTCCGGCTGTTGGGGACGCAATGGAACAGCGGAAGGAGGACTGGATAAGTCCACGGATAGTGAGCGTAGTTATCGGCTTTCGAGTCGCGGTTAGTCGAGAGTATAAGTGTTACCTTTAATTCCTAGACTCCCGTTATGCTTTGAGTTTGCATATGATCCAGTGAACCTTCGTTTAATTCCTGGAGGTGCACTATATAACTTATACTATGTAATGTACTTCTTCGTCTAATCTTTTTTATATACTTAGTTTTTCTCTTTCACTCCTTTTCTTTTAGGCCTTTTTGAGTTCCATTTAATATGTGACTCGAGTTTATATCCCATAAAATTAAATGATCTAATTAACCCTCGATCTTTAACCAAGAAGCCCACAAACCCAACAAACCCGAGCTTAAACTTTTCCATCTAAGAAATTTAATATTGTCTTTGGACACGGTAGGGAATGAATGGTGTGTATGCTACCTGAAAAATACTAACAAATAGTTTACATATTTGCAGATGTACAGAATACAACTCTGTTACAAAAATCCAATATCATCTACTACATTGAAACCTTCATTTGTGCCCAAGGGGCTGTCGTTAGAATCATATCCAAATTGTGCACAAGTTGCAGGGCAACGCCTTCTTTTCCTCGACATATCTACACTTTCTATTGGCTGCCTCTCCTTAAGGCTGCCCAAAGTGAAAGATTCATGACTATTTCCAATAGCAAAGCTCTGGGGGATGCCACCAGTATCATCTACCTCTGGTGTAACAAGAGACTCAGAAGGGCTCCCATAAGCAATATCATTCATACCATTTGTGGGCCTAGGGATTTCCCTGATGCGAGACAGTGCCGTACCGATTTGCTCTATAGCAATCTCAATATGTTCCTCTGACCCGACAGACTCTGCGATGAAAGTAGACACCATAGATTCCA
The DNA here is from genome assembly GCF_048772165.1 of Typha angustifolia. Taxonomy (NCBI): domain Eukaryota; kingdom Viridiplantae; phylum Streptophyta; class Magnoliopsida; order Poales; family Typhaceae; genus Typha; species Typha angustifolia. The sequence goes on along the minus strand of NC_133246.1, from coordinate 643,042 downwards.
ATACTTGAACTCGTTCATCATGTTCAGATGGAGTAGTTTTTGCACACTTTGTCGGGGGTGAGTTGACACGCCATCGAATAGGTAGATACTCATCTGGAATGTGGAAGCAATTGTTCGTCGAGAGAACGCGAAGAATATGCCTACAAAGGATCCCTGAGAACTCAAATTGATGACAACTGCAGCTTACCAGCTCTTCTTCAGGAACCCAAATTACATTGGACCCACCATCCATCTGACTGTGGTGTCTTACCAGAAAACTGCTCTCTTCTATTGGAAATGATGCATATTGAGGAGCTAATAAAAGCTCCTGTTGAAGCTTAGTAAAGGAGTATGGAGTAAGAACAGTAGCTGCATGGGATTCCATAGGTGAACCTGTTTTGAGACAGATTTTGTGTGACTTGCTCTCTGGTTTTAGTTTTGCTCCACCATGATCTCGAAAATCAATTAACTCACCCACCTGAAGGTGCATGAAAACAAGGATTAGTACATGAGGTGAAGTACAATTGAACCTATGAAAATAAGCATTACTCACTCGCTCCACAAAATGATCGAGCTCAGATTGAGCACTGAGGACCTTTCGGATGAGAGCACTTATGGACTCAGAATGTGTAGTTGAAGTCAACCCCGCACAGAAATAACTTCTCAAGTATGGTAAAGCCCAAAGTGCCCTCAATGCATATAAACTAGCGATATGCTTATTTGCATGAAGTCCATACACATTAACTGTCTTCCTCCATTCAGCTTCAAAGTCTTCCACTACTTCCATGTGATAAAGCCTGTGGAAGTCAGCTTTCCAGTCATCATACTGTGATCCAAGAAGTACAGAAAACCAATCAGAGAATCTGGCAGTGATATGCCAAATGCAGAAGGCATGCTTTGTAGTTGGCATTTCAAGAGAGATTGCCTCTTTGAGCCACATATTCTGATCAGTTAAGATTGATTGCGGTGTCTTTCCTTTCATGAAACCCAAAAATGCCTGTGTTGGAAACAAAAGAATGTTAGGATATGAATTTAACAGGAGTACAATCAAAAGCTTCAAACTCATACCTTCAAAGCCCATGCAAAAGATTGTACACTCTCATCCTTCAAAAGAACACAACCAAAGAAACAACTCATACCATGATTATCTAGTCCAAGCCAAACTCCTAGCAGCATGTCAAAGGCATCCAAACGGTGAGTGGTGTCAAAAACCACTGCATCTCCAAAATCTTCATATGATCTAAGTGACGAACCATATGACCAGGCAATGTGCTCCAACCTGTTATGTGCATCTATCTTAAATTCATACGTGAAGTTGGAATCTCCATCCTTGATCTTCTTGCACATTGCAATAAGGTCAATAGCATCACTATCCCGATCCACATTCCTAATGGACTGTAGCAAGTTCCTCACATCTACTTCTGTGAAGAGAAGAGAACCAACTTTTACCCCCTTCTCGAGCTCCATTAGTCTCAGCATTTGCCTCACAGACATTCCTGCTTTTGCAAACATGCAAATACGGCTCTTATCTTCTGCTGATAGAGTACAATAGGCAGGGAGGCTATGAATTTGATTGGATTTAAGAAGTTCATGATTGTGGACATTGCTAAAGCCACTGACACGCCATTCAGTAACATCAAAGTCAGTCATCCTTACTATTCTCATGTATGCCTGGCAACCACAACGAGACGATCTTCGATTCCTCTGTTGCTTGTGATCATCTGATTGCTTTGCCTGAGGAAAACCCCCACGATGGCAGGTGAAGTCCCTCCTGGTAATTCCTCGACCAACTCCATCTTTCCCTCTGGTACGATGACGTCTAATGGAGAAACCACATTGCTTAGCAAAGCTGCAGTAGAATTCATATGCAGCATCTTGAGAGACAAATCTTTGGCCAATGAAAGGTACAAGCTTAACAGAAGTTTGCTTTGACAGGATTGCTTCTTCTGGCATTTCCTCAACAGAGCCAACATCTTCACCAGAAGATACATCAGTGCTGGTCTCTAGAGAATCTACAACCAGCCCAAGTTTATCAGATGCTTTCTCAGTAATTGATAGATTTGAGTTTATAGGTACCTGTTTTAAGCTCATGTTTTGTTACAATATTAGAGTAGAAAATCAAGCCGACTCTGTTGAAATAATTTAGACAGAGAGAGCTACGACTTTGCCAGGCAAAACAGTTTATACTTCAACAGGCAAGTGGATTTAAACCTTACTTAATCTTGATACATATGAGGAAACAAATGAGGATATCAAAAGGGCCATCACTAGAATGAAAAAGGGTATCCTAGTACATGAGGCTATAATGATGTGTAGATCCACTACAATGCAACAAAGAGAATCTCTTAAACCCGTTCACTTTAGAAATTACTTTTTTTTACAAAAAAAATCTAGGATGTAATCTCTTATTTTTGGATAAGGGTTAAATATCATAATAACCTTATTCTAGAATACGAATACAGTTCATCAAAATTATATTTTATATTACACACTAACCTAATTACTAATTTATCCTCGATATCTATCCTATTAATCTACTCTATATCAAATTAAAAATTATTTGTTGTAATTTCATATAAGATAAAAGAATTAATTATTTTTTCCTCACTTTATATAACATCAAAGTTATTTGTTACATTTTTATTTCAGAATATAAGTAAATTAAGAAATAGTTATTCTTAGAATAAATGCCTCATTTTGAGAATAACAAATAAAATTACTTATTCTAGAATTGCCCTTATTCCTAAGTGAACAAGACCTTAAGATCACAATTCTAGTTAGATTCCTGTATAAAGAGTTGCAAGGTGATGATGTTATCCAATTGTTAGTTTCATATAATCAAGTAGACTAATATCCATTGTAACCAATGGCTTATGTCCAAGCTCCCTAAACAGCGAGGGAGTCTAAGATATGCACAGATATATAAATTTCCTGTGCATAAGTATGCTAGGTTTATACTCCTGAAATGATCACAATTATAGTTTTTATTAGAAAACTAATATTTTCTGCATTACTAGTCTTAGTTTAAATCTGAAGCTATGTACTCCTATAGGCTCTCAACAAACACACCGCACTTGGTTTATGGAAACTATCATATTCTTACCTCGAGGCTAGCATTGTCGTAACGTCTTCTTCTCTCTGGATCAGATAGAATACTATAAGAAAAGGAAACCTCTTTAAAATCTTCTGAAGCTTCAGGTTTGTCCACATTTTTGTCAGGATGGTACCTAATGATCGATAAGAAGATAAGAAGTCAATAAAAAGTAAACTAAGAATTACACAGGAGGGAACGAATAGATGCATGGTTTATTACATTGTGGCAAGCATAGATTGTGGCGCCAAAGAATTTATCAGCTGTACTATGTTAACCAGTAGAAAAGGGTTTATAGAAGCACCAAAGAGGCAAAGAACTCTGTTAGATATCAAGGAGTAATTTGAATCGTGCTCTTATACTTATCTTAGAACATTTTGATGATCATGTCAAAAAGAATACGTAAAGGAACCATTTCGGAAAAAAAAATTTGTGCATTTCTGTTAAATTACCTGAGAGCTAACTTCCTGTAAGCGAGCTTGATCTCAATGTTTGAAGCGAACCTAGAAATCCCCAACACCTCATAGGGGTCTCTTTGGATCGCGGGACGTGAAGGGTTCTCCATTTCCCCCTTCATCTCCTAATTCTTTGATGAACCTGACACTAAAAATCTCGATAAAAAGAATAACAAAACCTAACAACTATTCAGGTCCAAAGGTTTCGTTCCAAAATGATTAAGTAATCGGGAGAGAAGACGAGCTCATCCATGGCGACGGAGAGGGGGGAATATGTTCGAGGTATCGATCTATCGTGCGCCGTGAGGATTCACAGGACTATCGAGCGCACACGCGCAACTGGCCGTTGGATCACAGGATCGGTAGATGAGCTCGTCTCGCCTTTCCCTCGAGTAGCGGCGCTGTCATGCGCGGGAGGGGCGAACTCGAAATCGACTGCCCAGGCGGCGCAAGTTAGAGGGAGCCCTAGGTGGATCAGCGGGAAACCCCCGGAACAGGCAAATCAGCCAGGAGCGCGCGATATCACAAAAGACTAACATGCGCCTCTATCTAGGGGACGGGTTGAGACTTAAGAGATAGTGTTAAGTGAGTTGGGCTTGGGCTTGGTCTTGGGCTTGGTCTTGGGCTTGGTCTTGGGCTTGGGCTTGGTCTTGGGCTTGGGCTTGGACTTGGGCTTGGGCTTGGGCCTAAGAACTCTTGGATAAATTTGAACACGTAGTTGTCCATAAAACGTTTAAACACATAGTTATCCATAAAAGGAGGAGTTAGAGACGATACCAGTGTGTGTGTCTTCTATGCTATGAGAGCCTCTGCGCCTATAGCAGCATATAAGGGGCAACGCCTTGTACGGAAAAAGCCTCCACTAATACGCGACCTCCGATAAGAGAAGAAAAATACAGTGACTGAAAGAAAAGAGACAAAAGCCGATTCACAGTTGCGGAGTCTCCAAAAAGGTGCGTCTCAGCGAAGACTGGTCCCAAGTGCTCCTCCCTTTCTTTTCCGTTTATGGCAAGCAAAGATCCGGTGGGCCAAAACCGTCGGGTTCGAAAGGACCGGGTTTAGGGTTTCTGGCCCCCTCCTCTTGGTAAGATTCCTCGACGATCCATCGTAGTTCTCGACGGTATTCGGATTCTTTCGCAAGTTAGGAATGGAATATTCGATCAATGCGTTGTTTCTTTTGTTAGATTTGGATTCGTTTGAGGCTTTGAAGTGAGCATTTGCTCGCTACTTGTATGATGTGGAGTGAGGATGACAGATGAATGAAGTCTTAGCCTCTGGTTGGGAGTCTTGAGGTAAATTATGACCCTGTATTGCTGCGAAAGAAGTTGTTCTCGAAAGATCTATTTTCACACTTGAAAACTCTAATCGCAAGTTAGTAAACTTTTCCTTCTCTTCAGTCTTTGTGCAAGCAGAGTCATGCGGTCAATTCTAATGCATACTTTTTAAAATCTTACTCCAGAAAATATAAGTTATTGTTTTGGTCCTTATATAACTAAGAGAAGTTGTGATATTTGGTCGTGGGCATCAACAAATATGGCATTCCATAAGAAGTGATTGTGAACATGTGGAATATGGAGGCTTTGTCTTGCAATTTCTGAAATATCTCCAGAATTTTCTTCAGACTGAAATAGTTCTCATGATGAAGCTTCTGTCATTGTTAAAACAGATTTTGGGTTACAGGAAGCCGGTGATTGATTTAGTTAAGCTGCATTAAAGGCCCAGATTTCGTAATTATAGCTTCTTAGTTCTTATTGGATGTTTAAATATTACCACTGAGTTGCTTATATTTTTTCTATTTCTCTTCCTTTTGTAGGCTGAACACACTTGATTTAAATCATGGGATGTCATTGGAAAGGAACTCAGGGTGGCGCTGAGAATGTGGAATATATAAATGATAAGGGAGCCATCTGTTTGCATGCTTTTTCAGATTTGTCACACATATCACCAGCAACATTTATTTTTCTCTTAAAAGAATGCTACATATATGGTAAGTACTTGTTAGTTTAATCTTGTGAAGGAAAATATCGATAACTCTATAAATGCTAAGATGAAGTTCAGTAGACTGAAGGAGATCATTTAAATTATAATCAAAGTCAGACTGCATTTGATGAGTACATGTGCTTTTCCAGGTCATATCTTTTTCAATTTGGTTCTTTTAGTTTATCAAATCAAACATGAGTGGGGGGTGAAAAAGAAGAAGAATTCCATACATGTAATTCTTCCCTATGTGCATATATTTGTCTGCCCATCAGCCACCGAGATTATGCACTGATAATGTGTAAATTTAATTGGTTGGACCATGCTTTGCTTTGTTTTAACATGTCCTGCAGGCCTGTCAGCTAGGTTCATATCTTGCCTTTTCAGACAAACTCAAGCACACAACCTTGTCAGTTGCGTGCCTTAAGTTTCCTTCTCCTGAACATTTCGCAATTTATTCTGGATCGAGAGAGCTCAGAATTTCTATTGTCAGAATAGAGCACAAAGTCAAGTTTTAGGGCATGAACTATCTTTTAACCACATCCAATTCAAGTGAATCCTATCTGTTTCGATGCCTGAAGTCAAGATATATTGGTTTTTGTATTCTCTGTTGGGTGTCAAATTTGATCGTCTGTTTATAATGCGGAAAAATATATAATTCACACTTATATGTAATTTTGTAGGTACTCATAAAGCAACTCGCAAGTTCAGAATACTTCAGCAGCATGTCTTAAGAGCTCTGCATAATGCACCCCTGCCTGGTCCATTCACTTTTGTCGTCCGATGCCTTTACGTCATTCCATTATTGGGACAAACATATGCTGAAGGGTTCAGTCACATGCTTATATCCTGTTTACGGCATTTTAAAGCTCTAGAATCTGTCCAAAAGGATTTTTCTGATGCAAAGCAACTTGCTGTGCGCTTGGTTCTTGATATTCTTGCTTCTTCTGTTATACATGAGGAGCGCATACTTATAAAATTGTTGGAGACATTTGATATTGAGTTGAAAGATATTGCATACAAAATATGTGGTTCAGAGTTGAATGATGGAGATATAGATAAAACAAAGTCATATATGGAACACTGCATATATGGCTTTATTGAGTCGCAGTCATATATGACTGCTGTAACCCTGTTAGAACGATTTTCGATCCACTTGTCTGGAGAGTCTTTTCTAGTAAAGTTGATAGAAAGTAGTGAATTCAAAGCAGCAGAGAAGTGGGCTACTTTCATGGGAAAACCTATGACATGTTCACTTGTCCAGAAATATCTGGACATTAAAATGCTAAAGGATGCTTATGAGCTGGTCAAAGGAAACAATCTTATGCAGGAATTTCCAGACGTAAATCATTTGTACAAAGAAAGGTATGATCAGTTGGATCTAGTACAATAATTTAATACATACTTCTTTTCCATTTACAAGTAATTGATAAAAGGTATTCGATCCTTTTTGCAGCTTACTGAAGAAACTGGCAGAGAAAGGATGTTGGGACATTGCAGAACTTAGGACCAAAAAGGACAAAAAACTTCTAGAGTACCTGGTAAAATGTTGCTCTGCTATGAGACATGTCCAAGTTTGTGCAGGTTGCAACTTGCAACTGTCTATGTTATTTCTATGCTTGTATAGAATGTCAAGCAATCATCTTACTTGCACTTTTGAGGAATGCATCTGAAAATGTGGGGCTATCATGTATTTTTTGAGGTAAGTAAAAGAAATAAATAGAAAGGCCTCCAGTAGGATTTAAAAAGAAATGAAGAAAATGGGAATAGAGTATAGGAACATTAGAAAAAGAATGAAGTCAGCATGCGTTGCTTGTCATGATCTGAGAAGAATGGAGGCAAGAGCAGCACTTGGCATAAGAATTAGAAACTTTTGGAAGGGATTCTATCAATACCAACTTGGTGTAAGAATTAGAAACATTTGGAAGGGATTCTATCAATACCAGAAACCTAGGAATTATAGGATTCCTCATCTTCAATATTGAGAGCTGTGCATTTGTTTCGAACATTTATTATGATTCTCATTGTCGTCCTGTTCAAATGTATTCTTCCTTCCTCGTTTTACCCTACTTGAGAAACCTTGTGAGTAAAATATAATTCTGTTATTATTCTCTACTGCACTTAACTCTTTTACAAATTATATTATAGTTGATGTATCTAGTATATTTTAACTAACCTTGTTGGACACTATAATATTGTGTCTCTGCAACTTCTCTCCAAGAAGCATTAACAGATAACCATGTGAAATAATTCTAGTCCTATTTTGTAAATCCATCTAAGATACCGTTTAAGATTTGCTCCTGTGCTCATGCTATTGTAGGTATATCTGGCTATGGAGGCTGGTTACATGGAGAAAGTTGACGAGCTTTGCCAGCGTTACTCCCTAGAAGGATTTGTCAATTCCTTGGGTATACATAATCTATCTCTTGGAATTTATAAGATCATAATGAGTGCATCTTAGTGATATCATTTGTCTTCTTAATATACTTGAATTTGTTTGCCGATTACAATCTCAGCTCTACTTTATTGCTCTGAACATTACTTTTCCACATAAGATATATTTGAGATCACTGGATCTTTTCGTTTGTCTATTGTTCACAATATTCGCATTAGGCCAAAATTATTAGGTGAAATAATAAATTGAGAATGGTGCATTATACTGCAGATAGAACAAGTATGGAATGAAAGACTATACTCAAGTTTTGATGCAACTATATCATTTACTTGTATATTATATATATATATATATATATATATATATATATATATATATATATATATATATATATAGTTGGGGGTGTGTGTGTGTGTGTGTGTGTGTGTGTGTGTGTGTGTGTGTGTGTAGAATCGCAGTTCATGGAAGTTTGCAATCTTTGAACTTCATCATCTGGCTGCAGTTCCTGCACATTTATGTGCAAACATTTGTACCGACAAGTCATAAAGTGATAAAAGTTTAAAGTATCGATACTAGAATTGGAAAAATTGAAACATGGACTATAGGGAGGCACTGAATTATAAATTATATTGAAATTTATGGCACACTTATCTTCTTTGGGGAAAAATATTTTTACAGTAGACCCACCGAAGAAGACAGATTTGGGTTACAAAAGGACGTTTTCCTCAAGGAAACCTCCAAAGGAGCACTTAGAGTAAGAGTAAGAATGAGTGGGAACAGAGAGTTGCACCCTTGGACATGATTGAACATCCAGAATGTCAGAGGAATATAAAGAATAAGAATACAGAATTATCTCTTCAGATATGAAACCAGCACCATACATGTAGATATGAATATGTATATCTTTTGCATATCTTATATATTCTCTTAGTCCTTGTTAGAATAGAACAACTTAAGTATGCTAAATTTAAATTACCAGGATTTGAGATTTCCCATTATTATTCTTGGTCGTTTGTGGCTGTCCTCTCTATCTTAGCACTGCAAATGATGCGTAATAATAATCCCTGTTATTATTATTGGCATCATTTCTTTGAATTCTGTCAGATTATTACTAATTTGTTTTTTTTAATGCTTCCATGCTGTTTAATCATTTTTGTATAATGTAGTGCCTGAAGAAGTTTGTTCGGGCACTGACTACTTGGATACAAAGAAGTTGGTTCTGGAGGACATTTTGTGGGTTGATGAGATTCATGGATTACTAACTGCTACAAAATATATTGAGGGATGTAAAATTGTTGGCATTGATTGTGAATGGAAACCAAATTATGAAAAAGGCAGCCAGCCAAGCAAGGTATGTGGTCATCATTGTAAATTGATATCTATAGCAGGTCCTTATATTTCTATTTTTTTTTTTCTCTTCTGAAATGCGTATCTTGTTTGTCATCCTTTTATAATGAGAACTGTGGGTGATGCAATATCAGTAACAGCATGGTCTCCTTTGGTAGTAATTATCCATTACTACTGTATTTTTAGTCCTTGGATTCTCTAAAGTCTAAAATGTGCTTGATGCTTGATCCTGTTTGGGTGGAGTTCTTTTCCACCACCAAGTATTCTCTGTTACTAATCAACAGCTTTCCTATGAGTTAACCTTTAGATGCCTGGTATGATACAGAAGAAATAGAAGTGGCCCAGTTGTCTTGGTAGTCATCCTTTTCATTCTTTGCTTCTCTAGAAATATGGAGCCCATATGTCAAACTCAGGATGTGATAGTGAAAGATAAATGAATTTGTTATTGTTTCTGCAGTTTATTGTCGGAATATACTGCTGCATGTAATGTAAATTCTATAATCGGCATTGCAGATGGGATTTGTCAAAGGATACCTAATATTAGATGGCTCTACTTAATAAAATATGGGTTCTTGTGGTCATATTAGCCAAGGTCCCAAACATTGGTTTTCGAGATTGGAATCGGCTGCCTGGAAAACGATATATTGGCAAATATTGGCCGGTCATTTTATTGGAGTATTTTTTTTTATTATAAGATATTTTTTAATTGTTGTAAAATACAAAAAAATCTAACAATTCAGGAAAAAGTGACAAATAAAACAGGAAAATTCTCTCTCCCTCTCTCCCTCTCTCCCTCTCTCCCTCTCTGTTGCAGCAGCAACAACAAGGATAAGGTTTTCTCTTTTTCTATCTTCCCCTCTCTCCCTCCCCTCCCCCTCTCTCTCCTCCCTCTCTCTCTTCCTTTCTCCTTACTGCAATAACAGCCTTTCCCACTATGCAATGGCCCTCTCTTTGCTGCTGCAACAAGGAGACAGAGGGAGAGGGGGAGGGAGGAGAAAAAAAAATTGAAAACCCTAACCAAAGAAAAAACTCCTCACCTTGCCAGAGAACTACTCGTCAGAGTTTATCGTTGGGAAACTACTCGGTGTGGCTTGTTGCTGTAGGATCGAGAAGATGCATCGAGAGATCGAGGGAGAGGTAGTGAGATAGAGATTTGAGAAGAGATGAGAGCGTGAGAGAGAAAAAAGAAATTTTTTAATTAACTGGGTTTGTTTCCAGTTTTCATCCAACCCATTTCAGCCAAAATGGGTCCGAAAGGCCCGATAAGATTTATTCCAGCCTGAAACCATTTAAAAAGTTGGTTTTAGGTATGGCCAATCCCAGTTTCGGTTGAAACTTCAATACATGCATGCAACATTTGATATGTCTAGTGAGCATAGCAAGATGAGATTGTCATAGGCCCACCTGATAAAATATGGCTTGTGTTAGAATTAAGAACACTAACGTAGAATTAGATGTTATTTAGGTTGATTTGTGTCCCCATGGTACTTTAGTAAGTAGTAACCAATTAAATATGATCAAGATAACAAATGATAATCCAAGTAGTAAAGTCCGCAAGGTTTCAAGATTCACACTTGTCATTCTTGTATATATGCAAGACTGGCCATCTTAACTGTATTCTTTTCTCCATAGAACTGGGTCCTATATTTTTGCCTTCTCTTGTTCTGTCTGTGTTACTTGTTGAAGTTCATCAACTGATCTTAACCAACTATTTTATCAGGTATCCATCATGCAAATTGCTTCAGAGAAGAAAGCGTTCATCTTTGATTTGATAAGATTATATGAGGATGAGCCCAAAGCATTGGACAGTTGCTTTAGGCGCATATTGTGCTCTTCTAAAATTCTGAAGCTCGGTATGCGTTAGAATCGGAAAGACTACATAAACTACTTTTTTCAAGGGCAAAAGTGTTATTTATTTCCTTTCCCACTTTATGCAACCTATAGGCTATAACTTGCAATGTGATCTTCATCAACTCTCGCACTCTTATGGGGACTTGGAATGTTTCAGCTCCTACCAAATGCTTCTTGACATTCAAAAACTGTTCAAGGAGCCTAGTGGTGGTTTGTCTGGGTTGGCCAAGGTACTTTGATGAACATTGGGATAGTAGTCTTGTTATGTAAATCGCTCACTTGCCTTATTCACCATTCTTTTATCTTGTTGTTGTTGTTGACCAGAAAATATTAGGAGCTGGTTTGAACAAGACTAGGCGGAACAGTAACTGGGAGCAACGACCTTTAAGTCAAAATCAGGTTCTTTTCTTTGTCTCTGCTGTTGTTCCCCATAATGTGAGATTACAAAATAGCTACTAATGTCTTAGCTATATATATATATATAACAACCGAGTTTTTAAGGGAAAGAAAGAAAAAAGTCTTAAAGTGATTGATTCTATTAGAGATTGCTTGTACTTCTGCAGAAAGAGTATGCTGCTCTTGATGCTGTTGTTCTTGTCCATATATTCCATTGTGTCCGTGGCCAGCCTCATTTTAGTGGAGAAGGGAGCAAAGTTGGATGGAAGTCTCACATTGTAAGTACTGGAAATATGCTGGCAAGCGAAGATGTATCTCTTTATATGTGATTCCTGATCAGTAACATACCGCTGTAACTGTTATGCAGGTTTCTCGCATGAGTAACACAAGGCGTATTTAATGTGTAATGCATCTTAAATTAAAATACTGGTTGCGATGATTGGAAATCATCTGAACAGTTTATTTTCCAGGTCAATTTTCTTTTCTCCTGGAATACATCTGCTGTATATCTTGTTCGTATTTTCTTGATCATCAGTCCATGTCACCAGCTACAGGTCCCCTATGTAAATACATGCATTGTACAGACTTCTCATAGAAACTGGAGTCATTATCGCCTTCCGGTTTTCATTTTCCCTGATTGACTTGTACTCTGCTGTAACTTCCAGGTTAGTGGTCTATCGTTTTATTTAATAGATAGGTATGCCTTATTAATGATTTCAATAATGCTGTGAATCTACTGTGGATTCGTCACCTCTGCCAGGTACATCACAATAGATAATTTCATCAATTCCTTCTCTCTTTTTTTTCCTTTTGAATTGATTTTTAGAGTTTTCTTTAAGGATTCCCAATAAGAGAATTGGATTTATTCAGTATGGTTTGACTGGTCAAACTAGATATTAATGCTCACCGAGACCAAGGAAGTAGTTTTAAGATCTATAGGTACTGAGCTGCTGCTGCTGGTAGACAAATTTAATAATTACTTAAGATTATATAAACATCATCTTGCTCCAAAAGCAACTATTAGCCTATTACTGTTGGTGAACGTCACCCGTATCGATATTGGGTTTGTGTTAGAATTTGCGCTTCATGCATGTGAATTGCACGTGCTCTGCTACTCTATGCTCGTGGTAGCTTACACTATAATCCCTGGTGTTAATCAAATGACGAGGTACTATTATGATGTCACCTTGAATTTTGTTGCTTATTTTAAATTTTTATAACTAAATAAGCGTGCTTAAAGGATTGTACTCCCCCCCCCCCCCCCCCCCCCCCCCCCACCCCCAACCCCCTCTAGTAATTGAGTTATATCGGACAAAGGTTTAGATTCTTTATTTGCGATACAGTTTTTATATATATTTGCATGATTTGATTGTTTATTTTTTTCTCTAGAGGAGGGTTGGTATTATTGTTTAATTTATATGTTGGAGAGCTAATCTCTTTATTTAGCTTATAATGATAAGCTTATAGACTTAGGTGGCTTTTGGTTGTAAAATGTCTTCAAAACTTATACCGGTATAGCTTCTATGTAGAAAAAATATGTAATATATAGCTTTTATTTTATTATAACCTTATGATATGAGATTATGGTAGTCAATATTAAGAGATTATCATTTTCCTTAATTTATTCTTGGGTTGAAGGTACTTAATTCTAGAAATATAAATTCCCCAACCATCTCTATGCCACCACTGTCCTTTACAGTCAACAATTCATGGAATCATGGTGGCCCCACATTACTTTTTTAAACATTTCTATATACCTACATAGTTTTCCACATAACTCTAAGCCCAAACTCTGTCTCTCTGTCTCTCTCTCTCTCTCTCTCGCTCTCTCTCAACCGTTGAATTCATCCCGGACAGCTAAAATCCGTTTCTCTCCTCTCCCTCGAAGAAGGAAACACTACCCCTAGTTTAAGAAAATCCCAACCAACCCCTCTCTCTCTCTCTCTCTTCCATGGCGGACATCGACCGCACCAACCGGAAGGACATTCGCTCCTACGCCGAGTTCGACCGTGGCCACCACAGCGGCCTCCGCGCCGGAGGAGACGACTACGACCGCGGCTACCGGAATGAGTTCCGCTCCTACTCCGGCGGCGACCGGAAGCTGGAGATCGTGAAGGGCAACGTCTTCAGCGCGAACCAGATGTACGTGACGACCCGCCCGAGATCGCCGGAGCCGCAGTACCCTCCGCGTCGCCGAAGCGCCGGCACGTCGGGGGCGTGGTGCTTCAGCGACCCGGAGATGAAGCGGCGGAGGAGGGTTGCGAGCTATAAGGTGTACTCCGTGGAAGGGAAGGTGAAGTCGTCGCTAAAGAAGGGGTTTCGATGGATCAAGGTCAAGTGCTCCGAGATCATCCATGGATGGTAAAAAGATGAGGAAGAGGAAGAGGAAGAGAGAGAGGGGTGTTTATGTAATTTGGGGAGGTGGTTTGCTGATGTTCCCAATATGGTATACTTGGGGAGGAGTCATATTATGAATATATGCTTGTTCTAATCCAAAAGTGTACGCTTGGAATCGTGCATCATATTAATTTGGATTTTTCTTATTACTTTCGAAGTCTTTTCATTTTATTTTTCTGGAGATCTGATAGATAGAGTATCCTGATGAAATGAGCATCACCCAAGGAGTTGGAAATATGAATAGTGTATTCATTGGATTCTCACCATTTTTTTGGTTATATTCTGAGTCTTATTCTACCATGGCATTTGGAATCGCATTGGAGCTATCTGGAGTCATGACTCCCACGAGATTACTGTCCACTTGTCCTCTCTCTATTAGTGAACTGAAGATGACTAAAAATTCAGAGAAATAAAAATCAACTTGTATTTTTTTTTTTTTTCCCTTTTGGTGTCATAATTTTCCCTTCTCTAACCTTTCCACATATTCTAGAAGGCCAACATATTAATCGATGAAGGCTTAGCTTAGAATTTAATTTAATTTTCCTTTAAAGTGAAGATTATTTTGATGAGAAACGGGGCCGGCCCATGTCTTCCGTATTGGGCCAACCCATGTCTTCCGGATAGGGCCGGCCCATCTATTCCGATTGTGATGGCCCATGTATTCCTTATTGGGCCGGCCCATCTCTTCCGGATTGGGCTGGCTTATAAATCGTTCTATTTTAAAACCCTACCTCTATTTTGAATCCTTCTCTCTCTCTCTCTCTCTCTCTCTCTCTCTCTCTCTCTCTCTCTGGGTCTGGAGACTGGAGGAGGGCGTGGTCGAGGAATAGTAAGTGCCTTTTCCTTCTTCATCAACTTAGGTTAGCGATGGAACGGTAGTATTATCTGAAAGCAGCGATCTGTATTGATTTGTGTCAGTTTTCCTTCCTTCTTTCGGCTGATTGATTATTGGATTGGATATTTTTCTTTTTTCCTTTTGAAATCTGAACTGGTGAGACATTTACTTGTGTTTATAGGCCATTTATTCTCTGATTAGGGTGGAATAGCTTCATGGTTGGTACTTCCTACTACGAGTGATGAGTTTTATAAGGTTGAGTTGGATTTCCTCCAACAGATTTCCTATCTAAAGAGGTTCTCTTTAGTTCATATATTTGTGAGGGGAATTTGCTGTGACCAAAAGAGAGAATCACAGTAATGAACACTCACAGGCACTTGATCTCTGCAAGAAATTAGGAACGAAGTGGATGAAACTTAGATGTTAAAATCTTGATGAGATTGGCATATCTGGTGCTTGATTTTAGATCCTAGAGACGCTTAACAATTGCTATCAGATGTAGCAACTAATACAATGGAGATTCGGAAGGTTAGTATTGCATTCCAAACTCCCTAAGAGAAGGGCTAAGGCATTTTTGTGCTAATTTTATACCCTGTCTTTTTTAATAGCTATCATATTCCTCTTGATGCTCAAGGCAATAATTTTTTGACACCAGTTAATAAGAAGAGGAAATAAGTTGAGTATGAGGTGACTTGTTGCGGTAGATACTTAAAGCTTTTCCTCAAAATATTGTTCATATAATGTGACTGCATTGGCTTCTAGTTGGATTATGCAAAGACCAGCTAGTTCTAACTTTTAAGCCACCATGGTCTGATAAGTTTTAAAACACTTGATTGCAATCCTTCTGTACTATTTCTGGGACTTCTTTGATCTCAAAAATTGAATGGAAAGGTGTCCATATAGGTATTCTGGGATTACAGGAACAACATGGGGTGTAGGATCTTCTGGTCAAGTAGGGGCAGCACGGTAGAACAGGTGAAAAGAGTAAAATAGAGGAAGAAAATATATTGTTGATTTAAAAGGCATAAGTCCGATCTAACAGAAGAAGGTCAATGTTTTGTGTTAGGGATCTTTTGTCCGCAATCTGATTGTATTGAATTTAGAAAAGTGTCTGTTGGGTCAAATTTCTGAGAGGGGTTGTGGTGTTGAAATCCCATTTACATGAGTTGACTTTGTTGGTTAATGATTAATGTTTTCCTCAACATCAGCTAATACTGAACTCTGTCTTTCCATCATTCAGCTTATTACAACTATCATAGGATCTAAATTATTTGCACGAAATACCTTGTATTTTATTTATGTATCTTGAATCAATAGACGCTATCATGGTACTGAACTGAGTCTTGAGTATCTCTATTTAGTTTGCAGGCAACACAATGAAGGTCAAGATACTACAGTGGCATGCTGTGGCTTCATGGACATGGGATGCGCAGGACGAAACATGCGGGATCTGCAGAATGGCATTCGATGGTTGCTGCCCTGACTGCAAATTCCCCGGCGACGATTGCCCGCTGATTTGGGGCGCCTGTAACCATTCTTTCCATCTTCATTGCATATTGAAGTGGGTAAACTCACAGACCCCTACACCCCATTGCCCTATGTGTCGCAGAGAGTGGCAGTTCAAAGGCTAAAGAGTGATGCACAGGATTAAAGTATTTGCACTTCGTTCCATGTTACTGAGAACTACTCTTCATATCTAAGTTGAATACTATCTGAATCTCTGATCAAAGTATTCGTTCGAAATAGTCAGTAATATTCTCATTTTATGTCTTGTTTTAGGATTTGATGAACTTAGAACACATTTCAATAGTCTCACATCTTTATCTCAATGATGTCTATATCTAATCATATATTCGTAAAAAATAAAAACAACAAGAACAGCTTCAAATGAATAGAACAACATATAACCAAAAAGACACTAACAGTAGGAACTCCCATGCATGCGTGTAAGCATGCACTGACACTAATAATCGTAGATATGAAAAACAAACATCCCAATTCTCAACCTCACGTCTTCATGCAGCTTAGTCGGTCATCTCTTCGTCGTCACAAGCCAGCTTTTCCAACCTTATCTGCTCGTAGAACTTGGCGATGAACTCGTCGGCCTTCGAGTCGATCTCTTCGTCCCCTCCTCCGCCTTCCTCCTCGCTGTCAGTGATGCCACCAAGCGAAAGGTCCTCCGCCGACATGTACCTGCTCATGCTATCGGTGGACGACGCGTGACTTCTCATGCTATCGGCGGACGAGAGCCCAGAAGACGGCGGCCCAGGAGCCACCTCGTAGAATGACTCGCCCTTGACGAGGGCCGTCGGTTTCGACGTAGCCGGGGCCAGTTGTTGGTGGTGGTGGTGGTGGTGGAGGGGACGGATGGCCGTCACGAACGCCCGCCATATGCTCTTGCTCCCGGGACGAGCTACCGCCCTGTCGGCCTCCGCAGGCGCCACCTTCTTGGGCTTCCGCCGCCGTAAGATCAAGCCCATGAGGCCCAACTTGGAGCGTTTCTTGGGCATCGGGGCGTTGTCCTTCCCAGCATCTTTCCCTCCTTTCTCTCGTTTCCCCATTGCAGGGGTTGGAGGAAAGAAGAGATTGAAAGAGAGAGAAAGAGAGTTCCCCTTAGTGGAGGTGAGAAAAGGGTGGAAGATTATATAGTTGAGGCTGGGAGAATATTTCGGAAGGTATGACAGCTGAGAAGAAGTGTAGCAATTTAGGCTAAATGTATTCTTAGTGGATGGCAATTGGCAAGGAGGAGATGAGAGAAGAAGACAAGCCCGGATTCGCAGGTGCGAGGCTTGAGGAACTCCAGTATTGAAACGGTCTCCTGGGCTACAAGGAGATGGATAATTCGATCGACTACTCCTCGTTGATACTTATAGCATGCTATCCTTGTACAAATACTACTCAGATTAGGAATACGCTTTTGTACAAATACCACTCAGATTAGGAGTAGACTTTTAATCTGATTAGGAATACTCATTCTATTCCAAATACTTCTCGGACTAGGAATATACTAGCATTACTTTGGTAACAGCTTTTATCTCCTAATCTGACCAAGAGATAAAATCAAATGAAAGTAAGTAAAAAGGATAATTTTTTGGATAATTTCAAGTAACGGCCACCCTATTTTTTTTTTTTAATTAATTTTTCATTAACGCCTCATCATTAAAGATATTGTCATTTAGTTACTCTTCTTTTCCTATAAGTTTCATGACACCCCCCGTTGACTAAACTTAACTATTTTATAATAAAAAGGTATTAACTAAATAATATTCTGTTAGAATATTAAAGATTACTTTTAAAATACATGAATTACTTTCCGGTGGGATAGTATAGTGTGATGAGTCTTAGGGAAAGTTTTTGATCTGATAGGGTTGAGTTTAAAATTTTACTAATTAATTACGTAGGCATCAGTCGATTGCAGCTTTGACTGGAAAGTGGACAAGTGATCAACTGAGTGGCATGTCAATAAGCTTTTGGTAGTCTAATTAACTAATAATATACCAAGACTAATGGACAAAAGAATACCATAATCTGCACAAACTTTAAACTATAGAGAGTCTTCCGAAAGTAAAATAATCGTCATCTCAAATGACTTGCCCTGCATGCAGCTACGTATGACGCTTTAGGAGCATAACATAACCAACCACACAACCAAAAAAATATAAATAAATAATCAACTGCACGCTCGAAGGATCCCGGAATGAGAGCATGGCCAGCAGTGTGCATGCATATAACCTTTTTGTGTTTATGCGTCTGAGAGAGGAAATAAGTATTAACCTCAGAGAGAGAGAGAGAGAGAGAGAGAGAGATTACGTAGAAAAAGGAAGAATCCGTCAAAAATACTAGATGACAATAAATCTTGGCACAATAATGAACACAACCACTCGAGAAATGTACTCCTCTTTTTTTACATGCTGTCTAATATATGGGAAGCAGCATCTTCTCTCAAAGGGCATCTGAAAGAAACCAACTAGCAAAGGACTCTTCTTCTTGGTACCCATGGTCCTCGCCATGCCATGCCCACATCTCCCCTGCCCCATCCAATAGCTCAGCTTCCAATCTCTCCAAGTCCCACTCCAATGGCTGGCCCACCTGGAAACCTCCCTCTACATGGCCCATTATTTCACTTTGGCCCACCACTATTCCATCTTCTCTTCCTTCTTTAAGGCCCATGGGCCCACTCTCCCCTTCATTACAATTTAACACCATGGCCCCACCTTCTCTCTCCTCGCTTGTGCTCATGGCAACACCAGAGTCTCTCTCCTGATTACTCCCATTCAGGAACATGGCTTCCATCTCCTCCATATCATCGCTCAGTTCCAACAGCCCACTGTCCATTATACTTGGGCTCAGAAGCCCACTTACCATCTCATAATCAGGACCTTCAATTGTAACACTACTAGCTTGGGTCGGTTCTGGGTCTAACACCATGCTATGCCCCTCGTCGCTATGTGCTACTGAATTTGAATTTAATGGGCTAACAATACTATCGTGCTTCTCTTTTTCAACGACTCCATTCTCCTTCCTCTTCTCCTTCGTCTTCTTCGTCGTCCACCGGCTGCTTCTACCGCTCCTCCGCTTGCCACCGGGTTCGACCGTCGTTGCCTCACCGTCGCCGTCGATTTTCCGGTTCAGATGCGAGTTCCAGTAATTCTTAATCTCATTGTCAGTTCTTCCTGGAAGATGGCCGGCTATCAAGGACCATCTGCATTAATTAATACACAACGATATTAGCATTTCCACGTGATGGGTACCAATAATTCTACTCTGACTATAAATTCATACGACCACATCAAACGCTAAAAATTAACCAGAGGTTTTCACTGATCGATCTACCTCACTCGAGTGATGTCCCATCACGCACAGGACAAAGTAGCATGCACGTATATCAGGGCTCTAGAAGTCACGATGTTTACAAAATTGCAACGTAGTACACCTCGAATGCTGGTATATGTGACTAGGTTAATAACTACATATATATATATATATATATATATATATATATATATTTCAAACATCATCCATTGCCAGTGGGGTACACTATAGGTCACAAGCAATTGCTATTAAATATTATAAATGAGACAGTATACAGTTGAACTGGCAGTCTGGCAACCATTATTACCTTCCATACTTGGCCACTCAAGCAAATCTCATAATTTAAAGCACAAATTTGCTTAGGGGTATCTCACAGAATGTCATTATTTAATAGCTAATAATTAAGAATCGATCATGCACGTATAAAAGTAAAAGGGCAAAACGAGGACTAGAATATTACACGATTTGTCTTTTTCGAACTAGTTCGAATACAAAATAGTAAGTTAAAAAAACTGGCTGACTTCTTTATCCATCCACAGATCTACCATACGTGTCTTCCACCAATAGAAACATGACAAAATTATTATTAATTTAAATATGACCAACGTTTACCTGTTCCCAAGAGTGGCATGGAGCTTGACAATGAGCTCTTCCTCCTCCTTGGAGATGTTACCTCTTTTGAGATCAGCTCTGAGGTAATTTATCCACCTAAGCCTGCAGCTCTTCCCACATCTCAGGAGCCCTACCCAAAGGAACAAGGAGCTCCTATTTAGCCATGGCAATTATAACTATAACTATATATATATATATATATATATACTTGGAAGAAAAATAATATTGTGTACTTCTACATATGCCTACCTGCATTCTTCGGCAAGGATCTCCAGGACCCTTCACCATTTTCATTAATGTACTTCATCAGAGTCTGGTCCTCTTCAGCCGTCCATCTTCCTTTCTTCAAACCCACCTTTGCACAACACGGAGCTCTTCCCATTAATTTCTAGCTCTCAAAGTGTCAAGAAGTTTTGTATTAGAGAAAGAGAGAGGGAGGGAGAGAGGGAGGGAGAGATGAAGGAGGAGGGGAGGGTATGTGATTTGCTTAGATGAGTCTGCTAGAGTTCAAAAGAGTTGGTGTGGGAGTATATATAATAAACAAAGTTACGAAACACTGATGGCATAAGAAATATAGAATTAGAGCTCCATCCAAGAAACGTGCGGTTTAAAAATTGGACACGAGTTTGACATGTGGTTCGGCGTTACCGTGGCTTGAGCCCCAGCTATTCATAGCTTCACGGCATTCGAATCAACCACGTCGGTGTCCTCTCTCTCTCTCTCTCTCTCTCTTGCAATTTTACATTACCACCTTAAGGTATCGGCAATTGGATGTCAACAGGATGACGACCGAAATGGAGTACTCAATTACAAAGCTGAAGTTGATGCAAATTTATTACTCTTTATTTCCATCTCATTATATGACCATTATGGCTTCGCATCGTTTTGCAGGTTAACTTTGCCAGTACTGCTCGAATTGGTCCCAGATCTGCGGCTGCTTCTCCTCACAACTTCATATAATTGTATCAGATGGTGGGCCATTTATGCATGTGAGGGATTGTTTGATTTCTTATGAGCTTCTGACACGTACGACGTACCTTGCTTTTGATAGGCTTAGTCTTTCTAAGTCATACATATTGACCACCAGTTTTCCTGGACATGCATGCTGAATGCGTGCCTATTTTTCTAATTACATCATAAGAGATATATTATGTACACTGTGTTAACTCATGACACGACATTAATTAACACAACCTAATGATCATGCACATATATTATACTTCACATATATCATAATTAAGCATGTTTGGCGCATCAAATCACAAATCAATTTAACTATTAGTGAATGTCGATCTATTTAGGTCTAGGCATATATAGGAGTACTCCTTATATATATATAAGCTAATTATATCAATAGGTTCTAGTTACATTTCATTTCATATACACCATTATCAACATTTATTAGGGATCTGGCCCACTAAATATATATATATATGTACATATATATTAGCGGGAATATTTTTTTTTATTAGCATGCATATATGGATCCTTGTTTTTAGTTTGTTTTGTTTTGTGGCATTTGGTGAGTAGCATGAGATTTAGATTAGAACTTAAGAAGAAATTTATTATTATTATTATTATTATTATTATTATTTAAGAGTTTGAAGGCTAAACATGAGCTCAAAAAGAGTTGACCCTATTTAGATATAAAGACACTAATGCCCCCATCAAGTTTTAAACAAAATAATAAGCCGCTTAGCTTAAATTTCAAGTCCCGAACTAATCGCAACTGTGATATCGCTCCAAATTATAATACTGCCGAGTTACTCCTCTAAATCAACCATGCTGTCAAACTGTTTAAAATTAAATCCAATTTCATGACATTCTTAGAAATGAAAAAAGTAACCACCAATCCTACTATAACTGGCTCGTAAAAAGAAGAATGTTTAATTAGAGAAATAGACATCCAACCAACTTGTGATGCACTTTTATAGGAGCAAATTCTCTACAGCCCTGACTACACTTTTAGACTGGAAAATTTGTGACTTCACCAGCTGCATGCCACATTGCCACCTCCTGAGGTGGAAAGAGGCATTCTATTTCTCATATTAATTTTCAAACTTCCAATAAGAATAGTCCAAATTCTCCTGATCGAGAAATAAGAGTGGATAGCTAGGTTTATGTTCTCCATCACAAGTAGTTCACACATGAATAAATGGTGCATCCACTGTTAGTGGCCATGATGATGCCATGCCTGACTTGGCCATTAGACAATCAATTCCATCAGTTTCCCATCCTTATTGATCTGAGCTCGACTTGGCCGTCATATATTCTATATATGATCATGGTGTTCGTGCCACAGGTGGACACAAAAGAAGAGGCTAATAACTGCACTTAAGCCCTCTTGGCCATTTAATGCATAATAATATATAAGACTTCAAGTTACTTCAACATTTATGTATCCACTTGCCTTAGTTATATATTATACCGTTTAAGCTTTGCTTGTTTAACTCCCACTTCCAAGGTACACTAGCTTATATATAAGTTTTTAGCTAGGCAACCACTTGGGAAGTTGTATATATATATATCACTTACTTGTGGTCATGTATATAATTATATAAGTAAGGCCGTTGCTTAGAAGGTAAAAAAAGGTATAAGACGAGTGAGTTAATTTAACGACGTGTGTTAATTTGTTTAGTCTAGAGTCACTTGCCGTGTCGATCTTGAATTGTTTTATAATATTAGACAAGTAAATTAATTTGATAATTACTTTCATCATGGATCACATGATTATATAGCAGGCCTATCATTAATTATACGACTTGGTTCTTAATTTGAGGTGAAATCATAATAGAGTCGTTGTTTACTTTGCCCACGTTGAAGTCTGTGCAGACTCGTGACTCTCATGCGTGGACTCACTTTAGCCTGTAGCATAATTATGAGGGTAGTAACCGAAGTGTTTATTTTGGTGTTTGGATAGTTATTTCAGCCATTTATTTCATCTATGAATTTTGCTTGTCTTTTATTTTATTATTATTTAAATAGGTGTTGTTGCATGACTTAATATTGCACAATTTTTATCTATCTCAAAGACTTTGTATCGTGATAAATTGTATTAAATTATTAATTTAACTGATTAATCACCGGATCAGATTGTTAGCTTTTCTAAATAATAGTTCTAAATAATTCTAAGAACCTAAAAAGTTATATCAATGAAATCAATATAACGTATTGATCAACTAAAATTTTAGGACTAGAATATTTTTATAATAAATAGTAAAATAACTAAATATTAAGAATAATTATGTAATTTTGTACGAGTAAAACACTCAGCTAGTTCACTAAAAAAAAAAGAATAGCCAGCCGACTGCAAGGATTGCCAGTTCAGACCATGAGGTTGACTGGTGTTTTTTTTAACTGGCCCAGTTTCTTATCCGGTTTGATAATGAATTGGTTTTTACTGGCTCATTTTCTTGTCTGGTTTGATAATAAGATTAAATTAACTTGGTAGTCGATTCACCTGCCAGAGTGTGTTTTCCAACAAAGGAGAAACAAGACCTAATGCTATATATTAGCGTCAATTATGCGGACTAATTGATGTGAAATGATGGAGAAAAACGAAGTTAGGCGAGATAGAGATCTCCTGTTAAACTTCTCCACCAGATAGATGGTCAGTAAAGCTTTCTACCTCAATTATCACAATTTAATCACTATGTCAAAAGGCAAGCATGGAGCTATTAGCAGTTCAATTATATGAGCGCGATACAAACATAGATCACATCATGCATGGAGCCAGAACGTGGCCAATAATGGCGTCTGAACTGCAGCATAATTATATGATTCTTACTTATGCACGGAAAATTTATATATCCTGGAGAGCTTTCAATCAACCATGGCTTTTATGATGCCTGTTAGTTGTCAGGTTGTACAATAATTTTATGCACCTATGCCCTTCTTTCTTCCAGCTTCAAGAAACTAAACCTGGGGATTTGCGGCCAGTTTGCAATCAGTTTCAGCACTGAAAGAGATGCTAAACAGCAAGGAAAGGCTACAAATCTCTGGCACAAATACCACCTTTGATTCAGGTAATTTGGAATAATGCCCAGTGGACGCGATCTCTCTTATACCTGCACATCTAGTGAAGGACAAGCAAAAGGAAACACCATCAGGCAACAAAATTCTCCTGTGGAGAAGGCTGAAGGTTTTGCATTTAACCCTTAGCTAATGGAGCTTCTTCCCTGGAGGATTTTTAATTTTGAACTCTTGGTGATGAATGTCATCCGATGTGTTTCACATGTTTGCAATAATACCTACCTAGCAAAACAACAAAGAAAAAGGACTATAGTCCTGCTAAAAGATTCTCCCTCAGTTCGGCATTTCTGATATGTGAAATCTTTTTACTCTCCGATTAAAATGATCTATCGGGTTCGGTTTATAAACGGGTTTATCCAAATGAGTATTATTTATGTATATTACTTTAACTCATTTAACTTATCCGTGGCCTGATTTATTATCAACTTGTTTATAACATAATTAACCTAATTATAATATATATGCAATTGAGAATAACTTGTTTAATTTTTCACCTGAATAAACTTGTTCATAATCGGAATAAATATATTTATAGTTTGAATAACATATGTTATCTGATGACGACGCAGATCTAATCTATTAATAAGTAAGTCGTGTTTGAAATTTTTTATATTATGATAGACCAATTACCACCCTTAGTTTGAATGTGCAAGTTAATCCAAATCATAGTGTGTAAACTTGTGAATATTAATGTTGGTCTTCGATGGGCTCGGATAGATCAAGCCCAGTCCAGAGATTTGGGACTCGACCCAACTAGTTTTCTTGGGCTTTATCATAGAGGGAAATTATGGTACCGATTGAGATGAAGCCACCAAAAAGATAATAATCTTAATTTCTGTGAATATATGAAAAACAATTACAACCTCAGAAGCTGTCAGATGTGTAAGCCATTTAAAGTGTTAATTATCAAGAAAGAGCTATGCTAACAAGACTACTTTTTATTTCATTCTTCTTTCACAAGATGGTAATTGGGTGCTACATTTGGATGGCTAGTCCCCTCATGGCCAAGGACAATTGCTAGTGATCGTATAACCAACTCCCCAATGTAGGACGAGACATGAAAGAGACACTGGACCACAGTGGTAATCAATTGTTTAACTTATGCACATCTGCAAAGATTCTAGCACCCATAAAAATATACTAATGGGTTGGTGTTAGATTCTTTTAGAGTCAAATTTGACAGAGAATGCAATTAAGTGTGCCACTTCTTTATCAAATTGAAGTAATATTTGTTACAGTATAAAGGCCCTCCCCATCTTTAATTCCTTAGTTTGCTTCCTTTGAGTAAAAGTTAGATGAGCATTGTTCCCTTTTAACTAGGTCATATATACAATCATCTTGTTGTAACTTTCCTAAACATTGTAATGATGATGAGACGGAGGACAGGAAAAATAATAGCAACCTTTCAACTCCCTTAGCTTACAAGCCAAGAAAAGTAGTAAGTAGGTTTCCTCACCATCATGCTTTACCTGCTACACTTGTCCATTACTCCCCGGCCTTTGAAACAGACGGCTGAATGACTTACGTTGGCCCTACTGGGTAAAGGCCCTACTGGGTAAACTGCATTGATTCACGGACAAACTCTCGCATCCATGCATCATCTGCATCCAAGAAAAGATCACAAGTTAATGAAACTGATGGACTTTATATATATATATATATATGCCCACTGTGAGGTGTAGCTTTGGCCGGTGGTACTAAATTGATACGGTAGTCATATCAAAACTTGCTTCAGAATGAAACAACTAGACCAAAATGGAGAACTTCATACAAAACAAAAAGAGTTAGTTGCATATAGTAACTAAAGGTGGTGTTCTGATTAGTTAGTTTAGTGAATACTAAACTAATATAGTAACTTAATGTTAGACTAAGGTTAAATGGATTTAGGGGTATCATACTTAAACACGTACGTTCTCTCCGTGATCTTTTCCTAGTTATTTTAGATTTATAAAAAGAAAATCTAACTATTATTTTTCTCTTAAAAAGACTTTATTTTAATTAATTATGATTTAGTAACTATATGTAGCACTGCTGGTTGGTACCACCCTATAATATGAGGTTGCAAGGTCAAGCCCTAAGCCGTCTTGTAGGTGGGAGGTAGCGGCTTGGCTTAGCTCATGATCGTAGCTCAGCGGTGCAATAGTTTGGAAGATTAGCTTGATGGTGTAATAATTTGGAGCTAATATGCATCTAGTTTGATAATGTAATAGCTTGGAATTGTAGTCTGATACAATGATTTATCCGTATGTGACTCGTGTAATAAATTAATTGGCCTAGTTGTCCATCTCTTACATGCTCTAAGGTATATGTACTTGTGTATATTGGGAGGATTGACTTCTCATTAGGACCGTCAAAAAAATTCGAAGCCTCGCGAAGCTTGTGGTTAAACTTGTATATAAATATAATAGGTTTAAAATCATTGAATATAAGTTTCAATGGATAGTATAATCATAAAAACCCTAGCCTACAATCCTCTCTAATACGTATCCTCCCCAAACACTCACCCATTTTTTCCCTTGGTCGCATCTACACCTCAGTCCTTTCCATCCACCTCCATGCCCTCTCCACCCTCACACTCCTTTGTCAAGCCCTTACGTACAGGACGTCCGTCACCATCCTCACCCTTGGCAACTAATTCGTTGGCTGGATCTCCCCTTCCCTCCTTGCCTCTTGCGACGAAGCATCTCCAAACTCGTATTAATCTCTCCCCCACCTCTATCTCGATCTAGTCTGTCAAGTTAGCATCGTGCAACGTCATTGTAGGGATCCTGGGCACTAACATCTGGCTCGAATCTTCTATTTTCGTCGATGATGCATAAGTCGTTCCTACTGGTGCCGAGGAGGTGGCAAGGGGTATGCAAAGCTAGGGTGGATTTCTCGCTGTTGCTATGTAATTGGAAGCTAGTGGGGGCAAGAAGCTTCTCGAAAAGATTTTGCACTACCGTTAGTAGAAAGGAGTTCGCCTCAGTGAGGGATCGAGATGCATCTCGTGGATTGCTTATGAGCTGTCGAGCCAAGCTCGAGCTACAGACAAGCCAAGTTAAGCTTTTTCGGTTTGCATTAAGCTCAAGCTTAAGCTAACCTAAGCATTTTCACCTCTCGAGCCGAGCCGAGTTAGACCAAGCTCACTCAAGCTGAGCTCGTTACACCCATTTTCCTTATTCAGCTTACGTCTATGCCTATTATTTAACTCTTCTCGCCCTTTCCTCTTCCTTTCTCCCCCTCTTCCTCTCTAGTTTCCTCATTTATTAACTATTAATAATATTTTAGTTATTTGACGTAAAATATCTCATAAATTCACTAGTCTGTAAATAAACCTAGCCGTGTTTTAGTGCTATTTAATAACTGTGTACCAAATGGAGCAAATACTAGTGAAACATTTTGCTAGTTCCAAATTATTATCTATTTATGTCAGTTATTTTGCTCCAATTGTTTTTTGTATTTATTCAACCCACACGACACGCTTACTGTAAACGAAGGAAAGGCGAAGGTAGCCTTCAAGAAATAATGAAGCAA
Source organism: Typha angustifolia (assembly GCF_048772165.1). Taxonomy (NCBI): domain Eukaryota; kingdom Viridiplantae; phylum Streptophyta; class Magnoliopsida; order Poales; family Typhaceae; genus Typha; species Typha angustifolia. The sequence goes on along the minus strand of NC_133246.1, from coordinate 615,347 downwards.
CCTCACTCTTCCATCTCCTACTCCTCTGTCCTCCGAAAGATTCGTTTCTCTCCATTCCTCTTCACCCTCTTGCTCTTCTTGGTTCTCTTCTCCCTTCTCTATGGAGAAGACGTCACCAATTTCTTTGCCCAAGAAGGTCAGCAAAACCTGGACCAACCGATACCACGACTCGGTGAGTCAATTCAGCTCAAATCAACTCGTGAGTTTTTCCGAGCCATGACTGAGAAATGTTGTTTTACATGGAGTTAATTAGCGAAGAAGAAGAGGGAGAAGCTTCCGTTCGCCATCGGAGGGATCGAGCGAGACTGCGATGTGTTCAGCGGGAGGTGGGTCAGGGACGAGTTGGTTCGGCCGCTCTACGAGGAATCGGACTGCCCTTATATACAACCGCAGCTTACGTGCCAAGAACGTGGAAGGCCTGATAAGGACTACCAGTATTGGAGATGGCAACCTTATGGGTGTTCTCTTCCCAGGTTCTCTGATAGATTTCACTAAAACTTGAATTCCATATAATAAAAGAGAGTTTATTTCCATAAATCTTGAATAATAACACTGTAAATATGAACGACGTGTCCATCCTGATGTACAGTTTCAATGCTACGTTGATGCTTGAAACACTTCGAGGGAAGAGGATGATGTTTGTTGGTGATTCCCTCAACAGAGGCCAATTCACTTCATTGATCTGTCTTCTTCATTCAGTGATCCCTAAACATGCCAAATCGATGGAGACCTTTGATTCGCTCACCGTCTTCACTGCCAAGGTAACAAATTGTGTACAATGCCCATCATTTTTGTTCTTAGATCACCTCTTTTAGGCATCTTTATCTGCCTCTATTAGGATTACAACGCGACGATCGAATTCTACTGGGCTCCATTTCTTCTCGAATCAAACTCGGATAACGCCATTGTGCATAGGATATCTGATAGGATTGTTCGCGAAGGCTCGATCGATAAGCATGGGAGATTTTGGAAGGAAGTTGACATTTTGGTGTTCAATACATATCTTTGGTGGATGACTGGCCTTAAGATGAAGATCTTGTACGTAGATACCTACACTTCTCCTATCAAGTTAATGATTAATATACAATTACACATGTCCTTATCAAGCTACTAACTTTACATGGCTTGTTACGTATATACGTAGGCAAGGACAAGGATCCTTCACTGATGAAGTGGAAAATATAGTGGAGCTCTCAACAGAGGATGCTTATGGTATGGCAATAAAGGATATGCTGCAATGGGTGCAGCACAATATGGACACCAAGAAGACTAGAGTTTTCTTCACCAGTATGTCACCTTCTCATCAGAAGTGAGTACTATCTAACACCTTAATGCTTCTAATATATATATATATATATCTGATAGATGCTCAGAAATTCACACAAAATTGTTCTATAAACTTTGGCAGGAGCATAGACTGGGGAGGAGAACCAGGTGGCAATTGTTACAATGAAACAACTATGATCGAAGATCCTACATACTGGGGATCGGACTGTCGAAAGAGCATCATGCGTGTTCTTCGAGAAATTTTGGATGAAACAGAGGTTCCAATTACATTTCTCAACATCACCCAGCTCTCAAATTACCGCAAGGATGCACACACATCCATCTATAAGAAGCAATGGAATCCACTGACCCCTGAGCAGTTGGCAAACCCTGCGAGCTATGCAGACTGTGTTCATTGGTGCCTTCCTGGTCTTCAGGATACCTGGAATGAGCTACTCTTTGCCAAGCTCTTCTATCCGTAGAATGGTCCTCATCATTTTGCTTTCTTCCTTAAAATGGACTGTTATTTGTTCATCATAATTGCTCAATGGCGTATGATGTTTTTGTGTTAACTATATACCAGAACTGTGGAAAGAAAGAATAGGGCAAAGATGTGAAGAACTTGCTCATCATATTTGAATTTTAAAAAATTACTAAGCCGATTTGAGAGTAATTGATAAAGGGATCCAACGGAGCTTAACATAATAATGAACCAGGATGACATCGACCAGTCTAAAAGGCCCAACGGGCTTTGGACCAAGCCCAAGCCCATGTTTCCGCCCCACGTGGTACGCCGCCGCGTATACTTTGCGATTCGTGCGAAATTTGATGATTGCCGCTTGCGGGAACGGAGAGCCTCCTATATAAACCCCAAATATCGTCTTCTTCATTTCATCGTCCCCTTGCCCGCTTCCCGTTCTTGAGGTCGTCTCGATTCACCTCGCCCCGCTGCCTTCATAAATCCAGGTCTCTCTATCTCTTTCGTTAGCCTTGGAGTTCCTCTTGTAATCTTGGTTTTTGGTTGTATTAAGAGTGATATCATCAACCTCGCGGTGTAAATTTCGAAATCTTGACTTGTTCTAGTTTTATATCGTGATCGGTGGTCGTCCATCTGTGATCTTGAAATTTTCCACTTGCTTTGGATTGATAGTGCTATCTGCAACCTTCTCGTGTCTATTCTTGGATATCTCCACTTGTCTTAGATTTGATATCGTAACTTGTAGCATTCTTGTGTTTAATCTTGGAAACCTTTACGTGTTTTGGGTGGATATCGTAACCCTAACCGTCTCAGTTCTAATGTCGGAAATATTTCCTTGTATCTTAATTGATATCTTAATTTTTTTTATCTTCCGTACGCTTAATGTTGCATATATTTACTTGTATTTGGTTGATCGTGTAATCCTAATATTGTCGTGTGTAATCGTGGAAGTCTTTTGTTTTAGATTTGGTACCGTAACCTCTATCCTTATCGTGTCTAACTTCCGGATGGCACCAGTCCGTTGTATGGTTGTTGCTACTCGTCACAGAGTTGTACCTTTAGAATGCATTCTAATTGGATTATGATGAGAAACTGACGAGAGACAAGAATCTACAGCCTTTTGTGTGTCTGATTTTATATTCATAGATCGATTGGTTAGTGTAGAAATTTGGACAAAATTTCTTCACTCTAATAGTTAGAATGAGGACATCTACCCATCTATGGTGGAATCTGCATGGGCGACAACCATATTCCACTCCAACCGAGTTACAGGAAGACAATAGGTTGTCACACGTGATCCCTTTGCTGTACATGACTTACTTTTGAACATTATGTCATGTTTCCTTTAAGTTATTCTTGTATAAGCCTGGCAGTGGGGTATTCTGTTGGTGGCTCAGGATAACTTTCTCATGTGGATTGGTGATGCTTCATTTATGATCCATTGACAGTGAATATGGTTTGATTAACTGAAATTTTTACATTTGAGTTTATAGTCATAGAATGATCACTTATTTGCAGGAAATTTGATCACAATGTGGTCACTTTAGGGTTTAAAGTTAGACATGTACTTGGCAAATGAGACGCAATCCCGCAATCAGGTATGTGGGACTGTAAATTGCTTTTTGTGATCTCTTTCCTGAACAATAGGTGAATTTAGTATCTAGTTTGCTTATGTTGTTAGTTGCTTAAGTTTGGTACCAGTCAATCTTTCATTTCTATATACTTCTTTTTCATGTACATTACTTATGCCTTTTTAGACTTTGCTTGACAATAAATATTGTTGCATATCTTTTAGAAGAAGTTCAGAGCTTTTCTCTAGGATTTTTCCCTTTTTTTTTATGTGTTCTGCTACAGAGTGATACTTTTACATTACAAATCCCGCTAAAGTTCTGTGAATAATTTATTTGTTAAGTTAGGTGTCAACAACAATGCTGAAATAGGAGGTTTTTTTTTCCTGGATAACAGTAACTCTAGACTGTAATACCTGAATAAAATTTCTTAACATTTAATTATCTCTTTCCTAGTCAGGTATAATGTATATGATGAGATATCTTCTTTTTTTTCATTTATATTGTTCTTATCTTTCACTCTTTGCCGAGTCATTCAATGAAATTCTTTGGAAGGAGATGCCGCCTTTTATCTTTCCTCAGGTGCATTTGAAAGTTCTTCACTTTCTTTATTGGCTTGATTTTAATCGCTCAATCTGAACATCCTCTCTGGTACTGGGCCTGCCATTACTTAGAAGCTTTCGGGTACTTTGGCCAAACTATAGTGTGTTACATCAACTTACTATTTTTTTAAAATCAAACGGAAATTTTCATAAATCAGCCACCGTGGTACACATCGCAACATCAACTTACTTGAAAGTGATTTTCTACCCTTTTTATCGGTGATAGCTTGATTTTCACTAAACAATGCTTAATTTACTCATGCAGATATAAGATATGGAGTGTATCATTCACAACTCTGGTTCCTATGCATTAGAGATATCCAGGTTAGTGATGCAGAGTCTTGTGTTTCAAGTGCACATGTTGAAATTGGTGGATGGTGATTGGGTTTTTTTCACCTGGTATTGCTATTTAATTTCTTGCAGTATGCTGTGCTTTTTTGGTTGTGTCTACTTGTACTATGTAGATAGCAGGTTCGCTGTATCAAAAATTAATCTTTTCTTAAACAGCGACTCTGTCCTTGTCTTTTGGAAATGAGCTAAGACAGTTGCCCCATGATGTGGAGGATTCGGACAACTGTTAATGGCCTCCATGAGGAGTGCCTCATTTTAGTCATAGCTTCTTCCATACCTGAGCAGAAAATTTTATAGTTGTAATAGTTCCTCCCTTAAATCCGTCATTCCCTTGCTTTTGAATAATAGGAATTGGTGAAGATTGCTTTGTTAGAAAGCTAGTTTGCATCTTTTTTAAGAAGTTTGTAAATATCTGGTCCTCCTTCACCAGGTTACTGTTATCATTTACTTGCTGGCCCATTTGAGCTATACTCTTAGACGATCCACTTGTGATTAAGAGGCCGTCGGCACCATTTCCATGGTGGAGGATGGTAAGAGGCCAACGTAGGCTGCTGACACCAGTAGGAGGTGAGGATGTCCATCTCAGGAGAGCCTCCTTGTCCAAACTGCCTAGATCGAGAGATGAGGGACAGTCTAAGACATGGGCCTCAGTGGTAGTAAGGGGTAAGGAACAATTTCCGGTCAACCCTGGAGGCTTTCTCTACAACACCAATATGGATTCAGATACATAATCTCCTTAAAAAATACTGGGAGCTAGAGGCGCTTATCCCCATTGTAACGTACTTTTGTAGGCCTTTGCGAATGGATGAGACCAACCTAGACCATACTTGTTGAGCCATTTTGCTAGGGTGTGTAGTGATTGATATTAAAAAATCACTCAAGAAGGTTGTCTGGGTTGGGAAAAAGGAGGAAGTAGTGGTTCAACATGTGGTCTACGAGAGTATCCCATTGTTTTTCTATCATTGTGGTTGGATTGGACATCACATGGATAGTTGCCCAGATAGAGAGGGAGAGGAAGAACAAACTAAGCCACAGTCCATGCAAGCTAAAGCTGGGAAAGAAGTTGCCAAAACCACAACACTTAAGCTTGAAGAAGGAAGATACCATCTATGACACGTGGCGTATACTGCAAAGAAGCCACGATCATCAAGTGCACTCTCTACCGTAGCACACAAATATGGCCAATCAGCAGCGATTACAAGCATAAAATCAGTTGAAGAAGGAAGATAATAATGGACTATACCAGAATTAGCCATTGAAAAATAGTAGTAGCATATTCAAGTATGGAAGGCCGTGCTGATTGGCACAGGGCATGCCAGTAGGCACTTGCCGTGCCGGCGGTGTACTGGCACATGGCACGAGGGGTACCGCATGACACTCCTCATAATAGCTTCGTCACTCACAATGGACCTCATCGATGTCTCTTCATTAGGTACCTTAGCCCTCTCTTTCTCTCTCTCTCTCTCTCTCTCTCTCTCTCTCTCTCTTTCTCTCTCTTTCTCTCTCTCTCTGGTTAGGGCACCCGACGAAGCGATGGTGATGGCAAAGGCGAGCGACGATTGGCGAGCGATCACGACGGCAACTGCAAAGGTGAAGGTGAGTATCCCTTATATTTTTCTCTCATTCTCTTACAGCACGTATTGTGCCGGCCGGTGGTCGGCACGGTCCATGCCTATGGCACGACCTTCGTTGGATTCAAGTAGCAAGTTTAATCAATTAATCCTTTGTTGGGTCAGACTTCAAGCAGGAAGAAATTAAGATGAATTGATTCAAGTAGCAAGTTTAATCAACTAATCCTTTGCTAGATCAGACTTCAAGCAGGAACAAATTGAGATGAATTGATTTAATCATTTATTTCTCAGATAGGACTTGAGAAATTCACCTTGCCATCGAGTCCTAAAGGCACCCAACCTGTATTGTTGGTAAGCTCGCAGACTCCTCGTTGTTGTCGCCGTCGTGAGAGTTGAAGGTAATCGACGGCAATGGCAATGTCGAGGAAGCGCCAAAGTTGGCAAGCCTCTCCGATTAGAAGCTTCCAGCCGAAGGGAAGAGTTGGCGGCATTGTTGTCAACGGAGACTTCTTACACCCGAAGGGAAGAGTTGCTCAAGCTATGAAGTCGACGACGACATCTATGGAGATCCAAAGAAGGGGCGGAGTCGACTGAAAGGGGCGGCGTAAATGGAGACCTTGGAGCTGTCTATGAAATCGGCGACAGTGCCGATAGAGACCTTGCGCTGCCACTTGAGCTCATGACAATCGATGGCGGTGAGGCATCAAAGACAATGAAGCTCGCGACAGTCAACGACGGCAAGGCATCGAAGGAGATGAAGCTCACAGCGACGAGGTGGTGTCAACGAGTATGATCTGTTGACTGGAGAGATCGATCGGCTACGAGTTCACGAAAAAGTTTAAAGATGATAACCTAGGTAATAGCTTTGATACCATGTGACAAAGGGAAAAACACTAATGTATTCACATTGAGAATAAGTATAAATACATGGTTAGCTAGGGTACATTATCCCTCAGGTACAACATAGGAGTATATACATTAGCAAGGATGTTAAAATTATGCACCTCTCTATAAGTGATAACCAATTAGCTGAGTGGGCAGCTAATAATGGTAGATTTATCTCTCCAAATTTTGCATGGAGGCTGAGAGACTCTCTTCCCCCATAATTTTGTAATATACTTATTACTGACTGTTCCAGCGCCTCGGTAGCCGCTCAGGGGCTGGGAAGCACAGCTTAATACAAGCTCTCCATATTTAAGGGGAAAAAAATTGAGCTATACTCTTTCCCTTCAATTCAATTGCTGAAATGATCTGCTGGTATTTGGTATTTAGCCAGAACTGGTCTTTAGAAATAAGACTGGCTCCTAAGCAGGATATGTGGCAAATGTTTGTCATAAATTTGGTGATTTTGCTGTATTAGATCTGAGCGTCCCATTGGGGTTTTCCATATAGCTCATCTTTGAAAGCATTTAGTGATTTATGGAAAAATATGTGTATATGATTAAGGACATCACCTTGGGATGCTTCTTTGGCCATTCTATTGTAAACCCTTGCCTTATGACAAGTTGAGGAGGAGTATAATTTTTACTATTGTCACATATCATGGAAACAACCCCATGGATAAAATCGTTTGGGTCTAACACATCTGATTGAAAGGTGATCGGACAGCAGAACAATTGATAATATTAGCCTAAACTTGTAAGCACTGTGCGAATACAAGAATCCTGTTTGAACAGCATGGTGGCATTGTATCAGTAACCCCAAAGAAGTAGAGCACATGTCAGGAATACCAGCAAATGGATGGGGATGGCCAGCTTATTTCCATGGTCATAGAAGTCTCCATATGCATACTCTTCCGAGTGATCCAGGGCGTTGAAGTCCCCTGAACATTTACAAGAGTGAATTTGGTAAGTTTCCTTTTCTTCCATAATTACATTCAAATTGAGCTCTTGGTTAGTTAAGTGTGAATCACCTCTTCCGTGAGTATGGCCACATCCTCTGTTGAGGGCATACCGTACGTCAGAGACCGATGCACCATTGTAGAATCTGAAGTTGTCTAGTATGCCATTGATGCAATGGAGCACAAGGTTCGTTTCATGCAGACATGGGCCATTGCAGTACTCATCAGTGTCCTCTGGTCGGACGTTGATGTTCCCTTCAGCTCCCAATCGGTATGAATCCTGACAGCTGCTGTATACCTTTTTGTTCCATGGAAAGTAGGTAACATATTAGTTCATATAATTTCGTTAAAGTATAGTCCTCAAAGTTTGAACTTTCTTAACCTTACTGTTCATTTTTTGTTTTGTTCAGGCTGTTGCAGGCTTGTATGTCATCACAAATTTACGATATTGATTACTATTTTTTATATGGTCCTTTGCATACATACTACCTGAAGAAGAGAATGAAGAAGGGAAGCCAAAGGGAGGAAGAAAGGCAGTAAAGGCGGTTGAGCCCTGAGGCAGAATCGGTGTTCAGATCTGGGCAGTTGAGGTAAGATCTTTTGAATCTTTATATGCAAAAGTTTAAGCCACTCTAGTTTTTCTTTTCTTTTTTCATAAATGTTGCATCTGAAATTTGAAACATGCATTCGTACCCCTCAGAAGGACATGTAAGTATTACCCTGCTATTAGATGACATTATCTGCATGAAAGGACATCGATGCAGGGTAGTATTTAGAGTAGACCTCGGATGCCATCTCATTACAGGATTGAGAAGACCAGCATGAATAACAATGTAACATAATAGTCAAATAATTGATGTGTTTTATGCTACTACTCACGTAGTGATTACTGAAGCAAGTTAGCGCGCTTCCAACAATGTCCGCAGCTGCATCTGCATCAGCTCATATAGGCATCAGATGTAAGGAAGTTTGTTTTGAGAGTGATTATTATCAAAAGTTGAGATGGTACCTCTATCAGTGAGCTACTGGAGTACATGATTTCATTTTCATGGCAAAACCACTAATCAGTATTAGGTAATCAATTTATGTCATTTGGAGCCTTTTTTTTTTCTTCCTGTTTCAGTCATATTATTAAGTATTTAATCACAGTGTTCCATCATTAATTTTAGTTTTAACAAATATATTCAATCATTACTAGATGTCAAATGATATTTCTATTTGATTATTGTTATATCTTTAATAAAAATATGTTATTTATAAAAATAAATTAAAGATAAAAAAACTCTAATGTAAGTTTATATATATAGTTGAATAAAAAATTAAATAGTAACATGTCGAAGATATAAAAATATCTTTAAATACAATACTTTTTTATTAAAAATGTAGTAAAGAGACTTGCAAAGATGTGCCGGTCAGCACACCTCATGTCGATCTGGGATTGGCACGGCAATCATTGATATTGATAATAAACCATACAATTCTATTTGTTAAACATGGATATAGATATAGATACATTTTAGATATCATATTTATCTATCATCATTAGTTCCTATGCATGACAAGTATATTAGAATTTCCATGGAACATATCCTATTGTTGTATCATAGTAGTTTTCGTACGTTTATTTGGATGTGTACAAAATACTAAAGGTTATCAACTCGTTTTGGAGAATATACAAGCCTAATATACAGATGTAATCCGTAACCAGCATAATTTTATTCTACCAACAAATATTTACCAATAGCAAGTGAACTTATAACCATTTCAAGCAATCCTAAAATGTTAAGATTGCTTGAAAACTAAAAGAGTCTAAACAACTGAACTTTGGTGAAACATGCACACCTGACTTGGAAGGAGAAGTAGAGAAGCAAAATACAGCTACCAGGAAGCACCACCGCTTCAGGTAGGGAGAGCGAGCCATTGAAGGGCTTTGTGCTCTATAACTTGTGTGGGAGAAGAGAAATGAAGAAGCCACCGTGATGATTTATTATCACATTGCTTTGCTTGCTACGTGATTCTAAATTAAGAAATATTAATTGCACAACAACTCAAACCGGTCCGTCTGTTTCTTCTACTTTGCTTATTTTTAATCTTTCTCCTTTCAGGTCTATAGCCCAACCAACTCTTTGAATAGCTGATTAACGTTTTGATGGCATATAAACATTTTTTTTCCTGCTATTTTGAAGCAAAATATTGATATTATATCACACCAACGGTTGAGATTGAAGCTTAATTGGAGTACATCCTTCAGATGCGTGCCAATTGGAGAATAATGTATTTGGTAATTGCCCATAATTTGTAGCAGCATATGAGAGGAAGATGAGATTTGGTGGGAAGGAGTGACCAACCTCTCCAAATGCGTGCAAGTTTTTCGATGGAAGACTACCGGTTCGGTGAAATTGCTATATTATGGGGTCATATCATGATAACTTAAACTATGTGTATATAGAATTCTAGTAGAAAATTCAGCAACGGAATAGAAAATGTTGAGATAGGAATAAAATAATGACTCTGGATAAAAGCAATCTTTATTTTTCAAAAAAAAAATTTCTTTGGAGGTATTCAGTTTGAGAAGAAATATAAGTTTTTAGTTGTGGTAGCTGGGATAAAAGATGCCATGATTGAATTAATTGTATTGTTGAATTTAATGTATCTATATATATATATATATATATTTTAAAGAAAGATGAAAGTTATAATTAGGTTTAAAAAAATAACATAAATTATTTTAGAACTATTATATTCTATATTTATGGTTATTTTTTACGACTATTTAGAAATTTTATTAGATTATTATATTTTGTAACTATTCTTTTTATTTAGAATTTCTTTGAAGAGAATCAGATTGGTAATTTGGTCTTTTAGGATAAACAATTTTTTATGCTAGGATAAAGATATCCAGATAAACCTTCTTATCTCGTCTTTTATCCTGACTACCTGTTCCCTGTTTGGTAAATTTCTTTGAGATAAATAGAGTTTATCTTGTGGACAATTATGGGATAAACGAACTCATAATCTTTGTTATGGTTTGGTATGACCCATTTATTGAGCTGTGCAGTGTTGATCTATTTGAGGCCCAAATTGAACGATTGGTTTAAGACCTTAAAAATTAGTCAGGGAGATCATGAAATCTCTATCAAGCAGTTTAGGCATATGATTTATGAGGTCACCATAACTTTTGTTCGTACACCTTGACTAGAGAGAGGTCTGATCAGGTTTAGCCTGCAACGTCTGCCCGTTTTAAGCTTTCATATTTTATTAGATGTAATTATTTTCCGATGTGGTAAAGTTCAGATGTGAGAAGAAATCAGAAAATGATGGTTTGAGAAAAATGGTCTGTAAAATGATGGTTTGAGAAAAATGGTCTGTAAAATGATGGTTTGAGAAAAATGGTCTGTAAAATGATGGTTTGATCAAAGTTTGGTCTCAAGCCATCATCTTAAGACGCACTCTATTTCAAAGTACAAAAGCTTCGGTACGAGTTGCATCATCATCAGAAAAAATTCCGTGCATCTGTAAAACAAGCGTACACGAAGAAGAATTTCTCTATAGAAAATTTATTAGAAGGACGTACAGTCCATCTAGATCTTTTCAATTTTCTAGCACCAAAGCAGGCAAATAGTAAACAAGAGTATTGTCATCCTTGAAGATGTCTGCTTAGGAATTGTTAGCCCATTTCCATTAGGTGTTACCATCATGTTTCCAGAGCCAGTCACTAGTGCGAGTGAACCTGATTAAAAAGATAACCAATTAAACAGACCTAGCTAGATGTCAAATGAAGCATTCGTAATAATATAACCTAGAATTATGAGTTCCAAATTACAACAACATTTCCATTGAGAGTTAGATGTAAGGTTTGATTTATAATACGCACTGGCTCATGGATTCAAATACATAATGCATTTGTTTTCGAATACAGTGTAGATATTAAGTCCTGGTTCGTTTATGATTTCGACATTACCATCTCTAAAGGAGCTAGGTATGATGGTTTGATTCGTCGCTTGGGTTTCTTAGCTATATAAGAATATAAAGCACGGACAAATTAGGAATGGTAAACTAAGTTTCTTAATTGACATGCACTTCCAAACCTTCCCAGTTGAAAAGATTTATAGTCTTTAATCTTAACAGCACTATTCTTCAGTATTCAATTATTGTTCTTTTTCTTTATAGCATAATTTGTTTGCTAGTTTGGTAAATCCTTTCCCAACGGGCGGCCGACACATAAATTAAAACCATAGACTCATTCACTTCTAAGATAATCATCCTTATTTTGTTATAGTAATTAAACAACAACTTAATTTTTTTCTTGGTATATTAATTTATTATATCTTTCATTTTATTATATATAATTTTTTAAATTAATTTAATAGTATTTAAATTTACTATTTTACATCTAATCAACTATACTTTCAGTTATTTGGTTTAAATTATTATTATTTTTTTATTACTTTAATATTAATTTTATGTCACATTAAATATATAATAAGTTATACTTGTGTTAGCTAGAATTAATATTATTCCACAAGTAATTGGGCCTTAAAGCGTTTGATTTTGACCTATCTATTTATTTTAATTTCAATCATAAATCACTAAAATATAAATTTGAGGAAGAATCATATTTTACCCCCTCTATGTTAGGCCTAAATTTACTTTAGCCTCTCTAATGTTATTTGTTTATTTTACCCACCTACGGATATATTCAAACTAAATTTGATACATTTTTTATTATATTTGATTAATTTATAAGTCAAAATTAAAAATATTTATTTCTGAAATTAAAACCGTAAATAATTAGATCAGATCTATAATGCATCTAGTTGGATTTCAGATGAGAAAAACATTGACAAATTACATTATATATATTATTTAAAATTTAATTGATATTATATTAGATGCATTGAATCTATAACTTTGTCTCTAATATTACGATTTTATCATCAAATTTGATAAAATAAATTACGATTTCAATTTGAAAATAATCATAAAGGGAAGTAAAGTGACATAAATAAAATTATAGAGAGTGAAATAAATTTTTATGTAAACATAGAGATAAAATATAAATTCTCTTAAAATACTTTTAAAAATTAAAAGCCTCACCTCCGCCGGTGCCAGTAGTTGCATTGCTGTTATTTCCGAAACCACACGACATCTGTAGCAGTGCTCTGGCACCTTGCATAAGCCCGGGGTTGTAGGCCTGGAAGTTGGACATGATACCATCAACGCAGTTCATCATAAGCATCATTTCGCCAAAGCAGGGAGAGTTGCAGAAGCCGGCAGTGGAGTTGGTGGTGGAATTGTTGTCCGGAGCCAATGCTGTTGTATTGCTGCTTGTGGTATTCGCACTCCCAGTAACATTTATTCCCATCCATGTAAGACAGCCATTCATTACCTTTCATGAACATTATCAACTGATCTGAGCTGCAAGCTTAATAAGTCGGCATACACAGCAATATACAGAGGCGAGGACAACATACTTACAGGTCGATTATCAAAACAAAGAGCTGCTGTCGCTACGATTTGAATTGAATCTTGTTGTGCTGCATTACCCAAAACATTGAAATCTTTAGAAGTTAAAGGAAGGATTGAGATAGTAATCATTGCATGCAATCCTTAGAGTGTCTCCTTTGTCGCAGTGGAGTGTGGTGTATTCTTCAGGTTTACCTTTACAACAGTAGTCAGCTATGCAGAAGAGCGCAACTACAAAGCACAACTTCTTCAGCATGATAGGAGTCATCAGGAAACAATCTCTGCAAACGCTAATTGCGTTGCTGCTTATATATAAGCAGCCTGCATGTTACTGTCACTGAACTCACCCCTCCCTCCGAAATCAAACATTACCGAAAAGTAGAACAATCACACATCGATGTTAACCGTCAAGCACCTACTCATCGGATGGTTTTTACCAACTGTGCTTGGTAGTAATTGACGCAGCTCCCCGGAGGTGGGTGACAGTGTTCGAATTTCCACATTGGTGAGCTGAAGGTGGTTATGGTAGTTTTAGTGAAACGAGAGGATGCGAAGTTGGTATACAAAATCAACTACTTCCCACTTGTTACATAGACTTTCTTCCCTCCCAAGTGTTTGTAATCAAACCTAAACTGCTTTCATGGCCTCCATTGAAGAGAAGAACTCCTCGATTGACTTGTTGGTCATTTTTATGTCGATGAAACTAATATGTTCTTTTTTTTTTTTTATCCCAACTCTTGAATGATAGGTTGGGAAATAAGTAGTTTCTTCTGCTTAGTCATTAATATTAAGTCCTCCTATTCACACTTTAACATGTCCTTCAACAGCCGCTGTCCATGCCTGGATAAAGAAGAAGATAGGCAATACACATGTTAATGGTCATAGTTAAACATTATTGCTAAGTTCTCTCTGAAAAAGAAAGAAGAAGAAGTGCTAAGTTATCCCATTTATGTGAGGCTTTGTTTCTCCTTCCATATGTAACCGCGAAGAAATGATGGGACCCTAATTAAGTAGCTAGGACAAGTGGCTGGTTATTGTATGCCTAAGTTAATATTTCCATCAATATTAAATTGCCTCTAGCTTAAGAAGCTATTAAGCTAAGTAATTCGACTCCTCTTCACTGGAACATTAGGGTTGAGAGGAGCTCTCGTTGACTCAATTCAATGGAGATGCGTGTCTAGCTGCTCTAATTTAAAATGGGACTGTCCTGACCCTTATGTGATCATGACTGCTATTAAAGTACTTTTGTTTATATATATATATATATTTTTAAGGTCGTAGCATAGGGACCATAGAATTAGGTTGGATCTTTTGCTCATCTACGTCGGCAAATATAAATTAATATGTTAACATACACATATATTATTTTGTTTTATGCTGCTTACTGGGACCGTTTAGACCAAATCCGCTGCAATTAGTATTAGATAATACATGCATTATACTAATAAAATTGATAAACCTATTGGCAGCTGCAATCACATTATATCAACTTTACTAGGTTATATATTTAGAGATAGTACCCTAAACCCTAAAAAAATAACTAGATAATAACTAGTCATGCATAATATCCGGAATCGAAGAGCGGGTTTCATGGTCCGACACGCTAATAATGCTCCTTATCTTGTAGGGGCGGGATGCAATAACTATACCCTCTACTTAGGAGCTGTGCCTATGTAAAGCTCTCATTCGACAAAAATGTTCATTTCCTTCGGATAGAATTGGATCCTACATTGCTAGTTAAGCTTCGCGGGTGTTTGACTCTATTATAGATGATATCTCTTATTTATTACATTTCATGCATATTGATAAAATTACAAATAGATTTGGAAAAGTTAATTGAGCTACGGATTGATATACAAACTACGGTAGGAATTTAGGATACAGGTGTAAGTGGGATTTGAGGTTTTTCTTCCGAGCTGGTGTAGTTTTTGATCTTCAACTTCAACTTTTTTTTTTTGTACTCGTGGTGGTTAATTTATACAGTTTTTCTTTGAGGAAAAAATAAATAAATAAAAGAAATGCTACATTTATGGGCCAAAAAGTCTATTTAAGTCCTACAACTATGCGCTTGACTCCATGGGCCTAATGGACCCACTGCCTACTAAGGCTTAAAGCCTTTGATTGTCGTTATCATGACCCACTGATTCATATCATGAGTCTATGTGTGCATATATGCACCACTCGTTAATCGAAGACATTACCATCTATTAATCAAGATGGTGGTTGGAGATTTGGAGGTTTTAATGTCGCATTTAAAGTTGAAATCCGGTTATATAAGTATGCCAAACTTTGGTCTTTGTGGAGAGGAGAGCAAATGCAATGACCCTCATTAGAAGCAACTAAACTAATGCCAAATGGAACGTAATAATAAGAATAATAATAATAGACCTGCAGCCTTTGAGAACGACAATGGTGGTCTTTGTTTGTATACAAAATTATAATGGAAGACTAAAATGAATTGAACTTAAATTGGCAACTGAGATTAAGGCTATGGCTTCTCCACGAATCACCATGGCCCACTTAATTTAATAACGCAGGGTAATAGATCATAACAGTGGCATAAT
Organism: Typha angustifolia; assembly: GCF_048772165.1. Classification (NCBI taxonomy): domain Eukaryota; kingdom Viridiplantae; phylum Streptophyta; class Magnoliopsida; order Poales; family Typhaceae; genus Typha; species Typha angustifolia. The sequence goes on along the minus strand of NC_133246.1, from coordinate 599,641 downwards.
GACGTCGTTATTCCTTTATGCAGTAATGTGAACAATAGCTCAAGGTCATCAGCAGCACTAATGACAGTGCTCACCATCTAATAAGGAGTCTTTATCTCCATAAATACCACACTCTATAGCATTTGTTTTAGTGAGACCTCTTATTTTCATGAAAAGTTGTGGTAATCTTAGCATATAATGTCATTGTGGCTTGTAAACCTCCTATCATGTCATATTTTTGTTTGAATTTTCTGTACGATTGGATCTTTGAGAACTTTGCACAGTTATTGCAGCTAAATTAGCTGTGAAAGCTCAGTTCCATACTACTAATTTTAGTTCCAAAACTCAACTTAGACGTGGCCCCATCAAGAGAGAGAGAGAGACAGTTAGAAATCTGTAACCCCTTCAATTAATGTGATATATTTTAGAGCAGCAGTGATAGCTGCAACACTCCATTATGGAGCTCAGAAGCTGAGAACTAGAAAAAAAGAGCTGTCGTGCAGAACTTATCAACCTTAAACCTTCTTCTTCTTTTTTATTTATCCTCAACGGCGGTTTTATTGGCTCATTGATCGATCAATCATTTGCCCACATAATTAGTAATATCATGGATTTTTCCTGGGAGATAAAATGAAAGCAGAATGAAGCTGTCTCTGTATGATAGAGAGAGTAGCAAATATCATTTATCATTGGTGATAAAGGGCAGAGGCAGTTGAAATTACCATTAAAATGATATAATTCTTCAAATAGTGACTCAGTGTGACAGGAAGGCTTGGTATTATATAGCCACGAAATTTTAGGATAATCTCTCGTCTTAAAATGAAATAAGATCATAAGCATTATCTGGACCATTTGTATGAATTAATCTTATTATTAGATAATAGAAGAATAAAGAAAAAAGAATAGGTCCACCATGGAGGTATGTTTATATGTACACTCCTCACCCCCAAAAAAAAAAAAATAGGGAGATAAGTACTTGCATGCAGGCTTTTGAATTCTTTGGGCAACCACCCTAACTGCTAACTTACAGGCTAAAAGTAAAACATTTCTTTAAGGACCACCCATCCCCTCTCTTGAGTGCTGACCAAAAGAGAGAAAGAGAAGAAGAGAAGAGACAGAGAGAGAGGAAGCAACAAGGAAAGTGTTTTTCGTTTGTTTGTTTGTTTGTTTGTTTGTTTGTTTACTTCTTCTCTCTTCTTCTCTCTCTCTAAGTTTTCTCCATAGATCTCATGACGTGTTCACCTATCCGTTTAAGACGCGTCACAAAACGCCCAACTCCGTAATCTTCGGCTGGATATATAAAGGAGTCTCCTTTCCGTTTCTTCTCCCGTTTCTTCGTTATTGTAAACTTAGCAACCTACATTTATTCTACGCTCCCATCTCTCTCTCTCTCTCTCTCTCTCTCTCTCTCTCTCTCTCTCTCTCTCTCTCTCTCTAGGCCCAGAGTTTAATTTTCTAAAAGGAAGCAGAGGCTTTTGGGCTTTCTCTAGTACTTGTAGTAGCAGTCTCTGTTCTTCCCTTATTACTTTACTATATATAAGCCCAAAATTTCCGAAGGAAGGCAGAGGCTTTTGGTTTTTGTAGATTCTAAAAGTTACTTCTCTTTAGCGGTGCTTATTGGTTGCTTCGATCAACGGTAAAAGAGAGAGAAAACCTCCACCTTTTTGGGAGGACCTTTCTTCTCTGCTTTCGTCTCTCTCTTCCATAAGTGGACCCAAAAGGTCGCTCTTTTATAGCCAAAGGCGAAGCCTTTGCATCCAGAATGGAAAGCTTACGGTTTGCGAGAGGAATCCCGCCGCCGGCAATTGCCGTTGGTGCCCATCACCACCACCCGCCGGCGCAAATTAGCGCGGTCGGGCCGCGTTCCACGGCGGCGGAGTCGGCGGCCGTGGCGGCGCCGTCGCCGCAGTCGTACATGTTTCCGCGGCCTCTGAGGCAGCTTTGGCCTCGAAGTGGGGTTGAGAAGGTCATCGAAGAGGCTGGCGTCGACGAGAAGAGGCCTTTAAACGAGGGGGAAGAAGAGGAAGTGAGGGAGGAAAGGAGTAAGGAGAATTGGGTTCTGAAGATTTTGCGTGTGAAATCGATCTGGGCGGAGAGGGAGGAGGAGAGAGGTGGAAATGGAGATGAGGAGACAGAAGAGGACGATTTGGGTATTGGGATTGCCGATGATGGCGATCGATGCGTGGGCTGTGGCGGCGGAGAGGAGTGTGTCGTTGAAGCAGGAGACGAGGAGAAGGTGGTCTTCGATAGGGATTCTTTCTCGAGGTTACTTCGCAAGGTATCGCTTGCAGAGGCCCAAATCTATGCCAAGATGTCGTATCTCGGTAACCTCTCGTATATGATCGCCAGAATCAAGGTAACAATTTCAGATTTTTTTTTAAAAACAATTCAAATCTTTTAGTTCTGAAGTATATCTTTTGGTGTACGTTTGTTTTTGATCTGCGAGGACTTCTGTTTTTATTCTCTGAAAGAAGTTACTTTGTTGTCTTGGATAAGGAAAGTTCATAGTTTTTTAACAGAGATTCGAATAATTTCTCAATCTTTATGTTGAACTTTTATTATATGGTTGTTTGTTTAATGCAATCCGATACAATTATTGTTCATTTGCTAGTTTAGCAACAATGTGATTATTTGTGCTTTTAATATTTTTCTTGTAATTGCTTCTCTTGAGATATCTTTTTTTCCCCCCTCCCTTTGAGATAAGAGAAATGTGAGAGTATCTAAGGTTTGCTTCTCCTATGGTTAATGGTTCTCATTTTTGTCCAGCCGAAAAATCTATTGAGATACCATGGATTGCGATTCGTGACTTCATCCTTAGAGAAGAAAGGCAAATCTCAAAATTCTGACAAGGATAAAAAACCAGCTCAAGATCAAGGAACAAAAGTTGAGATTGCTGATGACAAGGAGAGTAGAAAACAGAAAGAAAATGGATACGGAATTAGTGCAATTGCTGCTTATCAGATGGCAGCTTCGGCTGCCTCATATCTGCAATCACATACGAAGGGCATCCTTCCCTTTGGATCTGGTAAGGAAGTGAAGAGGAAAGATTCAATTACAGCATGCAACGAGAATGAGGAAGCTTCATTTGTGGCCACGACGAATTCAGTCACCGCCATGGTTGCTGCAAAGGAGGAGACAAAACAAGCTGTTGCGGAGGATTTGAATTCGGCCAAGTCTTCTCCTTGCGAGTGGTACATATGCGATGATGATAGCAACGGTACAAGATATTTTGTCATTCAGGTGGATACTTTCTCCTGATAGAGTATCAAAGTTTTCTATTTGTGCAGGTCATCTTTTTTTGATATTTGTGGTGTAAATTTGAGTTTGATTATCTCAATCTGCAGGGTTCGGAGACATTAGCTTCTTGGCAGGCAAATCTTCTGTTTGAACCCATTCAGTTTGAGGTATGCTTATTCCTAGTCATTAGTACCTCTAATTATTCTATGTATAGTGTATACTACATTGATAAACCTTTATAATGCAATTAAATTGTCATAGCGAGTTGTCCATTTCTTTAATTTTAAATAAAGGTATTTATCTACACTTGGATTGATATAATTCAATTTTTGCATCTTGTCGGACAAACTAAAGCATGATTTTCTTACTAAGTTTACATGCAAGTAGATAGCAATTGGATGAGAAGACTATGATCCTGTCTTTAATACACCTCCCTTTTGGATGAGAAGACTATGATCCTGTCTTTAATACACCTCCCTTTTGGATGAGAAGATTCATATGTGGTTTCTAAGCTGTTTGTCATTTGTCTTTGATAAGAACTACACCAGTTCACTCGAAGAAACCCAATTTTCATTCACTACTCTTTGTTCATAAAAGTGTAATCTTTCTTGTGCTTTAGGGAATGGGTGTACTTGTTCATAGGGGCATATATGAAGCTGCCAAGGGGATTTACCAACAGATGCTACCAGAGATTCAAGCTCACTTGAAATCTCACGGTAACGCTGCAACTCTCCGCTTCACTGGCCATTCTCTTGGCGGAAGCCTAGCTGTTCTTGTGAATCTCATGTTACTGATACGAGGAGAAGCACCGTCGTCATCCTTATTGCCAGTTATAACCTTTGGTGCACCATGCATCATGTGTCGAGGTGATTACCTGCTTCGCAAATTGGGGCTGCCTAAAAGTCATGTTCAGGCTATAACAATGCACAGAGATATTGTTCCTCGAGCTTTCTCCTGTAACTATCCAGATCATGTTGCTCAGATTCTGAAGGCCGTCAATGGAAACTTCCGTAATCATCCCTGCCTCGAGAACCAGGTAAAGAAAATCCTTCTCTGTTAAATAGTTAGAAATTTCTAGTCATGGTTATGTTCCTTGTCCAATCCATTATATAAAAGAAGCCACATATTGTCTAAACCTTTTCTTTCTACTTAGTTGAAATAGTAATTCTGTAAGAAATTTAGCGTATCATTGCCAGTGACTGTTGTCAATAACTATTATGCAATTTGTCAACAGAAGCTGCTGTATTCTCCTATGGGGAAACTTGTGATCCTACAACCTGAAGAGAATTTCTCTCCCCACCACCACCTTCTTCCTCCAGGCAGCGGTCTCTATATTTTAGGCGATTCATTAGTAGATTCAGAGAAGTCGACTAGGGTACTGCAGGCCGCACAGTCTGTGTTCCTTAACTCCCCTCATCCTCTGGAAATCCTTAGTGACCGTGCTGCATATGGATCGGAAGGAACTGTTAATCGGGATCATGACATGAATTCCTATTTGAAATCGATTCGATGTGTGATCCGCAAGGAGCTGAAGCTCATGAGGAAGACCAAGAGGGAACAACGTCGGGAGGTGTGGTGGCCTCTTATCACGCAGCAAATCCATGCAAGCGTCATCATGGGTAAACGCGAAGGATCGATCAACTCTAACCAGCACCATTTTAGCTTTGCTGGTGTATTTCATGGGGGAAGGGAGACATTGAAACGATTCAGGCGACTGGTGGCATCGCAACATGTACACATGTTCGTCATGCTCTTATTACCAGCACGATTATTGCTCTTGGGTACATTATCAGTTGTTAGATTGAGCTGATCTACGTCGGCTCTGTCGATGTAATTGGCAAGAAGGGTTACATTCTTTATTCATTGGTTCATACATATCATTTCTTGATTGTAAATCATTGAAAAGGGACAAGAAATGTAATGTCAACAAATTGAAATGGAATTATATGGTAGATGTAAGATGTATCAGCAGACAATTCTTCTTCTTTTTTTCTCATCTGAACTGTAGAAACTTCTTCATTTTTAATTTGATCAAATTCATTGGTACTTTATCTCTGAAAACTCTATACTGTAACTAAGCAGTGCTGTTACACTCATTACTAAACTTACATGATACGTATGAATGGTTAATTCAATCCTTTTTCTCTTCTACTCTTGTGTATCAAACATTATAATTTTCTTTTAGTCCTTTTCACTCATCTACACCATCTTTGACATAAAACTCGAATTCAAATTCTCACCAGTAGCGACAATTTTTTTGTTTTTCTTTTCAAAGGGAAGCGAGTGGTGATGAATTATGGTTCCATCTTAATCACTGAATCCTAAATGCATTCAAAGTCCAATAAGGTAGGCATGTGTGTCGCGTGCTTGAATACTTAATTTCATACATATACATACATATATATATATATTTTATGATTTTAGCTTTTAGTTATTTTTATATAATATTGCTTTCCTAACTCGTCTTTTGTTTTTGTTTTATTTTTTAATATTATAAATAGGAGATGGAAAAGATCAAGTGCACTTTTTCTTGCTTCAGGGATTGGAGAAACACGTGTCCAATTGGGAGTGGCGACAAGGAGGAGTGGGCCCTCGCATTCGTCCACTTCGATGTAGCCAAGCTGGTCGAGAGAGCTGTGCCAAATTTATGGTCCAATCTTCCGTGGCCGATGACTAGACCTTATCCATTCACCAGGGAGAGGGTGCGTGTAGGACACGTAGGAGTCCAATCTCTTCGCAAGTCAGATCTCCACGTAAGAAGACGTCCATCGACGTTATCATATAAATATTCTCAAATTATTGCTTGATGCATGCATTTATCTACAAGCCAATCCTATCACACGTCATTCCAATATTCTCAATTAGCAAAATTATTATTTTTTTGATAATATTAATTTTAATATATCAGGCTTATTTGGTGCTCCAATTTGGGGAAAGAAATTGGCTTGTAATTATTACAAAATAGACAACTAAAGAAAAATATATATGTGAAAAAAAAATTATAAATATTTTTTGGGAGAATGACAGCCCAAACGAGAAGCGAAGGTTCTGGGCTGGGCCTTGGCCCATCACCTTGCACGAATCTCTTCGTGCCACGTAGTGCGTCCTCTTTTGCCCTCCACGTCCTCTCCCGCCATTTCCCTCCCCCCGACCCAAACCAAAATCGAATAGAATCTACAATGTTGAAATTAAAACGAAATGTTTTTAATTTCCCTCCCATCCTCTCGTCTTCGAGAAGGAACCGCTCATCTTCTCATCCATTCTTCCAGGCGACGCCGCGAAGGAGATAACAACTACTCGCTTCTCTCTTTCGGTTTATACTCCACCTCGTAGATTTATAGGGTAGGGTTTGGACCTCCGAATCCCCCAGTTCTTCGCCCGAAATGCTCAGATCTCGCGGCGATTCCACTTCGAGCACTTCCAGCAGCCCTGGGAAGCTCTTCGCCGGCATCAGATTCGTTCTCTTCGGCTTCGATTCAGTCTCCGAAGCCCAGGTCACCATCTTTGACGATTACTCTGTTAAATTTCACCAGAAGATCTGGTGTTTTGATTCGATCTTGTGCGATTTTACTATGTTTTAGTACCGATCGGAGCTTGTTCGAAGAGGAGGGATCGATGCTGGGAAGTATGATTCCAGTTGTACTCACGTGGTCGTCTCTGGTCGCGTTTATGTAAGCTTTTGCTTCTATTTTCACTTATTTGTTAGGCAATGCGTTTAGGGTTATTTAAACGATAGATTGAGAAGGTTTTGGTACTTTCAACAGGATGATCCCGTGTGTATTGCTGCTCGGAACGATGGGAAAACACTTGTCACGGAGATGTGGATTGATGATAGCGTGGATTTTGGAAGAGTGGCGGATGCTAATAGGGTCAATATTTTTTTCCCTCTCTAATTGTTCTTTTTTTCTGCCTGTTTGACGTTGATGTAAACTGGATATAAGCAAGTTATCCGTTAGTGGTTATTCAGTACACAGGACCTGTAATGTTCTTTTCTTATGCATAATGGTTATTTTAGGAAATGTGATTCAAAGAGCTGTTAATAACCAGGTACTTTTCTGCACATTGCATTTAGACTCCAATTGAAATTTTAGTGTAGGATAAGGGTTTAGCTTACATTGTTGCAAAACCTGTATGAGTCCTCTAATTATTCCCTCCTGTTTTTAGTTTCATGTTGAAGTGTCATTTTGCATTTATTGTGGCTACTTACATATTTTGGATTTGTGGTCTTTTACTCCTTGTGAACTTTATGCTACAGTTAATTAATTATATCATCAATAGTAGCTAGCAACTTACTGTGGTATGTTCATACAACATTTCAGATTCTGTATAGGCCTGTAAGAGATCTGAATGGAATACCTGGCAGTGAATCACTGAACATTTGCTTGACGGGATATCAAAGGCAGGAACGAGAGGATATAATGGTGAGTCATTTTTAAGTTAAACAACAATTGACCAATGGGGTTCTCGAATTCTGGATTGATTGAAAATTCAATTGGTCATATATTTCTACACAAGCGAGCTCTTGTTTTTCAATTTGTCTTGCAAGACATATCTAGGCTTTGTTCTATGCGAACTAAGAGGTGCCCCAATTTATTTGAGCATCAGAGTTGATACTTTTCTTGACATTCTTGTTCATTTCCATCTTATCTTTTAACATTTGAGATGTATGGGAAAAAATATCCTTTGGTCTCTGATGAGGTTTTCTGCTATTAACCTGCTTATAGTATCTATGATGAACAAGTTATTAGTTTGCTGAAGCGCCGCATGTTTATGGCCGCTACCTTAGCTGTCTTATGTGTTTATTAAAATATTGTGAATTTCTCAATGGTGGAAGCTTGTTTGTATTCTTATTGATTAGCATGCTGTCCCAGCACTGATAAACATGTACGCTGTAAATGTCTAAGATTATTGAATAATGATTGCTATAGTTCATTCCCATCGATCACATATAAATCTTAGTAATACCATATTCTTTAATATCTCATACTTATACCTGCACAGTCATATGGTTATAATGAATATTTAGATGTATTATTTAATAACTTAGCTGCTTATCTTTTCTCGTTATATTCTGAATTTGTTTGCTTTTGCTTTTACTTTATTCACAGAAAATGGTTTCCTTGATGGGGGCTCGGTTTTCAAAGCCATTAATAGCAAATCAAGTTACCCATCTTATTTGCTACAAGTTTGAAGGTATGTTATATCCTGCTTGATTATTAATTGGCATTGCCAAATTGGTAATTGTAATATGCGAGGATGATAATTTGATTGATGTTTTCAATTGTTCTTTTGGACGAGATGTTTTTGATTTGTGTTGGTGTTCCATATTGTTTGGAACATATCCATCTCATTATTCTAATATCATACTTTTGTAGTTGCTCAACATTATATCCAATTAGCTTGGTGGCTCTATGGTCACCTAGAAGTTCTTCCCTCTTTAAGTGCATGCGAGGGTGCTCGGGGCTTTGCATTTGCCTAAGTTCGACAATTTTATGCCTTAATTTTGTAAATTGCATATTGAACCCCTACTAGGATTTTACTTTGAATTTTGTATTTCTTGAAAATTAAGATATCTCTCTAGATGTAGATTAGTAGGATTTAAGCATATTTTATAACGAAGTTCTGCTCCTTCATAACTTTGGAGAAATATTATTATGTTTTTTAAATTTTGGAGTAATATTATTATGTGTTTTTCCATTCGATACTCACAGAACTCTCTCATTCTGATGGTGGTAGGTGAAAAATACGAACTTGCAAAGAAAGTCAATATCAAACTGGTTAATCATCGTTGGTTGGAAGACTGGTATTACTATTTATAAATACTCCATTAAGTCTTGCTTTCCATGAAACTGGCTAACAAATAATTTTCTTTTTTTAGCTTAAAAGATTGGGAAATTCTGCCAATAGACTTTTACATTAAAAGGTAAGATTCTTATAATGCTTGTCTTTTCAGATGAGTTGCTTCTTTGATTACTTTTCTTTCTCATCTTCTGAATACTTTGAGAGGAAATGAACTTGTAGAGGTGCATGCAGCTTGTACTTCTATGCCCGTGCTCCACATATACCACTTGTGGGACTCCCTTTTAATAGGAGAACAAGAAAGAAAGAATTTGTCTAATTAGTTTGGTCATCAATTGTGAGCAGATCACTATTATTGGTTGTTCGCTTGACTATGGTAGATTCCGTAGTTTGCCATCAATAATTAAATTACTTATGCACCTATAAAGGCTATAAAACATGTGTGCACTACATCTTAAGGACGTCATGCTTGTAATAATGTAATTTAATATTGGATATTGCAGGCAATTTGACCATAATATTGGATTATGGTTGAATAACACTATAGCTTATTACAATACTTGGTCAACTAGCAATACAATTGTAGTTCTATGAATAGTTGTAAAATCATATAATGAACTCAAAACTCCTCTGTTTAATGGAAGATGGGAAGGTGCCTGTGCTATCTTAGGAAGTTAAATTTTCTTGTAAGTTTGTCAGTTTACTTCTATGAGGGGGCTTTATTATTTATAATTATTGTACATCCCTAGTCTAATTATGTAAGAACCTTGATCCCTCTGCCTTTGTTATTTTTTCTTCAAACAAGTGGTTGGGAACTAGAGATTTTGGAGGCTGAGGCCAGGGACTCGGAAGAGGAAACTGAAGATATAGGCGCAAGAGGACTTGACCGGAGAAGCAGTATTGGTACATTTACTACACAAAGTGGTGTGGCAGTTTCAGGAGGTCCTCATTTTCCTACTGAAAATTCAGGAATCACCATCAGCAGCAAAGATAATGTAGAAGCAAAAGAGTTGATAAATGCTGGCAAAATGACAATGGGCAACAATCAGTTTACCACACCCTGCAAAGAGACAAGGTCTGGAAAGGCCTTGGATGTGTATAATGGTAAAGGTAAGGTGGAGGAATTCACTCATCTGAAAGATGATGTACTAGCTGGTGATGATTATGTCGAAGATGCTGCTAATGCTGGTGAATTAAACATACCTTGTGAGAATAGTTTAAAGAAAGAAGGCAATATGTTGTCAACAACCAAATTGGTTACGACAGCAAGTACATTAAATGAGAAGGTTAATAGACTAAGTTACTCTAGGAAGTTCCGAAGTAAGTCAATATCTCCGGAAGAACCATCACCATTCTCAAATTCTTCACTCCAGTTGGAAGGAAGTGTTTTCAGATTTGACTTTGATAGCTCACCATCAACAGAAGGTAGAAGAAATGGTGAATCTTCTGACATTCAGAGTCTACCAGCTAATGGAAGTCCAGAGAATGCTGGAGCAACTGGTTCTGCTCTTCCTCAAAAGCGGAAGGTTTCTGTTTCTAGAGCAGGCTCCAAGTCACCCAAGTCTTCTATTGTGCAGAATCCGATGATTAAGGAATCTAAAAATTCAGAACAGGTAACTGCTTTACCTCTGGAGAAAAATGTGTTTGGGCTTAACTGCATAAGTAACAACATGGAGGATACTGTATTACATTCTATTGGCAATCAACATACTGTGTCATCTAAATCCAAAGCCTTGAATTATAAGAGGAAGTCACTTAATGGTAGACAAACTGTTTCAGGGGCCAAAACCACTAAATCTTTTCCTTCAGTTGTTGAAGCAGACTCACAAAAACTGCAAAATGGGTTGGCAAAGAGCAGAGTAAATAACTTGGCTGATTCGAAATCAACAGTTACAGGTACAGATGTATCTCCTGCAGATGTTAAGGTGCTTAGAAATTTGCCTCTCCATGATGAGCAAATGGAGGAAGCTGAACTGCACCTCGGTGTACGGAAAGCTGCAGAAGACTTTGGGTCATTAGCCATTGGCAACAAAACTGCAGATGTGACAACTTCCGAAGTAAAGGTACCTGAGATATCTTCAGATGGTTTAAGGAAATCTGAATGTTCCACCAAACTTGATAATAGTGATATTAAAATGAGTGAAATACCAAATACTTGTATTAGTGAGACGGTGCCACATAGATCACAGCATGATGAAGCGGCTTCATCTCCTTATAACAGGGAAATTGAGGGCAAAAAACTTTCAAGTTGCTCAGGTGTTGATGCATGCAAGAGGGACACTAGCAAAGTGGTGTCAGGTGCACGTCTTAAGAAGGCAGTTGCCAAGAGGAGCTTGAATGGCCTAAATAAGCGCATTGTAGGCAGTAGTATGATAAATAATGTTGCTGTTGCTTCAGTAAAAACTGACTCTGTAAATACAACTGAAGGCAAGTCAGGAAAGGTGGAGAAGCTGCATACTGATTCACAACATCCTAGTGTTACGAATAGTGAAATGAATGGGGCAGTTGAACCATTATGCAGAGATGCGGTCATTGAGGACTACTCAAAAGTGGTTCAGCATCCTAAGTCTGCAGGAAATGAAAATGGTATGACCATGGATTGGAGGGAAACATCCTTGGAGTCAGAAAAGGAGAATAATCCAGTTCATAGCATGGTAGTTTCTGAACAAAATAGTGATCATGGTGTTAGTGTGGTTTGTAAGAATGAGATACAGTTAGTACAGGATAAAAAAGGTTCAGGCGTTGACAATGGTTACAACCAGCAAAGAAGCAAGACTGGTCCATTGAGCAGTTTGGGGCCTGCTTGGTTTATACTAAGTGGACATCGACCTCAGAGAAAGGAGTTTCAGACAATAATTAGACAGCTTAGGGGAAGGGTATGCAGGGATTCTCATCATTGGTCATACCAAGCAACACATTTTGTTGTCCCAGACCCAGTGCGCAGAACTGAAAAGTTTTTTGCTGCTGCTGCTGCTGGAAGGTATGCTGCTGAGATAATATGCATCTTTGACATTTTAGATTTGACATCTTGTATTTGAAGTACCACTATGCAACTTAATACATATGAACAATCGGCCTTTCTAACCGACAAAATAAAATACATTATAACAATCAATACAGAATTTCATTGGTCTTGTTCACTGTCAACCAAACAGCAGGCCTATAAATCTAAGCTCGCCTTTTGTTCGTTATGCAGGTGGATTCTTAAGACAGATTATTTAAGTGCTAGCATTGAGGCTGGAAAGTTTTTAGAAGAAGAAACTTTTGAGTGGTATAAGAATGGCCTCACTGAAGATGGTGCAATCAATTTAGAAGCTCCACGGAAATGGCGTCAACTGAGGGAACGAACTGGTCACGGTGCCTTCTATGGCTTGCGGATTATCATATATGGAGAATGCATAGCTCCCACACTGGTACTATCTGATTAACCTATTTATTAATTATTACTGTACACTTTCCTTGACAATCTTTGTAGCAGTCTCTTTCCAAACTGCTTGTTTATTGTTCAAAAATTCATTTAATCTTTTTACGTAGACCAACTTTCTTTTTTCTTTTCTAAACTAGGATACCTTAAAACGTGTGGTAAAAGCTGGCGACGGCACCATCTTAGCAACCTCCCCGCCATACACTCGCTTTCTTAAAGCTGGCGTTGACTTCGCCATTGTAAGTCCGAGCATGCCACGTGTTGATGCATGGGTGCAAGAGTTTCTGAGGCATGAGGTCCCATGCGTTGTGGCAGATTACTTGGTTGAATATGTTTGCAAGCCAAGCTACTCATTGGAGCGGCACGTTCTCTTCAAAACACATGCTTGGGCTGAAAAATCTTTTGCAAACTTGTCGAACCGTTGCGAGGAGATCATTGCTGATGCCAGAGTTCCTTCACAAGGAAGCGATGACGATATCTGCTGCACGGTCTGTGGGTCACGTGACAGGGGCGAGGTGATGTTGATTTGTGGGGATGAGGGTGGTACGACAGGATGTGGAATCGGCACTCACATTGACTGTTGTGATCCTCCACTAGAAGCTGTTCCAGAGGGAGACTGGTTTTGCTCCAGTTGCAGTAAAAATCCATTCGAGGAAACTCCTCTTAAAGGAACCAAAATAAGATCATCCAAGCGCAGGTGATGCTTGCGCCTCCTTTTTCCAATTAATATTGTAAAGCTTGTTAAATCTACTGATGGAAAATCAATTAAGCTTCTCATTTTACTCTCATATGTGCCATCTTCAATGACTACTTCTCATCAATTATTGCCTACACTTATTCGTGCTAAAAACTAACTACACTCAAAGTCAGGCGAATAACCTCTAATTGGCTCACAGAGTGATTAAATGATATAACTCGAAGATCTATTGGGCAAGGGGATTATTTAGGCTATAAGCTAACATATATGAAGGACATGCAGCAGAGTTTGGTGGCTCGGAGATATACATAATATATACTTGACCAAGCACAGGGTGAGGATATACGTACCTGCTGCCTCTCAACGTTTTCACATTCAGGTAAGTATGAAAGTCCTAAATTGCAACTCATCAGAGTTAAATTCACTATATTTGCCAAGTCTGAGTAGTTTTCAATTCCTTGCTATGTTTGTACATATTAAATTCGTATGTTGGGTAGTATTGTGAGTTATGCTTATGATCGCTAAAATCACTAGGTCGATGGGCCGTGACGAAGTTTAGGAGATAAGCCCAATAGATAAGCCCATCATATGAATAGTATTGCTTCTTGTTTCATTAGAGATTTTGGTTTAGGAGATCGAGTGTCATGTTGTCGATGTGGTGATGGTGATTTAAATCCCTACTTTCTTCGTCATTAGGAAATGGAGGAGGATGAAAGGTACCAACCTTATTTGCTGACGTTCAAATAAATTTTGATCCATGAGCTGAAGGAAGCTACACTTTATTCAATTAAGCCGCCATTGATTTATTATTCCCTCCCAAAATCAAAGTTAGATCGGAATCTCATTTTAATACCCAAAAGAAATCCTCAATTTGTCACGGAAAGCCAGTGCAAGCATCAGTTTTTTCTCCTAATTCACGTGATTTGATCCTTTCCCTTCACATGGCCCAAACTTTCTCACCCTTTGATCCCAATCAAAAGTAAGCCTCCAACTATATATAACCAAATCATCCACGTGTGAATCCTCCCTCTTCTCTCTCTCTCTCTCTCTCCCTCTCCCTAGCAAGTCAAGCATATGAACTTTTGGGAGCTCCACACGTGCCAATCCAACCCAATCGCCCGCTAAAATCCCTTGTAACCACCACTTTTGGTGCTATCTTTAGGTCTTAATTTAATCTCATACCCTATGATTAGAAATTCTTCTACAAGGACATAGGACATATGCTTTTCTTGCCAAAGTCGTATGCCTGCCATCCATCATCGCCAATCCCATTCGTCCATCACATGACCCCAACTCACCCTTTTGTCCCCCTCACCTGAAACCCTAACACCACTCATTTTTGACCCAAATAACCTTGATCATACCCTTAAGAACACTTACTTAATTTGAGGGCATTCTTGTTTTGCGAGGATATATCATATGGGGAGTTGTGTTGCAGTTTTGTAATATAGAGGGAATATCTTGGGCATCCACATACCTGGAATAATTGCAAAAGTTCTCCTATTATATGCTTTAGGAGCTCACTATTTCAAAATTTGTCATGTTAAGTACAATTTGGTCCTCATAATCTAATGAAACTAAAGCTAATATGCGGTCGTAGGGTATGTGTGTTCCTTTAGATGTCGGCACCACCGTGCCCTTTTCTTTTCTTCTCCTCGTTATTCACAACGCACTATAAAAATGCCATTATAATCATCGAACAGCTAAAACTTTGTTGTTTACTTAATATATTTTGTCTCCTCTCACTCCCTAAGTCAGATACCAAACCACTATATATCTGTAATCCCATGCCTCCAATCTAGATCAAGCTCGTTATTGGCCTATGGACTCGACGATAAGACAAATTTGACCTTGTGAATTAAATATTTTATCTACGTCACCATGGACACCTTCGTCGTCCTCTTGCTTGCATGACCCTGAGTTCTCCCATTCTATACCCTTTTCTGTAGCTCTCCTACGGGAAAGATGGGCAGGACGAACTTCGTATTAATATCATTTAAGATGCACTTTGAATTCGTTTTGGGCTTCCAAAATCTATCTCCATCATCACGTCCCCTCGAAGACAGTCAGAATAAGACCACCGACTCTCAATTCAACTCCACATTCTCGTCGCCGATTTCGAGACTTTGTCGTATTTTCCCCTCCCCTCTTCCTCGATTTAACCTCCCTCCACACCATAATAATAAGGGATATAATTTAAGTATCACGAGAATGGTCGAGCTGCTGGGATTAGGTAAAATTTAGGAGACTATAGATGAATATATGATATATATATATATATATATATATATATATATATATATATATATATATATATCAACATTATTAATCCATTATTAGTGGGTACGAGAAGAACTTTAAAATAATTAATTCCACGAAGTATAGTTATATTAATGGAAAAGGGTGCACCACGCTGGCTCAACACCTGGAAATCAGTGTACCACATGACAGCAGGGCATGTGGACAGCACGTCGACTGCATCATTTACCGTGTCAGAAAAGAGTGGGTCTCATGTCACGGTGATAGCTTTAAGTTGTTTGACACGTGTGTACTTTTGGTTAACAGTAAGTGAGGGGCCATATATTAGATAGCGATTAGTGACCCAAAAGTACTTACAACTCGGACACACTGTCTAATGTATATGCTTCTATTGCTGAGTGTTATCAACTTTAGACATGTCGTTTCTTGTTACAGTTCTTGATATAAGGTTTTGGCGAGCTTTGGAATCAATTTTTTTGTTGTGGGTCTAATATGTTAACGTGCACTGCACCGCGTGATAGTTTGATTGGAATATTATCTAATCATGGACTAAATGTGACATGGAATAAGATCAGAAGCCCAGTTCGACAGAGCAGCAGTTCCAAGTTTCAAAATTATAAAGCCATCCCTGAGGACAAAAGTATCCAATGATTGATTTATATATTCACTAATGAACACGATCATCTAAATATCCCTCCATACTTGGCTAATCAAATAGTTTTGCTATACCTAATGTGTCACGTGGCGGGCAGATGCTTACTGTCGTCGTCAGTAATTACTTTTGCTAACCCTCTGCTCTTGGAAAAGAAAATTTTAACTTAATAACAACGCTCAAATAAATAAATAATAAATAATAATAACAAAAGGGGATAAGATTACGTCGGCACGAAAATTACAGCATCGGTGCCTCGGGAGTCGCGTCCGTCATGCATGGCTACGTGTCGAGCTTTGTCCACATGGGCGGGGCGTTGCACCTTTCCTTTCTGCTATTCGAAGCTCACAGCTTTACCCCTTCCAAACTCCAAGGTGGGATGGTAAGCCTTCTGGCAAAAGGCTCTATAATAATCGATCGAGACTCGAGAGGGACTTCTAACTTATTCACGGATTAATCTTCCACTTATCACATTAATTTATCGTTGGTTAATGGAGTTATCCAGGATAAAGGACGAATGGCACAAAAACCGCTCCTTTCGTATTCATTCTCCTTTCCTTCCCGACCAGGAGTTAAAAAAGATGGTGAGTACCTTCAAATTGATTGATATTTTTATTAGACGAAGAATCCAAAGCCCAGAGCAAAATATATAGTAGCTAAGGTTTTGTTAAGAAAGCAGAGAAAAAGGAACTAAAAATTGCACTATAACAACACTAAAATAGTGAAACAAAAATTTTCCTTCCAGCTGTACAACCAACATTAGACGACAACCAATTCAAAGTAGGTTTCCCGGGAAACTTCACTAACGTCAACAGCTCAAAGCCTCGTACTTCACCGGAATAGCTCTATTGAACCCTACTTGGGACAGCAAACTCCCCACCACCGCCAAGTCTCTGCAGAACACCCCTTGGTACACCGGCGCTGCTGCGGCCGTCGCAGTAGCAGTCATAGCCGCCACGGCTGCTGCCGCTGCAGCTGCCTTCTTCTCGTTTGCTTCTTCCAAACACTTGTCCGCCTTCAGCTTCTCCGAGCAAGATGCGACTTTGTTCGCCGAAGAAGCCGCTTGCTTCGCAGCTGCGGCCGCAGCTTCCCTCGCTCTCTGCTTCTCGGCGGCTTCCTGCATCATGATGTCAGCCATGATGCTCGCATACCCCTTCTGCAGCATGCGATAAAGGATCAACGCTGACATCTTTGCCTGATCCTTGATGGCATCCAGATCTCGGTGCTCCTCGTCTGCAAACTCCAGCCGTTCGATGAACCCCGCAGCGTTCTCCGGCTTATGCTTCAAGCAGAGCAGGAGATGGGCACGCTCCAATTCCGATCGGCTGCACCCCTGCCGCACTCCGATGAGCGCGTAGTAGTCTACATTGCCACAATCGCCGGTGGTGACACGGCGGCGGAGTTCCTGAATTCTAGAGTTTAGATCGGAGAGGACGGATGGGATCTCGCGGTATCCAACGTCGCGATGCGGGCGCCAATTGCGGTCGCGGAGGAGGGAGTCGTAGAGGAGTTTGAGGTGGTCAAGGTCGCGGAGGCAGTCGGCCGCGGCGGAGATGGAGTTGAGGAGCTCGGCGCGGGCGCGGAGGGCGGGGATGGACGCGGGGTCGAGGGCGAGGGCGCGGTTACAGTCGGCGATAGCGTCGGAGATCTTGCCTGCAGCGCGGAAGGCGGCAGCACGGCCGACGAGGCAGGAGGCGGCGAAGGGGTGGGGGAGGGGGATTGTGGAGCGGCGGAGGAGGAGGAGCTTGGTGAAGTGGCGGATGGACTCTGAGTGGAGGCCGGCATCGAGGGCGGCGACGGCAGCGGCCCGGCGGCGGCGGAGGAGCTTGATATGAGAGAGGAGATGGGAGGAAGAGGATGAAGGCGGAGAATTGGAGGAATTGGATGAGGAGGAGGAGAAGCTGTCGTCGGACCAGCAGATGCTTTCTCGTCGGAAGGCAGCGGAGGCGAGGCGGCGCGAGGTTTGGAGGAGAACCATGGCATCCTCCATTAGGCCCAAATGGAAGCAGGCCTGGCCCAAGACAGAGTACCTGAAAGAAGACGAAGCAGAGGAAGAGGTGAACTCGCTGACCAGAACAATTTATGTAACAAAAAAGGAAGCTTTTTCTTCTAAAAATTCTTTTTTTTTTCTTTGTCAAGAAACCAGTAGTGGTGAGATTACCTCCACTGGCCTTCTTTCTCTCCGTTCTTAGAAATCCAAGCGAGGAAACGTTTCTTTAGGTCGGAAACCGAGAAGCATCTCATGAAGATTCCACCATCGGATCTCTCTCGGTCCGGCGAGAGCAACTTCACCCGGGATGACTGGTCGCCGGAGCCGAACGAGCTTCCGGAGTCGTCGTCGTTAGCCATCCTATAGCTTGGTATGTATTCTTGCAGCATATCTGCCACGTCTCGGAATCGCCGGAGGAAGAGGAGGGCCCTCGCCTTGAGCTCGAGCGCCGCCTCGAGATGGGGCGAGATGGCGAGGGCTGCGTCGAGGAGACCCACCGCGGCGGTGACATCAGCTGGCTCCTGCTTCGCGAACAGAGTTCGAGCTTCTCGGACGTGCTTGTCGACGATCTGGGAGTCCCCAAAGGCAAAACAGAAAATATTACACTTTGAAACAGAGAAAAAAAGGAATGCGACGACCAAAAAATTAGTTTTTGGCATCTGGAATTCGTTTCTATAGATGGGATGGTCTCGAGCGATCAGAAGAGAAAAAGGTTGGATTTCTGACAATTTGGTAGTAAAGAAAACAGCAGGAGAGTTTCTATTTCTACTCAAAATATAAGCTATCAGAGGAAATATCAGTCTTGTAGCGTGATTGCAATAGAAGAAGGCACTGCAGAAGGGCTTCTTTGAGATGAATACATGAGTGGGCTTTTCGTCGTCTAATAGAGAGGACTCAGAGGAGCAAGAAGATGGTGAGATGTTCTCCGTTCTGTAGATAGGAACAGTAGCCAAAGGTGAACCAAAAACAAACCAGAGATTGTTTGAGGAACCAAATGTAAACGTCTCTTTAGCTGTTCACCCAAGTACAAATCTAAACAAACCAACATTTCACAAAACAAAAACCCAAGCCAAAAATCTCCAACATTATCCCAAACCAGCAACAGCAGAGAGAGAGAGAGAGAGAGAGAGAGAGAGAGAGAAGACAAAGATCGAGGAAGAACCCAAAAACCTCACCTTTCTAGTGCTTACCCACCAGTGTTTCTTCTCCGCTGCGAAAGAAGGTGAAGTCGACATGCTTTCCTACGCATTACCTTCTTCCTCCACTCAAAATGAAATCAAACCAAACAAAAACCACACCATAGAGAAAGATATGACTAACAGAGAAGAACCCATCTCCTCTCCTTCTATATCTCTCTCTCTCCCTCTCTCCCTCTCTCCCTCTCTTGGATTGAGATCTTGGAGAGATTAATAGGTCGAAGGGACCCAAAAGATCAAAGGAGAAAAGGGGGGAAATGCCAGCTTTGACTGCCAATCCACACCCCCCTTTCCCTTTCAAAGAAAGCTTCGATCCTTCACCTTCCTCGCTGGCAAAGATGCCTCTCTATCTCTCCTATAGACCTCAAAGAGAAAATTATATATATATAAAGCTAAGCTAGCTTTAAACCACCCCCACCCCCACCCCCAGCGGACCCAGGCAGTGAAAGGTACGCATTCTTACCGGGGGTAAGCGGTAGTAGTTCTTCACGAGGTTTCATTGCTTGGTAATCCGGTAATTATTGGTAGTTATCGAGGGTAATTTTGGTGTCTCAGGGGTATATTTATGGAAGTGAGGGAGGAGGAGGGGGGGGGGGGTGCTTAATGGCTTATGCCACAAGAATCCTCTGCATCGTAACTCCTTTACTTAAAAAATATCACGAATGTATTCCTCGCCCAACATTTTACCACCCCCAACCTTTTAAATGTCAGCAGAGGTTAATAAATTAATACACGGGGGTGGAGCCCATCGCCTCGAGATTGGTGACTCAGTGGATTTGAACGCCCCCGATTTGATAGAGTCGTCGTCGTTTGCTGTTTGGCTGATAACAGTGGAAGTTGGGATCGTCTCTTTCCTTTTCTTTTTTTCTGATGGGGCCGAGGGGGACAAGGCCTCAAATCTCGTGTACTCCGTATGGTAGGGGCCACACTCATGACTTGCTCGCCACGTCATTAATGGTATTACGTGGAGGACAGGTCGCAGCCGGAGGAGGGTAGTCGTGGGTCCCGATTGCTGTAGGGGATCCAGGTAAGCCTAGGAGTAGGGGGGCTAAGAGGACTAGTTGTAGTCTTATACGGAGCTAATAAAAATATTTATTAGATACTTAGTAGGATTCCTGCCAGAAAGTTGTTTTCAAAAAATTTAACCAATTTAATATAGATCTAATCCATACCAATTAATCACTAAACAAGTTGCAAAAGTAGGAACATTAATGCAACCAACTATTGTCTATTTGTCTACTGATTGATAAAAGCCCAACCAATGGAAAGCTGGAGTACGCTGCGCTCAGTGACGAGCATATATGATCTTCTTACTAACAGCAGTTACACTATAATGACATGGCGACAAAATTGAGGGACGGCATTTCGTCGAACACATGGTGTGGGATTGGTCCTTTTCCAGTTTCACGGCAACGAAATGAGGAGGATTGCCCCCTCCCTCTCTTGGATGCTTTGCTCCAGTTTCTTACTAGATGTTTGTCTTGTGATTGCCGTATGAAAGGGTGGGGTTCTTAAATAGGGCAGGACTTTTTTCTTTTTATTTTTATTTATTTTTTATATATATAAAAAAAAGGAATTTATTTTTCCTTCTTTTATGTGTGATTAGGAGCTAGCAGAAGCACAATATGCAGCAATAAATATAGCTTTGGTTGCATTCATTCAACCAAAAGATGGGATTCTTGTGAGTTTGGTTAATGTCGGCTCCACTGCAGCCTGCGGAGCAGCACTTTGTCTTCAAGATGAGCAGAGCTAAATCTTGGAATTAGTAGAAAAATAGGTGGTAAAATACTAATAAGTCAACTTACCACTATGACAAGAGACGAGAGGAGAGAGAGAGAGATCTCAACTTGGCTAGCAAAGAAGTCTTTATCTTTTATCCGAAAAACCCATCCCTAATGAGCATGGGGGGCCATGCATGTGGGCATGTGACATGGCCTACCATGACAGATGGGCCCATTAAAAATTAGGGCAAGTAACCCCCATCTGTTAGTGGGTAATGTATCAAATTGGGCCCTTCCCACTAACGGCAAGACCCTCCTCCTCTTAAAGCTGCTGGGGAAGACAAAGGCATCAAATAATGGTGGTGTCCCTCCTATAAGAAAAAGGCATCTCTTACATCCATCAGTGCTGCTCCCCTTCCATTTGGGTCTCTTCTTCTTGGCATCACATTGCATCTCTCAGCCCACACCCCAGCTCAAATATGCCATGCATGTGTATGTGGGCGAGACACACACAGAGAGAGAGAGAGAGAGAGAGAGAGAGAGAGAGAGAGAGAGAGAGAGAGAGAGAGAGAGAGATGGAGGTGGATTGGATTGGATTGGATTAGCTACAACAACCAACCTGACAGGGGAACAAGTGTGGTGGGGTTTGGATTGAGCTGGAAAGAGGAGCAATGACTGGCTCAAGTGGGTGAGCCCTCTGCTCCATTTGCCAATCATCCATTAGATTCAACTTGTGTCTCATTCAGTTTGGTGCACTGGACGGAATCGAGTTGATTAAATTGTAATATTACTATTGTCATTGATCTTATTACTACTGCCACTGGTAGTACTATTGTCAGTAGCAACAGCAGTTGTTGCTGCAGGAGATGTTTCCAGGAGTGTATTGTATAAAGTTCATCTATATCTTGTTCATGGCATCATCTGAAATAAAGTTCTAAGCCCAGAGCAACCAGGAAAATAAATTATAATGTAGTTTGAGACCCACAATTCCCACTAGAATGAGGAAGTAATGTTTCTCCCACAATGAGGCCAGTTGAAGCATATAATGCATATATAAGAACCTAGCTGTGGCAATAATAATATGCTCATGCATCTTGAGAGGGTCTACAGGAGATGCAAAGCATTTTCCTTTTCACAGCAGACAGGATATTCCTGAGAATCAGATTGATTGAGGAAAATTAAAAAAGGACTAGTCAAAATCAAATAAATATGACATCTCTCCCAGTTCTTTTCCTTCTTGTATGAGAAAGTCTTTTTGTAAGGCTTTTATTTTTTTTTTGTCTGGTGGTGTTTGGATGCGGTATATAAGTCTTAAATTAGTTTAGTCAAACTTATTTTTAAAATTTAAATAAGCTAGATTGAATCCAAATAATAATATGGTGTTTGGATATAAACTAGTATAATAATATGTGCCGATAAATTTATGAGATATATATGATTAAAATATTTCTTATAATGCATGGATTAAGAGATGAGAGAATGATTGAAATGATAGTTAATTAAAATATATAATTTATGAGCACAAAATAGTAATTAAATTTTTTTAATAAATTTAAAAATATTGGATGAAAAAATTATATGTATTACTAAACTAATATGAAGATAATTTACAGTTTGGGTATTTAACTAGCATAAACTTCGCTATACTAAAATAAAGTTATGCCTTATTCCAAAGTTTATTTTGCATAATTAACTCTTAGAAGAAAGATAAGTGAAACGAAAATCCTTGTCAGCAAGAAGAAATTTTGAATTCGGACGCAAGAGATAATCCAAATTCACAACTCTGAACTAAGATTATACTTTTCCAATAAATTCATGACTGCAATAACAGAGAAGTCCATTTTCAGATGATGACTAGAAAAATATTCACATAACCAGTTCCTAACACCATGCCTTCTCACCAGTCTCACAACTTTAAATAGCCAGCTAAGACTGAAAGTTGATCATATTGATTGTGAAACTTGAATTAGTCATAACAAGTGCATACTGATAATCTAAAGACAAAATAGGAGCTGGGTGATTGAGTGGAAGCTTACCGAATTCTTGCCATCAGATGTACATGCAGGCTTTCGAGGAGGAAGCTGATGATGAGGTGTTCGCTGCATGATGATAGAAGAAGAAGACTATTACTGATCAAAACTAACTTAATTCTGATGCTTTCCTTAATTATCTCACTGAAGTCTTTATTCATGAGAAAGGATGAGATCTTATACCTTCAGTTTGGGCTTCAGAGACTCAATGGCAGTAACTGCAGTGTTATTTACTCCTTGCTACAGAAACACATATCAGAAAGGAGTTAAGACTTGTGTCAGGTTCAGTTTACTCTCAGCTCATCCTTCAGAGACAAGACTTGTTAAGTGTATGATATATCAAGCAGTTCCAAATTCAAATTATGAAAGAGTTCATGGAGATCTTTCTGTTACCTTGCCAAGGACCCAATCGGCAGAATCAAAATAGGCACGCTCATGGTCCTGCAACCAAAATAGATGCAGACACCAGGAGACAGATCAATTACCTAAAAAAGGAAGAGCATTGTACTACAGTAGCTTGCTCGGTAAATCATCGGTATCTTTACGGGCCTAAATATTAAAACTTTACTGTTTCCTATTGGATTCCTCAATAATGCTGATGTTAATTCCTATCGAAACATGTGAATAAGTATATGGTTTGGGTATTTTCACAGTAGCTAGCCATTAAGGAACCAAAAAAGTTATTGAACTTATGCAAGCTAGGGCAGTGTAAGTAGGTTAATTGATATGTAATTAGCTTGTTATGCATACCATTGCGATCAAGGGTGGCTTCTTGGGTGCAATTCCTGCATACTTATTCTGCACTGGTGCCTGAAATAAGCAATTAAAGATCTAGACATAAGAGCAAGTAAAGTCCTTTGTTAGTAGAATACCCTTCAATTTATGGATCAATGCTATAGAAAGATTTGCACCCTTATTGGACCCCCCCCCCCCCCCCCCCCCCCCCCCCTCTTTTTTTTTTCAGTCACCACATTGACTCAATTTCTTGACGAGGATGCATCACCTAACAATGCTTATTAAAAGCAAGAAACCAATTCGCCGACAATTTTAACACAGATAATCCTACAGTCTCCTAATTGTTCCCGAAAACTTTATAGTTTCAAGCTTAAAGTCATTTTCATCTGAAAAGTAGGACTGAAATCACTCAGTTCCTTGCTGTGGCCATTCAGTAGCTTCCAACAGTGAGAAGAGGTCAAAATATCTTAACTATGAAATCAACTTCTATCTTTCACTAGGAACAAATAATTTGAGGAATCACCAATTTTATTGGTAGGTAGCTAACTATATATATTGCTTCGGATTAAGATACAAGATGGACCAAGAGAGAAAAATGAATATTCTTCTCTGTTAATTAAATTCTGTCTACATTGTTTCCCAAACCAATTATTATGTGAAATAGCAATAATGATTCTTGAGAGCAGATATTTTAGGCTCAATTAATTAAAGCAAAATGCTCTGCTATTGTCATTGCATTAGATATATTTATATCCTCTTTCCAAGTAAATTTGGTAGAAGCCAAGTCCTCTAAACTTTACATGGATTCAGCTCTTCAAGAAAGATTAACATATAAACTTACCAATACCTTTTGTTGATGAGTGACTTTCTACTATGTTTGGTCTCCCATGCATAACAAATACAACCCTAGTTATAGCAGTATAGCCCTCCATAAAACGTGATAATATACATTAAATTCTTTCTGCCAAAACATGGAGGGAAAGATATTTATCAGATTGATCTAATCAAATAGAGATACTTAAATTACCAACAGGAAAACAAGAAAGCAGAATAAGTTATGGATTTCTTTGCGAATCAAGAAAAAGAAATAATCAAAACAGCTTACCTCCTCATTGCAGCCAGCCATCTCCAATCCTCCTTTCTTTCTCTCTCTCTCTCTCTCTCTCTCTCTCTCTCTCTCTACACAATAAAAAGGAATTGTGTCAGCTCCAGCAAAAAATTATACAAAATAATCATGCTTTGAATACTTGATAGGCTAATATTGAGATGTGAGTTGAAGGCAATGTGAAGAATTTATGGCTAAATAACTATTTCTAAGAAGGTGAGAGAACCTTGCAACTATGAAGGAAGGCAGAGAGAGGAGGCTAAGAGATGGAAGGTGGAGAGGAGAATTGAGAACATTTTATAGAGTTGTTAGGACTTAGGAGGAGGGAAAGAATAATGCAAGAAGAGAGAGAGAGAGAGATAAAAGGGGGTAGAGTGAGTTGAGTGTGGTGTGATAAATGAGAATATAATTAATTAATGTGAGCATAAGAATGGGGTGGCCCAAAAAAGAAGTGTGTGATTTGGTTAGCTTCTGGTGCTTAGTTGGTTCATGCCAAATGTGCCCGTCCTACTACACACGTGCAAGTAAATACTAGGCAGCCGACACCTCTCTCTCTCTCTCTCTCTCTCTCTATCTATATATATATATATATTCTTGGGTTTATTACTTTCCTTATCCAATTTGTGTCTATTATATAAGGTCAAAAATTAGGGGTTAATGTGTCTTCGAGGAAATTGGAAGCAAATTCTCAATCCATAATTGAGATATAGTTGATTTTGATAACTCATCAACTCCTCTTAAAATTTAAATTATTTAAAATTAAATCAGGTTTATGGTATGTGTTAGAGTTAGAGAATAGTGATTTTTCAATTTAAATTTAGATAAATTCTAAATGGAGCGTATTAGGATAATTTTGACACGTAGGAATCTGACGTAATAGACAAACCACCAAGAACGTAATAAACAAAACGCCGAGTCCATAGATTAGAAACAAATGGTGCAGAGATGAGGGTAGAATCTGATCGGATAATGCCCTGATTTGACCTTGAGTATGTACCAAACAAACCACAATTATTATTTGTGTTCACTATTAAACAAAATTGCAATTTTAAAGTCGTTATTTGACCAAATAAGTTCACTTTGGGTCAGGTTCAGATGTAGACATGATACTGATTAGCTACGGGTAGGATTAGGATTCCTAATCCGACCCGTTACCTAATCCCAACTCCCAAGTCCTAACCATGCAATTTGTGATAAGGGAGAGACGAAGGCGTGGCGAGTACTAAACCATAGCTGATCGAGTGACTGGGCAAAGTACAGAAGAACGAGTATGAAATTTTTCTAAGAAAATTCTAAATAAATTGGGACATTCCTAATCCTCACTTAGGAAGCTAACCATCGGCATTCACGTCTGCTGTAGGTCTTCATATATAGTTAATAATCAAGGATTTGGAAGCTAACCATATATAATTAATTCAGTTGTTCTACTGCAACATTCACATTCTAAGCTCGGAGGCAATCACAGTCCTCACATAAATAAATCTCACAGTCATTTCCAAGGATTATTCAAATCATTGTTCGACAGGTCAAACTGAGATCATATAGATACGCCTTCAGCATCTAGCTAGGAAGCAAAGACTGCTTGCATGAAATTGATCGAGAGCAAAACATCATTCACAGCCTGCTCTTCTTCACAGGGCCCATTTGCTTAGCCTTTGCTCTCAGTTCATGCTTCTTTATCTTCCCGGTAGCCGTCTTCGGCAGCGGGCCGAAGAAGACTGATTTCGGAACCCAATAGGCCGGTAGCTTCTCGCGGCAAAACCTCATGATGTCCTCTGCTAATGCAGCTTCGTTGGTCCGATCAACGCCGTCTTTTGGCGTCACAAAGGCGCATGGTGACTCGCCCCACTGCTCGTCGGCGCGAGCCACCACGGAGACCTCCAGCACTGCAGGGTGCAAGTATAATGCACTCTCCACCTCCAAGCTACTGATGTTTTCACCACCTGAGATGATGATATCCTTTGCTCTATCCTTCACCTCTATGTAATTATCCGGGTGCTTGACACCCAGATCACCAGAATGGTACCAGCCATTCTCAAAGGCTTCTTGGTTGGCCTTGGGATTCTTTAAGTAGCCCTTCATGACTGCATTCCCCCTCATGACGATCTCCCCGAGAGTAGTGCCGTCGGCAGGAACCGGCGCCATTGTCTTTGGGTCGACGACATCAAGGTGTTCCAAAGCATGATATCGAACACCTTGGCGGGCGTGGAGACGGGACCGTTCGTTGGGCGGAAGGTTACTCCATTCGGGCTTCCAGGTGCAGACAGTGGATGGGCCGTAGGTCTCGGACAGGCCGTAGGTGTGGGTGATCTGGAAGCCAATGTTCGACATGGCAGCGAGGACCGAGGGGGGAGGGGCGGCACCGGCAGTCATTACCCGGACAGTGCGCGGAAGAGGGAGGATAATGTCACTTGGAGGAGCATTGACGACGGAGTTGAGGACCACTGGAGCAGCACAAAAGTGAGTCACTCCTTGGTGGGCTATGGCTGAGTAGATGGCCTTGGCTGATACCTGCAACAAGGCAGAGAAGATATTACGTAAAAAGTTATTTCCAGTATGTCAATTTGCTTGAGCTACGAACAAGAATCTGACAACATATTAATATATGCTTTCTATCAATGATCAGTTAATTCTCAAAATCTCTCAAAGTGGAAATTCAGAATACAAACACTTAAGTAAGCAAGATCATTATAGCTTCCAATGACACTTTAACCAAAGGGTAAGTTCCTCCGTGATATTATTCATGTCAGAGCAAATAGCTCTCTATTTGAAAGTCCAATAACTTCACATCAAACCTCATATGTTTCCATGAGATTTATGGAAGTAGAAGCCGTTTCCCAGCTGGGATTACTATATCAACAGAATTGGCACAACTGAAACATCTCGAAACAAATTACAGTATGATTTAGAGACAAACCTGGCGAAGACATATGCTTGTTGCACAGAGAGCAGCTAGAGTCCATGTGAAGCACCAGCCATTGCAATGAAACATGGGAAGAGTCCACAAGTAGATAGCTCCTTCATTCATTGTCCATATTAAGGGATTACTGAGTGCCATAAGATAAGCACCCCTATGGTGCAACACCACACCTTTTGGGCTGGAAGTTGTTCCAGAAGTATATCCTAAAGCTATGCTCTGCCATTCATCCTTTGGTGGCTTCCAAGCAAACTCAGGGTCTCCAGTTTCCAAGAACTTTTCATATTCAATAGCCCCTTTTCGCAGAGCAATTTGAAGGGACTTAGGATCACAGGTTTCATCACCTATGACAACTAAAAGAGGAGGTCTGAAAGCCCCTTTCTTTTTATCTGCTATTATCTTCAAAGCTTCCTCTGCCAAGGAGAAATATTCCTGGTCCACCATTACAACTTCAGCTGCAGAATGATCCAGAAGAAATGCAACTGTAGGAGCATTTAGCCGGATGTTGACGCAGTTAACCACTGCTCCAGCCATTGGAACTCCAAAATGAGCTTCATAAATAGCTGGGATGTTTGGAGCAATTACAGCTACCTGATAGAATCAGATAACAATTAGTCAAAGAATATGATATAATGGTAGCTACTGTGAAATAGACATCAATTCATTCGAGATTGCATCAGTTGAAATGTTATTATTATGTTACTCAAATATTCTTTCGAAGGTTATGTCCACAATGTCAATATAAACAATCGTTCCCAAATAAATTAGCTAAATTCACTGGTCCTTATAGTATAGCTTATTAAACTTATAGTATTTAGCGATACATTTTGCTCATACCAAAACTGCAAACAGTAACGGGACTGAAAGATAGTTCAACACTGCCTGAGTAGGCATTTCGTGATTGCTTTTACAATAGTTCAAAAGTTAGACAGAAAAAGGTCATTGCAAAAGCTCCTCTAGCAGTAGTCCTTTTCAATATATTTCCATGTATAAAAATCAGAACAGAATATAACAATTATGTCAAATCTGATAAGCAGATTACCTAAAAGACAGCAATATATTACAGTAAATAATTCAGAAGACAAGGGAATAAAGCATCTATATTTCAATAATCTCGGAACAACTCTTTCGACTATTATTATGAGATCTTTTTCTTTCTTTCTTTCCTTCTTTCTTTCTTTCTTCTGAGAAAATAGCATCACATCGGTCAACTGCTCCGCATTAGTGAAGAAAGATGGACATCTACCTTATGTAGTAGCTACAACCAGGCCTTTGTTCAAATATTTACCTTCAGTTCTATTTCTCCTTATTCACCCACTTGCTGAAACAAAAGAATCTACCTTATCACAAATCAGATCATAAATAGGAAGTCATGTGAAGATTTATTAGCATGAATCTCTTAAGGCAGTCGTGGCTCAGATACCCAGCTATGCATATATAGATCCTACATGTGGATTCCAACCACTAATTTGTTCCTTCCTTTATTATTTAGCATGTGCATCACGCAATGCATGGACTTTGTCCAACAAAAAGCAACTATAATATACTAGAATCGTTTACAAGTATAAGAAGTATAACTAGCAATATGGCCAATATAAAAGAGCATAACATAAGCTAGTTATGTTGACAAAATTATCCAAATCAACTAATTTCTATATGTTAGCAAACAAGGGGATTTATCTCATCAATTCAAAGCAGACAAAATAGAAAAGGGACCACATATACAAGTGGCAATAAATCAAAGGTGGGAATGATCCACTAGCGTATAAGATGGATTTAACAATCAAATTACACCAATTCCTTGATCCACAAGCTTCAAAAAATTGCCCACGGCAATATAATACTACAGTTTCATCAATTCAAGTAAAAGCCATAAGCTTCTGTCTGTTATTATCCACAAAAAGGTACGCATTTTCGTCAGAAATAGCAACATAATCTAGCTCTAAATCATTATTTAAAAAAAATACAATTGACTACAGTAATTATGAGCATAAAAAATTAATAAATTATGCGAGGAACATGTTCCTGTACTCTTTATCTTTCACAAAAAGGAACATCCTTTTCAAGAATATAAAAAATAAAAAATGCCAACAAAAAAATACCTGATCTTTTTTCTTTTTCTTTTTTGAAAAAAAGAGAGAGAACAGACGTGATGCCGGACCACTATATATTATGGTACTTGAAAATAAATTACGATTTAACTAAAATATTATATATATATATATATATTATAATATTAAAAGATTAAAATCATTCATGCTCTTGTATGGACTCAAGTTCGTGCGCAATAAATTAATAAATGAAAAACAATTAAAACTATGAAATCCAGAAAAATCGTCCTAATTATCCAATCGGAACCTGAACAAGTGAGCCCTATTTTAATCCGCTATTTCCAAGAAGAACTGAAGGAAAATATATTTAAAATAATAATAAAGGGAAGTGCAACATCGAAGGAGAAGACGATGGGATATCGGATCATACCGTGCTCCCGGGTCCGATCGAACGGCTGGCGAGCGCCGAGGCGAGGCAGCGGCAACGGCGATAGGTCTCGGCCCAGGTGAACCGAACCGGCCCATGGACCAAGGAAGTCCGGTTCGGGTGGACCAGAGCGGCGCGATCCAGGAACCATAGCGGGGTCAGCGCCGTGTAGTTCGCCGTGTTCTTCGGCAAATCGTCGATGTCTCTCTCCTCGCCGCCCGCCATCTCTACAAACTCCGAAACGAAACGAAAAACGAAAGGAAACGAGTGGAATCGAGAAAACTAAATGGAGTTCGAGGCGAAGAGTGAAAGCACTCGGTGGCAATTTATAGAATGGTCCAGAATTGGAAAATGCCACGTGTGATCATCCGAACCGGGTTCGCTGTTACGCCCATCGGTGAAACGGTTCAGTCAGTGCATTGGACCATTATGCTGACACAATTGCTGGATACAACTCAGCTGATAACGTGGCGAACAAAGATTGGGTAAGGATACGATGGCCTAATGCATCTGTATCTGTTACTATTCATATGTGAAGTTTCCGTACGAGAATTTTTGTGCACCTTACGGGCCCCACTACTGTGGTCCCTACTTCCCGGGGAGAGCAGATCTTCTGCAGGACCTGATGCAGGACTTCGCTACATTTGGGGCAATTAAAGTCGAAATTAATAACTTCTGACTGGTTTCAGCCAATCAGTGGCTTCTAAGTACCCCAACTGCAGGAATTTCCTTGCATCTAATACCCTGTGCACAATTGTGTGCTATATATTTATGATATACACTTCAATTTGATTTATTTTTGTTGGGCATAATCCAAAATTAAACAGATATAAAGTGTTCCACTGTGACTGCGAGTGAGAATATGCATGAATCTTATGTAAGAGCTGACGCAAGTGCAAACCATTTGCTTCGGCAAATTGTGAGAATGTGGGGGCCAAAGACAGTCGTCTATTGGCAGAGGGTCAACTGCAACCCAAGATGTACGGATTTCCTGCGATTCGTTTCCGAACCATTTGATATCGTATAAATTTCTCTCTACTCTTTAATATTTACGAAACTTTCTTTACCTTTAATTAAGCATTTAACTCACCATGTTCTCTGTTAACCACTGTTGCTTCTCTTTCTCATTTGAGCGTGGTTCACGTTTTAAACAATGAAACCAGGAAGCAAATACGAGAAAATTGACTCATTTTCTTATCTTTCTCTTTCCGGCCGGTACGAATTTAAGAAACTAGATCATGATCACCACAACAATCACATTGATTAATTTTTATCATCTTATTATATAAGATCGGTTCTACACAGCGAGTGTTCCGTACATGACTCGTGGACTACTGACACGTGGCCTAAGAACTATAGTCCTGGTCATGTATGCAAGTACTTGATGCGTGCCACTACGCATACATGTCATGCCATGCACGAATTGATCGACAAAGTGAAAAAGAACGGTCAAACAAAAATGAGTAAATAAGTTCAAAACTGTGCTGGTCTTCAGCATGAGTAGTAGTGGTAGTTGTTTTTACTATTTTTCAACATTTTTCTATTTTCTAATTTTACTGTTATGTTTTTAAGGCTATATAGGTAGTCTGAATGGCTCAAATAAAACTAGCAGTTATTATCCCAAACAAATTATATACATCTCTCTCTCTCTCTCTCTCTCTCTCTCTCTCTCTCCATCTTATCCAAATTCATTCTTATCGGTACTCCAAGGCCAATCCTTTGAAACTTCTTAGAAGAGCCAATGGGGCACCTTATTAGTGGTCAATCCTTTCTCCTCTATGGTCCTCAGACTCGGCTTCCACCCCTTGCTTGAGAACTGCCTGCTCAAAAACTCCGGCCGCTCCTCGAATACTTCCGTCGACCATGTCACCTTCTGATCAACCTTCACGTTAATACTTTCTTTCTTATCCTTCTCTTTGTCCTCTTTTAGGCGTTTGCAAGAGAATAATGATGTGGTCACCGCTGGCGATGGCATTGAACGCGTCCTCATCAACGATCGAGTCGTCGATAGGACCCGACGGGCCTCGTCGGCCGACACCTTCCCACGAACCATCGGCAGCATCACGTAGACTTTCTCAGGTTCCAGCTTGTGGTCGGCAGGCAACGGGGCGACCCGGGTCTTAGCGGCGGCGAGGGAATGCACGTCGATGACGAACTGGCCCGGGTGTTCGAGCATTAGCTCGGCCACGGACATCGGCTGATCGATCTCGCGAGCGGTGCCGTCCGAGAGCACGACCTTGCCGCCGGTGCCGACCGATGCCCTGGAGGAGAGCAAGTTCCCCATGAGAAGAGACAAGAGAGAGTAAGGTGGTGGAATTGAGAGGAGGAATGCGTAGTTATAAAAGAAAAGGTGAACTTGTGGTTGCCACCGTCAGCGGTTTAATGTTGAAGGGTTCAAGGAGTGTTAGTTGAATGAGTACATGGGGTTTAGTTGAGAACTTGGTCCGTGCTCAGTAAATCACGCAGCAACCAACTAATTCTATCCAATCAGAACGTACCTAACTACACGTGGCAACATAGGATTGGAACAATTGGTGCTTGATTGCGAGATTTAAAATATGCATTGACGCAGGAAGGGGTTCGCTAAGCTGCTCCTTTCTTTGATTTAGTTGAGGGGGCGGTGGACTCGAGAAAGGCAGGCGGAGCCAAGTAGCAAACACCACTGGCGTCCCGTCTGCTCATCGACACGTACTTCGAATAATAAAAAATGCACACCTGGTAGCCAGAGAAGGGGGAAGCATGAATGGGCGGTGGGAAGAGTGGAGTCGGTGAGGCGCTGGGTGACCCGAAGCACGGGGTGTGTATCTTTAGAGGCAAGTGGGAGCGGGAGAAGACTGCCCTTAATTAATTTTATTTCTTATTAATTAGAGGCTTAAAGAGAGTTGGTGTTTGAGGGTGACGTGCTACTGTTTTCAGTTTGAGGTCTTATCTTCTTACGAGTTGGAAAAAACTTTCTCCAATGAATGAAGGATGGTAGTAATAATCCCATGAATCTTGTTAGATTCGTCGTTATCAGCTTTAGTATTTACATATATATAGATAATTGCATTAATTTCAACCAAAGTTTTGCAAACTTGATATACAAAAGCACTACAAACCCCATACAAGTTTTGAATGAGGAAACATCAAAGCTTTACTGATTAGCTAGCATTAGGCTACTAGCTTCCCTTCAATCTCGATTTCTATTGGATCTCAAAGCAGTATAGCTATAGCATGAAAAAAAACCAAAATACTATTAAATGGAACATGCAACGGGTAACAATGAAGCATGTTAGGCAAGAGAAACATACGAGGAAAGGATGGGGTTAAGGCTCTAGCAAGCCGATTCAGTCAGCCAACTCATTGGTAAAAGATAAACCCAACCGAAATCTCAAATCTTATAGCAATTGAGCAACTCTTATCATGGCCAAGGTCAATGACAAAAACCTAGAGTAAACAATGTTGTGCTCAATGGGAAGGGGAAGACACTATACATGGATAGAGTTAACAAATCCCTTAGCGATAGGAAAGAAAGCATCAATGTTGGAGTCAACTCTTCTAGCATCATAAGCAACTAAAGGGGCAGAGGGCGAAGAAGAGAGGGGAATAGGTTTGAGGAGGAAAGTCGGGTGATAGCAAATAAGAGGTAGAGGAGGAGATATCAAAAAGAGATTAAGAAAAATAGATACGAAGGAAACATCACTAAAAAGGGGAATGACCTCTTTCCTCTCTTAGTCATGTTATTGATGACGACGAGAGAAGCTCTCAAAGTGAGAAAAGAATATGCATATGAAATCCTAGTATACACATATATTGTTTATAATCAACATCATTGTTTGACATATACAGGAGTATCCTAGTTCGCTTTTCAAGTGCTTGTATGTCTAACCGAAAAGGTACCTCAATATAAGGTCTTCTATTATTGGACATTATTACACTTTTTGATGTAGATGGTTCTCATTATGAGTTGATAAAAGTCAATCAAGGCTAATCTTTAAAAAGAAAAAGGAAAAAAAAAATATATAGATTGAATGGACACGAGGAGGTATTCTAGATAAACTTTGAATTATTGGCAATAGAGTAATATATATATTCTATTTTAAAGACAAATGATATAAACGTTTAAATTAAATTAATAATACCCCCACCTATTTGATATGTCAAATCTTAAGATGCTCGGAGAGACAAGTCGGGACACGTGTTTATCATCATCAACCCGAGGAAGAGGAGCGACTCAGAACGGTGGCTCAGTTATATTTGACTCAATCGGCGACGCATCAGTTTTAGAGTTTAGACTAGACAATCTGATGTTTTAGTTAGGCTTACTAAATCTCTCCAGGCATCTTGATGCTTTGGTTAGGATTGAGTCCATAGATGACTCAACTATTAGAAAGGCGGGTTCAGCTAGTTGTCTAGTTTGTTATTTAATATGTTATGAGGTCTCAATGTCTCTATATTAAGAGATAATTGCCTCTGGAATAATAAAAAATAAGGTTAAAAATATTTTATCAATTTCTATATGTACTTTATCTTTTTGTAATTTAAGAAATTTCAAACCAATTCATTTATTTATGACTAAAGTGAAACCGTTAGTGGATGTTAAAATTAATAGAGTATGCCCAAATGATTAAAATACTCTCGTCGTTTTTATTAGGTAAAATATATAAGATTTTTATCTGATTTTTTTTAATCTATATTTGTTTTATTTTTAGATGTGATATAACTATTAAATTTTATAAAAACTTATGTTTAAAAAATTTTACTATATAGTTGGCACAATACAGAAAATAAAAGAATAAAATATGTGAGTAATTTTGAAGAGAAATAAATACTTAAAAAAAGAATGACATTTTTATCCATAAAAAACTAAAAATTAAGACAATTTAGCCTGCAATTTAATTGAAAATTCTTTTAGGTGCGCTCAGTTAATTTGTATGGAAGATCTCACTTTAATTGTAAGTAGATGAACTGATTTAAGATATTTTAAAATATATAAGGTAAAGTGATTTTAGAAATAAATAGATGGGAGGGGGGCGGTAAAATGTATTTAACTCTAAAAGATAATTAAAAGGGTAAATCTAAGCCCATATTAACTAATATGAATAGGATACAACAAACACAAACTCATCAGCAATTAAAATGAATTTTCTATTTCAATCAAACGGCTACCATAAGCTGTACATTTTGTGATGTATAAACTCGACAGTATATCTCACGTGTTTCCACCCCCAGATGAGTAAATATAATCACTAAAAGAATAAATGAAATTCCTACCTATAAGTCTATAACTAATGAGTGAAAGAAAATTCATAATCTAATTATAACTCGGGGATAGTGTCAAGCGCCGGCTTCCAGTGTCGGTAGCCACCAATGAGTTGAGTGGGAAAACCGGTAACTTTCCCTTCCAACGTCCCCTTCTCTCCTTCGATTACCTCTCCCTCCATACTGGCGGCTGCTTCCGGAAACACCCGTTTCAAATCACCGCTGCTCCTCCTCTTCCCCTTTCTACCCCCATCGATGGCCCCGATCAGAACCTCCATCTGTCGGTCGGATAACCTCGACCCGACCCGATTCACTGGCAGCATTAGGTATACCTCCCCGGCGCGGAGCTGCTCTTCGGGACGCAACCCGCAGGCGCGTTTCGTCCGCCGCACCTCCTCGGCACGTGCGACGACGTGGCCGGGGGACTCGATCATCAGATCAGCGACTCCTGCGGGAATCTCGATGCGCCGGAGAGCGCCGTCCGTGCCCAGGAGAGATGCGGTGGTCGGGGCGATGCACGAGGAAGCGAAGTTGCCCATCGGATTGCGTGTCACGTAAGAGAAGTACTCGTTGCTTGCTTGCTTGTATTCTTTGGTTAGTGCTTCAGTTGTTTGAGTTTTTTGGGGGTTGGCCTTGGGATTATATAGAGATGGAGAAAACCTGTGGAGGAGGAAGGCGGAGAGAAGTGGGGAGGAGGGAGTCGAGGGAGACACGTGGGCGGACTAAGTAATTTGTGTTAAGACCGCGGAGCTTGGTCAGCGTTGACCTACTCATTTCACTCCGTGTCCATGAGGCACTCCTAAGGGAGAGATCGGTCAAACAGGACAATAACAAAGCGTTAGTGACACTAATACTAATACGATTCTTATCTAATATGTTCGGAATACTCTATATAAAAGGTGATCATCTTGTCATACAAAATAATAATTCTTATTCTTTCGTTTGACAATGTCCATTGCTTCTAAAGACTTCGCAATGGTCAATCGATCAATTATTTATGTAAGTCCTGCTGCATTTAACGTGAATTAAATTAGAAAATGGTTCATTATTGCCTATCAAAGGAGGGCCACTTTGGTTAAATAAAATTTACGAGCTTATTGCTCATTTATATCTTAAGCCTCATGTTTTAGAGATTATGCTAATATATATATATATATATATATATATATGTATATATATATATACACGCGCGCGTATGTATTTGTTATTAGCTTTATCTAGAGTGACATCTTTTACGTCTTTAATAGAAAAAGAAAATGGCCGACGTGGCATGGAAATGGATCTAGAATCAGACCAGATCCGCTCGTCCTTATCGGTGCCAGTTGTGACAAATACCAAGCTGCGCCGCATACAAAACCTCTGCGGACTTCGCCGTGTTTGTTTACCGTTCTTCCCCGAGCCTTCTTCACCTCCATATCTCTCTGCTCTCCGTTGGATCGCTGACTTCGACGCCGCGATCTCCAACTTCTCTCCGCCGCCGCTGCCACCGCCGCCGCCGCTGCCGATTGGATCCCTTCACCTGGTCTCTGAAGGTGGGGATTCGATACCAATCCGTCTCGCTTTCGAATCCTTTCCAGGATCTCGACCTCGTAGATCTGATCCAGGGTTAGGGCTTCTAACCAAATTATTGTTTCCCGCTCTTTTCGATCTCTTTAACCGGATATGTATCCGGATCGAACAAAACCTACCGAGATAGGAACTGGAAGCGAGGAGATTGGAGAAAACGCCTGATTCATTGTTTCGTTATGTAGATTCTGGTGCTTTCGTAGTTCATCATGGATAATGGGGAAATCGAAAGTGCAGATGAGGAGATTCCATCACGGGGTGGGCGACAATATAGACCTGTGGTTTCCCATGATCGAGCTGTTATCCAGATGACTTCCATGGAGCCTGGATCTGTCTCAGAAATCCCACTGACGTAAGTTATTTTTCTTGCATTATCTCAGATTTGTACGTGTATACATGAATATTTGAAATCTCACTCTGCGGCAGATCTCAGAACCCGTAATTGCATGTTCTTGTTAGAGATTGCGATTATTATGAATAATCCCTACTTAATATCTTTGTACCTGATAATTCCATCATTATTTAAGTAACCTTTGTTCTGTCCATATGGGACGCGCATGTCTATGACTTCCTGCTATATTGAGGAAATTGATACAAGTTAACTATTTATTTTTAATATTCTTATTGCCTTCCACTGTGATAATTCTTTGCTCCTACTACCGTCCTACTTCCTAACCAGTATATCTGTTCAATTGTATATATGGTAGGAAAATTAAGGTGGGTTCCCAGGTAAACATCGATCCAAGTATGCAGGAGGGATCTTCTGACAGTCATGCTGCAATTAATGGATCTAAAAGGGAATCAAAATTGGAGCTATTTGGTTTCGATTCTCTGGTCAATATTTTGGGACTTAAGAGGTAACTTAGCTTCTTCTTTTTTTTCTTTTTTTTCCTACTTAAATAATTTTCTTATGGATTTCTTGTTATTTTTTCCTCATTTAAATACCTAAATGGCTAAATATTTGTACTATAAGAACGTTCAGCAAACAGAGTAGCCAACAACATATATTCCTTTTAAAGTATTGAGGTTAATTTAAGTTTATAATATCAATACCTAATCAAATCTCTACAGTATGACAGGGGAACAGATTCCAGCACCTTCTAGTCCTAGAGATGGTGAGGATGTGGCCATTACACTTGGACGCCCCAAGGTACTTTTGCCTTAAATCATGCTTACATGATTGCTAGAAATTTTTGCATTTATATAATAAAATGAATTCTATTTAGATATCTGCAGGCATCCATTAGTTCCTTTTCTCTTAAGCTACACATCATCTCATATAGTATTTATCTGGAATGTAATATAATAAAAATATTCCGCCCCATAAAAAAGTAACAAATAGGATGGTGTATATGTGCTATTATGATATTTCTGAAGATAGTCATCAGTGACATACAAGTCTATTGTGTTGACAAGCTACTGACACAATATGTGGTGTCAGGTGCTACTTAAATGCGTGCATTAGGTTGCTGGATATAATGATATATTATATATTTCATGCCTAATTTGCTTATCTAGTGATAAAAAAATGTGCTCGCACAAGATGTGGTGCTGAGCACCACTTAAATGCTTGTGTTAGGTTGTTGGGTGTATATATATCCTATTCCTAATTTGCTTATCTAGTGTTAAAAAAAAGTGTGTTAAACATAGGCTTATTTTTTCTCTACCTCAATATGCCACCATATTGTGTTGCAATCAGTACACCTCGTATGCATATAGAGGTGATCATCGAGTGGCCAAGCCAGATTTGGGCCAGGCTAAAATATTCTAGCTTGTTACCTCCCACTAGCCCATGAGATATTGAGCTTGGGCTGGACGTAATAGGTCAGACCTGGGGCCAATGAAAGTCTCCTTTCAAAGATCGCTACCCAGTTAATTTGAAAACATACCTTTTGGCAGGATGAGTACTACAAGTCTACAAATAGAGAACAAAAGTCCTATGGCCAAAGGTCCTATCTTTTATGGAGGAAATTTACAAATAACACCCTATTTTCTGAGTTTATTTTTATTCACCTATCAAAAGAAAGAACTATATGTTAAAATTGAAAGAATTTGCTGCAAGTGGGGATCTTCTGCAACATAGTCAGTAGGAATTTATCATAGCCAAGGGTACTTGTCAACATTATAAAAGAAAGAAAAATTGGGTTAACAGTCAAGCTTTTGGTCGTCGGGCAGGCAAAGGCCTGACACATATCGCCTATTACTAAACCAGGCTAGGAGAAAATGTGCTCGGGCTGGGCTTAGCCCAGTTCATTTCAGGTGGTTTGGGTTGGGCTTAGCCAGGTCAAGTTAGTTGTTCATCTCTATATACACAAGAGAGGGCATAATCGAGTGAATAAGCTGTCTTTTCATATCAATGCTCACCTTGTTGTATGTAAGTTTCCCTTTCATTTTTTCTAATTTTTTCCTTTATATTTTTAGTATATGATAGACATTTTCTTTTCCTATCTCATTGTAGTGCTAGTAGAAGTAATAAACTATCTTACTCATTAAATAAATTTTGATTTATTTTGCAGCAAGTTGGCCCTAAACTCGGTACTATGATGGGTGTCTTTGTGCCATGCTTGCAGAACATCTTGGGAATTATCTATTATATCCGTTTCTCTTGGTACAATATATCTTATAGTTTTTGTGTATTATGTAGTTGTCCACATGAATATTTAAGTTGTGCAGTCTATATTGTGATGAAATTTTTGAAAATTTATATCTTTCCAGTTGTTCTTGATCTTCATTGCAAATTAGAGGCTATTGCAGGATACAATCTCTGTACTATCTCCATTATATCCCTCTGTCCCTAGACTCCCTACAAGTATTAGACCACATCAGCACTACCAATGGTTCATGATGCTAACTCAGCTCCATGTGGCCTAAAAGTTCTTGTTTAGGTGCCTGATGTGTTTTAAACTCCTTTGGAGTCAAGTGCCAAATAGGATCAGATGTGAGGCATAAATGTGAGACTATGCTGCTAACTATTCAAGGCTACTTCTTTGGCCTAAATGAACCAACTTATCCTATATTCACCCTTAATTTCCTGAAAGGCTACTTTATTATGGAGCTTATATTCACCTAAGTTCTTCAATGTTCATTTCCTATTATTGTTTTATAATGGATGGAATACTAGCTGATATGATCTTTTTGTAGGATTGTGGGTATGGCTGGCATAGGTGGTTCACTTCTGCTGGTTTCTTTTTGTGGTGCTTGCACATTTTTAACTGGAATATCTTTAAGTGCTATTGCAACCAATGGGGCAATGAAGGTATATTTGGATTTGATTCATTGGAATATATATTCTCTAAATAGCAGCAGCACAACTTACTGGTTATAATTTTCATGTGTTGTCCACATTCTTTTACATTTTATAATCCTTCTTTTGCACCTATTACTCTGGTATTTTCATCATCAGTGGTTCAAATATGATATCCTTTTGTAGAAAATGGGATGAGGGTAGTCAATATTGATACCTTCCCTGTTCTAAGGTACAGGATGGTGAAAGGCCATGTCATTCATCTATCTGACTTATTGTTTTTATTTTCATCATCTGCAATATCTGACGATGGGATCAAGGCCTGCTCACCTATTATTAATAGAGTAAAGACATATTAGATAATTCTGCACCTCGGATCTAGATTGCTGCATACAGGTTACTGGCATGCAATGTGAACTGAAACCTTAGATAATAGACTGCCTCAAGCATTGTGGAAATGCCATCATTTATGATGGCATACCAAGCCTTCACTGAATCAGTTGCGAAGGATTCCACAATTGTTTATGAGAGTTTGGAATGAAGAAACATGAGCTGTAATGGACTTTCTTGTCATTCTATATGGAGAACTTCTTACTGAAAGTAACTGGAAAATAGTTAACTATTGGTTATTTGTATATTTTGTAGGAGTTTTTGGTTTTACCTTTTTTGTTACAGTAATAGGTTAGCAAACATTTGATCCAGTTTTATTGTTCATGTTTTGCTTGTGAACTTATAGGGTGGTGGGCCATATTATCTAATTGGTCGAGCCCTTGGTCCAGAAGTCGGAGTTAGTATCGGATTGTGCTTCTTCCTTGGGAATGCGGTTGCTGGATCTTTGTAAGTTTTAGTTATACTATATCAAATCCTGAAAGTGTTATTGTATTTTTATTTTTTCACTTTCTGTAAACTTCATGCCTTAAGCCAAAATGATATTTTCTTTCTTTAATTATCTCTTCACCGCAAACGTCAAATCGTTATGTAGAACACTTGTAATTAGATATAACTTTTCACTGACTGATAGGACGAAGGCCACAGATCTTCTTGAACTTGTTGCATTTCTTTGGGAACAATGGTTCCTAGTAGGTGCTAAATCAGTCATGGAATGGTTGGAGTCTGTCTAGAGCTTAAAACAGATTGTCACAATCCAATAATGAAACATAATTCCTATTGTACATCAGAACTCAATGTCATGAGAAAGAGAACTAGACTGCCAATCTCCTATTGTTAGGAATGAGATGTTCAGGCCTACACTAACTGCTCTCATCTCATCTAGAAGATTGGTCCATGTTGAAAATCTTTTGACCAATGGGCCTAGTGATTTATGTTATAAGCAATCTGCCTTGCTATATTAAAGGGTTCGCACTCAATGATTGAATTTATGCTAGAGATAGCAGGCTAGTGAATCACTAGAGCTCTTATTGAAGGAGACGCCCGGTACCCTGGATTGACAAGTCATCCTGGAGGCTGGAGCCTATGCTTTCTCCCAACCCACTGACTAAGTGATTAGTGAAAAATTCAGTCACAAAAGAATTAACAGTATTTCGTGTTGTACATTGTGTTTTCCAGGACTCCACGCAACCCCGAATTTGACTATTAAGTATGATTTTCTCGTAGTTAAAATCATGAATGGTATTTCCCAATTGTCTTCTTTAGAAATCTTTAGTCATCTTTAAGTACTGCCAATTCAAAGCTTTAATTCGAGGCTTCCAACTACCATTTCATTCGGCTGACAACATATAGTATCAAGTCAATGAAGAGTATCTAAAGCTATAGTTGGTCTCTAGCATGAGTCGTAAGCATAACAATTTTAAGTTGACTTGGACTTCAGTGTTTTTGATAAATCTGCAGTAATCTCGGGTAATGTAAGCCGTTTTCTGTTATGCAGGATGACAATCTAACTCTAGTATGTCATAATGAGTGCTGAATTAATATGAGATCTTGATTGGAGGATTATGGAAGATTGTTATGCATATGAACAGAATAGCTGCTCTTTTTTCCCCCTTTCTTTTAGCAAAACTTGTATGAACCTTTGGCTTTCAGGTATGTCCTCGGAGCAGTTGAAACCTTCTTGGATGCTGTGCCTTCTGCTGGATTTTTTAAAGGTAGGATAATTTATATAATACAGATAAATGGCATTTTCTTTCATTTGCCTTTTATAGTATGCCTTTGTGACTGTTACCATGTTATCCTAACTATGGCACCGCACTATGTGTAACAAATCCATTCTGGCATTAACATATCGATCTTAGTCATCCTTAACGATTTGGAGTCTTTACTGTACACTGTTTGCCAGATTATTCTTTACTGATATGCTCTTTCTCAGATTTTTCAATCTGCTACAACGTAATTAGTATTCAGTATGAAATATAATTCCGTAAATTTTGAAATTTAAAGATGCAAACAGTAGTCAAATTTACTTTGAGTTGTTGTGAAATCTAACAGTTGATTCAAAATGCAGAGAGTGTCACCTTAGTCAACAACACATTAATTAATGGTACAGCGACAGCTGGTACAGCAGCAATTTCAACTCCGAGCTTGCATGACCTCCAACTTTATGGGATTATTGTAACCATACTGTTGTGTTTCATTGTGTTTGGTGGTGTGAAGATCATTAACAAAGTTGCACCTGCTTTCCTGATACCTGTCCTATTTTCACTCTTCTGCATTTTTATTGGGGTCTTTGTAGCTCCAAGGAGTAATGCTTCAAGTGAGCCTCTTCCTCCATTTTAAGTATAACTAGGTTTTCCTCCACAATAATGCCTATGTTCTCTATAATCATGTCACTGGATAAACTGTCATTATTTCCCTACTTAGGTGGCATCACGGGGTTGAGTATAAAGACATTCAAAGAAAATTGGAGCTCCGAGTATCAACGTACAACCAATGGTGGAGTACCTGACCCTAATGGGCCTATTTATTGGGATTTCAAGTAGGCTCATCCAACCTTTTATTCTTCTTCTTCTTTTTATTTTCTAATAAATATCTTCAAAATCTCCTCTTATATTGTAAGTATTAGCTTTTGCTTTCTATCTATTGACCTATATACCAAACCATTTCATATTTCTGTTTTCCCCAGTATCCAAAGCCCCTGCTTTCAGTTCTCTACATAAGCTTTTGAATAAACATTCTGTTGAATAGAAGGCTATGAATGGGAATTTCATCTTAATAAAAGTATGTTCATAAGCAAGCTGTGAAATATTGATGTGCAATTAAGTCCCTTGTATTTGAGACAAATTGTAGAGAAAAGCCAGTAATTGATAAACAGTCATGTGAGAGTTAGAATGACTGTAATCCAATTTGAATCTAACTTAAAGAGTTAAGTTCCCATGTTCACTAGTACTAATTGATACAGATATTCACCAATTTCCATCTGTATCTAAAAAATTCATTACAGTTTTATTAGATTTAATTTTAGATATGGCAGATCCAGAATCTAACAGGAATATGCACTACATCTTCTGGAATTAAGAACCTAAATGCTTTCATAAGTCTTTCAGTCCCACACTTTTATCCTGATTTACCACCTAGCTTGCTCCTTCCGTTCTGCTCCACTAACCAACTTTGACCCACCATCTCTGACCTAATTCTTTTT
The DNA here is from genome assembly GCF_048772165.1 of Typha angustifolia. NCBI lineage: Eukaryota > Viridiplantae > Streptophyta > Magnoliopsida > Poales > Typhaceae > Typha > Typha angustifolia. Next base: position 555,779 of record NC_133246.1, on the reverse strand, counting down.
TATTTTCTCATTCCTATTTCTCTACCTTCATAATTTTTTCCTCACACTCAAGGGCAACCTCTTCAAAGACCAACCTTGCCCGTGCTATTTTTTTCATCTTGCTCAGTTATGCGATCCTGCACTTTCTCCTTTATCTTCATGCCTCATACCTTCGGTTGTCTTATTCTTATCAGCTTCCTTAACTATATGCCATCTGCTACTCACCTAGTTAGCTGATGCCCTCTTGGACCACCGTAATGGCCACTTTATACTGACCACCTAAGTTGCCCCTTTATGTCAACCATCATAGTCTGTCAGCACAATTATTTCTCTCTTTTGATGAGTCGACCATCATCCTATTTCTTTGCCAATTTGTGCAGAATTAAATCCAAGACTGGTTCTCTTATTACTGTTGGGTTTGCATTGAATTTTCTAAACCATTTCAAAGTTGGACCCTTAGTTTGTGACTCAAAGGGTACAACAAAATTATTGGCTGTAGGCTTATGTGATTGGTGTTTCTACAAAATTCTTCTATAATAATAATCATATACTAAGTGTTAGAGCTTTGGGTGATATTTTTGCACACAATCATGTACTTTTCTTGTATACATGTTTGTGATTGAAAAACTGATACAGCTATATGGTAAGGTTACCTTGGAAATCATTAGGTACAAATTAATATGTATATTTCATCAGACTATCAGAGAAGTATCTTGGCAGACTAGTTTTCAATTTACCTTCCATTATATTGAAAGTTATTGTGCAATTAATTGCCTGTGCCCATTCTAAAGATGCAGCAGTTATCTCATGGTTGTGTTCATCTTTCAGTGCCTTGGTAGGTCTATTTTTTCCAGCTGTAACAGGAATTATGGCAGGCTCCAATCGCTCTGCATCACTAAAAGACACACAACGTTCAATACCTATTGGAACACTGGCTGCAACCATTACAACTACCTTTTTGTATGTGATATCAGTGTTGTTGTTTGGAGCTCTAGCTACCAGAGAGGAGCTTTTGACGGACAGGTCTGTGTACCATATACGACGTCAATTTCTTGTTTGTGGGAATGTGAATTGTGTAAATTCTGATACTTTTGCTACCTTAATTGAGAAGTCTTAAGCACTCCATCTAGTCCCTGAAAGTATGAAAACAGGTGTCCTGCATTTAAAACTTATGGCAATCCAAATATCTGCAGGCTTCTTACTGCTTCAGTGGCTTGGCCTGTTCCAGCAATAATTTATGTTGGGATCATTCTCTCAACTTTAGGTGCAGCACTTCAGAGTTTGACAGGGGCTCCAAGGTTACTTGCAGCTATAGCAAATGATGACATTCTCCCTGTTCTTAAATATTTTAAGGTCACCGAAGGGGGTGAGCCTCATTTTGCGACTTTGTTTACAGCTCTCATCTGCATTGGGTGTGTCATAATTGGAAATCTGGATCTAATTACGCCCACTATTACTATGTTTTTCCTCCTGTGTTATGCTGGTGTAAATTTATCCTGTTTTCTACTGGACCTTCTTGATGCTCCTAGTTGGCGGCCTCGATGGAAGTTTCACCACTGGAGCCTTTCGCTTATTGGTGCATTGCTTTGTATAGGTATGATTCCTCATTATCTATTTTGTGATTCATATTTTACTTGCGCTTTTGCCATTGCCTTGACCAAGACGATTCTACACCAAATTGTTTTGTAAATATGGGAGTAGATGTATTATTGTGGTTTAAAATGAGACATGCCCTCTTTCTTTCTTCTGGTATTCTACTTGTTTTTGATACAACGTATTGCAGTCTTGTCTCACTACATTTTCATGAAGAAACACTAGTAAATAAGAAAAGAAAAGTAGCATTGGAGGAAGTCTCTGTAGTTACTTATTGATAATTTTTCTGATTGATGCAGTTATCATGTTTCTGATCTCCTGGTCGTTCACCGTGGTGTCTTTAGCCCTTGCAAGCCTTATATATTACTATGTCAGCATAAAAGGAAAAGCCGGAAATTGGGGAGATGGGTTCAAAAGTGCATATTTCCAGTTGGCCCTGCGAAGTCTTCGATCATTAGGAGGTATGTTTTCCTTTAATCACTAAGTGAACTTCTATGCATGAGAAAATTCTGATAATACCGCAGGATCTTATTATTATAGCATTGCCCTGCAACCATGAGTAATCAGACTGCATTTTACTATGGCTGTTAGACGATGGCATCCTTAACTAGTACATGACAAATATACAAGTACTAGAATGGCCATGAAACCATCTTCTTTGCATAACAATATGTCATAATATTATTGCTGTGCGACCATCAATAATCAGATTGCACTTTATCGTGATATCATAATTCCATGACATCCTTTACTAGTATATGCCAAAATACCAATATAAGAACAAGAAACCTAATGCAATGTTTGGCACCACTTAGAAGGTCCAATTGAGAATTTAGTCTAAATATATGTTCACTGTTGATCTGTGGATATGTTCAATGCAAGAAACATAATTTATAATAATATTTCTGCAATAATATATATATATATATATATATATATATATATATATATATATATACAATTTTTAGCTATATTATTTCATCATATGGAGGATTGGTAAGTTTCTGAGGACATGAGAATGTGTGAAAATAACTAACAATATCATATCAGTTGGTAATGATTGAGGATGGGAGGTCAGGAATGATGCCAATGGATCAGCATATTAAACTATAGAGAGTTTATAACTTAATTTTGACTGATCCTGCTGTTCCTGAATCACAAGTTTAGGCTGACAAGTTTGTCAACTTTGGAGCCACTAGATGGCGGGACAAGGGAGGTCCAAAAACCAGGACATATTGCTTTGTGTTGTAGATCATGTAACTATAGTATTATACATTGCTGTTCTATATGTAAGGTACATCCTTGATTTCACTTGGGAGAGTAAAGGCCCCATCGCAGTTAGGATATCGTGACTCAATTTGTATAAGTAATTATATTGAGTTATATGACCTCTTTCCTCATTTGCCAATAGAAGTGTTCATTCTTTGTAATTCCCATCTGTATTTCGCAGCAAGCCAGGTACATCCTAAGAACTGGTACCCAATTCCTCTAATATTCTGCCGACCCTGGGGGAAACTTCCAGAGAATGTCCCTTGTCATCCGAAACTTGCAGACTTTGCAAATTGCATGAAGAAGAAAGGTCGTGGTATGTCAATATTTGTCTCGATAATAGATGGCGACTATCATGAATTAGCTGAGGATGCCAAGACTGCTTCTCAACAGCTTACCACTTACATTGAGTACAAGCGTTGTGAGGGTGTTGGTGAGATCATTGTGGCGCCATCAATGTCTGATGGCTTTCGTGGTATAGTACAGACAATGGGTCTAGGCAACTTGAAGCCCAACATTGTTGTCATGCGTTACCCAGAGATCTGGCGTCGAGAGAATCTCACGCAGATACCATCCACCTTTGTTAGCATCATCAATGACTGTATCATTGCCAACAAGGCCGTTGTGATCGTTAAGGGCCTTGATGAATGGCCTGGTGAGTACCAGAGACAGTATGGGACGATTGACCTGTATTGGATTGTGAAGGATGGTGGTTTAATGCTTCTGTTGTCTCAACTTCTGCTCACAAAAGAGAGTTTTGAAAGTTGCAAGATTCAAGTCTTTTGCATAGCTGAAGAGGATACAGAGGCTGAGGAGCTAAAAGCTGATGTTAAGAAGGTCCTGTATGATCTCAGAATGCAAGCTGAGGTGATTGTTGTGACGATGAAATCATGGGAGGTGCATGTGGAAAGTGGTCCTCAACAGGATGATTCACTGGAGGCATTCACCAGCGCACAGCGAAGGATTGCTTCATATCTTGCTGAGATGAAGGAAACTGCACAAAGGGAAGGACGGCCATTAATGGCAGATGGTAAGCAGGTGGTGGTGAACGAACAACAGGTTGATAAGTTCCTCTACACAACATTGAAGTTGAATTCAACTATTCTCAGATACTCCCGGATGGCAGCTGTGGTGCTGGTGAGCCTCCCACCTCCACCTCTGAATCACCCAGCATACTTCTACATGGAATATATGGATCTACTGGTCGAGAATGTGCCAAGGATGCTAATAGTTAGAGGATACAGAAGAGACGTCGTCACATTTTTCACATGATCATTGGAGATTTTTGGACTCTGTTGTTTGTTGTTATTTTGCAATACAAGGTTAGAGGACTGCAGTCCACATTGAACTGTAGAGATGTTTACAACTTAAAATTGAGTATGCTGGCTGTGGTTTAGACCATGTCTGGAACCTTTCCCACCACAATGCTGCGACAAACAGAGGGATTCTTGCATTGTGAGAAGAAGGGATGCTTGAAACCAACTCTGAGATTTGTCCTCGAGAGCAACATCATGCCAGTGAAATACTTTACAAATTTTGCACATGTAATATTGATTGATATGTAGCATTCGTATCTTAGAAACTTGTAAGGTAAAAGTCATTTCTTTTCCTCATCCCGACGGGATGACATGTTCATTTTTTTTTTTTTTTTTTTTTTATTTGGATCTGGACATTGTGATAGAAGAGATGCGAGTTTGCAGACGACACCCTAACATACTTCATTATATTCGACTGCTGATAGAAGTGAGTTCACATCTAGTTGCAGTTGCAGTTGCAATATGTCATTATGTGTCTCCTTCACAGCAGCTTGTGTGTATATATATATATATATATAGTACCGCACTACCGCTGCGTTTATGCCTTACCTAGTCCATGCTGAATGACCTTTATAATACATATATATATATATATATATATATATATATATATATATATATATATATATATATATATATTATTTCCAAGAAATAATAGACAGATGGAAACAGACAAATGGGCCACAGATATATAAAGAGCATAGGACACCAATGGAGATGGCGGCGGCAAGCGCCGGGATTCAGTAGCGTCTACTTGATGTACTGGGACAACCACCTGAAGCCATCCCCGTAGCCCATCTTGCACCTGATGCTGCACATGAACACCTCCAGGGGGCGTACGTTGGAGTCCATCAGATTAACCGTGCCCTTCCCAGTGGTGAAGTTGCCGAGGCCGAGGTAGTAACGCAACTCCTCCTCAGAGGCAGCGTATGGCATGTCGATCTTGTTGCCCAGTACGAGGAAAGGGACGTTAGCAAGTGAGTCGTCCGCGAGGAGGGCATCCAGTTCCTTCTTTGCCTCTGCAAACCTTTCCTTATCGAAGGCATCCACCAGGTACGCAACTGCATCAACCTACCCAACTTTCAACGTTATCGAAAAATAATGGATATTGGGCAGGAAAAAGACCGACTCTACTCGTCATAATTAAGCATGTATATAAAAAAGAAAAACTATATTTACCCTCACATATTAGGTCTAAATTCACCTTAATTTTCTATAGTTTCATTTATATTACTTTATTCTCTTATAATTATATTTAAACTAAAATTGTTACACATTTTATTATATTTAACTAATATATAAATCAAATTTAAAAATATTTATTAGACGCAAAATTTATTTTATTGAATAAATTTTTCAGCACATCAAAAATAACACCGATCAAAATTTAAATAATAAAAATATATAATAGATATATTAAATATATGTATATTTTTATCGTATGAATTTTAACCAGTATTATTCGAGATTCATTGAAAAGAGTATTCAATTATCTATAACTTTAATAAATATTTTTAAATTTGACTCGTAGATTAATCAAATATAATAAAAAATAAGTAATGATTTCTGTTTGGATATAATCATAAGAGAATAAAGTTAGATCTAATCACACGAAGTTAAAATATAATTTCTCCTAAATAAAACATGATCTATAAATCTTAGGCATACCAAGAAACCAGTATAACAAAGCAGAACGCTAATAAAAATATTAATCATAATCAGCTACTCTCTTAACACAAATACAAAACTAATCCTAATATTTTTGGAGGAAAAAATTAATTCTCTACCCTTAGAAATAAAGAAAGAGGATACTAGTTACAATGTGCGCAGAACGAATCAATGACGAATTGCAGAGTTTCAAAATAACCAAAACAACAGGAATAGTTTGTAATAGAATCTATATCCAGAACATTACACTAATATAAAGAACGATAAATGTCTTAACAGCTAGAGACAAGAATCGTAATAGAATTAGGAGAAAAGAAAGTAAAACTCAATCCGAACCTTAGCGTAGTAATCTTTCCACACACGGCGTGCGAGCTGATGACCTCCGAGATCAAAGGCTTTAAACTTGATCGTCCCTATGCTCAACTCCTCCGACGTTGGATACTGCGTCGGCTGGAGCTGTACCAATCTCTACTCATCCAAAAAATTGAAAATGTATCCAATAAATCATCCAAATCAACCAATATAATCCTCCGAATGGAGGTTAAAAATATCGAACACAGGAAAATGTGAGAAGGATCTCAACCTCGTCCTTGAGCATGTGGAGCAACGTCGTCTTCCCGGCATTGTCGAGCCCGAGGAACAAGATCTTGGCCTCCTTCTGGCACAACCCTAGCGACGCGAGCACGCTGTAGAACCAATCCACAAGAAACATCGCAGCCAGCGAGAAACCACCGCAATAGCTCGCTGGTCGAGCTCGAGATCAAGATCCAGCTAGCGATCGGAGCCCCTCTTATCCGATCTTAGTCTCTAAATCTCGTATAAATCGCAGCGAAATCGCAAGAGATAGATGAAAGCGTGAGAGAGAGAGAGAGAGAGAGAGAGAGAGAGAGAGAGAGAGAGAGAGAGAGAGAGAGACTAGGACGTCGACTCTTCCTTTGGGGAGAGTGGGGGGTGGGGGATTTATAGCTCGTGCGATGCTTCGCTGTGAGGAAGAATGCCGCTTCCTTTTGAAAGGGGAGTGACTGGGAACCCGGGAAATGTTCGTGCTTCGTCACCAAGTGAGTCTAATCCGTTTATTTCAAATCGTACGGTGTAACGGGAACAGGGGTTTCGGTGCGCGCTCTGAAGACCAATGGGAGCCGGGAAATATTGGTGCCATCGTCACCAAGTGAATATAATCCGTTTATTTCACATCGGACGGTGGATGCATTAGGTTGTATCAGTATCCATGCTACCTTAGACCATTGTGGAATATAAAAATGAGGTGATCACTCTTAATACGATATTATAAAAATTGTGCAGAGACTAAGCAAACTTCGTGCATAAGATTGAGAGGAATCCAAAGGAAGGATCATTTAATACTCATGAAACTGGTTAAATAAATAAATAAAAAGAATATATAATTTACTCTAAGTTAATTGTGGCTAATATAAAAGTATTAATTAAGGGAGTTTTCAAGAGTATAGTTAAAACTATGCAACTCAAAAAATCCCAAATACTCAGTCACGTAAATTATAGTTCACGGCAATAAAATTTATAATTCTAATTTAATAGTCAGTTTTTATACTGGATACCGGTTTTAAAATCACAGTACTTAAAAAAATAATATATTAGACAAAAAGATTAAACTAAGTATACGTAACTTTTAGATTACATGTTTTTTTTCCGTTAAAATTTTTCTCTGATTGTAATAGATATAATTATACTTTAATTATATGAGATGTTATTTAATACTAGAAAATTTAAATTTGATTGTTTACAATTATAGAGAGAAATAAGTAAATAACTAAAAAAATAATAGAAGAGATTTAATTTAATTAAACTTTCATTGAGTTAATTATCAATATATAACTCTCAATTAATGATATATAAATATATATATATATATATATATTATTTGATAAATTATTAAGATAATATAGTTATAAAAAATAAAACAATATATTTTAAGAATAAATAATTATCCATTGACTCAAAAATACGTTTTAATATTTTTGCGGACCGAAGAAGCGCTCATTGAAGTATTTGCATCATTTGTTTCGTTCTTTTCCCTCAAATGCTCTTCTTCCTTCAGATTAACATCTGAATGCTAGATGACTCTGAAGAGGAACATATGACAAGTACTCCAGTACACATGAAAACGGCAACTGAATTCCTTAGGAGACTGACTTCCAAGCCACACTCACAAACCAAGAGACAGCCATTTGAGTTTCACCACACTGATAGAAAAAAGTCTCCTCACTCAAATGTAGACCTTAAAATCCAATTAGCTCACACTAATATACAACAACAGGACATCTAATTAGTGCTTAGGCCTTTTCACTACTAGTACAGGGCACTTAACGTTCTGTGCACAGTGATTGCTCACACTACCCAAGAAGGCCCTGCAAAAAATTAACCACATCATTAGAGCACTATAAGATAATAAAGTTCTATTGTTTGATTTATTATCAAATTAACAAATATATTAACTAAGTGATGATATTTAACGTACCTTTTAATGGCGCCATAGCCATGACTCCCCATCACTAACATATTAGCCTCCATTTTTCCCACAGCCTCACAGATGACGTCTCTCGGGTCACCGCTCTCCACCATCGTCTCCACTTTCACCTGCACACATCACCAACCGTTGATCAACAACGTGATCTTTTTAAATGGACGGAGTGATTGAAGCAACTCACGTCAGGGAAGTCGGCGCAGAGTTGCTTCGCCTTCTCTATCACGGCGGTCGACAGCTCGCCGCCGTATCTTTCCATGCTTGCCACCATGTCCGACGAGAACATGTACCCTGGGAGTTGACATCAATTTACCAAAAATTGCCACTCGAGAAAAAAAAAATAGGGAAATTTTCATTTCAGCAATTTTAGGCGAAGAAAAGACGCGAACTGTAAAATCCTTGAGGGAAATAATAGAATTATTTTTACAATAGAGAAGATAGATTTTTACGAAGGTCAGCGATGGCGAGAATGCCCTAGGATCGGAACATGAAAAGGCTCACCTGTACCGTCCATCGCCGGATAGACCACGCGAGGCCGTCGGGCGTGGAGGAGGACGATGGTATCCTTACACCTATCCTCCGCCGCCGCCGCCGCCGCCACGTTCTTGAGGCACCACGAGAGCGCGTACATGCTCTCCTCGCTCTCGTCCACCGCCACCACTATGCGACGCCCCGCACTTGCCATCTCCACTACTTGGGGATCCGTAGTATCTCTCAGGTAAAACGCGATCTGAACTCCTTCAATTCAAATTGGCCCTTTACCCAGCGGTTCGATATTGGAGGTAATATAAAACGGGAGAGGGGGAAGCGGTTTCGTTGTTTCCCGGGGGCTCCCAGCAAATTCCCTTGGCGTCGCCGTGGTTTGTTAAAAGGGGGGGGTGGATTCCTCATTCCTTTTAGGTGATTTCCACGAATGCCCTCAATCTATTCTCTAGGTTTGTGAAATTTAAGACAGAAGAGATGGAGGGTAGTCTAGGGATATGACACAGTTCGTGCCACCGTGGAGAAACTGCGGCTAGGTCTTCGTGAGCCGTGATGGAAGGAAGGCTCAGTGAATAGTCTATTAAATAGATAAGGTGAGCTGGCAATTACTGAGCAATTTTTTTTTTTTTTTTTTTCTCTCTTTTTTAATCTTATCGATAGCCTTTCCCTATCTTTTCTTCGAGTATTTTACTTTCTCTTTTTCTCCTTTTTTTTTTCTTTTTAATAAAAAATTAAAAACCTCGATACAATAATAAGTAAAATCTAGCTGTCGGAAATCGGATTGGGCCGAACCAATCCCATTAATTAGGCCTTTCAATCTATTCACCTGGACCCAAGTCCACCCACAGGTCCAAACCATTTGGGCTGGGCCGGCCCATAGTAATCATATGAGTAGAAGAGTAATTTATTACAATGATCATGAATTAACCACACAATACAAATCTCCGAGAATGGAATCTTAATAAATGTCTAAATGACAAGTATCAGAAGAGGATCGAAACTAAATTATAGGTTGGATTACTTCCAATTGGACCAAATCACAAAATTCCAGAACAAATCTCGACACCTTATACGAGTCCATTTCAATCCCCATCCATCTCAATTGACGTGTTTGATTTGGGCGCACAAGTGGCGTGCTAATCTTTTTCTTTTTTCTTCCCTCCAAAAATTGACCTCTTCTCTCTGTTAAAGCTACATTAATTTGACGTTTGAGGACTTCCATCATCTAACTAGAACCTTCTTTGAATTGGGTGAGGCTAAGGTAGTTGAAGAACATCTACCACTAATTTTGATGGCCTTCTCCTAAGAATGAGGTGCGTGGACCGAAGAGAACTTATTAGAGATGTTTAATTGCGTACGCGGCAATCTCTAATTGGCTGCAGAAACCGTTCAGAAGAATGGGCAAAACCAACCAGAGACTATAAATATGATGATGCTAACGTAATTTAAGTCGGCCATTAAAATTATACGATCTTAAACTTAGATTGCAGTAATTCTAATAATCTCTAGGTTTTACACTAATCGTACTCTCTCCTAAAATTGCACCAATTAAAAGATGGACATTTTGATTTTAATTGACGCGTTAAATTTAATTATGGCTTAATACTAGTGAAAATATCCCCCGCTTTGGTGACCACACGACACCAACCACATGCATGGTCGGGCTTATTATCTTTAGTCCAATAATAAATTTGAATACTTTCTCTCTAGTAAATACCAATCTTTTTAATTTAATTTAATTTTTTAAATTTACTTGTTGCTTAAAAAGAATAGTATTTAAGTTATTTAGCCATATTCAAGTACGAATTTGTGTATCTTATATATTATATATAATGAGTGCCTCTTTCACTCTCTCTCTCTTTCTAATTGATTATTAAATATCTTTTAACTCTAAACAAAATTATTTTTCACTTGGCACGCCACTTGTGTGGTATATAATATAAGGATAAGAAGCCTCATATTACCCAACAATAAGGATAAGCATAAGAGCCCCTCGAGAGAGGATAAGAGGTGGCCAAGTGGGCCCTAAAAAGGAGAGATGAATTCAAAATTGATGAACTCATCCGAGTCATCTTATGATGTTAATCCCCCCTAATCCCGTTTCTTGCATCCCATCCATATCAACCCCCTAAAGCCTACACGTGTCCAATGTGTTGCTTTCTCTCTCATCCACAAGCAAAAGCATATATAAGATAGTTTAAGTTTGATGACAGTGTTGTTAAACAAGATTAGGAGTACTAGTTTAGGATTAATGCCTTTTCTAATCGTAGAATCCTTCTTATTAATCTCCCATCTTTTAAGCTGCTTAATTTATAATTTTTTTAGAAAATATAATAGTAAAATTTAAGTAGCACACAAAGCAATCGAATCTAAATCACCAGTTCGGTTTCTCTATTGATATTTATTAGGGAGGACTCGCCACATAAGCAAATAATTTAAGACTTATAATTTATCTCTGTTCTTAACTAAAAGTACCGATTAGTTTGATCGACCATCTCTTCTTAAGTAACAATTTTATTCCTCGATAAATTTAGAATAGAATATTATCTCAACTATCAACCGGTGCTTAATCGTTGCTCTATAAATTTCAATATTATCTCAACTATTAAGCTTTGACCTATGCTAGTGTTGTACCATACCATATTAATGGTGAGCCATAAAATAATAGTTAATTGGCTTCCTGGATCTCGTTGCTGGTGAGCTAATATCTGATACAGAGCTTTAAATTATCAGATGTTTTTAGCCAAGGAATCATAAAAGTTCTACTCTTTGATATATAATATCTTTTCTAAGGAGATTGGATGGCACACAATATCATTCATCTTTTCTTCTTCTACTTTGTAATTATTGATGTCATAGGAGCTATATGATGTAACCAAAGAAGAACGCAAGAAACTTTATGTCAAAAAGATGATCATAAAGAAAAGCTATTTATCTCAGATGAAAGAGTCATATGTCTAGAATGCACCATCCACCAGAGAGAGAGGTAACATATATTACTATGTTTTTATTTATATAAACACATGCATATATATAAGTTTGAATTCCAATTAGGCATAATAATATAGAGAATTTGATTATCTTGGTGGAAAAATTCAAGTCATGCCAACCAACTATTGACAATTTGAATTTTTATCTTGTTATCCTCAATGTTGTCATAAATTGTGGGGAAAAAAGAATCCGTTTCATACGTGGTAGTCAAAAAGTCGTATGTCATGGTTACAACTGCCGTCCAACCGTAGACGAAGCCTTCTGGATAATAACTAAACCGTGTTCTTGTCAGCTGTTCCGAGTCCAAGGGGACTTAGCCGTCATTTTAAATATTTACGATGGCATCCCACGTCTATACTCTTCTTCTACTTTTCTGGGCTTATATAAAGCAGAGAAAGAAGAGAGAGAGAGAGAGAGAGAGAAATAGAGATTGAGAGAGAATGAAATTTGGAGTTTGCGACGAGGCTAAGTTGCTAATGGATGATGGGTTGGTTTCTCCTCCTCCTCCTCCTCCTCCTTCTTCTTCTTCTTCGATCATATGTCAGTGTAGAATATGCCATGAAGAGGAGGGAGAGGAGTCCACAAGCATGGAATCCCCCTGTGCTTGCTCTGGGACTCTCAAGGTAATCAAACTGGTGGAGAAATATCGTTCTCCTCTTGTTTACTTAGAGGGGTTGTTCTTAATTCTTGTTCTAATTTTTCTTATTTTCTTCCTGTTCCAGTTTGCTCACAGGGAATGTATCCAGAGATGGTGTGATGAGAAAGGGAGTACCTTGTGCGAGATTTGCCTTCAGGTTAGAATCCAGAACGAGTGAAAAAGAAGAGATGGATATATATATATATATATATATTTTTTTTTTTTCCCCTTCATTCTTTCATCAAAAGAAAGCTGGGTTTTTGGTTTTCTTTGGGAAGGGAATTTTAAAGATCACCTTCCTATGTTTTCTTTTCCTTGTTCTTAAAAATTGTATCTTATGTTATTTTCCTGATTGAACTCTGTTAATCTACGGTTATCATAAGAAAAATTTAAACTTTAACAGCTATTTGTTTTTTTTTCCATTAAAATAATATTCTATTTGAACAATTCTTGCAGAACTTCGAACCAAACTATACTGTTCCTCCAAAGAAAGCCCAGCTGATCGATGTGGCTGTCACCATTAGGTAAACTAATTTTTATACTATAGTCTATTTATAAAGATTCCACACTGATAAGAGTGGGGCCCGACCCAGTTGCCACCTGCTCTTCAAATTTGAATTGGGTCCAGAGCTGAGCTGAGATGAGATGACCTGATAGCCAATTCAAATTTTGCCTTAATAAATGAGTGACAGATAGAAGCGGGTCCCACTCTAATCTATGATCAACTTTCTATACTGTGGTCTGAGTCGTTCCCCTGTAGAACTTGCAGCCTTTAAGCATTCTCTTATCCTGCTAGAGTTCATAGGAGGATATTGTGGGGCCCACTGGGCTCAGCTCATGTTGCTCATACCTGTTATATATATATATATATATATATACCTTTGAGCTCAATTCATTACATCACAAATATTAGGAATATGATAAATTGCTAACTTTATATCACTTGCAACAGAGGAAGTCTACAGGTTCCCAGGCTAAATTATGAACCCCAGAACAGAGGACCAAATGAAACAGCCACTGATGATGCATTGGAATTGCATTATGCTGTCTGTTCTCCTGCAGCTGAAAGAAGAGCCTCTTGGTGTAGAACTATAGCTGCCATGGTAAGCAGTTGGAATTTTCTTCTCAAAGAGTGATAATCACAATCCTTATACTTCTGATGCTAATTGCTGATGCTCAAATATATGCAGTTCACAGCTATGCTGTTGGTTAGACATCTCATTGCAGTGTTAACTGTCGGAGCCGATCATTATGCCTTCACTCTGCTCACAGTAAGTACTTGCCTGCATGGCTTGCTTCCATTTCTGTAAGAATTTGGATCACATTTAACTGAAGAGTACTCCTCTGCAGGTTTTCTTACTAAGGGCCAGTGGAATCTTGTTGCCATTCTATTTTGTATTGCGTATGATGTCGGCAATTCAGCATGCGCAGCGGCAGTATCAGTTAGAGCAGCTCCAGGTTAGTTGCAAGATTCCTTTCTGACCTGCAGCATTAATATCTAGTGAGATAAATTAGAAAAGAGTCATTAGTGGAAGCACCAGCTGATCTGAAATTTTTTTTTCCTAATGTGCTTTTATTTTCAAGCAGAGAAGAGATGATTCATCCATTCATGAGGTGGAAGAGGATGAGGAGCTGCACCAACATACAATTCAAATACATTCATGAACGTCAGTCAAACAAATGTTCATAATAGAGAAGATAGTAGAACTCATTCTGTTAAAAGTCTTGTAACTTTTGTTCTATTTGTTGATACACCTTTGTGATATCCTTCGTAAAGCATCACAGAAGAGATGGGAGGTTATTGTTCAATATATGTACATCCATTTGTTCTGCAAGTAAAGTGCCAAACAAAATTTCAGAAGAGAAGAAAAGCAAACTTGTGCCGGCATTGGCAGTATGAAATGTGTTGTTGTTTTCCACAGAATCATGGGACTATTTGGGGCATTTGTACCACTGGAACTGGCAGCATTCTAGTTTTTATTTCATTTAAGGAAGAGGAAGATACTAGAAAGTGAACAAGACAAAATGAGTAATCATACTGGAAGATAGTTATTGTCTGAGTGAGGCGAGATAATGGAAATACAAATTGGAGAAGCAAAAAGAGGCTGAATTCTCCACCTAGTATTCAGATTGACTTCCATTTAATGAAGACAACACACAAGCAATCGAATTATAAAAGAGTAACTTTAGAAGATACTCACAAGTATCTATTGTAATTTACAGATAAATGTAAATTGATCCACTTTTGAGCATGCTTAATGCTCCTAGTTGGTGTAGCTCTCCACCAGGTTCCATGGAAATTTGTTCTCCTGAAAAAGCTCCAGAATAGGATTGTAAGTGAGAATTAATTTGAAAAGCTGAACTTGGCCCTCATTTATTTGCTTGATAAAAAAAATCCTCTTATTGTGGCCTTGGTGGCTTACGCTGAGTAATTCCATCATGCAACCTGAGATATCATGATTCTTGATGGATCCACGGCACTCTCCACTTCTGCACCTGTTTAAGATTTTGATAACACTTTTAGATCGATGACACATATATAAATGCATGATACTGCCAACTTATGAAAGATTGAAGACATAACTATATGGCACTCCAGATGATGGATGATTCAGCTTCACCATGATACACCAGGTAAACAAATTCACTGCCTAATGCATACACATCCCACCTGATACTTTATTTAGATATTCTACCATGAGTAATTGAAAAGGGCAAGTAACTTACAGGCAGCCAGTCGTAAACTTGTTGAATCATTCATCTGAGTCCTTTGAAATTCCAGTAGCAGTCTAGTTGAGTCTAGTTGAGAAAGTAGCCCTCATGTGTCTGTAAAGTACCTGACAAAGTTATGGCTGAAGATTAAAAGATTATAAGCATCCAAATATTGTAATCTAATATAACAAGGTCACAACTATGTGTTACTGTTTCTTAATTACAAGTCAGAATGTCCTTCAACAAACAACATGCTTCAACATGCTTGAGGGGAATTCTTTTAAAACAAATCCACTACCAAACCCTTTAAAATTGAAGAATATTGCTATTTGCCTACTTCTCACTAGAAACAGCAGGAAAAGGATGATAAAGAAACAGAAAGATATTTGAAATTTCAATTTGGACCACAGTATCTTTTCCCAAGCAAACTAATGCAAAGTACCTCATTATTCCTTTCAATCATTTCATTAGTTATTAGTAGGATTCATTAGTACTAGATATCTTTATCTTAATTATTCCTTTCAATCATTTATTTTAATCTGTCTTGATTCATCTTCCTAGGCACTCGCCATATGCCTAGGTATTGGTGGTCCCTAACACCCATCTATCACACCAACGGCGTTTAAAACCTTGCATTTAATTGAGGCCATTACAAAGCTTACTGAAAAGAAACATTTATATATACATATCTATGTACCAGAAAGCAACATACAGCTAGACAATGGGAAGAAATACTAAATGCAAGGATGAGTAAACAATTCTGATGAATAAAAGATGAAAGATTTGAAGCATCCATAACTAAATTTGTGATCCACAAATATGAAGACAGGTCCACTACAAAAGTCACTCACAAGGACAACTATGCAAACATAACACTAAGATCCAGAGATACTACAACATCTAAAGTTTTTTAAAAGAACTCCACCAATCTTTTAAGCCTTTACAGTTCAATTTTATCACCAATAAGAACAGCAACACTTTTGAGATAAAACTTTTAAAAAGAAAGTGTGCATAAAAAGTTCAGCTCCTTGAACTCAACTCAATAAGATAGTAATGCATGGACACCATAATCTGCTAATCATTCAAAAAGAAAACAATGCTACCATAAAGAGATGTTCATAGTAATCATGTCTTCTATGTAGTTCAATCAATTATAAACTCTTCACAAATCACAATTGAAAAATAGCAACAGTAAACGGACATGATGTGATGCTATGACCTGCTTACTCTGAAGGATGTAGCCAAAGAGTATGGAGATGTAAGAAGCCATAGAAATCTAGGGCTTTGGGGTTTCCCTCGGAAAGAGCACTTAGAACGCCATTAATGGAGGGGGGGCCTGAGAAGAGAGATGGGTATAACAGTACAAGGTTTAGCCATTTAGGTTGGGTTTTTAACCAAGCGACAAGATATATGGATAAGTTCCTCATTTATCCTTGTCACGTTTTCTCTTATCCGTGACTAATCGACAAAATTGGGAATAAACCCGAATCGTGGTGCATTCAGAGTAGTTACTCTCGTCAGCATCGCCAATCACCATCAGAAAAAACAGATAGGGCCACCGCGTCCGTCTCCCGTCTCGTTTCAGAAGCTTCGCCTCGGAGGTCGAACCCAATAGCCCCGACGGCGGTGCAGAAGCCGGAGATGAAGAAGAAGACGGAGAGCAAGCTACGGGGCGGGCGCTTCCAGGAGGGTGTGACGGACGCGGTAGAGCGGTTTACCGACTCCGTCTTCTTCGACAAGGAGCTCTACAAGCGCGATATTGTGGTCAGCCGCGTCCACGCAAACATGCTCGCGCGACAGGTACTTTTTCGACATTGATGTCTCTCAAATATATGACGAATTCTTTCCAAGAAAAAAAAATTGTATGGCGAATTGCTCCTTTGTAATGTGGTTGCTTTTAGGTTCTTTTCGCGAGGAACACTTAATAATGGATACAGATTGTTTAAAACTCCCGTATCATTTTTAAATCTTTTGAAAGTTCAGATATAACAATCCAAGGAGATATCCCTAGATAAAGTACTATTATGCCATTGCATCTCGAGAAAGTTTCTAATGTGATTATTTTAGTATTTCTTGTTATTGCAAAAAATTTTATTATATGGATCATGTTGGATAATTTTCAAAATGCTGCAGGGTTTGATAACCGTCAGCGAAGGAGACGACATATTGCATGGTCCTGCCGAGATCAAGAGAAGCATTGAAGCCGGGGAATTTGAGTGGCAAAAGGACAGAGAGGATGTACAAATGAATATAGAAGCAACGTTGACTGATATAATTGGTGAATTCGCAAAGAAGCTCCACACTGCAAGAAGTCAAAATCCAGATGTTGAACAGGTAATAGATAATAACTGTAATGTTACTTCTCATTGGCTTCCAAAAGTCCAGACACAATTCCTTATTTACTTATGTAAAATCCAGATGCAATTTCTTATTTCCTTATCTTATTTTACTTTCAACAAAATCCAGTAGACATTACGATTTACAACATTAATGTTCTTAAAGATGTAATCAATATGAAATATCTGAGTCTCCTTGAAATGAACAAGTATAAGACTCATGTTGGAGTTCGAGTAGCACTTACTGTAGAAGTTTTCCAGGAACATGGACAAGTTGAAGACGTAATTGCATGATCCTGGTTTGTGAACGCAGAATTTGTAGCAACAACTAACTTATGCTCTCATTTCCTGAAACTATTATTTCAGGAAGTTTTGTGAAAGATGAATAAATGACTTTATACTTTTAGAATGTGGTAATTTACATGGGAGCTGTGTAAAAGAGGAGAAGTCTAATGGAAGTAACAGTTAAGAACTTGGTTTATAAGACCTGCTATATCTACATTTTGCATGACATCCCTCAGTTAACTAGACTTGCTTATCTATATGCTTTCTTGTTCTGCATAGAGCTATAGATTTTAATTATAAACAAGCCTGCATATTAGATCCAGCTAAACTGACACTACATTGCAAAATGTATGGCTTGAACGTGATGCCGGCAGGCTGGTCAAACTGTATGGATCAAATGAATTTCTGACTTCAAGGGAACTAAAATTTACTATTCCCATGAGCTACAGGTATTTCTTTGATCTATCAATGGCATTTGAGTTAATATCTTATGCTTAACTCTGCTTAAGACACAACAGGCTTTATCCTAGCCTCAATTTCCTACAATATTTATGTGAAACTTTATGTTAAGTGCTATTGGAGTTCTCATCTTACCTCCATTTTAAATAAAGTTGGTCTGAAATATTGTGTATTATAGTTTTGATGCAGTACCAGATAGGGATTTTGTCTTGGAGCTTCCATCCGCCAATTCTATTGCAGCAATCCATCTTCCAAAGGCTTGCTGAAGAATGGGTCTTGTGGGCATCAGAGGAGTTTGGTTCCTTGACCACAGGTGACTCAGTTTCAACTGGAAGCAGCATTATGCCACAGAAGAAAAAAATCCATATCCAATGGAACTTGTCCATGGGAAGTCTTCTATAGTAGTTAGAGATCTTGTTACTCTCCGAGTTCTCTGCAAAATGCTTCCACAAGCCTACAATCGTGTCCTACAAGTACTTACCCTTTTTCTAGGTTCATTTTCTACTTTCCTTTCATCTGTCTGAGAAGTTGGATCTGATGTAATTGTTTCTCTGGGAGCAGGAAGGAACCGTTGTTTGACAGTGTTAAAGCTTTACTAGGAATGCTCAAGGTATCTACTGAGTTTGCATAAAACATGTCTTTCAACCATGCTAAAATACAAAGTGCCAGGTTAGGATGATAGCTAAATAGCAATCATGAACGAGGTGGTCCCTTTCTTAGTAATTTCTTATTGGATACTTATCTTCATCTTATATCTCGGTTTCATATCTGGCTTCTTGGTACTTCTCTGAATTTTGTTTCTTTAGTTTTTTTATCAGTTACTGCTTTCCAGGATTTTAGTGTGTGTTCCTTTTGCTGTACAGGAGATTCCATTCAGAACTTATGAGATAGTTGGAACGTCTGCTGCTTTATGGGTGGCAAGGAAGTGCCAAATTTCAGAGCTCTCTCTCAATGATGTGTGGATGATAAATGCTGTATTCGAGGAGGATGTTTATGATGTTCTTAGAGGGGGAAATGCTATTAAGAAGTTCATCTCCTATGGGTCCACTGTTGCAGGAGAAGTGGCCAAGCAGCTCAGCTACTGGGTCTCAAAGCTTGAAATTTGTTAAGTATGAAATCAGTCAATTAAGTGATTTTGAATCGGAGATGAGCTGTGAGTCTTCCTAACTTTGAAATATTCAAAAGAAGATTCAATTTTCGAGTTTGGTAAGGAGCTTCCCAGTTCCAGCAGTCTTTAAGTTTTTGACATTCTTCTGCCAACTGGGCACTTATTAACAGGTTAGCTGTTCTGACAGGATTTATCACTACTATAGCTACTTTAGCGGCTTAGCCAATTATTTGAAATTTGCGGCTAGCAATATACAGCGGTCAAATAAGTTTTGACATTTTTCTGCCAACTGGGCACTTTTTAACAGGTTAGCTGTTCTGACAGGATTTATCACTACTATAGCTACTTTAGCGGCTTGGCCAATTATTCGAAATTTGCAGTTGTTCTATTTCCTGATGCTAGCAATGTACAGCGGTCAAATAGGATTATTTTCTTCTTGCAATCTTTTACTTTTTTTCATCATGTGGGAGTTAGAATTAATTCCTGTTTACTTACTTTTATCCATGTGGGGAGGAAAGAAACGTCTATACCTCGGCTACTAAGTTTATTTTGTACACTGCAGGAGGTTCCATTTTTTTCTTAATAGGGGTTCTAGGTATGGCCTCTAATATTATACAAAACGTCCAGCATATGGATCTAAAATCACGAGAACACTAAAAAGATTCTGTCAAATTCTGTCCTGGATGATTCTTTAATTGAATTTTATTAGGTGCTGAGGTAAGGTGAGAATTGTCTGACTGTTGTCTGTAGGCTCTTTTATATTGGAACATAAGGTATTTTAAAATAGAAAACTCTCGTAGGGTCTATGGTAACTCACATTCACTTGTAACATTCTGACCATACCAGGCTTCAATTTTACCTGCAATAAGTATTCCAATAAAAAGAATATTGCACAGAAGACGCTGAAGCAGTTGTTATTTTATTTTCCTGAGATTCTAATCCAGGATGTGCTATTATTGTTTCTGTAAACTAGCTTAGCAAGTCCCAGTTTTGGAACAAAATGAAAAGAAAAAAAGATCATAAGGATCAGATGATTTTTCGTAGAATAGCTTGGCGAAACTTCCATATCTGCTCTGTTTCTTCCTCTATTCATAGCTCATCCTGAAATCACAAAGAAAAAAGAGTAAGAGTGAATAAATAAATAGAATCAATAGATGCTGCTTTCTTAGATCTATCAAGCATATTTGGAATGCAGCTATACTGATACATGTTTCTCTGTGTCTGCATCCTGCACTGTGTTAGCATCGGCATCTTCCTCATCCTCCCTTTCATCTTGCTTATACTGACAAATGCAGAAATGCCATGTGTTATTTAGCAAGTTGATGGATCATAATAGGAGCAGTAATGATCAACATTACAAGGATTTTACATAATTTTCTAGATCAAACTTTCCCTGGAGAAAACATAAGCTGGTTAGATTTCTTGAAGTAAGCAAAATCAGCCTAATATTGAACAACAGTACATCTAAGCTTTGACTTACAAATTAAAGATATCAAGAAGATGAGAGGGCATGATGAATTCTAATAAGTTATTAGGAGTTTTTTTTCTCTATAGGACCATATAACTAGCACACATCAACTTCGTGCAATCATTTCATGACATTCAAATTTTCATATGTTAGATACCTAAACTTAACCTTACATGCTATTTTCACATGAAACATCAATAAATATTATACTAGTTTTGCAGTCTAAAGTTATTCAAGTTGCCATTGTTTTGAAAGATATTGAGGAATTGTAGATGAAAATGAAATGCAGCCAAACCTCGTCTTGTCTTGTCCTCTCATCTTCATTGAACGCTTCTTCCTCAGCCTGCAAACATTAGCACCTCAGAATGAACCTCGCAGTTATAAGACAATGAAAGAAGGAACAAGTTGTAGTAGGACACAGACATCCTTCTGTCTGCCCCAGGTATCCTCAGCAAGCTTCTTTGCATATTCAGGGTCATCACATACTACAATATTGTCAAAGAGAGTTCCTGCTTTAACCTGTCATATGAATTATCACGTCAGTAGTTTAAGAATGCATAAGTTGTTCCTCTCTAACTCAGCACATATACCTGCCACAACTCAATGCCGATGTATCTCAAGTTAGGATAAATGTAAATATCTGGGTCTTCCTTGTAATCTGCTATAAAGTGGCGGGTCAAACCCCTTGATCATAAATTAAAGGAAGGTAATAGAGAAAAATAAATAACCTGGATTATCAATTAATGGTGCTTTCCATTCTCCTTTGTAGTTGGGATTCCTAATTTTCTGCTGAAGAACAGATATTTGATAAGGTCTTCTAAATTTCTAATCAATATTTTCAGTTAGCTACAAGATATTAACATATTTGGAGAAGTGGAGAAAGGTAATACCTTTTGTTTTTGTTGTTCTTTCTGTTCAGGATCTGTCACATCTGATGCTTCTGATTCACCATGTAATTTATCGTTTGAGTCTTCATGCTGTAGCAACCATAGGAAATATCATAAGTTTAAGTATTTAGATCACTTTCTCCACACCACCATCGTAAATCTTTTTAGCATTAGTATGCACTATCTCTTTGGAAATGCCATTTTAATCCTTCAACATTTTCAATGATAACGTCAGCTAAGGAAATGTTAGGCACAGTCAATTGTGACTTATAGCTAATGCCATGGCATTATGGCTAGATGAAGCAGAGATCATGTAATTTAGCCACTAGAGAGTGAGCATGATTTTTGAAGGAAATAGAGCAAGGTCGAACTCCCTTGATCAATTTCTTCACTTATTAAGGGAACTGATGCTCAAAGATTCAGACTGTAGGAATAATTGTTTAGTACTTTAGTCTGTGAATGATGGGCAGCAAAATGAATGGGTTACCTCTAGTTTCTTTTCCTCGGGATCAAGAATAAATTTTTCATCATCCCAATCTTCAGGCTGTAGATTAGCAACAAAAAGATTCATCACTACGTATGTATGTACATAGGTATATTATGTACATACGTATACGTACAAACATGCATACATGTATGGCAAATGATGCTTCTGACAAGGATGGTGCCTACCTTTCTGGCTTCAGGATCTGGAATTTTCTTGGGAGGAAGAATGTCCCAATCATTATATAAACTTCCTGACTCTTTCTCTTCATTGTCAATGAGGATACTGTACGTAGCATCCGGGCGGATGATGAGAGTGTATACATGAGTTAGCTGGTCAGTCTCACATGGAACTTCCTTCTTGATCATGTGGTTCGTTCCATTCCGTGAAAGAATAGCATGAACCTTCTTTGTGTTTTGTCCACAGATGTCTGGACCAAACATGATGCTGCAATTTACATGAACAACAAATGATCACAGTACATATGCTGACAGGGACTGAAGAGGGCAAGAGGTACGCAGTCTTATTTCTATTGTTGGGCAGGCTATTTCCCTTACGGTCGCATTATAAATATTGCTCTGGTATGAAGTTTGATTTATGTGCAATTACCTATAGGGGGTCTCACCACCAAACATTTTTTGATCAACTTCACCACTGAGCAGCTTCATGTATGCGCCAGCACAGCCATACTTCTGCTCGCGCTTGACTGAGAACTGGAACACTAGTGGTCTGTCTTTGTTACTGAACTCTGGGAACTCTGCTGAAATGGCATAGAATCGGTAATCCTCAGTGGTCTGTATACCTGCATTCCAAAGAAGTTTATCGATACATATTTGTTATCGAAGTCGAAGAGGAAATCGTGATTTCTTTTTCTTTGTTTCTCTTGAGTATGCATGTTTATAATTTTGTTTGAGAAGTACCTTTGTCATTAGGATCAGCACTCCAGTTACCAGCAGTGTGCTTCCACTCACCAGCCATTTTCTCATCCTTCTTCCAGTCAGATTTCACCCACCATTTCTCCCAGCCATCTTCAGTTTCCATGTCGAGACATCGTAAACGCAACAGATTGAGAAGCACATCAGTCATCAATGCAGGAAATATAGCAGACGAGTTCTTGTACATGTTCATGCATCCAATTTTTCTGAATCCAGTGAAGCAACTAAGGGAGTTCTTTTTTACTCTTAATTAGCTGATGGAATGACCATCTTGGTTACAAGGCAATATATTGGATGCAATGCAAATAAGAGATTCATACTACCCTTTTAACACACGAGTTACTGGAAAATAAATGAAGTGGAAGTAAGAGAGGTAATTAAAGAGCTGAGTCGCTCTTAATACCTTCGAAACGTTCCTCGAAGAAGACCTCTGCGGAGGCAAGCAAAAGGAAAGAAAAGGTAATGGCAATGGCGGAAACAAGCTGGGAATTCTTTGAAATCGACATTGGTTGTGATAGAATGTAAATGAAAAAGAAACGAAGGAAGGCTTTGCTGTTTCACTTCTACATTCAGTGACAACGACAGCCAATGTTAATCAAACCCAAATATATAGGAGTGGCTGCAACTATCTCTTCGTTAGATTGCTACTGTGAAGATACTACCATTGTCGTCTTTAAAACGAGGAGGAGAACTTAATTTGCTTTCCACGTGTCGGCCTTTCCAGGTGATGGTTATAATAGAGGAATCCAATGGAATTGCTGTCGTACAACTGTGTTTAAACATTTTCGATACTATAAGATGAAACGTAGGACTAGTAATTAAATTAATTAACCGAATCAACCATCCAAGCTCGACCCAATTGGAGTCCAAGCTTGGCCATTCTCATAGCAAGAGAATAATGTCTATCAATGGTACGTGCCTTCAAACGGATAGTTACACGCAAGCGTCGGGACTAAACTCCTTTTTCATACACGTGTCATCATTGGATTCACACGTGGCAATCGCTGCTTTCGCCGAAGGGCAATTCTTTTAGCCACCCTTCGTGTCGCTCCTCACACCGAAGAAGCGAGACTAGTTAGTAGTCGGAGGCGAGCGAACCTTCTTGGACGAGATCCGAAGCATGGAGAAAGATTGGCTCTTCGACTTCGGCCACCCCCTCCTCAACCGCGTCGCCGAGAGCTTCGTCAAGGCCGCAGGGGTATTCTCGTCATTTCCATCTATCCTTTCGACTCCCCTTCGCCGCTAATTTAGCTTATCTGACTGTTTTGCCCCTCGGGCGGCTTGGCTTTAGATCGGGGCGATCCAAGCGGTCTCGCGGGAGTCGTACTTCATCGCGGTGGAAGGTAAAGTTTAACTCGGGATCTGCTCATCCCTCGGTGAAAATAACGCTCTAAATTATTTATCGTTATAGGTGCGGGATGGGACAGCGGCGGAGTGCCGGAAATTGGGAGGAGTAAGAGGCGCCGGTTCTCGGATCTGAGAGGTAGAGAGTCGGGATCATATATATATAAAATATGTAACGTCCTTGGTTATAGGAGCACTAACGATGTTCCCATTGGTCGAGAGTTGCAGGGGAGAACTGCAAGAAGTCGCTGGAAGCAATGGTGAGAGAAATTTGGAGTCTCTTGTATTTTTAATATGTAGTATATATCAGTAGCTTGATCCGTGTGTTCTGTGTAGGTAAAGAGTACTGGAAAGGAGGCATTCCAATGGGGTGAGGAATTTTAGTAGCTTGAAATTTTCTCTTTAGCTCTCTAAAAAGCTCTGCATTTCGTATAGTTGCCTGTTTTTTTTAATATCATTGAGGGAATTCACTAATATAGGAATGGCTGCTGGTGTATACTCTGGCTTGACATACGGCTTGAGGGAAGTGCGAGGATCTTACGATTGGGTCTGTAATTGTACATACGTTGACTTTGGAGTTATAGACATATCCTTCCTGTTAATTTGTTCCTTTTAAATTGTGTAATTATGACACGATATTATTATTCATTTTATTTGCAGAAGAATAGTGCCGTTGCGGGAGCAATTACCGGGGCTACGTTGGCTCTGGCCTCTGACGACGCTTCTCATGAGCAGGTCGCGCAGTGTGCCATCACCGGAGCGGCCCTCTCCACGGCTGCTAACCTTCTCTCAGGCATATTTTGAAGCCATCTTCCCGCTTCTTATAGGCGTTCGTAACTGAGCTTCAGAGGATGATGTTCAAGTAGAAACCGGTGAATATATTAGGTTTCCTGTTGCTATGTTCATAGATGGGATGACTTCAACTCGTCTCAGTTGATCTTCGGGTGCTCGAACTATCTCTGTAACCTAGTATATGATATGCTGAAATGGGCTGATAGTTACCGCACTGAGTGTTATTATACAAAAAACCTGGCATAGTATTTGCTTACGTACTATTGGCTACTGTTCCCAGCCGTCCTAAATTAAACATAGAATCAGATAAAAGTTGAATAGTAACGTAAAGAAAAAAAAATGGAAAGTAGAACAGGAAGAAGGGAAGATGGGTAGACAAGTAGCAGCCTTGGTCGCATAAAGGGTGGGCTACGATATAGAGCTCAGATGTTTTTACATTTGCTTCGGAGTAATGGACCATAGCCCAAATACCAGAACAGTCCAGCTGCTACCGATCAATGAACCTGCTCGTCTTGAGAACAATACGGTCACATAGAGTGGCCTCAAAAACCGGCCGCAGTAAATTAAAAAGAGTGCCGCAAGACAGCAGGAAAGGATACTTTTTGGCAACGAGAATCAACGATCTTAAACAATTGTAGAGATCCACAAACTAGTTAAGATGTGTTCGTTGACGGTCAACAGTAAAGTTGATCGACTTTGTTGCATTAACAACTGCCAGAATTTTAAAGAAAATGATAGGGCCATTTTCAAAAAGAATATGCGACAATTAGTGGGAGATAAAATAGAGGAAGAAGCAATAATCGCATAACCAAGCCATTCATCATAAGAAAATAAAAGTGCCATGTGCAACGAGTACAATATATAAAGCTAGCATCGATAAGACCAATAGAAAGTAATCGACAGGTAGAATACTAGGCAAGGTCATAGCCATCCAATGGTAGTCTAATATTTCCAGTCTTCCGATGCTCTTCGTTCTTACCAGAATTGGTACGCCAAAACCACCTTTCTTCGATGGTTTGGAAGCACTTCCAGAGGTTCATAGAGAGACTTACTAGAGAAGAGAGTTCCAGCTGCCCTGGAAACAAATTGCAACAATATTATATACACCGTTCATGCTGACTAACTTCCATTTCAAGGGCGACTTGTTGAGATGACGAAAAGGCCGGACGAGTCCCCTCGTTCCAGAAATTTAGATAATAAATAGCTATCTACGTATACTTGTTTTCTCAGCCAAATGCTTGTCAATTAATCAACAACATAAATAAACAAAATTTCCCTTCCCGCTACCCCAGAAAGTGAGAAAACCAAAAGGTCATTTATTTGTATGCCTTAGCACTCCAAAACCTCGTCAGAATATAAGACCAAACCTTTCATCTTGTGCTAGAATACTGAACCGTGAAGAATACAACTTCAATCATCTTCATCTTCTTCAGAAGCTTCTTTGAGCCACTGCACCCAATATAGGGAAATTATGCATGAATTTATTACAAAAAAATTAAGACCAATATGATAAAAAAAATTTCATAAAATAACAACTTAAAATTGTTGTCCAGCTTGTGCTAATCATAGAGATGATAAGAATAAATAGTCTGGAGGGAAACCAGCAACACATGCCAGCTTGTTTATTTCCTTTTATGGTTCCACTTCAAGTAACTGTAGTTTCTTTTTGAGGGATGTATCTTAATTGCATACCGTGATAAATTGCTCCGACTGCCTAACAAAGATCTTATCAGATTCATCAGCTCCTTCTTTCTCCTGTGCCCACATCAAAATGGCATCCTCTGATAGAACATCCTTATCGTAAAGGTATGGCAGTACCTATTAGAAAGAAGAAAATAAAACATATATCCATCAAATAAAGAATTGAAGAACCCAATAAAATGCTCAAGAAATTAATGTGATGCTCTAGTTAATTGTGATATGACAAACCAGGATAGCACCACTAGCCATATTCTCCATACATACCCTAGATATCAAACATTCTAAACCAGAAACATGGTCAATTAACATTGAGAGCATCCATGCATTAAGATTATCTTGCTCTAGTTAAGCAAAATAGTTTTTCACAAGTCTCCACGGCAGCCAATTGATCAGGAAATAGGATTACCACCTTTCCACATCTCTTTGACCATCACCAGAGGCTATTTTCAATTCTCCACTTAATTAAAAATGTTTGGATTTCAAATACTTACTTTTATTCCTACTTATTAACAACTTTCTACATTATTCTAGCATACATTTCATTGCTCTTCCCGCCTCACCAATTATAAGTGTCTATATGTTATTAACAAATAGATAATACTGTGATATAGTTAGACATTTGAATAATACTACTAAATAGATAATACAGTCTTCAAGCAGAAAATAATGGAATCACCACAATTGTAGTAATTCATGTTTACATGTGTGTATTTGTTTCTGTATGTACATTAACATGTATATGTAAACTCAATCATAAAGATATATGTAGAATAAACTGACTAAGAGAGAATACTCAGATTCGGATACGGGTAAAAAACTCGGATACGGATACAAATACTGGTTGGATATAACTTTTCAGATACGAATACAGATATCAAATAGCTATTTAACCATATACTTTTTAAAGGATTTATAATTTATAATTAATTTTTTTAAATAGTGAATATTGATATTGTTACTAATACTGTGTTCAACATTATTTCTAAAGATTGATTTTGCTAAAGTTATATGTATTTGACACGCAAAAAAGAATTTTTTTTTAAAATTCTTCATATTTTGTGTTAATTGTCTCCAAAAAAAAAGGTCATAATTCGTTTAAAATTCGATCCGTATTCATTTAAGATTCGATCCTCTATGCAAAAAATTATCCGATCCGTATCCAAAAAATAATCCATATCTGTTTATTTAGGATATGGTTTTAAAATTTGCTATCCGTATCTAAATCCATATCTGAATTCAAAATATGAATCCGGGTGTGGTTTGAGCACTATTCAATTTGTATTCGATCTGTTTTCACCCCTAAGTAAATATATATCCTTCACTTGAGAGGTATCATATTATTATCCAGAATATAAAATTTTGCTTACCCTTGAGAACAATGGAGAAAAATCTTTTGCAGTCTCTAGGCACATCTCCTCGAACTTCATTATCACTTCAATCTGGAAGAACATAAAAAGGGAAATGATCAAAATAATTGAAAGAGGTTATGAGCTCAAAGATTAGTTAGTCTAGCTTTCTTACTGCACATAGAGGTGACAATATGGGTATAAATAACCCAAACTCAGGACACATGTAAAAAAGACAGAGCAACTCTGGGTCACAAAAAGAATGCCAGAGTCTCCTAAAAGAGGTAAATAATAAGTATCATTGGAGAATATAAACATTTGACTGTGATAGTCATTAGGTTTTAGTTGATATCAAAGAGACAGGATAAATGGAAGAGGTATACATAAGTAAATAAATCAAAGAGAAATTAAATGAAGAACCAAAAATAAAATAAACACCAAAAATATAAACATTCTGTTTAGCATAGCAGTAATATTGTAGGATTAGAATAATACATAATCAAAATAGGTCTGCCAGAAAGTTACCTCTTCATCTACAGTTTTTAGGTAATTCTTCAGAAGATCCTTGCACTTGTCTATTTCATCCTTCGCAGTCGCAAGAAGATTCTCTGCAGACAAATAATATTGTAAAGGCAAATAAAAAAATTTGAAATCCTCAAAATAAAAGAACATTCAAAAGAGATATGAGTCAATGACTATTCTCATAAAATCTATTTGCAACTAACAATAATCTTCTAAAGTTTTCCCTTGTACCTCATATAATAGGAATTGCTCCTTATGTCATAATAAAAATTCACCATGAAGTTGTGGAGCACATCAAAGCTCAAGCAATTTAAAATGTCTTAATTTACTACCATATCATTTACAATCTTCCATTAATATTATTTCTAAATAACATTGTTTATTTTCAATGTTTGCTCTTGATACTCATGATCCGTAACGTAAACCACAAAACTCAAGTACACGTGCGAGATTAATTTAAACGCAATATGATTTGGATTAAATATCTAGTGCTTTTCTGTATTTTAGAAAGTGAGACAGGTAGGTGATATGGCAATTTGATAAATGAATTGTAGAGATGTTCCAAGAGTTCACAGACAAAAACCTTAATAATTGATGCAAAAGTACTAAAACAGCAGCAATAATACCATGAAATCTTTCACGAGAATGTTGGTCAGTAAAATTTGCTCAGAAAAGGCTAGCTGGCTGGAGCATTTAGAACAACGAAATAATAGAAAGGAAAGGTATAGTGGGATTGTGCATTAGAGGATGTGAGTCTGTGAGAAACTGGTATAATAAGAGGATAGTTGAATAAACCATGCATCTAGGTGACTTTTCTCTAAAACATGAATAGTATAACTTCCAAAGCAAATGAAAATCACAGAAACTTTTGTAAGTTGACAGTGTAAGAGTTGCAACTTTCTAGTTACCAAATAAATACTTACTACTAGAGGATCGAGCATCTGCTAAAGCCTTTTTCATTGCAGAATAAAACAAAGCTCCCGCACAGTCTGCATGCGACATGTTGTATGACAACCTGATTATCAGAAGAAATGACATAATTAATTGAGAAAACTAACATTATTTTGAACAAACAAGAACAGTGCATATCTAGAAACTTACATCATTTTTGTATGGATATAAAGTCTAAATATAAGATATAATGTGAAGGTTAAGATCATAAGAGTTTCTTGCTCATCAGAACACCCAGCAAAGTTTTCTTGTTGTTAATCTTTTATATTAGATTCTCTCCTGCTGTCATCACCATGAAAAGAAAATCACAATAGGTATATGCTTTAATTTCTGAAAGAGCATCCACAATCAACCTTTTGTTCATGTCTCTTTGAACTTGGAAGTCAGGATTCCGAGATTTGACTAAAGGCTTTTTTCTCCCATGCCCTCTGAATTAATGCCGAATCAACATTAGATAATATGGCTAAGAAGAAAATACGACCGTGTATACCACCGCATTTTTACAGTATCATTGGCAAGTCTATCTGTGCTCTGGGCATTTTTCGAACAGGAATTGCTGACTTCCACAGATGAAGTATGCACTGCCTTGCAACAATGATTGTGTCTATATTTAGTGTATTACTTCTTGGATTATACCCAGCATATCTAATTCCATTAGCATTCTGACTACCACGCATTTTTGCATCTAGAGATATGGACTACCAGAATAAAAGATTAACGTTCAAACCCTCGTCACATGCGATGAACATTCCTAGAGATGTTATTCTTCAGCAAAAAATAACAGTTCATACATCAAGATAACCAGACAAAGAAAAGAAAAGGATTACCGTAAAGCATTTATTTCTAGTATTAAATTTTCCTGACTAACTCCAGCCGAAGTTCGTTGGACAGTTTCTTCCACCTGAAATGTGAAAAATGTATTGACATTACACCAGAGGAGGACAAGTTTGTATAGGTATGATATTTATTATAATTTACCTCCTTCTCAAACTTAGCAGGATCTCTATAATCTTCTCCATCACCATCATCAAACTCAGTACCCTCTGAATCAGGTACCAGCTCTCCTGAAGGTGCCATACCACTTAATTCTTGATTTGAGGTATCATGATTATTATAAGCACCATGAGATAACTCCATAAGTTTTTCCTCAGGAACCGGAGCTATTGAGTACCTCCACTCATCTTCGTTTCCCATCTCACTGGTTGACCATATGTAACCAACCCCAGAGATACCATCCTAGGAAACAGAAATTTCTATAAGTACAAAACTATATGTTGGGAAGAAAAGTAATAGAAATCATGTGCACAATATGATCCAAATGCAGAGAGCTACAGAAACAAAAGGAGCAAGCATAGCTGGAGTAAGCTCTTGTCATTGAGTAAAGTTCAAGCCATGAGAAAGATATACGTCTACTGCCTACTAAAAATCAGATGGAACATGAACAATATTCTTACCAAAGTTTTTTTTTTTTTTTTAAAGGAAGAAACAGATGTCAACTATGAAAAAAAAATACACGTTAATTTCATTATCCTTGATTTCTCATATTTTTGACAGTTTTTTATCCTTGGAACTGCAATTATAAGAGAGGACACATCTTGAAAACCAATATTTGATAACAAATGAGATTCCAAATGAAAGTGAACATGATAGATGCATAAGGAATTGATAGCATACCTCAGCCATACTTGATTGTTCTGTATCAGATGAAATAGGAGCGAGATCCACATTTCTACTATTCATGATACTAGTAATAGCTGCAACAAGAACATCATCATAAGATATTACACAAATTACAAAATATAGAATACCCACAAAATACCATTTAACTACCCAAGTAATATCTTCTACAGTAAGAGTAATATGTAATAATGTTCTAAGTGTAATATAAAAGCATGGGCCTCTTTGTATTCGACTATGCTCTTGGCTCATGTAGAGAATACACTCATGTTTTCAGATGTTTGTTTGATCTCCCCTACTAGAAGCATAGAGGCTTTTACAACATAATTGCATTTAGTTTTTCAATTTAGCATATAAACTAAGTGCATATCTTTTCTATACTCAAAACATATTTTGTTATATTAGAATGCACACAATTTATATCACATTAGAGTCCATTATTGCAAATCAAAAAATCAAATGCAATTAAATTGCAAAAGCTCCAACAACATATTTGTTTAGTTTCATACTTAAGATAGCAAAAAGTACAGAGGTTCTCTATATTTAAGCCTGTTATCTGTAGGTTTCACAAGATAAAAAAAAATTCTAGAATCAAAAGCATGAGCATTTACATGGACTTTCCACAACTCCACTATTAGCATCAGCATACTCAAGTTCCTCATCACTGTCTTGCTTGGATGGCTGAGGAAGTAGTGAAACTTTTGAGTATGCAGGAATAAGAATATTTTGCCCAACTTCAACCTGGAAAGTTACATTTGTCAGAAGCATTTTCAGTGGGGGAAAAAGGACGATAAAATAATATATAGGATAATTTGCATATGACACTCTGCATTTTAATGAAATTATAATGTACACCCTATATTTTCACTATTTATAAATAGAACTTTATAATTTAGCGAATATATACAAAAAAATATCATATTGTTAGATTAATTAGATAAACTTACTCAATCCTCTGAGTTAAATTAATTATACTAAGAAAATTACGAAAATATCATTAGTCAAAGTTATACTTATCTAACCTATACTAATTCAATCCAAACTAAACCTAACATATACTAAGGGCATTTTAGTTATTTAGAAATAAAATATCTCAAATTAATAGAATATTCTCACGGTGTTAGTTCAAATCTAACTCAGAGCATTTTCTATATATATTCACTAAATTATATGGCTCAATTTTATAAATAGTGAAAATGTAAGTTGTAAACCACAATTTCGTTAAAAGTTAAAGTGTTATATACAAATTTCTTAATAATATAAAAGAAAGGACCAGGATAGAAGACAACAAATTGGACTTACCAGGATAAGAGCAATTGAGACACATAAGTTGAACATATGATTTCACACAAAAAATATATGTGTATATATTATTGTTTCGTGGGTATCAACACTGTATTAATCAATAGTTGGCCCACTATGTCTTGCACATAAACTAGATTCATGAAAGAGTAATGTCATTGTCATTCACAAGCCTTTTCTTAGCACTAACTTGGCAGTTAAAACACATTGAGAAGCTAAAAATGTACCACAAAAAATAATAATTTATTATGAGTTTTGACATATCATTAGGGTACATAATTAACCGCATAACTATGGAAGTGAAGTCCCAAGAAACTTTCTTAATATTATATATGACTAAACTTGTGGAAACATCAAGCCAGGCCGAATTCGAGTCTGCCTAATTCTAAGGCCAATTATTTTGAAAAGGCCCAAGCCCAACTCAACTAGCTATCAGTATAAATTTATAATTACTTTGAGCCCAAGCTTGGCCCATTAACATATTAGAGAGTCCAATGACTAAATAAAGAGCTAATGAGATCAAATAAGCTTTACAAAACTCTAATATAAAAGTTTAGGCAACATAAAACTATATTTTCATATATATATAAAATAGAAAAATATACAATAGTAGGTCGGTTGGCTGTATGAAAATGTCATTGAGCTCAAGCCCAACTCAAAGTTCAATCTGGCTTAAACTTTTTGGCCTTGCACAGCCAATTGGATCAAAAGACTTTGACCCAACCGGAGAAAAAGCAAGTCAAGCTAGTCAAGTCGAGCGGATTAGGCTACCCATGCTCATATAATATGACGTATCCATGAAGAAGCAGACTTTGCATAAGGAATAAATTGAACATTTTACTCCATATGATTAAATTCTTTAAGACGATTATATTAGTTGCAAAAGAAGATAGTGTTTGATTCTAAAGAAGTTTACAACATTAGAACATGAGTGATGGAGGAACATAGATCTTGGATGGCAAAACTGCAAAATTGACAAAAGTTAGACCATGTATTTAACTGCCAAAAATGTCAAAGCTATGTAGGTATTCAGTAAGCATATTGCATAGTGAACTTTTTTGTTTACATGAATTCATTACCTAAGCTTATATGTCGAACATGTATTTTAATGAACACCCATAAGGTTACACACATGTATGTACATAAACTATTTGGATATTGAATATGCCAATTACGACAAGAGTATAATTAAGGATATGTATACATGAGTGCATTATCATATTTGGCAATGTTGATAATAAACTAATGTAGCGCATGGATGGCTATGCCGCCGGCATACCGACGCGTGGCATGAGGGGTGCCTCCTAGTAACTTCGTCGCTCGCCATCGAATTCGTCGTCGAGCTTACCATCGTCGATTGCCGCTCGCAATCCGAATCCACAACTTAAGTTTTTAATCAATAAATCGGCCCCCTCTCTCTCTTTCTTTATCTTTCTCTCGACCTTTCTTCCTCCCTCCCTTGGGCAAGGGCACCCAATGGGGGTGCGAGCTCAGGCTAGTGACGACGGTGAAAGTGAGTAGTCCCTTATATTTTTCTCTCCCTCTCTTATGGCACGATCGGCAAGTGTCACTGCACATGCCATGCCGTGTCGTGCCATGTCGGTCGGTAATCGGCACGACTCGTGCCTGTGGCACGGCCATCGTTGATATAGAATATCAACTTACATATTAAATTAATCTAAACATACACACACACGAGTTTTCCCTATTCCTCAAAGTCAGAACAAATAAACTTTTACAAAAGCAGGGTATAAAACCATATACCTTGAATGATAATATGACACCAGGTTCCAAAACAACTCCATTTCTTAAATGGACACCATCACAAATTATTGCATGACTTATTTTGCAATCATCTTCAATAATGACATTATCCCATATGTAGGAGCCATGAATTGAAACATTTCGCCCGATAGTGCACCCTTGACCAACAACTGAATCAGATATCACACTGTAGTCGCCAATGCTAGTTCCACTTCCAACCAATGAATATGCACAGATTTGTGCAAAGTGTGATAGACAAACCTCTGAAGAGTAACGCATACTAAGTCAAAAACAAAGATGCAGATCATTAACAGAAGGAACAATTACAAACTAAAATAAATATGCATTAACATCCAGAAATGTTATCACAACTACCATGCTAAGCAAAAAGGCAACAAGCTCAAATACAAGTTCTTAGTTCATCTATTTCTAGGATATATTACATATTCAAATCAAGAAATATAACAGTGATGCACTTACTGAAAAAAAAAATGTCTACACCTCATACTAATATCAGTTATAAGGTTTTATGTCTTAGTCCTTTCTAATCCTCAAATTTTAGTACCTCTTACATTGCCCATATATAAGCATATATTCATAAGCATAGGTATATAGGTTGACCAAAGCAAAATCAAGAACGCACCAAACAACTATAAGATACAAATTGATCATTAGCAGCCAGATATAAGAACAAGGAATACACACGAATGAAAAACTTGTTCCAAGACAAAATGGCCTCTTGCAAATGGTAATGAAATGTAGAAAATTACCAGTCTCAAGGGCTATTCTGACTGAACATATTATCGTACCCAATCATAATAAACAAGAGAGTCCATTAGCCCATTACTAACAGTTACTAGGATTGAATATTGTTTTCTTTACTTACCAGGTGCCTTGTAAATTCCTTGCCTATCCAGCTTCATCTGCGCACAGTTCCCAAAATACAGAATATCTGGCACAAAGGGATACGTCCATCTCTGAATAATGTCTTTGCTTATTGTATCATAACTTCTGAAGTTATCGATTCTTGCCGCATAACTTGAATGAATTTCATGAGTAAATATTTTGTAACCCATTAGCTGAATAGACCAATTAATAGATAATAAGTCAGCTATGCATCGAAATACTTAAATACATGTATACCAACAAGTACATATTTGCAGTAGAAGATGATTAGCAACCAGAGGAATAATCATTTAAAAAGAGAAGCAAGCTCTAAGTTTGGCATCCAACATAATTAAGTAATTAACATTAAAAGAGCTTCTTAAGTAATGGCACAGATGCCTCAGCAGTCACCAAAATTAACAAGGATAAACATAAGGTGATAAGAATATCATAAAAACTAGGGGTTGGTATAACTAGAAAAAACAAACAGATTATACGAAGCAGAAACTGTGATACTTGGTCAAATGATGATCTAAACCAAAGATAGAACTTTCAAAAGGGATAATATATAGCTTAGACATGCCTAAGTTAATCAATATCAACTTTCAAAAGGGATAATACTTGGTCAAAAGAATTCATTTCCATTTGGAAGCCTATAAATGAGAAATCAATCTCAAAAAACTAGCAGACAAATTAGAAGCAATATGTAAGAGAAATAGTGAGTTAATAACTTAATATATATGTATATATGCCTTTGGTGGTTATTTCATGTATATGTTTATTGAAATAAGGTTAAGGTTAGTCTCCGTGTCTCCATAAAGGTTAGCAATATAGTGGCAGCACTTAGAAGACTACCCATGGCTGAATCTTTACATAGTAAAGTCATTGCTCAGAGGGGAAGCAAGTTGAGCATTTAAGTATGAGGGTCCATCAGACCACCTTTCTAGACACTATATATGCTAGAGTTCAATAAATTACCAACCGTGCATCATTTTCTAATTGCTAAACATATGTTCTTTCATGATAATGTATTCTAACTTACTACTTGCCCTTTAACTTTCGTGTTTTTTTGGTAAGTTCTAGAAAGGGCATGCACATGATGCTGCATATGAGCTGTGCAGACCTTTAGCCAGCTACAAATTGAACCAGCACTTCAGAACATCACAGGTAAGCACGAACTTTATTTGGCACCAAAATATAACCAAAGAACATAGAAACTATATTATGAATTACTCTATGAACTAAAAGAAAAGAAACATAAAGTGGAGGAACCATGAAAGTAAAAAACCTAGAGAATCCATTCTGTCAAAAAAAGAAAAAAATATCTAGAGAATCCAATGCCCCATATGGTAAAATAAAATAGATGAGAAGATAAGAGACAAATAATCCTCCCTAATGTGTCCATGTGATGTGAAAATAAATATTACATAAAAATGATTGCTCAGGGTAACCAATCAAATATAGAGCTGCAGAAAAAAGGACCTTACATCATCAACTAGTAGACCCTTCACAAAATGACGACGAAGATGTTGATAATCAAAATTGTCAGTAAAGAGACTAAGAACTTCTGGAGAGCAAATATCTATGTAGCAATCCT
Source organism: Typha angustifolia (assembly GCF_048772165.1). Lineage (NCBI taxonomy): Eukaryota > Viridiplantae > Streptophyta > Magnoliopsida > Poales > Typhaceae > Typha > Typha angustifolia. Next base: position 518,788 of record NC_133246.1, on the reverse strand, counting down.
GCATAAATTACACAGTCCTTGAGTCAGAAAACAAAATTTAGTGTTCTCAACAATATCACCCAGTTAGTAGCAGAAAGCCAAATTTCAACAGTGGCACATACCCTCTAAAAATTAGGCAACTGAAAATTGGCACATTACAAATTTAGTAACCTATAAAGGCATAATTAAGCACACCACAACATACTGTAGTTATGTTGCAAATAAAGAGTGATAATGCAGTCAAAATAAAATTGGCATATGATTGGCATGTTGTAGCATAGAGAGACAATGGGTTCAGGTTATATAATAAGAAATAACACACAAAATGGCATTCAGAATCCATGAACAAAATTATGGGGTAAAAACTAATAACTAAGTGTAGTGTTCCTATATCTATGGACTCTATTGCCAAAAAAGAAGTGTAGTGTTCCATAAAAATAAAGTTCCTCCATCTGATTGCAGAATGCATAACCATTCTCAATCACAAAAACATCAAATTCACCATCTCAATGAACACTAGATAGCACAAAGCAAACTCTTAGTTCCCAAAGTAGCAGTCTCCAACAAAAAAGCACGAACAATTTAGATATTACTTTAAAGTAAGCAAAAAAAAAAAGATTAATTTTTTCCATAAAACAGTGAATGGAGAAAACAAAGCTCACATAGGCTAAATAAAGGAAAGAAAAATCTTCTTCAATGTCTCTCCAACAAAAACACAGACTAATGAGACATATTTCATAGCATTTTTGTAAGACTTTCTTATATAAAAAGAAGTATGATGCCATCAGGAAGATGAAAAGAGCACATGAAATTCAAAGATGACTCTCTCTATTCACAAAAGAAAGTACAATAATAGCTAAGAGTGCCAATTAAAATATCCAATTCGAGTAAGTTCAGTGCAGTTTGCAAGAGTTGTATGTCAACAATTAAGCATTTGTATCATTAGACAGGAGGAAACATACTGCACAAACATTCTAGGATATAATACAACAAGGAGTAACTATGTCTACTGATAAAAAGAGACAACAAAAACCCTCAAAAGTTAAATGACATCATATATCCTCAATTTATTTGCATTTCCCAGAAAATATGTGATTGTGGTTCATATTTCTTTGTATAGATAATACCAGTATGTGTTCTATGCAAATATTTATCATGCATGTCAACATGCCTTTAGGAATAAAGAGATAAAAATGTTGTTGTAAAATAAAAAGGAAGTAAAAAAAAAAGGATAAAAACCTCCTTATCATTGTGCAAGTAAAGAGAAGGATTATTGGCTAGTAACATCTTATCAAGAGATATAAGCCGCTGGGAGTCATCAGCCTTGTCCTCATAATATAGAAGCTCTTTTGTCTCAGGATCAATGGCCATCACAATTTCATCATTACCAAGACGAGTCTGATGTGTCAAGGAGGAAAGCTTAGACCGCTTGATAACCATGGTCATAACAGCAAGCGGATCTTTTTTCTTTCTCTCCTTGTGTTCCTGAAGTGCTTGCGTCAAGCTCATGTTGCTGATTGTATCACCGGTTATGAGAACAAAATCTCCATGGATCTTCAAAGAAAAACAAACAAATTATCCATCTTTACAGAAACAATATCATCATTTAATTACAACATGTGTAGTCCTACAGAAACAAACAGACAAATAAAACAGACTTATATACATTAAATAAATAGAATAAAATACTCATATCGTTAAATGCAAGTATGCAGCATAAGTCAAGCCAACTGTAATCAACTGAATAAAGTGCAATGACTCTTACCTCTAGATCAACTTATGGATGCAGAAATCTGAGAGAAAAAAATTAAAATAACTTTACGACAATTAACAGCATGCAATTTACATAAACAGAAGTCGAAAATCTCGCATTGCAAACAACATATATTTTGAACAGCTGGTTTTTGCTAGGCTGCTTGGCTCCCATATGAAGAAGAAAGTTACTGAGTAAAGCGACACAATAACATGTCTAACAAAAAGCACCACACCGCACAGAGAGGACCACAAACCATGAATCCACATAAACCATTATAAGCAAGCAAATCACAGATAGTGCATGCTGATCATCAAATTTCCTTCATTGCATTACAACAGGGATGTTCATAGGGTAGTAAAGGATCTATGTCACATAATCATGAGAATCTCATAGCTGTCAACCAAAATGAAACACGATAAATAAGAAGAAAAATCAAGACAATATAAGATAGTTGGCAAGTATATAACTTTGGATATCTTTTCGTAGCAAGACAATAACTAAACACTAGAATACTTGACTTTCTTTCCAAAAAAAGTTCCAATCACCAATTCCGCTCCTGAATTTTAGGAATCAAGTTTCTCAAAAAAAGAATAGCCTCAAACTCACGATTTTTTTTTTCTTTAACTGACGAGAGGAACATTTAAGTCCAACAGAAAATAGTCCGTACAACATATAGAACATATATCTCAACAGTTTCAACAAATAGATATCCACCACTTCTACTGTCTGATCGGAAAAGGACTAGTAAGATCATTGTCCATTAAGAACACAACAGCGTTCGGCAAATAACCATTTGTTTCTAAGGCTTTCATTCATCCCTAATGACATTTAGGTTCAATCTCTCCTCTATCGTAATAATTTAGGTATGCCGCAGGCATTTGTCTCAAGATCACTCAAAATAATGGTTAAAATCCAATAACACAAAAATGAGCTGCGGCACTTACCAAGCCCTGGTTGTAGATGACGCGGAGAGCATCTCCGGCGCTAATCGCATCGCGCGACTCGATCGCCGTCACGGAGAAGGAACCCGGCTGTTTCACCCAGTCGGAATTGTCCAAATAATCCTTGACCTGCCGCGAGTGAGCGCAGCAAAAGACGAAGACCTCCTCGACGCCGACGGACTCGAGCCACGCCAGGGTGTAGTTGATCATGGGGCTGTTCACCAACGGCAACAACACCTAAAAGAAGGAAGAGAAGAGGAAAGATCGGAATCAAAATCGTATCAAGCATGGAAACCCTAGGATTTTCGGGGGGTTCTGGAATCTTACCTTGGGGCGCTCGAGGGTGATGGGGCGGAACTTCTGGGCGAAGCTATCGGCGAGGAGGACGGCTTGCAGCGGGGTGTGGGAGAGGACATCGGGGTCGTCGGAGGGCGAGCGGTGGGGCTTCTTCTGCACCATTCCCGCAGATAGATGCAGAGAGAGAGAGCGAGAGAGAGAGAGAGAGAGAGAGAGAGAGAGAGAGAGAGAGGATAGTTGAGGGTTTTATTCGGGTTTTATCAAGACTGGAAGTGATACAGAGATATGTCGGCTCTGAAGGTTGCGTTGATCCGGTGGTCGGAGGTTATAACGATGAACTTTTTGATAGAAATGTGGGGGACTTGACGTCACCAAGCGTACGATCCCAAGTCCACAGGAGAAATGGGCCCAAACCAATCTTGGGCCTGGCTGGCTAACAATTGGGCTAAATCTCATGCGAGAGCGAGACACACATCTTCACCTGATACGCTGGCAAAATGATTTGCAGGTAATTTACTTTATAATCACAATTTTTTTTTTGTGGCCGCAATATTAAATTATTACAAAAAATAGCTATATTTAAAATATAGCGTTTTTTTTCTGACAAAAAAATAATCTAAATAATTGACATTGTTATGTTTTTCTTCGTCAACAAAAAATATAACTAACATTGTTTCTATGATATTTCCTTAATGAATTTTTATCGAATTTTGCATCCCATTATAGTCCAATAGGTTGCAAACTTACAATCACATAATGAAAATTTACACTTGATCATATAATAAAAATAAAAGTTTTAATATTTAAATTTATTTAATTTAATCATTAAGCGGGTCGTATTTATGTTTATTACCTCAGCATATCAATTTGTTTATAACACTATAATATTTTTATAACTTAACTTCTTATTTATAATACAAAAAAAAGTTTATTTATAATACTAAACAACTCTTAATAACTTAAAAGAAATATTTATTTACAACCAGAATAACTTATAAAAATTGAATAACTCGTGCAATCCCATAACCTATTTAATAAGCATATTATATTCGTGTTTAGAAATTTTGACCTATTTAATAAACGGATCATGTTAGATATTTACTTGTTTAATAAATAAATCATATTCGTATTTATATTGTAATAACTTAACTAGATAAGAACCCGACTAATCTAACCGATTACCACTCCTACTATGATATGACTAATCTAACCTGATTACCACTCCTACTATGATATTTCTCTACTGGGCTTGAAAATAAATATATTATAAATATATATATATATATATATGTGGTCTTAAAAACATAGGAATTAAATATAAAATAAGTGTGGGGGCAATTGACACCCCTGGTGCCTCTCTTAAAATCACTAATTTTGAGTGCATGATAAATTTAAGTTGCAAATTGTTTGACTAATTAGAGGATGCATTAGTCAACTATCTATAATTACTTATATAAATCTATGAAAATGCCATAAAATGACTAGTTTATAGTTATCTTTTATTGATCATGAAGGTTCATAAGACTGAAGGTAAATTTCTTCTTTAGAAAAAACCCAGAAGAGCTTTTTCTTTCCAGTCAATAAAACCAAAAATCAGGGTCAAACTGTCAGCACCCAAAAGACAAAATGGAGTTAAATTAATCACACAAAAAAAGTTAGTTATATTCTCCAATAATTATTTTTGGATTGGGCCGGATCTTTTTCGTCTTAAAATAGATATTGGGTCGGGTTGGAGTTAGATCTTTGGGCAGGCCCGAACCGGATGCCTATAAATAAGCCCGACCGAGTCGAACCTAGCCCGGCCCTAAAGCAATAAGCGTCGAAGAGGATAAGATCTCTCCCTCCTTCCTGCTCCTGCTCTCCCTCTCTTACCTCTCTCTCCGTCGATTCTAAAAGCTTCGGCAACGGCGGAAGCTATGCCGGAAGTCATTGAGGTATGGATCATTTCTTTGTTATGTTTCTATTTCTCTTTTGAATCCGGCTCCAAGCTTTTGTTCGCGTTGGGTGATTGATTTAGGGGGTTTAATCTGTTTTCCAAGGTTTGCTATGATTTTAACTGTGTCTCCTTGAAGGTCTGGGGATGTGTGGATGTAGGTTTAGTTGATTTGATATTTTGTCGGTATCGTGGAGATTGGAGAGAATGAAAGATTAAAGATCCTGCTAGTTAACTTTCTACAGGAGGAGGATTTCCAATTTCAACTTTTTGGACCATTGAATGCAGTTTGCAAGTTTTAGGTGGTCGAAAACAAAAGAATTGTAGGCAACACATGTGTCAGCTCAGAAACCATATGCCTCCGTGATATTCCATTTTAGTAGGAGGCTTGCTTTATAAACTAACTAAGAACTTGTAAAAGAGCCATAGCTTGCTCAAGTGTTCTTTATTAATTTACTGCTGTTGTGGCTTGGAACAATTTATTCATGGTCCATCGCCATCTAACCTTTGTTTTCTTATTGGTCATTAGTTGTAATCCTTTAGATGTAAGTGAATACAGCTATATTAACAATAATTGGATTTGCTAAAATAAGTTTATGAAGCATGCCATGATATCACCACCAGGTCATAAGCGTTTGGGTCTTACACTAATTTACTAGTTATTGCTGTTGACAAGCTTTAGTCTCCTTCTAATTGAATAGCATATGTTAGATAGGTCATACCTTAGACATGGAAAAGAAATAACTTAGCAGGTTCTTACTCCCCTTTACATGAATTAGAATTGAGAAGTTTTAAATCAAACTTTCCCAAAATATGATGCTCAATAGTGTAAAAAGTAATACTGTATAAATTTAAGTTTGCCTTATCTCAACAGACTTGTTGAAGAAACAAGAGCCTTTCTGGCCTAAGAATATAAGGGATTGATCTTGGTTGCCTCTCTTCGAGGCTTCTTAATTTCTCCATATTCTGTACCTGTTTTGCGATTTTGAAATGCAAGCTCAGAGTTTAATTGATTCCCAGAGGGTTTAAATGGATTTCTTCTGATTTAGGAAACTCTGGGCCAGAATTGCACGTCTTCTGGTGTCGAGAAATGAAGCTGAAATGGGGACAATGGCATTGATAGCACAGCCTACACAGGCATGTAACATACTTTGCCGAGGACACATTTTAAATTTATAATTACTCCCTCAGCAAACTTGACTACTTTGAACTAAATATTTACACAAAATTCAGTATTGCTGTTTCAATAGTGATTTCTTTGTTTATCATCGAACTGCATAGATGACACTCTTTAGTGGAACCTATGTTCATCTATGTCAGGTTTCACGTTCTTCCTTTTCCTTGAGACATAATGCAACTACTAGTGGGGTTATCCGGAGATCATTTGCGGCTTTTCAGTTTGTATGTACAACGAAAGAGTTTATGCCATTGAAGCATCGGTTCCTTTCCAGGTGAGATTCATTTCATACAGTTATATTATGCACAACTATTTACCTTGTATTAATTTTGTAGGGTGATTGCAACGAGGCAATTATGCACTGTTTATTAGCTATCATAACTGGTAACAGTTTAATGAAATAGTTAGCTCCAACTGTTTACATGCAGGCATGTGTGTCTGTGTCTCCATGTATACCTAGACATATTTCTGTACCTTCATTTATTTGATTTATAGTAACATGTCAAAATGAAGCAGAAGCGAGGTCCATCTGTCTTCCATTACTTTTATCACTACAACACCGTTGGAACTTATTCACTGATTTCACTTTAATTGTTCATCAGAGTAATGGTAAGACTTAAAGAACTTGAATCTGAAACTTACACCATCATATCATTATCATATGTAAGTTGATTTAACCTAACGAGTGATGATATAATAAATGCAAATTTGATCACGTATATTGGTATAATGTATACGCACTGTAGTTTGCTTTGAATAATTTGTTGTTATCTAGCAAGTAGCAACTTAGTGCCCCATAGGCATAAGAGTCCTTGTCCTGGTCCACTGTTGTGACTGTTTATAGCAGTATTGTTGCTCACTGTTCTGTAGCCATTGTTGGTTAATTTTCTTGTCATTGCCTCTTGCTTTAGTTGTTGGCTTGTTGTATCTATTTGGCATTGCTTTACTTGTGTGCCTTCTGAATCTAGTGATGCAGCTTATTGAAGCATTGCTGATTATTGACCTTGTCCATTAAGTGTACCTTAAACACAATTTCTATTCTTTATAGTCTTTTGAAGCACATTGCTTGCCCCATTTGCATTGGTGTCACAGTTTGAGCCAAGGGAACGATCCCAGTTAGCGTTAGCAGTCTAAGACTATGCACATCTTGCCCTTGCTGACCCTGCATTGACCAGTTTGTACTATGTTTGCATGCTTTCTTATTAGAGAAGGATTTCAATTATCTTTTGAGGGGCCTTTGTTTGTTCAGATAAATTCCTTGTTCATCCTGTTGGATGTCACTCTTTGTGAATGCTCTTGTCCTGTCACTTGGTAGTAATGACATACTTATTTGCAGTTTGCTGCACTTCTAAACCTTTTATTTATCGTCCACTGAATTAAGTAAACATCTTCTACCGCATTATCATGTCAATCATACTCATGCCTCATTGGATTTTCTCAGAGAACAACCTATTATTTTGCCGAAGAGGAAAGCTCTCAAAGTGTTATGTTTCAAAGGCAGTGCCCAGAATGATGAACATGGAAGCAAAAACAGTGGGTCAAAATTTCCCAAGTCACAAGTTCAGCTCTCTCACTCACATCAGGAGAGAGAAGATGTTCTATCAGAACCTCATGATGTGCAAGAGCATCGGCTATCTTATGAAGATGCAGATAGGGGGGACACTAGGATTGGATCCATAGCTATACAAAGGTTATTCAAGAAATGGTTAATTATGTTGCGGACACAGACATCAAGTGATACTATGGATAAAAACATCAATGAAGAACCAGTCCAGACTACAACCTCTGAAAGCCCACATGAAGAAATCAGGACAAAAGCAGGGAAAATGCTGAAGGCCGCACTTGTGTACTTTGTGGGTCTGGATGCAGCTATATCTATCCCATTACTGATATTGTGAGTTCCATTTTTTCTGCCTAAATTTCTGTTTCTTTTATCACTTATGTGAAGCATCTACATTCTGAAATGGAGTGAATTTAAGCATTGGACCATTTCAGTTCCTTTATTTCTTATATTTTTTTAAGCTGCATTTGATAGGCTATAAATTCTTCTGTTGCGCTGTTGTTGTTGTCATTGTTATTTAGGTTTTTGTGAAGTTCATATCATGTGCTTGGTGGAATAAGTTCTTTCTTGAATATCTTCAGAAAACAAGACTAATCTTTTCCATGCTCATCAGCTCAGTTAGGATTATGTTACATTTTACTTTGGTAGTTACTCTCACATTGTTGACTCTGGAGAAAGTGTGAAATACATTACATATCTAATATTAAGCTGATATATGAGCATCTTGCAGCGTACCTTGGTATTTGTCAGTCAAATTGAGGTATGGAGCTGAAGTTACCAGTGAGTTGAAGCCATTGTGGTTTCTTGGACCGCTGATTGTGGCTCTCTATATAAAGGTTATCCAAGGGCTGTGTGCGCTCTACCTCTATATCTTCATGCAGGCAATTCAATTGGCAAGAAATCTACCATCTTACTCCCTTTTGGTTTACACTTACATAGCTGAGGGAAAGCTCAAAGCGTATATCTTCTCGCGTTTCTGGGAGCCTATAGTTCGCATCAAGAAGATGGATTATAAAGCTCTTTTGAGGCAAAAATTTAAGCAGCTTGAAGATTGGGTAGTTGAAAAGTATCTAGACTATGTTGAATCCATATGGCCATACTATTGCAGAACTATCAGGTTCTTAAAGAAAGCGCATCTCATCTAGCAGAGGTTTATTGAGGAAATCATCCACCTGTTACAGTCTTAGCTTGTATTTTGTTGTGGAGGACCACCATGACTCAATGATTCTTTACGATGTTCTAGGACCGAGTTATGATATGTGAATGAACCAGGTATCGGCAGTCAAATGTAGCCCTTTTTCCCCTTTGAGGATGAGTGATTAGGATCTGAAGACGTCATTTTAATGCTCTCCAAGTTTTATAGCTAGAATTATTAAAATATAACTGGCTCTGATGAATTTCTTTGAAGCTACCATATATTAAAGCTAAGATTTTGAGATGATCAAGTTCGATGCTTAGAGATCTTCTCGCTGTGATGTATTTTGTAAAATTTGTGATATTTATTCTTTTGGAGGATTCCCATTATGAAAATTTTACCTGCCTCTTACTGCTTTACAGGCCATTTGAGATGACTCATTTATCACTCCAGTTTCATCTGATATTATATATTGTGGGCATCATCATCTGAGAGTAGCTGGAGTAGAATTTAAACTGTGTTCCATTTGCTATAACACCATCTTGTTCTGCTTTGGTCTGTTGCATCTGTGTGCTGTTTCATGTTAGATTTAACACAAGACCGCATCATAGACTAACAACGGGCTGTCATCTATACGAGAACATTCCATCAAGTAAATAGTGGTAGCATTAACCTAACTCTACTGGGTATTCTTTCCTACAACTAAGGTGGTTGCTGATCAAATCCAACACTGAATAATAAAAATTATTTATTGAATGGTGATGATTTGACTCAATTAATGATTTAACACTGCAATTGATTTAGAGGCATTATTTGACGACTTAAAATTTAGATTAGATGACTAAATTTTAATAATGTCTTAGTGTCTCTAGCCTTTAGCTTGCTCTTAAATGATTTAAATAAAAAAAGTAAATGCCGGTAAGAAATCGCAGTCTATGGCTCACTGTGACATACATAACTAATAATTGGGCAAAAAAAATAATGGTATTGCTGAACTAATCCAATCATCCTTTGAGGTAATATTGGGCTACTTAAACGACCAAATTTTCCTTCATCCCGTCATTAAATATTGCCATTTATCAAGTACCTACGTAAGTGATGATGTAATACCTCTTGTTAGTCCATCCCCAACCAGTCCAAGCCACCTTTGAACCCCATAGTTTGAATCCACAGAGGGTTGTTTTAGGAATTTGATAATAAGAAAAATCTTTTTCCCAGTTTATCCTTTTCAAAGACTTTGCGTCTTCTTCCAGGAAATATCCCAAGCCCACCATATACTCCGCTGGTTTTGCGTATTACTCAATGACGTCCAACAGAAGACAGTTGTCGAACAGTTGAAAGCGTACGCCCGGTTCGATCCAAATCTCCATTCCTCCAATCAAAATTTATCTTAGGTCAAATATCTACATCAATACACGTTCGCGTCGGTGGAATGATGTCAATATTTCCATCTCCCGATTCCCATTATGCCCCTCTCTGCGCCTATAAATACGCATCTTGGGGAGTTGTGAGACCTTCTTTGGTTTGGTTGGTGACCTATTGACGGTTTAGCTTTCCATCTGGCCTTCGGGTTTCGTTTCTCCAGCTAAGTATTCTTTCTTCTCTTCTAAAAGTTTCTCCCTTTGAGAGAGTTTTGGATTAGCTTTGGGTTGAGTAGACTATGTTTTGATCACCGGGTTAAATTTGTTTGACTCATCTCTCCGTTTAGACGACGCAGAAATCCCCAAATCGGGCCTCGTGAGGTTGACTTCTCGATTTAGACGAGACCCAGTTCGCAAAGTCTGTTGGTTCCTGTTGGAAAATTTTGACCTTTTTAAGGTGTTCTTGTTAAATTCAGTTCCGTACCTTTGATATCATCGCGAAGGATTTCTTCATGATTTCGATGTTCTCGGACCCAACTATATCAGAATCACATCTTTCCTAGCTGTTATGAATATCTCCACTCTCCGCCGCCGGCGCTTCTGCTTCCTCCACTCCTTCTCAGTTGCTTTCCTGTACTGGTTCTACGTTTTCTCATGAATTATGCCCTCATCCTTAATCCGTTCAACTAGGACAAAAATCCCAACTTGAGTAAAATCACAATTTTTTCTTTCCTTTTCTCCTCCATTTTGGTCTCTACTTACTTGCACACCAAAGAAATTTTTTGGCAAGAAGAGGATGTCTTCCTTGCCGCCGCGCTGTGCGTCCAGCCCCGAAGAGGGTTCAATGCTTGCTGACGAGAGAAAGCGCAAGAGGATGCTCTCAAATCGGGAGTCCGCAAGGAGGTCCCGCATGAGGAAGCAACAGCACATTGATGATCTGATAAACCAAGGAGCCATGCTCAGGAAGGAGAATAGCCAGATGGAAGTACAACTCAATCTTGTGACCCAGCAGTACCTCGATGTGGAGAAGGATAACTCTATACTGCGAGCCCAGGTGATGGAATTGACTGAGAGGCTGAAGTGGCTGAACTCACTGCTCCGTACTGTGGAGGCATTTAGCGGTGTGCCGATCGACATTCCTGAGATACCGGATCCTCTCCTGAAGCCATGGCAGCCACCGCTCGTGGCCCATCCTATCATAGCTGCCACTGCAGACATGTTGCAGTTCTGAATCATAAACTATTACGTGACAAGTATTGATGGCTTTGGTTTCAGTTAGCAGGTCCATGAATTTGCTGCATGGGATTTTACCTTGGTTCTCTGTTCGTCCTATTATGATGTATGCTGCTCTTTTTCGCGTTTTCATTAGTGTGGTCATGCAGGTTGCTTTGCATTTCTTTTATCTTTTTGACTTGTATTAGATGTTGAAATGGTTGTTTGGGTTTGTGAATTATAAGTTCTAGTATAGTTTGTATGGATTTCTCTATGGATGCCCTTGGAAGTTCTATATAAATTGCGGAAGAAGGTAATAGCTTTTGGGTTGAATTCTTCTTGACTTGTGTGTTTCTGGATTTATCAATCCAGATTGGGTCAGACACCGGATCAAGTTCTAAGATCTGCTGTCTGTTAAGTTGACAAGTATGATTTATCATATGTATGCATGCTCACTAAGTTATGAAAGAAATAGGAATCCATTAAAATGCATGTACTTGGGGTTGTGATCCGAGAAGAGAAGCTCTGCTACTTGGATTTCCTTCTTCACCAGTTTTGCTGGACCATGTCATTGAACTGAAAGTTTTCTCAATGATATTAAGCATCTAAACCATCATTCTTTTTCATGGTCATGACTGGATATAGATAGGTGATCTGCAGTATTATAACTCGCAACAGAATCAGCTTGCAAATGCTATAAAGGTTATGCGTGGTCAACTCTCAACTCTCAGTTTCTAGGGATGCATACAATCTCCTTGATGGCGTTCTTGTTGCAGATTAGTGGCAGCAGGTAATCAACTCAGCAGTTCTGCTTCACTTCTGTAAACCAGAGTTACTACCACACAATTTATTCCCTGAGAAGATTAATTCTGCCCAAATCTACGTGAAATTGGGATTTAATTCGATTAATGTTTGAGGATTTCTGTCATCAAGAAATAAGAAATTACCAAATTTATGATCACCTAATCTTGGATACGGCTTTCAAAATAGGTTTGCTCACTATGATAACAAAATGCAAGAGATCTAAATCCAAATCCCACTTGTTTCAACGACAGCTTGTTCTATGCCAATCTATTTTATTTTTCTGGCAATACTATTACCTCAAAAGAGCTCACCCAAGTTTATAAGACTAGACAATAGTATTTTTAAGGGTATCATACTACAAATAGTCCAAAAGAGCAAAAGGTGTGAGAATTGACCCACACAAAAGAAAAACCCTAGGCCTGAGCTTGCCATATACTTCTCTGTCACCTTACAATTTTATTAGAGACTATGGGGCATGATAATTAGTTTTTCAAGCATACATATTGGAAGATTTATTCTATATTAATAAAAAAAAACTCCTTTTGCTGAGTGAATGACCCTTTTTTTTACCAAAATATAGGGATTTATTTCACTGTCGTCTTAACTAAAACACTGAATCATAAGTATTTTATACTTTACCTAATCGCTGACTGATTCAGTATTTTTATTCGTTATTTTAATATTTTATTTATAGAATTTATTTAAGTTAGTGTTTGAGTTGCTTAGTAAAAAATTTTACTTTTATATAAAAATATTTATTTTGGTAGTGTTTTTAATAAAATATATAGTTTTAGGATTATAATAAAAAATATATATATTTTGATAATAAGTTTGAATGAAATAATATATTTTAGTAAATAAAATTTAGAAGAAAACTAGTTTGGTTAAAAACTCCCTTATCCTACTAGAAACTAAGTCGGACTATCTCTTCCCGACGCCAGAGGAGACTAATAAATTGTTTACGAAGACTTCGACTCTTTCGCTCTGTTTTTTTCCCTCTTTCTCGCTTCACCTGATGAGAATCTTAGGCCGCTTTGCTTCGCTCGCCTTTGCCCTCGCCCTCGCCCTCGTTGCACTCAAAGCCCAAAGATTCTAACTTAGGATTAGGATTAGGGCTTCGCGGCGAGTTTTCCAGGATGCTCGATCTCCAGAAACGGCGGGTTCAGCTCATGCTCTTCGTTATGGGTCTGATCGCTCTTAGCATGACAGGTTTCTCTTTAAAATGTCGTCTATTTTTTTTATGTTATAGTACTTTGTGTTAGATAAATTTGCTTTATTTTCTTATTTTTCATATCGCCGGTATGATGGAGGATAAGAAGTCAAATAATTTAGCACAATAAGTTGGATTTGTTTTCCTCTTATACGTTTCCCTGCGAATCTGTTGTATTTAACGCAATTAGTGTTGGATCTGTATTCTGTAGAAAGGAAAGATATATAGGAATACTTATTATAGGATTGTAATTTTAATTTATTGATCTCCGTCTTTATCGGGTTGTGTTTTATTGCTGTTGATTTATTAGAGTTAGGGTATTTAGCACTGGTGAGATTTGGGAAAGCATAGGCAAACAGTTTTAAGCTCACTGAAATGGGGTTCCCATGTTAGTGGATTTGTATATTACTAATAATTGGTAGCAGAAACACACACCAGAAGATTGGTTATTGTTCCTGTTTCCTCCTTTAGTTTGTCCTCTGTAATTTACGAATTTGCAACAGATTAAGATGTCCAGTTTCTAGTCAATCACGCATGGCACTCGGGGGAGCATGTGTTTCATGATTTCCTACAGTACTTTTTCATATTTTGGATACCCAACTTTGAGAACAAAAAAATGATATGAAAATCTCCCTGCTTGAACTGAGAGAAGAAAAGGAAATAGAATAGCATTATAGGACTCACCAATATAGTGTTAGGAAATAATTCAGAACTAGGAGAATATCAAGAAAGGTATAACTTATACAAGAAGTTTCCAAAAGAAGTAGCGAAAGGGATTGTTAAATGCTCGTTGCAGAATTTACTTGCATGGACCCAAAAGCTAAACAATAGGAAGGAAATTAGCTAACATTCTCAGTTTCATTCCAAAGGCAATTCCATTTTCCTCCCAGTAAGTTTCATCTGAACTGATTTGAAGTCGGCTGTTTGGTCAAGTGATTTTTGTCAGCTTCATTGGATTTAGCTAAGATTTTGCAAAGATTCTCCACTTTTGGTAATTCATCTAAAGCCTGAAACACAGTTTTTGCAAGATTTTGCTTTGCGTTGGGTTTGGCAGCAGTAGTATCATAGTGTTTCAATACCATGTTTTCCCATGTTGGGACTCTTGACACGTTAGACACTTTGAGGGCATGCTTAGAATGAGACTATCTTACAGCATGCAGGCTGTTCTGTTTTAAGCTGAAATCGCAGGGTGGTTTCTGAGTTCCAGCAGTATTTAATGGTCTTTTACATGTATCTGAGACCAGTGAATTTTCTGAACCTAATCCAAGTTGCAGAAAATCTCTCTTCTTAAAAATGAAAATGCATTAGTTTTCTTTACTGAATAGTATATGACATTTTCTTTCTTTCTTCCAGCTGAAAAGTTCAGAGAACTTGTTGGAGAAGAAGCTGCATCCAAGAGCGGAAAATTTACATTTTTGAATTGCTTTGACATGGGCTCTGGAAGTCTTGCTTGTGGGGTCAAGGAGGGTGTGAAGCTGTATGTTTACAACATCCGTAATGCACATGTGGAGAGAGTAAGGCAGCAAGCCACGGAGAAATCTTTGACTGAGGCATTGACAGGGGGACTGAGCGCCAGTGATGCGGCCAAGAAGGCTCAAAAGGATGGAGCAAAAGCTGCAAAATTGGCTTCCCGTCAAGCCAAGCGCATTGTAGGTCCAATCATATCTTCAGGCTGGGACTTCTTTGAAGCCATTTACTATGGGGGCTCTATGACAGAGGGATTTCTCAGGGGTACTGGCACCTTGTGTGGCACCTATGCAGGTGGTTTCCACGGGGAGCAGAGGCTGGGAAGGTTTGGTTATCTTGTGGGCAGTCATCTTGGAAGTTGGGTTGGAGGAAGGATTGGATTGATGGTGTATGATGTTGTAAATGGAGTGAATTTTTTACTTCAGTTTGTTGAACCGACAGATGAAACAAGCTCTTTCAGCACAGATGATGGTTCAGGATATGAAGATTCTTATAGAACAGAGGAAAAAAATTATGATGGTCCAAGTGAGGAAGCTGGATACTATGAAACTTCAAATGAAAACTCCGAAGAGTCCGAGGGCTTTGGAATCTTTTGAGAGTCTCTTTGGTAATATTGCAAATTTTTAGTACATCTTTTGTTGTTATACTTACTGTAACTGATAGCATGTGTTGCACATAGTTTATGGCAGCAGCATTGTTGGGTATCAGATTATTGTTCATGCTATTTCTCCTTGTCCTTGCAGCATGGAAAAACCTTCTGCTTTACTTCATAAGTCTTCACATTGTTTTGATCAAAGCTTAGGAGTCTGAAATGCACACTGAGCTCATTGTTCAATATTCTCTCTTCGAAGTTAATTTAGTGTGGTGGTTCTGGGACATCCATTATTAGCATTGCGAATTGCAGATTCAAACTCCCTATATTTTTGTCTTATTTTTTTGTCACTTCCTATATTTTTGTGTTACTATTTGGTACTTCCTATATTTCTGCTTTATATCATATGATTAGCTTAGTGGACTGTTGAAGATCATGCCATGAAACTAGAAAGTTATCTTCAAATATAGGAGGCTTTAATGTTGCTCGATGGATCAGGAGAACATTTATCAATACAAATTCTGAAGGTCCCATTCTTGATGGGATGTAACAATATCTTCTTGGTGTGTTGCAGATGACATTAAATTTTTGTTTAGATTCCTGCCCAAAGTTTGGACAATTCTGTGGATTAAATTATAGTGTGAACACAAATATTCCAGGACCTTGTAAGCCTATTTGAGTTTGACGTAATGTACGGACGCACATAGTAGACGGCATGATTTTGGCCATGATATTGTCACCAACACCCTCGTACGCTTCCTCCTGATGGCCCACCAATCATTTATTAGCTACCACCAGACTAATCAAATAATTTAAGCTCCCCACGGCCCATACCCACAGGTTGACGTCCCATCCCTCCATTCTAAATTTCTAATTACTACATCATAAAACAAGGTTAAGGTTTCGATTTTCCTGACAAAATTATCGACTGTTATCATTGTACGTTTGGTGTATAACCCCTCTCTCTCTCTCTCTCTCTCTCTCTCTCTCTCTCTCTCTCTCTCTCTCATTGGACTTTTGGAAAACGAATAGCAATTATCGGACCATTTCCATCGCCGAGTCAATCATAAACAAGAGCTGCATGACATAAAACAGCTGCAAACAACCATAATCTACCACCAAATAGTAGCCACGTAGGCGCATTGCCTAATATCAACGTGTGAAAACAAAGATTAAAGAGAATCAAACCACGTCATATACTTTATTGTATAACTAGGTCACGTTATCCTTGGGCTAAATTCCATATTGGAATTGGAGACGCCTAAATAAAAAAGAAGAGATGATAAGCTAAAATAACAAAAGTCTCATAGATCTTAGTGGACCCACTATAGGAAAGCCCGCTATATAAACCACCACAAGCCTACCTTCTAGATCACTCACCACCACCACCATGGGAGGCCAAGCGGAGATGTTGATCCAAAAAATCTCAGAACTCTACGACAAAATCTCCAAGCTCCCATCTCTGAGCCCATCCAAAGAAGTCGATGCCCTCTTCACCGAGCTAGTCCACGCATGCATCCCCCAGAATCCTATCGACGTCTCCAAGCTAAACGAATCCATGCAAGAGATGAGAACGAAGCTAATAGCCATTTGTTCCGAAGCGGAGAGCCTATTAGAATCCCATTACTCGGATCTCTTAGCCTCGTTTGAGAACCCACTCGACCACCTTGAGCTCTTCCCCTACTACTCAAACTACCTCAAGCTAAGCCAATTGGAGCACACACTCCTCTCCCGGCACGTGACCGGCCCGCCGGCGCGCGTCGCCTTCGTGGGCTCCGGCCCGCTCCCCCTCACGTCGCTCGTGCTCGCCACGCGCCACATGAGGACGGCGGCCTTCCACAACTACGACGTCTCTGCTACCGCCAACGAGCGCGCGCGGCGGCTCGTGCGGGCTGACGCTGACTTGGGGGCCCGGATGGCGTTCCGCACGTGCGACGTGATGGCGGCGGGGCAGGCGCTCGGGGGGTACGACGTGGTGTTCCTGGCGGCGCTGGTGGGGGTCGGGAGGGAGGAGAAGCGGAGGATTATCGAGCACCTGGCGTGCTATATGGCGCCGGGGGCGAAGCTGGTGGTGCGCAGTGCGCACGGGGCGCGGGTGTTTCTTTATCCCGTGGTGGAAGCCGAGGACCTGAGAGGGTTCGAGGTGATGTCGGTTTACCACCCTAACGATGAGGTGATCAACTCGGTGATCGTGGCCAGGAAGCCGCATCACGGGCCGTCCATCGGGCATGGGACGGCGGGGATGAGGCCGTGCAAGTGCTGCAAGATGCAGGCCATGAGAGCTGAGGTGAGTGGCCCCCTTGAAAGAGCTGACGTGTCACCAACGGTTTGATCTTGATCGGTACGTGTTGCCTGTTGTACGTTGTTATGTTGTGGTGGCCGGTACGCAATTGTAATCATTGAAATGTTAGTATTTAATTGGTGGTGTGATACGTGACGATGATCCAATGTATTTGATCTTAAATAAAAAGCCTAATGTGTCTGAGTTTTTTCTTGAAAGCAAAGTGGTGAGAGAAGAGACACGGGGAATTGTTTTCCTGTGCTTCTGCTCTGTTTGCCGTTTACACCTTAGCTGTTGAAAGTTGACATTACCTTTTTGGGAGGTTATCTTGTCCCATTTGAACTTTTGACTGGATTTCTGTTTCTTTTTTCCCCCTTTTCCCACATATTTCTATATCTTTTCCCCCCCTTTTCCCACATATTTCTATCAATTTTCTGCGTCCAAAACATATATAGGTCGAGAGAGATTCTCTGCAACGCCGCATAGATGGACTTAAGGCCACCGCTTGTTGGATACTTATGACGTGTGAAACTCTACTCGTAGCAAGGAGTAACTCCAATCCATGTATGTTTCTATCATAAGCAACTACCATTCTTGGCAACAGACGTTGAAAATATTCACATAATTGGGTACGGCATGGGCCACGACGAGACAATAACAGAGTTACCTCCTCTCATTAGCACTAAATAGATCTCAAATGGTAAGAATGGATATATATATATATATATATATATATATATATATATATATATATATATATAGATGTCGAATATAAAAAGGCTTATGGTTTCTGCTGTTGTTGCTCTGTCTCCATGCCCCATGGTCAAGACCTCAAGCAAGTAGACTTGGCATTTTAGTTGGCATTAGACCTTATTTTGGATTATCCTATCTCTGATAAATTAATAGATCAAGCCTAACAGTCTTATTTTACTAAATTATGTTATCTTGTAATGGAGCATGGAGACATGGAAAGGGATACTATGGGCGATGGCTTCTTGTTCTCTCCTTTTTTCAGCTAGTACTCTGGAGACATACCAGCACATCACTTTGCAACCACTTCAGCTAAAAATTGCACACCATCAAAACTCAGAATAAAATCTAACATTTACCATCAACCAGCTAGTAGATGTGTGACGGAATCAACTAAGAGGCCCAGGTCATTATAATAAAAATGAGTGCAGAATTCCTTCTTTACCTTCTTAATAAGAAAGAAGACACTAAATAATTTACTAAATATTAACAGGCAGCAAGCATCCACTACTACAAAAGAACCCAATGTATATACCTTATGGCTCAAAGTATCTCCTCAAGATCACACTGATACAGAGCATAATAGAAGCTTAGCTAATAATCATCCGGCGGTGGTATAGGTTGCTTGAATGGAACCATATACACATGACCATCAAAGTGTGGTAATTTAATGACCACATACCAACGGCAATGCATGTAGATAGAAGATGAAGAAAGCTGGACTGTAGCTCATGGGCCAACAGTGCCTGTGTCGAAGTATAGTGTAGTCCCACTGGATCCACCAGTAACACCATCCATGAGAGCAAACCGCATGTCCTCTGATGGCTTCCAGTGTCTTTTCCTTTGGTTAATGAACCAATTATTTATCTGCTTTGGGTCAAGCCCAGTGATCTCTGCTAGCTTCACTTTATCCTCTTCCTGACCAAACAAGACAAACAATTGCCATCCATCAATGAAACTGGTAAGCTGGTCGACACTATGAACATTTAAAAGTAGCAGTCTCTTTTGAGTTCCAATCAGGACATTAAAAGAACAATCGATCAGGAGGTTACTGTTGGATAAGGCCAGCGGTAGTGGGTATTCCACCAGTCGAGTAACGTCAATCTTGCATCCTTTGGAAGCTTCCCTTTCTTTCTCTTCTTTAAGAATTCCTTCCTCAAGTTGGTTAGATAACCACTGTACTTCTTAAGAAGCATTTCCTTCAGTTCATGATCAGCCAAGCGCGGACAACCATCCTGACCTCCCAATGCATCCACATCCCCAGAGCATGGCTCCTCTTCCGAGGATCCTGCCACTTCATCTGAAGAAAGATAATTAACAACAATCCTATTAGGATCAACATGCATGTAGAGTCAATAACGAATTGAATCACTAGCATGAGTTGCCATAACTGGAGGAACACAAAAATTTATCCTAAAAAAGGTGATCAAACATCTCAATCTCTTCATCATGAAAGTATGATTTGATGCATCATTGCAGGTGATCCTAGAACAAAAGTAATTCACTGTGCATATTCTATTTTATAGAAGTAATGGTATAAGGCACTACATAATGCATCTCACTAGAACCTTTTTAGAAGTTGAAAATGAAATATCACCTTATAATTGCAAACATCACCAAATTGCTTGCTTACTCTTTAGGCCAACACAACTGCGCAGAAGAAAAAAATAAGGAAAGAAAAGGACAAGTAGCAACTTCTTGGAAAATGCTTGTCCATAGCCACATGGCCTATATCACAACCTTCTCAAAGAGAGATCACAATCTCCTCAAAGAGAGATTCCAGTCATAAAACAAAATAGATGTCCCTGAAAAGACCGGTACTAATTGAACTAAACTGTGGGGTTGGGGGGGGTTCGCACCATATGTTACAAGCGAAAGACCAAAGACAATATAATGGAGCTAGGTTGTTTTATTCACAACTTAACTGGATGAAATACATGCATACATGTTCCGTTGATTCCTTCCAGGAAAACTAATGTAATATTAATATATAGTATAGAAAATGAATTTTTTGACAACTCTGAGTAAAGTAGCAAAATTTGTACCATGTAAATGAGGTAAATTGGCAACTTTGAGTCCATCATTCATCTTTACTAGTGCATACGATCCTTTAAAATGAGAAGTGGGAGATAAGCTTGGTAGTGACATGCTATAAAGAAGCTTTGCAGATGAGACATTGTAAACTATTATCCTTTAGTAGCATGTCATCTATATGGTACTCCAACATGATAACAATCATTGGTTATGCCGAGTTCTCATATAAGATTGTTTCTTCTCATGTTGCCTTTAATCCCACTCATTTTCTTACTCTCTCATCCTAAGGTTCAGTGTGCAGAGGGTACAAAGAAGCTGCTTGTGAAGACACAATGAAGATGTCAAATAACATTGAGGTGAGGTTGTGGCTCTACGTGAGATTGTCAAGTTCCTGAACAAATGATGGAATGGGAGATCTTAACAACAATAATTATAGCAGTAGATCTTGTACGGTAACAATGAATCCTTTAAATTTCTTTTCCTGCTCACTTTGTCCTTCCTTACCTCTCTCCCCTCATCCTCTCAACAGATTCTCTAGTAGGGCATCTTTCCAATAAGAAAAGAGCGATGCAGCTAATCCCTTGCTTCTAGAGCCTTATGGGACCATACCATACAAACCCCTCAGAGATTTGAAGTTATTTCGCCCATCTGCTTACACAACTATGGTCAAAATGAGATAAAAATCAGCAGTACGTCCAGCCTTATATGTTTTTTTTATCTGTTTGCTTGTAATATAATTGCAAATTCGCAATGTTATGTGGATAGGAGATTGACATATAATACTTGAATCATCCACATATCCTAAGGAACCAGTTTAGCAAGCTAATTCAAACAAAACTTCAAGAACAGTACCTTCTCTCTTAAAAAGAAAGCATAATGTGATCTAACTAGATTTAAATTTATTTAGTGCAACACCTAACACATTCTTCTTCCCTCTTAAGAAAATATGCATTCTGCTTGAATGGAAATTCATCAAGAGAAACATCCAACCCTTACATTTGTAGAAAAAATGTATATGACCAGTATAAATATAAACATCTGAGAGAAGCCGCAGATTGCTATATAGATGAGATAATGGAACACAAAAAGTTTCCAAAAGGAATTTAACAAATAGTCTCTTCCTATCATGGCGAGAAAGAGAGTTGAAATAGACGAATTTTAAGGTAATGAATATCTTCACAAATGACAAAAGTCGTTATGAGGAAATAACCCCAAGCAAATCATTTAAAAACTAGTGCAAAAAAAAATAAAAAATGGCGGACTATTCAGATGAACACTGTTACTGCAGATAAAGTTAAGCAACATCTCAGGAGACCATCTAATGGCTGATGAAATATGAGTGATATAATTACTATTGCATGCTTCTCAAGCCCAAATTTTCTAATTCACTTGTACTTTGAAACCCCAATTAGTATATAAAGCCACGGGATTCCGCAGCAAGCCATGACAAATCCTATAATTCTTGAGCTAGGAGTAAGTGTAGGGGTATAGAGGGAGATAGAAGAGAGAGGAGGGGAAAAAAGAAAAGGAAGGGAACCCACAACGTTTGCCCAAACCCTATGCACGCACTCCCCCTCTCTCTCCTCTCTTCTCCTCTCCCTTCTGACACACCTGCACCCCATTTGCATGGACACGATTTGACTGCTCAAAGCCCTACCCCCTACTACTCTACCACTCTCTCTCTCTCTCTTCCGATCTATAGGACCGGACGGCCAGGATCATCCAAAATAGAATGAAAAGATATAGAATGGAATCATATCATCTTTTACCAGACGGAGTGGTGGAGGAGGTCGTGGTTGTCGTGGTAGTGGTGGCGTTGCCGCACAAGTTGCTGAGCTGCATCTCGATGCTACTTAGAAACGAAGCGGCTTCTCGAAACGGCTTCGAGAGTTCCTCCTTGTAACGAACAAGAATTTGGCAATACGATTCCTTTCAAACAAAGAACAAGAAGAGATCACTTTCGTTGAGAATTACTTCTTAAAACTACCAAATTAAGTAGCACGGGATATAATACCATGAACTCGTCTAGCTCGGGATCGGCTCCGATCTCGCACTCGTAGCTTGTCGTCGTCGCGGTCGAGCACCGATCCCTTCCGATCTCTTCTAGAAGCGTCGCCATCTCCGGCGGCGCTCCGACCTTTTCCATACATGAAAAATAACACCACAAAAGAAATCTAAGAAAACGATCAAGAAAATCGACCGGAATTGTACTCCATACCTTGCGGCACTCGATGTAGGCGGAGAGGAGGGAGGGGTAGCGAGGGTGGCCGGCGATCTGAGCCTTGATGAGATCGTTGAGATCCGATCCGCCGGATACATCGGAGTCGGGCTGGAGGCAGCTGGAAACAGATCCGACGGCCGACATCGCTGCTCCCCGGGAGATTCCCGGGTGTATGCTGTATAGATCTTCCATCGATCTCTTCTTCTCCCACACCAAGAAAAAGAGAAAGGAAGAGAGAGAGAGAGAGAGAGAGAGAGAGAGAGAGAGATAGAGAGAATCCACTGTAGTTGCTAATTGTGGGAGTAAAAGGAGAGAGAGAAAGACGGGAGATAAGTTGCAGCTGTTGCTACTAAAAGGAGAAGGGAGTGAATGGCTACAAAGGAAAGGCCGAAGAGAATCGCCCGGTTTCAAAGAATCGCAGTAGCAGTAGCAGCAACAGCCGCCATTTCCACTGCCAATGCACACCACAAAAAGATTAAAAAACTATCAATAATAAAAATCACCCGTTTTAACCTCTCTAATTAACTCCCTTTTTTTTAAAATAAAAAATAAAAAGAAGAAAACGTTCTTTTGCGTAGCGCCACCTACGTTTCCTGATTTGACGACGGAGGAGAACGAGCTACTACGAAACGGGGATGTTTACAATAAGAGGAAAATCCGAGTGGTGAAATGAGAATTAGGAAGGGGCGGGTAGTAGTGGTAGTGGTGGTGGTAGTGGTAGGGGCGCACGTGGTGGCTCGGTCTTTATGGGAGGAGGAGACTGGCGAAAGGAGACCAGAGAGGAGGAACAGAACAGAGACGGGGCCGCCCGTATTTATAGCCGTCACATCATTCTTAACAATGATATGACATTCCGCCACGTGTCGGATGCTGGCGGGGAAAGCGTGATCGAAGAGCTCGGCTGTGGAGCCCACCCACCTTCTCCTGACCCAAGTCCCTCCCCCCACCCCCCCCGGCAGTTGTAGTTCCGATGCACCCGCGGTGCTCCCCCAATGGTTAAACCCACACCGCTGTACGGCGGAGCACGTCGGTGGAATGGAGCCAAGGTGAGCTCCGCTTTGGAAAAGCAAAGCCTTTATTAGCTTCTTTGGTTTATTTTAATCTCGTCCACAGCTGGAATTGTACTTGCGGATCCCAATTCGAGCTAAACAAAATTTGCACACCACTACCTGTATTATTAGTTTATTACGATTTCTTCCGCCGGACTTTTTTTTTTTGCAAAGAGCAACCGCGGTACGATTTGCTGCATACAGTAGAGAAAGAATCTTATTATTAGGCAGAAATCATGCTCACCACCATGTAGCACGGAACCTCTAATCCTCTATACACTATAATTGCGTTACTTAAATTGCTTTTCAAATTATGTATGGAGGAGTCGAGAGTTGTAATGGTGATCCGGCGGGGCAACTGAAAGACCAACTGTTGTAAGTTTGTAACTCAGGACCACAAACGGTTTTCTACCAACTGCCTAACTGAACTCATACTAATTTAAACTCATCTCTCTTTCTTTTCCTCTCTCTCTCTCTCTTTCGTGGACTCGTGGGCTCGAGTCGGTGCACCACCTGGAACAGGAGTCGCGCTGCTCCTACGAGTGCGTGGTCAACGTTTCAACGCTGTAAACCTACATCCCTATATGTGAATATATCCACGTTCGGGGTGTACGGGCACGGCCTTGGAGAGTTCCGAGAGGTGGGTAGTAATATCACGCAGCAAGTGACCCATGCATGGGCCATGGCTCTCTCTCCCTCTCTCTCTCTCTAGGCGACAGCGATGGAGACTAGACGGCCCAATCTGAGGATCCACGTACGTACTCAAGAGCTTACCTGACGTCCGTGTGCATACAAAATCTTGGATCTTCTTGATTTAATTCTCTGTACCTCTCGCGCGTTGCTTTCTTTGTGGGGACCTCTCCTTTCTCAATATCTTGTCCTCACCGTTGGTATCCAGACCCTCTTTCTTCTTCTTCTTCTTCTTCTTCTTCTTCTTCTTCTTCTTCTTCTTAGAGAAGAAGCAGCAAAAGTGCAGTTAAAGCCATCCCTATTCCCCATTGACCGTGTTCGTATCTCCGTCAGCTCCTCATGTTATCATCACATCATACTTAGTTTAATGGCTCTTAAAGTTCCGAGAGAGAGAGAGAGAGAGAGAACAACATATATATAATATATAGATCTAAGTACTATATATGCCTAATGAACATGGAGTTTGAGCTAATAAACTAAATAGTATATAGAACGAAAACAAATTCACGTGGGAACAGTTTAAGTCTAAAGTTTGAGCTTACCCTCCATAGTTTTTTCATCCAATAGGTCGTATGTCTTCTAGTGGGTTGGGAAGTGCGAGATCTAATGGATATATGACCGGAAGTATGCCAAGATGATATATAGTTTGGTAAAATATTCAAGTAAATGGAACAACACATTAGCCTACGTTTCTAATCGTGAATGAGAATATTATTTGCAATTTAAAACAATCGACAGATCCCCATAACGCAATATTATATTCTCAATATCAACTTAAGCCCACTTTAGGAAGCTTCACACCTTTTATTATATAAATAAAGTTTGGCATATAAATCTCTATCTAATTTGCCCGCGAAATGCCATCAAAGGCATCGTTTAAACTAATCGCGATTGGTAGCATCTTAGTACGGATCTCCATTAGTGGGTATTTTACAAATATAAGCGTCATCGTGCTGCTCAATTATTTCTTGTTTATTTTGAGGAAATAAATGGTTGGAGAAGTGAACTTTTAGCTATTCATGGTGGAGTAAATTAAAAACCCCAAGGAAATCCATGAAAAAGATAAGCATCGGCTGCACGTCTTAATTTAAGAGCAGCAGAGTACGAGCGAATCAAAAGATTAATAGTAGATTTAAGATATGTAGGCCCGACTGTGTGGAAAAGAAGATGGCACAGTAGGATGAGGGTGGCCGAATGATTCTCGTAGGGATAGAATAAGATAAATTTGATGTTTTACCCAAATTTGCACTTAGAATTTTTCTACGTCAGACCGTTTCATCTCGAATCTTTCATTATTTTTCTTCTATCCAACTAAAATTCACCCAGGCAAAACTTCTTTTCTTTTCAAAAGAAAGTCCTCAGACCATTGCCATTTAATCTAGATTGGATTACAAGAAGCATCCGCTGCTCTCTCAACCAAAGACTAGACGTCTTGGTGCGGAGAGAGTGCTGGGCCAAAAAGTGAGCCAACCTACTGTTGCATCTAGTGGTGAAACCTAACTTAATCCATGGATGCTTTGAGAGGAAGAGTTTACAATCCAGGATAATGTGGTGAGCAGACCAATCTGAATTGATGTCAGAAGCGTTAATTCAATTAACAACAACTTGACTGTAGCTGAAGAGGCAAACCTCGCTAATAATCAAGGGCTTGCTGATCTCCTTTAAGCCTGCTAGAATAGTTGCTGTCTCACTGAGTAACGTGGAACTAGCCTGAGGAGGGGAGGGGAGGGGAAGTTAGGGCTGATGTAGATGCCGATCCCCCCAAACTTGTTGCAACCCAATCTGCATAAAATCCTGGATAGAGACATTGTTAGTCTTCCGTTTTGATCCAAAAAACTATCAAAATTAGACATCCTTTTCACTTTACTAGGAACCTTTGATATCCTTCTCAACGGGTAGGTATGACCTTACCTGTAAATATTTTCTCAATATTTTCTGGCTTTTTCACAACAAAAATATTAGGAGTAGAAACAACTTGGGTTGAGGACGTAGGAATGTCTCCATGACAAGAAATCATAACCATAACATTAAAGATATGACTAATATTACTATACAGAAAACTCAAGATAATTAGGATCAAATCGTTAAAGTACCTTATAGTAAGAACTCTCTCTTTCAATAAAGTTTGTGAAATGTACGTTTGGTAAACCTCTCACATATTGACAAGAACCAAATCTCCAACATTAAAGGCTAATGGACCCAGAGACCCAATCATTCCAACTCATTGTTTTTTTTTTATTGTAATCGAGCCTAGCCTAGCTTATCAAGCTTCAATTAAAATTAATTTAAAATTTATATTTGTTATCAATATTAAATTAAAAATATTTTAATACGAATAATTTTGAGCTCTAGCGGACCGAATCAATAAGCAATTTTAAACTTTGCTCAATTCAAGCCTTATCAAACTTAGTTTCTATTAAACTTAGATTTAGCAAATTATAATATAGTTAAAAAAAAATACTACTCATATTATATATTTATATTATAATTATTTTGAGCCTGGTTGAGCCGACTCATAATCAAACTTAATTTAAAATTATTTTTCAAGCATATTTTAAATATTAAACTCAACTCTTTAACTCATTTTCGAGCCACTTGATCGAGCCATATCCGGCCTGATTATTTTGACAGCCCTATAATAGGTGACTAATAATTCGAGCTCGACTTGGGAGATAAGCTTTCAAGTGCATAGTACTCGAGCTTTATATTTTGCCTGTTCAAAGTCTTAATTAGCTCAATAATAGGTTGAACCATAAATTCCAAAATAAGAGATGGAAAAGATGCAGATGCCAGTGTGACGTGAAACCAAAATGATTACAAGCATCGGTATTTCCTGTACCAATAATATAAATACTAATCAAAACATTAAAAAAGCAACAACAAGAGTGTCATGCAAAATAAACAAGGAATGCTGCAAAAGGTCAACTCGTTCTCTTCAGTAAGTTGAAAGACAGAAGAACCAATATCTGGATATTGTTAGACGTACAAACTAATGCAAGTAAATCGTCTGCATGAATAGGCTTTTCAAGTCTAGTCCTGAACTTATTGTATGAGCGAACAACCATTCAATAGAACCTGTAAACATGGTTGCCAAAGCAAGAATACTTTCATAGGCAGAAGAATCCATTACTCCTCTGCAACGACACTGATCTCACCCTTCTCCAACATGTCATAGAAAGCCCTGGTCTTCCTCTGTTCATTCCAGTGATGCATCTTCCAAAGGCCACCAGCAAATAGCCCCAGAGTCAGGCCAATGCAGATCTCTTTGACGACGCTGGGTCCCTTCAGGGTAGCATGTGCGATCTTATGTGCAGCCATTTACTTCTATGGCCTAAAAGCAGACCAAATCTCACAATTGAAAAGTCAGATACTGTAGGGCAGAGCATAAGATCTAGACGAGCACATTTACATCTACTAGAATTCTTCAATTGAAATTAAGAAAAATCTCAGTACACAGCAAAAGTTTACTGGGAATAATCACAGAAAACAACCAGAAATGTAGGTAGACAACAAGATGTCTTGCCTTTCTATAACTAAATATATCAAATATTCTGATAATGTCTATGCTGTATCTATAATCTATTAATCTCAGACTGTTCGTATATACAAAGTATGTAGTCCTGCAAGCAAAGGGAACTAAATTGTTTCAAAAAGTGATCACAGGCAAGTATAGAAGAGACAAATAACGTAATCAATAATGCTTATTAATTGCCGCAAGTATAGAAGTGCTATATGCTCACTAATTGCCGCAAAATCTCAAAACTAACCAAGAATACTTATTATATCTTAAAACTAATCAATAATGCTTATTATATCGAATGAAAATTTCCCTCTCTTATTATGTCTAAAATAGTAATACTTTGCATTGATAGAGCTAGATTACTTGTACTGGTCACAAAGGTGTCCATGTTGCAACAACATAACTAGATTGCACAATTGCTATGAACACATACTACAAATTAAAAACTGTAATTAGAAAATAATATTCTATCATTTTTTATATATCACTTAACTCTCGTACTACGAAACAATGTAGAACTATTTAATTTGCTCTGATGAGCACAACAACCTGGAAGGGTTACAGTGGACTAAATCTTGTTCCACTTATCCTGAGGTTGAGTGTTTCTTCTCATCCAGAAGTAAATACAAGAAACATTACAAACAACTCAGTAAAAAGTTCACTCACAGTTGATGTCTTCCGTAATCCATAATTAAACTGACAATACTACTAAGTCTTATCTCACTGGCTCACTTGCATCTTAATCATATGGAAAAATATCAAGAAACTCTACTTCCACATGAGATAGGTTCACAGAAATTCACCAAGTGTAATATATCATGGTCACAAAAACAAATTTTAGTCCATGCTCTGCAAAATGGTCTCATAAGCCTCCCATTCCTCTTAGATAAAGATTGACTCATCAGGAAAACTTCTAAGTTCTAATAGTTGAATCTTCTCTTGAGATCAAAACCATAAGAAATAGAAGACTAGGGGCATGAATATGTTGATCAGTGTAGTGGTCTACATAAAATTACTTGTTAGAAGCTAAAGCCAGAGAATTCCAATTTCTAAGCCATGATAGTATAACGCATAGATCGTTCAAATAGGCATCCAGCTCAGCCTTACCTAATACTCACATTTAGGAAATTCATGCATGCCGCACATCACTATTCAACAGCCTAAACACCCCCAGCCTAGGTTGGGTTCAAAAAAAGAAAAAAGAAACCGACCCAAAAGCCTGAAATGCAGTCTACAACCCAATCAATCAGCTGGCCTAGCCCAATACTCATGCGCTATAAGAATTCACCAGCCTAAACACCTCATGCCCAAAGCCCAGACCGTCGAGAAATCTAACCAGCCAGGGCCAGAAACAGTTTTAAGTGCAGGAGAAATTATGGAGAATTCTGTAGTTGTACTTGGTGAATAGGATAATTAAGTTCACTATGAGTATTCAAATTCGTACCAGAAGAAAAAAAATATATAAATATAAATCTACCACTATCCGATCCGAATCCTGTCCATTTTCACCCATAGCTCGATGGTTTAATTCCACTGCCGTCTGGCTTTCGGATCAGCGGATCAGGCATTTCTGCAGTCTGGGCTTCGGGCCTGGGCCTACTAACATCTTATTCTGAGTTGCTAATATTTTTCAATGAACAATTCCAATATCGATACCCATCAATCAAGCAAGAGGAAAACCTAGGGCAAAACAGCAAACCCAAACTTAACTAACCAATTTCTCCTTTGTTCTTACGAGTAAAAAAAAAAGACCTAAAATAACAACACGAAAGCAATAAAAGATCTAAGAGAAAACCTTGAGATCGTTAAAACTAAAACCAACAGAAGATCTAAATTAAAGAAAGGACGAACCCTTTTCAGATCTGCGACGGAAAGAACTGAAACATCTCGAAACAAGTAAACAAAAACACAAATCTTTTTCAGAAAAAACTTCTCGAGATCCAGCAAGATTAGGAGGACAAACAACACTACAATCATCCAAACAAAACAGCAAGAGAAAAATACACACCAGATCAAGTATAAGCACTGATAGGGTCTAGTTTATGGAATTAAGGGAGACAAATTAGGAAGAAGGTGGGAAAATCTACCTGACGCCCAGAAGCGAAGAAGAGTTCACGCGATTGGTTCTCTCCACAGAACAAGAAGGAGACGAGGCCACTCGCTTTATTGGTCACCTCGCGATTGTTCTCAGTACGGTGTAAGTCTAGCACGGAATAGAAATTTTGTATAAGTAGGTTAAGTAGAAGGACGATCGACGGTTCGATGAACTACTCAACGGTCGAGATGAAGCGATAGAAATTACCTTCTTCTAATCTTGGAGATGAGAGAATATAATGGAAAAGGTATACAATTTAATTGCATTTAATTTTTTTTATTTAACGTATAAAACTCACTGTATATATATTTTATTATAATAAAATATACACAATTTACTAAAATCTATTATTATAAATTTAAAAATTAAATTGTAATAGTCCCTTGCGATTAAATTTAAATACTTAAATGTTAAATGTTATTTTGCAGAAGAATTCTTGCCATTGTATTTTTATTAAATTATAGGTAATACTTACAATATATTCCCTCCCTTCTTTAGATATATAGGAAGTGTCAACGTGAATCTTTCTGGAAAAGCAAAAAAGAAAAATATAAAAAAAATTGACGTTGAAAGTTAATTTAATAAAAGTTAACTAAAATTATGTTGATATTAATAAAGCACTAAGAGGAAGTCTTTCTTCAATTCGCATCAATGGAAGACATGATAATTTTTGTCCAAAAGACCCTCACAGTCCTACATTAGTACTTAATGCATACTTCTAATTTTCAAACTCATCAAGATTCACATGGAAGAAAGGTAAGAATCTTTATGATACCATTTGATTTCTATTGAAACTTCCAAGCAGAAAGAAAATGTAGTGGTGTTCCCTTCCACCCGACAAGCAATGCTTTGCCATTCTTCTCAAGTGTGTATGAGTTGCCATTGACAAACTGCTTAACCAACAGGCTAGCCTGGTAGAATGACCATTGATTCAGTTCAGCCTCCACGAGTTGATAATGAGCGAAGAACGACCTACAAACACTGATTCCCACATGCCTCACTAACCTCTCACTTCCCTCTGTTGCAATGATGCTTCGGATGCCCTGCGAAAAAAATCTCTCCTCTACGAACTTTCCATTTGTGTCAACCTCCATGCAACTGCCTATACAATCAAAGAAGGCACTGAAGTAGAATAAGGCCTCTGTGAACCGATTAATCAAGGAGGGGGAGTTATGTTTGGCTTCGACTTCAGCAACCGTCATGATGCATGGCCTAAGTTTTCTTATAGCTCTCATAACGGTCTCTAGTCTGTCGCGCCTTACAATCATGTAGCTCATATCCATTGAAGAGTACACCGCAATTGCCTCCCCCTCCTTGACATCAAACATGTTGTCTTTGAGATCCTTAACATCCGGTACTATCACTACTTTGAAAATAAAAGGCAGGCTCAAACTTTCAGCAAAGCTTATCAGCCTCTTACCTGTTGTATTTATAGCTTCTTCCGATGTTCCAATAGCACTGATCTTCACATTATTTATTTGACATGAGCTTCTCGTCGCCAATACTTGCATCAAAATAGTCCACTGAACCCCATGGCGGATTGAAAGATCGATCATATGGATTCTCTTTACTGAAGCCACATTGTCAAAGATGGTCTGGATTGAAGTAAAATGAATGATCTTGCCAAAAGCAATTTTTTCAAAGGTGACCAGATTCACAGGGTGGCTGGTCTGCAATGCTTTAATCATATCTTGTGCTACTAAATCCCTTTCATTTGTTCCCTTGCATGAAAATTTTCCAGTTTCTCTTTTGATCTTTTCACGTAATGCATCTGCAAAGTAGTATACAACTCTTTGAAGTGGATTTCCAGTGTCAGAAGACAATGTGAAACATCCTTTGATCAGATTGGTAGCACGATCGTATTGTTGGCTGCTTACTTTCTCAGCAGCAGACAGCAGAAGGTTTGCAAGCTCTATGCTCTCATTTTCCCCAGCTCTTTAGCCTCCGATTGACAAGCCAAATGGATTCCTAAGCATGTAAGGGTTTCTATCTGCAGGGGATGACATCTGAATGAAGCAGCAGGCAGCCGCAATTCTCATGATATCTTCTGTCGACAACTGCATTCCTCTTCCACTTTGCTGATCTTCTCTATCAGTCAAATTATTTATTTTTTTGACATTCAAGCGATTGTGGATTGGTAGGCGGTTGCTCAAAAGATCTAATGATGACAAGGTGCTGAGGATTGCTCATCATTGGATTGGAGGAGTTCCGAATTCTCACGCACAAGTGAGTCAAGTGTCTGCTCTACTTCTGCTGCAGAGGCAATGGGATTGTACAACGATTGAATTGCTGCAGAAATTGTATCAACCTGCATGTCATCTGCAAATTCTGAGAACTGTTGTTCGCTGGGCATTATGGGGCCTCCTATATCAAAGGAAGTATCATTGTAGAAGCCATAACTTGACCAGAGGTCATCAAAGCCGCCCATATCTTCTTCTGCAAAGAAATGGATCCGATTGCCACTGTATTCATCTTCTATGTTCTGAACAGGATAGTACATCTGATGCTCTCCAAGATAATTGAGTCCATCAGCAGAGCTCAGCATCTTGGCAGAAAAACATTGATTCAGTGGTGAGTCCATTGAGAGCATATGCTCAGTTTAAACACAAGTATACTAGTTGCAAAGTAATCGAGGTCAGAATGATCCAGAGGTTGCATACGTGTGGCCAAATGTACAAGTGGAAGGATCCAACAAGACAAAAATTGACAGGAAAGTTAAGCAACACATGACAACATTAACATAAGACAATTAATTACTGACAATAGTGTTTGCAGAAACCATATTATATCTGTGGTTTGTCCAAAGGATGAACTACATAACAAAGAATGAGTCATAGTACTAAGAAAAATTGATGGAAAGCGCCACAACCTTTTAGACATTTAATCCAAAACTGGTAGCCAACAAACAACAGATCTAACTAGAAGATTGACATGAATAATCGGTTAAAAACAGAAAAGGTGGAAGATGGTCGATGCAAACTATTCAGACTGCATGATATCTCCAGTTCTCCACGACAAAGGTTCAACGATTAGAGCTTTCTTATGACAGACAAATGTATCCATTGGCAACAAGGTTTTGTCCAGTTTAATAGTTTCTTCCAAGAAATATACCAAGAACAAACGGTAGGATAATCCACTACATCTAAATTCTGGTTGTATTCTTCTCAACTCTAGTGTCTGCTTTCAGATCAACCAGACAGGGTGACGTGTGGAGATAGAAGTTGCAGCTCAAGCTGACATTTAGGAGAAGAAGCCTTTCGACCTAGTCAGAGCTTGGGAGGCAAACAAGGAATTGGATTAGTTTACAATTGGTTGGGTTTGCAAGTCTTGGATGTGAGGACTACTCAGCTTAAGTGGCAAGTCATTCTAATTAATAAATAAATAAAGAGGCAAGGCTTTCTCTCCTGCAAAAAAAAAAAAAAAAAACTACATGAAATACATATTAGTCAAAAAGTAGAACATAGTGAGAAATTTTGTACTTAATTTTTGAGGCAGTTTTATGCAAATATTTTTGAAAAAGGAGGAGCAAATCTCCAAATACAGTGAACTATCTGATGCTCTGAGCTTTCCAGCCAAAGGCTTCCATCGAGTGGGTTGTGGCAGAAGCAGGCAATAGAAGGTAGTTATTTTGCACATGAATCAGAACTGGGTTAAAAGAGTAGATGGCTAAAATTACCATGCAAACTCTAATAACTGCATAAATAGGATTGCAAACACATTCCGAGCATTAACGATTAACAGTATAAATAGATCCCTTGTACTAAGCTTTACAGTAACCAAAATTCTAATTTAGATAGAAAAACTTGCAGTACTGTGCATTTCAAGGGTGAAAAATGGAAACATTCAAGTCCTTTCAACTGCTGGATTTTTTTTTTTTTTGAAAAAAAAAATTGTAATCAATGAGACAAAGAAAGAGAGACAGCAAACCGGACCTGTCCTCTCTTGCTCTCCCTAATTATTTTGCGTAGTGGTTCATATCCACATCACTGTCGCCAGCCTTCAGAAGTCATCTCCAAACTCCCCACTCCTACCTCCTCTCTTTTGTATCTTTCGACCTTTCCCTAACACCCTTTTGTCCTTTTCCTTTTAGCTGGCTATGTTCTTCTTTTGGCATAGTGAATGACCACAGATGCATGATTCGTGAGGGAGGAGCCAACCCAATTCCACAGAGACTGGAAGAGGAAAAGAACAAGAGAAGCAGAAAGCACACAGAGTTTAGACAGAAAGATGAATGGCGTCTCTGAGACAAAAGAGCTGCACAATTCAAAGATGGCCAAGATAGATCCTTCAGCCCCCAAGAGAAGGTCATCTTTGTTTGTTTGTTTTTTTTTTCCTTCGCTTCTAATTCTGAAGTTTGCATCTTTTGATCTTATGCTCCTGTTCTGTTGTTCAGAAAGTTGATCCAAAAGGCAGTTGTCACTGTGAGAATTGAAGATAGCGTTGGGAAGCAGAAGGGTGAGGGTCCACCTTCTGATAGTTGGTCTTGGAGGAAGTATGGGCAGAAACCAATTAAAGGAACTCCTTTCCCAAGGTAGTTCTCTTCCTCGTTCTTGTTATTCTAGCTCTTACATATTAGTCTTACGGCAAATCACTCCAGCTAAAGATATCTCTTCTGCTGATGTTCACTCTGCTGAACTTATAGAGTTCCTTCTTTTACTTCAGTTCTTCCTTTCTTGCTTTCCAGTAGAACCTTCAGAACAGAGTGGCTACTGAAAGTTAGTTGCAATCAAGATCCTATTATAGTAGCATACACCAAGTAAACTAATCACACAGAACCAAGTTACCCTTTAGGTAGTGGATTTGGTTAGCTCTAGATCAACAGTGTCTTGAAATAACTATACTGCGCTGTTGGCTGTTGTTACTTTTTATTCTTTTCCTGCTGTTCTAGGGGTTATTACAAATGTAGCACTTGCAAGGGCTGTCCAGCAAAGAAGCAAGTAGAGAGGTGCAAAGTTGATGCATCAGTGCTTATCATCACCTATACCTCAAATCACAACCATCCAGGCCCTGATCTCCCCTTCATCAACCCAACCACACCTGAAGAATGCTCTCATAACCCAAGCAGCCCAAAGCAATCCACTGCTACAGGTGAGGAAGCCATCAGCATTGGAGAGTTATCTCCACCCAAATGCTCAGAAGATATCGCCCAACAAAACCCAGTAACAGAAGAGGCAGTAGAAGATGGGCGGGATCATTTGAGCATCATCTCTGTGCCATCACCAGCTCCCAAAGTAGCTGAGGAGAATGACTTCTTTGATGAGCTCGAGGAGCTGCCCATCGTCTCCTCAACCTTCTCAAGTTTGTTCAGGGGCAGCTTCTTTGATGAGAGGATCCTTCTTCATCCCTCCTGACACTGCTGTCTTATTTTTCTTCTGTTCCTGCACTTTATGCAAACACTTCCATCTCTCCCTCCCTGACATATGAACTGAGATGGGAATCCAAAAGCTGAGCATCTTTTGGTCATGGCAGAAGTGTGGAGATTTTCCAAGCAATGCTTTTTGTGTAAGATGATTGCAAGAATAGGGGATAAAATTGCAAAGAGATACAAAAATACAGCACAGACGACATATCTCAAATTTCCGGCCACCTACGATGGATGTACCATAACTGATACCTACCTCATCAGTGCTATTTATGGGATAGGCAATAATCGAGGCAAAACGAAAACATCTTTACTACGTGCCTCGGTGCATCAGTGTATGTTATCCCCGACACCATTAAAAGATTGGTATAGTTGGTAGGAGTCATCCACCACTGTAGCCTGTAGGAATGAATGCGAAAGGTTCGTTTGACAATGGGTGCTCGCCTTTGCCAATAAAGAGTATCAGCACACCATAAATAGCATATTTTAGTGCAGTTCAATTTAATGACAGATAACCCTTCAAAAATGAAAAGGAGAACGCATTGACATGTCATAGTATAAATGACGCCCTCCTGGTATCTCAATAAGAAAAATACTACTGAGACAACGGAAAGAAAATAGGGTCCCATAGAGCAAAATGAAGCATGTATTAATACCTTTGAAGATAGAATATGATAGCTCTAACATGCAATAATTCGTGGTGTTGCACACAAACTAATGAAGTGGTAATAACAAGCATTTAATAGCAAAAGAAGAGAGGCTATCATAAGAGAATAACTTACAAAATTAATCTTTTTCACTTCAGAACAATCCTAATTACCCGTGAAAAGCAGAATCTACTCTTGATGTTGCTAACAAAGGATCTACACTCTAAATAAGTTGCCGGCTTGGAATTGCAAACTTTCCACAACACAAAGAAAAAGCACAATTAGACCACCTCAGCCCTGTAATGTCTGTCTAATATCAGCAAATTGATGCACGAGTACTGTTCTTCACTGATCAGAAGATGGCAATGAAGAAAGGGCTTTAAGGGGATTCATAATCACACCATCAATTAGACCATATTCTTTTGCTTCCTTTGCACTCATGAAAAAATCCCGGTCAGTATCTTGGTTTATCTTTGCTAGGCTTTGACCAGTATGATACGCCAAATAACCATTCAAATTAGCCTTGTGATGTAGCATCTCATTAGCCTGAAGCAAAGAAAAAAAAATACTAGGGTTTAGCAGGGATGAAATAATAATTCAGTTACCTATAAAGAAGGCACATGTTTAGTGGAAGTCCACACAAACAAGATACAGGAATTACAGACATCAAGAGCTCCTGACAGTTCCAGGAGGAAAAGAACATTGAAATGGAATGATATTTAAAGTTATGCCTAATGGCTACAACATCTAGACAGGCTCCTGGGTGGTTGGAACTGCAATTTACAGAAGCTCAGTCCTAACATCAAAACTGACAACCTAACTACATCAACAAATTCTTTACAAGTATGACTAATGTAATCATATACTTGAGGTTCATAAAAATTTTGAAGGTAAATCTTCAGGTTTACCTGGATGTCAATATCAGTTTGTCCACCTTGAGCTCCTCCAAGAGGCTGATGGATCATTATCCTGGAGTTGGGTAAGCTGTACCGCTTCCCTGTATTTCAGATATTCCTTTTAAGAATTAAAATAACATTCCAGTTGGTTCTGGCCATATACTCATCAAAGTAAAAACTAAAGAAATATTACCTATAGTGCCAGAACTCAGAATGAAAGCACCCATGCTGTTATTGCAAGGAAAAACAATTCAAGATGAAAGTCAGCTACCTTATCCAGGATGGCAACAAAAAGAAAGAAAGAGACACAGATCATACACAAAGCCTCAAAGATAACCAATGAAAGGGCCATAACAGTTCTATCAGGCATAAGTAGTTAACAGTATGTTGCTTTCCAAATTTTCAGTAAAATTTCAATTGAACAATAATTAAATTGAAACGGGGATCACAAAAACTTAGGGAAAAAACATGTGTAAGCCATATTTACATATCCGAAAGTATATAATAAGTTTGTGGCAATTATCCCTTTGCAGAGGTGAAAACCTAAGGAAATCCAAATCTCTAGTGGCTGCAATGAACAGGGAGCTGAGGACTACATATTCCAAACATCAACTATATAACCAAAGGGCAAGAGCTGAGGACTACATATTCCATTACCTGGCGGCCAGTCCGACACAAACAGTGGAAACATCAGGCCTTATATGTCTCATTGTGTCGAATATAGCCATGCCTACAAAGAAGAATGCCTCTACTCTTAGTAACATGAAATAATTTGTTAAAACTACTAAGCTAGACGGGAGAGAAGACATTACCAGCTGTCACAGATCCTCCTGGAGAATTCACATACATGACGATATCCTATCAGGGTCATCAAGCAGAAAATTTTAGTCCTTCTCAATTATAAATGAAGCTGCAGATTGAGTGTCTTCTATATTGGAAGAGAAAATGATAATGATAACAGATAGAAGTAATAAATATAGAATAGAACAAGTAGGAGAAGTTCGCATGTACTCTAGAACGTCTATTTGATGGAAAAACATAATTTGTTGGTTTAAACTCCTTAATTCTTGTAATGACTAAATGAGACATAAAAAATTCAGCTTCATAAGCATCCAAAGAGGTGCTACTAGAATTGTTTACCCAGATCCACTATAAAGAGGTATGCTATGATAAACGATTAATAATGATCATCAAAACATGATGCCTCACCATCAAGCCAAAAGACAAAACTACCATGAGAAACAACATGACAGAAAGCCCAGAAAAATAAAATAAAAGTAGAACGACACTTTCATAATAGAGAAGCCTATACATGCAATATCCAAAAAAAATTGATTAACTTAGTCATACACTAAACTTTGGAGCAATGCTACCAAGTCGACAAGAATCACACAAGGTGGATGTGAAACAAACTCAAAATAATAGGCAAGATTCACAAGACAAATTTCCTTGAAAATGATTAATCTCCTGGGTGTTACTTGAAATTTAATATCAGAAGTGCATATGCTAGGGTAAAATCAATATCTATCAATATTCGTATGCATGACTACAGATTGCAATGACAAAGCATAGGAATAGGTAGAAGATACAGTGCCAGAGTATCAACCAAATGTAGTACCGTGCAATACAGCAACAGAGAAACAAAGGTAGCCCCGAAAAGGAGAATACCATAAATATAAAATGTGAAGCAAACATGAGAGAAGACCAACGAACAAAAGAAGTCATGATAATACTTTCAGAAAGGATTGTTTAAAAAAAGTTGACGGCTTACATGGCGGGGGAGAATGTCAATATGGATTTATAAAGATGATATCAGAGAATTATTGGACAAAGTAAACAACTCTATATTACATACTAATTATTTGCATGTTCTGAGTCTATCTTGTGTTGATGATATGCACAACCCAGCCAGTAACACAGCATACTAAAATCAAAAAGGCTTAGAATTACATGTCTTGTCAAGTCTCAAAGACATTCTCCAAGAATATCTTCGAAAGCTTAAGCAAAGCATAAGATCAAGGATAAAAAGAAACCTTGGTAGGATCCACAGCGTCGAGATAGAGAAGCTGCGCCACGATAATATTTGCCATATCATCATCCACAGCACCACCACATCGAATAATTCTCTGCAATATCGCAGATTAAAAGGTGGGTCAACCCCAGAAACAACAAATATGCAGAGAAAAGATCCCACACAACACTTACATGCTGGAAGAGCTGACTGACGACACTCTGAAACCGCTCCTGCACCATCGGCGGTGGTCCCTGCCCTCCCTGCGCCTCCACCGGGAAGTAGGGCGACGACGGCACCAGCAAATCATCCCTACATTGCAAAATACAAAATCTTAAAATCAATAAACACCAAGAGACCATGAAGAAAAGCAAAATTAATAAATAACCTCACCTAATGGACCAAACCCCTTGCCTTTGAGCTCGGTCCGGAGCCCAGAGCCCACTCGAGTATGACGCCTTAGGAGAGGAGGAGGAAGCCGCAAGGTTCTTGTACTTCCTGCAAGGAAGTGTGTGATTAGATAAGAAAGAGTCCTGACAAGAAGAGGAGAGAGAGAAAGGAGCTTACTTGGAAGAAGAGGAAGAGAGGAGGGTCTGGTGGAAGGAGAATCGAAGGGTTTTAGGAGGGTTTTTGTGGAGGGATTTGAGAGGGGAAGCAGCGGGAGATGTCGGCGCCGGTGCCATGAGAGAGGAATTCGCCATTTGCTTTTCTTTCTCCTTCCGTTTGAGCTCCGGCTTCTCTCTCTATTTGGGCTCTTATCCAGTAGCAAGGAAGACAGAGAAGAGAAGAAAGGAGAAGAACGAGCAGGATAAGGTGGAACATAAAAAGCCCATCCAGCTTCTAAATCGGAAAGCCCAAAGCCAAGAAATATGGCTCATATTTAGGTTTATTTGTGGTTATTTGCCCTTTGACTATATGATGGAGCCAATAATAACTTTCTCATATAACATTACTATAACACCGTCACACCAACAAGTTCTGGGATTATCAATGCACGATACAAATATTTCCCTGCTTAGTATCGGTAATAGTACAATGCTTGGCATTGCCTAGAATCTGCAGTAAATCTTGGTTGAAATATTAACAAGAATATGAACAAGCTACACAATCTGTGCAATCAGATTAAATAACCCAAGCATCTCTCTCAATGATGTAAAATAATCGGTCGCTGAGTTAATTTTACAGAGATGTGGGACAAAAATTAATTTATGGCACCACTACATTATACAATCTCATATGCTTGATAACTAACAAAGCATGATAAACTGAGAGAGATTGTGGGCACTAAGAGAAGTACAGGATCGTCAAGAACAAGCAGAAACTAGGCTCGCCCTTCAATACAAGATTCTGGCTCTAAGAGGGAAAATCACATTTATTTGGGCCATCCATTAGACTGGGCCATATGATCTTGCCATTCACCATAACAATACTTTGGTCGAAGCCGGGTAAGGATTTCGATCTGATGTGCTGCAAGACCCTTGACAGCCAATATTTCCTCCCAAATCCGCCTTAGTTCTATACGAAAGAAAAACCAAGTAAGCATCAGCAGGTACAAGTTAAACTTCTGCTTGCAACATCCACATACATCAGACATACAGCAGTATATTTCATTGTCTTATTTGAATTATTCCCCTGATTGAAATGAATAAATAGGAGACTAGGAAAGCTGAAGGTCCCACGGAGTGACTTCACTAGCAAACAATCCATTACCAACCAAATAGGAATGTTTGCTTTATAGATTCTAAGAATAACAAATTGATGCTCTCTTCTATGCGAAAAAAGTTAAAGATCTCTAAAATCAAAATAAAATTAACAGCAGGAGAAAAGTTGTCGCTATTCTCAAGAGTCTAAAAGATTTAGTCGAAACCAAGAGAAACATATTGTCATATAAAAGTAACCAAAGCATAAAATCATAAGTTAAACAAGTTCTTCCTAGCAGTTGGCCAATTTCTCAATGAAAAAACAACCAGTCAAGAGTTCTCAAGATGGTAAAAAAATAAAAGATATTTACTACTCAATAATAGACTTCCTACTTACCAGATCGGTGCATAGCTGAAAGGCACATGATTATCATGTCAAAACGTGGAACTTTGACCAAATTATCCAGTATACTAACTGCTAATTCTGTTTCTTCCCTAAACATGGAGGAAAAAGAGTTTTTCACAAAATGAGAAAGAAGAATAATAAATGAACGTTATGAATCTACATAGAGTGCAAACAATTTGTAGAAGAGCAGACATTTAGCAGTATCAAGCAACATACCTAAAAATTCTGGTAGTGCACTTGATGATATCAATCAGGATGGGCGCGGAAAGTGCATTTTTAAATATTTGAGGTAAGCTATTTGGTGGAATTGTCTGACCATGGAATGTTTGAAAGAAGATAAGTTTTTAGTACAACCAACTAGGTTAGAACATAATAGGATAGTATCTAACCTTCAACAATTCAGCTTGCTGTCTGCAGTCATCAGATATTGCCCTCCAAGAAACCTCAAATTCATAAGCTGATTTTGGTGCACAGACATTTTTGGCAGAACTAGCCATAACTCGTGCAGCAGCACGGGATGCAACTTCCTGCAATGATGCTTTCAGTTCATTCTTCTGTGCGGTGCATTGGTTCTCCTACTTGAATTGAGTAATATTCAAAAGGGTCAAAAAGGTTACAACAGGTACTCCTTTTCTCATTAAAATGCAGAATTTATTAACTATTAACTGCTTACCATATAGCAAAGGCTAAAAGATAATCTCAGAGAATCTCGTGAAATTGAAGTTAAAATTGGCAAGGTTGACAAACAGCTTGGTAAGTCAGTCATATAAGCAGTTTCAAATTTTAATGGACTAATAACCTGAAGCTCCTTCTAGCATCACAAATACTAGACTAACTACAAGTTACAATAGGTTTTGGAGTGGCCTTATCATATACAATACATATAAACTTAAAAGTCTGAACTAATCATCAACATATCGAAGCCCTCTATACATATCTACTAATTATTCAAATAATTTAAGCCCCAACACCTCATGCATTAGAAAGTCGTAATTATACTAAAATAATCCATTATTGATAATTTCTGTGCATGATAAGTAGATATCTGAGGCAAGTTTTTCCAATATAGGCCTTTCCAAAGTTCTAGATTACATCAAATGGCAAAGTCCAATCTCTCACATTTACACTTATTATATATATACACACGTGAACATCTGTATGCTTTCAGGTATGCAGTTGTTCTTATGAAAGCAAAGTTATGCAATTGTTTGTTAAAAAAGCAATGTCGTTGAATTCATGCAAATAGTCAGTCAAGATTTGGAGGATTGAGAACCTAAACATAATTATATTCGATGATCCGAATAAAGTCAGCCAGATTAACAAAGTTACATGCCATTGGACAAACAAGATATAGAGGGTGGTTAAG
This sequence comes from Typha angustifolia, assembly GCF_048772165.1. Taxonomy (NCBI): domain Eukaryota; kingdom Viridiplantae; phylum Streptophyta; class Magnoliopsida; order Poales; family Typhaceae; genus Typha; species Typha angustifolia. The sequence goes on along the minus strand of NC_133246.1, from coordinate 476,395 downwards.
AAATAGGGAAGAGCCCCAAATGGACTATAGGAGAAGACAATGGAGGAAAAAAAGAACTGTCTATGAAAGGATCATCTCTAAAGGGCTTGCTGCTCAAATATTCTAGACATACTTTATCTTTGAATATTGAAGAAAAGTTCTTCCTGGTGTACCTTCACACTAGCATCTTTGAAACTAAGGTTGCCTCCTTTTGATTCATCAAATACATGTACTCTGGATTCTGTATTAGCTCTTAAAGTTTTCTTCTCTGTATCCTTTAAAGCAATCAGAGGCGGATCAGAAACTTTGATACTGTTGCCCTGAACAAGAGTGTAGTTTAAAATTAATTCATGTACATGAAATACAGAAAGCCCAGATAGAGAAATCCAGTATCTAACTCTTATTCTTGCAAAAAGATGAAGAAAAATCAAAAGGTGAATCACTTGATAGGAAGTTTTGTCTCCAAAATTCTGAACATACTATCCAAACTATTCAATAGGTACCTTTCTGCTGGTTCTATCTGCAACTGAAGCCGTCTTCCTGCCATCACTAGAGATAGAATAGCTACTTGTACCATCTATTGATCCCATCTCTGAACAACCTGCCCTTTGAATTTCAGGAACAGAACCTTTTAATGATGCAGAAACCTTCTTGCCCAATTCCTGGATAATTTACATCAAGCTTAATAAATTGCAGAGTGCAGACAAAAAATCGCTGCAAATGTATCTTCATGTAATACACTATCTGGTGCTTTTAGGGGCACAAAGGCCCCTTAATGAGTTAATCATCAAAATATAAAAATGTAGAAACATAACTGCATACAATTCTTTTTGTCTTGCGGTGCTTCCGTCAGTCAATTGTGAGAATATCAAAGAGTTCTACTATAAGTGAAGGACGCTCACCTCCTGATATAAAGCTTTTGTTTCAGCATACTGCTTCCTGAGCTCTTGATTATTAGGCTCAAGCCTCATAGCGAACTCAGAATCTGGGATAAGAACTTGGATGTCATTAACTATAGCAATGAAATGAAAGGCAAGGCTAAATATCTGTGAAATGATTTTCATGGAACAGAGATAAGAAGACGGGATACCTTCCATGGATGCCTTAAATCTGCCAAGCTCTTTCCTTGCAGTAGCTCGACGTGAATATGCTTTAACATAGCGATCATCCAAACTTAAGGCTTCAGTGCAGTCACTTTCAGCCTCTTCAAATCTAATGTATATGAGAAACATTGAACAGATTAGGTTATAATGACATAATAAATATTACAAACACAGATTTATGCTATGGAAGAATATTAAATGACATGATTAGGTAAAAATAATATACCAAAATGAATGAGATAGCCAGACATGAAGCTGCAAATACCAGTCTCAGTGTGCACCTTGATTTCAGCACTTATCAGTACAGAAGTAGTTCTAATCTCATACTGTTTATAGTTTATACTCAGAACTAACATCAGAATGAACAATTGGTCCACAATGCTAAAAAACAATTACCGGACAAATATGTCAACAGATGATTGCATCCAACAACTAGCTTGCAATTCCACAAGAAATCCAACCATGCAGTAGCAATTCTCACATAAGTCATGGAGAAAATTTGATCAGTGGAGATCTCTTTGACAATAAATTTGGCAATTGTTGAGATATCTAATTGCAATATCTAAAGTGATAATCACTTAGTAGTTTATACAGGTCCTGCAAACAATTTATAGTGGCATAAACAAGGTTGTGTACATCTTGCAGTATCAGTACCCCCACAATCTCACGTCAGAAAAAGCATCACTAAATTGACATCTGTTATGTCTAGCAGATTTCATTCATGCACCCTTTTATCTTGTTGTAAGTTAAATTCCTCTCTTCAAAAGCACTGGATGGATGAGTACTTCTTGTGGTTTCAGTAATAAAGGCTCAAATGATTAATCAACAATCTCACAACAATGTGGACGAGAATAGCTTATGGAAATCTTAGAACTAGAAGCTCATGTATTAGCTTTAAAATGTATCAAATTATCAATAACACACAATTGATATTAACTAAAAACTTGCCTTTTGAGCCTGAGATATGCCATAGCTCTATTGGCAAACGCAACTGCTGTGGGAGACAATCCAATACTTCTCGAGTAGCAATCAATTGCTTCATAAAACTTTTTTTGCTTAAAATACTCATTACCCTACAAGCAGAAAAAGAGGACCAAATTAGCATCATAAAGTTAGACATATCATGAACAGAAAGAAACCATTAACCAGAGATCTCTTGTCCATACCAGATCTTTCTCTGACGCAGCATCGGGTAATTTTTCCTCATTCAAAAAGCCTGTGTACTTCAAATAATCTATTTTTTCATCAATAATTTTTGCAGGGACTTCTGAAACAACATTAGTTTTCTTCTTAATCTCAACTGCAGGAACTCTTTTTAGAGTCTCTTTACTTTCATGGCCCTTTCCAGCATTCTGTGAGGATCCCTTCAAGAAAAAGATCATATTATTCTTAGAAAAGACACCTCATATTATATCTTATACTGTTCACTTGTTCAGAGAGTAGAATGAAGACCAACATATCAAAGTATCAAACTGTTATGCAAGCCCAAAGCTGTTTAAAAAGTAATGCAGCAATATTCTCAAGTATCCTTCATATATTGCAAGAACTTCAAAGATAGACCTAACTTCCAACAGAAAGAGCTGAAGGCATACGATGAAGTTATCGGACAACAGCATGAGTCACTTATCCAAGATTCTCCATGCCATAGATGCATCTTAAATCATAACATATACAAGCAGATATTTGGGAGTAGGTTTTTTAATTCAAGAAGTATAATATCAGTTTGCTATGCAGCACAGATCACTCAAATAATCCATGCCATAGATGCCGCTTACCTTCAATCCTTAAGTAATTGAACTTCAGTAAGAATACCTAAGCATGCTGATGACAATCTTCACTTTATCCATAGTGCATAAATTATCAAAGAAGAAAATGCTAAGTACACGTAATGCTTAAAAAAACGATTGATTGGTGAAAGACTGAAACAAAATCTTTTGGCTAGTTCTAACTATATACCGTTTTACTGATGTTAGGTGTCTGGCCACTCAATTTCTGATCTTTGTCCTTGTATAACTTATCCCATCCTTGCAGATCATTTAAGAACCCTTCAAAGTCCTGATGTGCACACAAAACACACAAAAATAATAACATAATAACAAATAATCAAGCTACACAATTCCAATCTTGATATCAAAATCTAGGGCAGTGCTAAATCCAGTTCACAGGCACACGCACACCAACAACGAACAACTAGTTCATTCATCGCCCTAGCTAAGCCCACAAAACCAACGACCCAAAAGAACAAGAAGAGACAAGAGAAGGAAATCGAAAGCTTCAATTCATCAAATAGTTTTCACCAAATAATTAGAAACCAATATTTTGAACTGCAACAGTTGTAGAACTCCAAAACTCGCCGAACAACGAGAACTAAGACCCAGAAAAGAAACATCCAATCCTTCGCTCGAAAGAAGTGAGGAATACGTTACCATTGCGCGATCGCGGCCTGACTTTCTCGATGTCCCCGCCATGGAATCCAGAAGGACAAATAAATAGCCAAAAGAAAAACAGAAAGATCTGAGAAGATGGAACGATCAAATAGAACAAAAAATTCACAGAAGAGGGCGTGCAGAAGAAAGGATTCGGAGAAGAAGGTAGCAAGAGAGTCGAAAGATTAGTAATGGCGGGACGAGTTCGTCTCTCCCAATTTCTCCTCTCTCTCGATGCTTCGATGAAGAAGAGGGCTTTTCATTGGAGGGATATGGGCCGGGCTTTTATAGTTATTATTCATTAGGATGTCAGTCAATTTTGGGCTGGCCCAGTATATGATGAACTAGATCCGTGGGCCATCGCTATATATTGAATCCAGTCCTCTCGTAGTGTGTTGGGCTGCAATTTACTCCAAGAATATAGGAAGCGATTTGCAAAAAGTTAAAAAGAGAGGGCCTAACAGTGATATAAATTAAGTGCAGGGTTTAAAATGCAAATTCTGTACGAAGAAGAGAGAGGAAATCCAATCCACAGAGATTCCAAGTCTACAACTCCACTCTATATGGAAGGAAGGAGCGACGGGATTACGACGACTACAACCACACAGCAAACACCCATCCATAGACGAAGGGTTCGGGTCGGGGTGGGGGGTGGGAATAACACATACGCGATGGGGGGAATTTACCCATCGATCTCACCATCACCGCCTAAAGGTCCCGCCTTTCTCGATCCAACAAGAGGCAGGTGCAGGGGAGCGAAGTATCCCCTTCCTCTCTTTAACCCTAACCTTAGTTCCGTCCTTCTCTTATCCCAATTACCCTCTTTTGACCCCTCAAATCTCTTCTCCGGACAAGACTCATCTTTTCTTTGTTGTTCTTCTCGTCTCCCCTATCCAAAGTCGTCGCCTTTTTCTCTTTTCCTTGCGCCGCCACGGAGGTATAGATTATTGTTCTACGTTTCTTGGGTCGATCTGGATTTCTTTGGGCTTTTCTTCTATAGTTGGCTGATGGATTTATCGGAAGTTTTGTTTTTTTATATTGAATTATTTCGTTTATGTAGATCTTTTTGTTGTTCACGTTACTGTGTTCTAATGCTTTTAGGAGATTTGCCGGTGCTTTCTTCTTAGTTCTTTAATTTGTTATCCGATTCCTAATAATATTGCGTTACTAATTCTAATTCTTTTAAATCTGTTTATTTGGTTCATTTATTCAATTTTCCGGTTCTTTATTATCTAATATGATCAATCTTCTGACTTCTTGTATTATTTCAGTCTTCTTTTGCTTGCTGGTGTTGTTCTTGATTACTAACTTTTGTACTGTTTCAGTTTCTACTATGTTTGGGTGCCCAAGACGTGGCTGATCAGCTAACTAATCTTTTCGTGATTTCTTTTAATTTGCAGATAAGAAGAAGAAGAAGTGTTATATGTCCTGTACTTGAGTTGTGATCTTCCAATGGATAGCCTGGGTTTATCAGGATTCACTGCTGCGAACAGTGTCATGAAGAAACGTAGAAGTGTTTCTTCAAGGAGGCCTCGCCCAGAGACACATCCAACAGCGGAGGGTCATGATATGTCGCCTCCCTCATCCACGCCATCTTCAGACAATACCAGCAAGCGCTCTCCTGATGATAACACGGGCTATGATTCCTCTTCGCAGAGGAAAGAATTGAGCCTTAACACGTACGTTCCAAAGGTCGCTTCAATCAATAAGATTGAAAGCTCAGCTGATTTCAGAAAGTTCAAGAAAGATGAGAAAAAATTTGGAGCTCTCAAAGTATTATACAAAAGTAGTAGTTCGAGAGGCGAGATACTTAATAATTCTGATAAAGAGCAGAGTGCATCAGACTTAAAGAGATGCACCGAAGGTGTGGTTGCTCCAACTAATTGGAAGAGCGCAAGCGGAGGTAAAGAAACTAAAATTAATTCAAGGTCCCTGGTTGGATATGTTGGCAAAAGTAATGGACGTCATGATATGGATCAGTCAATTGGAGCTCTCGATCGATCAGCTGAGAACGAATCGAGAAAGGTCAGGCTTAAGGTTGGTGGAGTGACTCGTACTGTTCATGCAAAATCAAATCTGGAGAGTGGGAAAATTGGTTTGCATTCTGAGAAGCCCTTGCGATCAGCGGATGCTTCTCGACATCGTCAAATGATGATCCTTCAGGTAATCAGCTGGTTTATCTTGCTTTGACATCAAATTTAGCGTAGTACTTAGACTATTTGGAAACTTTCTTCAGACGTTACCTAGCTGATACTCAAGTTCCCTATAATAAACCCTTGTGGAAGTGAAGTTATTATCTAAAGTAATGATCTGCACACTATTAAAAAATTACAATTGGAGTAGTTCTTCTGAACAAAAGAACAAGATAATTTAGATAAAAAAGTCACATAATTCAGTATTAGTATGTCCTGTAATATTTTAAATATGGAGCACTGCTTCAGAATTCACTCACTTTGGAAGAATCTAAATATTGCTTCACTTATTTATTTATTTATTATTATTTTTTGCTGTAGGATATGTCCGATGATGATTACCCTCCACCTGAAAAGGCAAATGACTTGCAAGGAGCTTCAAGGAAGGATTTCAATGGAGGAAGCTTTTCTCGTGGAGAAAAAGAGGACTCACATTCCAAAAGTACAGAAAAGAGCATGTATGTGAAGGAGAAAGATAAGCACCAAAGCATTACCTTTGTTGAGCCTGTTCGGAAAAGTAAAAGGGTGCCAAAGCGACGAACAAGAGAAAGTTCATTTCGTGATGGAGATGAAGATGATGAGATACGTTATCTTGAGAGACTCAAAACTTCAAAGAGCAGCGTGGGACAGAGTGTTGAGTATGAAGATGATGATGACAGTGTCAAGAAAAGGAAAATATCCAAGGTGTCACAAAGTAGGAGAAGTGCATATGATGTGGATGTAGACTACAGTATGTCACGATCCAACAATGTAAGCAGAAGGAAGTTGAAAGCTGTAAAAGAGTTGGATGACACAGATTACATTGACGAGGAAGAGCATGGTTCGGATGATGGGCTTGATGCCAAGGAAAGGAAACTTAAAAAAGAATCTCCAGAACAATTGACTTATGCTAGAGCAGAACCTCTTATGACACGTCGCAGAGCCCTTCAATCAAGCAAAGCTGCTGGTGAGAGCTTGATCGAGTTTCCTGATGGGTTACCACCTGCTCCCACAAGAAGTAAGGAGAGAAATGTTGTTCTGTGAATATTGTGATTATGATAGAAATTAGAGTGTTCAAGATGATATTAACTTTCACTTTGTGATTTCAGAGCAAAAGGAGAAGCTTTCTGAGGAGGAGCAGCAAGCAAGAAAAGCTGAGGCTGCTCAAAGGCGTAAAATGCAAGTAGAGAAGGCAGCTCGGGAATCAGAGGTTCATCTTTTGTTCCTTGTTTTGAACTATTGCAATTCTGGGTTAGTCCCTTCCGACTTGGAAATAGTTTGCCTAATCTTTTTTCTTACAGGCTGAAGCAATAAAGAAAATATTGGGCCAGGATTCTAGTAGGAAGAAAAAGGAAGAGAAGATCCGCAAGGAGCGTGATGAGATGGCACAGGTATAAAAACACTAGCAGTAGTCTTATGTTTTCAGTAGAATATCTGGCCTATGCTTACTGCTTGAAGCCTTGAACTTGTGCATTTCTCAGAAGAGAGCTGCTGAATCTTTGACATTAGCATCAAACTCTATCAGATGGGTCATGGGACCAACTGGCACGATTGTTACATTTTCTGAGGATGTGGGTCTTCCAAGTATATTCAACTCCAAGCAATGCAGGTTAGGCACCATTCTTTATTGAAATTTGTTTTTCTTTTCTTTTTCTGTATCCATGTCTATTATTGTTACAAGTTTCTTCCGTGTACTTTTCATGCCCTTCATGCAGCAGATTCTTTTTATCCTTGCATGTAGTTAGTAGCTTTTTGTAATTTCTTACATGATTTTGGTGTTTTTTTGGCTGATATCATTTTTTATTTTGGTCCTCTATTCAGTTATCCACCCCCACGAGAGAAATGTGCTGCTCCATGTTGTACCAATGCATACAAGTACCGAGATTCTAAATCCAATCTTCCGCTTTGCAGTCTAGAGTGCTACAGGGCTATGCAAGGAGGCGTTCTGCCAGTATCAACTTGTTGATTTTTGTTATTGTAAATCTTCCAGTCTTTGCAGGAAGATGCAGTTCTGCAGTTCGCATATATAGGCAATTTTAATTGGTGGAACAAGTTCATTTCATGTGGTTTACGCTCTGATTGCTCTCAAATGACTAGAAGGTCAAGCTCAGTTGTGTACATGCAAATATGAAACTCTTTAGAGGTGTATACATGGAAATTCGTTCACTTTGTATTTCTCTCGATAATTTGATGAGCAAGCAAGTTGAGGAGAAAAGCCAATACCTGTTCCAGTCTCCTTTATATACATTAACAGGGAAATTTGTGATATGAGAGTGTAATTACAATGTCTGTTTTGTTCAAACATCCACCTGCATCATTAAATTCTTGTAGCTTCTAGAAAGCTTGCGTCGTCTAAGTGGAGAGAGAGAGAGAGAGATGAAACCAGAGGAGTCTCTTCCACGTTATTGGCAGCATCAGCAGGTAGCTATGATATTATTTGTCACAAAACCTTCCTGATGTTGTGAAGTTAAACTCTTAGTCCACTTCATGCTGTTCTTATGTTGATGTTGCAGCTCCAGTTTTCTTCTTTTTAAAGCGATGGTTTGAATAATTCTTTAAAAAAAATCATCCTATTTTATAAGTGCCACATTATTGTTGAATAACCCAATGACGTAAACGCAGAACACATACTAATCTCAATACAATCTCCCCCCAAGTAATTAATTTGCCCACAACAATAACACGTTGCACCAAACTTTACAACGCTCCCCCGTCCCCACTTACGTCATCTTGTTAATGGCGACGCAGTTGTTCGTCATCTTCGTCAGTGACGCATTGAACCGAGCCATCGGGCTTTTCAGTCCGATCTTGGTGAACTCGTAGTCGCACGACACAAGATTCTGCAGCGCCGACGACAACATGAGACCAATCAACGCCTTATCCCCGAACTTGCCGGCACGTGTCGCCGCACCGAGGTTGTCGACCATGTTGACGTACAAGTTCGAACATAGCTTGAGCCCGGTGGCGATGGCTGGCCGTGAGCTTCTGATGAGCCGGGTAGCGCGTATCTTGGCGGCCTTGGTGCGGCGCACGGTGGCGCGTATCTGCATGTATAGGACGGCGCGGGCATCGACGGTAGCGGGGTTGGGCTTGCCGGCTGAGCGGCGGACGGTGGTGACGCAGAGTGAAGGGTTCAGGGTGCGGCCGCAGACGGAACGGATGGCGCCATCGGTGGCGGGGTGGAGGGCAGCGGAGGAGGTAGCGAGGGGAAGAAGGGCGAGGAGGAAGAGGAGGTGGTGGACTGGCCTCATGGTTTAATGAGGAGGGAGGGAGGGAGGCCAGAGACAAGAATGGTGGTCTGAGAAGGGAGAGGAAGATATAGACGAGTTGGATGCCGAAGGTTTCGGTTGGCCTCAGTTTTGAAACTGTATTGCGCGCGGAATGCTCTTTGACAGTTAGCTCCGCTCTCTCGTTTTCTTTCTGGCTCTGCGTCATTATCTGTTTGGATGTCGTTATCTTTCTCAATTCTTTATTTGTGTTTTTGACCAATTAATTCTTGCAGTAGGACATTGTTTAAATCATTTCTCAATCTACTGTCAGTTTTTGGCAGCTCGGCAATATGGTGTCTAGAGATTCTTACCCAATTGTACACTACTATGTTGAAAAATTGTTGGAAAAAGTGATTCATAAATAGTTCTTCCGTAAAGTAATTCATATGTAGTATATTAATATTCCGGCATAGCATTCTCTCTTACCTATATTAATTGACTGAGAATTAAGACAGCGATTTACTAAACTGGCAAAAATTATAGCAATCTTAAAAATAGTTTAAATAGTATTACCGAAAATTAATTTTTCGTGTAGCTTTACTTTGGTCACTCAGATCTGATACTTGATTCTAGCCCCCCTGGACTACTTGAACTAACCAAATTAAATAAAGAAGCACTTGACCACGGACCACTAAGTTCCACGTAAGCTCTGCTCTCCGACCAGCAGTCGACGATCAAGACAAAGCTATTAAAAAAAAGAGAAAAAGGCAAAGCTCATCCATCGACAGCGTTTGCAAGGCAGAAGGGTAGTAAAGTAATCTCAAAAACGGAGGCTATTATTCCTGTATAAATAAAATTGAAGTTCAATCACGAATAAAAAAAAATTCTCCCAGTTAAATACCGCCCTATTAAAAATTACCCCTAGTCCTCCCCAAATTCACCTCTTCTGCCGCTAAATTAGTCTAATCGATTCAGAGGTGGCAACTAGCAGTAAAGTAAGACACGTATGACAAAGCAAGCCATTGAGAATAATCAGAGCCTCGCACCCTATTGGCTGCACAACAGTCAGATGTGGCGTGCAGCCAATCAGAAGCACGGATTGACAAAGCTCGTAGTAGTATCTTTCGTTCTTTCAACAACCACACATTAAATAAAGCGGAGGGAGATATAATTCGCTTGTCTTTTGTTTTTCTTTTTAACCCCCCTCTATTTCTCTTTATTCTCCACTCTCCCACTGTAACCAGAAAATTTATTCGTTATTACTTTCGTGAGCCCAGAGATCGAAGCTCTCGCAATGGCGTTTTGGTGGCCATTGCTCGTTCTTGGGATCGCCTTCGCTCTTTGCCGCTTCTTGCTCATGCTGATCCCTCCGAATGTCCCCTCGATCGAAGTCGATGCTTCCGACGGTAACTGTTCGGCGGATTCTTTCGGATTTTGCTCGAATTTTCGCAAATTTCGTAAATTTTTATAAGCTAGGGTTTATGGCAGTGTTGGAGGATGCGAGCCAGACCAAAGAGAACAGCTACATTTACGTACGTGTCCCCAAATGCTGCTCTTTAGCGTGTTTTCTAGGGTTCGCCTTTTTTGGTTCTTTGATTAGTTGATTTGTGATTGCTTGTAGATACCAAGAAAGGGGAAGATGGTGCAACTGGACAAGGTCCAGTGCTATGAACCTGCAACTATGAAGTACTTGGGGTATTTCCCTGCATTAACTCCTGATGAGGTTGGTGGTGATTCTAGTTGAATTCATGGATTGCGGGATATGGTTTACATTTATGATCTTGGAGCACCATAGATTACAATCCTTATGTTAACTGTTAATGTATTGTGACCAATTTAAGTCTACTCCATCTCCTTTGAGTATCAACGGAGCCAACTAGGATGGAAGATATATCTTCTAGATTATATCTTTAAATTTATATAAAGTTCTTGCCAGATGAACCTGTGATTTTTTGGATCAAGCTGTGTATTGTTAAAGAAAATTAGGATGGTGCAGAAATAAACTGGAGACGAGATATGGTTCCCATGAAATTTAGTTGTGTTTCTTCAGCTCCCATGAATTTGGATCGAAAGTAATATGTGAATTTTTAAATTAATACTATATGGAAATTTTGCTTTTAACTGTTAAAATGCACCATCTATAAGTAGTATGGTTGCTGCGTCAGGTTAAGGAGCATGTGGCCCAAGCGAGAAAGGCACAAAAGATATGGGAAAAGAGTAGCTTCAAACAAAGACGCCAGTTTTTGAGAATCCTGCTGAAGTACATTATTGAACATCAAGAGCTTATATGCGAGTAAGGTCTATAAATCCAAGCATTTATTTTTTTGCACTTTTTTTGGTTGTTGTTGCCTGTTAGTATTAGTGTAGCTTATTGGCTAGAGGTCCGGGTCCTCACAAGGACTTCAGGTCTGGATTGTTTTGTAAACTATTAGGCTTCTTCAATTTAAGATTATTGCATCCAATTTGACTTCTTGAATTATTTTCATTGTTGATTCCGTATGTCTGTATCAAAAATGACAAGTGGTTACCATTCCTATTTTATAGGATATCTTCTAGAGATACAGGAAAGACAATGGTGGATGCTTCTCTGGGAGAGATAATGACAACATGTGAGAAGATCACTTGGCTTCTGGATGAGGGTGAGAAGTGGCTAAAGCCTGAATACAGGTGCAATTTGAAAATTTATTCCAATTTAATGGAGAATATTAGATATTTGACTGTAATTTTTTGCCATTCCCCATGAGTGCAAAAATTTATATCAGTTGTAGTGATTTATTGATATATATCTCAGAAACCTATTATTTATTAGTCACTTCAATCTGTATGACACTATACAGGGTTATTATGCATAGTCATTGTGTGAGTTTTCTTGTGCATGTCGAGTGAGCGTGGATCTATGAGCATGTGACCTCTTGCACATGCGTGTGCATGTGTGTGTGCGTGCGTGCATGTACGCATAATGTGATGGATGTCCATGCTGCTGGCATCCTAAAGTTTCTGTATGGCTTTCTTTCTTTTTTATCTCACATAAAATAATCTACATCTGCAAGTGTACCGACAAATGGACAGTTCCAAATGATCAAGAATTCAAGATATGCATACTTTGTTTTATAGTCTTATCTCTATTGTTTGGCAATCTACTTTCCATTAGAGCTTACTGACATCAAAACAATGATGCATCATGTAATGTACAAGGTTCGTCATTGTCAGCACTAGTTAACTCTGAAGCAAAATATATTTCTAAAATTAGCAGGAAAATGAAACTATATGTGTGAATTCTTTGTTTATATATTTGTTGTTGAATTTTTTTTTCCAGATCTTCTGGGCGGTCAATGCTGCACAAAAGGGCAAAGGTGGAATTCTATCCTCTCGGAGTGATTGGAGCAATTGTTTCTTGGAATTATCCCTTCCACAACATCTTTAACCCAATGCTTGCTGCAGTATTCTCTGGAAATGCCGCAGTGATAAAGGTATGCTCTACTAAATCTTTATGTCTTTTGTGACTTTGTGTATGGACTCTTCCTTAGTTGTTCTGATATATGCATCCATGACAGGTTTCAGAGCATGCAAGTTGGTCTGGTTGCTTTTACTACCGTATTATTCAAGCGGCCCTTGCTGCTGTAGGAGCTCCAGATAACCTGGTCCACATAATAACTGGGTACACATCAGTTTTCAACATTTTGTGTTCTTGCTGAATCAACTTGAATCTGGATTTTCATCACTATTGCAATTTTGCACCTCCTCCAGGTTTGCAGAAACAGGACAAGCTCTTGTATCTTCAGTTGACAAAATCATTTTTGTTGGCTCACCTGGTGTGGGAAAGATGGTATTCATAAATTTTGCTTCTCTTTTCTTTCTTGTCTCTTTGCATGTCACTTGAATCTTTTGCATGGGTCAACCTGCCATGCCTAAAGATTCCTCTTTTGTTGTTCAGTTCTGATTATCAAAAGATCATTTGCCATCATGACACTGTCTCTTAATAGTAATAAAACAAGAAAGTTGATTGACAGGTAGTAAGTAGGTCATTCTCCAATATCTCCTCTCCTAATATTTAAAACTTAAACCTACCAAAGTAATTGTGAAATTAATTTGGGGGAGAGAGACTTACACACTCTCAGATGCCCTTTTTTTCTGCTTAGATTTAATCCTATCAATCCATCTCATATGGACAGTGATGGTAATATGATCAAGAAAGATAGTAAGTATCTAGATGCATTTTGATCTTTCAGGAGCAGTACTAAAAGATACATATCAATGATTTAGGAAGCCTTATATGCTTGAATAGATGTTGTGATAAGTATACAAAATGTAACCAAATTTTATTGGATTTGCTTGTCCCATTTATAAACTTGGGAAATCCTGACCGACTAGGATAATGTAATTCAATTCCTTTTTTTCCCTTATTCGTCTATTTACTGTATCTTTGTACTTATCACAGATCATGCAAAAAGCATCAGAGACCTTGATACCCGTTACTCTTGAGCTTGGCGGGAAAGATGCATTTATTGTCTGCGAAGATGTTGATCTGCCTAATGTATGGAAATATGGATATCTCCTTATTGCTAATTGCTCTAGTTGCAACTTTGCATGGCCTATCTGTCAATATCCCATATCTCATTAGCTTCTCTTATGTTAAGCATCTTTTATAGGACTAATGATTATCGCTAATAATTGTTTATTTCCTATTTTCAAGGTCGTGCAAGTTGCTATTAGAGCTGCACTTCAATCTAGTGGACAGAATTGTGCTGGTGCTGAAAGATTCTATGTTCACAAAGATATCCATTCCACATTTGTTGCTCAGATAGTCAAACTCGTTAAATCAATATCTGTTGTAAGTATGTCTATTCTTGCTCCGCTGCTACTAGAAGTTCTGTGCAAGGCCTGCATATTCTAGGAAATATTAGACAAAGGAAAGAAAGCAAAAATCCAAGTACGTCCAACAGAAGATACCAACTTATTGTCAGGGTTACTTTTTTATTTATTTTTCCTATTCAAGATATAGAAATTAATGTTAGGCAGCACATCTATACATTGATACTTTCCTGAAGCACCTGCTGTGGTACAGTAGTGGCATGCTGTTTATCGAAAAATAATTTATTTAGAACTTGCAGATTTGTTGATTAGATATAAGGTGATATCCTGTTCTTTAAACAAATATATAGCTAATCAACCAAAAGTTCTTGATCTTTAGCCGTCACTTTTAATGTGTCTTTCTGATTGTACTAAGTTATGGTAGAAAGAAGGGCAGTAGTCATTGCTCTGAGATTCAATATTTTATGTAGGTGAAGGTACAATATATGGTATGTCTTAATTTCTTTAGGGTATGATCTTAAACTATGTAATTTCCATTTCTGTGACCGTTTTTCACTTGTACAGTTTGCTTTTATGGCCAAAATGAGTGTCTTATATATTACGCAGGTCCATATGTTTGCTTTTGTGTAAGAGAGCAAAGCATACAAAATTGCGTGTTTTAAGTCCATGTCATCAATTTTCTTAAAAAACTTGAACTGATAGCTAATTTTGAAGAACTGATTTTGTTAATCTGCATACTGGAAGGTGAAATATATAGTACATAGTGTATCTTTTACCTCTCCTTTTTTCTGTAGGGACCCCCTCTTGCTGGAAAATATGATATGGGTGCAATATGTATGCAAGAACATGCTGAAAAGCTTCAAAACCTTGTGAATGATGCCTTGGAGAAAGGGGCTGAAATTGTTGGTAGAGGAAGCTTTGGCAATTTGGGAGAAGATGCAGTCGATCAATTCTTTCCGCCGACTGTTATAGTGAATGTTAATCACACAATGAAACTGATGCAAGAGGAGGTACACCGACAGCATTTGAACTTGTAAGAATTTACCTTTCCCATAAGAAAAATGCTAGTATGGTGAAGTTTGATTGGCATGCAGGCTTTTGGTCCAATCATCCCAATCATGAAATTCAGTACTGATGAAGAGGTCATCAAGCTTGCAAATGACTCCAAATATGGACTTGGGTGTGCTGTGTTTTCTGGCAACAAGAGGCGTGCCATAGAAATAGCTTCCCAGTTGCACTGTGGAGTTGCGGCAATTAATGATTTTGCTTCAACCTACATGTGTCAGGTAACTGATAGATATAATCAGCTGAAAGCATGTCTTTCATTCTTAAGCTAGATTTCTTCTCGAGTCGATAATTCTTTTGGAACGCCAACTTCACTCTATGTATCTAAATATTATTTGTTACTTCAGAGAAACTAATGACTGCACTTACGTATATGAATATTATTCCAAACATATATTTCTGCATATTGTTATGAATATTTCATTATGACTCATGCCCTTGTATTATTATAAATTCATGACAGTAGTCCACCATATGCTTCTAGGGCTTATCATTGTTTTGCTATCATTGCAATTGCTGCTGATGAACCCAAATTTACAGCTTACTTCTGCCATGGTGTTGAACCAATGCAGAGAATCAAAATCTAATGGTCCATGAGTGAGTGATCTGCTAATGTTGATTAAAGATAACATATGGACATTAAATACTTCAGTGAGTACTGGTAAGCTGGTGGCAAATGGTCATGGCTGCCAGCTGCTAATTTGCTCACATAGAATGACACTAAGTTTCGCTTGGGGATGTTCTTGGTGTCACACATAACCAACAGGCCCTTATGTTTCTTCCACTGTTACTTCATAGGAAGCTCAGTCATGGCATATGCTTTCTCAAGAAGCAATCATGGAATTAAATTTGGAGTTTCATACTTGATTTTTCTCAAGTTGTTTCTGCTCCGTGTTCTGAGAGAAGTCACTATTAGGAGATGTTCTTTTCCATGCATCTTATCTATAGTTTATGATCTTTTTACTATTAAGTCTGAATCCTTTGATTTCTGCTTGAATGCAGTCTTTGCCCTTTGGTGGTGTAAAGCATAGTGGGTTTGGTAGATTTGCTGGTGTTGAAGGTCTGCGAGCCTGCTGTCTTGTTAAGTCAATTGTTGAGGACAAATGGTGGCCATATATTAAGACGAAGATCCCTAAACCCATCCAGGTCTGCTACTTGATAATTTCTCCAATCAAAAGATAATAGTTTTGGCTAATGCACTTAAGACTTCTACTTTTTATGCAGTACCCAGTAGCGGAGAACGGCTTTGAGTTTCAGGAATCATTAGTCGAAACTCTCTATGGCCTCAGCGTGTGGGACAGGCTGAGGGCACTAGTTCATGTATTGAAGATTCTCTCAGAGAAGAATCCTACGACTGCCACTACGAAAAAGGAATGAGGAGAGAAACTGAGTTTTTATTTTTATTTTATTTTTTGGTCAAGAAAAGAGTATATGAAACTAGAGTTGTAGAATCAACTGCAACTTTGTTTTGTTAATTTGGTTAGCAGTGTCTCTCAGTTCGGATTTGGTGTGCATACTTATTACTAATCCGTGAATTTTGGTTATAATAGAGAGTTCCTCGTGACATTAATTTCGCTCCTGAGAAGGAGGCTATTATGTTTAGAGCACAGAAAGTTCTCATTAGTGAGGTCGGAATCATTTCGGAGCTGACTAGCCTGCTGGGAGAGCAAGTCTCCTTCCACCTTAGAACTCCTTTTTGAGGGTTGCCACTATGGGAGCAGGCTGATTGCTTGACTTGGCGGGTTATTAGATTTCATAAATTGTTGTTCCTTTAAACTCTCAATTTCTCTCTTATTAGAAACTATAGGTATCCATTCTCAAATGAATTGAGATAAATCATAGATATCATTTTCCGGGAGCAAAATTTTTATAAAACCTAATTTGCTCTCTATTCCTCAATTCTAGATACCATGCTCTTTGCTACCGTTCCCATACTTCCGCTTACTCAAACATAGATGCATCTGCAATCATGTTTAAAACACCAAAATTAGACCCTCAAGAATATACAATAAACAAGGAAAAAAAATTAAATTTACTATTATCAAAACTAAGGCGGTGGATTAAAAAGTACCAGTCAAGTCAAGGTGCATCATTCGCCAGAGGGGTAGTCTGTGTGACTAATTCTAGTGTGCAACTACACGACAGTTAAAATATAAACTAAGAAATCAGTAACTCAAAAAATGTCTAAAAAATTAACTCAATAACTCAAAAAATGTACCTGTGCAATCCTGAGGTAGGAACCACATACGTAGACATATAAGACCAGTAGTAGTATAAGATATAGTGATGCAACAACTTTGATCAGCCAGACTGCGCTAGATTCGATACGTATTTGAAAAAGAAGAATACCGAAGATGGATAACAGTATCACTATAGATGTCAAAGAGATCCAGGTCATACAATGGGCGGCACACCGTTGTGCACGTGGGCGAAAGATGCCTAGCATAACACCAATTGCTGATAAACTTAGGATGACACCCAACATGACCATCAAAAGAATTTCAATCCAAGTTTTGCAATCAAAGTTCCTCTGTGAGTACAAAGTATACATGCCGAAAATACTAGCCGCTGTCACACCAATAATAGCAACTTGTATAGTCACCAATTGATCTACTGAAAAAGAAGGAATTCTCTGCATATCTGAAGAGGAAAAATAATACTAAATTGAGAATATGATGGTAAATTTATTATATATGTGTATTTAGAGGTGATCATTGAGCCTGATTTGCCAGCTTAGCTCGAATTCACCAGATTTTAATTAGGCTAACTCTAATTTTGGCTCGGCCTGACCTGAATCCGAGATGGTAACGAGTGTTATTCTTTACCCACCCAACCTATTATGCATGTTTATTTCCATTGTTTTTTAAAATCGTATTAGATATTTTAACTGATTATCAATAAATAAGTATGTTCACAGTAAAGATAATAAAAATATCCTCATAGAGGTCCATTATTCTTAGTCCGGATAATTATAATTGTTTTTTTTAAATTCGGCCTATTATATCTCATGGGTTAGTAGATGGTAATGGACTATAGTATTCTGATTCGGCTTGAACCTGATCTAACCCAAGTTATTGGTAGGTGGAGCCATGGATAAATAGTTAAGGCAGATTGGGCCAAAAAGCTCAGTCCAAATCAGGCCTGGCTTGTCTGGTAATTACCTCTAAGTGAACTTTTATGTTAGGTTATTCTCTGCATATTATTTTGATAAATAAAAGGGTAGTGCAAAATATAAGGTGTTATTTGCAAATTTTCATTTAACTCATTAGTCATTATAATAGCCTCATACGTTTAGCGTTCATAAAGTATGACTATCAACGAGCTGAGCCAGGTCCTTAATCAACGTTCCGTTTGAAATTAAATTTACCAAACTCAACACTATTCAAGCTAAAGAAATCGGCTAAACACTATTTAAGCTAAAGAAGATCTAATAATTAATTCTCAATCAAACAATAAAAATATCTATTAACTGGTATGCAAATATTTCAATACCTTTCTAAGAATTATAATTCTAATCTAATTGCTATACTAGTTGGTTGAACTTGCCTGATTCCAATTTTCTGGTAACAGTTCTAATTTCACATTACTTAAAGAGGGCATATTAGTCTTTAAAAAAATTACACGTGTTAGTTTCAATTAATCTAAAACTAATGAGAGATACATGTAAATAAGTAAACATGATTTAGTAAGTAGAATTTAATTAAAATTTTATCTCGTTAACTATAAAAAGATATAAATACATTTATTCATGATTTATTCACGTTACTTTTAGTTAATAATACATATTTGTTTTGTCTGATAAATGACTTGTTTTTAAAAGCAATGTCAGGTATACATACAAATATAAAATTTAAAAAGATATACAGGTAAACAAATAATTTGTTAAGAGAGCTGTATATCCAAAACAATATTTTAATTTTTTTCATCTATACCATTCAAAATCTCTTATCCGGTTGATACTCCTCTAATATCATATAAATACAAATAAGAGCTTTTTTTTTTAAAATATACAATATGTATTCTTTCTTTTCTAGCATTAAATTTGACTTATTTAAATCTTGAATTAGTTGGTAGAGTTTAGAATTAGGCTTAACTAAGCACGGCTTAATTCATACTCAAATTAATATTTGAAAATTGATTAATATTCAAGGAAATAATTGGAATATAAACATAATTAAGTGTTATAACTGGATGCCAAAACTTCAATAAATGAATAAATAAAATAAATAACACTCACCGTTCACATCGTCCTCCAAAGCTTGCGGAGGCGTCCTCTGCGGTTCGACCGTCGCTTGTGGAGGCGTCATCTGCAGTGGCCTCTCCTGCTCGTCGAGCCTCGCTTATGGAGGCGGCCCCTGCTGTTCGAGGCTCTCTTGCTCGTGGAGCTCAGCCGGTTGC
Source organism: Typha angustifolia (assembly GCF_048772165.1). Taxonomy (NCBI): domain Eukaryota; kingdom Viridiplantae; phylum Streptophyta; class Magnoliopsida; order Poales; family Typhaceae; genus Typha; species Typha angustifolia. The sequence goes on along the minus strand of NC_133246.1, from coordinate 457,232 downwards.
TCGTGTGACTCCGACGACTGCATCTCCGATGACATGACTCGTAATGGAAAGAGGAGGACGTTACTAAAGAAGTAAAGTGGGGAAGGAGGTCGATGTAGAAGTTGCAGAGAAGGGAAGCGAGGAAGGAGGTCGAGATCGAGGTTACTAATGGCAGATACTGAAAGTGGGGAAAGTGGGGAAGGAGGCCGATACTAATGGTAGAGAAGGGAAGCGGCGAAGGAGAAAGAAGGGAAGCGATGAAGGAGGCAGAGAAGAATAATGCAGAGAAGGGAAGTGGGGAAGGAGGTGGGGAGGTTTACATCCTGCACTGTGGGTCCCACGGAAGATTTCAACAAAAGTTAAAAACGGATAACTTTTTTACATTCTCATATTAGCCCAGTTAACACAAAAAATCTTCATTCAAATTTTAGGATCCTAATATCCAGTTTATCGTGCTAATTTCATTTGTATTAATAAATTATTTTTTAACTAATAAAAAAAAATATATATATATATAGCAGAAAATGGAAGTATATTTAACAAATCTATAAACATTTAAAAATGTCTATTACATACTGCTATTTACATGTTAGCCCCTCAAAACACTGCTTTTCCCTTCAAAATACCTAGTTTTTATATAAATATTTAATTATATATATATATAAACAAAACTTATTTTATTGAAGAGTAACTGAAATGACATGTTTGCAACAAAAAAAATCTTAAAGTTATACATGTAATATAAATTTAGATAATTATGCAAACAAATAAAGAATTTTCTTAGGGGTATACAGTATATGTAAAACGGGGTTCGGATTAACTTCTACATACCAGGTATACCCGACCCGATGCAAAAATTCGTAAAAAAAATCGGATCCAGGATATAAATAATTTTTTTCGGATACGGATACGGGCACTGGATATCCGTTTACCCGTATACATAAATAACAAAGTTAAAAACCCTAATCTCCTTAGCACGCCACCATTCCAACCTCAGTAAGAAGTCAAGAAATCCACCTCCATTTTCCACCACCATTGCCCGCTGCCTCCTTGCGGAGCTCAAGTCCTCCTCCTCTACCACTATCCCCATGTTCGTCACCCTCCCTCACATCTTCGTCGGCGGCCGGTACATCAGCAGGGCCTCCACTAGTCTCGCGAGCTCTGGCGGCTCATCAAGGGGGCGCCATCATCCGTCGCTGTCGCGTGTAGCCAGTGCTACGTACGAGGTTAATGCATAGAAAATGGTGGATTGGTTGTTCTTCCTCTGCTCTGGGGACTGATCTAAAGGATCTCAAAGAGAAGGTTATTTTCTAATTTTTATAAATTATTAATAACTCTTGCACTTGTGCAATGGCTTCTTGGCTTGTCATGTGTGTAAACACACGAGATTTTGTTAAAGTTTGAGTTCAAACACACGCCCTGTGAATTGGGGAAGAAAAGATTCGTTCTGACTGGAGAGTAGGGTGTTGCCGTGATTTTTCCCGAATCCTACTTAAACTTAGATTAGTAGTTTATGAATCGCTTGGATCTTAAGCAAGGGCTCTATTTGAATACTTGTTCTCTAAGGAGATCATTTGTGCAGTCATGTAATGTAAAAGTTCAAAGTCCAACTTCATCTCAGTTTTATTTTGTAATCTCACATCCTTAATATCATGTAGATTGTTTAATTGATTCTCTAACAATGACTTTTTCCTTCTTTTTTTACTAAATGCAGAAAGACGGTGATGCTCTTAAAGTGACACTTGGTTAGCTGGCTACTCTTGATAATCATACTTAGCACTAGATTAAGTTTTGCTTTCGTAATTGAATTGAATTGAATTTGTTTATGCAGTTCCATTGTAAACAATGAACTCAAGCTTTTACATTGTAACAATGTGATGATAAATTTGTATGTTAGTTTATTTGATCTCTTATTTGATAATAATGTGATGATAAATATGTAAGTTAGCTTATTCTATAGTTCTATTTGATTTTCTTGTGCATGTGCAGTGTCAGTATCTTACAAAGGTGCTTAGATCTTTAATTTAGATTAAGGAGCATTGCATCCAGATTCTGTACAGTACAGGCCACGTTTTTCCTGAATCTTGGCAATGAGACAAGAAATCATATCAAACAAGAAAAAGTAGAAGAAGAAAAAAAGAACATCTCAGACTCTAATCGCGATTATAGACCCTAAGACTCGATCTCAGAACGGCCGAGGGTAGAGCATGCGGCGAACATCGACGCGGACGCTGTTTTGAACGTCGTGAAAGGCGCCCACTGCGGATGAACGGGATGCCGCGGAGAGTTTGCCGCGCCGCGCTTGACTCGGATATCGATATGGATGATGAACGCACTTATCTTGGTCCGTATCGGACCTATCAGAATTAAAACTAAATCCTATCTATTTAGGATTCAAGATATCGGACCTATCAGAATTTAAACTAAATCCTATCTATTTAGGATTTATTTCCTTATATATATATATATTAGGTAGTGAAAAAAATATATATAGAGAAGAAAACCTAAAGAGAAAAAATTTCGGTGGCAGCAGACTTCGACGGCGTCGGCGGGCAAGGAAAAAAAATACAAGAGGGAGTCAATTGCTATACTACCGTGGCAAAGGAGGAAGAAGATAAAAAGGAAAAGAGTGTCTTTTAAAAGAATTTCGATAATCAGAATTTTGGACTTGAGAGGCAAGTTTTTGTGTTCATATTTTATTTTATTAATCTAGAAATATTAGTAATAATTTTTTATTAAATAAAATATGTTAAAAGATGATTGAATGTTTATGATCTTTTTTATATGTAAATTTTATTAGTTCATTAAAAACAGTGAAAATTAGATATTTATAATTATATTTTATTGGTTCATGTAAGTGTTTAATACTATCAGTATTAATGATTAAGAATCAAAAATTTATAATTATAGAGATTGGATTTTCAAATATTTATCCTATTTTATTTTCAGTAAATAAGATATAAAAATTAATCATGACATTAGAGTATTGAATAATTTATAATTTATAAGAGGATATTTAAGCGAGGAAGAAAATATGATAAATTCTAATAGATATAAAAGAGGAGAGAGAGAAGGGCAGCGTTTAATATTTAAATGAGGATTTCTGCCATGGCTAAGAAAGAGGTTACTGGCAGCAACAATGATGCCCAAGTCATATAGGTAACAACTAACAACTCGAGGGTATTTTTATCTTTGCAGTTTTCAGATATTATATTAGATGGCCTAAGTCATAAAAGTAACAACTCGAGGGTATTTTTATCTTTGCAGTTTTCAGATATTATATTAGATGATATACCTAGGACTTCTATATAGGCTAGGTAATATTGGTCCGTAGTAAGGATAGAAGTCATCTTGTTAAAAAAAATAAAAATAAATCACATATCTTGCTATTTATATGCTTGCGGTTGCAGAGAGATTAAAAGGACATCGAAGAAAATTCTGGTTGTAATGAAGCATATTCCTCTTCAGGGAGGGGAGGTAGTGATAGGAGTACCTCTTCTTGAATTCAAGACCGCCCCTGAGATGCCTTCGATTTCGTTGTGGTTATGTAAGGTGTGACTCGATTTCTTGGGATTAAAATTTATAATTTTTTTTGGATTTAATTCCATGAGAAATTAGAAAAAGATTAAAAAAAAAAGAAATTCTGAAAAGGGGATACAGTTTTAATCTGAAATCCTTTTTACTTTTAACTCCAATAAGTATAATTGTTGTTTATTTTTTCTTTGCAGATTATTGGCTTCCATGTTTTGATGGCCTCCATCTATGTGGCCTCTTCATGTGGTTTTCTGGTTGTAATGGCTCATGATGAGCATCGTTACCTTGGGGGGTTGGTCGGAATCGTTTTGATCACGCTTGCATTTATCTTGTTCTATGCTTGGATGTTCCGAGAGGCTTTATGGAAGTATTTTCAGTAGTCACCATCCAAGTATTCTAAGGATATGGAGAACTTTGTTTTTAAATATTTTTAATTTCTAATAATATATTTTAATGTGTACTGGTTATTTATATATTTTTATTCTTTGTGATAATTTATAATTGTTATTGCATAAAAAAGGAGAAAATAAATTTCGAACACAAGAAAAAAATGGAAAAGTTTTTAGCCAACAATACTACTAGCTACTTCGTCTAAAGCTCATCGAGCTCAGTAAAGTAGATATGATCAAATGATCCAGCCCGCCCAAATCCGAGCTAAGTCCGGCCCGGCCCGAGCTCGAACTATCCATGGGCGGCACGGGCTAGCCTTTTGCCCGCCTACCCGACCCGAATTGCCCGTTTTGCTAGAGTAATTTACCACTGCTACAGTAAAATATATTTTAGTATTATACCATTTTACATTATTTTAAGCACACCTTTAAAAAAATTTAATTTATTTTAAATATTTTAAATAGAGGAATATAAATATATATTTTTTAAAATAAACTAATAGTTAAAAAAATTCTAAAAATAGCTGTAATATTGGGTTGGACCGAGTGATTGGTGGGTCGGGCCTGCCCAGCCCGATCGATTAGCCCGATCTCCCACGGGCCGACGGACGATAACGGGCTAGACTATTCTAACCTGGTCCGAACCCGACCTGACCCGAGTGATTGGTGGGTCGAGCTGTGAACAAATACTTAAGTCCGGTTGACCAAAAAAGTTCGACCTGAATCCAGCCCGGCCCGACAGATTATCATGTCTACTGTAAAGTCCTCGAACTGCACAGCCATCAAAGCTACATTGGTTTGTATACCGCCTAACTTGAGCTCATAAAGAAGAATAATATAGATTTATTACACATCTAAGCATGATCATACTCTTTATAAACATTTGAAAAAATTATGAAGATTATATATTCAAATAAAATGCAAAGCATATTCTATTTTGTATTATAAAAAGTTCTAACTTGGAAGAAGATTGGTTTCCTAATATTCATTCTAACTTTCCTTGCGTTTCCTACATCCATTCTAACCTTCGTAATAACAAACACTCTATCACTTGAAGTTAATTGATCAGCACAAAGAATTTTTAAAATCGCTTTCAACCGATTTTTAGAGCAGTAAATCAATCGATATCTTATTAAATGGGAGCGGAAAATTAAGAATCAATATAAGGATTAGAAACTAGATCACCAAAATCAGTTATAAATTCACGATTTTTCTCTTACACAAAATCGAAGAGTACCTTTTAATAACATTCCATGAAATCATATCAAACATATCCAATAAACAAGAAGAAAACGAAAAAGAAAAAGAAAATCCCAACCTCATAATCGTGATTATAGATGTAACGACATTTTATAATAAAACATAAGAAAAATAATTTTGGCGCACGTGATCGGCACCTGCGCTACAATATCGTCATCTTCGCCACCTCTCGCACGTTCTGATTTTATCTGAAATCTCCGACAAGATTTCGTATCAACTTAATCCCTAAATCTTTATATAAATTGCTTCTCTCTCGCAGCCACCCTTCCTTTTAATTTTCTTTTTCTCTTTTCTCTACTTCCCGTCTCTCATTGATTTTTCTCCCTGACTCCATCGAGTAAGATTGGATGAAGAAGGTGGAGGAGGAAGTGGAGTTTGGGCTGGGCCAAACCCCCTCCTTCTTTTCAGCCCAACCCGAGAGCCGCTGGTAGTTTGGCTGTGGGCAGCTACAACCCATCCCTTTATTTGGGCTATGGGCCAGCTCAATTATCTTGTTTTAGTTTTTTAATTTCCTTAGTTATTTGGTTAAAGTTGACCACTAAATTGAATTGATATAAATTTAATTATCTGAAAATGTTAATCATTGTGAATAATATTTTTTGTTTAAATTAATTACTTATAATAAATTTCCTTAGTTATTTTGTTTAAATTAATTATTGGGTTTAATATTCTTATAGTTATTTCTGACTATTCCAATAAAAAAATTACCCCAAACCCATAACAAAAGTGCTATGTTTAATTAATATTCTATGACTAGATTTTTTTTTCCTCCATATTATTATTAGATAATATAATAATAGTATAAACATGATGCAATGATGTTAATATTTTGATTTTATAGTAATACTATTACATTCATATTCATGCAGTGTTTATTAGCATTTATGCATTATTATTTAATAAGGATTGTATACGTGTTTTGCATATTGTATGCGCTTTAGCTACGATGATCATATTATGTGTATTAACATTGCATCATACACACATATCACTAAATCATATCTCGATAGTACTATATATATATATATAAAAGTATTTTTAGTTTTCAAATATTATATCAGATCATATGACGGAAATCCTAAGTTAATAATAATAATAATAATAATAATAATAATAATAATAATAATAATAATAATAAAAAGGTCATTTTTTTTATATTACCAAAGAAGATTTATGCTTGCACAAAACTCATGCTTCAAGAATCTTGAATTCTCCTAATCACATTTTGCACCTTATTATTGAATGCCTAGATGACCTAATGTTCATAATCATCATTATCAAACAACAACAAAAACACTGTAGAAGTGTATGATCCATCCAACTAAAGGCAAGCAAAGGTTCCCAGATGAACTCATTGCTGGCCATGATGTGGCATTGGTAAATTTTTGAAAAGGTCGTTGAACGTCGTGGAAGGCGCCACGATGCCACTGCGGATGAGCGGGAGCCTACCGGAGAGTTTGCCGCGCCGCGCTTGACTCCGAGAAGAGAATAGAGAAGAATAAGAGGACGACTAAGCGAGGAATGAATAACCGGAATTTTTATAATAAATTAAAAACATATATAACGATATGGATGATGAACGCACTTATGTTGATCCGTATCGGACCTATCAGAATTAAAACTAAATCCTATCTATTTAGGATTCAAGATATCGGACCTATCAGAATTAAAACTAAATCCTATCTATTTAGGATTTATTTCCTTATATATATATATATTAGGTAGTGAAAAAAATATAGAGAAGAAAACCTAATGAGAAAAAATTTCGGCGGCAGCAAGACTTCGACGGCGTCGGCGGTAAGGGAGTGCGAGATTGGAGGAAGAATAAAGGAAGAAGGAGCAAGAAAGTAAAGAAAAAATAGGAAGGGGGAGTCAATTGCTATAGTACCGTGGCAAAGATAAAAAGGAAAAGAGTGCCTTTTAAAAGAAATTCGAAAATCAGAATTTTGGACTTGAGAGGCAAGTTTTTGTGTTCATATTTTATTTTATTAATCTATAAATATTAGTAGTATTTTTTTTTATTAAATAAAATATGTTAAAAGATGATTGAATGTTTATGATCTCTTTTATATGTAAATTTTATTAGTTCATTAGAAACAGTGAAAATTAGATATTTATAATTATATTTTATTGGTTCATGTAAGTATTTATTACTATTAGTATTTATGATTAAGAATCAAAAATTTATAATTAAAGAGATTGTATTTTTAAATATTTATCATATTTTATTCTTTGTAAATAAGATATAAAAATTAATGATAGAATCTCATCTTCTAACGAAAGTCGCAGGTTAAAAAATATCTTATCTGAAGAAAAGTCTTGTTGTCATGACGCAAATTGCTACTGCATCACCTTCACCTTCACCTGCGGCCCGGCCTCCCCTTTCCCGAGGGGGAGGGGAGGTAGTGATAGGAGTCCCTCTTCTTGAACTCAATCCCGTCGCCGCCCCTGGGATACCTTTATTATGGTTATGTAAGGTGTGTGTGACTCGATTTTTTGGTACTTTCTTTTTAGGATATTAAAATTGACAATATTTTTGGTATCTAATTCCATGAGAAATTAGAAAAAGATAAAAAAAAGAGGAAATTCTCATACAGTTTTAATCTGAAATTCTTTTTACTTTTAACTCCAATAAGTATAATTGTTGTTTATTTTTTCTTTGCAGATTATTGTCTACCACGTTTTAATGGCCTGCATCTATGTGGGCTCTTCATGTGTTTTTCTGGTTGAAATGGCTCAAGATGAGCATCCTTACCTTGGAGGATCCGTCGGAATGGTTTTGATCACGCTCGAGTTTATATTGTTCTATGCTTGGATGTTCCAAGAGGATTTATGGGCCTATTTTCACAAGGAGGAGGATGTGGAATAATAGAGGATGGAGGATGTGGAATAATGGAGAATTTGCTTGCTTTTACAATTTAATTATATTTAAATATTTTTAATTTTTAATAATATATTTATTGTGTACTGGATATGTTTTTTATAAATATATAATTGTTATAATTTATAATTAAATTATATATATTTTTTATAATTAAATTTATAAATATATAATTTTTATAAATATCTTTGTGATAATTTATAATTGTTATTGCATACAAAGAGAGAAAATAAATTTCGAACACAAAAAAAATATGAAAAAGTTTTTAGCTCATGCTCTTTCTAAACATTTGAAATATGGAAAAGTAATAATATGGATTTATTACTAGCATGACTTCAGCTCATACTCTTTCTAAACAACGAAGATTATATATTCAAATAAAAGGCAAAGCAGTTTCACATATTGTCTAAAATATTTTATTTTTTATTATAAAAAGTTCTAACTTGGAAGGAATTGCATAATCAATATAATAATCATGATTATAAAAAAATTACCTTGCACAATATTCCCCGAAAAATAGTAATAACAAACGACACTTCTTCTTTTTCTTTTCTCTCTTTTTATTCTTCTCTCAATGGAAATGAATAAATGAGAAGAAGGGGAGGAGGATTATTTCGGATTGGGTAAAGAGTGCATGGTTTAGCTCCAGGAAGAATTAGGAAAGCATCTCCACAAGGATTAGGGCTGTCAAGCTTGATGAGCTTCTCAGGCTCGGCTTGAGCTCGGTTCGGTCAAAGCTGAGCTAAGCCCGAGTGGCTAAAATTAGCTTGAAATTAATATCGAGTTAAACATGAGCTAGAGCTGGCTCGCTCAGACTCGGCTCTATAGGCTCGATAAGCATTATCACGTTATTCATCACCCTCACCCTTCACTTTTCACCCCACCCTCACCCATCCGGCCTCTTCCTCTTTGTTGGCCTCCATTAGTAAGTCGCCACCTCCTTCTCTTTGTCGTCCTCCATCAAATAAGTCGCCACCTCCTTCTCTCCGTCGGCCTCCTCATCCATTGACCATCTCCTCCGATCTCTTTTGATGACCTCCTCCTCCATTGGCGTTGAGCTCAGCGTCGACCTCCTTTTCTTCCTCCAGTTCGTCGGCCTTCTCTTCCATCGGCATGCCTTGTTGCCTCCTCTCCATCGCCTTCCTCCTCCTCTTTTGGCAAGCCGTTGCTCTTTTAGTTCTATTATAGTACTGATTTTGTCGTAGGATGCTGAATTGCTTATTCCAGTGCTTTTTCCAAAGCTTCTTGATGCTCCTCTTTATAGTGCTGCTTGAATTTCGCGAAGTAACAGGCTTGTTTCCAGGATGGATGTCTTAATGTGCTTACTTGTTTTGTTAAAGGATTGATATCATATTTCTCTTGTATTTTGTATTAAGTTGTAACAATTCCCAAGATGAATAAAATATCAATCTACAGACTTTTTCTTTCAAAAAAAAGAGGAGGTGGAGTTTGGGCTGGGCCAAAGCAAGCTCAGATTGGGCCAATGGCTCAACCCGAGAGCTGCTGATGGTGGGTTATGGGCAGCCACAGCCCATCTCTTTATTCGGGCCATGTGCCAACTCAATTAGCTGGTTTTAGTTTTTTTAACTTTCTTAGTTATTTAGTTAAAGTTGACCGTTATTGGATTGAATGCCAATTCATTTGTGAATAATATTTTTATTTAAATTAATTATTTATAATGGTTTAGTATTCTTAATAATTATTTTTTACTATGCCAATAATTAAACTTACTAAACTCACAACAAAAGTACTGTGTTATGTTTAATTAAATAGTTCTATGATTATATTCTTTTGTTTATTGTGTGATTATAATCATAATATTATTATTAGATACACTACCATATGGGGAGGATTTTCCGGAGGGAAACAAATAACTAAGAAAGATTTCAGAAATTGACTCTTCTATGATCTAAGAAAAGTATAAACAATGCTAATATTTTAATTTTGTAATAATACTATGGCATCCATATCATGTGGTTTTTATTAGCATTTATTTATTATTATTTAATAAGAATTGTATACGTGTTTTGCATATTATATGCGTTTTAGCTATGATAATCATATTATGTGTATTAAATATTACATACACATATCACGAAGTAGTTAGATCATCTCAATAGTACCATTTACTCAACCTATAGTATATATATATATATATAACAACTCAAAGATATCACAGTATTTTTAGTTTTCAGATATTATATCAGATCATATGATTAAAGTCATCTTCTCAAAGAAGTCCCGAGTTATATATTCCAGCGTATATAATAATAATAATAATAATAATAATAATAATAAGAGATGATATTTATATATTATCCAAAGGCATATTTTCCTCCTATGTTATATATTCCAGCGTACTCATGCCCGCGTTATAGATTCCCTCTTCTCCAACTTTCTTCATCGATTTTTTATGTTATCTGATGCTGCAGTGAAGAATAATGCTTAATGTAAGGAGTTGATGGAATTGCAATTTATTGATTGCCCAAAGATTAAATTGTGACACAAATTTAAGTCAACTAGAAATTAGAGAAAAAAGGAATTCTTAGAGGTAAAAATTAAAGTTCCAATCTGAACTCTTTTTCTTTTTACTAATTTTTATTTCTTCTTGTGTTTTGCAGATGATTTGGTTCCACATGTATATAGATTTGGTTCCAAAATTCACCTCATCTTTCATGTTTCCTAGCTCAAACTTTATTTGCGTGCAGGCAACATCGCAAGCTTGATATTGCCGCTAACTAATGTTGACGGGGAGTTGCTCTTCCACCCGGACAAAATCCTAACTCGGCAGATGGTGAAACAGGGAAATAGAGCTGTCTTGCAGATCTGGTGCAATGCTAGACTAGTACCTGGAGGATTACCATGCCATTGTTAGCCAATTTCCAAATTTAGACCCTTGAGGGCAAGGCTCTTAAGAGCGAGCGAAATTGTCATGATCCAGAGCGGGGAGAAGACGATCAACACTTTACAAATAAGCCATGTATCAGTGATATGGAGGCTACCCTTTTGCGTTTTAGACCCGTATCAGTAGATAGATATCCCTTAGTTAAAGCGTGATGCGCACGTGTTGTCTATTAGGGAGTGGCATTGTCTGACTTTGAGCAATTAGAGGAGAGAGAATCAGAGATCTGAGTATAAAAATCAGAAATCATTAATTCCTTGTAAGCTTTTTCTCATCATAACCTCCAAGAGATGAAATAGCTTCCATCTCGATAGAAGGGAAGAGCTAAATTCATCTTGTTCTTTGGCTAATTTCTGTCGATCCAATGGGATCTTTGCAATTAGAGCTTGAATCCACCGCTGTCCACGTACTGAGGTCCCTTCCACGTCCAGAGCAAAATTACAGGCTTCTTTTTCTTGTTAAAGAAACAGAGTTTCTGTCATCTAGTTTATATCTTCTTCCACCAAATTCTTATTATGAAACAAAACTACAATTTCTTTGAGATCTCTTTAACCAAGAAATCTAGGAGGAAGTCCTCGATCATTAGATCAGAATTTTCTCTTGGCCGACATCGAAGGAACGTTTTCATCTAATGAAGTCATATCAAACCAACCAAAACCACAAAAAAAAACATCTAACCCTAATTGCGAATCACATAATCTAAGAATCATCTCAGAACCTCTGATCGCATTCAATAATGAAATTACTGAAGAGATTGGGAGAAGGGTACCTCGGCGCGAGTGTGGAGCATGCGGCGGACATCGGCGCGGACGCTGTTTTGGACGTCGTGGAAGGCGCCATGATGCCACTGCGGATGACCGGGATCCCGCCGGAAAGCTTGCCGCGCCGCGCTTACTCCCAAGAAGAGAATAGAGGAGAAGAATAAGAGGACGGCAAAGCGAGGAAGGAGACCCATTAAATTCTAAGAGACATAAAAAGGAAAGAGAGATAGAGTGGAATCCCTGAGCCAGGGTTTAGGGTTCAAATGAGGATTTCCACCATGGTCAAGAAAAAGAAAGCCCTTCTTGGCCGCAAGCCTCCGAATCCGAGGCGAGAAGAACTGAAGAAGAGGCCGTTCTATAACAGTGATAATTAGATAAATATAAAATATGTTAAAAGATGCTTGAATGTTTATGTTCTCTGTTATATATAAATTTAGTTTATTAAAAACAGTGATAATTAGATATTTATGATTAAAACTCGAGGGTGTTAAGTTTAGTTTTCATATAGTATATCATATCATACGATTGAAATCATCTTCTAACGGAAGTTCTTAGTTAAAATAATAATAATAATAATAATAATAATAATAATAATAATAATAATAATAATATTTTTTAGAGGTGCTATTTAATTATGGAATTGGTGAAGAGATCGGGAGGAAAATAACTCGGCCGAGTTAAGAGCATGCGGCGAACATCGACGCGGACGTTGTCTTGAATGTCGTGGAAGCCGATGAAACACCCAAACCTCCAAATACACGTGTAAACCGTGTGGGTAAATCCCCCCACGTGGTGCATCACATGACCTGTCAGTACAAGGATTTCACAAGGCACACAACAGCACAATTTCATCATATATAAACTCAACTATAAGAGTCATTATACAAGCCTACAGGCCACAAGAAGCCTTCCAAATATACATCCAAAATACAATGCTAAAGTCCAAAATACAACATCATCACCACGCCCTCGCAGGGGCTTAACACAACTAACATACATATTGAAAAGGAAAAGCAGCTACTCCTCGTCACCCGTACCTGCGTCCCCTAGCTCTGAAATAATGTCACCACGAGGTGGTGACCTTACAACCCAGCGAGTAGGATCAATATAATTTAAAATAATGAAATCACATGTGTATATCCAATGTATGCCCATATTTGCTAACGATATGCTTATTGAAAAGATTTACCATAATTTACTAAATCAATGCAATTAATAAAGATTACCGGTCACTATCTTGGAACATGCTAGTTCCTAAACGTATCATGATAAGTTTACACAGATATAAAGCTTGATACAATCTCTTATTCGTACACATCTCAATCATAGGTTTTACATGTTATGCATAGCAATAAAATAGCAGTTTAATCATCTCAGGCCTACCAAAGCATTAATCATACTTATCATCGCTCATCGAGCTATTCACCACACCGGGTAAATACTCTCAAGAAACAATCATCCATCATCTCATACATCGAGGGGGGATATATACACATCTAGCGGTAATGTCACCTACACACTACATGTGACCGGTTGTCTGTGGCCATCAGACTAAGGACCCCGGTTGTAAGCCCATATCTCACTCTCTCTAAATCATCACCGCCCTTGGCGGGAGAATCGGGAGCCATCGGTGGGAGAATCGGGAGCCCTCGGCTCATCAACAGACGTCCTAACCCTGCGTCGTCGGGTACCGCTAGAGTTATATCTCCGCATCACAATCATGTTCTTCTATCATCATAATCTAGTCCTGACCGTGTAGTATAACTACCTGAATACCACACAGGCTTCCCGACCTTAGGTGTAGGCCGCTAATAGTATAGTCATATAAGATACACTCTACTCTTAACTCTGGGCTAAGTGAGTAAGGGTACTGCCTAGTCAGAATTCGATTACTAATAATAGGTGAAAGTGATGCAGTGTCTATGAGTGTATAAAGTATGTCATAGTCATTATGATCGTTACGTTCTATATTCACAGCAATTACACATCTATGCAATGGTATACCATACAGGATACATGTAAAGCAGTATCACGCTAATGTTTATGCTACATTAACATTCTCATAATATTATGATGAGCAAGTTATCAATAACTACATATACAAAGTTATCAATAACTACATTAACATTGTCATGACAGGTATAATAACTGTAATTATGTTATTCTAGATTTGTATAACTCTACTCGCCTCGGGGGGTCTCCACCGTATAGTAAATCTCGCTGGCTCCTCCGAAATCCCAAAATCCTTCTCACGCGGTGTCAATCCTATTAATTCACGCAAGTAACGCCATAATAAGATTAGCGAACTAATAGAATTAATTATCTTATTAGCGCATTTATGTTTGGTAAAATACATGAGTCAAGAGTCTCCTAGGGCGAGTCTTATGTTATCTTAAAATTCACATGATACTAGATCATCATTACGAGGGATCAGGCTATTCAAATCAGGTGAAAAAGATAAATAGGGTTATAAAGTTCAAATGGCTCCAAATGGGCTAAGCTAGAGGCAATGGATAGGCTCAAACCCAACCCAAATAGCAAGAGGGCCTTGGTGGGCTGGGGGCCCAACCACAGCCCACCAAGGTTGGATTCAGACTGCAACCCACCCGAGACCACTCTAGGTGGGCTGCGGCCTACAGCCCACCCGAAACAAGTCCAGGTGGGCTGCGGCCTGCAGCCCACCAACACCCATCTCCCACCCCCATTTCTTTTGGGGGAGGGAGACAGAAGGGAGGCGGAAAGCTCGAGGGGCTGCGACGTTGGCGGCGCAGCACGAGGTCGACGGTGCCGGCAGCACAGCACAGGGCCGACGGCGACGCAGCACGAGGCCGAGGAGGGGAAGAGAAAGGGGAGAAAGGAAGGAGGGGAGGAGGGCTTACCAGAGGGGGGGGGGGGGCAAGCTTGAAGGCTCTCGGTCCGGGCTCCGTCGGCACCGGCGTCGGCAACCCGAGAGAGAGAAGAGGAAGAGGGGTAGTGAGGTGGAGAAGAGAATGAAGGGGGCTGCGGGATGGCTACGGTGGGGGGGGGGGGAAGAGATGAGGGAGATGGGGAAGGTGGCGTTCACGGCAAGGGAAAGGGAAGAAGAAGGAGAAGGGATGACAGGGTGCGCAGACTTCTGTGACGCACGCACTCGGCACGTGCCTCGTTTTTTTTTGGGTGTTACAGCAGACGGGATATCAGAGAGTTTGCCCCGCTGCAATAATAGAGAAAAATAAAAGGACGATTAAGCGAGGAAAGAATAACCAAAATTTTAAAATAAGTTAAAATATGTATATAATAATATGGATGATAATGCAATTATCTTTATCCGTATTGGATTCGTAGACTTCCATGACGTATGCACTCGACGCACGCGTCGAGTAATTTTTTTTTTTGGGTGTTACAACTATCCCCAACAACAAGAAATTTCGCCCTCGAAATTACGCACTTGAGTCGATAAATAAAAGAGTGTAGGTAGACTGTATCTCCTCCTCGGGCTCCCATGTAGCTTCTTCTACTCCATAGTGTCGCCAAAGACCTTGACTAAAGGAACGACTCTTCTTCGGAGCGTCTTCAATGATCCGCACTGGTTGCTCCTCATAGGACAAGTCCTTTCTCAGCTGGATAGGTTCTTCCCTCAAAAAAAAATGTGACAGGTCATATAGGTACTTCCTCAACACCGGCACATGGAAAACATTATGAATCTGAGATAGCTTTGATGGCAAATCCACCCGGTAAGCAACCGGTCCTATCCGTGCCAAGATCTCATAAAGGCCTATATATCGAGGGCTCAGCTTGCCCTTCTTCCCAAATCGAATACCCCTTTCCACAGCGAGAGCTTGCAGAAGACTTTGTCCCTAACCAGAAACTCTAGGTCTCGACGTTGACGGTCGACATAACTCTTCTGTCGACTCTGGGCAACCTGCAAGTGTTCCCGTACCTTCCGCACTTGTCCACAGTCTCCTATATCAGCTCTCAGAGCTCTCTATCTTTCGTTCCCCCACTTCATCCCACTGACAGGTGTCCGACATTTCCGTCCATATAAGGCTTCATAGGGGGGCATCCTAATGTTGGAGTGATGACTATTATTATAGGCGAACTCAATTAGAGGAAGATGTCGGTCCCAACTGAGTCCGAAGTCTGCAACTGAGGCAAGTAGCATGTCCTCTAAGGTTGGATCGTCCGCTCTGACTAACCGTCAATCTGAGGATGAAAGGCAGTGCCGAATTGCAATTTGATACCCAGTGACTTAACAAAAATGATGCCACAGCCTAGAGGTGAACCTGGGGTCACGGTCAAAAGTTATAGAAACTGGTGCCCCAAGGCGAGCAAAGATCTCACCCCTGAATAAGATGGCTCAATGATCCATATAATCAGTGGTACTGACTGGGAGGAAGTGAGCGACTTGGTCAACCGATCCACAATCACCCTGCTGACTTCCGTGCACGTGGGTCGGTTTTTTTTGGGTGTTACAGATGAACGGGATATCAGAGAGTTTGCCCCGCTGCAATAACAGAGAAAAATAAAAGGACGATTAAGCGAGGAAAGAATAACCAAAATTTTAAAATAAGTTAAAATATGTATAATAATAATATGGATGATAATGCACTTATCTTTATCCGTATTGGATTCAAAATTAAAACTAAACCCTATCTCTTTAGGATTCATCTCCTAATATATTAATATATATATATATATATATATATATATATATATATATATATATATATATATATTAGCTAGTGAAAAAAATATATATACAGAGAAGAAAAAAAAAAGGAGCATATTTTGCGAAATACTTCTACGGCTGCGTATTTTAGGCTGCGTATTTTACGTCGGTGGCAAGAAAGTAAAGATGTTTTTTTGGACTTGAGAGGCAAGTTTTTGGGTTCATATTTTATTTTATTAATCTAGAAAAAATAGAAGTAATTTTTTTAATTAAATAAAATATGTTAAAAAGATGTTTGAATGTTTATGTTCTCTTTTATATGTAAATTTAGTTTATTAAAAACAGTGATAATTAGATATTTATGATTAAAACTTGAGGTGTTCGTGTAAGTTTAGTTTTCATATTTATCAGAACATATGATTGAAATCATCTTATAAACTTATCATATGATTGAAATCATCAGAGTTAAAATAATAATAATAATAATAATAATTTAGAGTTGCTATTTATATGTTTGCAGCTGCAGGGAGATTGAAAAGAGATCTTATCGGAAGAAAGGAGTTAGTTGTGATGGCGTATTTTCCTCCCGTGTTATATATTCCACATACTCATTCCCGCATTACCCCTCAGGAGGGGGAGGTAGTAATAGGAGTCCCTCTTCTCCAACCCAGGCCCGACCATCCTCGCGTTACCCCTCAGGAGGGGGAGGTAGTAATAGGAGTCCCTCTTCTCCAACCCAGGCCCGACCATCCTCGCGTTACCCCTCAGGAGGGGGAGGTAGTAATAGGAGTCCCTCTTCTCCAACCCAGGCCCAACCACAATATACCTCGATATCCATTGTGGTCACGCGAGGTCAGTCTTGATTTCTTAAAGTCTCAATCTGAACTCTTTTTCTTTAGCTCCAAAAACTATAATCATCGAGTGTTATTTTTTAATTTTTATCGCTTTCTCGTGTTTTGCAGATGATTTGGTTCCACATTTATATAGCCTGTTTTTATCTGGCCTCTTTATATGGTCTTCAGTTGGTTATCGGTGAAGATAAAGATTGGTACATTGGGGAGGCGATCGGAGTGCCTCTCCTCACACTTATATTTATCCTCCACTATGTTTGGGTTTACTACATGGGTTGTGGTTAACATAAGAGATAAGTTATTCTTCCATACCATAATCATGCGGATGTTCAATAATGACCATTTAATCTTGATAAAAGATAAATGTGTCTCTTGATTTTGCTTTTTTCTTTAAAATTAGTAAATGAATGTAGAAAAGTTTGCTTAGAGCATCTCTACAGAATTTTTCGACCCAGAGTTGTACGTGCAAAAATAGAGCTGCAGGCGGATGGTTATTGTTAAAAGCAACAACATCTGACGATTTTATATCATTGTTTTCCACATACCTAACCCCGTGCAGGTCGCAAACCAAAGGGCAAAGGCTTAGTTTTTGCTGCTGTTGTTGATGTTTTTCCTATTATTTTATTAAGAGAGATAAACTTGCTAGGTAAAACAGTAGTGAAGGGCTCCAGTGCTAGTGGTGAAACTTCCATCGACTAGGAACATCAACAAGGTCCAGTAGAAAACAGGATAAAAGGAAAAACATAGTAACAGTGGGTGTACACTAGATCAAAATCTCCAATTACGACATACCCTATGTAGATGAGAGCTGTAAATTAAGTCGCAAAATGAAGCTCACCCACTTGGGTGACGTTAAATCATTTGCGCCCCCATCAAACATCTGAAAGTGCTGCACCTAAAGTTGAGAGAATGATCCCAACAATGAAGCAGTAAGAAGCTTGCAGATATTTGGACTGTCATATTTTTAGGAACTAGACAGGAGGAGTCCTTCAGACTTCTAAATTAAGGTAGTAACGGTATACAAATTAGAATAAAAGTAAGGCTATGTATAGGACTACAAGAATACCGGTCAAGGTGCGTCAATCCCAAGATGCCTATAGTCTGTAGTGTGAGATAGAAGAGACACAATTCTCTGCAGCAACAAGAGAGTTAAAATACACTGATAACAAATCAATTACTCAAATAAAATAAAACTAATTACTCAAATAAAGAAGTACCTGTACAATGCCAAGATAGTAGGCGCATGCAATGAGATATAACACCAGCAACAGAGCAAGAAACACATATGCACTAACTTCGGTCACAATGGATGAGACATGTTTGATAACTATTTGTTGAATCACAATACCAAGAATCGCTAAAAGGATCACCACGGACGTCAGAGAGATCCAAACTATCCAAGGAGGACACCGCTCATTATAGGGGAGGTAGATGCCTATAATGATACTAGTCGTCGATAAACATAGGACGATACAGATCATCACTATCAGAAGAATCTGGACCCATGTTTTGCAATCCGAATCCAAATGTAAACTGTAAAACCCGAAAAGAATAACCTGTATCGCACCAATAATATAGAGCTGTATGTTGACTAATATTTCTACCGAAAAGGTAGGAAATCTCTGCACAACTGAAGAGAAAATATTAGATTGCGAAACAATAAACTATCATACCTATATTATGGTAACTTCTCCAATACTCAATTAATTTTCTGTAATTCCTTCTAGCCCCACATTGTCATTCCCCGGCCAGAAAAGAAAAGAAAATGTAAGAAAAACGAAAAAAAAAAAGAAAATATGGACAATATTGTCCATTTTATTATTAGTCAAAATTTTAAAACTATTTTTAATAATATTTGAACCGAATGCTTATAGATGGGGTTTAGACAGAGTTTTTTTTTTTTTTTTTCTT
Source organism: Typha angustifolia (assembly GCF_048772165.1). Classification (NCBI taxonomy): domain Eukaryota; kingdom Viridiplantae; phylum Streptophyta; class Magnoliopsida; order Poales; family Typhaceae; genus Typha; species Typha angustifolia. The sequence continues at coordinate 438,116 of NC_133246.1, read as the reverse complement.
TTCTTGAAAAGAGAACAACTGTTGTTAGAAAGTATTCAGAGCTGTTGTTAAAAATTACTCCATTACTTAAATGCCAAAACTAAAGGGAAAAAATAACATTAACTCTCACAATTCAGCTCGTCCTGCTCTAGCCTTCTTTGTTGCTCCAGTATCCTTTGCTCTTCGAGCCTCCGCTGCTCGTCGAGCATCCTCTGCTCCTCGAGCATCCGCTGCTCGTCGAGCCTCCTCTTCTCGTCGAGCATCTTTTTCTCCTCAAGCCTCCTCTTCTCCTCGAGGTCGTCGAGCATCTTCTTCTCCTCGAGCCTCCTCTTATCGTCGAGCATCCGCTGCTCATCAAGCCTCCTTTGCTCGTCGAGCATCTCCTGCTCGCCGAGCTCAAGTCTAACCGGAGAAGAAATGACTGAAGAGTAAGTTAATGGGAAAGAGAGGAGGAGGAAGAGGGTAATGGAGATGGAATAAATGAGAAGAAGGGAAGGAGGATTAGTTAATAGCAGAGAAGAATGGCAGGGTAGAGGAGTGGGGATGGCAGGGGAGAAGGGTGGGGAAGGAGGTCGTGGTTTAGCGTGGCCCCCACAGAAGATTCTACAGTAAAACCATTTCATTTCACGTCCACGTGGCAGAATAAAACTCACAATTAAAGTGCTCATGTTAAAAGATCTAAACATAATTTATATTAATAAATTATTTTTTTAGAAATATATCTAATTTGCAGTAGAGAGCTAATAAAAAAAATAGACGAGAAAATTGGAGTATAACAAAAATATACTAATATAAAGGGTTTTTGGCTGTACAATGTACACCCTTAAATAAATTTCTTATTTATTTACATACCCCTCTAAAATTAAGTCTTCCATACGATAATTATAGGAATGTTCAATAATAACTATTTATTCTTGATGATATATAAATGTGCTTCTGAATTTTGCTCTTTCTTTAAAATTAGTATATGAATGTAGAAAAATTTGCTCAGATAAAGAATACTGCAGTTTGTGATGCGACAAACAAAATCCCAATTAAGGAAAATAAAAGTTAATTTTGATAAAATTCTTACTCAGTCATACTCATATCATAACTTCAATCAAAAATTCATAAAATTCATTTCATATGTCACAGATATAAAATTCACATACCATCATAATACCGAATAATTTTAACAATATTGCATATGATCAATTATTTGTGGTCACTTTAATTATAAGCCTACCTCCACCTTTATCATCATCATAGTATTGCTAAATTCGCCTGAGTCTCATAGCTTCTTGAGAATATTCACCAAGTCATATCGCTCACATTACTGAATAATTTTACACTATATCATATTTAACAATTTTAAAACAAAGATAAGTTCGATATTTGTATTAGAATAATGTTCCAAGACTACACTTGTCAATTAGTTGTTTTTCAGAACATTGGTTCTAGTCGTACAAAATCTATTACTTCTCTTGAAAGCTACTAAGTAAATATTTCTCTCAACGTACTGGTGAAGAAAAGAAAATAACAAGAGAGTATACAAGGAATCCTGCTAGAAGGATCCCTCCGTAGACAAAAGCCTGAGAGGACTGTTTAGGATGACTATATTCGATGCTGCAACACTTCATTTTCTCTTTCTCGGTAGCTAAAACACGCTCCACATACCTGATACACAAGGAAAATAAAAGTAGAAAGAATTAGGAAAACAAGAAGGAAAATCTTATCTGTCTTCATCCAGTAGATTACATAGCTGCTAAAATGGATAGTTGAATAGTTTGCAATGCATCAGCAAAATGTAAAAGGCTGAATTAAAAAATGTTTATGAAAATCCTGTTCCCAGTCTCGTCCAAAAATTCACAATAGAAGGGACTCACTGCTGTGTAAATACTGTGCTCTGAAGTATGTCAGAACTATTTTGGTGTGCATCTTCTAACCGATGATCATATAACAGCGAAGATAGATCCACAAGCTGTTCCTCAAGTTTCTGCTTGGACAAGGAACATTATCCGATTCAACCATAGATACATTCACATTAATAAAATTATAGCAACACAAAGAGCATCACTCACATCTAAGTATTGTTCGAGACGTTCAACAAGCTCGTGGGGGAAAGGTTCTGGCAAATTTGTAATTTTCTTATAGAACTTTTCAACCCAAAGTTCAGTGTTAGTCTTCTTTCTTTTGTCTTTCACAGGTTCACCTAGTGGGGTTTTAAGGTGCTCTGCAGCAAAAGACTGGACAGCCTGCACAGAAATATGGATTAAATCTGTTAACCATAATAGATTGGGCAGATTTTCAAAGAAGTTAAATTATGTTTATGATACCTCTGATGTATCCCGTATCTTTCGGAGTGCAGAATCAACTCGTGCATATATAGTGCTTCTCTGCACAAGTAAAATGTGGATTTAGAATAATAGTCCTTACCAAGATACCAGCATATGGCAAGGTCCAGTAAAGAACATTAGCATTTAAAGATGGGCATGGTGATCACAACATCACTTATTATCCATATATATAGCAAAGTACAGACCATAATTACCAAGGTTAAAAACTTATAACACATGGTTGTTCAAACAATTATTTGTAGTTGATCTGGTGCTTTTGATGACAATAGATGAAAATATCATGTATGATTAAGATTCTTAAGTTTAGTAGCAATTACAGCATATTTGTTTATGCTGGCCTTACCAAGGCAACATCCTGAACCATTTGACTGATTTGAGATGAATTTGAAAAGGGCCCAAATGGATGACATCCTGCAGCCAAAAGCCAATTTACAATTGGCCTTTCATGAATATGTGATGCTCTTTCGTAAGGGGCACTCAGCCCACCCACTGTCGAAGCCAATCCTGCCAGGATGTGGCGCTGTGCTAGAGAAGGGAAAGCATATTGTCTGGTTGTTTCTGAGACATAGCTGAAACAGAGAAAGCCAAATCAACATAACAGAAGTTGCAACATATTTGTATACGTCAATTTGTAAAATAACTCAAGCTACACTGGAAAGCATGCAAAGCAACTGGTGATAATCAAATTAATTGTAATTTACTTGTGTGTGATCCTTGAAAGGTATATGTAGAACAGAAAGGAACCATGCGTTTTGAAGCTCTTGAAAAGAGTAGCATGCAGCATCGCTTAGGTTACAGCTTCTCAGGGAATAAAAACCACCGAGGATAAAAGAATATGTAAAACATCTACGTGCAAAAATAGAGCTGCAGGCAGATGGTTATCGTTAAAAGCAACAAAAAGATTATCAATCTAACAATTATATCATTGTTTTCCACATACCTAACCCTAGTAGGTCATGATCAAAGGCTTAGTTTTTGCTGCTGTTGATGTTTTTCCTATTGTTTTATTAAGGTGATAAACTTGCTAGGTAGAACAGTCGGAACTTCATTCAAAATTGCATCTTTAATCCAAAATTAACTGGTTATTTCCCTACTTCATGAGCTAGTGAATTTCCACACCAGCTGGAATACTAGGAAACCATGAGTGGAATTTAAAGTCTCTAATCCAATTGGAAATAACAACACCAGAAGTAACTTTCCATAAAAGAAATCAAGCTAACAAAAGAAGTGAGAAAATAAAAGAGAGGACAACTGCAATTGTCATACAAAAAGAATATTTGCGTGACTAGGGAATGCCTAAACATACCTCAAAGGTATCTTTTCATTTTCATGCTGAAGGACAATAACAACATCTTTGCTTGTCCAAACAAGGCTTTCATCTTCCATAAGAAGATCAGAATCAACATCAGCTAGTGATAATACAAAACTGCCAAAAGGTACAAAATGTAGTTAGCAAACCATCATCAACTAATTATACTTATGGTTCTGGCTTGATCACCTCACATAAGGTCCAGAAGATATTAAACAACATTGGCAGATAAGTGTTTCTTTTAAGCATTAATATGCATTTTGTATTTCTGAATGTAAAAGTTGTACCCATTATCCCTTTTCCCTATAGGTAGTAATGTAGTGTCCTTTTTGTCCAAAAAATGGTCAACTTCATCACATGCAGTAATGAAACAAACAGATCCAAGTTAAACTTTGAGAAAAAGGATTACTGAAATGTGCATGGTTATCTGCTTCTTGGCATCTTAGACTAATATAGACCTCATATGTCAGACCTTTCTCTTCTCTGTTGAGAAACTTCTCAAAAAGTCCAAGTTGAGGCAAATACTCTGTTAGAGCTACTGGCAAAATAGGCCAGCTGTATAATTGGTTTCATGTTATACACCTTTCGTGAATAATGTTTCCTTTGACAAACAATCAGTATGCAAAGAATACTAACCATTTAAGGCAAACAACGGCTTTGTTGGACCAAGTGGTGTTATTAGTTCCAACATCAAGGTAAGCTAGGCTCACATTGTCGGCAAATGTTAGGAACAGGATTTATGTAATTTAGTACATCAATAATGGTGCTCTGTGTTATTTTCTCTATAATAAAACATGGGTTTTCAGTACCTATAGCAACTTCTAATAGTTGAAAAAAAGAGAAAAAAGTTATTGACCAGTACCTATTTCTTTGAGTCTTCTGTAGGGATGACACAATAGTGTTAGTTTAGTAAGGAAAAGACTAACACTTGCCACAAAGTTCTTAGCTGAGCAAAAAATATCTATAAAAAAACAATGTATATGAATTTATTTTGGAGGCTGACAGAATTAATGTATTCAAATAGTGTTAAAATAGAAAAGGTGAATCTCACTTGGCTTAATAAAAAAGAAGCACATGAAGAACTTATTCTCAAGATTTGCAATTAGACATGGGCATTCATTTTCTGCAATCTAAATATGCTGCTTATATAGTTCCTTAATTTCTTCATTGCCTATTCAGTGGTAGGTTCTAAGTAGTAACAGGACAATTCTGTTACTTTTTTGTTTTATTTTAGATTTAACACAGCTTGCAAAGCTCATAGCTCTAAGCACGGCTACTTCATTTACCTCTCCCTACTGACATCCGATACGGTCCGATACGGCCCGATATGTATCAGACATGACTGAAGAAGTATCCAAATTAAAAAATAAATTTTAATTTTATAATACCACTGGATACGGCTCCAATACATTTTTCAAGTATTACAGTTTAACAGGTTGAGTTTTCCTGGTTAATGGGCATCGAACCATTAACCAGATAACTAACCCGTTAACAGTTAACTAAAATGAACTTGAAACCTTTGCTTTCTCACGCAAAAAATCCTTCTTCCTCACACAACAAAAACCCTTCTCCTCACAACTTAAAACCCTAGCTTCCTCCGTCAGGAGACATCCGATGGTGACTTCAACAAAAAGGAGAAAACCGTAGCCCTTCCTTTCTCCCCCACATGAGGGTGGCAATTTGAGAATTTGGGATATTTTATATTGTGCTTAGGAATTTGAGATTTTTCACGTTGTTGTTGTAACTATAGTTTTGTTATTTTCATAAGCAATGTTGTTGTATATTAGTTTTACATTTGTATTTTCTCTCTCCATGTTTGAATTGATGTCAATCTGCAATAGGAGATATTAGAATTTGTGTTGTATTCTTGTGTTAAAATGCTTTCATGCCGTATTATCACAGAAAATGGCTACTAGTACAAGTGTCGAAAGTATAAGTTCCACCAAGGTACCTGCAAAGGATCAGAAGTAGTGAACATAAGTTAAGGAGCTCAGGTAGAATGATATGCATTCTTTACCATATTATTTAGATTAGTTGGCAAAAGATTGAAAATATCTTTTTTTAATTTATTTATTGGCATATACATGACGCATTTGTATCCTAGTTTTTAAGAATTTGTTGTATCCTTGTAACCATATTGTCGTATTCCCATATCCTAATCACCATATCTGCATATCTCGTATCCGTATCCATATCTATATCCGTTCATAGCAATCTACTCAAATTTGCTACACATTGAAAGTAGAATAATCTTAAAGAAATATAAAGTTGTGTTATTAGGTAAATCTTAAAGGAAGACACTAGTTGTACAACTACCTAAAGCAGACATAAACAAAAGTTAACTTAACAAGTGTAACATTAAGGGCTCTTAACAGAAAAACAAAGTATGTGGCATTCCAATATAAGATACCTAAAAGTAAGTAACATGAAAGTGAGATACATAATTATACATCCAATTAGACTACTTAGTACATAGCACACAAATGCATGCAAGCACAGTCACAACAAGGGATAGAGAAAGAGAGAGAGTAAATGCGCTCACACAGGAATAACTCGTGTTCCATATGTTCTATACAGATTTCCCTGTTTTTTTCCATGCTTTCTCTTATCCTTTTCATATTTAGGGATGTAAGATTCCCATATTGCTCTGGTCTTGATAACGGAATCTTGTGAACTATCTGCTTCATCCATCCAGTGCTGGGATAGAATATTTTTAAGAGATGAAAATTTAAAGGCATGAGTTTGATGCACAAGGGATATAATTAAATCACATGAAATTGGATAAACATCTCAACACAGACCTGACGAAGGAAGAATTTACTTGAGAGAGATGGATCTGCAACTTCTAGTAAACCAGCTGCAAGAACATCAGCAGATCGTTCCATCTCCTGAACAGGTGCAGAAACAAAGTTAACACTGCAGATAGAATAGAACAAACACCATAAAAGAAAAACATAGTCAACACCACCACAAACAAATAACAAATAGAAAAGAGACTTGCTGGTGGTACCCATTTTTTCACTAATAAGTGTCAAATTATTTCCGCAAGTTAAATGGAGGAGTTTTGACCATGGTTTCAAGTTTATTTGTGATCACCTTCATAATAGAACTATATTGCTATGGCCTCCTGAGACTTCCTAGGAAATCTATTTACTGCGGATGTCAAATATCGATACTGCCATATATTTATTTTGCTTCCAAAGTGGCACAACGATACTTTCTGCTCTCAACTAATTGTTTAGTCATTTGTCTAAGCATGGTTATCCGATGCACAAAGATAGCTAGCTCCTTGAAATATGTTACCATCTTAAGCATCTTACACTTCAATAACTTGGCACCTTGGTAGAAATAAAAAATTGCACACAAGATAACTATCTTAGCCTAACAGGAAGATTATTTCTTAATCATGATAAAGTCTGCATGGTTTCCCATCTACATTGGTTGCAAGAACAAACAAAGAGTATCTCTTCTCAGCAAAGCTGATGGAAATGTGCTCCAGAAATGATGAAATTCTAAAAATTACAATGCATATAAAAATTAAAAATAGGAGAAAAGTAGCAAATGGAGTGTTAGAACTTAGAAACATAATTACATACACAAAAGAATGTAATATGAGGAGTCTGCACAAAGCAACCTCTTTAAGAATTGCTCCATCCAAATATGTTCTGGTATGGACATGAAATCGTCCATCTTTCTTTGTTTCTTGCAGTGAATGACCTCGCATAGCTTTAGAAACCGCAATGGCCAACTTCTCATGGCGATGCAATGCATGTGAACCACCCACAATCATTACTTCTTGCCCAGCATGGACCATCTTCTTAACCTAACAAGTTTAAGAATAGCAAGAAAAGGAAAAGCTCATCACGAGGCGGGAAACAGCATCTAGCTACTTTTAACATTCTGAATATGTTAGAGAACATTACTCTACAGCAAGTTATTAGGTATCCATTTTGGGCTCAGAATAGGCTAGTTGAAAAAAATGATAACATATTGGCTGAGATCCATGTAGGCTGACCAGATCAGGATCGGCCAAAAATTCACTTTATCTATAGTCTATACCTCTACAGCATAGCAAGCAAAGCAATCAACATAATAACTTTACAAGATCTACAAAAGCATAGTCCACATGCAACAAAATTCTGGGTATTTATTGAATAGTTAATATATTAGAGGAGCTCTAATTAGGACAAGAATTGATGGCACTGAAATGAGTGGGCATTAGCTGCTCGAAGTTAATTGCACAATGAAAATTCAATGTTGCAACTCGATACTCTAAATTACAATAAAGAGATCCAAAAATTGACTTAAATTTGGTAGCCTAAGTCTTGTATGGATTAACGATAATGGGATCAGGTGGAAGTTAGGTTAGCTAATTAAGATAGGGCTTCCAGGATCATCTTTTATTACCTATGTACCGCAAACACTCTAGTTGCTTCAAGGGGAAATAAAGTTTGTCTTTAGCTAGAATATTTCCTTATAATGTACCTTTCATTTTCTCAGACATTTTCAAACAGGGCATTTTGCATGGCAAGAAAGATGCAGAATCAAATATTACAACCCACTAGATATGTTCTCTCTTTCAATTTATTTTCCTTCCCCAACCTCTTATCTCTTCTGACTTGCCTCCCGCCCTTTACCTCTTTCGCCTATCAAAAGTCAAAACACAGCCAATACAGAGTAAACCAAACTGCCATCATATGCACAGTGCGACAGGTGTTGTATCAATGACAAATGGCATCAGCATATAATTCCTCAACATACACTAATTAACGAGCACTTCTCTGTTGGCTTTAACAGTCATTAGAGAACAGCAATAGATCAGCAATATGACTGCAAAAAGATGCTTCATTATACCTTTAAGTTACTCAAAACATATAATTGCTCCTCTTGAAGAAGTGCTAGGGAAGAGGAAGTAAAAAACCATAAGTCGATACTTAATGTCAAATCCCATGTTTATGGCCCAGCATCAAGAACTTGGTTGGTTCGACTTAAGGCAGCTCAATTTCTATGCATGAATTGTTCTAGGTTCAACATTATTAGCATTTGGCGTTAGGTAAAATATCGATCAAAAGAAACTTGGTTTACACTTTACAGAAGTACTGCAGTTTGTAATCCTGTTCTGTTATCCTGAAACTACAGTTTGTTCCAGGGATATTTTTGAGAAATTACATTTAAGAGCACATAAGTTTATTCAGTGCAAATTAATGATATACCATGCTACTGCTTCATGCTGATTTAAGCAATATGAGATGCATAAATACCAAGTGCCCATGAGACAAAAGTTCTAGGTAGAATACATAACAAAAGAAAACATCTCATTTGATTAATTATTTGAAAATTTGACAAATTTAAAATGCATAAATATGTTAAACAAGATTTAACGCACCTCTCTCTCAATTGATTGAATGTCTACGCTATAATTATGGCCAGCCTGAAGGATGCTATATCTATTATGATTTTGCAGCACAATTATAGGTATTAGCAACCTTGTTGTCAAGTCAATAGTCTCAAACCTGGTTCCAAACAAAATTTACATCAGTTTAAACAGAAGAGTAAGGAAAGAAAATAAAATAACAAATAACTCTCAGAAAACCCATATGAAGAAAATATTGTATGTTTTGCATTTTATATCAAAAATAAGAAGATATATCACATGAATGTTTTGCATTTTATTTTGTATAATATGGCATTATAGTTGTATGCAATAACAGAAATCAAGGATATGAATATCTATGTTGTGTTTGTTTATAACCCAGCATAGTTCTTGTAGTTTGCGACAAAATCAAAATAACAAATGGAGTCAGCTTATCTGACCCATGAGTGTTGTGCTGGCCAGCACATTGCATGGATGGTGCTGACGGCACCCCTTGCTTCGCCTCATAGCAGCGGTATGGTGTTGTGAAGCAGCACATCAAGGCTATTAGTGGCAGTGGATGGTTGGAAAAGTTGTTTCTAACAGGTGGAGAGGTGGAGAAGGTTAATGGCAGTGAAAAGGCTAGGGTAGAGGAAGAAGACGATCCACTAGCAGATCATCTCTAAAGTTAGATATGCTTGGTTCGGATCTAACTTAAAGGAAGCGGACAATTCACTTACTTTAACTTAGATCCAATAGCAAATCCATTTAGATTTCACAAACCTCTCTATTCCCATAAGAGAAGACCGGCTAGGGCGTCAAAACGGTATGAAGAAGGGGCTAGGGCATGGCATTGGCGGCGGCAGCAGAGGCTCAACGATTAAAGGTAGCGGACAATTCACTTACTTTAACTTAGATCCAACAGCAAATCCATTTAGATTTCACAAACCTCTCTATTCCCATAAGAGAAGACCGGATAGGGCAACAAAACGGTATGAAGAAGGGGCTAGGGCATGGCATTGATGGCAGAGGCTCAACGATCACAATGCTCCCTCCCTCCCTCCCTCCCTCCCGATGGCACCACATTCCTTGATCTAACCATTTTTATCCAATTAGTGACAAATAAAGCCACAATATTATGTGCAAAACAAGATTCTGTTCAATAGTTTGGATTAACTACACCAAGTTTAACTTAGGGATCAACGGATACCATATATTACAACTTAAAGCATAAAGTTGTAATAGTAACAAAGAATTTCTTCTTTTAAGTAAATCTCATCAGTTAAATTTGAGGATTTACATGAATTAAGCCACATTGCTAACACAGCACTGAACAAGAAGTTGAAATATAATATGCAGAACCCGAACAATATTTCATGTGGAAAACTTTCAGTTGTTTTCTAGATGTTCTCTACTTTTCATTCAAATAAGGTGAATTCTTATGTTGAATTTATTTCACACACCAGAGTACTGAGATATGAATATGACTTCAGTTTTGCAATGATATTGCAAGTTTTAACCAAGAATTTATGGTGTTGTCAACACAACAAGAAGCATGACAAAAATAGAAGGCCGAGGGGAGATGGGGGAGGAGGAAAAGAGAGGAGAAAGGGAAGCCATTGCGGTGATCTCAATCAGGAGAACAGCAAGAGGAAAAAAAATTGGTACATGCCAGGTCCAGCTCTAACCCAACAAAATAACTCAAAAACTCAATTAACTAAAGTTACTAGAGCTTTCTCCTGTCGTACTTATTTCACACACAGGAATATTGAGATACAAATATGATATTATTTTTGCTATAATATTACAAGTTGTAATCAAGGATCTATCTGTTGTTGACCTGGCAATAGGCATGGCAAAGAGAAGAGGCAGAGGAAAGGGAGGAAGGAGAGAAAAGACAGTGATTGTGGTGAAGAGAATAAGAAAGTCTCCAACAAAATACACACGAAAACTCTAATTAACATAAGTTACTAGAGATTTCAGGTCAATTCACATGTCAGTAAGCCACCAATACAAAAAATGTGTCAGTCCCAACAACAAACACCATAATTGAAACCATAAATCCTAGAATTCCAGTTCTCTCAAATCTGCTATTTGGTAGTACTAAGTTATGAAATTTTAATTGGTTTCAAAGAATTTAGTTGGATTCTATGTGTAATTAAATTGGACGATTCCAGGTCAGATTTCATTAATGAATCCCGAAATTATCCCCAGATATTTTCTCTGTTATAGCTTTAAATTGTCCTAGCAGAAAAAGAAAAGCTTTTCATCATAAATATGCAGCATGACTGATTATATCCATACCGAATATCTGGTGCTATAACATGCTCAATGGTAGTTGAAACCAAAGCTGCTAGCTGCCCCATGAAAAGATCGTATGTTGAAGCAAGGCTTACAGCAGCACTTGAACCTCTTGGAAATAACAAATGTGATAATCGAGGGAGTGTTCTATAACTAACACTTCCTTCTTCAGTTTCTATTTTCCCATACGTACAAGGGCCCGCTGAAAGATCAATCACAACAAATCTGCAACAAAGTAATGAATATTAGACATGACAAAAGCTCACAGAAGAAAAAATAAATATTACATCAGCTTAAAATACTAGAAAGTATGAAAAGTGGACTGCATGATAATTGACGTAACATTGTAACTAGTAAACATAGTGTTCTAGCATTTTACAACAACTGATAGAATGTTATTCTTTGTATCTAAATACTACAGATGTTTACATGGGTAATAAAAATTGCAGGCTTAATGAGAACAGTATATTAAAAAGCTAATAGTAGTAAGAGTCAGAAAATGAAATGGTTGATAAACACTCAACTCTAAAAAGGAAACAAGAAGCATGTAAAGAAAGACATTTACTTATTTAATTATGAGTATGAGCAAAATGTTACTCAAAATCAATTTACTTATTTACTTATGAGTATAAGCAAAATGTTACTCAAAATCAATTCACCAACGTCTACCTGATTGTATCTCTCCTTACAGGGAACAGCAACTGGAAATAGAAATGAAATGAAATGAAATAACCAGGGATTGATGTAAATTATTTGTTTCCTTCTTTCATTCATTCAAACTAGTATATGTACATGTAATGTAATGTATTTTTTCATAACTAATAAGATCGACAGAAAATTCTCTCATCTCTCTTTCTAGATGGTATCAAAGCAAGGTTATTCTACCCTTGTTCATCAATGACAAAAGACAGCCAAGGGACAATCACCTCCGATAACAAGACAGGAAATCCCAACAATGAAGTCCAGAGGATTTATCGATAACGCATCCTTCCAGCTAACCGTTGAGAAACTCAACGGAAAGAATTATCGAGAATGGGCTCAATCAATCTCGCTCGTAATCAAAGGAAAGGGGAAAATGGGTTCCTGACCGGCAAGATCAAACAACCTAAAGCAGCGAACCAGGCAGCGTTGCAAAAGTGGCGATCCAAAAACTCCTTAGTGATCGCTTGGCTCGTGAACTCCATGAAATCACAGATAGGGAAGACCTATCTCTTCCTGCCGACCGCAAAAGATGTTTGGGACACCATGAGAGACTTGTTCTAATGCCGAAAATTAATCTCAGATTTTTTATCTCAAGACACAGCTATGGCAGATAAAGCAGGTAGAGAAGGAAGTGACTGAGTTTTTCATGGAGATGTCGGCAATATGGCAAGAACTTGACCTGAGCATGGAGGAGACTTGGGAGTCAGCCACTAATTGCATCAGGTATAGAAAAAAGGTTAAAACTGAATGAGTTTTTTAGTTCTTGGCAGGGTTGAATTGTGATCCGGATGATGTGCAAGGGAGTCTTGGGGCAGCAAGAACTTTCATCCACCGGAGAAGTGTTTGCTGAAGTCCGGCGTGAAAAGCAGCGACAACACGTGATGCTGAAGGAAGGCCCGATCCGGGCCTTGTCCACCAAGAGGAGTCCTTGGCTCTTCTCACTTATGGGCCAAATGGTCTGAGTGGGCCCAAGTGGCTCTAATGGTACTGCCATATCAAATGGAGGCAATGGATCTGAAGCAACTAGTTATTTTACTCGTGGGCCTTTCAATAACAATCAAAAAAGAGGGAATTCTTGGTGTGATCACTGTTGGAAAAATGGGCATACAAGGGATAATTATTCGGAAATTCATGATAAACCTCCAGATTGGAAGCCAAAGCAAAAGAATCGTGAGTATCAGGCCTCAACTGAAAAACCTCAAAGAGAAATGTCTAATTCAAATGAAGCATTCTATACTGAACAAATGGACAACTATATAAGATGTTAGCGAGTTTTCAAACATCAGGTCAATCATCGTACATTCCGTCTGGTTCTCAAGCTCACTGAGGTAATTTTTTGAAGGCCTTGAGTAACACTAGATCTAAAATTAGGACTCCGTGGATAATAGATTATGGTGCTTCTAATCATATGACTGATTCACTCTTTTTTCTTCATGCTCACCTTGTCCTGGAAATCTTAAAGTCAAAATTACAAATGGAACTCTTTCACCAGTCGCAGGAATCGGGAGTATTAGACTGTCTAATTCTATCACTCTTGAGTCTGTCCTTTATGTTCCCAAATTATCCAGTAATTTGTTGTCTGTCAGTCAATTAACAAAACAATCCAGATGTTCTGCTAATTTCTTGCCATCTTCTTGTGTCTTTCAGGACCTATCATCAGGGAAGACGATTGGCAATGCTAAGGAATGTGAGGGACTCTACTACTTTGAGGAAGTCGATGTGAGTACGCAATATCAAGTTGTGAATTGTAGTTCAGCTTATGCTGATGGGGATAGTGAAATTTTGTTATGGCATTTTAGAATGGGACGTCCAAATTTTTTGTATTTGAAACATTTGATTCGGTCCATTTTCTTAAATAAAGAGTTGACTGATTTGCAATGTGAAATCTGTGAACTTGTGTAACATCACCATACTTCCTTTCCTAAAATCAATATAAACCATCTAAACCATTCACTATTATTCTTAGTGACCTATGGGGACCCTCACGTATTCCTAGTCGTACTCTTACAAAATGGTTTGTGACTTTTATTGATGACCATACTCGAGTTTGATGGGTGTACTTGTTAAAAGAAAAAATTGATGTTCGTAATACTTTTACCAATTTCCATTCCATTATTCAAACTCAATTCAAAACTCGAGTCCAAATTTTGAGAACCGATAATGGCACAAGAATATTTTAGTACTACCCTTGGAGACTATCTCCAACATCATGGAATCATTCATCAAAGCTCATGTGCTCATACCCCCTAACAAAATGGTAGCAGAAGAAAAAAAAATAGACATCTTCTCGAGGTTGCTCAAGCTCTCCTGTTTACCACAAAAATGCCAAAAACATTTTGGGGTGATGCCATATTAACATCGACCTATCTTGCAAATCATATGCCCAGTTGTATTCTCTCTTTTTCCACACCTCTCACAAAACTCAAACAAGCTTTTCTTACCTCTCACCTCTCCTCCAATCTCCCTCTTAAGGTCTTTGGATGTAGTGTCTTTGTTCATATTCACTCAAATACTAGAGGAAACCTTGATCCCCAGGCAATCAAATGTGTCTTTATTGGGTATTCTCCTACTCATGAAGGTTACAAGTGTTATGATCCCTCCACACAAAAAAAAAAAACCTTTGTTAGCCTTGAAGTCACATTCTTTAAGAATCAACCTTACTTTACTCGGACCTCCCTTCAGGGGGAGAAAGAAAATGAAGATCGGTCTATTAATTTTGACATTTTCCTCTTTAAGACCAACCCAGACACTACCTTGAACTCTGAATCAACAATCACACCATCCCATTCTAGTATGCCATTTACAATGAAAACTTGAACTCAGGGGGAGATAACGAAGAGACAAGGAGATACTTGTTTACTCACAAAGGCTGAAATCAAAGTACAAGAACAATTTCACATCCGAAGTACCGAAGGAGTTGAACCTAATGATACCTCCAAGTAGTCACGAGTCTCCATCCAGCACAGGTAATTCTCAGTCACCCATTGTCAATGATTTACCTATAGCTCTTTGGAAAACAAACTCGGTCATGTACCCTTCATCATATCTCCAAATTTGTTTCCTATAAAACTCTGTCACCCAAATTTCATGCTTTCACCTCTAATATTAGTAGAACAGTGATTCCAAAAGATATCCAAGACGCATTGAAAGATAGTAAGTGGAGAGAGGTTGTATTAGAGGAAATGCGAGCATTGGAAAAAAAATGGAACATGAGATGAGATGGATTTACCAAGAGGAAAGAGGTTTGTTGGTTGTAAAAGGGTGTTAACAATAAAGTAAAAAGAAGAAGGGTCAATTGATCACTATAAATCTCGGCTTGTAGCTAAAGGTTTTGTACAAACCTACGGCATCGACTATACTAAGACTTTTGCACCAGTGGCAAAACTTAATACAATCGGGGTTCTTTTGTCACTTGTAGTGAACCTAGATGGGCCCCTACAATAGCTTGATATAAAAAATGCATTTCTTAATGGCTTGCTTGAAGAAGTTTTTATGAAGATTCCATCAGGTTCAGTAAAAAAAAGAGAAGAGAACAAGGTCTGCAAACTCAAGAAATCACTTTATGATCTCAAAGAATCACCAAGAGCATGGTTCAACAGATTTGCAAAGGTGATAGAAGGAAAGGATATCAACAAGGACAATCAGATCATACTCTATTCTTCTGACGGGCTGAAGACAATATTGATCATATATGCCAACGATATTATTCTAACTAGGGATAATCTGGCCGAGATTGAGAGATTAAAGAAAATTCTGGCCACAGAATTTGAAGTAAAAGATCTAGGACAGATGCGTCATTTTCTGGGAATGGAAGTTGCTAGGCCAAGAAAAGCATCAGTGTTTCACAGCAGAAGTATGTCCTTGATCTTCTAATATAAGCTGGGATGCTCGGATGCACACCAAGTGATACTCAAAGCCAGAAAGGAAATGGCGGATCCTGGAAGAGCAGTTGATAGAGAGACTGAGAGAGTTGTCAGAGACTTGTTGGCAAATTGATCAATCTTTCTCACACAAGACCTGACACTGCATTTGCAGTTAGCATGGTGAGCCAGCATATGCATTCACGGAAAGAAATCCATCTTGAAGCAGCTTACAGAATCCTTAGATATCTCAAGGGTTAACCTGGGAATGGATTATTCTTCAAAAAGGATGAAAGACATGAGATAGAAGTTTTTACTGATGAAGACTGAGCCAGCATATGCATTCACCAAAAGAAGTCCATCTTGAAGCAGCTTACAGAATCCTTAGATACCTCAAGGGTTCTCCTGGGAGTGGATTATTCTTCAAAAAGGGTGAAAGACATGAGATAGAAGTTTTTACTGATGCAGACTAGGCTGGATCAATAGAAGATCGGAGGTCAACAACTAGATAATGTACGTTTGTATGGGGAAATTTAGTAACATGCAGAAGTAAAAAAAAACAAAATGTGGTAGCTCGAAGTAGTGCTGAAGCTGAGTTTCGAGCAATTGCACATGGAATTTGTGAAAGTCTGTGGTTAAAAAAAACTTCTAGAAGAATTGCATATTGGTGTTGATCTTCCTATTGAATTCTTTTGTGATAACAAGGCTGCCATTAACATTTCTCTCAATCGAGTTCAACATGATCGGACCAAACATGTCGAAGTGGATAGGCACTTCATCAAAGAGAAGGTAGAAAAAGGAATTGTTTGCATGACTTACATTCCCACAAAAGAACAAACAGGTGATATATTCACCAAAGGACTTCCTCGACAAAATTTGGCAAGTTGGATATGATCAATATGTATGATCCAACTTGAGGGGGAGTGTGGAAATCCCGAAATTTTAGGGATATTATTCCTGGTGTCATGCAGGAATAAATAGAAATGAAATAACCAGGAATTGATGTAAATTATTTGTTTCCTTTTTTCATTTATTCAAACTTGTATATATACATGTAATGTATTGTTTCATGAGTAATAAGATCGATAGAAAATTCTCTCCTCTCTCTTTCTACAGTAACTCATTACAATAAATGGGACACTATCTCGCATGATTGTATTGGAATGTAAACAACCTCTATAAAGGTGCTCAGACAGTCACAGGAGAAACAATATTTGAAGCAGACGGTTTCTAAATAAGTGGCCTTTTATATTACCAAAGCACGTTCATGCTTGAAGAAAACTTGTGCTTCTTCCTATCACCTTTTAACTTATTAAAAAAAATTATGTTGGAGTGCACAATCCATCCAACTAAAGGCAAGTAGGACAAAAAAAGGTTCTCGACTGATCCCGTCACGGAATTAAATATTTTTATGCTGTAGCACAAAACTAGCATAATAACATAGAAACTAGGATGATGCTTGGTTATAGAGATAGAATTACTTGCATGAAGCAATCACAAATTAAAGAAAGTTGGCATAAATTAAGAAATAAATCCACAAGAAGAATCCAAATTTATAGCAGCAACTTGCTTTAGCAATTTCAACCTAAAAGGACAAGATTGATGAGCAATCCCCAACTATCAAAATTCAAAAGTAACATATGCAGATAAACTTCAGCATGCATCTCAATCAACTGCCAGAAGCATGATCCAAATAGGAAATAGAACAAACTTCATAACAGACCATTGGTCATAACCTTGTTTATTTAATAGTCACCCAACTTCATTAAGCTAGAATAAAATTTTAGAATATCTTATGCTCCTGGATCTGGATCCAAGATGCACTATTTTGCATAAGACAATGAACACCAGAAAATTATTCTCCATAGTTGGTTCATATGCCAATTGGTGATCCCACCATCAATCTAGCTTACTTGGGCTATCGTAAACAACCCTCTAAATTTCTCTACTGTTGTACCTTAGGATAACCATAAATATTGCCATCTGGCAGTTCTGAACTTTGAACATTTACCCTTCTTTAGAATTGAGAAACTATGCATTAATTAATTATTATCTGAAGACCATTTTCTGACTAGCTTCAAACTTGCATGGTTACTAATGCAAAACTACACAATTTGCAACTTTTCCAACAGTTTAAACCTTGATGATTACAGGCTTTAGGATTCCGTTTGCTCATGCTAGGCTAGTACTTAAGGACATCATTAGCAAGATCTAAGTTATTGTTATCATAATGAGATCACCACCAAGTACATAATGCAACAAACATATATCCTGTTTGTCTCTTCAACTACACTATCATGGCCAACAGCCCACACTTACCAAAAAATCAAATTCACCAGGAAGAATAAGGACTGTCCTATATCTAAGCATGACTTCAGCTCATATTCCTTATAAACTGCCACTGTGAACTTTTTCCCATTTCACGAAAACTATTTCATCAAAATCAGATGTTCTCAGTTCATGAAAAATAAAAGCAAGAAGCAATATCATGCTGCCGTGAACATTAGCGCAAACATATTTTTGATCAAAATTTATGAAGATTATATATTCAAATCAAAGCGGTTCCACATATATTCTAATATTCTTTTTTGTATTGTAGAAAGTTCTAACTTAGAAGGAATTACATAATCAATATAATAATCATTTACAAAAAGATAGTACCTTCCAGAACTTAGCCAAACCTGAGATGCACCTCCTCCATTATAGCGATACCGGTAGATGTAATCTCCTTCTTGTCTTTTAAGCTGTTCCTCTGTTAGTGCACCAATTCTCCCATACATTAAATTGTCAAGATCAGTTTCATTGTTCCTAGGATCCATTCTAACCTACAAAACATAGTAACAAGTAACAACAAACAGTCTATCACTAAAATCTGAAGCATAATTGATCAGCATAAAGAATTTTGAAAATTCTTGCAACTCTAGACAAGATTTTCAAATTACAATCAAGAGTCGAGACAACAGTGCTGGCATAAATTACAAGTACAACGCACAAAGTAATAGGCTGATAGCACATGAATTAATTAATACTGGAAGCATTAAAAAATGCAGCTCTAATAAATGTTCATCATTATACCTTGTCAAAGTTCACAACAAAGATGGCAGCAGGCACAGGTCTGTCCATTTCTGTCGCAGAATAGCCACCACTTTCCACATCAAATATAAATGAGTACAACTTTTGGAATATTGGCTCCACTAAAGTTGCATCTACTTCAAAAAGAGGAAACTCCCTACCATACTCACTCTGAAGGATAAAAGCACCTAAGCATGTTAGAAATCACAAGTAAAATAGAAGTCTCTAAGAGTTCTTCATTTCCAATTATTCACTGTGCATCAACAATGTGTACGATTACCTCTCTGGCAGTGCCTGCAGGAACCATTGCATCCTTCAGTGCCTTCTCAAGTGCTATTAATTCTGGCTGGCCAACCTAGAATGTAACTCATGATGTTGGTATAAAATGATTATATGATACATTACAGTTAATATTAGCTATAGAGCAAAAACTTTTATAGGAAAAATTGTAGATCTAGGAAGGAGCAGCCATATAAGCTCATGTCCTCTACAGTAAGCCATGTGAACAAAGGACATAACAAATAACAGTTCAACATTGTCATGGTCGAACTGAGAGAACTTCTAAAAGTTAAGGCTAATAACCAGTAATAATTGCAGTACCCATATCTTCCTAGGTCATGTAACAATAAGCAAAAATTGCAGTACTCCAGTGAGGCAGACACCTTCAAATTCTCTAGGACCTTGCTTGCATACTAGCATACACACTCCAAAGGAGTTTTTTACATTATCTAAGAGCCATTCCTAACATTATCCGCAAATTTGGTACAAAGTTAGGATGAGAAAAAACCACCCAAGATGAATCAAACAACTCCAATGGAGGCCACCAAATGCATAAATAAGATGGTATGCATTTCAAGTAGGAGGTACCACAAGGTTAGCTAGAAAAAGAAAATATATAAGCACTGAGTAAGCATGACCTCTAAAATTAATAGAGTAGCAGAAAACAAGTTAAAAACTAGATGGCAGAGACGGATTCACTGCCCAATCCTAAAAATTTGAAACTAAAAGCTCGATGGAGATCGTTATCCTTCTTGACGTATTGAGCATGTGAAATAATAAATGCTACCTAAATTCATAGTTTAGATTGTAAGATAATTATTCATATGACCCATAATATATGATGCATACTTGTATAGGTCCTTGTAATTTATGCATTTTTCAGTTTTCCCTTGATCTTACTGATCCCGAGAAAATTAAGTCAATTTAAAGTAGAAACAATTATCATTCATTATTTTAAGAATTAATTTTTTTAACTTTTATACAAGTATATAGCTGTATAGTCAAAAGACTGCCATATTTATTGTTCTGATTCAAGTGGCTAACTAGCCAATCCAACCATTATTTTCCCATGCCAACTCCAACAAATACCTTTCAGATAACAGAGTGCTAGTGAAACCTATTTATAATGAATGGAGGGTCAGCCAGTAAGTTTTGTGAAACTTCAGCCCATGCTGTGGTCCCAGAAAATAAAATGAGATGTCAACATGACTGGAGGGCTTAAGAACCCTGTCAGATTCTTACCCCAGACATACCAGAAAACAAAATGAAATGTCAACTATGAATAGATCCACATTTTTAACGTTGGATAAACATATAAACTATGTAAACAGCTTTCAATTGTATACAGTAACTATCAAACAAGGCCTTAGTATATGCTAAATTATAAATCTAGAACAGAATGAGACGAGCAAACACAAGGTCAAGAAACCATAATATATTTTTAAAGCTATCTTACAGGTATTGCATTATATATGATATGATGCTCAATGTCAATAGGCTCCCCTGTCTCGAGGCATGAGGGTCGATGGGTCGGGAAACTACTTTTCATAATATCTTCAAGCTTCCTCGCATCCAACTTGTATCTATATCCTCCATCAGCATTGAAACCAATAAGAACAATATTAACCTCAAGTGGAACCTGAAAGGGAACCTGCACTAGATATTGATATGTTAGTAAACATCAAAAAACTTAGGCAAGAAACTGAAAGGATACTATTACTGAAGGATACTAATGTGCACCAATACAATACTTTGCTGGCATTAAAAAAAGACAGTATGTTCTGATATATCACTAAAGATATTTAATGTTACAGGTTATTATGCTTCCTAGCCGACAATTTTGATTTTCTAACTTACATTAGATCCCTGGCATTGTTCTGGCCAAGCGCTAGGGCCAAAATTTCTTTCTTACTCAATTTATGACAACGAACTTCTAACAATAAGTCATGGCTATCTCAAGGTGGAAATATTAACTTAAGAGAACTCATTTTGTGATACACACTGACCATCAAAGAATTAAATACTTTTCAGAGCAGAAGATACACTCTTCACTATAACAAAAATGGCTTTTCAAGTTGTTAGGTTTTGACTATAAGTTGTGTTACAAGCAAGGCAGGCTTAATCGAGCAACAGATGCTTTATCCCGCCTACCAGAGATAAAAATTGTGTTATCCTCCATGATGAGTGTCGTGCCCACTTGGCTAGAAGAGATTCTCAACTCCTATCACCAGGATAAACCTTGCTATAGAAGTATTACCCAAGTTAGCCATCTCAAGTAACCATGAAGACTACTCCCTTTCACAAGGGATCATTAGATTTCAAAATAGAATCTATGTGGGAACCGGTTCAAATGCTCGGCGGATTGTGATTGAGGCACACCATGCTTCCTCAGTGGGAGGTCATTTCGGCATCCAAGCTACAAGAGAGTTAGACAGTTTTTTTATTGGTCGAAAATGAAACAATTCATAACTGAGTACATTCATGGTTGTGATATTTGCCAAAGGCATAAACATGTCAATACACACCTCAATAGACTTTTACAACCCCTACCTATCCCTACATAGTTGTGGACTGACATTACTATGGATTTTGTAGAACGGCTTCCAAAATTATAAGGTAAAGAAGTAATCTAGGTAGTCGAGGATAGACTTAGTAAGTATGCCCACTTTGTCGCATTATCCCACCCTTACACAGCTCCACATGTAGCAAATTCCTTCATCGACCACATCTATAAACTTTATGGGCTGCCCGACTACCATCATCAGCAACCGAGGATCCATCTTCCTCAGCGAATTTTGGCAATTATGTTCAAACAACTTGATACGTCACTTCATTTCAGCACAGATGCCCATCCTCAGACAGATGGGCAAATTGAAAGAGTAAACAGCTGTCTAGGGGCTTACCTGCGGTGTATGACCAACTCCAAACCGAACAAATGGGCGAATTGGTTATCTATAGCCGAATGGTGGTACAATACCAATTGTCACAGTAGCTTGGGCATCTCCTCTTTTCAGACTCTCTACAAGTACGCCCCTCCACAACTAGGCCTCCTTATCGATACTACATCTCCTATAGCTTCAGTGGAGTCTTACTTATAAGAGAGGCAGCAAGTGGCCCACTTTTCATGAGAGGAGTTATCTAGAGCTCAGACTCGAATAAATAATTTGTTAACTGCCATCGTAGCAAGAGACAATATTGAGTCGGTGACTAGGTTTACCTCAAGCTACAACCATACAAGCAATCATCTGTGTAAATCAGACAAAATCTTAAAGTTAGCTGTGAGGTTTTACGGGCCTTATCAGATCGTGGCAAAGGTTGGCACAGTTGCCTACAAACTTCTACCGCCGAACTCCAAAATTCACCCTGTCTTCCATGTTTCCCAGCTCAAACCTTATTTGGGTGTAGGCAACACCGCAAGCTTGACATTGCCGCTAACTAATGTTGACGGGGAGTTGCTCCTCCACCCGGACAAGATCCTAGCTCGGCGAATGGTGAAACAGGGAGATAGGGCTGTCGTACAGATCTTGGTGCAATGGTGCAATGCTAGACTAGAGGAGGCGACCTGGGAGGATTACCATGCCTATGTTAGCCAATTTCCAAATTTAGACCCTTGAGGGCAAGGCTCTTAAGAGTGGACTACTTGCAATGATCCGAAGCGGGGAAAAGAAGACCAACACTTTACAAATAAGCCATGTTTCAGTGATATAGAGACTATCTTTTTGCGTTTTAGCCCTGTATCAATAGCTACTTCATATGGATGCCCTTAGTTAAAACGCGACGCGCACGTGTTGTCGGTTAGGGAGTGCGATTGTCTGACTCTGAGGAGTTAGGAGGAGAGAGAATTGGGGATCTGAGTATGAAAATCAGAAATCCCTAATTTCTTGTAAGCTTTTTCTCATCATAACCTCCAAGAAATGAAATAGCTTCCATCTCGGTAGAGGGGAAGAGCTAAATTCATCTTGTTCTTAGGCTAATTACTCTCAATCCAGTGGGATCTTGCAATTAGAGCTTGAATCCACTGCTGACAGGAATCAGGAATCTGACAATATTCTTGTCCATGTACTGAGGTCCCTTCCACCTCCAGAGCAAAATTACAGGCGTCTTTTTCTTGGTAAAGAAACAGAGCTTCTCTCATCTAGTTTATATCTTCTTCCACCAAATTCTTATTATATGAAACAAAACTACAATTTCTTTGAGATCTCTTTAATCAATAAATCTAGGAGGAAGTCCTCGATCATTAGATCAGAAAAGGATGAGAACGTAGATCACCTAACTCGGTTATAAAGTCACGAATTTTCTCTTGGCCCACATCGAAAGAACGTTTTCATCTAATGAAGTCATATCAAACCAACCAAAACCACAAAAAAAAAAACATCTAACCCTAATTTCGAATCACATAATCTAAGAATCATCTCAGAACCTCTGATCGCATTCAATAATGAAATTACTGAAGAGATTGGGAGAAGGGTACCTCGGCGCGAGTGTGGAGCATGCGGCGGACATCGGCGCGGACGCTGTTTTGGACGTCGTGGAAGGCGCCATGATGCCACTGCGGATGACCGGGATCCCGCCGGAAAGCTTGCCGCGCCGCGCTTACTCCCAAGAAGAGAATAGAGGAGAAGAATAAGAGGACGGCAAAGCGAGGAAGGAGACCCATTAAATTCTAAGAGACATAAAAAGGAAAGAGAGATAGAGTGGAATCCCTGAGCCAGGGTTTAGGGTTCAAATGAGGATTTCCACCATGGTCAAGAAAAAGAAGCCCTTCTTGGTCGCAAGCCTCCGAATCCAAGGCCAGAAGAACTGAAGAAGAGGCCGTTTTCATAACCTCACAGACATTTCACACCTTCTATTTGCACGAATTTACGTTTCACACCTACTATCCTGTATTTATATTTTCGAGCCCTATATTTCTAAATTTATTCTTAAAAAATCCTCCAATTAACAAATTTAACGAAAAACATGATAATAATAATACCCTCACATTTTTTTATAAAAAAAGGGGATAACTTAGAGAGATTCATAGTTAATAGTACATGTAGTCTAGACATCATAGTATCTTTTTTGATACTTTTATATTAGTTACAATTAAGGTAAGAATAAATTCCAAATCAAAATAATCACAAATTCCTTTAAAATGGATTAGAGAAACAGTGTTTGGAGATTTAAAATATATATATATATATATATGCTTATGTGCTTAGTTTTTTTTTTTTCTTTCAATAAATACTCTTTTTTCTCATATAAATTATGTCTCAAAAATATATTCTGTGTGCACCATTTGCCGAGATGCAAAAGTACTACGGTTATTTAAGTAGGCCATTAGTTTAAATAGTTTAAAAATCATTTTAAATTATTAAAATTTAAATATAAGAATAAAAATTAATTAAATAATAAAGAAATATATGTTTATCCCTAGAAAGCACAATATTATTACAGCTACAATAGAGATACATTAAAGAATAGAAATCAATTAAACAAATAAAGAATACATATTTATCTCTGATATAGAAAGCACGATATAATCACAGCTACAATAGAGATACATTAAAGTTATCGACAATCTAGGTTTGACGTCGACTATTAGGGAGATCTAAGTCGTAATTTAAGATGCACGTTTATTAATATATGATATATTGATGTCTGTATTGATACCAGACGCCAAATACGTAAGCCTTGAAATCAAAATTTAGAGTGGATTAGAAAATTCATAAAAAAAATTAGAGAATTACTTTTTTAACATTTTAAATATTTTTAGCTAGTCATATAACTCATTAAGTAAAAAAAAAACTATACTCAATTAAAAAATATACATAGAAATATAACACCCTTAATAGTAATGAGAACAAAAATATGCTAACAATAATTCACTGTGAGTACCCTTTTTGCAAAATAATAATATCAAAAGTAGAGAGAAAAGTGCCACCATGGCTGCTGTCAAAAATAAAAGCCACATAAAAAAATTATTATACAAGATATAAGAGATAAAATGTTTATAACAAAATTAGTGCTAAGAAATATACGACAACACTAACGTATCATCATAAGAATCTTAAAACAATGCTTTCAATCAAAAATTTTCTACAACTAACAATAACGAGCTGTATGTTAATACTAAATTATTAGACAGGTCTATTTTTCATCATACTCAAACATATAACCTTTTAACAGCAAATATATATATATATATATGTATTATAAATGCAAGAGTTGAGGTGCAAATATGGACAAAACAATGTGAGAAATGCATAGGTTTGCACCAAACGGGGAAGGGCCCTCAATTAATGGGAAATTTTTATTAATCATAATTTCACATAAATTATTATGATAATATTGATTAAGAAGTCAATATCCAAGAGTAGTATGCTTTAGATGCATGTTGTTCCAACTCATTCATTCTAAGATGGGAGAAAACTAGTGTGTTTCTTAAAATTTTGTTAACCATTTTATTAGAATTAATAATACCAAAGTTTCGGTCTCATGTTGCCTTGCTATTATCATACTCAAACATATTTATTTTTATATAATGATTCTTATATCTGTTTGATAAATATGAGGGTCGTCGGATTGTGAATATTGATAAAATAGGGTGATAATTGCAGTGCAAATATATAGTGTCGGAAATTTCGATAACTATAGTCTTATCTATTTATTATTTGTATTTTTAATTATATGATAATATTGATAGAAAAAATTAATTTGAGAGAAAGTAGTGTTAGATACTTAGATGCAAATGGTTCCAAATTAATGTCAGGATTTCAATTATAATTTTTATTGCTGACAGTAATTGTATTTATATTCTTTTTGTCATGAGATGGGATCCATCAACCTGATTAAGTTTTCTAATACATAATAGAAAAATATTATGGGTTAAGAATCAAACAATAGGACATTCTAAATGATTTATTAAATCTATTACCAGTACATATAGGGTTCCTATTAAAAATAATTTTAACTTTTCTACGAATGACCCAAAAAATTTAGTTCTTGAAAAAGGACCAGATTAATCAAAATATTTAATAAGATGAATTGCTTCATATTATTTGATTAATATTATTTTACTATAATGAGTTACAAATTGTACAATGCAAATAGCTGCAACAATCAAAACAATTGATTAGATAATTATTAATTCTTATATGCATATTAACAACAAATTAAAATTTAAAATAGCAGTTTATTAATGAATAGATATAAATTTTTTTGGTTGATATTAATGAAATTCTATATTTAGTAACTTAGATGATTTAAATATCACTATTTTTTTTTAAATGCAATACTTAATAGCTTTGCCTAGTAATAATCTTACAAGTTACAATGCCAACCAATTTATTATATCTGTATATGTTCTTTGATAATAAAATTCAGGAACACCTCCTTTCCTCTAAGCATAAAAATTTAAAGTTTTTTATATACTCAAAAGCTCACAATCATAATAAAAACAAGAATAGGAAAAATAATTTTACAACAAAGCACTTATTCTATAAAATATATATATATATATAATATAGCACACAAATAAACTTCGCATATATAAATCATAACCTTCACCTCACCTTAAGAAATAACAATCAAAGTATAAATTAAAAATCTTTAAAAATTGAGAAACTTCTCCCTTGTCTAGCTTTTTTAAGTTTTAAGACCGCACCAATAATAATACAGAAGAAGGCCTAGAGACTCATAATCTTGAATTAATCATCTTGTACAAAATAGTTTGCTTAGTAACATGTCTAAACATGATTACTACAAAAATTTGCAAGCTATTCTCAAAGTCCCCACTTATTAGAACTATACTAGTAATACACCAACAAGATAAAGAATGCCTTTTGATGAAATAAAAAATAAAGAAAAATGGCATGATAAATGAATCAGTAATTTTCAACAATATTTATTACCTGATTGGGGAATGGATTCAGTGAGCATAATAGAAACTTAAAATGTAGATGCGTGGTCTTAAATAATACTCAAATATGTTATTTTAGTATACATTACAGAAATACATAGCAACAAATGGGAAAGAATTCTAAAAGGGAAAGTGAATAGACTTATGGAAAGTTATGATGGAAGATTCTTGATAAGAATATTTGCTATATATACAAAGAATGTCTGATTTCTTTCTTAAGATGTATAAAATTTTTGTAGGCGTATATATATAGATATGATGTCAATTCCCACCACCTCTAACTTGTGAATGATCATACTTGTTATACTTTTTTTTCTCTCTCTCTTTTCGTTGTAGTTTTAAATTGTAATGACGCTTATGATACCATTTGCTTCATTCTTCATAGTGATGGTGCTTTCCATCTCTTTACATATTCCTCAAGCTAGTGGAGCAGGAACGGTGGTGAAAACTCTCTTTGTCGATCTCAACGGAGGAGGAGACTTCAGGTGCATTCAAGGAGCCATCAATTCAATTCCTGATAACAACAAATTCTGGACTCGTATTCATGTTGCAGCTGGAGTCTACAGGTAATAATCTTCTTTCCAGTTTAATATTCACAGAGAGTGCAAACAGTTTGCATGCAAGGCTCGCTCCAATGCATCATGAGCTAATAATGAGGGGGGCTGATTATTCTGGCAACTTTTTTTTAAAAAAAAATAAATTAAATTAAATGCAGAGAAAAGGTGATGATACCTCAGTCTAAGGAATACATCCTATTGGAAGGGGAGGGATCTGAGCACACATCGATCGAGTGGGGGGACTACGCCAACGATCCGAAGAACGATACTACCGCTACCAGCGCAACATTCTCCTCGTTAGCTGACAACTTCGTGGCGAAATACATTGCTTTCAAGGTTTTTTTTCTTCTTTTACCTGATCAATTGCTGTAGTAACCATAGAGAGCATCACTTGGTGTGACAATGAGACTTAAATTACCGTCATGTAGACAAGTTACTGAATGGTAGGGGTAAGAAGGTGCATTTGTGTCGTTTGTAGAATACATGACTAATTTATCTAGATTATTCATTCATTTGCTTTATGTAATGTTGTGTTTGTTTTGTAGAATACGTACAATGGTGGCACAAAGACAGCACAAGCATTGGCAGCTCTGGTATCAGGGGATAAATCTTCTTTCTACAACTGCAGCTTCACTGGCATTCAGGATACACTCTCTGATGCATTTGGCCGGCATTACTACTTAGGCTGCCACATCGAAGGCGCATTTGATTTCATCTTTGGAAATGGTCAAACTATATTTCAGGTATCAATCTCATCAGTTTGTTTATGCACTTCGAAATTTAATCTTTTCCTTTTGGTAAGATCAAGTTGTAAGATTTCAGACTTTGTATGCATAGAAAAAATATATTCCAAAGTGAGTTTTTTTTGTTTTTCCTACGAGACGAGGAAAGCAACAGCAAGATGTATGTAGTCTTATTCTCATTTTTAATAAAGTTTTTTATAAACCGTCTCATGTCATGCAGGAATGCACGATATGGACTGTCAGTTGTCCGACGAGTCCTGGCTATGTGACGGCTCAAGGAAGGAGCACTGCCTTAGCAAATGGTGGGTTTGTGTTCAAGTCATGCAAACTTGACGGTGTTACAAAAACTTATCTAGGGAGAGCATGGAGAGGCTATGCAAGAGTTATCTTCTACGAAACATATATGTCAGATATTGTTGTTCCCCTGGGTTGGGATGCTTGGTTGAACAAGGGTCATGAGTAAGTAATATCCTTCTCTTTCTCTCTTTCGCTGGTTTTATTTATGAGCCTTTTAAACCATGGCTTGAGACCCTTCCTCTGATCGAATTCGTCCAAAAAGATATAATAAAGTTTTTATGTTTGTGTGTATATATATATCTCAGGAATTTGATAACATTTGCTGAATCGGGTTGCACTGGAGAAGGATCAAATACTGCAGGCAGAGTACCATGGGAGAAGACTCTCACTGCCGCTGAACTAAAATATTTCACTGATATAACGTATATCGATAACGAAGGATGGCTGGCTGCACAGCCAATTTAAAATTAGTCATAAGAAGAAAAGTAAACTTGGGCTGTTGTAACATTACTTTCTGTCATATGTTCAAGTTGTCTCTAGTACTTTGAAAACAATAAAGTGATTCTAAAGATCATAACAGCTGAAAGAAACGGATAATTTTGATCCTTGCTGAGCATCTAATTAGACACGGTAACAAGATTTAATATACAGAGAGAATGGTTCTTGAAGAAAAGCATTTTGGATGTTACGAGCAATTCATTCAATGGAAACATACATATAATATACAAAAGACTGCATGGCAGACAATGGGAGATACAATTGCAGGAACAAGTGGACCCTATGTACTTAAAGAGTAAGATTACACGATCAAATAGGTGTATCCCCTTATTACAATCCGGGTAAAATTTTACATGACAGGTATAGCAATTATTCATAAAACACCATGCATACCACTGAAAATGGTCATCTGAGAAAAACTAGTCTCAGAAAATTCCCAGAGTATTGGGAGGGCAGTTACTACACAGTTCCTGGGATGTCCCATAGCTGCTGTTGGGACTAGCTATCGTCATCCATCAGAAGCCTCAGTACGAAGTTCTAAAAGAAGCTTTTTAGCAGACCTGCAGCTTGTGGTGGAAGTGTTAGTTCAGTAGGGGAGTAAGTGACTTTAGTGCTCCATGCTTCCACCACCTGTCTGAGATGTGGGAAGCTCTACAGTAATACGGAAGTAACACCTATCGGACTCCCTGATGTATTGAACTTCCCCACCCATCAACTTGAGGATCTTCCGGCATATGCTTAGTCCGAGACCTTCTTGTGACGCCCACTGGGAATTGTGAAACATGTCTTGGACAAGATCAGCAGGAAGGCCCTCACCAGGGCAAGCAAACCTGCAGCACAAGAAACAGAAACATTAACATAAAACAACTATGAGAGGACATAAACTGATGTATGCAACTGTTCTAACTCAATGAATGAACCGGATCACTCGTAAGATAATCCGTGTAGAGGAGAACCATATACTAGGTAATAGAGAAATATCCTTATTGGAACAAGAATAATAAAGTTGCAATTCCCAAACATGAACATGCATTCATCTAAGAAAATTGAAATGTCAGTGGATACTGACAAGTAAAAGTACAACAGAACAAATAACAGGAAATTATGAATACGAGGCCGGGAAACATGATAAAGCTGAATAGAGAGAAAGGATTTGTATGGGGGCCCAACTAATTGGGCTGCACTAGAGGATGGTAGTGGTGACAGAACAATCTCCTTCAGCCTTCAACTTCAAGCAAAACCCTTTTTCTTTTACTTCACACAAAAGTTCATGGAACAGAATTCCCCAAACCTTGCTGAATTGATTGATTAGGAACATGTAGAACATGGTTTTACCACAGAATATTCTTTTATTTGCCGACTCTTCTCCTGTTGATATCTTTTATATCATGCTTGGGACAGGAATGCAAGATATGGTAGCTGGGCCTTTACAAGGATTGCTATTACATGATTAATATGGACCGACAGTAATTCAAACAACTCTAAAGAATATGTTATTTGATACATACAATTATTAAATAAACATGGCATCATGTGTTCAATAATGAAATGCATATGAAAGTGCCATTTACATGTCAGTGCTCTGACTCTATGCTAAGAAACTACTGAAAGATTTTGAAAACAAGAACAGCATAATTTGTGAGGCACAACAATAACTCTTCTGCCTACTTTCAAAAGCATAGCAATAAAGGTGACAGACCTGAAGTGGGAAAGCATCATTTCTGTTCCATCCGAATTCTGTTCCAAACTCAGCCTGACTTGGATCTCTAACCAACCATCTGGAGATGGTGCACACCTCACCATATTTAGCAAAAAATCAGCTAAGACTTGCTGAATTCTAACTTGATCGCCAAAGACAGAAATTACTTTAATTTCCTCAGGAATATCCCGAATCAGTTGTAAACCTCTTTCTCTCAATAAAATCATCACTTGGCTGACAACAGCATTTACAATGCTTTCAAGTAGAAATTCACCCTTCTCAAGCACCAAGGAGCTGGAAGCAAGATAACTACATTAATGCATTCAAAGCACTAGAAAACAGTAACAGTTTTGAGATAGCCATAAACAAGGACAGATGATATAACCAGATAAAGCAATTAAGACAATCTGTACAAATAGAATCCACCCAGCTAAGGATAAGAAATTTTTCAGAACCTTAGAATTATTTGAAATAGCATTCTTGAAGGTACTTTTTTCGAAGATACAAGTAGATTGGATAAAAGTAGAGAGATTTCATTTGCATTCATAAATGCAAAAGACCATGAAGTATTTAAACAGATATATTTGTTCCTAAAAACATGTACTAACAAATATAGAGTCTTTAATATTGGTTAGTCATAGTTGAGATGCACAGGAATCAACAAAGCAATTAGTAATTCATGTTTTAATGCAGTCTCCAAACTAATTTACGTACGTAATGTCAGTGTGAGAACTACTAAATTCTGCTGTATAGGAGTTGCTCGGTGACTCCTGTCTAGATAATTCGGTAACCTGACATTATTCAGAATACTTGCTAGATTGTCCCTCAAAAAGACTAAGAGAAGTCTCCAGAACATGATTTCCAATTCAAACAGCTTTTCAACCCTTGAACCAAGCTGGGAATACGCTGCAACCCTATATTTAACAGCTAACAATTAATGTTGAAGCATTTGAACACGATTGCCAGTTCAAATCTCTTCAAAATAAAATAAATTAAAATCAAGTGCTCCAGGAACTTGGAACTAGATAAATGACAATATTATAGAATTTTAACA
Source organism: Typha angustifolia (assembly GCF_048772165.1). NCBI lineage: Eukaryota > Viridiplantae > Streptophyta > Magnoliopsida > Poales > Typhaceae > Typha > Typha angustifolia. The sequence continues at coordinate 406,177 of NC_133246.1, read as the reverse complement.
TATTCATAGAGTTGGAAAGAAGAATAACTCACCCATCCTCAATGCTTTGCAGATTGGCATCCTTTATAATCCTTAACATCTGCCTTTCACAAGAAGCACTAGTTTCAAGAAACTGCTTCTGATCATCACTTAAATCTGTCATATGTAACAGCGAGTTTGTAAACTGGATACCACTGAGTGGATTTTTTATCTCTTGGCAAATGTAAGCCAATTCCTTCATTCTTGCATAACATTTCTTTTCTTGTTGCCTCTGAATTTCAAGAGCTTGCTGTAGTTCAGGACTTGCAATCTGCAAAAAGCAAAATGCTCCAATTGTCTGACCATCCATGTCTCTTCTTGTATTTGCTGTCAATAGAGCCTGCACAAACTTGCCATTCTTGTCAAAGAATGAAAATGGGAACTTATCAGTTTCCTGTCCTCCTATGGCATTGTGAAGAACAATCATGAATTTAGTGAGTGCATCTGGACCCTTGAGACGACAACAACAGCCAAAAACCTCTCCAACTAGAAGCTTTCCCATGGTATCCCCTCTGGACCAACCAGTTAACTTTTCAATCGCTGCATTCCACTCTAAGCAGCAAGTGTTTTCATCGGAAGCAAATATGGGGGGTATCAGAGGGCTAGGACTCTGCACAATAGCCTTATAATCACCTTGTATTTGGATAAATTTATCCATGACCACTTTCTGCCCTGTAATATCCTGTCCAACGAAACACACTCCTACTATATTGTTTGTGTAATCTCTACTAGAACAAGCATTCACTATGACAAATATTGCATCTTTGGACTTCTGTGATCCAAATGTCTTCAGCTTTATCTCCACATTTTTATCTTCTTCACCTGCATCAATTCAGCACGGTAAACACCAGTTTCCAGATTAACCAACTTACTTGCGAATTCATATCTTGCCCTGGCAATCCATAAATAATATGACTATACCAAAAATACAAAATCTAACAACAAAAAGAATTGCACCCCATAGGGTAAGATAATGGCACCAACGATATCTGACTAAATACCATCATCAAGGAGAAGATAGACCACACACCACTGCTATTTATCAAACTGCAACCACCGCAGAACTAAACATGAATATCATATGATCAATTGAAAGAAGAAGATGTAATGCAATCTACCTCTCAAGGCTCGGGAGAGAAGCTTAGCTACTACGTCCTCAGATTCCTTGAACACAAGATCCTGAACCAGCGATTTGCCCATAGCTTCCTCAACTGAGAGACCTGTCAATTCAGCAATCTTTGCATTCCAACCGTTGATACATCCTTGTAAATCAACTGCAAAGATAGGTGCAGTTGCTGTCTCTATCAACCTAACCATTTCTCTAGCAACCGAGCTGAGCTCATCTATTCCTTGCAACTCAATTTCACCAAACTGGCCATTGGCGATGGCTTTCGAGTTGTTGGTCCCCTCCGTGGCATCCCTGAAGGAATCCCGCAAGATAAGCTGCAATGAGTGTATAGCATCCATCTCTCCATTCTCCCAAGGCAAGCTCCTGCTCTTAACCACTTCTAAGAATGCCTTAAATGACGAACGAGGATGCATCCGCTGGCCATCATCCTTGTCCTCCGGATGATGCTTAGCACCTCCCCATTTAATCTCCTTTGCAGTGTGCGACCTAAACCAGAATAGGTAATCCTTTGGAGTGATATAAGCTACCGCCATCCCAGAGACTGCGTCCCCAAGAGCAGCAGCACCGGGATACCCTGCTTCCGCTAGACTGTCTGTGCTCAGACCGGTAGAGTCCCCATGACAGGCCGACAACCATTCAATAATATCCTTGATCTGAGCTTCCGTTGGAGTCACACCTAGCGGATAATACTTTCCCTGATAGTACAACGCGGCGCCGTCGCACTTGACGAGATCCATTATGCTAGGGCTTTGGGTGACAATGCCAGTTGGGGAGTCGCGGAGAAGCATATCACACAGAAGAGTCTGAGTCCTCAAGATGTGCTTTTCAGATAGCTGCAGAGCCAATTGGAGCTCCATGTTGAGCTGAAGCCCAAAGGCCTGCATGAGAAACTCACAGGCGTAGCGCAGAGGGAAAGGAATGCAGCGGGGGGAGGTGTGGTGACAGACGACAAGCCCCCACAGCTTCATGGAGTTCCTCCCGGCCTCCTCATCGCTGCTATTGATGATAACAGCCATGGCGAGTGACGCAATCGACCCCATGTTGGCCATGTACTGCGCGTGGCATCCGTGCGGCGCCCGGAGCGTGGAGCCCACTAGACACAGCGGCTGCGCCAAGCTCTCGTCTTGGATGACGCGGACGGGGACGGCGTGGCAATCGGCGATCATCCGCATCCGGTTCTGTTTGAACAAGAACCGCGACGCCTGGGGTATGTCAGTGGCCGGGTAGTGCAACCCAATGTAGGGCTCGAGGTCATCTCTCTTGCTCTCGGCGACCACCTCCCCGTGCTCGTCCTCGTGGAATTTGTACACCATGACGCGGGCGTACCCCGTGAGCTCCCGAACATGCTCGACGACGGTGTCGCAGAGCAGCTTCACATCCCCGCCCGGCAGTGCCTGAAGCCGCGAAATCGCCCGCACCGCCAGCTTCTGCGACTGCACCGCGCCGGCGATGGACAGGGCGGGGTCTTCCGTCCTGGCCGGCTCCAAATCGATGACGATTCCCACATCGACGCGGTGGAGGATGGCGTAGAATGGCTTCCCGGAGGTTCTCGAATGGATCCAAAGAGGGTTGAGGAGGGTAATCTCTCGGGCGGTGGCGGCACGCTCCAAAAGGAGGGAGCTTGACGGGGTGAAGAGGAGCCGGACGTCGGAGCCGAGGGCGAGGGGTTCTTGGCGGCGGTCGAGCGTCGGAACTGAGTGGGGCAAAAGGTCGAGTAGGTCGGGGGCGTTTTCGCTGAACGCGAGAATTCGAAAGGAGGACTCGTCGACGGCGAGGGTGCACCCAAAGGGCTGGATGTGGCCACCGCGCTGGATCTTGGAGAGATAGGCAGTGATCTGCTGCTCGGGGACGGAGGAGGACAGAGGGGTACGAATGGATTGGGAGTAGTCGAAGGACTTCCCCGATTCGCCGGATTGCTCGAAGACGGCGTGGAGGCGGGCGTCGAGGGTGTACTGCGCGATGGCTTTGCTCACTGAACCCGACGACTGGGAGTGGTGGGTGCGGCTCCCGGAAGCCATTTGGGGAAGTGGGTCTTGCTCGAATTGGCGTGGGGAAGTGAAATAGCGGAGAACGATGGGAACTTGGCCTGGTATAGATAAAGGCCCCTCTCTCTCTCTCTCTCTCTCCCTCCTTCTCTTTTTTTTTTTTCTTTTTTTTCTTTTTCTTTTCTTCTTGGATAGAGAAGAAAGCCAAGGGCTAAGGAAGAGGAAGAGAATAAGATAAAAGGAGAGTGACTTTGCCTGCAGCTTATTGGATATCAAGAGGACATTAGTTTTTTGTTGCTCTATTCTTTTCTTTCTCAATGTATAAAAAAGTTCAATTTTTTTGGAAGAGTCTTACTACTTATGTACGGGCGTTGCAGGAAGGAGATATTAGATGACTGTAGAGATGAGAAGGATGACGGAGGACTAATAAAAAGTGAGAGCTTTTTCCTGTAACAAAGATCTTTGTTGGAATTCATTTGAGGATAAGATAAGAGGTATTTATTCTCTTGGCAAATCTTAGAGGGCGTTTATCTAAGTGAAAAGGAGCTCTTAGCTTTTATAAAGTGGAAATGTCAGGTGAAAGCTTGAAAGGAGCTCGAAAGTCAGCAGAGTGGATTAACAACAACTTTTCCAAAGCAATTTATTTTCATAATATTCTAATAGGAGAGAGAGTGGTGTTTTCATGCTCTCAGTTATCCACTTATTATTATAGTAGTTGATGTGACAGTGGAATCAAAGACGAACATAACAGAACAGGATCTCGATTTATTATTTTTTTTTTAGGGAATGCCTACCAATGATACAATGTAGTTAAAATACTTGAATCCTCACGTGGTTAAAAGCATAAATGCAACTCATGAATTGGAGAAGCTCAGCTTGAAATTTATGAAGGGAAGGTCACTGCTTCGTATACAGTAATAGGAATTTCGGGAATTACCATAATCTTTAACATGTACGACTTGTGTTAGATCCTTGGTCCTAGGAGGATGTAAATTTGATGTTGCCAGATGTTACAAATTGGGGAGGGGGAGGGGGGGTTAGATACTTACTTGGTGTCAAATGTCAATTGCAACATCAAGCTGTTAGTCCTTTTCTAGTCTTTTCCAGGCACCACTGCATCTTTATCGGGGGAGCTAAACCATGAGCCGAGTGGGTGGTAGACTGGTACAAACTCTTTTTCTTCCAAGTAGTACACTCGCACTTTATTCCAGAGGAGCTCGTATTCGTATACCACATGGTCAAGAGCATCAGTAGTATCTCAGACCATTGTGAATGGATCCAGAGAAAGGTTCAAACATAACAGGCAGCTCGACTAATGATTTGTGAATGCAAAATTTCGACAAGTTTAGGAGTTCTATTCGAAATTGGGCGTCAATTTAAGTCGAGTTATCCTATAAGATATATATACACTAAATAAGCTTCAGATCCCGAGTTGGCTCAAATCAAATTGCAAGTCTAGCATGCTGCAATGAGGCATACTATACTATGCGTTGTATGATCTCGGCTAGAAAAGCTCGTTGTATACCTATCAGAATACATTTCTGCTATATATGGAAAGGAAAGACATGAAGACGTCTATTTCACTTCCTATTGTCCTTTTAAGAGTCGATTAAAACAATATGAAACAGAGACCAATCATTAAATAACTCTTCCCTTATTTGCAATGTTAAAGGCAATTCGGAACATTTAATATGAATAAAATAAAACATTCTAGAATATCATCAACGAGTGCTTTCACTTAGCAGTCCCCAAAAACTCACATTAATCTGCAATTATGCAGCATACAGACCAACTTGAAGCCCTACAAGAATGACAGCAGAATGCGGGGAAGTTCTCTTTTTCTTTTTTTTTTAAAAAATACCGGTGGTTATACTATCTCGGCAAAACCGATCACTTCGTGTAGAGGACATCCTCCCATGGATGACGGTACAGTGGTTGCTTCAGCCTCTTCTGATCAAAAGTATGCCTGTGGTTTCCAGATATGATCAACCATATTAGTCAACGAGCACCCAAGAAAGAAAGATGAGCTGATAGTAAAAATTATACAAACTAAGCCAAACTATGACTATATTGTGGCTTCCTTCAAGTTGACATATCCAGGCTTCTATAAAATTACAAGCTATGGAAGAATCAGGAAGAAATAGTCTTGGAAAAAGAAGAATGAACAAACTAATGCATAGTACTTCCAATAAATAGGACAAGAGAAGACTTTTGGACTCACCCAATTAGGCCGATTGAGCGTGCAAGTACGAAGAGCCCATTCAGATATCCAATCTCAACAATCTCATCAACCTCTTGCTTGCTGAACATTCCACTGCCAGCAAGAAGATCCAGGAAAAGAGATCCAATTGCACCATCCACATTCAGAACCAAGTTATTTGCCTTTGATAGAGTGTAGTTTTCAACTTTAACAGCATATTCCATGTACTTTACTGAGGGAAAATGTGTGTGCGCATATTGTTGTAGAAGCTGCACTCTCTTATCTCTGTTATCTCTGCTCTTGATCCTGGTAAGAGCAAACAAAACGAGTTAGTAACAGCAAGTCTACACCAAAAAGAATGAAGCATTTAATAGAAAAAGGGAACCCAAAATCTCTACCTATGTCAGCAACAAGGAAACAAACTGACTGTTAAGAAGAAAGCTTGAAAAACTATGAAGTGTAGATTGTTGCAGTATTCATCATTCTTTTAAAAATGATTGCATAATAAAAGGATACTGTCCACAAAGTGCTTATATGTCAAATATATCAATGCTTATCTTTTTGAATGAAAAAAGAAAATCAAAATAACATGTACAGTAGCATAAGGTTCACCTGTTCAATTCTGTGTGCATGGCTATGGGCAATTCACAATAATTGGAAAAAATGGAATATGTTTTGCCAGAATATATAATAATTAGTGATATTATTACACATACAGAATATAATTGAAATATTAATTCCTTATGTCTTTTTACATCTATTTAGCAAAGAGAAAAATGAACAAAAGTTAATCAATCAATGTGAATCTCTCTGGTTGTGTTAACTATAGGAAATGCAACAGTTATCTACAGATTTTTCTTACATATGAAAAGCAATTTCTTCTCCAAAGATTTTACTGACTACTCCAAGATACCAAACAGCCAAAGAGATACACGTGGCAAACAAGCAGAAAATTGAGTGGTTTACTTCATATGCTGATAGTTACAGGAGTAACTGAAAATTCATATAATATTTAATGATTCAGATTATTAAATGTACCTGGTCATATTAGTGATGAATGAAAAGATTATTTTAGCTCCTCAGTGAATGTATGCATGTCAATGGAGTATCAAACCCATTAAAAGGAAAAAAATGTATCACTAATACAAGTTGTATAACATATTGATTACAAGATCAACTGGAAGTACCTGTGCCCAATCCCTGGTACGCGGATGCCTTTCTTTTTCATACTTTCAACGAACTCATAAGGAGTGAGACCCTGGGAAGTTATGTTATCCAGATACATTATAAGTTAATACATCAGCCATAACAGGAGCAAGCTGCAAGTAGCAACTAAAGACAACTATATAAGCTGACTCACTTTGTCATAGGCATCCTTGAAGTATCGAGCAGCATCATCAATTGCACCACCAAATCGAGGACCAATAGTGAGCAATCCTATATTGAAATCATTTTGGTTGTGTCATCTTAGCTATTTGTTGATTATTGTGTCCTCAATTAATTAGAAAGAAGCACAATTAATATAAAGAACTCTTCATGGTATTTACCTGATACCAAGCTGGAAACCAAGTCTTTTCCAGCTCTTGCTGTGACTATAGCATTATGAGCACCAGAGACGCATGGACCATGATCAGCACACAGCATGATGCAAATCTAACAATTATATATAATTCTTTTGAGATCAAAAGAAAGCGATGAATATAAAATAATGTTGCATAGAATGATAAAAGATCCAGTTGATGTCTAATAGAAATTGGAATATGTCTTGATGTCTAATAGAAATTGGAATATGAACGGAATTAGCTACCTTAGACAAAGGATATTCGGAACTAAAAGATAGCTATAGAAAAGAAGAGATGCCCTGAACAAACCTCAATAAATTGTGTGCAATAACGGGGAAGACTACGTTTGAACCACAAAAGAGAGATAACATCACCAACACCATAACCCCGTTCAATAATGGTGGACATGGGCACACCGGCATAACATGGTTCTTCACCTGCAGATGGAAGTATATGACTCACAATCTTTTCCTTCAATTAAGAGGCTGCATAGTCTCCTAGGAAACTCATAGAGATGGGTAAGTGGAACAATGATCAAACCTCTGTCGTCAGATATAGTGGAGATAATATGTGTAGGAGCCCGGACCTTCCCACTTTTAATTGCAGTGTTAAGATCCTCAGGAATTAGAGGTGGTGTAACCTCAGAAACAGGGGTAATCTTCCCTTGTTCCACCTGTCAAATGGGAACATGATAAGTTTGAAAAGACTAGGGGCTGATGTCTAAAATCTAAATATCATATCACTAGCAAGATGCTTGTTGCAAAAGTGATATGACATCAAGAGAGAGAGAGAGAGAGATGTCACCCATAAATGCATTAAAGCACATTAAAACATACTAGTTTTTCAAATGTCTCTTTGATTGCACCCTCTAATGCTTCATATGAAGTGGGAACAATTGCTCCAGCTTCCCTTAAAGCCTGATTTTTAGCTTGTGCTGATTCCAACTCTCCACCACTCTTTGCACCCTGGTTGTACAGAGCAACAGTTAGAAAGGCATCAAAGTAATGATGATTGTCACAATCCAAACCAACAACTACTAAGAAGATGGTCAAGGATCATGCATCACTAAAACTCACAGCATGGCCAAACTGCACTTCTGATTTGAAGAGCCGTGCACAGGTCCCGCTAACCCAAGCAACAACTGGTTTCTGAACCTTTCCTTCTTTTAAGGCCTCAACTAGGGAGTATTCATCTTTTCCACCAAGTTCACCCAGCACAACCATCATTTTGACCTAAGATGCAGCAGCAACATTAAACAAAACAAGATTTTATGGGAACACAATTCTGATTGACATATCCATGCATCAGAAGTAAACAACCGTGTGATGCTTTTCACTGCAATCTAGAAAACAATATTGTCCTTAATGCTGCCAAACATGAATTATGTTTAAGAAGTGCATGAACTTATCAATAACATTTGAAAGAAAGCAAGGAAGCAAGCATGCAGGCACATTGGATCTGTAAAGCCAAATCCATGTTCACCCTAACTAAGTGCCTTGCACAGTTGCCCTATTGAAGATAATATTTTAGGACTCACATCAGTCAGAAAGAATGGATATCATCAGTTATCCCCTTCTTTCAAATTTTATGGGAAGGGAAGAAGGAAAAATAGAATTCAAATTCTTGGTATCTTTTGATATAGATGTTCAAAAGGGAAGGAGAACATTGGGGCCAAGTAGAATATTCACAAGACCAGTTTGCTGCAGCTGAAATGAATTTAAACTGCATTTCTTCAGTATCAACATCTTTGCCACTCATGTCAATCAAGAATTATGATTAACATTTTCTCAATCAAAAGTTCTTTTACCAAAAACTTTATGCTTATAGTTTGTAAGAACCATCTAATGAATTAAGTTCACAATATTTGTAAATTACCTGCGGGATATTATTAAACCGCAAGACATGATCAGAAAGAGTTGAGCCAGGAAAAACATCTCCTCCAATTGCGATCCCTGAAATAATTTGTCAAGAATATCAAGATTAATTACAAGTCTCCAATAACTCCAAAATTCATGGAGCTTCCATATCCAGCTAAAATATATAATACCTTCATAAATACCATCTGTCACACGTGCAATGGTATTGTAAAGCTCATTTGACATGCCTCCCTGTGATCATAAATGAAGTTCTCATATCTTGACAACATCTAGTAATCAGTTTCTCATAATTAAGGTGAATATATAATAATTGCAAGTCAGATCTAATAATTTCACATAATGCAATGCAATAATCTTATCATGATCAACATTCTCCGTGCAATAATAACCAAATGAGGACCTTGTCATCAGCCAGAACATACCGACTTGGAGACAAAACCAACAGATCCAGGTCTGTAAAGCTTGCAATGAACTATATTATCAATAGTTCCTGCAGTATCACCAATCTTGAAAGCTCCAGCTTGGATGCCCCCAACAGTGGCAGGCCCAATAATGACCTACAATCAGCACCAATGCAATCAGATTAATGAGCAATAAGATGTTACATCGGATGTTCAACTGGAAGCAGTAAACAGTAATAATAAGATGTAAAAAGATTAAACAACTAATTAGCATGTAATTCAATTGATTAACAGTAGTCAACAAAATCAATCACTCAGTATGCTTTTTTACCTTGTTATTAGCTCGTGCATAAGCTATCAATTGCTTTGCATCCAACTCGGGAACACCTTCAGCTATTATAGCTATAACTCTTATTGTTGGTTGTTTCAGAGCAGACATGGAAGAGGCAGCTGCACTGCAGATAAAGAAAATAAAAGAATGGTCTAAGTGGTACAGGCAAAAAGAATAACCTAATGCTTTTAAATCACACATGATAAACTTAACTCACCTTCGAAATGATGCAAAGTTGATAAAAACATCCGCAGTCGGATGGGCATTGCATGCTGCTTCAATGCTACAATGTAAATCATGAAGAGATCACTTAAAAAGGAATTATGAAAATTGTCAAAAATTCATATCTGAGCAATGGCTCTAAATAGTAAGTGACAGCTTTCTACTTTTCTAGTAATTCGAAAACAATGGATATCCTTACAAGTATCTCACACATGTAGATCTCTTTTTCAACTTTAGCATTTATAGCAGTAACCTATATCCACATTTAAGTTTATGTTACATAATATAGAACCCTTTTAGTTAAACCACAATCAACTATAAACTGCTAATTCAAAAAAGTTATGTACCAGGATAGGTCCAAGATCAATATTTTGACCCATAAGTCGATAGCCAATTTGGCTTTGCAACCAAATAACCAAGTATATAACTCAATCCTATTCATATGGGTCAACTTAAAGGACTCCAAATTGCTCTCTAGGAAGCATTCTTTGAAAAAAAAAATGCAATACTCACCTTGAGTGAACTGGGATGGCAATTTCTTCCTGACCAAAAAAGAGCTTCTGAAATCCCTCAGAACCAGGATTGATTATTCCAGCAATAGAAGGTGTTTCCCTCCCTACGAACACATGTAAACCAGAGTAATCAAATTGCTTAATCAGATCATGAAAGATCAAATTAGTTATTAATGTCACATTTTCAGGCCATGGATCTTAAAAAATCATACACACCACAGAGAAAATCAAAGTCCAGCATTCTTTGGATCGGAAGTTGCTTATAGTTGTAGAATAATGCTTGGGTGTTTCGAGAGAAAAGTTGTCCCGTAGCCATGATGTACTAGGACAATGAAGGCAACCTGCAAAGAAATGTCTTATTAGCCCATAACAAAGTAGTGATTCATGTAATTGAGAGCGCAGAATCTTCCAAGAGGAAAAAGAAAGAAAAACTAGAGGTACATAAGAGTGATGACTGTGGGATTGCAAAGCATGTGTTATAGTGACAATGGCTTTCTCGCTTCAGTTTCCACAATACATAGCATATAATAGAAATTATGCTATCCAACATCCAACTTCAGCCCATTATATCAACTACAGTTTTTGAGCCACACTTTGCTTAGATGCGACAGACTTCGCATGAAGACACCTGTTATCTTTGGGGCAACCATGGTTTTGAGTGAGCATACTGCCACCAGATTTGCCACAGATAGCTATACAAAAGGCAATTGTGCGATCAACTACATTAAAGTGAAACCCGATGTGCAAGTTTTCATGATCACCTCCAGAAGCTTTGCAATACCTCTACGACGATTTAAAATCAGAACGTTTTTAACTCCTCTAGAACTTGGATCGCAAAATAGTTGCACACTTGCAAACGTGGCATGGCATGCTCCGATGTGTAAAGGACTTTGAAGGAGCTCAAAGCCAATCAATAACAATACAATTGCGGCAGCGAATTAACGCATTTCTGGACAAAAGCGACGGATCTACCCGGACCTGACCAAACTGATCATATTTTGTTTATGAAACAAGACATGATTTTTGATCCGCCACTCAAAATATTCAGCATTAGCCTATCAAAACACGAGATCGGATCGGATCGGATCCGCGAATATCAAAAACAGATCAAGAGATGAATCACGAAATACAAGATCAGGGATCCACATCAACGGCTAGGAATTCAAATCTTGAACCGGAGTCCGCCACCCATTCGACGAAAAGACCACAAGAGAAAGAAAACAGAACGAAAGGAACGCGTCATCAGAGATCGCAAATCTAACCTCGAATGGGTCAGCGAGGTTCCCCTCCGGTAGAGTCGAGGGCAAGGAGGATGAATCAGTCAACCACCGGCGAAAGGGGAAGAGATGGAGACAGAGAAAAGCTTCACCTGTCGATAGTTATATAGATAGATGCAGTGGGCGATGCGCGCTACCTAACCCCCGCTCGGAGAGAGGAATTTCGATACGGGGGGTAGCACGTGAGGGGTTAGTTAGCCCATGTCTGTGCTGTTAATTTGGGATAGGACCTAAGTAGTCCCTAATAATAAAAAAAAGGGCAACAACTCTTTATTTGTAACTGCATTTCTTTTTAATTTGTTGAGCTTTTCATATATTATATGCATTAATCGCTCTACGCAATAAGTGTTAAACCAATGGATTTATGCATAAATTCCAAAAAGGAGGCTCAATTAACCTCCTTTTTTTATTTAGATTTATAGAGAAATTTAAAATTTGAAGTAACACACAGGAAAACTCTTTATGGAAGGGTTATCAATGCAAAAAATATTCCTACAACTAAATTATGTGTCAATTATTTATTGCTGACTCTCTGATTTTGGGCTAACTTGCTTACAACGATAAAGGCCGATGCTGACAGCGCGCTAAACATCCTATGTGGACCAATGGGATCACAAAGTTCATAATACCAAGGAAATGCCCATTGATCACCGTTTGGTATTACAGGGTATTTGCCTCTAAGATGTCAGTGAATTCGCGATCATGCCATTGACGGGTGGCGGGCATAGCCAATGGATGGCACCTGTGTTATTTCCTCATATTGCAGTGGCACTTAGAATCCTCCTAAACGTCTCATTTAAGGTCCAACTAACTCTCACCGGTCGACTATACTGCCCCTCTACCTAACTGTCTAAATGACATCGCTTTCAGTTTATATGCAAATTCAACCTTCCACTATTGCCCCCCATGTGGTAGTAGCATTAACGTGTCAGCCTAGTTAGATCAACAAATAGAGGTGCATGTCTACCTAAGTTGCTAATATATATATATATATATAACTTCATTAATTCCAATCATAATGAAGAGCCCATAATATCTGAATGAAGAACACACACAACATTTATGCATTCTCAATAACACGATTGGATCTTAAAATAATATGGCTACAAGCCTACCAAAAAAAAAAATCTAAAAACAAACCACAACAAAAGAAATTAAGTAACCCGGTAATCTTTACTCTTGTTGAAGGGAAAGAAGAAGTTGAGTGGATATGGAGGAGAGAGGTAGACTGGATGGCAAAAGGCGGTGGCAATGAGTAGTAGCAAATGGAGTGAGGGAAAGAAGTAGAGAGGAGATGGTGATGGAACCAAGGCGAAAGGAGGAGCATGCATTAGAGTCAATTGTAAGTTACAGAGAGGAGGTGGCTAGATAAGCAGCAAAGACGCAATAGAGGGCTAGCTATTACACTCATGGATAAAGGGAGGTGAAGGTGAGGAAGAGGTGACTGACGGTTTGATTTGAGACGATAATGATAGAGTGTTTGGTACGATAAGAGAAAGAGAAGAAAAAAGAAAATAGGAAAGAGGGAGAAGCAGAGGAGGGGAGCAACCAATAGAGTGGGATCTCTGATGAAAACAAGAAGAGATGAGAGGGAGATGATAGAAAAATGATAAGAGGAAAAAAAATATATATATAAGAGAATAATAACCTTTCCTCTCCACCCAACCAACTTGCTAGGAAAGTGAAGAGAGAAAAAACTAAGGGAGGAATCGACCAAAAAAAAAGCCCTTGGATGGAGGGGAGAAGACGCCCAACCCTAGCAAGCGCTACTAGGGCTTGCGAAAATGTATAGAACCTCGAATCAACAACTATTATTCACCGAGTTGCTAATATGTTCAATACATCATTTAGTGTGCCTCCAATGGGCATGTGCCAAGTTAGATCATTTAGATCACCTCACCAATTGAAGTGAACCAGCTGAATCTAACAAGAAAAAAAAAACCTAAATACAGTGAAACAAGAAATTATCAATAACTTATTTAGTGAGGAAACTGTTTAAAGCTGCATAGGTGGTTGGCTTGGCGCCTATTTGTTCCTTCTTTGTTCGCTGGAGAGTGGAGACCTGTAGTCAAAGGAAGCCAACATCCTCTATATTTCTGTAATAATCTCGAGTACAATATTATGAATTAATGTTGGAGATTATATAACTCTGAATAAAAGAAATGGATAAGGTTGGAATTGCTCTACGACATATAAAGATGCTACCTTGGTATTATTATATCTGTGCTCCTGATTATACTCTCCAACCACGCAAAGCTCGTGGCTATCGCTACGACACAGCAATCTCTATATCTCTCTCTCTCTCTCTCTCTCTCTCTCACCTCTCCTCGAGAATTATATGTGAATGGCATCTTAATCCACTCATCACCAGCCGTAGGATCTTCTTTTGATCACCGATATACTCAAATAAGCTCTCTTTTTATTCCTTATCTCTTCTCGCTTTCTCCGTTGGAGGGGAGAGAGAGAGAGAGAGAGAGAGAGAGAGAGATAGAAAAGAAGCCTCTCAAATGGCGGCATCCAAGATTCTGTCTCACCCGTCGTCTCCTTCTCTCCTCCGCTTCTCTTCTGCAACTTCGACTCTCCTCCGGCACCGCCGCCGAATCCTTCTTGCTCTCCCGAAGCCCCCGGGAACAGCTACTCGGAGGTTCCGCTCTTTTTCTCACACTCAATCGTGCTTTTATGCTCATAATTGGATGGATTTCCCGTTATTCTCGCACTCGAATCTAAAGTGAGTTGTAAAGGGGTTCAGTTATTTCAAGAATCTAACTGCATTGCAACGAATCGAATGTTGAGTTGATTAGTTTGGATGTTGTAAGTGGAAAAAGAAAACTTCGAATGCATATATGATTGTTCTCAAAGAATTATAGTGGCTGAAGTCCACTGTGTCACTTTGATGTCCAAATTAGTTGTAAATGTAAGTGATACACTGAGGCACACATGCAAGCTGGTAAATGGAACTCTATTTTACCGTGTTCATGGTGTTCGCAATTGCAGGTTGGGCAAATTCATCTCCAATTGTTCGGTCCCAAATAATGTTATTGAGGCTGATTGCTTGCTGACAAAGAATGATGTCCAGGAAGATTGTGCGGAGCATCCAGCTGAATGCTCCATGCCATTTGTTCATCTCTCCTCGGATATCCTTCAATCTGAGCTGAGTTTGCTAACAGAGGAGGCATCTACTACTGCGCTCCTTACAACACTGCCGGTATAATCTCGTTCCTCATGCATTGCTATAGAGCTGATATAAGAATCATAATTGCCTTCATTTGCTTCATGTTGATGGGCACTGTTATTACTGTGAATTTAATCTGGGCGACAATATAATTTCTTTCAGGTTCTAACTCAAGAGGAACAAGATGCTCTGGCAGCTACTCCAGCTCACCCCACTGGCTTATACGGTAGATACAACTACTAAAATCCCTTCCCTTTATGCCATAATTGTCTCTGATCATGAAGCACGTTCTCATATTAGAATAGGCATGCATTCGGTATAGTTGCATTGACTGAGAGGTAAATATTTTTCACATTACTTGGATGATCACTTGACTTGACATAATTCTCAGACTATTAATAGATCTCCATCAGTTTTGTATGCTAGTTGCTTTGCTGGAAACTTAACGGAACAGCTTTGGAACTTCACTTGGCCTGCTGCAATAGCAATGCTTCATCCTAGTCTCTTGCCAGTGGCTGCTGTGGGCTTTTTCACAAAGGTATATAATACAGAGGAGTTATGTACTTGCCTGAACATAGAATTTTCACAATTCTTATAACATGCAGCTAGCAATCTTCATTGGAGGCCCACTGATTGGGAATCTTATGGATTCGTTTCCTAGAATTCCTGCATATCACTATTTGAATTTAGTTCAGGTATGCAATTTTTTTTTCTTAGGCATTTCTCTGTTTTTAACAACTCATTTTTTCTTATTTTGTTCTTTTGTCTTTATCATATCCATATTCTATCAGACAGCCGCTCAATTGTTGTCAGCTATGATGATCATATGTGCCTTCAGTCCTCTACACCATGCTTCAGCGTCAGCCCTTATTCTGCAACCTTGGTTTGTTGTACTCATAATAGCCACAACAATTGACAGGCTAGCAAGCCTAGCTTTAGGGGTCACCATGGAACGTGATTGGGTTGTGCTGGTAAGGTACACGGTTACTCCTTTATTGGTGTGTCAGTTCTTTTGAAGTTCATCGATCGAGAGTTTCCTTATGCGAGATTCTGGACCTATGTGAAGTTAGCAGGAACTAATAGACCAATTGCCCTTGCACAAGCAAATGCTACGCTTAGCCGGGTCGATCTTCTTTGTGAGGTAGATTTTTTTATTTTTTTGCTATGATGAATCATATTCATGAATTTAATGTACTTTGGTTTTCTCATTTATCGCCAGCCTTCTACAAATGCCCTCATCTACACCCTTTTGCCAAAAGCTTGATGCTCAGAGATGTTATTTATGTTATGATTGATATAAGAAAAAAAACTAGATTTATAAGTTTCCAGGGCTAAAGTGAGTTTAAGGATGACAAGTACTACGAAAGCAGTCTCAACTATGCATGTAGATTATTCAAGAAAATGTATCAGACTATCAGCATTGATATTTGTGCCATATGAATCCTGTTCAAGAAGTGATCAAACTTTGTTTTTGTAAAAAGAAGTAAATCAAACTTAACAAGAATCTACAGCTTCCATGATCTTTAACTGTTGAACTCATAGACACCAATGAAACCCCAAAACAAGAGAATTTTTCCCTGCACACATGACACATGCCACTGAGA
This sequence comes from Typha angustifolia, assembly GCF_048772165.1. Lineage (NCBI taxonomy): Eukaryota > Viridiplantae > Streptophyta > Magnoliopsida > Poales > Typhaceae > Typha > Typha angustifolia. Next base: position 389,887 of record NC_133246.1, on the reverse strand, counting down.
ACTCTTGCTTTTCTTATATAGTCTTCAAGCTTGGATTCCTACCTATTTGTTTCTACATTTTATTGAATGCAAAATTTTGGTCGATACTTAGCTTCCTGCATAGTCTTATGCTCCTTAATGTCTGCAGACAGCGGGTGCATCACTTTTTGCTATTTTTCTGTCAAAGTATGATCCAGTAACATGCATAAAGCTTTCTTGCGCACTATCGATATGCACACTTCCTGTTATGGTACGTATACTTTGTGCATTAGTAGCAGTAGCTTGCTAACCTAAGCTTGAGTTGGTTCTGTAACTTATGGTTCATTTTGCAGGTTTTCCTTGGTAAATTAATCAATCAAATCTCCAGTGGGGTACTCGAGCGATATACGTTCCAGCAATCTTGTGAAAATACATTGAGATCAAACTTTCTACTTGATCCAAGGAAGATAGGTAACTTTTCAGATTATCTAAAAGTGGATTTCAGTCCAAAAATGTCAAGTATCTAACTATCTTCTTGTATATCAGTGGAAGATGGACTAACTGCCATCAGACAAGGCTGGACAGAGTATAAGAACCAGCCAGTTCTTCCTGCTAGCCTGGCATACGTGCTCCTTTGTTTTAATATTGCTCTATCTCCTGGGGCTCTAATGACTACATTCCTGATGCATCATGGTGTGTTACATCCCAATGCTAGAGTCAGCTTATAAGTTAACTAGTATACTCGAATCCTTGTTTCTTTTATGTTCCTTTACTTCTTATGATGTTAAATCCATAACTTATATTGCTGACAGGCATAAGTCCATCTATTGTTGGTGGATTTAGTGGATTATCTGCTCTAATGGGTATTCTCGCTACATTCATATCTGCAAGGCTTGTCAAGAAACATGGTCTTTTGAAGGTTTTCTTTTTTTCCGTCATATATCAAATTGTTCTGGCAAGCATATACTGGAAATATTGATTCTCTCAACGTTTATGACTGCTTACCAGGCAGGAGCAGCTGGATTGATAACTCAGGCTTTGCTTCTCACTACAGCAGTTGCCGTCTACTGGAGCGGTCCAGTTTCTCGGAAATCTTCTCTACTTCTCTTTCTAGTTCTGATAGTAAGTATCTTTTTTTAGCTTTCTTTCATTCCAATCACCCAATGCATGTTCTACGGGATTAAGCAGTCTGGTTTCTTTCCGTACACTAGACTAGCATCATTTGAGGCTTAGTTTAAAGACTTTTAAACCCCTCTGCAGGTACTCTCAAGGTTGGGCCATATGGCATACAGTGTGATCGGTTTGCAGATTCTTCAAACTGGGATTCCTGTTGCCAAAGTCAATCTGATAGGAGCAACAGAGCTTTCACTCGCTAGCCTCGCAGAATTTGTAATGTTGGGTGTAGCGATAATCGCCAACGATGTCTCACACTTTGGTGTTCTGGCAATTTTATCTGTATCCTCCGTGGTCGCCGCTGCTTGGCTGTTCTGTAATTGGTTGGCAAATCCAACAGATGAGCAGAGAACTTTCTTCAACTTTGATCCCCAATTTTGATTCATATATACACATACAATCATTTGTTGGCAATTCAGCAGATGAGCAGAAAGCTTTATTCAGTTCAGATCTCCAATTTGAATTCATATTTGCATAAGATATATATCAAGAAGTCCATCTTCTGCTTTACTCCTTTCTTACTGGGCCCAGCACAGGCCCAAAATCCACTTCCTTGTCTAAATAAATAAATTCTAAAGAATAGATAAACCAAAATGGATCAAAACTAGGAGATTCTCTTTTCTCCCCTCTCACCAAATGAATAGAACTCCAGTCCTATCGATCAACTGTTTAATTGTCCTCTCAAATCTCCATCACGTACACCAAACTATACCCTTTTCCTGCCTCACCTCTTCACACCCCACGTGCCACCCAATCAGCACCCAACAACACGCCACGGAGGACACCGCTACACTAACCAGGAGGTGACACCACTCCTTTTCTTCCCATCAATCCCTCAACCCCATCACATCCATCCATCCATCCATCTATCCACGCGTCCGTCGTGTCAACCCCTCTCCTTTTCCGGCTAAATCAATAGCCTCCCGGATTCGCTTCGAAGGTTTCCAAAAGGAGCAAAGATCGGACGGCTCGAAATCCCCCGTCAGAGCCGTGCCGTCCGTTCGATATAGTTAGAGGTGCACCGTTGGATTTAGAGTGTGGGGGCGTGGAACATGCGGTCGGTTGGTGGAGGTGGAAGGTGGGGTCCAACGGGAGAGGTCGCGTACGAGGTGAGGGGTCGCTATCCTACATGTGCATGCACAGTTGTTCAAAACTTAGCGGGACCCAAGGAAGGTTTTGATCCATTCCGATTAGACCTCAACACCCGCCTCTCCCCCCCCCACCCCCACCCCCCCACCATTAAATCCGACCCGAAACAAATCTTAGATCCAAATCCGATTCGCGAGTTCAACTCTTCGATGCGCGAGTTAATTTGATTGATAGCTGGACGGACGGATAGATGTCGATACGTTCATTCCGAGGAGGTGTGAGATTTTTTTTTTTCCAAGTTACAACGTAGCAAGCTAAACAACGGGTGAAGTAATCGATGCATCCATCCATCCATCCATCCATCCATCCATCCATCTATCCAAAGTCCAAACATCCCCTCGGTTTTTGTTCTCTCGCTTTTCCCATATTGAGTTCCCCGTGACTTACGCTGCCGCTAATTGCTAATATACACCACCCGATGACACAATAGCCTTCGGCGTAGTCATAACGTACCGGCATTAAATTCCGTGCATCTCACGAGACCCCTCCCCCTCCCCCCTCCCCCCCCCCCCCCCTCTTTTTCTTCTCTTTTACCATCTCATCTCTTCATCTCTCTTTCGTTGAATGGAGAAAGAAATTTTTGTATTAAACTATAGGAACGAGATATTGGAAGAAAGAGGCAACCATTTCTCACTTCTCACTTCCCGAAACACCATCCCACCCCACCCCACCAGAGCTTTTTAAACCCGAGCTGCCTGGAGGATAATAAATTAACACGGAAAAGATCCCCTTTTTTCTCGATTAAGGGATTTATAGTAGAGGAACACATTTCGACAATCTCGAGAAGCTCACACCACCAAACCCTAGTTTACACTCTTCCCAGAGCCCAATGCCCTCCAAATTACTCTCAGAATCACATCCACCAAGTGGAGTTAAGAAGTTTACATGATGTTAAATAACAGGAATTGGTTTGTGAAGTGAGACACATCACGCATTCCCATGAGCACACTTCCCCATACTTCTTGCTCTCTACTCTTTTTTTCATGTTAGTATGATTCATGTAGAACAGTAACACTGACTCTCTTTTTTATCATTCCACGGAGGCCAAACTTGAGCTTAGCCTTTGTACCTCTTTTGGGATGTCTTCGATTTTGGCCGAAAGATAGTATTTATTTTATTTTATTTTATTTTTTCTCTTTGGGAGGGGGGGTCATCTCTTTTGCTTTTGTTTTGATTTCCAACAGTGCTTTTACACCATCTATCCGTTCCTTGTTGGTTGGCACAGTAGCTTGGACATGAAAAGACCCATCGTTTCTTGTCTATCAAACACTGATACCTGATATCTCACTTGCCTCTTTCATGTCCTGTTGAGCTTTTCTTTCTCTCTGGGCAATCATATCAGCATTGAGGAGTTCAAGAATTTGAGTTTGTGGGAGAAAAATCTAAACTTGGGTTGTTGCTTTCTTGTGATATCTTGGTCTTGGTGGTGAGATGGGATCACTGGGGATGGAGGAAGTGAAGAGGAGGAAAGCTATGTGGCTCTACCCAAAGGTGGTGGGCTTCAACCCTCCTGAGAGATGGGGGCACTCTGCTTGCTTCTTGGATGGGGTTGTTTATGTTTTTGGGGTAAGTAATGATGCTGAGCACCATGTGTTTGTTATTTGTTTCCTTACATGTTGAAGCTGCTTTAATGGCTAGGTCAAAATCCTTTCTCTCTCTCTCTCTCTCTCTTTCTCCTCTCAGCTACTAAGTTCTGTTTGACTTGAAATGTATCTTGGAACAATTTAACTTTCGTTTGTTGCTAGTATTCTTAATGTTTATGAGCAACTTGGCCATGGTACTCTTATATATGTTAAGCTATCCCCTGGATCCTAGTTCTTACTTGAACCTTATAGCTCTGCAGTTTTTCTATTTTTGTCATCTTCCTAGGCTTAAGATGTTAACTTAGTGTAGTCGAATATAACTCTGGGTTATAAGCAGAGAGCTTTTCACTTTATTGTCTTTAGGACCTAGTTTATCAGCAACTCTCCAGCAGTACATATTTTTGGTGGGTGGAATGTTTCTAACATATCAGAGTACACCACTTCCTGTTCTGTTAAATCTCTTTTATTATTTTCCTCCTATCCTTTGTATAGATCTTCTATTTTCTCGTCTTTCTTCTTGTGATCAGTGTTGCAAATAATTTAGGCATATTCTGCTTTTCTTTTCAATAGTTTGCCATCATGGGAAATATAATGAGTAATTATAAGTTCCAAGAACATCAGAAGGTGAGTGAAGAAAGATGATTCGAAGGCTTTCTCTTCTGGGAATGTAGCTCGTTTTGGTTGAACAACCAAGGCCATGCTTGCGTTTGAAGCACATCTTACTAGCATCAGTTTATTAATGATAAGAACGCATCCTTGGGGAAAGTATGAAACTGATTTACTTCTCTCTATTGGTAATATCTATTCTCTTTGTGCTTTACTTGCTTAACCTCTCTGGAGTTGTTGCTTAAATGCTATGGAAAACAATATTTTCTAATGGCTTCTTAAGCACTTGCTTGTAGAATTTTTTTTCTGAGATTCAAATTTGGCATCTATACATAAAGACTTTGGTTGGCATGCTTAGAAAAAAATTTCTTTCTTTCACAGGGTTGTTGTGGTGGATTACATTTTAGTGATGTACTCACTCTTGATCCGGAGACTATGGTTTGGAGCTCCCTCACTACCACAGGTCAGAAACCTGGTACCCGAGATAGTCACAGCACTGCCCTGGTGGGGCACAAGATGATTGTATTTGGAGGTACTAATGGTTCGAAGAAGGTTAATGATCTCCATATATTAGATTTGGGAACAAAAGAATGGAGCAAACCCATATGCAAAGGAATGCCACCTTCTCCTCGCGAAAGCCACAGTGCAACAGTTGTTGGTAATGATAAGCTAGTAATATTTGGAGGAAGTGGAGAAGGGGAAGCAAATTACTTGAATGATGTTCATATACTAGATGTGAATAACATGGTGTGGACTTCTCCAGAGGTGAAGGGTGACCTTCCTGCACCAAGGGATAGTCATACTGCAATTGCCATTGGCAACAAGCTTCTTGTTTATGGTGGGGACTGTGGTAATCGTTATCATGGGGAAGTTGACATGCTTGATGTGGATACTATGACTTGGTCGAGGGTGAGAATGACTTAATTCTTTGTATATATATATATATATTTATATATTCTCTCAACAATAACCCTTATATGTAATGAAAGCTTAGGATATTGCTAGATGCTGATTCTACAATTAAAGATAGGGATGTGCTTAATGAAGTAATATTTAGAAGCTTGGCTTTCTTCATTGGTGAAATTGTTTAACTTGTAGGAAACTCTCCTTTTATGTTTACCTACATGATCATGATAAGTTATTCCTCTTGCAGTTGGCAGTTCAAGGATCCTCTCCTGGAGTCAGAGCAGGCCATGCAGCAGTCAGTATTGGGTCTCGGGTTAGTACCCATTCTAATAAAGATCTGAATGGGGGGAGTAGGGGCAGAGGAATTTCCCTTTTTCCTGAGAAGCATCTTCTTTTTTGTTGTCCTCTAGGTTTACATCATTGGTGGAGTTGGTGATAAACAATACTACAGTGATGTCTGGGTTCTTGATATGGCTAGTTGTACATGGACTCAGCTCGAGATCCGTGGCCAGCAACCTCAAGGAAGGTTCTCTCATACTGCTCTGGTCATAAATACTGACATAGCCATATATGGGGGGTAATTACAAAATCAATTATCTTTTCCCTATATGTTTAGTAACTCAGAAAATGATCCAATTTAGTAATAGTGCATTTTATGTTTCTTTTTCCCTGAATTGTCAGCTGCGGGGAGGATGAACGGCCTCTAAATGAGTTACTCATCCTGCAATTAGGATCTGAGCATCCTAATGGTCGTTACAACATTTCTATGTGCAAAATTTTTGGTTCCCATTGGAGCCAAGAAAAACATAAATTTTTAAGAAGTGATAATCTGGTGAGGAGGATTAATATTTTGAGAAATGGAACTATCTCTATGCACAAACTATAATTAAAATGTGGTTGCAAAAATAATTATTGGCAGTGAATTCTGCAGGAGAAAAGCATGGTAATAAGGAATGGAGAACATAGTCAGATATGCCGTGAAGCGGAGAAGGAACCCAGGAACTCAATCATGAGTGGTCTAGGTTGGTCTGCTTATGTCTCAACATGTACTATGACATCCAAATTGTTGCTTTCATAAACTTGATCCCAAGTCTATCCTCTTTTCAGATAAGACACAAACAAAGAGAAGGAAAACAGGTGATGCTAGAGTATGGGAGATTGAATCTGAACAGGAAGAGCATTCTCTTTCCCTTTCGCAGCATTCTTCACCCTCACAATCTGATCAAGAGCAGAATACAGCCCGAAAATTGTCAACCTCTCCTAACGGTTCTATTTCAGCCTCTCAACAATTTGTCGACTTCAAGCTGCATCATCCAAGGGAGCAGACTAATGGCGTTCGAAGGACCGTTCAAGATAATTTCTTATCTGCAGAATCCCCAAGGAAGAATAAAACCGAGCAATTTCTTCGTGCCATTCCTCAACCAAGGCAAGAGGTGCAGTTTCTAGCCGCAGGAAATAAGCCACAGCCCCGGCCTACTTGTTCTCCCTTGGTATGCAATTTCAAGAGCGAATTTAATACAAAATTAATTGCTCATAATGTTCAGTTTCAGTATCTTTTTCTCAATACACAGATTGGTGCCGACGTTCATGGAACAGTGGATGGAGCTTTTGACTCTGGATTCCTCATGACTGCTGTTGTTAATGGTCAGATATTCCGAGGTGTCTTATTTGCTCCAGTGAGAAAACTATCTCAAGCCCTCGTCACACTGAATTTATCTGGAAAAGTTGGTTGTCCTTATATTTTGTCACCACTTCCATTTCTATAACCAGGGACCAGGTGTTGCAGCTCCAAGACCAGTGATCCATTCTCATAATCTAACGAGCTCGACCATCGTTCCCCAGCATCGCCCAACTCCACCACAAGCTATGTCAATCCATGCCAGGTCAGCACCACAACCAACTAACTTTCTGTTGCCTGACTGTGGTCGCCGGATGCTAGATGCGCACCCGGTTCAAGTTAAGGCGCAGAGGGAAAGGCTTAGCAGTGACCTCCAGGGTGTTGTGCTGACACTGGGAGGGCCAGGAGGAGGCACTGGAGCCTAATTCGGACCTTTTTGTATAACTTCTTTTGTAAATTCAAGTATGACAAATATGAATAGAAGTTTTGAACAGTTTAGCTTTAGGAGTTCTTTCTTAAATGTTGCATATACATGTTGATGCAGTAGTCATGGCTAAATGTTCTTTTCGAACTGTCTGCTGATAAAAAGTATTGTATGCTCATTTCAGTTATAAGATTAACTTATATTATTAGTCAACCAGGTGCTGTGGTGTAGTCGGTTATCACGTCAGTCTTACACACTGAAGGTCCCCAGTTCGAACCTGGGCAGCACCACTTTGATTATAAATTTTATCATTTTTTTAATGAAAATTTATCAAAACTACCCGACAATGTTTCTTATTATTAAAAAAAAGTTTTAAAGAAGTGATAGAGAATAAGTTAAACCGGTTGAGCTGAATTCAGACCTGAATACACTTAACCTAGTATGCTGTTAAATCATTTTTAGTACTATCTTGTTCATTTTGTCTTATTATTATTCACACTCATCAGGTCGTTTAGAGTTTATCTTTGCACTTTGTTTGTGGTGTCACTCTTATTATATGATGTGAAGGAAATTTCTCCGTCATTATATGTGAAGAAGAGGCCAAAAGTTAAACAGAATATGGCTAGATATGAATTTTGATGAAAGGCTTGCATGCTTTTTTGAATAGGGATATAATTTGGTTATCTATTTTAGTTTTCAGTACTGAACTAGATAATATTGATTCATTTGGATAAGACAAAGATAACTACTGGAGCAGTTGGATGAGTGACAACCTATACTTGTTTCTATTCTTTCGTGCAGCAATTCCAACAACTTTATCCACTTCTATGTCTGAAAGCACATAATAGTAATTAGAAATGATAGAGCTTATCTTTTTTTTGAAACTGTTGATGCTACTTTCTATAGATTATAAGCTTATAAAACAAACATATAAGTTGGTCCTTCAATTTTGATGCATAAATTAAACAACTGGCTCAACTGTTGTGAAATTTTCACCTATGAAATCTGACATTAAAAAGGGAATGAGGTAGAGGGCCCCATAAAAATATACATCTTTAGATTACCCACGCCAAAAAAGAAAAGGGGCAACAAAATAAATCAGACAGAAGTCGAATGATTATAATCGGTTTTTTAAAATATATATATATATATATATATATATATATATATATATATATATATAAGAAGTGAGAAATTATAATTTCAACAAATAGATAGAAATCGTATAATGTAATTTTCTAATATAATGGCTGCGATGCAGGGGCAAAATGGGAATATGGATTAGTTAATGCGGCTACCAATACGAGGGTTTGACTTTGAGGCTCATATAATTGGGGAGGTAAAGTCGTCATTAAGACGTCATTAGGGGCATGGTGTGCATTTAATTGAGATTAAGAAGGCGACAAGTGTCCTCCCGCAACAGTTGTTACCACTCCTTTATATAACCCCCTCTCCCTCTTCTCCTCTCGCCTCTCTAGCTATTTTCTTCTCTCTTTGCTTCGAGATTCCGAGAGGCGATCGCATCGCATTTAGGTACGAGATCTCCCTTCTCAGATTTTTTATTTTTATTTTTATTTTTTTCTCGTTTAGGATTTGAATTCTTCGTTCTATGTGATGATTACCTGCAATTTTCGCGCAGCGATCTTTGAACCAATCTTTGCGCCGGAATCCATTGGAGGAGGATCGGATCGTCCCGTTCGGGTCCAATGGCGATTTCTAATCCGGAAGGGGAGAGGAAGGGGAAACGGAGAGGGGAGAGCCGTCCATCGCCGTCCAAATGGAGAAACGAGGGCGAGCAGAAGACGTACTCCTCGAAGCTCCTCGAAGCCCTTAGACGCGTACGCAGCGCCTCACTGGCTCCGGCGGATCCGCCGCCGAGCCGCGCCGTTCGCGACGCCGCAAATCGCGCGCTGGCGGTTGCGGCTCGCGGCCGCACGCGGTGGAGCCGAGCGATCCTATCGAGTCGATCGATCAAGCTGAAGGCGATGAAGCGGCGGGCGAGGAAGCCATCCGGCGGATCCCGGTCATCCCCGGGGCTGGCGAGCAAGAGATCGCCCGTCGTCCAGAGAAAGGCGAAGGTACTCGGCCGGCTCGTCCCCGGCGGCCGGAAGCTCTCCTTTCCAACGCTCCTCGAGGAGGCGTCCGACTACATCTCGGCGCTCGAGATGCAGGTGCGAGCCATGAGCTCACTAGCCGAGCTACTGTCGGCCGTCGGCGGCCCGCCATTGGATCGGCCCGGCTCGTCCAACCCGATCTAACCACATCCTCGCGATTCCAGTAGCTTCTTCTCGCTCACATGCCTTTTGCCCGCTTGGTCTGCTTTCCACGTTGTATATTTCTCTCTCTCCCATCCTTTTTTTTTTCTCCTCCCTCGTATTTACTTAATTTTAGATGACTTCGTCCTCCGGCAATGGCATTCTGGTAATTAGAGCCCCCGTCATTTTCTCTAGAGTCTCTTTCAAATTAGCGGAGGAGAAATTAGTTCGCCTTGGGAATGGCCAAGTTGGCCTCTAAAATAAATTTGAATTCTTCGAGGTTAAGTAAACACTAGAAAGAAAGGAGGATTCCAAGAGCCCATATATTTATTGTCCGATTTGCTAAATCTTTGGCCTTTTGAACTCCTTTCTCTAGTGTTAGGGAGACGATGAGAGTTTAATTTGAGAGAGAGAGAGAAAGAAGACATAACGTACAAATTCTGGAGTGGCAGAGCCCAGGCTGGCTTTGGAGAGGTGTCTGAATACATCCGATTCCGGCCCCTATGATGGCAGGAACGGACGGCCGTGATGGCGCTGGCATCGATAAAATCGGGTGGGCGGACCCACCTGAGTGGAAGCAGTGGGTGACATGAGCCATGTGTGATCGCCATCAATGCTTTGTTTCGGTGAGGTTTGAGCCCGCGGCGTTCTGGGAGAGGGAGGGGCCCCCCTTCCGCCCTTTGCCGGCTACCCAGATGAGCTCTCCACGTGGGTCGATTATTTGTGGGGCCCCTCCTCCCTATTACCCGAATACCCCTTTTCTTTGGATTTTTCTTTGACGTGGACGTGGCTCTCCACTCCTTTTTCTTTTTTTTATTTTTTAATTTTTAAATTCTCTCTCTCTCTCTCTCTCTCTCCATTTTTCTTAATGTTCTGATGAATTTATAGTTTCTGTAAACAAACCGTGTGCGGTTGTTGGAGTGGAGAACATGGCCTAATAACACCGTATGGAGATCAATAATATTCCTCATCTGTCCTTGTACATAACTATACTAGCATGTTCGCTAAATCAATGCATCATCCATCAATTTCAACGTGCAAATATACAACGACGTGAATCATTCAAACATTAGTCGTGGGCATAATTAGTGAACGCCAATCTATTATGGAGAACTTAAGGGGGTCTTTCTTTTTATGCAACTTAGAAAGAGAGAAGGACGTGGGGGATGGGATTGTGACGTGAGACCTACAAAGAGCATCGTCATCCATCATCGAATCTAATGAAGGAAGAGAATAACACCAAACGGCCCCCACACGAACCAGACGAGGAGAGTAGAAAGAGGTGCATGCAACATTGCAACACCATCATCGGCGATAGGTTCCGTCCTCCTTGACAACAACGGCGAAAATAAATAAATAAAACTCCAATATGAACACTTTCCTATTGTCCTCCTAATCCGACTGCTAGAGCTGCATGATTAACGCATTCCAGGATTTTCTTTTATCAAAGACACTCACTCCATATTTTTGCCCTTTCTCATTATCCAACTCGCGTCTCATTCCTCTCATCAATCAAACTATTCTCTCTCGTTCTTTTCAGTTTCTCTCAAACATTTTAGCCCACTTCATCAAGGACCAATTAGTTCTAATGTAACTTGGAAATCTCTGCCTTAAATTCTCACAAGTTAACTCTCTCTTCTTCTTTTTTTGTTGTTCTTCGAGGATAAATATTCAGACACGGGTTAATTATTAATTACGATGTATCAAACAAATGAAAATAAACTTATTGCGAGCATGTATATCTAGAGATAGGAGCGGATATATATAGATAGACAACAGCGTAGAAAAGGTAGCACACAGTAGGAGCTGTGCTCAGGTCGGCAAACGGCGCGCTCCTGCAGGTAGCTTGGGAGCCCACGCCGGCAGGTTCGGCATTACAAGCCGAGGGTATGGCCCTTCGGCTCGAGCTAACCCTAGCTAGGGACCAAGGACAAGTGGTGGTAGAAACAGATTCACTCGAGCTGGTGCGGATCATGAAGTCGGAGCTCGGCTGCCCCTGGAAACTCCGAAACCTAGTTGCTGAGTGCAAATCACTGCTCGGTTCTCTCCCAAACTATCACCTCATCCATACATATAGAGAAGTCAACCGTGCGGTTGACTGGGCGGCCAAACGGGGCAAGGCTGCGTCCCACTCCGTCCGGCTAAAGCCGGAGGACTCCATTCCCACGGAACTTTGTAACCGCCTAACTTTCGACGCCTTAACCCCACTCGGGCGTTACGCCAGCTAAATATAGCTCATATTATCAAAAAAAAAAAAAACAACCCAAGAGTTAAAACCGTTCGACACACGCAACCCAACAAAAACACACACAAGTTAACTATAATTGTTGGCGAGCTATGTCTCGCCAATGATGACGTGGCAAGCGTTCAATGTGAGGACACACGTGACCACGTCATCCTGCACATGCCAGCCTCCTTTTATACCAGTCGGCCCAACAAAATTTAAAAAAATAAAAATAAAAAGTCACGCGGTGGACCCTCCCCCCTTTCTTTTTGTCTTGCCAAAGTTGGCCAGTAACATTCCGCCAGAGTCCAAGAACACCACCATTAAACTATATACCAGAACTAATAGATATAAAAGAGAGCGAGAGCCAGAGAAGAATAGTCCTCCAAATTCCTAATCAACGACTACAAAGCTTTTCTAACCCGCCTTTGCTCGCAAAACATCCAAATAAGGAAAATATGAGGCCCCAAAAGAAAAAACTGCCAAGCAAGATATATATATATATATATATTATGTAATTTCAAACCAATAATACATTCTTACATTTTTGTCTATGTGAACTTCTAGCCCTTCGTTGGATATGAAGACTAAATTAAGCTAACAACTATGATAGAGGGAATTAAATTAATGCTTAGGGTTTGAAAATAAAATATATATATATATATATATATATATATATATATAATTTTATTGGAACAGATAGCCGCCCTAATATAATTGGAACCTCAATTTAGGCCTGAGGCACATGCCATGGTAGCTCAAAACACGGATGCCATACCAACAATGGCCCATGCATTCATATTTGGCCCATTACTTTTTTGACATTTTAGCATCGTGACACTAAATATTATATCCATAGCCTATAATTAATTAAGACGATTAGCTGCCTCCTTGAAATAAACAAAAAACAAAATAAAAAAATAAGGAATGTATAAGCTAGAGATGGATCATTAGGATCAGTTAATTACTTCCTCTTATCTGTCGATTGTTGCACCAGACACGCGGAATCATTATAAACTAAACAATTCGATCTAATTATTGGAAACAAAACAAAACAAAACAAAACACATCTTAATCGTTACATAATAATATAACATATATCCTAAGATTAGGATCTAAGCTTCCTACTTTGTTGCCACATACATTGACAAGCTCACACGCCCAAACCCATCATGCCTTGCTTTTAATTAATCGAACCCCCTTGAGGATTAAGGGTCCCCTATAAGGGGGACACAATCACAATTAGCTCCAAGTGGCTAACCACTATATATTTGCATTTGCATGGTGGACCCACGAGATGCAATGCATGAGCTGGATGCATCGAGAGGGTTGTGAAAGAGCTAGCTATCAAAGTCCTTATACGTAGTATACAATGGGTTTATGATAGAGAGTGGGGAATAATCCAGAGTGTCAAGGGATGGGGAATAGTGGGAGGTGTAGGGATATGGGTGCATGCAGTAGGTTAATTGCTCTCTTCTAGGAATCATGTGACTCCATGTGCTTTCTATTAGCAGAACAATATCCATACCATTACTTCTTCCCAAACTTTCCCCCCCTACCCTCCTCCATTCATTTAAAACAAACAAAAACAAAAACAAATAATTCCATTACTTTTGAACTGTGTGTCTAGAATCTCTTGATATCCACGTACTACTACTACTACTACTACTACTACTACTACTCTATATATATATATATATAAATAAAGAGAGAGAGAGACAGAGAGAGAGAGAAGAAGAAGGAGAAGGAGGTAGGCGTAAGCATTAAGGATGTCTTCCTCCTCGGAGTCGCTGCATGGAACCAAGAGGAAGAGGAAGTCGACGAGGATGGGAATGAGGCAGGAACTTGTAGAAGGGTGTACAAGGCCGGCGAGTCGTCTCCGGAGGCATGTACGAGCCCTGAGAAGGCTCGTGCCCGGCGGGGGTGATGAGGCAACGAGGGCCGGCGGGATCTTGTCGGAGGCGGCGGAGTACATTGCTTGCTTAGAAGTGCAGGTGAAGGTGATGAAGATGGTGATTGATATGTTATCAGATGTGTGAGTTAATTCTACTTGTTTGGAAGAAGAGATTGGACTGCTTTCGTTTAGTTTCTTCTATATGGTCGTCTAGCAGTTTCCGATTCATTTGTATCCCGTGCGTGCACTTTAATTTTTCTCGCTATTTTCTTTCTTAGTTGTCTGTTTTAAGGCTAATTCTATGATATGTATTCATATTTGTTATATCTAAAATAAGGTACTTATTTTTGTATTTATTTGTATTCTAAGATAAAGAAAAAAAAAAGTGATATCTTTTATGAAATTATGTTAATACTATTTAATTTGATATAAAATAGATTAGTGAGATAGAAAATTATGAATAAATTGATGATAGAGTTAGTATGTGATATAAGATATAATTTTGATACTATGGATGGTTTAGCTGTTATTCTAAGATAAATATATATATATTTTAAAACAAATTATTCGAAAAATAAAAGATAGTTTACTATTCATGGTTGGGTCTGATGGGCCTGAATTGAATGGCCCAGCCCATTCAAATATACTCCATATTCATCATTTTTGTGTCACAAAGCAAGACAATTGGTTAATTTAATTATTGATTGTAACCCAATGATTTGTTCCTCAAAGGAACGTATGATGCATATCATATGATGGGCCATCCAAATCTATAACCACACACTACTTCCGTCAGTGATTCAATATAACTACTTTACAAACTACCACAAAAAGAATAGTTTCTAGATAATATTATTAATTTTTTTTCTTCTTGTTTTTAGGGGGGTGGGGGGGTCTTATGAATATACATTAATTGCAGCAGAAAATGGTCATTACCATCAAAGTCAAATCACAATCCAAACCTCTTAAATCCAAATCGAATGTACTCCTCCAAACAATTACCCTGCCCCACTTGATCAACTAATTTATCCTTTGCCGACAGCCCTTTATTTATTGGGTGACATTATTAATTGATGCATATTATTAAACCATGTTGCCATGTTCATCTCATCAAGGTCCAAAGAATTTTTTCATACAAAATCTCTACATATTATAGGACATTCATATATGCAATTTTTTTTTAAAAAATAATAATAATATAGATATATCATTCAAAAAAAAAAAAGATAAATAAAATTTAAAATATTCTGAACTTTATCTCGGAATGCATAAATTCTGTCCAGAAAGTAAGATATATATTTAACCCATGAAAGAATTGTGGATATATAGACAAGAGTCAAAATTGCTGGTTGCACCCATGACCAATCTATATATATATATATATATATGGAGTTTGACTTTGACCTTGACTAAAGCTTCTCTTTTAATGCTCCCAGAAACTTATGCACCAAGCAACGTACTCAACTCTACCGGTCCCAACTAATCGACCCCACATTTTTCAATATTTTTCTTCTTCTTCTTTTTAATAGCGAGGACAAAAGATATTTAATTAGATGGCACGAAATTTGAGGAACGTATGAAGCAAGCAACCTTCCACGGAGGAGGAAACGGGGAGCCGTCAGATGAGGAGAGGCGCGACGGCGGAGATGGAGCCAGAGAGGAGGAGTACACGTGCGCGACTACGACCAGGGCCGTGTATGGCGGCGAGTTCGCCTCATGAAAGCAAGATACTTATTTAAATTATTTTTATCTTTTTTAGCAACTAATTTAATCCCATCTCCATCGGCTGTCGGATCTAAGCTGCCCTTGTACGATCTACGCCACGCGTTGGTCGATTAGTGGCCAGAAAGCCTTGACCAAACTCCAATTGTCAAAAGGTAGAAGGTTGACGGATACACGTCTCTGCACCATTGTCCTTCTAGAAAATATTTATTCTCGGTTCTTGTGAGACCTTTATTTATTTCGCAGTTAACAAAAAAGAGAGCCAAACTAGTGGTAAATTTTTATTAGGTTAATTGAGTTACTATCAATTTGATTAAAACGTTAATAATTTAATTAAATTTTGAAAAAGAAAAGTATTATTGGTTATCTTCTTTTGAGTGTGTGTGTGAGAGAGAGAGAGAGAGAGAGAGAGGGAGTGGGGGGGGGGGGGGGGGGGTGTGAAAGAGAAAAGGATGACGGAGGTATTATGTCATCATGCGATCTGGGTGTCAGAGGTGTTGGGACCACACGTGCGACTTCTAGCACCTTGTTTTTATTTCGTTTATTTTATTAATTAGAGTCTTACGGATAAGTAAGCAAGTTTTACTTAACCAGAGGGAGGATTAAATGTAGGACCCAGCAGTTGTACCCGACAATGCGCCTGAACTGATATTATTTGGGAGAAGAATAGAAGGGAGGAGTAGCGTCGGCACGTGTGGAGAGAGGCTGTTCACACGTTCTAGTGTTGTTAGTTGGTCAAAACTCAAAACCCTGCGTAGAGCCAAGTATGAAAATCGTCGCGCAAGCATGTTCGCGCGACAGACGCCCGCATTAAATGCCTTTTTGCCGTACGACCCCACCAGTGATCGCCGGTCATCCCGGTCTCTTTCTTTCTTTTTCTTTTTTCTTTTTTTTTTTTTTTTTTGGTGGGAGGGGAGGGGGGTTTTGTTTTCCTTCTTCAGCTCTTCTCTATACTCAACCACTCCTCTCGGAGCCACTACTTTAAAAATCCATTCCATTTTTATTTTCCTCGCTCTCTCTGTCGCCTTCTTATCTATCATCTAAACCTCTTGCACTGAGTTTACAAACCTTAACCCTAAGCTCGAGTCTTTCCTGCAGCCGATGAGATCGATTCTATGACGACGACGAAACGAGAAGAAGAGATGGAGGAGGTTCCATCGACCTCCGGATCACCTTTCCCTGACCAGATCCAGATCCCAACCTCCTTCGCCGGGATCTTCGATACGACCGCAGAGAAGAGCTCCATCGGCTTCCTCGAACTGCTCGGCTTCCAGGATCTCACCCAGTTCCTCTTCGACCCGCCTCCGCCGCCGGCGTATTCCGACACCGGCAACCTCCCGGCAACTCCGAACTCGTCTTCGATGACGGAGGCCGCGAACGACGCCGATCCAGCGATGATCTCCGCTGCAAACGAGGACCGGGAGCAGGAGAAGTCCAAGAAAGAGTAGGAGTACTTTTGTTAGTTAGAGACTTAGAGCTAGCATGGGATTATATTTTGCGATTAGGTGCCTTACTCTTTAAGAAATTAAAGTTTGGTTGCTTGTGTAGGCCGGCATCGACGACGAAGGGGGGGAAGAAGAAGGGGCAAAAGCGTCAAAGAGAGCCGCGCTTCGCGTTCAAGACGAAGAGCGAGGTCGATCACCTGGAGGACGGCTACAGGTGGCGCAAGTACGGACAAAAGGCTGTCAAGAATAGCCCCTTCCCCAGGTCCTTATTTACGCCTCTATGCCACTCCCCTACCCCCCCCTTACTTTAGTAGCTTCCTCTAACGGCCCAGGGTACGATCGTCATTTTGGTCTTCCCAGGAGCTACTACCGCTGCACCAGCGCAGCTTGCGGCGTTAAAAAGCGGGTGGAGAGATCGTCGGAGGACCCGACGATCGTCATGACGACGTACGAGGGGCAGCACACGCACCCCTGCCCTGTTGGGCCACGTGGCGTCCATCAGGCCCAGCCGCTCCCGTCGTTACACGACGAGGAGTTGCACCGCCGGATCGAGTTATCCTACTTCGCCAGCTACCTCCCGCCTCCGCCGCACCAGAGTCGCCACTTATACCCTGCCACTCTTCCCGCGTACGCCGGTGCGGTCAGCACCGTCCTCGGCGATCATAGACGCCGCAATCAGACGGCTAGCGATCTTCCGATCCGGGATCACGGTTTGTTACAGGACGTGATCCCGTTGGATATAAGGACGAAGGAAGAGTAGTAGATACGTACACCACGACGACTCTACTATATTTGGTACGTACGATTGGTTCTTTAATTTACTCCTTACTGACTCGGATCATGTACACGGTTTACCACTGATGATGATGTACTTTCACTGTTATATATCCTCTCAGTATTTTTCTATATCTTTGCCATAAATATTGGATTTTTATGGGTGGAATAAGAGAACGAAGGTTACCATTAACCGGGATTAGGGCATATAGGGATTTTAGGGTGGTTGCTCGTGGGAGGTGCAAGAGGATGGGGTGGAGAATGCAAGTTTGCAGCTTTTTCGTTGGCAGTATTGGAAGTGCTAGGAGACCCTTTTGTGGGAATTTGAAAGGAACCCTTAGAATGATACTGGGGAAAGGAGTTGGTTTCAGAAGACAATGGCAGCCTTAGCCCTTGAATGAACCATAGCTTGGGAATTTGTTCAGAGAGAGAGAGAGAGAGCGTGATATGTTTCTGATGTAGATAGGTTGTGGGTATGAATGAATGGAAGAGTTGCCCTTTTTGTTTAAGTTTGACAAGCTTGTGGTGCAATTTTATCCCCCCTTTGCTTCTTTTGCTGCTCTTTATGTGCTTTTAGGTTCATTCAATAGAGGAACAGAAATCGAATTGAAGTTGTGAAGGCTTTTATTGTGTCCTCCAACTAGAGTACGAATGAATTCCTAGGCTTTTATTAGTGTTCTTCCTCCTCCATGCATTCAATGTAGTACTTCTTTCTTTTCCTTCTTGATTTTAGTGTTCTCGCTAGTTATTATTTTCGAGAAAGAAAAAAGAAAGTGGGTGGGCCGGCCGGCCGGTAGAGGTGTCCTTATCCTAGTGGTGTATTTGCTTGCGAGGAATGTTGGAAGAGAGTAAATGAGGTTCCCATTTATAGGTCGCAGAGTATTCCACAGCAGGATATTAGCATTGAGAGGTAAAAGTCTCAGTAACCAGACTACGGTGATGGGCCATTGGGTAGGTGAAACTGACTCCGTAGGGCAGTAGATTATTCCTCCACCTTCTTCTTCTTCTTCTTCTTCTTCTTCTTCTTCTTCTTGCATGGTACATTCTGGTATGGTTTTTGTTATTCCTCTATTAATTTAGATGGAGTTAGTGACTCGTATATATAGAAGTTGCACCAATCTCTCATCTCTTTAATTACTTCACTCTCAAGCAGTCTGCATTTTGCACTCTCAGATGTTTGTAGAGCAGTAATGCAGCATATATAGACTGGGAAATATCATCTAGCCACAGTATACTCGAAATGTGTTTCGCTGCAAGAGTTGTTTACCTTAATATATAGATAATGGCTAGTTAGTGGGGTTTTGTTTTCTCTCTCTCTCTCTCTCTCTCTCTTCTCTTCTCTTCTCTGAAACTGAGGCAATGTTGTTGCAGTGTAGTGCACGGAATATATTGATATATGACTCAGTCTGCTGCATCTTCAAAGTCAAATTAGCTTGTCGTTTATGAGTAATGAAGCAACAGTGTAACTTTTGTAACTTGAAGCCAACTTCGAACGATGGATGGACCCTGTGATGCATCGTTTGTTCCTATCAGATAAAGATAGATGGGGATATTCTCTCTATCATCGCCTATATTTCTGTTTTTGGTACAGGAATATTTAACCATTTTTAAGATAATATTTGAAAGACAATTCTTTATGTGTTATATATATTTCATCCGAAATCACTTTATATTCAAAGTTAATATTGTTTGTGTCTTTTTAATTTTAAATTTACTTACCGATTTAAATACAACTCATGTTACACCTTTATGCTTTTATTTTGCATCACCTAAACTACAATAAACTTTTTTTTGAATATATGTAGCTAATAAAGCAGGTCAATTAAATTATTTTGTCTCTTTCACAGTGATGTTTGTATTCATCGAGACTAAAATTTTCGTCTGAGGTTTATTTTGCCAAAAAAATTAATATATATCATATCTTTATATTGACAGGACTTATGACATTATTAAGAGACATCCTTGCATCTCCCCTAACTAGTTGAAGCACGGTAAATATTATGGCACGTAGATACCACTATGGTTTACCACTGCATTCCTTTTGTAAACCTGGCTTGGTGGAAAACACCTAGGTAAGCGCACTGGATTTGCTCTGGCTGAGCCTGTCATCGAAGATCATGATGACGGGAAGGAAGAGGATTAGGGTTTTAGGGTTTAAAATTTGGCATAAGAGACATCTCTCCAGATACTAATCACTTCGTGGTTATCACGTCGGATTGCAAGTATATAACGAGCATGCAAACTTTATAACGAGTATGGGAGTTTTCTCTCTTCGATCAATAAGTCATACGATGATGGGTTATAAGCCCAGAAAATGTTGCATGAGGCCTAAAACACTACTGAAACTTAATACGTTAATGAGCTACAGGAATTAGCAATTACTACATACAAAATCGTTAGCACACTATTTGGAACGTTGAGGAATTGCATTAATTTAGAAAATCCCTTATTTGGAACCATTAAGCATTAAATTTCAATTGATTTTTCAGTAGATCTAGATGAATTTTAATGTATGTAGTATATTAGGTTTTAGTGTTGGCAAATAGGTACAAAATAATTTAAGTGTACATGAGTATATCTATAAGTTTTAATAAGATTCAAACTAAAATTTTTTAAGTTTTAGAGAAGACAAGTCATTACATGCACACCACGTTCGAACACGGACTCAAACGTTCACACATACAAAGGTGATGTTTTAGTAGTTCGAACGCACTTGAGCCGCCTTCAAATACATTCACATAACATATAATTTCTGAAGTTACTTGAATTTTGTTTTGACTTTATCTTATTGACATATATAAGGGTTGAGATGTCTTAACCTTGAAAGAGTTAATGATTAATTTTGAAAAGAAATTCTTAGAGTTACAACATTCTTGTATCAATAAGGTTCATTTCTTTTTCAACGCACCAAGCTTTCGTCTTAAAACTTCATCTAAACGAACAATCAATTTCAAGAGAAACTAAGATTGGAGATCAGTTACGAAAAATAGTCAATCACGGATTCTAACGAACAACACTGAATGAAATAAAATCATGGAGATCGACGAGCTGTTTTGTAAATCAGTTTTATAACTACTATAAATGTAATGATTGATTTTAATTCAAATTTGGATTCGTGATTTGTGTTCGTTTGAATTTTTCATGTAAAGTTTTTAATGTTCATCCTTGCTTTGCACTTTGATATTTATTTCGCATGTTTACTTAAGCAATTGGTTGAAATCATTACTTATGATTTAAGTTCATATTTAAATAGAATAACCCTTAATCTCTAATATGAATGATTTTTGCTTATATGATTTATTATGAAAAGCTTTCCGATTCATTGATTTGCAAACTAAATCCAACTTTGGAAAGTCAACAATACAATCCACCAAACAAAATCCTTGAAAATGTATGGTGATAAAATCTCGGAGCATTTGAATAAAAAAAAACTTTTAGGTTTCTAATTAGTAAAAAAAATAGCCTTTGTGCGGTGTGCATCTTCTATATAAATTATATATTTGTGTGTATTTTATTATAAAAACTAAACCTATTCAGTTTCAAGAGCCCATTTTTTACTATTACAAAAAACTAAAAGCATTTTTCTTTCAACAAATAGGTTTAAAATCTCAGAAAGCAACATAATCTCTCCTATTAGCTAGCTAATGCATATAAAGTACTCAGGATTACCGATTAGAATACAATAGAAAACCGAGTCAACTAAATAAGAGTGCAATATGGATGATATGCTATTAGTTTGAATCCAAGATTCGTCGGTGATAATAAAAATTATCATTCCAGTATAAGTTTGGATTTGATCGAGAGAAATGTCTTCATGTATGACCGACCCAATGGCTTCTCCATTTCTCCCTTAGTCTTCTTGACTCTTAGACTAGAATAATAATTTATTACAAATAAACTTCGACGACAAGAACTAGAGTAGAGAATGCAACCATTACACTATACAAAGCACATTCATAAACTTCCAATTTTTCCTTTTCCAATTTCATAGATCCAGAATGAAACAATTACACAATCTAGCGTTTAAAATGCACATCCATAAACTTTCAATTATTTCCTTAAATTTTTTTTTCCCATTTTCATTGATCTAGAACGCTTGCTATTCAGTATTAACTAGAATCCTTTAGCAGAACATCTTAGTAATTCTTGATCTTTCGACACCCAGATTTATCAAAATCGTTTCAGATTCAATATTCAGAACTGGTCAGAGAGGAGCCTCCTACCGATCTCAAAGGAGAGGAAGGCATCGGCGCACGCGTACCCAATCTGCTCCAGAGTGAGATATTGTCGTGCCCAGTCGCTCATCGTCACCCGCTTCGCCTTCTTAGGCACGAACCCCATCACCACCTCCGCGATCCCGGCGAGTCCCTTGTGCTTCATCTCCTGTCTCCCTGTCTTGTCAGCTGCGAGATCA
This sequence comes from Typha angustifolia, assembly GCF_048772165.1. Classification (NCBI taxonomy): domain Eukaryota; kingdom Viridiplantae; phylum Streptophyta; class Magnoliopsida; order Poales; family Typhaceae; genus Typha; species Typha angustifolia. The sequence continues at coordinate 367,742 of NC_133246.1, read as the reverse complement.
CGGAGATCGATGGCGTTACTCACGGAGAGCTCCCAATCATGGAGTAGCTTCTCGACGTCACCATCGATGCCGACGCCGACGAAGGTGAATTGGGGATCGGCGAGGAAGTTGAGGAGCGCACCGGGGATCGAGTCGGCGTGGACGAGAGAGAAGAGGAGGCACCGACGACCGATGCAGAGCTGGAGGATGGCGACGGGGTTGGATTCGCCAGGGCGGCGGTTGGGGCGCCACTCGCAGTCGAGACCGACGATGAGGTTGCGGAGGTGGCGGCGGTGAACGTGGAGTACCTCGCGGAGCCACGACTCCACGTCGGCTCCGGTGAAGGTGACGGTGGTCAGGATGTCGTGGATGCCGTGAAGGTTGACGTTAAAGAGGGTGTCGGTTTGTTGGTCGACGTTCATCGACATCTTGACGCCGTTCCTTTGGAGGGAGAGGGGAGGAGAGCTGGAGATTTTTGGAGGGCTTTTTTAAATTTGAAAGAATGAGTTTAGAGCCGTATTGAAAAGTTTCACCAGCGCGCTAACTTATAAATAAATAGACGATTTTAATAATAAAAGAAAACTTAGTAATAATGCTTCAGTGCCTCAGACCTCAGTGGTTTGCATGTCGAATTGTCGACGAACGATTGGCTACACGAATGCCATATTATAACATGGTCGATTTGAATCCCTTTCAGGACTGAGGTGTTGAAGACTAAATTATATTTCTTCAAAATTATATTTCTTCTCGTTTTGAAAATAATAAAAAGTAATAGTAAATTTTATTTTCTAAAGTAAACTAGGCATAATAAAAATTTATTCGAATTACTTTGCTAAAGAAATAAAGTGGATTAAAGTATTTCACTTTTGTTCTTATAGAAATTTATATTCTTGGTGAATGACTCGCAAGAGAGAGAGAGAATATCTTATACACATCGTTACTAACTTTTAGTTATTTTCTTTTCTTCAATCATCTCGGGGAATAATCACCCATAATAACAAAGCTATCGAACGGCTGAGAAGTTAAATAATCAAACATTATAAGGTGGCAGAGATGTAAGGATGACAGAGGACTAAGAAGTTGGAGCAAGAGAAGAGATCATCAAGATGCAAAAAATGGACCTACCTTAAAATCACTAGGAGTTTCCTAAATTATGAAATCAAAACTCCACCATTAACGCTACCAACAACATATTTGACTCCTATGAACACAAGATAGAGGAGAGGTAGAAAGATGATTAAGATTGTGATGAGATAAATAGCTAGTTAGCAGTGGGATGAGAAGGAAAAAAGATAAGTAGGGAACATAGGCATGTGAAGGAGGGAGAAGAAAGAGGAAGCTTAGATAATATTCTCCTACCCTAGTCGACTAGCTCTAAAGAAAGACCTCGCTATGAGGGAGAAATTCTTAGAATAGGGAACACAAATTATCTAAACACTAATATAAAACTCAGCTAAAATCGAGGATTAATAATTTATGATGAACCCAACATTGCTTGAAACTCAAAAGGTTTAGAATTCAATATTTTAAGATAATAAAACAGTGGCTTCTAAGGTTTGAGATGTTAACATATAAAAGCCTTAATAATATTTACAGGGAAAATTATCTATATTTACTAAAAAATAATAATATATATTGCTGAATTATTATCTAACAATTTAAGCTTTTCAATTAATTAATTATCTAAATTTGTTTTCATCAAAGCCAGTTTACTTATTAATTGAAAATGTTTGGAATCTCAATTCTTTTAATAAATTCGTAAAACAGATTAATTTTGTTAAAAAATTAGCGAGTAAATTAGGACAGGATTGTCCGTGGAGAGTATGTTCATGGATAACTAGTTATCTTCTACTTTGGACCCTACCAAGCTTATCCACGGAGGCGGCACGTGCGAAATCTCCTATCCGTTGGTTCAAACTTTGGATCAAACAGACGGCCCAGATCAGTCAGAGATCTCTAAAACACCCCCATTACCCGATAGGTTACGAAGCCTTCTTTAAAAGTCCCTAAAGTTAGGGCTCCATTTAGGTCAAGCTCTCAACTGAGCAAGCGACCGAGATAGGCGACGCTCCCAAGCTGTTGATCGTCGATTAGGCTTCCAGCCAAGGTTATTTGTTATCTCTTCAATCTCGATTAACTTTTGAATGCTTTAATTGCTTCTTCCTCGGAATTCCTCCTTGATTTCCTTTTATTTAGCTATGAATTTGTGCGGAATACTTTTAGGTTATATAAGCATCGACAAAGTCCGAGTCCTTGCAATGGGGGTGGAGTAAATCATAATGTATCAGTATTTGCTCTCGCTTTTCCTAATTTTGTTGATTTATGTACTTTATTTGATGCATCTCGTGGTAGTTTGTCATTTCTCGAAGCTTGGTCGGTCTGTCCTTAGGCCTTGTACCCCTAAAATATTTGGTTGGAATTCTGTATGCAGGAAATCTTGAATCTTGGTTCTTCTTTGCAGTTCTGACCCTCTTCGCTTCGAATCTTTGATGAAGTGATCGAGTCTATGACAGCATAGGGTTTCGTAGTGCTCGGTGATTGCTAAAGTTTGGTCTAAAAGAGATAAAAAAGTAATTACGTGACAAAGATATTAGTTATCTTGTAGGACTAACTGGTTTTCTCTTTTCTTCTTCTTTTTGTTGTAATTTCTTTTACCTAAATGTTATGCAGGTCTGAGTTGTTTTTACTGCTTTCTGGATGGCAAGGGAGCCAAGTCCGGAGATAGATGATGAACTCTTTAATGAAGTTTATGGAAAAGAATACACTGGGCCTCTTAGATCAACTGCAGATATCTCTAGGTCAAAGGATAATACAAACAAGAGGCCTTTAGATGCTAGCCCGTCTGATGAAGATGAGACTCGAGATCCAAATGCAGTCCCAACTGATTTTACTAGCAGGGAAGCTAAGGTATGGGAAGCAAAAGCTAAGGCTATTGAAAGAAATTGGAAGAAGAAAAAGGAGGAGGAGATGATCTGCAAGATATGCGGGGAGTCAGGTCATTTTACTCAGGTATGGAAATTTACGTACTTTGAACAGTTGCTGGTACAACTGAAATTGTTATGAAGTTGTATCCTCATGAGATTATATTGTCTCACTATCTGCTATTTATTTTCTTTCTATAACATTGATAGTTTAATCGTCAATCAATCTGTCTTATCTAGGAGGGCTTCTTAGACTTTTTAACATCCTTATCAGTTTGAGGACTAAACATTTAGAATGATTAAATGCATAGAGTTAAATATGTTGTTTATTTGGTGAACTTACAAATTATTCCGGTTATTCCTTGAATTTCTTCAATTTACATTATTTCGGTACATTGCTTTGCAATACTTCTATTCTACAACAAGGGGGGGTGATTTATGTTGGATTCTATTTTCAGGTTTGAATTGTCGAGTTTAGTCAGAATTAGTATTGCTAGAATTCCATAGCCTATCCTCTTTATGTTTGCCTCTAACATCCACTGATTCAGTTTTTGAAGTTACTTTCTTTCTGTACATCATGGATTCTTACTTTGTTTATTGTATACTGTTATACATGAAGCAAATCTCAGCTAGTACATTATGCATTTCTTGGCTGCCACATGCTGTTAGAAGAGTGCATCTTACTTACTGTATCAGAGGCAGTGGTATCTTTCTCAAGTTCTGTGCCATGGAAACATTCAGTATAAAACATTCTGGAATTAGTTTTTTTAGTTGCAATGTGCTGTAATCTTTAACCTACTTATATGATGTAAAATATCACAGAAGGATTTTATCTATTCTGGCTAGGCATATGAAAGTATGATTACTCCATTTACCTTTCTCTTCCCTGCTTTTTGTACAGGGTTGTCCATCTACTCTTGGAGGAAATCGTAAAACTGCAGAATTTTTTGAAAGAGTTCCTGCAAGAGATAAGAATGTTAGAGCCCTTTTCTCACAAAAGGTGATAAGTCAGATTGAAAGGGAAGTCGGTTGTAAAATTAAAATGGACGAGAAGTTTTTGATTGTTAGCGGGAAAGATAGACTAATACTAGCTAAAGGTGTAGATGCTGTGCATAAAATAATTCAGGAGGACAAAGGTAAAAGTAGAAGCCCTAGTAATTCAAACAGGACACGGTCAAAATCACCCAATGGAAGTCCCAGAGGTTCTCATGTAAGACGGTCTGATTCTCAAAGGTCTCACTCTAGTCCAAGAAATACATCATCACGTTTTCAAAGCAGAGGTTTCAATCAGGAAAGGCATGCTGAAGATCGTGTACGACATGATATGCATAAGTTCCCAAGGGGTTCTCCACAAGGTAGGGACTTTGAGCTGTAGATTCTGGATTTCATAAAATATGAGCTGACTTAGGGATGTGGTAGATTATATGGTTGATGCTTAAGCAGGTACCTGCAGATGCTTAAGCATATATTCTAATTATCTTTTGCTTTCTTAATATAACAAAACAAGTTACCTGTTTATTCATCCTCTTTTGCAGCAAGAGGTAAGTCAAGCTTTGCATTCAAATATGAAGTGATTTCTGGTGGATTCTGTGTCAGATGGAATACTTGAATGCAAAAAATTATTTATTGAAAGCATATTCAGAGTTTTATGGCTTGGATGGGCTCGCAATTACTGTGTACTATCTGGCATTATTCCTCTAGATATAAGATAGGCTCTATTTAAGCTTCAATCTGTCTTAGAAGTTGGAATTAAAGTCCGGAATGACTTACAAATTCTTCATTTCCCGAAGCTTTTGCAAATGATGGAGCAAAAGGCCACTCATCACGATCAAAATCTCCGATACGTCCCACTTTTGGTAGTGATGCATTTAGATCATATGATGGGCACAGTCATAATGCTGGGATGCATAAGCCAAATAACTGGGATATTGGGAGGCATGGAGCAGATCCTCATGCTGAATGTAATTTTGACTTCCCTGCTTTTCCACACACGTTGGAAGAACTGGAAATTGAATTTAAGAGGGAGGCAATGGAATTGGGAAGAATCCGTGACAAAGAGGAGGATGAAGAAAATTACAAGCATCGTGAGGTATGGTTCTAATTATTATATCTAGTTCTTTCTCTGATCAGAAAGAAAATGATATTCTACACTAATCACTCTTGAAATCCGTTTTCCTCATTTATTCATGTTACACGAATAGCTTGTCTGTTCAATCTTCACATGCAAATGCGTAACCAAAGATAAGCTTTTTTAGCTTGTGATGTTAATGTGGATAATTTATTATCACGGTCTTTGTAAGTGATTCGATATTACAACCTGTATATATTATTTTTGAATAAGACAGAAAAAAGTGATTAAAGCTATGTTTATGATTTCCGGGGGCGGATCTTTGATCATTCCATGCACATGTGTCATCTTAACATTTGAAAATATGTACACACTATAACCAATTCTACCTAAAGATGCAAAAACAAAGTTGAAGTTAGAAATTTCGGAATTCTTTTGTGGTGCTTGTAGTTGCCCTAGTTTGATATTTTTGTTTCCTGAGATCCAGAGCCATTCCCAAACTGCATGCCTACAGTACAATCTTGATTTGGTATGCACGATTTATGTAGTTTCAATCTTACGGATGACATTGTCAATGCTCAAAATGAGTGTCTCTCATATTGACAGAGGACTGTGCTCGATATAGATACGAACAGGAAAAGAGTTCTCCGAATTGCATATCTTTGGAGCTAAAATTTTGATAGTTATCATTGGTGCTGTCTTTTCAGGCAATTATGCTAGTGATAGTTACTACTGAAGGTTTACCAATTTCTCTGTTTGATAGTTTATACATGATATGACTCATTTGCAGTTGTTTCATAGTAATATCTTTCTAGAAGTAAAACAATCCTCTTTTGTGTTTCTTGACTGATAATCTAGTACCCTCGCGTCTTTTAAAGAACATGCAGATCACAGGAATCTATCTAACTTCTGTTTCTTATTGAATGCAGTGCATTAGAGAACTTAGGGAGAATTACATGAAGAAATTGGCTATCATGACGGGTACACACACAAAGCAGTGGGAAGAGTTTCTTCGCCTTGGTCTTCAGAGGCTGCAGCAGCAAGCACACCAAAGTCAGATTGTTTATAATCAGCCTGCTTACCCTGATTATGATCAAAGAAACACACAGTATGTAGGAACTGGTTTGCCCATGGATTCAAGGACCAGATATCCTTATGCTGGTGAGAATTATTCAGCTCCAAGATCTAATGATGCATATGGTGAGTTCCAACGACAGAGGCATGAAGAATTTGGGAAGACACATGGGCGATATTAGCTTACTGCTGAATGTGGTGGTAAGTTGATCTTTTGCCATTTTTAGTTATTTCAATTAGGAGTTGTACAGTTATGCTGTTACCCCATTCAGACTGTGGTAACCTAAAGCATATGGGGAGTGGGTAAAGGTGAGAGCACTTTGGTGGCTGTTGAGGTAAGTATTGAAGAGATAACTAATGGACTAATGGGCTACTTCCATCCAGATACAGTTTCAATAGCAGCTGATAGATGCAAACTAGATGGCCTCCAATCATGTTAGGAGATTGAACTTGATCTATTGGCCCTATTTCTTATTTTTTCTACCTAAAACAATTCCCAAATTTTCAGGATGCTTATATGGGGATTCAAGTTAAAGAGTGCTGGTTTCATGATTACTCTGCTATCATGTAGTTTCAAGGTAAGGTAGGAAGTCTGTCATACCTTTTTACCTTTTTGCAGTAGTCAAGGAGCCCTTCCCCTTTGGTTGACGTTAGGCACATTTTTCTTCAAAGGGATGGGCTCGAGTCTGTCTTCTTTGTATGGATTTTATACGAGATGAAACTGTTCGACTTTTGTCATTATTCTGGGTGAAGGATTGCAGATCTAATCTTTCATGTGTAATCGTTCTTTCTTATTTGCCAATGTGTCGTTGCTTATTAACGGCCCTTGTGAAACTCTGTGGAATGCAATCAATCCTCTGTGGCTATTGTTTTACATGGATAATTATCATGTTGTAGAGATGGTACGGAAGTTTGAACTTCGAAAGAGGCTTGCTGCCTTGGCTTCTGGAGATGAGATGTTTCGAAAGGTCAGAACTGCTCTGTGGACCTGTGGTTTTCTGCTGTTTATTTGTAAGCATTACGACATTACCTCGAGAACAGTTGGCCTGGTTTCGTTCTATCTCCCAGTCGTTTTGGGTCTCGGTTTACTCGAGAGTTTGGGTACTACCCAAGTCGAAATCATAACAGTCAAAAGGCCCAAACAATTTCGGTTGGGCCGGCCCGAAATAATTTTAAGTCATCTTTGGCAGTAATCTTTCTCAACAATTTAAAGCATTCCGAGCTGTATTCATGTTTCATTTTTCATTTTTCTTTTTTCATTTCCAAGAATATGAAATGAAATGAATTAAAGAAGGCTATAATTACAAGTATTTATTTATTCCTTTGTCTTCCGGATTATTGAGAAAGATTACCGTAATAAATTGACGTTTCTACTAAGATGGATTTAATGGGCTTTCGCCCCTCCCAACCCAACAGGCTGGCTGGCTTGACATGAGACGGAACGTATTTCATCATTTGGGCCCACTTTCATTAAAGGACTTTAATTCTCATATCGGATCGGATTTAATCTACTTGTTTTCTACATATGACCGGACACCCGAAGTAAAACCTCGTCGCGAAGGTCGCAAGCGATGGATGACTCGATTATCTTCTCCATCTTTTAAACCCTAACGCTCAAACCCCACCACCGCACCACCACTCCATCCGTCTCCACTCTCCACCTCCATCGCCGTCTGATTGACATCGATATCTCTGCCGACACCGACACCTACACATACACCGACGCCCTCCCCGCCGTCCTCTCCGAGGGAACCGGTTCGTCGCCTCGAAGCGCGGTCGTCGCCTTCGAGAAGTCGAGGAACTCCACTTGCGATCTCCTCCTCTGGGTGGAAGAGTTCAGCTACAGCAAACTCGGAGTGTGGAAAATGGACGTCGATTCCGAGCACAGGTCGAGCTCATCGAAGCCGGTGGAAATGGAACTGGAGGAGACCGTCGCTAGTGCGGTATTGATTTTTTTTTTTTTTTTGATACTTTTCTTAGATGTTTCTTCCGTAGTATTGCTTCTTATCACTAATACTTGTCCAAATTTGTTAGTCGGATTCAAAGGGAAAGGAAAAGGAGGATCTTTCTGAGTCTATACAGAACTTAAATATAGGGGAATCATCGAATTCTCACTTCAAAAAGAAACCGGTTATCATCATCGTCGTCGGAATGGCAGGTATGTTTGTAGAGTAGTTTAGTTTTGAAGAATTCCACTTAAGAAATTGGATGGCTCCTGTTGCAGGGACTGGGAAAACTACGCTTCTTCATCGATTGGTCAACTACACGCACGCCTCGAATATCCGTGGGTATGTTCTGAACCTTGACCCGGCCGTAATGACGCTTCCATTTGGTGCAAACATCGATATAAGAGACACGATTCGATATAAGGAAGTAATGAAGGAATACAACCTTGGTCCAAATGGTGGAATCCTGACATCCCTGAATCTTTTCTCCACAAAATTTGACGAGGTCTAAAATTACTAGCTAATGAGATTAATGTTCTTTCATTCTTTCTTCATCTTGTATGTTTTCTCAAGTTCAGTAAAATGTTGTTTAGGTAATATCCGTCATTGAAAGACGGGCGGATCAACTCGACTATGTTCTGGTAGACACCCCTGGCCAGATTGAGATATTCACTTGGTCAGCTTCTGGAGCTATAATCACCGAAGCCTTTGCGTCAACATTTCCCACTGTCATTGCGTATGTTGTTGACACACCTCGATCAGCAAACCCAGTGACATTCATGAGCAACATGCTCTATGCTTGCAGCATACTCTACAAGACCAGATTGCCTTTGGTCCTGACATTTAATAAGGTTGATGTGGCCAAGCATGAATTTGCATTGGAGGTATGTTTTTGAAACTGGCAGTATAGGGCTGCTTTTGTCATTCTAGTTCCCCTCCTCTCTCTTATTACTACGCCATTGACAATGCATGATCTTTATCTTGCCATTATGGTTGTGCTGAGATTCATATATATCCTACTTGTTTGATTGTGAGTGAACGGAAGAATCATCAATCGGTTAACTTTTACATCCTTGACTTGCAAAACAGTATGTTGCAAGTGCCACCACAAATGAGGCATGTAGCTTATTATTTGCACTTTGGTCTGCTACCTATGTGCTACTTGTCTCTTCTTTAAATTAAGCAGTTGGTTTGCAATTTGGCTTCTTGTTTTTCTGTTGTTATATTTATCTGTTCATTTTCATAAACCTGTGCTTTACATGTTTCTTGCCACTTCAAAAAATGTTGTATTATTTTGGAAACAGTGGATGGAAGATTTTGAGGCATTTCAGACAGCGGTTGATTCTGATTCATCGTATTCAGCAAATTTAACAAGAAGCCTTTCTCTGGTCCTTGACGAGTTCTATAAGAATTTGCGTTCTGTGGGAGTTTCAGCAGTTTCTGGTGTTGGAATGGAGGCTTTCTTTGATGCTATAGAAGCAAGCGCCAAAGAGTTCATGGATACTTACAAGTAGTAAACAAGTTCTAGAAATTATGTTACTACTGATTTTACTTCCCTGAGGAATTTACCTTGCATTCTATGTTGTACCTATGTAGAGCTGATCTTGACAAAAGACGAGCTGAGAAGGAACGGTTGGAAGCAGAGCGCCGGAGGATGAACATGGAGAAATTACGGGAAGACATGGAGAAAACCAAAGGGCAGACAGTGTTGTTAAGCACTGGTTTAAAGGACAAAGAACCTGCTGGGAAAATAATGGATGAGGACGATGAGGAAGTAGAGGAGGAAGAGGAGGAAGACGAGGACATCAGGTTCTCAGAGGAAGAAGAAGAAGATGAAGATACCACTCACTTGCATTTTAAGGGTTGGTAAAATATGAAAGGTAAATTCGGTGGCTCTTCTTTTCTACCAGGTTTCTTTTCACTATCTGCCCTTGAAAAAAAGGTCAGCTTATTCAGTTATTTGGGTTATGGCACGACCCTTTGTTCCTTCAATTTGTTCTCCTTGTCTCCCTCAACCTGTGAGGCTTCAGTTTGCTGGCATTAAAAGCTTTTCACTATTTTTGACTCTTTTGCATGAGGATTAATTTTCTGTTTAACTTATACTGTGGTGATGACCCAGTAATCTTGTTTCTGATTAATTTTGATTTATTTTTGTTGCAGGACCTTTTCTTTTCGGTTCATTTATCAGGAGTCTTGAATCCATATTTTTGTACTTTGATCAGGGTGCTACTTCTGTCTGAAAAGTCCTATCAACCCTCTGTTACGTAGAAACTTCACCATTCCTTTGTTACAAAAAACTTTCACTTCTTGTATCCAAGCTTGATACTCTTGTATATTTTTGCTCAGTGCTTTATTACCATTAAATTTGCCTACTTATGGTAACTGCAGTCCACATTTTCTGTTTCAAATTTCACCCCCAGAATATGCAGATATCTGTTAATTGTCTATCTGAAAAATGAATTGAAGACTATGCTAATTGTACAGGAAACTTCAGTTTTAACTGACAGTTGCACTTTAGAAAAATGGTATTGCTTGTGTTTGGTGTATGATTACTGTTAAAATGTTCTCTCTTGTGAGATATTATAATTAATTGACCCCCTAATCATTTGTTTCTTTGTGAAAAGAAACACCAAGATATTGATATCTCTCCATTTTAATCCATATTGTCCTAGTAATTTGAGATATTAACTTCTTCCCCTGTGTGGGCTGTTATTCAATATTCGATATTTTGATGATTTTAACCAAAGGTGGTTCTTTTCAGGATCCGGGTACGTCGTGTAGATTGTTATCTCTAAATATTCTATTCATTCAGAGCTGGTTGATGTGATTCTGTTTCTCGAGTAAACGAGTGGATTGAATGTCTGATTGTTACCTCCCTGTGGGAAAACGAATGCAGTTTCCATGTAAAGCTGCTGAAATATATCTCGATTAGTTCTGCTTTAACTTTTAAGATTCTTGATTTTTGATTGAACATACATACAACACCTTTTTCATCTGCAAACAAATATTTCGTATTCTGAACTTTACAATTGATGCTCTCTCCATGCTTTTGAATTCATTCTTCATATTCAATGTCTAGCGTGGCATTCTTTATTGGTTGCCATCTCCGTGAGAGAATCTGATATGATACAGATAGAGGATAGTGATAATAAACATAACTTATGCACTTAATTGATCATAATAGTGATAATAATTACATAAAATCACAGTGCTACAGAGTTTAGAACATACAAGAAGAATACTCTCTAGAAGCCTCAAGTTTTATCTTGCCATATATATATATATATATATATATATATTATTGGCTTGGAATGAAAACTGCGATCCATGATGTTTGTAGAATTTAGGCATTTGCAAGTTTATAATAATTAAATGTATGGATCTGCTGTACATGTGATTTGTATAAGGAATGAAAACTTGATCTAGGAAATTCTACTCTCATTCTAGGCCCAGTGCCAAATGTCTCAAGATAGTATCAGAGATTTAGCATTGACAAGAACTACATCAGCAACTATAAATAACGTAATACAGACTCGAATTGTTCAGATCTGGTGATAATAGTTATATAGGTTGCTGAAATATTAGAGGACCAACCTCACATGCATAATAATGAGTACATCGATGATCTTGTTTACATCACTTAAACTTGACATAGCCGGATAACACAATCTCCTGTTCACCTGCTTGAATTTTCGAGTAAGCACTTATCATCATCTCAAAGCAGCATATCTAAAAGAAATTCTGAAGGACAAGAGAGATGTTTGGTGGAACAATCCGATGCCTCGTACATGGTCTAATTAGAGGCATCAATTTGGAGTTGATTTCTTCAACTAGCAGTTAAGCAGATTGTAACTTCCAAGCATCAGCCCGCGGCTTCCAAAGTCCAAGCCTATACCTGCGAGTGTACTTCAGAATTCAACTTCCTCTGTACCAATCAAAGAATTAAGGAATTTGGTTTAAATACCTGCCAGTATACTTCAGAATCAACTTCCTCTGTGCCAATCAAAGAACAAAGGAATTTGGTTTAAATACTGCACCTAGAAATAACTAAAGCTGTCAACATACAGCCCATAATTCTCTATGCAGGAAATGTTATATAGAGTAATCTTGAACACACAACACTTTTAACAAATATTCCAGCATACAATAGCAAAAATTATTCACTACGACAATCCTGTATATAGCAATAAAAAAAGCTACCAGACATAGCAGCATAATTCATTTTTAAGGACTTGTAGTTGTTACGCATTAAAAAGCAATGTAAATCACTTATTCACCTTTGAAAAGCACTGCAGCATAAAATTTTGCACTGACAGTTCTTATAAAGAAATCAGGACCGCTATATTTCATTTACCTGTGAAGAAAAAAGGTTCTCATTCCCCTCCAAGATCTACCAAGCCTAAGCCTTATTTCTCAAATTTTAAACTAATATTTCATGACGGCGAATAGCATAGGGCAGAGATACTGCGAAGTGGAAAGCACAAATGAGAACCCATTGAAAAAACCAGAAGGAACAAACAAGAGTGCTTTTACACGACCCTCTTGAAACTTGAGGGTCTTTTGGCATGGAGGGTATGTTAAAATTTGAGATGAGATAAATGATGCAGAATCTGATATGATGACGACCTGGATTTGGATACTCCAATCCCCATATTTATATATATCAAAACACCCATCCTTCCTACCAGACGGTTCACAAAATCTCATCGAGAAGGTATTGCCCAAATAAATATTGCTATTGAGCTTTGGAACGTCAGAACACTCCTGTATCTGGGTATACTCATCTAGATATACACAAGAAGTTAAAAATCAGCAAGAACACATGCTCATGCAGGTATGTTCAGAAATCCTATCGATTATTTTTTACCAAGTAATCTGCAAGCAGAATAATGAACTTAACATTGATAGTCTATATCTTGGGTGATAGTATCAGGTTGTCGATATTCTATTATCTCAAAATAAGCACAATTTAGTACCACAAGGTATTATTACGTAAAACTATTGTTAGTACTCAGAAGCATGATAAGTAAATTTAAGCAACTTTGAAGAAGATGATTCATCAACAAACTTTACAACACACAGATAACAAAAGACTAAAAGAGCGGTAATGTAGCAAGTAGACCACAGAATGTCTAATTAACTTCATAAGACCAAGGGAAGATAGAAAACATACAGAATAAGGAAGAAAACCATCCAGAAATAAAAAGGGATCAAGCTCTAACAATTTGATATCACGCAGTTACTTTAGGTTCCTGTACGATTAATTTAACTCTATGTTTCTTTAGTCCTCAGTAAAAACTAATAAAAAGAAAATCAATGAAACGACGCAAAAATCCAATTGCGAATAAACAGATTACTTTCAAGATCCGATTTTTATGGTTGAAGTAAACCAAAAAACATTCCAGCAATCAAATAGCCAATCAGTTATAGGATTCAGAACCTAAAAAGGACGATAACCCTACGAGTTTGCAAGGGATCCCCCGAGTTTCCTGAGGCGAAGTGTTCGGGTGACGAGTAGCTTCTCGAAGTCGCATCTCCAGCTTTGCCACGTGGTCCTCCACCCCCTTCCTGACACCATTAAGGAACTCCGGGATCCCCACCTGCACTGCGTTACCCATTCAGAGATGAAGAGATCCCTCAGAAACCCTCGAAAACCCCTAGAAGACTGGACCGTCAAAATCATCGTCGAAAATGTACCTTCGCACGGGGGATGGTGGTAGGATCTGGCTGCCAAGAGAGCGCGGCCGGTGAGACGATTCGAGCAACGAGCCCACAGCGCCGTGCTTGTAAACGCCACAGCCGTTCGATGGGGGAAGAAATGGAAAATAAGATCACTCGAGCAACCGTACGCGTGTCGTGAATCCAGATATAGGTCAAACTCGAGTCAAGCCTAATCTCTTGTTAGAAGGGATTAAAAATAAAGCCACAAAGCAACAAGACAGTGACGACTTCAAGAAAATATACACCATAAGTCTGCAATAGTAATTTTCCCGTTAGAAATTATAGTCAACATTTTTACAAAACTGAGAAGCATTTCTATGTACTACTAGAAAATTGTCATCAGTTTCACAAAAAACGATATGGCCTCTCCACCATATTCTCCAACGAAAGATTAGTTGCAATAAAGTTACAAAGGCAATCCCTTGTTCAAAAGGATTTATAGATCAGCGAGCCAAGGTGTTGTTAGTTGGAAAACTCCCGTTGCATCGCTAAGCTGTTGTTAAGCTGATTCTTGCGTTGATCACTGTCTGCGAACCAATACAAACCCTGGCTGCATGCATCTGGATTAGTCTCACCCAAGCTGTAGTAAGGTAGAGTGGGTGAGATGCCAGAATTGCGAAGTTGGATAAGGTTATGAAAGAGAGCTGGAGGAAAAGTATTTGGATGCTGTTGGATTGGTGACCCATCAAAACTGAGCTGGTTGCTTTCCTGGAGAGATTGCTTTATCTTTCTTGCTGTTGCGCCGATCGGTAGGTCGGTGCTTGCGATAGCTTCGACATCATATCGGCTAAGCTCGAAGTTTGTGACGGCGTTGGTACCTCTGAACTTGATTGCAGCAACATCATAGGCTTCGGCAGCTTCTTCTTCAGTGGCTGAAGAGAAATGTGATCAGTACGAGGTCATATTGCACAAGAATTACAGCCCCCTGATCTTATTATGAGGTGGAGAGAGACCCCATAAGTCGTGCAATATCACAATGACAAAATAAGTATTTTAAGAACCTACTCATGTACTAGTATGGGCCATGGCACATATAGACATAATTGAGCTTCCATGTTGTTTTGACTAAATAAAAGAGTTACTAAAGACCAGAATTAATCTACACATTCTTTGATGATTCCGTACATCAAACTCTCATTATAATAGAGGATAAAGTTTGAGGTTGGCCTATTTTGTGGAAAGAGCGAAAAAAGAGGTGGGTAGACTGTGCTCCTGGAACCCCATAGTGGGCTTCTACTGTTCTATCTATAAAGGCTTTCCCGCACCATTGGCATGTCTTTCATTTATAAGATATTGCTGGTTGTATATTAACTTACCAAAAGTTCCAAGATAAAGATCCTTATTTCCTGCAACACGACCAATCCTTGCTTGCCACCGCCCATGTTGATGATGTCTGACAGATTAAAACAAATACCAATTAGTTCTACACAATTTTGGTTTCAAAATTATGGAAAAATTGATATGTTGTAAGTTTCAATTTTCTTACCTTGTTACTCCTCTGTAAATAGATGCACCCCTTGAAAATCCACTGCTTTTTCTGCGAAACATAAGATCCTATTAGGACATGTAATATATCCAACCAGCCGGTTATACAAATCTTTTAGTTGTACCTTCTAAGTGATGCTATGTATTCTTGCTTGGTCATGTCCTCCATTTCTTCGATCTCTTTCATGTAATTCTCAACCTTCAACAACACACATTGTTTCAAATACTCGCAATAAATGAATGAGCAATCAAAAGAAAAACCAAGAACAGTTGGGAGTATATGTCTAGGGAAGTGGAATGCAAACAAGTGAAATATAGGGTAAGTACAATCACGTATCCGCTATGATGTTAGGAGGTTAATTTTTATCCTTACCAAGTACGCTAAAGTAACTTAAGTGCCGTTTGACTTCAGATATTAAGAAAGACTACACATGCAACTGCAATATAAAAATCTGATACTATTTATAGATGCCACAGAATCTTTTTATCCAAAGTGCTAATTAGAGTCTATGCAGGATATCGTCGTTCACTTTCTTTACATACTAAATAGACGTCAAAATATATTATCTCAACTTTTAGAAAGAAGAAAATAGTGGCAATATACAACACCGTGTAAGTTTACACAGCATCTTGAAATGCAAGAAACCAAACAATCCCTCAATTAAAAAATAAAGGAGATTACCGGAAAGTTTGTCGTAGCAGTAGGACCCCAATATTTTAAAGCTGCAAGATCATATGCCCTTGCGGCCTTCTCTTCCTTGTCATAACCACCTGCATTGTCTTCACGAAGTTAGTCTAGTATCTTACTACACATATAAGCTTGAAAAATAGCATTACATAAACGAGACAAAAGGCAACATACCTAGGTAAACTGAAGAATATACATGACCAGCATGATCAAAATGATGATGTGCCCCATGCAAAGCAAACATGAGATCTCATATTAGCCAAACAGCAAGAAAAATAGAAAGCAGATTTTAGCAGTGAAATGAGATAATAATTTGGTTTTATATACAAACATAATCTGCTGTATTGATCGTTAGTTTGAATTAGGAAAAAAAAAATCGACAGAATATATGCAGCAGTTGATAATATGACTGACAATAAAGACTTTCCTATAAATATGTTTGACATATGACACTTCGCAGTTTCTCTTTCGTTGCAAGGCACAGCAGGAAAGGAAGTCTGTAACAATAAGCTACCAGATATTTTCCACCTATGTTGCTATAAGATGGATTCAACCTTACAGGAAAAGAATTCCATGCAAAGCTTACACTGCAACTCACAATGCGTGATAGCCTTAGTCCATAATATGTAACTGTGATTAGACTTCCCATCTTTGGTTTAACATATTCAATCGCTTGTCAAGATAGCTTTGGTTGTTAAAACTTACACCAAATGGTACTACTTATTCTAAAGAAGAGCAAAATACACAAGAAGCGCATTTTTGTAGGTCGACGTAAGATTGGAAGACAAATAGCATGAAATGAGTCAAAGTTGTCTGAAAACTGGAGTCAAAGATACTGGTGGGTCTATCTCGGTGTAAGTAGTAGCTTACAGAAAAAAAGGCTATGGAACTGCAACAGATGAGGCTAGCTCTATGTGTCGTCCCATCACTCACTTCAGTGAACTTTGAGCCAAACAGGCTTTCGTGAATCGTGATAAGAGACTTTTGACGAGTTCACCTGGGGCCCACGGGCCAAGAGGTGGGGCCCCCGAAAGAAAAGGACTTTGCTGTTAGGCATCAGGAGCCTTTAAAATTTTGAACCCGTAGAATCCAACAAAAAATCGAACGATCGTGATGTAAGACGTGGTGGGAAAAGGAGTTTGGAATTTGACTGGTGGTGTGTCTCTCATCTCTCATCTCTCATCTCTCATCTCTCATCCATTCTACTTTAAATTATTTCCATCTATTAATATTAATAGTTTCCCCCTCTTGTGCTAAAACGGCGGCAGCTCAGAGGAGTGAAAGAGAGTACTCGAAAGAGTACACAAATATACCATCCATCCATCAATCATACCTTCTTTAAATGCAAAATGCAAAGAAGGAAGAAAGGATGTTTTAATTAATTAATTAATCGATATGGATTGAATTTAAATTGTGACTCGCACGTGCATACCTTGCCTGCCCTTCCGCTTCTGGCCCTCCCTCCTGCACGTGTTATCCCACAGGTGCGCCTCGTATCGGCCCGTCCACCTGTGCCTGCCACAAACACCAAACGTCCCACACGTGTTGCTAAATACACGTCACACCTCAGTTAATTAACTACGGGTTACCGCACTAATTACTTCAATTAATGTACGCCCTGTACCTGGTCACCCCCCGGAAGACCGAGGTCCGGTTACACGACCCCACCACCGCCGCCTTACTCGCTGGCGCCGCTACGGCCAGTATAGGCGGCGGATACGCCGCGACGGTGATCGCGCCGTCGGAATCCGGCGACTTACCCGCTGTCGCCGAGCCGGAGCTGTCTGCCACCTCAGCGGCGAGAAGAAGGCTAGGGTTGGCGGCGGCGAGGGAGGGCGAACTCTGTCCATCCGCTGGGGCATCCGGGATCGGATCCAACGACGGGGATGCGTGCATGAGGTCGTCCATCGCCTGGGGGAAGAACTGGTAGTGCTGGTCGTGGGGAGGCGTGATATGATCGTAGGCGTAAGGGCGCAGTAGCATCTCCATGGGGGGGAACGAGAAGGAGATCCAGTTGTTGGTCGGCGCCATCGAGATGGATAGGTTAGGGTTCGGGAGGGTGTGGAATAGCGAGACAAGGGAGAAGGAAAGGAGCGGGGGGGCGTATCCGAGTATATATTGTTTAACTATTGGGGAAGTGGGATTACCTACCTCAATGCTTGCTGGATATCGGAGTTTCTTATCTCGTCTATGGTCAAAGGGAAGCCGCTGTAATTAGAACAGCTTTGCGGGTATTCGGGCGGCGAAAAGAGGAGGAAGAGAGAGTAAAGCCCGCAGATAGGGACTGGAGTGGCCTCCTTTTATACCCAAAGCTGGGAATAAACATCACAGGGGAAAGTGGGGGATGGGGGGGGGGGGGGGGGGGGAGTCGACGTGGACGACATCAGCAAGCTTGTAATGACGAAAAAGCCCTCTAACTTTCTACGTTATCCGCCACGCGAAAAGGGAACCAAAAAAGCTGACCTCCAGTGTAATTAATCCTACTGTTTGACCGACTCTCATGTAGGTCCCATTTAGGATCGCAAATCGTGTTCAAACTAGAATACTAGATGGACGGAGGTTGCATTCAGTCGGTATAGATATCGGAATGAATTAAAAGGAAGGGGAATGGATACAGGTGGGATTAATTCGAAAGACGATGCCGCACGAGTCTTTTTGTTTTCTCCCTTGTCCTCTTGCGACCGGTCCCGCAGGCCCCGCTCCCTTGATAATTAAATCGTTTGTTTCAGGTTTTTGTCCTCATCCCCTGTCCAGCTTAACGTTACGGCGGTGGTAAGGCCGAACCCGTTTTTAGAGGGTAAGCTTGTCATTTTAAGTGCCGCTACACCTCACATAATGGGAGAGTAGCCTGTTTGATGTTCAGAGATGGACATCCGGGACTGGACCGGCCGCTACAAAACCGGAGCCGAGAAGTCCCGGTATTCCCGCAGGCTTACGCGCAATAGTGACTCGCAGCTGCGCTACATTGGGGTCTCCAGTTATACTTATTCACGATATTGTCCCCCCGTCACGACCGTAACACAACTGGACGGGGACCAGATGAATTCGCCACGTGCCGGTGAGTCCAGCCCGCCGGGGTATGGGAGTACGAAAAGATTGTACGACTTCCTACGAGCATCCCGCGTGTCAGAAATGCTGAATAGTTGGACGGCCCCGATCGAGTGAGAAACGGATGCTTCGTGGATCACACGGCACGAGCCACTTTGCACTGTTGGCCGTATAAATTGGTTCTTGTTTGCATGGGCCAAGTTCTATTTTTAAACTCTCTATAAATAATAACCATTCACATCCCCGCTAAAATCCAGCGTAGCTTTTGGCAAGTTAAGGCGAAGCAAAGTTGGACGCATCCAATTTGTTGACACTTTTGCCACTTGGATGATGCAAGAAAGAAAATGACACTTTGAACTTATTCGTTTGCAACAATGGGTCCAAATAAGCTGACCTCTAACGAGCCCAGCCCATGTGAGTTAAACGGGCCAACTGCCTAAGATTCTTACATGGGCCAAAACGAGCCCAATTAAATTAATGACATCCCTCAGATTAATACACGTGCCTCTCACGTTCTGCTCAATAACTTTGCTCAACTATATACATATATATATATATATTGAAAGAAGAAGAAGAAGAAGTAAAGTTAGATTAGGTCACCTGAAATATCACGCTGCTCATCTAATCTTAGTTATTTTCCAAAACTTTGAAGAGACGAGAATATAATAATTCGAGAGGGGAAAAAAAAAGTACATAAAAAGAATGTCGTTTTGTTATCCAAAGAAAGGAAAACTGTGGTTGGTTGTATGGAAGTATAAATTTGTTCACCAACCTAACCTAAAAGGTACGTATATATCCGCAATCTTATATGTACAAAAACTATATATGTATATATATATATATATATATATTATGGCATAGCTAAAGTATAGAGCTCTTGCCTTGCACGAAAGGTAGAATAAGTTAATTTTTTTTAATGGCTGAGTGCACGCTAACGGGTTGCCTTTATCTTCTCATTGCTTGAGGAAAGTGGAAGAAGCCATGTCGTAGTTAAAGGCTTCAATGGAAGTTGAATCAAACTTGCATGCAACTTTTTTAATAGTAGTGCTTTGAAGGAGAGGTTTGTTGCACCTTAAAGTGCTGACTAACGATTAACTAACAATTACCTTTTAGTGCGTAAGAAATAACATGATTAATTAATAAGTCCGGTACTTGAATTCATACCGTCAACTTCACCCGGTAGGACGTTGATGATATCAAAGTTGACGTTGGTCAGTACTAATACTCTCGATAATCTACAAATTTTAGTACTTGTCTAAGCTTGGTGTTCGTCATATAGGACTCTTTTTTCCTCCTTTGAACGATTGAAACCTTAGTCATGAATTAAATCCTCACTGCGTATATAAAATTGAGTCAGTCAGTGGATGCCTCTCCATGACAATCTTTCTCAGGGGGGGATAAAGCATTTACAAGTACGAGTCTATGAAATTGACAGAGATTGATCACTATTGAGATTGTAACATTTTATATTGATAATCAACATCCTAACTTAGTGGTTAAGTAATATCAACTTACCACAGAAATTATGAATTTGATTTTGATCATTCTAAGGATTTTTTTCTGGAGTTCTAATTACATGTAGGAGTAGCTGGTTTTTCTTCTATTTTTTATAACTTTTACCAAAAAACCTCAACCCTGTTTTATTGAAGTTTATTTTTTATTTTTTAAAAGAAGACAATCTCTTTCATGGAGATTAACACCAATCCCAAAAACTACAACATCAAGATAAACCTAAACAGTATATATATCCTGAACTACATAATGGTCATCGATCAACTATCATAATATACTGAACTACATAATGGTCATCAATCAACTATCACAACACATAACCACAAGATTAATAAAAACATATAGTATCAGAACAACTAATATCCACCCCTTGAAAATCAGCACATAACAAAAGGATATTCGCTAATTACAGTCTTAGAACAAAAACAAAATCCACGGTAGAAGCTATCTTCATGCAGGCAACTCAGCCAAGAAATCGACAAGCATCTAGGGTGGTAAGGTTTTTCATCTCCCCCTTTGCTTCACCTTCTTCACAACCTTCTCCTTTCAGTCTCTCTATCAAGGATATAAAAAAAAAAAAAATACTTATGTGAGATAATTAATTCCCACTTTTTAAAACAATTATTAAATATTATATTATTCTGTTCTAGAGTCAATCACTCTTTATCAAAGCTGTCACTCAGATCAACCACCAACTCATCATCTTCTTCATTTTTTTTATTTCTTTCTCAGAAATCAGTCTTTCACATGCTTTGGATTGTCATAAATCCTAATTTTCCCCATTTTTTTTCTTCAAATAAATGGTTCATAGTTCTATCTTTATTGCAGAAACACACTGAGAGCTTCTAGTCCACCCTTTACGTGTTAGATTATTCCTGGCAAGCATTCTATTCTGACAAACTAATTATAAAAATGTCCTCACTTTAAGAGAGATTATTAATTTCCAAAGATTAGGTAAATTTCTAGAGATAACACTACTACTGTTCAAAAACTTACACAGAAAATTCACGATTAATATATACACCATTAGCATTAGACCTTCATTTGAAACAATCTTGAGCCAAATTAACAGCAGTGCTCTGTTCTTCACTATATTCACTATCTGCTGCTTTTCCAATTGCAAAGGAAAAACTCTCCTTCAACACACACACACACTATATATATATATAGATATAGATATTTATGTTGATATTTGCACGAGGAATAGTATGCACGTGAGAATTAAGAGCGGCGGTTATGTACATACGCTCGTGTATATAATCAGAAGAAATTAATTCAATAATTTTACAAAAGTAGAGTAGATAGATATTGTTTTTGGTTACTTATAAGCCACAGAGATGGGGGGGGGGGGCCCAATGGAGGTGGCCCTTCGTGCAAGACACGTGATCGTCTTTAATCTAAGACGTACAACCAAACAACTAAAAGCCTCACTTTAGCCCATGAGACTAAGCGTAAACGTGTGACGAAGAAGAGGCAAGTATAGGCTGGTCACCTAACTTTGACCACGTCGGATGGGGTCCAGAGTTAGAGTCGAAAACTTTTCCTCTAATAAAGTTTTTATTGGGGCTCGTCTGACAAATACGGAGAATATCCGAGTGGTTGGCCCACTTCTAGCCACGTGGATACGACACGTGGATTAGTCGGCTAGGGCCCATTGGCCATAGATTAATTGGTTGAGGTGGGCCGTCGACTTCCGCGGTTTCTTCTAAACTTGAAACTGGAATTGATCCAACCTTACTATTTAATCACGACCCCTTCCCTATTAAAGCTTGAGCTCGAGTTCGACCCAT
Source organism: Typha angustifolia (assembly GCF_048772165.1). Classification (NCBI taxonomy): domain Eukaryota; kingdom Viridiplantae; phylum Streptophyta; class Magnoliopsida; order Poales; family Typhaceae; genus Typha; species Typha angustifolia. Next base: position 345,510 of record NC_133246.1, on the reverse strand, counting down.
GTTCAGTGGATCGAGTCAAAGTCAATAGCCTCATACCACAATATTAATTTCCAATAAGATCATTGGCCAGTCCACCTACCTAGCTACTACTATAAATGAACCTTCTCTTCTGGTTATACCCAAGTCAGTCTTGAGAGTTATACATATATATTCTATATATCCAGTTAGAGAGAGATAGACAAACAGACAGACAGAGATAGATCGATCGATCGATAGATAGATAGATAGATAGATAGATAGACAGAGAAAGAGAGAAAGAGAGAGATACACAAATGGCATCAAAGGCCTTCTCCAAGTCCTTCCTCTCCTTCTACCGCTTCCTCCGGCGAAGGCTCGGCAACAGGAGGAGCAACACACCGGTGAGCCATGCAAATTTACAGAAATGGCCTCCGTCACTGGACCGTCTCTCCAGCCAGACCGTAGTGTTGGACGTGGAAGGGGGGCTACTGAGGTCATCCTCCACCTTCCCTTACTTCATGCTTGTGGCCTTAGAGGCAGGAGGCTTCTTAAGAGGCCTCCTTCTCTTGCTTCTCTATCCTCTTCTATGTTGCTTTAGCCAAGAGTTAGCTTTGAAAGTCATGGTGATGGTTTGCTTCATTGGGATAAAAGAGAGTAACTTCAGGTTAGGCAGGGCGGTGCTGCCCAAGTTCTTCTTAGAGGATGTGGGGTTGGAAGGGTACCAAGCGTTGAAGAGAGGTGGGAGGAAGGTTTGTCTTAGTGGGCTACCGAGGATAATGGTGGAAGGATTCCTTAAGGAGTACTTGGGAGTGGAAGTGGTGGTGGGGAGAGAGTTGAAGGTGGTACGTGGATATTACAGTGGTTTCTTAGAGAAGATGGAGGTGGAAGAAAGCTTAGGGTTGAAGGCTATGGTTGGTCAAGACGAGAAGGAGGAGTTGGGTGGTGGAGTTGTGGGATTTGGGAGCTGCAGCAAGTCCTCTCAGCATCACCTCTTCTCTCTTTGCCAGGTGATCAATTAATTAGAAATATCAATCTTTTCTTTATGTTATCAAAATATATACATATATAGGACATCAATACACTACGTGTGCATGAATATGTTAATTTTTAGCAGAGAAGGAAAACGTATATATGGTATTATATATTTTTGTTTCATGAATTATAGCTGAGAATATTTCAAAATGTTCATTTCTTTATGCATGGTTTTGGTTTGAATCTTGCATGGTCGTTGCCAGTTTGTATTGTTTGGGTTGTTGGCCAAGAAATACTGCTCACTTAGGTGGCTCTTAAAATAGATAAAAGAGTTAGTCAATTGTATTCCTTTATATATATATATATATATATATATACACATGCATACATAATTATAGACGAGGACCACTAATGCTTTTCACAGGCATAAATTGCAACAGATTGAATAGATCTCTACCCATAAATTAAATTAAATTGACTAAATAGGACAAATTTTTTAAACTCTTTTTAACGCTTACATGGGTAAGTAGGTAAGGTAGGTTATGAAATATGTGTAAAAAACTTTAAACCAAATTACTCTATCTAAATATCAGAAGAGAAAGCCTACACCACATCAGAAGCACTGCATCACTATTTGCCGTTCCCAACGAACAAATTAAGTTTGCATTAGAATTCTCAAATTACCAGATGATGGCACAACCTAGCTGCAGCTGCTTCCACGTAGCAAGCAACGAACATTTATTCATTAAAGATTAGAGACATAAGAATCTACACAGTAAGACGTTTCCAACTTCCTATGATAGTGTTTTACATTGTTAACCCACCCTGGAAATTAAACTACAGTAGTGGATTGTTACTGCTGAAACCCTGGAAAGTTTTGAGTTGCATCCTCCATTGTCTGATATGATATGCTTGTATTCTTAATTTGTTACAGGAAGTTCATTTGGTGAGTGAGAGTGAGAAGAGCAACTGGCAAGTGTTGCCCAGAGAAGAATACAGAAAGGCCTTGGTGTTCCATGATGGCAGATTGGCCTTCAGACCAACCCCATTGGCGACACTTGGCATGTTCATCTGGCTCCCATTTGGCCTTCCCCTCACTATCTTTAGATCCGTGGTCTTTCTGCTCTTACCTTACAGGATATCTATACCGATCGTCACCTTCACTGGACTGAAAAACAGGCTCATATTTCCTTCCAACTCCACCACAGGACCGTCTACCACTTACGGTCAGAGCAACCGGAGCCACAGCCACCTCTACGTCTGCAACCACCGAACTCTCCTCGATCCAATCTACATCTCTGCGGCACTCAACAAGCATGTGACGGCGGTTACGTACAGCGTCAGCCGCATCTCCGAGGTCCTGTCGCCGATCAGAACGGTGAGATTGACGAGAAACAAAGAGGAGGATAGGAGAAGGATGGAGAAATTACTCAGCCAAGGAGACCTTGTAGTTTGCCCTGAGGGAACCACCTGTAGGGAGCCATACCTTCTTAGATTCAGCCCGTTGTTTGCAGAATTAACTGATGAGATCGTTCCAGTGGCACTGGTCACCAGGGTCAACATGTTCTACGGCACATCGACCAGTGGCTTAAAGTTCTTGGATCCCTTTTACTTCCTCATGAACCCCTGCCCACAATACGATGTCCAGTTCCTGGAGAAGATACCAACAAGTTCCATCAACGGCAAGAGTTGCAGCAACTATGAAGTGGCAAACCATGTCCAAAGTGAGATTGGTAGAGCCCTCGGGTTTGAGCCCACCACCCTCACCAGAAAAGACAAGTACCTGATGCTAGCCGGCAATGAAGGAGTTGTGAAGACCAAGTCTAAGAGGCATTGATACACAAGTACAAACACAGTCAAGTCAATATTATCGAAAAAAAATCATCACAGCATGATTTTTTGCTATAGTTCAGCAAACCATACCTTGTTTTATTTTCTTCATTGGCTATGTACATAGCTTGTATTTTTCTTTGGAGGTGTTGTGCGACATGATATATTGTTTAAATAATTACATTGAATTTGTTCCAGAAATTTGGTTGTTTCCATCCTTGATCTGACTTAATGCAAGTAAAAGAAGGGCACCATAAACATCCAGCTAGGGTAGACAAATCATGTACCATGAATGACAAGGTGAGCAGCTTCACAGAACTAGCTGCAGAGTTAGCTACAAGTTAGGCTGATGAACACATAAAGAAGATGGGCAGATATCATCAGCAAAGTGGAATTAGATTGATCTCATTTTCCATAAGTAATAACTACTTCACAAGGGTAACATTGACTGTAGCTTTTCTTAAAACAAATGCATGAATGTTAACATTAGATTACAGTACAATTTCAATTTCACTATACAGGCAGAAAAAAAAAATGTATTTAACTCTTTAATGACGCCTGCCTCTCCCCTTCCCCAACCCAAAACTGGCAAAGAGTTTACAATAAACAGAGACGGAATCTCTGCTGCTGGTTCCAAGTGAGTGAATTCTCAGGATTGTCCATCCCAGACAACATGAAGATGCCCAAAATCTGAGATACCATACCACTCCACAGGAAGCTAAAATGAAGCGGATCAAGAATAATCTTTTCAAGCAACAAGAGACAGAACTACGCAAGCACTTATCCAACAGCAGTCTGCAATTCTCTTCAACTCGCCGCATAACCCACAAAATAGTGCGGCACATACTGTGAGTAGACTGGTGTTCCCAGCTGATTGTTATCCAATATTCTCCAGCAAGCTTTGCATCCTTTAACCCCTGATTCGACCAACATACTTTTTGGAAGCTGTGATGACTCTATGACAGAAAGCTCCAGTTTGCAGCGTGCACTTCTATCCTCACCATAGACATCATTAATGACACTTCGCATGAAGTCCTCTTTGACAGAATTGATGTCCAGAAAGGTGCTTCCTTCAGTCAACAATCCCCAATAAAACACCACATTAGGCTCGGTGATATTGTGATCCACATATTCAGTAGGATTTGGATCACAATATCCCTCAACGATCTCTAGCTGCAGAGGAATTGCAAAAGCTTCAGAGTTTGAAAGATAGCTTGTGAAGTTGTGAGAAAAATAAGAATAAGTAATGCATAATGATAATGCAACTGTCTGACATTAACAAAAATGACTTCAGGATAGACATGTCATGTTCAACACAGTTAACTATCGATGTACAGAAAAAGGACAAGCTGTCTGTCATCAATTAAAGAAACTGGACAATTACATTAAAACTTTTCCAGGAAAGGCATATATGTAATGTATGTAGAGTGTAGACTAATTTACAATAAATATTAAGCCACAACTATGTCACTGATCCTTTTAATAGCTTTTGTGAACTATGAGTTATTGCAGCTTGTGAAAAAATTTACCCTGTTACGAATGTGACAGACACAATCAAATTTCAGTCAACTCTTTGTACAAGTTTCTCAATAATAGAGGCAGAGTATGTAGACTAATTCCTTGCCTATGGAAGATGGGTATCCCTCTCAAATTAAAGGCTTTCTTGTGGTTAGTGTGCAATAATAGAGTTCTAACCAGAGATAATTTTGCTAAGAAAAATCAGATTAGTAATGTTAGCTTGATCGATAATTTCTGTAATAAAGATAAGACAGCTAAACTTTTGTTTTTGAAGTATAAATATGTTGAAGAAGTGTTGGAAAAGCTGTAGTTATCTGGGGGCGATTCACTAAACTGAAAAACATTATCGATACCTGGACTATGCTGAAGTGCAGAAGGGTTGAGAAAGATGGTAAGACCTCTTGGAGGGTCTCGATGGCTGCCTGTTTCTTGTCTATCTAACTTGAGAGAAATAACATGACTTTCCAAAAATTAGATCCTAAGTATTCTGCTGAGCTTGTCCATAACTTTAACAATTTGTTTATTTGTTGGGCAGGCTTGAAAGGGGTGGATGTGCAAAAGCCAGCAAAGATTCAGGTTTATGAGAGGAAGAAAGAGATCATTAACATGGATGACTAATACTTTGCTTGCTTTCCTTTGACTTCAGTTGGTTGGATGTATTGGTTGTGAGATGAGGCAATTCCTCACCATTTTTTTGGATATCACAGTTTTGATTGGGTATCTTTTGAAAAATAGCTGAACATTGGGTATCTTTCGAAAAATCTTAATCAATTTTAAACTCCTAAATTTAAGAGTGTTGAATCTTAGTAAATTTTGATATTAAGTACTAATCAGAAAGCTGATATTTGATTGATTTTCAGAGTCCTAATTTTGACTAGCTTATTATGAGAAGTCTCTGCGTTTAGCAGTAGTATAATCAAGTAGGAAAGATTTAAATCCATTGACTTGGTGATTTAGTGGCGTGTATCTCTTTACATAGGGCTGAAAGGAACTCTGAAAACAAGCAATTTTGATGATTCCGAGAATTTTGTTTTGTTAGTGACCCCTTCCACATATTCTTGTTCTTTCCACCTTGACCTTCTAATGTTGTGGCAGATTCCATGGTCTCCTCTCTTCTTCTTCTTCTTCTTCTTCTTCTTCTTCTTCTTCTTCTTCTTCTTCTTCTTGTCTTTCCTCCTCCCATTATCCTAGTCTATTCTACTGAGCTAAAACCCAAGAAGGAACTTTTGTAGGCAAGAAAGGGGACAAAAGGTTGCCTATTTGCTCTGTTTCCTTATCTTTCCCTAGACCAGTATGTTCCTTATTCCAGGCTACATTAATTAAATTACTTCTCATCTGCCATCCTACATACTTTTATAGTTTAATTAGAGAGCAACAGATAAAATAGATTCGCAAAATTTACAGTACAAAATACAAACTTAGGAAAGAACATTATTAAAGCCCCCACCCAAAAGAGAGAAAAGAAGAGAACCTTGAGAAGAAGACTGCGGAAGCGTGATTTCACCCATCCCACCCAGTCTCGTAATTCATCAACATTAGGAGCAGCAAGGACTATCTGGACAAAATGTGCATACTTTGTGCCATAGGGAAATGCTTCAAACAAACAACTCCACTCAAAATCCAGCCTCCCAATATCCTGCAATACAGAAAACAGACAAACTGGATTTTATGTTTCCAAAGTACAAATCAGTCCACTTTATAAGCCAGATGTCAGCACAACTGCACAAAAGCCTTCTGACATGGGGTGGAGTTAACATAATAAAGAAGTTTATAATTATAGAAACAGGGCATCTTAGAACTACTTGACTTGCTTACTTGAAGGATATGCCAATGCAATTTTTTTCATGAGAAAATAAAGGATGCATCGCACAAACGACCATCAATTCATAATACAATGGGCTGAGCATCAAAATTAAAGTCTACAAATTCAGTAAATTACTGGCTGGGTTATCTTGACATTCTATATAAAGAAATGTGAAGTTGTAAGACATGCAGATCAGATACAAGATGGGACACACAGCAATTGTTGAAAGTGCAGTTAAAGTTGTTTTCAGACCATGGAGAACTATAGTAATGCCTCATATCAAAGAAAATCAATGAGTCATTGGTCATCATCATAATTACCCAAAACAGAATAATCAGGAAATTGGAAAGCAGCTTTAGGAATGTAACTTGATTAATCATTACATAATTCGACTCATGAATTCAATATAAATTGATTAACAGCTTTCAAATGAAATAAGAAAGAAATAGCTTCCAAGAAAGTTCTGATTGATCAAGACAGGGTGATGATGAGTCTACAGTCGGTGAATCTGTACAACCACAGTTTGAAACTCAAGATATACTGCATTAAGTATACTAAGTAAATGCTTCATCTATAGCGTTATGCCACCAAAGTTATATTATACAAGGCAAAAACAAAAGTCATTTTCATGAATAATAATATTACTCCTCAAATGAAGAAAATAAGAATACCCTGGTCAAAGCATATCCACGCTGAAATTCAGCCTTAATTTTTCTGAATGTGCTTCTTGTAATATTAGAGTTGCAGTATTCAAATGGACTACAGGGCATCATAATGGGCATAAGAGCTCGGTCATCAGGACGCCTAAAATTAATAGATTGATCTTGCAAAATCACTGGTCTAGGCCAAGGCCAATGTGAGAAGTTCTCAAAGAAAAGGGTCAATAAAGAATTACAACTGGCATTAGGATGTCTTTGACAAACATAAGCTGCAATGATTGCCAAATGAATCCCTCCAAAGAAACCAAGCAACTGCAAACACATGAATATCCAAATATATTAGTCACAAAAATATAAAGGTGTACATACAAAAGCATTAAGAACATAAAGATCCAGAACAAATAAAATCAACAGTCACGCACATGGGAATAGATTCCGCGCCTTTTTGCCCATAGTTTCATACAGCGCAACATAGATTGGAAATTCTGTAGATCAATTAAAAAAAGGGAACATTAGTGGCTAGTGCTAATAAGTAATAACTAGTATAGAACAGGGAAGGATGAATAAAGATGTGGTAGCTTCTGTACCTTCACATTTGGCACTAGTCGAAGAATTTGTTGGTTGGCTCGTACTCCGGATAGACTTCTCCAGCCAGACTCTTCAACTTTTCCAGGTAAAAAGGGGTCAAAAATATTTATGTTCTGCAATTGGAATGCCAACCCTAGTGAGGAACTCAGAACTCAAAAGAAGGTCTTATATTGTGCAATCTAATATACAGACTTTCTGATCAAATACACTACTAAGTAAATTTGCCAACAATTGGGAGTACATGGATAGACGAACTTATGTTTTCTGTTCATTTATCAAAATCAATTTACGCACACTACATTCACGGAAGATCCATTATTCATGTTACACCAAAGTATGTAATGAATAATGAAGAGAAATATATATATGTATACACTGACAATCTATAACAATTTACTACTGGAGCTAATTTATCAAAGAGATAACCTTGCTAATATAAAAATATAAATTTAATCACACTCCAAATGAATAATTTAAAATAAATATTATGCTCCCAAAGTTTCTTAGAAGAAAGCAGTTTGTATGAAATTGATAAATGGTACTACCAAAAGCAACAAATTGATGTTGCACAAATGTCTCGCCAAGTATGCAAATCAGGTCTTGGATAGTTAACTCATAGGTCCATACCACTTAAATCTAGGAGAAAATTCTAAACCTTCGCATCCTACCCATCATGCAAGAAGTCCAAGGCCTCACAATCATAAACAGCAATAGTTATGGTATTCAATTTCAGTCCACCGACTTCAGACAAAAATAGTTAACATGGCATACCCAGCGTTTGCCATAATGGAATCATGAACCCCACATAAGTAGTTTACCAATTGAAGAGGAAGAAATATAACAATGAAATGTTGGGTGAGACCCAGTGAGATGCTTAACTTGACAGTAATATCAATAAATACACAATGACTTTCAAAATTAATGATACTTACATCAGAAACAGATATAACTTGAACTTGTACATATGGAAAATCAACTGAAATTCCATTAAACTTGAAGCGCATCAAAGGAACTTTAGCACTCTTGACACAATGGATTTCTGATACTTCTGGCCTGCTATGAAGCATATTTCGCAGAACTACGAAAAAATCCTCCTACAGGTTAACACACTTTTATATTATCAAGTGATGACAAAGAAATAAACTTGGGTAGAAAATGGACAATAGCTGAAACTCACTTCGAGTGATGCAAAATATGGGCCAACACATAGCGCATCAATATCAGATTCAGGTCCATGAACCTGAACAAGAAAAATCTTTACCACATTATTCACAGAAAACAAAAAGAACCTTATGACTGCAAAAAGGAAAAAGGTGTGAAAGATTGATGTCCTACAAAAGAGAACATAGATCACACCAACTTAATAATCAATAAGATGATAAGAACAGAAATAATTGTTTTAAACCAGTTGCCCAGTGTATAGATAATAGCAGGTTTTGTGATGAGCATTTTCTCTTTCCTATGATGTCAGCAAAACAATATGCTGACAGGTAATTGAAAGCCGGTTGTGGACTTGGTAAGAATGATTTTTTGAATTATTTTCATCAGTGTGTTCTTTTGAACTGAACCATATCTCGAGCTTCATCATTGTGTAAAGGATCATGATATTCTTATTTACAAAATCATGTTAATGCCTCATGGGGCCAGAACAAATTGGCAGTACCAAATTTCCATTTTCCTAAAAGTTGTGACTTGCAAGGACTGCTGCACCAAGTTTGAAATTTCAAAATCTGCCAAATCAGCAAGAAACCTCTAATTTCTCATTCAACTAAGATAACATATACTGCAGATGCAAAACATAATTTACAGTATTAAAACATCATCCTACAATCTTATCACTTACTCCAAGACCATATGAACCATAAGTCAAAATAGTCGCGCTTGTGCCAGCAATGATTTCTTTAGGAAGCCGACGCTGCCAGGCTACCTTTCTTATCCATTGCAAAACTATCTGCACGTTTATACATAATTATAAACAGCTTTGCCCTCAAAAGATTATCACTGCTAGTCATAAACCAATCCTCATTATCTCCGTAACGTTCTAATTCCTTCTCACTATACTTCAACAGATAAAAGAATAAAAAAAAATCTATCCCAAATCAAGAATCCAATACCTGCTTGAGCTGATTGATCACTTCTTTCCGCTTGACTACCTCTTCCTGAGACGGCTCAAGACCCTCACTAGCGATAAACTACAAGGAATCCAAACCGTGAGAAACAAAACCAAACCAAACCAAATAAATGGAAAAACGTGAAGGTCCGATCTTGGAGATGACCTGGAGAAGGGATTGAGTCCTCCGCTCATCCATCTGGATGAGGAATTCGAGACTAGGACGGCCCAAGACTACGGGACGATGTACGATCACCGGCGGATTCGCAGGAACCAAGAGCGGACTCCGATAGCAATGGTTTGGTATGGCGGTGAGGGTAACCGGAAAGTAACCGAACAGCGGCGGAGGGAGCGGAGGAGGAGGAGTGAGGATAAGGTTTCCGGGCTCGATCAGGTGTGCTGCAGGAACGACGATACTGCTCTGGTTTGCGTACGCATATGCCATACACGGGAGCGGGAGGTCGGTACACGCCGATCGGAAGGTAACCTCCGGCTACGATCTCGGCTCGCTCGGCTGGGGTCTGCGTGACTGCGTGGGCCTAGTGCTGTGAGAGAGCTGGAAAGGGAAGGAGACGAAGGAGGGGGGACGGTGGGGTTCTATTTATCGGATTGAATGGAATAACGAAAACGCCCCCGATTTTGAATTGGTGAGAAACGGGTCGGGCGAATGATCCATCCTCTTGTGGCGGAATCGAGAATGTTCTTAAAATAGTATCGATAAGCTTAGAAGATGGGCCAGGGCCAAGCCCAGGCCCAAAGTTTAGGCTTTATTTACGTGTTACACCATATCTTCTCAAAATTTCAGTTTAACCACCTAATTTAATTACATCAATTATCCTTTATCTTAGCTTAACTTAAAACCCGTTACCTCTATTTGATCTGCTAGTATTGACTGGACTGGACTGGACTGGACTTAGCCTTTGGTGTTACTATTGGTATTAACGGTAATATGAGGCCTTAAACAACAATAACAACAACAACAACGACGACATGTCGTTTAACTAAGCTTCAGCATGAAGTTTCCACTTGGACTTTGTTGTGGTTTCTATCACCAAGTTTTGCGTGAGAATCCACAAGTTTTACTTTCTATCACCATGACAGTACTTTAGCCTTTTATCTTTTCTTACGTGTGGGGTTCTTGTTTTTTAATTATAAGGTGGTTGGAAGTCTCGAGTCGTCATAGAATGATCCATTTGCCTCTACAGATCAGCTGCAGGAATTGATTGGGAAGATAATCTTTATCGGCCACTGAGGGTCTGCCAAGTGGCCAATAACGAAGAAAGTGATTGCTTGGTGAATGGCGATGTATAACAACGGCGAAACGGATAAATAAAAATAATTTGGGCTGTATTATTTATTGATGGTGCTCTAAAATTATAAACATGTGGACTCTATAATTCTAGTTGGCTCAAGTAACAGAGACATAATATCTAGTTTTGTTCCACTGCAAGAGCAAGTATCCTGAGATATTGTGCTCGTGTGATTCACCTAAACAATCTCAAATACAGAAGAGAAGTTAATAAAAGACTCACTGTGATCACATCCAGAAGGAAAGGGGCTGCTCAAAAGGTGCAACCACAGCAGATAAAGAAGAAGCATAACATAGCGACCAGGACTATAGATTCTACAGCAGTTACAAAGGTCCAGATGACACTGTCCACCACCGAGAAATCCAGGTCCGGCCACCGGAACACCGCGCTCTGCCAACCGGCCGGAGCGAGGCTAGAGAAGTCGAATTCTAGGCGTCGAAATATAGACCTTGATATGTCGGAGAAGCCGATTTCCGGCCACCGGAAGAGAGAGGCCGGCATAAGCAACCAGCTCCTCATCTCTCTCTCTCTCTTTCTCTCTATAGAAGTCTTTAGAGTTTCTAAGTTTATTTTTTGGGTGCTTCATGGTGTCTTATAAAGCGGAGAAATGGAGATTGATGTCGAAGTTTCTTGTTGGATTGTGATACCGGAAGGCTAATTAAGGGCCCAGCTTCGTTGTCAGCGTGATGATATTTTTCTAGCTGGCCAGGAACTTGCCAACACTCTGTATACGGTCAGTGGAACTCTGCACGTGCTATATCATATGGCTGTTTCTCATAGGCTTATAGCTCTTCCCAAGTTGAATATGTGGAAGGTGTCAAGTTCCAAGCACCCAAAGTGAAATTTAGAGGATAGATCTCGCACCCCCTGTGATGTTGATAAACTTTGATACGAAGACTTATTAAGGGATGAGAGCCTTTCTCTATCTCAATTCTTTGTCTTCCCCAGTTTGCATTGATGGGTAATAAACGTTTGAATGGGCCTGTGGACTTGCAATTTGTAGAAGACTTAAGGCCCGGCCGACTTGGTTCTTTCTTGGGCCTGACGTGCTCTTTAGAAGTCTCCTGGACCTCCTGGTGAGTTTAGACTTGGTCTCAAGTGCTTTCTGGGCATTGGTTCTGATACTCATTTTCTCTTTAGAAAAACAATAAATTAGAAAAAAAATTTAGTTTTTAATATCTGTCAATAATATTTCATAAAACCTTCTAATCAGCATATAACTGTTTTCTTGTACTCCTATATTTGATCTTATGAATGCTAATTAAAGCTATTAGGGTGCATTAGTTGCAGGATTACATTAAAAGGGACAAGTCATCCCTAGACTAATCCCATACTACAATTTTAATTTTCTATTTAGTTTATACAAGACTATATATACGAAATATTAAACAAAATTATATTATTATTCTCAATAAAAAATAGGAACGTCAATTACTATTTTAAACTATTACTTATTATCTCAAACTTAAATTATATTATTAAAATAATCACCTTCAATTCAAAAAATAATTAAAATTAAAATCATGAATAAGTTATATAAATTTGTTTAATAATAAGAAAATAAAATTGTAAAGTTTTTTTTTAATATAGCGATGCTTTAAACATATATAAAAAATATAAAATACTAATAATTTCAAAAAAATAAAATTTAAGTAACTAAGATGATTATTTTTGTCATTTATCTAACTTTATTATTTTTTATATAAAAATAATATAATAATAAGTTTCATATCCCTCTTTTACGGATATAGCATCCAATCTGAAACTTTAATCTCAAATATTAAATTTCTTATTAAATATAAAATTATGGAGCCCACAGAATAACTAATCGAATCACTCCTTTAAAGTTCTTAAACAAATGCACCCTTAGGCTCTAAGTAGATGTACGCAGTGGGATTGGATTCAAGCACGAGTTCGATTCGACTTGCGCTACACCTGTGCTCTTATCTCGACCATATATAACCGCATCTTCTCCCAAATCTAGGGCTTTCTTTTTATCTCGCGCTACTAAATAGTATCCAAACCCCTCCCCTCGACCCCTCTTTCCCAAACCCTAGCTCTCCTCCGCTTTCCTCCACCGCGAGATCCGTAAGAAAGCTTCATTCGTCGTCCGAATCCACCATTGGGCCTCCGATTGAGGTCCTTCTGCTTCCTCTCTAAGAGTTTACTCGTAGCTCCTTGTGTTTTTAAGGTTTGGGCGAGGCCCTTCTCCTTTGCATCTGGAGTTTATCGGCATCTCCTAGTTTTATTGCTTCGATCGAGGTGGACCTGGGATGTCGACGGAGAGGAAGCGCAAGGTGAGCCTCTTCGACGTGGTGGACGAGACCTCCGTCTCGGCCAAGCTGGCGAAGTCCAATGGCGCCGCCTCCGCCGTCTCGGCGACGATAAACCGGTGGACCGGACGCCCGTACTCGCAGAGGTACTTCGAGATCTTGGCGAAGAGGAAGACGCTCCCGGTGTGGCAACAGAAGGAGGAGTTTTTGCAGGTGCTCAAGGGTAATCAGACATTGATCTTGGTCGGGGAGACTGGAAGTGGAAAGACCACGCAGGTATAATCCTTCATGATTTCTTATTGTAAGAGTTTTGATTTGTATGAGACTGTATAATGTTCTTGATGTGCTATTTCTTGTTGAGGTATTTATAGTTTTACAAGGACGGATTATGGAGTTCTTGGGTGAGATTTATCGTGTTGGCAAGTTTTGATATCTGGAGGATGTCAATATGTAGTTGGAAGTATTCATAAAATGAAAATTTTTGTTAGTATAATGTACTTACATAGGATTGATGTGGATATAGCGGGTCTAGCTTTTAGGTTGTTAACTGAACCATTTTTCTTTAATGCAATCATGCCTTGCTTTTCTACTACGGTTATTCATGGTTTGTCTTGATGAAATATATATGTAGAATTCTTATTGATAGGGATAACAGATCTTAAAGAAATGCCTTTGGTATGAGGGAGGGAGTTGGGGTTTTTTCTGCTGTTGGTGGTATATTGTGCTGTGCAATGTTTCTGGTGTTTACTTTTATCGTGTGCCATGCTATTTTCTGGTTTTCTTTTTTGTTCCACATGTCGTTTGTAATTTGCCTCAGTTGTTATAGTGAGCTAATTTACTTCTAAGCTGGAATGGTGCTTTTATTGTTATCATCTTTAGTTTTTAAATGGATCCAGGAAGGTATTGAAGTTATTTCTGTTTGCAATACTTTTTGATAGATCTTCTAGCACCATCACCAGATTCTGCATTTTGTGTGGGCTATTGATGCATGGAAAATTTTGTCAAACAGATTCCTCAATTTGTCCTTGAAACTGATGACTTTGGAGGCAAGCGCTCAATGGTTGCTTGCACCCAACCTCGTAGAGTTGCTGCCATGTCTGTTTCCCGTCGAGTTGCAGAGGAAATGGATGTAACAATTGGAGAAGAAGTTGGTTATAGCATTCGTTTTGAAGATTGCAGTAGCCATAAAACTATTCTAAAGTAAGCTACTGTTTTTCTCGATATGTGGAAATGTTAGTGTATTTTATTTTTTGAACTTTTTAAAATTATTTTGCTGCATGTTTTGTCATTTAATCTCATTTTTGCCATGTCCGGTGAATATTCACATCAGATACCTAACTGATGGTATGCTTTTGAGAGAAGCAATGGCTGATCCACTTTTGGAGAGATATAAGGTGATCATTCTTGATGAAGCTCATGAGAGAACCTTGGCAACAGATGTGCTATTTGGGCTTCTTAAAGAAGTTCTCAGGAATAGGCCTGATCTTAAATTAGTCGTGATGAGTGCTACACTTGAGGCTGAGAAATTCCAGAATTACTTCAATGGAGCACCATTAATGAAAGTACCTGGGCGGCTCCATCCTGTTGAGATTTTCTATACGCAGGACCCTGAAAGGGATTATTTGGAAGCTGCCATCCGGACAGTTGTGCAGATACACATGTGTGAACCTCCGGGTGATATTCTAGTGTTCCTCACAGGAGAAGAGGAGATTGAAGATGCATGCCGGAAAATCACAAAGGAGATCAATAATATGGGCGACCAGGTTGGCCCTGTAAAAGCTGTACCACTGTATTCTACATTACCTCCTGCAATGCAGCAGAAAATTTTTGAGCCTGCTCCGGCCCCACTGAAAGAGGATGGTCCTCCTGGAAGGAAGATTGTTGTATCAACAAATATTGCAGAAACATCTTTAACAATCGATGGGATAGTTTATGTCATTGATCCTGGGTTTTCAAAACAAAAGGTTTATAACCCACGGATACGTGTGGAGTCTTTGCTGGTCTCTCCAATATCAAAGGCAAGTGCCCATCAAAGATCTGGGCGTGCTGGTAGAACGCAACCTGGAAAATGCTTCCGACTTTATACAGAGAAAAGTTTCCATAATGATTTACAACCACAGACTTACCCAGAAATACTGCGATCTAATCTTGCAAATACTGTTCTCACTTTGAAGAAATTGGGAATTGATGATTTAGTCCATTTTGACTTCATGGACCCTCCTGCACCTGAGACCTTGATGCGGGCATTAGAGGTTTTGAACTACTTGGGTGCGCTGGATGATGATGGGAACTTGACAAAATTAGGTGAAATCATGAGCGAGTTTCCTTTGGATCCTCAGATGGCAAAAATGCTTGTCGTTAGTCCAGAATTCAATTGTTCCAACGAGATCCTCTCAATATCGGCCATGCTTTCAGGTATGCAGAGGCTTCTTTATTTTTCTTTCATCTTTGTAGAGAATTCCTGAGATTCCTAGGTCAGTATTATGAGTACTTTTCCCCTGTTTGCTATAGTATATTGCATGTGTCACTTTGTACACATTGCATATGCATTCCTGATCAAAATGCTTTTGAGTCTAAACACGAAAGCATGTGTTCAACTATGTGTACATGTGCTTTTTAAGCTTGTCCACTTAGGGTTGTCATCAGCATCTGTCTTGCATTTGGCTCCCCAGGCCATTGATCGCCATGATCGTGTAGTTATTGCAAGTGTAGGGCTGATGCGCATGTAGTTTCAGTTTGTCAGTTATTCTCTCAAAGCAAATGGTGTTCGTCTCGCCTCTATGCATCTGCTGACCTACCGTGGGCCTCGTCTGTGATAACCATTTCTTTCTCTAGTACCGAATTGCTTTCTCCGGCCTAGGGAGGCTCAAAAAGCAGCAGATGAGGCAAAAGCTCGGTTTGGCCACACTGATGGGGATCACCTTACTCTTTTGAACGTGTATCATGCCTACAAGCAAAGCAGTAAGTGTGAAGGTCTTTTTTCTATATAATTTTACTTTCTATTACCTTTATCAGTGATTAAAATCTTTTTGGATCACCACAGATGAAGATTCTTCTTGGTGCTATGAGAATTTTATTAATCAGAGAGCACTAAAGTCTGCTGACAACGTGAGACAACAGCTTGTGCGTATCATGGCTAGATTCAACCTTAAGCTATGCAGCACGGATTTCAACAGTCGTGACTATTATGTGAACATCAGGAAAGCTATGCTAGCTGGATATTTTATGCAGGTAGCTCATCTTGAGCGAACTGGACACTACTTGACTGTGAAAGACAATCAGGTAAATATGATGCAAGAATAGCACTATGCTTCTTAGTGAATCTCTGAACAACTTATAATGTAGTCTGTAATTTACATGTAGGTGGTTCATCTTCACCCTTCAAACTGCCTGGATCATAAACCCGAGTGGGTCATCTACAATGAATATGTGTTAACAAGCAGGAATTTTATCCGTACAGTTACAGATGTTCGTGGAGAGTGGTAAGTTTGTGTACTAAGCTTCATTAGTTTTTAAGAAGTTAATTCTTCAATTTGTTATTGGAAAATGTGTTAGTTTGTGTTGTAAGATGAGCTGTATTTATATTGCTCAAACTGCTTCTCAGAACTCCTCTGGTGACACCACTCTGTTTACATTTTCATTTGTTATGCTTTCCTCTACTTGATCACCTTTATATGGCTAGTGAAGGTTTTGATCTGCCCCTTTGGTTGATTGACTGCCTGATATGCAGTTAAGATATGTATTATTTTCTAGTGTTTACCACATAAAACTAATGTTGATTTCTAGATAACTTTGAAAGATCATATAAACCATTAAAGTGTTTTTTTTTTGGGTAACAATTTGATTAATTGACCTGCTGATTATTTGTTCCACTAACTCTCTTTTGCATTTTTGCTGCTCACCTGAGGTTATTGACCTACTTATTTTTCTGTTCCCAAAACTTTCACAGAAGTTGGAAACCTAGTTGGATAGTTACTAGACAAGCTCCATTGTCATCGAAATCTCCTATATTTGTTGACTAGCAAACTTTAGAATGGTTCTTAGTCCAGATTGCTATTATATAAAACTGAAACAATAGGATTCTTCTTTCAGTACAGCTTCAGAAGCATGTAGTAGTAGTCAATCAGAGGTTTGACAGATTTATGTCAACTTTCTTTTGCAGGCTGATCGACGTAGCACCACATTATTATGATCTCAGTAATTTCCCCTCGTGCGAGGCCAAGCGTGTACTTGAAAGGCTGTACAACAAGCGGGAGAAAGAGAAGGGAGATAATAAAACTAGAAAATAAGTTTCAATAGCACTTTCATTTCCATGCAGTGGGATACGCAGGGCATTTATTCTGTTTGGCGGAATCAGAGATAAACATGTTTCTTATAGGAATAGATGTTGAATCTGCAGGCCTTGCAGTTGCTTTCCTCAATCGCTGAGGCCTTATAGAATCACTGATTGATGAGCATGCTGATGGCTTTTTTCTCATATGATATGTAGCGCAGCTTATTTGTACCTTTTCTTTTTGATAAATATCTTATTTGTACTTCTTGATGCCGTTATTAGATATCTAATAGAATGGACTCAATTGACCAGGGATTTGTCGTTCAAATCTTTTTGTTCTGTTCTGCCTGCTCTAGCTGAAGTATATTCTATCAGCTATCTTTCTGTCTGTACCTAGTATTAATGCGTATCGAGTTGTAGATGGTCTTTTTTCTCGAGAGAAGGAAACCTCCAAGGTTGGTTGCTTTGCAGTTGGAATGTGAGTTTAGCTGCAAAACCCGGTCTTCTATTCTAGGCGGCTTAACGGGCGTTTCATCTTTCGTTGAAATGGAATCTGGGCTGAATCTTTTATCAAAATGAACAAGCACTGTGCTTTGAGAACTCAAGTATTAAGGCAATCTAATTTAATGAGACAAATGTCAAGAAAACAATTGGAAAAGAAAGAAGCTAAAAACTAAAAAGAAAGATCGAGCTGCATTCAATCTACACCTACGCGGTAATTGTCCCTCTTTCAGTTTTCATATACCGTCTTCCACTTATAAACATGTCTGTAAGTGTTGCACTTCAAAACCAGTCCCCTGTTCTTTCCCGATAGTAGGCGGGATATGCTATCCCATTGATAAAGCGCCGTGTCGTTCCTTGCCTTGCCTTGCCTTGCCTGCATAAACCCCTAGGGTGCGAGATTACCAGGGCCAGAGGTACTTGACTTACTTATTCTTTCTGTTATCCTCTCTATTTATTGCAATCCCGAGTGGGCGCCGGCGCGACGTCCTTATCTTTTATTTAACTCGGTAATTTTCTTCTTCTTTTTTTCTCTAGGTAGGGTTTTTCTTTTCCTATCTTGAACTGGGAGTTCTGGCTTTCTATAGTTATGCGATCGCTGCAGTATTGTTGCAGAATTCGTTTTGGGCACTGATTTGCGATCTTTTCTTTGTGATAATCCACGCGGAACGAAGAAGAAGAAGAAGAAAAAACTCATCTTTTGATTGAAATCGGGGAATTTAAGTGAGTTATATTAGGAATTTGAGACCTTATGGGCGTGATTGTTGTAATTTTGCTTGTTGGGATGCTCCAGTTGAGTCCCGGATTGTGCATTTCTGGTGGGTAACGGATCTTTGCCGCTAACAGTATATTCCATGTACTCGTGCAGTAGATTCGCGATATCTGGGTATGCTAGATATGGATAAGGCATGTGTTTGGCTTCATGGCTATAATCGTATAGGAGATCTGTAGCTTTTCGCAATCTATCTCCTATCATGTATTTGAAAGATGGCCTCTCGTTGCTGTTGAAGGTTCGAAAGCCTAAAGCTCCAGTGCTTCTATGCATGAATGTTATATCCAAGCATGAGGAAGTCAGTGATACAAATGCTCAACCCGTAAGAGAGCTTGACGTTCTCAAAAGATTACGGTGTGAGAGAGACATTGCTGTTGCTCTACAGTATTTCAAGTCTCTTGCTGGCTCCAAAGTTTTCAAGCACACACCACTTACATACCAAGTGATGATAGAGAAACTAGGATGGGAGAATGAGATGGATGCGGTTCAGTACCTTCTTCAGCAAATGAGGCTGGACGGATTAGCTTGCCATGAAGACACGTTCATCACTGTGATAAAGTCATATGCTCGGATTGGATCAGCAGAGCAAGCCCTAAAAACATTTTATCGGATCCATGATCTTGGCTGCAGGCCGACCGTCAGAATCTATAACCATCTTTTGGATGCCTTACTTAAAGATAACAGGTTTAGCATGATAAATCCTATCTATAGTAATATGAAGAAAGATGGAATGGAGCCAAATGTTTTCACTTACAATATTCTTATTAAGGCTCTGTGCCAAAATGAAAGGGTAGATGCTGCTTATGATCTTCTTAAGGAGATGTCAAAGAAAGGGCATTGTCCAGATGAGGTGAGCTACACAACAATAGTATCTTCTCTTTGTAGGTCTGGTAAATTAAAGGAAGCTAAGGATCTCGTGATGAGGATACCACCAGCTGTGTCTACTTATAATGCTCTAATAAATGGAATAGCTGGCGAATTTGGAATAGAAGGTGTGTTCTCTATGGTAAATGAAATGGTGGGTAGGGGTATTTCCCCTAATGTGATCACCTATACAACTATAATTAATGTGCTTTGCGAGTTGGGGGATTTGAAGATGTCTTGTGCTGTTCTTGCTCAGATGCTGGTAACAGGATGTTGTCCTAATATCCTTACTTTCACCACATTGATGAAAGGATTTCTAGAGAAAGGTAGAATACATGAAGCTCTTGATATGTGGAACTGGATGATACAAGAGAATTGGATGCCCAATGTTATCACCTACAATATCTTAATTCATGGTCTTTGCTACAATGGAAAATTGAAGAAGGCCATATCTGTCTTCAAGGGGATGGAGCAAAATGGCTGTCGTCCAAATGTTCAGACCTATGGTACACTTATTGGTGGCTTCTCCAAAGCAGGGGAACTAGAAGATGCTGTATCTATGTGGAACATGATGATGAGTAGTGGTTGCAAGCCAAATGTCATTGTATATACAAGCATGGTGGATGTCTTTTGTAGGATGCTCATGTTTGAACATGCCCAGGATCTTGTCAAGAACATGCTGTCAGAAAATTGCCCTCCTAATGTAGTGACATTTAACACATTGATCAGGGGTTTATGTGACTATAGGAGAGTGGGTTGTGCCCTGAATACATTAGATGAGATGAGAAGATATGGATGTCCACCAAATACCAGGACATATAATGTGTTGCTCCATGGTCTTTACCTGGACGGGAACTACAAGGAAGCCTTTAGACTGGTGAATGAGATGTTAGAATGTGGATTTGGGTTGAACTTAGTGACTTATAACACTATGATACACGGCCTCTGCCGGCTGAATATGACCAAGGAAGTTTTACTACTCATAGGGAAGATGACCGTTCAGGGAATTCAGCCTGATTCACTCACTTATAATGCAATTCTCCATGCCTACTGTGAGGAAGGTAAAGTTAAAGATGCTGCTCAATTTTTAGGTGGATTGGCTGCAATGAATTGTGCACGAGATGTAGTTGCCTACACAACCCTTATTTCTGGGTTTTGCAGTCAGCAGAGACTAGAAGATGCTATGGTATATCTCTTAAAGATGTTATCTGAAGGCATATCTCCAAATGTTGCCACATGGAATGTCTTAGTGCGTGGTGTTTTTGCAAAGTTGGGTTGTTCTGGTCCATTTCAGCTTATAGAAGATATCCTTGCTGATAGTGATGACCGCAGGAGTACGGACATCAAATTGTTTGCTGCAGATGATCAACAGAATATAGTACATTTCATATGAGATATCTTTCTGGGAAATTTGTGATTGTCCAAAGATTTCAGGTAGCTCCATATGCCTTGTGATCAGGCTGCCACTGCTGCTCATGGCATGGGTATCAGTCAGGTTCACTTTCCCAAATCATCATCCGTGATGGTTGTTAGTTTTTCACTGTTAGTAGCATCACAGAAAAATCATGGTATGTTCTCATTGTACTTGATGGCATTAATAGCCAAATAACTTGCACGAGGAATCCAAGGCAGTCAACATGAAGAGCCTGTTATATTGCTTAGCAGCTGGAGAGGCCACTCATCCTTGTTTTCTCGAAGGATTTTACATACAGAACCTTCGGTTAATTAAGTTAATTTAAGAATTCTGGTTTAGATGCTTCAACAGGACATGGTCACTGCAGCGGAAATTGTCCATGCATGAAACTAGTTGATGGACAATTGCTGACCTGCTTGATGTCATTGGGCAGTTCTTTCAAGGCAATTTGCAGCTTATTTACATGCTAGTGTTGCCATATCGTTAGAGAAAAATGGAAATTTAAGAAGGTCAAGTTGCTGGATATGTGGATCAACAAGATCAATAATTTGTCGAACGAATTGTTGGTTGCTTCGAATTAGATCAGCAATTTATGTGCTCTATTGTGACTACTAGACCGTTAATATGTCAAGTTGTTGGTTTGCAACTGCCCTCTTCAAAGCTCTAGTGACAACAATAGTTTGATTGATCTGTTGGTTCTACTTGGAGAATTACATGGTACTTAACGAAGAACTGATATGCTAGTTGATTGGTAGCTGCCAAACCTGCAGTTTGTGATCAAATGGAGGACAAGTTAATTGAATACCGAGGATACTTCCAATGTCTTGTTCATTTCTCTATTCCATGAATGGCATCTGAAAATTCCTCATCGGTAATTCAGATGAGTGGCTCTTATTGAAGTTCAGAGTTGTGTTCATACAATTTGTTATCCAAAGTTTATATTCCTCCCCATCTTGGGTGATTTTAAGTTTCCTTTGTCGTAGTAAGAATGTAAATGGTGGCACAATATAACTGGAGCTCCAATTTGAGTGGCCTATTTGGAGTAGTGTTAACCATATATGGGCATCGAGCTTTGTCTTTGCTATTATACGGTGAAGTTCATTTCTGAATGCTTTAATACATGCTTGTAAAGTGTCTAGTGTTGCCTGGATGCTTTAATGCATGAACCTAATCGTATTGTTAAACTCCAGAAATAACTTTCGATTTTTGAAAGAAAGAGTTTGCTACCTGAGTTACATATCTTGGTCTACGAGTGAGATATCTCACTAGTATAACGGATGACATCTCCATATGCTAATATTTCTGTCCCTTCTATTATTATGATATCGGAAGAGTCCATAATGCCCTCAACACAGCTCATACATATCATTATTTGATGCCATGCGGCTCATGTTGTTCAAGGACCAAATAAATAGGGAAGGAACTAAACGATTCATTATCACCATTCTCTTCGACCTCAACGTCAATGTCGAAGTAGACAACATTTATGATGATGGTTTTATTTTCTGACTAGTGACTAGTTTGGTCCGGCTCGGAGAGAGAATAAAGAAAATTATTGTATTGCTTGTCCAAAAATAAACTGATTATAACTCTTTTTATAATAAACCATAATCAATTCATCGACACAATGCTGCTCAACTCAAACTAATGAATTTTACCAACTAAACACTTATTCATTAAGACAGACTCAAACGACTTAATCTTCACCATCTGATCCAACCTCCCTAGCTGTCCCTTTGAGTTCGATAACGAACCTTGTACCTTGTTTATGCTGCCTCCGCTATTAGCTGCATGGTACCGACCATCTGATAGGTGAATTAGAAAGGAGTAAGTAGACCTCCATTCCTATTATAATGCTACATTCTTAGTCTTGTCTCCTCGCCCTCGCCCTCGTCCTTCCTCTAGAGTTTCGTAAAGTTTCTCTATCTCTGTCTGCAGTATGTAAAAGAAGTAGCATATCAGATTGCGTGGAGTAAGAAAAAGTGAAAACGAGCAACACATGTAGAAGAGCTGATCTTCTATGTATCTTATTTACCTGATACTGTTTTAGCATCTGAACTCTTTTTTTCTTCATAGTTGGAGTGACCAGATCCCTTTCGATGTCAAATGGTAGAGGATCCACCACAATGCCTTTAATGGACTCGAAGCCTCTCAGCTGATGGGAAAACAAGTCGTCATTTGTAGGATAAGTGCATGAAATATAGTGTCATATTTCTATTTGAAAAAAATTAGATTGTTAAAGTGCACCATTCCCTTTCTTGTTGAGAGAAAAATATTACCTTATTCTTTTCAGCAACTGCCTTGAGCTCTTGAAGAATGTACTTCTTGAGCTCCTCAAGTGTACATAGTTCAGCAAATGAACCCTTGTATCCATTTAACTCTGCCCATTTCTTGGTGTTATCTTGATGCGGTGTAACCACTGCTACCAGCATAGATCTGTAGCTGTCCCCATAGACCCAAATCTAAAGAAAAGGAAAATGTGCTATTATTTAGCATACTACTCTTAGGTCTCTTAATCATGAACTGGAATATGGAAAATGCTTACATCCTCAACTATCGGAGCGAAGCCATATACTTTCTCCAAATATTCAGATGCAACATACTCTCCTTGTGATAGTTTGAATATGTTCTTCTTTCTGTCTATAATCTTTAAAACGCCATCTGCAGACATCTCTCCAATATCCCCTGAATGAAAATAACTACTGTTACTATTCTTGTATTGTCCGTTGAATTTTAACTTGAAGTAGCCATTACTCACCTGTATGAAACCATCCATCTATCATCACTTCCTTTGTTAACTCAGGATTTTTGTAGTATCCAGAAAAAAGAGTCTTCCCTCTAACACATATTTCACCGCGTGAGGGTACCCCAAGCGGATCATAACCCATCTCGGGTACTTCTTCTAGCCGCAACTCAGTATATGTGGAGGCAACACCAACAGTTCCAATCAAGGACATCTCATCAGGAAATCCGACAGAACACAGACCACAAGTCTCGGTCAATCCTGTACGTGCAAGACCACATTTAATTTCAGCATAGTTCTTTCTGTCTTTCTGATGCTGGTTGTGAAAGAAACATATAAATGGAAGACTCGACTTATTTAAATTACCATATCCTTGAGTGAAATAAGCACAACTAGTGACTCTCAAGAACTCCTCAATCTCAGTACTCAGTGGGGCACCTCCAGATATTATTAGGCGAATACGCCCTCCCAGCCTAGCCTTGACCTAAATAGAAAAGACAAAATTTCATAAATAAAGGATAAACTTTATTGTAAGCACCCTGAAAGATAGCTTTAAAGGTGTATAATTTGTTCTACAATTACAGATATATCAGTTATGAAGTTTAGAGGCAGAGAAGATAAGACCTTGCGAAATGCCAATAGGTCTGCAAATGGGGAAGCTGTCTTATGCGAATATCCTGATTTCATCCATGATAGTTTGCTGAAATGGAACAGTAGATAAACAGATCAATACTTTTCTTTTCCAGTAATAGGTCTAAAAATACATTGACTTACTGTCTGTACAAAAGATTAAAGATCATCCTCCTCAGTGGTCTGAGTTCTGCCACCGCCGTCAACACACCTTGATGCCAATAATACAAAAATTATCAAGTAGAAAATCAATAGAATTTGCAAGATAAATGATTAGCCACAAAATTAAAGCTTGGTAATGTTCAAAACCTTCAAGTACTCTCTTTCTCATACTTAAAATGCAAATGAAAGAAATTAAGATATGAAGAGGAAAAATAAGGTTCAATACCTTCATGAATTCTTTCAAAAACTCGAGGGACACCAACCAGAAGTGTTGGTTTTAGTTCCGCAATGTCATCTCTCAAAGCATTAATATCCTTGATCAGAGTGAAACATTAGCATAGAAGTTTTCAAATAAAAGTAACAGAATGTTGTAAATGCACCAGGATGTAGTTATGTACAATAACTTTAAATACTTGAGAAAATTCTTTTTATAGAGCATGCACATACTCCATGGTAATATCCAACAGAGGCCCCCTTGTGGAAGAAGTACTCCTCGAGGATGCGGTCAAGAATGTGAGCCAGGGGAAGAAAGGAGAGATACACATCATCCACCGTCATCTAATAATGCAACAGGCAGTAACTTCTCAATTAGCACAAGAATTAAAGAAAAGAAAACCAGTATTTCATTTCAGTTACAGACTACATTATATTGGTCTCCTAGATATGCCAAGACTCAAGGAGTGACCATTTTGGAGGCAAAGAAAGATATTTAGTTACCTTATCATCAAACAGGTCCATATAGATGTCTACCCCTCTTACAAGCATTGCATGGCTCTCATGAGTCAAAATAACACCCTTCGGATTTCCACTGGTTCCACTTGTGTACATTATGGTGCATATATCAAGAGGTTGAGGAGGACAAGGATCAGATGGATAATCCTTTCCCTACAAGGAACTTCCAAATTCAGTTCAAAAGAAGCAAGAGAAGATGAATCCAAAATTAGAAGGATCAAGTTGTTGATTGGAAAATGCAGTAAACATCACAGAAATGTTTTAGATAACAAAAACAATAAACACATGATTAATCTGAAGCTTCCATAGAGAAATCTTGCAGAAGCATTATGACAGGGGATTGCATAGTGAAACTCCGAGCCAAGTGTTCTATAAGTTCTATCATTAACTGTCACCATATTCTTTTCTTGCTTGCTAGCTATTCCTGATAAATGTACATAAAATCTGGAAACTAACCATCTGACGAAACTCATTCCAGGTGTACAACTTGAATCCAATTTGGGCAGCAGCATCAACTTGTTCCTTGCTTGTTGAAGTAAAAGAAATAATTGCTGCGACCACATTGGAAATAACAAAATATTAGATTTACTCCTGGAAATTAGATCGCACGATAAACGTAGCAATAATTTCACCTTTCAGCCGCTGAGCAGATTTGCAATCAGAGAATAGTATCTGCAGACAAAAGTATTGACAATTTTTAGCTCAAAACATTAATGATTGTTAGAGAACAACAATATGTGAACATATAAACATCCTCACTTCTTTCATTTTCTTATCCTGCACAAATACAATATCAATTTCTGCATGCTCTATTATGTAATCTATGGCTCCTGACCCTGTTATCACAAAAGCAATGAGACATGTTAAATATGCTCCATAATTTGTTGGAATAGTACAGTGCATGTGACAAATGAGGAACGGAAGAACAGATAAACTCCATAAAAAAGCTTATGCACTGCATGAAACTATGAAAGAATTTATATTAGTTATTTTACCTAAAGTATCATACAGTGGAACACATGTTAGGCTGTATCCATTGCAAGCCTGCAGGTAGGCCAATTTCATAAGCAGTTATTGGTTAAGAAGGACCCAGTACAAAGACATCTCATTGAAACTTGTGAACAAATATTATCTCCATCATAAACATAAAACATGTAGTACGGCAGAGATATAAGCATACCTCCATTGCGATTATCCATTGAGGGCAGTTTGCTCCATATATCCCTATTCGTGAACCCTATAGAAGATTAATATAGTATAATCATCATCTTCACATAACCTTATCCAGATGACAGATGATTCAAAAATTAACTGAGAGTAAAATTTTGCTTATAGCAGGTTAAAGAAACAGAAAAATTCAGCATATAGTTCTTACAGGTTTAGCACCGAGCTGCAGGAGAGCAGAACCAACTTGCAGTAATTCCTCATAGACCTCCTTGTATGTCTTCCATAAATAATGCCCTGGCTATAATTTCATACAAATGGAGCTTTCTTAACCTCCAAAAGGGTGCAATAGAGAAGATAGGAGACTGAAACTTTGCATACCTTCCCGTCCACAAACTCGCGCCATCCGAGCATCCTGTTGCTTGGGTACTTCTCTGCTGCTACCCTAAAACATAAGAAAATCATAGACTAAGCCCTTGAATTCTAGAGGTGTCTAACTCCCTAGATATCTTACCAACAATATTCACACATCAATAAAATGAACCTAAAAGCTCAAGTCTCAGCACCTAAAGACATCCCATGAAGTGTACATGCCAGGTTCAGGTGGTGGGAAGCCATTTTCTGCCACAACATTCCGATACACCGGTCCGACCGATGGCCGCCCGTCCTTCCCAGGCTTTCCATCTTCCACTTTAACTGTATAGACCTTCATGATGATTCTCTACCACGT
The DNA here is from genome assembly GCF_048772165.1 of Typha angustifolia. NCBI lineage: Eukaryota > Viridiplantae > Streptophyta > Magnoliopsida > Poales > Typhaceae > Typha > Typha angustifolia. The sequence goes on along the minus strand of NC_133246.1, from coordinate 318,503 downwards.
ATGAAACCTAATAGGCACATAGAAAAGAATGAGAAAAAAAGAAAAAAGAAACAGTCAGGAGAACAGGTTTCACATGTCATGAGATGGAGAAACAAACTAAAGATGGAAGATTGGAACACAGAAAGATTTTGCTCCCAATACCCAGTTCATAAACAATTCTTTTACGCCATTTAAGGAAGCGTGCATACTGCATTAAGTGATAGAAAAACAAGAAAGAACAAAGAATGTTCATAATCGTTTACACTAAAAGGAAATGTAATCAAAACCAATAAGAATCTGGAAAAGGACGTCGACCCAAGAAGCATCACATAGATCAGAACGGCCTCATAGACATATAAATCCACAGTGGCTCCAGAAACCCATAATACCCAAGTAAGGTTAAATTAACTATTTATTTATCTATATTAAAAAAAATTAAGACAAACCAAGTAAACCCAACCCATGGGAATCTCCATAAACCCATTTCCTGCAAACCAAGAAGAGATTCACACACACACACACACAGCGAGAGAGAGAGAGAGAGAGAAGTAGAGGAAATGCTTACAATTGATGGAGAAAATTCAGAAGAAGAAGCTCTGCACAAGCAACAACGCCACCCTTCAAACTTCACTACAATTTGTAGTGCAAGTTGATAAACAAAGACACCTTTGTTGGCAAAAGCCTAGTAGTTGAGAGTTGGAAGTAGACCTCCATTTCACATTAACTAGAGTCTATACAGAGAGAGAGAGAGAGAGAGAGAGAGAGAGAGAGAGAGAGAGAGAGAGAGAGAGGGGACAAAGCCGCATTAACTTTGTGGAAGAGATATTTATGTACACTTAAAAACACCGATTAGATTAGCGTGGCGCGCGAAATAATGGGCCCCAAAGAGCCTCATAGGGATGTCGAATGAGGCGCAAAGAGCGGTGGTTATCTATCCATTTCGATAGGCTTTGCACAAAGGGATTCAAACCACTGTTAATAGTTTGTTGTTTTACAAATTTATCGAATACTAAAACTATTTCAACTTGCTTGGACCCATTTGGAGATTAGTCTAGAAAGAAACAGAGATAGGAGCAGGTGAGAAATTGATGACATCTTCAAGTGGATATCAATCACTCATCAGAGAAGTTTCAAAGCCTATGGTCTCTTTAAAGCTCACCAATAAAATTCCATCCTCATTCCAATTCAATAAATTAGAGAACGGTTGACCTGACAAACAAGTACATTAACTATTAGATATCGTATGGCATCCTCTATTCCCTAACTCTACAACTTCTAGCGACAGAGAGACCGGAAATACTCCTTGATTCATACATAATACATGCGCATTGCGTCATGAAGAAACTAAATGGAGCAGGTGAGAGTTTGATCCTTCTTGAGAGTCCAAAAGAAATTCATCACAAGCAACGCATGAAGGTTTTGCCAATCTTTTAACATCACTTCCACAATGTTACAGAGCATTGCATAGATTGAAGCGAGGAGTACAAAGACCTTTCAAAATCCAAGTTCTAAGTAGTACCTTTCTACTGTTCTGCCACAGTGAAGAGAAAGAACACTTGGATGATGATTCATTAATCCGATGTAGAGGTAACATCATCTACACTACAGAGGATCTATTTGACGTTAATCACAGACCAACCCCGTACATGAAGATTCCTTTTATCTATATATAATTGATGCATTGGTATGTTGGGTGGGTAGATGTTAAAAGGAGTAGTTATGGATCATCATGTGGCCAATCGACAGTTGCAAGTTTGTTGGATATCCACCAAAGAGGTGTGACGAACTTAAATTCATGACAAGTGGTGAAGTTGGACCACCCAGTTACCTTTTACCCATGCATTGCATCCAACTCTGAATAAGGCAAGAACTGTTCATAAAGTTAATATTTTTGGCTCGGTTTATAGCAATCTATACAAAGGCAATCCAGAAAAGAGAGATGGAAAAGACGTGCTGCAAGCTATTCAATGTAATATTAAATGCGTGGAAGGAGTGTTAAGTGTTGCATCTGAAAAAAGAAGAGGTCCCGTCCCCACTTGGGTGGTAGTTTTGAATCTTGATAAATGTCCTTGATGTGGAGTTGTATCCAGATTGATACTTACTGGCCTAGTAGGAACTGTGCATGTGATTGTTCATTTGCTTCACGAGATATTTACAGGCAAGTAGGAACTGTGCATGTGATAACTGAAAGATTCTTTCTTCTGATTAAATTAGAGGAGTTAAAAAGAGGAGTTTGAATTTCTCTCTCTCTCAACCCAAAAGACCCAAAAAAATTAAATAAAAAAAAAAGAGTTTGAACTAAGATAATCGAAAAACTATGCGGTATGAGAGGATATGCACTGACTGATAAGGATGGTGCTACATTGCATAGGAATAATTGACTCATTCCAACTGCCCTGCATTAAGTTTTCGCCTGCAAATTAGTTGCCTTCATAGAGATGTTTATGGTGGCCATAAATGTATAGCTAGCTAGTCTTGAATATATGCTTTTGATCAAACAGTAAGATGGACAATGTCAATATTCCTCCAAACAGGGAAATTCTCTTTCTGTGTTATAGAGATTGAGATCATCAAAGATGTCCCCACGCACCTCACAACCGTCTGATACAGTGAACCCGCTTTATTGAATGAAGAGAGCTACTTGTCTAACTCAGAACCATGTTGTTGTTTCTATTGCTGTAAATTGTCACATATATGCTGTTTTGAAGATCATACATCTTATAACGATGAAAAATAGGTTGAAAAGGAATGGCTATACCTGTTTCAGGTCCAACTTGCTTTAGTCCAAGAAATTCCACAACATTTTATAACTTGATGAATTCCTATGAGAGCACAATATCCAGTTAAAAAGATAACATAGGAGCATTCATCGGTCATATGTTTTGTATAGTGTGCTATGCTAGATTGGCTACAATTGTACAACCTACAAATGCTGATAAAACCAGTTGTTTAATCAATGAACAAAAAGAACTATACATCTTGCTTCCGTTTAAACCTCTTCACTTTCCTCTGAAGCGTCTTGAATTTTACCCATCTTATCATTGGCACACTAGAGTGAAACAGAACTGCCTCTCAGTAGTAACCTTCCATATATCACAACTGCAGCCCCTGCCAAATAGCACAAATTCCTCAGCATCATGAACAGCCATATCTCACTGCCAGACAATAAACAGACATGTTTACATGGGAAAGCATTGGGGAAAACTAGAAAGGATATTACTTTTAGATAAAAATTGTTGGGCTTCTTATATCTTCCAAAGGCATTTTGACAATCATATATGTATCATGTAATAAAGATGTTAATATTGCATACCGGAGAAGCCTGTATCCATCTTCCACAAATCCAATCATAGTGAAGCCTCAATTCTTCTTGCCCAAATTCCATCTCCTCATTCCAAGTCCTGAAGTACACAATATATCTTGGACCTCTCAGGACCTTTGATACTATTCCTACCCACCAGCCATCATTATAGAAGACATCAACTTCTTCAAGTAACTTGAATTCAACAACAGGAGTGTTCGGAGGAGTAGGTCTGATATGTCGTGGCCAAACAGTTTCTGTCAAAAGCTTAGTTTCATCATCAGTTCTCAAATTTTGATACTCCACCAGAAACTTCTTCCCAACTGATTTAACAACAGTGGCTGTGTACCAAGCTCCACGAAAACCTTCATCATCACTGCTAACTTCAACCTTTCTCCCTTTTACGAATTCAATTTCCAGCACCTTCTGAAATGAAACAGATCAGCAATAACTACTATGAAAAGACTACAAATCAATGTAAGGCCGCATGTTCCAGCAATAAATGATAGTAATTGAAACTAACATATGCAAAAATGTGATACAAGCCATTATGATTTTTTTTTTAATATAGTATGAACTATGAAGGTGAAATCAACAATGACCCCTGGGGCGCTACGCTACGTATTTAGCATTGAGTAACTGTTTGTGTCGAACAGGTAGATTTTAGATATCAATTGCTACCCTCTGTTATATTAACTTATATATGACAAAATCTTGGTTTTAAGTTGTTCTTATTTTTCATAATTTAGACTTTTCAGCCAAGCTTGAAACTGAATCTCAAAATTTTAGGAGTTATGAAACTGATGTTATTGTAGCTTGATTTGAGAATGAAAGGGCCATTATTTTTTTTGAATTTTGCTAGTTACTCTGCCACTAGTTTTTGGTGACTGTATGCTCGACTGAGCTACCAAACAACACTGTTTATTACTGAGAATATATGTCAACTAAACTTTTCTGCAATTAGTATGATAACATGCTGTACTTTTTTGAACTAGCTAGACTCATGATTTTCAAACAATTTAACAATAGTAAGTAGTGTTCTAAGTAAGTAACTTTTTTATCAGTTTATATTCTATACCAAAAGATTTCAAGCTGAGTCTAGATTATCATTTTCACTAGCTTTATAATGAAGGAGTTTAGCCCATGTAAACTTGCCTCTACCAGTTGAAAAACAATGGTCTAAACAATGTTGATTGCAACTAACAGTTGAATTCATATGCTTGTTGGTAGAGATGCAAAAAAGGCAATAAATCTAACTAAACAATAAAATAAATCACCATAGCTTCAAATCGGGACAAATAGTAAAAAGAAGGTATCATGATGTAATGGGAAAAAAAAATTGTGTTATAATTGACTAATTTTACACAACTCAAATATCAAGATCAATAAGCTACATCAAGGCCATGTTACACAAAAAAATCTAGGCCATGTTACACACACAAAAAAAAATGCACATAACCACAAATTGACAACTAATAAGAAAATAATAATGTTTTTGATCACAATCTATATGGCCCTAACACATTTTGAGCTGCTATATAGGAATCAGCTATGAGAAGAAATTGTTTTACAAATTACAGCAGCAAATAAGCATGGATTATGAACATATTATATTCAAGGCGCTACCAATGGATGATTTAGAAAAATATATAAGAATGTGTACACAAAGAAACAACAAAAATGATATCTAGATGTCTAAACACCAAACTTACAAATGGATAGTGTGGAACATAAAGGGGAAGATTCTTGTTGAGATTATTCGAACCTGTGATGCCGGGATCCACTGCCTACAAACCCAATCATAGCGGAGCCTCAGCTTTGTCTGATTAAATTCTATCTCCTTGTCCCAATGTATAGACTTCACTGTATATGATGAGCCATCGTGAATCTTGGTGATTACTCCAGGCCACCAACCATCACCATAGAATGCTTCAACCTCATCAAGCATGCAAAAACTAACACCAGGTTCACGGGGAGGGCAAGGCCTGATGTGTTGCAAGTCGACTATCTCTCTCAGCAACTCTGTGCCAACATCATTTCTCAGATCCATATACTCCACCAAGAAACTGTTCTCCCAAATCACCTTAGCAATGACAGCAGGGAACCAAGCAACAGCGAAGTTCTCTCTTAGCCGGGCAACTTCAACTTGACTTCCTTTTTCATGCATCACATTGGATGATTCCTGCGGATGAAACTGAATGTTAATGCTTATTAACTAGCGTAACCCAATTTAGATACTATAAATTCCCAAACTGTCATTATGTCAAACAGCATGTAAGCATCAACACCAGTTGCAATAGTAACATGCACATCAGCACCTATTCATGTTCTCATAAGTCCAAATCAACTATATAGTATCTTTCAAGTGAATTTCCAAAGCTTGGATCATAAACACCACAATTCCTCCCATAATTTTAAAGAAAAGAAGGTTTTCAAGGGAAAGAAGAGCAAAGAAACCCAAGAACCATCGATTCGGGCAAAACCCATTTGCCATCGACCCACTCCAGATGCGCCCTGAGATTTTCGTGCCCGAAGTCCATCTCCTCCCTCGACGCCGGGAAGCAGACGGCGTACGTCCTCTTCCTCCCCACGCCCGCCACACTCGTCACGACCCCGACCCACCACGCGTCGTTGTAGGACACGTCGACGACCTGGTAGAGAGTGAATCCCGAGGCGGCAGCGCGCAGCGGCGGATGGGGGCGGACGTGGCGGGCGTCGACGGTCTCCCTGAGAGGGCGAGAGGGGTCGGAATCATCGACGAAGGCGTCGTAGTCCACGGTGTACCGGCGTTGATTGGGCATGGAGCGGACGACACGGGCGGCGAAGTAGGCGCCGCGGAAGCCATCCTCGTCGCTGCTCACCTCCACCTCGTCCCCCGTATTGAAGCCCAACAATGGCATCTCTACCCCTCCACCTACTAGGATGAGGCTTCTCCAGCTCTGATGTTAGGGTTACTATTTTTGGCGGGAAACGGAAGGCAAGAAAAAAGAAGACGGATTGCGTGGGAAACAAAGGAGATGAAGTTAATGCGGTCACCGGAGGTGAAAAGTTTCGTTTAATAGGGGCATTTTGCATTCAACACCCTTATATTCAAACATATTAAAGGGTTCAACGTGCAAACTTGTTTACGTAAATCTCTGCTGCGGATTGCCCCAAAGACGTTTGCAAAAATGCCCAAAAGGGGCTTACAGTTACAGCACCTGATAAAAGCATAGTAGAGATATTTCCCTAAGAACGAAGAGAAATGGAGTCCTTGGCCACTGCAGCCTTACCGCGAGTCCCAAGCCTCTCATCCATCAGATCTCTTCCTCGTTCTCGTCCTCTTCCTCCTGCCTTATTTCGAGTCCGCCACCATTCTCGTCCTTCTCGGGTCATACGGACTTGTGTTTCGTCGCCCTTCTCGAATGCTTCGGAAGCTGCGGGAGTTGAGTCTTCATCGTCCCCCGGGCTGTACTCAGCGAAGGTGTATGAGCTCACCGCGGAGAACGTGAATTGGGTCTTGGAGGACGTCCGCCCTTATCTCATCGCCGATGGGGGGAACGTTGATGTGGTCTCAGTGGAAGATGGAGTTATCTCGCTCAAGCTCCAAGGTCTGTCTTTTTGTGCTGTTTGAATCAAATCTCTTGCTTTTGAACAATTTTTTGTGCTGGGTTTGAGGGAATTAGGATTTTTTTTTTCCCGATTGGTTCTTCCTTCTTCAATCTGGAAAATGTTAACCTTTAGTGGCTGATTTCGTGGAGAATTTTCATCTCCAAGCTGGGTTTTTGAATCATTTTGGGAAATCCAGCATTGGTTGATTTAAACGGGCTTCCAAGTAATCAAACTTGAGGCATGCAATTCATCCCTTGTGCATTGATCGGGCCGCGGAATTTGAGTACTTCTGGATGGAAACTGAATTTGGATATCTTGCAGGATTTCGGTTGATTGAGAATGGATTCTAAATGAACGGGAAGTATTTGTCTTTCATGTAAATTGGTCTTAGTTATGAGCATTTGTTGGTGGAGATGGAGTTCCAAATCGTAAATTCTCTAGTGCACAATGAAAAATTGGTGGATTTTAATCCCTTATGTTGCCAACATATTATTATCTGACTTCAGTTAAATTTGCCTGAAGAAATCTTTCCACTTTTATTTAATTTTAGATTCTTGGTACATTAGATGCATAACCTTGTAATGACGTGAATGGATTATGAATTGGAGGTATGTTGGCTGTGTAAAGGGGGAAGTAGTTCTGAATGGAATACTTTCATCATGGTATAACTATGGCATTGATGTCTTTGAAATACCTAGTTTTATCTATACATCTACTAGCAACATGGTGGAAGGAAAAGTTTCATCAATGCTAGATTGTCAGAATGATGATAGTGAACCATAGAAAGAAAGCTGAATAAGTAACTACTTCCTGTGTGGTTCAAGCCAACAGCTTTTAATGAGATCCTAGCACGCACAAGAAAAGTGGAACACACAACAACCTCTATTTTGGATTCTAAGATGGCATCGCAGAAGACAAATTCTTACTTGTAGGATTCTTTGGAAGTAGGGTATTTAGAGATCTAGGTAGTTATGACGATGCTTTGATGACAAATTTTATTAGCAAAATTATGCCATGCAGCATACTTCATTCTTGTGTTGACTAGTTAGAAATGTCGAAGAGTGTAGCACGAACGATGAAATTCTTACAGAAATTAGGCTGTCAAATTCTGCACCTATACTAGAGATAACTCGTGTAGCATCAATTATCCTACAATCGTGCCTTTTGAATTAAAAGAACATAAAACCTTGCTGTTGCTGGTAAGAGTCCATGTTATACCACAAGAATGTCACTGTAATGGTTACTGAGTTGCTTCTTTGCTTACCTGGCAGACAGTTCCACACATAGGGTGCACTTACAGACATATGCTACCAAGAGTGTAGCTATAATCTGAACAAAACCAGTTATTCACTTGCTTTATGGAGCACATGTAGAGTGCGAGTTCATAATCTCGGGTTAACCGTTCATGTTTGTTATGTTGGTCCTATAAATAGGATTCTATTTGCTCATTCATTTTCAATTTCTCTGAACAGCCGTTCTTTTTTTTTTTCTTTTTGGCATTACAGGAGCCTGTGGAAGCTGTCCTAGCTCAACAACGACCATGAAGATGGGAATTGAGCGAGTTTTGAAGGAGAAGTTTGGGGAAGCAGTCAAAGATATCCGCCAAGTTTTTGACGAATCACAGATTGAAACGACAGCCGAAGTGAGTAGTTCATCTAACATGATACAGAATAAGATAATATTGGGTTCTAATGTAGATTGGAATCATTGATTGCAGGCAGTGGACAACCATTTGGATATACTGAGACCCGCAATCAAGAATTATGGCGGCAGTGTGGAAGTTGTTTCCGTAAATGGTGGTGATTGCCACATCAAGTATGTGGGACCTGATTCCATAGCCAGCGGCATCAAAGCAGCTATCAAGGAAAAATTTCCAGACATCATCAATGTTTCTTTCACCAGCTAGTTTTGTTGAATTACACCTCATGAGGTTAGGAAAAACTAATAGAAACTAGATAAAAGGGGAGAAGAGTGCCTGATTATGATGTATAAGTCTACTATAATTTCCCTCAACAGAAGAAGATAATCTTGATGGTCTTTCTTGTGTGCTTGTTGCATGATAATATTATGCGGATAGGTTGGAGAAGTACTGTATAATAAACATCATATAATAGTATGGGCATAAGTATGACACAATATGCCGTGCAAAATCTATCTTACTTGTAATTAAATTATTTCTTTGATAGCTTTCGCCATAAGATTTTAATGACCATGCTCTCATCTTTCCTAATAGACCTCTTTGCTGGCCCAATGTGTTAGAGAAATTTGTAAACTACGAGATGAATCAAATCAAAATAAATGGCAATATATAAAATAATAATTTCTCCGTAAATGTAAAGGTACTAATTAATTCTTAAAATTGTTGTCGGTGCAAGGCCAGAAATTGAAACACATTGATTACTCTTCAAAGTATATATATATATATTGATTTATAAGTACTATATTTTCATGGGACCAATCACTAACCTTAAGATCAAGAAAAAAGAATTGAAAATAAGAGGAATTGAATTATATTTAAATTTAAGGTGTTTTTCTTTCCCTATGTTTTAAAGAGTTTTAAGAGATGTATTTATTAGAAATATGTATCTTTTCATAACGGGGTACATTCCATACGAAATAACATTCTCTAGCCTAATTAGAACTGTTGTTTTAACAAATAAAAAACCATTTATATGATTAGTGGTCAAACGCTCTTTTAAGATTGTTCCAACTCCTAATTGAGGGTTCTCCAACATCTCCTTATTTAAGAGATGCAATCCTACTCCTCTTCGTTCCTACCAATGTGGGACTAAACTAAAGAACTGATCATTTTCCTCTCCAAGTGAGCTTATCTAAAGTTCTAGAGAAAAGTTTAAAATTTTAACCAACTGTCATTTAAACGCTTTACCTTTTATGACTGTTTTATTTTATACAACCTGTAAGAAAATATAATTGGCACTGTCAAAAAGTTTGCTGCTTCTAACGTTACTGTAGTTCTTTTGACCACCGCTGGATAACCACTCATATGACACCGTGTCTTCTATAAATACGCCAGTTAATCCACCACTTCTCGTTGCTCACCTTGACTCCATAACTTCACTAGTGTGTGTGTGTGTCTCTCTCTCTCTCTCTCTCTCTCTCTCTCCCACAAACGATTTAACAAATGGAGGAGGAGAAGAGTGATAGACTTCATATTGTGGTGATCCCATGGGTTGGCTTCACCCACGTCAGCCCCTTCTTTGAGCTCTCCAAGCGTATGGCCCAACTCGGCCATCACATCTCCTTCATCTCCACGAAGCCCAACATAGAAAGGCTAGCATCCGCCCACTCAAGTGCAACTCCAAGTCCAAGCCCATCGATCCAGTTGGTCCCCCTCCCAGGAGAGGACTTGGACTCTCTCCAAGAGCCCTTCGTGGACTTCCTTAGGAATTCCTCCCCTCCTCCAGATTGGATCCTCTTCGAATTCTTTGCCAACTGGGCCACCAGCATCGCCCCGAGGCTCGGTATCCGGTGCGCCCTAGTGAGCCCATATGGTGCGGCGGCGAATGGCTTCATCTGGCCTACCATGCTCCTCAATTCCAAACCCGAAATCGGTGCGGTCACCGCTCCCCTCGATTGGGCCCCATTCACTACCACGGTGGCCTTCCGTACTCACGAGGCCCGACAAATATTGGACCTTATATTTGGGACCGACGCCTCCGGCCTTATGGGGAATTACCGGGTGCGGTTAGCGGTAACCCAGTGCGATGTGGTCGCGTTGCGAAGCTGCGGCGAGCTCGAGCCCGAGTGGCTGCAGCTCCTGCCGCAATTGTACCACAAGCCGGTGGTCCCCCTCGGCCACTTCCCACCGACCGACTCGGGTAGTAGTCTAACGGAAGATTGGGAGGAGGCCTTCGCTTGGCTAGATGAGCAGCAACTCGGATCGGTTGTCTACGTTGCATTCGGAAGTGAGCTCGACCTGAGCCAAGACCAAGTGGATCAGCTGGCCCATGGGTTGGAACAAGCTAACCTACCATTCCTATGGGCTTTCAGAAGCTCTAAAGGGGAGAAGCCTAATACGCTCCCACATGGGTTCGAGGGACGGATACGTGGAGGAGGATTTGGGTTCGTGCGCACCGGATGGGCCCCACAAGTTAGGATACTCGGCCATCCATCTGTTGGTGGGTTCTTAACGCACTGCGGGTGGAACTCACTTGTCGAGGCCCTTCAGTTTGGGCTGGGCCTGGTGATGCTGCCCCTGGCATATGACCAAGGCCTTAATGCTAGGCTCATGGCGGACAAGGGGATAGGGCTGGAGATCCCGAGGAACGACGAGGATGGATACTTTTCTGGTGCTGACGTGGCTAAGACGTTGAGGTCGGTCATGGTGGAGCCAAGGGGGAAGGAGTTGAGGGATAGAGCCAAGGAGTTAAAGAGCGTTCTCGGAAGCAAAGAGTTGCATGACAAATATGTGAGGGAATTTCTTGAGTTTCTCAAAGAAAACAAGAATAGCTAGTACTGCAACTCAATGTGGTATTGGTAGGAAAAACAAATTGAAGGTTAAAAAGTTTGTCAGAGATGCATGCATGTAACCAAACAATTATCTTCCTTTAGCATCTTTAAAAAAAAAAATATATATATATATATATATATATGGTAACTTGACTAGTCAACGACTGGCGTGTTTGTGCCTACCATGCATGCTGACACGCGTCGAGCACTGCAGTTACTACATTAATATGACTTGTAACGGACGAGGTGAGGCCGTTCTTGGAAGCGAAGAGCTGCATCATGCATGCGTGCCTGCCAAATATACGTGAGGGAACTCGTGGAGTATCTGAAAGGAAACAAGCATAGCCAGCAAAGCAACTGACTGCACAATTGGTAGAAAAAAGGAGTATGGTTTACCAGTCAAAAATGCAGCTACCATGCATGATGACACATGTGTAGCATAGCAGTTACTGACGAGGTTTTCTCCTCAGCTTGTAACGGCCAAAGTCAAGCAAAGCATGCACGGAACATGTGACAGCGGTGACACCAACTACTGCGTGTCTCTATAAACACGTACTCTTGTCAGTGCTCCAAGTCCCATGCGACCCACCCCCCACCCCCACAAACCTCACTAACTAGCTCTCTCACTTTCCAAGTTCCAAAGCTTCAACAATGGAGAAGGGTGATAGGCTCCATATAGTCGTGCTCCCGTGGCTTGGCTTTAGCCACCTCAACCCCTTCTTCGAGCTCTCCAAGCGTATAGCCCAACTCGGTCATCGCATCTCCTTCGTCTCCACTAAGCCGGTCATTGAAAGGCTAGCCTTAGTCCACTCAATCCGAAGCCCATTAATCCACTTGGTCCCTCTCCCAGGGGAGGACATCGATTCCCTGGAAGGCCCCTTAATGGGCTTCCTTGAGTGGGCCTCCCCTGCTCCAGACTGGATCCTGATCGACTTCGCCTCTTACTGGGCCACGCGCATCTCCGCGGGGCTCGGCATCCGGTGCGCACTCGTCAACCTCATCGGGGCAGCGCCCAATGCCTTCATGTGGCCCACGATGTGCATGAGGTCTCGGCCTCAGCCGGAGCGCCTAACTGGGCCACCCCGATGGGTCCCCTTTGCGACACCGCTGGCATATCGGACCCACGAGGCCAGGCAAGTATTGAGCCAATTATTCGACGTCGATGATTCCGGGCTCACGCTTGGTTATCGGGTATGGTCATCCATAACGGAGTCCGATCTCGTTGCGATGCGAAGCTGCACCGAATTCGAGCCAGAATGGTTCGACCTCCTACCGCAGTTATACAACAAGCCGGTCCTCGCACTCGGCCACTTCCCACCGAATGACTCAGCCGCTGTCGGTGGTTTAACCAAGAACTGGGAGGAAGCTTTCGCATGGCTCGACAAGCAGGAAGCTGGCTCAGTAGTTTACGTTGCGTTGGGAAGCGAGCTCTACTTGAGCCGACAGCAACTGCACGAGCTGGCCAATGGGCTGGAATTAGCCCAGCTGCCTTTTTTATGGGCCTTGCGAATCACAGAAGGAGACAAGACTGATGGGCTTCCTGAGGGGTTTCAGGATCGAACACAGGGCCGTGGGATTGTGCTGCAAGATTGGGCCCCACAAGTCAGGGTACTGGCACATCCATCCGTTGGTGGATTCCTGACCCACTGCGGTTGGAACTCGCTGGTGGAGGCCCTACAGTTTGGACTGGGCCTAGTTTTGCTGCCATTGGCCTATGATCAAGGGCTTTATGCAAGGCTCCTCGTGCACAAGGGGATAGGAGCCGAGGTTCCCAGGAACGACGACGACGGAATTTTCACCGCAGCTGACGTGGCTAAGACCTTGAGGTTGGTCATGGTAGACTCAGAAGGGAAGGCTTTGAGGGATAAAGCTAAGGAGATGAAGGGTGTTCTTGGGAGCCAAGAGCTGCATGACCAATACGTGAGGAAATTTGTGGAGTATTTGAAAGTAAACAGGCATACAAAGATGAAACTTAGAGAGTAATGTAAGCTACATGGGCTATGGCAGACCTGAATGCAGCCCAAATTTACAAAAGTTAGAGATTGAAGCATATTGCCTTCACTGACATCCATTGAGCCCTCCCCCAAAATTGCAGGGACTAGGGGGTAATAAGTGGGGAAATGTATTGCATTGTGCCAATATCGTGGTCCATCAAATTGGTCAAACAAATCAATGAAGAAGTTATGATGCTTGTAAATTGTGGTGAATATCGACCATCTGCGCCACAGCTATTGCTTAGTTAATTGGCTTAGAGTTAGAACATGAGTTCCACGCAATGGTACATGAAGCGATGAACATGGGGGAGGTACAAGAGAAGCAGGACCAGTTTGGGAATGTGGGAAAGAAGCAGGGGCATTTAAGAAGTTGGTCCTGCGTATAATGAAAGGTCTCCGTCAATCTATCTGTTTCGCCTGCATGTGGATATGAATTTCACGTGAGAGAAGGAAAGTTCCAAAACTAGCAGCAATACAAACAAAGGGATAGAATCTTCGGGAAGTGAGAATTACACGAAGAAACATATATATATATATATATATATATAGAGAGAGAGAGAGAGAGAGAGAGAGAGAGAGAGAGTAAAAGAATAGATTGCGAGGGAGAGGTAACTCTGAGCGGAAAAGGGCAGTAAACCATGTAGTGATACGGTTACTGTACATTATTTCTACTATAGATGTTGGTAGTAACTGTGGGAATTTAATAGCTCTTGTTTTCATACCATTGTTAAGTAACATCCATTGAAGTCAAGGCCTGGGAAGGGTCTCTTTCATCCAGATTGTAGTCACTAGTGGAGTCCTGAAGAAGCTAATTGTTGCTTTTACTAGCCTCAGAGATCCTGCACAACCACAGGGAGAAAAAAATAAATAAATATATAAATTAATATATATATATATATATATATATGTATATATATGTAGTTGTCAGTATTTTAGCATGTACATAATCTATCTTTTTCCTACAAATCAAGTCGGAGCAAACATTTCACTATTCTTGAATAATAATAATGATAATACATCACCGTGTTATGTAATTCACATGGCAGTTACAGTCAATTTTATAGATAAAATAGTATCGTGCATCCATGTTGTTAGTGCACATCCACTGTTCCCAACTCTCACCTCACGCTTTACGTGGTTTCCCACCCATGCGGGACCCACAGTTGAGTCGAGAGGTCAACGGCGCCGCTGTTGCCACGTAGGCGGTCAGTGCGGGGTCATAGTGAAGGAGGTGGGGAGATGGGCCTATATCTTTGACCGGTCAAATCTAGAAGACCGCGTTCTTCTCTCCTCTCCATGCTTCCATTCCCCATATACGAGTATAAGCTAGCGCTTCAAATTTGTGCTTAACCACGTGTTCAAACCTCAAAGTGTGGGAACGATGTGCGTTTTTTATGATCATGCACGGCTACCACTAATCCTAGTGCTTACAACCTAGCTAATTAAACGTCTAAAAAAGAAGAAGAAGAAGAAGAAGAAGAAGAAGAAGAAGAAAGAAGAAAGAAGAAAGAAGAAAGAAAGAAAACTAAAATCTTTTTCTAAAAATTAAAAAAAAAATGAAACCTTAGCACATTCCAAAGTGCACATTAATATTGGTTAGGCTTGATCATTACACTAAACCTAGCCCCCGACTAACTAGGCCTTGCCAATTAACTAGTTAATGCTTCAACGACACGAAACTAGTTGATGCCATTTGCTTCGTGCAGGATGGATGGATCCGACATATAATTCGACATTTCCAAAGGAATATGATGTCCATAGCGAATCCTGCCACGTGTACAGAAGCACGTCCCTATGAGCAGTCACGCATATTCCTAATTATTCGAACTCATCTGAAGCTAATCCAGTGGTCCTTCCTATCTAGCCACAGGGGAGGGGGAGGGCAGTGCAGTCCAAGTGGGTACGTACACGTAAACCAATCCTAACTCGATCACACACACACACACACACACACACATACACACACACACACAGAGCTAACCTTTAATCCTATCTTCTTCCCCCTCCCTTTCATAAAAGCCGTCTACTATTCAAAAAGTTATCCTGCCTAGCTAGCTCTTTACTACTATATATCTGGAACCACCCCGAGCTACTCTTTTTCCCTCTCAAGATGTCTCCTCTGCTGCTTCTGACTGCATATCTTTAGGCTGTTATTCTCGCTTTTCAACCCTTCTGTCCCCTCTCTTCCTATATCTATCTGCAAGGTATTGTTCCTTGTATCAAATATATTCTTTGCGAAATTGTTAAGCTTAGATACAAAGTGGCCTGGTTGTCTTAATTGTTTCTCTCTTGATCTCCTTCTCTCTCTCTCTCTCTCTCTCTCTCTCTCTCTCTCTCTCTCTCTCTCTCTCTCTCTCTCTCTCTCTCTCTCTCTCTCTCTTCTCTTGCAGGGTTTACACTTGAGATGATGGAAGATAGAGAACTCTGTGGCCTCCTCCTCCCGAGCTCTAGCTTTAGCACTCACATGGTAAGTAAATAATATATTGAAGGCAGAAATCATATATATTCTTTATGTGTTCTTATATATGTTACTCTTATTTTTATCAGCAAGCCATTGACCTCCCCAGCGGCAAGACTAAAATGACAATGTTAAGAGAGGTGTTCTTCGTACCCGAAGATGCAGCTGGTGGTTTAGCTAATATTATCTTATGTTAATCTTACTACGGTGTTATCCTGAATGAGCTTTTATCTCTTCTAATTACTATCCTTATCCTTCTTCATATATTTTTCTTTCCTATTCTCTCGGATCTCACAAGTTCTAGTCTTCTTGACCTTGTAAGACCTTTTCTTGACCTTGTAAGACCCTACTATTTAGAAATCATTCTCATTCTACTGGCTCTCCTTATTTCTCTCTATCCTCTCCACTCTTTCTCCCTTCTCCAGTCTATCCCTCCAGAGCTATTGATATACTTTGTGTGCATTCAAGATTTAAATTCCTTTTTATATAAGTAGTATGCGTTCAGATGCAACGAGGCTTGTAAGCTAATCTTTTGTCCTATCTGTTCATGGACGATATGACAGTGAAATATTGCTTCTCGTGACTAATGTAGACTGTTACGGCATATAAAATAAATTTCTGATCATATGAGCCTTTTTGTATGGTAGTCTGCTATTGTTTTGCATGGCATCATATGCTTTTCAGAAAATTATTCTCTTGGTATGGTTTTATTATGATATTTGAGCCCTATCACAGACTGATAAATTCTATGTACCTTCTCCTGGGAATATTTCATCCGATTGCATGCAACTTGCCGTCCTTGTCCTTCTGTCTCACTGCGAAGATAATAGAAGAACAAAGCTTTTGTTAATAACTTCTTTTGATCTAAATGAGTTCCTCAAATTGTGCATGAAGAAATAGATACAATCCCTCTGCAAGATCATACTTTGCAAAGTTGATTTAGGTCCGCAGATGGCAAAGAAATAGCTTGCCCTTGGGCATTATTTATAACTTTTAGATTTGAGAAAGCAAGACTCGCAGGACCATTTATTAAAAGCACACGCCACATAGGTGCAAATAGAATTAGTTGAAGAACAAAGTTAAGGCAGATCAAAGCGAAAAAAAAAAATGAAAGACCGTAGGGGTAATGATCCTCAATCAACTACATCCAATATCGTATAACATTGTGTCTGCAAGCTTATAATACTCTTCAGATATGCATACTATGAAATTTTTTCCAAAAAGTTAAAACCACTAATGCCATACTCTGGAAAGCATGGGTTTTATGCAGCTCACATGGTTCAAGGTAGGGCTCAAAGGCTATGGTTATGATTGGCATTCATGCCTCCCTCCTCTTTAGGTCTCCTTTCCTTGTGGAAACCACCCAACCTTGTCTACCAACACATCCATTCCACTTCTTTTTACTCAGTCACACTACCTTTGCCGTGCATTAATGAGGTGTCCACCACCTCCATTTGTTGGGATCGTTTTGCTTTAAATGCTTCCTTTCTGTTTACTTGAAACTTTTTGCTTCACAGCATTTATGCCAAGGCATTTAAAAGCTATCATGTTTGAGGGTGTGATGTTTGGTAGGGCATGCATTCAAGGTGGAAGAGGACCCATCGACCATCATATCTTGTCATGGATCCAAAACCAAATCCATGGTCAGAAAACAAATGGAGATTCTGAGGGATTTTGGTCCAGTAGACCCACCTGCAACCTTGGATTTGGGTTCAGGAAAGGTTATACAAAGGACCCCTAAGCTAATGCTAGTCATTTATTGTTTTCCAAAATCAAGCTTCCTACTTGGTACAACTAGTTTATGGTCCTCACAAGAGCAGAGCTTGCAAAACTAATGTCATGCAATATTCGATAATGAATGAGGAAAGATGGATGGGTATTGCTTGCAAGTCTCAACATGGCCCAACTTCAAAAAATGAGTCCATACCATATGCTATTTGGTATGTTTTATTAAATTCCAATTACAGCATGATGGCGTACCATCATCTAAAAGATTGGACAAGGGATACTTGATCAAATCAATGGGCATAAATATTATGGCAATACAAAATAGAGAACATCAAGAACAATGCTGATCTGATGCAATAGCAAGACCTTGGCAAACCAGACTTACCTATATGTAAACAATTAGTAACATATGATTGACTGTGCAATTTAGTTTGTTAATAGAAGCAACTGAGTGTAAACAAAAAGCATAATATAGATAAGAGTGGACTACTCTTTACCTTACCTAAAAGAATGTCTAATGGTGGATTAACCACCATTGAACTGTTAAAAGATGATCCTGCTTTGTTAGATGGCCAACCACATTTTCAATACGTTGGAAAACAGATTTCTTACACCCAGCAATTATATATGATCTACCAGAAATTCTCTTGCAAGAATGAACCATCTACCTATATCATACCTTATCAATTAAAATAATTCAACTCGCTGACTATATAAACATGCAAACATAGTGGAAGAGTTATGTACCTGTTATTGCAAATGGCTTCTCTTCTCTTACTCTTTAGAGCTTTCGTGAATAATGGGTATGGCATTTCTTCAGCAATGGAGGAACTGGAAGAGCTTGATGGATATTCTGGTCTGCAACATACAAAGAAGCAGCAAAAGAAGAGCATCAAGAAGGCCATGGCTGGAAATCAGAAGTACGATGGCACTTGCAATATCTGCAACAAGATTGAGGAAAGATGGCAAATAAATTGTTTACTGTGGATATAGGCTTGCTATTTGAGAATCTGCATGCTACCACTTATTCTGATAGAATGAGTATAAATTTGTTTATGATTGAAGTCATCAACATTGATGGCCAGCACTAATTACATAATTAGATTTGCTTCGCTATGTCACTGGGTTCTTCTTCCCCAATTTCTCAACAACAACAAAAACAACAACAACAAAAAGAAAAAGCTTCGCTGGAAGTCCATTCATGTCCTCTCAAAGTTCAACTATAGATCTATCCAAGTAGTGAAAAAGAAAATCATTTTATTCAAACAAAAGAAAGAAAAGGCTTTGCTAAAGGTTCATTCATGTCCTCTCAAAGTTAAAACTATCGAACTGTCGAAGTAGTAAAAAAGAATATCATTTTATTCAAACAATTCATACATCTATAAATCCACCGACATAGCACTATTAGCATATGGGCATGCATAATACAAAATTGTGCTATGTCACAATAGCATGCACGAATCAGCTAATGGCCAAATATACAGAACCTTCCCACTTGGTTTTGTTTGCTTCTGATGATAGCTCAAGTAATGCACAAAAAATTTACATACCTCCAGTGGTAATAAGAAAATAAAGAACTCATATTCACCTTACGACGGGATTCTTCTATCTCATCAATAGAGTGAATTATCTTTATCCATATTTTTCTTCTAGTGTACACTTTGAGTTGTTCTCGTAAATATTCAAACAATTAGACAAGGACCTGTGACCTAGCTGCAAGTCGAGAGCACTTCGTACGAGCGCTCTTGCTTAGACTGCAAGTACAGCCTTCTAAAAGCTCTAGATCTTCTTCACATGTCAGTATGCATGCAATATCTGGATTTTCCAAAAGCATTTTGGAGCTAAGAAGTCCAGCTATTGTCCATGTCTGATATAGTCGTGACTGCTTTCCAATAAACCTTCCTGAACGGGTATCATAATATTCTGGCCATTTGTCATTTGACAACCTCTTCTCAGCCACAGCAACAGCTCTTTGTGCTAGGTCCTGTCTGCCCATCTTTATGCAGGCCAATGTGAACTGAATTATCAAACAAGAGGAAACATTTAGTACATCATTACAAAGGCTGTAAAAGTGAACAAGCGTTGTAGGAAGGAGTAGGGGGATCAGACGCCAAAAGAGCTACCTGCCATAGTAAAGTAGGCCAAGATCCACCATTGTGATATGACCAAGGACTGCAGAGAGTCATACTTATTGTTAGACAAAGAAACTCATGCCTAAGTTTCTAAAAATTGATGCTTAGAAATAATTTGCCAATTTCAGTGTGTGTTCATTTTAATAAAAGACTTTTAGCCTGTTTCTGTGCAGATAAAAAGGAGCAAAAAACAGGGGAAGCCTAGATAGCTTCAAGATATAAACTTCTGGTGATGTCAAAAAGTTATGCCTTTTTAAATAATTATAAAGGAATTATCAAAGTCCTTGTGTTCAGTGTAGATCCTTGTGTTCAGTCAGTCTGAAAGCCACCAGTCCGTTTATATACTCACGTGTTCTTTGGATCGCTGCCAGTGATTATGCGCCATTCGTCATACTCTAATGCAGGATAACATATTTTAAAGGGCATCTTTGCCACTAGATCATCCCATTTGGCTTCAATGAGATTGAGAATGCCCTCAGCTTGTCTTTGAGTGGCCAGAGATGAAACTATGGCCCATAAATTGCCGAGAGAAAAGAACCTAAAATCCATGTGAGCTGGCTGCAAATTGCCAATGAAATATCCCCCTTTCTCAGGAATCCAGTCAACTAGCCAAGAAGGAATCTGCTCAGGATAGATATTGAACTTGTTAATAGCATCATGTGAATACTCTTCAGTCTTGTAACGATATATCTCATTAATCTTCTTCATATCCGCCCAATAATACTCCCTGATGTGAAACGAAAGAGCACTCAGCCTGTTATTAATAGCATGCACCAGGTTCTTAGGCCCGTCATTTATGGTGATCATTTCACGGGAGCACCGCAAAGCTGAATAGAATAAAGTCTGCAGAACAGAATAATCCAGCAGGTTGTAAAAAACTTCTTACTTCTCATGCATTATGGTTATTAACTTATTATTGTCCAAAGATGCAGGTAAAAGCACACAGATCGTAATAAGTTGTTTCTGTGGTTGTGGTAAAAAAAAAAAAAAAAAGCCCTTACCATGGAACAAGGTTGGCATAACAACTTGTGCCCAAAAAAAAAAGGTAGTAGTAATGATGAATAGACAGATAATCTAGAAAGATAAATCTCTACAAATATCAAATGCATTGGGAAACCCCAAGCCCACATACATATTGGTATGTCATTGTGTCAAGCATATAGCACAGTTTTCGTGCATAAGCATGTTAAACCAAAATTTTATCTTTCCTACATTCGCAAATGATATCAACATATAAAAAACAGTAATAGTTATTGTTCGAAGTAATCATTATTCTTGTGCCTCAGATGGTCCATTGACATATGGAGGCTTCTAAAAAATTTACAACTTCTTATTTTGAAAGACTTATCTCACTTGCAAATTTGTGAACAAGAATGAATACAAGTTTATTCCCAATATTTATGACTTCTCCCACTGAGAACAATTAATATGACTTAGAGATCCATCATCGATAGTTAAGCTTTCAAGGCTCTTGTTGCATAGATGTTATCCACGGATCCATCATCCCATATGCTATGCAACATGCAGCTCCCTCACCACTCACTACATTCTTAATAAATGCTTTAATAATTTCTTCTATCTTCTTCTTTCCTTTTCTATCTAGACAAACAGATATATTATGATCTACAATTCTCCATGTAACTACTCAGCATGGAAATATCTAAAGTTCATACATAAGGAACTCACAAGTACATAAAACAATAAAGTTTGCACAAATCGTTGTTAACAAAGTGACAGTCCAATCAAGAAGGTCAGTAATTAGAATATGCAGACATTCCAGGGGAAAAAACACCATACTTGGATCTCAAGAGGGTGCCCATGGATGCCCATGCGTCGATCTATCATGCATGAGCCATCAGTGACCAACAAAGAAGGAAACATGTCGAACCCATCTGACAAACATAAATTCAGGATCAACTTAATGCCCATTTGTACATCAACTCTCTCCTGTAGTGCATAATCTCCGGTGATCTTTCCATAAGCTCTCAGCAAAATAATCCACCAGAGTCCTGAGATAAAAATGAAGTTCATAAATTAAAAGCTTCCCATTGTTCAATCATGTTATGTAACTACAAGTCATCAGATCATTATAGAACAGCAAAAGATTTGCACAATGAACTCACCAGAATCAACCGGTGCTACACGTCCAATTGCTGACTCTCCAAAATCAGGGTCCAAAACCTCCTCAAAAGCTTCATTGCTTCCATCCAAAGGCACAGTTCTGACCTTAAAACTAGCAGGCATCAGCCCTTGGCCAGGGCTGTAGCAATCCACAGTTTTCTCCCAACTCTGATTACCAGATACAACCAAAAAAAAGAAAAAGGAGACACCTAGTTATTGGGTAAGTCACTTAGTTAATGGGGATAATAATTAAAGGGACATATAGGATAAAACTTTATGCTGAGAGCTCGAAATATATAGGTGGATATAGTGACAAATGACTACAGAAAGTAACAACGTGTCCATAATTCAGCATGTTTAGAAAGATTTCCCATTCTAAAATCACTTAATAATGCCAAGTAGATGCATCGGCTCAAAGCTTAAATCCCTACAGCAGCAATTTCATTTATAAAGTAAATTCATTTTAGCGAAGTTCTTCAGCAGGTAGAAATCAATTGTCTTGACGCAGTTACAAAACTTAGTAACTCGTAGGTCAATGAAACTCAACAGCCTTAATCATAATAGATCTCAAGAAGACAATAATCAACCATTTTCAGCATCAGTAAGGCTTAATAAACTTTGACATATGGCAATAAATTGCCTGAGGAGGAAGCATGATGGAGCTGCCATGAGACCATCAGTCATTCCAAATATTTGAGGCTTGGCGAATTTAGCACCTCTTCAAGAATTCAATCATCATTTCACTTAGAAAGATTGCAAAGTACGTTACCAAGTTACAATCATACAATACCTAATCAAACCAATTCAAGACTTATGAAGAAAATGACGGGAGAAAAAAGGTGAAATATTTACCTGAAGCTGCAAGGTATGGAGCAGGAAATTCCGGACAATCTCACTCTCTCCCTTCAGAAGGAAAGCAATGGCCGACGGCACAAAGTCCCTAATGAACACCTGATCATAATTTAGCATCTGGTTTGCCATTCCCGGGTCATTAGCGGCGACGGTACCGATTGGATTCCCACAGTAATTCACTACCGCCCTGTTCAATAACCACCACGCCTCCTTCTCTACCGCGGACATATCCTTCTCCTTCGCCTTGTCCTTGCCCACATCTAAAACACCCTCCAATTCACCCAAATTCCTATTTCCACCAAGGTCTAACTCCTCTCTCTCCTCTTCTGCAATTCCGCCTTCTCCTCCCGCTTCAACTTTCCTCACCTCCTCCTCTCCAACCGCATGAGGCTTAACGCCCACGCCATGGATGTAGAGCCTCTCGAAGGCCTTGTCCCCGCCGGATAACGTATCCACCGACGTCGAGAGTCTCCGGAGGCTCGACACAGCCTTAGCGATTCCCGATATGCCCCTGCCTTCAAATCTTGGGAAGAGCTCGGCGGAGGAGTAGAGAGAACGACGGCAGGGGCATCTAGGAGACAATCCGGCTGCTGCGGAGAATCCAACGAGGAGGCGATAACAGCGACGAAACCGCGAGATACCCATGGAGGAGAAGGAAGATAGGAATAGGAATTCAGGAGGATTCCCGTGGGGCTGGGGGGAGTTAATAGTTAGGGAGGGGGCGACCCGGTGAGCGAGCGAACTCGGAGGAAAATGGAGCAAGGGCGGTTACATACGCCGCTCACTCACCCGAATCCGATCCAATCTCCCCATGCGGATCCCTAATGGACATCCGAATCCGATAAAGAAATCTGGACCATATAATATATCATTTCTTTTGTTTACCCAGCCCAAAGCCCATCCATGTTATTCACACTAACGTCTAACGTATGGGCTTTAAGTTTTTCTCATCATGGTCTCATAAAGATATGTATTATTTGTTCTTCTCTCTCCAATTACACGTAGACTTACTTATCCCGTGTCCATTTTTCATACAATATGGTCTCATATCTACCTACCTTTTCTATGTACAGATGAAAACGAGAAGAAGTAGAAAAGCATGCGTCTCATTTCTATATGTTAAAGTTATATATATATACTATGTCTACGTATACCATACCTACCTTTGGTATATTGGTAGAATTCACCTTCAATAAGATATCTCAACAGATGTACTCTGAAAAAGAAGAGACATTTGTCGACCGATTAGCGGGTCGAATTAGAAGATAAATATTACTTTAGAAATAAATATCTCATGATGATGATTAAGCTACTGCATCACTAAAGTCTTGATGATGATTAAGCTACAGTAATATATACATACATATATATATATATGAGTCTCCATGGCTTAATCAGAGCTAGCTTACTCAATGTATCAATAAGAAAAAGATAAGAAAGCCTTTCACTCTTTGATCAGAGATAGATAAGAATAATGGACCTTTGTAATGGGGATAAAATGAGAGGGAAAATTGATACATGGTAGGTAGCATAGCAATAAAAAGCCATCTGTTTCAAGGATGTACACTCTAAACACCTTGCAATCCTTTAATGTCCATACTTGGAAGCTAGTTTTCCAGAGGATTGAATCATTGATTTGAAAGAAGGGGAAAAATAAAAGTATATATAAGTGATGACAGATGGCACGCACCTAGACAGCCTAACAATTCAAACCTTGTAAGTTTTCTTTCCCAAAATATAATGAGAGCATCTTTTAATTGTTGAATTCTATCCAAGCTAAACATCACCATCCCTAGCTTTTCGCCCCCACTACTGATACATTTGTCACCCTAGATCATCATCTTCCTCATCCTCATCATCATTGAGACGTGCAAACTGAACGAGAAAAATAAATAAGAAAACAAATGAATATATATATATATATATATATATATATATGCTTAGAATCATGTCTAGCTATGATGATCGACAAGTCTCACAGAGATATTATTTTCTCTCCTCTCTATCCTACCCTAAACCAACTAAGGATAAACAGTTTTAGCTTAGGAATCACACTCAATTCTTGAAGCAAATCTTATAAACTTTGTTAGCCGCATCCTTAACAACACGTTTTGAACTTTGGAACCTCCACCATCTTACTGTGTGAGTTCAAATTAAGACACATGATCTGGTGACTTTTGATTGAGTATTAGAGTGGATAAGTAGGTGTAGTTAAAGGTGAGAGGGAATAACAATTCTTCATCACCTTTACCTTGGCTTCGCTTTCTTTCTTTCTTTCTCCATGGACATAAGAATAGTACTACAAGAAGGGAAGGTAAGAAAAGGACCACCATTGATGGTATCTTCAATCATTATAAAATACTTTAACTTATTAGCATATAACACTTTGCCTACTGTTAAAACAGCAAGCTTCATTAAAGAAATTATCCCTTTTTATAAAAGCAGTGTGAATGACCTTATATGTGTGGGCATTAGCAGTACACATAGTTTGAGACCAAATGAGTCACGTTGAGCTTTTGTGTAGTAACAAGCAAAGACAATAACAAGTGTTGTGTTCTTTTTTCGTGTGCCTGTGTACTTTTATGTTTGGAGGAACACTGCTACTTTTGCAAACTACTCCTTTAAACTAAACTACGAGTTAAGCAATGCAAAAAGAACAAAGTTGGGCTCATTCCATTGGGCCCAAGTGACCAATATTTCACAAAGCTTTTCTACTATAGAAACAAATTTGAATACTAATTTAATATAATTAATTAGCAACTCCAATTTGTGGGCTAAACATTATACGATAATATATATGGTAGACCACCATAACGTTGGACTCTCATTTAAAAGGTTAATTTACTGTGACTTCTTTTGGGTTAATAACATATATACTTATAAAAGATCGATCTTCAGTCCAAAATATATATATATATGTATGTATATATATATCAAAAACTTTGAAAACGAAACCAACTTGAGAATATAACAACATTATGTAGACATGACAAACAAAACTATGAAAATTATTTAGGATTTAGGGACTAAAGCACTAGAGCCCATCAATGGAACCTAAGTCGTAATGCACTTTTTAAAATCTAGTCTTAAAGTCCCCACATTACTCCTAACACGTTAAGAAGTCAGCCATCTGAACATTAGTTTGTATAAGACGATTATAATTTGATTTGGATCCCATTATCCTACTCATGAGATATTTCAAGTCCAAAGTAGACGTAGAAACGAGTAGATAGAAGAGAAGAGTTTATAAATCCACAGTAGATGACAATTAGCAATGGATCGAAGGTCAAAAGATTTACAAAAAGTGAGGGACTAAATTAGGATTATCCACATAGATGTGTTTGAGTCAAAGACGCTTCAGCTCAGATTTTGCAACTCGTCCACAAATTTCAAAGCAAACAAATGTTTTCAAATCACCCCCTCCAAACACGGGAAACTTTTTTGACGGGATTATCCACAATTTACCTTCTACTTCGTTAACTATTACAATTAAGTGAAAGAGAAAGGATCGATTAGCTTGTTAATTACCCCTTCTAGAAGTTAAATTATTATTATTATTATTATGGTCATCTTTTGGAGAGAAATGCTTGGCTTTTTAGCCACCAGTTCCCTTTGGATAGTACAAAATTAAACAAGAGAGAGAGAGAGAGAGAGAGAGAGAGATGCTTCTTCTAGAATAGAATGGTAGTCTTGATTGGAATTTTAGCTGTACATCATGTATTAAAAAAATGTCGATGGTGTGACATTGCATTCTCATTAGCTCCTCCTCTTTCTACCTTAACCAACTAAAGATTGTCTTATTAGAGCAGAATTAGAGGGAGAGGTGTCCTTCAACTGGCTCTTTATGGGTATTATTAATTAAACAAGGAGGCATGATCAAAGTTCTAGAATTAAATTAAGTAAATGATGGTACTAGTTTGCGTGGCAAACAATGATGACATTTTATTCAAAGGGAGCACTATTCTTTTATATAGCGATTGGAGTAGTAGGCTTCTATCATTGGAGTGATTTGGTTAACAGTCTTAGCAAGATAAAGCATATATACGTTTAAGAGTTTTCAGGCATCATAATGTATATCTTCCATTATCTCCAAATATTTTATGTATACTTGGGTTAATTAAAATCAAAAGCAACAAAGTTTTACTTCTTCTAGCCCACCATGAATCTAGCTAATCCTAATTTCCATGCAATTTGTGGAGCTTAAACATTGCACCTACAAGATCCTACTAGCTAATTGGAATATTTAATCCATGAGTTAATTAACCTTAATTAAATTATCCAAAAGGAGTTATTCCAATCTGAACACAAATTAACCAACTCGTTTATCCCAACTTTTGCTGCACTAATTTAAAGATCGACTCGTCACCGACTTATGAGGTGTAATTATTATATCTTTTAGCTTCTTTTAAGTTGGAAGTGCAGCATACATGGGGTTTCTATTTTCTAAGAGTGGATTGGGATCAGGGGTTGGGCTAGCTCTCTCTACCTTTGACCCAAACTATGAGGCAATATTTATTATACAAATTAATTTTGTCATCACTTGATCATATATAATTCTTAGGTCAAGCCAATTTCTTATAATACTAATGATATCTAATACTCCATGGTCTCATATCTAACCTCTATATTATTGGAATAGAAACTAGGCATTGAAACATGAGTAGATAGATAGATAGATAGATAGATCTACTCTTCTTTTGACAAAGATATGGTCAGAAACCATTTGCTATGTCTCACTGAGGATCTCTTCACGTGAGCCCATTACCAAGCGGCATATTTGTCATTTCTAAGTCAACCCATCTAGTTCGTTGACTTTGGAGGAGGGTGGAGGATCTAAGCCAGGGGGTATACAGTACATGGCCACCTTCTAGTTTTCTACAATGTTACTTGTCCCAAAATCTTGTAATGAAAGACCTACATGTCTGTATAATAAATAAACATCAAATATTCCTCCTCATAGTAGAAACAAGATATGTGCTGTACGCGTTATTTTATTTTATTTTTAAATTTTTTTTTTTAAAAAAAGAAAGAGATTATGGGTTCAAATTTTATTACCTAGCTAACTTTTATTTCATATCATTTGGGTGGCTTTGTCACATAGTCAGTCACATGCAGAATGGAGGTAGAAGCTGGATGGAGCAAGTGGCTTCTTGGCCACTTCTGGCTCAGTAGCCACCCAACTCTCTGGTTGCTTGACTTTGTAACGTAATGCATCCAAAACCTAGTTGTTTATGACTCCCTTAGGTGACCATGTACAAACACCACCAAAACAAATCATAAAATCTTTGAGGAAGAGAGAGAGTTGGGTTGTGAGATGCAAAGATTGATCACAAGATCCAAACTTTAGGTTCATATCCTATTCAACTGTACCGAAAAAAAAAAATTCAACTCTTTGGCATCTCTCGAAAATTAAAGGAGGTATCCCAAATCCGTGTTTTGCTCGATCGTCTCAGTCACCAGTCACCAGTCACCACCCCCCCATGGATTTGATTAAATTAACCCACTTGGGAGCATGGCAACTAATGAAGTCCAATTAAGTGACAAATTAACGCACATGAGAGTCAAACTTCAAAGCCATTAATTTTTTCTCACGCTGTTTCGACTTAATTAACACAAAACTCCCCCCCAACTTGTGGCTTTTTAAGGAGCTTAACCTTTAATCGAATCCCATTGCGGCGTGCTACCTCACATACATATAATCTATATGTCTCTTTTCTTCACGCCGTCTCCCTAGCTAGATCTATATATATCCTACCTCATCTCCTCCTACCCTTTTCATCACATAACTCCAATCCCATCCTTCTCATCCTCTCAAGCCCCCACCTTCACCTCGATCTTCTTATTTGATCCCCTCTTACTAAATTCTTTCAAATTAAACCAAAGTGGGGACTGCCAGATACGTACTATGGAGATGGGAAGTAGTCGAGTACCTGGGTGCTTTAGCTCTGCCACCACACCACCGAGTGAGGAAGAGATGGATCTGAGAAGAGGACCTTGGACTGTTGACGAAGACCTCGTGCTCATGAACTATATCGCCGCACACGGCGAGGGCCGCTGGAATTCCCTTGCAAGATGCGCAGGTATATATACACATGTATATTACTATAATAATTAACTTGGGTTGTAGTAGGATCATTTCCAAGAATTACCCCTTCTTTCCAATTAATTTTACACTGTTTTTCTTCTTCTATGAAATAGGTCTCAGGAGAACGGGCAAGAGCTGCCGGCTTCGATGGCTCAACTATCTCCGCCCCGACGTCCGCCGCGGTAACATCACCCCGGAGGAGCAGCTCCTCATCCTCGAGCTCCACTCCCGGTGGGGAAACCGGTGAGTAATCTTACAAAGATAACCAACGTCCAGTTTTAGAAGCTCTTCTTTTTCTTGACGTCGGTTGTGCCGCAGGTGGTCGAAGATCGCGCAGCACTTGCCGGGAAGGACGGATAACGAGATAAAGAACTATTGGAGGACTAGAGTGCAAAAGCACGCGAAGCAGATGAAATGCGACGTTAACAGCAAGCAGTTCAAAGACGTAATGCGATATCTATGGATGCCACGGCTCCTTGAGAGAATCCGGGCAGCTTCGGACAGTTCGGCGCACGGCGGCGAGTACCAAAATGTCAGCCTTCCAGTAGCTGACCCGGGCAGCGAGCTCGTGCAAGTGAAGCTGAGCCCCGGGGATTCCAGCAGCGCCGGGTCATCGGCGGACTCACTCGGCGTGCAATTCTCGTCGCCGCCGGTCTCGGATGGCTTCGTCGATTGCTACAGTATTCAGGGAGGCGACGACAACAGCGGTGACAGGATACACGTCACCCAGTTCGACGACAGCTGGTCAGAATCCCTGCCGAGCCCCGCCGGAGGTTATACCCACCTGGGGTTACCAGACTTCGATTTTGGAAGTTGGGGAGATAATTTGTGGAGTTTGGAGGATATTTGGTCACAGCAGCAGTTTTAGAGCAAGAATTAAAGCTCTGTAGATTAATGGTTTGATTATTAGAGAATTAATTATTGGGTGAAGACAAAGGGAAGTGAGAAAAGAGAGAAATAATTGGGAATTTTCTTTCCCAGAAATTAATTCTCTCAGCTTATTCTCTCTCTTAAAAGAAAAAAAAAGAAGCTTGGAGACTATATTTAATGAGAGCTTTCGCCTCATTCTTTCAAATAACAATGTACAAGTACTCTTTGTTTCTCTATGTATAATAAGCTTCAATTGTGCAGTTCTGATTAATCCCCACATTACTTATTCTAGATCTATACGTAAGTTACGTTCGACGTGATTCAA
Organism: Typha angustifolia; assembly: GCF_048772165.1. Taxonomy (NCBI): domain Eukaryota; kingdom Viridiplantae; phylum Streptophyta; class Magnoliopsida; order Poales; family Typhaceae; genus Typha; species Typha angustifolia. The sequence continues at coordinate 288,597 of NC_133246.1, read as the reverse complement.
TTCTTTCCAGATAAAAGAAGACGGAAGCGAATTAAGGAATCTAACGATCGAGTAATAACGACTGTACGAATCCCTCTCCCTGTGTGATTGGAGTACCCATCCAATTATACTGTGAGTTTATCCACAAAATACTAGAATAATTTATTATATAAAAAGAATTTACACGTGGAGTCCGTCCATTAGCCAGTGGATGTCTCTATCCAATGAACGTTGTCATCATTATCCAATGGTGGGAGTGGTCCAAATACTTGTTTTTGTTGTCACCTTAGATTCGTTCAATATTTCTTAGCTTAATATTATATAGAAATAATTTGTTTTTCTTTCGTACGAAAATTAGAATCTCCCGTGCATTTCTAGAGTTTAATTTAGTTTTATTTGGGATTTTAATCTGTGAATGAATGAAGTCAATTTCTGGATCGATCTGGTATAACGTAAAGGAGTAGAATTTGTCTTGTTTAGCTCATCGTTTACACTTTGTGGTTCACAATTAATTATATAAATCTACAGTCAAAGAGAAGTCGGTGAACTGGAGATATTCCACCGTGAAGCTACCAATTTAATATTTTTAACACGTTGCATTACGAGAGTTTACGCAAAATACAAAGCCAACTCTTTTCTTAAGCATGTAACCTTCCTTTTTTAATAGCAATTAAACTCTTACGAAAAGATAAAAGAAAAAAAAAAGAATTATCTCATTTTCTGTGTGTCGGAAAACTTTTTAATTCTTCCGAATAACATAATTACTATTGGAATCATCGTGCTCTTTTAAAAATAATATTACATTAGCTCGATCTTGTAATCATGATTAGACTGAACTTAGTATAAAAATAATAATTATTTTTTTAATATTGCATATATTATTTAAATAATTAATTTAACTATTAATAATATTATTTTTTGAAAATAAAAATAAAAATAATGGCAGTCAAAATATTTTAATAGTGATCACAATAGTTTAAAGAATATAATGTTAATTATGATATATCTTTTTAAATTTTCTTGACAATTATGTAAAACAAAGAGACTCTTAAGGCTTGAATGTAAATAGTTAAAAAAAGAAAAGAAAAAAGAATACGATGAGAATCTAATCTGAGGAAGCTGAGCTGGCTAGCACGACGCGGAAGACGCGCACGACTCGGCTTTCAGCCACGTAGCCAGTCAATGGTGTGGGCCCACTTGAGCGAACCAATTGGCTTTGTTCCAGTCTTCTGGTCAACGAGATGGGATAAGACCCTCGTGCGGATTTTCTATGGCGGCCGCACCAGATAGATGATCCTGGCCGTCCAATTCACATGGCCAGTAGTTTACCCCTAATCAAAGTTTGATGCCAATGTGAAACAATGTTAATATCCCTCGCCCTCCTTCTTTATTTTATGCTAATTAGCATGCGTGAGAGTACACCACAAGTGACACAGAATCCATAAAAGACATGATTAAGGTGTGAAACCAAATTAATATCCAGATAGCGTATAGTTTAGTTTCTATCATTAACTGCTTTTGATAGTAACATGTGATGGCCAGCCAAATCTCCATCCTTTTCCCTCTGTTTTCCTCTTGCATTGCAATTTGCAAACCACGGCAACCAGAGATACTAGTTGTGTCTGTGAAGGTGTAGCTGCCATTAAAGTCTTTTAACATGTGTACTAAATGTTAGTGATGTGATGGGCTAGATATACTTGGAGGTGACATGGCTTTATATCTGGCAATGTGCCAAAGATCATCCAGAGTGAGATTCATGGGAGATACAGGTGATGTGATAACGGCTAAGTTGTGTGAAGCATGTATGATTAGAGGCAGGAAATGGTTATTTTCATTGCCTAACTCAGAGATAATTTGTGTTTATGGACTACTTGGGATGGAGAAGAATAGATTTGTTTCTCACACACCTTTCCCTTTCCCTTTCCCTTTCCCTTTCCCTTTCCCTTTCCCTTTCCCTTTCCCTAGTTTGGGTGGCACTAAGAAGAAGTCACGCAATCACAGCATTTGGGTATGGGCCGAGCCAATACTGGATCAACCGAACCCGGCCCGTTAAGACCCGATCCGTGATTATTCGAATCGGAGTGGATCAGCCCGACCCGTAGTCCAGCCTCAGCAAGAAATGAAGCCCACGCAGTAATTTACGAGATGATTTCTGTAATTACGAGAATAATTGTATACCTTCAAGATTACATAACATTGTACACTATTTAGACTCCCTGGACTACATGTTAAACTTGCCAAGGACCAATGGAAGAGAAAACATTAAACGACGACCTCATCTGCAGGAGGGACATCACCTAAATCCAAGCCCTCCGCGGGCAAGTCCGACGTGAGTGGCCCTAAAATGCCCTCCGAATTGAGTGTTATTCCGCTCTGTGAAAATAAAGTGAAGAAGCATAAGCAATCAACTGTTAGCACCTCATACTGGCAATCAGATAAGTTTTAATCCCCGAAAACTATAGAACATTTCTAATTCTACCAGTTCAAGGCGATCAAGAAGAAACGCATATTTCACCTTTTTTTTTTTTTTCTTAATGGAAGAAAATCACATGAGACTTATGTATGATTTCTTTGCAGGTAAAGTTTCTCTTTTAGAAAATAATATTTCTTCATGGGCACACATAGTATAATCGGATTACCTCAGGCTGAAATCTCAGCATATCGGCACGGGCCATTGCCTCTGCTTGAGCTATTCTCTGCCTGAATGTCTGAGCCATCTCATCCGCCTGTAAAAGCCAAAAGAAAAGACGCTAAAGTAAGCTACTATGAAATCCACAAAACAAACAAGAAGAAAAATGCTTGTTATTAGTATTACCTTTTCAAAAACAAGTTTTGGATTGCGAATCATGTCACCAGGGGTTGGCTCCAGTTTCTTTGTGGAAAGACTAACCCGGCCTCTTTCTCGGTCATGACTTAGTATCATCACCTTATCACATAATTAAATTTGTCAAGGTAAATCTCCGAGAAATTGCCAAACTATGTAAGAAATGGGTGCAATACCTTGAGGGTGTCACCAGGTTGGAGGACTGTAGAAATGTCAGAGACACGGTCATGACTAATCTGGCTGACGTGGAGAAGGCCATTGATTCCACCAATATCAATGAAAGCACCATAGGGTTTTAGGCTCTGGACCGTTCCCAAAACAACTGATCCAATGCCAAGCTGAGCCTGACTGTCAGCCATGGCCTTACGATTACTGAGAACAAGCCTAGATTGCTCTTCATCAACCTCCACAAATTTAAGAGGTAATTCTTTATCAATGAGCTCTTCAGCAGTTGATTTCTGGTCACCCATGGAGAAAAACCAGTAAGATTCAATGATATAGTTCTATAGACTTGATTCTTATCTAATTAATCTAAGATAACATTCTAAAACAAGAGAATCATGTCTGATATGTAAATGCTCAAGATAGGTTCAAAAACTAACCGACGAAATTTGTGAAAATGGAACAAAACCGCGAATACCATCCACGATAGCTACCACACCTCCTTTATTTCCTCCAATGACCTACAGCACATAAATGTTGACAAAATCACATAAGAAGGAAAAGGAAAAGGAAGATTATACTTGCAGCACAAGCGGAAGTCCTCATGTAAGCTGATTAATATAATAGCTAAGAGTAAGGGAAGAAGCCTTAGACATAATTACCCATATCAATAAATCTATATAAGAAGGGATAGAAAAGATGCATAATGCACAACATTACATTTTCTCTTCCTGGTAAGCTTCAGTTTAGTGTCTTTTGAAAACTAGAGGTTAACCTTCATCTAGATTCTTTATAACTGTTATCATACAGAGTATACTCACCTTACCCTTGACGATAACATCTTCAGCTTGAAGCTGCCTGCACCTTTCCCATGCGAGATCATATTGAATTGATCGGAGACTCAATATCAAGCTATCATCCGATGCCTTCTCACCAATTATAACGAACTCTTCCACCAGTCCCGGATATATGCCTGCCTCGGCTACATGCTTTATTTTATGGATACATGCTTCTTGAACAGGTAAGTAAGCAGAAGACTTAGCTGTTATGTCGACAAGTGCACCATTCATATCTGTCATAAAGACAGTACCCTTGACCTGTAAAAATTGAACATAATAATCAAGTATGAATATTAAGGCTGCAAAGAGATGTAAACAGAAGCAGAAGTTTAACTTGTCAATTTATATTACTGCAATAATGAAAAGAAATTATGGTCTGCGACTAGAAATGTCATCATAAGACAAGAGAAAGCATGAGCTAAAATAACCGTTTCTTTAGTGAATTTCAGTCACACATTGTTCTAAGCATTAGTTGCATCAATAGAACTTACTGATAAAAATAATATCTAAAATACCAAGTGCCAATCAGTTAACCAGTTGACATCCAAGTCCCTAGTAACAAACAGAGAAAAGAACCATAAAATTCCTATCTTACGGTAACTGGCTTCGCGGAATACTAGTTCTAAATTTCTTACAACCAATCTTGTTTTTTTCCCAGTTAATATAATCTACATGAAGACTGGACATCGCACACAGTAATCAGGGCATAAAACAACTGTCTACGACTATCATCCAAATATCCCAATTTATTAGGATATCTACTCACCACCGTCTGAATGGCAATACGCCAATACGGAACAAAAGAATCCATTTTTTTTTTACCAAATTGCTCTAACTTTGCATCAAAGTAGACAAAACCAAATATGACATTCTGGTGATTGGAGGCATACCTTGGTGCCGATCTCGGAGTTGAAGTCGTACTTGTCGAGGGTGGCATGGAAGTCCTCGACGGTAAAGGAGACAGCTTCCATGGGAGCAGTGCGGCAGCGGTCGTAGGCCTCCTCGAAAAGCTCTTTAAGCTTTTGCCTCTCTCTCTGGGCCGGGGTCAGGGCATAGGTTCCAGCGACGACGGCGGCGACGACAGTGGTAGAAACCCGATTTGAAGGCTTAGAGGAGGCGGTGGGCTTGCAGAGAGGGGAGGAGGAGAGTGGCGGGCAACGGAGGCCGGAGAAGTGGTGAGCCAGGGAAGCCATTGTTGTGACTCTCCCTCTCCCACAATCTATTGCCTTCTCTATCCTATACCAACGGCCGACAAGTTAAAAGGGTTCTCTTTTGCAAAAGAACCCCTCTATCATTAGTTTATTGCAGATAAGGGATGCTAACCATTAGAAAGCCCAAGAGCCCAAGAAGTTAGAGAGGTCCAATCTGGGCCTGTAACCAAAGCTGGCCTCCTTGCGAAGGTGCTCGATAAAGTGAAACGTGGCACAACGAAGATCCCAAAATTGTCGGACGAGATCTAAGAACAAATATTATATTACCTCAAAAGATAATACAAAAAGTTTCTAGTATCCGAGAAGATTCATAGAATAATTTTTTATACAGGAGACTTATTGGTAAAGCTGAGCCGCAGCATCCACCCAAAAGAAGAAAAGAAGATTCAGGTCTGCTAAAATGATGGCTGAGAGAGTGTTGTTAGGAAAACTGTCAAGCAGATGAAATAGATGGTTCATCTGAAAGAGTATTGAATGCGTTAGTTAAGGAGGTCTTTCGTACGTACGCCGTAGGATATGGATTAGACTATCAGAATGAATCAAAATCAAAATCGATTTGATGAGGATGGAAAAATCACGCACTTGCTGGCATAATTCTTTCAAGAAACTCCTATCCCCCTTGAAAGAGCCTTCTACAGTCGCGCACTTGGCATTCTTTCATCGGCGGCTGGCTGATGGAAACTCTTAAGAGCTACTTGATCGACTTAAGAAAATTATGTGCAGTCGGGGCGTGCAGACCATCTGGGGCCACATCTTTCTTTCTTTCCAGGGGATTCACTTGGGAGTATAGATGGATCGCAACGTCGTATGTTTCGCACGTTATTCATGCAACCCCAGCATTTTATAACCTCGATTCATCTTAATTAACCTGCACCAGCGCCTCAACAATCAATCAACCGTCCGGGATTGGTCCAGACCTCGCTAGACTAACCCACGCCAGGGGTCCACCAAACGACGCAATCACGACCTTCCAGCCCCTTCCTGCGCAGCTTCCCAAATTAACCCCTTCGAGATAGTTCTTTCACAACCTCATTGACCGCTCGATCACTCCCAGACCACCACATGTACGGCGATAATCCGGGATCATGGGAAGCCAGATATGTCGAGAAGACGCCCGTTTCGGTAATTTCGCCCAAAATAGAGAGGATTCCCTACTCCTCCTCTTGCTTATTTAATCAACCACCATCTCCATCCATGAGCACGCCTCGCAGATCCCAAGTCACACAACAGTAACTCTCGCCAACCCTCGGGAAGCTTCTTCTTATTCTTCTTCTCCTCCTCCTCCTCCTCCTCCTCCTGGAATCCTTCAATGGCGCCCCAGATGGTAACCAAGGAGGCGGCAATGGCTACGGTGACGAAGGCACCAAGGCCGAGGAGGGCGTACGTCACGTTCCTCGCCGGCGATGGCGACTATGTGAAGGGCGTGGTGGGGCTCGCGAAGGGGTTGAGGAAGGTGGGAGCCGGTTATCCCCTGGTGGTCGCCGTGCTCCCCGACGTCCCGGAGAACCACCGCCGCCTCCTCTCCTCGCAAGGCTGCCTCGTCCGCGAGATCGAGCCCGTTTACCCCCCGGAGAACCAGATCCAGTTCGCCATGGCCTATTACGTCATCAACTATTCCAAGCTCCGGATCTGGGAGGTAAGCCCACACCCCCCATCGCCTCGTTAGAACTAATATTAATGACGACCACTATTTCACTGACCTCCCGGCCCCTTCTACTCTTTGCAGTTCGTGGAGTATGATAAGATGATATATCTGGACGCCGATATCCAGGTGTACGATAACATCGACCATTTATTCGACCTCCCCGATGGGTATTTCTATGCGGTGATAGATTGCTTCTGCGAGAAGACGTGGAGCCACACGCGTCAGTATCGGATTGGCTACTGCCAGCAGTGCCCGGACAAGGTGAAGTGGCCCCAAGACGAGCTGGGCCCACCACCGGCCCTTTACTTCAACGCCGGGATGTTCGTGCAAGAGCCCAGCATCGCGACGGCCCAAAGCCTCCTCGCTACGCTCCGCGTTACGCCCCCGACCCCATTCGCGGAACAAGTAAGTAATTAATTAATAACAACAAGTCAACAACTCGACTTATCCCGACTTGTTTTCATCCCACGAATAAAGGCAATCTATGATGATTCAATTCTACTGTCGTGGTATCCAATTCCACGCAGGATTTTCTGAACATGTTCTTCAAGGATATCTACAAACCAATCCCGCTCGTGTACAACCTCGTGCTGGCGATGCTTTGGAGGCATCCGGAGAACGTGGAGCTGGGGAAGGTGAAGGTTGTGCACTACTGCGCTGCGGTATGTTGATGATGCGATCTCCACCGTCTCATCACTTGATTACTTAAGTATTGTCAACTAATTTCTTAAATTTGACAGGGATCGAAGCCGTGGAGGTACACGGGGAAGGAGGCAAACATGGACAGGGAGGACATCAAGATGCTGGTGAAGAAATGGTGCGATATATACAACGACGAGACCTTGGACTACAAGGGTCCGGCCGTGCCCGAGGTGGAGGTGGAGGTGGAGGTGGAGGCGAATGGTCTGCAGCAGCCGGTCTTCGGGGCGTTGACTGACGCGGGAGTCGCGCACTACTACATTGCTGCGCCATCGGCCGCATAAGTTATATATGCGGGCCGCTTGTAGGGTTAATTTGTGTGTATATATATATATATATATATATATACATATATCTTCTTCTTTTTTTGTGTGTGGAAATAAGAGTCATGCATGTTTTAGAGATATTCTGGGTTGATATTGTTTGCTTGATGAATGAAATGAAACTTTTTGTAGAATTTATATGGTTTTTGCATGTAGTATTAGAGAGAACAAATGTTTTTCCTTGAATCCTCATGCATCCTTATTTTCCCTACTTTATAGTATATTTTAATGATTAACATTTTATCTTGGGGGTGGGGGGTGGGGGGTGGGGGGTCTATTTTCTTTCTCTAACATATTACCAATTTATTTAGGGAGTATAGTTTTGAGTTATTCGTAAAAGTCGCGAATATGACCCAATGAGGATTTCTTTTTTATTCGGAGGATGCAGCGTCGGTGGTGGGAAATGGTCTGTCGCATTTAGAGTGAAGTGACGATAAGACTTAGTCATTGTTGCATTTAATTAAGAGGTTGTTATACGTTCAAAATTTCGGGTCCTAAAAATAAAGATAAAATGTATTGGACACTGTAATGGAAGCCGTTTTAAAATAAATTTTCCTGCTTCATTACTCTAGCTATGAGATCATGATTTACATACGTAGTAAAGGTGTTGGAATTTTTCTTTAATTAATTGTTTGGATATATATATATATATTGCGCAGCTACAAGATATGGATTATTCATTAATTATTCGTTTTACGGATTTCTTTATTAAGGTCCAAAAATGATCCATTTTAGAATGCTTTTCTAGGACATGATGCAATTATATTCCACTCGATGGACCAGACCTTTGTTGCCACATCAATTCATTCAAAAGCAAAGCTAGCATGTCTCTGTTGATCATGTTGCAATTTTTCCATCCACTAGTACTCCATCACCACATCTCTCACTAGATCTAATGGTTGGGACTAAAATACACAGGCAGACCGGTAGATTCCACCTGTCCCTCCTGCCCCATTTCTAAGCTCTTGCAGTCCCCATTTGTCACCTTCTCAATCTCTCTTCCCTTCCCCCAGAGCACCATGTAGAGTCCTCCAACTATAAGAGAAGAACCAGTAGCACTGCAACCCCCCAAAAAGGAAGAAGATAGATACCAAATTTAATCCCCTCAATGAACATCAAAGAGCTTACGTAAACAAAAGAATTTACCTCCCAACGTATAACTTCTCATCTAGTATTGCCCATCCGAGGATTGCGACGATCACAAGCAACAGCGGGCTAAACATGGAGACATACAGGGGCCCTCTTCTTTGTAGGCACCACGACATCAACGCAAAAGCTAAACCAGAGCCTACTATTCCCTGAAACAATATTAATTAATTTCCACGATCAGCAATTAATTATGTACTTCTAACTAGCTTCTTAATAATTATTTCAAATTAAAGCTCTTACGACGTAGATGACGGCTGCAAGCCTGATGTCCCAACCGAGTGCCCACACCGACAACTTCCTCTCCACACCCACGCCGACAACAAAGCACTGGATGCCGGCCATGAAGCACATCAGAGCAGAGCTTGTGTACGGAGATGCAAAGTTCTTGCACATCTTTGTCTGTAATGTTTAATAATATCAATGTTAAAAGATTGCTCTAAATTTTATATATGTATGTATATATGTTGTGTGGTGTTGATTGATTATTACATGTATGATGAACCAAATGGCCCAAGCAAAGCAACTGCCGATTACGAGAACGGCGCCGAGGGCCATGTTTTGCTCGCCGGCGGTTCCACCGGCAGCGGAAGCTTCTTCGGCATACCTCCAGTGGATGTGAGAAGGCCACGTTTTGATGAGGCTACCTTTGTAGAAGGTCATCAACATGGAACCACCAACACAAAGGAGTGTTCCAAGAACCTTAGCCTGTCCTGCTATTGTTCTAATACCAACCGTCTCCATCCTGCAATTAACCAAAACAAAAACAACCGGTGTCCAATTCAGACCTGTTTCCTCCTCCTTTTTGTTTGAGCTTAACTCAAACGCAACTCTTATTTTTCGTAACGTACTCCCGCTATAAGTAGCGTGGTTCTCGTGGAGTATGCGGTGGACAAAGCGTCCACGTACGTTATCTCGCCATGCATGTCACCTGGCTTTGGCTCTATTCATGAGCGGTTTAATTTACCAAACTCGGTTGCACTTTCTCGTGACCCATCTCTACCTGGCCCATAATTAATTATACATATACATATATCTATATATATGTACCTGAAAGGAACGGCCATGATGAAGGTGATCGCTGGTAACATGTTACTCAAGGCACAGGCGATGGTTGGTGTGGAATACTTGAGACCTACGAAGTAGAGTATCTGGTTCATCGTAGCCCTGCATTAATTAATTGGTCAGTATTAAGTAATCGCCCGCTTATATTATTTTAATTGACATGCATGCAGGAGATCACTAACTAACCCAAATATAGAGCTGAGGAAAATCTGGAAGACTATTCTGCCGGTGAGCGCCATTCGAGTCTTTCTGCAAACATCGATAGATAGACTACAATTAATTAATTAATTAATTAATTAAACACTTGCACTAAAAACAAGGGGCCTTTAAAAGCAATTCAAATTTTAGTTGCCATCTGGCTCCTTGGGGAGGACAAGTGGCATGATTAGCCTGATTACATGACGAAGGGTGCGGTTGTGATAATTAATTAGGTAGTGGTTGGCATGCAGCAGAAGGAAACCAGTGAAAAAGAAGTAGCTGCTAATAAGAACATGCACCATTGATTCTATGGTTTTTTTTTTTAAAATTTTATATAATAGGGATGATGAAGGGTGGTGAGGTTACCGCACCTTTCGAGGAAGAAGGCGACGGGCCCGAGGAAGATGGTGGCGACGATGTTGCGGTAGGCGATCAAGACGTATGGGCTCATGCCCGAGTCCATGGCTAGCTTCGAGACTACATTGAGTCCAGCGAAGCCAATTTGGACTGCTATCATGGCCAGGGTCGGGGTAAACTCACTACCCATCTCTTCCCTCTCCTTTTATTTTCTCTCTCTCTCTCTCTCTCTCTCTTACTAGGTACTACGTTCTCAAGAAGAGAGAGAGAGATGAAGAAAACAAACAAGAGAAGGAGATAAAAACGTAGAGGAGAAGAGGTGGGTATATATAGAGAGAATAGAAGGAGAGAGAAAGAAAAAGTGGAGGCCTGACATTCTGCAATAATATCCGCTAAGGTGGTAATAACAGAAAGCGTAGAAGGCCAAACAAAACATCACCCCTCACAACTCACCACATACTGTCTGATAGACACTTCAAAAAAGAAAAAAAATAAAAACCTTTTTCTTTTCTTTTCTTTCTTTTAATTTTTTGCAGGAGAGAGAGAGAGAGACTTTGCTTTCTTCTTCTTCTTCCATCTCTTTCGTTATGTTATCCGATATCCCTTCGTCGGTTTTCTTTGTTTTGCAGTAATCTTTTAATCTTTTGTGAATGTAAGTAGCTTTTGAATGAAAAGTAGTTGGTGTACGCGGGGGAAAGGAAGTACTAAAACCGCATGAGGGATGATTGTCGGCTACCACCACCCACCTTAATTTGTTCACGCATGCATCCGGACAAAGTTATGCGTAGCTATACAAACCTACAGAGAGACTCGCACTCGATATTGGGACTCGGTGCAACTTAATAGAGCAAAGTTATTAATTACACATCGATAAATGTATTTATGGATTATAATTAGAGGTTAATTATTACCTAACGGGTTTGGTTTGGCGGCATCCCAACTCTAACCTAAATTGCTAAACTACAAAGGTTAATAAAGTTGGGGTGAGCTGAATAAGAAGAGAGTGGTATTTATCATTGCAATCAAAATCTAAATTAATATTTCGAATCATGCATGTATGCTATTTGTGTTTGCTTTTGCTTATGATTTTTGATTTCTTTCTATTTGCTAGCTAACTTCTATTTCTAACTTTGGATCCTAGAATTAGGAGTTTGTTGCAAGTTGTTCACTAGCATCCTAGCATTGATTGAGCCATTCTGTCTTTCCTTCTCCATAAATGGAAGGCAAGGCTTAGTGGGAGTGTTGGCTTTCTTTCCATCTTTAATGCTATCTGACACACTACTTTGTTTCGTAAAAAGAGTAGTGCGTAAGCAGGCGATAGCTTTTTTGCCCGTAAATACTATGTTGATCATTTCTCACGTAGCTTTCCATAGTTACGGCTCATCACTAGAATTGAGCTAAAAATGGCATAATCCCATTGCTTTATTGAGTGGAAAGGTTTAAGATAAGAAGAGTCGCCATTAATACATTCGTGAGGCACTTCTTCTCAATGATAGATCATAACCCTACTCATTACTTTCTATTTTGTTCTTTTGCAAGGAAAAGCTTAGAAACAAAATTAAAAAGCAAATCAATCAAGGATTGTCTTAAGATGTCGACAAGTTGCCTCCAACAATTGCTTAACTTGTGTATTGGAAATTCATACTCGGAAGATTTAAAATATGAACATTTATATCAACCCCCTCTACTATTTAATGCATATATTAGACTCGTATCCAAGTTGAATGCCACTTAATTTATTGGCCCTCATCATCATCATCATCATCATCAATTACAGATCCAGAGTCTAAACATCTTCAACTACAAATGTATTGTGCTTTTTCCAAGAGAATGTAAATACATAAATACACAATTAAATTGCACGACGTTTAGTAATGTATGTCTAATCATCATATCTATACTATTCTTGATTCATGCTCTAGTATATATATTTGGAGATCTTGGTGGGCCTAAATGTCTCAAAGCTATATATCAAGATGCATCATTGTGTGGGAGAAACAAGAAAAAGGTAAAATTATGACTAATGACTCATCGTATATATGGGTACTCCACAACAGACGCTAAAATTGTTCTTCTTTCAAAGTGCACCAATTCCTTTGTTATCTCATTTCATATAAAAGACAGAATGAAAAATAGTTGCTTCGAGAATATTTGCAGTTAGAAGACTCAAACAAGTACATAACCGTGGCTAATGAAATCGTCATAACGTATCAAAGACTTCTTACTGTATAAAAAGCAGAGTCGATCAAGTAATAGCAGCAGAGTAACCAGGTTGTTCTAACTTTTATTTTTGATAGTATTCTTCACACTTACATTATCCACTCGGCAAGAGAATACCAGAAGTTGCTACAAGGAATAACCTTAGAAGTTAGAACAACTAGCCGACTATTTCCATGAGGCCAATAAATTGAACTGATGTAAAACAAGGGCAACTCTGATCAGTCAGATGCCACAGAAGAGATCATATCTGATCGTCCACCAGTCATTCTCTCAGCCTTTTCACCACGCTCACCTGTAGAATAACAACAAATGAGTGCATGCCTGTGTCCGAGAGTGCCGCGGCAGAGAGAGAGAGAGAGAGAGAGAGAGAGAGAGAGAGAGAGAGAGAGAGAGAGAGAGAGAGAGAGAGAGAGAGAGAGAGAGAGAGAGAGAACTAACCTGTGCGAACCCTTATTATATCTGAAATGGGTATCACTGAAAGAAGTAAAGCATCATCAGAAGTAATCACCACATGCAAAGTTCAATAGTTGAAACACGAATATACAACAACTAATAGGAAGAAAAACAAATAACCACCTAGTATAGTTAGCCTAACTAACAAGAAAAATGATATCACAACTCATCCTAATTGCATGACATTAGAATACAACAAATTAAAAAATAATTATCAATAGTTTATCACTAGCATATTAACAAGTGAATATTGATAGAATATAAAATATAAATCATAATTTTAAATAGCTTAGTTTTTTAGCAATTGGTGAGTTATCATAATATCAAAGTCAGAGATCATGAATTCAAATTCTGTCATACATATCTTTACTTTTCTAACAGCTTAAACTTTTAAAATAGTTAATGAGTTAACAATTATTCTCAAGGTACTACATAAATTGCATGACCTGTTACAATCTGCAGATCACACCTTATTCATTGTGTAGTTTCATATTTACAGAACAATCGGAAAACTCATTACCAGTATTGAGGAGTCAAAATCTTACTCTTTCTAGTTTAATAGTTCTCACAATAATGATGACCTACATATCCAAGGACGAGCTAATTACAACATTCGCCCAATTGTGGTCTTCAGTGTACATGGAACGACCTTAGTGTGCTTTTTAGTTTTTGCACACATGACTATCAAATATCTCAACTATGCTATCCTCCATAAAAACGACATCTATTATATTAGCATTTATGGAAGATGAAATGTCCTGTTGGTGAACACTGTAATATCAGAAAAAAGACAAGGTAGTACCATAATGAATCTAGATAAAAAGATCATGTCCTGTTGAACACCAATAATAACAAATCGTTATGTACCTAGATAAAGGATAACAGCTTACATGGGTGCATTTGCGTTATTTGACACCAAAAGAAATAGAAAGTGTAAAGAAGTCTACACATTATAGTTTGTAAGATAGAAACTATGGAGGGTGATGGAATGCATACTACAACTTGAAGAGAAGATGATGCTCACCAGAAGTCAACTTACTTTACCCCCAAATAGAAGTACAGTATGCAGCAAAAGAATGATGTGCAAATCAAAAGACAGAATGTTTGAGAACTCGGAAACAAGAGACATGGTTACCATATATATGATAGAAGATTTCAGTTGACTCACATGCACAATATACTAAATAGGAAAATTACAGAGGTTGTTGAATTCCCTTGTGGGAAAAGGCAAATGAAGTGCATCCATCTATAGTTAGCCTATCAAATTGACTAAAAAGATACAATATTTAAGTAGGGTTCTAGACTCCCCACTCATGTGTTGAACAGTATAAATAGGAACAGGCAGTGCATGCTCTCAAACAAGAAAGCTCAAAGTCAATTTCAAGCAAATAGAAGATGAAATCATGAAAAATAGTTCTTACCAAATATCTTGCCATCACCTATTTCTCCAGTTCTTGCTTCCTCAATTATTTTGTTAATTACTGGTTCAACCTAGGTTATGGCAAAGAAAGAGAAGAAAAGAAACATGACTGATTAAATAAACTTCATAAGAATGTGAAAAATTGTAAACCGCATATCTTTTTCTGCCTGATAGAGTTCAAGTAGTTATCTTCACTAACGATTTTTTTTTTCTTAGAAGAAAAGGGTACGCCTTGTTTCATTGAAACAATAAGCATCTTAACCACTAACGAGATTGTTCGGAGCAAATAACAATCCACTCACTCATTGACTATGATTTTGCAAGGAGAGAAACTTGTCCATATCAGAAAGATAAACATTCTTACTCAACACTCTTTCCATCGAAAACATTGAACAGACTGAGTTGACTAGCATTGCCAAATGTCTCCATTCATGGCAAAATATAGAACATGAAATGGGTTCATCTCATACTTCTAACAACATGAACCATGGATAACTTTTCCAATGTTTTTCATCCATAGCTACAATCTATCCATATAGCGATGTACCTGGTCCTTGCTGACCACTATCTCCAATTTAACTTTAGTTACAAAGTTGTCCTCTGAAAACTCTGACCCTGCAAACTCAGAGTAAATAAGGATAAATATTGAAAGAAGTGGTATCAATACTCTGCACTGCGAAAGGAAGAGAGAAAATGAAAAGAAAATTACAAGGACTAGGAAATGACACTTAAAAGATGTTCAAGAGAAATGCACAATCTTGCAATGAGCAACAGCATACCACCATGCCTTTCTGTCGAGCCACCCTGAGCTCCAAATCCTCGCACATCAGAAACCGTTACCCCTCTAATACCCATTTGCAGCAAACCCTAGTTTTCCATTCAAAAGTTATACTAACAAATTTAACAAATCCAACTTGCCTAAATCAAAGAAAAAGGAAAAAAAAAAGGATTACAAATTACAACATACTCACCGAAGAGACATGCGAGACTCTCCATGGCCTTGACTTGTGCATCCACCACAAAGAAATGAAAATTACTCCCAAAAAATTGATCATAAAGCCATGCATTCCAAACTTTAAATCGTGGGGCACGAATATGACAAGATTCTCACCTCAATATCGCTTCTACTTTATAAAATTTGGAATCTGGTAGATACTCTGCTTAAATAAAATGGAGAAATGAATCAAAATTCCACTGAGATCTACAGTACCCGGGATCAAAATCCTACTTATTGCAGAAAAAAAAGTTTCGGAGGGGTACCTGGCACTGGAGAGCTCTGAGCTCTAATCACCGGCAAGAGTGATGGATTCCCTCCGCCTCTAAGCCTTCCATCGAGTTGATAACCTCTCGAAGTCAAAGCGATTGACTTGGAAATATCGAAGGAGAGAAAAGACTCCCTAAGAGGCGATCCGACGGAGATGAGAGCTCTCGGCCTCGCCATGGAAGCAAGAGACGCCGTCATTTCTCGCTCCCCAAGAGCTCAACTCCGTGATGCCTTCTTCCACATTCTGAGACTTTGGGGACCTTTTAAGGATGGCGCAGTTAGCAGTTGCAGTTGGGGGTTTTATTAGTAACTACCCCAATTAATATCGTTTAGATCGGGCCGTCGTAAAGATTGGGCCCAGCCCGACTAGGTACGGCATACTGGGCTGTATCTGGGCCTACTCGGCTAGTGGGCCCTCCTACCCTTAAAAACATTTATCAGGTAGAGTTTTATTAATTACACGACTTTCCCAACTAATCTGAAATGGATATGGAGTAATAAAGGTCAATTCCGGAGGTTGTATTCACTCCAAGAGCTTTAATAATTTTCCACACACACACACACAAAAAAAAATAAATAAATTCAGTTTCATTGTGAAGATATCAAAGAACTAGATTCTCTGTACTGTGACGTGGCACAATGGCAATCGATAAAATATTATTGGAAACGGCAAAGTTTATCTTAGATCGCTACATATCTCATATAGTGACATTCGCTTATAATTGAACTAGCAGTAGGTAGTAGGCAGTAGCAACCAAAGGGAAATGAAAGTAAGGAAGGATTCCGCGCAACACTATACGCGCTCCGCTTTATGGCGTGTTGAGTTCTCTCTCTTCCTGCCTTTTTATTTTTTTTTCTCTTTTTTAACCCGATCTCATGCATCGACGATTTCAATGCGCTTTGAAAAGGACCCATCGCCGTCTTTTATCCGCTCGCTCGCTATATCTGCCTCTCTCTCTCTCTCACCTTCGCCATAACCTCATGGCCTCGTAGGAGAAGGAAAAGATCAGGTTTTTGAGAGATTTTTCCTTATTTCTAGTAACTTGGAGGACTAAAAGTGACTACTTTTCTGAAAATTAATTGGTCGATTGGGGCATCCATTATCCTTGTTTGCGTTATGTTATTCGATGCTGTTTGTTCTTTTTCTTCTTCTTTTTTTTCTTTTTTGGAAAGAATTGGGGCGTCCAATATCCTTGAATTTTCGTACTATCAATTTATCAATCTTTTGCCTGCTACATCATGAAAAGAGATCAAAGTTGGTGTTTTGATGGTTCTTTGCTGGTTTTGTGCAGATAATGGATATGAGTTTCTCTATTTGTGTATCTTTGTTGGTTTTATCACCTGTTAAATTCTCTATGTCAGATGGTTTATAATTTCTAATTGCAATTATCGGATTATATATCGGTGCTTGTGTCCACATTTAAATCGAAACGGCTCATCGTGAGTTGGATTGTAATCCTTTCATGCATTTGTCATTAGTTTTGTGATCAGACCTTTTTATGGAGCCCAATTTTTCTACAGTTGGTTTGAGCTGTTCTTCTCAATTTGTTTATATTCTTGTTCTTGATTGTGCTACTGCAATACCTAATTATGCATCAAGGTTCGTTTTCTTGATTGCTAAACTGGAACAGTGTCTAATTGTTATGTAGCTCATCTCAAAGTGGGATATTCATCAATAAACAACATCTTGCTCTTGCTCTCACTGCAATATCAATCATATATCTAAAATTATCGGGAAATGGGTTCAGAAGGGCCTTCAGTGGTAACAGTTCATGTTACTGGATTTAAGAAATTTTATGGGGTATCTGAGAACCCAACTGAGACAATTGTTGGTAATTTGAGAGCTTTCATGGAAAAGAAGGGGATGCCAAAAGGTCTTGTTCTAGGGAGCTGCAACATTCTTGAGACTGCTGGACAAGGCGCACTTGGTCAATTGTATAGAACATTGGAGTCTGCTGTAGCTGGGAGAGACAAGGGATCCTCAAACATGGGGCAAGTCATCTGGGTCAGCTGTTCACCTTTACTTCAGTGTCTTTGTTGATATGGTTTAGAGGATCAAACATTTTATCTTAAGCTCTTGCATCTATCTATGTGCAAAATTAGTCTGAATAAGCCTGGAAAGAAAGTGCATTAGCTTTGTTTGATGTCAGGAAATTCAGTCAAAGCTCTACTTACTACACCTATTAAACATTAGTCAAGTAGAAATGTAGTTTATCTGAAAATTAGGCAACTGGAAATTTACTTCTGTATTCATACTAGTAACATTTCTTCAGTTATGTTCTTCCTTAATTCATCCATTCCTTTGAGGTTCAAGTGTATTACTAGATGGCATATCATTAAACCGTCCCCCAGTCTGATTTGTCAAGGTCTTAAGACAGATGGACCTTATATCTTTCTTTGCTCGAAAGATAAAACTTCTTTTACCAAATAGATATACAAGATAAAGCGTTGCTCATACTGCCTGTACTTTGCTTTAAGATTATAATTGTCAATTTTTCAAATTGCTGTGAAAGTAATATCCTTTGGGGCTGCCACCAGTTCACTCTAATTCATGGATTTTTTTTTTGTTCTTATTTTAAACATGAAACATCCTTTAAGGAAATAATCAACTGCTATTCATCTTCTTACCTGACAATTTAAATACATTTTCCTCCTTCAAGCTACTCCTGCTTTCTCTGCATTACATGCCAATTTCTTATATCAGTGTGCTGAATTGTGATGCACTTTTTCACATATTGTTTCCAATTAAATTTGGCATATCTTTCAGCTCCACTTTGGAGTAAATAGTGGTGCATCAAGGTTCACTATTGAGAATCAAGCAGTCAATGAGGCTACTTTTCGTTGTCCAGATGAGCTAGGATGGAAGCCTCAGGTGATATGTCCTTCATTACGTTGTCTTGTTGATCTCTACATTTGTTATCCCTCTTTAACATCAAATTTGTTTTTCTTTCTAGTTTTTCAATGTCATCGTCTTTCATGTGTTTTGTCTTGCAGAAAGTCCCTATTGTACCATCTGATGGAAGTTTCTCACGAACACGAGAGGTACCATTTTTAAGTATTTGGTTAAATAACCCCGGACTATAGCCATTCAGATTAGAAGTAGGATTGCAGTTTGTGTGCAGGTTTTGCTCTGTGTCTCTGTGTGTTGTATATCTTTATGTGTACATATAGCTTGCGCTGCACTTCAAGAGAACTAATAACTGGATTCTTATATACTGGTAAGATGTGGAATTTCATGATTACTACATAAGTTGAGGAAATTGGGCTGTTAATCATCATCTTTGCTCCTATTTTGTATTGTCACTTCGAAGATTTGGTAATTGTTCAATACCAGGGTGAGATTATATGCATTTGTGAATCCAATTTATACGTTTTGTCCCACCTTTTTTTTTTTTACTATCCTTCATCTGTGAAAATCTCACCATGTACTTTTAAACGTCATGAAAACTAATTAGTCCTGAAGATCTTTTACTGCTCGTGTATCTAGTGATTTTTTGCATTGTCATTTGAAGTACTAACAAGGGACAGGTCAGAGCTACATCTATTGGAGGATAGGATATCTTGTGTTTTCATATGCATCACAGTATAAATTTTCCTGTGCCATTCTTCTTTTTTTACCTTTTGTGTGGAACCTGCAGCTAACGGAGCAAGACTTGCTTATAAAGTTCCCATCTGACTTCTTGACTACTTGCAGACTTCAGCACCTGTCAATGAAATTTCTAAGGCTTTAGCTAAGATGGGCTATGATGTGATGCCTTCAGATGATGCCGGTCGATTTGTATGCAATTATGTCTACTATCATTCTCTCCGGTTTGCAGAGCAACATGGCATCAAGGCTCTTTTTGTACATGTTCCCCTCTTCTTGACAATTGATGAGGAAATCCAGATGCATTTTGTTGCTTCTCTTTTGGAATTGCTTGCCTCCTTGCAGTAGTGCTTACATCTAAAGGTGATTCCCATGGGAGGATATTTTTCTTCCATTAGATTCATCTTATTCTATGTCCAGGGATCATAATAAAGCTGCAGAATTGTTTGTCTTCTAATTTTTGTATGTCTTTATGGTATAATTCGTAAATGGCTGCTTCTTCAGATGAGTTATAAAATAAAACCAAGAGCTTCTTCACGGGAGACCATTATAGTTGAATGTTCTGGTAAGGTATAATTCAGAAATGGTTTCTCCCAAGAAGTTGTAAAACTACAAACTTAGAGCTTACTGAAGGAGCTTATTTGATTGTTCCACTCATGTATTTGAAGAAAGGTGGTTGGTGAAATTCATGTATTCTATCTACTATTCTTCAATGGGTGCAAAGGACTTTTGTGTCTATGCTTCTTGTCCTTGCAGTTTCTGTCTTGTAACTTTGTGTCTCTTTGACAAATGTCAAAAAATTTACTTTCTTTTATCATAAAATTCTTCTTTTACCTTTTAAAAGGTCATCCTTAAATTTATTTTCATATTATTTTGAGCGTATGGTTATCTTGGCACAGAGGTAGTATCTTCATCTTTAAACAATTTTTTTGACCATATTCCGCCCTAGCTATATACTGGGTGTCCTTGCAATGCTGGTTGGACACAGCAGGCTCTACCTTTCCTATCCTCTTGGTAGCTGCTATTTTTGTTTTCACTTGTGCATGTAGAACTTCTTAAACTTACAGTGCTAGCTGAGGTTTGGTGACTGAGAAATTGTTAAAACATGGAATGATAGTTGAGTTATGATAACTACTGCCTTATCCTTGTACTTGTTAAGTACCACAAGTTTGGTCTTTGGCTAAGGTGAGTGAACCGTAGAACGTCATGGCATTTCTCTTTATTGCAATACGTTTAAAGAGGTGAATTGGATTAAAAAAGAATTAGCATTCGAGTGTTTCTATTGGTTATCACAATCTTCAAAGTAGATTTTGTGCAACTCTATAATTCTCAGGACACCCTTGTTTCAAAATCTTTTATTAGACTTTTGCCTTATTGGCTTTTTCACTTTTGCTGATGACCATCTCTGAGTTAGATTATCAGGTGTCAATTCTTGAAATTTTATGGTAATACTCCATTGGGTCGATAGCATATTTACCTGCTAATAATTTGATAGACTTTAACTGCATCTTTAGATGCTAATAGCTTATTGGTAGCAGCTGCTTTGTTTTATTGACGACAGTACTTTGCTTTCATGCATGTCAACGTAGTTTAATTACATAACAAGAGCTAAGCTTATCTGTCCCACTGCAAATTAGCATGCCTTTTGTGATGGATAAAATAAGTACTCCAGAGTAAGTGAAGCTTCTACAACAAAATAAACCAGTGTGATTTATTCTATTCAGCTGTTGCTGAGAGCATTCACATAAACTGATGAGAGTAAAATTCAGGAGTAGTGGGTGGGTGTTGTGAGGTGCTCCAAAAGAAGCTTTCCACCTTTATGAACTTTTTCTCTGTTGAGATTCTCCCATTTGTACTGTTTCTCTTGTATTGATATGGGAAATCTTTGTGCAGCTTTAAAGACCAAACATTCCCCTCATCTTTAGATGCAGTGGAAGAACATAAAGCCAACATCTATGATTTATAATGCAGGAAAGAACCTTGCTTTCTGCACTCCTCACTCTCCATGGTCTGTACTTCATGTCATAGTTTATGCTGCTCCGCTCCCATTCTTTTTAATTTCTCCATGATATATCTGTGTCTCTCCAATTATAAGAAACTTTGTTTTGTTGATCCTCTTCCATAATTCACTCCAAGAGTAGCTTTCAGAAATTCTCAAATTTGCTTCTGGTATGGCCATTGGCAATGTGACTTGACTTGCAGTGTTTTGCTGATCTGAATCATTCTTCAGAATAAAGGATTTGTCTATGCCCGTTGAAATGCTGACTGGACCACATTGGATTGCGTGCTGCGGTCCCCACTTATCGCTTTCTTGCATGCTTAAAAATGATTGAAGACTTGCAAATAATTCGCAGGAGATGGTCCTTTTAATTTATTTTGTGTATATATCTTTCGAGTTTGCGTATGGAATTTTGATAGCCAATCAAAGTTTGTACCTCTGTGTAGGTTTTAATTGATCGATCACTTGGTGAATTGTGCAACTACGTAGTCTTAAATAGACTCTTTCTGAAGGTGAGAAGGAATGGAGAGGATAGGGTCCAATGGCATTGAAGAGAAACCACGTAGAGAAATGGGGTGAAATATTAAAAAAATAATAATGAGGTAGCTCTTAGCCCTTCCTTAGGAATGTTTGGTGAGCCCCCAAATGGAGGGTATCTAAGGTGAAGGCTGAGATCTAAAGAATATAGCCAACCCCATCATCCTTCCTACCTATCTACACTACTTCCTTTACCCTATCTATCTTATCTTTCTTAACCACGTTTGCCTTTCAATCTTTTCAAAGACATCTCCACTATGCAAAAGACCACACCACGCCTATTCAAAGGAAGGCCACCTTTCTTTGAATGAAGAGAGAGAGAGAGAGAGAGAGAGAGAAATGGTGGTGCTCGTGCACCGGCCCACGTAAGACTACTAGGCCCATCACTACGATGGTTACGAGCCGTTGGAGAGAGAATTTGAAATAAAATAAAAGTAAAAAAAAAAAGAAATGCAACATTTCAAACCCTAAGTTTCATGAATTTGGACTCAAGCTTAAAAATCCTCTCGTGATATTTTTACGAGGTAGTCCCTTCATCTGTTGAGAATAAAGTCAAAAATATGGGGGCTCAAAATTCATACTTTGAAAAGGTATGGTGTGAATTATAAATTTTTAAAAAGAGAAGGTGTAAAATGTAATTTTTAAAAAGGCAGAGAGAGAGAGAGAGGGGGAGAAAGCACTACCATACCATTATTTGACATACTATATATATAGATAGCTTTCGGTTTGTGAAAGTCGTTCCTCTTTTTCCTCTTTGCCTCACGCCTTACACCTCTTGTGAGTTAAGCAGCCATTAATTAATGACTGCTTAACCTTTTCTTTAATGCCTGCTCAATAATTAAGTAATGACGCTCTCTTGTTTGTTTCCTTGCTCTCATCCTTCATGGAGTGCAAAATTAAAAAGGCTCTCTTTATCTCACGCGCCCACAAGTACACTAACATCTCCACTTCCCTTTTCGTCCCTCAGAAAACAGAATGGGGAAGCATTTGGTTGCTGCTGGTTAGGCTTTCTGTTTTAAAAGAGGAAAGATATATTCCATGCCCATGATCTTTCTTTTTCTTTTTTTTTAACTCGTAGTTTAGATATTAATCTATCCAACCTTTCATTCAAATGTACAATGTCTAAATGATTGTCATCGTCTTTGATGTGCCATGAAGCTATTAAAATCATTCAGAGCTTCATATAAACAAACGTCACATAGTTATATCTCAGTATTCAGCAACAAATTATCAGATTTGTTCTTGAAACTAGCCTTTGACTATTATATTTCAAACTAATAGTAGGCAAAGATCTCATAGAAACCTTTGGTTATGACAGTGATATACTGTTACACTAAATTTAAGAGGAATATACTTTACATGCCTGTTCTTTCTAATTCAGACATTCTGATATTATCAATAGATATCTACACTCTTTCAACTCATAGAGTGATATTGTTCTAAATTCCTCAATAACACATCAAATTGTCAATGTCCATAATAGATCGAGGTAGTCCCTGCAACAAGCATGACACTGGAGGGATCGTAAGCGTCTGCGAGGCACCATAAGTGTTCCAACAGAAAGGATCTGAGATGATTTCTCCAGCTGCAGGTAGCAGCTCTACTTCTGTTAGTGTAACATTAGTGCAAGGGACTGAGTCACTGCACCCGAAATGGATTGGCGGGCTTCTGACATCGTAAGTCCCCTTTATGTTTGTGTAGGAGATGTCTGACACGAAGACCGCAGAGGTCTGGTTTGCACATTTCTTGGTGAGGCAGTAGTACTGATCAATGATGATCGGGTTCCTGACGGTGTCCATGTGTATGTTCTCGAATGTGACCGATGATACCGACCCTGATCCGCCTTGCCATGTCTTGATCCTGACCCCATTATCCGAGTGTCTAATGATAGCATTCTTGACAGTAATATTAGTCACACATGCACGCGAATTTTGTTTGCCGAGACTTCCTATGCTGAACATAAAATTTTGAGTAGCATTAGAGTCCAATTGCAGAAGAAAATAAGAGGATGAAATGGAGAAGGAAAAGTGGTTCAACCTGATACCATGGCTTGGTCCACATGTTACATTTTGTACTTCTATGTTCAGACTACCAGAACCAATAGATATGCAATCATCGCCTGTTGAATCAGACACTTTAGATTGCATGGTAGAAGAGAAACTGAACCTAAGATGAGGATAAACTGAAGCAAGAATAACTTACCATTGGAGATCACTGAATTATAAATCCACACTTTCTCAGAATTCTCTACATGGATGCCGTCAGTGTTAGGACTGAGTGCAGGTGAGTTTATGGATATTGTGTCAATGGTGACATTCTTGCAGGCATCGAACCGGAAATGGAACTGGGGACTGTTTTGGATCTTTAATCCATGGACTCTCAGGTTTGAACTCATGAAGAACCTCAAGGCCTGAAACCGCATAGAGATGAAAGCTAAGGTTACATCATGGTAGTTGACATATCAAACTATAGAAGCAGTTAATTCAGTTGAGTGGAGCTTACAACAGGGCTATCACAGGGCCCAGGCAGTGTTGTCCCATTTATCCCCTGTAGCATTGAAATGAGCAAGTATTAAGGATTGCCTTTGTCCTAGTTTCTTAAGATTTCTCCTTAGCTTGCCCATGCTTACCTTGTGTGGTTTGCAAGGGAGATTCCACCATCTCTCTCCTTTCCCATCAATAAGTCCACCTCCTTGCAGAGTCATGCCATTGGCTCTGTAGAACACAAGCCATTGCCTTCTACTGCTACTTAGCCACGAATCGGGATCACTGGGCGCCAAGATGATCCCATCAACCTTATATAGGAATTCAGCAGGTAACCGTATTAGAATTTAGTCAGTTTTGTGGATTGAATCCAGGATAAATTAGCATAAACCAGTGGAGTGTACCTGAAATATGACTCCACCCTGACAAGGGCCTGCAAAGATGGTGGAGTGGATCATGAAGGAGTATCCCTGAGGAGCAAGGACTACTGCAGATCCAGCTTGGCATGCAGAGTCCCATGCACTCTTGAATGCTTCAGTGTCATCAGACAATCCATCACCTCTCGCTCCAAATGTTCGAACATCAAAAATGACATTGTTGTTCGAGGAATTCCCACTAGTCCCTTCGCTTATTGGTGTAGGAGGAGGAGCAGTAGAATTTGTAGCGTTCGCGTTAGGACCGGTACTAATAGGCTGAGGAGCGAGAGCAGGAGCATAACTAGGGGAGTCTGCAGTCTGAGGCGGCTCTGCCATGGGAGGCTGTGCAATGCTCATCTTTGGATGTTCCTTGAGTTGATGACGATGATGATGATGATGATGATGAGTCCTTCCTTGAACACAAGGATAAAAGAAGCTAGAGGAAACGAAGACAAGTAGTATGACCATCCTAGTTAGTTCCATTTCTGCCTTATCCAAGAAGAGATACAAATGTACTTAGAGGAATGCACTGCTATATATACACACACAAAAGCCTCCCCTCTCGCTTTCGAAAACTTATGGATATTTCAACTTGTTAGAGAGATCAAGCATGAGGAATTCAAAATAATTGCGGGCGGTTGTCACTGTCTTGGCCTAGAGATCCAATGGAGAGGATAGCAAACGAGGATAGGTTATAGAGAAGAGGATCTTGCAGAGAATGGAATGATAGATGGTGGCTAAGTCTACTATTTTATAGTACTGAAGGGTGTAGTGGCAGGGTCATCTTTTGTGGCTCTTCTTCTCCTGCACTGTGGATTATTCTAATGGCGGCAACCGAACAGTTCCATTCAGGCATGGCTTTTTGAGATTGTGGAGTGTACACAAAATAGTTTGGAGGAGAGGTAATAAGCTATTAGAGATGGTCGGTAGAACAGCCCCATGTTCAATTGCCACACCTTTCACCTGCTTGGGCCCAAATCTAGAAATTGGAGGGAAGAACAAAGAGTGGCTGTTATACGCTCTTTAAGAGTAGTGGAGGTTTCAGCTCAGATGTCTTCTGGAAAAGATCATTTGACTTAGTTGAATGATAGAGTATTGGATCAGGATCCTTTTAGATCACAATGTTTTTAGGAAGATCCTATACGGTAGCATGTTATACTTCACTAAAATTGTCTGAAACTGGAAGATGGCAAGGCATCAGAGACAAAAATAAAAGCTCCTGATGAAACTTGTTCCTAATTTTTTATAGTTTCCAAGGTATACTAGCTAGTTCATATACGAAGTGCTGCACTTTGAGATTGTGTTGAAATATTAATTAACAGTCTCCACTAAGATTATTAACTATATCATTTATTACCTCCACATTCCAAATTAAACTAACCTTACCACTTTCTTCTGCTCTTCGTTTTAAGGCTAGTTTAAAATGCCAAAAAACTCAAGCTCCTTCCAAGGCAATAGGACACGGACGATTCATTATAGTCTTTGCTTCGAAGATTTGTTTGAAAACAGTCTGCTTGAAGGTTTTCAGATACTTTATCTCAGAGTCAGAAGGATAGCGTTGTGCATTAAGATACAGTAGGACGGCTGCTAGTGGAGTTCTTAGCTAAGCACACCATTGTAGTAGACCAGCACTCTTCTTGGATTGCAAAGCCTCCTCAACACGTAATTAAAGAGAGCATGGTCTGTCCAACTGAAACATTCATATGTTTGATTAGTTAGTGGGCAGGCGTGAGTTTTAAGAACCACAGCCATTATCTTAAGATCATCCTGAACAATTAGTTCTCAAATAATGCTTTGTTAATATCATTAACAATGAAATAAATTTGTGGCTGCATCTCTAGAATGAAAGAGAACTCTGACAGATGATGGGCTGGCATTGGCCCATAAGGCCATAAATGAATCTAGTTGGAGATGAGAAATTTCCCATATTTACTGAAATTAAATGACACCTTCGAATGCTGTCATATATCTCAGAACTGAAAATTTACAGAAGAATCTGAAAGCACAGTCATGAGATAGAAAAAACTATTCATATGAGTTCTTGCTCTATTTTGTCAGGTCCCCGATGCTGTCAAAAAAAAGTACAAGAGACTAACAGACCACAGATAGTACATGAAAGGAGAGCTAAAGCAGCACATGTAAAGCCTCATAAAGGCTTCTAATGAAAAAGTTAGATAAGGGGTTAGTGGTTGGGCTTTCTCCTATGATCTACAAAGTTACAAAGATGCAGTCAGCAACCAAAGTTAAGGTTCTCCTGGAGTGTCTGAGGCTGTCCATCTTGCAAGCAAGAGATGGGTGGAATTGTCAGTGTCTGCAACACCCCGTAGGCATTCCAGCAGAAGGGATCATCTACTAACTCCCCATCATGAGGGAGCAATTCCACATCAGACATTGTGATGTTTGTACATGGCACAGTGTCACTGCATGCAAAGTGTATCGGCGCACTCCTTACGTCGTATGTCCCCTTGATGTTGTTGTATGAGACGTCCGATACATAGACCGCCGTTGATTGATTCATGCACCTCTTGTCCATGCAGTAGTATTGGTCTACGATGATGCAATTCCTTACATTCTCCATGTATATGTTCTCGAAGCTAATGCCGAACACCGAGCCCATTCCTCCTTGCCATGTCTTGATCCTAACTCCATTATCTGAGTGCCTTATAACAGCGTTCTTGACTGATACGTTTGAGACGCACGCCTGAGAGTTGTGCACTCCAAGGCTTCCAATACTGGGAGATAACAATGCAACAAAATAAGACCCAATTGTGATTATGTACTATTTAAATAACCAATATCCAACCACTACATGGAATAAATACTTGTGTCACTAGAATAAGAAAGTTTCTCCTACCAGAGAAGAAACAAAAGATGATCTTGGACGCATATTATGTTTTTTTTTTTCTTTTGAGTCCTTAGGTTCCTTTAATACAAAAGAGAGGCCAATAAAAATGGAGATAGGTTTAATACCTTATGCCATGACTAGGCCCACATGTTACGTTCTCGATATTGACTTCAGAGCAACCAGGTCCGATCGAGATGCAGTCATCACCTGAGCAATTTAACACCATCTTCAATCCAAATTCTAAAACTTGAATGTGTAAACTATTCATCAAAAAAAATAACCACACTGGAAGCTACCGTTGCTTATCATGGAATTGTAAATGGCAACAGACTTGGTGTTCTCAATGTGGATGCCATCAGTGTTAGGACTAAGTGCAGGGGAATTTATGGATACCCCTTCAATGTGAAGGCCTTCGCAGCTATCGAATTTGACATGGAATTGTGGGCTGTTCTCGATTCGCAGTTCTCTGACAGTAATGTTGCTGCTCAAGAAGAATCTAATCAACTGCAAATAATTCAAAGGAGATAAGTAAGATAGTCAACATACTTATATTCCAAAGAGAACTGTGAGATGAGTTGCTTACTGCTGGACTATCACAAGGTCCAGGCAATGTGGATCCATTGGGTCCCTGCATTTGTGGATTGATAAGGCTATCAAATTATCGAGTTGACAAGGATGTCATCAAATTCTTGTTCTAGCTATATATTAACGGACGACATACTCTGTGAGGTTTGCAGGGGAGATTCCACCACTCTTCTCCATTCCCTTCAATCGTTCCTTTTCCTACCAGACTCATCCCATCGAGTCGATAGAACACCAGCCATTGCCGCCGACTATCGGATTTCGGCCAGCAGTTGGGTCCATCAGGAGGCATTAGCACTCCATCCACCTATCCATATCCATAACTCAATCCAATTATGTCAAACAATACAAAAAAGAAAAGGTAACACAAAAGTGTTTGTTTGTTTTAAAGGGAACTACTTGGAAGACAAGCCCGGGTTGACAGGGACCGGAAAAGATGGTGGAAGTGATCATGAACACGCCGTCCGTTGGCACGAGCAGCACGGCGGAGTCCACCGAACAAGCCGCGCTCCAAGCCGACCGGAACGCCTCGGTGTCGTCGGTGGATCCATCGCCGACCGCGCCGAAGGTTCTCACATCGAAGACGCAAGGATCTGAGCTCGAATTGCTTGGACTAATAATAGTGCTAGTTGCTGGTGACCCAACTGCGCGGTGTTTGCTGCCTCCTCTGTGACTACTACTTTGCTTCTTGTGCAAATGGGCTCTTCCATTCGATTTATGGGCAGATGATAGAAAGAAGATAACCAGAATAAAGCAAAAGAGCAGTGCTCGCGAGATACCCATCGATGTCGTAATCTTGAAAATTTAGGAGTAAAAGGAGGAGAAGGTTTGTAACTACCAAGGAGTTGGAGGTTTGAGGCCTCTGTTATTTATGCTGCGCGACTTTGTCGTGGAATGGGCAAGGACCCCATGAGGCGGATGACACGCGTCCATACCTCCTCAAATAAAGCATCATTGTCCTTAAAGGTCTAAAATGACCTCCTTTCCTTTTCCTTCCATGAATCAAAAAGGAGAATGGAGAGAAATTTGACACACAAAGAAGAAAGAAAGAAAGA
Source organism: Typha angustifolia (assembly GCF_048772165.1). NCBI lineage: Eukaryota > Viridiplantae > Streptophyta > Magnoliopsida > Poales > Typhaceae > Typha > Typha angustifolia. Next base: position 259,289 of record NC_133246.1, on the reverse strand, counting down.
AAGAACAGAATCCCCCTGTTTGTTCTGTTCTCTGGCTCGGCGTCCAACTTCTGACTCTATTTTGTTTCCAAGGAAAAAAGATTTGAAAGTTTATTGGCGAATGATGTATCTCAACTCACATGCTGTTGTCCTATAAGAGCTTGACATGTATGAAAGGAACATTCTAGCGATTCACAAGTTTACACCAGTAGACCTACTTGCATTAGTTTAAAAACTTTTTAGTAGAAAAAAAAACAGAGAGAAAGATTTTGCTCATGACTTTGTTTAACCTTAGTCTGTGAATACACATTAACAACATGGGCAACAATCCGTTTATGTCTTAGTGCACGAGTCCTCAGTAAGATGCATGCAACCTTACACTGATTACTTAATCAAGAGGTGAAGGCTGGTGTTGTCATTTACATAGGTCTGCACTGTTTGTTGCATGAGCCGTGGAAGGAGGAGAAAGGAAGATGCATATATAAATAAAAGGAAGCTACTGGAGAGTGGAGAGGACTTTGTAAGCTTTAGAGGAGAGATGTGGCCATGAAGCGAAAGCCCCGTGACCTTATGTTGTAGTTTAGCTCATAGTGATGGACAAGGAGACAATACAGAGAGAGAAGCAAGTAAGTCACGGACTCACACACACACACTCTTTCTCTCTCTTATTCTTTGTTGGTGGTACATGAGAGCCATAAGAAAGCAAGCTCATCTGCCCAACAAACAAAACTGCCAATAAAAGACTACAAATGTTGAATAGTAGTTGCCATTGATCATCAATTTAATATTGAAATCTACGATAAAAACAATGGTCGATCAACCATTGGGAACCATTGGGAACAAGAGACGACGACATAGATTGCTTTCTGGGAACCGTCGGTGAGATCAGAACTTGTTCGTGTGCTCAAGCTAATGTCTCTATGTATCATTGTGATTGATATATTAATCTCTATTTTCTCAAAATAGGTTGTGGAATTTTTATTTTTTATTTTTTTTTCTAGCAGAAAAGGCTCCCAGAACTCGAGTTCACTATGCAGAGGCACAGGATCCTGCTCGTTGTCGGTGATCTTTGAGTTCACGGGCGAAAACGTTGCCGGTTTACTTACCATGATCAGAATATCGAAGGACAAAGTGAAGAGGAGAGGACAGGAGATCTAAAAACATGTGGTTCACTGGACCTACCGTACAGCTTCTGAAGTGGGATCTCTGCTTCGTCGACTGCAGGAATTTCCATCAGTCGTTCTACTTGGCAGTTCATGATTTGACAGTAAGTTACCATGTACCCTGGCTGCAGCAAGTTCCTGTAACCAGGACCCCGCATTGCCTGCTGCTGTGTGGTTGTCCAATCTCCCATATGATCAATTCCTTCAACCAATTTTTGTATGTCAAATCTAAGCCTCCGGAAGTAAATAGAGGGTTATTTAATGAATGGGGAAGGGCCGAAGGGGAGGGCAGCAGCTCACATGGACCTTACCAATTGGGAGAGTTTCCATCAAAATGAATCGAAATTTAAAAAGAAAAGAAAAGGAATCAAAACTGTAACGTTCAGATGGCAATGTACTTTTTTGCCCGGTCACATTCTTTGTGCTGTTAGCAAAGAGACGCCAGTCCTGTATCCTACCAAGTTATGTATAAGAATTAGTTGCCAAATTTGTGAAACTAATAACATCCCCAAAAATAGAAAAACACGCACAATTTCTGCAAAGAAACTGTGCAACAAATTATTTAACACCAGGTGCTCTCAGGAAAGGTTGATCAGGGTCGTAGCCCATTATGCATAACGTAAATTGGTCACATAGATATATGTATGTATGTATATGTGTGTATATATATATAATGAGGTTTAATGAACCTCACCGATGAAGCAATGGCAAAATGGGGAGGTCAGAAAAACAAACGACACAGGTCATAACAAGCTTTTGAATAGGATCAAATGGATTTCTCAAGTCAAATAACAAGACACTCGGGAAATTTATAAACTGGAAGCAGTCGATCTATATATGAAAACCATGATAGATAAAATGCCATCTTTCTGCTCTACATAACCTTACAAATCTACTACTGTATGGAGATGGAGATCTCGAGGGTCAGCAGAAATCCATTGGGGAGCATACTGATTAATCTGCTCCCCACAAGACAAGGCAAGGATGTGCTAAACGGTACATATTGCATTTCAACCAAAATTCACAAGCTGCGCCAAGATCATCAATCTGGAAGGATTAACACGGGCTATTCTGAGTCATCCTGCGGCCACTTATAATCCTAGAAATGCACATTGCTTTCTGGCATGTTCTGGAATCAACTTCATTTGAATCTCCACTGGCACTCCTTTCAACTCTGGTCATCAAAAGTAGCAAGTGAATATTTGTCTGATCTTCCTGAAGTGAAATGTGACACAGTGGAAAGTAACAGTTAAGCAATTTAAACTTCTAATTCTCTATCAAGATTTACCGTGAGGCTTGAAATTAAAGAGAGGTGGCAGAAATCTGCCATTCGGTAGACGGGTGTTTAGATCTCGAAGCTCATCGAAGAATGGATGAATTAATGCTTCCAACTGCATAGAGAAAGAACAGATTATTGGATTAGTTACCAGATATAACCCTCAAATCTATGTGAAAATACCAGCATTTTCTGTTGCATATTCACTATATGGCATGACAATACTCACAGCAGTGCATCGCAAGTTCGGTGAGTACTGGAGAAGCCTAGAGACAAGATCTACAGCTTCAGGAGGCATTCGTTTGTGAAAGATCTGAAAAGATACAAGACATAATTAGACCTAGTAGCAAACAACAGATGACAAACAAAACGTCCCTACAGTGAATAATACAGATGGAAAGATTCTTGCCTTGTGCCATGGATGAGCTTTGATTTGTGGAAATTTGAACTCGGTATAATTTGGATTCATGCATTTTATTTCTTCTCTTGTAGGGGTGCCTAGGATCTGCAGTAAGAAAGGTGATATGTAAATTGACTAGAGAAGGCAAAGAAGAACCAGGCAAGAAGGACCTAACAAATAGCAGGCCTTGATCAGCACCAGTCACTTTACCTTAATAATCTCAACGAGCTGGTCAACTCCACTCTCACCAGGGAAAAGAGGCTGATGAAGGAAATACATTGTCAAGTTTTGCCGATTTTTATCTCTTAACTTCAAGAACAACTAATACTGATAGATATTTCAAATGGTGATTTACCTGTCCAAGCAAGAGTTCAGCAAGAACACAACCAGCAGACCAGATGTCGATTGCTGTAGTGTATTCAGTTGCACCAAATATGAGCTCTGGAGCTCTGTAGTATCTAGAACAGATATATGAGATATTTGGTTCTCCTTTCACCTGTCAAGACAATCAGAAAAGACTGTTAAGTGATGTTCTTAAAGTGAATGTGCTTTCCATTCATTTCTGCTCCAAGCAATAACAAGCATACCAAGACTTTCGCACTCCCAAAGTCGCACAGTTTCAGCTGGTGGGTATGTGGATTAACCTGTTACAAGAAGTTTTTTAGGTCATATAGAACGTCAAGAATTCATATACTGAGCACTCAATGAGACATTTCACATTGCCATTGTCATTTTAAGGAGAAAAGTGGTTTTGATTCTTCTGAAAAAACACACACTAAGGCCTCTTTATCAGAAAAGCATAAATCCACCCAAAAGATATTAGGAGGAAGACGGAAATAATAGGCAGCATACATACCAGGAGATTTTGTGGCTTGATATCCCTGTGACATACTCCAATGCTACCATGAATATATGCCAGAGCTCTACAGATCTATCAAAGCAGAAAATTTTATTAATTAGAATATCTTTTACAGTGAAGAGGTTAATCTACAGGATGCCAGCTTAAATGACAGTCAGTACATTGAATAGATGAAAAGTAAGCAGCAATTTCTCAATGTACCTATTTATCTAAAACCAATGCTGCAAAAAAGCAGCTAGCAGCAATGAGATCTAATATTAGTATATATCTACTAAATTAGGCTTAAAGCTATATCCTTCAATTAATAAGTCTAATTGACTGACAACACAGTGATAATCTCTTGTAGAGAAAATAATGGGAAAACTATATGAGCACATAGATCTGTTACCTGGTACGTGTAAAGCTTCACATATATCAGTGGCATACGTTGGTTCATTTTGTTGTAGTGTTTGACAACACGATGAACAGTCTCTGGTACATATTCAAGTACCAGATTCAAATACAGTTCATCTTTCTCAGTAGTTGAGAAAAAGCAATGCTTCAGACAGACAACATTTGGATGATCAAGAAGGCGCATTGTTTGCAGCTCGCGGTTCTTATACCGCTTGTCTTGAAGAACCTTCTTAATGGCTACTGTCTCCCCTGTCTCCAGACACTTCGCCTGAAAAGGAATGTAAAATCCAGTATAAAAAAGCTATGTTTACTGACCATCAAGTCAAATAAGTAAATGAACTTCTATAGCTAGCAGGCGAAGATATAGATATTGTAAATAGCTAGATAACATGTCGTATGTTGCACTATAGCATTGTAACTAACATTGCAAATTAATCTGACTGACCACATTGAGCAGCTATTTACCAAATAGGACAAGTGAGAGAAATGTGCAAACACACAGTTAACTCATGCACTGCATGAAAACTAACCTGGAAAACGACCCCAAACGATCCATGTCCTACGACACGCTCAGCCATGTAGCTTATAGTCTGCCGTTGAAATAGAAAGAAAAAAAAATCTATTATTAGAACAATTCTGAAGATAAAGACAAGCCATGCATCTTTGCAAGAACATATAGCTAAATTGATCAGACCATATTATGACCTACAACTCATACTAATTTACAAAATTCAACTCCCACTAGAAGTTCCAGTGTCAATAGTTTGATATTCATACAGGTATTACAAATCTAGTGTATGGAGATTACCTGTTTTGGCTGGCCATTTCTACCGCCTATGGTTGTCACAATTATATGACCAGTTTCTGTTCCATTCCCATCAACTACTGTTGCTTCAACTTCCTGTACATTAAGACAATACTGTTACATATACAAGTAGTATAAAATTCAATCAAGTTTCTGAAAATGAGTACAAGCTGCCAAATGCATATCGAGATGTTGCATCATCTACCTTATCATCTCTAATTTTCATCTCATTCATCTCATCTGGCAGTCTGTCGACACCAACACTGGTAGAACTGGTATTCCTAAACCCTGAGGTGGGCAATACACCTGAAGCCATCTTTTGCAGACGGAGAACAGACTCCAACTAATGTCTCATACAAGCAAGTCAGACACAAGGAAGCATTTCATTCATCTGATAGTAACAATAATGCAAGTTAGAAGCTTTTCATTCATCTGATAGTAACAATAATGCAAGTTAGAAGTCATAAATCCCAACAGGTGATGACTAATGGATATGCAATAACTACAACTACATGATAAAAATATCAGAAAAGTAAGAAACGGATTTATTTGGAAGGGGCAACAATTAAAAAAACCGAGATCAAATGAACTATCTGACAAAATCAATAAGGATACAACAGAATGCAAGTACTAGCATTCAATGGTCTCATTAACGCTACAATAACATAATGTCAGAATTTCTAAAGATACAGGACAGAAACAATTGAAATTTCAGGGTCAGATGTTGTAGACTAAAAGGCCTTTCAAATATCTAGCAGTTGCCATCTTGCAAGGCTTTAATTACTATTCGATATGCATTAAATGATATAAACAACAGCCTGTAATTGGTAAATTAAGTTCTTTGTCCCGAATTCTTAAATGCAAGATCCCTATCAAAATTTAGATAGAGCATTGGCACTTGAAGTATGGACAACTGATGCTAAAAACTAGTAAGATTTGAATACTAATCTACACCACCCATCCCGAGCTGCTCATCTTTCCACCTCCACCGCGCGACTGGTCAAAGGCACAGCCTGTCTAATGACCAAAGTAATAACAAACTGTTTGTTTTGCACAGTATAGGAATTTCTTTTTTCTTTTTTTGACAAAAGGCAGCATCTGCCCAGAGTAAAGGTATTTCTTACAAATAGAAATGCCACATAATCTTGTGACCACAAATCTCGCAACCAAGAATAATCAACTCTTACTGCATGTTTCTCAGGCAACCTTAATGAAGATTCTACAAAATAAACCAAACTGATCTAAAACGATGGACATAAAAAAAAAAAGTGACAAAGATCGCCTAAAAACCCGCAGCTCCCGCTCGAAAAATTAGATCTTAAACAGTTTCGAGCTGCTCGGAACGAAAAGCTAATTCGTTACCAGGAAAAAAAATCCATCTTTTTCCACAAGAACTCGAAATCTTAGCCGAGACACACGTCCACTGCTTCAAAATTGGGAAAAGCAGAATCCTTGTGCGGGGAAAAAAAAAACAAACAAGGCGAAGAAGATAACATGATCGCTAGCACAACCACAGAGCCAGAAGTACGAGCCAGAAAAAACTATCAAAGATCTCTAAGTGCATCACAATCTCCAACCTCTCCAGCCTAATTGTCCAAAACATAATAAAAACTCACATAATCTTAGAGATACAAGCGAACGGAAATAGATCAAAAGATCTGACAAAAGAATCAGAACATACAACAAATAAAACCCATAATCTCTACTAAAACAACATGTATTCAAGAATCACCCACCGAGATCGAGACCGCTTAGCGCCAGAATCATCAACAACAACACGAACCACAAAAATTACGACTGAGATCTCAACCTCTCCCTCTTCCTCTTCTCTTCCTCTTCTATTCCTCTTCTCCGAGAGAACTTAATTGGTCTTCCTTCCCTTCTCCTCTTCCTCCTCCTCCTCCTCCTCCTCCTCTCTCCGCGCTTTCTTCTTCCTTCTTGGTGGTGCGGTAGCTGTAAAAGTACGAATTCGAACAGAAGCAAGAGAAGAAAAGAGAAAGAGAGGGAGGTTTTAACGTTACTCTCCAACCCACCCTCTCCTTGTTGACCGGTCAAACACACTCCGGGGCCCCATCTCTTTTCTCAAATGAATGGATACATTCTACGAAAAAGAACTTTACCCGACAAGCAACCATTTCTTTCCTCGGGGGGTAGTCTTTTGGTGAGTTTATAATACCCTCTTGGTCGCCCCGAGCTTTTGTTGTTCGTTCTTATTAAAGCTTGGAAAATTCCCAACGAGCCCAGAGCGGACGCCACCCCGCCACTCAATCCAGCTAATTCCCTCCCATTAATACCCCAAAATGCCCCTCCTCCATTGCGATAGAGATCATAAGGCCCTCCGACTATTTTGGTCAATTTCATCAGCGTCTGATGGGTTGGTTTATCCGCGAAATAGACTTCTCGGACGGCGTGGTCCTCTTCCCTTTTTTTGAACTCGTCAACACATGGAAGACCTAAATTACGCGGATGCCCTTACTCGTAGGTATATTTACCTAAGAGTACCTACCAATCTTTGAGTGACCGTTGCGTCCCTCGGGCCTCGGGCCTCAGGCCCTCTCAACTACTGCTATGCTGACCGGCTTAAAAGGGCATTTCGGTACATTAGCAGCAGAAGGTAGATTTCACGAAATGATTGGTCAAGACCGCCTGAGCCCGAACAGGCTGTCACGGTCGGCAGCGGGGCCCATATGCTGCCACGTGGGGCCCGCGCCCCCCCCCCCCCCCCCTAATCAAATCACGACCTAGGATCAAAATATATTTAGATCATAATTAGACCGGACTAGTAGCAGCCTTCGTACCGGTTCGCTTAAAAGTTCGACCGGTCAACCCGTGGGCAACGTGCCGGCTGACCCGGCCAACTAAGACCAATGCCCCAACTCATCTTTTTGGTGGGCATTTTAGGAACAGGGTTCTAAATTTTAGTGAACAATGTCCCCCCAATAACATATGAGATTTGCTACTGGAATCATTAGGTGCCAGCCTATTAGACTCTTATCCAGAGGACAAATTATTACAACTTATAATTATTCTTCTTTTCATGACTAATGCCGGCAATTAGGTTGATCCACACAGTAGTGCAGACGCAATCCAATCAAACTCCTCGATTTCGCAACCCATTCAAACTCCTCGAGATATAATTATTAATCTTATTATGATGCATTGACAATTATTTTGACCAAAAGTTTATTAGAATTTCTTCTTATCATAAAGATGCAATACTGTAATCTAAACGCGCCTTCAATTAAGTCAGCATCGTTTCAAACCCATTAATTATATATATATATATATATATAAAAAGTCGATATTTTCACCGGCTTGTTGCGGTTTAGCTCTAATTTCTTGACATTAGTTGCCTTTAATTTGGCTTATATGCCCTTAAATCCGTGGCTTGCTTCAGAGGATCTTTTGCTAACATTGAATCGTTTATTTCTAACATATAATATTTGTGTTCAGGAAAACAAAACGATAATAAAGAATGTTCTTTTTCTATGTCGTTCGCTCGTTATGCTTCACAATTAGCATAATCCAACAGCAAGCAGACAAAAGAGTAATCGAGGTTAATATAAAAAATTGTTAAATTAGGAGATAATGATAAGTGACGCCATTAGAGATTAGATGCGTTGCACATAAAGTATATGAATAATTACACAATTTGGTATGCCCTTCCAAAGTCTTTGAATAGATTGGAATCCAAAGCAGCAATATTAGAAAAATCCCAGGTTGTTTTATTAATTATGAGACTATGTTTTAAGGTGTTTGTTAGGGAAAGGATGATTCTTATATTTTTACCGCTTAATAGGATCAAAATAAGTTTTTAGTCAAAGAAAGCTATATACCAGGAGGGGAAGGATAGACGATCACTGTATCAGTGATTGACCAGAGTTTAGGAGGGTAAGGTTAGGCGTTGACGTCCAATAAAACGTGAAAAGATTTCAACCCCAGCAGCAGAACATAGCATCTTCCGTTCTGTGGATCAGTAGGTAACAACAACGTGGCCTTCTCTGTTACTGTTTGCAGTTGTCATTCCACTTGCTTCACATGGTGGTGATATGTTGAAGGTCAAGAGAGCCAAGAACCTTGAAAGGATGGCACTTTTGCACTTAGTGCCCGTTATATATAAGGCACAGGAAAGAAGGAGAAAGAGAAGGAGCCCATCAACCCATTCAAAAAGGAACAAGGCATCTTTTTTTATGTATGTAAGTGGGGGCAATCAATCCATTGAGGAGAAAGAAGAAGAAAGGGTTGTTGGCTTTTTGATTCGTGTAAGCATGCAAGAAAATGAATGAGGGACACTTGGCCAACGGGGGCTGGAGAGCCTTTCCAATCAAATCCTTCTCCAAAGATTCCTTGGCGAGGACTGGAGTTTGGAGATCAACATGTTTTTTTCTCCGCCGATCATCTTTTGTATTATATATCCAGATTAAAAGTTTGATCAATTTAAGCCATTTTGTCACTCTAAGACTTGGTACTAGTTAAATTAACACGCACCTCTTAATTAGCACGCAAAGTGACACTCGAAGAAGCAACCATAATTTATTAGCCATCGGTTTCTTAATCCATCTTGCACTGCTTCTTAACAGCGAGAGATCCCCCTCTCTAAACTACTACTTCTTATTCTTCTTTTTTTTTGTTTATAAGGAATTAAATTTCATTAACAACTATATTGAGTGTTACAACTTACAAGCAAGGCAAAAACTTCCCTAATTTACCACGTGTCACAGTATCTACGGCCTCGGATCCGATCCGACGGCTCTCAGTTGGTTGCGTGAAAGGTTTGACCAACATATCCGTGAATCGCACGGCTCGGGTTCCACCACCCCCCCCCCCCCCATTTGACCGTTCCAAATTGCTACGGGAGGGTATAGTGTGCACGTGATAGACCCCAAACTGACAGCCGACCGGTCACACGAACTAAACCACCGGTCGCCGCCGGTCACTCCTGAGCTACTCTTTACATACGCTGCTTCATCGAAGGAAAGCTCTCTCTCGCGAAGGTATATCTAAGAGCGAAACGAAAACCTAGAGCCGAACCCTAGAATTTTCCACCTTGGTTATTCTTGTGATCTAATCGCATCGAGGAGGCCTTTGCGAGATACCTGATCTCGCCCTTTTCGTGACGTTTCGATCGGTATAAGGGAAGAGGTAATCGGTATCGGTGGTGGAGATGGTAGCGGGAACGGAGGTGATCCATCAGAGCATCCCTGTGCTCGACGTACAGTATCGATGCATCGCCAAGGGGATCGAAGAGATCGTCGACATGTCCGCCGCCGCGGCGGTGGCGGCGGTGCCATCTTCTCCGGCGCTCCCCCCGGAACCGGAGGCGGTGACGGCTGATGTGTCGGAGACCGAGCTGGTGAGTAAGTTTTGGTGTATATTTCTAACTGAATCATTCGGGTTAACAGATCTTGCGAGTCTGAATTCTTATGGATTATATTTTGGAATTAGGCAGATGTAGGATTGTAGTAATTCTGGTGCTTTGTGGTAGGTGATGTATGCGTTATCAGTATTGATGAATTATTGCTGCGGCGCTATTGCTTCTTTCCCTAAAGCTCAGTTTTTGAAAAGACTGGAAAAATATTACAATGATATACAAATTGTTACAGGAGTTCTACGTGTCTTCCCAAAATAGATGCTTTTCCCAGAAGCTCTGTTATTGTTCTTGAATCAATGTGCGGTGTCACTTGTCAGAAGAGTTGAAAAATGCTAAAATTTTAATGTGGGAACTTAGTAAACCTTTTCTCCAAATTTCAGTAGATTATGATAATATTTATTACTATATTTTTTCAGATTCTATCAACAGGTTTCAACTGAAACGTTCAGATTTCCGTAAGGTCTTCTTTGTTGTATATATCTAATAAATCTTGGTCATTTTCAATACATTCTACCTTATGTCCTGGTCCTGAGTGTAGCAACTATGAGCTTTTGTTGTCCTACGGATGGATGATGATGATGTTATTTCATCTTATTTTCTTTTCTTGTTCTTCATTTTTCAATTTTCTTACTGCATAAATTTTTTTTTAAACTACTGTTTAAATAATTAGCCGGGTTATTATTACTTAATGTAGGATTTAAGATCCTCGGATGCCGGTTCAAATGTTTCTGTGGAACCTTTACAATTCATTCCTAGTATTAGATCTGGTAGCTTTGTCGACATTGGACATAGGAGATATATGGAGGATGAGCACGTTCGAATCGATGATCTGTCTGCGCAACTAGGCTCATTGCTGAGGTGCCCTACACCTAGTGCCTTTTATGGGGTAATTTATTGATTTCTCAGTTAATTGCACAGTCTCATGATACTAATTGCCAGGCAATTGTAATAATTCAAATCTTTTCTTACTACAGGTGTTTGATGGTCATGGAGGTCCAGATGCAGCAGCCTACATGAAAAGGCATGCAATCAGGCTCTTCTTTGAAGATGCTGAGTTCCCACAGGCATCACAAGCTGATGATATCTTTATGGCATCACTGGAAATTTCTATTCGGAGAGCATTCCTCCTTGCAGACAGGGCATTGGCTGACGATGGCACCGTCAGTAGTTCCTCTGGGACAACAGCACTAACGGCATTAGTATTTGGGAGGTAGGAGGAAATGGACAAATGACAATCCTTTTATGTTACGGTAATGTAGTGCAAAAAGAAAAAAAAAATTACTGACAACTTATTGAAGTCTTACTTAGATATGTTATGAGTAGCTGATGGATATTTTATTCCTTCTAAACCTTATTCAGTGTTGTGCAGGAAGTTGTTAGTGGCAAATGCTGGGGATTGTCGAGCAGTCCTATGTAGGAAGGGAGTAGCAGTAGATATGTCTCAAGACCACAGGCCTGTCCATGAAGCTGAACATCAAAGGGTCATAGAATCAGGAGGCTTCATAGATGATGGTTACCTCAACGGAGTCCTCTCTTTGACCCGAGCTCTGGGGGATTGGGATATGAAACTGCCACAAGGCTCTGCCTCACCCCTAATTGCAGAGCCTGATTTCAAGCAGACGACATTGACCGAGGACGACGAATTCCTTATTATCGGCTGCGATGGGATATGGGACGTAATGTCCAGCCAGCATGCAGTGAGTATTGTCTGCAGGGGCCTTCATCGGCATGATAACCCGGAGCAGTGTGCAAGAGAACTCGTCATGGAAGCATTGAGGCTCAACACCTTTGACAACCTGACAGTGATTGTGGTGTGCTTCTCTTCGGAGTACCACGGATCATTAACCCCTAGAGAACAAAGCCAGATACCCAACTTAAGATGTTGCAAAAGCCTATCCGACGAGGCACGTTATAACCTGAGAACTTTGTTGCACAATGATAACGTAGGGAATTAAGAAGGAAGGATGCACTTCTTTGTAAATAATTAGATGATGACGAAATTTTATACTTTCTATGTTCTTTTTATTTGGGGATGCTCAGCCAGGGTAGAGAGCATCCGGCAAGTTTTGTAGGGGCTAAGCTGGTGATCGGCTGGTTTTGTACATAATATTCTTGTGGCAGGTTTGGTGGCGTTCGATGTTATCATGTTTCATTGTTATAAAGCAATGTTTTTCTTTCTTCTAATATTTGAATGACTCGGTCTTCCTTCGCTTTGTCCGCATTTATGTTTGCTCGCAGAATCTTTGCACATATTTATTTCTATTATATAGAGATGATCAATTAATGTTTAAACATGAGGTTCTTTGCCCCTAGTGTCAAAGAATTGTGTCGTCCACTACACAAATTAAACAATAAACCTCTTTTTTATTTTTACCAACTTATGGTTGTTGGTATCTAGCCAGCTAGCCTTTTCTGTGAAATAAAGTTTTAGTATAGGAACTGTCCATTACTTTAATTTAATAAATCAGGTACAAAGTTTTGCATTTATTGTTTTACATGCAGATTTCTTATATGTTACTGATGAACCTCACTAAAGAGGATACCGCAAAGAATGCGCCAACATAGCTAAAAGCGATTATAATTTGTGGAAAATTAAAATGAACATTCAATGCACGCCACTGTGAGATGGCAAAAGTGCAGCCACAACCTACTAGAGTACCAAACCACTACATATACATGGGCATAAATGACTTTGTTGGAAAATCTTCCATGAAAATCTAAAACAAACAACAGTAACTAGTAAGAACAGAACGGACACAACTCATTTTGAGATAAAAACTCTTTATTTTATGATACATCGGACGGTAACTATTACTCCCTTGCCACAGAAATGAGACCGATTGATGGTCGTGAAAGCTAAGCTTTCTGACAAAGTACGAAGCTCAGAAACATAGAAAGATAACTGTCCTCAAAAAATGGTTTAAAAAGCTGAATTACCATTTTAGATGACCACCAAAAAGAATTACTGTTCCATGCATGTGGCAAAATTAAATAGTTCGGCACGAACGAATACGAATGTTTGCCGATTGAAAGCCGGAAAAGAGTTACAATACAAGCATGCCGTACGTGTGGCAGAAACCATAAATTTTCTAAGAATCAGACAGGCGAGCATTATGTATAATATGCTTTAAAAGTGATGACGAACAAAGAATAGGAATCTATGGCGTTCCTGAATAATTCTGGAATCATTGCTCCGGTAGATAAGAAAGCAAGATCACGAGTAGTGTAGCGCATTAGGCATTTAAACAAAAAAGAATGATAACACATTCATGTTTGAGCAGTATCAGGCAATGTTCAAGGAAAAGGTTTACTCCAACTGAGATTAGCAACAGGGAAAAAAAATTTACACACCTGAATGGGGGAAAAACACTGATTGCAAGAACAATCAGTTAAATGAGAAGTCAAAAGTGATTTAACTTCAACATAACAACCAGTTGATGGTAAATATTAAATATATTCCCAAAATATTAATAGGTCCCTCCCATAAATTCTACAATAAATGAGAATTCCGTCGATATCAGAATCTTCGTATTAAAATAAGTTAGGGAGATAATGGGAAGAAACTGAATATAGGAGACTGAAAAGATCGTGAAGAGTAAAGTCTTCGATTTTAGATAGCAAAATGACGGGTATAGGATGGCATAATAAACAGCACCCAGTAGAAGGGACCGGTTAACCTTTCAGAATTTTTTTTTCTTTTGCCCTCTATACTGATCATCTGGCATCTCATGAATCAAGAGAGACCAGTTAGCCTGGTCAAATTATTGTTACTTACTGCAATGTCTACCTAGGGCTAAACTTGTCTCACCAAAGAGACGGGCCAATTGTTATTCATTGAAACACTCGTATGGTCTTTCTTCTCATACGAGTGTTTCAATGAATTAAAATCAAGACTGTCAGGCATCCAATTCATGAGAACCATACTAACTATTGAGAATATAAATCAAGATTATATGTATGGAATCAACCACACCAAAGTACACAGTATGACTGGAAGAAATATGGGCCAACATCTAGTCGGGTATATGATGCAAGTCAGAAGATAATATATCATGCGATGACTTTAAGAGTATGCTACAACTGATAAATGAAGAAAATTGAACTGGCAAAGAAGAGCAAAAACTATAGAGACCCAGACACTAGAGCATGCTAGAAGTAAAAGGATAAAGGCCTAAATTTCAATGAGAAATATTTGGGAAAGTTAAGAAAAACATAATTTAGCAAATAAAATGCAATACGATTAAGTAAAAAGGGCGTCGAAACATCCCGAGGAGGTCAGCTAACATTTGAGATAGTTTTCATATATGTAGCAAAGAGAATCAGCTATTTTCATATATGTAGCAATATAGATATCTAATGGATTGTGATAAAATAACAGAAGATGATATCAATACACGCATCAGCCACCAGGGATGATATGATATATCACCATAAAAATTAAAATAAAAATAAAAAACCAATGCTCGGTGATTTAGCAACAGTACAATGATGAGAATAATTTATCAAATTTCACATCCAACCCATACCATATCCAAATAAAAAGATAGCATATAATAAATTTATCCTAGATTAATTGAAGTACTTGAATGCCAAAGTATCATCCGCCAAAACATAACGATAACAGTTATTCTACCACATATCGAAACAGAAATAGTCGATGTCAGGCAACATAGCCTGACCATCCAAGTCTCTTAATAATTCAAAAAGAAACCCTAACTCATCGGATCTAAAAGATCCAGATCTCTCCAATTCTCACTTAATCACTCACCTTGCTTCTGGTAGACGTAGGTGAGCCCGCACTTCCCGCAGTAGTGCCGATCGAAGTGGTTCGCCATGAAGGTCCCGGCACCGCACTCCGCATTAGGGCACTCCTTCCTGAGTCGGGTAACCTTACCGGTGGAGTCATCAACCTTGTAGAACTGGAGTACCGCGAGCTTAACCTTCTTCTTCTTGTGCTTAATCTTCTTGGGCTTGGTGTAAGTCTTCTTCTTGCGCTTCTTGGCGCCACCACGGAGGCGGAGCACCAGATGCAGGGTGGACTCCTTCTGGATGTTGTAATCGGCGAGGGTTCGGCCGTCCTCCAACTGCTTTCCGGCGAAGATGAGGCGTTGCTGGTCCGGTGGGATCCCCTCCTTGTCCTGGATCTTGGACTTGACGTTGTCAATGGTGTCGGAGGACTCCACCTCCAACGTTATCGTCTTCCCCGTAAGGGTCTTCACGAAGATCTGCATCTTGGCGGCGGGGGCGAAGGCAGCGGCAGGAGCGCCGCCGCGAGGGCTAAGTTTAGGGTTAAAGGTCGACGAGAGGAGAGGGAACGGCTAGGGTTTTGGAAGAGGTGGGAAGATAAGGACTTTATAGGGTGGTGGTGTGGTGAACCGCGGTGAGAGTTGAATATAAAAAGCACTGTATCTGGGCCATTTTAATAATGGGCTTAAAATTTATAGACTATGGGCCTAATTGGGAAATGTTAATGTTATTCTAAAGGCCCATTTTTCCGAACCCTTGTTTGGGCCTGGCTGCGTAGAGATATTTATATCTAGCATGCTATATTTAAAAGAAATTCTCCTAAAACCCATCCTGACATTTGTGAAAATATAAGGCGTAATATGCAAATAGTGATAATAATATAAAACTCCAAGCACAGAACCACTTAACAAAGGTATTATGTGTAATTCTTTTTATATTGAATCTAAATTAGATTCTGTCTTTTAGTTGTCTTTTAGTGAACTCTTGAGAGGCCTGACCAATTAAACCATTATATAAGCATCTGTTGGTCGCTATATTAAAACTCCATGATCGTTATAGTCTTTTATACGTATACAAATTGCATGATATTATATCAACATACACTATGCTGACTAGCTAAAATAGTACTATATGTTTAATTTCTTCTCAGCAATGTAGCCTAGCATTATTAAACTAAAATATCTCGCTCTTTGGGCTTAATCGGCTGGACCCTATTACTATAATTTATGGCCATGCTAATTGGAAACAGCTACGGATACATCATCCCCGCGTGTGAATTCTTTACTCCAAACCCTCTCTCTCTCTCTCTCTCTCTCTCTCTCTCTCTCTATATATATATATATATATATATTTCAGGTTGCTTGCCGTGTGATATTTTTGACAGAGCCATACTCGTTGAAACTTTCTGGCTTAGTTGGCTGCCATGTAATCGTGATTGTTGACCGACTTATTTTTAATTTAAAATTATGTCAATCAAAAATATTGGAAGAGACAAATTCAAATAGAGATATTTAATAGTTTTCAGACAAAAGTTTTTATTTTTCTTTTTAATGGTAGAGAAGGTAAAGAAGGGAGAAGATATGAACAATAGAATTAATATACCCATCTTGACGGCCAATAAAAATTAATGTTACTCTACCTTCTCGTAAAGGCTTTCTAACTCAACTCATAGAATTAATAAGGAGTTTTCTAACTCAACTCATCAATCTGCTCGTTGGGGAGCACATCAAAAACTGGACTGACCTTTGATGAAGTTGTTACGGTCTGAGTACCATTGTTGCGATCCAAGTAATTAAATAAAGAGGTTATAAAGAAGATGCCAACAACCAGCAGATCGACGAAGATAGAAGTTCTGACCATTGACTTAGTCCTAGCCGCCGCGGAGTTTTCTATCGTTGATCTAGCAAAGCCTGATTGAAGCACGCACTTTAAAATCATATCCTTAATTTGTAGTCTATAAATACTTATCCACATGGATAGCTCCTCTCCATCATTTCAGCTACTCTTGCTTCTCTTACTTCTTTATTTCCATATACCTTGAAACTAGTAAAAAGGCAAAAGATCGATGGGGAAAACAAGAGTACTTCCACTTCCCAGCTTAGTCTTCATCATAGCATTGCAAGCCATCCTTCCCTTCTCATCAGCATGGCCAGCGTTGCAAGTTGGTTTCTACAAGTACACGTGCCCAGATGTCGAGAGCATCGTGAGAAATGTCGTGTATAAAGCTGTTGCAGCGAATCCCGGTATTGGTGCTGGGATCATACGGATGCACTTCCATGACTGCTTTGTTAGGGTATGCATATATTTATATATGCTTAATTTCTTCTCACTGTCACCTTCCAGATGAATTCGCCGTTATTTAGCGCATATGTGATCAATAGATGATAGATAAAAGAGACATAGTAGTTTTCGATCTAACGATTTTATTGCGTTATGCTTGTTTGTAGGGCTGTGATGCTTCCGTCCTCCTTGAATCAGTCAACGGCATACCGGCGGAGAAGGAGTCCCCTGCGAACAAGCCTAGCCTCCGAGTCCAAGCATTCGAACTGATCGACGAAGCGAAAGCTCGGGTCGAATCCTCCTGCCCGGGCGTCGTCTCCTGCGCCGACATCATAGCGTTGGCCGCTCGCGACTCCGCCAACTTCCTCGGGGGGATCAATTACGACGTCCCTTCAGGCCGTCGCGATGGCAGAGTCTCCCTTGCTTCCGAAGTCCTCGGAAACCTCGTCCCTCCCTCCTCCAACCTCGACCAGCTCCAGGCTAACTTCGCGAGCAAAGGGCTGTCGACCGACGACCTTGTAACGCTCTCCGGCGCGCACTCGATCGGCCGCTCGCACTGCACCTCCTTCTCCAAACGTCTCAGCCCTCGGGATCCTACCTTGGATCCATTCTTCTTTGGATTCTTGAAATTTAAGTGCCTAAGAGACGGAGGTGATCGGACGGTGGATCAAGACATCGTTACGCCGAATAGGCTGGATAACCAGTACTACATAAATTTAAAAAATCACAGAGTGCTGTTTAATTCGGACGAGGCGCTGCTTAGTTGCCCGGAGACGGCGGCTATGGTGGATGGGAACGCTCATATGCCGTCGGTGTGGTCGGCGAAATTCGCGGCGGCGATGGTGAAGATGGGTAGCATTGAGGTGCTCACCGGAGACCAGGGGGAGATCAGGAAGACGTGTAGGGCTGTGAACCACTACTAGTGGAATTGCAATACAAAATTAATGGTGTTCGACAAAATGACTCTGCTGCAGATATGTTGAGTGTTTGTATAATTGTATTTTGTTCGTAAATGTACTATTTCATTAATAAAGCTTTTCAACTGTAAGTGGATATGATTGTCCAACTGGTTAATTAATTAATTTGTTGGTTTATCCTTATATAAATATGGGTTTTTCTATTTTTGCATGTTATACCCTTAAAAGAAATCATACTTTCTAAAGTTGATACGAGTATATATACACTTTTAAGTATACGCTTACTTGTATATATGCCACTCAATTACTTGTCAAATTAAGTCTTAATAGTTTAATAGAAAAAAAATACCCTTAAAAAGTATAGACTTATATATAATACCGCCGAAGCAACTCTGCTGGGATGAGAAGTAGTCAAGCTTGATCGATTTAAATTCTCGGCCCTTTCAGTTACTTTAATTCAAAAGGAGCGGGTCAAATATTAATTCATCACTTTTGATGTTGGGCTCTTCCAAGTATTAATGGATCAAGATTAAAAACACTTCTAAGTAGGAATGAGTTTCTCATATTTCACTGCTCGGCCTTCTTCTCGAGGCGCCTCTTAGCCATAATTCCGCCACTCCGCAGGATCCATCCGTCGACCTAGCTTTCGCTGCATTCTTGAAAGCTATAGTGATTGCCTAAATCTGAACGGGAGCTTCTTCTCTAACTCTAATTATCCTTTTCTTATAAAGCCCGAAGGCTGAAGCAATTCATTAACGCATAAAAGGTTATAACATAGCCATTTGATATAAGGGTTGATGGGGGATAGAATTATGCCTCTTTACCTACAGTAGACAATATTATATTAGAAAATAAAACATCAAGTCCGAGGACACAATAATGAAACAAAGTGAAGAACTCTCTGGCAAATTTTCAGGAGCAGAACACTTCGAGTCAGCTTACGAATTCCATCAATCCAACAGCGGAGGCGGTTGTCGGGGGCTTGTGGGCAGCGGCGAGCATGGGGTCATTAACATACCAATGCGAAGGGAGACGCATATGAAAAGAAGAGATTAAGATTTCACACCAGCCTAACCCAAGACAAGACAAGTCTAGCCCAAAATCCCAGCACACCACCATGCTTGCGGCCATGGCCCAAGCTCGAGCCAAGGACAAACCCAAGGCTGAGCTTCGACTAGGTGCTAGGACAAGCGGCACGGAGAAAGCCACGATGGGGAGGGAGAGTCACCTCCATCGGTCGAAGAAGACTTGGAGGCAAGCACCCACCACCCCCTCGAGGTAACAGGAGTGTCCTGGGGAAGGGGAACCCGACAAAACTCTTGGCTACACGAGAAACAAAAATGAAAAAGAGCAGTGATGTTGGTGCGACGGCGGGCAGCGGTAGTAGCAACATACGGAGAATATGACAAAGTTGTAGCGGGGGTAATCAGCAATGAAGAGCATAGCAGTGAAAGGGCGTCAATAAGGGAGAAGAAAACATGAGAGAGAATGTGCATGCAGTAGTCTCTCTTTTAATTTGCTATATTGAATTATACTTGGTCAATTAATATTGATATTAATTTTCTCAAAATAAAAACAAAAAAGAAGAGGAAGAAAAGGACCGATCCAAAAAACGGAGTGAGAGTTGATCGAGATCAAGCTCATAGGCTAGGACTTCATTTATAATAAACATCTAGCCAAACTAATATAAAGATCTGACACATGAACAAACCCACAAATTTCATATACTTGTTAAAGATTGGTTTAAATCAAATTATTTGTTCGAACATGCCTTGAGGATGTTCAAACGTCTAGATTAGAGTAGACTTTGCATATTAAAAGCATTCAAACGAGTCCTGAAGACATTCAAACACTCACGCTCGAGAGCATTTTGCACATTGTGTGGATATTTTTGGCTCAATTCAAGCTGATTTTTTAAGTGTGTTTGAACGAGATATTTGGATAGCCGTTCGAACATTCCACCAAGTTTTTTTTTTTTGTAAGTCACACTTATAAATACCTTACGAGATGTCAAAGAGTTAAGAGAGAAGATTGAAATGAGAGGGTTTTGAAGCAATAGAAGAGGGCTTTTGAGAGACCACTTATTTATTGTATTTGAGAGGGATTGGAGGCTTGAAAATATTTATATTTGTAACTTTACTAGATTTGAGGTTTGAAAATAGTGTATTTGTATATTATATTTACTAGTAGATTAAGAATTTGCATTGCCCATGAATATAGGCATATCGCAAAATCACATAAATCTCATCTGTTTCTCTCTTCTTTGTCATTTGGATAGATTTAATATTTTTAATTGTAATTATTTTAGATGATTAGAAGTTCTCTATATCTAGTATCTTTATTGGGAAATTTTTTTTAGTATTGATATGAGAGATATAATCATCATTATTTCGAAGGAGATTGGAGTTGAAAATACTATTTGTACTTGGATTTAATTTGTGAATTGAAGTTTTGCATCGCCCAAAGATATAGACATATCGTTGAACCGTGTAAATCTTATCCCTATCTCTTTTTATTCTTTGTGATTACTTACAGTAAATGCTCATATTTCATGATTAGAGTATTTGTTTGCTATTTTTCTATCATTAGCATCGTATTTTGAGATATATT
Source organism: Typha angustifolia (assembly GCF_048772165.1). NCBI lineage: Eukaryota > Viridiplantae > Streptophyta > Magnoliopsida > Poales > Typhaceae > Typha > Typha angustifolia. The sequence continues at coordinate 238,490 of NC_133246.1, read as the reverse complement.
TTCCAAATTGGATTGTATTTGTCTATTACTATTCGCTAGTTTACTTGGGTGATTGATTGCTTCCGCTGCTTTTCACCCAATTGGAAATTTACAAAACAATAATTAATTTCTCTGACTCCCTTTTTTTTTCTATCCAGGTAATTGAATTGGTCAGATTTATAGGTCAACGTTTACTTCTTCCATTTCGCTTAACAATCAACGAAGCAGAACCATGCATTATATCTGAACTGTTCAGAGATTAGTCATAGCTGTGAACTGTACTCTAAGACTTCAGAGAAATTAACTTATATATATATAAAAAGCTGCTTCATGACTCTCCTAACAAATTGCTTTGATTTTTCTGTGTTCATGACACTCCGAACGATATAATCAAACGAAAAGCAATTCTTTTGCTGTCGATCACGTAAGCAGACCAAGTCTTGTCGTCGATTCTGTCAGAGTAGATATTGTCCACTTACCTAGAGATAACTCAGATAAAGAGGGCTACCAAATTTACATGCATGGATCTTTAATTGCTAATTGTTTAACCCATATATGCCAACAACACGCTTACTAGCTACGCTGACGCAATTAACCATGGGAGAGGAAGTGGTCCACTAGTTGATTTGTCAACTAGTGAGTAGTGACCAACACATATAAGTAGGCAGCCAAGATCCCAGTTCTTCTCCATCGTCTCTATCTCTCTAAACAAATTAAGTTCGAAGAGCTCTAGCAACACAGAAAAGGCCAGAGATGGGTTTCAAAGTTCAGGTACTGCAGAGCTTCTACTCTCGCTTAATCTTGTTAGTAGCAGTACTGGAGATCGCCTCGGCTTCCTTGGAGGTTGGATTCTATAGAAGCACGTGTCCATCAGCGGAGTCCATCGTGCGCCAAACCATGAGCCAAGCCGTGGCTCGAGACCGGGGTCTCGCCGCCGGAGTCATCAGGATGCACTTCCACGACTGCTTCGTTAGGGTAATTAATCTAATATCCCTCTTCATTTCCCTACTTGCACGATTTTTTATGCGCTCGACTTTCTTAACTAGTAATCTAATGAATATATAAATAAATAATATAGGGTTGTGATGCCTCGGTACTTTTGAACTCAATGCCCGGGAGCTCCTCGGAGAAGGAGTCGGTAGTAAACAAGCCGAGCTTAAGAGGCTTCGAGGTCATCGACGCAGCGAAGGCAGCACTGGAAGCCCAGTGCCCATCCACGGTCTCGTGCGCCGACATCCTCGCCTTCGCGGCCCGCGATGGCGCTTACTTAGCCGGCGGCATCGACTACCACGTGCCCTCAGGCCGGCGCGACGGTAGGATCTCCATCGAATCCGAAGTCATTAACAACCTCCCCTTGCCGACTTTTACCGTCGATAAGCTCGTCGATAACTTTGCAAAAAAAGGACTAAATCCTATCGACATGGTTACTCTAGCCGGTGCGCACTCCATCGGTCGCTCGCACTGCTCGTCCTTCACTCAAAGGCTGTACAATTTTAGTGCAACCCAAGTGCAGGATCCGTCGTTGAGTCCCTCTTTCGCTGCCTACTTGAAGGCTAGATGCCCGCCTTGGACGGCGAACAACGACGACTTGACGACGGTGGAGCTCGACGGGGTCACGCCGACGAGTTTGGATAACCAGTACTATAACAACTTGTTGGATAATAGAGGAGTGTTGTTTTCGGATCAAACGTTGCATGGGAATCCATGGACGGGAGGTCTGGTGGAGTTCTATTCTCGGTCTCGGGGTACTTGGGGTGCAAAGTTTGCAGACGCGATGGTGAAGATGGGATCTATTGACGTGCTCACTGGAAACCAGGGGGAGATCAGGGAGAAGTGTTGGGTTGTGAACTCCTACTAAGTTAGATCGGTATACTGTGTGTTTCAATTGTTAATGTTGTCTCCGTTACTAAAATTTGATTGTTAAGTGGAAATAAACCAATGTAGCGCTTGCAACTTGTAATAAAGAATAAGAGCATCTATTCAGATATATCGAAAGGATATAATAATGTGTGTATATATCTATTTTGAATGAGATGCTAATTCCAATAGTTGTGCTCAAAAGCCCTTTTAATGACTAGAGTATACTATAAAGAAGAGATATTTAAAGCATTCCAGGTTGTATTGTTTTTTAGTTGTTTCCAAGAATATGAATGGGGTTGGAAAAGGCTATAATTACTAATATTTATTTCTTTATTTTTTTCCTTCCGCAATTGCTGCCTTGGCCATCTATAATTAATTCAGAAAAATTACAGTAATAAATAAGTCTAATTCTAATATGATTATTATGGGCCGTCCCAACCCAAATGGTTTTAGTCTAACTATTTCATTTCGACTTAGGTCCAGATGATTGGATTGAAATGCTTAGTGGGCTTGGTTCGCCATTAATCCTTTGTTCTTTAAAAAATCACAGAGTGCTGTTTAATTCGGACGAGGCGCTGCTTAGTTGCCCGGAGACGGCGGCTATGGTGGATGGGAACGCTCATATGCCGTCGGTGTGGTCGGCGAAATTCGCGGCGGCGATGGTGAAGATGGGCAGCATTGAGGTGCTCACCGGAGACCAGGGGGAGATCAGGAAGACGTGTAGGGCTGTGGACCACTACTAGTGGAATTGCAATACAAAATTAATGGTGTTCGACAAAATGACTCTGCTGCAGATATGTTGAGTGTTTGTATAATTGTATTTTGTTCGTAAATGTACTATTTCATTAATAAAGCTTTTCAACTGTAAGTGGATATGATTGTCCAACTGGTTAATTAATTAATTTGTTGGTTTATCCTTATATAAATATGGGTTTTTCTATTTTTGCATGTTATACCCTTAAAAGAAATCATACTTTCTAAAGTTGATACGGGTATATATACACTTTTAAGTATACGCTTACTTGTATATATGCCACTCAATTACTTGTCAAATTAAGTCTTAATAGTTTAATAGAAAAAAAAATACCCTTAAAAAGTATAGACTTATATATAATACCGCCGAAGCAACTCTGCTGGGATGAGAAGTAGTCAAGCTTGATCGATTTAAATTCTCGGCCCTTTCAATTACTTTAATTCAAAAGGAGCGGGTCAAATATTAATTCATCACTTTTGATGTTGGGCTCTTCCAAGTATTAATGGATCAAGATTAAAAACACTTCTAAGTAGGAATGAGTTTCTCATATTTCACTGCTCGTCCTTCTTCTCGAGGCGCCTCTTAGCCATAACTCCGCCACTCCGCAGGATCCATCCGTCGACCTAGCTTTCGCTGCATTCTTGAAGGCTATAGTGATTGCCCAAATCTGAACGGGAGCTTCTTCTCTAACTCTAATTATCCTTTTCTTATAAAGCCCGAAGGCTGAAGCAATTCATTAACGCATAAAAGGTTATAACATAGCCATTTGATATAAGGGTTGATGGGGGATAGAATTATGCCTCTTTACCTACAGTAGACAATATTATATTAAAAAATAAAACATCGAGGACACAACAATGAAACAAAGTGAAGAACTCTCTGGCAAATTTTCAGGAGCAGAACGCTTCAAGTCAGCTTACGAATTCCATCAATCCAACAGCGGAGGCGGTTGTCGGGGGCTTGTGGGCAGCAGCGAACATGGGGTCATTAACCTACCAATGCGAAGGGAGAAGCATATGAAAAGAAGATATTAAGATTCCACACCAGCCTAACCCAAGACAAGACAAGTCGAGCCCAAAATCCCAGCACACCACCATGCTTGCGGCCATGGCCCAAGCTCGAGCCAAGGACAAACCCAAGGCTGAGCTTCGACCAGGTGCTAGGACAGGCGGCACGAAGAAAGCCACGATGGGGAGGGAGAGTCACCTCCACTGGTCGAAGAAGACTCGGTGGAGGCAAGCACCCACCACCCCCTCGAGGTAACGAGAGTGTCCTAGGGAAGGGGAACCCGACAAAACCCTTGGCTACACGAGAAACAAAATGAAAAAGAGCAGCGATGTTGGTGCGACGGCGGGCAGCGATAGTAGCAACATACAGAGAATACGACAAAGTTGTAGCGGGGGAAATCAGCAATGAAGAGCATAGCAATGAAAGGGCGTCAATAAGGGAGAAAAAAACATGAGAGAGAGAGTGTGTGTGTAGAGAGGAGAGAAAGAAGAGAGGGGGAATGAAAAGATGGGAGGAGAAGACTCTAGGGGATGGGAGGGGAAAGTCCTCACCAACGGCGAGAAGAAAGAGCCCTCTTTTAGAGGGGAAAGCTATATGCTAACTGAGCTTTGGCCGGCACAAACAGATAGCGTAGAGAATGCAAATTTTTGTATAGATTATTAATGATCTGGATATGGTGACTGCTGAGTAGTGCGCATCGATATCGATGACACCTGAGGGCAACTCCATGTATCCGAAGGCTTGATTTCCCAAGCTCGCCGCGGCGCAGATTAAGTTGGGCAGCATCGACTAGAGCTGGAGTGATCAAGTGATCAGCTACCTCGTGCATTTCCCATGCATGCACGCATGTTTTTGTAGGTGTCACTGTGAGTTATTTTATGCATTGTTGAAGAGCTTGTATCTTTGTTTACCACAATAAAATCTTCCTGTTGCTATTCAATTATTATTTCACGATCACTAAAACAATAACGCATGACGCATAGGTCAGCGCTAAAATAGTTTTAAAAATAATTGTTGTAACTTTCTGGAAGCTTTCTTAGCTACTTAGCTTGCATATGATAATAGTTTAGCGACTTATAAACAATTTAATATTATATCAACCACAAAAAAGTGTAAGAGGCAAATTCAAATAGAGATCTTTAATGATATCAGAGAGAAAAGGTAAACGAGGAGTCGAGGAATTAGAAGGTATGAAAAATAAAATTAATATATATCCAACGTGACCGTCAATTAAAATTAATGTTAGTCTAGCTGGCGATAATTCAGACGAACACTAGCAGATTGACGAGTTCAGGTTTGAAAACTTCATAGCATTACAGATTAACATCGTTCGATTTCCGTAGAAACTTGTATATCATGTGCCACATACAATGGACCTTTGATTTAGTCCGCGCCTCCGCGGAGTAGTTATGGCATTGGACCATTTTTTTTATTTTTTCTCTTTCTTTTTTAGTCTTTCTATTTCGCAAGCTGAAATGCGCGTTTTGACGTAGCAAAGCCTGATTGAAGCATGCACTAAATTTGTAGTCTATAAATACTTATCCACATGAATAGCTCCTCTCCATCATTTCAGCTACTCTTGCTTCTCTTACTTCTTTATTTCTATATACCTTGAAACTAGTAAAGAGGCAAAAGATCGATGGGGAAAACAAGAGTACTTCCACTTCCCAGCTTAGTCTTCATCATAGCATTGCAAGCCATCCTTCCCTTCTCATCAGCATGGCCAGCGTTGCAAGTTGGTTTCTACAAGTACACGTGCCCAGATGTCGAGAGCATCGTGAGAAATGTCGTGTATAAAGCTGTTGCAGCGAATCCCGGTATTGGTGCTGGGATCATACGGATGCACTTCCATGACTGCTTTGTTAGGGTATGCATATATTTATATATGCTTAATTTCTTCTCACTGTCACCTTCCAGATGAATTCGCCGTTATTTAGCGCATATGTGATCAATAGATGATAGATAAAAGAGACATAGTAGTTTTCGATCTAACGATTTTATTGCGTTATGCTTGTTTGTAGGGCTGTGATGCTTCCGTCCTCCTTGAATCAGTCAACGGCATACCGGCGGAGAAGGAGTCCCCTGCGAACAAGCCTAGCCTCCGAGTCCAAGCATTCGAACTGATCGACGAAGCGAAAGCTCGGGTCGAATCCTCCTGCCCGGGCGTCGTCTCCTGCGCCGACATCATAGCGTTGGCCGCTCGCGACTCCGCCAACTTCCTCGGGGGGATCAATTACGACGTCCCTTCAGGCCGTCGCGACGGCAGAGTCTCCCTTGCTTCCGAAGTCCTCGGAAACCTCGTCCCTCCCTCCTCCAACCTCGACCAGCTCCAGGCTAACTTCGCGAGCAAAGGGCTGTCGACCGACGACCTTGTAACGCTCTCCGGCGCGCACTCGATCGGCCGCTCGCACTGCACCTCCTTCTCCAAACGCCTCAGCCCTCGGGATCCTACCTTGGATCCATTCTTCTTTGGATTCTTGAAATTTAAGTGCCTAAGAGACGGAGGCGATCGGACGGTGGATCAAGACATCGTTACGCCGAATAGGCTGGATAACCAGTACTACAAAAATTTAAAAAATCACAGAGTGCTGTTTAATTCGGACGAGGCGCTGCTTAGTAGCCCGGAGACGGCGGCTATGGTGGAGGAGAACGCTGATATTCCGTCGGAGTGGTCGGCGAAGTTCGCGGCGGCGATGGTGAAGATGGGTAGCATTGAGGTGCTCACCGGAGACCAGGGGGAAATCAGGAAGACGTGTAGGGCTGTGAACCACTACTAGTGGAATTGCAATACAAAATTAAAGGTGTTCGACAAAATGACTCTGCTGCAGATATGTTGAGTGTTTGTATAATTGTATTTTGTTCGTAAATGTACTATTTCATTAATAAAGCTTTTCAACTGTAAGTGGATATGATTGTCCAACTGGTTAACTAATTAATTTGTTGGTTTATCCTTATACTAAATCCAAGTGTTGCTCCACGGACCACCAGCCGAAGCACTTCGCTTGGATCAAAGTAGTGGAGCTTGATCGATTTTAATGCTGGGTCTTTTTGTTTCTAAATAGTAGTAGAAATTGTGGGCCCTTCTCATATAATTTCACAAATTAAATTTTAAATTAAAAATTTTCTGCCTAAATATTTTTAGCTCAATTTTTCACTTATCTAGTCTTTCATACTATTCACATATTTTATTGCATACTTAGAATTATGCATTGATTACTTAAAATAAATAAATATATATATATATATACACACCTACAATAAATATGAACATTTAATTTAAATTTATATGACATTTAATTACGAGAATTTCTCTCAATTTTTACTTCTTTTTTATACTTTACCTTCACATTTGTACATCACTCTTCCAAAAACAAGTGAATATATGAATGACTATTTTCTAAAAGAAATTTAAAATTTTTTAAGTGAAAAATAAGAATAGCTATGGATTGAGCCTTGTTATCAAGGACTACTGTATCACTTTTGGTTTAGCCGCTTGTTTAATTATTAATGAATTGTTGGGCCTTCTTATCTAGAAGATGTGATCACAGTTAGGCCACTCTAGGGATCATAAGAAAGGTCATGCACAAAGTTATTCTAAAGAATCCGGTATCGACGGCGGCTCATTTGGATGTTCTTCCACGATTGGTTCGATCGTTATGATAACTCTCCTTCTTCCAGTCACTACTTCTTACTACTTTCTAGGTTATAGTACCGGTAAAAGTATTCTATTAACTAAGTTTTAAAATAATGAGGGTAAGATTGTCTATAGATAAGCTAACGCTATTCTGCCTCTACACGATGCATTCGTTCTCCTCCTCGACTCAACCCAACGGAGAAGACCTCGGTCGCAAACAACCCTACCCTCCATGACTTCGAAGTTATCGAGGAAGCGAAAGCTAAGCTCGAACGCCGCTGCCCGGCCAGCGTCCCTCTGTACTGGCGTCATTGCCTTCGCCATGGCCGGCCTCCCTTCTTAAACCTCACCCAACTCGAAGCAAAGTTTGCAGGGAAAAGCCTCCTCCACCGACGAGCTGGTCACCCTCTCCGGGGCCCACTCGTTCGTCCGCTCGCATTGCTCCCCCTTCTCCAGCCGCCTCTTCGCGTTCAACTCCGCCGCGCCCCAAGATCCATCCACGGATCCTGCTTTCGCCGCGTTCTTGAAGACCCAGTGGCCACAAACATGTAGAAGTGTGGATCCTACCGTGATGCAAGATACAATTATTCCGATTACGTTGGATAACTTGTACTATAGCAATGTGAATGTTCATTGGGTTTTGTTTATGTCGGACCAGTCTCTGCTGATCGTAGCTGGGAGACGGCGGCGATGGTGGCGGTCAATGCAATGAATCCGTCGACATAGTCAGCGAAGTTTGCAGCAGCGACGGTCAAGATGGGTAGCATCGACGTGCTCATCGGTGTCCAGGGTGAGATCAGAAAGATGAGTCATTTTGTGAACTAGAGATAGAGTGATCTACTACTTCATGCAATTCCCATCCATGCATGTTTGCATTGTTGTCACTTTGAGTTGATTTATGCTAGCTTTTATTGAAGTGCCTGTATCTTTGTCCTACCATACTTAAATTATTGTTCCACGATCAATAACGCATGATATATGCTTGATTCGGTAATAAAATAATTTTAAAAGAGTTGTATTACAATAATTAAGCAAGTCGGTTGCATGTGCATGCAGTAGTCTCTCTTTTAATTTGCTATATTGAGTTATACTTGGTCAATTAATATTGATATTTAATTTTGTGAAAATCAAAACAAAAAAGAAGAGTAAGAAAAGGACCGATCCAAAAAACGGAGTGAGAGTTGATCGAGATCAAGCTCATAGGCTAGGACTTCATTTATAATAAACATCTAGCCAAACTAATATAAAGATCTGACACATGAACAAACCCACAAATTTCATATACTCGTTAAAGATTGGTTTAAATCAAATTATTTGTTCGAACATGCCTTGAGGATGTTCAAACGTCTAGATTAGAGTAGACTTTGCATATTAAAAGCATTCAAATGAGTCCTAAAGACATTCAAACACTCAGGCTTGAGAGCATTTTGCACATTGTGTCGATATTTTTGGCTCAATTCAAGCTGATTTTTTAAGTGTGTTTGAACGAGATATTTGGACAGCCGTTTGAACATTCCACCAAGTTTTTTTTTTTTTTTGTTAGTCACACTTATAAATACCTTATGAGATGTCAAAGAGTTAAGAGAGAAGATTGAAATGAGAGGGTTTTGAAGCAATAGAAGAGGGCTTTTGAGAGACCACTTATTTATTGTATTTGAAAGGGATTGGAGGCTTGAAAATATTTATATTTGTAACTTTACTAGATTTGAGGTTTGAAAATAGTGTATTTGTATATTATATTTACTAGTAGATTAAGAATTTGCATTGCCCATGAATATAGGCATATCGCAAAATCACATAAATCTCGTATGTTTCTCTCTTCTTTGTCATTTGCATAGATTTAATATTTTTAATTGTAATTATTTTAGATGATTAGAAGTTCTCTATATCTAGTATCTTTATTGGGAAATTTTTTTAGTATTGATATGAGAGATATAATCATCATTATATCGAAGGAGATTGGAGTTGAAAATACTATTTGTACTTGGATTTAATTTGTGAATTGAAGTTTTGCATTGCCCAAAGATATAGACATATCGTTGAACCGTGTAAATCTTATCCCTATCTCTTTTTATTCTTTGTGATTACTTACAGTAAATGCTCATATTTCATGATTAGAGTATTTGTTTGCTATTTTTCTATCATTAGCATCGTATTTTGAGATATATTTTCCAAATTGGATTGTATTTGTCTATTACTATTCGCTAGTTTACTTGGGTGATTGATTGCTTCCGCTGCTTTTCACCCAATTGGAAATTTACAAAACAATAATTAATTTCTCTGACTCCCTTTTTTTTTCTATCCAGGTAATTGAATTGGTCAGATTTATAGGTCAACGTTTACTTCTTACATTTCGCTTAACAATCAACGAAGCAGAACCATGCATTATATCTGAACTGTTCAGAGATTAGTCATAGCTGTGAACTGTACTCTAAGACTTCAGAGAAATTAACTTATATATATATAAAAAGCTGCTTCATGACTCTCCTAACAAATTGCTTTGATTTTTCTGTGTTCATGACACTCCGAACGATATAATCAAACGAAAAGCAATTCTTTTGCTGTCGATCACGTAAGCAGACCAAGTCTTGTCGTCGATTCTGTCAGAGTAGATATTGTCCACTTACCTAGAGATAACTCAGATAAAGAGGGCTACCAAATTTACATGCATGGATCTTTAATTGCTAATTGTTTAACCCATATATGCCAACAACACGCTTACTAGCTACGCTGACGCAATTAACCATGGGAGAGGAAGTGGTCCACTAGTTGATTTGTCAACTAGTGAGTAGTGACCAACACATATAAGTAGGCAGCCAAGATCCCAGTTCTTCTCCATCGTCTCTATCTCTCTAAACAAATTAAGTTTGAAGAGCTCTAGCAACACAGAAAAGGCCAGAGATGGGTTTCAAAGTTCAGGTACTGCAGAGCTTCTACTCTCGCTTAATCTTGTTAGTAGCAGTACTGGAGATCGCCTCGGCTTCCTTGGAGGTTGGATTCTATAGAAGCACGTGTCCATCAGCGGAGTCCATCGTGCGCCAAACCATGAGCCAAGCCGTGGCTCGAGACCGGGGTCTCGCCGCCGGAGTCATCAGGATGCACTTCCACGACTGCTTCGTTAGGGTAATTAATCTAATATCCCTCTTCATTTCCCTACTTGCACGATTTTTTATGCGCTCGACTTTCTTAACTAGTAATCTAATGAATATATAAATAAATAATATAGGGTTGTGATGCCTCGGTACTTTTGAACTCAATGCCCGGGAGCTCCTCGGAGAAGGAGTCGGTAGTAAACAAGCCGAGCTTAAGAGGCTTCGAGGTCATCGACGCAGCGAAGGCAGCACTGGAAGCCCAGTGCCCATCCACGGTCTCGTGCGCCGACATCCTCGCCTTCGCGGCCCGCGATGGCGCTTACTTAGCCGGCGGCATCGACTACCACGTGCCCTCAGGCCGGCGCGACGGTAGGATCTCCATCGAATCCGAAGTCATTAACAACCTCCCCTTGCCGACTTTTACCGTCGATAAGCTCGTCGATAACTTTGCAAAAAAAGGACTAAATCCTATCGACATGGTTACTCTAGCCGGTGCGCACTCCATCGGTCGCTCGCACTGCTCGTCCTTCACTCAAAGGCTGTACAATTTTAGTGCAACCCAAGTGCAGGATCCGTCGTTGAGTCCCTCTTTCGCTGCCTACTTGAAGGCTAGATGCCCGCCTTGGACGGCGAACAATGACGACTTGACGACGGTGGAGCTCGACGGGGTCACGCCGACGAGTTTGGATAACCAGTACTATAACAACTTGTTGGATAATAGAGGAGTGTTGTTTTCGGATCAAACGTTGCATGGGAATCCATGGACGGGAGGTCTGGTGGAGTTCTATTCTCGGTCTCGGGGTACTTGGGGTGCAAAGTTTGCAGACGCGATGGTGAAGATGGGATCTATTGACGTGCTCACTGGAAACCAGGGGGAGATCAGGGAGAAGTGTTGGGTTGTGAACTCCTACTAAGTTAGATCGGTATACTGTGTGTTTCAATTGTTAATGTTGTCTCCGTTACTAAAATTTGATTGTTAAGTGGAAATAAACCAATGTAGCGCTTGCAACTTGTAATAAAGAATAAGAGCATCTATTCAGATATATCGAAAGGATATAATAATGTGTGTATATATCTATTTTGAATGAGATGCTAATTCCAATAGTTGTGCTCAAAAGCCCTTTTAATGACTAGAGTATACTATAAAGAAGAGATATTTAAAGCATTCCAGGTTGTATTGTTTTTTAGTTGTTTCCAAGAATATGAATGGGATTGGAAAAGGCTATAATTACTAATATTTATTTCTTTATTTTTTTTTCCTTCCGCAATTGCTGCCTTGGCCATCTATAATTAATTCAGAAAGATTACCGTAATAAATAAGTCTAATTCTAACATGATTATTATGGTCCGGCCCAACCCAAATGGTTTTAGCCTAACTATTTCACTTCAACTTAGGTCCACATGATTGGATTGAAATGCTAAGTGGGCTTGGCTCGCCATTAATCCTATGTTCTTTTTGTGTGCACAGAATTGGCTGGGTTTCTTGGTTACATACATATATTTTATTTTATTTTATATCATTTGAGAGTCCAAAGATTAGATAGGAGATGACAAAAAGTCTTTTAAGTTTTTTTAGATACAGATATAAACACATTTAGATTTCACCAAACTCTAACTAATATACTGAACCGGGCCGGGTACAAGGATTAAATAGGCCTGAGTACTAGGCAACAGCGTCCTAAATTCCAAATTCTATATATCGAGGATGCAGAGGATCCTCTGCCTAGGCTGTTCGCTTTCCGAGGAGCTGCAGAAGTTGTATTATTCCTTTGACCGGCTTATTTAGTGTAGTAATTTAATATGAACTGTAAAGATCCTCCTGTATCAGCAAGTCGGTCTCAATTTGTACTGAAAAAAGCAACTTGGTCTTATAAATAAATAAAAGAAGGTTGGTCTTTGTGGTGATCATCGATCAGCAGGAACGCACAAGTTATAACAGATGGTTAGAAAAAGCAAAACATTAAAGATGGAGTATAACGAAATTAAATACGAATAAAAAAGTGAAAACGAAGTAGATTCATCAGTAAATTCTCACGGTTGTTACTAAAATCAATACGAAATAAGATCAAATATTATTCATCAAAGTTAAATACCATCAACCACATGGAGAAATTAGACAATAATAACGGTTTCATTCTGGATATCACTCATCTTTTTTCTCTGTTTTAATTCTCTCTCTCTTCTTATAGCGGCAAAATATCTCAAGTCGGATGACACGGCCGCTTAACAGGCTTTAAAGGTATCTTTCCACCCTCGGAGGAGACCATAAAAGAACAAAGAGAAAAAGGAAATTTGATTTATTATATGGGCACTGATATCTTCTCCACAGCTCCACTACACTCGAAATACAAGCTTATGAAAGTTATTCTCAAATATGCCCCTCAATGTAACCGGTTTGAAACCTAATGAAAATATTGAGGGCTATTTGTTTGGTAGGAAATTATTGGGTCCTTAGTGAAACTATAGTTTGCTCAGGGGCAAAACAGTCATTTCAGATTCGGAGAAAAAGTATACTATTCATGCAATTCCGCCAGCTAGGAAAGCCATCCAACTTCCGTGACAGCCATGCCACGTGCTCCAGTCGGCGATTAGGGTCAAAGTTTTGGGAAGGAGGTAAGGTGAGTTTTTTGACCAAACTAGTTCTAATTTTTGACCAAACTAAGTTTCAATTTTTCTTTTATCGAAATAGTTTATTATTTTAATTTATTATTAAATAAAATTTAATTTACAGTTCAGCATGCTATGTATATAAATTTTCTAATTTAGCGTTAAGGTAAAAAAAATTATCTAATGATAAATTCAACGTTTCTATTACAGTGAATTATATTATATTTAATAATAAATTTAAGTTAGAATATATTTTAGTAAAAACAATTAAAATAAATCTAGTTTGGTTAAAAACTTGAGGTAAGGTTACCTCCGCAATTGAGGTAACGCTTCTACGTAATAAGATTTCGTAACTTATATCTCTAACCAAACTGGGCGGTAATCTCACCTATATAGCACTACGGCTGAGACATTTCCAAATGCAATCCAGACAAGCATCCGTCTTCTACTCTACTCTCTCTCTCTCTCGGAGGCCATTATCTTGGGCCTCCTTTGCTATACTCCGTGCCGTCGCCGGATTTAGATCTCCGCTGCCGGATCGAAGGGCGGTATCGATCTTCTTCTGGGAGTTTGAGTCATCGAAGATTTGATTTTAGGTGAAATTTCGTTCCTTTTTCTCGGTGAAATTCTGTGATCTCTATCGATCTCTTCTTTGCTGTCAATGTTGTTCACTTGAGATGTGATTCTGTGGCTTTGCTTCACTGATCTTGGAATTTTGAAGCTATTTCCTTTCGATTCGTCTAGTAAAGTGGTGCGGAGCTATTGGTTTTTTTGGGTGTTACTACTCTTGCTGCTGATTTCTACTGCCCTTCTACTGATAGAGCTTGACGGCTTGGATTTAACTAGTAGAAATAATTAGACCATGGAGAAAGATAGATATGGTGTCGAATTGTTTTATGATCTTTGCTGTCATGAGTTGTTTTGTAGAATGAAAAATTAGGATTTTGGTAGCTGCCAGCCTACCCCTATATTCCTATATCATATTTTATAACGGAGCACGTTGATCAACAATATTTTGTGGAGTATGATCAGTTTTTATGTTTACTATGTTATTGAAAGTGATCGGTGGTGAATTTGATTCGTAAAAACACATTGGTGCTAAATTGTTGTGACCAGATAAGATCTTATTTTAGTTATCTGATTGGAGTTGTATCTTGGTGATTTGAGTGCGACTAGCTTATACGTTTTAGCTACTCTATCATTATGTTTCCTCGACGAGATACTGGTTAAGTTTATGGACCTACGTATAATTTGATATCTGTAAGTCTGCAGGCTACTTGCAAGTTAGGATTGACATTTCTACTTTGGAATAATTCTACATACCTATGCAACAAAGAGCAACATCTGATTTGTGATGTTTAACCTTATAATTGAGGACCTTGTGTCATTACTGCATCTCCACAACAGAAGAGAAAAATGTGTTGGGAGTAATATGACATATAACATATAATGTGTGATCAGACAATTGAACAGTAAAGATATTCTTGTGGAGAAGATAAATGCCACAAGCAATGTGCCCGAAAGAGAGAGGTTTGCAGTTAAATTAGTACATTAGATGACTAATCAAATTTGCATCCTGATATTAGAATAGATGGAAATCTCTGACTATAGGCTCTGAATTGGTGATTGCCTTGTGCATTTATGGATGATCGGGTCATTGGGAGATAAGAAGTGTATCCTAATAGCAACTATTCTTTTTAAATTTCTGGGTAACCTTTGCTTCTCAAATATGACCTTCTGCAGTGCATAAGAGTATGTGCCATTTACTTAATCTTCATTATTGAAAGAAAGGAGCATTTAAATCTCTATATTTAGGCAAATTCAGCACTCTGTCTGTTTGTCTCATGTGCTTATGCTCTGTATATAGATAGATGGATTATGAAAAATTGCCATTAAGATGATTAGTTGCATCTTCAACTAGAGGTGTGCTGATTGTATTTTTTGAGTTGAAAGGTTTGATCTAAACAACTCTTTTTGCATGTAATCATCTGCGTTATCATTAGTTTTCTTCAGCTCTTTCCCTTAACTGATCAATTGTTTGTTTCCCAGGAGCTGCTTTAAAAGAGAACATGTCGTGCTTCGCATGCTGTGGGGAGGATGATACCCAACAAGCACCTAATCATGGAGGTCCTTACATGGGAAACCATGCAGCAAGTAATATGTTTTCACATGATTATAGACTTCTAGCCTTTACTTTTAAGAAAAGATTAATTCTGCATCACTATACTGTCATATTTGCTTGTTAAATTTATCATGTTTGTACTTCGCTGTGAAATCTGATGGTTGAGAATCATTGAACAGAGAGCGATGGAGCTTA
Organism: Typha angustifolia; assembly: GCF_048772165.1. NCBI lineage: Eukaryota > Viridiplantae > Streptophyta > Magnoliopsida > Poales > Typhaceae > Typha > Typha angustifolia. Next base: position 223,239 of record NC_133246.1, on the reverse strand, counting down.
TCGTGCCTCGGATCCAACCCCAAAGGGTGCTCAATCTGTGAAACCACAACCTATCGCAGTTCCACCTATCACTGTAGATGAAATAAGGGAAGTTACAAAAGGTTTTGGGGATGAAGCATTAATTGGCGAGGGCTCATTTGGTAGGGTGTATTTTGGTGTTCTGAGAAATGGTAGAAGTGCAGCCGTTAAGAAATTAGATGCAAGCAAACAGCCAGACCAAGAATTTTTGGCACAGGTTTGTTGATGATTCTTGTTGTTTGCATTTGCATCTAGCATGATTTCGTGTTTCTTATAAAGGATTTACAGGTGTCTATGGTATCAAGGCTGAAACATGAAAATGTTGTGGAGTTGGTTGGTTATTGTGTTGAAGGAAATCTTCGCATCCTTGCTTATGAGTTTGCTACCATGGGGTCTCTTCATGATATTCTTCATGGTATGAAACTATCATTCTTAAAATTATCAATTTATGCTTGGTGAATTAGATACCTCACAAGTTTCAATATTGCAGTTTGCTAGCAATAACATGATACTTTTATGGTCATGAACTGTGAATCTGTATATATTCCATTAGTACGGCAAAGCTATTTAATTTATATTTCATTACTGTACTTTTTGTTCTGTTTTATACAATAGTGCATTAGAAAAGGGAAGAAAAAAGAGAAGATCATATGTCATTCTCATGTTTGCCTGCCTGCACCAACCTTTTCTGTGTCTGATGTATTACATTAATTTTGTCTTTCTGAATTGTTTTTTTCAGTTCACTATGATGTGCATCTTTAGGACATATCAAGCTTTGAAAATTCCTACTTTCAGGATCTTTAAATTTGTTAGGCTATCACCATGTACTATCTTGGCATGCTGTGTGTTGACTAATAGTGAGAAACCAACCATATGTTGTATTAGCCAACTCAGTTAGCAGCTTAAAGAAAGAAAGACTGCTTTCAGATTTCCCTGTTAGTGAATAGTTTTTATCTTTCTTTATTTGCTTACGGAACTGAAAAATGCACTCCTATTCCTTGTGCGCTAGAGAAATTTGGCAGTTTACCGATGGAACTCATCTTTTATTCTCCAGATTCCTCAAAAGTATCTGCAAATGGTTACCACTTACTAGTAAAATTCAATCTAGAAGTTCGAGAAAATTCCAGTTGCAAAAAATGTGACAGTACCTTCCTATGGTTTGAAAGGTGTGGGTTATCCCTCCGACCTAGAGAAGATAATCTAGAATATTTTAAATATATTTAGTTTGACTCTTGCCTTTTTAAGAATTACTCATTGTATTCTATCAGAATTATGGTTGCAGCTAAGTTGCCATGTGAGATCCCTATTTTCCAGCTAGCTAATTACAACTTTTCAATTACATTGTTTATTTTTCTTCTACAGGGCGTAAAGGTGTTAAAGGTGCACAACCTGGTCCTGTTCTATCATGGGCACAACGAGTAAAGATAGCTGTCGGAGCAGCAAAAGGACTTGAATATCTACATGAAAAAGCACAACCTCACATTATTCATCGTGACATCAAGTCCAGCAATGTTCTACTCTTTGACGATGATGTAGCAAAGATAGCAGACTTTGATTTATCAAATCAAGCTCCTGACATGGCGGCTCGTCTTCACTCTACTCGAGTTCTTGGAACCTTTGGATATCATGCACCTGAGTAAGTTCCAGTAAGCCCAGTAGTTTACACTTGAGATTAGCTCAAACGAGCATTTGTTCATATGCTTGTAACTCTATAAAAGGCACCATCTTCAATCTCAATTGGAGGCGATTTTGATTCAATTTATCTTGAATGGATTGGCAGGTATGCAATGACTGGACAGCTTAGTTCTAAGAGTGATGTGTACAGTTTTGGTGTTGTTCTTCTGGAGCTCTTGACTGGAAGGAAACCTGTGGATCACACATTACCAAGAGGGCAGCAAAGCCTTGTCACATGGGTAATTTTGCCTTCAATTTGTTCTCGTACGACATGATTAGGCAGCTTTTATGCAGCCAAAAGAGCTTTGCATCATTTTTGAAACTTCATTGTTTTGGAAAGAGATACAATTATGATGTTATGCTTGACTAATAGCCATATTAAAAACATGCAGGCAACACCGAGACTAAGTGAAGACAAGGTCAGACAATGTGTTGACTCGAGGCTGGGAGGAGAATATCCTCCCAAGGCTGTTGCCAAGGTAGTTGGTGTAACTTTGTCATATTTTCGTCAATCTTAAAACCTGCTTTGCTTAATTTTATGCTATCTGAAAATTTTATTGCTAGGGATCCATATCCTATCATGAAACAAAATAAAAGTGGGGATAACACAACTATTATTTTCGTAAATATGGAAATTTCCCTGGTCTGCAATCTTCTAGTAACAAGAGGGTGATTTCTCTATATACCACGGTCTACTAGTTCTGTCCTTATTTCTAATCATGTCAATTTGCACGATCAAGGTTGGATGATGGCTGGAATGTTTGGAATGTTACTTTTCACGCACTAGCTGCTTATTAGAACTTTGTCAATCCACAGTCTTTGGAATGTTACTTTTCTAGGTTATCTGACATTGTCTTTTTTGTTTAAATGGAAACAGCTTGCTGCTGTGGCTGCATTGTGTGTGCAATATGAAGCTGATTTCCGACCAAATATGAGCATCGTAGTCAAAGCTCTTCAACCCCTTCTGAATACACGGTCTGGCCATCCTGGAGAACCTGCAGGATTGTGAAACCATAATTATCCAGATCCTTTTTTTTGTATTTATCAGCGAAATGCAATCCTTAAGCTTGTTTTCGCATTGATGGCCAAGATTTCATCTCATAGCTGTAGTTATAAAGGTCATTGCTGTACCTACGTAAGTTAAGATTTTTTTGTGTAACGGAAGACATCCTTTGCCAATAAATCCTGTGTGATTTGCTTGTAGAATCTCTTGATTATTTGCTGTTTACTGTATTAAACTTTGTGCTTGGCGTGCGATAAATATATCATGTGTTCAGTTAGCATGCGTGTTTCTTGGTTAGATGGGTCGTTTGTGTATATTTTATTCAGTACCATAATTCACGCGATGAAATAACGTGAAACAATCAAAGATATGACGAAGATAATGGCAGGCCACGTGTGAACCATTTGATTCTTTGAACGCCAAACCATTCTTTGAATGATCAACTCTATGAAATTCAAACTTGGCATGAATAAATTAAGAGACAATTATATCAGCTCTGCTAAGGACCTGGTTGTGGATTTAGAAGACCCAAGACTACTATTCATTGCTTAAACTATGATTCAGATAAAGATAAGCATGAAGGTAGTTAACCTGCACCTTAAACAAAAATAGTACTAATGCTTCTAGAATTCAGCTAGATTGCTGCACAACTCAGAAACATCAACTAGTTCATCTCTGCAACATAGCCTAGATAAGTTATCTACTCCACAGATAAAACTGTCTCAACTAAATACTGGACTCTGGATTCCTTTACATATGAGCAGCAAAATGAGGGGATCCTTTCACCGCTTTGCAATGATAACTAAAGCCAACATAGACATTGAAACAACAAATTTGAAGCCAGAGCTTTCCCAGAAGTTCTGATTGTCACTGCAGCCGGATCCATTTTGCTGCTTCATAGCTAGTTGATCTCTCAGTTCTTTCAGGGCCTTGTCTCTTCTCTCTCCCATCTACACGTGCAAGAAAATATTGGATACAATGTGAAAATAAGGAAAAACGAGTAGGTAGCTTCCAATTTAAAGACATCTTCAAATCAGGACTTGCAAAATCATCGATACAATGACTTTAAAGTTCAGAAATAAATTACCCTCTGAAGTTTTCGCATCTGAGATCGTGATTCTTGAAGACAGAATTCAAGTTTCAATACCCTCTTTTTCAGCTCCTGGTCAGTCCTCTTATGCTTTTCCAGCTGTTTTATAAGAACAGGAAACACATATATAAGAAACACAACACTGCAAATGTGAAAGAGCACCCATACTAACATCAGCATGTCATACTGGTAAAAGTAGGACTCACTTGCGATTCTAATTCCTCAGTTTTATGCTTCCAATGCGCAGATAATATCCTGATTTCATCTCTCAATCTGGCAATTTCTTCATCCTTGGCATTCAAATGCTTATTAATATTCTCAAAATTCTTTGGTGAAACTTCTGCTAAAATCTTTCTGAGCTCACAATCTTTGTTATCTCCAGCTTTGGCAAATGCATGCATGATCTCATTCTCTATTCTTACAACTTCATCTTTCAGTTGCCTTTGTGAGACTTCCCTTGTCTCAAGATCCTTCTGAAGATGTTCTAGCTGCTCACCTAGCTTGTTGACTCGGATCTCATGCTCTTTTAGCGAACTATTCTTCTCATCGAGTTCTCTCAATAACGAGAGACATTGAGATTGTGCTGACTGAGCTGATGCAGCGCTTGCTTCTGCAGTGGCTTGGGTGATTGAAAGTTGTGATCTTAAATCATCCAACTCTTTAAGATACTGTGATGATAAAATAACATTTAATTAAAAATCAAAGATAAGTATCATAACAGGGAAGGAAACCCAGTATGATATTTATAAAGGGTTCAACTATAGAGCCTAAAGTAAAGGATGGAAGTAAAACAAAAGATAGCAAATATAGTAGTAATTGTAAGTTGTAACTGTATAAGATGGATAACCAAAAAAAAAAGGATAAGACAATTAGAAGAGGAATCCTCTTCAGATATTATAATTGAGGGTTGTTGATTGTGCATGCATGTCCCCCAGACCCCAGTTTCTTCTGATAATTTCATATTGTAAAAGAAAAATACATACAAGGCAAAAGAATTTGGTACGAACTAAAATCACAAAATAAAGATTATGGATAGAGTTAAACAAACTAGATCATAAGACAAAACAATACTGCCAAACAAATAGTAATAAGAATGATAATAATGCTAATGCACAGTTACACACAAATAATCCAATAAGTAAAAATATATAAAGCGTGAATAATCCTCATTGTGGAAAAGTACTAAAGAATATATTACATTATCTCTGATGCCTCGTGTACAAAATAGGCACTAAATGCTGAAATACAAGCCAAATCATGTAGTACAATCAACTCCAAGAAGCATAAGGATAGACCTTTCACCTGTTCGGAACTAGATGCAGATGACCTCAATTTCTCGTCCCTCACTTCCAAACACTTCTGCAACTGTATCACTTGCTCCTCCATGCTCCTTGCCTTCGACTCAGCAACCTACCCAAAAACCAAGGAAATTTCTTATCACAGACACCCATGACCAAAGAAGCAAATATCACCTTCATGATAAGGTAACACGGAACCGACCTGCCTTGTCCTGGCCTCCTTAGCAAATGACTCTTCCTGTGAAGCCAACCTACATCTAACGTCCTTAAGCTCTGCTGCCAGAGAAACAACGTTCCTTCTAAAGCTCAGCTTCTTCTCATTGAGATCCTTCAATAGCGGATCAACCTCCAACGACGCCGACATCACCAGTTCAAAATAGAAGAATCCCTCTTTACTCTACCATGCAAGAAAAATGTCCTAAGCAACTCCTTCCAGAAATATATGACAGCCTGCGCTAGAAGAAACAGGGGCCTCAAACTTTTTCACAGCAAAGTGGATGGATTTAACTCCACAAGAAACCCTAGCTAGCAGTTTGCAAGCCCATCAAAGGTTTGAAAGTCCTCTTTTTTTTCTCACAACCGGCACTGTTGCATTAAATTCGGATGGCATACCAAAACAAGCAGTAGCTTTCAATACAAAATAATATTGAACAATTAAACTAAACAGGATAGGATTTTTTTTTTCTGGATGCCAATACTAGCGTGTGGATATAGCCTACTATAATCTCACTCAAAAGGAAAGAACAAATATTTCTTCAAAAAAAAAGAAAAACTTGATTCGACGAAAAAGAAACAGAAAATAAAAATAAAATAAACGAACCTCGTACTCTCCCACAAGAAAAATAAAATCAATCAAAGCAGCGAGTACAAAAATCTTTGCAAGCGTTCCGGTCACGAGTAAAGCGTCTCTTACCAAACAAAACCTCGAATAAATCCAACACTAATAGAAGGTCGAGATCACGAGATTCTTCTCGCCTCCACCGCAGCTTTCCGCATCTAAAACCCGGATGAATCCATTTGAGATAGTTTCACCTCGCTTCAGATCAACATAAACACCAAAGTAGAATCTCTCCACTCGCCTCCTGATCTCTCTCTCTCAAATATAAAGCTTCTTCTCCCATCGAACACATGAAGACTTCGCTACAAAAGGAAACTTAGGGTTTCTTGGATCGAAACGACGAAGGTTTGGGAGACATATTTCCGAGAAGAAGCAAAAGAAGAGACTGCGATTAATGAGGTAGGGTGGGAGTAGAGAATAGATACAGAGGAGAACCGAGAGTTGCGTTGTTTACTTAAGGTTTTACTTATTTATTTTAAACAGGTTAGGTGTAGTACGGACTCATCCGAGGCTTAGGCTCGGATGCGATCCCTTGTCCCTTCGTTCGAATCACAGCGCGGCAAATCCAAATTTCGACTTCGCTCCCGGCTGTCGACGTACACGTGGCGGTCAGGATTCGACAGCTGGGGGTCCTTTCTATTGTTGCATGGACAAAAATACCCCCAGCTAATTGTGGAGCTAAATAAATAAGATCAGTGCCTTAATTTAAAAATTAATTGGGCATCGCTATCAGGAGCGGCGGCACTGCTACCACGTGAAGCGCTGGTGTGAAATTGAGGAGCCACGCGGTGAGTGTTACATTACATTAGAAAGCTTTTGGCGTTCCTATTTAATCGACTCATCTTATCCCTTGCCTAAGTTATGATTATAATTCTCGTTTTATTACCACCCTTTTTATTTTTTATTTTATTATTTGGTAATTATGAGACGTATTTATAATAAATCTTCCACGACAAGAGTGTTGTTGCTAACTTAACCTCCAAATATTGTTATGGTAGAATGCATTCTCCTGTACATGAATAATAATTATCTAAGAAGGTAATTGCGTGCTCCTGCTTAAATTCGCCATAGATTTATGGTCAACGGAACTTGCCGAGCTCTATGTTGGCCCTTATTAATTAAATAAGGTTGTTCTATCATATTGATTGACTTCGTTATATGCGTAGTAATAATGCAACAGCAAATTCCTTTGCGTTCGAGGGTGGTGACGGAACTTATCATCCGGATTCCATGTAATTGGTCAGAGTAGCCACTCTTGTTTCACTAATTTCTACCTCTCGGATTAAGTCAATTCCAAAGTTTGTTGATTTTGACTGGCGCAGTGGTGTGGTGTGTCAACTCTAAGAATCATGACGAGGCAGAAACCGTAGTCCGTAGCACTCTTTCTTGGATTTGGGCTTGCTGTCCACGTGGCGGCTTTATTCGGAATTAAATAATTGGGCCCCTTCCCTTCCCTTGTGGAGGAGTGAGGACAGCATCAAAAGGCAGTAGAGACAAGAATGGGAGCGCGAAGTCCGGCTCCGTCGAAGGAAACAAATTTTTATAACGAGACTACTCTCCAATGAATGTCCATCAGGGTCGTCTTAACTTTACCAAATCACCCTTTCAAATCCGAAATAAAATTTTGTTCGGTTGGAGTTGATTTACGATTTGGGGATTTTTAATAAACAATTAGACTGCTGCCATTTCTTCAATTTACAAAAAGTATATATGCAGAGACTGCTCAAGAGGGTATTTGTTTATGAGGTGGGGACCAGTTGGTGCACATGGTCATTAAGAGGGAGGGAGATAGATGCCTTGAGAAAACGCATCATATATTCATTCATATTACTATCTTATTAGTCCGAATGGTTTCTGACCTTTTTACACCGTTACACGGCTCAAGGAATAATAATAGTTCGTTGTATTTATATCATCACTGATCACAGCCACCACGTGAACCTTACCTTCCCTTCAAGTTGTTAGAGAAGCTACGGTTTCGGGTTAGAACGTGATTTAGACATTATTAGTTTTTTTTTTTTTATAGGTGCCCATACATACATACATACATACATACATACATACATACATACATACATAATACTGTAGAACAATAAAGATGAATAAGATTAGTTATCTCTCTTTTTTTTTTCTTTTCTTTTCTTTTTTGATAGGGGAATTAAAAGTTGATCGTTATAAGTCATTACTCTTGTGGTGATGTTCAATAGTTATATGCCCATCAAGCTGTTGGAAAAACATTATCTATAATTGTGAATCTTATCCCGTCATAATTCCCCTCCACTCCACCTCATATGCCATATACCCTAACATCACCGCGTTGAGAAATTCCCACGTCGCACCACAAATGAAGGACGTTGCACAAGAGCCTGTGTCCCCGAGGGATGAAGAATAGCATTTACTTATGTCACGATTCACGTGTGATTGTCATACCGAACCATAGCATTCAATGACCTGACATCCAATTAAAACATCACCTCTTGAATCCGAAATCAGGCACAAGGCCAAGCCTCAGCGCAAGAAAACTTTCGGAAAGCTACATCACAACTTGAATGAGAAGACTCCACGAAAGAATTGGCTTATTTTTATGACAGACCATCAACTTGGACATCGACAGTCTAGAGACCCATCAATGCGAAAGACCAATAGAAGAGCATGTAAACAGTCCAAACAAATCGATATATGCATGCACTCATAATAGTTTGGTGATTCCTTGTCATAGTTCCATACCATGTACACAACAAAATGCGAGAGCGAGAGAGAGAGAGGGAGGGAGAAGATTGGGTAGTAAATACAACCCAAATCTCAAACTAATGACCCACAGCGTGCAAGACCAGCTAACATAAATGATAAAATGAGGAAGGAACAATATACAAGCACAAAGATTTGTAATATACGGCAAGGATCGTCAGCCTTGTTTGTTGAGATCTGCATATTCTGATGATAATCACCCAAGGAAAATGGAGAGAACAAAAGCACTCTGCTTAGTAAACATTAGTTGAAGGCTATCGACAACAGCCTCCTTGCAGCTGGAGCAGGTGGTGCCAACCCAGGAATATCTGGGATGCTTTTGTTATTGGGGTGTACAATCTGAAAGTAATGAAACAGCATACACAAATTAATTATGTATGTTGCAGAAGTACAAGCATAAAATACACAGTATGCTGCATTGAGTACAAATAATACAACAGTATGAAATGCTCTACATATCCACAATAATGTACAAGCACTCCTTCGATATTATAATATAAATTGGGAGGGAAGCAGTATATATAAATCAACTGATATGGCAATGCAAGTATTAGAAAATATCATCAAGCATTAGCTACAACTAATTGTTCAAGAATTCCTTGCATATTATGAGATATAAATTGGGAGGGAAGTAGTAAATATGAATCTACTGATATGGCAGTGCAAGTATTGGAAAGTATCATCAAGCATTAGCTACAACTGTTGTGGCGAACATTGAACAAGAAATTCGAACAATGAGTGGTGGGTGGGAGCAACGATGGTTGTGCCGACCGGTACGGGGCATGTCGGCAGTGTACTGGAACATGAACGAGGGGTGTTATAAGACACCCCTCCTAGCAACGATCTTCATTATCAATCTCATCGTCGAGCTTTCCGTTGTTGCTGACCTCATCGTTCCTTGTTGTTCGTGTGTCAAAGATCATCGATGAAGGCACCATTTACATTCGACACTTTGACGCCAATACCCTAGTTCGAAGAGGAAGAAGAGATCCAGATCCACAGTTTAAATTTTTATTCAACCTGACCATCCAACTGGCTCGAGCTCTTCTTCCTCGTCGAGCTAGGGCATCGGCATTGGAGTGGCGAATGTGAGCGGCGCCTTTATCAACAATCTCCGCCATGTGAACAATGGACGACAATGAGGTCAAAGAGTGAAGGTAAGTGAGTAGTAGTTTCCCTCCTCTTTTCTTCTCCCTCTTTTGCAGCACAGGTCGTGCCAGGCACGACCATCCTTTGAATGGGAGGAATGGTGTGGAGAGAGAGAGAGAGAGAGAGTGTGTGTGTGTGTGTACTTGACTCTATATCATGTTGAAAAACTGAACATACAAAAGCCTTACTATTGTAACCATAAGTAACTCAATATAATCACAACTTATATGTTGTCAAAGCAGTAGATGAAGACAAATTATTGTCAAAGAAATAGATATTCACATCAAATTTACTTGCCTTTCTGGTCCTAGGGCAATGTTTCCAACTAATATGGCGCATCCAACTTAAGATTACAAAAATATGGCATATCCTGATATAAGAAAGAACATAAGAATATACCTTCACAATGATGACTGCAACCACACCACAGACAATCAAAAATAGCAACATCATAATACATTTATCTGTAGCCACCTGGAAGCAAAAAGTTTAAAGTTGAGAGAGGTCAGATACTAGCATTACTGGAGAAACGAAGAAACTTGATGTACATGCAGAGTGCAGATACAGAAGGCCCACCTGCCTACCAATCTCTTTCACCAGTTGGGAAGCCTTTTTAATGGAAAAATGAATTGTATCCAGCTCATTAACAATGCGACCCATTTGTTCAGTCTGTCAAATGATACAGTAATATACTATAAAAAAGGAAAACAACAAACTTAAACTCAATGAGCCCTTATAACATATTATACAAATCAGTTAGAATATCAAGCTTAGAATTGTCTAATGTCTACTGACACAAGCTGGGCCAAGCTCAGCTTTGATTTAAAGTTACCAATCTGGATTTCACAGCCATGCTAGAATTTAATCCAGCATAGGTTTGACTGCACTGAACTGATGATTGGAGTACAGTGTGACTTCTGTCAGATTCCTCATAAAGGTTTCATAAGTTGCATTTCAAATTATGTGTAGACCAAAAAAGACGAATCACTGTAAATCAGAAAACCCAGAAAAGCTAAATTTCACAATACTAAGAGAGATCAAGGGGATGTTTTAGCAGGTTTCCTATGTATTGCTGACATTCAAGTTGAATATCTGAAGATATCGGAAGAAAAGAAACAAGAAAGTACAGAAACAAGGTGACAGGAACACACTTCTTTGCATTTTCAAATGCTATATATTTGCTTAATATATTACAAGAGCTAGAGGTTAGTTATAGGCCATTGTATTATTTTCAATAGGAACTGTTATTGACTAATCTATGTATTGCTTTCAAAAGAAGAAAGCTATAAGTTAAGGACCCTAATCCAAATGTTTTAAAAAGTCACAAATATGTATCAAGTGACTATGATAAGGCTTGGTCTGCGTTTGCACTATAAATCATCTTAACTGCATCAAGTAACTTTGCTATTGATGATATTTCAAGCTTCTAGCATGTTCTTACCTGACCCTTAAGGTTTGCAGCAGTCTGAGATCCTACTTCAACAGTTTGCTCAACAACCTACAAAAGAACTTTCGTATGAGAACAAGAACAAGAGCAAGCAGAAAAAGAGTTCTGAAAGTCACACTGCACCATTTTTGAACGTTCAATCGCCTGATCAGTCTCATCCATCTTCTTTCTTCCAGCATCAATAAGCTCTTGATTAGACATCGCTGCAAGACGACAGACTTATAAACCTTGATAAGAAAAAGAAATTCAATAGTAGGACCCATTTCAACCTCATATGCTACACAATTCATCTGCTAGGGACTAGGAGAGGTATAGAAGCTCCAACCTCCAAGTTGGATAGATTACAATAGAAAAGGAACATTGAAAGCATTATCTTTCCCAATTAATAGGGGAATGAGACTCCAAATCACCTGATGCCAGTTGAACATTGTCCTCAGTTACAGGATCGTTTCCTCCAGCTCCCATGTCAAAGAGTTCGACTCTTTTATTACCAAGGCTACTTTGGTACCTGCAGGCCATCACAATTGCAAGAAAATTACATTATCAGCCTGGACCCGGAAAAAAAAAATCAGGATACAATTTCCAAATAAAAGATTCAAGAAAAGGCACGATAGAAAATGCAGAAAAGAAACTAGAAAAACATAGCATCTTTACTGAAAAGTGAAAACAATAACAAATTGGAAATTCTAGTCAGATTCAACTTGACTACTTATATAAAATTAAATCACAATAAAACTAGATTGTTTGTTGCCTAAAGCCACAATAAAAGTTAATGACAAAGATTTAGTTTGCTTAGAACAAAAATGTCACTGCAATAAATACTTAAGACTCACGTTTTTCTCAGGGCGACATATGAATTCAGCTCTTTGATCTGTCAAATTGCAGTGAAAAGTTATCACATGTAAGCAGTAAAAGAAGAGATAAATTAACTACTGTAAAGGTAGAAATCTAGAAATCACCAACCATGGATTGCTTTTTCTCATTGAGCTGCTTATTAACCTCAGGAGGATTTCGACTCTCATCTTCCTTAAATTGACGATCAAACTCTTTAATCAGACTGTGAAGAACAAGGCTTTGAATAGTCAGGAGCACATAATAATCATGTGGTATAAGTTTATAACTGAACATGATGCAGAAACAGTAAACTAGTCACAATTAAAACTTCCAAATTGGATCTCAGAAGGTATGGTACCATGCGTGTTTGTATGTGCATATAAGCACACCAATGCTGAAACAATTCAAGCAAATCCTGTTACAGATAAACAGAAGGAAAGATTCTGACCTACCGCTTACACTCCCTCATTTTTCCAGTGAGTTCCTCCAATTGCTTAGACTGTCTGTTGGAATCTTTAATCTTGTCCAATTTTTGGAATCCATTTCTGTACCAAATATCAGAAAAGGAAAGCACTCACAGTAAGTAACAAACACAGGTTTCTTAGGTACTGCTCACATATGGGCATTTTGAACTACTAGCGATATTATTGCAACAACTACAGTCAGGAAACCAAAAATGAGGTACATGCATATACAGGTTTTGCACCAGCAAGTAAGGCTGCTACTATAGTGGGAGAAAGAAAGTAAAACATAGAGTCAGTTATGTATTGAAATGCATAATATAAAGATGAAGGCACATGAGTTTTAGCATGACATTCTTTTCATTTCTTTTTCTTTGAAGAATATGAAATGACTAACTTCATATCTGGCCAATTTTTTTCAAAAAAAATAAATAATAATAGCTTCCTAAGTGACTTTGAAACTGGAGAATCCAATACTGAAAATAGTTAAGATCTAATGTCTCATTAAAAGTTTTTCTTTTCTACCTTATTTACTTTACATCGTTTCTTCTGCATCAACAAACAGTTAGGTTGTTCCATGTAACAGCACACTAAGTTCCAAATATACTGGAAAAGCAAACTAGTATTTTTACATGTCAGAAGTAACGAGAAAACTTTATGCATTAGGGTCCTGTCATAACTGTCTTAAACTGCACTTACAAATCAAAAGGCATTACTTGCTAAAGAGAAAAGAGTAAGATCTGTCTCTATTTCTGGTGAGCCATAGCCATATATCTATCCAAACAAAAAGAATCCCATGAACATTAGATTGGCATCCTCATGGTTAAACTGAAAAAGTGAACAATGTCATTCATTTAGGCTATCAAAACACCCAAGGGAACATCTTTTGAAAGATCTAATCCATCATTCCCAGTATCTTTCCCTGTCAAAATCAAAGATTTTCCAACCAAGTTATGACATTACCCTTCGAGACTTGTAACCCACCAACTTGCGCATACTAGATTCTCCAAGCCAGGCAAGTATTCCTTTTCATTTTTACTGATCCAAACTAGGGCATCTTGCCCGATCTAGTAATACTTCACTTCCAAACCGTACAATTTGGACGTTCCTTCTACAGATTAATTGGCCTTGCATTCCAATAACTTTCTACAAAACTCCAGCATTTCTGCGCAGTACCAGGAATACCTAATTGCCACTCCAAAATCAGAAAGAAACCCTTTTCTGGCTACATTTAAGAAGCATTTGTGCAGCAACCCAAGAGAGAGCCAATAACATGACGAGAGACCTAAAAGTCAAAGTTTCTTCGTATGTTTTTTGGGACAAGATCTTTCTTACTAACCAAAAACTTCTTCCCTCCCAAATTTGACCACAACTTCGATTTCACAAAAGAATTGAAAAATATTTCAATGAATTCAAAGCACAATCGATGAGAATAAAAGGATCAAATCGAAGAGAGACCATACTGAAGGGCTCGGAAGATGTCTTGGATTTCCCCATCAATCTGTTCCAGCTCGGCACTCATCGGCAAACCATTTGCCATGATCTTCTCCAGGAATCAGTATATCTTCGTAGAAATCGCCCAATTTCGAAGCTTTGCACCACCGAATCAGGAGTTCTAGATCAAGTGCCACGGGTTCGAACCCATTGAAGAGGAAGGGGAAAATTATTAAGGGCTTGCAGCCGGAAAAATACCTGGCCCTAATCGTCACCGATAAGGGACCGGGAGGAATAGATCGACGAGGGTATCCAGCGCACCTTCGAAAACCCTGGGAAGGAGAGAGAAGGCGGAATAGTTCTCGGAATAGCTTTTTCGAATACTTTTGGACGAAAAATTTCGGGGTCGAGTCTAACATTGAGCGCGATGCGAAGCACGGGACGGCATCTGATCGCGTTTAGTGGCGATCGGACGGTTAGCATAATGACGAAACGGGGCCAACCGCCAAGGGGCGGGAGGTATTTGATGTATTGCTGTTTGGTGCACATTGGCCAAGGGCAGTGGTTTGTGATGACAGCGTGGAGTCGTGAGTTGGAATGAGCTGTCGGGCTTCGGGGGAAGCCGACGAGGCCTTCTTGACCATGTGAGATGTGGGCCCATAGGAGAAAAGAACGTGCCACCCATCAAGCTATTCAGAACTAATGGGCCGGCCTGGTTTACTGACTTCTCTGACGAGTCAATGATCGTCAGGTCAGATGTATATCGACATATAAATTATGCGTATTCAAGTATTTTGATCATATTTTGATGCACATATAAAGGGTCATGTAAAAAACTAACGTCGAAAACCATGTGTGTTGTAACTACGAAGGCAGTAGCAATGATAGTGATGGGACCACGAAGATGGCGATGGCATCGACTAACAGAGAGAAGGGAGGTGCCAACAATGATAGTGACACATAATGAAAAAGGTCGGATCCTGAGAGATGACTGTGGAGAAGAAGGGAACGAGCCTCAATGGCCATGGTAGTAACGGCCTTGGCCTTGACAAACATGGCGACAGTGACCACAGTGGCCCTAGTTGAGCAAAACAGAAAGAGGAAGGAGAAAGGAGAAGAAAACAAAGAAAAAGAAATAGAAAATGAACGATGAAAGAGGAATAATAGGAAAGGAATGGAGGAAAATAATTGCAACGAAGGAGAAAATACCCTTCCTTTCCTCCCCAAAAGAGGACTAGGAGGAAGGGAGATGGAATAGCATGTTGGCGATATTGGTGGGACATCCTTCGTTGATACCAAAAAAGTTCAAACCAACCTATTCATACCCCAAAATTAAAAAGCACGATGCAATTTAAGAAAAAAAAAAAGATCAATTGTGCCTTATTGCAAAGAATGTATAGGGGCCAGGATTTTGAACATTTTAGGTTGGGTCTTTTTATACTTTATGAATAAAATCAATTTGAGAATAAGTATTTCTCTTTATTATTTTAAGATGAAGTCTTTATTCTATAAATAACTATTTTTACTTTTCTTTGTATTCTATAATAAGAGTGTAATAATAATATGATATAATATAAAGTGAGTAAAAAGGTAAGGAAATAGTATTTTATTTTTTATGAAATTATCATGAATGTTTTTTGATTTGATATAAAATAAATTGATGTGATAGATTTTAAGAGTAAAATAGCAATTAGAATGGTGTATGGTATAAAATATTATTTTAATGAATAATATCTGTATTCTATAACGAGGTTATTATGATTTTTAATTGTTATACAAGTTGTATTTAGGAATAAGAAAAAAAAAATTCTAAAGTGAATGAAGGCTAAAAAAGTCTAATTAGTTTCTCATTTGTAAAGTTGTAAATGAGTTAAGCGTGAGCAAGGCGGCTTCCACTTGAATTTTTTGTTTAGGCTCGTCTTAGTTTCATTCGGGCCGAGCTCGAGCCAAGTCGAGCTATAAATAAGCCCCACTATCTTTCCATGAATGATATCCTTAGCAGTGAGAAGCTGCTGCATTCGAGGAATTAATCGACAGGGATGGAATTGCTATTGGAAGTCAGCAAGTGTCGTCTTCTGCTCACTCTCATTCCTCCACCCAGACAACGATGGCCACCTCTCCCCTTTCCATATCTCCTTCCCTCTTTTTTCATATTCAAAATTGCCACTTGATTTGAAAGGATCATTGATCATGTTTCAATGGATTCAAGCGTAAAGAATTCAAATCCTAAATAAGAAAGCAAAAAAACATATGATAGAGAATTCTTACCTAAATGTTATGGCCTCTAGGGATATAAAAGCGAAGAGAGAATATGAGAGAAGAAAATAGCTCGAGAGGTAAGGAAAGTGGGAGAGGGGATAATATAAAGAAGTAACAACTAATGTGGGACAGCATTGTTGCCTCTCTAAATCCCCAACTAAATACACACCATGCCTGTCTTCTCTATTTAATAGTTATTAACTATAGTTTAAGTATATTTTGAGCTTGAGCAAGCAGCTTAAACTGGGCTTGAAATGAATTTTGAGCCTCATTTTTTTATTCAAAATTGGATCAACTTGATTCAAATCAAACTCAAGCTTAACCGTAATCTAGCCGAGCCTAGATGAACATGAGCCGCTCATCCATTTTGACAGCTCTACCCATTTATAGTTGAGGTATGCAATAAACAAATACTAGGAAGGGAAGGGTCAGTATTAATTCGAGATTTGAATTGGATTCGAATTAAAAAATTTTACCCGACCCGAATATGAGTAAATTTTTTTTAAAAAAATCAGATATAAATTTAAATATGGATAAAAGACGGATATAAATATAGGTCAGATATAATACATAGTAAATATTAATATTATTATGAATAATATATTTTACATTATTTCTATAGATTGATTTTACTAAATTCATATGTATTTTATGTATACAGGATTTTTTTTTAACTCTTAATATTTTGTGTTAATTATTTTTTAAAAAATATCTTATTCCGACTAATACCAGATCTTTTATTTAAAGATTATCCGCTGCATATTTAAAAAAAAATTATTCATATCTATTTAATGATAATGTATTTTAAATCCGTACAGTTAATATCCTATACTTATCCGAATCTACGTTCGTACTCAAAATTCACCTATCACCCCCCTATGACAAAGACATAATAATAATCCACATGGATTTCTGTAAACTGACCATCCGGCCCATCCTATTCGGCTGTTCTTTTTTGGATAAAAATCCTATTATATGAGTGGCTCCTTACCTCGTGCCATCGTCTCCTCCGTTTGATTCTCTCCCCTCTTCCTTGTAAAACCTTCGCACAATTATACCATGGCAGTGAGGAAGGCAACGGAGTTGTCTTCAAAGAAGCTTGTCGAGGAGGTGCAGAGATGGGGGGCCATGAAACAGACGGGCGTGAGCTTGAGGTATATGATGGAATTCGGTTCGACGCCTACTGAGAGGAATCTACTGATTTCTGCGCAGTTTCTTCACAAGGAGTTGCCGATTAGGATCGCGAGGAGGGCCATAGAGCTCGAGAGCTTGCCCTTCGGTTTGTCGCAGAAGCCAGCGGTGTTGAAGGTACTTGATTTTAGCGATTGGATTCTATTTCTGTGATTTGGCAGAGATAGCGGTGGTGTGTTTTGGTTTAGCTGGTATTTGATGAGGTTCTAGATGTGTATTTTGAGTTAAATTGCCGTGTGGTGTGATGGGTCGTCACATTTTGTTGATTTGATAACTCTGTTATTTTTTTTAGAACATTTATATACTGGAGAACGGAAACAGATTATGGCGATTCATTTCATTGTTGTATAAAACTCTGGTACCCGTTATAGTAATTAGAGAACCTGCACAAATTCGTTCGATTATATTTAGAATAATATTTTTGGCTAATTTCGTTTGCCCTCATTTTATACTGGTAAATCTTTTGTTGGCCAAAGATGTTCTTCTTGGTGAGATTACTTTTACTTCTTTAGAATTGTATGTGGTTTGCTGCTTTAACGGTGAAATAGAAATTGACTTAATTTTATTCGGCCACTTGAAGTACTTTCCAGCATCCTCTGTTAATTTGTTATTCCATCTACTTTCTTGTGATATTCCAATGTTCTTCTAAGCACGTGTTATTCCATCTACTTTCTTGGGCATAATTGAGATGCCATATAAGAACTGTATTCCATGGTTTTAGATACATTGAGTATGCTTCTTATCATTGTTGTTTCTTTTTCTGTACAATGTTACTGATGTTTTTATAAATTTTGCTATATGTTCTTTCTCAAAGTATTTTTCACTATCCATCAATTCGTCCTTATTTTTTCACGATCCATAAATTTTGTCTTTCTGAAGGTAAGGGATTGGTATTTGGATTCTTTCCGGGATATTCGATCATTTCCAGAAATAAAGGGTACAATTGATGAGTTAGCTTTCACTCAAATGATCAAGATGATCAAAGTGAGGCATAATAACGTGGTGCCTACTATGGCATTGGGTGTGCAGCAGTTGAAGAAAGACTTAGACCCTAAGGTCATGCCCAAAGATCTGGAAGAGATCCATCAATTTCTTGACCGCTTTTACATGTCAAGAATTGGAATTCGTATGTTGATAGGTTAGTGAAAGTTCTTTGCTTCATTCTTTATTAGGCTGACTATCTGTCCTGTTTCTTACTATTTATTTATTTATTATTTGATATATTATTCTTACTACGTCCAGTTCCATGTTCTGTGATATCACAGAATCCAGAGAGTAGATATGTGCTTAATTAGCATCAAAAGATTGTGGAAGTGAATTAAGAATCTTTACTTTTCAGGGCAACATGTGGCTTTGCATGATGCGTATCCGGAACCTGGTTGTATTGGTCAAATAAACACAAGAATGTCTCCCATGCAAGTGGCCCATACTGCTAGTGAGGATGCTCGCTGCATTTGTTTACGGGAATATGGAAGTGCTCCTGAAGTTAACATTTATGGGGATCCTAATTTTACCTTCCCGTAAGAAGTACATTAGGTGGTTGTTAGTCATGCATGCTCTTGTAATCTGTTAGCCCAAGTTGTTCTTTCCCTTGTGAACTTTTTGAGATGCTATTGTCATAGTAGGTCATTTAAAGCACTTGCAGAAAACAGAAAAATTTGACTGGCTTCATCGTTTTCGTTCACTAACTTTCACCTCAATAAAACAGGTATGTACCATCACATTTGCATCTTATGGTATTTGAGTTAGTGAAGAACTCCTTACGTGCAGTTCAAGAACGATTTGCAAATTCTGATAAAGAAGCCCCTCCTGTTCGAATAATAGTTGCAGATGGAATAGAGGACGTTACAATTAAGGTTTGACACCAATTTTACATCCTCATAATAGTGGCATATGGCAGCAGATATCTAGTGCATTGAGTCAAACATTGCAAATTTATTTTCTCTTTTCCTTCTATTTTGTCTCCCATTTTCCAGCTTCGTGATAATCCTAGTACTGGGATCATCTCTTTTTCCATCAGTTACATCTTTATACTGCTGCATGTTTGCTAAAGTAACAAAATGATCTGGTGAAGCTCTCTTGGAATTGATATTTTTTCAGAAGTCAATGTCGCAGCCTGACAAGTTTTCCCATTGAAAGATGCCCAACTGTATCTGTATTCAATAACACATTTTTGTTAAAACTACATGATAATCTAGCAGTCACTCCCCTGATGTCTCACACCTAGCTCTTGTTTCCTTCCAGGTATAACAAACTGTTCCGTAATGAATCCTTATAACAACGGTCATTGCTCCTGGCATCTGTTGTTTTCATAACCTTTGAGAATATTATCTTTTTGATGAAGGATGCCTAGCATAGACTAAGTAAACATTTCGTATGTTATCATAATATGGATATGCTAATTCCATATTATGTGCTTTCCTTGTATGGTCGTCATAACTTCACAACCTTTTCAGATTGATGGAATTGATAATAAGAGCATTGTCATTATCAACTGTAATAGTGGCAATTCCTTTCCTTCAGATATCAGATGAAGGTGGTGGCATAGCAAGGAGTGGTCTTCCTAAAATTTTTACATATCTGTACAGTACTGCCAAAAATCCACTGGATGAAAACTATCCAGGAGTAAATGAAGGGATAACTATGGCTGGATATGGTTATGGACTACCAATCAGCCGTCTCTACGCTCGGTATTTTGGAGGTGATCTACAGATTATCTCTATGGAAGGATATGGTATGCCCTCTGTTATATTAAATGTCTTTGTTATATTTCTTTTATTTCTATACCAAATTTTCCGCCATGGTGAACTACAATTTTGTGATTTAAGCTGTCAAACTTTTTTTTAAAAAATTTTTTGAGAGTCTACTTGGGTTCAATTTTAAAAAGAATTACCCTTCTACTTTCAAGTAGATGAAGAACATGACACTTGATTTTTATATTCTAAAAGCTATGGTAAAATTCCTTTTAATGTTCTTTGATGAGTGATTCTTGCATATAAAGGAAATCAGAGCTTCTACAAATTAGTTCTGTGTATATGTGCATTTGAAGTGTGAAAAATTGGATATTACATCAATGAGAGAAGAGAATCTGTCATGCTGTAAGGTCATATGCTCCATAGTTCTCTGACAGAAATTGTTTCACTTATCCCTACACATATTTGGTGAACTTTTGTATTTCATATTTTTCAGTTTTGTTGGTCTTTACATATGGATATGCGTCCCATGCACTTTGCTATAGTCTTTACATTGATCAATGATCATGCAGTGTTGATG
Source organism: Typha angustifolia (assembly GCF_048772165.1). Classification (NCBI taxonomy): domain Eukaryota; kingdom Viridiplantae; phylum Streptophyta; class Magnoliopsida; order Poales; family Typhaceae; genus Typha; species Typha angustifolia. Next base: position 202,522 of record NC_133246.1, on the reverse strand, counting down.
CATAAAGCACTTCAAAAAGCATCCCATTGTCCAATTACCCGTACCTTCTCATTGCCTGATTATTTACTTTCTCTTTGCAACCTTAATTTTCGGTTAAAATCTTGAGATGGTCCAATGAGTAATGAAAGAAAGGGCATGACAAAGAGACACTCTTGATGGCACATACATTTTCTATATGTTGAAATATGGCAAAAGGCTCAATACATCTTCCATGAACTAGTATACCCTGTACCAGATTCCTGTGCCTTTTAAAGATACATAATTCTAAACTAATGACTAAAAATCGACTGCTAACCTTTTCTATAAGCTCCAAGTAAAACATTCCATTACCAGGGCTGACTGTTCTTCCCTTAATAGTCTTGCATTTATTATTTTCGGCTTCCTTCCAAAGTATGTCATGTCTTTGTGTTTGATTCTTTTGGAATCCCTGCTTCTTCTCTTCCAGCTTCGAAACTTGGAGACAAAGCATGGATTTTCTCTGAAACAAGTTATTTGTGACACTAGTTATTTGATCCTTTTGCTATACGTTGCTTGTTGACAGTCGCTGTAAATTAGCATTTTTTTTTATCATTTGACTAAGTCAATTATTGCCAGCACAAAGATCTAGAAGCTCAAAAAACAGTTCTGAACTTTTTGATATCATATGTCATAAATCTACAAGTTGGAATCTTCAATATATTGTTTATGTTTAAGGTTTTCTATACTGAGGTTCATACTAGACATGGTTAGATACTTACATGCACCTAACTTCTAGGCTACATTCTGCCGGATTAGTGTATAAAGAAACTGTCCTGTTTATCTTGCTAAATGTTTGTGCTCATATATTTATATCTACATTTTTTGTAGGTACTGATGCTTACCTTCATTTATCGCGACTGGGAGATTCACAAGAGCCCCTCCCATAGTGTGATGCTTGAATCTATTATTGTTTAATAGAGGATAGCCTGTTTATTAGAAGATAACCTTCTTGCATAGAAGCAGGAAAGATGTAGATTTTCTTTATTAGTTAACTATTTTTCTGATGATTTGCATATATTACACCAAATCAGCAGCTTCTGGTTTAGGTGCTACCGTTGTAACCGCCGCCTATTAGCTATTGCCCCAGTTAGTTAAAATTAGAGTGGAAGTGGAAGGAGAGTGGTACAAGAAAAAGAATAGTTGTCCTAATACGTCATTTATACCTCCTTTCTGCGTCCTGGATCTTTGAATTGCCAAGATTTAGCTGGATATGCAAAAGATCCACATTGACAGTTAATTCCATATTTAGGTTCATCAGAAAGCAAGCTGTTTGTTATCTTTATGATGAGAATGCTGAAAAGGGGTCGTAGTTATGTTCATTAAATTTCAATCAAGTAACTTTGTGCGTCTGTGCTTGATTTTGGATAACATCCACAGCAGTTCTGCTTCCATTTTAATTTAAAATCAGTGGAATCCGAGTAATATGCTTGGTTTGCATTACCTTTCTTTGCTTTCACCAGGAAAAATGAAATATGTTTATTTCCTTTTTATTATTGTTGCATCTCATTGCATCCTCTGTGCACTCTGGATTGATTTAAGCAAAATGTAGTATGAAAATAAGACTTCAGGATGGTCTGCTACTACTTTCTGGTTACCTAGTGGTTTTTGGAGTAAGAAAGCTCTCTTCTTTGATAAGTGGTCGGTTTCTTTTAGCTCTGGTCTTTGGAAAGTTGACCCTTATATTGATTTCTAGTATCTTGTCGCATGGATGCATTATTGGTGGAGGCTCAATTATTATTTGCTTATAACGCGCATAAAACATCTTATAAAGTTCATCTCATCACTCTAATATCCTACTTCGTTAAAGTAAAATAAAATAATATAACATAAAATAAAAATCCCACTTCGTTTTCTCTGCCCTGAGACAGTGACCACAATTATATGAATGCTTTCTCGAGGCATCTCAGGAGACTTTGCTGTTAAGTTAGTCGACATAGATTAACAATCCAAGAAAGATACTTTTGGGCTACTTTATAACATCCCTTTATGAGTAGGATGGATTACTTACATACTAAGTCTGTAAACAAAAGTAATTTTCTTCGTCTGATTAATACAAGAAACTCCTAAGATAATTATTTATCTTCTTCTTTTTTCTTACATATGGACTAAGTCACTAATAAGTGAGACTAACTCTCTGAAAGGAAATCATAAATAAACTAAACCGCGAGCACAACGGACTAAAGCAGGTACACCGGTGATGTCCTACCTAAAAGAAAAAGTTGACTATCCCGACGTGGCATAAGGTTATCGGCCAATGGTGTTTTGACAGGTCAGAATTTGCGTTCTAACTATTTGTTTCAGCAAAACGCGCAACAGTTGCAATGTACTCACTCACGAGGCCACGACGAAACTAAGTTACGGCTATCGTGCGCCGGGTACGTACATTAACAACTCTCTCCGTAACGCAGTCTTTAAAATAAACCCGTCTAAGGTAAAAGAAACCCGACCACAATGATGAGTCCACCACCGGTGAGCCATTTTTTCCAAGCCCTACCTCCTCCTCCGCCGCCATTTCTGACAATTGAATCCTAACTTTCTATCATCGTCCTCCTCCGCTGCCTCTCTCGAGCCAACGTTTTGATCGCCAACATGAGCGGCGGCGGCTCCGGGACGGCGGCCGCGGCGGCGGAGGGGCAATACGCGGAGGTGAAGACGTCGGTGTGGTGGGACATCGAGAATTGCCATGTCCCGAGGGGGTGCGATCCCCACCTGATAGCGCAAAACATAAGCTCGGCGTTAGCGGCGGGGGACTACCGTGGCCCCGTCTCCATTTCCGCCTATGGCGATACGAGCAGGATTTCCCAATCTGTGCAGCACGCACTCTCCAGCACCGGCGTCGCCCTCAACCACGTTCCCGCAGGTATAAAATTGCTCGCAATTTTGAAATGCCCTAGTCATCTTGGTTTGATCATTCTAGGCTTCGATTGTATTTCTCCTGTTGGATGAATATGTTAATAGATTATTTGTTTGTACGTTAATTTCTAGTGTTTTCATTGGGTTGATTCGGTTCTTGATTTGTCAGGATGCCGAAAATTAGGGTTTCGGGATTTTCGGGTATTGAATTCTTTATTATATGTACGTTGCTGTCTTCTCAATATTCTAAGTTCTTATAGATTCGCAGTATTTGATGTGATGGAATTTAAGCTTGAGGAGAAACTGACGCCAATTTGTATTGTCTGTTTTATTTAGTTTTGAATTTGGATATGTTAATATCTATTAGTTTGAAGGAACTAATTTTCCCTTTTATATCTTATCTTCTGTTGACTATTTTTGATCCTTGACTTCATTAGTATTGGTTTCTTCCTATGCGCATGCATTCTAATTGGCATTTGAGGTAGTGTATCTTTATTTAAGGAGTATCATAGTGTAGATTACCTGGATTGTAGTATCAGTTTAACCTTAATTGTGATAAATTACTATTATCCTTTCCTCATATTGCATGGATCTTCTTTTTGTATCATTTGGTTCAATTTTCAGATTGACTTTTGTAATGTATGCTTGCTTAACTTGTTTGTCAAGTGCCTGTTACCGCATTGTTCCATATTTACTACCATCATGATAATTGATTCTAAAATGTATGGATGAGATTCTTTTTTTTTTTTTTTGCCAGTTTTTTGAATAAGTAATGCCTCTTGTACCAATTATGTAATAAAGCTGCTCCAAAGACCGAGTCTTCCCCGTTAACATGTATAGGTGAAAAAGCCCTCCTTAGTGGTAAAGAAAGTTTGCATTTGTCTTCATGCAATGTGCACCAACCTACTTTTCCTTTATTGCTGTGGCAATAGTGAGAAAGCTTAATTTTCTTGCATTTACCTACCATGGTTAATGTCAAGGAGCACACTTGTTCTATGTGTTTGCTTCATTTATCTTACATTCCTTATTGTAGATTTCTTTCATTAGGCTAGTGTTGTAATATTGACATTCAAAGTAGTTTTTTTCCCCTCTGAATATGCATATTTTAAACTATAAAGGTCTTTGTTCTGTTTGTGTCTGTGTCCTGCAGAGCATTGTATGCAGTGATCTTTTTGTTAGTTTCTTTCTATGATTCTACTGATAACTTTCTTAAAAAAAATTGCAGGCATAAAAGATGCAAGTGATAAAAAGATTCTAGTTGACATGCTGTTTTGGGCCATAGACAATCCTCCTCCTGCAAATTATTTGCTTATTTCCGGAGATAGGGATTTCTGTAATGCCCTTCATAAACTGCGGATGAGGAGATACAATATTCTACTTGCACAACCACCCAATGTGTCTCAAGTACTCACTACTGCAGCAAAGAGTGTGTGGCTCTGGAAAAGTCTTCTGGCTGGAGGACCGCCTTTGTCAGAATCTCCATACATAAGCACTGCATCAAATGGCAATGCCTCAAGTGTAGAGTCATTGAAGAGCACTCTGCCAGATTCTGCGCAGACAACTCGGCCTATTGATCCTCCAACGCTTCATTTTGACAGTCAAAAGAATAGCGACAATGGAAGGACTGATAGTCGTTCCAAAGGGAAGCAAGCATGGAAAAGTGCAAACCAAAATCAGAAGAATAAAAATGCACCTACAACAGCTAGCAATGAATTGAAGGAGAAGACAACCGGAAGTCAAGAAAGCCGCTCTAATGGGGTTGTTGATAAAACTATTCCAAGAGGGCATCCTGAAAACCTGCCAAAACAAGCAACTATGTATATGCCATCAAGTTCTGAAGCAAAAGAAAGTGCTCACTTGAATTATACAGTAACAAGGCCTTCTATTCCTGAGTCATCCCTTCAAAAGCCATCCACCGGACCTGGCTATGCTCACCAAATTGAAGCAACACTTGCTAAGGAAACACCTCTTGAGTTCTTTGGAGCTAATAAGCCCAGCACGTCAAATTCAAGTGGGTCAGGACTGGATCATGGTACAATTCGTCCTGATTTTCCCTTCGACAATTTGCATTATTATCCAAATTATCCACAAACTCAACCTCCTCAGCCATTAAGACCAAGTGATCTGCTGACTCCTCAACCTAACAATGCGCCCAAGAACCTATATTCATCAAATTTTCACAGAAGCAACTATCGTCCAGTGTCAACTAGGCCTAGTGGTTCTTCCTTTACTCCACCACAAACTCGGCCAAATGGCCCACCTTTTACTTCAGCTCCAGCTGGAAATCTACCTGATATGAGTAGACTTAATGTTTCTGAATATCCTTCTAGTGGTGTCAATCAAAAGACCCCGCCTTTCCAAAGAAAGATGGAGCCAAGTATCAGCTATCCTCCTGGCCATCCGAGTGCTCCACACAATTTGCAGCCTTCATATCATGACCATAATCACAGAGCTTCACCTACACCCGTCATGAGTGGCAACCTGCCTAATGCTTATGGATGGGGCACCCCAGGATATCCATCTCCGACAGATATCCAGGTTCTTATCGGAAATATTTTACGTGCATTGCATATGTTAAAAACTGAGAAGTTGGCCCCGACAGAAGAAAATATAGCCGATTGCATTCGTTATGGTGAGATAAATATACAAAATTTCAATGTTAAGCTAGCACTTGACTGTGCTATTCAGCAGCAGGTCGTGGTGATGCACAAGTTAGGAGGTAATTTGCCATTCTTTATTGGGAAGAATGATACGCTCTGGAAATGCGTGAATGTCATAGATAACAATGCTAAGCATCCGAAAGAAACATGGGATGCAATTTCTAAATTTCTTTCTTCTACTAAGGGACGATCTGCAATGACGTCCTCCCAATGCAGGTATGATCACTAATTCACTATTTCTAAGCTTTTTCCTTTTATGCTGTTGTGGCTGATCATTAATTCTACCTGCTGGTTGTCCATAGATATCAAGCTGCAATCATGCTAAAGAAATCCTGTTTGAAACATCATGTTCTTGGGGAAGTCATTCAGATTTTGCATGTCACAGTAGCTGTAAAGAAGTGGATTATACCTCATTCTTCAGGTTGGCAGCCATTGTCTTTCCAGATTGCAACACAGATTTGAATATGGGTGCTAGTGGCAAAAGCAATAAGTGATGGAAACCCTCTGGTTGGATAAGTGAGGGACCTCTTGGTAAAATAGACTTGGTTACTTTATATTTCAGTGAACTAGATTCCGTGGATTCCGCATGTATCTTTTGGGTAAAGAGAAGAAGCAGCTGATACTGAAGCAAGGTAGATATAGTCTTATAGGGTAGTTATGTGTTAAGCAGATAATATCTGATATCCTTGGTGGTATTAGAGCTTCCATACTATTCGGGGAGTATGAAAAATGTTGGCAAAGAAGATATCATGCTTGCTATTTACAGCCTGGCTACCCTCCTGATGGGTTGCTGATGGTTTAAAGATCTAAACCTCTTGATCGTTTGCTCATGGTTTAAAGTCTGTTTAGTCTTTAGACCATGTGTCTTACAGGTAAATGGAAAACCCTTCTTGTGCTACTGAGTTTTTACTTATGGATGGAGAAGATACAGTTATGTTGAGAAATTTCTTAAGGTGATAGAACAGCAGTCTTTCTTCAGAACGGTATTTGTATATATAGGTAAAATGGGATGCTCTTGGTTGCTTTGTCGCCAATAGCTAGAGGATTGGGTCATTGAAGTCATTAAGTTGGCTCCTTGTTATGTCCTTATGCATGTGATGCAATTAGCTGTAGAAGAAGATAGAACCTTCAAATGAAGTCACGGTCATATATAGGTTAGGTATCAAAGGAGGCCCTAAATTCTTCTAACTGGAGATATCTCAACTTAATAGCAATCCAGGTGGTTTGTGAAGGAGCAATGTTGGTTTATGCTGCGCCTGAAGAATCAGGACTATAATCATCTTTGGATCATGAGGTAGTTGTTGTAGAACTTCTCACTGAAGTTAGTATTATCTGCTGCAGCCTAACCTCAAGAAGAAGCTGACATTGTGTCACATGCATGCTCGATTAGATTATTATGTAGCTCTGTTTCATACTTCTTGCTCATTTAGCTGGACTTTCTGTGACCAAATTTCTGGGAGAGAATTGCCTGCTCTGTTATAATTGTATTTAGGCAGTTCAAGTACTTGTAACTGTTGGCTTTGCTTCCTCTGATGGTTATATATTTTTGTTAAAGACTTGTGCTTTTTCCTTATCTTGTATATCTGAAATGTCTTCTTGAGCATTCTCTTCTTTGACCACAATTGCAGTTATAATAAAACCATTTTAGTTTGCCAATTAATAATGTGGAATTCTAATCATGTTACATGACTACATTGACTAGCATTCTTACGTTGGGTTTTATTGAAAAGAGTTGAAATCTCCGGTGCTGGATCAGGATTTCGACTGCTAATATTTTCTTAATTATTTACATGTTTGATTGTTTTGGGGTGAAAGAAATCTACCAAGCAAGAAGTGCACTAGATCGCAAGTTGATTTAGGAACTATTCATATGCTTTGCATGATCATCACACACAATAAGAAAAGCCACGATGTGAAGTTACTGTCTCAGCATTAATTGTATAGATTTCCTCAACAAGAAAAAGGTTAATAATATAGTATAAGATAAGACCCAAATATAAAACGGGTCTAGTTTGGTCAAAAACTCTCGTCCATATCTAACATGGAATTGGATTATGGATCCGTCGCGACTCAGTAACCTAACTATTGTATTTGTACTCCTACAGCAAAAGCTCGGCCAATTGGCCCAGTCGGCAGCGCCGCCTTCCTGCCACGTGATGCGACGAATCCCGTTTAGTTACCTGCTCCTGCAGGCTCAGCGCACTCGATTATCTTTGCCCCCATCGACTCGACTCGACTCGACTCGACTCGAGACTCGACTGTCTTCCTCTTCCTTCGACATAGAGAAAGAGCCGTTTGAAACCCTAAAAAAAGAACTAGAAGGAGGGTGCTCTCTTCCCGAGGTGAAACCCTAAGCCTCTCTCCCTCTCCCTCTCCCTCTCCCTCTCCCTCTCTCTCTCTCTCTCTCTCTCTCTCTCTCTCTCTCTCTCTCTCTCTCTCTCTCTTCTACCTCTCCCTCTCTCTATTTCGCCTCTTCTCGAGGTGAAACTCTAATCCTCTCTCCAGAGGTCTGATCCAATGAGTCGGCGGCCATGACGACGGCGGCGGCACCGGCGGCGGCGAGGGCGGGCTGCGGAGGTGATGGCTGTGCCGCTCGGGACCCGTGGCCGCTCCACCACATCCGCCACCGCGGCGTCTTCTGCCGTCTTTGCACCTCCTGCGTCCTAAAGTACCATCCCGGCTCCTTCTGCTCCTCCTGCTTCCAAGTATTCGATCCCACCGCTACACCTCTCTCTTCTCCTCCTCCTGCGTTAATCCACTGCTCCAAGTGCCCTTCCATCTCCCACGTCACCTGCCTCCCCTCCCCCGACTTAGCGTCCCACTTCGTCTGCCCGGCCTGCACTAATCCCGACGCCTTCTCCTTCCCAGCATTTAGCAAAGATGGGAATCGCCGCGAGATCGATCTCGATTCCGCGAAGGTGCTCCTCGCGGCTTCGACCTTGGCAGCAGCATCAATGAATAGAGCGATGGTATCCGCGAGGTTGGAAGCCGAGAGGAAGGCCAAAGAGGCCGCCTTGTCAAGGAAGAGAGCGAAGGAGTCGATCGAGAAATTTATATCCATATCCAAGAAGGAGAGGGAGAAGACTAATGCGGTGAAGGGATCCGGTAAAGCTGCACCTGCTGCGGAGGTGGTGGATACGCCTAAGAAGAAGATGGCGAGGCCGAATAGTGCGGTGGCAGCGGCAGCGGCAGTGGCTGCACAGAAGAGGGTTCAGAATAGGGAAAGGGAGAAGTGGATGAGGTTTCATGAGATTCCTTTGGTGCAGAGGCCAACAGAGATTGATAAGGTGAAGGGGGTTTCTGTTGTCTCTACGCAAAGCAATGCTGCGGTGGAGACGAAGGAAAGAGTGGGGAATATACCCCATCTGCCAAAAAAGTCGGAACCTGAGGAGAAAAAGGTGATACCTTTGAACTCTCAAGGTAGTGTAAAGGAGGAGAAAGGTTTGTTGATAGATGCTGATAAGGGTCCCCCACGGATAACACAGACTATTCCAGGTAAAGAACAGAATTGTTATACCTACTTGTATGGCTGCCATGCTATGCAACTTTAAGGTGTAACCTTGTATATGTGTGCAGGTGTTCTCAAATCATGATAGAATCAATTATCTTATGTGATTTGTTCGTTCCTGTTGCAGATGCATCTATCCCTGCAAGTAATCCCAGGGCGATACTCTAAGGTTCAACGAGTACAGCAGGCCTGCATTCATGAGTTGTTATTGTGGGTATGAATCTGCTCTATTCTCATTATGGTTTGATTAGTTCTTCCTGAGAGACAGCTGCAATCCTTTTGAGGCTAAGGGCATTTTGTATGTTATCCGATGCTATGTCTATTGTCTATTGGAATTAAATGCCATAACTTGGTTCGATTGTAATTCTAATGAAGCAAAACTGCCCTGTCACTTTCTTTTGTTGACATCTCTTTAAATACTGCTGAGTGTTTCTTCTTTTTTAATTCTCTAAGAGTGTTGATTTGTCCTTTGTGTTCTTTCTTATACATGACTTTCACCTCATGCACGCTGCTAGTAGTTGTGTCCAGAAGATAAACTGGGCTTTGTGCCAATGGCTTGGATGGGGTTGGGAGTTGGTCGCTTGAGGGTTCTAGAATTTTGAGATGTCTTACTCTGGAAGTTTGAAGCTAAGAAATTCATATAACATATCAAAAGGTTTTGATGCTGCAGATTAATGTTTGTAACTGGAGGGTTTATTTGGGAAATGTAGATGGATGTGAGTTAAATATGAACCACATTATCCTTTAACTCTTGGTGGTCGGCTAAAATGAGGTTTCTGATCATTGATGAGTTGATGAAAATGCAATTGAAGTTCAATCTAAGGGCACAAATTAAAAAGCAAAAGGCTTAGTAGTCTCTGAATAACAAATATCTGGCATATTAATCTGACTCTTAGTAGTCTCTGAATACCAAATATCTAGGGGGTTAGCTTTTTAGAATAAGTATTGTCAACAATGCTTCATGGAAGGATTGCCAAATTATTCTTACTTGCTGATGGATGCTTTTCTAATTGAGAGGCTTGCTCTTTTCCCAGTTCTATTGTATAATAGAAGTTTTTCAGTTGTCAGATGTGATGTTGGACATCAAACTTTCTTAGAATGAGATTTTTTAGCCAAAGCAAATTTGCTTGGAGTTCAATTTGCTTTGAACTTGCAGTCTTATTGCAGTTGCAAGATCTTCCTTGACATTTGTGTTCTAGCAAGTAGCAACTAGGGACCGCAGGCTTAAATTTAAGAATTTTTTTTGTGGAAATCCGTGATAATTTCTGATACAAGCATATTTCTTGATTAATTCAAAGAAAGATTGCAAGAAGATTGCTAGTTCCCAGAACTTAAGAAGGGTCTTTTGTGCTGGTTAGAGATCCTTTGGTGAATTGAGCACAAAAGTGTTGAGGTGATGTCAAGTTTTTGGTGGTTGGTAATTCCAAAGCACGGGTATGTCAAGCTACAGCAATAAGCATCATTGGTTGTCTTTGTTCCTGGAAACGTATCGTAGGTGGAACTGAACCTTCTATAAGTGGGCAAGAAAAGGTCCAGGTTAGTGACTGTTGATATTACGAGCATCGTTCTAGCAAGGCTATTTGGTGGTCATTCAGATGGATAGTTCTCTAGGAGAATTGCTTGAATTTTGTTTGGTTTTGCTCTGAATTTTGTGAAATTACATATGGATTTTGTTTATGCTGTGGCAACTGATGTGACCCCAGATATCTTGGTGCCATGGCAATTTGTTGGTTAAGGTGTGATGGGAACAAAATGCAACATCTATTATGGAGAAGATAAGATATATCGCTGGAAATGTATTATAGAATAGATTAATAGGCATAAGAGGAAGGGAGTCCGAGAAGGAACGAAAGAAAATAGAGTCCACTGGTCAACATTAATCCAAGCCTCATATTTTGTCCATTCCCTCATTTCTTATTTTCACCGAGGAAAGACTTATTTGTGGTGTTGGTGTCTCTTCTTTTGCAAGGCATCAGGAATCTATGGTATATCATCCTTTCTCGAGCAGAAAATATGCATCCAAGTTTTTTGAACTGGTAGTATGGCCGTAAGGATCTTTAGGTCAGTGCTTCTAGCTTGTTCCAGATTCTATAGTATGCCGTGGGACTTGATAAGAATCAAAAGATATCAAAAGGCTTGATGTAATCTGGACTCCAGACAATTGAAGAAAGCAGACATGACTATGTCCCGCCCGAGTTATGTAACCTAATTTTTGCAAAAGCCTCGACCGCCTCAGGTAATAGGCTCAGCTGAATCTAATTTTTTGTTAGAAAAAAAAGATAATTATACGAGGCGTTAATGTTCTTTTTTCGGGTGCACTCAAGACCCAGGAAACTCGAACGGGAATCCTCGGCTCAAGCTTAAGCAAATCACCGACGTTCAAAATTTGGCTCGTTCAGTGACAAGTAAATAACAACAGTACAGCAGTAACTCGAGATCTGATTTTAACCTCAAAGTTCCTGTCTTCAAAATATTACGATTTGAGCCAATATAATAAACCACGTCACCATAATTCAGGCCAAGTGATCATCTTCGTGCACTTCACAAGCAAACTATAGTCATGTTCAAACATTAACTGTGCTGCATTCAATCACACTATGTTGTACTGTCAAATCTTAAAAAGTGTTCCTTAGACAGCTCGTACCATTATTGACATTCAATTAAAATTATTTGCCACAAGATTTAATAATCAATACTGTATTGCCGGCTCAAGCATGGCTGATGCAAAAAAAAAAAATTCCAATCCCATGATGTTTTAGGAGGTTGTTTGTGGCACTAAAGCCACTAGAAAAAAAAAAAAGAAACGAATCCTGCCTGTAACAACCTGAAGAATTTATACATCTCAATTCCAAAGAAATAGAACGGCAATATAATAGATAAAAGATTATGAGCCAAATGATGCAATGGCATCCATCTCCTCATGCAAAAGAAGAGCATCAATGAAAATGTCTAGACTCTCTCCCTCTATAACATCCTCAATTGAATGATGAGTGATCCCAACACGGTGATCTGTGACTCTCCCCTGAGGGAAATTGTATGTTCGGATCCGCTCTGACCTGTCGCCACTTCCAATCTATTGTAAACATTGGAAATTCAGTGATTGGTTATATGGGAATGGAGAAAGAAGAGGGTGTAACTGCCTACCTGTTCTGATCGAAGTTTGGACCTGTTCAATTGAAGTCTAGACCTCTCCATCTCATATAACCTCGCTCGTAGCACTTTAAGTGCTTTAGCCTTGTTCTGAAAAGTGATTTTTAAAAGTAAATAGGTCGTAGCCAGTCATCAAAAGTTTTGTAATTAACAAGTACAAGTCTAATGAAGAAAAGAGCAGCAAGCTGGCACTTAAACATTCACAAAAACCATTTATTCATGTCTAAAGATCCTAAAGAATGTACTTTTCTTTTAAACATGATCAGAGGATTTAGAACATCTCCTACCATGTGTTGAGACCTTTCATCTTGTATTGCAACTGTGATTCCAGTTGGAATGTGAGTTATCCTAACAGCACTATCGGTGGTGTTTACAGACTGACCTCCACTACCACCAGATCTGTAGGTATCAATTTTCATGTCTTCATTGCGCAATTGTATGTCAACCTGCATTGGTTGGCAAAGAAATATCCATTTCAAGTCAGCATTGGTTGCCAAAACATTGCATAGGTGCACTTCACTCCTACAGAGGAAGTTCTCCAATGTTGTAGAAATGATATATTACAACTTAAAATTCAACAGGTTGCATAAAGTGATTTTCACCTCATCAGCCTGAGGAAGAATAGCGACAGATACAGCACTTGTATGCACTCGTCCTGATTTTTCTGTCACTGGGACTCGCTGGCAAATATAGGCAAAGATTATTCCCAAGAAGGTCAAAAGATATTAGTGCATACATAATAAATAAGAAGGTGAGCCTCAAAACCCACCTGAACTCGATGAATGCCACTCTCAAATTTGAGTTTCCCATATGCACCAGGTCCTGATATTGTTCCACTAGCTTCCTGTAATAAAAGAACTAGTGGAATAAGCAACTGCAGAAAGCTAGGAACACAGTTTCTCATTCAATTTTCAATGAATGATGCTAGCAATTTCTTTGCAATCATAAATTTAGTAATTTCTGGACTTCCGCTCTACCAGAGGCAAATGCGCCACTACACACATATGGATGTGAGAATGCACCTCTGCATATGCTGGTGAAGTTGTCTCAGAAATTAGGACCCAACATTAGATAAGTAGTTCAGATTCTACTACTACAGAACAACTAAAAGGTACCTTGTAGCCTTTTAAGTCAGATTCTGTTACTTGTACAACATCAAATTTCCAGCCATTCTTCTGGGAGTATTTCTCGTACCTGCAAGTTAGTATAATTATACCCACCGTTTAAATCCAGATGATCTGGTACCATAAAAAAATTGAGGGAAAACATACATCTTAAATATATTCATCGCGAATAAAGAAGCTTCTTCACCTCCGGTTCCTGCAACAAACTATCATCAATCTTAAGTTTTATTAAATAAGTGAACCAGGTATTTATTCAACAGGACTAGACAGTAGGGAATGACAATATAAATAGGAACCACGTCTTGAGGTGATTCATAGACATTAAATCCATTACCTGCTCTCACTTCCAATATGCAATCCCTCTCATCAGCATCATCCTTTGGAAGCAATGACTTAAACAATAGATGTTGAAGCCTTTTCTCCTCCTCAACAGCTTCAGCCAATTCCTCAGCTGCCATCTCGCGCATATCTTTTTCTTCAAGAGAATCAGACATCAGTGATTTCAAACTGTCAATCTCCTGTTGAACAAAGTACTTTATCATTCAACAAGCTTTACGATCCCATGCCACTAAGTAATTAAGACACATACGATCCCTAGAATCCTAGAATTTGAATTATGGATGCCATATAATACAATTTATTTATAAGGAAGTCTGAGATATTGAGATAGTGAAACAAGTACAGCGATTATCCTGGTTTAGTAAATTGTGCATATCACCAGGGATCCAACTTATAGTCACTTTACATGGAAGCAAAAAGATGATGTCAATACTCAAGGCTATAGGAAATTGATTGATTCCACGCCACAACAGTTATCATGATAGTGATCATAATTATCATCATTATGGTATTGAATAGCTCACGGACTATTTGTAAGATGCTGCTGCATACTATTGGCAACAGAAATTTTTGTCAAGGATTAGTCAAATCGCTGCAACTTATGTGCATGCTGAAATGAAATAGTAGTTAATAACTTGATATAGTCCATCTTTTGTGTCTTAGCATATAATTTGAAGGTGGCAACCATCAGTTAGCTTGTCCCAGGAGGGATCTAAAGTGAAAATGTTGTGCTGCACAGAAATACTAATCTAAAATACGTTGAATTTTACTCTATCTACTGCAACCTAATACTGTTCTACACTCGAAATGTTTACCAAATACCTAATCTCGACATTATTACCTGCAAAATTGCTAGATATGATCTGACCAACCATGGCACTGATTGTCACTATGTTATGCTGACAAATATGGTAAAACAAAATAATATTGGATGACAACTATGAGAATTTACCTCCTTTTTGGCTCTCAATTCCTTAATCAGTTCCATAGAACTCCCGAGTTTTCTTAATTCCTTGTTGACCCTCGAATACTCTTCCGCTGAGGCTGCTGGCTGTCTTCAATCAATTGACACAACTTGCAGTCAATTCATTGTCATACAGAATCTAAGTGCTTCAGACATAGAAACATAAGTAGACAAAATTATAAAACAGTCAAGTAAACTGAAGAAGATGCAGAAGTATCAACAGAGTACTGCCAATAAGGACTTTCATGTTTTCTTAGATCAAGAAATTCACATCTCAACAAACTCTAAGAAAAGTTGCCTAAAGTAAAAGAAAAGTTGCATGAACGGAAAGAACAGATGAAGAAAATAATATCAATCAACTAAAACGGGAGTACGCTCAAAGAGATAAATTAGTATGTTTTAAACATCGCTTCCTTACTGATTTATCTTTCCTTTCCTGTCATTGATAAAATACTGCTATACCAATCTAGTGATGATAATTCAGCAATTATTGAAATTGAAACAATTATCAGTACCTGATTAATTTGCTTCTGAAGGTAAGCACTTCTCTGTTCGATAGCTATCATTCTTTGTTCCATGATCTGAAGAAGGTTGGCAGGAAGTTGTGAATGAAATTCTGGAGAACATACAAAGAAATGGGGTTAATTTTTACCAGCTTTCAATAAAAATAAAAATAAAAATCTCAAGCCTCTAACATTTCTCATATACAACTGGCCATTTCAATAATCCATATTGTTATAAAGAAGCAATTCTTTTAGCTTAGTAACTTAGCAGATTGAGTTGGTTAAGACAAATATACGTAGATACTTTTGAGTGGATTAGGAAAATAAAGAGAAATATGATATTTAATTTCATTTACTTAGAATTTAGAAAGATGCACTAAGGATTGGTTACAGGACTCTAAGAGGCTATGACTCCACTGAGATATTTGTGTCTAATAACGTAACGATTCCCTAGAAGTTAGAAACACAATCATCCAAGGCAAAGGCAAGAGGAACGAATCAAATTAGAATACTTTTCGGAACAATAATTTGTACCGGTCGAATACCGGCGAGGAGCCAAAAGAAAGGTCTTCAAGTCCGCAGGCCACGGTTGCGACCTGTGGAGAAGTGAGGCCGGAGAAGACGAAGCAGAAATGTATCCCAACCGGCATATCTCGCGAAGCAACCTTCGCCGCCATAGAAACCCTAGAGGTCTCATCGCCGTTAAGGAGGGAGGGACGAAGTAGCAATGGCGAGTCTCTCTCTCTCTCTCCCTCCTCTCTCTCGCTGTTATAATATAGAAGGGGGAGAAGGGTATTAGAGTAAATGCAGGTGGTATTCTTGGGCCAATTTAGGATGCAGCCCAAAATAGTTTGGGCATGAAAAAGAGAGAAGGGTATTGTGGTAAAGTTAGGTACAATACATGGGACGATTTAGGATGTGGCCCAAATAATTTGGGCTCAATTTTGTTGGGTTGAGCCTGACATGAGAAAGAGAGAAGGGGGTATCGTGGTAAATTTAGGTATTAATTTAAAAAAGAGAACAACAAGCAGCTTAGACAAACTAAAATATATCTTGCAATGGACCGTGACCGAAACGTTACATAGTATATTTGAGTGTTAAGTCAAAAGAGAATTTGTATCATTGTAAGGATCTCCCCTAAAATGCCCTTAATGTTAGCCTAAGTGCTCACTTCCAATGAATGACTTACAAGTAATTATTTACATCGTGACAATACTTGGTTCTTCCAAGTAAATGCATTTACCCAATAGGTTTAGCTTACTGACAGTTTGTCACCCAACTCCTTGCGGTAAACTTGAATGAGACCAGCACTGTCGATCGTTTGAAGCTTATCCCTCAACATGGTCTTGAATTGGTCATCTTTGTCCCCCAAATTTCTCATTACCTGGACCTAATACAGAAAAGGATAATGTGCTCAGAGATAATGACAATGAAGTATTAATTGATTTAGCAGGTAATCAACTGTCATCTATCTAGTTTTGTGAATTGCTGGTAAAGGGCCAGATATACTGTTTATGCAGCATCATTTAAACCCAATATCTTCTGTGAAGGAGATCCCATTAGCATACTTCACTCGGTAGAAGCTCAAATTCCAATAGAAAGCAATCTCTTAAGTCTGCTTTTATCAAGCAAATTTTTGTAATGTCTTACGAGCTCATTCTGTACATTAAGTTTAAAGATGCAGATGTGATAGTTACAATGCAATTAGTTGTATATGTGCATGTGTATGTGACTGGAAATTTTGTGATTTGTTTGTAAATACATATGCAAGGATGTCTCAGGCAAGAACCATGGTAACAGGCAAAGTAAGAATATGTCAGGCACCTCGGCATGTGAACGTTTAAAACTAGGTGCTGTTCCCATAAACTTCTTACAGTAGATCTACTTGTCAATAGATTTATCGAATATTACCTGTCTCTGAAATGAATCAAATTCTTCTGAGCTTAAAGAACCATCACTATTTGCATCTAGAAGGTGCATGAGCTCCTGGGCATCCTCATCTCCAGCTCCAAGCTCTTCCATCACTTCAGTGAGTTCCTCGATACTGATTCTTCCGTCCCCGTTTTTATCAAGAAGAAAGAAGACCCGGTTCTTGCTGTCAATCTCTAGTCCTCCTCTATGATTGCCAGATGGAAGATCTCTAAGGCGTAGAGCTGCGAGTTCAGCAGCAGCCAACATAAGGGTTTTCAGCCGTTTAGCCTGGACATTAAAATAGTGAAAAAAAACTGATTTGTTAGCAAAATTATATCCTCCTTTACAGAACTATCAAAGAAAATTAGAGAATAAGACCATTTTGATAGAACATAGGTCAACCCTTTGTAACATTAAAGTTTATAAAAACTCAGGCAATGAATGGTTTGATAATATGATAATTTGATAATATGATAATATAAATGTATATCTATATGCAAAAGCAAGAAGTAACCAGAACCATAAAATTAACCAGAAAAAGGACTTCATTTTTGTTTGCATTTGACAAAGTGGAAGAACTTATAGCTATAGACTATGATGCTATTCTCAAAGCACTTGACTCATGCAAGCAAATGATAACCTTAGACATAGATAGTTTCATTCTTCCAATATGCTGATCACAGACATATATAGTGGGAATGGAAAACTCTGAAATTATCAAACTAGACAATAAATAGAAGGTAAGAGAGTAGAAAAATAAAGATAGAAATATGTAGCACATCTTACCTCTCCTGGATCAGTAAGACCACCTTTGTAGAGAGAATGAGAAGCAGCTCCACCAGCAGCCAGTGTATCCATCTCCTTGGTGCGTATCTGTATCTCCATTAGTGGCCTAATTTTTCCTTCTTCACTAACATCAACGGCAACATGTAAGCTCCTATAACCATTCCCTTTGGGTCTGGCAATGTAATCTTTTGTCCTGCCAGGTACTTCTTTCCACAAAGTTTGAATAATTTCACGTGTTCTGTAACAAGCCATATGGCCCGCCTTGGATGTGTCTTCACAACATCTAGGCTGCAGGATAACTCGTAGACCTAGCAGGTCATTTATTTCTTCTGGCTTACGACCATCCTTCAGTACCTTCTTCATAGTGCTGAAACGGCTTTTATATCGTCCTTGAATTGAGATGCCATCCACCATCTTGTTCAACTTGGTGTCTGCCTTTAATTCTTGAAGCAATTGCTCCTTGTATGTATCTATTAAGGGCTTACTATCTGCCTCACGGCTTCTCAACCATGCATCAATGTAAACATATGAGTAGGGAAACAAGTACCGGAAGGAAAGGTCCTCCAGCTCCAGTGATAAGGCACCTGCTCCAACAGCATGGGCAAGAGGGGCATAAATCTTCATGACCTCAAGAGACATCATCTGTTGGAGGTATCTTGGGAGGCAATCAAGATGCCTCATCATATCAAGTTTAAGACCAAGTTCCAGAATCACTGCTCGGATATCATAGTAAGTCAGACAGAACTTTCTTAGCACACCAGCACTTTCGTCATCCAAGGTATCCACCTTTGAAGGAACTTGCCTTATCCTTGAACTCTCATGCAATAGATGCATGGTTCCAATTCCAATCTGACTTTTCACTTCGTGCATGGTAATAACTCCTGCGTCTAGAGCTTCCCTCAGTATGCCAGCTGAAATAACTTCGGCATCCATCTGAAAAAATAATAACAACATGCATCCAAGCACATGAGGGTCTGCCAATGCAGATTCCAGAGAGGGCAAGATGTATGCCGCTTACCCACTTCTGGGGAGGCTATTTCCATGACTTGAAACTAATGCCACTAAGGAACATGGACAAAGCTTAACTATCACAATTGTAATAGAAATGTAGGACTAATTAATGTGGTGAAAGCTTAACTGAAACAAGGTAATCAGATGCCTCTAAGCGATCACCATGATTAATATAAACTACTGGTATCCATTGTATCCATTAATAACGGTGCATGGCACAAACTTTGATACTTTTTCAGCTTCTGAGCTAATGATATTCCACCTGTTCTGCAATTAAACCTTAAAATCAATAATTAGCACTATCGTCCTAATTTGATTGGGCATACACATACACATACACACATATAAATATAAATATATATGTAATATATAATATTCTTTGGGCATCTTTCCAAATTTGAGAATGTTATCAGATATCAATGAATTGTATTTGTGCCATGATTGCAAATGTCACAATAATTAGTCTGTTGATTAGAGTCAAATTTTCTCTGCTTCTTTCAGATCATGTCTCGCTTATTTACAGAAACAAGTGGGTTCAATGGATTTCAATTTACAGGAGAAGGAAAAGTGGAATTAAATTTGCCAAATGTTGGCACACTTATTTCTACCCATGTACTCCAATCCTACCTCAGATTTGGCACTGGTTTCCGTCAATTACTCAAACTAAGAAGAAACTCCATACTTATACCTATCAACTATGATTCTATACCTATAAACGACGATTTTATACCTATGAACTATGATTTTCACTACAATTGGTAAACAGGGAAGGAGTGATTTAATGACAACTTTACAGTGCGAACTTGGTTAAATCTTCAGAGAACAATCCGAGTACCTGGAGATCAGCAAGAAGGCAAGCGACGGAGAGTGCCCGCGAGAGCCGAGAACGGCCATCGGGCGCCAAAGGCATGGCCTGGAGTAAAGGGATTGATAGCTTCAGAGACTTAAATAGGAGTTGGGACGACGATGTATTGGAGAGCGAACCCATCCTCTCAGTGAGCTCGTTGAATGCCGCCACCAACTCCGCTACCATCTTCCCTCCTCTCTGCTCCAATCCCGCCATTGGAGAGGCCGGGGAGGGACCAGAGGAAGAGGGCAGGGGACGAAGAGCAAAGGGCGGGATCCTAAGGGTAAGGTTGCTGCGGGAGGAGGTGGGGAAGGAAAGCTTAGATGGGGGAGAGGAGGAGTTGGTGTTGTGGATGGGACGAAAGAGTTGGTGGCGGTGGGCGGGGACGGTGGCGGTGGCGGTGGCCATGATGGCACAAAAGGGGATGTGGTGAGCTCTGGATGTTGCATCACATCGCTGTGTTATTACGAGTGCTCTCTTTTCTGAGTAGAGATAGAGAGAGGAGAGGAGAAGAGGAGAGGCTCAGAGCTTCAGACGCATTTGCTTGGCTGCTAAACTGTTCAGGTTGGCCGTTGGTTGAGGATTAGCCACGCCATTCCCAATTATTACCTGTCACACAAAATATGTCTGTTATTTTTCAAAACTAATAATAATAATAAAATAAATAAATAAATAAATAAGCCTGTTACAAATGCATTTGGTACCCTGTCTTCTTCTCCTCTACCCTCATCGCATACTTGATACTCCTCCATCCTATTCCAAGCCTAAGCCTCCTCTCTTTCTCTCTCTATTCCTCCTATGAATATGATTCTATGAATGATCGGATCCTCCTATCTATTCCAGCCATACAAGACTTCCGGGGCTTCCTCTTTCAAACTCGATCGGAACCCGAGCTTGAACATTTAACATTGACATTCTGCTCTGGGCCTTAGCCCTTAGGCACGGCCTAAGATTCAGTCCGTAAGCCAGATTGTTGATGTCCGAACTCAACCCAGCCCGATCCAATGAGCAGACTAGACTCTACTCCAGGCGTGTTAATCAAATGTTAAATGGGTGCGTGCATTCGGTCCCATTTATTAAGTTTATTGCAATTTTAACATTTCTATATATATATATATATATATATATATATATATATCTTAAAACTTAATTATAACACAGGTAGATGAATAAAAGTTTCTATACTGTTGAATCACCCACTTGATCCAAGGGCTCTACTTTCCTGAAAACATGTTCGTCTAATTTGCTCAATAATAAATGAAAATATACCTATGGCGTTGTGGTTACGGGGTAGTGCAAAGTGGCCCTTCCCACTAAAACCCTACAGCCCGCCGTCGCACGACCTTCTTCCACTCCTCTCTTATGTCTTAAACCCTTTCGACCCTCTCATCCTCCTCACTCCTTCTCCTCTTCCCTCGCATCCATCACTTGATCTCTCCTAATCGTTATGCTCTCTGCTCTCCTATCGCCGTGAGAGAGATTTCCTCCCATCCCGGCCGCCATGGCCGCCGCTTCGAGAGGCCTCCTCTGCCGCCTCCGCCTCCTCTCTCTAAGTCCTCGGATCGCTCCCCTCCTCCACCGTAGCTTCTCGGCCGAGCCCCTCATGGCCGAGGATCGCATTATCGAAGCCAAGTCGGGGATGATGGCTCCTGATTCTAGGCGGACCGGCGCGATCGCTGTCAAGTGCGGGATGACTGCGCTCTGGGACAAGTGGGGTGCTAGGGTTCCGATCACGGTACTTTGGCTCGACGATAACGTCGTCTCCCAGGTCAAGACCGTGGAGAAGGAGGGTATCTTTGCCCTCCAGGTATGATCTTTTACCACTAAATTTGTGCTCTGATGGGATTTCAATCGTCAAATTTTGTATTTGGTTGTCTGGTTCTCATGTCATTTTCCCGATATATCTTATCGATTTTTGTATCATCTACTTTTGGATATGGTGGTGCTTCATATTTTAGTGCGGTGCTTGACACCGAGTTTTATGCATCTCTTGGTTCTCTAGTTATCTCATTTCTCAAAACACGACTTTACTTGGATGAAATTCTAGCTGGTCATATGATATTCTTTCCCCAAGCTACCTGGTCATAATATCTCGTGTTTAATGCTTATCTTTTGTGAATTCTGAGCGATAGTTTTTTTTTTATGGTAGTTAGATTGGGGCAGGGCAAAAGAAGGAGAAGCATCTGAGTAAGCCTGAGGTGGGCCATTTCAGAGCGCAAGGGGTACCCTTAAAGAGGAAGCTGAGGGAGTTCCCGGTTACAGAGGACGCTCTTCTTCCTGTTGGTACACCTATTACTGTTCGTCATTTTGTCCCTGGCCAGTATGTTGATGTCACCGGCATCTCAAGGGGTAAAGGTTTTCAGGTACCCAGTTGCTTATCTTTCATATGCATTTAGGTTTATTAAGGTTTTGATCATGGCAGATTTATGCTGTTTATAATATCATCGCATTACCTTGAGCTTTGCATGAATATGTTTCTTGTGCATCATTTTATTCTATAAAGTCATCTTAGAGAGAAGAATGCACATCAGTTTTGTGAAATATGCTGTTAGTTGCATACCTTGTTATATGTGATTGGCTTTATTATGTGAGCACCATTTACTTAATTAGAGAAGCATCTATGAGTTTTGTCAGTTTCATCCAACTATAGTTTGCTTTTTCATGTCACACATAGTTATTACAGATGAGTGGCCAGGCAGGATGCCACAAAGTGAATTTCTCAGTGTTTAGATGTTCTTTGTTTTCGTCTTTTCAAAGGAAAAACATTCTGTTACTTATATATAAATGCAAAACAGCATTTCAAGGCACTGTACATATGGTGAATTGGCAAATTGGACCACTGATGGATGAAACTATATAGAGAGGACCAAATATTAATGTTACTGTAGTAGTACCCTATAGTAGATCCTGATTAATTTGAGTATTTAATTCCTCTAGTAGTTCTAAGGCAACAAAATAAGATTTGATATGGTAATCAGCATGCGTCAATTTAGCTTGGGGAAGCAGTCATTTTTTCGGAAGAATTGCATATACAGATGGAAATTTGACTTTGTACTGGTTCAATATATCTTTTTCCTTAGTTTTCAGTTTCTTTTTCCTTGTAGAATTGTAGTGCATATTAGAAGGTGCTGAATGATTTATGTTTGTTTCAGGGGTATTGCATTCTTATAGTTTGGTTTGATTATTGCCATAATGTTATCTTCACTTTGAAGTTTTAACCTCACTTTTCGGCCTGATAGAAATACTCTTTCTGGTTTCATTAAATTTTGATTGGACAGATTTATGAATGTATGGAGTATGGACATCGTTCTCTCTAGGTTGGGTATACTTCAATGAATTCTGTCTTGTGCAATAGTTTAAAACTTCAACTGATCTGAGTTTGTTAATACTGGAACTGGTAAATTTACTGTGCTCTATTTTCCAATCTATGTTTCTTTTTACTGAACTGGAGCATACAGTTAAACTCAGTCGAAACCAGTGCCCTATTTGCTATGCCTCCAAAACAATGAGCATTTGGTTCACTTGTGGGAAGAGATATCATGATAAGTTTGGATGTAAAATGTTGATTCAATAATTTCTTGTTGAAAAATGTCAATGGAAATCTAAGTGTCAAATTGTAAATAGATTTTCAATTTTGATGTTGTAAAGCAAATGGACAAGAAAAAATATTCATAGGAGCTAACAAATTGGAGGATTTTAGTTGTCTTCCTTTAGGTAACCACAGACTGTTAACATGCTTCCTCCATTTAGAAGCAAACTTCTGAATTTTTTATTCCTGTTAAAGTAAGTGGAGTTAAATAGCTGGTCATCGGTTAGATGGCTACATATTCTCCTTTCTGGTATTTATAGTATTACAGCTCTATGATGTGCTTACAAGTAGTATTAATGCTGCTTTATTTACTTCACCCCTTCAAAAATTCCTTTGACAAATTCTTATTCTTAGTGTAATATGCCTACAACTGTAGCCAATAATCACTTCAAAGAACAATGCCCTGCATAAAACCTCAAAGGTTGGTCAAGATTCGTAGATCTACTCTGTTTTGTCATCACATAGTATTTACATATTAAAAATTGAGTGATGTAGCTAGCATGCAGTGTTTTCCATTTTTTTTCCCCTTTCTGGCACCTTTTACTTTTATTTTTGGTCTGGATGGTATTTCAGATAATTCTAACGTTAGATCTTCATTGGCTGAAATTTGGCTTAATCCATTTTCAATAGGGTGGGATGAAAAGGTGGGGCTTTCAGGGAATGCCTGCATCACATGGTGCATCATTATCACATCGAAGCATTGGTTCTACTGGTCAAAGAGATGCACCGGGAAAGGTACTACATTTTGAATAAGAAAAGAGACACTAATATTTTTCTGTCTGCTTAAGCCCTTACATTTTTCTTTTGGAATCTGGTACTTATTAAATATTCAAACTTTTGCAGTAGCATTTATCTGAGGTGACATGATCTTGTAGTCATTTGGTTCCTTCCATTTGGAGCCCTGCTATGAATATGACAATGTATTATGTAATCTATATTATATGATAAAATACATAGTACTTATCCCATGGTGCTGAAATAGGTCTTCAAAGGGAAGAAAATGCCTGGGCGTATGGGTGGAAAGCAGCGTACAGTGAAAAATGTGTGGGTCTATAAAATAGAACCTGCAAGAAATTTAATGTGGGTAAAAGGCCAGGTATGACTTATGGTACAGGAGCATTGCTAAAACATCAACTAATTGGAAGTTTAGTGTCACACAAGTTGCCTGTTTGGGTTGCAGGTTCCCGGTGCTGAAGGAGGGTTTGTTTACATCAAAGATGCTGTATACAAGAAACCAGACATCTCGTTGCTACCATTCCCAACCCATTTTATCCCAGAAGACGAGGAACCAACTGAATTGGAACCCCTGGTTGCTGATCTTGGTGATGTTGACCCATTTATGGCAGCAGATTGAGCCAACAATAGGATCTCAAGAGAAACTCCAGTTAATGGTTGTTGAGTAATTATTTTTGCGAGTCAGTTGGATTTTTCTTTTGCAAGCAGCGGGCTATTATTTCACATTCAAGAAGTTTTGGAAGTCCATTTTGTTGATGTTAATCATTCCAAAAGCTTCTTCCTTTTTAAGTGCCAGCAGGAAATTGGATTTTTGAGCATCTTCTCGTTTCTTGGTCTTTGTGTGATGAGACATCAATGTTGCAGATTGCTGACTGTCGTAGTGTGAACGGAATTACAGATTCAACAATAAATTTTCTGTATAAGTTGAAAGCTTTTGATAATCATTACATAAGCAATTACGTGACTACTGAATGAATAGCTGGCTGGCGTAACATACTCTCTATATAATCCTCATCTGGAAGTAAAGTTTCTTGATGTCGGTTTCAGCTTAGTTGTGTATCAATTTCCTTGATTTCTCAACATAATTAAGTTCTTGAGCTGTTTTAATCGTACACGTGATTATTCTCCATAAATTCTTACGTGCTCGGTTGTAGTGCCGACATTAATTGTTATGAAAAATAAGGAGTTGTGATTTCCCACCTTTGCATGTCAGCATGTATTGGCATATGGAGAAATGCTTGTTAAGTAAGCAGTTAGTTATATCCTTGTAAAGGAATAGTTGAAGTATTCTTGTTTTGATAAACTTGCTGTCTTTCGCCTAACAACTACTATATACATTTTAGTACTTTTAAATCGCTTAAAAATATCCATATACTTTCTCCTGATACAATGGACTCGAGCGATACGCTTTTACGTCAAAATTAGGATCAATGATCCTATTTATATGTAGTTATACTTATCGAGTTAGTTTTTACCACTACTATTCATATTCCTATCAGGACAAGGTATCTTTTATTATTATTTTTTAATTTTTTTTGTCACGACGTGGATGTATCCACGATCCGGTTCGTTTTCTGATAAATTACTACTCCCTTATTTATACAATTATACGAATCAAGTTGTTTTTATTTTTTTACTACTACTACTACTACTACTACTACTACTACTACTACTAGTCTATGTATTCCTATCAGGAAAAAGAAGTGGATTTATCCACTATCCGATCCGCTT
The DNA here is from genome assembly GCF_048772165.1 of Typha angustifolia. NCBI lineage: Eukaryota > Viridiplantae > Streptophyta > Magnoliopsida > Poales > Typhaceae > Typha > Typha angustifolia. The sequence continues at coordinate 176,793 of NC_133246.1, read as the reverse complement.
TCGTGAGAATTTTACTACTACTTGATCCGTTAGGCCCCCTCCAGGCCAGGCCCGTCTGGGTGCGTGAATTACTACTGCATCCTCCTGCAATCAATAAGTAGTAGTGGGTCTGATTTGGCGCATAGTCATAGTGGACCAAGGATCGAGCCCTTCTGTGTCACACTAGCTTCGGATCGGGTTTACGAACGCCCACTTCTCTTTCGACTCTTCTCCCCCCATCTCGCTCGTTTCGACCCCCCCTCCCCCCTCGGAAGTCGTAATTCCTTCGCACCCGCCTCTCGATCGATCCCTCGTCCCGCCCTCTCCGATCTCGTGCGAGCCACCGTCTCCGGCGGCCCTCTTGTCTCTACGGCTAACGTCCGTGCTGACGTTCTCACCCAAAGGTACCTCTCCTTCTCACCCCGCTCCTTCCTCTCTCCCTTTGTGCCCTAACCCTAACCCTAGTTCTAACCCTACACCTTTAGCTTGTTCTATTGCTGCCTTCTCTGCTGTGGTTCGCTTCCGGTCGTAATATGTGGATTCTAGACTGTTGATTCCTGTGCGTGCGTCTTGGATGGGCTTGTAGCTAGGTACTGTGGTCGGGGGGTGGTGGCATACGATGGAAGAATGGTATGTTAGGAGGATTTATGTTTGATTTCTCGAGGTACTAGATCTTTTAGATGTATTTAATGCGTGCTTGAGTTGCGTTTACGGAGTGAGGGGGTGGAAATTCTTCTGCGACATTGTCTTGTCGTGAATTGTGGTGCATTGTCTCTGTTGAAGTTGCTCTTGTTGCCATAGGGAGATAAGTTTACTAACTCCGAGTTGTTGGATAGTCAGTTGTGGTTAGTTGTGCGTGTTGGTTTAAATAGTTCCGTAGTTTTGTCTTGGGATTGAGTACTTGCACTTCACTTCCATTCTATCATGCATGAGAGTGCTCAACTCCGAAGTGTTTGTTCTGGAATCTTTCAGACTAATACTAATGCTACTTTACTTCTTATCTGTCCTGCTTTCGATACTGATTGTGAGATAGCAAAGATGAACTATGCTTTACTGCAGGACACATTGTGGTCATAACAGTGTGTCCTTAATGATGCTAACTCCACTGAACTGCACAAAGAAAAAAGATATTTAGGTTCTACTATCTTTGTTTAAATACTTATGCAGGTTCCATCACCTTATTAACTTTTTCTACATGATTGTGCTACTTCTTGTAGTAGTCAGATAAAATGATATATATTTTTCAAATGAAGTAATTGGATGAGCACTGGCATATTCCTTTCAGGATTTCATTGATGCGCATGCTAAATGTACCAGATATTAAAAAAATATAAAACCAGCAAATCAGTCCAATTAATTGTGGTGGGCTATGTAAATTTTCTTCTTTTTAATTTTCTACTATATTTCTCTTTTGGCCTTCCACTCTCCCTGCTGATCTCTTAAGATGCGCTATGTTATTCTTTAGCTGATGATGGTCTATATTGAGTTTGTCATCTTAAGTGATATAATCTTAACTTTTGCCTGCCTGCAATAGTTGGTAAGAAAAACCTCCTGATAATGCTCTTTTTCTTCTTTTTCTCTTCCTAGTAATCTGCCATATTCAATGTGCTAGATCTAAATAAATAGATAAGGCAGTGAGTTGCCACTCAATATAGGCAGTGGGATGGCATAGAAGTGGAAACCATAATTGTGTAAGCAAAACGCCTATCGCTCCGACACAATTTTCCACATTCTATTTTAACAATGCTCTTTTTTCAGGTGGCACATATTACATTGTTTTGATGGTATACTAATTTAAATTACATAAAAGAGTAACAGAAAACAAAATAGTAGCAAAATGGACAATTGAGGGCAGGCCACATTATTATAGTAAGAAAGTGCTATATACAAATTAAAGAAGTGCAATATACATATTGAAGAAATGCAATATACAAATATTGGAAAGCCCTAATAGTCAACAAAAGGAAAATGGTGCCCTCCCAACTATACAATTTCACGATTGAGAATACAAGGCAGTTCTTAAAGTATATGTGTGCGCTTTTCTTTTTGATAATGTTATCTGTGATTAATCTTTCTCATAGTTGTGTCTCACTTGGCACCTTTTTTTTTTGTTGAATTTTCTTTTTCCTGCTAGGTTGGCTGATTAATAAGTTCTGTTGGATTGTACAACTATGACTGACAGCTTTTGAGTTTATGGGAATGTGTATTATTTTGATGATATGTTGAAGAGAACGTGTTGCAGTTCTGGATGGGCGTAGTGCCTTTTCTTTCTCTTAGTAAATGCTGAGGTGGATTCCATGGGAGGCATTATAGATTGTGGAATTGGTGTGGATTCCAAGACCTCACCACGTCGTGTGGCAATTGAAAAGGCTCAGGAGGAGTTGAGGTATGTTGAGAGAGTAATGTATATGTAAGCTGTTGCTGGTCTTTGGTGCAGAAATCTGATATGTTTGATGCATAAACTACAGGCAAGAATTTGATGTTCGCGAAGAGCGAAGAAGGGAACTAGAATTTCTTGAGAAAGTAATATGCATAAAGAGTTCATCTTATGTTGGTTTTATATCAGATTATTTACCGTCCAAAAGATCTTTTATATTATCCATTTGCTCTAATACTTGTAGGGCGGCAATCCATTGGATTTTAAATTTGGTCATGTAGCAACACTCAGTGTGCAGTCAACTTCTCTAACAGATCAAGTGGCTGATCAATATGTGACAAGGTTAGCAATTGCTTGAACCCATAGCTTTCTTTCTATCATCACTGGTAAACCTGTTAGTGATTTCTCTCTTTATTTCTCTTTTTGTTTGATTTTGCTCTGCAGTGAAGCAAAAGGTAGCTTTGCTTTCACTGCTTCGCCGAGGGGAGATTCCGTTGAAAGTAGTGGCAAACCTGGAGGTTCAGTGGGTCGTGAACCTAACATTGCTGACAATCTTTTGCTTTTGGATGGAGATAATAGCAATCCTGGTGGGGACAGAAATGTTAAACGAAGTGGTAAAAGAAGCAATCTTGCTCTAATGGAGCAGTCTTCACAAATTGGTAGTTCTAATAATGCAAAAGAATCGGATGACTCTGTTATTTTCCGTTTTGGAGTAAAGAGTCAAGCATATGCTCGACGGAACAGGTCTAGATCGACACGTGATAGTGTTAATGTTACCACATCTGAATTAGGCCTTCATCATGGTAATAGAACTTCAGCGATACATTCTAGCTGTCCTGATCAGAAGGAAACAAAAGAGTCAGTAAGGGAAGTGGAAGATCACATAACCTCATCCATTTCCAACTCAAAAGAAGCTAGTCCCAATGGTAATGCTGTATTAAAGACCCTTGGTTCTAATTATCAGTTGGCTATGGAGCTGGATGGGGTGCAAGCACATACTGAAGGCAGTAATGTGATAAAAAATGGACTTCCCCATATAACAACAGAGGCTAGTACTTCTGAAACCTTACCAGAAATTGGCCGCAATAATCAACAGCCTGATGTAAATGCTGAGGCAGTTACAAATGGTACCACCCCTCAAACATCTGATGTTATTGAAAAAGAAGATGCTCTTTCAATTGCATTCCATTCTAGCAATCTTGATTGTAGTAAAAACAAGAAAGAAGTTGGAATTGCAGAAAGTACCAATCACTTTGCTCTGGAAAAAAGTATAGACATTCGAGACGATGAAATGAATGGTAAAACCAGTATTCCTGACACTGCTACTGAAGTTGCAGCTTTGAGTAGCAAAAAATCGGATTCTTCTTGTGATAGGATGACTGGTAACATTGATGGACATCCTGATGGAGGCCAGATTTTGATGTCGAAGAAGACTGACAGTAGTTTGGAAGGAGATAATCCAGCATTTGAAGGGACCTCTACTGTTTCTCATGATCATGACTTAAAAGAGAATGGTCAGTTGACAACTGTTGACACACCGAATATTGATAATGACAACTTTAGATCTGCAAATCCAAACCTCAGCAATTTGGATGTTCAGGTCAAAGATGAGACGGAAATTGGTGATAGCAAAATAGATGCTCAAAATGAAGTGAGACAGTTAACCTCCAATGATGGGGATGCCATCATAAAACCCGAAAGAAGGCTGGATAACTCTATGGGTGATTCTGAGACAACTGACAGATCTCATTTAGTTAGAAGCACATTTGTTCTCCCTACAAGTGAGGTGACCACCTCTCCTCCTCTAGCACGGAATGCAACATCTACCTCCAACTTCAACAATTTTGGAGTGAACCAATCAAAGTTGTCAAAAAAGGAACATGAAGATGCTATTCTAAGAAAGGCAAGGATGATAGAGGTCTGTTTTGATCCTTTTATGAATTGATGTGATAAGTCCTTGGAACTCATTTTTAATGAAAAAGTTCTAACAATTATGTTGATTAGGCAAATCTTAAAAAGGCCGGAGAGCTGTCTTCATGTAATCTTTCGATAGAGAAAAGACAAAAATGTCATTGGGATTTTGTCCTCGAGGAGATGGCATGGATGGCAAATGACTTCATGCAGGTTCTTTCTTGAGGAACCTGATTTATTTTTAGTTGCATTTGATATAGTAAATGCAGATTTTTATTGTCTGATCTAAATATGTCTCATCTAACTGTTTTAATTTTAGTCACTTCATGCTTCGGGTAAGATGTATTTCACTTTATGACAGTGTCAGGCTCTTTTTTTTTTTCTATTTTATAGGAGCGCTTGTGGAAAACTACAGCTGCATCCCAGGTATGCCATTGGATTGCTTCCGGTGGTCGAGCAAAATTTGAACAAGTAAATATGCAGCGGAAGCAGGAAAACATGGCTAGAACTTTAGCGAAGGCTGTCTTGCATTTTTGGCGTTCAGCTGAAACTTTGCAGTCTACTAGTGAAGCACCAAATGTAATGCATGAGAGTGACTCAGATATGTCGAGATGGAAACTTAAGGGAGCTGAAGATGAAAAAGAGCAGGTTGGAGAATTTAATATCAAATTCTATTTATGACTGTGTTCTAAACTCGGTTCTTTATCATAATTATTAGAAGAAGATAGGAGCCTTCTGAAATTTGAGATGTGGTCCATGGCTTACCCAATATATGGGGAAAAGGTCTGAATGATGATTATCTTATTCTTCTAAATGATGATTTAATTTTTGTGTTTTGTTTACCTGCCTATTATGTGTTACATGTTTCATGGTTGATATAGTCTTCAAGTTAACATCCTGACCTGCTTTTGTCTATGTTTAGTTTGTGACTTGCTTGCTATTTGAGTTAGTACAATAATAATAGGAGCACATGGACTTCTTGCCGAGGATCCTCGACTATAAGATAGCAGAATTTTCTATCCCTTTCTATCCTCACTATTAGCAAGATAAAATATGCTTGCAATTTTGTTTTCAATTTTAGTAATTTTATTCATTAATCTTCACTAGAAAGCTGATTAATTTTTTGGTTCCTGTAGGGCAACAAGCATGTGGAAGAAAAAGTTTCTGGGAAGGTTATCCGACTTGCTATTCATGATTATGCAGTTCGATTCCTGAAATACAACAGTACCGCCCCTGATTGTCCTGTCCTGGCTGAAGCACCAACTACTCCTGATAGGATTTGCTCTGTGGGAATTCTGGATATATCATATCAACTTTCAGAAGTATGGGACAGATCTTTCCTTTTTGTGTTTTGCCATCCATGTCATACTGTTATGTGAATTAATTTAGTATTTCATGCGCTTAAGATTACTGTAACCTTCGTATGTGATTTGCAAAAGTTGGTTATAGGTTATACTTGCTTTATGGTAAATTTAGTATACTATTTTCTGTTTAGACTAGTATAACTAACACTTGTGTATTTTTTTTTCTTCAGGAAAGTCTCTTTTATTCAGTACCCCCTGGTGCAATGCAGGCTTACAGAGAATCTGTGGAGTCCCAGTGGTCATGTTACAAGGTAAAATCATTCTTCCACACTATTTCCAACACCTAAAGGATCAAAAATAGAGTTCCAGTACAATATGCAATTTTTGTAAATTGAATATTACACTTTCTGAGATGGATACTTTTGACCAATTTATTTTCAAACTACAAAAGTTCATTTATGTTTTTGGTAATTAAATTGATTTTTCCAGTTTTTTAAATGTATTTCGTACTTCTAAGAAGGACGAAAATGAACACTATATGGACTTTAAATTAATGAATTCTTAGTATATTATGATTAGTTGATTAATATGGCATGTGCAGGCAGAGCTTCAAGCAATACTGGATTCTAGTTTTCGTAAAATTGCTTACAAAAAGTTTGATTTTTTTTTTTTTAATGTGGGAGCAAGTGATATAGTTGACAAAAATGGGTTTATCCAACTCAACTTTGAAACCACTCTTTTAATATCATTGCCTAATGTTAGACAACACTAGTATAATTTCTTATGCCAGGCAAAGAGACTCAAGACTGTCGTGCTTTTAGTCAGTGATTTGAATTGCTTGATTGGTCTATTTAGAATAGATTTCTGCCCTCAATTCTTTCTTGATTTTGTGAAGGTATTATTCAGTATATTTTTTACTGTTCACTGCTGCTTTCTTAATTTCTGTGCCTTTCATTTTAGATGGAGATTATTATTTGACTTTCTTTTGTTCTAGAAAATGGGTAATACTGTGCATCAAGAGGATTGCGAGACGTCCATGTGCGGTTCTGTTGCAGGTGCTAGATGATGTTGATTTCTTAATGATTTTCAATTTTCTTTTTACTTGGATTTAGTAATCTTATTCTGGCATATATTTGGTTTCAGATGGACCTCAGGACAATGCTTACGAAGAAGATGAAGGTGAAACATGCACATATTTATTGCCTGGAACATATAAAGGTGGTCTCTCATCAAAGTCTGGTCTCAAGAAGAGGAAAAACATGCAACAGAGGGCATTTGCAACACAAATTTATGATGTGGGTGCAGATATATCTTATGAACCATGCCTGGATAGCAAGTCAGGGAATCAACCCTTACTATTGAATGGCAAAAGGCCTCCAAGTTCTCTTAATGTTGGTCAAATTCCAACAAAGCGGATACGAACAGCAGCTAGACAACGGGTTGTGAGTCCTTTTATTGTCGGAGTATCTGGACAGCTGCAAGTAAGTAGTAAAACGGATGCCTCGAGTGGAGACACAAATTCCTACCAAGATGACCAGAGTTCACTACATGGAGGATCTTTGCACAAGAAAAATACGGAGGTTGAATCTACAGTTGATTTTGATAGGCAACTACCATATGATGATAGTGAAGTATCTAAAAAATCTAAAAAGAAGAAGAAACCTAAGCATTTTGGGTACAAGAACTCATTGGGTCTGACCGATTCCCGTGTTTTAATGGTCTCAGGAAAGGTAATACCTTTTTGAAGAAGCTCCTTTTAAGTAAGATTTCTAAAACTATCTGATTCCTGTCATATTGCAGGGTTCTTATGAGCGAAGATCTGAAGTTGATTCTTTGGTTCAACATGACCAGGTGATATGTCTTCTTATTTTAAGTATTTTTTCTGACAATCTCCCTTTGTGTTTTCCTTTGGTCATCTCCTTTTCTTCAAATAATTATTATGTAACCAATTTGTGTTTTCCTTTGGTCATCTCCTTTTCTTCAAATAATTATTATGTAACCAAATGTATCTTGACTCTCGTCACATGCTTGGAATTTTCTTCTGCAATATTGTGCTATCTTATTGAATTCTTCATTCCTGGTTTCACATGCTTGCCTCGTGTGGATACTAGTAGAAATGCTCTAGAAGTATTATCATACTACTTTAGAACACTTGTGTGAAAGGCCTTTTAACATATAAGAGAGGCTTCACCCAAGCTAGAACTATGATGAGCCTCGGCTTCAGATCTGACCATACTTACATCAATAGTATCTTGGTTAATTTGGACAAGAAGGTACTTCAGGGAGAACACCGTTCTCTAATCAAAGAAACCTCCCTTAGTCACCCTTAGTACATCTAATTGTTCATCCATTAGTGATCTTTCAGTGGGTTCCTTGGAGTCCAGCAATTTTTTCAGTATTATTGCTTTTTCATTGGCACTCTTGCTCTGTCTCAGTATATTAATCCTCGGTGCTCTTTTCACTCTAGACCATTTTGCAAATAACTTAATTGCTTGCTGAAAAGATCATGAGCTGAATACTATGGATGTATAAGCCACCTGATAGTGCCTAACCTGTCACCTTTTACATCTCTTAGATAGCACATGGTTGCCATGAATTCCTCTGATGCTAGTGTATTCCTTGTCGACGACCTGCTTTTTCTTTGCAGAAGGATCACACCAAAAAGAGATTGGAGAGTCTGCATTATGATTCAAATGGAAACACTGGTAGTTTTATCTCCTTGTCTGTTTTTATAATTTATATCAGCAATTACTTGGTTATTTGCAATTTCCTGGAATTTGATATATTGGCTTCTCAAATGTCTGCAGTTGTGTATGGTCAACATGCTGCTAAGAGGCCTAAACTATTGAAGCAAGTGCCAGATATTTTGCAAGAAGCTGTCACACCAGTTAATGGATCAATGCCTTCTCCAGTTGCTTCGCAAATGAGTAACATGTCAAATCCAAATAAGCTCATTAAAATTATTGCTAATCGTGATCGTGGAAGAAAGAATAAAGCATTGAAGGTAAGAACATTATTGCATGTTTTGGTTTTTCCCTTTTGTTTACGAGGATGTAGCATGTGCTTGTTTGACAGTTGATCAAACAATCAATATATAAATTCTTCTTCCTTATTTAGCTAACTGAGATCCTCCTAGTTTACATGCCAAAAGTTGCTGCTTTTTAGTTTCATCATATTGTTAAGTAATGCCATCATTGTTCTCTATAAGGCAGTGCTATCCTTTAGTTCCATGAGAACATAAGATTACACTGCTCTGCTTGTATCTTTTACACCGATATTATTTTTTGGAGTTTCAACATGTTAACTTTTGTTAACATTACTAATTTGCAGCAGAAAACCCTTGACTGACATGTCCTTTATGAGCAGAGCAAAGAACTTAATTATTAATAAGCAGGCAATGCAGTAAATTTGTGCATTTATTTTGAGACATCAGTTTCTCCATTCTTAAATTCTTTTCTTTGCAGATGGCGGCTGGTAATGCAGGTTCTGGAAGTCCATGGTCAAATTTTGAGGATCAGGTTTCCATTCCTTCCCAATTATATATATAAATGTTTTGCATCATTCTCTCCTGCCATGGTCTCAGTTTGTGAATTATTACGTGATGCCAGGCTCTTGTTGTCCTTGTTCATGATATGGGTCCAAATTGGGAGCTAGTAAGCGATGCAATTAACAGCACCCTCCAGTTCAAGGTGAAGTGACCTCTCATTTATTTCATGTTTGTCCTCTTATTACCTCAGCATCATATTGTCAGCATGCGGTATTACCTCTTGCTGATTTTGATGCATGTGTGAATTATTTTTAGTAACTTCTCTGTATTAGTTTCAGCTGCTTTTTTAGGCTTAAATTTTTTAGCAACTTCTTTATTTTCTTTGTCTGAGAATATGCCTTTTTGTTGGTGTTGATGCTTTACCCTTAAGTGCTATATTAGTATCTACTCATGGTGCTTCCAGGATAGTGCTACTTTTTAAATAAGCGCTTTTGTTTTGAAAGATCAAATTCTTTTACTTAATCCATTGCCACAGGGATTGATGTCATTCTACACTTGCAGTGTATATTCAGAAAGCCTAAGGAATGTAAGGAGCGCCACAAATTTCTAATGGATAAAAGTGCTGGTGATGGTGCTGACAGTGCAGAAGATTCTGGCTCATCTCAACCTTATCCATCGACCTTACCTGGCATTCCAAAGGCATCACCTTCTCTTTACTCTCTATCAAGATGGATTATTTTCTTATCATCAATTAATTACTAAAAACCAAAATATTGATGAATCCCATAGATCTATGTATGTGTTGTCTGACTCATTTGATATTTCCTTTAATTTTCAATTTCCATATCAGGGTAGTGCCAGACAGTTGTTCCAGCGCCTTCAAGGACCTCTAGAAGAAGATACATTGAAAGCACATTTTGAAAAAATCATTTTGCTTGGCCAGCAACTTCATTCCCGTTGCAATCAGGTCTGTTCCCAGTTAAATGGTAAACCTCTTAATGGCATGATACATATTGAAGAATAACACTAGATATGGTTTCCTCTGACAGTAAATGTGTCCCTACTACCTGCCAACCTAGCTCTTAGGTTATTTACAAAACCAATATAAATGTGAAATATGCAACTCTTCTCAGACCCCAACGTGGTCTTATTACCTTATGCCTGTATGCCAATAAGTTCTTAATTCAACATTATCCGTTTGTAATTTTTCTTTTCATATCTCTTTAAAGATTTGAGTTTGCTTTTTGTGCTTTCATGTTATGTCATTCTTGGTCATGTTTATGAGTTGCTTTTTTGTGAAGAATGATGGTCAGGAACAGAGGCAGATAACTCCACCTCACAGTTCTCATGTCGTTGCTCTCCAAACATGTCAAAACAACTTAGGTGGAGGATTTTTGACGTAAGTTTTATCATTTTGTGAATGCAGAAATCTATTAAAGCACTGGCTAGTTTCACTTCTAATTAGGTTTTCTTCGTCCTTTTGCATTTTTTATTCTCCATGATGCAATCCGTTTTGTTTATGTACGTAATTTCTCTGTAAACAGTCCGCTTGATCTCTGTGATGCAATCACTTCAAGCCCAGAAGTTCTTTCCCTTGGATACCAGGGGCCTCATACAAATGGCATATCACTTCCAGGTCATCAGGGTTCTATTTCTCCTATTCTTCCTACCTCAAATGTAAACATGTTACCCGGATCTCCTGGTATAGTCCTAAGCAGCAATTTACCATCTTCTTCTGCACCATTGAGTGCCTCTACAAGGTACATGACTAGCTACATTTATAAGTTTTCATTTACATTGATTGTGTTGCTTATATTTGTGTTAAAATTATTCTAGCAGGGATGCTCAGAGATATGGTGTCCCTAGAGCAACTTCCTTACAGGTTGATGAGCAGCAAAGGATGCAGTACAACCAAATTCTTTCTGGTAGAAATCTACAATCTAGTTTATCTGTACCTGGGCCTTTAACTGTTGGGGTTGATCGTGGTGCTCGCATGTTACCTGGTGGAAATGGTATGGGAATGATGTGTGGTGTAAGTCGAGGTATGCCTTTGCCAAGGCCAGGCTTCCAGGGACTTAATCACCCGGGAATGTTAAATATGGTTCCTACTGCAAATATGCTGTCAACCAATGGGCATGGAATACAGAACACAGTCAATGTCCAACAAGGTGCTGTCTCTGGCCCAGGAAGCTCAATATTGAGGCCGCGTGAACCTCTGCCAATGATGCGGGTGAGCTATCAGTTCAATATTTCAGCTTTGCTGATAAGTTATTTCAGTTTGGTTTTGATAGTTACGTGTAGTTTATATTTTTATAAGGTGAAACTTAAAATGCGTGATTGATTTGTAGTATCTCAACGATAATCATCTCATTTTTGAATGGTGGTTTTCCAAATCATTAGTTTAGCAGTCCCAGGAAGCATGATGATTCTAGTGCTTCTCTTTGAGCTTTATTATGAAATTGGTGAAGAAAAATGCAAGAGATTAACCTTGTAGACTTGTTAGTTGAGGTTTGACTACATCAAATAATTCTATCCATTCTACTTCATTTTGGCAATATCTTCAATGTAAGTTGAGAACCATCATAGTTCCTCTATCTCACTAGCTAATTCTCTTTCTGGGTTGTTCTCTATCCTTTTTGACACCTACCAATCGAGTCACTTGTTGTGTCTCTAATAGACAGTCTGGTGGGCGGTGGCTTTGTAAACTTTTTTTTTTCTTATTATGTTTGTATATGAAATTGCTTTTAAGTTGCTCAATATACAACTTCTTTAGCTTTCTTCTCTATGCAATGAATCTATCCTAACATTATCTTAGGGGCCATTTGGTTTCATGTATTTCAAAATGCAACATGAGTAGTGTTAAATTTGAAATCAATGTAAACAATATCATTTATTTTATTTTCTTTCCTCCCATTAAAGGTTGAGAGAATCTGTTGAGTTTTGACATCCACTTGATTGAAGTGGATGCCAAAATACAATGTTGAACCCAACTTAACCCTTTGAAAGGATAATTTATGGGACCCATAAAAGAAAATTCAATTTTTATATTATAGTTTATATGTGCAGATGCAGTTTTTTAAATACATAAAACCAAATGGCCTCGTTGTTATTTTCACCCTAGGACTGGCCTTTTCTTCAACATTTCAATGGAAATAGAAAGGAGAATTTCCTACTTGCCTGATGTTTGCATGGCCTTTTGCAATTTTTATGTTATTATATGTATGACATATCATGGCTCTTTGTTGTACTATAATTTTTCTCTTTTGGTAACTTGGTATTTAGATCTGTTGGAGGGCATTTTCCAGTTTGCGGCAAGCTTGAATTGATGTACAATTGTATGGCATTCTAAAACTTGCATGACTTTCTCGGCCAACTTTTTACATATTTTCAACGAAGATATTTCATATTTACTTACCGGTGAACGTTAAACATTTCAGACATTCTTTTACCTAAACAATGAGTGGTACACATTTCATAACTTGCGTATATTTGAAACTTATTAGAAATATAATTTGCCAGAGGAAATGGAGTCATGTGTATTCTATATGAAATCTTTTGTGTGATAACTGTTGCTTCATTTGCCTTGATGATGCATGATCTCATCTTCTATGGAACGTGGCTTTTAGGTTAACTCTTAAATGCCAACATAAAATAAACTTGATCACCACTTAGTGTACATTTAAGTGCTTATGAGTTCAAGTCATGGAAACAATCCTTTCTGTACTGAGGGTAAGGCTGCATGTATATTGTTCACTATTCAACTGTTAGTAGGAGTGTAATCGAGCTGAAATTGAACGGAGGCCTGTTCAAGCTAAGCTTGAAATCAATTTCGAGCTTAAGTAAAGTAATATAATCATGCACGTCTCATTATTTTCATTCAAGCTGATTTTAGCATATTTTTGGATGAGTTAAGCTTGAGCCTAGACAAGCTGCTTGATAAACAAATTCAAATAATTTTCTAGTTGAGCCTAATTCAAGCTTGAATTGATCAAACTTGAATTAATTCAAGCTTGATTAAATGAGTTGTTATGAACCTTCAGATCTTGATCCAATAGAGCCTCATTGACCCTTATACTAAACTGTATATATTTGTATTTCGAGCCTTATCGAGCCAACACTGAGTAAGCCTACCTATGATCAAACCTGGCTTGAAATTAATTTCGAGCCTAATCTAATGAATCAAGCTCTACATATATATAAATGAGTTGAGTTCCATTGAGTCTTGTTGCGCCGCCTGGATCATATTGGCAGCCTTAACCAATGGCTGGAGCCTTGTTCACTAGGATGCCCCCTTCAGCATCCATGGACTGAAAAAAAGATCAGATGTTAAGAAAGTCATTCAGAGACCACAAAACCCATGGAATTTAGAGAAAAGTAAAATTTGCAAATTTTGGTGCATGGTGCTTCAAATTAGCTTTTAAAATATGGTTACATAAAAGTGATATATATTCATATAGCAAGATGAAAAGAGAAGGCATACTTTGCATGTTTAACACAATTCATGCTCTCTTATTTGAATTCTGAATGCTGTAATCTGCTCTATGTAGCCCGGTCAGAACATCGATGACCATAGGCAAATGATGATGCAAGAACTCCATATGCAAGTTTCACAAGGGAATGGTCAAGCTGCCCCTCCTTTCAGTGGTGTCAGTGCACCTTTTCCTACTGCAACAGCTTCTTCACCTGTACAGTCATTTCAGGTTCAACAATCGCAACAGCCGCATCAGATACCACAACAGCCTCATCAGATGCCGCAACAGCCGCACTTGCTTGGAAACCCTCACCACCCTCATATCCAAGGGATTAACCATTCGAGCCCACAGCAGCAGGCTTATGCTATTCGCTTTGCCAAAGAGAGGCAAATCCAACAACGGATGATGTCCCAACCACAACATGGTTTTCCTGGATCCACCAGCGCCATGGCATCAATGCAAAATAGTTCACAAATCCAACAACCAACTCAGTCATCTGTCTCTTCAGTTCCTTCTTCACAAGCACAACATAAGCAGCAGCATATGACGCATAATCAACCAGCTGGCTCTGGAATGCCTAATCAGATTATGAAGCAAAGACAGCGACAGCAGGTTCAACAACAACAGTCTAGGCAAAATCAGCAGCAAAGGCAACAGTCACAACAGCAGGCTAAGCTTATGAAAGGTTTAGGCAGAGGGAGCATGCTGATGCACCAGAACCTGTCTGTTGATGGCTCGCAAGCCAGTGGCTTTTCAAACACCCCCAAAAACCAAGTTCCAGAGAAAAATATGGTGCAACAGGGCCAAGGTTTCTTCCCTGGCAATGCTAATTTAAATCCCTCTTTACCTCAACCTGGAAATCAATCTAAATTATACCCTCGTCCACTGCCACAATCATCAAAACTAGTGTCCACAATGCCTTCTCACTCTGATAGTTCTAACCAAGGTCCTGTACAGGGTTCTCCCAATCACACCTTGTTAGCTTCCCAGCAACCACATGTTCCTCCTTCGTTGCCATTGTCCAATCATCAGCAGCAAGTTCAGATTAATCCATCTCAGCAGAATACTCAAAGAGGGATGATTCAGCAAAATCGCCAACTGAATTCAGATGGTAGGATAGAGTCGCCAACTGACCAAGCCCAAATTAATCAGATGATTCCAGTTACATCCGTTCCTCATTGTACAGATTCAAGCAGTTCTCCTGTGGTTTCATCTTTAACCCATTGGAAGAAAGAACCGTCATATGATACAGGCACAAGAACTTCAACAGCTCAGTTGGCTAGTACTCCGCATGAGACTTTAGGGGGAAATGAAATGTTACTGCCATCTTCCAGCCAAGGTTTAGTACAGAGGCAAATGTCAGGAGGTGCATCTCTTCATGGACATAATGTTGGGGGCCAGTGGCAGCAACAACAGTCTCAGCAGCAACAACAGCAGCAGCCTCAGCATCAGCATCGGCCAGTGACACCAGGCAATGTATATGCAGAGCCTTCAAACTCAGGACCAGGATGATAAAGAGTAAAACCAGATCGACCATTTTCGGAGAAGTGACTCTCTTCTCTAATGTAAAGCTAGTGTACAGGTATTTCAATGATATAGTATGCAGTATATGGTGTACATAATTTGCTTTTGAGTAGTATAATTTTGTTCAGTGCTCCCAACATCCATATTCATTAACATCCATTCTATTTATCTGAACTAGAATTTCTTTGATGTCGGAATAATCTGACGGGCAAACCTTCATGGAGATGTTTATCAATTATTTTTCAATTACAGAAGGATTGTGAATTAAAGCCATTGTTGGCAAGAAAATTTACTTGAAAGCATGGAATTGTTGAGAATATAAGATGCATGTTCATTAGAGTTCGATCAATCGGCTTGCAGAGATACGTTTGTTCTAGTAATAGTTTCTGTATATGTTAACTGCCTTCTTTTGTTTGTTAATTTGCACGTGAAAGTCTTAACCAAGTTGAATTAGCTTCTCTTACTATGGATAAACATGTTCCATATATCTAAATTATATGTAGAACTAAACTTTCATGAGTGTTGTGCAAATTGGTTCTTTATTTGTGCATATGTTTATTTTCACATAAGCATGCTAAAGTAACTGAAGAGGATAGGAATTGTACAGGGATTTTACTATGCAATTACTGATATTGTTTGTAGAATTAGGGATTTCATTTATATTTTTTTACATTAGTTTTGTTCTGTTGGCTGAGTTTTTCTCTCAATTTATGCTGTAGGTTTCCAGGCAATGAAAGCTGAGGAATACCCCATTGTGCTTGTCTATTCCCAACTTGAGCTAATTCCACTTACTTCAAGGCCAGGTACATAATTGCGTCCTTGCCTTATCTAATGTCTTCACCACACCAGTTAGATCTGACTTCCTTAGGATGGAGTCGTGTGGTTGTAATGATTTTTTCTTTCTTTTGTAGTTGAAACTGTAACCCGAATTGGTCTTATGTTGTATATTTTGCCCATGATATGCATATTTTACTAGAGCTGGGCATACATTGTGCAATTGGTGAGCCTTTTCCCACAGCAGTTTTGATGATTAAAATTTGTACAGAACAGTCTCTGTTTCCTAGTGGAAACTCTTGTACTACTAGTCACTGAACTGATAGCCTCTTATTTCATTAACACTTAATAACATTATTTTGTATTTTCATCTCTTCATTGGATCCAGTGGGCCTGGAAGATGGGGAGGTTTATTCCCTCGGGCAGCAATTTTGGCTAGTTTCCACTTCCTCTGGAGAAAGCAAAAGAAACATTACCTTGTATTTTCCAGAATTGATAGGGCCAGTAGGAGGAACAACTTACTCCTTCAATTTGCTAACCTTTTTGTGCAGCAGCAGCACATCCACTAACGTTAGCAGCCGGGGTACAAGGTTTGCGGAGTTGCATAGAAAACGGTCTTCACAGTTACTTTAAACATAGTAGAGGTTCAAACAAATTTCATGATGTCTCAGGCATAGAGGTATGGTTGCCTATATCTTTGTTCGTCAAATCCTGCATTGGTGCGAGTATGCACCTTCAAATTGGAGGACGGAGATTGGAGAATGTAGACTAAAAACGTAGATTTTCTGATGTAAACGACGTCTAAAACTTTTGTTCAAGAAGTAGTCTTGTTGGTTGACGATTAGGAATACTGGATGAATTGGCAACATGTTATATCTTGTAAATGTCACTAAATTGGCTAGATCACGGACTCTTTTTGTACTACTGTCTACTGGATCCTGAATCTGATTCAGATTTCCTGCTATTGTCATCGTAGTCATGACCGTCAGTTCTTCTCTTCTTCTTTTGAGAAAATGCGACCGTCCTTAGTTAATACTAAATTCTGTAATAAGTGTTGGAGAGACGCGCATAGCATTTGATGCACAGCTCGATGAACAATGTGGCCACACGTACGACTATTCTGCAAAATTTTCCCCGTGTCGTTTGATTAATCTACTCAAAATATTTGTAACTATGGTTAGTGATTATATATTAGAATTTCAAATCAGCGAACCGAACCCGTCATTGATCCAATCGGCATTATGACAAGCTCCGGTATTCTGCAGTATTGTCTCAAATTTCCTGAATCGTTAGCATCCCATCCAATCTATTGTACAATGTTTGCAAACAAAATGATGTATTCTTGTATAATTAAGATCAGTACCCCTCGGTCAGGTACTCATTTTGTACAGTTCAGCAAGCAATCTCGATGCTAGCGGTAAATGAATGTGTAAAACATTTTTTTTTTTTGCACAACTCATAAAGCAGCAAGACGCATTTCGCCATCCAAACTACTGAGGTCAGAGATTACAGATTGCGTCTTAAGAAGCTGCTGGCTTTTACAGACACCCAAATCATCTGATAGCTTTGCACAGAGCTGCAAGCATTGGTAAAAAGAGTTTAGTACAGTTTGCAAGCTAAATTCGTTTCACCAGCAAATCTACACATCTAAAGAGAGTGACCTCATTACCTGTCTATACAAAGAAGGATCTCCAGATGATTTCCTTAATTCAACGACATACAGAGATGGACCGAGCTCAAATACCTGGTTTCGCAAGTAAAGCCACTATTAAGTCCTTGAATGTAAGTATATATGTGGTCATTCAGTGCAAAAAAACTACCACAGACCGATCCTGAGGCGAACCATAATCATTACTACTAGTATGGATAAAGTCGCACTTATCTAATTACCTCAGCAGCTACTAAAAGTGTCCCAAGTCTCTTTGAGGTCACTGAGCTCTTGCACTGTCGCATAACTTTCAGCTGCAAATAATATGGACCAATCTCAGTTTCTAGAACTCATGGATCATTCAAGAATTTAGATATATTACAAATGATGAAAAACCTAATATACTTACTTTGCCGTTTCCCCGCTGGACTTGAAAGCCCATTTCAGTAACAATGTCCTCAATCTTCTCAAACAAATCTTTTGGCGGATGATTTGATGTAAATCTAATCTTCCGTTCAGAGATACCCTGTGATGAATAAAATCACCAAAATGGTCCTCTGGATAAGTCTTCTTGCGATTGATAAACATATAACAAATTAGATTTTATAGTTTGGTTAGGTTGAAACGACACTAACTACAAGTGAGCCATGCTAGATCATCACATTTAGGGAAGTCCTTAAACATATGATTCTTACATTACAGGTCATGTACTTCAGTATGTTGATATTTCTTAGCAGATAGAGCAGTTATAATGAATAAGACCAGTAATTTTAATTTTCTCAACTAATGATGTTCTCGAATTAGTCACATACTGACTAGCCGAGTGCAGATAGGCATAACCCATGGTGCATATGAAGATGTAATATACCTCTTTCTCAAAGAAGCCAGAAAGATCGAGGCATGAGGACATTCCAATCAACTGAAAAGCATTGATATGGACGGGTTTTCCATGGTCATCTGCCTCATCATGCTTCAAGAAAGATAAAACTTGCTTTCAGTTAAATCTATAATAGTCAACATAATACAGGTTAGCAAAAGCTAATACTAATGCTATCAAAATCCATGTCTACCTCTTTGGTCGGAAGAACAACATTCTGAGCTGTATCTTCATCATCATCATAGGGAACAACAGGAGTATAGTCTTGCTTAAACCAATCGTCCGCTTTAATTCCTGCCATGTTTATCCTTGTAACTGGACTTGGATTTAAAATCCTTCTCAAAAGGTTTTGAGCACCTGGAGAGAGCCATTTAGGGATCCTTGTGTCTCCCTTGAATATCTGAGCCAAATTACATCACATGAGAAAATTGGCCTAGTAGTATTACATGTCAAACTATCATCTATAACATACCTTCTGATAAAGGACAGCAAGATTTCTGTCATCAAAAGGAAGATACCCCGTAAGAATAACATACAAGATGACGCCACAGGACCAGATATCTGACATGCAGCCATCGTAACCTCTGTTTGCAAGGACCTACATAAGTTTTTTTTTTTTTTTTTTTAATAAAATTCAATATTAGATACTGGATACATGAGGAATCATTCTTCTATCAAGTGTTGAAATTAGAATTCTTACCTCAGGGGCAATGTAATTGGGGCTGCCACATGTTGTATGCAATAATCCATCATTCTGATATATAGAAAGGCCGTTAACAAATTATGGAGTCTGAATATGCAACAATATGAGGACAAACTAATCATCACATACCCCGAGTTGTTGAGGTAAGGCGCTAAGCCCAAAATCAGAGAGCTTTATGTTGCCTTTTGCATCAACAAGAACATTCTCTGGCTGTAACAATAGAATGCAGAAGAATAAGCTGTCACATTCCAATTAATATTAAAACAGCAGATCCAGTTTATAAATAAAGTCATCTCAAAATTTTGATAAAAGATAGTGCAGCTCCAGAAGTGGTTCAAGCAGCCAAAATTTACCTTCAGGTCTCTGTGGTAGACACCCTTTTCATGGCAATAGCTTACAGCATCAATTAGCTGCTGAAAAAGCCTACGCCCCTCGTGTTCCGAAAGTTTGCCCTTTAATGCCTTTTCAGTAATTAGAAAAGGAAGTGTAAGATAACCAAATCAAAGAGAAAATATCTGGTCACATACAAATCAATTTCTGGTGAAACAAATGGTGTAGCTAAATGATAGCAACAGGAATAGGAATAAGTTTTCTTACAATTTTGTCAAACAACTCGCCTCCATTTACATACTCAAGGACCATATAAATCTTAGTTTTGCTCGCACACACCTGAAGTACAAATTGATCATCAGATGCTACGTAATAAATCAAGAATTACACATTTTTTTCATAGAAAATGCTTCTTATCCTTTGAGATTTAAAAGTTGTCTGACAGATTTTGTTCACGCACTTGCAATGGAAAATTAAACTTGGACACTATGTTACCGCTCAATTTTTGATTAATAGAGTTCATAATTCTGCCACATTAGTGATCGGTATGTGTCAGCAAACATGAGTTTGAAGAATGTATACAGACAGACAGACAAAAATATGAGCAAATGATGCGATAATATCATCTCTATCACTATTGTGAAACATAAAAAGCAATAGTATTGCGTTGAGTATGCTTAGGATCGTGTGGCCTAAGCATGCACGATTAGGCTCAAGACAGGCAGAGAAAGATACCGAAACGGTTCGAGGTGGGGTCTAGTGAATGGAAAAGGGCTCAAATGAACCAATTCGAGGACCACCGATCAATCATTGGTTGGTGTTAGACCATCTTTCATTGGTCCCCACCTCGGGAGCCCACTTCACTTCGTCACGTGATCCAGCGGTTACAAGTAAAACGCTCACTGTTTGGGACCCAATCTGTGGGGCCCGAATTATGGCCTGGTCCGCATCACCTATCTAACGAAGCGGCCCACCGCCACCCGATTGTGCACAGATGGAATTTCGATCACATATATATTTTATTTATTTATTTATTTCTTCTTATTTTCTTTTGGCAAAAGGATAATAACTCACAGTTGGAGAGCAAGAGGGAAACGGTGGAGATTCCTTCCTCAGTAGCAAAGCCACCGCAATATTACAAAATTAGGATTCTTTTTTTTATTATTATTTATTTTTGTTGGCCTCTACATGCTGGAATTCTAATTTAAGCGAGATTTATCCAACTAAGGCTCTTCCAGAAACTGTACTCATATCCAATTAACTCCTAAATTTCTGCATCGGCGCCGCTTTGATTAGCTAAGATCATCTTTTTGTATAATTTCGGAGCGGCGTAGAGATAAAATTAACTGTTTAAGGGTTGTAAAAGTAAAATGTTCTTAATAACAAACAGAAGAAGAAGAAGAAAAAGAGGAAAACAAAACCTCATGTAATCGGACGACGTTGGGATGCTTGAGAAGCTTCAGCGTCCCGATCTCCCTCTTAATCTGCACCCAGTGGAAACAAAAATTAAAAATAAATTTACCCAACCAATCCATCAATCTCTTCTCTCTCTCTCTTCTTTCCCAGAATACCCCTCCCCCTCGCGTAATAGAATTGAGTGGTAAAGACATAGAGTTGTTCCGGGAAGGGGCCGACCTGGTCGTCGATCTTGAGGGCAAGGATCCGCTTCCGGTCGAGGATCTTAACGGCGAAGGCCTCTCCGGTATCCTCGTGGCGTGCGTACTTCACCTTTCCGAAATTGCCCTCTCCGAGCGTTTTCCCGATCTCATACTTCCCCAGTCTCGTGCCCCCTACTTTCTCCTCCTCCCCTTCTCTCACCATTAACGAGCCTTGCCTTCTCTCCCACTCCTCTTCTTGATTCCCTTCTCTTTTCCTTCCCCGCGATCCAAAGCTTCCCAAAATAGAAAAGAAATGGGAGTCGACTCGGAAGGAATCGTCCTCGGGGATCGGCACTGACTTTTGCCTTCGAGGTGGTGCAGAGGGAGCCGGTACTTATAGGGGAGGTGGAGCGATCCGCAGCGGGCCTTATTTACATGCGACACCTATATCACGAGGAAAAAAGGATAATTTAAGAAGGATAAGGGATACCGTCACCATACCGTCCGCTCACCGCTCGGTCCAACCCAAATCCTATTCCTATAACACCGTTTTTGTACGCGTGCCATACCAAACTGTACAGGGATGGATCATTTTGTACCCGTATATGACTGACGGTGGTGACCGGATCCTGAATTCCTTTGCTCCATATTACCTTCCAACTTATTGCGTGCACAAAAGAGGTATCTAATATCTCGTCCGGTAGTTAATTTACCTAAATGCCCCTTTCTTTGAGGAAGGACGAGGTAACTGGATAAATTATTATTCTTCCTTATCTAATCTTAAGCAAGTGTGTTTTAATAGAATAACGCGATCAAAATTCCGACACTTTTATCCATTACGCGCGGAACGAGGGAGGGTATAAGTAACAAGTTATATATATATATATATGTTAAAATTATTACTCGAATAGATAGAGATATAAGAAGGGCCATAATGGCTTTGTGACGAGAAGATGTGTTCCACATAACTAACTATTAGTTTTTTTTGAGAAAATTTCTCCTGTTATTTTTATTAATCAACGGCTTGTATGTACTAGTAAGGTGAAAATGGGAAAGGGGCTGAGATAAGAGCTGTTTGAAAGGCACGTTTAGTTATGAACTGTTAACATTTAGAAGACATAATTTATTAATCAAGGCACTTATACGAGGACCTTACGTGTCCCTCCTTGATAAAAATATTTGAATACAGTAAGAGAAAATGGTTTATTCTTCTTCAACTTTGAAAAGGACCAGCGTAAGGTGACACGGTGATCTCCTTATTGGTTATTTAAAGAGTTGAATGATTTAAATAAAAGCAAAGCATGTCATGCAACTGATTAGTTTTCTTTTTAATATATATATATATATATATATATATAAAATATTGCTCGGTCATATATATAACAGAAATTGTCAATGCAGCAATTTTCTCTCTCTTTTTTGTTTTTTTATTGTGCTTTTTCTTCTTTGTAATAGTATACATTTTATGACAAAGAAACATCACTTTTATTAATAGAATAACCTCTTTTCCATATTGGATTTCAAAAATGCGCCTCCACTTAGCTGCGAATTATCAAATATATATATATAATAAACAAAATGATTTAGATATTTGAGTTGTATTTATTATCTCTCCCTGTCATCAAATATTTAATTAGGAATATTAGCATCTTAACTAATCTGTTTAAAAAAAAAAACAAAAGTCCCCAGATGCACAAATAGTACGCATTAGCTCTTGAATTAGCTGGTCGCACCTGGAATAGCACGGTAGCCGGAGAATGTAATGCAAGTAAATTGTTGGTGTACGTTCTTATCCAAAAATTAAGCTGAAGTGAAAAGGACCACCACCTGTGACGCGCTTTGGTTTTGGATGAAGATTAAATATGATTATAAAATAAGATAGCTTCGCGACGATACGTTAAAGTCATCTTGTAATGTTTGACGCTAATTAAGCTTTCATATTTTGGGGACTTTTTACGAGGCTTAGAATGGTCAGAAGAACCATTCAATTAATATATTGGAAAACGAAAGCAACGAAAACAAGGCCAAAAGAATCGTTCAACTTATACACGTCAGATGTGATAGGCAGGGCTATACGCCGATATAATAATTAGGGCTCTCTCAAAATTTCACATTAAATCATACGAATAATATTTGTAATTTACTTAACTATTTTCTGTTCTTTTTTTTTATTTAATTACTATGTTTAAAAAAAATTTATATCTTATATTCTAAAAATTTTAGATCTTTGAAACTAACTAAGAAAAACATTTGAGCTTACGTGCAATAGTTTTATGAGTTGTTGGTATGAGTAACTGCCACTTTGACTTTTTTAGCTAAAGAAGTTTGAGAAAACCATACAATTTATTAGATTTTAAATATGGAGGGGAGGTAGCCAAAAATACTTGGGTAATTTGGATAGTTAGAAAGTTAATGGGACGCCTTAGGATTAACTTTCTTGATGGTTAATTAGAAACACTTGTTGAAAACTTAATATCTCACTTCAATTTTTTTTTACCAACTTCCATAAATACTTTTATGTATACTTATATAAAGACTCTAGATATAATTACAATTTTATTTTGAAATACGTTTACATAAAAACCTTATATATATATATATATATATATGTTAACATTTTTTTTTTGGATGTCTTGTCGTTTGGCTGTAAGTTATAAGCATAAGAGAAGTCATGTTAATAGTCCAAAAATCATATATATATATATATATATATATATATATATATATATATATTTGGAGAAGTATTTATTTGTGTGGCGGAGAAGTGATAGATGCATGCATGGTCCATGCAGTCAGCATTGTGCACCATTTCGACCAGCAAATCCAAGGGACGCCGAGCTCTCATTGGTATGCGTTTAGCCAATGTGGGGCCTTTTTGGCGGTGCACTGCACTATCCGATCTCATCTCCCTCACAAACTACCTTCCCCGCAAAAAGGCACGGAGATCTCTCTCGCCCAAGACTCGAGAGCGAGCAAAACCGTGCGAGATATCAGCCCGCCTAGCGACGTGGCAAAGGATGGACCGCGTATAGATCAAAAATCGCACATCAAGTGGGCCCCACCCCACTGCATGTCGCATGTGAAGCTGCACGTTCGACCGGGCCCACAAACACTGCGAGATGATTGGCCCTTCTCCGGTGGGACCGAGTATGTGCAGCTCCTGGAGCGGGCTGCAAACGCGGTGACGGGACGCTGCTAAATAGCTCCCCTTGGACCCTTGCTTTGGGGTTAGGTTTGCTTTGCTTTTGTTTTGAATGCTAGCTTTTTGATATATGTATATATTTGAAACATTACAGTAGGCAGTAGGCAGTAGGCAGTAGGCAGTAGGCAGTAGGCAGTAGGCAGTAGGCAGTAGGCAATAGGCAATAGGCAGTAGGTAAGGTTGGAGATTTTCTCACATTTAACTTAATTTCACCACAGTGGCGGTGCAATATGCCAACGCAGAGAGTTACAGTTAGTCGGCTCCTATCAATAATCATCCTATGGAGTATGGTCATTGGTCCCTCCTTTTAAATTTAAATTTGGTTCTGTGAACTTTAATTAATATACTATTACGCGCAAAACTTCTTCTTTTTTAAATTGTTCAAACTAAGTATTACGTGGTAGCTAGCTGTACGTATGGCTCTATAAACTACTACGTAGAACAGAAGGAGCTAGCACTCCTACCAACGTCTTTATACTATAATAGCTAGAGTGGGATATGGCCTGATAAGCTTGCACTTAAAAGTAATTAACAGGGGAAGATGATCGATCGATCGATCGATGGATGGATGTCCCACGTGTCTACTAACTATTGCATGCAGTCGTAATAAATTAAATAGATGTCATGAGTTTTGCGTGACAGCATTCTCTACAAAATAAGGACCCAAGGAACACCCTTCTTGTACATTTAGAATATATTCTTTAGAATCCACATGGTACTAACTGTTTGTCCACTTCTAACTAGTTTGATTAGCTTTTCAATAATTTTTAACATATATATATATATATATATATATAGTACGGTACTAGCTAGAGAAAAGGAGAGATTAGAGCTTTGGAGGAGGCATGCATGTGTGATTACGGATCGAACTTTGTTTCCATCATCTATGCGGCTCTTTCTGGGCAACACGTGACAGGTCAACTCCCCTAATTCCTCTTGAGAATGAAGCTATCTAAAGCCACGATAAAAGCGAATCAAGTTCAAATTTAACAAATAATAACGCATGTATGTTTCACGTGAGAATTAAATAAACTAGAGAGATGTTGTATTCGTACCTAATAAGCCTTTAAAGTGGAGCACATCTTATTCATATATTATTTCTTCTGTTTCAACTATGTATGCTAAGTAAATTAATTCAATTAGCTCAACAGCTCTGAATACATATGTATGTTTAGCTATATATAATTTGCTCTGTAAACTATTAGTTAAAAGTGTTTGACAACAAAGAAAAATAATAGAGGGAGGAATCCATGCTTAGACCATTACAATACATCCTATTGCTATAATATCTGATTTAACATTAATTACTGTCTTTATCTTTCTCTAGTGTATGAAGCAGACTAGCCGCTCTATTCTATTCCCACTCGGTTTTGTCTCCTTCCAAAAGTAAAATTTGTTGTTGACTAACCCAAGAGAAAGATATACATGCACGAAAAATTTAGAGAAAGAACAGCGTTAGAAAAAGGAAGTTTGACCGATGGAATGAGTACAATTGACATATATGGGGGATTAGCATGAATTAATTCCACCCTCTTGTTTGTTCTCAAAGTCGATCATCTAGCAACCGCCCATTCAGATCGATTATAATTATTATATAAAACGTGTTTCACATCCGTCCCTCCGTCCATCCAATTGTTAGCTAGCATATATAATATTGCTAGCTCAACTAATTAATTTATCTACCTAATGTAATGTAAATAAACTAAGAGAGAATATACAGTCGTAAATGTTGAAATCTCTGTCCTTTATTTCCTAATACGTGCTTCATTACTTACGTTACGTCACGTCACCGCTGATATATATATATATATATATGGATCAAATGCAAATTGCACATTAATTTCATGTGACTTGATTGAAAATCGGACGAGCTCCTGGATTGGAAGTTGATTCGTTTGCCCAAGTTTACGTAAGTACCTAGCTCGTGAACGTGAACTAGATCTATTGCATAAAAACACACGTTTGGCGTAGTGTCGCACCTAAAAATCCATATCTTGAAGATGACAAGTATATATATATATATATGAACGATTATTACGAATGCTGGACAATCAAAAACTCTGGCTTATCTGCAGATTACATGTAAGATCATTAATGGACTGATAAATGCCAAGGAACACAAATATTTTCAAAAGAAATTAAACTAATATGAATACGTTATAATAATAATTTGCATACTTAACCCATTAGCCACTTGTCTAATTTTTGAAAGAGGGACCACAAGAGTTGCGCAACTGTCCCTGATCTTTACCTTTTGATATTTTAACCGTGCATGCTCATCATGCGTAGATATATACAAATAATTACAATTAGGTCCCTAAATTATTTTTGACACAGACTTGCTTTAACTATGAAAAATCAATGAAAGGAGTGTTTGAGATATTCTAAACAAGTCTAGGGTCTATGTATCACAAAATAAAAAAATTTAAAAAAAATCAAAGGAAGTATATATGTGAAAAAGAATCATAATTAAATACACTCTAAAAGAATCATTTCTTGAATTGATCATTGGCATCTTCTTCTCTCTCTCTCTCTTTTTTTTTTATTTTTAAACTGATTATGTCATTAAACAATTATAACTTGATACATAAAAAAGAAGAAGGAGAAATAGATAAGAATCGTAACAACAAGTTTCATACTTAGCTGTATTACATACCAAAGTACAAATAAAACAGCGTATCAAGAACAAGTATTCATGCATAATAAGAGAAAAAAAAAGGATAGAACAAAGCTTTAAAAATAAGCTTTTCGCTTGGCCAACCGCGGCTAAACAACAGGTAAAACAACATGAGTTTTAAAAGGCCGAGCATTCAGCATGCTCAGAAAGGAATACAAACACATCAGTGATAGAGTCTATCGATTATACAACAATCACCTGGAGGCTCCATTTGAGTAATATGTAAAACTAAGAATAGAATCAAGAGCAAAGAAAAACAACAAAGAAATAAATGGGAACAATAAGAAGGGGTTGATCTACCGATTACATCCACAAACAGAAAATCTAAAAAATTCAAATTAGCGAGCCATCGGTTCTTTTGACTATTCATTTCCTAGATCTAGTGGTAATATGCAGAAGAGAAATTCAAAAAGATTATTTTTACACGTGGAAGTATTTAAGTTTCTATTTTTGAGATTATGGGGCAAGTGCTAAGGACAAAATGGAATATTTCTGGTGAAGCATACGAGGCTGATGAGGAAGGAAAGCAACTAGAGCCCCTTTTAAGTCTCGGATGTGGGTCCTAAAGATTGGAATTAACACAAAAAGCTATAACTTTTATTAATTAGTTGTTACATCTACTTGGATGTATATAATTTGCTTGTCCCTCTCTTGCATCAAAGTCACACCTATTGTTATGTATGTGCCCTGGAGAGAAAGCAACAAGTAATTAGCATTAATAAGAGAAAGGCAAATAATATATATAACTAAGAGAGTGAAAGATACGTTGTTGGCTTGTGAAGTGATGCGTGGGGGAAGAATGAAACATTGCTGGAGGTTACTTGGTGAAGTTAATTAAGCAATTAATGAGCTAGTTCCGGACAACAAATTGTCAGGATCTTACCAGATTAATAGAAGAACTGTCGAGTAATCAAATATATTGGATAGCATATAAAGCTAATTTTATCATTAGTTATGCATGAAACAAGTTCCTTGTTTTTAGATGCTACCTTTAAGTTAATTACTTAAGTCATTTCATGCTATTCTTTCTTTTTTGAGATGATATGGATGAGCGCAGTTAAATCCAAAGTTATTTCACTTTTGCATATCATTTTTTGTACTGCTTATTATTTTTACTTCTTGCGGACATATATATCTTTCAAATACCATTATCCCTTACCCCCCCTTTGTTTTCTAAGATAGCAGTCACTTGAACAATTGGTGCCCTCTTAAGTAGAGCAAAAGTAACACGCAAGCAGATACGAGATTTTTAATTAGTTGATATCTTCTAATTAATCTAAATGCTTGGGTTGCGTCTAAAATATCCCCCTATCGGAGTGCTACCCTATTCTTTAACCAAAAAAGAGAGTGATTGAGAGGAAGATTTGTAGCACATGTGCTCTAAAACATGCCTGCCCTTTCTTTCAAGTAAAGCAATTAATTATATAGACAGACACGAGACACCTCATTTAAGCCTAACTCACGTACAATATTCTCCCCTATATATGCCAAGAAGATTTATCTTCTAGAAAGAGAGAGAAAGAGAGGGCGAAGATGTGGGCCTGGACTTGGCTCGAAGAACCTTTTATTACTGTTTCGGGCCTGTCTGTGGGCCTACCTCAAATATTTGCATACTTCTGGGACTCAGACCTGGGGCTTTTGGGTCTAGCTCTGCATCTTACATAGATGGGGCTTTGATGTTTAAGTTCTGGGTTGGTCATATTAATTTCCGAATCTATCATTTAAGATATGCTTGTTTATAAGAAGGTGGAAATGGGGAAGCAAGGAAAAAAACAGTGGTAATGGCACCTTCCCAGAGTCATCTGTCGAAATATTGTTATGGCATTGATATTTTGGTTTTGTTGACACATTCGATATAATTCTTTTGGTACCACTAACTACTATCCAATGTGTCAATACTTTGGGAAGCAATCACACCAACCTATAACCTATATCATGCATGCATGCATGCCTGCCTGCCTGCAAATTAATTAGCCGCCCTCATACATATTATGTTAAACCTCCTTCTATGACATCTAGATTCTCTTTAGCCTTATCTTCCAAAAATGTTTGCAAAATTCGTGGAATTAACAAAAATAAAAAAAGAAAAAGAAAATTCCCTCTTCCCTTCAACACTGCACTTGGTCATCGTGGAATGCGTTGAGCACGAATCGCGAGGCGTAGTTTACACCGTTGGATTGGATGCTTTGTCTTTTCCATGATGAAATCTCAGCCGTAGTTATTAACACACACACGCCCATCAGAATTGCCACGCGTCACTCGTCAGCTGATATTCACACACCGGCCGGAATGGTTTACGCACCACGCCTCGTCGTTTTTATAGGGATGTTTTGGACGTATTGCCGAATTGGTGGAGTACATTTATCAAAGGACTCGGTTTTTCCTTTCTTTAACGCTTCTAGGGTCCGGCCCCCTATCGAAATCGCATCGCTCCTTTTTCTCTCTTATCTCCCGCAGCTTGCGAACCGAACCCTCTCGTCGTCGATCATCAGGTACTTCTCTTCCCTGGAAATTTCTATTTTTACCTATTCGTTCGTATTTAGGTTCTCAATTTCTAGGCAATTTGTTTCTTGATTCGGCTCCTCTTCCTGTGCGTGCTGGGGATTGAATTCTTCCGTTGACTGCAGTTCTGACCGATTTGTTAGGGAGGGGTTCCAATTCGACCGTTTTGGCTTTAATTTTCTAATGATTTAGGTATTTGCCATTCTTAATCTTCTGACATTTGTGATCTGCACCGATATGTTTTGATGGGATTGGGGGCTTGGGGCTGTCTTGGGTATTTTGGATCAGAATTAGGGTTTGAGGAAAATTAAAGAATTTAGCCGTACAGATTCTTGCTTCTGGGCTAAGGTTTGTATATTTAATGAAGGAATGCGTGTAGATCTCTAGACGGATCTGGTTCTGATAGCATGTCGATTGTTCTGTATGAAACCGTAGTTAGACAATTGCAAAGAATAATGCTTACTGGTTAAGAGAAATCCCACAATATTCTTTATTTTGTCTATGGAAAGATCAAAACCATTTTATAAGTTCTGCTTTTATCCTGACAGTCTGGTTTGCAGTTAAAATCCCCTCACTTTTACATTCCTCCTGGCAATCTGATTTTTTGTATAAAATTTCAGATTTTAGCGTTTTCATTTGAAGCTTACATATTTATCTCAATTGTACTGACTGCTGTATTGATAAACGTGAGATTGGTATACTGCGATGGCTACTTATCCATTTAACTATGATATTTCTCTTGTAAAAATGGTCTAATGAGAATTTGCAAGCTCTTTTTTTCGTGGTTGATTATCCTTGCATCTTTGCTGATTTTTGTTTTCATTTAACTTCAGGAAGTACTCTTATTGAGTTACTGGGCTGAAAGTAAGCTTGGGAATTCCTTGGGAACCACAAAACTAATGAGGGGCCACGAGAGCTCTGTGAGTTACTAATCTGTGATCAAGTTACCTGTTGATGTTTATAACTTTGCCCTAGTTTTTCTACTTCTCCAATCATGCTCATGAACAAGAAGTATGCTGATAACTAGCTGGCTGTTATTGTGTAGAGTTTTCACCAAAGAGTTGATGATTATGAAGAGGAAGATTATGATCATGATGAATATGAGGAGGAAGTTTCAGATGCCGAGGATGAAGAAGAACCTGAAGCCCGTAAGCCCACTCAGGAGGAACAGAATTTTCTCAAGCTCAGGGAGAAGCTAAAGGATAAATTTAGACAAAAGTTGAAGAAACAGAGTGCTGGTTCTTTTGGTCATTTATCTTCATCTAAGGACAAGAACAGGATGAGCGGCACCACAAATAACAAGTGAGTTTATTCTGTTGGGATAAATACTTATTTCTTCCTCAGTGCATGCTGATTAATAAATGTCATGGATGAGTTCGTTAACACTATTTTAAAGCAGACATACCAGTGACAAGGATGCCACTAGCCAGCTATGCATACATTAGAATGTTGGCATATTTTATGTGCCTATGTTACGGTCAATTCCTTTATCTATAGTTCCCTTCCTCTTGTTACATATGCTGATTATTTTATGCTTTAGTTGACTCACTTTTTAGAAATTCATATCCTGCTAAAGGGACTATTCTGTGAAGCAAAAATGTTAGAAGTTTTGCAAGGGAATAACAAATGTACCCATCTTAGGTCCTTGACTACCAATATGCTCTGACAGGGTTATTGTGCTTATTCATTTTACATAAGTTACTTTGTTGACATTATTGATTTTTTCATCGGTATCAGAGAACCAATCTGCATGACTATTGGTTGGCGCAATGACTTGTATTATGTATCTGATGGTTTCAAACAGCCGTTTCTTATCAAATTTGTGTATTTCTTAGTCATTATTCTGTGCTCTTCTCCCTGGCATGCTTACCAATTGATTTGTATAATTGGTCTCTTATGGAGTTCATTACGTGTAACTTGTCGATCATCTTAATGCACAATCTTTCAAGAAGTTGGATAAGTAGGTGACAACATGCGTGGGGACTTTGTCTTTGACATATACTAATTCTGCTAAACTTATTAACTATGTAATACAACCATCTCCACAAGCTTATTATGGTTAGAATAAGGACGAACTTTCGGTGAATGCCATTTAAGCTGTAAAAGAGTGTGGGGAGTTCTTGCATGGTATACAAGGAGAATCTTTTGAATGGTTGCATTGCTTTATTATCTTATTATTTGACTACTCTACATGTAGGAGCTGTTTATTGTTTCTTAGTAGAGTTGGTTTGATAGGATAACTTGCTCTTCGCTGATACAAAATAATACTTTTGCAGATTTGGCTCCTTCTTTGGCCCTTCTCAGCCTGTTATTGCTCCACGAGTTATTGAAGAAAGCCGTTCCATAAGGGAAACTAAGCATATTGTGTCTAAAGCTTCGACTTCTTCTAGTGTATGTTCAATGGACCATTTGTATTCAAATTCTCAGCATTAATTTGAAACATGAAATATAAGATTATCTTTTTCTGCAGAAAAGGGATCCCTCAACTTCAGAAATCAGGACATATTCGCATCACCAGAAACCAAAAGTTGTAAATGAGGTACGGAACCAATTATTTGCACCCTTATTATTGCATTACATGGTGTTACACATATGTAAATCTCTTTCCTTTCTTAGGCAAAAAAGAAAGCTCAGACATTAAAAGACATGAGGGACTACTCATTTTTACTCTCTGATGATGCTGATCTTCCTTCTCCTGCAAAGGAGCAGCCAGCACCCAGAAATGCTGCTGTTCCAAAATCTGGTATGTTTTGATTGTAGTGCCCTAACATCTGGACATTGATTTGTAAGCTTCAAGCATATTTGGTCTTTTCATAGAGGATACTTATACAGGTTTCTCCTCATGTGGAAGATGGTCGATCAGTGCACCCACCATTGAAGAACAAGATGCCAACAAAGAAACCATCCGGGTTAGTACCTGAGGGCCATGGTCTGAAAAACTTGTCTTCCACAAGTAGGCACATGCCGACCAAGGTGGGGCCTGTGAAGGAAGCTCCTGTCAACAGACATAAGCCAGTACCAAGAGATCCTAGAAAGGTGCTTAATGGTGGTGTTAGAAATGGGTTGAGTCAGACTACAGGGAGTAAAGTTTTAACCCAGAAGATTCCTGTCCATGCCACGAGTACAAACAGGGTCCCTGGGAAGGTCACTGTTGATCCTAGTTTGAAGAAGACTTCCATGTCTACAAAGCCCCATGCCTCCACACAAAGTCATTATTCTGAACAAAGAAGAGTACCTCAAGAACCTGCTAAAGCCAAATCAACACTTAAGCGGCCCTTGCCTTCCTCAAAAGTTCAGGTATACTTTTCTTCTACTGAGGCAAGCCTACAGTTTGTTTAAATGCTCGTGGAATACTTATCTATTATTACATGACGGTTATATATAAGCAAGTACAGATGTTGCATACATATATGAATTTTCCTTTCGCCGAATCAATTCTTTACTTATGTAGTTTTTTTTAATCAGAATGCTATTCTCTGTACCTTTCTGACTTCTGACTTGCTGTTTAATGAAGCCATCAAAGCAAATCTCTTCACATAGCAAGCATGATGACCGGCTAAAGAAAAGGCCTGCGAAAAGGAATATAGATGAAGATGAAGATGGTGAATTTGCTATAGGAATGATCAGACAGATGTTTAGGTATTGTTCTTGTTATCATTCTTCATTGCATTATTAGATGTCACCGTCGTCCTATTCTATAATAGCATTAACCAGTTCAATATTGTTTAAGTTATAAGATAAGCTCATTTAATAATTTAAACTTTAAAGTCTTGAATGAGGATATATTTGTAGCTAACCTACAATATTTGTTCTACTATAGACCATGGGCATTGATTGTAGAGATTTTCAAGCATCTCTTTTTTCTAATTAAAACCACGTTCATTTTTGGCTTCTGTGTCTTAAAACGGAAGCATTCCATTCTGTACTGTTTTTTTTTTCTTTCATGAAAAAGTTTTTGTTTTGAGAACAATATTATAGATCCATTGAGAATGATATACTTGGGAATTAATGTGTTATATATTCTGTGTAGGTATGATCCTAGTAAATACAGGGGGATGGATGAAGATGATAGTGACATGGAAGTTGGCTTCGATAGAATACAGAAAGAAGAGCGTAGAAGGTATGGAACATTTTGCTCTAAATAAATGCTTTTTTTGAGACAGCAGCTAATTGAAGTGGCCTGGTTAATTGCATTAACTTGTTTATGTTGTTGCTGATTTGATCTTTTAAATGCACATGCTTACGAAAGGCCTAACAAGCGATATACTTTAGGACTGGTTGATGCTGCAAGGATTTAGTATTCTTTCTTTATATATAAATTTCAGATTTTGTGATATAAAAATCTAAAAGATTTGAAAACATATGTATGAAGTATGAACTCACTCAAAATGTTAAAAATATCGTTTAAGGATTCAAAACACTGGTGGAGAAAGACTCATATTTACCAACTCCACAGGGTAGAAGCCTGAGAGACTGGCGCAGTAGGGACCTGAAGGGCATCTCTAGGGTCTGAAAATTGGCTGTAATTTGACCCTTAGACTAGATATAACTGCCCAAACTGACAAAACAAGTGAATCCAGTTTAAATTAGATATTTTCATAGTCTTTCTCTCTGGTTTTAGATTGGCCTCTACCTACACTGATCCAGTTAAGGCCCGAATGAACTTTGTTTGGCTCGAACTTGGACCCTTGCACAGACCCTTTGTCTAGCTATGGTGCTGGAAGAACCAGCAGAGAAGCTAAGAAACACATTAATACTACTTGAGTAAACGTTTTCATGGTGGATCTGGTAATAATTTTTTAATCAATGCTGCAGTTCCAAGATTGCTAGAAAGGAGGATGAAGAGCAGCTTCGTCTTATTGAGGAAGAAGAGCGACGAGAGAGGATGAGAAAGAAGCAAAAGTTGCGGTAGAGTTGATGCAGCATGTGTTTTACACAATTCTCAGTTCTCCATTTTATGCTTTTTAAATGGCAGATGGAATAATTTCCTGCCTTCTGGGGTCAGTAATTTTGATTTATGAGAAATTTGTTTGGTATCTCTACTTGTTTTCTACCAGTGTGAAGATTCAGTTAACATTATTCATAGGATGTAGCTTATTGTGCTTAGTGAATGCTGATTTCAGGTGGGATTTGATATGGTGTCTGTTAGTTTAATTCAGAGAGTTGACCTTTTCCAGTCACAAGAGCAGTTTATTCTGCAAACCTCGTACTTGCAGGAGAACATCGGGATCAGTAGGACTTTCAAATCATGAGTATTAAATAACAACTTCAATCATCGGTAAGCAAGGAGACAAAACTCAGGTTGCTATGCCCTTCTGAAGTGATCCGTCATAGCAAATAGGGACTTGTTAAACTAGTAGATTCTTTTAGTTAACATAAAAGCTGATTCATTATTCAGCATTAGTATCGGTGAAAGTTTTAATAAATCAATAAGCAAGTGAATTATCCTCATAAAAGTTTGTCGGAGTTGATCATAGAAAAGAATTGCAATTAAGCCTATGAAGACTACATGCACTCTTTGAATTTTATCATTATAAGTGTTAGTGCTGATTATCTTGAGAGAAGAAGAGGTTAATTACTATATTACACAGATTAAACACATTAACCCCTGAAATGTGGTGTCTGTAGGCACTACTTCCCTTCGTTACTAGTGTTTCTCTGCATTTTTGGGCTCATCTTGAATCTGGAATACCTCGTATACAAATCAGCGACATGCAAACTTTTTTTTTTTATTCTTCTTTTGACCTAATGTTGTGTTCTCCATCAGTTTCACGAATGCCACGGACCGTCTGCTGGATACTACGTTAAGCACATTTTTTTGAGAAAATACTACGGTAAGCATATTCCAGATAGGACGGTAAATATTGAGCAGTTCTACCCATAAAGCCAGTGTTAACCCTTGTAAACTTCGATGGATGCTTGTCTTGGCACGTTTAAACATCACACGAACGTGTTGAGAATGAGCGGGAGTTAAGAAAGTTACTACAAAGCAGAAAGAAAAAAATTAAAAAAAAAATCTTTTCCTGCCTGGTAGGAATGAGAGCGAGTTGAAACGTTCTTACATCACCTTACGTCGTAATATGAGAACTCGGCTTTGAACATTTTCCTTCATAAGAATTAAGAGAAGTTCCAATTGTACTTTCAACAGAACTCATCCAAATTTATAATATTCTCAGAAGGCGCAACGTCCGTCTGCAGCAACAAGATTGGCAATGCCTAACCATACATCCTCTTTCTTTTGGATGTATGGTGTGTCAATCTCCTCTTTCTTTTAGATGGAAAACAACCCTTTACAGCACGATATATTGGTTACATGCCACCATGAATGCAAGATGCACCGACTTTACTTGAAATCAACGTTTGTCAAACTATGCAGATTAGTCTGTTGATCTTGAACAGGTAACTTAGCATTGTGGGAATTGGAGTGTTGCTTAAAGCAGCTGCAGCTGTGTAAGCTGATCGCTCCAATATTTTTCGTTATGTAACTGAAGGTAAGTTCAACATGCCCATGCTACCATTCGTATCTTAAGTTTCTTCTAAAAACACGACAACAGCAAGAGGAACAGCTTGACAGTCTTCATCAAGCTCAATATTTACAGTTAACACATCATCAAGAACAACATTAACTCCTGACTATTTATTTGTGATAATGTAGTATGAACCATAGCCCTCAATGGATAAACTTTGACTTGTAGAGAAAAGATCAATGTGCACCATCAGCTGCAACTCCATTAATACCTCCAGAAGAGTACGAGTGTGCATCATGCGCCAGTGTCTGCAATATAGTGGAGAAAAAGCCGAACCAAGAAGCAAAGAAATGGTGAAGTGGAACAAAATAAGTAATGACTATATTGTACTGCCTAAATTCATGGTGTGATCAGCAATGAATATGAAAAATTGGCAATGATTAGACTAACAATGTATTGTGGATAGCAACAGGTTCAAGACAAGTTTAAATAAATATAAAAAATTTAGTGACAGAATTTCAGGTACTGATTCTCCCAATCAAAGCAATGCTAGAGACTGGCATAACCAGCTAGCGTTAACCCCATATCAGAATATTTCTCATTTAACAAAGTGCTCAATTCTTTAATTACAAGGAAAAAGATTTTTAAGCATATACATGATTCTATAAATGCTGAGGACATAAGTGCTCCATAATTGGATAGCTGAACCATAAAGGAAGTTTTTCAAGATGACTTCAATAATACCTAATAATTATTTTAAAGATCATGGCCAAGGCTTCAGAGGGAAAGAGAGGAACAATGCTGCGAGACATGCCCTATCACTTAATTCATTATGTAAATTGCACCTGAGTGGTCTCGAGCTGTTACTCTGATGAATGATAGAGGAGGGATTTGCAGGCTAGCTGCATGTGGTACTTATTTTCCAAATTATTAGAACACAGTTGTTTGTGGAGTAAGCTACTACAACATAATGGATGCTCAAATTTGTTGTAGCAAAAATAGTATGTAAGGTTCCCTTTTCCCTTAACAGGAAAGCAAAGCCTTCGGGCTTCCCTAGAACTTTTTAATTTATGCTTGTTATCTAATCAGACATTGTGTATAATATCTACATGTACAAATGAAAATCACAAAAACATGCAACCAATTATGCATGATAGTTTCTGTATTTCATTAAAAGGATCAATTCTTAGAAGCAGATAATAAGCAATGCTACCCAGACAAAGCCAGGGCTGCTCTAACCTGTTCTTGCGATCGGAAGTACATGAATGGTGTGTAGTGTAAGAAATTTGAAACCCTGGATGTGTAAATATCTGCATACCTGTATGAAGGAAAGAGTATGTAAAGAATAGTCCACATATAAGTTCCAAAAGCCACCCTTGTTGCTAGACTATATAAAATGAAAGAGAATACTAATTCATGAACCAATACTTCTCAATTTGCCTCATAAGATGGCTCTTATCCCAAAGGCCAGCACGCGACAAGTAACCCCATCTGAAAAGAACAGACATAACTGCTCAGTTGGCAATTCTTTTTCTAAGTAACATATCTTCACAAAGCAAACTGATAAGGCATATAAGTTGAGAGAAAGTGACCTGAGTACATCAAATGAATCAACTCTTACCATTTTCAAGGTGTAGAGAAGAAAAAAATTCCGCCTACATAGTATTAGAAATGATATGTCTGTGGGTAACAAGACCATGAGAAATTTTGTTAACAACAGCATATCTTCAGAAATGAACATGCTAAATTGTACATGACGACATCAATAATTTTATGTGAGCATTCAAATGGGTCCTAAGATCATCATTTAAAACAAATTTGTAGCAATGTTTCTCAAGAAATGTGTAGCAGGTGTAGCAGCTGACATACTGGATTATGTTTTCTGGCATCACATGGATTTAGTTACCTTTTATTGAAGTGTTCACCATCTGCTTCCAACATTGGTGCAATTTTCTGGTCTAATCTTTGCATAACTATCAGTAGCTTTTGCATGCTCTCTGTCAATTCTTGGTCATCCATATTAGTTGCGGCAAGTGTCTGAAAGAAGCCATATTTAATTCATATCAACATTAGTATCATGTACGTAAATCAGATGTCTAGTTAAATTCAACAGAGTTAGTTAACTAACAAAGTACCAACTAGCATTATCACACCATTAGTCATTAGAAACGGATAGAATGGTCAAGTAAGAAGGTTCCTCTCAATGGTTCTACCAAAAGAATACCAATGAGTGGCCTCCAAATTGATGTGGACATCAAAATGGAAAAGGTCATCTGGTTTGAACTTTAAAGCTAGGCTGTATGTGCACAAGACACCTTATGGTTAAAATGGAAAATTCTGTATGGTGCACAAAATCAAAATGGAACAGGCAATGTCATAGGCTCGTAGAGAGAAACATAGCTATGGGGAAACATAGGTATGGCAATGATGAGGGGCAAACATGCAAATGATTAAACCAAGAGAAATCAGCAAATAAAAAATTTAAGTAAACGCAAACTAGTCAAATAGAAGTCCTCTAAATAAAAATATATAAAACTATATTATAGTATGTGATCACAAGAAAGATGCCTCGCTATGAAGAGAATGATGTTGGAAGCAAGGAAACCTCCTCTGACTAGGGTCTTTTGCTCAAATTACTAACAAAGCAGACCAACAGATAGACAATTCTATGGATTCTGATGCTGTTAATTCGTGGGTTTTAGAAAATTCCAGCAAAAGCTAATGTAAGAAAAGATTAATGTGAGAACATATGTTTTGATGTAAGGGATACTAGCGACAAGATCTTAGGATAACAAATTAGATGTGAGGTCCAGCTGAATGTTACAAGTCATCATACCCATTGATTGAGTCTGAAAAAAATGAGATAAAATCCAATGAAGGATTGGAACCCCATGACAAAACTAAGATCTAAAGATGAAATCTGGAATCTAATCTAAAAGATTTGATCTGAAAGCCGATGACATCCGAATCAAAATATTTGAAAGGTCGGACTCTTAACAGAGATGCAGAAGCCTCGCTATGTCCTGGAAGTGTCAAAGAACACAAATGGAACGAAAGAAGATACTGGATCTATGAAAAAATTAACCTAGGTTTTGCACTTTGGGGTTCCGATCTCACACCTAAAGAGATCTTCATAAAATCCTTGGAGAAAGCTTCAAGTCGTCTTTATTTCATCAAAAACTGTCTGAACACAATATCTTTTGATTATTTATAGCGCCAACATGAAATCCTAAGTGAACAATCCATCAATTAGACCAAAACATGTCAAAACAGACCCAATGACTAATGGGCTGAAAATTACCCCAAAAATACTCCAAAAATACTAGAAACTAGAAAAGGACATAAATTAACTAACCAAAGTCTAACTAAGATCAATGACACATTTATAATTAAGTCAACATGAAACAAGTCTGATAGTAGGCCTCCATCTATGCGTGTAGACTCGCATGTCCAATATATGGTTGGATCCCATGTCCTCATCAGGGAGACCATATAGGATAACATGATTACATGCCAAACTCACAGGTGGAATGATATCCCCTTCATTTTAGAAGTTTCAACATAACATTAAAAACAAAAAAGATCTGTTAGCCCACTACTTTATTGATCTGCTAGTTCTTCTGATTTATTTTTTCTCAAAATAAATCCAGATGTGAGAAGACTAATGTGTTCATTCATTAGAAAATTATGTTGTCTCAGAGGAAATCATTTGTTTATTTGCTAAAAGCAAAGAACTACGAGACCAATGAGGACTCGTAGTTAAAGTGACTTGATGCTCAAGATCAAAGCATAGGTCCAAGATTTTGCAGCATATTAAAGGAACATAAATAAGATGCGATACCATGAATATCATATACAAAAAGAATGACTAGCATGAGTTGACAAAAGAAGTTGCTAATCTGCAACATTCAGCACATAGGTTCACTTATTGCTCTGTACAGAAACATGATAATATTTTTTTGAAGGAAAAGTTAAAAGAAAATGGAAACAAGAACATAAGTGTTATGTATATGCAGACTGATTAACCTGAGCTGGGCGATAATTTGTCTGCCGTTGTAGTGCAAGACGCAGCTGATTAAATAGATCCCCAACAATTTCCTTTTGTTGTATAAGTTCTACAACAGCTGCTTTGTGACTACGACCACGAATCAGTGAGTTAAACTGCAAAAGGGATTATAAAGAAAATAATCGACTTGTGCTCAGACTAGAAGCATAAGAAATTAGAGTAGTAACTTAACTATTCTTTCAAGATATGCTGATTCTTAGTAATGATGAACTTTGAGAAAAGCATAAAGTGTTTATAATCATGGATTCATATATCAGGTAGTACATCTAGGGGTGAAAACGGATCAAATACGGATCAGATAGTACTCAACCCACATCCGAATCCATATTTTTACTCCGGATACGGATTCAGATACGAATGTTAGACGAATAGCAAGATTTAAAATCATATCATAACTAAATGGATACGAATAATTTTTCGGATAGAGGATCAAATCTTAAATGGATATTGATCAAATTAAACGAATTATAATTTTTTATTTAGACATAATTAATACAAAAATATTAAGAGTTTCACAAAAAAATAAATTTTTTGTATGTCAAATACATATAAAATTAGAAAAATTAATTTCTACAAATAATATATAACACATCATTAGTAATAATATCAATATTCACTATTTAAATAAATAAACTAAAAATTGTAAATCATTCAAAAATATATGCGGGTAAACGGATATCCGATATCCATATCCGAATCTGAAAATTGTTTCCGACCCGTATTCGAATCCGTATCTGAATTTTTTTTTTCAAACATTCTATCCGTATCCGAATCCGTATCTGAATTTTTTTTTTCAAACATTCTATCCGTATCCGAATCCATATCTGAATTGGATAGAAATTTTTTACCGAATCCAATTCTAGTCAGGTCGAATAGCGGGTCGGGTCGAAATTAATCTGACCCGTTTTTACCCCTAAGTACATCCTATGTTGATACCTTTGTGGCATATTAGTGAGAACCCAGCATGGCCTAGTCTTATACCAAGCATGCTAAGCCATCATGAAAATATTGTGTCAATATGGTACCATACCAAGCAGCACATGCTGTGCCAATAAGCTACCAACACAGGGTGGGCTGATAGAAAACAATATCATTTGATTTCTATGTGCTTGTGGCAGTTCATGTTCAACTCTATAGCTATGTGGGGGTCAGTAAGTATAATAGAATTCTATCATGTTAGTGAACGTTGAAAAATGACTAAAATTATTCAACCAACCAACTTTGGAAAGCATGCCTTAAAATGGCATGAAGTATCTTAAATTTTTATACCACATTTTTATTAATAAATACTGAATAAAGATGACAGGTTCTCCTAATAGGGTGGGGTTTAATATTCTTATTCTTGCTCCCAGCAGAAATGAAATAATAGTAAATGACTACTGCAATTGACAGCAATATAGATTGCAGAATGTAGTGAAGTACTGAAGTTAGTTATATGCATATTGTAGTCTGTCCAAAAATTGCGAGATTATCAAGAATAATGTCTACCAGATGGTAGACATCAGCGCAATATCCATATATGCCAGCTGCTAACCTCATCTTCCAATTCTCGGCAGATTAATGCAGTCCGCCATCGCAAATGAACTTTGGATTGGCTTACATCAGTGAAAATATGGTCCCCAACATATAAGATTTCATCACCATGAATATCTAAAGATTTCTCTACCATCTGAGCACACCCACCAGAGTACAAACCACCTACATAACCAAACATGTGCTCAGAGATTAGCATTGGTAAAGACGTTAAGGTTAATCACAAAGTAGTTGAAGAATGTGTCACCTGATCGTGCTTTAAAACAGGGACGCATTAATCCTTCATTTGTTACAACCTCATATAACGGATGCGATGTTTGGAAAAATTCAGGTTTCCTCGCAGAAACTATGACCTGAAAAAGGACAGATTCCAATATATGCCCTGACTCCTTAAAGTGCCTTGTGAATACAGACTAAATAAAATATACTTAAGAACCACTGCCTCTAAGCTTATGAAAAGTCAAGAAACTTCAACAACTCACCATGTCAAACAGATCTCTCCACCCCATATCATTAGGCAGAAATTTATTGAATGCATGATGCATCATTTTATTCGTATAATGGTAGTCTGAGTTGGTAATAAGAAGTAACTTTTTACCAGCCTGAGAGGGAGGAGCAAATCAGTAAAATGAAACAAGAAATAAACTGCAAAAGAGATTAATAATTAATAAATGGTGAATATGTGTCTACCTCCTTTTGATCAAGAAGAGCTAGAGGAAGTTCTGGATCAGGTTCTACAAATCTTTCTGGCTGTGCCATTATCTCACTCTACATATAGACCAGCAAAGAGAATCTTTCAGATATGAAATGGTCAGGGTACACAACAGGCAAATAGGAACTACCTTAAGTTGCCCTTCAACATGTGCTCTAAAGAGGGCTCTTGAAACAGCCTGAAGCATAAAGCAACATTATAAACTGACATAACTAAAACCAACCAAAGGTAGATTGTAGCCTATTTACCTTGAAAAGCCCCTTATAATCAAGAGGTCCAAGTTCTGCTGGCACTGCTCCTTGATCCAACTTGTCAACCATCTATAGGAATAAAACTAGGCTACAGGAACCTCAATTTAGTGGGGATAAAATTCAAAATGAGGCAAGTACAGAATCCATGACCAAATAACACCTAATGTAATATTTCTAAAATTCTATCCTTCTAAGCCCTCCCTTAAATCTCTTACCTGTTTCTAACTTTCTCCCTCCCCACTTTTGTTGGTATGTTTTTTCCACAACCATCGTTTAGAATGAAGCATTTTCTGTTGTTCATTTTTCAAGAATGCAATCAAGTTATCTCAACTTAGTCGTTGCTATGTTCTTATATTTTGAAATACATAATATATGGAAGCCAACTTAAAGGGTCTCTTGCAATGTATATTCTTTTCTAGGAATATACATGCAGGGGACAAAAGTTGACCAAGTATAGCCCCTTAAAGTACGCAAGTGATTGTGACTCTTGTACAGAACCCCCAAATTTGGGTTTTGCTCCAGTAAACCCCATATTGCTGAGAAAGGAAGTAACAGATTGTGCACCAATATTTTGTCAGTTACCTGCTCACATGTAATGCATACCATATCTTATTTATTAGATACACCTTCTCATTGAGTACCTCTTTGTGCTCTCATTCTATATTTAAAGTTGACAAAAATTATACATAACTTCTCTTTCTTTGTTAATCTTTCCAGAAATAATCAAATTCAGAAAAAAAATCACAAGAAATATTTTTCATTATGCAAAAAATTTCAGCTATGCTGTGGACTGTATACTACTCTTTCAGTCTTTCTACCATATTCTTGGGTTGTGAATGTGGTCCATATATGTGCCTCGTATTAACTAAAAGGAACGGGTCATCTTAGGATCATATGACATAAAAGAAATGCAAGATAAGTTTACTCAGCTTGGAAGGGAACATTTCCATGTTCCTAAATTATAGTTAAAAGACAACTGATGCGGACATCACTGATAGGACGCGATGGCGTGTGTACCAGCGCAGGAGGCGCCGACAGTTGATGATCCCTCCTATAGGGATCTGGTTCTGATTTTTATTTATTTAGGGTGTCTTTTGTTTATTTCCTATGTAGGGTGTTTTTTGCTTAATTCCATTGTAGGTCTATATATAGACCCGTTGTATTTCCTTTGGAGGTTAATGAAAGTTTGTGTGATTTGTTCTCTAGAGAATTTTGGTGTGAAACCTTTTTCTTAGGGTGGAGGTGTGAAACCCCATTCCTTTCCTTCTTATTTCCCTACTTCATTTTTTCCCCCACTACGTTTTGCATCATTTTGGTATCAGAGCGAAGGATCCTAGTTTATGGACGCCCCTCCTCCCGGGTTCTACGCCGCTCCACATTTGTTCTTCGCACGACCAATCGCTCCACGAACACCGAAACGTCAAGAAATCCGGCGTACAACGAGCAAAGAAATTACCATCGACGAGGAACAACAAAAATCTATTGTCATAGAGGAATCGCTACCGTGTAAGATTCCAAACCCTTAAAAAATTTGATTGTTGTTGCATTATCTAGTTTCCATCGTTATTTTTATTTGTTAAAAAAAAAAAAAAAAAAAAAAAAAAAAAAAAAAAAACAGCACGTATCTTTTGCTGTGAAAAAAAAAAGAAAAAAAAAAGAAACAGCACGTATCTTTTGCTGTAAAAAAAAAAAAAAAAAAATATATATATATATATATATATATATCAGTGTTTCAAATTTTCGAAAATTTCATTTTTTGCTTTTAATTTTATTAAATCCCAACCAATTCCTTCTTCCCCTAAACCTCCTACCAAATTTCCTATTTCTTCTCTAACATCCCAACAAATCCTATCTATCCTAATTTTCATCCCTTCAATATTTCCAATTTTCAAATTCCCTCCCTAACTTAAAACCAACCCAACCCCATTAAACCCATCAAACCCAAACCCAAAACCCATTAGCCCAAAACCCAAACTTTATTAGACTAAACCCACAACCCCTTAATCATTTCCTCCCAACCCGTTACCCAACTTCATCCCTAACCTTCCCCTCACCTCACACCAAAATCCTAACTCGACGCCGTCGCTGCTGCCCCAACGCCGCCCCCGGCTCTGCCTCGCCCCGACGACGCCGCCCCGGCTCTGCCCCGCTCCTTCCGACGACACCGCCCCAGTCTGCCCCGCCCCGACAACGCCACCCGACGCCGTCGCTCCATCCGACGACGTC
Source organism: Typha angustifolia (assembly GCF_048772165.1). Taxonomy (NCBI): domain Eukaryota; kingdom Viridiplantae; phylum Streptophyta; class Magnoliopsida; order Poales; family Typhaceae; genus Typha; species Typha angustifolia. The sequence goes on along the minus strand of NC_133246.1, from coordinate 132,173 downwards.
GCACCGGCGCTGCCTCAACGTCACCCTGATTTAGCGCAGCTCCGACGACGCCACCCGACGCCGTCGCTCCACCCGACGACGCTGCCCTGACTCTGCCTCGCCCCGACGACGCCGTCACTCCACCCGACGATGCCGCCCCGGCTCTGCCCCGCCCCGACGACGCCGCCCCGGCTCTGCCCCGCCCCGACGCCGCCGCCCCGGCTCTGCCCGCCCCGACGACGCCGCCCGGCTCTGCCCCGCCCCGACGACGCCACCTGACGTCTGCAGCCACCTGACGACGCCTTTCCTTTGACGTCTGCAGCCATCACTGACGACGCCGACGCAGACGCCGACGCCCGCGCCGTGATCTCCCGTGCCTCGTTCCCTGCCGTAGTCAACGGCGACCACCCTTGTCTCGGACTTTGCCGCCGACGTCGCCGATACGGTGAAAACAAATTAGTTAATTTCAATTCTTTTTCAGATGGTCAGGTACGTGATCTTTCAATGTATTAAATATTTTTGGGTCATTCTTTTCTAGTATCATCTCTAAACTGTTATCAATTCCTGTTGTCCACATATAGTGAGGGAGAGACTACATAGAAACCTTATCTGCTTTAGTCCTGATATTAAGAGATGAACTGTGCCAAATAGAATATTAACATTATCTTAATTTTTGGAAAGAAATTTAAAGGGTTTGGCATTTATTAATGACTTTTGTTTAAAAATCATTTAGTCTTGACAATAGTCTTTGAACCTCTTGAACAGAAAATCTAAATTCAATTAAGTATTCATTTTTAAATTTTTCCTGATTGCATAGCATCATCTCATATCATTTAGACTAAAACATTTGTATTTGGATTAACTATAGGAGACGTCTGCATTCCATTAGGTTAGAACATTATTTAATTTTATTTAAATTAGCAAGCATAAAATTAAAAGATTAAAAAAAAAAAAGGGGATATATATATATATAAATAAAAAAATAATAATAATATAAAGCAATACACAACTCATTCATTGCATATTAGTGTATGCCAACTCGTAGAGGTAAGGCTTACCTTCTTAGTGATTCTAGTGAGTCCAGCAGTAGCAGTATGGATCCCGAACTTAGTAAGAAGCTCGACGACATTATGGGACAACTAGGTACCTTAGCTCAACAAGTCAGGGATACTCAAGATACTTTGCTTGGGTATCAACGGGTGACCGATGAACGACTATATAGGGTAGAAAGACCCCGTGAGCACACCGCTCCTCAAAATAATCACCGCCCTGACATTGAACGTGGCGAATCTCCCACTCCTTTACCTCGTCAACATTTTCAAGGGAATGAGCGAGATCCTGATGAACGGTACCTTCGAAGCATTAAAATTGATGCCCCGATGTTTGATGGTCGTCTAGATCCGCAACACTTCTTGGACTGGATCAAAGACATGGACCGTTACTTTAAATGGTATGATATGTCGGAAATCCGTAAAGTCAGGTTTGCTGCCATGAAATTGACTGGGAACGCAAATCAATACTGGACCAACGTTGAGACTCTTCGTGAGATTAGGGGTGAGCTTCCAATTGAAATTTGGGTTGACATGAAAAATGAACTAAAACGTAAATACCTCCCACCTTCCTATTACCCTAAGCTTCTAGACAGATGGAACCGACTTACCCAAGGGAGTAAGTCCGCTAAGGATTACATTGCGGCCTTTGATGAATTGCTTGTTCGGTGTAGCGTGATCGAATCAGAAACCCCTATGCAAATCTTGTCCAGATTTAGGGCTGGTCTACGTGAAGAATTGAGAAGTGAACTTTTTGCTCGTAATGTTGATACTTTGGAAAAGGCTTACAGCTTAGTTCAAGACTTAGAGGAGTCTAGACCTAACCACATCCCAAGAAATTATGAAACAAGAACTCAAATTCATAAATCCTCCACAGGTCCTCATCAAGCCAAATCTATTAGTCAATCTTTTAATCGATCTACCCCTAGCCCTTCACAACCCAAGGTAGAATACAAAGGTAAAAACATTGAGAAAGACTTTTCTAAGATTAATCCTCGGGTCAAATGCTATAAGTGTCAAGGCTATGGACATGTTGCTGCAAATTGTGCAAGCCCATATAAAATAAGTTTAATTGAGGAACCCTTCGAAGAAGACCTTGAGCAAGACTTTGATGGGTATGTTCACCATGTAGACGGTGAAGAAGGAGATTTTGAAGATGAAGAGGAAGAAAATACCCTAGGGTGCCTGAGGCACATAGACTCCACAAGGTTACATGTTGTTCGATGTGCCCTCTCTCAACCTAAAGTCAATGATGATTGGAGGCGCAACTCCATTTTCCACACGTTCACGAAAATTGGAGGTAAAAATTGTAAAGTAATTGTGGATAGTGGCAGTTGTATAAATGCCGTGTCCTCCACCATTATTTCAAAACTAAATCTGAGAGCAGTTTCCCATCCTAATCCTTACAAGGTTTCGTGGATTAATTCAACCACGCTGGAAATAAAAGAGCGCTGTTTGGTTCCAATTGAATTCACGACTTATAAGGATAAAATCTGGTGCGATGTTTTGACCATGGATGTGGGTCAAATTATCCTTGGAAGGCCTTGGCTATTTGATAATGATGTGCATATTTATGGCCGTTCAAATATCTGCGTGTTTGAACATGAGGGTAAGAAAATCAAGATTCTTCCATCACAGCCTAGAGGTGGTAAGATGGAAAAGAAGTCTGATCCCTTCCACTCCGACAATAAAGTCAGCTTGATTAGTGCGAGAGGTATTGAACGTGAGATGAGTAAAGGAGCTCCTATTCTGATTCTTGCGGCTCGAGAAATTCTAAATGAGCCTAATGAATCGATTCCTTTTGAAGCCACTGCTGTGATTGAGGAATTCTCGGATGTCTTTCCAGAGGATCTCCCGGATGAACTGCCACCAATGAGAGATATTCAACATGCTATCGATTTCGTCCCGGGTGCATCTCTTCCTAACTTGCCTCATTATAGACTTAACCCAACTGAACACGCTGAACTAAAACGACAAGTTGATGAGTTATTGAGAAAAGGCTTCCTGAAGGAAAGCTTAAGCCCTTGTGCAGTTCCCGCATTGTTAACGCCAAAGAAAGATGGAACCTGGCGTATGTGCGTCGACAGCCGCGCTATTAATCGAATAACGGTAAAATACCGTTTCCCCATTCCTCGTCTGGATGACATGCTGGACATGATGGCAGGGGCCACAATATTTTCAAAGATAGATTTAAAAAGTGGCTATCACCAAATTCGTATACGCCCTGGCGATGAATGGAAGACTGCGTTTAAAACAAAAGATGGGTTATATGAATGGACAGTTATGCCTTTTGGCTTGACTAATGCTCCGAGTACTTTCATGAGAGTGATGACTCAAATATTACGACCTTTTATGGGACAATTTTTAGTCGTATACTTTGATGACATCCTTATCTATAGTCGATCTCGGGAGCAACATATAGATCATCTTCGTCAAGTCTGCGCTGTCTTAAGGAGAGAGCAATTGTATGCAAACCCTAAGAAATGTACGTTTTTGACAAACAAAGTTGTTTTCTTGGGTTTCATTGTCTCATCTGAAGGAGTGTCTGCTGACCCTGATAAGGTCAAAGCTATCAAAGAGTGGCCTGAACCCCGTACCATAAGAGACATGAGAAGTTTTCATGGACTAGCTACCTTCTATCGTCGGTTCATCAAAGGGTTTAGTACCATTATGGCTCCAATAACAGAATGCCTCAAGAAAGGTGAATTTAAGTGGTCAGCAAGTGCTACTAAAGCTTTCACTGAAATCAAAAGGAAAATGGTGGAAGCCCCTGTTATGCGACTCCCCGATTTTACTAAAGTTTTTGAGGTCACCTGTGACGCTTCTGGAGTTGGTATAGGGGGAATCCTGAGCCAAGAGGGTCATCCGATTGCCTACTTTAGTGAAAAGCTGAATGAAACTAGACAACGATATACCACGTACGATAAGGAATTTTATGCTGTGGTTCAATCTCTTCGCCACTGGAGGCATTATTTGCTTCCTCAAGAATTCGTAATCTTCTCTGACCATGAAGCTCTTCGCTACCTTAATTCCCAGAAAAAGCTTAATGCCAGACACGGTAGGTGGGTCGAATTTCTCCAGGACTATACGTACACCTTGCGACACAAGTCCGGAGCCGACAACAAGGCAGCTGATGCACTGAGTCGTCGCATGATTCTTCTTTCAAAGATGAACGCAGAAGTAATAGGATTTGATAAGATCAAAACTGAATATGAATCATGTCCGGATTTTCATGAAGTTTACAATTTATTAAGCAATGGAGAGACTCGAGAAATAGATGGTTTCATCGTGCAGGATGGCTATCTATTTAAGTCCCGAAGGTTATGCATTCCTAGCACCTCGTTAAGGGAATTTTTAATTTGGGAATTGCATGCTGGGGGTTTAGCAGGACATTTTGGGCATGCAAAAACTATTGAAGCTACGGAACATCGATTTTTCTGGCCAAGCTTAAAGAGAGATGTTATGAGACTTGTTAGTCGATGTCATACATGTCAACTTACTAAGCAGTGAAAGCAAAATACAGGATTGTACACGCCTTTACCGGTTCCTAATTGCCCTTGGCAAGATGTTAGTATGGACTTCGTGCTTGGACTTCCAAAGACTACCCGAAAGCATGATTCCGTTCTTGTGGTGGTGGATCGATTTTCTAAGATGGCCCACTTTATACCCTGTTCCCGAACTTTTGACGCCTCTCGAGTTGCTAAAATCTATTTTGACGAAATCGTTAAGTTGCACGGGCTACCAAAAACTATTGTATCAGACAGGGATGTAAAATTCACTAGTTATTTTTGGAAAACCCTATGGCATAAGATGGGAACTAAGCTTCAGTATTCAACTGCTTTCCACCCACAAACTGACGGGCAAACTGAAGTAGTCAATAGGAGCTTAGGTAACCTACTGAGAACTCTTGTCGGCGAGAATCTAAGAGACTGGGATCAAAAACTGCCAACTGCTGAATTTGCATATAATAATTCTGTTAATAGATCCATAGGTCTGAGTCCAACTGAGGTAGTATATGGTTATAAACCTAGACAACCTATAGATCTCATTCCTATGTCCCATTATCATAGGTTGTCTGAGTCTGCATCTGCATTTGCATCACATATTCATGACTTGCATAAAGAAATCAGTAACAGAATTGCTCAAAATAATACTAATTATAAAATGCGAGCTGATCTAAGAAGGAGATTCAAAGAATTTAATGTTGGAGACTTTGTGATGGTCCGGATACGTCCGGAACGGTTTCCACCTGGAACTGTCAAAAAGTTGCATGCACGAAGTGCCGGACCTTTTAAAATTCTCAAGAAAATTAATGATAATGCTTATGTTCTAGATCTCCCTAGTGATTTTGGCATCAGTTCTACTTTTAATATTGAGGATCTAGTAGCTTATAAAGGTCCAGATTTTACTCCAGATAACCCACTAGATACTGAGCCTACCTATGAGCCTGTTTATGAGAGACCCTCTTTACCGCCACTTCCCAATATTCCACCTAACACAGCAGACAAAATTGATAAAATTTTAGATGATGAAATTATTTCAACTAGAGAAGGTGGATCCCAACGGTATCTAGTACGTTGGAAAGGACGACCTACATCTGATGACACGTGGCTTGATCGTCACGATTTGGAGGTGCATCACCCTGATACCTTAGAGCAGTATGAGAGCAGCAGAGCAGCACACTCGACGGAGTCGACTTCTCTCCCACCCGGGGAGAATGATGCGGACATCACTGATAGGACGCGATGGCGTGTGTACCAGCGCAGGAGGCGCCGACAGTTGATGATCCCTCCTATAGGGATCTGGTTCTGATTTTTATTTATTTAGGGTGTCTTTTGTTTATTTCCTATGTAGGGTGTTTTTTGCTTAATTCCATTGTAGGTCTATATATAGACCCGTTGTATTTCCTTTGGAGGTTAATGAAAGTTTGTGTGATTTGTTCTCTAGAGAATTTTGGTGTGAAACCTTTTTCTTAGGGTGGAGGTGTGAAACCCCATTCCTTTCCTTCTTATTTCCCTACTTCATTTTTTTCCCCACTACGTTTTGCATCAACAACACTCAAACTCAAAAATTTTATTTACATATGACACCAGGATCTTCAATAAGATTTTTCAAAAGAAAGGAAGACCTATCTAAAACTGAAATTGGCATATGTAATGGTTAAGTTGTTCGACCTGCATGTACATCACAGCTTCTGAAACAGAGAAAAGGGTATTAAGGAACTCCCATCGACTTTCCTTCCGTAGATCAACCAGTTCTCTCCCATAAATCTCACTTTTCATACACAAACAGTAAAAACAATTTTCTTTTAGTGTTGCACTGAAGATATAAGATTTCTACAGTATAAGAATAATTCAAGCTTACCTTACAGCTCTAGTAGTGAGCATTTTAGTACCATGCATGGCCCTCTTCACATAGCCAAAACGATCAGCCTTAACCAAATTCCCTTTTTCTTTGTCCATAATGAGGCCTCTAATAACCTGCCCAAGATAAATCATATGTGATGTTTCAAACTATGTTTGATATACTTCATGCTAATCTAAACTAAAGTCTCAAGATCTACCATGATGCTCTAACCTAAGAACCATACCAAGTCAGGATCAAACTTGAGGTCATCTACTGGGAAACCCATGCTCTTAAGGTTAGCCATTCCATAATCATATGCACGCCCTTCCCAAGCCTGCAAAATGCCAAAAGAGTTGGAAATTCTAAGAGACTGCTTGTGATAGAGGGAAAGATACGCTTGTTAAAGATCTAGAGAAAAATCATACTCATTGCAACATGTCCTATACTGCATAATAACCACAGTTACTGCAACCATAAGCACTCCTGTCGTGACAATGTGCTATCACGATCAAACCTCATGTTAATTAAGATTACAGGAAGGTTCTAGAGGACTTTATAACAAATTTCCCAGATCGCATAGTATCCTAGAAAGATATGTCTAACTTAGGTAATTTTCAAGAAATAAAGCTCCATTATTTATTTATTCATCAGCACACATTATTTCGATTCTTTTTTCAACGGAGGCCCATCAGAAAGATCATGTGATTTAATTTAACTAACTTTGAACTGTAATACTGGCCCATCTGGATCACAAGAAGTTAAAAGAAGTTCATCAGTCAGTGGGCAATTACCATAACATTGTAGTGAACCAACGTATAGTCCATATCATACCCAATGACACTAATCGACCTGAGATTCAGTGTCCTGCTACAGAATATTCCACGAGGAGAATGCCTTACTGAAAATGGGTCCTGCATCCCACAGACAAAAGAAAATAGAATTGATATCATCTTGTTTATAATTTATATTCTGTAGAGTTCAGCAAACTGAAAAACAATTGAAGAAATCAATGTTATTCCATATACTTCATGTATTAACAATAACACTTTCTTACAGGTAAAGACTTACACGCACTAAAAAATAAATTAATCAGAATTAACGTTCTAGAATAATGAAGCATAACAATGAATTAATTATAATAAATTTAATTAATAACAGAATTCCAAAAATAGAAATGTTAAGGTATATGGAACTTTCCATCTGCAAAATGAAAGACCAACTAAAATGTCATCAAAAGCAAGCAGCAATCTATGACAACTCAGATAAGTCAGAAAAATGAAAGCCACCCCTCTATTATTTAGCCTCAATGTTAGTAGCACCTTTATTTGGATGATCATTGACAAGGAAACTTCTAATTATTGTTATGCTTGGAGCTCTACCTTTTGGACTTGTCCAAATCAACACCCATTTTTTTCCTTTTGATGATAGAGAACACCCTCTCTCAGTTTGACACATAAAGCTTAAGCATGACCCCAAGATAAAGTAATCAAACACATAGAATTACCATGGTGCTCTCAACTCTATTTTGTTTATGAAATTCTGGGCCCAATCCAGGTTATCTTTGGACATCCCCTTCCTTTACTTCTATAAAATTTGGGCAATCCACAATGTATTTGGATAATCTAGCACAAAAGCATAGGCAAGGCACAAAAGCATGGGAAAGAGGAACAGAGGATGAGGATGTGTCACAAGGCCAGTACGAGTTACATAAAATCCTGACCATGCAGCCTAGAAGCATCTCCACAGGACAAAGGGTTCTGAAATAGGTCAGACTATTTGTTCCCTCTATCTACTGATAGAATTGATTACTAACTCCTTTTGTTACCTGAGAGCTGTCAAATGGGCAAGTTGCTCAAACTATAAAGTGGTATAGATGAAGAAAGCTTGTGCCTAGCTACCGGTTGCTGGGGGGCCTGAAGTTTTAAATGAAAGTTTGAAAGAACTTGAGATGTGCACGTGATTATGGTTTGAATTTTCACACGAGACGAAACTGTCACAACTGAAACTTAATGAAAACTAAAGCCAAAACTCATTAGTTAAAGCCACAACTATCAAGATTTCTGATTTTGACATTTATTTTTGACACAATAGGCTAAAACCATTCTATTTCTGACTAAAATATTCATTTTTTCTAGGGGTCAAAACTGAAACCAACCAAAACTAAAAACCAAAACTTTGAAACATGCACGTGATTGGAGCAATCTGAGGACAATGCATGTTTTTGCTGCTGAAATTGGTATGCTTCAATATCTATCTTAGCCTCCTCAGGTTCTCTATTTAGGGTTTTATCAAGCACGAAACTTTCACCCATGCCCTTAGATAATGGCCCATGTGGCGGAAGAGATGAAAAACAAAAGGGCCCTATTTGGAAGAACACACACTGTTGTGTATATGACATGTCTGGGATAAGGGCTCCTATAACGGCTCCAACTATTTCTTGACTATGGAAGATAACACTAGCTTTTTGGATGCATCAGCTCAACCTACGACCAGAGGTGGAGGTAGTATTTTTTTCTTGGGTATCTATGTGTGTTGTGTAAGGTATTTTCTTAAATATATATGAAACAAAATATGCTTAAAAATAGTTGTTTTTGTGAAAAATAGTGTTGCAGGAATTCTGTTGAAAATCCATTCAATTGAAATTTAATTTTGTTTGAACAAGATAGATCCGTTCAAACAGAATTTTCCAAGAGCAGATTTTATCTAACATTCAAAGTTCATTAGAGCGCCATTTGTAAAAACAAATTTTTTTCTCTGAAAACTCGCTCTATTTGATCCAAAAGGCGTCATTTCGAATGAGATGCATCTTATTATGAAAAGATGTCTATTTCATCACTAAAACTTTTTAAATAAAGAGGGAGAAAGTATCTAAATAATAATAACAACAATCCTACTATTTTATTTTCCTTCCTTCGTACAAGATCATTAATTTCAAATTTTCTTCTTAATCTTTGGATTGGTGATTACTCCACAAGTTCCTTAGAATAAAGTTTATCTGGGAAGGATGATGAATCAACAAATTTTAGGAGACTTTTACTTAACATTCTACAAATTTTAAAGTTGACCCCACGAGATCTTACGGAAAGGCATTAAGTCCAACTAATTTAAATTCAGGTTAGGCCCACGTAGTGTGAGAGGTCACACATAAGTGATAAGGCATACCAACCAGGCAGGTTAAGAAAAGAACAAAGGTAGGGTATTTTAGGTACTTCAGCATTTCTATTTACAAATGAACAGCAATTCCTTGTTTGGTACCCTTATGTTAGTTCCTTTCATTTATATTTAACAGTAGATGTTTCATAGGCATCAAAGTGAAAACATATGGGACAGAGTGGAGACATCAGAATGCTGGGGCGCATACTAAATAACCAAATATGTGGTGGGGAGTACAATTTGCCTCAGTAGTATTTAAAGGGACACAACATCAAAGTTTCTTAAAAAAATATTGATGCAAATGGAAATTCCTTATATATGAAACTATGCTAGAGGAGAAAGACATATCTAATGAACCAAAAGGAAAAGTTGATATAAGTTATAAACTAGGATGTCAAATAAATACATTTTATAACAAACTCACATTGCTCACCAGATATTCATGCCACTAGCATGTTATGGGAGTACCAGATAGACATTTAGAAAAATATTGCACTGTAGATGTAAGTAGAAAAGTAATCTATTCTAAAATAACTAAAATGAAGGGAAGGTATTGAAGAAAAAGCTTGCTAAATAGCAATTTAAATAATAAGACTACCAAGCTGACCAACTAGAACCTTACTGCAATTTCCAAATCATTAAGCAAAGTTTCTGCTTCTTTAGCCTCTTTCCAGGCTATTTCTTCTATAGGACCAGCTAACGTTGCGTCAACATCCATACCTACATATGGAGCAATAAAAAGTAACAAAAATCTATATAAAAAAAATGACCTTGACATAATGTCTTAGCATGTACCAGTATTTGTATAAAAACTATTCTAGTTCAAATATGGTACAGAAGTTTAGCTTTCAATTGAAATTTAAGAAGTTATGAGTACCACCTTTTCTTCCGGTTCATAGTAAGATCCTAGATTTAGACAAAGGACAAAGCAAAAGCAAGAACTCTAAGGCAAAATTCTGGCATATGGAAATGCTTGCAGAATCTTTTTGATATTTTAAGTTTTCAGTAATAAAAGCTCCATCTATCTACCCATGTTCTTGACAATAGATATCTATGTCTGTCTAGATAACAATGCGGGACCTTTTCTATGCAGCATTAACATATGGAAGTTACGAACACCATCTACGGAGTTATCTCCAGGAGTAAGCTAGATACAATTATCTATCAACACTTCAAAAGGAATTTGATGCAGAAGCATTGCTTCCATATATTTTAGAGTAAATGATAACCTCAAATGATTACGATGAGGAATTGTTAGTGTCAGAAGCACACAAGTATTTCTATGTGCATGGATGAAAATATAATAGTTATGCACTATTCAGCCTACAAAAGAAAGAAATATCAGGTAGCTTAACAATCATCGATCAAGACAGTCATAATAGAGGCTAAAAATCATAGTTTACAATCTACTTAGTCTGTAATCAAGTTGATGGGCATGAAATACCAATTTTACATAGCAAATAAAAGTTCCGTAGCTTTATGAATATATGCAATATCCTTTACAGTAGGTCTTCCTCTTACATTATTTAACTCAAAAAAATTAAAATCTGTTTTATGTATATGTGCTTTATGAATGAATCATCCAATATCCGATAATGCATTAACGTCTTCATCATACTAAGGACTTGCACATTTGCACATGCTCACTCATCAACCCAATTCCAGGTGTTCAATTGAAGACCTATATTGCCTTCCAATAAACTAGCTATATCAGCAGGTATGAGTAGAAAGTCCATCACAAAGTTAACGTGGATATTTTCATAAGAATATGGCATCAGTGAGGAGATCCCGGTGGAGATGAGTCAACCGTGTCCAGTAGTTGCCCCATAAAATTAACACGTCTTAAGTGTAAAGAAGTCCTCTCCAAATATTTTGTTGAAAGATAAATGGAAGTGGGAAACTATTCGACAAAACAAGCAAGTAATTATTTAAGGGTTTCGATCTCACCAAAAGCTTCAAGATGCTCTTTCTTGACATTTAAATCTCCTTTGGTGCTCTCCCCGAGGTAATCCACATCCGATTTGCTCGACGAAGTCACAGAGAACACCTCCTCTTCCGCCGGCTTCTTCGCGTCGATGGCTTTGCAGCAGATCGCCCGGCGCTTACCCGAACCCGATTCAGGAAAGCCAAGAAACCCCAAGGGTCTAAAAAGAAGGGGATTCTTGATGTGAATCGGCGGCGAAACGTGAGATTGAAACCTCCGAAGCCAAGAACTGGTCAATAACTCGATAGATTCCACCATTTTCGCCCGTTCTGTCCGATTCTCCAAGCTGACAGGATACAGTGAGTGGAGTGAGGAGAGGACGGAGAAAGGTTTTCTTTTTGGTGAATTAACAAAACAAATCCGGACAAAGTAGCGAAGAGAACCTCAGAAAAATCTCCGACAGCCGACTTTCTCGGTTGGTTGTAATGACGCAAACAACCACAAACAATAGCGGAGAAATTAAATTCCGAATCGATATTATTATTATTATTATTATTATTTGCATCACGCCAGTTTAATTAATGGGCCGAGTATTCTGGTTATTATGTTGTTGGGCCAAATGGGCCACACAAGGCCTTCTAGACTTACGATAGCCCGATCATGGATGGGCACATGGATGATGGATATCATCATGTATTGAATAAAAAGATTTAAAGACCATAGATAACGAGACTAAATGATGCCATCCCAGCTAAGCTCTTTCTTATAGGGGGTATGGATGGGAGAAGAGAATATAATAAAGAAAAGCATTTTAGTTGCTGTTATAATCAAAAGAGGACCAAGTACTTGCTACTGCTACTGCTACAACTACAACTACAAGTACTAGTTGAAGGTAGAAATCAGGGGCACAATAACTGCAGCATGAAAAAGGCTAGTTTGATACAAATGTGAAGTTCGTTCTATATATTTGATTTTTTGTTTAAATATATATTTTTTAAGAGAAAAAAAAAATTCAATTTGCCACTTGATATATGGGGCCAAACCTAGATAGAGAGAGCTGCTTTAGACTTTTTTTTGCTAACCAAGCAACATTTAGCACTTCAGTATATAATTAATGACACGCAAATGACCTCATTGCTGCTAAGCATTGTAACACAGCAAATGGAAGGGATCCAAAACTACTTTTAAGTGTGTGTATCTCTGCTGTAAAAATTTACTTGCTCTTCCCAACAACAAAAAAAAAAAAAAAAGAACAGATAAATTTGACTTGACTATTTTCACATGCTCAAAAGAAACATGTGAGTTGAAATTAGAGTAATAATGATTAGTTAGAGAGAACTAATATTCAAAGAGGCAATGATGGTGGATTAACTAGGTCAATTTAAATTGAGACAAAACTATCATAACCTTAAGTCTTTCTTCTTTCTTTATTTTTTTAACCAAAAAAAAAAAACAAAAAAAAGTTTTGAAAAAGATATTGTCTTATGTTGACAAATTATATCTAGTCATACCATACCAACCATGAAGTTTAAAGGTACCTAATTAGCTGTCGACCTTGTTGATCAAGAAGACAACTGAAAGCTCACCGAAGCATGCATTAATTCATGAATCATGAGGCCTGAATACGAACGGATATGATTGATATTTACTGGAAGGTCACAAAATTACTCCGACCCACCTAACCCTATTCTAACAAATTGACTAGGATTAATGGAATTGAAACCGATATATAGTTACATTTAGAGGTCAATCCGGGCCCTTTTGAAAGCAACTAGGCAATTGTATTTGTACCTACTAAATCTTTGGTGGGTAAAAATTGTTAGGTTTGGAGTCACAATCGAGACATGTGAGTGGAGAGAATAATTGAACGGATGCTAATGAGCAATGAATTGCTCCTCAAGGAAAAGTAGTAGTACTTCTACTACTACTACTACTACTACTACTACTACTGGTTAAGATGAATATTAGGTGAAGAGGTCGATTAGAGAAGTCAATAAAGTTAGTCTAATGAGCAAACAACTTGCCATTTTCCAGTAGGTCGGCCAGGGTGGATATTGATAGGACCTAGCTAGGAAGAGCTGATGATGATCAGGATAGGATGTTGGCCGAACGAATGAAAAACAACAGCAAATTAATTAAAGAAGAATACTGTTGTTGTATTCATCTTTTTTGAATTAATTAATTTACATCATTAGGGTCTATTTCAATTAATTAACTGGATCTTTGTAGTCGCGTGTGTTTATCATTACGGATCACCTACTACCATGCAGTCGCGGGGGACCCATGAATGTGGACAGTTAGGTAGGGCTGTAAAGTCTAGATCCCACTATGATATGAAAATTAATTAGAAGATGAGTCCATATTCAATAATTTGTTCTTAGAATTAATTGTTACAATAGTAGTAGGTACATATATATATACAAAGCGATGTTTGGAGGTCATGGCCTCCCAAGAGCCTGCTGCTATATACTTAATTTCCTTGATTTTGTCATTTGGGGGTAGGCGAGATGCATGATATGGTAAATCGAGGTTAGTGCTTCTTTACATGAACGTACATCTCTGAGTTGGCTTACCAGAAAAAGGAAAGTCAATCAGGCTCTTGAGATGTTCGTTCGGAACGCACAAGAGAAGAAGTGGAAGTGGAAGTGGTAAGTAGGTGGATATGGATTAATTAATATATATATGACGTAGTACCAAAATATAATGGATCGATCGAATGCCATCTCTTCTTCTTTTTAATGAACACCATCTCCCGCCGGTGCCGGTTGAATTAACAATATTTTATACGTATAAATTGGTTGAGCGGCGCACTTGGAAGCTTTTATTGATTACCACGTAGAATCTCCGTCACACAAAATGAAGGGCATTGGGGGATGTATGGGAAAATGCAGTCTCTTCTTCTTCTTTTTTCTTTTTCTTTTTTTTTTAAAAAATCAATTGTAATTTCTTTGTCTTTCCTTAAATTGTGCAGTAAATATTGATGTTGTGAGGAATATTTTAAAATAAATGAATATTGCGTACTATATATATATATATATATATATATATATATATATATATATATATATATATATATATATATCCATAAATTAAGAAAAAAGATAGGTAACCTAAACATACTTATACCTACCTAGCACGAGATGAATTATACAAATATTGCCGGCCTCAATACCAGGCTATTAAGGGGCCACGTTAATTGTTGCTTGGCAACAAAACAGGCCATTGTTGTAATGCTATTACCACAACACAATTGATGTTTGATGTTGGTGGCAATAATACTAATTACATTTTGGCCATAGGCCACATTAAATACAGTATTATTTTATCACATTGTATTATAAAAGTATATAAATATTTTTTAAATTTTTAAAAAGCTATAAGTAAATTTATCTGTTAGCTTTCCGTAAGTTAAAAATCACTTGCTAAACACATAAATAATAAATTATTTTCATATAAACTAAATTACCCTTACAAATGTCAAAAAAAGTATTTCTTAGCTAATTGTACCATCGTCTCCTTCCTTAAACTCAACTAAAAAAATGTTACACACCTCCAACAGTGTCAAGCTCACCATTTCCCTCTTCTTCTCCTTATTCACCGCCCGCTTCAATTCACCTAATTCCTCCCCATAGTTAATAAAAATGTGGAATGCATCATGTGCGAGAGGTTAGATTCAAGGACGAGCACATCGGGGCACAAGGAGTGTGGCGAAGGTCATGGCGGAGGTATCGAGTGATATTTGACTCAAATAAGGATGTTCCACCAAACTATGCATTCAGTAACCAAATCAATTAACTTCTATTGTACCCTTTTCTCGTGACAAAGAGAATCAAAGCGAAAAGGATTAGTTTATACAACTAGGCACAAAACGATAGCTTTAGATTTTAGCCTGGATGAATTCTAAGTCAAATTCTCATTAAGAAATCTCTAACTTTTCAATTACAAAGATGAGATACACAATATAGTGCCAAAAGAAAGATTATGCAACTTTTCAATCCAAATTTTTCCTGTCTCAATGCCATCACCAACGTAGAACAACAAATGAACTCAAAAATTTACTAGAATAAAAAAGAAACTTGGAGAATGTGACATGTGAGAGGAAAATCTCACTTTTTCCTAATGAGAAGAACATGTAACTTAAACTTGAGCCATGATTGTCTTCTATTAATTAGCTTGCAGGTAGGATCGAGGAGGAGGTGGAGGACGAGGAGGTCAGCTTGGGAATCATCAGCAATAAGGATCCAAAAGCTATTTAGGAGATTGGAGGCGTCGAAGCAAGAGAGGCATTGGAAGTCATAGGAGCAAGAAGGGGACGAGGGAGACTAGGACCAAGAAGGCGGGGAGGGGATTGAGTCTAGGAGATACGATGGAGGAACAACAGACAAGAGGAGGGAGGAGGTGGAGAGGGGAGAGGAGATGGTGGGAATAGGAGGCGCAGAGGAAGAAGAGATGGGAGATGGGAGATGGGAGGCAGAGGAAGGGAAGTAAGGGGTGAGGTTTTATAACGACTATTTTGCACACAAAAAGAAACTATTATTGTATTTTCTTGTTGAATTTGAATAATATAGTACTTTCTCTACCGAATTAAAATCTTATTTGACAAAAATTAAAAAAAAATATTTGGACTTACCCAAGCTAGGGGTATCAAAATAAACGAGCAGCTAGGGTTTCAACTTGGCTCGGCTCAAGCCAAGCCAAACTTGAGATTATTTTGAGGCTCGACTTGAATTTCAAGCCGAGCCTGAGTCGGAGCCCACTCGCTCTAGCTCAGTAGGATATATTAATTCCTTTTCACATCCATCCTATCAATTAGAAATTCGCCACGTATCAAAAAATTGAATCCCCTCCAAAGCGCACCAAAACAAGCACCTCGTCTCTCATGCAGGTGTACCTGCTTAGAGCCGACATGCTAGGACCTTCTTGCTCTATTCTCTCCATTGCTTCAATCAAAGCCCCCTCACCCGATCACCTCGCCCTCAAGAATGCCACCTTCATCGTCATCCCCTATCATCCTCCTCCATCGACCTACTCTTTTGGCCCCTTCTGGCGATTTCCTCCTCCATCAACATCGTCCTCCTTATCTTCTTCTTTTTTTACCTTCTCATCTAGCCTCCTTGTCCTCCATTGGCAAACCGCCGTCGCCTTCTCCTCCATCGACAAGCCGCTTCCTCCTCTCCCATCCACAAGTCACTGTCGCCTTCTTCTCCTCATTCATTGGCAACCCATTGCTACCTCTTCTTCGTTCGATCTCCTCTTCCTCCTTTGGCAAGCCGTCGCTGCCTCCTCCTCCTCTAATAAAGTTTAGGCTCGACTTATTTACACCCCTAACCCAAGCAAACCAATTGGTACACATGTGTGTGAGTTGATTTATAAAAAAAAAAATTATCTAAAAAATATGTACCCTTTAGGGCCTAAAATCTATGAGCAATTTAATACTTTGTATACCCTTCGAAAATTTATAAAATAGTCAGTATGATACTAAGCTCATTTTATTTTATTTTATTAATAAAATAATAGATACAGTAAAGTCAATTACTATTCATTTCTATCCATACATTTGAACAAGTGAGTATATAATATTAAAATATATTTTGATCTCTTTTAAATTTATTTATTAATATATTATTTAGTAATGCGTAGATCTCACGTAAATTTGAGCTCATAATTTATGTTTAAATATATGAATTTTGGAACAATTGATTTGGGCAATAAATTCCTGGATCTACTGGCTCCACTAGGCATTAGCCGCTCATGTCGGATCATACGTGGCAATCACTCGGGCGACAAAACAAAGACTGAATTCAACTCTGTCAATCAGGTTACTTTGGCAGCCTTCCTAATTGAGCACAACTCGAAATGTCGCATCTAATAAGTAAAATACTCTACGGATGTCCCCATAAGTTTACTGCTTGACTCTCTAAATTTTGTAGGATTTAGCTTTCTACAATAATAATAATAATAATAATATTATTATTATTATTATTATTATTAATAAAAATTATAAATCGGTTATGGCCTTTAATACATCGATCATTCATGACAGCAAACTTGCTTGGTACAAGAATGCTCAAAGGAATAAAAAAAATATATATATATATATATATACCTAAATGATAATTAATATGTTAATTTAGAGCCTAAACCTAAATGATACACATTTGTCGTATAGTATAGTTCGTGAGCCATCTCCTTATTATCTATCTCCTTTTAATAAATGAGAGCTGCATGGAAAGTAAGAACCACTGGGATTAAAAAAAGAAAAGTCACACTAACAATGCTGATCTCAGATTTTTTTACTCTAAAAAAGTTGTAGTAATTGGATTCCATGATCCACACGATAAGTAATCTTGCTTGTTAGCTTTTATGTTTTATTATATTAAAACCGCTAATTTATTAATTTAGCTTGTCTTCATGCTATGTTGATGTTGTTCCTTTTCCTCAAACTAGTGCCGAAGAGGAGGATTGTGAATGATAAAAAAAAAAAAATCCAAAGAGAATTCTAGAGTAGAACCTCATGCTTTCCATAGGCAAACAATTTTTTAAAAGTAAAGTAAAGAATACATTATATATCCCTACTTGTTAGTGTTATATTATATATATATAGAGTAAAGGCTGCACGCGTCCAATCATTACCCAACAACCAACCACCTGTGAACATGGCACTGAGAATTCTTTGATCTCAAGCATGTATTAGTAATATTATTGTATCTATATGTTGGGATTACAACTATGTATCTATTTCTCACCTACGTATTCTTTTAAATTAGCGAGCAAGTCTCCTGTATGGTCTTAAAATATAAGAATGATACCGCATTATTATTCTTGTCGAAATGGATGCACCTTTTTATATACTTTTCCGAGTATTGCTTCTCTTTTATCTTAAACAATAAACTGACCAAAAAGGACGATTGTTCTTTGAAAAAATATAGTTAATAGTACAAGTTGGTGAGCTTGCTTCTCAAATTTAATTTGGGGGGGGGGGGGGGGGGGGGGGGGGGGAGATCGGTTGAGTTCAGGATTGACACCGGTCAAATTAAGTAAGTTTTAAGAAAGTTATTTATGATCTCGGACGTAAGTATAAATACAGAGGGATAAACTTTACCGTATATATTGATATGAAAGGGGATCGATGTACCTAACACGACTGCCGTGGTATGACACGATACCTTAAGCCACCAAGATATTTACTTTGGTGGAGAGGAGAAGGAACACAGACTACTATCCGTAAGAATTTGAGTCTCAGCAGGGTCCACCAGAACAACAAGAGGAGGAAATGAATTAAGAAGTCTTCTTAAAGAGATGGTAGGAGTTTAGAATTAGTTGGGAGATGTCGGTATCCATGGTCAAGCTAGTAAATATCGAGATATATGTATTTGGGAAGATGCAGGCAAGCAGTCAGTCCCAAGTTCCAACATTTCCCACAGTAGTCAGAACATATCAAGTCTATGTTCTTTCGTAGTTGTAGTCGAAACTGCAGGAGACCCCCGCAATTATATAATGCCTTCCTTCACATGATCACATGATCACATGGGGAGCCCAACACGGGACTGGTGGTGAAAAGGTTTTGGCCTACTAGGGTCCCTGAAAGAAGAAGGTAATCGCTCCCAAGCATCTCTAGATTCTCTCAAAGCAAGGGGACATAACAGAACTCCAAATCCCAGGAACTGGATAACTTAGAAGATCGAGATATCCTGGTTGGTTTTGGAATGGTGAGCCTGTGCCGTCGTCTAACTGTGTCGATGGCCATCTGGCCTGCTGTTTGCCTCCCAATTTCTTCTTCTCCTTTCTAAACTGCTCCTTGTGATGTCTGATTTGGAATGCCATCAGAAAGTGGCATGTTTTTTTTGTCAGTCTGCTTATTAATTTCCTTTGTATGGTGGCTTCCAACTGTCCAGTAATGGTGCTGAGCTATTTACTTGTTTTGATGGGCGTCTCTTACTAGTCCATTTTTCTTTTTATTCCTCTATCCTCCATTTGTGATTTTTGCAGTGATTCTTTATATTCTGTCTGCAAGTTGTTAGGAAATAGGTTTCTTCTTGTTGGTCAACATTCCAGTCCTGAATTATGCCATCTCTTACTGAAGAAGTCATCATGGGCACCCACTCTGTGTACCCAAGATTAACTGGTTTCAATTTCAAGTAGTAGAGTTATGCTTTCTTCCCAATCCTTTGCAGCCAATGTTGCTCCTCCTGCAGCACACAGTTGTTTGCATTGAAAATTTCTGCAACTCTCGATACAGGAAAGGTTTTAGTTTGTTTTCTTTTTTCCTGATACATTGTCCATTATATATGTGGATATGTGGCAGGTAGCAAATTGATATCAAGGTAGGAGTTGTTCAGGGTAGCATTTCAGTCAATAGGATGGATGAAGAGAATGGAGCTAGCAGTGCTTCAGACATGAATCCGGCTGTATCTTCGAGCAATTCGATAGCAAAAGAGTCAGGTGTAGAGATGCAAACTCAACACGGCAGGGAGAAGATGGAGAAGCAAGATGAGGCAAAAGTAAAATACACAGTTCCCTTTCACAAGTTGTTCGCTTTTGCAGACTCAAATGATATGATCTTGATGGTATGTGGAACTGTCGGTGCGATGGCAAATGGGGCAGCTCTGCCTCTTATGACAGTTCTCTTTGGTGACTTGATCGACGCTTTTGGAGGAGCGTCGGACATCCATGACGTGGTAAACCGAGTTTCTAAGGTGCGTCTTTCACTTTCAGTAATACCCGAATAGCGATCTCCAACAGCCTGCCTTAATTTTCCTAATCTTACACATATTCAGGTTTCTCTCGAGTTCATATACCTGGCTGTTGGCTCTGGAATTGCGTCCTTCTTTCGTGAGTATTATTGATTTCTTGCTAGGATTACCTGTGAGTCAAGTTTGGCAGTGGTGGTTAGTTAACTCTTGAAATCTGAGGCGCGCCTTATTTCTTCTTCAGAGGTTGCTTGCTGGATGGCTACCGGAGAAAGACAGGCTGCACGATTACGAAACTTATACTTGAAAACAATCTTGCGGCAAGAAATAGCCTTCTTTGACAAGTATACCAGTACAGGAGAAGTTGTTGGGAGGATGTCAGGCGACACCGTTCTGATTCAAGATGCCATGGGTGAAAAGGTACTACTCTTTCTTAGCCATGCAAGCCACCAGGTTTATTGAATGATAACTATTGAGAGATGGAAGTCGGTGATTAAAGTTTCTCATTTTTCCCATCGCAGTCCTCCTGTTCATCTTTCTAGCATATTTGGTTATCTTTCATGTCCTAGCTTTATATCGTTTGGAAGTTCATGCTATCTCATTTTTCCCATTGCAGTCCTGTTAATCTTTCTAGTATATCTAATGATCTTTGATGCCCTAGCTTTCACGTTATCTTATTATGTCAGGTTGGTAAATTTATTCAGCTAGTGACCACATTCTTTGGAGGTTTTATTGTTGCATTTGTTCAAGGGTGGCTCCTCACTCTTGTTATGCTATGCACAATTCCACCACTTGTGGTCGCAGGAGCAGTCATGTCTACAATTGTTGCCAAGATGGCATCGCTTGGACAAGCAGCTTATGCGGAAGCAGCAATCGTTGTGGAGCAAACGATTGGTTCCATTAGAACAGTAAGTTTTACATTCTTCTTGAGATAGAATGTCAGAGCATAGAACTAGATATCTTTATTCTCAAATGAGATATAAACAACTACTCAGGTTGCATCTTTTACTGGGGAAAAACAAGCAGTAGACAAGTACAGTAAGTCGCTGAAAAGTGCTTACAGATCAAATGTCCAAGAGGGTCTTGCTGCAGGGCTGGGCATGGGTACTGTCATGCTTCTCATGTTCTGTGGGTACTCCATGGGCATATGGTACGGTGCAAAGCTGATATTGGATAAAGGTTACACAGGAGCGAAAGTTATGAATGTGATCTTTGCAGTTTTGACTGGCTCCCTGTAAGTTGCTTTTGTTTCTTTCTTTTCCACTCGAACAATATCAGACTCTTACTCCAATCGATATCACTGTGTTAGACAATCCGTTGTGATATCTCTGGTTTTACTGTTTTCTGTTCATCCTAATTAGTAATTTGATTCCTCAAAAGGGGCGTAAATCTTGTTACAATGTGAAGCTGGCTCTCTACTACATATGAGGAATTATTCTGTTCAATCATGTTGGAAATCTGGGTCTTCTCATATTCCACTTTACAAAACTCGTCAACTGATCACTAAAATACCTATTTGTTTGCATTATAATGATATAAACACATATAATGGATGATTGCTTCCAGGTCCTAATAACACATATATGCTATTTGTGCTTTTCAGATCTTTGGGCCAGGCATCACCATGCCTGAAGGCATTTGCAGCCGGACAGGCTGCAGCTTACAAGATGTTCGAGACAATCAACAGAAAGCCAGAGATAGATGCTTCCGACACTGCAGGAGAAAAACTGGATGATATTCGAGGAGACATAGAATTCAGAGATGTTCATTTCTCCTATCCAACCAGACCTGATGAACAAATTTTTAGGGGGTTTTGTCTCTCCATTCAAAGCGGCACAACTGTGGCATTAGTTGGAGAGAGTGGAAGTGGAAAATCAACTGTTATCAGCTTAATAGAAAGGTTTTATGATCCACAGGCTGGAGAAGTCCTAATAGACAATACAGATCTCAGAAAGTTTCAACTAAGGTGGATCCGCGGTAAAATTGGGCTTGTCAGCCAGGAGCCAGTCCTATTTGCTGGTAGCATTAGGGATAATATTGCTTATGGAAAGGAAAATGCAACAATAGAAGAAATCAGAGCTGCAGCTGAGCTTGCTAATGCATCAAAATTCATAGATAAAATGCCTAAGGTGAGAACACTTTTCTCTATCTTAAATTCTCCTAAGTCTTGTTAATCATCATATAGATAAACTGGTAAAGTATCTCCAAGTGGAGAAACTTATTTCTTATTCAGAAAAGCCAAAAGATGTTATATTTCTGTGCACATATTTTGTTTTTATGTGTTGTCGATCGACGTATCTTTTCTTCTTTGGGTAATATTAACATGCATTACATTCAGGGATTTGAGACTGTTGTTGGTGAGCATGGAACTCAGCTATCTGGAGGGCAAAAACAGAGAATTGCCATTGCCAGAGCCATTCTGAAAGATCCAAGGATTCTTCTTCTAGATGAAGCTACTAGTGCTTTGGATGCAGAGTCTGAAAGAGTTGTGCAGGAAGCTCTTGATAGGATCATGAGAAACCGAACAACTGTCATAGTTGCTCATCGTTTGAGTACAGTGAGAAATGCTGACAATATTGCTGTAGTATATCGAGGGTCAATAGTTGAAAAAGGTATACATCAACAAAATCAGTCTATCAGTTTTGCTCAATTCTTTTACTGATAACCAACTAGAATACCCACTCCAATTAAGCTTATAAAAGTTTAAAGCTTGACATGCTTTAGTTAGTCGGAAGAATATATTACCCAGACTAATTAAAATTTTCTATCTTGATATTATTTCCTACTTTGATCAAAATAGTAGCAAATTTTACTGCAACTTTACCTGAAGTATGTTCTATTTGATTAGGTCCACATCTAGAGCTGCTGAAGGATCCAAATGGAGCATATAGCCAACTCATACGCTTGCAGGAGATGAACCAAGATTCTGATAATATAAATCGACCTGACCAGGACAAACCATATGGGCGGTTTGGTTCAGGAAGGCGTTCAAGCAAACTTAAATCCATAAACCATTCAATTAGTCGAGGATCATCTCTTGAAAACAGTAGCCACCACTCATTTTCAGTGCCGTTTGGTTTTCAAGTAGGAATTGATACCCCTGATAACTCATCAAAGAAGCCAGGCAGCCCAGATCCTCTGCCACAACATGAAGTATCTTTTCGTCGCCTTGCTTATCTTAATAAACCAGAGATTCCAATACTTGTACTTGGTTCTATTGCTGCTATCATCAGCGGAGTTATATTTCCTATATTTGCTATACTCTTATCCAATGTGATTAATACCTTTTACGAGCCACCTCATAAGCTCAAGAAGGATTCAAAGTTTTGGTCATCAATGTTCCTGGTATTTGGTGTAGTCTCTTTGCTTGCAATTCCTGCTAGTTCTTACTTCTTCGCAGTGGCTGGTTCCAAGTTGATTAGAAGGATTAGATTAATGACATTTGAGAAGGTGGTTAATATGGAGGTGGAATGGTTTGACGATCCTGATAACTCGAGTGGAGCAATAGGGGCAAGATTATCAGCAGATGCAGCCAAAGTTAGAAGTCTTGTAGGTGATGCACTATCACTAGTTGTTCAAAACACCGCTACTTTAATCGCCGGTCTGGTGATTGCTTTTGCTTCCAATTGGCAACTGTCTCTGCTTATCTTGGCCTTGATACCCCTCATAGGCATCAATGGGTGGATCCAGTTAAAATTTATGCAAGGATTTAGTGCGGATGCAAAGGTTTGCCTTCATAAAACTTGTTATATCTAACATCCATTACCAAAAAGATATTAGAGTCAGGAAGTATATAATAATACCTCCGATATGGTTAGTTTTCTACTTGATGTGATGAAGATTATTTCAATTGGATGTGTCATGACCTCTTTGATTTAAGAAAAATATTGTCAAATCTAATAATTAGTTCACAAGTATGAACTAATATCTAAAGTATCCATGGATTACTTTTAGGTGGGATTTGTAGCATCTTTGTTTGTCTATTTATCTCTAAGATGTAAACAGGTACTTCAGTTCAAAATGCAATTTTGGTAATTCTGATGGTAAATTTTCATCATGGTTACAGATGATGTATGAAGAAGCGAGTCAAGTTGCTAATGACGCAGTAGGAAATATAAGAACAGTTGCTTCATTTTCTGCTGAAGAGAAGGTGATGGAACTATACAAAAAGAAATGTGAAGGGCCTATGAAGACAGGAATCAGACAAGGAATAATCAGTGGTATTGGGTTTGGGGTCTCCTTTTTCTTGCTGTTCTGCGTGTATGCAACTAGCTTTTATGCTGGATCTCGGCTTGTTGAGGATGGGAAGACAACTTTTGCCAAAGTTTTTCGGGTATGTGTTCTCTTCATGTTAAAGTTTATGTAATTTTTTAGTATCAAAATACCAATGAAAAGGTTCCTTTTTGTGCTACTTTGTATATAATATATTTGCTATCCATTAAATATCAACGCTGGTACAAAGCTAATCTGTTGGTACTAGTATCGAGTGCAATGACTATAATTTGTTCAGCACTTCAGCCTGTGGATGAATATTCAATGCCGAATTGAAGAAATGTAGGCTGAAACTAGAAGAACTTAAGCAGTTACATGCCTGACTATTTGCAGGAAATTCTATGAACAATTCTCTTATTATGTGAAGAGTCATTATCCAAATGCTGTTAGACTATCTGTAATTCCACTATGCAACTTTTGATGTTGAGGACTTGAACTATGGCCGTCACACACTTGACTGCTATTAAATGCTTATTCATAGTTCAAATATTTTTTTTCCCCCTCTCTGCAGGTCTTTCTTGCTCTTTCCATGGCAGCTATCGGAGTTTCCCAGTCAAGCTCCTTAACATCAGATTCTACCAAAGCAAAATCTGCTGCTGCTTCTGTATTTGCAATTGTTGATCGCAAATCTAAGATAGATCCAAGTAATGATACTGGGGTAACCTTAGAAACAGTGAAGGGCAACATAGAGTTCCAGCATGTTAGCTTCAGATACCCTACAAGGTCAGATGTTCAGATTTTCCAAGACATGTGCTTAACAATCCGTGCTGGAAAGGTAAGATTTGATTTCCAACAATTCAAACTTTGGTGGGGTTTTCAAATGCTAAACTATTCTACCATTGTGCTCCGATAGTTTAATATAATATAAAAATATGCAAGATGCTAACTTTGTAAAATATCTTATGTAGTGAATTAAATGCAGAAGCTGACCATAAAACTGTGACGACTTAAAAGAAAGAATTTAGAATTTCTGATTTTGACTCAATTAACGTTATGGCAATTGGTAGTAGAAAAAGAAAAGTTGCTCCTGTCATGCTGGAAACTCAGGAAGTTTTGTTTTTACCTTTCAATGTGCATAATTTATAGGAAATTTGCCTTGATAAACAAGTGTTAGATACTTAGATCTAAATCTAACAATCTTATTACAGACTGTTGCACTTGTTGGGGAGAGTGGCTGTGGCAAATCGACTGTTATATCATTGCTACAGAGGTTTTATGACCCTGATTCAGGTCATATATTGCTAGATGGAGTTGAAATACAAAAATTCCAGCTGAGGTGGTTGAGGCAGCAGATGGGACTGGTCAGTCAAGAACCAGCTCTGTTCAATGATTCTATTCGAGCAAATATTGCCTATGGAAAAGAGGGAGAAGCCACAGAGTCTGGAATCATAGCTGCTGCAGAGTTGGCAAATGCTCACAAGTTCATTAGCGCTTTGCAACAGGTTAGATACTACAAAATAATCATTACTCAATATAAATTTTTTTTTTTTTGTTTTAGGGTATCTGCTGTGAATTGTGATACACCATTTATTTGAAAATGTAAATCGTCAATTTCCTCTATTAAGATATACTGAAAGTACATTGCTATTGCTTCAGCATAATGCAGCTTTTAATGAACTTTTTGGTTGTCAATAACCTGTAATTATCAAAGATTAAAGAGCATTTGAAATTGAACTGCAGGGTTATGACACATTGGTTGGAGAGCGGGGGAGTCAGTTATCCGGCGGGCAGAAACAACGCGTAGCGATTGCACGTGCCATAGTGAAGGATCCTAAAATTGTGCTGCTGGATGAGGCAACTAGTGCACTTGATGCCGAATCGGAAAGAGTAGTTCAGGATGCATTGGACCGTGTGATGATCAACAGGACAACAGTTGTTGTAGCTCATCGCTTGTCTACGATAAAAAATGCCGACATGATTGCGGTAGTAAAAAATGGAATGATCATAGAGAAAGGAAAGCATGAGACCTTGATCAATATCAAGGATGGGGCTTATGCTTCCTTAGTAGCTCTTCACTCTACAGCTTCTTCATAGTGCATACCACTTCACACAGCTATTAAGGTCAATTTTGTTCTCGTTCTCACATGAAAGAATAGAACATCTCACCTCGGTGCAAAGACATGGCGTTGCACTACTCTAAGTGTAAATGTTTTCCTTTTCTTTTTTCTTTTTCCTTATTTAAGCTCTGGTACCTGTAAAGAGATGGGGGGGCAAAAAAAATGGTGCAAAATGTTCATTCTGGAGGATAGCAAAGGAAACCTCCCTCTCTGCTGAAATACACATGTAATTAATGCCTGTTACTTCTCACAAACAATGAAACGAGTAACGTGTAAGCCTTCTTTTCCTAGGAATGAGCTTTCAAGTCTCCAACATTGCCAATAAGTAAGCCAAGGTCAAAAGAAAAGAAGAAGAAGAAGAAGAAGAAGAAGAAGATGATATCATTTATCTCATGGAGAGAAGTGATGATTTCAGATAGACGAGTAGATAGAATATATTCTGGAGTCGGACATTAAAAGAAATAATTCAATTATACATTTAAAAAAGATCATATATAAAATTATCATTATTGACTTTTAAATATGTGGAAATAGGGTTACCCACTGGATCTGGATGACTCGTCCGCTTCCCTGGACAGATAATAACCGTCAAAGGCAACCAAACAATATCAGACGGTCTAGATCCCTCCTCTTCGCGTGTCCGAGCGTGGAAACCCCATTTCGACCACGAGCCGAGGAACGAAGCAATTCCTATTGGACCACATCAGAAACGATTCCCTTACGACTAATCATAGTAGGACACGTTTACTAGGAACACTATCTAGCATTTATTTACATACGGCATTTGGCAAAGCCCCCTCTCCCAAAGACTAATCGAGTAATCCATGGACATCTCGGGCGTCGCTCTCCGGCGATCTCAGATCGGGTTCGGCGCCGGAGTCCGGTGTGACTCGGGCGAGCGTTCCGTCATCTCTGGCCGCTCGATGCCCGGAGCTAGAGGGAGTCTTAGGATTCCGGCTAGGGCGAGGGGCGGCGGGGATTTTGCCGACGAGGGGCACCTCAAGTTCTATGCTTCTCCTGCGAGGTGCGGGGAGAAGAGGAAGGAGGGGAAGAAGAGGGCGAAGTTGATGAAGGGGCTGACGAAGGATCTGTCGAAGCTCTATTCGATGGGTTTCAGTGTCGAGGCCGGAGAAAGGGATGTTAAGGGGAAGATGATATCGGTAAGATTTTTCTTTTATCTCGGTAAAATTTTTCTGTTCGAAATTTTGAACTCTGCAATACATTGGGTGGTCGTTTCAGTTATTGCCTTGAATCGTCTTAGCTTAATCATAATTTTACCCATGGATTGGGGAATCCTGCTTATTCCTTCCTTGCTTGCTTTTTTTCCATTATCTTTTTTGGTTTAGGTTTTCATTCATTAGTTGATCAATTTCAGATTATTTAGCTTGAGCCAGTGCTTTTGATATTCTTTCCACATCCTTATGCGTTGGTTATTGATAACTTTAGATAATTTTGAATGACAATGCTTCGAAATGCTTTCGTAATATTAGCAGGCCTAGATTATCGAAGCTCTTTATTTTGTATCTTGCTTAAAATTCGTCGCAAGGACTAGATTATTTGTTTGATTAGTTCAACTGTATGTTAATAAGCAGAGATAAGAGCAAAGTAATCCCGTCTCTGTTGGCATCTATGCAGGAAGCAGCAGAGCTATTACTGGCACAGCTGAACCAGATGAAAGCCCAAGAGAAAGAGATGAAGAAGAAGAGGAAAGAAGAGAAGGCGGCCATGAAAGCAACCAGGATGAAAGATTATGATAAGGACGACACCTCCTCCTCATCTTCTTCTTCCTCCTCCGAATCGAGCGACAGCGAGTGTGAGGAAACTGTCAACATGAGCTGCCTTAGAACTGCTTCTGCCTCTGCTGCCCCGCAATCTCAGGGCGTGGTGATTTCAAAACCTGCAGTACCTCAATGGAGTCCAAATCCCCCTCTACAAACACAGTCTGTAGAAGAAAACCAACTTACATTGGAACATGTACTAGAATGCAGCAGCAGCAGTATTATTACTAGTCAAGGCTGTTGTAGTGGAAGCGTAGCTGTGGTCGAGAAGCCCATGGATAAGATTGAAGTCTGCATGGGAGGAAAATGCAAGAGGTCGGGGGCTCTGGAGCTGATGCAGGAATTTGAGAAGAAGGTTGGCATTGAAGGTGCAGTTGTTGGATGCAAGTGCATGGGCAAGTGCAAAGAGGGACCAAATGTTAGAGTACTGAGTCACGTTGCAGAAGAGGGTTCTCTCAAGCTTTCAAGGAATCCGCTCTGCATTGGTGTTGCTTTAGAGGATGTAGATACAATGGTGGCTGACTTTTTTGGAGGCAAGG
Organism: Typha angustifolia; assembly: GCF_048772165.1. NCBI lineage: Eukaryota > Viridiplantae > Streptophyta > Magnoliopsida > Poales > Typhaceae > Typha > Typha angustifolia. Next base: position 103,386 of record NC_133246.1, on the reverse strand, counting down.
ATGTACGAGGACTCATGGCTGCTTAATTCGTACGTAAGATTATTGGATTTCTCATGTCTCGTCCATGTAACTAGAAACATGGTCTTAGTTTCATCAGTCTGCAGCTCGCTGGCAGATAATATTATTAGCTTTTAATTTGGGTGCAGTTTGTATCCATTTGTACATGGAACTCTGTTAGTCATTGTGTAAAAGTAAAAGTTAAAGTACGAAGTATAAATCATACTCTGACACGATTGCAAGTAGTATACTCTTTCAAGAAATCTTCCTCAGAGTAATAGATCAAAAGCTGATCAATTTTACAATACCAGGGGCTCATGATTCTCTATTATGTATGTTGCAACTTTTGGAGGATTTAAATTAAAAAAAAATGATGCACGTTGATAAACTCTGTAGGACAAATTTCATGACCAAAGTTAAATCTACTAACAAATACTCAATATATAAAAAATTTAAAATATTTATTAACTAATAAAAAAATTATAAGCTTTTATACAGAAAAATCAAAGCAAAAGATGAAAAATAACTTAATAAACTAAAAGAACAAAAATAGTCCTATAAGACTAGTTAAAACTCTTGTTAAACCAAAAGACAAGGATGTGCAATCCTTTTACTAGCAAATTCTGAAATGATTTTGGCATAAGATGCCAAATTAACCATAAGAAAACCTGAGCAAAAACCGTATTCCTGGACATTCAAATGAATACAACAAAATAACAAAAAGAAAAAAAAAATAAAGAAGCATATACTGAAAACTAAAGGTGAAATTTGTCTTTGTAGAGGAAAGAAATTTCTTCACAGCAAAAAACTGAAATAGTAGAGTTTAAATAACCCACTGAAACAGGTCCAGGAGTAGGATTGAAAGGAAAGCAAGAGGATACACAATGCAAGCCATTCTATGATGGAGCAGTTAAAAGAACAACAAAGTCCACTGGCTATGAACTGAAAATCACAACCCTGGAAGATCATATTCTGAAATCACAGCTGATAGTATAAGTATATCATCCACATTCAGGTCAAGTAATTAAGATGCAGTTTGCACCACAGGATCTATCTCATCGTTAATTTTCAGAAAATCGTGCAATAACTGCAAAAAAAAAAACTAAATGTAGCTTATTCTTAGATCACTGCTAGAAATGGAAAAGAGTACATGCCAGTGGATTATTGTCCATAGGGATTACAACAATGTCAGTTTAAAAGTACTAACAAGACTGGCATGTTTCATTAGAAAGATTACCGTCAATGTGGAATGACTGTCAGTTGAATCAGCAGTGACATTGATCCAGCTCTAGCTAGCAGAGCTACCCTGCAGGTAGCTAGAGAAGTCAACAAGCCATGATGCTATGATAGCCTCTCACTGCGATGATCAAAAGAAAACAAATGGTGAATACAAAAGTTTACAGAATCAAGTTGACAAGCAGCACTACAAAATATTGCATCGTTTCATCCAGTGTTGGTTAAAAACTTAAGCTGTAACAGTGCACTCAAAACTGTGCAAGCAGGCCCTCACTGTTTATATGGCCTGAATGAGAACAACAGAACTGCCGTACCACTGCCATTTTAGCCCAAGCAGAACTGTAAGACTGTGCTCCGGTATTATATGTACAACTCGATAACTGCCACATAGTAAACCGCTCTATGCCCAACCCTCTACCATGTCAATTGATATATTTAGATGAAATGGATCTAAATTAAAAATTTTGGGTAACATTTTCAAGCATAATAGTGTCCTATTGGTGGATATCTGTTACGAACCAGATCTGAAACAATCCGCTTGTAAAAAAATTATGAGATTTTAAGAGATGGTAGTCTCACGAGTTAAGTTTCTTTTGGCTCTGATTTGAGTGTTTGAAGTTCGGAACAAAAAATTATAACCAAAAGGGTGAGAGAATGTTAGAATCAGGTTGAAACGGACTATTCGATGTTACAGCAGTCGTCGGAAGGTGATGAACGATCGCGGGATGAAAGAGGTTAACCGTAGGGTAAGGTGGCTCGTGGAGGAAGATGGTGACCAGGGTTTAATTGTTTGGTAAGTTTTTAGAGTTAAGATATACTCTTAGAAAAGTAAAAATAATCTAACGGTTATAAATAAAGAGTGAATGTGAGATAAATAATAATAACTTACCTCAATACTCATTTTACACCTCAACATAACTCATGACCTCTCCTATTAATAAGAGTAAAGTCACAACAGGTTGGATTTAATTCGCCATATTTAGCTTATATAGTAAATTATCTGCTTTAATTCAAAATTAAAAGCAATAAATAAAATCAACTAATTAGACTCGACTTGACAGAGTTGACTCACGTAGTTGGATCATAACAATATCTACATACTCTATGTGTTTAAGAATTTAGTTTGATTACTCAGAAACCTAGTAGATAGTGAACACTCATCTAGTCAAGATCAACTTCGGTTAAGTCCATGCCACATACTGGCTCTTTTGGCACATTATATGAAATCTATCCATCCTTATGCTTCGTAGAGAAGGTTGTTGCTACGGATGCATGTACACTTGCACAATTCATTCCACATCAATATGAGCACGTAGAAAGGAATTATTATAAATCTTGACATGTAACTATTTTATTTGTATTGAAGGGGTTATTGGTGGCTAACAGTTAAGAATGTACAAACATAATAAATATATTAGATCATCAAGCATATACCATGTCATCAGACTTTAAGACAGTAAGGTTTTCTACACAATCATTTGTTATGTAGAGAACTAGAGAATCTAATTTAAGAAGACAAATGTTCATACTTTTAAGTTCTACCACTAAGCAGAAAAAACGTTGTAGTAAGTATGAGGACTCCAGAAAAGGCAAAATCACAACCTTTGTGCAGCTTAGGGATTTCCTGATGACACTACTTGACTTCTCCATCAAAAGTATGAAACAAGAAAACTAGCAATTTCCATACTCAAAAGACTCTTTACATTAACAGCTTCAGCCTCCAATTTCTCATGAATAAGCAAATGACCTACTCCTTACTATAGAAGTATATTTAGGTTGTTGAAGCTGCTTCTGATGCTTCTTAGAATGCCACTCTGGTGCTTTCTTCCTTCCTTCCTTCAGTAGTATCAGCATCAGCTCTACCATCTATTCAGTTTCAGGTTACTAATGTGCTTGTTCAAGTCCTCTCAGACATAAATTACCAACAGTCTTCTGTTAATATAGTAATCGACAATTATTCTTTTCTTAAGTTGCTTGAAAATTTTCGATTCAAATTTCTTCATGGCAAGAATGCTTATTAATATCAAATAGGTAACCAACCTGACTAACCCAAATATTTTTGGCATATAGTACAAAGTATGAATCCTATTCTAAAGACATAGATAAAGCATCTGTGGAAAAATATATCTTAAAAGATGGTGATGTCGTTAACTCAATGAAGATTGAATATAGTCAATTCGACATAAAATAACTTCCCAAGGATGTAAAAAAGGCATTCTGAACAAACTAAATCACGTTAACATTCAGTTGTTACCAAATTATCACTTATAAGTTATAACATAGCAAAGAGTAGCTGTCCATCCTTAGAGATAGTTTGTGATAACCATGGAGAAAACAAGTTTATCAGATTTAAATTTTAAAGAAGGATATGCACTATGAAAAAACGAACCTTACACGATGGAACTAGGGTAATGGGGAAATGAGCTATTGTACAAGGAACCTCAAAGATGCAGGTGAATAAAGACGACGCTAAACCAACATATTTTCCTCAAAGCCCATATGCATTAGATACATAACTAATATTTTTAGTGAATCATCTGATGTACAAGTTCAATAAGATCTGGTTTTAGTAGACATGTCAATAGGAAATAACAAATAGACCATTCAAGATACAAGCACAACTATTGATCTCTGCATGGAAAAAGGGCTACATAATTTTAAGATAACTATTACTATAAGTGATTGAAAAGAAAGAAAAAAAAAAAACCTTTCGCCAGGCTTGAAAGATACAGAGCATTTGTGTAGAGCATAAACTATTCAGAAGAAAATCCAAGAACATTTAAGATAGGAATTTACTATTTGTAAAAATACATTTACCTTCTCAATTGGATGGAAGTTTTGTGCAACTGAATCCATCATGCACAAGCTTATTGATCACATCTCTCAATTTACAGTACTCATCCTCCACATTATATACCTGGTGAGAAATCCTCGCATACCCTGTCACGGAATAGTTGCTCCCATCTTTAACCACAGCCTCACCCTCCATTATTGGATTGTAGTATATAGGAACTTCAACATTGAATTCCTCTCTCAAGTAAGTCCTTAAAGTCATCGCATCCTTATTACTTGAAATTCCCAAGCACCCTGGCAATCCAACCATGATCAAGCTCCCGCACATCTCAGGGGGTGACCCAAGGCAAGTCCCCCAAGCTTCGGCCAGCATCATCCCCATCTCCACAACCTTGTCGTGGTTCCTTTTCCGAATCCCCTCAAGCCCACTTTCAAATCTATTGATGAATTCCACAACATCTGGCACAACAAGCTGCGGAGTGTAATCCCGTGTCCCAATCCACCCGCTTTCTATAGGTAGGCCGTTTCCATACTCATGAGAGACCACGGGATGATGCAGATTGGAGGAGGCTGCTCCCTTCCTGGTGTGCAAGAAAGCGACCGCTGGAGGGCAGAAGAACCACTTGTGAAGGTTGCTGGTATAGAAGTCGGCGCCGATATCATTGACATCAACCTCGATATTCCCAATTGCATGTGCTGCATCGATGAACACCTGGTCGACGCCCTCCTCTCGGCAGATCCTCGTGAGCTCTTTTACAGGGATCACCACGCTCGGCATTGACGTGATGTGATCGATCACGGCGAGCCGAACTTTTCGGCCCCCAGACTTGCCAAAAGCGAGAGCTTTGCGGAATTCTCGGATAATATCGTCATCGGAGGAGACAGGGAAGGGGAGAGGTACCTCGATCACATGCGCACCGGCACGCGCCACGTAGGCGTGGACGGACTTCTTGACAGCGCCATAGGCGTAGTGGAGCATGAGGACGGCGTCGCCCTTGGAAAAAACGCCCTCGGAGAACGACCACGCCACGTGCTGGAAGACAATCGCGGCGGCCGTGGTGGCGTTGTCGACGAGGGCGACCTCAGAGACATCGCCCGCGCCGATGAGGTCGCAGAGGGCGGCGCGGGAGCGGAGGAGGCCTTGCTGGAGGCGGTTGAAGTAGAAGTCGTCGGGCTGGGCGAGGAATTGGAGCTGCAATCGCGATTGGGCGGAGAGGACCGAGGCGGGGCAGCTACCGAAGCTGCCGTTGTTGAGGCGGGCTACGGAGGGGTCGTGGTGGGAGAATTCGTCGGCGATCTCGGCAGAGGATATCAGGGGAGAGGGACGAGGACGCTTCGGCAGGGGGCCGTTGCCATCGGAGCCGTCAACGGCCGGCAAAGGGCGGCCGTGGCCGTTGTCGGCGTGGTCGTCGTCACGTCGCGAGGCCATGGAGGAGGGAGCTAGAGCTAGTGTACTTCCGGAGTGGTCGGATCGGCCATGGAGGAAATGATGAGGGGAGGGCTAGGTTTAGGAATGGGGGGGAAATAAAAGATAAAAAGGTTAGTGGGGGGGGGGGGGGCCAATGACGGAATTCCGCGTCAGAGTTTCCGGTTTTCGATTTCTTTTTTTACGATGGGCGACAGAGTAAGAGTAGTGCTGTTACATTTTACGTATATTATATATATTATATAGCTTGGGTCCGTCTGGGTCGTCATCCCACAAATATGATAGATACATAGAGAATTGGAGATGGAAATCCCCTTGGCTTTTCTAATTCAGAAATACAGTATCCAATTTACTTTTTCAAAAAAGAAAAACAATCACTCATAGTTGTTATTTGCTACCCTACATATATATATTCAGGTCTGAAGTGGAAGTCACCAGTTAACATGACTATTTAACACCACAAATTGTTTATGGTTTGTGGTGGGACATTGTTTGTCGACACATCCCAGTTGTATTTATATTCAAACTCTCTTTTTTAAAGTTTTGCATGATAGACTTTACTTAATATCGAGATTAATTTATTGAATTCCGGGAATTTGACACACAGATATACAGAGAGCACTAACAAGAAAAGAAAAGAATAGGTCATACGATTGGATGATCCTCTATGGTGTTGCTTATAACAACATCTGCAAAATAATTAGTATATCATTGCATAATGGAACGTATGGACTTGCAAAACGAAATCCAAGATAGAGAAAGAACACATCACATCATATCTTATCACATTAAACTCTCTAATTGAGCGTGCCATTGACTTTATTTTATGCAGTTATTTTATCTTATCTCTGAAATACAATATAAAGCGTACGTACAGTAAGTAGTGTCTGAATTCTGATGCATATATATATAGACTGACTGCGTGGAGGAACAAGTTGGATAGAACCTGCATGTTCAGTTGTTTACCCGCAAACATATATAGTAGAGTAGTTGATAAATTCATGTTCAAGAATGATACAAATCAAGGCACATCTCTAGTGTGTGAATTGGATTACAAAATTTTGTTAGCATGAAGCAAAGATAATTGTAAATAATCAGAGAAAAAGGTTCTAAATAAGATATTAAAAATTCTTTTACTGTCTAATTCTTGTCCAAAGAGAAATTAGAGAACAGAGGGGGCCGGGCCTGTCAATGAATTCTGCTGCTGCACATAAACTCATTTAATCCTAGAAGCAACCCTCAAAATTTCTCTAGATGCAGGAACAGGATTCCACAAGGAATAAATTAAGAGAACTTGTCTTAATCAAAGCTTTGGAAAGGGAGGAGAGTTAGGCACAGAGTTTTCATCAGCGAGTCAGATCTGTGAAAAAAAGAAAAAAAAAAAGAAAAGAGAAAAAATAAACTAATTCGCCGTCCACCCGGCGCACGTATGTGAGTTAAGTTGCATAATAACCTTTACCCATAAAATAGGTACCCCTTTTGGGGCCCAAAGCCCATAAGAAATTTGTTACTTATATACCATACTAACATTTCTTAAATATCCAATATGGTACTAAACTTCATTTTCTTTATTTTTTATTGCCATGATACCCACTTTAGAGCCAATTTTCATTCACTTCTCTTCATAGATTTGACTAAATGAATATTTAACAATAAAGTACACTTTAAGCTAAATTAATTCTATCATTAAACCATCATTAATAAAATGTGGACCCCACTTAAAACTTAAGTCAAAGTTAATAAAAATTTATATAAAAAAACATGAAATTACAACATATTCATTATGACTCGGAGACAAAGACAAGGACCTCCTTCTTCCACATCCCACTAAGGATTAGGAGGAAGAAATTGCAGCGGTATCACAATCTCTCTCTTTTCTCTCTCTCTCTCTCTCTCGTGTTTGGTGTTTACTCATTCACTCATCTCATCTTTAAGCTGTTGGATATTCGTAAGATTATTAGTGGTCCCTCGAACTCCAAATAAAAGGCAACCCTCTTCTTATTTTTGTCTCCTTTCAACACCACACTTGTATCATTCACAGTAATCTTTGATGGGCTTCCACAGCCCGGCCCTTACATTTAGTTGGTTGATTTCTAAAGCCATGTTTAGATTTTCTTTTCTTTTTTTTACTTATCCAACACCATCGACATATGAATATTGATCCTAGCAATAGGGCAAGTCAAATGCCTTTTAAATCAAATGGAACCCTTTTAGAAAAAAACTGAAAAATTTATCCTGCGAATGGAACCCTTTGTCTTGGGTTGGGTCTGATATTTTAATTCCTAATCCCCGCACAGCAATCTCCCTTTAATTTTCCAACCACTAGAAGATTTTCCAACCACTAGAAGTGAATTGCATCTCTAATAGTTGCTTTCTATTTAAAAGCTTTTTGCTTGTTAGGTGGAGTGTCGTCTCTTCTTCTTATTTGCTCTTACTGACTTTTTTACCGTCCATTTGCTTCCGGAACTTTTACTTATTAGCAAGGTACGAACTACCACCCTCCTGTGCTCTGCTGACAAGACCAACAAGTTATTTTTTGATCATTTGTTTAGATATTTATCTCTCTCTATCTCCGTAAGCATCTTGGGTTTCTTCTTCTTGAGATTCTCCATAGCTTACTTGCTCTGCTCACTGACTGCAAAATTTTAGCATCTTTTCTCTTTAGGTGTTCTTGTTTTATGCTTCGTTGTTTCGGTCACAGGTTTAATTTAGTGAAGGATGGCTTTTTCACTATAATAGTTGGATTTTTGTAGAGGTTATCATAATCGTTCTCATAGTTGATGGATTATTTACATATTTGGCGATCGAGTAGCCTCATGTTTGTGTTCTTGTATGTCAAAAGATTCTGCAATTTTTTTGGGGTTTTTTTTTTTTTGGGTACAGTAATTTCTTACAAATCCTTTATTTTCTCAACTAAGCGGACAATAAATAAAAACAGGTAGGAATTCCTTGATATCTGATATTTCCTTTTCAATTCACTATAAATTTTATTTCATATGGTGGCATCTTCAGTACTTAAAACGCTGACTTTCTTTATTTTCTGTTTCTGAAGATTCTGTTTAACTTACTTGTACGACACTTTTATGCTGTTCTGGAATTCGCCAGTTTGACATTATTTTTTCCTTAATTTTTCAATAAAGTGCAAAATTTTCATAATAACTTCTTGTTTATATAATTTTTTCCTGTTGCTTGTACCTAATCAAGGGCCCTATGAGCTATTTAGCTCGCTAGCATCTTTGTATTCATTGCTTGTTGGTGTGAATTGCTACATAAGCAATTCAATGAGCAAGGTTTGGTAATATTTGTAATTCTTATCCTTAGATAGTTTGCCCTAATTTGTAGGCTTATTGTTTTCTCCCTGTTCAGATTCTTTCCTTATGAAGACAGAATCTTGTATTCTCATTGATCTGCTTCTTTTCTCCAGATGGTTCTATCATCTATGACTGCGGGAAGGAGATTTCTCTTGGTATTTATATGCTTATGGACTTTGTCATGCTCCTTGCTCCTCCATGCTTCCTCCGATAAATTGCTGAGAATCAGTGTAAAGAAGAAGAAATTGGATATCAACACTTTGAATGCAGCAAGATTTGCAAGGAGGGAAAATGTCCGTAGTAGATACAGTGGCATTAGTCAGAATCTGGATGATTCTGATGGTGATATATTACCTCTGAACAACTATATGGATGCTCAATACTATGGAGAAATAGGGATTGGCACACCCTCTCAGAAATTCAATGTCATATTTGATACTGGAAGTTCGAATTTGTGGGTCCCATCATCTAGGTGCTACTTCTCTGTAAGTTAATTGTTGGACCAACTAATGGATACAGCAAGTTCTCTTTATGATGCTAACTTCCTCAATTCAGCTGAAAAATGAAATGAACTTCACATGTAACTGGTTTGCAGATTGCTTGTTTATTCCATCATAAGTATAAGGCAAGCAAGTCAAGCACATATACAAAGAATGGTGGGGAATCCTTTTCTGAAGTTCTGCAAATGGCCCAATCAAATTCTGCCTTTCAGTTATAATTTATTTTTTTAACATATTATGATTCCATTCTGAAGTTCGTTCTTTCCCTCCTTTTCAGGAGAATCGTGTAAAATTACCTACGGTTCTGGCGCTATTGCGGGCTTCTTCAGCCAAGATAATGTGCAAGTTGGAGATCTTGTTGTTAAAGATCAAGTGGGTTCTTTACTTAATAATTGTCTTCAATCTTTGAAGCTGCAGTCACTAATATATTCATCTCTCAGGTGTTCATCGAGACGACACGTGAATCAAGTCTTTCATTTGTGATAGCAAAGTTTGACGGTATACTGGGTCTTGGCTTTCCCGAAATTTCTGTCGGGAACGTCCCTCCACTTTGGTATAGTTTTACAATGGTTTGGTTGCCATTCTAGATTTAGTTTCATGTTAACATCCCCTCAAAGTGGATAGATATAGTGTATAGCCGTGATAGGTTCTAGAAGCACATAAGAAGAATGACATACTTTGCCAAAATTTTAGCTTTCTTTTTCATTTCATAACAGGTATAGCATGGCGGAGCAGGAGTTGATTGACAAAAAGGTCTTCTCTTTCTGGCTTAACAGACATGAAGATGACGACAATGGGGGTGAGATTGTCTTTGGAGGTGTTGATCCAAACCATTACAAGGGTGACCACACTTATGTTCCTGTTAGTCGCAGGGGATATTGGCAGGTGCATGAAAGTGACAAAACAATTGACTTTACATAAGCAAAAGAAAAAAAATATACATAGGCTAAACATGTCGTCCTTTACATTCTAGTAGAAACTCATGTTTTTCTTTTTCTTTTTATTCTTCCAGTTTGACATGGGTGATTTTCTGATCGATGGCCAGACAACAGGTTATAAATTCTTTCCTGTGCAGGCCCTGGCATAATAATACACCTGCATATCTTCCATCATTCGACTTCCTGCTTATGGATAACAACCATTTTGTCTTGCAGGCTTCTGTGCTGAAGGCTGTGCTGCTATTGTTGATTCTGGAACGTCCTTACTTGCCGGTCCAACTGTATGAGGACTTATTTATTGATGCCACATTTGAAGTCCATAATCTCATCAGTTAATTTTAGATTTTGCTGATAGTTATCAAAACCTATACATTGTGCTATCCTTTTCTCTAATAAAGGTGACACCCACACCATATATGGACATGGCAGTCATGACTCATTAGTCTGTTGGTTTCATTTATGTTAATCTCATTATCCTTGATAATTACTTTGATATGTAAAGAAAAGAGACCATGTAGTTTAATGTTACATAGTTTCAAGTTTTAACTTGATATGTCTTGTTTGATAACTTAGTTATTGGAAAACTCGTGCAAATTTGAATTCATATTTCTTTGATATTTGGAGTATTTTGGACAAGAATTAGTGGAACTTTTACTAAGTCTTTTTGGGTCCTTATGTAAGTAACTATTATTAACTCTTCAACTATTTTAAAAACTTAAACTGTAAGAGAATAGTGGTTTTTTATTTTTTATATTATATTATTTAATAATATAAAATACTTACCCATTTAAGTTAAGTTCATTTATGATATGATTTAAATTCAGGATCTCTGTTATGATATCATGTTAACTCACTAATTACTCTAAAAGCTTAAGTTGTTATAGAACGATAATTTTTATATTTTATATTTTAATATTCTCCCATAATTCAAGTGAGCTTCACTTAAATGAGTGAATGTTTATATTTCTAAAAGACAGATGGATCTAGTAGAATTTGAATTCAGGGTCTCTGCTCTTATTCTATATTAATTCACCAATTATTCTAAAAACTTATTCTGTTAGAGAATGATAATTTTTATATTTTTATATTTTGACAACCGGTATACTTTTGCTTAGACATCTATTGAACTTATTCTCCAAGAATTGTTTATTCAACCTGAATTAAGTTACTAAAACAAATGTGTATGCTTTTAGCACAAATACACTTTCATGTGGTACAGCCTTTGCTTTAAACTTCCTAGACTCAAATAATTTCATGTAATATTGTGTACTTTTAAGTTTAACTTTCTGGAAACTATTGTATAGTATCCTAGGATTATGATCAATGGATTTTTTATAATCATCTAGAACCTAAGTCTTTTGTAGAATATGTTTAACTAATATTTCTTGTGTCACTTAGTGTTGAGTGCTCTCTGCTTTTGACACACTATTAAACAGGAAACATAGTTCTATTAGGATAATATATTCTTTATTCATTTATCAATTCTTACTACGTTTGATTCTCAATGCTAATTGGACTTCCATTTTTGCCCTTTTGTTGGTTTTAGACTGTAGTGGCTCAAGTCAACCATGCAATTGGTGCAGAAGGAGTCATTAGTATGGAATGTAAAGAAGTTGTTCAACAGTATGGAGAGTTGATACTAGAAATGCTAATAGCTCAGGTCTTGCTTCCTTTCTCCCTTTAATTATGAGGAGTTCAATAATCCTACGACTTCTGATGAACTATTCTGAACTTGCCTTTTTGGCTAAGCAGACACGGCCACAAAAGGTTTGCAGCCAGATTGGTCTATGTGTATTTGATGGAGCTCATTATGTTGGGTTAGTTAGTAGAATTTATATTAGATACAAAACATAGTTATCTTTCAGTTATCTTTATTCTATCTTTTTGGGTTAGTTAGTAGGATTCTGCCATTGTCATCTTATATATTGGATATCACAATTCAAAATTTATCTTTTTGCAGTAATTCCATTGAATCTGCTGTTGAGAAAGATAAGAAAGAAAATTCAGATCTTCTATGCACTGCCTGTGAGATGGCTGTTGTCTGGATTGAGAATCAGCTCAGAGAAAATCAAACTAAAGAACGAATATTGGCCTACGCCAATCAGGTTGCTATCCTAGACATTACTTGTTTTAGTTTGGAAAATATATATAATTTTTTGAAAAAGAATTCAATGCTTTTTAGCTCTGCGAACATCTTCCAAGCCCCAATGGAGAGTCAACTGTTGCCTGTGATCAGATTCCAAACATGCCAAATATTTCTTTAACAATTGCGAAGAAAGCTTTTATCCTGACTCCTGAAGAGGTGAGATACAAGTTAATGACTACTATTTGATCAAGTCAAATATACTTATATATCTATCTTTTGTGTCATCAAACAACCAGTGAAATGATTCAAGTAACTCTTTTGCATACTTCAAACTATAGAATATCTCCATTCTTGACAGCATCTTGTTCATTAAACTTTAGAAGAGTGATACAGAGCAACTTGAAAATATCTTCTGTTGCTCATGTTTGCCTTGGTGAAGCCAGAGGGACTGGCCATATCCAGGCCGCTTTTTCTGTATATATATATATATACAAGTTATATGGGTTCTGTATCTTTTCTGAGTTTTTAAAATGTAGATGGCCCATCTCTCTTCTAAATGGCTGTCATAAGTTCTCATAAACTTTCTTGTCCTGCCCCTCTCTAGCTTCTGGCTTTCCATCTCCAAGCTCATGTAAACACACTAATTAGCCCAATTATCTGGACAAGCATAGATTGAACTAACTTGCATAAGCTATGTTCTGTCCTCACTGACACAAGTTTGCTTCTGCTATTCTGCTCTTGATCACCAGCTGTATGTTAACTTCTCTCTTCTACTTCTCTAGTATGTTCTGAAAGTCGAAGAAGCAGGGCAAGCTGTGTGTATAAGTGGATTTATGGCGTTTGATATACCTCCTCCACGTGGCCCCCTCTGGTATGCTGCTAAATTTTAGAACAGCACGAAAGAATAGTATGACTTTTAGCAAATAGATGTGCAAACTTCTGTCTCTGTGTTCTCACAAAGGATTAATAAATGCAGGATACTTGGAGATGTCTTCATGGGTGCATACCACACTGTGTTCGATTTCGGTGAAAACAAAATTGGATTTGCTAAGGCTGCTTAAGAGGACTCTGCACTCCTTCAGACCTATTTATTCCTTTTCTGTTTGTATGAATATAGCACTAAAAACATATGGGTGAATAAGTGAAGCTAGAACAGATATCATAGTGATGAACATATTCTTCCTAGAACTTATGAATACTAATCCAATTCAGTGGGAGTTATGGCGGTGCATCTAAGACAATTGTGTGGATTTGTATATGTTGGATCCCTCAAGCAACAGAATATAGTTGTGGCACGTAACTTTGGATATCTTGTATACATAACAAAATATAGTTTATTTTAACTCTGCAATCGTTTGAACAGATTTTGATACCAGGTTCTGTGTGCTATGTTCAAACGAGATTAAAGAACTATTGGAGATTATGCGTGCTTAGGGGCTCACAATAGGACTGCATCAGATCTAGAATTTTTATAGCATTTCCCAGATGATCAGCATTGTTTGTATTCAGGAAAGGAGGATGGTATTGTAATCAAGCCACAATTCCCTGATACTGCTTTGGTAGTCTTCCGGTGATTGTATGTTAGGAATTGCAAACTTAAGTGCGTCACCAATATCGGAATGGAAATTCATGCCAACTACTGAAAGCTGGATCTTTTTTTTACTCACCCGTGCTATCACACGATAATTTTCAGCAACTATAGATCTCCATCTAATTCAATCAAACTTGGAAGACCCCTTCGTTAATGCCTAGTTCTTGTTAGATGCTTCTCTTGCCAATGTCTTATCATCGTCTTACAATTTCCATCGGTAATATTCTGTCTCATATCATGCGAATCAAGCAAAGACACAGCATAATAATAAATCTGGGTTTCTATTCTCATATCATGTTCAAAACAGGAGAGAGGAGAGAAGAGAGTGTACACAACATAAGGATGATTCATGGTTACATGGCCAAGGAGTTGAGTTCCCTGAAGTCGCTACTGCAAAAAGTAGCCGGAAAGGAAGAGAGCAAAGGCCAGGAAGAGGCTGCCGTAGATGAGGAGGGCCTTCTGGCCGGAGGTGAGGGTATTGCCCCCGAGACCGAACTGCTGGTTCTCCGCGAACCCCGCAATCTCCACGCTCTTGCTCTCGAAGAAGGACTTGGCGGCGCCGCACGTGGGGCAGCGCCAGTCTTCTGGAAGCTTCGCGAACTGCAGCCCCGGAGGGATCGGGTACGACGGATCGCCCACCGCTTCGTCGTATCGATACCCGCACGACCGACACTCGTAGATCCCCGTGTTTAATACAGCAAACTTCTCCTCGAACCGGCGTGGATCCACATCCAATTGACCCAGAGGCTCCTCCTCCTCCTCCTCGTCGTCATCCTCCTCCTCTTTTGAAGTCGAAGAGACCTCTTCTTCTGGTTGCGAGAGGGGCTTGTCCTCTTTGGAGACTTCAACGGAACAGATGGTGAGGCGGGACGGAGCAAGGTGCCTCCTGGCAGGAAAGATGAGTCTTTTGGGGCTAGGGAGGAGATGGGTCTGGGAAGGCTTCTTCATTGGGTGGATAGAGTGGAGCCGGTGGAAGGAGAAGGTGAGCCTTATGGTAGCCGAAGCCATTGAAGTTGTCCAGCTCTCTCTCTGTCTCTCTCTAAAAGTAATTGCAGATGAGGAGGAGGAGGAGGAGGAGGAGGTGAGCCTTATGGTAGCCGAAGCCATATTCTCGCGGTTGTAGAGGAGGATAAGGTTGGTCTACGGTGTCTTATGTAAATAAACAGTCGTGAAGAGTCTAATTCTGATTAATTTCCATTTACCCTCCATCCCTGGACTCGGATAGACCGTACTCGTCTATAGTAAATCACAGCCGCCCGTGCCCTGTCCCAATAGCCCACCATCTCTATCAGGCTGAGATCAATCCAGCAAGGGCCCCTGCCCTGAGTCGCACGCCACCGTGACCAAACTCTAACCCTAATTTAAGCAAAATCCGATTGCAAATCCAGACCAAAACCCACCCTCAAATCTCAATTTTCTTCGCGAAAAGAGTAGGGGGGAGAGAGAGAGAGAGAGAAGGATGCCATCCGCCGAAGAAGAGGACCGCGCCGTCTTCGAGGACGACGACGACGACGATGACGAAGATACCGAAGGAGACGACACCGAGGAGGAAGACAACGCCGATGGCGATGCTGCTCAGGCGGCGGCTGCGCAGCCTCCTCTGCCGCCACCAAAGGCGGAGAACCCCGATAGTTCCACCATCCCTTCCTCCTCCGATCCCGCTACAAACCCTAATCTTAATCCTACCCACCCATCCGATCCCTCATCCGTGCCACAGAACGGCGCAATCTCCGCCCTTCCCCTCGCCACCGCTATCTCAGTTCCGGTGGCATCCATCTCCGAGGATAGGAAGCCGATCGCTTCCTCCTTTGATGAATCCCGGCGGCTATTTCAGCGATTGTGGACTGACGAAGACGAGATCATAATCCTGAGGGGTTTCTTAGACTTCACCACGCGGCGGGGCACCACCTTCGCCTCCCATCAGTACGACACGGGTCCCTTCTACGATGAGATCAAGACGCAGCTCCAGCTCGAATTTAACAAGAACCAGCTCATCGAGAAGCTCCGCCGCCTCAAGAAGAAGTACCGGAACTGCGTCAACCGGATTCGGTCCACGGGGAAAGACTTCGCCTTTAAGAGTCCCCATGAGCAAGCCATCTTTGAGATCGCGCGCAACATCTGGAGACCCAGCATGAAAAGGGATCGAGACAGCGAAGAGGATGAGCTGAATGCCCCTAACAATGGTGGCGACTCTAACTGTGCTATGGTTGTGAGCGACGGCGCTTTGAGCTGTGACAGGAAGATGTATAGGTCGAGACGGCGGTTTAGGAGGAGGAGAACTGTGGAAGATTCCTCTGCAGCAGCAGCAGCTGCAGCGTCAGGAGATGGAACGGCGGTTCCGGTGGTGGTGACAGTGGATAATTCTATCCCAACTGCTCGCTCACCCTCCTCCTCTTCCCCCGCAATTCCCGTGATTATTGAGGAGACTGTGAGGAGTTGCCTCACGCCTCTTTTTAAGGAGTTGGTGAACTCTGCTATTGGAGCAGGGCCGCTTGGGGGAGGTCAGTTAGGGCTTGGTGGTTTGGCTGGCTCTCTGAACGCACTGCCCTTGTGTCTTGTTGGCTCGGAGGCACCTGTGGATGGCAAGTGGAATAAACAGCGGATTCTGGAGCTGGAGGTGTACTTGAAGAGGATAGAGCTTGTGAGAGACCAGATCAAATTAACTCTGGAGGAGCTTAAGTCCTCTGCTAGTTGAACTGAGGTTCTTTATTTCAAAACTTGTAATTTTAAGTTTAATTTATAATTCTTGTGTTACTCTCTAATGAACTCGTTTATTAGAAGGTGTGGGCAACTTTAAAGGTGGAAAAGATCTGTCATTTTACCTTTTACTCTTAGTCTCGAGCACTGTTTTTGGTCTTTTTACTTCGTAAGAACGAACAACTGGGGTCTGGGGAGGGAGTACGTTGACTAGAAAGGTGCCAAATCATTACATCTATTATTTATCCGCATCTTCCCTAATGCTTTCAGTTGTTAGAAGTTTATATATATATATATATATATATATATATATATATATATATGGTGCTCTCCCTAATTTCTGCATGATCATGTTTTAATGTTAAACATCTCTATTAATCTATATTTACATATAAAGCTATCCGTTGTTACTTTCAAGTGGCATTAATCGTAGGCTAGGTTTCTGTTGGGGTATATCATATAGGATAAAACTATAGAAGCATTTTTGCTGGTAAAAGATGAAAATTACATTAAAAAAAGGAACTGAATTTCATTGAAAGTAAAAATCCATCTCTGATTTGGTATCAAAATGAACTATCTCATGTGAAAGACAGAAATTTAAGTTAAAAAGAAGGTATGTGTTGAACCTAGATATTAGGCTTCTATGATTAAATGGGAATTTAAACCTTGCTTCCAGTGAAATGAAGCATATTTCTTGTTTGTGGAATCCCCTTCACAAAAATGTATATGGTCTGTATATTTGGTTTTGGTGTTTTAGGATTGCTTAGCTGTTTATATGGTGGAAAGACTGAAAGAAGGTTTGTGGTATATTGATGGTTTCTAAGATTTTAATCTATGGGTTAAAAGTGATCTGCTTGCTGGAATGATTAATGATGCAATACCAATGGGATGTGCTGATCTCCTTATCTTTTGTGATGAGAAATTGTCGATATGCAAAGTGGACTAGGTGGAGTTAATGGCATCTTACTCCTGTTACGGAGATTGGTAGAATTGTAAGAACTACGTTAAATATAGGTGATGAGTGCTATAAATTGTTTGTTGAGTAGGTAAAAATATACTTTTTGTTGAAGTCAGAAGGCAAGAAGGTCTATTATGTTTCTAGAATGGTGATCATAAACAGATAGACAAATAGTTTCAAATCCCTTGATTTTCTTCAACATATATTGGACATAATTAGGGGTCGGTACTCTTCACTAATGAAGGTAAGTTGGGCACATCTTGTCTTTCCAAAACCCATGTTGGCGGGAAATCTTGTGCATTGCACACCCTTTTATTGAAGATCATTTCCCTTGTGATTAGAATGTGGATCTCTTGGCTATGGTTGATATGAAAAGCTTATAGGTGGAAGGAAGTTATGTAAACAGTTATATCTTCTTTTCTTTCATTTTTTTTCCTTTTTCTTGTTGTTTGGAAAATATCGTGAGTAGTTTGTTTAAAGTATAGTTTCAGGAATGTTATATGGATGGTGCGAAACCCACATGAGGATCTCCTTTGGACTCTCTCCGGCACCCTGTTGATAGGTATGTTGTTGAGGAACTCTTATATCTAAACTGACAATGCCTCTTTTAGCTGTAGAACTCTTGTATCAAAAGTGACAATGCATCTTATGTTTTTTGGATGCTGAAAATTGGGAATGATGATCAGTGGATGAAGAAAATTTCTTATTTTGCATCAAAGTGCATAAACTTTGTAACGTAATGTTTTAAAGTTGGACTAAACCCGTGAAGTGTGTTATGTTGATGCAATAGTACATTCTTTCTTTCGAATAAATTGAATGTTTGCTGACTCATCTTACTCCCGTTTCTGGTTTTGTCTGGATGCTCTGCGATTTCGATGGGCAATCAGTGGCGGGACTACTTATAAGCCTATGCCCTGTGAATTTCTCTTATATCAAAGTCATGTTGCATATTTCTCTGTTTATGCTATATTTATGATGGGGAAAAGAAAATGAAAATCTAGTAAATGCTCGGTTGTAATAGAGGAACCAAATCCAAGTAATTCATGTTTGTGGAATGCTCAACAGACATAAATAGGATCATGTTCTGTTTATTGTTTTTAGTATGGATCTTGCTTTGGGATCTACTTAATCGCAGTGGGATTCATAGATATCCTGTGCTGAGATATAATTCTGTGGCTGTTTCCTTTCGTTTGTCATCTTTCTACTTGGTGTAGTTGAGAAATGTGGAATTTAAGATATTCGTCTGTTTAGGAACAATAAGTGTGTTATGGTACGATAAATAATTAGTTCAAGTGGAGTGAGGGGTAGCACCGGTAGAGTGCAGAAAGCGAGGGTATGGGCGTTAGGAGGATTCCTTTGAAGATGAGAGCAGCAGTAAGTGTACATGGGGGGGGGGGGTGTCGATTAATTGCAATATGGTCCTTGATTTGGACATCATCATCATCATCATCATCATCATCATCATCATCATCATCATCGTGATCATCTTGGTAGGACCGGAACATGACAGGGTCGACCTTCACCTTTATATATTTTCTTCTACGCCATACGAATCATATCACTCGGCGCTGATGTCCTATAATTAATTACATCTCGGTAGGACCGGATCGACCTCAATGCATTCATGTTGACAAAAATGGTTTCATATATATATATATATATATATATATATATATATGCAAATATTTTCTTAATTACTTCAATCAGTGTGCATTTACTAAAAAGCTCCATCTGATCAATATTCAATTAATTGTTAACTCCTTTTCCTCCCTCTGTTATTTACAAAATATCAAAGTAAATGTAAATATATAAAGATGCTGGCCGGTGATATCCACAAAACCTAGCTAGCCTCTCAGTGGATCTACTGCTACTACATCCATGCTCTGTCTGTCTGTCTGTCTGTCTGTCTATTCATCTATCTATCTCTATCTCTATCTCTGTACGTTAAGTGAGACAGGAATTAAATCCCTCTCTACCTAGTCAGTGCCACTACCAGTGCCGGCGTTAAAATGGGGAGATCCCATCATCGATGTAATGGCGGCAGCCAAGGCCGCGCTGAAGTTAGGATCCGAGGCAATAGCTGCCGTTACCGACTCAACCATAGCCTGCTGTCGCGGCCCCAACTGGGCCCCCGCCGGCCCCACCAGTCCAGGCGGCCTGTTAGGGAGGTACATCGATAGCGGCATAGCCGGAGGATGGTTTCTTTCGTTTTGGCCAAGGGGGTTGGGGTTCTGGGTGAGGTCTAGGGTGATGGTGGGGAACGGGGCCGAGGCCGACAAGGTGGCGATGGTCGACGCGTACTGCAAGGGGTTGAGAAAGCCCGCAGCCGCGGAATTCACCAATGAATCCCTGCAGGAGCTTGTGGTGGAGCCAGAGAGGAGCATGGCGGCGGCGGCGGACGTGGTGTTGGCCATAGCGATAGCCGCAGGAGGAAGGGGGTGGTTGTGGTTGCCCTCATAAGTTGTTATGAGTACACTCTTGTCTTCGGCGCATCTCTGCACCTGTTTCAATGCACCAAATAATTAAGGTTAATTTAGCCAAATGGAGACGATCGCAACTGGCCGTTGATCCAGAGACATCAAACTTACCAGGCAAGTATTTACCACATATGTAAATGTATTTCTAAGTGATCAGTAGGTGATGTATCGCCATCTTAATTTGCATACAGAACTACAGCTTAAAACGCGCGTGCATGTATGCTCTATTGCTGACTGATCATCGATTAATTTATTATATGTTACTGAATTACTGACGAATGAGTAAGGATAATATACTGCAATGACTTTGAGAGTGGGTGTTCACATTGATGATCAAATGAAAGATACGCGAGGAATTCCAAAAGCATCCAGAAGGTGAACAACAATGGCTACGAGTTCTGGGCACACACTAATTTGCACGGGAATATTTGCTTTAATATACGGTCATATATTATAGCAACTGGAAGTCTCAAACGGAGACTTTTATCGCGATAATTGTAGCTCAGATATATGGATGTTTATAAATATATATATATATGTGTACACCAATTATACGTAGATGGATGCATGTCAGTTAAATGATGTTTTTAGATAGATCTATACTTATATACAAGAACTGAGAATGCTATGGTATGCTGCATCTTCAAGCTAATTAGTTAGGGATTAATTTACCTGCTTCCGAACCGGGCATCCGACAGCCATGGTGCATCGGTAGTAGGCTCGTGGGCATGGATTGCCCTTGGCCATCTTCTGACCATATTTCCTCCATTGACATCCATCGCCAATCTACACACACACACACACAAAAGCAACATCGTATTTTTAGCTCTTAATAATTTTAATTAACCAAATTAATGTTGATACATTATTTGCTATGGCGCATGTACGTTACGTACCATTGGTGCATCCGATCGAGCACGCACCGAAACTCTTGCCTTCCTGCATGGGACCTCAGCCATTGGTTGGCTGCTTCTTTCTTGCGTTGCACTCAGGTCAACTCCATCTTGACGAATCCCTCTCTCGTTGAAAGGAATCATCCCGGGCTCAAAGGAGCTATTTGCTTTGTTGCTCAAAGAGGGCGAGCGTTCTTCCTCACTACCATTGGCGTGCTCCATGTCAGTCTCTCGCACAGAAGAGGGCTGACGTTCCAAATCTCTTTGAGCCGGCGGTAATGCCATTGGAGCACTGGCTGTCTCGATTAGCTTGTGGCTCTGTGGTATGAATTTATCTGTTAATGTATTAGAGGGGGAAAGAAATGAAAAGCTGCGTGCAAAATGAAAGAGATTTTTTAGATACTAGAAGAATTCAAAGTCTATGTGACATGAAGTAATGAAATTTCTACTAACTCTAAGCTCCAAGTAGAGTACACGTATATAAAGAGATAACAATTAGCTAGCTAGAGATGTGCTTAGCTTATGAACAAATTATATATGGGACTCAGATTTAAAATGAGACTCGGATCTAAAATTACACGCAATGAAATTAAAATAGGGGGGAAAAGGAAAGCGCAAAGGTGTTCAATGAAAATTGAAGTTTGATGGTTGAAGGAAACAAACAACACTTAGCAAAAAAAAAAAAAAAAAAAACCAATTAAACATTAATAACCTGTGGGTGCGGAGTCTGATCATGTGCTTGTTGTCGCGTCACAAGAAGAAGCTGGCTATAAAGAGCACTGTAATTTCTGGTGAGATGATCCACCATGCTCCTCAATCTTCGATTCTCCTCTCCTAGTCTCTTCAGCTCGTCTCGTAGTGTATTCACATGCATCTACCATCACATAAATTAATTTATAGACACCCCCGTTATATTTATACACACACACACACAACACCAAATTAATTTAGACAAACTTCTTTTGTGTGTGCGCGTGTTGCGTTGCAGTTGCATCAGATGCTGTAACTCTTAGTGATTAATGAAACTTACTTTGTTATTTGGTTTAGGATGGTCCTCCATGGTAGGCAAACCGGCAGATGTGCTCCTGGTAAGCAGATCCAATCCCGTCTGCAGCAAGGGAATTGCAAACAACCAGATATATTAAGATGGATCTATGTATGCACCCTTAAATTGGTAGTACAACAAAATTAAGCTAGCACTCATATAAGAATACGGCGAGGCGCTAGCACAAGTAATTAAGGTATATGGCTCATGACTTACGTGGACGGTGGTGCAGCCACGATCCGATATGCCCTCTCCGCCACCACTGCCTCCGACGCCGGCAGTCTCTTCGCTCCTCCTCCGATGACTCTCCGAGAAGAAGTCCACCTCCTTGATCTTTCCCTTCCGATTGATATCGATATCCTCATCGTCGCCGTCACCAGAAGATTCGTGATGCGAGTGCAGCAAAGCCAATTCCCTCGGCCTCTCCATTTGAGAAAGAGATAGAGATAGAGATAGAGATATAGATAGATATAGATATAGATATAGATATAGATATAGAGAAAGGAAGGAGAGAAGAGAGGAAATGGAAGAAAGAGTTTAGGGTGTGTAAGTATAAGAAAAGTAAAAGTGAAAAATTAAAAAGAAAAAGAAAAATGAAGACATAGTGTGGAAATTGAATATAAATTTAGAGAAAGCGGGGGGAGCTGAGATAAAAAAATAAAAAAAATAAAAAAAAAAAAGAAAAAAGAAAAAAGAAAAGGAATCATAGCAAGTAAGGTAACCGGAGAAGCGGTAGGAAGGCGCAACGGCGTTACATCCAGCACAGGCTCAATGGTTTTCTGGCACGTGTGGGGTCAACCAAGTCAATGGCGATGTGGGCTTGCGGGGCCCATGGGGAAGGGCGTACCTAATGCAGAGCTTGACTTCTTGGCCAATTAGCGCCTGCGTCACCTGATGGGGACACGTCATCCAACGGTGGGAGCCACCCATTTAAAGATGGACACCTTTGCTCCAGCTAATCCTGCCTTGCTCCAATAGTCGTGCTTCATAATTTAATATATTGATGATTTAATGATATATATATAACCTTTGGATTTTTCTTTCTGAGGGATAAAATAATGCAGAAAAGCAGCTACGGTGTATTACCTATATGACAATACGTATATATATATATGTGTTTAGCTGCTCAGAAACAATATATTTTAATGGAAATTAATGAAAGGTCACATCATGATCGATTGTATTTATTAGTTTGTCAGTTCTCCACACTTTTGTTTCATTGCTTGGAGCTAGTTTTTCCTGGATATATATATATATATCTATTATATGAAGCTAAGGCATTGCATTTTCTAAATGAGAAAAATCCTAAGACGGTGGAGTCCAAAACTGCACACCTCTTGTTTTCTTATAAATTACAGTTTTGATATTTTCATCTCTCTAGAAGAAGAAGAAAAAGAAGAATAATAATTAAAAATTATCAAATTAGTAGCAAAGATTGATCTGTTAGTTAGCGGCACGCAACTTTATGTTGATGTCAGGTTTAGAGGAAGTGATTAATAGCTTTCCTCTTTTTCCTTTTTTTTTTTTAATACTTTTTAATTTTTTTTATCTATCTTCATCCTCCTTATAAAATTTAAAATTATTTTTTATTCATTTTAATTGCGGACACAAATTGATTAAAATTCTTAAAGGAACGCCCTTTCATTTAAGTCCATGATCTCCATAGAGAAGATAACATTATAACATTTAATCGCTCATATATATTCAAATAGTTCAAGGAAGTATACTTTTTTTAAGCTAGATGCTCTGGCATTTCGATCATACGGAGGTACGTGCGCACAATAATCTTCGCATCTAAATGTTGGACATATACAGAGAACAATTATTTAGTTATTGTTTTTGTATTCTATATATCAAACAAGTGTACTACTTACTACTATATGCTACGTGTAACTTGCAACTTACTAATAACTATCTTTAAAAATAAAATAAAATAAAATAAAAAATTACTACTCGCAATTGATGCACATCAACTCGTACATGGATCTTTTCACATGCACGGACAATATTATGACATAGATCTAGAAGTGCAAATAAGGGACCCTTACTTTTAATTAATGACAATGTGAAATCTATTACAATTTCAACGCTATAGATGTACTGTGACACGCGATCCCAATCCCCATATTAATTACATTAATAATTGATCCATTGCTGACCGTAAAAGATGTGAAAATGTGTGGAACATGAAAAGAAAAATAAAAGGATTGAAGACCTAGATAGCTCCCATGACCATGAGTCTTTGACAATGTTTCTTCTATATTATTTGGGAGCATTTCTCTTCCTTATCAAGTGTGCATATATATACTATACTAATACAACAAATGTTTGGTTGTTTCTAATTCTAGAATACACAAAATTATAGTAATCTCTATATGTTTAATATTATATTTTTATATACATTTAAAATTATATATTTTAGTTTATTAGGGAGTTGGTTGGTACTGTAGTCACAGGTACAAATTAAGATCTCCTTCGTGCTACACGTAATCACACGTACGTGAATAGTGTTATCAACTGTCAACACCTTAGGGGTAGTGGACGGCATAATATTTCTCCGTCCAACTGACATAGATAGACTGACATCAAAACTCTGGCTACCAGTAGCATATAATGAAGCGAATAATTATTGAAATCCCTAATGCTACAAAAGGGTAGTATTCATGGCTAGCTGGGCTTTTATATATATATATATATATATATATATATATTCCCCTTTATTTATTTAGGGTGGAATAGAATAGGGAACAAAGATGCCTATTGGATGCTATGCATTAATTCAAAAGCAGTGTGACCATGACCATGGTGCTTGGTATACCAGAAATGATATATAATTTCTCAAAAGAATTGGAAAAAAAGAAGAAGTAATAATTCAAATAGTGACATATGGTTTCAAGGAATGATAAATATGATCATATATAGTATTAAAGGCAGGCAGTTAGCTTAGATGGCCTGCTCATACGTACAATATAGGAGATTAGAATGGAACAATTAAGTTAACAAGGTAGAGCAGCCATGGTAAACAAAAGCGGCGGCAGTAGAGGTGCTACTCCTTCAAGACTAAAAACTCCCTTAGCTATACATCACGCATTGACATTAATTAAGATGGCGAGAGGTTTGGACATACGTGGGCTTCTTAAACCTGGACCTCTCTATTAATCTTATTTTTTATTTTTTATCCTATATTTATATTTATATACATGCATTCATTCATTTCTAGTTTGTCCCTTAATTTCCTTTGGTAATTTTTGGAGAATATTAGCCATCCCAAATGACAACCTTTCATAGCTAGGTTTCTATATTGACTTGTCGAGCCATGTAATTCGTGTATATGTTATATGTAAAGACATTTCCTTCTCTTACATTTTCTGGATACAGAATTGAATGCCAAAATGGATTCGATCGGGTTATCGTATATATCTCAAGTATGAAACAGCTAGAATACTTGTGTCCACTCAATTTGCACCCAACCTAAAACATCACATTCAATTTCAGTTGTTTTTGCTGGTATTTCCTATCGACACTCAAAAGAGAAAATTAAAGAACTTGAATGGTTAATTAAAGCGCATGTGAACATGTCATAGGGAACTTCTCTCTCTCATGTCAACGGTGTGATGCAATTCGAGACTTACTTTTATTTCATTTGCAATTGATAGAGAAAAACTCTTTTAGGTAAAAATATTTTATTAAATATTTAGTCCTTATTTGCTTTGTCAAGAACTCCTAGCCAAGTTCAATAATCAAATATTTTTTTATCATTAACCAACTTCACTCTCTAATAAAGAAAAAAAGTTCTTAGTATAAATTCAAATTAATTCTAATCTTATATTTGACATGATTTAAATCTATCATTTTTATCATTAAAGTCAAAAGGATATTTTAGTTCATTAATTTTATATATTATTTATTTTCCTTCAAAATTTATATATATATATATATTGACATTACATTAAAAGTAGGGGTGTAAACAAAGCGAGCCTGAGCGAGCCGGCTCCAACTCAAGCTCGGTTCGAAATTATTTTTGAGCCTTAGAATTCTTCTCAAGCTTGGCTCAGCTCAACTTGAGCTTGGTTAGACCAAGCCCAAGCTAAGCTCGAGCCTACTATTAAGCCTTATTCAAGTCGAGTCGGACCAAACCAAATCGAGCCCAAATCGAGCCACAATCAATTTAAACCGAAACAAGCTAATGGAAGAGGAGGACGAGGTGGCGGTTTAGCAAGGAGGAGGAGGATGAGGAGAAGCCGGCTTGTTGAAGAAGGAGGAAGCGGGTCGCGATGGAGAAGGACAAGGTGACAAGACTTGGCGAAAGAGGAGGACAACGACGAGACGGTAGATTGAGGAGGATGACGAGGCGGTAACTTGAGGAGGACGATGAGGCGGTAGCTTGAGGAGGAAGACGAGTGCAGGGCAACAACTTGAGGAGGAGGATGAGGAGGAGCTGTCTTACCGAAGGAGGAGGAGGAGGCGGGTTGGAGTGGAGAAGGATGAGGTGATAAGACTTGGGTTTGAGGCTTTGAGCAGCTGAGGGAGGGCTAGGGGGATGGGGCTTTGAGAAGTTGTGGGTCAACTTGGGAGGGAAAGATTAGGAATTAAGGTTTGACTTGAGAAATTCCTTTTAAACCGAGCCTATCTAGCCAAGCCTAAGTGAGCGGCTTTAGCTCAGGCTCGGCTCAAATTATTTTTAATCTTTCCAATTCGGCTTGAGCTCGACTCTACTCTAGCTAAGCTGAGTCGAGCCTGAGTCGCTTGTTTATTTTAATAGCCCTAATGAAAAGTAATAGCTATACTTTACCCTAGTTCACAACCAAATATTAAATTTTCTTAGCCTAGTTCAAAGTACTTAAATCAAAAACTTAGAAATATGAACAACTAATCAAGTTTAGGGCTTAATCTCAAACCCAACACAACCTAGAGATTACAAGTATAAATTGATACATAAATAAAAGGATATAGAGCAACTATTCTTTAATATAAATATCATATTTAGTCTATAATAAATAATACTATAAATATAATAAAGTATCAAGCTTGAGGGAACAAAAAAAAAATAACAAAGTGAAGTGCAACAAGTAAATAGCCTCGAGTTAATATGCAATTTTGTCGAGACCTGATAGTTTAAGACATGACCGTGTGAAACACTGAAGGTTGAAAAATCAAAGATCACTAATATACAATAATAAGGGAGGAGGGGCAGCCTAAAGCATACCAAATCGACCCCGAGACCATTACTAGACCAAATTATCCCCAAGGCTTACCAAATTGACCCTAACCCCTAAGTCATTGGAATGAGCCTTGGCCATCGCCAAAGTACAAGCCAAGACCAAGTCCATAACAAAATTTTGACCAGGCACTAGGGCAGGCGATTATTTAGCGATGGGCGCTGCCGACCGAAGGAGATTATGTTGGAGACAACAAAGTCACCAAAACCATGAGGGAAAAGGGTGACCTAGAGGAATGATTTGGCGCTCAGTTAGAACTGATGTATCCCCAACGGCGATAGTATAGAATATAGTAATAGTCGTCGAAGTTATG
Organism: Typha angustifolia; assembly: GCF_048772165.1. NCBI lineage: Eukaryota > Viridiplantae > Streptophyta > Magnoliopsida > Poales > Typhaceae > Typha > Typha angustifolia. Next base: position 75,906 of record NC_133246.1, on the reverse strand, counting down.
TCCGTCAGTAATGAGGGCAATTGTTGAGGTAGGAGGTAGAGGATAGAGGAGGAGTGTAGAGATGGAATAATATCAACGGAGGAGAAGAGAAGGAGGATAAACAATGGAATGGTCAGAGGAAAGAAGAAGAGAGAGGAGAAAGAAAAAATTAGGAGTTAGGAAAACCTCTGGGAGAGCAGAGCGAGAAGGTGAAATTATATTAGAGCTTTCATGTGGTATAGAATGTGGTTATATTTTTACATATCACAAGTAAAAAGGATTTCTCTAATTTGCATTTCACCTCTTTACAGAGTTGCATGCGAAATTGAATGCAATTTATCCTTCGTCTCTCTAACAAACGATGAGAAAATGGGCTCGATGTTGGGAGGACAAACAGGGGAAATTAAGAAATAAAAACAAGAATACATTAATCTGGTCCAACCCTTCCTTTCGGTCATATGCTGAAGATTTTTTTTCAGAAAAGCAAGCGTTGCGTGTGTAACTTGTTCATACGTTCTGCTGGGCACCACATTCAACATCTCCATTTGACTAATTCTTCTACTATAGATATTTCGTTTGTTTTTTGTTTTTTCTGATTATTTATATAAAATTCACCAAGTCATAATAGAAAGAAAGAAGAAATGTTATGCACTGTTATCTTTGGAACTTAGAATTAATTCATCGATCGATCTCTGTAGATGTGTGTACATATTGGAGTATCTCTTTCAGATACACAGTAAAGGACAAGATGAGAAGGCACATGTATTGCATTTGCATGCAGTACACCAAATTAAAGGCAGTTTATTATTAATATTTTCAACATGATCAGCTAGCTAGCCAATTCCAAAGGCGTTCCGTGTTCAACACTCCCACACGCCGGTCGATAAATGACAAAGAGAGGCTTTTCCCTGCAAACACGAACACGAATACCAACGTGAACGTACCCCCTCCTCTCTAGTCTCTTCCTTGGGGCCGCGGGGTGTAAAATTAAAATACTATTTATTATTAATAAAAACTCCCTTATCATGTATGGTGGGCTCCCCCCACCCCCCACCACCCACCACTAGCCTTTCATCTTTTCCCCCAGGTTTTGAAATAGTAGTGACCGTGTAAATTAAGGAACACGGTATCTCTCGTTTATAGACAGACTCTTATTATCATTATTTCCAAATGGACGACTTTCAAGCCTCTTTGAACTCGGTGCATCGCTTTCCTTTTCCATTTGGTTGTCTTTTAAATAAATATATATATATATATATATATATAATGTGTGTGCTAGCTTCATGACTTTGACCTTTCGATTGCCACTTTGTCTTCTATTGGTGTTTAGAGAGAAGTTCTAATTTGCCAGAGAATTCTTGCTGACCATTCAATCCTACTATAATAGCTAGCTACTAAAGCTAATCCTTATTTGCTAATATTGACATAATGCATGTGATGAAAATTAGCACGCTTTGAGTAAGTTTATGATTTAATAATGCGGTTAATTTAGCTGCATGAGAATGTGAGAATGCCCTCAAAATCGCAACTTTATTCCCTACCTTCCGTTGGATAGGAAGACTTCCTAGGTACGGTAAGCAATTTGAGTCTTTCAAGGAACCACGGTTTCTAATATGTCGTACGTCATCTGATTAAATATTTTTCCACCTCTCCTCTTAAGATCTGCATGACAATTATTTAATAATAGCTGATCATTAATTAATTCCTCTGCTTACATTACATTTGAAGACTCCAGCCTTATTTTTAAGTAATAGCTAATTAATCAAAAGATTAAAGAAAGGCCTTGCGAGGAAATATAAGAGATCCATGAACAAGAATCAATGTAGTGACAAGGTCATAAAGGAAAAAAGAAAAAGAGGATAAGAATAGGAAAATGAGATTAAGACAAAAAGAATAATGGAGGAATGCAGGGGGACCATGCATCGCATGGTGTAAAAGTGTAGGTGAGTTGAGGGATGGGATGGGATACATAGATGCGTGAATGTTTTGCAAAAGCAATCAAAACTATTTTGGACCGTTGCACAAACGAGATCATATATAAAAGAAAGTCTTCCTACACTTATACTACGCAGTCCTATCTCTTAAATTGTATCTTAGATCTCATATATATATATATATATATATATATATAACTTGTCTCTCTCCCATTTACTTAGTAGTGTCGTTTTATATATGCTTGATATGTTATTAGGTTCACTCAGCTGTCCCAAGCCTACCTTTCAAAGATAAGATACTACTGGAGATACTTTGACAATCCGGCCAAAGAATTTCCTTTGACAAACAAGGAAAAAGAACAAAGAAGAAAACTTTCTGTTAAGATGCAGATGCAATGCAACGCCTGGAAATATCTCAAGACAGGATCTAATTCGGCAAGATAACTATAACCATGAATAATATTATGTACCTACGTTGATTAAAAATGAATAGTATGACAAAGAACTAGAAATCTATGTGCAGAAAGATAAAAGTACGCGTCTTCAGCTAAAGAGAGATGAATGCCCCCTGAGTACGCAGATTTAACTCTACAACAACAACCTTGCCAGATTAGTTGGACTAAACCTACAATTTCTTCATGGTCTCACCTAAATATACATGTGAATAAAAGTGGAACTAAAGGAACATGATAATTAACAACATTAAGGAGAATTCTTATTGTACGTACAAGTTGCATTATAAACTAGATGCGATGCAGTACCCAATGTTCACCACCGTATGTCTACTTCTAATAATGTAAAATTCATCATGCCATTGAGGAAAGAAAATTTAGATAATGCAAGTCCTTCAGGAACTTTGATATAACGTGTACACTCTTCCCACCTGTAGCAGGTTAAGCAAATATTACAAAAGGAAAATACCATGTTACCAAGCCTGCTAGTCCTAAACAACTGCAATGTATTGCAACATGAGAACCCAAAATATTGTAGAGTAGAAGATGGCAATATTAGTATTCTTGCAAATTTGGGTTCAGTACAAATGAATAAAAACACTTTAATCTTCAAGAAATAATGTTGCTATTAGTATTTTTAAATATATTACAACCTGTTCAATTACAGCGCATATAGAGAAGAGCAGTCATTCGTTTAAAACTGGTGAAAACATAAAACAAGCGAAGAGAAGTGGAAGAAGCACGATTCATCTTATCAAAGGAGTACAAGTATCCTGCCAAGAGAATTATCACAATGTCAAACATCTCTGTAAGATGTGTAAGATAAATAACTAACAATTGATGGCTATTTACTGATGAGACAAGGGGATATGAGTGTCACGAATGCACTTTTATATTAATAACAATACCATTACCCAGGCCACCAAATACTAATAACTAGAAAACCTTACGGCAAATGAGGAAATATAATTATCTAAATTTATTAAAGCCCGAATCAAGACTACAATTCATCAACTACATGAACCAAAAGTATACAACATATCTAATACCAGATAGGACAAGATTACGACAGGTCCACAACAGGGGAGTCTGAAATCCATTCATGAATGATGCATACATAGATACCTAATATACAAATTAGCATCTGGGATGTAGCTACAAATAACAATATCGATTCATACTCATATTCTACCAATAGAAATGAAACAGTGACTACCTCTGAATAGAGAAAGACAAAATAGACAGATTTTGATTCAACATGATTACTGCTACATATTTTGATTGTTAGTCAGGGATACTTTCCATTCTAAGCAAAACCTACGGCATACAAAGAATGAATTTCTTGTTCTGTAATAAGAAATTCTTGTTACTGGAGCTACTACATCGTGATCAACAAGTGAATCACTGAATCCAACTTTAGAAGATTGGACCATGTTCAGGGATGTTCATATCTAGTGATACCAAATACAAGATATTTGTTTCCAGAACTTTATTAACTATTAGGGATACGGCTTAGAAAACTACAAATCATAGTATCATATACAATTAAATTGATCACTCCAACAAACACATATAGATAATGAAGCTATGAATACAAAATGCAGAAAATATCGTGTTAGTAGATTTAATTAAAATGAGAAGATGATTTATATTACTTATCTCATGACAGCAAAACTAGCTTACCTGGTGGAGCAATTCAAAGAAGCAGGAAGGTTCAGACAATTTTTGATATGAGGCCAGTAATATTATCCTAGAACAGAACCATTCTTGTACACAGAATAAACAAAAACATGAGTTCTGCATTAGATGTAGCACGTAACAGCAAAAATATGTGAAAAGTCAATTGATTTCTCTTGGAAAGGCAACATTCAAACAAACTCTGCCTACTCATTCTGTTGTTTTTCATCTGAGTCTCGATTTTTCTTTTTCTTCTTCTCCTTTTTCTTCTCACTTTTCTGTGTTTTCTCATTGTCATCTCCTACGCTGCTAGGTAGTTTAGATACCAAATTTTCCTCAGCATCCTTGCTCTTCTTCTCCTTCTTCATCTTCTTCTTTTCTTTTTTCTCCCTGGCTTCATCCTCAGAGGATTGCAAATGATCCTTACCTTCACTATTCTTTTCCTTATCTTGCTTCTCCGCCACCTTTTGCTCATCTTCTCCCTTCTCCTTATCTTTTTTCCTCTTCTTTTTCTTCTTCTCATTCTTTTCCTCTTTGATAGCCTCCTCCACCTTCAGCTTCTTCAATTCAGTCAAACTGTCATCTCTGTCTTCATCACTTTCCTCAACCTTAACCTTCTTAGCAGCTACTATAACAGGGCTTTCAACTCCTTCCACCAACTTGTGCTTACACCCTTCAGCACCATCATCCCCATTCTTATGCTTCTTCTTTTTCTTCTCTGCCTTCTGTTCGTCAGCTGTTCCCTCATCCTCAGTCTCCTTTGGCTCTGGCACCGCTGCAAGACTGGCAATCATGGAATCCCCTCCAGTTGGAAGCACGACATTCCTGAGCCACTCTGCAGGCGTCTTCTCATTTGGCTTTCCATTTTTGGCCAGCAGCCCTTGAGCGACCAACTTCTTTTTCGTCAAGGCTCTTGGCCCCAGACCCCATTTCCTCGGGTATGTGTCCCTATCCATGACCACCCGCTTGATCCTAGCAACCGAACCATGATCACACGTTGCCATGACAGCAGTAGTCATCTCTGCTATTCCTAGAGCAATTGCCTCCCCCTTAGTGGTCATCAGCACGACCTCCTCGCCTACCTCAATGTCATTCTCAAACCTCAACAACCCAGGAATCATCAACTTAGCGCCGTAACATATGGCATTCACAGCAGAGTCCTTGACAACTAGCCTTTTGTAGCTCGTCAGCAGCACCTCCAGAGGCATTACAATCCGCCGCAGATAGCTTTCATCCCTGAAGTTATCAAACGTCCATTGCGCATCGAGCACGTCGTGCATGGTGACCATGTTATCCTTCTCTCCAAGGATGCCTGACCGAACCCTCCGCAGCTCCTGCATATGTCCTCCGACGCCAAGAATCAACCCAAGATGCACGCAAAGTGTTCGTACATAGGTCCCCGCCTCGCAAGAAATCCAGAACACAACAAGATGCTTATCTGCATCGTACTCGAGCAGCTTGCTCTCGTAGATCGTGCGGATCCGAAGTTGGCGCTTGACGGCGGAGATAAGCGGGGGCCGCTGGAATACGGCACCAGTGAGGGTCTCCAGGGCTCGAGCGACGCGGGAGACGTCAGGGACGGCGGAGTGGAGGCGGGCGACGCAGACGTACTCCTTGCCTGCACCCTGCTGCGACTTGACGAGGCGGGTGGCGCGGTCGATGCAGACGATAAGGTTTCCGGTGACCTTGGGGTCGAGGGTGCCGCTGTGGCCGGTCTTCTCGGCGCGGAGGATGCGCTTGATCCAGGCCACGACCTCGTGCGATGAAGGGTTCGAAGGCTTGTCGAGGTTGATGACCCCGTAGCGGAGGTATTCAGCAAGGGGACGCTTGAGAGGGGAGTAGCCGCTGGGGATTGGGGTGTAGTGGCCGGTGCGGACGTTGAGCCGGTCGTAGTTCTTGAGTAGGAGGGGCCACGTCGAGGTGTCGAGTGAGGGAATAAAAGCTTGGGGCTTTATTAGGTAGTCCCTTTGCAAGGCATCTTCGGATTCGGCGGCGGCGTCGCCATTGGCGGATGGGGGATTCTTTTCCTTCTTCTTTTTCCTCCTCTTCTCGGAGATGGGAGACGGAGGTGCGATCTCCGGGGCCGTCGACATGGTTAAGAGGTTTAGGTTTTTAGGGTTTTAGGAGTAGGGAAAGGAGGCAGAAGGCGGCGGAGATAGGAATTTTATAGTATCTTCAAAAAAAAAATTAAAATCTTTTTTTTTTTTTTAAATTTCTTCCTGTTTCTATATTTTCTAAATGAAATGTTCTTGATGATGGCGAATAGTACAGTCGGTGAAATTTCTCGGAGTTCATGTTCTGGTCGGCAGTGACTTCGAGAGCATAAGCTGTTTCGCATGCCACCGATCACCTTGTAGTCGGCGCTTTGAGAAACCGATTGACGACTTCTTCTAGCCAAATACATGGTTATATATAACTATAATAAATAATAATAAACTCTCCTTGGAAAAAACTAACTATGATATTCCGGATCCAGGGCTGTCGAAATAAATAAGATCCGATCAAACTCAAACTAGGCTGGATAATGAGCTAAACCAAGCTTAGATCTTTAAAATATATTTAAAAATTATTTCAAGATACGCTTGATCATGAGCAATGATCAGACTCCACAAGTAGATTGTTATGCATTATGACCCTATCATGTCTTTTCAAAATATGTGAAGATTTTTATTAGTTTATATTTTTTATAGTTGAATTAAATCTTATTTTAAGCTTGATTCAAATCAAACTTAATTAGACTCAAAATTAGTCTTGAATTAATTAAGGATTAAAATTGTTTATTAATTGACTCATTTACAAGCTTGAAATTGACATGAAGCAAAAGGATTTTAATTTTTGATTGATCATAAATATTTATTAAGCTCGAAATTATTTTCAATTTAAGCTTAATCAAAGCAAGGCTCGTCTAAGCTCTATTCGATTACACCCTAGTCCATGCTTCTCTTCTTCTAAGTCTGCAACGACGAGTCTCATAGGACTTGTGTGGTCATGGCCCATGCAAATTCCAACACAAACTTTAAAGTGTTTTGAGTGGCCTAAGACCTAAATTTTATTTATAATCAAATTGCCCTTAAAAGGACAGTAAGGATTTTTGGATGGGCATCAAGTTTTGCTTATAGAACACTTCAATTTTTGGGTTGGAGTTCGGTAGGACAATAAGGGAGCTTGGAGGATTATGGGCGGTCTTCTTTAACTTTCAAGTATTCCAACCTTGTGCGTACATTGATGGCCTTCTTGACATGCAGCTTGAGGAGTTTGCAAACACTTGTGACCAAGAGACACCCTTGAAGACCTGCAAAAATTGGTGCAACCCACTAATCAGTGTGTGGTGAGATTTCTACATATAGATGAGGTGAAGCCTAGCAGCCTTTATTGACTTACTGAGATGCGAGAGAGTTGTGTTAAACTTTCATGGGCATTTAACTTGCCATAGAACATGCCACCTAGTGCTAGGAGTTGTGGACGAGAACAGCAGACCCGCATTTTGTATGTGCAGTCTGTAGACTGATGGACAATTTATCATGTTTTGGGGACAGTCCACATATTTTACAATTTTATAATTTTCTAGCATGTGTCTTCTAGTGTAGAGCTGTCAATATAAATGAGCTGCTCAGTTTGGCTTGGGCTCAGCTTGGATGAAGCTCGAGTCCAGCTCGACTCGATTAGAGATGAGCCGAGTCCAATCTGTCAAAATCGGCTAGAAATTAATATCGAGCCAAGCTTGAGCTAGAGCCTGCTCGCTCAGGCTCAGCTCGATAAGCTCAGTATAAAAGGGGTGAGAAAAACTCCAATCCCCAAATCTCATTTCCACATCACCACCTCCTCCTCCGTCGTGGTTTGTCGGTGCCGCCTTGTCCTCCTTAGCCAAGCTGCCATCGCTGTGCCGCCTCGTGCCCTCATTCTCCTTTGCTAAGTTGCCGCTGTCGCGATACTGCCTCCTCCTTCTTCAACAACGACAAGCCGCCATGGTGCTGCCTCGTCAAACTGCTACGGTGCTGGCAAATTTTTAGCAGATCGAGGTGGATTAGCACCTCCGCCACACAGTTCTTCGACAGGCCCCCCAACGCTGTCCTACGAGCCCCAATCTTCTGCTTTTTCTTCTTCTTTGGCTCAACTTGAATAAGACTTGACGATAGGCTTATTCCAGGATCCAGTTAACCTTGGGCTCGGTCTAGTCCTGTTCGAGCTCGAATCGAGTTGAGCTGAGCCTTAGCCCAATTCTAAGGTTCAAAATTAATTTTGAACAGAGCTTAGAGCCGAAGTCAGCTTACTTATGCTTCGCTCGTTTACAACCCTATTCTAGTGCAGGATTAGATATCTTTTGACCTCCAGAGAGGGAGTCAGGAGAGTTTGTAGGTGAATTATAAAATTAAAGGGTCCATTTATCATCTCTGCTTTCATTTCAGGAAACGACTTCCATCACAAATATTGGACTCAGTCTGGACAAAATTCATTAATACCTTTTACGAAAGAAATCCATAATTAAGGATGATAAGAGTTACAGTGTCCCTTGTGAATAGAGCATCCCTAACCATGTAAAGATCCTGTAGTAATAACTGAAAATAGAATCACCTTTCATATTAGATGGAACAGTTCATACAGCTCCAGACTTCAGAGGCTGCCAGGTTGGCATGTATTTATGAGATCCAAGACAACATTTATTTGCCGTATTTTGTCAAAACATTTATTACGGTACCTTTCAGATCACATATAAAATCAGGGATTACAACTTTGAGTACTTCTTGATGGCCTCTTCATAATATTTCATATCCTTTGGTGTATGCAGATTACCTACTAGGACAACCCTAGATGTCGAAAGCAGGACTTTACTCTCTGAGGTTGAAGGCTCTATTCTCCGAATTTGCACTTCCCACACCTTTTAAAGATTAAAGGTCATTGTTAGAAATGTCTCAAAGTAAGATGAGGAAGAAGAGAACTCAGTGCTATAAAAAAGAAGTTATAAGGACTGCTTTATCATATCGCATTCACGCCAGGTATTTCTGCAGAAATTGAAAAACAAAGGTAATTCCAAAGAAGTACTAGTTCTGATTATTAAGGGGATTAGCAGCTGGAGGGAAGTTCTGTAGTCGATAACAGGCATAGAGCAGTTATGATGGCATATTTCATTGAAAAACTGATGTCACCCAATATGCCATTCAGAAAGGTTTCTCTGTTAAATGATAATTCTATCACTACAACTTTCTAAGCTATATACACGGCTTTTTATACCATCCTTGTGGTATAAAGACAATCTAGATATGAAGAAATTGATTGCCCATTTAGATGTAATGACTAAACTAGATAGTCTCTTAGATCTCTTATATTTCCAGGAGTTCTGCTAATTATAATAAATGAAGATCCCGTTTCGGCTTCCCAGGAGTTCTTCTAGTCTAGAAGATGTCAATCAGAAAAAAAGGAAAAAAAAAAGAGATGTCCGTGTAAACTCATGTTACTGTCTCATACTCATGGTGCTCTACTCTACAGGTAGCAGTATAGTATAGTATAGTATAGTATAGTATAGGTAATTATCCAGAAAATTCAGGGGACGTAAAACCTTTTGTAATTTGTTTGCGGACTCGAGGTGACACGAAAGGCTTCGTGTTTCTGAATTACGTAGAGTAAAAGTTGTTTCGTTTGTAGAGGATGGAACTGCACGTATATGATCATTTTCCTTATTATTGTTGCTCCGAGGTGTTGTCACAGTTTAAAATTGAACTTTTCAGGTTGTTGTTGGGATCTAGCATCATGGAGATTGCACGAAAATACTTTAAAGTGTTCAGTTGAATTGCTTACCAGTTACCACTTTGGAATACGCAGAGCGCTGTGTTGGTGATTAACCTTGAATATTCGGGGATCGAGGAATTGAAAATCTGATGGGATTGATGTGCATTTACAAGTTGAGGTAATACTACTTGGACTTGTAATCTTTTTTCAGTAGGCAACGGAATTCAAACATTGTAGATTGAGTTGTTCTGTCCAGAAACAGGTGGATTTGAAGTCTGGTCATTACGAGTCAAGATAGTTTTCCGCAATCTGTAATATAAGAAGATGCAGAGATGGTAACCATCTTTTTTCTCAGAGGCTTTCAAATAAAAAATAATAAGAAAAAAAAAATCTCTTATTGCAGAGGTTTTCATGTGGAGGAGAATGATGAGTAGCGATTTTGAGTGGGTAAAGAAGAAGTTTTGACTTCGTAATAAATTTAGTCACCGTCAGGAGGATAAGTTACAGAGCTACTTATGTATGATAGATGAATCAGAGGTGACTTTTGGGGAAATGGGCGTTTGCATTTGAGAGAATCAGGAAAGAAAACAGTAGTCATTTCTTATGGACATCTAGTCATGTTTCTACCTCGAGAGACCTTTCTTCTTCTTTTTTCTTACATTAAAATGGAACATCTTTACCGCAGTGGGTTAAAAGAAATTTTATTTATTTATTTATTTTATTTTTTTTAAAAACAGAACAATTATTGGATTCTAATTAGGAATCTAAAAAATGGTTTGATGATCGATACCTGGGTGGTTCTGCCAAGGTGGATGGGCTTGGCTTCAGCTTCAATTTCCTCGCCGAGGGCAGCCGGTTTGAGGTGATTGACGGAGAGCTGGACGCCAGCAACCCTCCCGTATCCGGACGCGACATAGCCTCCCAAGCTGGCCGTGGATTCGGCTATCAGAGCCGACACACCTCCGTTTAGGACCTTGAAAGGCTGATCGATACAAGTAAATACGATTAAATTACGCGGCGGACGATGGAATCGATTAAATTTATTAAGAGTGATTAATAATGCAAAGAGGTAGGGAATGAAGAAAGGGGCGATTGATGGGGGGCGGGGGAGGTTATAGGTAGAGTAAAAAGTGTTAACCTGGCAACAAGTGAGGGTGACCTTAAGGCGGCCGGTGACCTTCTCGGGTGAGATTTGGGTGTACACGAAGCCCAGCGCATGGAGAGCGTTGTCGATGACTGGCTTTGAGTTGGAAGAGGAGGAAAAGTTGGTTGTTCCGCTCATATTTTTTTTTTATTTTCTTCTTCTTCTTCTTCTTCTTCTTCTTCTTCTTCTTCTTCTTCTTGCACGCCCCACACCCACACCTACACCGACGCCCACGCCCACGCCCACGCCCACGCCCAAAATATTTTGAGAAACAGCAGCAAAAACAGCAGGAAGAGATCGATGCTTTTTCTCTCCTTGGGATTAAAACGTCAAACAGTGCACTTTTTTTCTCGAGTGTCCCTTTCTGTGGAAAATTCCAGTGGCGGGCTACTTACGGCTTTATCCTATTCCATGTGAATGTCCTAATTCTGTGTTTAAACAACTACGACTTTTGTGCATCGCAACTATTGGAATTGCTGCTCGACTGCTCGTGTCCAACTAACTAAACATACCTTTGATTTCTGCACATATCAACACAGAATTTTTATTGAATTGATCCTCCGTTTCTTTTTCTTTCTTTCTTTTTTAATCATAAATCACCAAACATATTTGTAAAACAATTCTGTGGAAATTAGTCAACCGGACCATCTGATCCTTAGCCTTATTACTTAACAAACTAGTTTTATGACCAGATCAGGATGTCTGTTTGAAGAGATGCACTTACGCTGCAAAATGCCCACCACGTTGGGCTGGAAATGGGCCTAAGCCTTATGTGACGCACTACTACTTTCACATTAGTTTTAAAGTATCTTTCTTAATTATTTCTATTCTCAATTTCCTATTTGCTCTTTGCTAGTCGATTAACTTCATGCTTCTCCTCTAGAAAAGAATATATATATATATATATATATATTGTTGTGCAAATAGCACAGTGAAGCAGAAGCAAAACTTTCATCTTCAAATTCCCCAAATAAAATAATAATAGCAAAACCAATGCAAATTTAGAGAAAACTCTAATATGATGCTAATAGTGATAGAATAGCAATAAATAACTCCTAATTACGTATTAGACACCCTAATGTAAGTAATCACGAAATAAAGCAATAGAAATAATAGAGAGAGAGAGAGCGAGAAAAGATTTACGTGGTTCAGTAAGGTGCCTACATTTATGAGCAGAGCAATATTTCACTATGCAAATTTTTCGATTACAAAGAGTTTAGCGACTCTAATCACTCTCAACACAATAGTGTCTCATCCTCATAAATATTTACTTAAGCATATTAGCCTAAAAATCTAAAACAGTATTTGTAGGACAAACTTAAGTTGAGAAAATTCCACGAGGCATTCGTACGCATGCATGCCCGTTCAAACACCCCCAAAATGCCAATTCGGAACATAGAATGGCATTCCAATGCCTGCAACTGCAAATGCTCTCAAGAATATGCGTTTGTAGGACCTGTTCAAATACTTGCAAATATAAATTGCTCTTGGGACTTTGCATTCGAACGTCCCCTGGAACCGTTCGGATGTCCTGGCACAAATTGCCGAAACTTTTGAAAACTAAATTTGATCGCTTCATTCTGCTCTTGGAAAACAGCAACTTAAATTTAATAAAGCTATCTACTTCAAAGTACTTAACAAGGACCCACCCTTTATTTTTCCCGTGGATAGTAGGGAAAAACAAAAACAAAAAACAATCAAAACCATTTCATAAAGGATAAAGATGTGAGATTTGCATTTGTTAGATTCGAATCAATCTCGGGTACTAGTAAATAATTATTTGTTTATATGCTTTCTAGTACTGCATTCCAGAAAAGTGAGCAAACTTTCGTAAATGGGTTATCTAATCCCGTTTAATCTTTATTTTTATTGTCGGCTACATTAAGGAAAGAAATTCATGTACGTAACTTGTACCGCTAGTCAAGATAAAATAATTATATTAAAAAAAAAGATCGATGAACCAAAGTAGTTTATTTGATGATCAATTGCTTTTTAGAAAAAGGAAGAAGCAATGTTTCTTCGATGCATAACGTTAGTGTGACTTATTAAGCATAAACAAATGGAAGGATCGAGCTAAATTTCGATCAACTTTTGACTCTTTCTCTGAAAAAAACAAAGTTGTCCCTTCACCGTTGCCATTGGTACCTTGCTATGTGGATACTCTCAAATAAGAGTGGAAGACTCGCCTAACGTCAATTGAACCTTAACAATAATTAACATTTTTGATTCTGATCAAAGGAATATGTCTTGATAATATTATTATATAATATTCTATTGAGAGAATAGAGATTAGTCACCTAGAGTTTGGCGCAGAACCTCCTCTCTCCATCAAAGGAGAACTTCTCCCTTGCCGGCCGTCGATGAGGTTTACCTAACTCCCCTCCTTTAGCTGACGGGCTAGGGAAGGTGAGAACCCTCTTCTCTCCCTTCACCTCACTTCTTCCTCTCTCTTAGTCCTTTTCCCCTCCTCTTTTGTCCCCTCTCTCCTCTCCTCTTTTCCCTAAGCTCTTTTCTCTCTCACCATCATGCTGAAGTCGCTACTCACCGCAACCACCACCAAAAACTCACTTGTCGCAGCCACTGTTCTCCTTCTCCTCCCCTCCCTTACTAGACTCATGCTTGGCCACCACCTCTTCGTCGGATCCGAGACTATTACGCTCCGAGGCCTTGCTACCTCCCTCGTCGGGTTAGGATTTGACCAAAACCCTCTTATCGCTGCTGTTCTCCACCACCGCTTCCTACCGTCGCCACCACACAAGTTTGGTCACTATCTTGCTGTCGATTCTTCGCCCAATTTGCTACTACCATGGTAGCTCTACCGTCGTGGATCCTCTCTATCCCACAAAATTGGCTAGGTGGTGAGGCCCTCTGGTTGAGTATGGGCCCAGGAACCGTTCATAGCTATCGTTTGTGCCTGTCGGCACTTGGGTTTGTTTGGACACAATTGTTGTGCTTTTTAACGGTTGTTGGCTGGTTGATTTTGTTTGGCTTTATAGTAGTATTAGGGTGTATTTGGTTTTATTAATTTCCTCAGTCTTAAGCTGTTGGACTGAGGAAACTAGTAGTTAGTAAGCGAATAATGCCAAACTCACGACTCTTTGCTCTTGAGAATCTCTTAGCATGTTCTTCATCTTATTACTGTATTGTGCCCTCAGGCTTAATCTACTGAATTAACTTATTGTGCTGTCTATTGTTGGTTAAGTGTGAGATTTGTGTTAAAGAGTTGTTGCTCTATTTCTTTTACTGTTTATGTAATCGAGTCTTTCGTTATAACCGCTGGATATTAATGAACTATCTTTCGTCTACATGGGTTCTCTAAAAGAAAAGAGAAAGAGAATAGAGATTAGTGGTCTAAAGTAGCCGGATTACATGATTAGAGATAGTAAACGGTACTGGGAAGGAATTATTTATGGCCGGGGCCGGGGACAAGTCGCATCTGATGCGGGAAACTTTGGCAAGATTCCTTCTTAAAACCTACCGACCAACAAATAAAGAGAACCTTCGAGTCCCTTTTTTTTGACCACCTGCAGTTTGAGTCTTTCAAGTTTGAACAGATCTGACTGTAGTTTGGCAGATCAAACAGTGGAATTAAGAGGAAAATTCTCTAGCTCCGTAATTTGCGTATTATTATTATTATTATTAATGCGGCAATTGATGGAACCCCTAATATTGGACTTAATTTCCTGGTAAGTTTTGAGTCGAACTTAATTTTTGAGGAAATTTCAGTAGGAAAGAACAAGAAATATTTACGAATTAGCATTAGCTTGCTTCTCAACTAACTTTCCAACCAAGCAAACTTCACGACGCGGCCAAAGTCAAGAGTCAAAAAGTTATTATCCTGCCGGTACTGTAACTTAACTAATCCAGAGGGCAAGATATAGAAGATATTGTCACATCAGCCGTTCACATACATATCAACGGCCAAGATACTATATTTATCAACTCAATTTTGTAATAGTTAGTCAATAAGATGATCGATCCATGCCTACTCACGCGGGCACCGTCCCCTAGCTCCCACCACCAGTTAACCGAATAGAAGGTAGTCACATACATAATACATATATATATATAGGAGTGAGTCTAGTAGAGAAATATACACACAAACACACACACACACACACACAGAGAGAGAGAGAGAGAGAGTGAACTAAGGAGATCGATCAAGCTAGTAAGGCAGAGAAGTGATTGAGTGATAGATATGGGTAAAGGGAGGGGTTGTTTGCCTGGTTTATGTGGGTTGAGGAAGAAGAGGTATGAAGAAGGTCATGAAGACGAAGCAAACATGCAGCAGAGAAAGGTTAGGCCGAGCGAGGACGACCGCAATAACTGGTACGGCGAGCCAGAAATAAATATTAAGGCCAAGATGTTCATCGACAAAGTCCACCGAGAGATGAATCTAACCTAGCTAGCTACTTCATCTACTTACGTACATCCTAAACTATCCTCTCTCCATGTATGCCAGCTGCCCAATATTGACAGATGCATGTAAACAACCTTCTTACATTGTTTTGCTTTTGGTTTTGCCCATTCGACTTTCCTTCTTTGTGTTCTTGTTCTTTTTTTCCCTTTTCTATTTTGTTCATGTTTCATCAAACGTAACAGGTTGACGTGTACTTAAACCTTTTTTAACTGGATGCGGTCTTTGTACTAGCCTGATGCTATATATAAAACGTATTAACTGAATGGTATTTGTTATATTAAAGTTCATATATATGAGCTACTGTCCAGTTTATACGTAGTTGGTGTAAGATTTAGACAGCAATAAAATTGTCTTACCGGTTCTTTCAACCAAAAAAAAAAAAAAAAAAAAGGTCTTCCGGATTATAAATTAGTTGTCGCAGCATAAGATTTTGTGGGGAATCTTTTGGTGGAACAGGAACATATCATCACATGGATGAAGCCCATCATCCTTGAGGAACATAAACTAATCGGGATAATTACTTTGTGATAATCGCTGCAATTACACTGGATTATTTTTTTAAAAAGAAAAAAGAGATATCTCTCTCTCTCTCTCTCTCTCTCTCTCTCTCTCTCTCTCTCTCTCTCTCTCTCTCTTCTCTCTCTCTTTGTATACTTTGAGATCCGGATGGATGCAAAAGCATGAGAAAGAAGGTAGACAAAAAAAGCATTTTCGTGTCTTACGACCGACCATTTGGAAATTAAGCATGTGCTCGTCGTGCAACCTCATCTCTCGGATCTTGTCTAATCCTCTTTATTTCTCCCATATGTTGCACTACTATATACTTTCCTACATTTCTCCATATATATATATATATATATATATGCACTGAGAGACCAAGGGTGATCGAACTAATAAATTAAGCTGCATAGATTTCGTCAGATCGATCATTCTTGAGGTTATTGAGCTCATGTGTTCTTGGGTTCGCATCATCACCTCTCCCTCCCGAAAAGCTTGCAGAGTCTTCAATTCACCGAGAGAAAAGAAATCCCAAACTGGTTAGTTACTAGCTTAATGTAATTTTGTGTATGTTAATTCTTTTAGCTACCTAGCTAGCTATTACATGTTTACATGTTTACATGTATGTGGTCGTCCAGGGCAAAACTTATATATAATTACATCTTCTCTACAATATTTTGATGCAGTGCACGATCACCAGATCTTGAAGCTTTATGGGGAGGTGATGGCATGTCCCTATGAGGATATCAGAGTAATGTAGTCAATCCTAGACAAAACGAGTCTGAGGGATCATAGCACAAGATATATCGTGAGGTGTTAGTTTATTTTAATTGCATGGTTGCGTGACATGCGTATAGATTGTACATGCATGCATGCCGTACGTAGGCCTTGTAAATTTAAAGGATATTATTGAGTGTGTTGTATCACATGTTCTTCAGAAGGTCAATACTGAGATCTAGGCAAAGAAATCATGAGAAGAGGAGTTGCAGTTTCTTTCCCTTGCATTGAGTTCATACCATCCGGAATCGTAATTAATTATCAGAAGTCTTTCTATCCTCCAACTTGTTAATCATGCCATAGTTAGCTTTGTCTAATATTTTGCAGTCTTATGATATTTCCTTACAAAACCACAGATTCTTTTTCACATCGGCCAGGTTGCATTAGTCTGTAAAACTATTGACCTTGCCATTAATCCAACGAGAATTAAGGGTCCCTTCCGATGGGTTAACATATAATTATAAAAGAATTTATTTCCATGAACCATTTATTTTTCTATGATTCATGTCATCTGTTATTCAATATTTACTTCTTTCTACTAATCTTTTTTTTTAATATAACAGTTGTCCGGCTTTATTTCATCATGCGTAAATTGTATGACCATGCACCCAAAAAATGTAGCCATCTATACAACATTAGCTTAAAGTAATACGAACCTCCTTGATCCTTATCAACTAAATTGCAACTTAAATGAATGCTTGTAATAGAAAATAATTGTACAACATTAATATATTGTCTTGGATTTATCAATGGCATACATACTTCTTCATAAGATCATTAATTAATTGCTTCCGATATCTGAACAGATTCCTAGCTAGCAATTGATACATGTAACAAATAAACACTTGCAAGTTTTGTTCGAGACAGATCTAACAACATGTACAAAACACCGTGCCGGTATCACTTTCCATGTAAAATAGATGAATGAGATAAATTAACTGTTACTGTCAAGGCTAAATACTTTTTTTTTTAATGCATGGTATAAAGAGTAAACATTCATCTGAGATGTATAAAGGGCAAGAATTAACTGTTACTGTGAAGGTTAATCTTGAATGATGCGATCAACCTGTACCCGAGCAATACAGCAACAATTAATTGAATTAATTATTAGCTATAACATCAATTCAACAGATTGTTGCCAGGCGCCTCACTCAATATCCAATATTATATATGCACTTAATGATGCAAACATTCATCTAAGATGGATATAATAGCCATATATATCTCTAGCTCTCTCTATATATCTATCTATATTTAGCCCAGAAAATATATTTATCGATAGCTTATTTTACAATAAGGGGTAAAAAAGGGTCCAAAAGAAGACCCGACACATCGTAATTTAAGGAAAGGAACCTGCAGTAATGTGATCGATCAGTCACGTACATTTTATTTTGAAACTAACAGAAGAAAAGGAAATTAAAGGTCGACTAACTGAGAGTTAAAATCTATTAACTCTAGTTCAAAGGGAAGAATGGATCAGGTCCTGGGTTAGCATTCTCCATATAAGGCTGCATCGTCTCGTCCACTGCACCAACACTAGCGCTTCCATTGCCACCATCGAACATCATGTTGTCGTTAGAGCAATTAGTCATGTGCATGAACCAGCCACTTTGCCTCTGCAACGCCTCCATGGCAGTCTGAAGAGGAGTCTTCTCCTTCACGCCGACAAACTCATGGGATTACATGGCCATCTCCGCCGCCGCATGGGCCGATGCCATCTGCGCCTTGAGCAGCTCGATCCTCTCGTGCACCACCTTCACCTTCATCTCGACCATCCATGCCAGGCTCGTTGCCTCCTCGATGCCCACGTCGTGAAGGCTCCTCCCTGCAAGGCCCTCGTACATAAGTAGCGTCATCTCCAGCTCTTGGTTCTCCCGCTCCTGCTTCCGGAGCTGCTCCTGGATCTTCCCCCACGCGCTGTCGAAGGAACCCTTCCTGGTTCATCATCTTCTTGCACTGCTCCATCTCCGGCATGCTCTTGAACCGCGAGAGGACACGCGTCGCCTCAGGAAGCGATGGCCACACCTCGAGATGCGGCTCCTGCGGCCCGTACACAATGACGCAGATCTTGACGTCACAGAGCGTTGCGAGCTCGCTAGCTTTCTTCATGAGCCCCCTCTTGCGCTTGTCGCCCTCCTGGTGGAATCGTTGGCGATCCATGCAAGCTTCACCTTCTTCCTAGCCATCAATTATCTAATCTAATCTAATCTAATCTCATATGATATATGGATGGTTGGTTATTCTTAATGGAGAAATAAGAGGCTTTGATGATTTTATAGAGCGAAAAGGAGATGGTATGTACGTGTAATTGCGGAGTGAACAGTAGGGATTGGAGATCAAGTCATTATAAGTTAATTAATCCCTGGTGGCCCGGATGATTCGATTTCCGATAGATGGGGTGGGCCGCGGGGCTCGATTATTAATTATAAATTGATTAGGACAATCCATACCACTTTAATGATATAATTATATTGGTTAAAAAAAAATTTGATTGGATTTTTGTATGCAGTCTATTATATATATATATATATATATATACACACACACACACATCATATATATCGAAGGGGACCGGTGAGGGTTTTTGGCCAAGTAACTTAAATGTGGTGAATATATTAATTAATTTACTCCCTTGCAACAAACAGCGGGGCAATTAGATCTTCATGGATCACGTAAAACTGAAGCATTACTACTTTCCGCTAATAATAAAGAGATAAACAATATTATATGTGCGTAAATGTGCAATTTATCATCGGAGCAAATAGAATGTTTTGAATGTGGTTCGGGCAGCTAGCTACCTAGCCAGCTTTATATATATATATATATATATATATAGAATGACAGCAACGGACCGTCAGGCCGTAGTGAATTAATCCGTATGCGAATCAGCTAATGAAAGGCGGCAAAGGCAATTAAGGCATCTCCAAAACACTATGATTCCTCACTTAATCTTGATGTATGTTAATTAAGAGACACGCATTAGAGATGATACCTAACTAGTAGCTAAACGTAGACTGTATGCGGCCAAAAAGGTGCCAATAGTATATATCCTTATTATCATCTTCTACTTACTTGTAGGATCCAAACTGGATCAATATGAATCGGCCGGCCGGGTTGTTGTACTTAGTCAACGAAAATTGTTGTAGGTTTAACGTTGACACTGCTGACCTCCAGCCTCCAGCTAGCGAACTAGCAGTCGGTCCAACTGGATGACTTGGGCTTCTAAAGACCACCAGGGCAAACTATTTAGGTCAAGACTTCACTCCTAAGTTGAATAAGCTGTATATCATCAGTATATGGATGGAATTGATCTTAATATAAGTTATATTACGTTCTGTGCGTCGTTTAGATAGAGTGTTCCTCATATGAAAGGTTGCGTCGTTAGGTGTAAGTTTGGCGTGTGCTAGAATATAATTTTGGCACATTGAAAACCAAAACTTCGAGAGGCAGACGGAGAGCATAGAATAAATCAACATCTATGATAAGTACAAGCAATAAGAGGAGATGCAGGCCTAGATCTTCCATCTTCCTCTATCTTTTGCTGCATAGTCGTTAAATGTAATAGACGAACATATGGTGCTTTCTGTCGACATTTCCACTATCTACCGACTATTATATATATATATATATATATATATATAAGATCAGGAAAGGCTCCACGATCTGCTAACCACTCATTTGACTGGATTATCCATCGTCATATACGACATTCGATCCCACTAACAAATTATTCAATTGTTTCATTCATATATATATATATATATTAGCCAATATTTATTCTGCTGGGGACGCATTTATAGTGCAGACCAAACATTAGTTAATTCCACAAGAAACAGAAAGGTAAAACATTGACCTCACCTCAAGGACCCTTAACCCTTCCAACTTCTAATGCTTGCTTTGAATATTCGCTTCATCATAAACTACTCCGATGGCGTAATAAATACGCCAATAATGGTAATTTTTATTACGAAATATTTTGAAGTTACGGCTATCCAGAACACAAGGATTAATTGTATTGTTTTTTTGAAAAAAAAAATCAGTTAAACAAAATTTACTTCTTTGTCAACCAATGAAAGACTGGCAAGTGCACAGAATGCAAGAATGCAGCTTATTCTTGCTTCCTGGATTGCATTGGATCATCTTCCATCAAATGCGCCTTTATTGGAGTTGCCATCACGCCCTGATTACCGCGTGAGTTGGATCATATTCGTCGCGCGGTTTAAGATCGGTTTTGGTCAACAAATGCACATCGGGACTAGTGGGTAAGTCGCCTACACCGAACTCAATCTTATCTACAATCTTTGAATACTAATCATGGAATATATATTTCTCTTTCTTTTTTTTTCAAAAAAAAAGAAGAAAATTTTCAATCTAGACTGTCTGAAATGGTCAACTCGCAACTCCAATTGTCCTAGATTTGACCAGTAGGTATGGTTAAGTTTAATTACATGGATGCGCACCAGCATATAAGTAAACACCCAGCTAGCTCCCATGAACCACCCCAAGTCATCCAATCCATCCCATTTGACCATGGCTGTCGCCCTTTCCTCTCTATTCTTCTTCTTCTTCTTCTTCTTCTTCTTCTTCTTTGTACTCCTCTCCTCCGTTGCGGAGGCCCGTTACGGCTCCTACGGTTACCCAATCTCATCAATTATTTCCGAGCAGCTCTTCAATTCTATTTTCCTTCACAAAGATGACAGTGCTTGCCCTGGTAAAGGATTCTACAACTACTCCTCCTTCGTCCAGGCCACTCGATGCTTCCCACAGTTCGGCAACACTGGCGACTTGGAGACTCGCAAGCGTGAGATCGCAGCATTCCTCGCTCAAATCTCTCACGAGACCACAGGTGTGTGTGTGTGTGTGTGTGTGTGTGTGTGTCTGTGTGTGTGTGTGTTCAATTACATTTCGGAACTACGTACGTATATATGTAGACAACATAGAGCTTAGTTTCTTGTATATACAATCGAATTTAGTTAGTTAATGATAATACGTGAATAAACGTGCGCACATTAATTTCCCTGTTTCAGGAGGGTGGGCAACTGCGCCTGATGGACCTTATGCGTGGGGTCTATGCTTCAAGGAAGAGGTGAACCCACAGAGTGACTACTGCGACTCCACTAACAAGAAATGGCCTTGTTATCCCGGCAAGACCTACCACGGAAGAGGGCCCATCCAACTTTCATGGTAATTACTAATTACGTACACAAGGGATCGATCGAAGAGTTTTTCTTTTCTTTTCTTTTTTATAACTTGCCTATGTACTTGTGATCGATCAGGAACTTCAACTATGGGCCGGCGGGGAAGGCGTTGGGGTTTGATGGTCTGAGGAATCCGGAGATAGTAGCGAATGATTCGGTGATTTCATTCAAGACGGCGCTGTGGTTCTGGATGACGACGCAGAAGCCGAAGCCATCGTGCCACGACGTAATGGTGGGCCTCTACAAGCCCACAGCTGCCGACATCCAGGCCAACCGGACCGCCGGGTTTGGGCTCGTCACTAACATAATCAATGGTGGGCTCGAGTGCGGGATCCCCAACGATAGCCGTGTCAACGACCGGATCGGGTTTTACAAGAGATACGCCCAGATCTTTAACGTGGATGTTGGCCCTAACATAGATTGCGCTAATCAAAAGTCCTATTAGATGCATGCCAATTTATTTGTTTATTTCTTGCCATCAACTTACTTACACATCATTTCCTTATATTAATCCTCTACTGCATGTTGTTGCTTAAACTAGTCAGCCGACTAATATAATAATAGCCTTTCCAATTGATAAGATCCTAATTTTAATGTACTTGATGTATTAGAAAATAAAATTCTTGTCTTCTCTCTGTATCTTATTTATTTCTTTTCCTTCTCATCTTGTGAAACACTTAAATCTTTAAACGCATATGTAAACCGCATGGATAAATCCTTCCACGAGATATGATTTACCCACACGGTGCATCACATGACCTTTGACATTTCAGTAAAAAATATTCATAAGTTCATAACATAAATAAACTCAACAATAAGAGTTAGAATACAAGTTCCATAGGCCACAATAAGCCTTCAAGATATACATTCAAAATACAACTCTAAAGTCCTAAAATACAACGTCAATCATAACGTAATAGCAAGAGCTCAATACAACTAATAGTTATAAATATAACTAAGATAAAAAGGCAGATACTTCTCGCTACTCGCACCTGTGTCCTCTAGCTTTGAAATGATGCCACTAAGAGGTGATGAGCACATAGCCCAACAAATAAAATCCATACAATCTATAACAATAAAATCACATATGCATACGGTGAAGAAAGATAAACAACGATAATAACAAAAGAAAAGGTTTATTGAGGGGCGCGCGGTTGGTTTCGTCGGGCGTCGGCTTCGGGGCTTTGTCTCCGGCGTCGGCAACCCGAGAGAGGAGAGGGAGAGAGATGGTGGGGTGTTTGAGAAGAAAATAGGGGCTAGGATGGTTGTGGTGAGGGGAAAAAGTAAAGAAGGGGCGTCGGTGGTGTGCACAGCGAGGGAAGAAGAAGAAAAAGAGAAGAGAAGGACGGGATGGCAGGGGGGGTCTGTGACGCACGTGCTCGGCACGTGCGTTGGTTTTTTTTTTTTTTTTTTTTCCGGGTGTTACATCTGTTAGTTGATTAGCATCTTTCATTGATTTATTCCAAGACGGAAATTAATCTATCACTGTTCATATAGCAGCACCCAACAGGGGGCATAAGAAGATCTATGTACTATAAGCATACAAGTGTACATTTATCTGGCATAAGTTTGGCACGAGCTAGCTAACAAGATTAATTAAAGCAGTTTGAACTTCTTCGCCAGAACGTGAATGTCTATTAATGAGCGTCGGCAAGGCAACTCCCTCCCCACAGTAACTAAGGCAACTCCCTTCGATTTAATTATTTTTCTTTGTACTATACTTTTAAGTTTCCCCTTGTGACGGAAAGACTTTTGCCAACATATAGAACGTCAGTAAGTCTATTATTATCGATCACTCGCGTGGAAGCACAGCACATGCTTCTCTGGGAGATTGTACTACCACTTCCGTATTATGGATATTAGCTTATGGTATTATATATGATTATCCTGCTTGTGGTCTCAAAACATGCATACTTTACATATGGATTGTCTAATTGGAGTACCCTTTTAAGTTATTAATTAGTTCCCTCGGTTTTCAGTTAAGTTATTGATTTTTTTAGCATCCCTTTGAATCTGAATTGGCGAGTTGATTTAACAAGTTACTTCTACTAATGATGTGGTGGAAAATAAATTAAGGAAAGGAACACCTACCTTTTCCGTTGCAAATCTAATGGCATCAATTTATTGAGGTCAAAACTCATGATCGTTAGAAATTAATAACTGAAAGCAGCTCAGACTCATATACAAATGCTTCTTTCCACCGACAAACTAAAAACACTTCTTCCGTTACTAACAAGATCGACCACATTGAAACTGGCTTCCAGATCATGATTAAAAATTAATATTCAGTTGCGAAGAAACCCAAATTTATGTAACAGAAACATAGGATATTGTTCAAAACAACCGATGGAACACCCTCAAACCTCAAAGGAAAAGAGAAAAGAAGAGAACAAATCAACCCATTAACGAATCTAGATTGGATATCACAACTGTGCCTGTATTAGATTTATTTGGTGATGGCATAAATGGCGTAGATGATACCGGGTAAATACCCGAAGAAGGTCAGCAACAAGCAGATCCAGAACTCCACCTGCTCATTACACAAAAAGAAAGAAAAATATATATTAGTCTCTCATGCATGCATGCATGTCGCACCTTGGATTTTCCTACATAGAGCCACCTTATTTTCTTTCTTGGATATCCTAACAAGATCAATCATATTCTGTAGGTTTAACCCACCTATATAAGTAAACATATAGAAATTGATACCTGGCAACCGAACTTGAGGAAGACGCCAAGGGGTGGCAGGATGATTGCGAGAAGGATATCTATGCAGTTGGCTGTCCCTTCGTTCGCCATTTAATTAAGTTATTAATTAGCCTCTTAAGATAGAGGTCAGCTGGATGGTAGAGGAGATGTGGGAGATGGAGGAATATAAGCTGTGAATTAAGGCGAATGATCTGAGTAGACGCTTAGATCTCTTCTCTTCCTCTTCCTCTTTATATAGAGAGGATTTGATGGAGTTCGATCGCGTAGTTAAGTGGATGGGGGTGGGGTAGGGACGGCAGAATCATAACTTAATAAAGATATACCAGCTAGCTTGTCCAATTGTCATTTGTCTTTGTGGTTGCTTCGCTGTATAGATTCGACGCACAGGTACTACGATTGCCGACATAGATGATAGATATAGACTCTCGTTATATATCTGCTCATGGAGATCACTGTTTCGGAAGGAATCCATCAATTCCTTTTTTATTTGCTTGCCTTAATTTATCTAGCTTCTTCTTACTTAATTTATTTTTTTTATTTGCTTAAAGAGGAGAATTTTCTCTTAATTTATTAGATGATTAAACGGAGAAAAAGAAAAAGGCCGTGTCGGTCCGTAGCTACTATTGCCATTCTTACTTAATATACATGATAATGTTGTAGACTTGTAATTGGAGATGGAAGTAGTTTCTACGGGGTCACAGTCAGTCTCACGTCGATCCATACTGCTAGCTAGCTCCGGGATGGAATATCTGACTGCTATTTTTTACTTTAACTTGAAGGTTCGGGGACTAAAAGGCAACTTTTGAGATCGACCACCATTGGCCATGGGGACAGAAAGAATGAAAGAACAAGATGAATTTATTTATTTATTTCTTTTCTTTTAAAAAAAAAAGTAGTATGTAACTATGCATAATGTGTTTGTGAGTGACTGACTGTGTGTGGTGTTTTCTTTTTCTTTCTTTCTTTTATTTTTGGTTGTTGTTGAGAAAATGCATAACAATTGGCGTAAATCATATTGTAGATCGACTAATGATAAAGTTGGTAGCAACGGGTGCCTTCTGTTCCAAGCCATCTCCGCTTTCCACTCCTTTAACGATAAATGTTATGATTAATAAAATATTGGTGGGTGCCCCTCAATAATCTATTATTGCTGACTAAAAAGTAACGCCCTTTTCTTTTTCTTCACGTGTAAGAGGCATGCATATTGGATTCGGATTACACGCTTATGGCTTCTTCAACCACATGGAATTAGAATTGGACTTTGTTGGGAATGATCTCAAGTTTGCGTGGCTTCTTCCAGAGGATGCAGGCAGGACCATTCGTAAATAAAAAGCTAGCGGCCATCAAGGCCTATATGCCTGGGCCTTGTACTATTATTATGTTTTCTTTGATGATTGTATTGATATTTGTAGGCCTACATGAGATAGTGGACTTATTGATGGAACTCCCTCTGAATTACCTCACACCGCCCAATGAAGTTAAAATCGAACCTTCACCACCCACCCTTTTCCAAGGTTAATTCTCTCCGTATAAACTTGTCTCGTATTCGTATACTATACAATATATGGATGCTTTCATTGTTCATTGTGCCAACAGCTTATATCACTCTTTACTTTCTCTCTTAAATAAAATTTCTATGTGCCTGCATGTCTCATTTACCTGAAAGCAGAAAAAAGAAAAACCAATATGCCAACCATTTACTTTGGTATCACTAGTTTAACTGAAACGTAAAAGAAATTAAAAATTAAAAAATAAAAAAAGTTTACTGAAATGCACATGACATGTTTCGGAAAGGGTTAGCCAAATATATTGGCGAGTAGCTGTGATCCCACTAAGTAGAAAAAAATTCTTTAAGCCTCTATTAGACGGGGATCGTATATGTCATTTTCCTTTTAATTACAACTAAGGATAGATGAAAGTTGGCAATGTACGTTGATTTGCATCTCTTCATCTTCTTTTCAACTAAGCATGAAATGCGTGCTTCCACAATATGAGTCTCAGAGATTCTGACATGGGGAGAAGGGCATTTGCATCCAAATTCAATTCACAGATTTAGTATATGTATGCTTCCTTCTGTTTTCTTTCTTTCTTCGAGCAGAGACACATATAATAGAAGGTAAATACTGCTAGGCCACCATTTTACTTCTTCCAATGGATACCTTGGCCGCCTGGTTTTAACATATATGGATCAGGCAGATGGTGGTTGTTGTTCATAATTTACTCTTGTTTTTTTTTTTTAAGTTTTAAAAAATATAACAACCTTTCTCAAGCTTTCATTTGCATTAACTCGGCTGCGGTTCTGTACATTAAGCACATAATTAAGGATCGGATCGGAAGAAACTAACGTACTTCTTGTTGTCTCAAACTTCAATAACTTTTATTTTAAAATATATAGAGAAGAATGAATTTCATATGTATATATAAACTATTTCCCCAAATAAAGAAAAAAAATTAAAGAAAGGGATATATAGATATACTGTTTAAATTACTCATCTTCTGTTGTTGTTGGGTTTTTTTTTGGTTGAGAAAAATCTTCTCTTAAAATCAACAAAAGTGATAAATTGCATTACATTTATATTAAGTTAAGTTACTTTAGGACTTATAGGCCATAACTTGCTGCAGTTAAGAAACTAAATTGAGCATGCATCTCTTATTTTAGCTCCAATTATATATGTTGACTTCCTGTGTTCAATTAACACTTAAACACCGATCGAGACGTACACCTTAGACACTCAAAACAGTGCTAATGCTTAATCTCTGATTTCTGTAGCCACTAACAATATTTCTTTCCCACCAAAATGTTATAAGTATATCGAGTGGAATTAGTGTAGGTCAGCTGCTCAAGCAGTCGGGCCTTTTGGACTTTGGAGGACCGTTTAAAGAAGGAACCACATGCAGTGACCTATTTACAACTCTGAAAAAATTCCTTATAATTAATGCAAAAGGAACACGTTGGAGTGCATATATATATATTATATATATTCACTAGCTTCATATATACCTTTTCTTTATTTCTATCCCCATTGGGTTAATTTGGAGCTAGCAGAAGAAAATACATGACTAGCATTTATCAGCCCCTGATGATCTTCAATCTCTTGACAGTAGTCAAGAACAGCCTGTAAATTAAAAAAGAAAGAGCGGGGGGGGGGGGGGGGGGGGGGGGGGGGGGGGGGGGGGGAGGGGGAAAGAAAAGATTAATTAGAAATTAATATGAAAGCACGCAGCTAGCTGATCAAGAGCATGAGAAAGGAGATACAAAACAAGAAAAAGAAGAAGGAGGAGATTAAATGAAAGGCGCAAGTGGGACAAAAAGCTAGATAATTGATAGAAATCATACTCCCATGGTACATCTCCAACCATCATCCAGTCTCCTTCCTTGTCTTCATAAGTCAACACATAAGTGCTCTTCCTGGGGGACTTGTGCTCCATATCATAAGGGTCTGGTTGGAGTATTCAAGAACCAAGTATATCTTTAGATGTAACAGAGAGCTAGGGCTAAGCAGGTGGGTTAATGTTGCTAGTTATAAGCTTTAGGATTAATGTGAAGCAGAGATGAATAAGTAGCTTGGTTTTGTGGATGACTTACATGTAATAATGGTCCTGAACATGCGGCAGAGTGTCTTGATTAGGCCATCGTAGCCGCAATGCGCAAATAGATCGAGTTTCCTACCAATTGGAATTCCCTCCATATAGACCTTCACATAGAATGTTTGGTGGACTTGCTTTGCTTTCTCCACCAGCGTGCTCCTAAGAAGCGGTTTGATTGGTGGCCAATCAGTTGGTTGGTTCCTAATGCCCAATACCAATTAAGAATAGTGACAAAACCAAAAGATAGAAAAGTTAATTAAATAGCTAGACTTAGATACAAGAGGTGGATTACTTATTTAGTTAGAATAGAAATGCGTTTCTCTGTAAACCCAAATTGGATAGCAGGACTGGTCCATTGAATTCAACAAAGAGAAAGGGGGTTGGAAAGAGCAGATATATCAGCTGACTCGGATTAAAATTAAATTAATTTGATTCAAAAGGAGGAGCTCAATACAATGCTTAATTACGATTTTCTGATTAAGAGAATAGGAGATAATGCAGGAAAAGAAACAAAAGTAACAGATATGTATACTGCGCAAATTAACCTTGAATCACAAGAGCTGCTCTGCAGAGAGAAGGTTGATAGGCTGAGCCCGAGTCTGAGATCTGTGCTTGAGTCTCTTCTTCTTGGCTGAGATAGAGAAGAAGAGGTTATGGAGAAAGCAGGGTGGCTGCTGCTGTCTATAGAAGATGTAGGAGATTCACCCTTTCCTCCCATTAGAGATCGAGAAAGAGAGATGTGGGGGTGGCGCTCGTGTTTCCTAGCTATAAAAGTTATATAGGTAGGAGCAAGGAATGCTAATAACTTAATGAGGTGTAACAGAGAAGACAAATCAAGGAATGAGAGTTGTATATATAACTTTGTTTGGAGCAAGCAGACCGGTAGGAAGAGGTTTAACTGTCTACTGTTAAATTGTGCTGCTGCATGCATGGACACGTGGAAGTAGGGAAAAAAAATTATATTGGATGGTCTTCTTCGCCTGGTTAGCCTATCTATTATGTATAATTGAATGAAGTCAATCCTAAATTCTATAAATTAATTAAAGCACAAAGGCCTTCTCGGACGGTGAACCTGCAGTTCCATCCATGGAAAAATGTGCGGTGCCGGTGCATGCCCACCACTAATAAGATCTTTTCTCAAGACTAGCTACTTCAGAGATCATACCATATATTTTCTGTAGGTTGATTATAAAAGTCATTTTATATATTGCAACGACTTGTTTTTATCAATCAGATCTTTAATCTTCCCAATTAATAGTTAATTACATCGATCCTTTTTATTCTGCAAACTTGGTTTATTAATTAAACACAAAGATCCCATAAAAACAATATTTAAAGTACTTAAATTAGTTTTGATCACATTACATTATCCAGGATCGATCATGTAAATTAACTTTGGATAGCATTGCAAGTTCTACCGAGTCTTACGGAGAAGTCTTTGCAGCAGTGCAGCAGCAGCATCTGTGACTATGACAGTCCAACCACTTTGCCTTCCAACTTAATCCATGCTTGTCTTTGGAGAGCCAAATTGGTCTGGTAAAGTGGCATTATTGTATCCACTCTGGGAACTGGCTCAAAAGACCAAACAATAACAGCAGTCTTTTCATGCAAGAGAGAAGTAGGAAAAGCAAATTTCCATTGACAAGGTAGACATCTACCACCTTCCTTGTTCTTTGGTTTCTTCCTTTTCACTTTACTCACTCACCACATGCAGAGAAAAGAAAAGAAAAGAAAAAAAAAAACCCTTGTACTTTTCTTAAACACAAGAAAAGCACCTACTTGGGCTAATCCGCACTTATTAATCTATTCGCCTCTCATTTGCCTGTAGCACAACTGACATCTCGATTAACTTACCCCTAGGATGACATTTTATTATGATTATCCATAGCTATTACTTAATCAAGCCTAGTCTATTAGTAAACTTTAATTATGATATCTAGACCAGACCGACCATCGGAAGAAGCTCCATCGAAAGATAGTTGTTCCTTTTGGTACCAAGAATCAATAGATGCAAAGAGAGGAGTTCTTATATACTACTACTTACTACTACTACTACTACTACTACTAATATTATTATTATTATCTTCCTGAGAGGGGAAGAAACATGCAGGGTACCTGTGCATGGGGTTTGACGTTTGGGCCAAAGAAACCCACAGGTCTTAGAAGCTTTGATTTAGTAAAAGGTAGGATTATTTAAAGTAATACACGAGTCTGTCAAAAGAAAGACATGAAGGCAACTTCAAGGGGACATGCAATCCACTGTCTTCCTAGATATTAACAGAGAGGAAAAAAATACATTCTAATTACTTTAGTTAGTTGCATTTTTATTTTCTAATTCGTGAAATTGTACGTCATGAAGATTATTATTAATGGACTCTTCGTGGATCATTCATTGGCTACCTTCCTAGCTGGTACCCATGATACTGGCCTATCTTTTTCCTAAAGAAATGACAAATAAAAAGCTGATGCCTCTACATCTCTCTCGGCCCACTTGTCCATTTCATATGATGTTTGCCTATTGTATTCAATCAATTCAATATATATATATATATATATATATATCGTACGAAACTCTCCATATAATTGTAGTAACCAAATTAAGGAATTAATGCAGAACATTTTTGAGTTCTCAATTAGCCTATTTGATGGACACTAAATAATTGGTGATTTATGCCTTAATTATCAGAAGTTTATGCAGAAAGTCTGATTGAAGCAATTATTCGCTTGTGGATCTTCACATGTACTTGGCTAGTGGGTAGTCTCTTCCTTTGATAATTGTGTGCACAATGTGCGCAAAACCCCCAAGTTTGGCACAAGGACATGATGATGGGTGTATAGATATATGTTGGAAGGGAGGGGGGGATGAATGAGGATGTACTGAGGGGGTTTGTTGGGCACGAGGAATGGGTTTGTCTTGTGGTATGTATGCATCCCTACGTCTCATGCATCACAATGCATGCATGCCATGCACGACTGAGACAAGTAAGCTGCAGCTTCCAACACTAAAACCTACCTGTCTTTTCCTTCCAAGCTGTTGATTGTGAATTAAGTCTCTCACCGCAATAATTATGTCCAACTCCCGTCCAGTCCTTTTCTTCTTGGGCTGTGAATTGGTTTCATAACTGAAGATTATAGGATTACTTGTGGGTACGTGGGATCCCATATATATATATATCTATATATAAAAGCATGTCCCCCCCCCCGTGGTGGGGCCCTAGTTTTACTGTGGGAGAAGGGGGGGGGGGGGCAAGATGCAATTACCTTGGCCATCTGCTCTTCCTTTTTTCGCTTTCTTAATTTTATTTTTACCTCGGCAATCTGATTTGGTGGACCTCATCCCCTTAAAGAATGTCTGGAGTTTATTTTATGCTCGGATCTGTTTGGCCTTAATCCTAGCTTCTGATTAAATATACTGAATTATCCATATGAATTTTAATGTTGTTTCTCGTAGGTCCTGGGCCTATGGGGTTTGTTTCCTAGCCCATCCATCATGGGGGCTGGGCTCGGTTGGGCTGGGCTGCGCTGCGCTGGATCTGGAACCCTCCTATAACCTATAGGTCTCTCTTACCCCACCTTGTATCCCATGTGATCTGAAAAGTCACAACCATAGCCACGAATTAATAATAAATAATCTTTGTTTTTCTCACAAGGGGGCATTGCCATTTGCCATTTGCCATTTGCCGTTTGCCGTTTGCCATTGATCGGCCCTCGATCTCCAATATAGATTAGATAGAGTCTCTCTCCTTATCCTCCTCTCCCGACCGAGAGAGAACAATAGATATTTTTAATTTTGCAGTTGTTTCTTCTTTCTTTCTTTCTCCAAACCTACACAGACATAAACACAAACACGTAGAGGATGGTAAGTGCTTTAACCGCGCCTCTTGCAAGGGCAGTCGCCTCATGCCCTGCTCCTCCTCCTCCTAAAGCATCATCACCACCAGCAGCTGTCTCTGTTGTTCCTCTTCCTCATCATCATTCTGCCGTGGGCAGGAGGCACGGTTTCTCGGCCTGTCTCCTCACTGCTCTCGTCCTCTCCTCCTCCTCCGCCGCACGTGCTGCTATACTCGAGGCCGACGACGATGAGGAGCTTCTTGAGCGCGTCAAGCAGGACAGGAAGAAGAGGCTTGAAAGGCAAGGCGTCATCAGCTCCTCCGGCAAGGAGACAGGTCCACCCTCTCTTGCTTTCCTCTTCCTTCTTCCGCTGCTCTAATATCCCATTACTCTCTCTCTCTCTCCTCTCTCTCTCTCTTATTTGAGCTTTCTATATATTACTCCTCTTCAGCTTTATACAACAACAACTCAGGGCTCAATTGCCATGTATTTCAGCATAAAGCTCTTCATTTTCTACAGTGCATCTCTAATCCACATTGTACTACTAAAGAATTTATTGATTTGTTTCTTTGATGTTGCAAATACTTCCTTTTTGATAAGCAAGCTTAGAGTTTCTTTTGAGTTTTTTTTTCCTCCATCGAATGTGAAAAGGGAGATTATAACTGACCGAACGACTACACGTCATTTCTGTTTAATTGGTGATTATAATCTCACTTCATCGCCTTATGACATTCTATGATCGATCGGATTCTGTTTATACGCAGCCAGTTCATTCACTAGGAGATTGCTATGGTCGTTACTGGTATTAAACAGGCCTCTTGATTCATATCATTGTGCTTGGTTTGGCCCCCTAGTGAGGAATCCTAGCCTATTGTGATCACTAGTCCATTTCAAAATGAGATTTGTTATTGCAAGGCAATACGTAATTTTGATCCAAATCATCCCATCACAACCAATTATTGTTATAACCCAAAATTTTGCAAACTTCACCCCTAGAACCATTTCAACTAGTGACTTTTTCCGAGATTTTTCTCCGCACTTGCTTACCTCTCAATTTCATACTCCTCTCAGTAGTTTTACATAGTTTTAGTTATTTCTTCAGCTCTATGCGCTACATAATTTCTCTCTTCTTCTATATCCACACAACCCATTAACCAGAATAACTACGTAGTTATCTTTTCATCTATTCACTCAACCCCTAAACAGACTAATAACTACAGAGTTCTCTCTTCGTCTCTATTCGCTCAACTCCTAAACGTAATTCACAGAAGGAGATACAAAATCCTACTTGCGAATCATTCCTTAAATAGCGTACTAAAGGCTCTTAAACAGTATCAATAAACCAGTACTGGACATAGAAAAAAGAAAATGTTCCCTTACCCGCAACCCTAACTATTAGATCAGGAACCTGAATTAGTGAGGGGTATTGAAGTATTTGCCTTCTTCTTGATAAATATTTGAGTAATTTCTCAAAATTTTGACTTTTGTGATTCTGAGGAATTGATGCCTTTATGGTATTTGTGAGAATGAATAGATTAGAGAAGAACCTCCTTCTGATATTTGTTTGCAAATCAACGGATTGGGGCTTTAGATGTTTCTCTGCATGACACTCTCTCTCAATAGGAAAAAAAATATATGTATATTCTAGTACTGTGAAATTTCACTTTCTGTAACTGAATAATTCCTTCCCTCTATCAGCCGTATGATCTCGTAACATACTCTTGTAGTAACAAGAAAAGATGAAAAAGAAGTCTACAGCTTTTAATATTTGAAGGATGAAAAACATTAGACAACTCATTTCTTCATTATTTCACTTCATAAAATTTTCATACCATGAGTAAGATTATAAGCATCTCTTTTTCTCCTCCTTGTGTAGGTTGATATAATTGGGTGATTAGCTATTATACTCGTATGATTACAGGTTATCTGCAAGAGCTTGTCTACAAGCTAAGCAAAGTAGGCCAAGCTATTGAAAACAATGACCTTTCTGCAGCAAGTTCTGCTCTAGGCTCGAATACTAATGCTGAATGGGTGCAAAACGTAAACACAGCTTTCATGAAGGTTGCTATATAAGAATTAATTTTCCTTCTATTTGAATTTGGCTGCTAAATCTTTTATCCACCTTCTAACCCAATTCTTTATCAGTTGAGCTCTAGTCCTGAAGAGAAAGTTGAGATGGAGGCATTTAATTCCTCCTTGGTATCTTTATTTACCTCAGGTGCGTGCATTTTTGTCGGCCAATTAAATAGAGTTTCCTTTGTCAATTGAGCTTTTGCGTAGTACTGTTCTCTCTCTCCTCATTGGGTTTTTTTTTTTTCAATCTTCACCCCTTTTACAGTTGCTAAGCGTGATTTTGAGTCCTCCAAGGCAGCTTTTGTGTCCTCTGCCAGCGCATTGGAGAAATGGATAGGATTGACCGGCCTGGTTGGTCAACTGAAAGGTCTCTGAAGAAAGGAGTTAATTAGCCAAAACCGATGCAAATATATGTGGTTCCTTTGCATCTCGCATTATTTTTAACTATTATTTATTTTAAAGTTTTTCTATAAGGTTGTTATCTTTTATTACGAGGCTGAATTTGTTTGTTAGATTCCGTGCGTTGATAGTGTTGGCAATTGAAAACTTGCCCTTGCAGCCAGCTTTATGTTTATAGAGTATTTAGTTTAGCCCATGATGCTAGAGTATTATGGGCTTTTCAGATTATTCAAATCATCTGTTTTTTTTTTTTTGGTCCAAACTTTAATTAATTTATTTGCTTATTAGTTAATTAGTGTTCCGTCGCATGTATTTGCCCTTTTGCTTTTTAATGTTTATTTAGGCAAGTACATGGATCACCGTGAGAAAGCCTGCGGATGCTCTGCCCTCTAACTCCCAGTAGCATTTAATGGAGTAAATTTCTGTTTATCGTCCTCACTAGTTTAATTGGCACTTCACACGTGAAGTATCACGCAAGTCATTGATTGTCGTGTTAGGGCTTATTTAGTTTGAGTCTAAACTTTGAATTTGATTAATTAATCTTATTTTTTAATTTTAATTTTTTAAAAAGTGAACTTAATTTGGTATATATATATATATAATTATTAATTAGACCTCAGGCATGCATGAAGGTCGACATGGACTATTGGAAAAAAAAAAAAAAATCCATTCGACCTTCTTTAACTTCCTACTGACAAATTATTTGCAATTCATTGCTCTTCTTCCCCCTCAATGATTTTTCTATGTAATTTCTTTGCAAAATGAATGGTTTAGAATATATGCCAAACTAATGGATTAACGAGATCGCCTTCCTACACTATAGCCATCGTAGCGAGGTTTCTGCACCAAACGATGAGAGATTACATCACCTTGATATTTATCTGTTATATATGTGATCCGAGTATGTATATATATATATGGCAACCACAACTCCACAAGCCTTTTGTCGTTTGGTCGACAGTCAGCTTCTTCTATCACTATGCGTGTGTGTATATATATTGCAGGAACACATGGCGCAGTAGCTCCGCTCAGAGTAATCACATGGTGAAAATTTCTGTTGGTCGGAGTATTCAATTCTCATCAACAATTCACCAATAGTTGATAAAATTTTTCTTTTTCTTTTGCTTCTTTTCTTATTCTCCTGTCGGTTGGTTATCTATCTAAGGTCCTTGAATCAATGCAACTATCTTGCACAAATTAAAGAGCAAATGTTAACTTTTCTTAACAATTAAATTTAAACTATCATTGTAGCTCAGTACTTGACAATGGTAATAAATTTCGCTTAATATATATATATATATATATATATTTTAACAACAATAGTACCTGCTGTCTTTGGGCCACTCAAAACATTGTTTACTAAAAGGGGATGCGGGTAAGATTTGACATATAAACGTACTGTATCGTGATTATCTGAATTTTGTCATTATGAAAGTATTAAATTATTAGCTGCCAATGGGATTGTTTTAATTCCACAGAAATGTTAAACTAGCTGGACAAGATTTGCCCTATATTGTTATTTTAGTGGGTCAATGAAGATTGACTTTGTAAGATTGCTGATTGATTACCTTTTAAGAAACCTTAGAGTTTGTTGGTATCTTTTCAGAAGTTCATAGTTAAATAGATTTGATATAACCTTTCATCTCCTCCGCCTATCAATATTCCATTAATTGGAGGCACAGTTCTCACGTCATGAATGATACCAGAAATTCTGTTCCCCTTCACACTGTTAGAAGACTGCAGACATGTACAGTGGAAGCTGCGTCAGATTCATGTACTAGCTCTGCAGCAATCCTTGTCGCTGGGACCAATACCATGCCCTCCCATTTCAATATCCTACACCTAGAGACTAGAGAGAGCCATCTCCACCTGCCTTCGCCTCTGTAGAGAAAAATCTTCCTATGAGGTTTATTGTATATTTATATACATCAATCGAGCGTTCAATTCAGAAGCTGTGAAAGTAATTTCAAGAACGCCTCTTCCGTGCATGCTTATTGGGCCTAAACTGGACTCCTCTTGCATGCTAATCTGGATCATCAGGCACCTATCCACCCTACTCCATAAAATTAATCAAGATTGCATCTGTGTTTGCAGGCTACGACGCGTTCTGCTTTGAGCCAACAAGCATTACAGAATATATTTGCTTACAAAGCTGTACTATGCTTAAGAGTGCGTGTGTACAAGAGGAAGAACGAATGTATCACAATTCACAAGTAAAAAAGGCTACATGATTCCCTCTATTATTCCAAGTGTCATCATAATCCAACAGTAGCTCGAAACTTTAGGTTGCTTCTATTATTGATCGAGTGCGTGTCTTATGATTGCGAGGAGCCGAGGACACTGTCATTTTCTTATTGTCGACTTATTATAGAATATTGCTCATCTAGGACTCTTGCGAGTTTTAGTTGCTGACCCACATCATCAATACGCATTTCACATGTCAGCTATGCTACATAATAGAATATTTCAGTTCTGCTACCAAGATCTTGGTGTTGGTTGAGTCGAACAAGTGGATTGTCTTGAGTTAGGACACTATGGTCATGACTAAATTTCAAACTAGATTAGTTAATTTTAATTTTTTTTAAATAAATTTAGTTAGATAAAAAAAATATATATATATATTTATTTACTGAATCAGTTTAAAATTTTTTGAATCAGTTTACATAAAGTCTCTAAACTAAAATTAAATAAGACTTTATGTTTTAGTTAGGATACTTGGTCATATATTAGAATATATTCATAACAAAAAATATTTTAATATAAGATGTGTATTCGTAATAGTATTTTATCCTATATTTTAACTATCATAACTAAAGCCCATTTTATCCCATAAAATGTCACGTCATTATGATTATATATTTTTCAGGCCTAATTATCAGTCACATAATAATTAGTCCTAGCTCTGTTAGCCTGATGGATTGATCGACTTATTCTCATGGAATTTCGATCGAGCACAGTACTAGGTTATTGAACAATAGCTATGTCATTTCTGTCTCAAGCTCTCCTACTACTTAATTATTCTATCTCAATCTAAAATTAATATGCAAATGCACAACAAGACAAACAAACATACTACAGCATAACAACCTAATGAGATTAAGTGAGGATCTAACCGCCACTTAAACCATTCTTGGGATAATGGAAGTCATTCTCATATTTTTTAATCTTCCAATGATGAGGATGTATGTAGGACAGGTGCTACATCGCATATTATATCATGATTTTAGACGTGAAAGTTGGATAATAGAGAATCGAGAACCCTAGCAATATCTCTCCATCTCGCTCTAAGAATAGAAGGATGGTGTTCCTTATCCCCTTTTTTCTTCCAGAAGCCTTGCGGGCGAAAGCAACTCTGCCTGACCGAATTGATTGGATTCGATATTGCTTCTTCTTTTCCTTTTCGAAGAAAAAGAAAAAGATAAAAATGATTGCTTCTTCTTTCCGTATATAACTGGGCAGCTAGAAATACACACACGTATGTATATGTATATATATAAGGATTATACTTTGAGGAGGACTCAGTTTCCAGGTCACCGCTCTTTTGCTTCTATGTAGTTTATTTAACCTTGTAAATTCTTCATCTGCTTTTCTCCTACCCTGCTACTGAGCTCTCGCCGCATCATTCTTCGAGAGGTTTTTTGGATCAATCCTTCCCACGTAATTGGTGACTGACTGCGTTTTAATAGGCATGGGTCATGGGTGTACCCTGAAGTCAGTCTATTTTGGCCCTGATTTGTGGCTATAGAATTAAGCTGTCTGATGAACCTGCATAAGAATAAAACCAAGTGGATTCCTCTGTTTTTATTCCTTTTGACGATCCACTTGGGCGATTGCAAAGATGCGCTTCCTAGATTGTCCGGAAGAAGGTAGCTTTGAATAATTTCCAGGCAAATTTGTTTGGCTAGCAAGTTGTCTGACACTGGGAGAAGACTTCCCTCAGAGCAATCCGCAAGTTTGGAATCACTTTGTGGTCATTTTTGGAGACTGTTGAATAAGAGGTAAAGTACCAATTCTTGTTTTGCCCCTCAGAATGTAGAGTGAATTAATAAGTAGGAGCTAATCTAAAAACAAATTGCAGTCTTTGTACTTTATTTTGCTGAAATATTTTCTCAGGTCCCACCGGTGTTCTGCTGTTTGATTTTTCTTGTTAAGCTCGTAATTAACGAACTGCGTCTTAGAATCCTCGGTACCATTCTAGAAGGCTCCATTTCTTTTCCTTCATTCAGCTATGCCTCTTTCTGAGTTCCACCAAGCAACAACGACATCCAAGGTTGGTTCTGCTTCATCCAAGATTGCCAGCTGCTCATCTGATCTATCATCGTTCATGTGAGTGCCCTTTGCTTTTATTTAGTACGTCTTGCAGTTATTTTTTTCTAGATTTCTACGATAACTCTGAGATGTCATATTCTTTTGATTTCACTGATATTTGTGGTTCATGGCTCTCTGATGAAGGCCGGAGAATGAGTCTATGGAACTTTTGTGGGATCATGGTCCGATCGTGATGCAGGGGCAGTCAAATAGGCCTAAGAAAGGCTTCTTCCCTACTTGCTTCCCTGCCTCTGATAACAGAGTCCGAGATAAGGATAACAGAGGTGTGATCATGCCCAAGATTGCGCAGTTTGAATCAACGGATGAGATGTTCCACGATGTCCCCGGACCTTCTTCTATCATGAGTTCAAATGCTCAAAACGATGACTCCGCTCCATGGATACATTACCCCTCCGTCGATGATTCTCTTCCTAACGATTACTGCTCGGTGTTTTTATCTGAATTTTCTGGGAGCAATCTGCATTCTCCTAGTACCATCTTTGCTAGTGGTGGAAGCAGTTTTCTTGGCCATTCTGATAAAAGTTCAAACAACATGGAACCTTTGCCCGCTTCTAAATCTCTTGCAGGAAGCTCAGATTCTGGTAGAATTAGGAGCAGCCAGTTATTTGAGTTATCTCAGCAATGCCCGAGCTCGATTCGTGCTATGAGTTCTACACCGACGGACTGGAGAACTGGAGGTCAAGTTGCTACTCAACAAGGCAGATATGGGGATCTGTTGAGTACAAGATTACAGAAAAAAAATGCACCAACCTGCAAGTCGCATCAACCGAGTAGTAGTTTGGGGTTGTTGAACTTCCCTCATTTTTCAAGACCCGTTACTCTAGCAAAAGCTAATCTCCACAACATCGAGCGGTTGAGGAGCAATGAGAAGGCAGCCACAACTGCTAATGGCCAGTCTACTAGTGGCTTCAAGAGTAGTGATGTTTCTGGGATTCAAGAGCAGCTGGCTGCACTTTCATCTGAGAAAGAAATACGATCATCAGCAAACATTTCCCCAGAGCCGATAGTACCAGTTGAGCAAATGCAGGATATTCATCAGCACGGGATGCCTAGCAAAGATGACAATGTGGCCAACAGTTATAGCGTAGTGACTGATAACGTCCTTGAAGCAGCAACAATGGCATCGGGAAGGCATGAAATTGAAAAGGGTCCTGAAGCAGTGGTAGCATCTTCCTCTGTATGTTCAGGCAACAGTGTTGGGGCCGCATCCAATGACCCTAAACATAGATCAAAGAGGAAACCTCAGGAAGGAGAAGATTCTGATATTCGTAGCGAAGTAAGTAAAGGAAGAGAAGATCAGAACATGATATTTGATAAACTGCTTGGCTATTCTGTCATAGATTGTATGTGCTCCAAATCTGGTTATGTCTGTATGCACAGGATCTTGAAGATGAGTCTGTGGGTTTGAAAAGACCTGCTACCGTCCGAGGCACAAACACAAAGAGGAGCCGAGCTGCTCAAGTTCACAATTTGTCAGAAAGGGTAGGTGCAAAAATGCAACTGCATTTATAAATTCCATCCTGATGCATACAGTCTTTTCTTAGACTTGTTCAGAAAGCTGATTTCTGCAATAATGAGCAGAGGCGAAGGGACAGGATCAATGAGAAAATGTGTGCACTGCAGGAGCTTATACCAAACTGTAACAAGGTACAACTTTGTTATTTTGTCCAAGTTTTCAGCTGCCGTGTAGGATCTGGATCTTCTAGTTAGACATTGCCTAGCTAGCTAATTATGAGATATTCTTTGAAGGTGGATAAAGCTTCAATGCTTGATGAGGCCATTGAGTATCTTAAAACCCTTCAGCTTCAGCTTCAGGTAGTAGCTTTACCTTCCAATATATGGGATAAGTTATACTAGGTTGTCAGTAAATTTGTTTCTGAAAAGTCGAGATATTTTGCACAGATGATGACCATGGGAAGTGGACTATGCATGCCTCCAATGATGTTACCACCTGGAATGCAACAGATGGCCATGCCGCCCATGGCGCATCTCTCTCAAGTGGGTGTTGGAATGAGTGCTCTGGGATATGGCATGGGAATGCTGGACGTAAATGGTTCCCCAGGTTACCCTTTGATTCCAGTTCCACCTCTGCATGGCACTAGTGCTCAGTTCCCTTGCCCCACGATTCTAGGGGCACAAGGTTCGCATGCAACGCAAGCTGGATCTATCAGGCTTCCAATATATGGAATCCCCGGCCAGGGAATTCCTTCACATGTGCCTTGTCTACCACCATTTGGTTCTTTGTCAGGTCTTCCCATGAAGGCCAACTTCTTAGGGCCCGAAATAACTGCAGCCATAATGGTTAATAGCTTACCTGCAGCTTCAGTCACCACTTGTCCCTCAAGTTCTTCTAAAAATCAGCAGCAGCATAACCTAAACGTGGGAATAATGCATAAAACTGGTGCTGGCGATTCACTGATCCGACCAGAATGAATGATACTCAGGTTAATTTGCTTATCTCTCGCGTCAACTTACTTTGTGGATGGATATTAATCTTTTACATGAATTTAATTTATCAGCATTGACAGTCGACCTTGCTGACTTTTAAAATATTTTACATAATGACGTAATATATAGTTTTGCTTACTGCCATTCCCAGCTGCGATGAAGTGATGAACCAACCATTTGAGCCTTCTGACTCGGCTCAACGGAACGAACATTAATCAGAAGGTGCATGTATATGCCAGTGGAACTGGATGCGGAGACGCTACGTACATCTGAGGTTGAATCGACCACAATAGGGAAAGAATAAAACTCTAATTTAATCCATGGGTAAGAAGTATTATCATGACCGTCCGTCAAAATAATTCCTCTTATGCAGGTTATGTTTGGAATATACTAGGATTCACTGATTGATTTGTTGCTGTACAACTAGTTGCACTTTTCATCTTCCTTGTTTATAGATGTAAAGTTAAAGGAAGGATGAACACTTTCCGTGATATTTTAGAAAAGATCGTTCCCTATGCATGTGTGATGCACTTCCTCACAAGGTCTATATTTGTCATGTGATCATGAAAAAACAAAACAGTCGTATTGTGGAGTTTTTTTTTTTTTTTTTTTGTGTCAAATTATTGTGGGGAGTCAAACTCTCAGATTTGAGATAAGATGGAGGTACCAAGTTCTAAGTCTGCATAAGATGATAGCCAGTAATCAGGAGTTACAGATGTTCCTCAAGACTCCGTCGAGAAGTTACTGTTTGGGACTGCAATATGTAATTGCAATTGTTTAACACTTTCTTACCAAAGAATTTTAAAATGCTGCTAATAAAGAAATTAAGCAACATTTCTACAAAATATATATATATATCTATATATATTAATACTAGCACTTTTATTCTAGTGCTGTTAAAAGCTAATCTTTTAGTTTAATAAAAAAAAGCTAATCTTTTAGCAATATTTTAATTTTTATTCCTACTGTTGTTAAATATTTGGCAGCATTTATTTTAATTCTGCTAAAGCTAAGAATGTAGCATCAGAATTCGATTCACTTTGATCGAGCTCTTGCTCTATGTCTTTCCGAACAACGGATTGAAGGGGACAGGACAACCGGGAAGACAAAGCATCAAACAAAGAGGTTGGGATCCGAACTAATTCGTCATTTATCTCCTGCCGTGGTTCATACATTCTTCCTAGCACTTACGTCGAATCGAAATTCCAAGAACCTTAGTTCATTACCTTTTCAATAAGTTTTGGGCTAAAGCCTTGTGGATCCCCTCCGAAGTAAGAGTACTGCTTGTGCCGTATGACGCAAGAGTCTCACGTACGATTCCTATAGTGTCACATATTTTTTATTATTATTAAAGTTAGCATTTAGCAACATTTGTTTTACAATGTCACTAAACTTAAGCATGTAATGATAATTGCTGAATAGTGTTGTCAAAGTATTTAGTTTCTCGTTCACTTTGTAGAATAAATTGTAGAATAAGAATATACTTATTTTAGAATAAGCTTTTGGTGTAGTAATTAAACATAATTTATCTTATTCTAATATAGTAATTTATTATTTTTTCTCATCTTATTCCATACAACTTTAAAAATAATAATTTAGTAACAATTCATAATTACTATTTTAACCATAGATTAGACAACACTGAATTATACATTATTTCAGTACAGATTAGATTTTCTCTCTCAACTTTAAATACTAATCATTTTAGCTTCTAAATAAATTTAGAGTTTCTCTCTCTTCTAAATATATATATTTTTAAATATTGATCATTCAATTTTTTTTGGACCAGTAAATTCTACAAAAATAAAAAACTATTAAGCCCGCATTACCCCATAGTGCCCTTATTTTCTCTTAGTGCATAATTATTTTACATAAAGTATAGAGTTATTTTCTCGCAGTGCAGATTTATAATCCCGCATTATCCTACAGTATCTTCTTTCCTCTAATGCATGGTTATTTTACATGGAGTGCCAAGTTATTTTTTTTATAGTGCAAATTTATAACCCTGTATTATTCTACAGTGCCTCTTTATTTTATCTAGTGCATGATTATTTTACATATAGTGCAAAATTATTTTCCTGTAGTGTGTGCTTATAACGTAACAACGCCTCTTTATTTTCTTAGTGCATAATTATTTTACATAGTGTGCAAGGTTATTTTCTTGCAGTGCGGGCATATAAATCTATATTACTCCGTAGTGTTTTTTTTTATTTCCTCTAATGTATGATTATTTTATATAGAATGTATGGTTATTTCTTCACGGTGCAGACTTATAATCTCGTGCTACCTTGCTTATTTTATCTAAAGTTTCGAGTTATTTCCCACGATGTGAGCTTATAATTCTGCAATATCTCTTAGTGCATGATTATTTTCTCAGTGCAGAAATAGAGTATTTTAAATTTGCAATTGTAATAAAATATAATATTATTTTAGAAGATTACTATTTACTACTACTACTATTACTATTTTAATATATACTGAAGCGTATTTTCGTTAATTACTTTAAAACATCACCGATTCTCAATACAAGTTTTTATTCTTTAATATTTAAATATTATTTTTTATGTCATATCAAATCTAATTATACAATTTATACTAATATTGAACTAAATATTAGAATAAATTATACTAGTATTAACTTTTTTTTTCTTGTATTAAAAAATTAAAATAGTAACACCAACTTAGTCTTATTCCACAAATGAGCTCAGCCTAAGAACTTTTTCTTTCATCGCTGGAGTTAATTACTGTCGAATTCATAAATGAGAATTTTTTTTCTTTTTGAGAGGTTTGAACCCAACACTAGCCCATTTAACTAACCGAGCTATATCCCATTGACAATAAGAAAACAGTACTGTATGAACATTACTCTCACGATCAATAACCTAATAGCCCGTAATGATATATTATAAATAGGTATTTGGTTAGCTTTGGGCTATCAACCTAATAGTCTCAACTTCTACTTCTAGATACAACCACTGCAAGAAAATTAATTTAAATCATTGTCATACATCTTTGGCACAACAATAAAGATAGCGTGGATCTTTAGGTCATCTTTCAGAAATTCTTTGCTGACGAGCCCTCCAATGCCAGTTCTTA
Source organism: Typha angustifolia (assembly GCF_048772165.1). Taxonomy (NCBI): domain Eukaryota; kingdom Viridiplantae; phylum Streptophyta; class Magnoliopsida; order Poales; family Typhaceae; genus Typha; species Typha angustifolia. The sequence continues at coordinate 31,630 of NC_133246.1, read as the reverse complement.
TATATCCTCTACAGCTAGCTCCAAAATAGACCTATTAGTATGTCAATCACCTGGTCCCTGTAACAGCATTTCAATAAAGGTCCCTGCAGCATCCAGGTACTGGACCTTCTACCAAAGTTCATGATGAATAGCTAGTATTTTCTTTTTGGAGAAAATACCAACAGGAGCTATGAAATGAATGTCACTTTCTCTGGCTTCTTCCATATGAACAAAGTTGCACAATCTCAATAACTGTGCAACGGAACAGAGTAAATAGCACGTTGTAAGTCACTGTCATCTGTTGGAAGACCTATGCAAGTTTCGGGACCCACATTTTCAGTACCTATCTGCAAGAGGATTATCTACAGAAACCCTGATCCAAGGCAACTCTAATCACATAAATAATGCAGCTTGTTTTGTTTTTCATGGTCGACCACTGTGACCAGGAAAAGTGGTTAGACTTTATTTTTTTAATTCTGTTGCTTTTATACATCATAAAATCTGTTGTGCAGGACCACGATCAGGACCGTTGCTTTGCCTTCATAGCATCTGACGTGCAGAATCCCCATCTCATCAGACAAACTGACTATCATCTATTAGAACATCTCTGAGATTTTTTATATGTTTTTTCTATTCTTTTCCAAGAAAAAATACAAGCCCTCTGCTTGGACTTATAAAACCATTGCTAGTATGCCTTCCTCCAACAGCACACTGAAACTGCTTTACTTATTATAATAACCATCATTCCATGCTCAATGCCATCAACACTCTGCACTATGTCCATTCCAACCTACTACTACTTCTGATCATTTACGCAGCTTCAAGGTTAATATTTGACAGATTTTGGCTCAATGACTCGGCTGATTCTTGAGGCTCACCTTCCATCCCATGTTCTATTCGTTCATGGAATTTTATCTCTGAAATCTCATCTTTAAGTTCTGCTTCCAACTTTTGAAACTCTTCCTCCATGTCATCTTCAATATCAACTGATTGAACAGGCAATGGTTCTGCAGGATATATCAAAATCAATGGACTAAACAAGACAAAGAAGTAAGAACTAGATGAAAACCAAAATATAACTAGTCCCTTATATTAATTAAGGGTGTTGTTCAATGACTCGGTATAGAAGCAGAATAAAACTACTTAAGATCAGCTGAACATTGATCTTGCGTAACCAAGGGGAGTTTCTTATGAGTGCAAGTGGTGGGCCAAGTAATGGATAAAGCAACAAGTTACCCAAGGCTGCATCAAGTTGCTTCTGCACATCAACAAGTTCATCAAGCTCTTGTAAACGGAAGTGAACTTCCTCAATGCTGATGCTGTGCTCCTTAATTGCTCGTGCACCAACTTTTATGGCTTCAGAAACCTAATATATAATAATGAAAAAAATACTCATTCAATGCAACTATGAAGCATAAAAAGGAAAAAAACCTGTACAAAAAGCATGCTAAAAGATTTTCATAGGCTTTGTATCATTGTATAATTATCTGATAACCTTTTCAGCAAAACTACATGTACTGTATGATTATATGCAGTATATAAATTCTACCTGCTTTGTGGATTCAGCATTTCCAATGAGACCAAGAACTTCTTCCACCTTTTCCAACATTGTTGTGCATTTGACCCTTGTTTCTGAGAACAACTTTGATTGTCGAATGTGTCTATAGGCCACTTGCTTGTTCCCAGACTTGGATGACACTAATGCCAACTTTCTTGAACTGCAAAATGAGCATGACCTGTCACTCAAAGCAGCACTTTTCATAGGCTTCTACTTCTGATGGATATTGATGGTGTGTACACAAGTATTAGTTCTTTGAATACTATGTAAATCCCTGATATTATTTTTATTGATAGTCCCTAAATGCTTCAAAAGGAAATAAAGTTTAAATATTTTGCAAAGGCAAAGTAAAAGGAGACACCAACATGAGACAACTATCTAACTAACTAGAACAATAATTGGACTTCCAACACTTCAATGATGAAACTTTTCTCTATTTAGACTACACAAAATGAACAGGCAACAAACTCATACATGTAGAAAGATGCTAAAAATGTTGGTTGCAAGTACACTGAAATATGGGCTGTTATATCTCCATAGTACTGGTCCTACTGGATACATGAACACGTATAGCAAGTATAAGAGCCTACCATAAACAGGACATCTTGCAGATCCAAGATACCGGTTTTACATGATATTCACAAGTAATTGTTTAACCAGCACATACTAACTTCATTATATAGCACAAATGTTGGTACTGCTTGTGTAGCCAACTTTTGACATTAGTGCTCACATCTGAGACAAAGTGACTCAGAATCCAAAAAATGCTGCCCATGGATTTACAAGCTTATTCTCAGATTGTGTAGTTAAAAATATGCTATTAAGGTCAAAAGCACAATACATTTCCCAGCGGTGATCAATCACATCAAGCTGTTGCTGCAACTTTTCTGTCATCCAAGTTAATTGTAAAACATCATAGTCAAGCTGTGAGATACCAGGAACAGATGCTGCCACGAGTGAGAGCTTCACACCCTGAAAACAACAACTTTTCAATAAGAAAACTATAATGATGTAGACAAGTAACCACAAAAAACAAGAATATGAAAAGTCAAAATTCAAACAGTCATTACCTCAATGAAGTCTTCCTTTCTGATGATAAAATAACGTGCTTTTCCACACTGAGATAAAAAACTAAGGATTATCGAAGCCTCTTCAGGTCCTTTACATAAGCTCCGGAACTTGGTCATTGTAACAATACATGTAGAAGTCCAATGGCTCAGATTTAAAAACTTAATAACATCATCAGCCCATTCCTGCAATTTAGATATTGTAGACCTTACCAACTGAGAAAAGACCAATGAATGATAACAATAAAGTTGAAGATGAGGTGCTTGTATGTACTTGAAGAAGTGGCTTTAGAATGAGAAGATCTTCTGAATTATCATCTAGAGCTGATGACCTTGAGATACCAATCGTGTGCTGAACTCTTCTAAGTATCTGATACAAATGTCCACTGGTTGGATCAATAAGGTCTCCTCTCAGTAAAATGTCACCATTTGCATGCATCTCATGCTGAAAATATTATCACAAGAATGATAATGTGAGCATCTAAAATAATCACATGCATACTAAATTTAAGCATGAGCTTTGAGAATTCTTACAGTAAATTAGATTTCAAGATTTAGACCGCATTCCATTTAGAATTATATAAAAGAAACCCGAAATTCGCTGACACTTCTCATTCAACCATTTACAAAAATGATTAGATGGGAGTCAGGAATTTAAATTATGGATCTGGAACTAGCAGGAAACTGAAAATCCAAAAATATGTGTAGCTGAGAGAAAATGTTGACATTGACAAGTGATGTGCAACTGGGAAAGATGGAATAAGAGCAAATAAATGACAAGCCTAGCACCAATGGATAACACAGCAGAGCTGGAAATTGTTCAAAGTTTTCGAAAAATTTCCAAGATAACATAACCAATAAGAACAGGTTATTAATTCTAGTTGAAGATGCAACAAGAAAGACTATGAGCTAGGCTTTTATATCTTGTTGTTATGGAAACCAAATAGGCCTCAAGTTAACAGGAAGCTGCTTCTCAGAAAACTTGCAAAATAGAAACACCTAACTTTGGTGATCTCATGAGAACATAAATCCGGATTTAACATACAACAAAAACAAAGTAGAAAAACTAAGCAGTTTTTTTTTTTTTTTTTTCAGAAACTCATCTACAGAATTAGTAAGTGAACAATTAGTATACATAGCAGCTAATCATGCTGGTGTACTCTTCAACGACAAGCATTATTAAACTTGATCAAACGTTATATCATAATGAGTGGAAATAGATTATGTACAAGTTAAGAAGACAATTTTCTAGCTCTAAGCATGAAAGATAGAGAACTCACCAGAACACGATCCATGCACAAAGGAGCCAGACCTCCTCGAGAAAACCAAACATTCTTCACCTTTAAAAAACAAACTAGGAGATAAGTGACTATAGCATTCTTCCCTTTCAGAGTATTATATTTTGAAACTTTATGTGCTGAATTAATAAAGATCAGAGATTAAATAAAAAATAGAATGATTAATATAAGAAAGAAATTTGTGCAATCAATTATGTAACATTCTCAACTAAAAGCATGGATACAAGCACGGGATACGAGTCCGACACGATACAGACACACGATAAATTTTGAAAAAAAAAGGATATGACATGTTTAGGACATGAATAAATAAAAATATTATATATATATATACACACACATTATCGATATGTTTAAATAAATATATTTCTAGACTTATAATATAAATATCCAAGCATGCATAAATTATTCATAAGAGAAAAATAAAATGTACACAATACCACAAAGTCAAAAATAATAATACTAATACGTGACAATATAATTTAATATTATGAGTAAACATCATAGGCAAATCTGTGATTTTATACTAATTTGCATTAATATTAATTTTCTTAGTATAACTAACTTGTGATTGCTGCATTATATTTCTACAACATATACAAACAAATTCTTACAAAAAATAATTTCTATTACGTACTTTTACAGCATATAAATCTAAAATGTATCTCAAGAGTACCCAAAAGTGTTTACGAAGTGTCCAAATTTATTCTATATTTTCTTAAATATCGAAAATTTCTTAGATATGTCCGACATATGTCCAATGAGTGTCCAACAAGTGTTATTGGTAAGAAATAAAAGGAAAAAATATGGAAACAGAAAAACAAGATTTACAGAAAGAAAATTTACTAATGTATAGATGTTCAAGGTCAATGGATACATCGTAGTATCTAACACCTAGTGGAATAATCATCTAAAGAAAGTACTTTTAAGATTTGACCTATGGGGTTAGGCTGATTGACCCTAGAAAGGACTTCTCCGCATAGCTAGACATATCGCTTTGTCAACTAAATAACAGTCATGCAACACCACTTGTAGAATCAAGATAAGGCTCTCAGCATGTCAATCCTTAATTAATCTGAAATTGGCGAGTTTCACATATTGAGTCCAATTAAGCATTTAAGTCACAAGTTGGAGGCATGATAATGCCCTTTGTCAGGAGCTGCAGCTCGAGTCTAGGAAGAAGCTAGAGGGTTTTTTTACCTTTTAGTTTCATATCCGGCGAATAAAGGGGGTCATTTTACACTATAGCCCTGTATCAGTTGGTTACCATTAAGTCAGAATGTGATGTGCACGTGCATCGGCTATGACAATTAGTTAACTGTGAAGAAAGAGAAAGGGGATTCGAGGGTATATGGGGTATATAAGACTTCAAGCTATTTTGTACATCATTTTCTAATAGCAAACAACTCTTATCTCGGGTTGGAAGGCAGATTACCAAATCTGGTGAAGTTTGGGAGGTTAATTACTTACTGTTGAGTGCAAATGCAGGTAATTGGGATCCATTTAGCTTGGTTATGATCGAGGATCATAACAAGTGGTATTAAGTCTGGTGAGGTTTGGGAGGTTAATTACTTGCTCTTGAGTGCAATTACAGGTAATTGGGATCCATTTAGCTCGGTTATGATCTGGCATCATAATACTCTTAGACGTCTCCTTTAATTTTTGGTCTTGCAAACAAAGAATTCCAGAGAAGACGAGTTGTCACCAAAAAAAGGATGACGACAACAGTAATCAGGAATACGGCTATATTGATGGCCTTATTCCCGAATATAGAGGTTCCGTGCAATACAACCATGGATTGATGCAGAAAATATCCCATATATAGCGCCGATTACGTGAGAATAAGATGAATAAGCAAGTCTCATGAAGTGATTTCAAGAAAAAAACCCCAAACATAAGAAGATGCCACACAGCGCTTATTACATAAGGGGATTAACTATGAGCAGACGGATGAGCAAGTACATTTTAGCCTTTAAGAATTCCGAACCCTGACTTCAAGAAAGGAAAAACAAAAAGAAAACCAAGAAGCATGAAGAACTGGGGGGAAGTGTAACTGACCTCTGAGGGTCTGACGGCGAAGACCCCTAGGTGGCGACCGACCTTGAGGATGAGATCCCTCCAGAAGAGGAGCCTTCTCTCCCAATCCGATCTCTGCCCCGAGAACGCTTTAAACCGCGCAGTCGATGCGATCTCGTCGTCCCAATCCGGAACTTCTCTTCGCACCGCTACCTCCACCTCGGAGGATGAGGAGGAGGAGGAGGGCAAAGAACCGGCAATCGAGGTAGCCATCGAGAGATCGGTTGTTCTGGTTGTAACGTATAAGCAAACCGCTAAAATGCAAGAACCAAGAAATGGCGGTCGACGGGAGAGAGGAGAGAGAGATGTTCTTAAAGGAATGAGATAATATCATGGACATAAGCCAATTATGCCTGTATATTCTATAGATAGCTCTTTCTTTACATTGGGTCGGGTCAGATAATGAATAACTATTTACAAAAAATATGATTTTGTGCAGATGAGATAAATTTTATTAAAGAGTAATTTATACGGTCAAAAAGGAGATTATAGATTATATCCTGAGTATATATATTACCGAAAGTATTAAATCTTAATTAATGATGAAAATTTGAATATCATAAGCAAAGAGACATGAAACTATGAACTAGATAAATGGATAAATATTTAATTTGGCTCAAGCTTAGCTGGAATTCAAGCTGCAAACAAAAGTAATTCCTTGTTAGAGATACTAGATTTGATTGGTATGATCATGTGTGCGACTTAGGTAACAATTTAATTGTTTTGCCGAACAGAAAATTCTTCTGACCAGCTACAAACTTTATGTAGTAGGAATACTAAAATTTATCTTGTCAAGGGTTTACGGTTTAGGGTTTTGGGTTCAGGGTATGAGTGTAAATGAGCCAAGCCTGAGCGAGCCGGCTTTGGCTCACGCTCGGCTCGAAATTAATTTTGAGCCTTATAATTGGGTTTAGGCTTGGCTCAACTCAACTTGAACTGGGCCAGACTGAGCTAGAGCCTGAAATAAGTCTATTATCATGCCTTATTCAAGCTGAGCCAGCTCAAGACAAACCAAGCAAAATCGAGCCCAAGCCTAGTCGAATAAGAAGAAGAAGAAAGAGGAGGAGGAGGCGGGTTGGCGGGGCACAATTACGGCTTGCTATTGCGAAAGGAGGAGGAGGAGGAGGAAGAGGAGAAGGAGGAGAAGGCTGGGCACTGCGGCCGCCGCTATCGAAGGAGAAGGAAGCAGCATTGTAACAACCCAATCCCCCCCAAAAAAAAATTCTTTACATGGACACAACGTGGCCGGCCTCGTGCCCATGCAGTGGGGCAGCGTGGGGGAGGAGCCACGCACCCCCCCTCACGTCGCCGCAGCCACCGCCAACCCCCCACCCACTGCCTTCTCTCTCTTTAAATCTCTCTCTCGTTCGGTCTCTCTCTCTTTTCTTCTTCCCTCGGACTCTCTCTCTCTCCCCCACTGCCGAACCTTCGTCGCTATCATCGTGCTGCCGAAAGTGAGCCTCCTCCTCCTCTCTCTCTATCTCTCTCTCTCTCCTTCTTTGGGCTCGGGCTCGTCGGAGCCGAGCCGCCGGCGAGAGGCCGGCAGCTGGCTGGCCACCAGCTGCCGGTGCCCTCCCCGCAGGCCGGGTTCGCACCTCCCTCCCCTCCTCCCTCCTTCTTCTTCTTCTTTCTTTCTTTCTTTCTTTTTCTCTTCCCTCCTCGGCTTCCATTTCACAGTGCTGGGCTCGGCCCAGCAGTGTTTTAATTATTTATTTATTTGATGTTATTTATTTAGGTTTTTCCTTCTTAATTAATGCAAATAGATTATTTAGACATTAATTATTTTAATAATAATATATTCTTCAATATGATTAGTATTAATTGTAATTTGTATAATCAATGATTAATTAGGTATAAATATAAGTAATACTCATATTTATTTATTTATATCTCTATTAGATTAATATATAGATTTGTAAATTATAATTATCAAATTTATATACTAATATTTTTATGAGATACATTTTAAATAATTCTAATAATTTATTATACATTATTATTTTGTAACAAATAAGATAATGACTACATAGTCCCTAATTAATCAAGATATAATTTAATTATAATTAGGTTTTTATCTATATTTATATTTTATTTATAATTAAAAATCTAGCCAATTATAAAAATAAGTAGAAATTCTAAAATCTAATAAATCATCATATTTTACTCGAACGGATTATATTGGAATAAATAACTAACTTTATGTTACTTAAATATTTTCAGATGATCTAACTACTTGATAATATATATATGTGATGTAATATTTAATATAGGTCATCATATCCTTAGCCACTTCGGTGTGCATGAACTAATCCTCCTCTCCTTCTCATTTATTCCATTTCTATTTCCATTACCCTCTACCTCCCCTTTCCCATTAGCTTCGTTCTTGTGGTCAGAAGAGACATCGTAGAAGCCGATGAGTAGGAGTTGGTCGACGAGAAGAGGAGGCTCCATAACCGGTGGATGCTCGACGACCACAAGAACAAAGGTTGTGTCTAAGCCACATCTATAAGCATTTAGTTTGTTAGATATAGCTTTAAAATCTTGAGCTCGGCGAGCAGGAGATATAGCTTTAGTTTGTTTTTTACTTTTTTTTCCATTTTATTACATTTTTTGTTTTCTATTTTTTTTCTTCTAATTTATTACATTTTTTATTTTCTATTTTTTCTTTCATTTTATTTATATTCTCTTCTCGAGGAGATAAGAGGAGAGCCGGAGAATGAGAATGTAAGATTAAAAAGTAGTCTAGAAATAATTGTAGAAGATTAAGAATTGAGCCTGCCGGTAATGGTGGTGGAAAATGGAGGTGGAGTTCTTCCCTTCTTATTCTTATTGAGAGATTGGAATGGTGGCGTGGTAATGGATTAGAGAATTAGGGTTTTTTAACTTTGTTATTTATATATACGGGTAAACCGTATCTAGATCTGATTTTATTTTTAAGAAACAATAGGACTTTTGTATCCATATCCAATCTGATTCGGGTCACGAGTTATTTAGAAGTTAATCCTATCCCTTTTTACACATACGCCTTAAAAAAATTCTTTATTTGTTTGCATATTTCTCTAAATTTATATTACATGTAGAACTCTTAAAGATATGTTTTTTTTTTACAAAGTTGTCATTTCAGTTACTTTTCAATAAAAATAATAAGGTGAAGTCTTAATAATTTAATTAAAAAAACATTACCCTAACGTACGAGAAATATACAAAAACTTGAATAAATTTATTATATATATATATATTATTAAATATTCATATAAAAACTAAGTATTTTGAAGAGAAAAGCAATGTATCGAGGTTCACATGTAAATATCAATTTTAGAGTAGTATGTAATAGATTTTTTTAAAGGCTATACAGCCAAAAACCAGTCATGTTTATAGATTTGTTAAATATACTTCCATTTTCTGCTATATATATATATATAAATTTTTTTATTAATTAAAAATATTTTATTAATATACATAAAATGATCATATTAGCATCCTAAATTATTATTAAATATATGGTGTTAACTGTGAGGTAATATGAGAGTGTCACCATTATTCTTCTCCGCCATTAGCTCATTAGTAGCCTCCACGTCCTTCCCCACTTTTCTTCTCTGCCATTAGTACCATTTAACTCCTTCCTCGCTTCCCTTCTCTAACCTCGATATCGACATCCAGCTCGACCTTCTTCCTCGTTTCCTTCTTTCCATTAATAAATTCGACGTAGAGTAAAAACCAAATAAAATTTTGGTACTAAACCGTTTTACATTTTTTTAAAACACACATTTAAATTTTTTTAATTTATTATATTTTTTTAAAACACACATTTAAATGTTTATAGATTTGTTAAATATACTTCGATTTTGTGCTATATATATATATAATTTTTTTATTAGTTAAAAAATATTTTATTAATATACACGAAATGAGCATATTAGCATCCTAAATTATTATTAAATATACTTTGAGTAATTTGATTGAAGATTTTTGGTGTTAACTGTGAGGTATCTCTGCCATTAGCTCATTAATAGCCTCCACGGCTCGACGTCTTTCCCCACTTTTCTTCTCTACAATTAGTACCATCTACCTCCTTCCTCGCTTCCCTTCTCTGCCATTAGTAACCTCGATATCTACCTCCAGCTCGACCTTCTTCCTCGTTTCCTTCTTTGCCATTAGTAAATTCAACGTAGAAGTTATGTGACTCAGGAAAATTTAGATTAGGGTATCCATTTTGAGTTGTATGCTCAGATCGCTTTGTGTGCAATGATGATGAAGGTGGAGGTATAGGCTTATGATTACAGTTGCCACAAATAACTGATCATATGCAATATCGATAGAATTATCCTGTATTATATGGTATGTGAATTCTATCTCTGTGTGAGTATATCATATAACATATGAAATGAATTTTATGAATTTTTGATTACCGTTATGATGAGTATGACCAAGTAAGAATATTATGAAAATTAAATTATATTTTCCTTAATTGAGGCGTAACTATAACCAAACATTTCTTAGATAAAAATAACAAATAACATTTATTACCTATATCTTCTGGTACTCACAAAAGATGGGAAGGTCCAAAAATAGAGTTGATCAAACTGCCTAGCCCGCTCGTGCCTGGCCCGGTTTGGACCGGGCTAAGCCTAGCCCAGACCTAGTTTAGGCTCGACCCGACCCAAGCCCGAACTACCCATGGGTAGCATGGGCCTGCTCTTTGCCTGCATGTTTAGCCCGCAACTAGGCCCGCTCGTTCTACTACAGTATTTATCCATTCTGCTATAGTAAAAACCAAATAAATTTTGGTACTAAACTGTTTTACATTTTTTCAAGCACACATTTAAATTTTTTTAATTTATTATATTTTTCTAAATGGAGGAACATAAATATTTTTTTAAAAAATAATTCTAAAAATAGCTAAAGTGTGGGTTGGGCCGAATGATTGGTGGGTCAGGCCGACCCTGCCCGACTGGCTAGCCCGATCTCTTATGGGCCGATGGGCGGTAACGGGCTAGACTATTCTAGCTCGGCCCGTACCCGGCCCGGCCCGAATGATTAGTTGGTCGGGCCGTGAACAAATACTTAAGCCCGGTTGGCTTGAAAAGTTTGGCCTGAACCCAGCCCAGCCCACCCGATGATCATGTCTAGGTCCAAAGAACAACAATTTATGTAATATTTTTTTTACATTAAGAGAGGAGCAAGGTCGAAAGAAAAATAATTTATGTAATATTTTTTTGTGAAAATATTACATATGTTAGGATTCTCGATAACCTTGCATCCTTCACTCGCCAAGTCAAGCACTGGTCCTGCTCCCATAGCCGCAACCCTCAAGAGTTTTAAGGTGGAAGGGGACTTGGTCTCTCAGCAGGCTAGTTAGCTCCGAAATGATTCCGACCTCACCGATAAGAACTTTCTGTGCTCTAAACATGAGAGCCTCCTTCTCAGGAGCAAAATATATTGGCGTCAACGGTCCAAAAATAACTGGCTCCTTCTCGATTTTTGGAACACTAAATTTTTTCACTCTGTAGCCATTTTCCATAAGAGGAAGAAAGACATTCTTCGACTCATGATTGACAATGGTAATCGAATTTACGACCAATCAGTTATTAAAAGTAAGTTCATCTCCCACTGTCGAAATCTTTTCAAGTCGACCAAAGTCTCCCCAATCAG